>NC_044381.1:83832146-86232146 GCF_006542625.1 Nomascus leucogenys | reverse complement strand
CCCAAACTCCGGCATAACATAATATACCCATGTAACAAACCTGCACATGTACCCCCTGAATTTAAAATAAAAGTTGAAATTACAAAAAAAAAAAAAAAGAATGAATCGACCATCGAGAAAGTGAAAAGACAACCCACAAAATGGGAAAAAATATTTATAAATCATGTATCTGGGAAGGGTGTGTATCTAGAATATACAAAAATCCCTTACCACCAAATAATAAAAAGACAAACCAATTTAAAAACTGGCTAAGAATCTGAATAGGTATTTCTGTTCTTTATTTTTTAATATATTTTTTAAAGACGAAATCTGGCTCTGTTGCCCAGGCTGCAGTGCAGTGGTGCAATCATAGCTCACGACAGCCTCAAACTCCTGGGCTCAAGTGATCCTTCTGCCTCAGCCTCTTGACTACAAGTGTGCTAACTGAACAGACAAGTCCAGCTAACTGAATATGCATTTCCTGATAGAGGGTATACAAATGGCCAATAAGCACTTGAAAAGATGTTCAGTATCATGAGCTGTTAGGGAAATGCAAATCCAAACCACAATCAGATACCACTTTACACCGAGTAGGATGGTTCTATTCAAAAAACAAATAAGGCCAAGTATGGTGATGCACACCTGTAATTCCAGCACTTTGATCCAAGGTGGGAGGATCACTTGAGGCCAGGAATTTGAGACCAGCCTGGGCAACATAGTGAGACCCTGCCTCAAAAAAAAATTAATCAGCCAGGAGTGGTAGTGTGCCTATAGACTTAGCTACTTGGGAGGCTAAGGCAGGAGGATTGCTTGAGCTCAGGAGTTTAAGGCTGCAGTAAGCTTTGATCACTTCACTGCACTCCAGCCTGGTCAACAGAGTAAGACCCTGTCTCTCAAAAAAAAAAAAAAAAAAAAAGTGCTGGCAATATGTGGAGAAATTAGAAATCTCATGCATTGTTGGTGGGAATGTCAAATGGTACAGCTGCTCTGGAACACAGTCTGGCAGTTACATAACCTACCAATGCCACTGGCAGGTATATACCCACGGGAAATGAAAACACATGCCCGTACTAAAGTTCATAGCTATTCATAATAGCCCAAAAGTGGAAACAACCCAAATGTCAATTAGTTGATGAACAGATAAATAAAATGTAGCATATCCGTATGTTATGAGTTGAATTGTATTCCCCAAAAAGGTATGTTGACGGTCTAACCCCCAGTACCTGTGAATGTGACCTTATTTGAAAATAGGGTCTTTGCAGATGTAATCAAGTTAACATGAGGTCATACTGAAGTAGGGTGGGCCCTTAATCAACTATGACTTGTGTCCTTACAGGAGGAGGAGAAGAAACAGGCTTACACTGAGCGAATCTAATGTGCAGACAGACACACAGGGAAGGTGACCATTTGAAGACAGAGGCAGACACTGGAGTTGTGCAACTGCAAACCAAGAAATGCCAAGGATTGCCGACAACCACCAGAAACTAGAAGAGGCAAGGTAGGATTCTCCCCTAGAGCCTTCAGGAAGAGCACAACCCTGCTAACACCTTAATTTTGAACTTCTAGCTTCCTTAACTGCAAGAGAATAAACCTCGGTTGTTTTAAGTCAGCAGTTTGTGTTACTTTGACCACAGCCCTACAAAACAAATATACCATAGGATGAAATTTCATTCAGTAATAAAAAGAATGCAGTACTGAAACATGCTATAGCATGGAAGAATCTTCAGTACATTATCCTAAGTTAAAGCAGCCAGTCACAAAAGACCACACATTATATGATTCCTTTTACACAAAACACCCAGATCTAGAAAGACATAAATATTAGTGGTTGCCTACAGCTGGGGTCTCAGGGGAGTCAGGGATAAGGAGTGACTGCTAATTGGTATGGGTTTCTTTTTGGGGTGATAAAAATGTTCTAAAATTAGACTATGGTGATGTTTGCACAACTCTATGAATATACTAAAATCATTAAATTGTACACTTTGAAGAATTGTATGGTGTGTGAATTACATCTCAATAAAGCCATTAAAAAATGATTTGGGGCTGTGTGTGGTGGTTCACACCTGTAATCCCAGCATTTTGGAAGGCCAAGGTGGGTGGGTCACTTGAACCCAGGAGTTCAAGACCAGCCTGCGCAACATGGTGAAACTTCATCTCTATAAATAATACAAAAATTAGCCAGTGTGGTGGTCCACACCTGTATTCCCAGCTACTTCAGGGGCTGAGGCAGGAGGATCACTTGAGCCCAGGAGGTCAAGGCTGCCACTGCACTCCAGCTGAGTGACAGAGTGAGACCTCATCTCTCTTTTTTGTTTTGAGACGGAGTCTTGCTCTGTTACCCAGGCTGGAGTGCAGTGGCACAATTTCAGCTCACTGCAACCTCCGCCTCCTGGGTTCAAGTGATTTTCCTGCCTCAGCCTCCTGAGTAGCTGGGATTACAGGCGCACACCACCATGCCCGGCTAATTTTTGTATTTTTAGTAGAGACGGGGTTTCACCATGTTGGTCAGGCTGGTCTCGAACTCTTGACCTGGTGATCCGCCTGCCTCAGCCACCCAAAGTGCTGGGATTACAGGCGTGAGCCACCGTGCCCGGCTCCCATCTCTTAAAAGAAAAAAACAATTGGCAAGTTGACTGTAAAATTAATCTGGAAAAGAAACTAACAATAACCAAAAATATTGTTTTTTAAATGAGAGTACATGAGCTGATATAGTATACGACTTCCAATAAAATAATAATCATGATGGAGTATTTACCCTATTAGATGTCAACATATAACATATAGTTTAATATAGGATGTTGTGGTATTGGTCCAGCAAAATAGAAAAGTATGCCACAGAACAGAAGACAGTCTAGAAACAGATCCTGTATGATAAATGAGTACATGAGGCCAGGCGAGGTGACTCATGTCTGTAATTCCAGAACTTTGGGAGGCTGAGGGGGGAGAATCTCCTGAGGCCAGGAGTTTGAGACCAGCCTGAGCAACACAGCAAGACTCATCTCTACAAATAAAAATTAAAAAGAAAAAAAAAGAAATTAGTACATGGTAAGTGTGGCATTCAAAATTAATGGTTCAAGAACAGACTGACTAGGCCGGCTGCGGTGGCTCACGCCTGTAATCTCAGCACTTTGGGAGGCTGAGGCAGGTGGATCACGAGGCCAGGAGATCGAGAACATCCTAGCGAACACAGTGAAACCCCGTCTCTACTAAAAATACAAAAAATTAGCCAGGCGAGGTGGCAGGCACCTGTAGTCCCAGCCACTCGGGAGGCTGAGGCAGGAGAATGGCGTGAACCCGGGAGGCGGAGGTTGCAGTGAGCTGAGATCACGCCACTGCACTCCAGCCTGAGCAACAGAGCGAGACTCCGACGCAAAAAAAAAAAAAAAAAAAAAAGAATGGACTGACTATTCGAGGTGACAGTGTTTGGAAAACAACAATTACACACACACAATTCCAGAGGAATTAAAGAAAAAAAACTATTCCCACAAGAAGAACTTTTAGGAGAAAACAGAGCTTTAGGGGAAAACCCTCGTCTCTCTAAAAGTAGAGAAGGATTTTTCAACTTCAGCACAATTGACATTTTTGGCTGGTGAAATTCTTTGTTGTGGGAAGCTTTCCCGTGCGCTGTACGATGTTTACCAGGTGCTGTAGGATGTTTAGCAGCACCCCTCGCTTTTACTCACTAGATAACCAATAGCAGCACCATCCTAGTGGAACAAACAAAAAACGTTTACAGATATTGCCAAATAACCCCAAGAGCAAAAATCTCTGCCATTTAAGAACCACTCGGACTGGGAATGACAGCCACAAAATACAAACACACACAGAACAGACTGATAAATTAAAACCTAAAATTTTAAACTTTGTTTCAACAAAGATGCCATATAGTTAAAAGACAAGCAACAACTTAAAAAAGCAATAAGCAGGCAGTAAATATTATAAACACATATAAATAACAAAAGATCAAAATCCAGAACCTATAAAATACCATCATAAATCAATAAGGAAAAGACAATCCAATAGAAAGAGATGTTTCTCAAAAGAGGAAATACAAATGGCTGACAATCATGAAGATGTTCAATCTCTACAGTAATCAGGGGAATGCAAATTAAAACAGCAATGAGAAATCACTTTTCCATCCATCAGATTGGCAAAAACAAAAAAGATTGATACCATTAAATGATCAAAAGAGCATGGGGGGCCAGACACGGTGGCTCGTGCCTGTAATACCATCACTTTGGGAGGCCGAGGCGGGTGGATCACTCGAGGTCGGGAGTTCGAGACCAGCCTGGCCAATATGGTGAAATCCCATCTCTACTAAAAATACAAAAATTAGCCAGGCATGGTAGCGGGTGCCTGTAATCCCAGCTACTCGGGAGTCTGAGGCAGGAGAATCGCCTGAACCTGGGAGGCAGAGGCTGCAGTGAGCCGAGATCATACCACTGCACTCCAACCTGGGCAACAGAGCAAGACTCTGTCTCAAAAAAAAAAAAAAGAGAGAGCATGGAGGAAATTATTATCCACCGTGGGTGGCAGTTTGGCATTCCTAAATCCCCATACTCTCCCACCCAGCAATTCCACCTGCAGGTACCCATCCTTGTGAAATGCTCTCACATGGACACACAGAGGTGTTCTCCGCCACACTGTGTCTAACAGTGAAAAACTGGAAACAATCTATGGAATCTTACATAATCACGGAATTTACAGAGCAAGTAGAAAGAATAGGTAGATCTCTACGTACTGACAAAGAAAAAATTCCAAGACCCGTTTTTAAGCATAAAACGTCAAGTTGTGTAATGCATAAAACATACATATTTGTAGAAGTTTAAAGCGAAATCTTACAAACATATATCTTATACGTACACACACTTGTCAAATAAATGCAAAGAAAAATACACACAAACTGACAACAGTTCTTATTTTGTGGGAAAGGGACTGGTAAAGAAGGTGGAGATGGAAAAAAAACAAAATCAAAGAGGATCTGTCTTCCACACTCCCCACTCTCACCACCAAGGAGAACATCAAGCTAAGAAAGATCTGTCTTGTTTAAAATTTTTATATAATTTTGTTACAAGGCTTTATGCAGGGACTATAACTAGAATATTTTAAAAATACATTTTTAAAACAAGCTCAACTTGACCAAATTTAATCCATCGTCCCCCCTGCGCCCCGACCCGCACTTCCTAATTCCTATGATTAACAAAACCTTTCAATTCCTTCTATCCTTGGAACAGAACTAAGAAAATAAATAAAGTATAATTTCAATTTTGTGTTTTTGAGGAGAGGGTATATAAATGAGTTTGAATGTTGGAATCATATCAAAAGCTTATCGTGGGATGGGTTTGTTTGTATTTTAAGGAGCAGATGTCAATTTTGTAATAATGATTAAGGTTCTTAGTTTTGATCCATCCCACGGATGTGAAAAGCGAAAGAGGTGGCTCCCGGCAAGGCCCAGAGCAGGGTGTGGTCTGGGAGGACAGGGATGGTAGCGGGGGTGGCGGCTCACACGAATCCAGGGGAGAAAACAGCAGCTGTGGCCGCGTCGAACCCGCAGCGCCCGAGGAGCTACCAAGGTGCCGCGGGCGGGGCCTCCTTTTTAGCTGACTGGGACACGCAGCCCTGAAGGTCTGGTAGGGTCTCCCAGGGAGAGGGTAAGGGGGTCGGAAGGAGAGGCCCAAGGAGGGCGTGGGAGGCCGCGGGCAGGGGTGAGGCCCTCCTTGCGCACCTGGGTGCTGAACCGCCCCGCCGTGTGCGACGGGGGCAAGGGGGTCACGCTGAGGGGCGGGGAGAGGGGCAGGGCCAACTCGCTCCGGGACAGCGGGGTCCCCGCAATGTCACCCCCGTACACGGTAATATTCCCCCTCTCCACGACCCCTCTTGGTCTGCACTGGAAGCACCCCCTGCCCCGCGCACAATCCTGGTGCAAGGCCTCGCCGGCTTCTGAGTCTCACTTACCTGCTGTCTCGGACTGGGCCGCACACCTGCAGCGGACTCACGTTAAAGACCTGGAACCTGTGCGGCCGCCTGCGCGCACCCACCCGGATTCACTAGGGCCGTAACCACTTCCGTTCCTGCGGCAGGCCTGGAGGACGTAATCCCAGCTGGGGTGTGGGAACGGGCAACGCCATCTTGTACGGAAGCTACTGGGGCAGGTTACCCAGTCTCTCTCCTCTGTTGAACAAAGGATCTGTTAAAATTGGAAGGGCTTAACGTCTTCTTCAGAAAAGTGACGCATTTGTTACTGAGATGGTATGTTTGTGTTTTGGTTTTGGCTTTGTAGGGAGAAACCTCCAGAACTCTCACAAATGTAATATGGGACATCGAATTTTCATTTTTAGTATCCTGCGTACTGTTTTTCTGTTAAACGATAACAGTAAATAGAAGGAAACACACTGTATTTAAATAATGTAGTCTTCATTAGCAGTGCACATCATCCCGTAGCCACTATAATAATTTTATGTACCCTCCTTTTTTTTTTTTTTTTTGTAGAGACTGTCCCCTACATTGCCTAGGCTGGTCTCGAACTCCTGGGCTCAAGCGAACCTCACAACTCAGCCTCCCAAAGTGCTGGGATTACAGGCGTGAATGCCCAACGTATGCCATCTTTTATAGCGATAACCACAATACTTTCTGTTTATATATTAAATCGTTCCTCCAATCAGTCTTTATTAGCAATTATATGTGGGGCAGTTAATGTGTGCTACATGCATGCTTTTCCTTTCTCATGGAATGTGTAAAACAGAAGGAGAAATGAGATGTGCATAAATAACCAGTATAAGGTATAATAATAGCTACCATTTGTTGACTTTGTGCTTACCTGTTGCTAGGAACTTTGCAAAGCATTTTACTTATTTTTTCTGTTTTAATCCCCATAACAACCCTGTGAGGCAGTACTATTATTAGTGCCATTTTACATAAAATAGAAAAAGGTTAAATAACTTCCTCAAGGTAATTCAGCAAGTAAGCACCGGAGTTAGGAATCAAACCTCATATGTCTGATTGCAGAGCATGTGGCCCCATCCTTTATACTATATTGCCTTCAATACAGGGGCAAATGTTTTAAATTCCATTGAATGAGTACCCATGGGAGAAATTTCCAGCTATTATAGAGGATTAACTCCCTGAATTTTTACCTGCTCCATCTTGAAACACTTAAAAAACAAAGGATAAAGAGGAAATGCAAATTAAAACCACAATGAGGTATAGCTAAATGAAAAAGAGAAAATACGAAGTATTGGCAAGATTGTGGAGCAACCACAACTCTCATATGCTCCTGAAGGGAACATAAATCGATGCAATCACTTTGTTTAACTGTTTGGCGGTATCAACTGAAGCTGAATATGTGAAAAGCTTTTGTTCCAACAATTTCACCCCTAGCTGGGGCACAGTGGCTCAGCGTGTAATCCCAGCACTTTAGGGATTTTCACTGTGTTGCCCAGGCTGGTCTTGAACTCCTGGCCTCAAGCGATCCTCCCACCTCGGCCTCCCAAAGTGCTGGGCATCATGGTGTGCACCTGTAGTCCCAGCTACTCCAGAGGCTTAGGCAGGAGGACCTCTTGATCCCTAGAGTTTGAGGCTGCAGTGAGTTGTGATCACACCACTGCAGTCCAGCATAGGTGACAGAGCTAGACCCTGTCTCAACAACAAAAACAACAAAAAACAATTTTACTCCTAGTTATATATATGCAACTGAAATGTCTGCATGTATTCACCAAAAGGACGTACAAAAAAAAGCTCACATCCATACTTTCAACAGTCCCAAACTGGAAACTACCCAAATATCCCTGCTATTAGAAGTCACTGTATATACTGATTAATCTTAGGGTAGTAATAACTGGAAGGGAACATGAGGAGGTTCACGAAGTGCTGATAATGTTCTATTTCTTGATCTGAGTGCGGCTTACATGTGTGTTCAGGTTTTATTTGTGAGCACTTTTCTGGTTTCATATACACTTCGATAAAAGGGTTTTTTAAAAATAATAGTAAAGGAGTGAAAAGTTTGTTAACCCAAAGAAGAAAGAACAGGAAAGGACATAATGCCAAACTAAAAAAAAAGTACAATTTTAAAAGATAGAAATTAGATTAGAATGGCAGATACATTGTATGCTTGTATCAAAATATCTCATGTACCCCATAAATATGTACATCTACTGTGTGCCCACACAAATTAAAAACAAAAAGAATAGCAGAATATTGACATTTGGAAGATTTCATAAAGAACTGTCTGGGTTCACAAGCAATCACTCTACATTAAGGCCCAGTCAACAAGACTCATCTGTGCATACAGAATTTCTAATCAGCTTTTAAAATACAGTTTCTCACTTTTAAATATGAGAATACATCCAAGAATCACCAGTCATTATGGGAATGTCTGACATAATTAATTAACCTTTTCTAAGGAGCATGTATAGAACTATGTATAGAACCCTCCATTCCTGAGGAAGACAAAGAAAAGAACTATGTCCTCAACAATGTGAAAACACAAATTGTTCTCAAATATACTTTTCACATTTATAGGGAAAATTTAAGAAAATTAATTTCGATTTAGGCCATTGATTATCTAACAGGTTGCTGTTTTTAAAATCAAATAATTTTTAAAAAGTAGGCTATTGAGCAACTTTTTACAAATTGCAAAAAATTGCTATCATATAGATCACATTCTCTGACTACATTGCAATTAAGTTAGAAATCAATAATGAGGCTGGGTGCGGTGGCTCATGCCTGTAATCCCAGCAGTTTGGGAGGCTGAGGCGGGTGGATCACCTGAGGTCAGGAGTTCAAGACTAGCCTGGCCAACACGGTGAACCCCTGTCTCTACTAAAAGTACAAAAATTAGCCAGGCACAGTGGCCAATGCCTGTAATCCCAGCTACTTGGGAGACTGAGGCAGGAGAACTGCTTGAACTCAGGAGGTGGAGTTTGCAGTAAGCCGAGATCATGTCACTGCATTCCAGCATGGGCAACAGAGCAAGACTCCATAAAAAAAAAAAAAGAGAGAGAGAACGAGAGAGAGAGAGAAAGAAAGAGGCAGGGAGGGAGGGAGGAAGGAAGGAAGGAAGGAAGGAAGGAAGGGAGAAAGAAAGGATGATTTTTAAAACCCCATGTACTTTGAAATTACGTCTCTAATCCCAGCACTTTGAGAGTATGGGGAAAAGAAAGAGAGATCAGCCTGTTACTGTGTCTATATAGAAGGAAGTAGACATAAGAGACTCCATTTAGTTCTGTATTTGAGATGCTGTTAATCTGTGACCCTACCCCCAACCTTGTCCTCGCAAGAGACATGTGCCGTGGTGACTTAAGGTTAAAAGGGTTTTGGGCGGTGCAGAATGTGCTTTGTTTAAAGATAAAGGAGAAAGCCACCTTTAGGAATAAGGTGGGGCTTGCTGAAGCAATACTGCTAAAAGGTTTATGGAGATGTTCGCATATACATTTCAAAGCACAGCACGGGTGATGGTAAAGATAATCATGAATAAATACTAAGGGAACTCAGAGGCCGGCGCCGGTGTGGGTCCTCTGTAAGCACAGCACCGGTCCCCTGGGCCCCGCTTTTCCTTCTCTACACTTTGTCTCTGTCTTATTCCTTTTCTCAAGTCTTTCGTCCCACCTAATGAGAAGCACCCACAGGTATGGAGGGGCAGGCCACCCCTACAGAGAGACTTAGGCATGTGGATCACTTGAGCCCAGGAGTTTGAGACCACTCTGGGCAACATGGCAAAACTCCATCTCTACCCAAAATACAAAAATTAGCTGGGTGTCATGGCACACACCTGTGGTCCCAGCTACTTGGGAGGCAGATGTGGGAGGATCGCTTGAGTCTCGGGGGTGGAGGTTAAACAATGGCTAAAATCCAAAACACTGCCAACACCAAATTCTGCTAAGGCTATGGAGCAACAGGAACTCTCATTCATTGCTGTTGGGAATGCAAAATGGTACAGCCACTTCTGGAGACAGTTTGGCAGTTTCCTATAAAGGTAAAGATAGTCTCAGCATGCAATCCAGCAGTCACACCCTTGGGTATTTACCAAAATGAGTTGAAAACTTAGGACCACACATAAACTTGCACATGAATGTTGACAGCAGGTTTATTTATAAGCTGGAAACAACCAAGATGTCTTTCAGTAGGTGAAAGAATAACCAAACTGGTACATCCTTACAATGGAATATTATTCAGAACTAAAAAGAAAGAAGTTATCAAGCTGCAAAAAATAATATGGAGAAACCTTAAATGTGTATTGCTAAGTGAAAGAGGTCAGTCTGAAATGGCTACATACCATATGGTTCCAACAATATGACATTTTGGAAAAGGCAAAGCTGTAGAGATAGTAAAAAGATCAATGGTTGCCAGGGATTCCAGGGGAGGAGGAAGGGCAGAATAGCTGGAGCAAGGAGATTTTTAGGCCAGTGAAACTATTCTGTGTGATACAGTAATGGTGGATACATGACATTACGCATTTGTCAAAACCTATGGAACTGTGCAACATGGTGAGTGAACTCTGATGTAAACTGTAAACTTTGGCTAATAAGATATCAGTATAATTTTGTAGCAAATGTACAATACCCATGCAAGATGTCAATAATAGATGAAACTGCATGTGGTGAGGGGAGGTATGTGGGAGCTCTCTGCACATTCTGCTCAAATTTTCTGTAAACCTAAAACTGCTCTAGAAATAAAGTCAATTAATTTTTTTTAAAAAAAGGTTATTGTGTGAACTATCTAAAATACTTTATTCATTTGTTTATTCATTCCAAGGACAATGTCAAGCACTGGGCTAGGGATTCATGGAACATCATGTGCAGAAAATTCACGAGGAACTGTGGCCAGAAGTGCTAGTTGCCCACCTAGTATCCATTCTCCCTTTCCACTTAGGGGGCATTAAACAATTGCATTTACAAAATACAATTTTCTGTCTTCATTAGGAGTAGGTGTGGCCATGTGACTAACTTCTGGCTAATTAGTTATAAACAAAAGTTTTTGCATGGGACTTTTGGTAATGTTTCTAAAAAGGGGACAGGCTGGGCGTGGTGGCTTATTCCTGTAATCCCAGCACTTTGAAAGTCCAAGGCAGGCGGATCACTTGAGGTCAGGAGTTCAAGACCACCAACATAGTGAAACCCCATCTCTACTAAAAATTCAAAAATTAGCTGGATGTGGTGGCACATACCTGTAATCCAAGCTACTCAGGAAGCTGGAGCATGAGAATCGCTTGAACCTGGGAGGCAGAGGTTGCAGTGAGCTGAGACTGCACCACTGCACTCCAGCCTGAGTGACAGAGCGAGAGACTTTGTCTCAAAAAAAAAAAAGAAAAAAGAAAAAGAAAGAAAAAGGGGATGAAGAGGACAGAGCTGGGTGTGGTGGCCCACGCCTGTAATCCCAGCACTTTGAGAGGCCAAGACAGGAGGATCACTGAGCCCAGGAGTTCAAGACCAGGCTGGGCAACATAGGGATACCCCGTTTCTACAAAAGAGTAAAAAATTAGCTGGGCATGGTAGTGTGTGCCTGTAGTCCCAGTTACTTGGAAGGCCAAGGTGGAAGGATTGCTTGAGCCGGGGAGGGCAAGGCTGCCAGTGAGCCATGATTGAGCCACTGCACTCTAGCCTGATAGAGTGAGATTCTGTCTCATAAATAATGAGGGGACAGACAACTCCCACAAGGCCTCTTTTGCCTTTTGTCATTGCCCTTCCCCTTCTTCCTTGCTTATACTAGGACCTGATAGCTGAAGCTCCAACAGTTCTCTGCCATCACAGTGGCAATTTAAAGATGAAATCCAGGTGCTTAGGAAGACGGAGTGGAGAGGTAGATGTAGCCTGGATCCCTGATGCCTTCTGTAGTTTCCATACTAACCCTGAGCAACCTACCTCTGAACTTTGAACTTCTTTTTTTTTTTTTTGAGATGGAGTCTCATTCTGTTGCCCAGGCTGGAGTGCAGTAGCACGATATTGGCTCACTGCAACCTCTGCCTCCCAGGTTCAAGTGGTTCTCCTACCTCACTCTCCTGAGTAGCTAGGACTACAGGTGCATGCCACCACACCTGGATAGTTTTTTGTATTTTTAGTAGAGACGGGGTTTCACCATATTGGCCAGGCTGGTCTCGAACTCCTGACCTCATGATCACCTGCCTTGGCCTCCCAAAGTGCTGGGATTATATGCGTGAGGCACCGCACTCAGCCTGTACTTCATTTACATGGGAAAATAAACCTTTAATTTTCTTAAGCCACTGCAGTCAATGTTACTAGTGGTAGAATCCAATCCCTAACTGATATGGAAAACAAAAGATATTAATGATAAATGCATGCCACACCAGTCAACTAAAACCTATTTAATACAATACCCAGCACTGAAGATGCATAAAAAAGGTAGAAGATAATGATGGAGGTCAAAATTTAGAGGAATTGCTGCCTGATAGACTATTCCTGAAAAATCTTTCCTTCCATTGATTTTTTTTTTTTTTTTAAGAAACAGGGTCTTGCTCTATTGCCCGGGCTGGATGAAGTATAGTGGCATGATTCTAGTTCACTGCAACCTCAAACTTCTGGGCTCAAGCAATCCTCCCCTCTCAGCCTCTCAAGTAGCTGGGACTGCAGGAGTGCACCACCACACTCAACTAATTTTTTAATTTTTAGTAGAGACAAGGTCTTTCTGTGCAGCCAAGGCTAGTCTCAAACTCCTAGCCTCAAGCAATTCTCCCACCTCAGCCTTCCAAAGTGCTGGGATTACAGGTGTGAGCCACTGTGCCTGGCCCCTTCCAGTGATATTCTTTTTTTTGTTTGTTTTTTTTTTGAGATGGAGTCTCGCTCTGTCACCCAGGCTGGAGTGCAGTGGCGCAATCTCGGCTCACTGCAAGCTCTGCCTCCCGGGTTCATGCCATTCTCCTGCCTCAGCCTCCCAAGTAGCTGGGACTACAGGCACCCGCCACCACGTCCGGCTAATTTTTTGTATTTTTAGTAGAGATGGGGTTTCACCATGTTAGCCAGGATGGTCTCGATCTTCTGACCTCATGATCCACCCGCCTCAGCCTCCCAAAGTGCTGGGATTACAAGTGTGAGCCACCGCGCCCAGCCCTTCTGATGATATTCTATTCATCCTTTCTACCCACTGATTCCTTTCCTCTATAAATTTGGGTAATATTATTAGGTACTATACAGACTATAAAATATACAGCTATTATCTGTGCAGTCAAGAAGCTCTGGAGCTACTTGGAAACACAAGAAAGAATGTTTGTTAGCAAATGAGAAGGGTTTTTGGTGGTTTAGAGAACTTCTTTGTTTCTGCAATAAGTGGTGTCTTTGGGGCAAAATGAGGTGCCGAGCTGAATTGCTTTGTAGGGTAAAAGGATAAGGAATTAGAAAGCTCGGTGAGTCAATCAAAGATTGAGAAAGGAATCAGCAAGGCTCCAAAATTATTGGAAAGAAGATATCTACAGAGGAGAGACTTTAGGAGAGAAAGAAATATTTAAAATGTTTGGGGAGTTGAATTTAAGTTGCTACGGGGTTTGTGAATCTTATGTAACTTCATCTTCTATCTTCCACAGGTAAGGTTCAGCAAAGTCTGTGTCATTCTCTAATCCTTTTGATCCAGTGGATTCTTTGGAGGAATTTGAATACATATTGGATTTTGCATCCAGGTTTGCAAGAGGAAAATACAAAGGCGACTTCTGGGCCTGCTAGAGGTGGAGGGTAGAGGATGGACAGCTGACATCTAGTTACAGAGGAAAGAACACAGAAAGAGATCTCCAGTTAAAGCTGATAGACTGAACCACACACAACCCACCTCCTTCTAAAATCCCTCTAGAACAATGTTTTAAAAAAAGTACTGTAACATAAAACTTCAAAATCGAAAAGATAAGGAAAATGATGAAAACCACTCAGGTAAGAAGAGAGGATATTTATGCAGAGGCTGCCGTCATTGGGAGTCTGCCACCATACCACCATACTTTGGTGAGACTTGAAGGCAGGCGGGGCGTGGAAACACTTTATGCTGCAGTGAAAAAAGGGGAAGGCTTCGGTATGCCCTGACTGGAGATGATTGTCATGGGGAAACTGCAGGTGGGCTAACTAGAGGCTGGGCTTCTTGTGTAATGGTTTGGCTTTCTCTGGTTGGTCCTGTGTTGAAAATAGGGGCAAAATATAGGGAAGCTGACTCATTGACCAAGCCCTGCCCAGGCTGGCTGATTGCAGAGGTTGTGGGTCAGAGTTCTATTGTCATATATGGTCTGGCTACTGTCTGTTTATATAATCCGTCTCTCAGAGAACAGTAGAGGAGATCAAATTATTAACATTTTGGAAGCTGGAAAGCAGGAGGATAGTGTGAACTGAATTAGCAGACTTGCCATCTATCAAAGGGGATAGCCAAAAGCAAGCCAGATTTGCCCCAGAGAACCACCAAAGGTTCAAGAATTGGCAGCACCAGGTACCCCCAGAAGCAGGGATAAAGTGGGGGCTGAAATTGGACAGTTGGTTCAAAGTCTATTTCAGAAGCATTAGACCCCTGGATTTCTTCCCCAGCTCCCAAATGACTGCCTGGTGCAAAAGACAGGATTGATTCCCTGGAGAGGTTAGATAGTTCTTTGTCTAGTTAAGGATGGGGTGCCATAACAAACATGCCAATTCAGTGAAAATACCTACTTTCAAGACTCCTGCTTGACTCCCCTAAATCAGCAGCCAATGTTAGAAGCCAAGTGTTAAAGTTTTTCAGATAATTTTGCTATGAGCCTATAGGGAAATTTCATTACCATCTCAGCAAGGCCTATAGTGTAAGAGCAGGCCTATAGTAGCATATGGGGGAAAGTCTAAAAGACTTTGAAATGGACCAAAAGATTATTGAGATATGGAAAACTGCATTGTTTTAAATATCCCTTTCCAGCTTATCAGATTCTGTGGGGTTTATACCTTTTATTGTCTTTGAGGTATTTAACAATTCTGAAGAGATAGACTCTAACTTGTAGAAAACTAAGAGTAACATAAATAATTATTGTCTTTAGATATACAAATAAATTCTGTTCTGAGAAGTTTCTGTTGACTTCCCTTTCTCACTGTTCTATTCAGAACATTGATTTCAGATGGGGTGTAGAGACTAATGCCTATAATCCCAGCACTTTGGGAGGCCAAAGCAGGAGGATTACTTGAGCCCAGCCTGAGCAACATAGCAAGATCCCATCATTACAGAAAAAACTTTAATTAACGGGGCATGGTGATGTGTACCTGTAGTCCCAGCTACTAGGGAGGCTGAGGTGGGAGGATTGCTTGAGCCTAGGAGTTCGAGGTTACAGTGATGTATGATGGCACCACTGCACTGCAGCCAGGGCAACAGAGCAAGACCCTGTCAGAGAGGTGGGGGTCGCAGGAGAGACAGAGAGAGAGAAAGAGACAGAGAGAAAAGAGAGAAGGAAAGAGAGAGGCCGGGTGTGGTGGCACACACCTGTAATCCCAGCACTTTGGGAGGCTGAGGGGGTGGATTACCTGAGGTCAGGAGTTCAAGACCAACCTGGCCAATATGGTGAAACCCCTGTCTCTACTAAAATGCAAAAATTAGCCAGACCTAGTGGCTCATGCCTGTAATCCCAGACACTTGGGAGGCTGAGGCAAGATAATTGCTTGAACTTGGGAGGTGGAGGTTGCAGTGAGCCGAGGTTGCACGACTGCACTGCAGCCTGGGCGACAGAGGAAGACTGCCTCAAAAAAAAAAAAGGCTGGGCATGGTGGCTCAGGCCTGTAATCCCAGCACTTGGGGAGGCCGAGGCGGGCAGATCACGAGGTCAGGAAATCAAGACCATCCTGGCTAACACGGTGAAACCTTGTCTCTACTAAAAATACAAAAAATTAGCCGGGCATCGTGGCAGGCGCATGTATTCCCAGCTACTCGGGAGGCTGAGGCAGGAGAATGGCGTGAACCCGGGAGGCGGAGCTTACAGTGAGCAGAGATCGCGCCACTGCACTCCAGCCTGGGCGACAGAGCGAGACCCCGACTCAAAAAAAAAAAAAGAAAGAAAAGACTATTTGGTAAGTCACTCACTGGACTCTTAACTGAAAAGTAAGTGGGTCGATGACTGGTTTCTTAGAAGTTTTAATCCCATTAATTTATTATAAATTTGTGTAGGCATTTTACAAGAAATCCTAATTTCTTCCTAGAACGAAGCTTTCTTTTTTTTTTTTTTTTTTTTTTTTTGAGACGGAGTCTCGCTGTCGCCCAGGCTGGAGTGCAGTGGTGCGATCTCGGCTCACTGCAGGCTCCGCCCCCCGGGGTTCACGCCATTCTCCTGCCTCAGCCTCCTGAGCAGCTGGGACTACAGGCGCCCGCCACCTCGCCCGGCTAATTTTTTGTATTTTTAGTAGAGACAGGGTTTCACCGTGTTAGCCAGGATGGTCTCGATCTCCTGACCTCGTGATCCGCCCGCCTCGGCCTCCCAAAGTGCTGGGATTACAGGCGTGAGCCACCGCACCCGGCCGAAGGAAGCTTTCAATAACATCATGCAAAAAGATTGCATTCTAGTCCAGGTTTGTAATTTTTTTCTTTTGTAGGATGATGACTCTCAAATTTCCAGTCCAAAGCTGTATCTCTAAATACTTACTATACCAGTGCTATTCAAAGTACTAGGATAAAGTGAGATAAGGACCTCACTCCAGAATGTAAATCAGCATTCTGCTTCGTTCATTGAGAAAGAGAAAATCTTCCTACAAAAATGCTAAGGGAACTAAACATGGTGTTTAGTGACACAGTTGCTTTACATTCTGTGACAAGCTTTTATCTTGTTGAGGACTCATAACAAATTGCATAAAATGTGGAATAAATGCACAATGAAATATTACTCAGCCTCAAAAAGGAATGCAACTCTGACTCATGCTACAACATGGATAAACCTTGAAGATATGCTAAGTGAAATAAGCTAGGCACAAAAGGACAAATATTGTGTGATTCTACTTATATGGAGTACCTAGAATAGACAAATTCATAGAGACTAAAAGTAGAATAGTGATTACCAGGGCCTGGAGGGTGGAGTTAGTGTTTAAAGGGTACAGAGTTTCAGTTTAGGATGATGAAAAAAATCTGGAGACAGTGGTGATGGTTGCACAACAGTGAATGTACTTAATGCCACTGAACTGTATGCTTAAAAATGGTTAAAAGGGGCTGGACATGGTAGCTCCTGCCTGTAATCCCAGCACTTTTGGAGGCTAAGGAGGGATGATCACTTGAGCCCAGGAGTTTAAGACCAGCCTGGGCAAGATAGGGACATCCCATCTCTACAAAAAATTTAAAAAATTAGCCAGGAGTGATGGCACCTGCCTGTGGTCCCAGCTACTCAGGAGGCTGAGGTGGGAGTATTGATTGAGCCCAGGAGGCTGCAGTGAACTATGATCGTGCCACTGCACTGCAGCCTGGGTAACAGAGGGAGACCTTGTCTCAAAAAAAGTTAAAATGGACAATTTTACTTCAGGTATATTTTACTACAATTTTTTTTTAATTGCAGACTGGCCAGTAAAGAGGCCACATTTTGAATTCTGCTACATTAGAGTCCAGGCTCTCTAAATATATCAACTCTGTTGGGGTTGGTATATTTACAGCCCCTACAAACTAGCTCTTCCCTACTCCACATACATTCTACCCCTCTCTCCACTTTTCATTTAGTTACTAAAGCTAGAAACCTGTGAAATGTCCTAGACTCTTGCTTCTCCCTCATGTCGTTGTATGTAATCTGAACAATGATTGCCTGTGCTGATTATAAAGAAATTGTTCTGGGCTGGGCATGGTGGCTCATGTCTGTAATCCCAGCACTTTGGGAGGCCAAGGCAGGTGGATCACCTGAGGTCGGGAGTTCAAGACCAGCCGGGCTAACATGGTGAAACATGGTCTGTACTATAAATACAAAAATTAGCTGGGCTCCTCCTTCAAGTGTTTGGTCCCAGTAATCTCAATCTTGACCTTTTATTTCCCCTGTCTACTTCTTACAGTCACTACTTCTTTGTTCCATTTTCCCTTTTTAATTCTCCAATACCTGTGATATCTCTAATAATTCTTTATATTAATTTTCTCAGTTAAGATTGGCCAGGGGGAAGGGGTGGCTCACACCTGGAATCCCAGTACTTTGGGAGGCCAAGGCGGGTGGATTGCTTGAGCCCAGGAGTTCAAGGCCAGCCTAGGCAACATAGCAAAACCCTGCCTCTACCAAAAAAACAAAAAATTAGCCAGGTGTGGTGTTGCACACTTATGGTCACAGCTACTTGAGAAGCTGAGGTGGGAGGATCACGCGAGCCTGGAAGGCAGAGGTTGCAGTGAACCGTTATCATGCCACTGCACTCTAACCTGGGCAACAGCGCAAGACCCCATCTTAAAAAAAAAAAAGAAAAGAAAAAAAGATAACTGCTATGATATGGCAGTTCCTTCCAGCATTCCACTTCCAGGTATATATTCAGAGTCAGAAGCAGGGTCTCAAAGAAGAGATGTTTGTTTTTGTCATGCCTGTGTTTATAGCAGCATTATTCAAAATAGCTAAAATGTGGAAACAACCCAAGTGTACACTGACAGATGAACAGATAAGCAAAGTGTGGTATATACCTACAGTGGAATATTATTCAGCCTTAAAAAGGAAGAAATCCTGACACGTGGATGCACATTGAGAACATTATGCCAAGTGAAATAAGCTAGCTACCAAAAGACAAATACTATATGATTCTACTTATATAAGTTAGGACAGTCAAAAATCGTAGAGACAGAAAGTAGGATGGTGGTTGCCAGGGACTGGGGGAAGGGGAAATGAGGAGTTACAGGGTTTTTTTTTCTTTTCTCTTCTTTTCTTTTGAGAAGGAGTCTTGCTGTGTCGCCCAGGCTGGAGTGCAGTGGTATGATCTCGGCTCACTACAACCTCTGCCTCCCAGGTTCAAGTGATTCTTGTGCCTCAGCCTCCCAGGCAGCTGGGACTGATTATAGGTGCCTGCCACCACGCCCGGGGAATTTTTGTATTTTTAGTAGAGATGGAGTTCCACCATATTGGCCAGGCTGGTCTCGAACTCCTGACCTCAGGTGATCTACCCGCCTCAGACTCCCAAAGTGCTGGGATTACAGGTGTGAGACACCACGCCCAGCCGGAGTTACTGTTTAATGGGTACAGAGTTTCAGTTTTACAAAATGAAAAGTTCTGGAGATGGATGGTGGTGATGGTTGCACAGCACTATGAATATATTTCATACTACTTGAACTGAACACTTGAAAATGGTTAAGATGATAAATTTTATTATGTGAATTTTACCACAATGAAAATTAATACATTTTATATTGCGAAAAATAACTCCTATGGCTTCCATTTCTTCATTGAATCCTGACTGATACAGAAAATGGTTTTCCAGGAGTTGTTCCAGGGAACAGACTTTCGGATATAGGATTTATTATAGAAGTTTATTTGGTCATATCCTTAAACTCAAATGCAATGTTGAGCCACTTGTCAATGGGAAATGGAATGTAGTGGCATCACAAATAATCAACTTATCGTCTGTAATCAACTTTGTTGAAGTGCCTACTAAAGCAAGTAATTAGCCACATTTGACTGTTTGACAATGATATCTACAACAACTCTAGGTTATTCATGGCTTTATTTGAATGCACCGAGGAACTTATTATAAATTAAAAGTATAGGTTATTAAGCATTCAGTTCAGGCCAGGCTTAGTGTCTTGCTCCTGTAATCCCAACACTTTCGGAGGCCAAGGTGGATGGATTGCTTGCACCTACGAGTTTGAGATCAGCCTGGGCAACATAGTGAAATACAAAATTAACTGCACGTGGTGGCCGGTTTGTACCAGACTCTTTGGTAGTCTCCATTAGGAGGCTGAGGTGGGAGGATTGCTTGAGCCCAGGAGATCAAGACTGCTGTGAGCCATGATTGCACCACTGCACTCCTGCCTGGGCGACAGACAGAGTGAGACCCTGTTGCAAAAAAGCAAAACAAAAAAACATTCAGTTCAAGTCACAGAGTACCAAACTTCTACAGCAGCCCTAAAAGAATTCCTTATTTCCTATACCTCCAGACTTATCTTTCTAAAAATCAAACATAAAATTTAATTGTGCAATTTTCAGAGTTACAATATAATTTGATCTCACATCCTTGCCAGATATCTCTAGTGAAAGATAGGGCACTGACTGGGAAGGGCATGACACTGAAACTGGGAATGGGAGTATTGGGTTGACTCAAAGAAAGTCGAAGTTCTACAATGTCCAATCTCTCTAAACTTCTACAAGGCCGTAGAAGCAGTCTTTCTTCCCTTAAAAGCACTAGAATAACATCATTTCTGTCAGGCATGGTGGCTCACACCTGTAATCCCAACATTATGAGAGGCCAAGGTGGGAGGATACCTTAAGGCCAGGAGTTCGAGACCAGCCTGGGCAACATATCGAGACCCCATCTCTAAATAAAAAGGAAAAAAAATTTTTTAATCATTTGAAGGATGTCTACTTTCCTCTAGTTTCTTTTTCTTTCTTTCTTTCTTTTGAGAAGGAGTCTCACTCTGTCGCTCAGGCTGGAGTTCAGTGGCGTGATCTCGGCTCACTGCAACCTCTGCCTCCCAGGTTCAAGCAATTCTCCTGCCTCAGCCTCCTGAGTAGCTGGGATTACAGGTGCGCAGCACCACGCCCAGCTAATTTTTGTATTTTTAGTAGAGACGGGGTTTCGCCTTGTTGGCCAGCCTTGTCTCAAACTACTGACCTCAGGTGATCCACCTGCCTCGGCCTCCCAAAGTGCTGGGATTACAGGTGTGAGCCATGGCGCCTGGCCCACTTTCCTCTAGTTTAATTCCAACCACCCATTGTTAACTGTAGATCAGGATTTCTCAATATGTTGGGCTGGATAATTCTTTGTGGGAGATGTCCCATGTGTTGTAGGATATTTAGCAACATTCCTGACCTCTACCCACTAGATCCAGCAGTACGTTCCCCTCCAAGTTGTGACAACCAAAATTGTCTCCAGACATTGCCAAATGTACTGTGGGAAACAAATCATCCCCAGTTGAGAACCACAGCTCCACATCTATAGCTAGGGTTAGATCCCAGCATGTTCCACAGTGTGGCTGGAAAGAAATAACTTATTCTTTCAATATTTTGCTAAGTTTTTTTTTTTTTTTTTTTTTTTTTTTTTTTTATGAGACAGAGTCTTGCTCTGTCACCCAGGCTGGAGTGCAGTGGCGCGATCTCGGCTCACTGCAAGCTCCACCTCCCGGGTTCACGCCATTCTCCTGCCTCAGCCTCTCCGAGTAGCTGGGACTACAGGCGCCCGCCACCACGCCCGGCTAATTTTTTGTATTTTTTTTAGTAGAGACGGGGTTTCACCGTGGTCTCGATCTCCTGACCTCGTGATCCTCCCGCCTCGGCCTCCCAAAGTGCTGGGATTACAAGCGTGAGCCACCGCGCCCGGCCTATTTTGCTAATTTTTATCTGCAGAAATGTGAAGAACATGTGAAAGGGAGGATTCTTACTTTCCAAGAAGGAAACAGACCAAGAAGACAGAATGTAACACTGGATTTGGTTGAATTGTTAGCATGGGTGCTTTTACCACAAATTCTGGTTTTAATGTGTTAGCTTGTGCAGCTGGAAACCTCTCTAATAGTTACTTGGTTGGTTGCCTGAAACTTTATTTCAGCAGTAGGCTACTTTCAATAGTGTTGAGATGCAAGAACTTAGTGGCATAATTTAGAAGAAGCAATCCCAAAGCTTAAGGAGATAGAAATGTTGGAGTGAATCTATAATATATGAATGGCCACCCTCTCACTATATCACCTAAGAGACCTCAGAGGACATGCTCTTCACTAAGGCACTGAGAAATACATTAGCAGATGGACACCAATATCCTTGTAAACGCTATGGTCGCTGTTTTCTGTAGGTAGATATGATAAAGGAAGACGTTATAGTTGAGATGGGTTCCCTGATTTTGATGGAGGTGATGGGATCCTGGGGTAACAGAGGACAAAGACAATGTGGGTCAAGAGACAATGTATAGACTCCCTTTCAGAATATAATATGAAAATAAGGGGATAAAGAGTGGCTTTACAGTGTAGAAACCTGACAAACACTACTTATCAAGGCGGTAAGTCATGCTGGCAGTATGTGTCGTTGATATGATTTCATGAGAATGGCATTTCACCTCTATGGCTTTCCCCCCAAAAGCACATAACCCCAGTCTAACAATGAAATAAATATCAATCAAAACTCAATTGAGGTCAGATATGGCTCACACCTATAATGCCAGCACTTTGGGAAGCAAAGGTGGGTGGATCACTTGAAGCCAGGAGTTCAAGTCCAGCCTGGGCAACAGAGTGAGACCTCCTCTCTATAAAAAAATTTTAAAAACAATTAGCTGGGCATGGTGGTGTGTGCCTGTAGTCCCAGCTACTTGGGAAGCTCAGGCAGGAGGATCACATGAGCTTGGGAAGAGGAGGAGGAGGTTGCAGTGAGCCAAGATCGTGCCACTGCCCTCCAACCTGGGTGACAGAGCGAGACCCTGCCTCAAAAAAAAAAAAAAAAATCCAGTTGAGTGACATGCTACCAAATACTTGACCAGCACTCTTCAAAACCGTCAAAGTTATCAAAAGCAAGGAAAGTCTGGGAACTGGTTACAGCCAGGAAGAACCTAAGGAGACATGATGACTAAATGTAATGTGATGTCCTTGATTAGATCCTGGAACAGGAAAAGGACATTATGTAAGAGATAAAGTAATCTGAGTGAAGTATGAACTTTAGGTAATAATAATGTATCAATATTGGTTCATTAATTGTGACAAATGTACCATACTAAGATATTAATAATAGAGGAAGCCGGGTACAGTGGCTCATGCCTGTAATCCCAGCACTTTGGGAGGCTGAGGTGGGCAGATCACCTGAGGTCAGGACCAGCCTGGCCAGCATGGTGAAACCCCATCCTTCCAAAAATCAAAAATTAGCTGGGTATGGTGGCGGGTGCCTGTAATCCCAGCTACTTGGGAGACTGAGGCAGGAGAATTGCTTGAACCCAGAAGGCAGAGGTTGCAGTGAGCCGAGATCACACCATTGCACTCCAGCCTGGGCAACAGAGCAAGACTCCATCTCAAAAAAAAAAAAAAAAAATAGAGGAAATTGGGTGTGGGGGTATATGGAAGCGTTCTATACTCTCATTGCAAGTCTTCTGTAAATCTAAATCTATTTTCAAATGAAAATTTCATATAAAAAATTAAAAACACAACGTGGGCATCATAATGAGCAAAAGGAATGAAGTGGCATTCAGAAAGTTCTAATATATGAGACTCTTTGGCAGTGTTGATTGATCCTGGTGTCCGTAGTTAAATGGACAGCTTGAGAAAATGTTACTGGAGTTCACTTATGTTATGTCCTAGTAAGCCCCTGCTGGACCAAATACAAACTGGACAAAACACACCAGAAAATAACTCTCTGAATGCACCGGAGAATGAGTGAAAGTAGATAGATTCTGACAGGGAGTTAACATCTAAAAGAAAGCAATAGCATGGGGTGAATTTTCCATCTTTTACCAACTTTAGCTTGAGGGCAGGCTTCAGTCAATGCTACTTGTGGTGCTAAAACACTGATTTAAAAAAAATCCACAGTATTTCTGGCCAGAAAAACGAGAGGCAAGAGTTGGGGAAAACTAGCTGCTGGACGGTGAGAAGGAATTCAAGAAAGGAGAGACCCAGAGAAGGAGAGCCATATTATTTGCATTTTAATACTGTTAACTTTCTGGAGAACCCCTGAGACACACATGTTTTGGGTACACCTCAAGTAACCCAACCAAAGATAAAAGAACTGAACTGAGATTTACCGTGTAGCCCAGAGTCAGAGTTTGCAATTTGAGTCCATCTAAATTAATGGCATGCTAAAAAACAAACAAACAAACAAAAACACGTAACAGGCTAGGTGCGGTGGCTCACACTTGTAATCCCAGCACTTTGGGAGGCCGAAGGGGGTAGATCACCTGAGGTCAGGAGTTTGAGACCAGCCTGGCCAACATGGTGAAACCCCATCTCTACTAAAAAAAGACAAAATTAGCCAGGTGTGGTGGCACATGCCTGTAATCCCAGCTACTTGGGAAGCTGAGACAGGAGAATTGCTTGAACCTGAGAGGCAGAGGTTGCAGTCAGCCAAGATTGCGCCACTGCAGTCCAGGCTGGGCAACAGAGCGAGACTCTGTCTCAAAAAAAAAAAAAAAAAAGAAAAAGAAAAAGCTATTCAACTTTCTGGAGATCTGGAGAACCCCTGAGCCATACATGCTTTGGGTACACTGCGAGTAACCCAACCAAAGATAAAAATAAGTGAGCTGAGATTCACTCTGCAGCCCAGAGTCAGAGTTTGCAATATGAGTCCAATCAAATTAATGGCATGCTAAAACAAACATATAACAACAAATCAACACTTTTTTTATTTTTTACTTTTTTTTTAGAGACAGGGTCTCACTATGTTGCCCAAGCTGGAATACAGTGGTTATTCACAGGTGTGATAATAGTGCACTACACTACACTCCTGGGCTGAAGCAATCATCCTGTCTCAGTCTCTCAAGTAGCTCGGACTACAGGCGTGTGCCACCGCAACTGGCTTTCAACTCTTTAAGGAACATAATAGTATCTAGTGTTCACAACTTAACATTTGCAATGTTCAAAAAACAACTCAATTATTTGACAAATGGCTGGGTGTGGTGACTTACACCTGTAATCCTACTGCTTTGGGAGGCTGAGGCAGGAGGATGGCTTGAGCCCAGGAGTTTGAGACTAGCCTGGGTAACATAGGGTGACCTCGTCTCTAAAAATAATTTTAAAAAATTAACCAAGCATGGCAGCACACACCTGTAATGCCAGCTACTCAGGAGGCTGAGATGGGATGATCACTTGAGCCCAGTGGTTTGAGGCTGCAGTGAGCCATGATTGCACCACTGCACTCTAGCCCGGGTGACACAGGGAGACCCTGTCTCAGAAATAAACAAAATTATTTGACATATGAAGAAACAAAACTATGTAGCACATCTTCTCAAGAGAAAAGATAATCAACAGAGACTGACACTGATATGACATACATGCTGCAATTGTCAAGATTTAAAAGCAGATCTTGCAACTACATTCAATGATGTAAAGGAAAAAATGATCTTTCCACATGCCTCATTACCCAGAAGAATCTAGCCTGGTGGAATGATGGATTAGCCTACTGATAGCTTGGTTTCAGCACCAGCACCTGTTGAGAGATAGCATCCTGAAAGACTGAAATTCTGTCTTACAAAATTCCGTATATATTCCCGTATATCATGCTGTTTCTCCTACAGCCAGAATGCATGGGTCCAGGAATAAATGGTTGGACATGTAAGTGACTTTTCTCATTCTTACACCTAATAACCAACTTGTGGGATTTTTACTTCCCACCTCTGCAACTTTGAGTTCTGCAGGTTTGATGAACTTTGTTTCCACAGAGAAATGCTTCTATCATGAAACACAACACTAGCTCCATTGAATGAGAAGTTGAGATAACACCTGGCCATTTTGGGCTCTGAGGAGCCACTGAACCAATAGCCAATAAAATATTGCTCAACTGGCTGAAGCGATTGATCCTAATTACCAAGAGGGAATTGAGTCTCTGTTACACAATGAGGACATGCACCCAAGAGTTTCTCTTGAATCTAAGAGATTCTCTGGGAAGCCTCTGAGCACTTCCATGTTTAATAGGAAAGATTAATGGAAAATTAAAGCAACCAGAAAAAGGCAGAATGCTGAAGAAAATTTAGATCCTTCAGGAATGAAGGTTTGGTTCCCCAACGAGGTAAAGAGCCTAGACCAGAAAAAGAGGTTCTTGTGGAAGATAAAGAAAATAATAAGTGCAGAACGAACATGGTGGCTCACGCCTATAATCCTAGCACTCTGGGAGGCCAAGGCAGATGAAACACTTGAGCTCAGGAGTTGGAGACCAGCCTAGGCAATACGGTGAAACCCTGTCTCTACAAAATATATATATATATATATATATATATATATATGTATATATATATATATATATAATACACACACACACAGATTAGCTGGGCATGGGCTACTTAGGAGGCTGAAGCAGGAGAATCGCTTGGGTCCTGGAGGTGAAGGTTGCCGAGGAATGGCCAAGGTCGCACCATTGCACTCCAGTCTGAGTGACAGGAATGAAACCTCATCTCAAAAAAGAAAAAAAAAAAGAAAATAATGAATGCATAGTGGAAAACAACAGTTATAAATATCAACTATGACATCATGACCACTTAAAGAAATGAGCACACTAACATCTATGCATATGTTCTTCCAACTTTTTATGTGTGTACAAAAAAGGTAATCTCTCTTCTGATTTCCCTTATAGTTTTATAGTAATGATTGCTGGTGATGATTGACTTGACAATTTGTCTTTAGGTTTCAATACATTCAGGTAGGACCTTGACTGAATTTGAGAAGTATTAGCATTGCCTATATATGGATACTGCAACTGTGACTCAATGGCAAGCATTCTCCTGCCTCAGGACATTTGCACTCAATATTTCCTCTGCTTGGAAGGCTCTTCTCTAGATATCCATGAGTGCTTCGCCCTCACCTCCCTTAAATCTTTATTCAAATGTCACTTTTCTCAGTGACATATTCCATAACCACCCTATTTAAATTCCACAGTACTTATCACCATCTAACATTTTATAGGCCAGGCACAGTGGTGCACTTTGGGAGGCCGAGGCAGGCAGATTGCTTGAGCCCAGGAGTTCCAGACTAGGCTGGCCAACATGGTGAAACCTCATCTCCACTAAAAATACAAAAAGTAGATGGGCATGGTGGTGCAGGCCTGTAGTCCCAGCTACTGGGGAGACTGAGGAAAAACATATTATACGCCAGGCGCAGTGGCTCACGCCTGAAATCCCAGCACTTTAGGAGGCCAAACCGGGTGGATCAATTGAGGTCAGGAGTTTGAGACCAGTCTGGCCAGCATGGTGAAACCCTGTCTCTACTGAAAATACAAAATTAGCCTGGCGTGGTGGGACACACCTGTAATCTCAGCTACTCAGGAAGCTGAAGCAGGAGAATCACTTGAACTCAGGAGGCAGAGGTTGCAGTGAGCTGAGATTACACCACTGCACTCCAGCCTGCGCAACAGAGCAAGACCCTGTCTCAAAAAAACATTATATATTTTTACTTGTTTACCTTAGTTGTTTTCTGTGTCCCACTGCCTTTAGAATATAAGCTTCTTAAGGGCAGGGAATATTATCCTTCTTTGTTCAAGGCCATATCATCGGGGCATAGAACAGTGTGCTCAAGAGATATTTATTGACTATGGGACACTATGCTATGCAGAAATGTAAAATAATGAGGTAGATATAGATGGTTTGGCTCTGTATCTGCACCCAAATCTTGTCTCGGATTATAATCCCCAGAATCCCCACGTGTTGAGGGAGGGAACTGGTGGGAGGTGATTGGATCATGGGGGTGGTTTCCTTCATGCTGTTCTCATGATAGTGAGTTCTCACGAGATCTGATGGTTTTATAAGTGTTTGACAGTTCCTCCTTCACACACTCTGTCTCACCTGCCTCCATTTAAGACGTGCCTGCTTCCCCTTCTGCCATGATTGTAAGTTTCCTGAGGCCTCCCCAGCCATGTGGAACTATGAGTCAATTAAATTCTTTATAAATTACCCAGTCTTGGGTGTCTCTTTATAGCAGTGTAAAAACAGACTAATACAATATATAAATGCTAAACTGTTAATCATGGTTTCCTCTTAGAGGGTAAGTGGGATTGGGAGAGGGGGTAAATATGAATTTTAACTTATTACCTAAGTTAAAAAATTTTTTTTCAATGTTGGGAGACACTTGACAAACTTAACAACTTAAGGAGAAAGGTTAGTAGCACTGGAGTGGATTAATGTATAGTAGAAAGTGGGGATAACTGATGGAATGAGTTAAAGATAAAATGAGAAAATAACATGAGATGGTTCTTGGATAAGATGGTACTTGGATAAGGAGTTTTGCAGCGGAGATGACGCAGGGCAGGCGAGCCCCATAGTGAATCTTAGCCTGCAAGGGTTCTTGGCTTTGCTCAGGAAAGAATTCAAGGGCAAGCCAGAGATAGAGGAAAGCAGCTTTATTGAAGAGGCAGTGTTACAGCTCTGTGACTGCTCCTTCCAAGCAAGGCTACCCCCACAGGCAGAGGAGCAGCCCAGGACAGTTTTGCAGTCATATTTATACCCACTTTTTTGTTTTTGAGAGAGAGAGAGTCTCACTCTGTCACTCAGGCTGGAGTGCAGTGGTGCAAGCTCAGCTCACTGCAATCTCCACCTCCCAGATTCAAGTGATTCTCCTGCCTCAGCCTCCCGAGTAGCTGGGAGGCATCCGCCACCACGCCTGGCTAATTTTTGTATTTTTAGTAGAGACGGGGTTTTGCCATGTTGGCCAGGCTGGTCTTAAACTCCTGACCTCAGGTGATCTGCCACCTCAGCCTCCCAAACTGCTGGGATTATGGCACCCAGCCTATACCTACATTTAATTGCATGCAGATCAAGGGGCTGTTTATGCAGAAATTTCTAGGGGAGGGGTAGTAATTTTTGTGTCATTGGGTCATTGTCATGGAAAGGAGTGGTAATGCCAGGGTGTTGCCATGGCAACAGTAAATTGACATGGCATACTGGTGGATGTGTCTGATTGAGAACTGCTTTCACTCTGGCCCCATTTCAGCTAGTCCTCAATCTGGTCCAGTGTCTAAGCCCTATCTCTGGAATTGAGTCCCGCTCCCTGCCTCAGAGAGACCTGGTTGGGGTCCTCAACTCATGGCTTCCATGATCCTTGTGAAGGAGATGGGGAGGTCAAGGCTAAGGGCAAAGGCTTGGGTAGTATGCTCAATTTCTGAGGGTTTAGAAAAGATGTTACGGTCCTATTAACAAAATTATGTAATCCTTGCTCAGTTTCATGAGGTGTCATTATCTCTACTTTACAATATTATTCTACTCTACAAATGTAAAAACAGAAGCACAGTGATTATACAATTTGTATAAGACTACTCAGCTGATGAATGATGGAGCCAGTTTAGGGAGTTCTAACCCAGGCCTCTCTGACTCAATTTACTGACCTCATTTAGGCTTCATGTTCCTCCATAATGAAGTACAAATAGTCCAGTGACCCCATTTTCTAACACAAGGGTCCCACAGCAGAGTGGAATGGGCACGTCCAGGGTATGCATGATGATCCATTAGGGCACTGGAAGGCAATGTTAGATTTCTATTTATATTTTTTAAATCTAAAAGGAGTTCAGCTTTGCTAGTATTTAATATGCAGATAGACGCTGGCATCCTTATTTGGTCTGGATGCCAGCTGGTTATGAGTCATTTCAATATCTTGAGAGAGACATAGGAGTTCCACAGCACAGATGGAATGATAGTGGTGCTTCCCCATATTATATTTTTTTGTGCCTAAGGGATGACATCAATATGTTAATTTTGTAGAAAAAAGACTTTTACATAGCAGAATCTTTATAATACAGTAGTCTATGATGAAATGGTGATTGATGATGAAGATGTTTGACTTCACTCAGAGGTTTGCTTGGTCTTTCTTGTCAGAGTATTAAAAATAGAATCTATAAATAACTTGCACTTTTCTTTGACAAAAAGACAAGCATTCAAACTGTGTTGCCTTTTTCGATGATAATGTGGCTGTCAGTAGTATGCTATTTACGGATACTAATAAGCAATATTTTAAAATTCCATTTCTTTAAGGCAGGGTTGATAATTTGACAAGCGGGGAAACAATTGCTTTTTGGAAAACTATTGCAAAAGAGTATTTCAAAAAATTATATTTGGAAGCGTTTCCATTTTGGTGTGACTTTTTTGCTAAAAATTATATAAGTATGTAATTTATAGAAATGCTCATATATAAAAATATAGTGTTTTATGATTAATTGCAAAGACAGCTGACTATCATGGAAGATAAAAATTACCTGAATTTCAGTAAAAACCTTCACAAATTGGTGAATGAAATTGAAAAACTAATTTCATTATTGAGTAAGCCTAGACAATAATTCCTCCATTTAGAGTTCATATTTTTGTCAGGTTTATTTCCATCAAAACCAAGTAATAAGCTAAACAGATCATAGAAACAAGCCTTGAAATTATTATTATTGTTATTACTGAGATTGATTCTCACTCTGTTGTCCAGGCTGGAGTGCAGTTGTGCCATCTTGGCTCACTGCAACCTCCATCTCCCGGGTTCAAGCAATTCTCCAGCCTCAGCTTCATGAGTAGCTGGGATTACAGGCACGTGCCACCACACCCAGCTAATTTTTTGTATTTTTAGTAGAGACGGGGTTTCACCATGTTGCCCAGGCTGGTCTTGAACTCCTAACCTCAAGTCATCCACCTGCCTCGGCCTCCCAAAGTGCTGGGATTACAGGCATGAACCACTGCGCCCGGCTTCAAATTATAATATCGTAATGTGCTAAACCACAATTTCAGAAATAAAGCAGGGTCAATAAAGTTGCTCTTAAAAATAAATTAGTAAGAGCAAAAAAAAAAAAGGTTTTTTTAGGCTGCGCAGGTGGCTCACGCCTGTAATCCCAGCACTTTGGGAAGCTGAGGCAGGCAGATAACCTGAGGTCAGGAGTTCAAGACCAGCCTGGGCAACATGGTGAAACCCCATCTCTACTAAAAATACAAAAAGCAGCTGGGCATGGTGGCACACACCTGTAATCTCAGTTACTCAGGGGGCTGAGGCAGGAGAATTGCTTGAACCCATTAGACGGAGGTTACAGTGAGTCGCGATCACGCCACTGCACTCCAGCCTTGGCGACAGAGTGAGACTCTGTCTCAAAAAAGGAGGGTTTTCTTTGTACAGATAATAAACGTAATTTTTATATGCATACATAAGTGTGTATATTTTAAGTATTTAAAGAAACAGGTAACATAAATATATGCATCAACATAGAAATAAAAATTAGAATATAGATGATTTTACACACAATGTTGTAGCACTGTCTGCCAGTCTGTGGTGGTGGTTCTTCATGCAGGCAAGAAGGAAACATATATTTATGTGTGTATATAAATATGTTTCACACATACATCTATCTATATATTCACACACACACAAATAAATATATATACTATATAATTACATATATGTATATATAAAGTAATATACATAAATATATGTATAAAATGTAGCCAGGCAGGGTGGCTGGCACCTGTAATACCAGCTACTCAGGAGGCTGAGATGGAAGAATCACTTGAGGCCAGGAGTTCTGCAGCAGCCTGAGCAACAGAGCAAGACCGTGTCTCTTAAAAAATAAATAAGTAAATAAAATAAACATAATGCAACAAACACACACACACCAACACACATGCAGATGCACTTACATTTATACTAGGGGCTCTCTTGCCACACGCTGGCAGGGAAGGGGGCCAAAATGGCCATAGGAGTCTTTCTCTGTCAGTTCCATGTGACCCCATGCTGCTAGCAAACACGAGGCCACTGGCTTTTAACTAGAACCAGCCCAGGTGGCATCACCCTCCAGTGGGAAAGCTGTTCACTTCTCTCAGATCTGTCAATCAGTACACATGGTCTTCTCTGGAACACTTCAGGTGGGTCCATACAATGGTGTCCCAGTTCGGGTGGGTGGAGAAAAGGCTTTCTGTACAGAGGAAGGAAGGCTAGGTCTGAGCCCTCAGGATATACTGGGGGCAGAGTGAGTGGGAGTGGCGTAAAATGGTACCAGGCTGGAGGGACAGTCAGGCCAGGGTTAGACTGCACTGACAGCCACTAGAGGATTTTGGGGGCCAGGAAAATGAACCTCCGACACCAAAGGCTACACAGTCCTCAGTAAGCCTGTTCTGGCCAGTTCCAGCTGGATCTAGAGGACCCTCCAGGGCTTCAGCAGGGCCAAAGAATACTTGGATTTGAGAAACCTGAGGAGATAAGTGCCTGAGGCCTCTTCCACAAGTTTGAGAAGTACGAAAACAGGTATTTGGCTTGACAAACACCTATGGACTCCAAAGTAGGTGTCAGACAAAGAAATCTAGTTACAGACAGACCACTGGGCCCTGCCACCCCAAGTCAATGGATGACGCCTGTTCCCAAAGTATGGCCTGGCTTGTAGGGCAAGATAGGGCCATCATACACAAAATGTTATATTTTAAAATACTGTGTTTATTTCGGCATCATTATCATTTTGTCCTTTAACTTTAAAACATTTTTGTCATTTTAAAAGGTACACAACATATTAGGACTATATTACATGCTTCTAATATATGAATAACTTAGGGTGCATGTTGAAAAATATTTAAAGGAAAGTTTGTGATTCAATAATGTAGAGATCATTGTTCGAATGCAGGGTTTCTCAGCCTGGGCACTATGTACACTTTGAGCTGGAGAATCTTTTCTTGTGAGGAGTTTTCCAGTGCATTATAAGATATTTAGCAGCATCTTAGGCCTCAACCCACTAGATGCCAGTAGCAGCACCCCCTCCTATACACAGTTTTGACAACCAAAAAGTGTCTCCAGACATTGACAAATGTTCCCTTAGGTTAGGAATGCCAGATTTAACAAAGTGAAAACAAAAAATCAGAACACATTTACAGAAAATTCTTTTTTTTTTGAGACTGAGTCTCGCTGTATTCCCCAGGCTAGAGTGCAGTGGTGTGATCTCAGCTCACTGCAACCTCTGCCTCCTAGGTTTTAAGCAATTCTCTCTGTCTCAGCCTCCCGACTAGTTGGGATTATAGGTGCTCACTACCACACCGGGCTAATTTTTGTATTTTTAGTAGAAACGGGGTTCTGCGATTTTGGCCAGGCTGGTCTTAAACTCCTGACCTCAGGTGATCCACCCACCTTGGCCTCCCAAAATGCTGGGATTACAGGGGTGAGCCAATGCACCCAGCCAAAAACTTCTTTATTCCAAATGTTAACTGGTTGGTTTATGTCCTATCTGGCAACCTTTAAGGAGAGGGGAAGAGGGGCAACATCCTTCCCCAGTTGAGAAGTGCCATTCTTTTTGCTTCTTTTTTTTTTTTTTGAAACGGAGTCATGCTCTGTCGCCCAGGCTGGAGTGCAGTGGCACGATCTTGGCTCACTGCAACCTCTGCCTCCCTGGTTCAGGTGATTCTCCTGCCTCAGCCTCCTGAGTAGCTGGGATAACAGGTGTGTGCCACTGCACCCAGCTAATTTTTGTGTTTTTATTAGAGACGGGGTTTCACCACGTTGGCCACCAAGCGGGTCTCGAACTCCTGACCTCAAGTGATCCACCCGCCTCAGCCTCCCAAAGTGCTGGGATTATGGATGTGAGCCACTGCACTCAGCCTCTTTTTTCTTTTTTTAAAGCGATGAAGTCTCACTACATTGCCCAGGTTGAAATGCAATGACTATTCACAGGTGTGAATGCATTGCAGTCTTGAACTCCTGGGCTCATGCAGTCCTCCTGCCTCAGCCTCCCTAGTAACTGGAGTTACAGGCATGTACCACATCTGGCTCAAGAATTGCCATCTGAATGAATTATTATGCCTATAATATTCCCTACAACATTACTTCTCTCCCAGCCTCATCCTACCTTCCCTTCCCTCCCCTTCCAAATTCTCCCACTGTGTTCTCTGGAACTAATGATCCATAACCTGCAAAAGCCCCGGCCATTCTCAAGTATTTCCCCCAATTTCTTATCTTTATTAAAATCTGGCACTCTCTTAAAGACATTTTCCCTTTTGCTCACCTAAATGGTAGCTTTTTATGCTCTCAACTTTCACATACCTTAAGGATGAGAAGTGTAAGGAAATTTGGAATAAGCAAAAATGTAACTGGTATTTCCAGTGGAAAACTATACATTCTTTAGAGCACACCTTTCCAAGGTATCTGATTCTACCCTTTTATTGCTTGTGAGGTATTTTACAACTCTGTAAATTGTAAATAACTGACAGCAGAGTGCAAAATAATTCTTATCTATAGACATGCAAGTAAATTCTGTCCAGTGGCAGTTGAATTGACTTGCCTCTCCTACAGTGGGATGAAGCCAGTTGTACCCACATTTTCAAGTTCATTTCCATATGCCTGATCTATAAATGTCGATTCACCCTTGGACATCTAACTGGTTCTCTCATTAATAATGAGTTAACTAAAACTTTTAACACATTTCATTGTCTATCTTAATGGAGTCATAATTTTACCTTAAAAAACTTTTTTCCTTTAACAGTGGTGGGGTTGTTATTCATTTGCTTCCCATTCCTATTTCCAGACTACTATTATCTCTGTACTCTAAAAGGAAAATCCAACTTCTCTGAGGTCTGTGCCACTCACCTACCCCTCTCTATTCCTCATCTCATTGCTTTTATCTACTGCCCTCCCTGTAACTCCCTGCTCAGTCAGGCAAAGACGGTGGCCTACAATTCCACTCCACCACAAGCCCTGCCATTATCCTGGGTTTGATTGTTGACTTCAACAATCAAAAGGATGATCCATCCACCAAGGCCCTTGAGGCTCATTCCCTTGATCTTGTCAATATCCTTCTTATTAACTCCACCTGAGCAGCCCACTCCTTTCATCATCCTTGGACCTTGTCATCATCTGTAACCATGCCACTTCCAGAATCTCTAAGTATCTTCTTTCACCACAAACTCCCCTCTCTTCAACTTGTCTGTGATGGGGTTCAGGACACACTACCCCAAAATATGGCACCATGGCATATTGAATATTTTAAGCTGAAGGAGTTTGAGAAAATGGCAGAAGCAGGAAAGTTACTCTCACTCCCCTACTACCCCTTCTCCCCATGAGGCAGGTAGGCCCTAAAACCTAGAAAGGATTTTCTGGCCATTCTTCAAGGCAGGTCATAAGACCTTCATTGGAGCTTCCTTCCCCCTCCCCTCCCCTCCCCTCCCCTCCCCTTTCCTTTCCTTTCTTTTCTTTTTTCTTTTGGGACGCTCTCCCTCTGTTGCCCAGGCTGGAGTGTAGTGGCATAGTCTCGGCTCGCTGCAGCCTCCCTGCCTCGGGCTCCCGTGATTCTCCTGCCTCGGCCTGCCGGGTGGCTGGGATTGCGGGCGCGCGCCACCAAGCCTGGCTGGTTTTTGTATTTTTGGTGGAGGCGGGGTTTCGCCATGTTGGCCAGGCTGGTCTCCAACTCCTGACCTCGAGTGATCTGCCCGCCTCGGCCTCCCGAGGTGCTGGGATTGCAGACGGAGTCTCGCTCACTCGGTGCTCGGTGTTGCCCGGGCTGGAGTGCGGTGGCGTGGTCTCGGCTCGCTGCAGCCTCCGCCTCCCAGCCGCCTGCCTTGGCCTCCCAGGGTGCTAGGACTGCAGCCTCTGCCAGGGCCGCCGCCTCGTCTGGGAGCTGGGGAGCGTCTCTGTATGGCCGCCCATCGTCTGGGAAGTGATGAGCGCCTCTGCCCGGCCGCCCCATCTGGGAAGTGAGGTGCGCCTCTGCCCGGCCGCCCATCGTCTGGGATGTGAGGAGCGCCTCTGCCCCGCTGCCCCATCTGGGAAGTGAGGTGCGCCTCTGCCCGGCCGCCCATCGTCTGGGATGTGAGGAGCGCCTCTGCCCGGCCGCCCCGTCTGGGAAGTGAGGAGCGCCTCTGCCCGGCCGCCCCGTCTGGGATGTGAGGAGCGCCTCTGCCCGGCCGCCCCGTCTGGGATGTGAGGAGCGCCTCTGCCCGGCCGCCCCTTCTGGGATGTGAGGAGCGCCTCTGCCCGGCCGCCCCGTCTGGGATGTGAGGAGCGCCTCTGCCCGGCCGCCCATCGCCTGGGATGTGAGGAGCGCCTCTGCCCGGCCGCCCCGTCTGGGAGGGCAACAAGCTGTATCCATGGACATCAGCAGCAGTTTACATATGCAAAAGAGACAAGAATGGGATAACGGAGCACTTCAAATTACTACCAGAAAAAAATACTTCTCAAGTGTGTCCTGGCTAATAGAGAAATAATTTGCCCAAACTTATAAACAAGACATTGCTTATAATGATGGTGCCACTGCACTCCAGCCTGGGCGACAGAGAGACCTCATCTCAAAAAACTAACTAAACAATTTTTTTTAAATACTCAATTCCTTTCCTTCTCTCATAGTTAATAAAATAATTGCATAATAAAAAAATTATGGCATATTTTCAAATAGCTAGGTCAGATTTTTAATGTTCCCAACACAAATAAATGATAAATGTTTGAGGTAATGGTTATGCTAATTATCCTGATTTGATCATTATACATTGTATCCATGTATCCAAATATCATGCAGTACCCCATAAATATGTACAATTATTGTGTGTCAGTTAATAATAATGAAAGCAAAAAATAAAAATTAATTAATTAACACACACACACACAAAAGACCTTCATTGGAGAAGTACCCTAACCTGGAGGAAAGGAGCATTTTTATCTCCAAAGATAGAGGGTCACAGAGAAGAATCTGAACAAACAGGCTTTTCTAAGTCCCGTCCTAGTTTATTACCATTAAATTATACTTCCTTTTTCCAATTATATTTCTCCGTGACTACCTACTGTTCATCCAATTTAGCGTAAAAATACACAAGTTTAACTGTCTTCATTTCCTTATGTGTTTTTCTCTTGTTAATCTGTTTTTTGTTACAGGAGCCTCAGCCATGAATCTAGGATGGGTGAGGGAAATATATTTTTTCCTTCCCTACATTTGTTAACTACTCCTAAAACTTCCTTTGACCTCATTGGGACCCTCATTCATTGACCTTCATCAGCTCTTTCCATTCCTTTCTTAATTTTCCCTCCTGATCTAGCTTAGATTCTGTGGTCTATAATTTTCACTATTTTGCCAAAACCCTAAACTCTATTGTTCCTCAATTTTTTTTCCATTTAATCCACCTGGAAACTCCCAAACCCTAATGAACCTCAAATAAGTCCCTTATATAGCATGGCATGGTATTTGTATATTATGTACACACATCGTCCTATATACTTTAAATCATTTTTAGGTTACTTATAATACCTAATATAATACAAATGCTATGTAAATAGTTGTAATACTGTGTTGTTTAGGGAATAATGACAAGAAAAACATACATGTTCAGTACAGATAAAAGCATCCTTTTTTTTTCTTTCAAGTATTTTTGATCCACGGTTGATCAAATACACAAATGTGGAACCCATGGATATGGAGGGCCAAGTGTATATGATTTGGTTTCATCTATGTATTTTCAACTTTTCCCTCTGAATGAGGTCCTTCTCAATGGTTTTAAAATAGTCTCATTTTCTTCTATTAAACAAAACAAAATCCTTCTTGGATCTTACACCCCCTTCAATTTCCTATCCTTCCACTCACTGTTCAGCCAACTCCCCCTGGGGGTCCTGCCCTATCACACTCCTGAAGGAGCTTTGGTTGATATCACTGGTATCTCACTGGTGAGATTTTGGTATAACAAATCCAATATTTTTCAGTCATCTTATTAACTTGTCAGCAACAATTGACACAATTGACCATTCCCTCTTTCTTGGAATGCTCATTTGTCCCAGCTTCTGGGACACAAGGCTCTCTCAGCTTTTTTCTTATACTTCTGGTCACTCCTTCTGACTCCTTGGTAAGTTATCTTCCTGTACCCAAGCATCAACCCTAAGCATCCCTGAAAACTCAGTCCTAGGCCCTCTTTTTTTTTCCACTTGAGATTTTCCCTGAATATTCTCATCCATGCCTGAGGCCTCACCAACCACCTATCAACAACTGAAATGCAAGTCTTAATCTTGATTATTACTGTACCCATAAAGGCAATATAAATTTACCTATGTACAAATTTATCTCAGTACCATAGTCTTTCTACTTCTCCTTGGTCATATTTTACTTTAGGGAGGGGCATTGCCCAATTTTATTATTTTAGTAGTGTTTAACACATGGAAGATGCTCAATAAATATTATATATCTATGGGACCATATCTGGAAAAAAAAATATTTGGTAAATGACTACATACCTGGTGCAATAACCAATACCTTTTTTAAACAGTTCCTTGCGTCCCTTCACCAGGGGTTGTATGTGGAGTCCTAAAATTAAAAATAAATAAAAATAGCTGGGCACAGTGTATGCTCCTGCAGTCCCAGCTTCTTGGGAGGCTGAGGTAGGAGGACTGCTTGAGCCCAGGAGTTCAAGGTTGTAGTGCATGACCATCACGCCTGTGAATAGCTACTCTACTCTAACCTGGGCAACATAGTGAGATCCCATCTCTAAAATAAAACAAATAAGTTTTTAAAGCTGGCTCATGATTTTGACAAGAAAACTCCAAATATACCAAACCCAGATGGTTGGTATAGAATAGTATAGGTAAATATTGAATAAGTATCAAATGTGTAATCCTGATCATTAAGAATTTCTGTCCACTTTCACTCCATAAAGGTAAGTAGATTTCTTCATTCATCATGAAGAAACATGCATGACAAACTGAAACCAAATGTTTGCAAAGTAAGTTGGAATGTGATTAGAAAATTCTAGTAATTAATAACTTTCTGACCTTAGTAACTGAATCCAACTACTTCGCAGCCTGGAAATGTGCTTTAAGACTTGTGAAAAATGCCTGCTTTAAAAATGAATTAGAAATCACCAACAGAGGAAATGTGAGAAATTCACAAACATGAAAATTAATACACTCTTAAGTAACCAAAGGGTAAAGGAAAAAAATCACAAGGAAGATTAGCAAATACTTTGAGATGAGTGAAAACAAACACATAATATATAAAAACCATTTGGATGCAGTTAAAACAGTGCTTATGAAGAAATTAATGGCCATGAACACCTATTTTTTACATTTTTAATTTTTGTGGATACATAGTAGGTATATATATATTTACAGGTACATGAGATGTTTTTGATACAGGCATGCAATGTGAAATAATCACATAATGGAGAATGGGGTATCCATCCCCTTAACCATTTATCCTTTATGTTACAAACAATGCAATTAAACTCTTTTAGTTTTTATTTTATTTTATTTTATTTATTTTTTTGAGATAGAGTCTCACTCTATAACCCAGGCTGGAGTGCAGTGGCATGATCTTGGCTCACTGCAACTTATCTTGGCTCACTGCAACTTATACCTCCTGGGTTCAAGCAGTTCTCCTGCCTCACCCTCCCAAGTAGCTGGGATTACAGGCACACACCACCACATCCGGCTAATTTTTGTTTTTTGTTTGTTTTTGAGACTGAGTCTCACTCTGTTGTCCAGGCTGGAGTGCAGTGGCATGCATGATCTTGCCTCACTGCAACCTCTGCCTCTTGGGTTAAAGTGATTCTCGTGCCTCAGCCTCCTGAGTAGCTGGGACTATAGGCATGGTGAGCCACCATGCCTGGCTAATTTTTGTATTTTTAGTAGAGAAGGGGTTTCACCATGTTGGCCAGGCTGTTCTTGAACTCCTGACCTCAGGTGATCCACCTGGCTCGGCCTCCCAAAGTGCTGGGATTATAGGTGTGAGCCACCGTGCCCGGCCTGGTTATTTTAAAATATACAATTACATTATTATTGACTATAGTCACCTTGTTGTGCTATTAAATAGTAGTTTTTATCCATTCTTTCTAATGATTTTTTTTTTTTGCACTCACTAATAACCACCTCCACCTCCCCTGCTCCCAGCCACCTACTACCCTTCCCAGCCTCTGGTAACCATCCTTCTACTTTCTATGTCCAGGAGTTCAATTGTTTTGATTTTTAGATCCCACAAATAAGGGAGAACATGCAATGTTTGTCGTTCTGTGCCTGGCTTATTTCACTTAACATAATGATTCCAGTTCCATCCACGTTATTGCAAATGACAGGATCTCATTTTTTATGGCTGAATAGTACTCCATTGTATATATGTACCACATTTTATTTACCCATTCATCTGTTGATGGGCACTTAGATTGCTTCCAAATCTTAGCTATTGTGAACAGTGCTGCTGCAAACATGGGAGTACAGATACCTCTTTCATATACTGATTTCCTTTCTTGTCAGAAAGAAAGGAAATCAGTATATGAAAGATCCAGCAGTGGGATTGCTGGATCACATGGTAGCTCTACCTTTAGTATTTTGAGGAACCTCCAAACTGTTTTTTTTTTTTTTTTTTTTTTTTGAGACAGAGTCTCACTCTGTGGTTCAGACTGGAGTGCAGTAGCACAATCTTGGCTCACTGCAACCTCTGCCTCCTGCATTCAAGCGATTCTTGTGCCTCAGCCTCCTGAGTAGCTGAGTTTACAGATGTGCACCACCACATCCAGCTAATTTTTGTATTTTTAGTGGAGATGGAGTTTTGCTATGTTGGCCAGGCTGGTCTCAAACTTCTGGACTCAAGAAATCCACCTGCCTTGGCCTCCCAAAGTATTGAGATTACAGGCGCGAGCCACCACACCTGGCCCTCCAAACTGTTTTCCATAGTAGTTGTACTAATTTGCATTCTCACCAACAGTGTACTAGGGTTTCCTTTTCTCCACATCCTCGCCAGGATTTGTTATCACCTGTCATTTGAATATAAGACATTTTAACTAGGGTAAGATAATATCTCATTGTAGTTTTAATTTGTGTTTCTCTGATGCTCAATGGTGTTGAGCACCTCTTCATATGCCTGTCTGCCATCTGTATGTCTTTTGAGAAATGTCTATTCAAATATTCTGCCTATTTTTTGATCAAATTATTAGAATTTTTCCTACAGAGTTGTTTGAGCTTCCTATATATTCTGGCTATTAATTGCTTGTCAGATGGGTAGTTTGCAATTATTTCTCCCATTCTGTAGGTTATCTCTTCACTTTATTGATTGTTCCCTTTGCTGTGCAGAAGCTTTTTAACTTGCTGTGTTCCCATTTGTCCATTTTTGCTTTGGTTGCCTGTGCTTGTGGGATATTACTCAAGAAATTTTCGCCCAGACCAATGGCCTGGAGATTTCTTAATGTTCTCTTATAGTAGTTTTATAATTTGAGGTCTTAGATCTAAGTCTTTCATCCATTTTGATTTGATTTTTATATACAGTGAGACACAAGGGTCAAGTTTCATTCTTCTGCATGTAGACATCCAGTTTTCCCAGCACTGTTTATTGAAGAGGCTGTCTTTTCCCCAGTATATGTTCTTGGCACCTTTGTCAAAAATGAGTTCACTGTAGGTGTGTGGATTTGTTTCTGGGTGCTCTATTCTGTTCCACTGGTCTATGTGTTTTTATCCCAGTACCATGCTGTTTTGGTTACTATCACTCTGTAGTATAATTTGAAGTCAGGTAATGTGCTTCTTCCGGTTTTATTCTTTTTGCTTAGGATAGCCTTGGCTATTCTGGGTCTTCTGTGGTCCCATACAAATTTTAGAATTTTTTTTATTTCTGTGAAAAATGTCATTGGTATTTTATTTTGATAGGGATTGCATTGAATCTGTAGATTGCTTTGGGTAGTAACATTATTGACTCCTCCAATCCATGAACATGGAATATTTTTGCATTTTTTGGTGTCCTCCGAAATTTCTTTCTTCAGTGTTTTATAGTTTTCATTGTAGAGATCTTTCACTTCTCTGGTTAATACCTAGGTAATTAATTTTATTAGTGGCTATTGTAAATTGAATTACTTTTTAAATTTCTTTTTCAGATTGTTCACTGTTGGCATATAGAAATGCTACAGATTTTTGTATGTTGATTTTGTATCCTGCAACTTTACTGAATGTATCAGTTCTAACAGTTTTTTTTCATGGCATCTGCAGGTTTTTCCAAATATAAGATCATATCGTCTGCAAACAAGGATAATTTGACTTCTTCCATTCCAATTTAGATGCCCTTTATTTCTCTTGTCTGATTATTCTAGCTAGGGCTTCCAGTGCTACGTTGAACAACAGTGGTGAAAGTAGGCATCTTTATTGTGTTACAGATCTTAGAGGAAAGCCTTTCAGTTTTTCCCCATTCAGTATGATACTAGCTGTGGGTCTGTCATACATGGTCTTTATTATGTTGAGGTATGTGCCGTCTATACCCAGTTTTTTGAGGGTTTTTAGCATGAAAAGATGTTGAATTTTATCAAATGCTTTTTAGCATCAATTGAAGTGATCATACGGCTTTTATCTTTCATTCTCTTGATATGATGTATCACACTGATTGATTTGCATATGTTGAACCATCCTTGCATCCCAGGGATAAATCCCACTTGGTCATGATGAATGATCTTTCTAATGTATTGTTGAATTCAGTTTGCTAGTATTTTGTTGAGAATTTTTACATCAATATTCATCAGTGATATCGCCCTGTAGTTTTCCTTTTTTAATGTGTCTTTGTCTGGTGTTGGTATCAGGGCAATACTGGCCCTGCAGAATGAATTTGGAAGTATTCCCCCCTCCTCTATTTTTTGGAATAGTTTAAGTAGGATTGGTATTAGTTCTTCTTGAAATGTTTGGTAGAATTCAGCAGTGAAGCCATTGGGTCCTGGGCTTTTCTTTATTAGGAGACTTTTTATTATGACTTTAATCTAATTACTTGTTATTGGTCTGTTCAGGTTTTGGATTTCTTCATGGTTCAGACTTGGTAGGTTGTGTGTGTTTGGGAATCTGTCCATTTCTTCTAGATTTTCCAATTTATTGGCATATAGTTGTTATAGTAGCCATTAATGATCCTTTGAATTTCTGCAATATCATTTGTAATGTCTCCTTTTTCATTTCTGAATTTACTTCTATCTTGTCTCTTTTTTTCTTAGTGTGGGTAAAGGTTTGTCAATTTTGTTCAACTTTTCAAAAAACAATTTTTTGTTTCGTTATCTTTTGAATTGTTTTCTTCCATTCAATTTCATTTATTTCTGCTCTGATTTTTATTATTATTTTTCTTCTACTAATTTTGGGTTTGATTTGCTCTTGCCTTTCCAGTTCTTTAAGATGCATCATTAGATTAAGCTTATTATCTTCTTTGACGTAGGAACTTATAACTATTAACTTCCCTCTTAGTACTGTTTTTACTGTATCCCATAGGTTTTGGGATGTTGTTTCCTTATCATTTGTTTCAAGAATTTTTTTATTTTTATTTATTTATTTTTTTGACTCCATTACCCAGGCTGGAGTGCAGTGGCTTCATCTTGGCTCACTGCACCCTCTGCCTCCCAGGTTCAAGCAATTCTCCTGCCTCCAGCCTCCCGAGTAGCTGGGATTACAGGTGCCTGCCACCATGCCCAACTAATTTTTGTATTTTTAGTAGAGATTGGTTTTCACTATGTTGGCCAGGCTGATCTTGAACTTCTGACCTCAAGTGATCTGCTTGCCTTGGCCTCTCAAAGTGCTGGGATTACAGGTGTGAACCACTGTGCCTGACACAGTTTCAAGAACTTTTTAAATTTCCTTCTTAATTTCTTCATTGACCCACAGTAATTTGGGAGCATGTTGTTTAATTTCTATGTATTTGTGTAGTTTCCAGAATTCCTCATTACTAATTTCTAGTGCAATGTGGTCAGGGAAGATGTTTGATCTTATTTCAGTTTTTCTGAATGTTTTAAGACGTTTTGTGATCTAACATATGGTCTATCCTTAAGAATAATACATGTGCTAAGGAAAAGAATGTGTATGCTGAAGATATTGGATGAAATGTTCTGTAAATAGCTATTAGATTTGGTTTATAGTGCAGATTAAGTCCAATATTTCTCTGCTGATGTTCTGTCTGGAAGATGTGTCCAGTGCCAAAAGTGGGGTGTTGAAGTCTCCAACTATTATTGTATTGGGGCTTATTTCTCTCTCTTTAGCACTAACAATATTTACGTATATATCTAGGTGCTCCAGTGTTGGGTTCATCTATATTTAAATTTGTTATATCCTCAAGCTGAATCAATCCCTTTGTCATTACATAGTGACCTTCTTTGTCTCTTCTTATAGTTTTTGTCTTGAAATCTATTTTGCCTGATATAAGTTTGGCTCCTCCTGCTCTTTTTTGGTTTCTATTGGCATGGAATATCTTTTTCCAACCCCTTAGTATATCTTTATAGGTGAAGTGTGTTTCTTGTAGGCAACAGATCAATGGGTCTTGTTTTTTCATCCATTCAGTCACTCTGTGTCTTTTGATTGGAAAGTTTACTCCATTTACATTCAAAGTTGTCATTGATAAGTAAGGGCATACTCCTGCCATTTTGGTATTTGTTTTCTGGTTGTTTTTATTTTTTGTGTGTATGCACTGCATGTTTTTTGGTTTGAGGTTACCATGAGACTTGCAAATACTATCTTATAACCCATTATTTTAACATGATAACAACTTAACACTGTTTGCATAAGGAAACAAGCAAAAAGAAAACTACTAAAAACTCTATGCCTTAACTTCATCCCCCCGTTTTTTAACTTTTTATTGTTTCTATTTACATCTTATTATATTATGAATGTCTCAAAAAGTTGTTGTAGTTATTACTTTTATTGGTTCATTGTTTAATCTTTGTACTTAGGATAAGGGTAGTTTACACAACACAGTTACAGTGTTATAATACTCTGTGTTTTTCTGTGTACTTACCATTACCAGTGAGTTTTCTACCTTCAGGTGATTACTTGTTGCTAATTATCATCCTTTTCTCTCTGTTCGAAGTAACTTCTTTAGCATTTCCTTGGTTTTTTTGTTTGTTTATTTTTTTGAGACGGAGTCTTGCTCTGTTGCCCAGGCTGGAGTGCAGTGGCATGATCTTGGCTCACTGCAACCTCCGTCTCCCGGGTTCAAGCAATTCTACCTCAGCCTCCTGAGTACCTGAGATTTCAGGCGCCTGCCACCATGCCCAGCTAAGTTTTGCATTTTTAGTAGAGATGGGGTTTCACCACGTTGGCCAGGCTGGTCTCCAACTCCTGACCTCAGGCAATCTGCCCACCTCAGCTTCCCAAAGTTCTGGGATTACAGGCATGAGCCACTGTGCCCAGCCCCCTTTAGCATTTCTTGTAGGACAGGTCTGGTGTTGATGAAATCCCTCAGCTTTTGTTTGTCTGGGAAAGAATTTCTCCTTCATGTTTGAAGGATATTTTCCATGGTTATACTACTCTAGGGTAAACATAATATTCCACTTTAAGTAATTAGACAAAGAAGACTAAGACCAAAGCAAGCAGGAGGAAGGAAACAGTAAAGGCCAGAGCAGAAACAAATGAAATAGAGAAGAGAAAAACAATAGAATCAATAAAACCAAAAGTAGGTTCTTTCAAAATATCTACAAAATTGACAAACCTTTAGCTAGACTGACCAAGAAAAGAGAGAAGACTCAAATTACTAAAACTAGGAATAAAAGAGGTGACACCACCACTAACCTTACAGAAATAAAAGGGATTATAAGGGAACACTGTGAACATGAAAACAAATTAGATAACCTAGATAAAACGGACAAATTCCTAGAAACACACAAACTACCAAAACAGAATAAAAAGAAATAAAAAATCTGAACAGAAGTATAACAAGAGATTGAATCAATAATCAAAAAATTTCCCACAAACAAAAGCCCAGGGCAGATGGCTTCCTTTGTGAATTTTACCAAATGTTTATAAAAGAATTAACATTAATCCTTCACAAACTCATGCAAAAAACAAAGGACGGACTTCCCAACTCATTCTATGAAGCTGTATTACCCTAATACCAAAACCACACAAAGACATCACAAGAAACAAACACTATAGACCAAAATTCCTTATGAATATAGTCACAAAAAGTCCTCAACAAAATACTAGCAAAGTGAATCCAGCAACATACAAAAAGGATTATACACCATGATCAAATAGGGTTATTTCAGGAATGAAAAATTGGCTTAATATATGAAAATCAATCCACATAATATACTATATTAATAGAATAAAGGATAAAAACCATATGATCATCTCACTTCAACACACGAAAAACACTTGACAAAATCCAACACCTTTGCATGATAAAAAAAATTCTATAGGAATTGAAGAAAACTTCTGCAACCTAATAAATGGTATCTATGTAAAATCAAAAGCTAATATAATATTTAATGGTAACTAGAAGACTAAAACTTTCCTCAATATCAGAAACAAGGCAAGATGTCTGCTCTTGATACTTCTGTTCAACATTGTGCTAGAGTTTTTAGCCAAGCCAATTAAGTAAGAAAAAGAAGTAGAAGACATCCAGATTGAAAATGAAGAAGTGAAACTATTTCTATTAACAGATGACATGATCTGGTATATAGGACATTTAAGGAAGTCATAAAAAACAATTAAGATTAATAAATGAGTTAGGCAAGTTTGCAGGGTACAAGATCAATATAAAAAAATTTGTTGTATTTCTATACATTTAGCAATTCAATGGAGGAAAGAATCATCTCCTAAACAAGTGGTGCTGGGATGGCTGGATGTCCACATGCAAAATAATGAAGTTGAACCTCTACCTCACACCGTACACAAAATTAACTGGATCATAGACATAACCGTGAGAGCTAAAAAGTATAAAACTCTTAGAATAAATATAGAAGTAAATATTTGTAACCTTAGATTAGGCAGTGGTTTCTTCTTAAAAAAATTGACCATGGATTAGGCATACAATACCAAAAGCACAAGTGACATAAGAAAACAACAGATAACTGGAGCTTATCAAAATTAAAAACTTTTGTGCTTCAATGAATACAATCAAGAAAGTGAAAAGACAACCCAAAGAATGGGAAAAAGTATTTGCAAATCAAATATCTGATAAAGGACTTTACATCTAGAATACGTAAAAAAACCTCTTACAACTCAGCAATAAAAAGACAATTCAATTTTTAACGTGGCCAAAAGGTCTAAAGAGACATTTCTCCAAAGAAGATACACAAATGGCAATAAGGCTGGGCTTGGTGGCTCATGCCTGTAATCCAGCACTCTGGGAAGCCAAGGCAAGTGGATCGCTTGAGCCTAAGAGTTCCAAACCAGCCTGGGCAACATGGTGAAACCCCATCTCTACTAAAAACATACAAAATAGCTGGGTGCGGCGGAGCACACCTATAATTCCAACTACTTCGGAGGCTGAGGCACAAGAATCGCTTGAGCCCAGGAGATGGAGGTTGCAGTGAGCCGAGATCATACCACTGCACTCCAGCCTGGGTGACACAGCGAGACTCCAACTCAAACAAACAAACTAAAACAAATGGCCAATAAGCATAAGAAAAGATGCTCAACATCAATAGACATCAGGGAATTGCAAATCAAAACAATAATGAGAGACTACTTCACCTACTAGTATGGTCATAATTTAAAAAGTTGGACAATAACAATAATTGGCAAGGATGTAAAAAAATTGGAACCCTCGGCCAGGCGTGGTGGCTCACGCCTATACTCCCAGCACTTTGAGAGGCTGAAGCACGGGGATAACAAGGTCAGGAGTTCAAGACCAGCCTGACCAACATGGCAAAACCCTGTCTCTACTAAAAATACAAAAATTAGCCAGGTGTGGTGGCACGTGCCTGTAATTCCAGCCAGTCAGCAGGCTGAGGCAGGAGAATTGCTTGAACTCGGGAGGCGGAGATTGCAGTGAGCTGAGAGACTGCACCACTGCACTCCAGCCTGGGCAACAGGGTGAGACTCTGTCTCAAAAAAATAAATAAATAAAAATAAAAATAAATAAATAAATAAATTGGAACCCTCATACAACCTGTGGAATGTAAAATGGTCAGCTGATATGCAAAAGTTTGGCACTTCCTCACAAAGTTAAACATAAAGTTACCATATAACCCCAAAATTGTCTACTACATAAAATACCCAAGAGAAATAAAAACATATGCCCACAGAAAAGTTGTACACACTTGTTAATAGCGGTATTATTATTCATAATAGCCAAAAAGTGGAAGCAGCCCAAATGCCCATCAACTAATGAACAGATAAACAAAATATGGTATATCTATATAGTGGAATATCATTTGGTCTAAAAAAATAATGGAGTACTGATACATGCTACAACATGGATGAACCTTGAAAATATTATGCTAAATGAAAGAAGCCGGATACAAAGACCATACATATTGTATGATTTCACTCCTATGAAATATGCAGAATATGCCAGGCATGGTGGCTCATGCCTGTAATCTCAGCACTTTGGGAGGCTGAGGCAGGTGGATCACTTGAGGTCAGGAGTTTGAAAGCACCCTGGCCAATGTGGGGAAACCCTGTCTCTGCCAAAAATATAAAAAATTAGTTGGGTGTCATGGTGCACGCCTGTAATCCCAGCTACTGGGGAGGCTGAGGCAGGAGAATCGCTTGAACCTGGGAGGTGGAGGTTGCAGTGAGCTGAGATCATGCCACTGCACTCCAGCCTGACGACAGTGCCAGACTCTGCCTCAAAAAAAAAAAAAAAAAAAAAATGCAGAATAGGCAAACCCATCGAGATAGCAATTAGATAAGTGGCTGTCAGCAGCTGAGGGGAGGGAGGAATGGTGAGCAACTGCTAACGTATATGGGGTTTCTTTTTTGGAGTGGTGAAATGTTCTGGAATTAGATGGTGATGGTTATACCACTTTGTGCATATATTAACAACCATTGAATTGTACATTATAAAAGGGTGAATTTTATGTCAATTGTATCTCAATAAAGTTATACAAAATGAAAAGCTATATGTCCTATGGATCTTGTTGGAAGAATACGAATTTAAGTAAATTTTGTTTCTCCTCAACATTAAAAGTGACTGTTGTCTATTTGAGATGACCAATAAATAATTTACCTTTTAAAATTTAAATGTTGACAGGCCAAGGTGGCTCATGCCTGTAGTCACAGCACTTTGGGAGGACAAGGAGGATAGCTTGAAGCCAGGAGTTCAAGATCAGCCTGAGCGACAAAATGGTAAAACATTTTTTAAAAAATTAGCCAGGCATGGTGGCATACACCTGTAGTCCCAACTACTCAGGAGCCTGAGGTGGGAGGATCACTTGAGTCCGGGAGTTCCAGGCTGCTGTGAGCTATGATTTTACCACTGCACACCAGCCTGGGCAACAGAGAGACCCTGTCTTTAAAAAGTTAAAAATAAATGTTACAGTTAAATCATATGTATATTTGAGGCATCGATCTCTGCATGAATTAACATCTCTTTTTGTGAATAGTGGTTATTTTAAAGTTGAAAATATTTTGAATAAAAAATTTCTGAGCATATTAGTATCCATATGTAGTACTCAATATGCTAAGATTTAATAAAAGTTTCAGAAGGGCTTAGTATTTTCTCAGTTAAAAAAACAAACAAACAAACAAAAAAAACAGCCAGGCTAGGTGGCTCACGCCTGTAATCCCCGTACTTTGGGAGGTGAAGGTTGGAGGATCATTTGAGCCAAGAGTTTGAGAGCAGCCTGGGCAACATAGAGAAACCCCATCTACAAAACATACAAAAATTAGCTGAGTGTGGCAGTGTGAACCTGTAGTTCCAGCTACCCAGGAGGCTGAGGTAGGAGAAGCACTGGAGACCGGGAGGTCAAGGCTGCACTGAGCAAAGATCACAGCATTGCACTCCAGCCTGGGTGACGGAGCCAGACCCTGTCTCAAAATAAATAAATAAATTTTAAAAACACAGTTTCTAATGTTTGAGCATTTCCTTAGCATTCAATCAGTTTTTAAAGATTCCTTACTCTTTCTTCAGCAATATTGGAGTCAAACAAAATAGAAGTCAAAGAGTAAATACATTTCTGGGAATTCTACATTTGACCAGTATTCAACCCATGGTGAAGCAATTAAGAGTTCTTGGGTTAAGCAATTTCCATACCTTTGTTTTTCCAGAATGAATTTCCAAATCAGTGTTTCAAGGATTCCTAAGTATGAATGTTAATATACATAAGTTTCTGGGTTTAGGAAGGAAAAATACGAGTTTTTCACTCTTCTCCCTCTTCCTCCACACATTCTCTGCAGTGGTTCAATTTACTCAGAAGTAATTTCATTTGCTATTTTAAAGCTAAGTACACTGGCCTTTTCACTATAAATGCCTATATGAAAAAGACAAAGCGCATGTGGTCATCAAAGCTGATTAAATGTTTGTGGTATTGCAGTTTTGTTACAGGTGTGGTGAAAAAAAAAAGTTTGTGGTATGTAGTTATGTACCATATTATTAGTTTGCAATAAATGACACAAGGGACTATGTTAAATTCCTAATAAAAGCAAATTGATATCATGGAGTTTGATCTTTTGAAGTTGGTTATAAGTAGGTGGCCAGATTGAGCAAATAAAAAATTCAGGATGCCCAATTCGAGTTTCAAATAAACAATAATAAGTATATCTCAAATATTTCATGGGGTATACTTAAACATTCATTATTTATCTGAAATTCATACCAAATTGGGTATCCTCCATTTTATCCGACAACTCCTAATTATAGGAATAGGAAGATATTTCATTCAGGCTTATAAAAATCTGGCCAGACTAGCAGCAGGATATAAACAGACTAGGTGGTCCTACCTTTCTGTCACTGTTGGTCACCCAACAGTTAAGGAAGTTTCCAGCAAAGTCCTAGATTTGGGCTGGCATGTGACCAGATGCTGGTCTATTTTTATGCTGAGGTAAATGGGACAATTTTTCCAGGAATTCAGTAAAAACTGTAAAGAAGGGGGTATGTGCTTAAGAGGGCAGAGGAGGGTGCGTATTATACACTGCCACAGTAAAGGCCACTTCGAACAAATCTCCCCCACCCCAGGCAAATAGGTATAAATGATGGCCTATTAACTGGAAGAAGTCAGAGGGGGTTTTGAATGTCTGGACTGAGTATGCCAAGCAAAGGAACAGTGAGCAGGGAAACTGGCCTTGGAACGAGTGGATTCCACTGGAATGAAACAGGTCAAACTCAACATATCCAAACCCGAAAGCACGACCTTTCCCTTCAAACTCCTCCCCATTCCCTAAGTTCATTCATGAATTCGGCAAGTATTAAAGTGGCCACTAGTGCCTGCAAGTGCTGGCTCCAGGCATACACCCTTGAGCGGAACCGACGTAGTCCCTGCTCTCAGAGAACTTACAGCAGAGTGGGGAGACTCATATCATCACAAAAATAAATGATTAATTACACATTTTGACATTGCTATGACAGAAGGATATTTGGTGCTATACATCTCTAACAAAGCTAGTATACTGCTACTAATTTTCAGGTGGTGATTATAATGAATAAACACAAAGGATTATTAGAAGGCATCCTGAGGATAAAACCTTTTAAGTACCACATAGTTTCCCATTTAGGGGAACAATATTCCATTAAAATTCACATTTTTGGAATTTGATTTCTTTCTTTTAAAAATTTACTTTTTGCCCTTTCCCACAAGTTCGGATGGAATTTGGTTTGTTTAGTAATGTTTGCTAGAATATGTACTTTTATATGAAACACTTGTATATTTGTTATTAGTACGATTAATCTTATTGTCACTGAACAAAAAGTAGAAGTAAATAATTTTGTTTGACGGGTAAACCTCTTCCATATTCAGCCTATTTTTTTTTTTAATTATTATTATCTTCCCCAGATCAGAGATGTACAGCCCATCTTTCAATGATTCTGCTCAACTGCTTCTGTACCATCTCTGGTCCTGCTAACTTGAAAGGGCAAAACCGACAAGTGCCTATTTCAGTAGCTTATTACCACTTAATGACAGAGGATAGCTTCCAGGAAAAGTACTATAATACATCGAAAAGGGGACTTTTAACTGTATCTGGTAGAATTCCAAAGCACTTAACACCCACTAGGGTCAACGCAGTGACTCCCATCCTACTGAAGTGCAGCCACTTCTGGCCTGGAGCGCAGCTGCTGGTTAACAGCTGTCCAACCTTAGCGCTCCCCCCTCGAGACCTTTAAGAGGAGCTCACCGCACCCAATTAAATAACATATATCGTTAGTTTCAAATCACGCTTCTTGTGTCGTGCAAATTTATCTGGAACGGAGAGAAGTACCTCGTGCTTCTCGGGACTTCATCAACTCGGTTTTGGCAATTTTCTTCCTACTTCTTTATCCCTTTCTCTTTCTCCCCCATGTACCACTCTATTTAATCTGCCAGACGGAACAATTTAGCCTTTTTCAACTAAAGGACCGGAGGAAGGGAGAGTTAGAGAACTGGACTTGGGGAGGAGCGGTGGTGTTAAACATTTACCGGGAGAGGGGAAGGGGCGGGTGCGCGAACAAAACCCCCAGGCAACCTTCCTCCAAGTGTGCGGCCCTACCTCCCGGTTCCCCCGCTTCGGGCAGGGCCGGACTGCCCAAGGCAGAGGCCAGCAGAGGGAGGAGGACCGGAGCCCCCGCCCGCACCTTCCCCCACTCCAGCCGCATTTTCCCCGAACTCGTACGGGCGCTGGGCTCCCAGCAGCAGCCGGCCCGCGGGTCCCCGCGGGAGGAAGGCGAGCCGAAGCCCGGCAGCCACTCGGATTGTTAGGCGCCTTCAACTCCGCGGAGTGCAGGGCGCTGGGGTGCAGCGGGGTCTCCGCCCGACGCCACCCAGGTCCCCAGGCGGGAAGCGGCTCAACTGGGAAAGCAGCCGGCGCCCGTGGTCTCCGGGCCGGCCGCCCGCGTTCTTCCGGCCAGCCCCCCGCGGGGGGGAGGGGCGCCGACGCCGCGTTCTCGGGGCCCCGCAGCCGGCGGAAGGGCCGCGCATCGCGGAAGCGCGGCGGCAGCTGAGGATCAGCTGCTGGAGGAGGCGGAGAGGCAGAGGGAGGAGCCTCGGGGGGAACGAGAGGGAGGGGACCGTCAGGAAGCCGCGAACGCCGCCGAGTGTCTGCACACCTCGCTCTGCCTGCCATGGCTGGTTAAAGAACCATCCGGATCGCAGCGCGGGGGGAGGGCCGGGTGGGGGGAGCAGCGGCCGCGCGTGAGGCCGAGGGAGGGGCGGCGGCGCGAGCGGCGGCGGCGGCGGTTCCAGCATGAAGAGGAGAGCTGGCCTGGGGGGCAGCATGAGGTCAGTGGTGGGCTTCTTGTCCCAGCGGGGCTTGCATGGGGACCCCCTGCTCACTCAGGACTTTCAGAGGAGACGCCTGCGGGGCTGCAGAAACCTCTACAAGAAGGACCTCCTCGGCCACTTCGGCTGTGTCAATGCCATTGAATTCTCCAACAATGGAGGCCAGTGGCTGGTCTCAGGTAAATCAACCCCCTTCCCCTCCCCGCGCCTACCCGCACCCTCCCAGCCTCCCCCTCTCGCTCTCCCCCGTCACCCTCCTCCTGCCCTCTGTCCCCACCCCCTCCCTTTCTCTACCCCCTTCTGCGGTGGGAAGGTTTGGTGTCAAATTAAAACCATTGCAGGGGGAGGGGAAGGAGAGGATGTCTTCTATAAAAAAGACCTAAAATGGTTGACAGCTCCTTAATTCGCTTTATCCCAAGTGCAAAGTGATCTCTCCTGATGCCTGCCCTGAAAGTGTAGGTCGGGGAGGGGGGGCGAGGTTACCGCTCGACAAAGTTTGACGGCAAACTGTTCCTCCGCGTACTTTAAAAGGTGCTGGGGGCATTTTGGGGATGTGGAGGGGGAGGAGGCCGAGGAGCGCCGGAGGCAAGGGGGAGCTGGAGCCCCCGTCGCCGGCGTTAAGGAAAAGGGGTCTTGGGGCTGGGAAGCGGGCGGTGACAGACCCGGACGCCGAGGGACCGGGGGCTGCGACCCGGCGGCTGGCGGGGTCTGCAGAGGGGAAGTGACTGGGGCGGTAGGGTCGCTGTGGGCCGCCCCCCTCGGCGCTCTTAGAGGCCCAGCACCATCGCCTTTCGTTCGGTTGTGGCCTCTTCTGCGTCTTGTTTTTAATACGGTTTCGAGAGTGGCGAGGGCTGTGGAGGCTAAAGGGCACCAGCCTGAACTTGAATGCGCAACTTGCGAGGCAGGGGGTAGGGTGGGGGACCCCCGGGAGACTTCTTGGCGGGAGCCCGGCGCCCCGCACCCCGTTTCCCGCGGCCGCTGTTGCAAGTGGTCTCTGCTTCTCCTCCCTCTCGCCCAGACGGGCCTGGTTGCCCCCGGGCTCTCCCTCTGGTTTGGGGAAAGTGGCGAAATCGAGGCCGGGGCTCCGGCCGGGCGGTGTAGGCCTCGCTCTCCCGGGGCTCCTAGCGACAGGCAGCTGAATCGATAGCCTATTGCTCCCGGGGAGGCCCGGGCCCCGCGGGCCGCGGCTACAGCTGCCCCCGGGGAGGTGCGCCTGCTGCCGGTGGGGGCGCTCGCCGCCGTCGTCCCCTCCTCCCTGAGGTCGCGGGCCCAGGGCAGGGGCGGGTGGGAATGGGCCTACGTGAGGGCTAGGGGGCGGCTCCCCGAAACCTGGCTCAGGGGAGGGGGGTGAAGACGGCTGATTGGGCGTTTCTGCTTGGCTGCTGCCCTCTTCTGTCCCTTTTCCTATATTGGGAGGGATGTAGGGGGAACCCAGCGCTGGACGTGGCGCTTAGCTTCACCCAGGTCCGTCCCCGAATGGCTTTCTAATTTGTGTCAGTGAGCAGCTCGCCAGAAACTTCTGGGATCTTGGCAAAGCATCCGTCTTCGCGAGTAACCGTCGGAAGTGACATGGGGCGTACAGTCCAATTTGGGGGTAGCAAAGAGAAAGCTCTTCTGTGATCATTTTATGATAAACCTGGGGTCTGTCCAGAACTGACTTGACTTTTGTACCCCAGATCGTTTTCTCTTTGACTAGGTAGATTTTGGCCCTAGATCATCCTCTGAAGAAACTTGATCTTTCAGACAAAAGCCTCCTTCCCCCACACCACCATATAAAATTTTATCAAATAAATTTGAAGAGCAAAAATGGGGGAAGACCTCTTCTTTATAGACCTAGCTCCCAGTTTCCCTGCTGTTGTTTTTTATGTATTCATAAAACTCCCGATGTATTCCAACAGAGAAGTTCCCAGACACAAGTAAACTTTACCTACCGAGTGAGAGAATTTGGGGGTACTCTTTTAGAGATAACTGAACTAATCATGTTAACGGAATTGTAAGTAGTCACACATTGCCCAGCTTGACACACCTTTATTTATATATTTATTTGAGACAGGGTATCACTCTGTTGCCCAGGCTGGAGTGCAGTGGGCTATCACTGCTCACTGCAGCCTTGATCTCCAAGGCTTAAGCTAACCTCCCACCTCAGCCTCCCAAGTAGCTGGAAATACAGCAGGTGCCATCATGCCCGGCTAATTTAAACTTTTTTTTTTTTTTTTTTGTAGAGGTGGAGTCTCCCTATGTTGCCCAGGCTAGTCTTGAACTCTTGGCCTCAAGTAATCCTCCTGCCTCATTCCATAAAGTGCTGAGATTACAAGCATAAGCCACCATGCCTAGCTCACACTTTTAAAAAAATAACAAATTTATTGAGATATTTTCCATGCCACATAATTTATCTATTTGAAGTTACATTTTAAAAAGCACCAAAAAGTTCCCTCCGTTCTCTACCAGTTATTACTACTTTTATCCTTGGGCAGGACGCTCCCCTGTATCTTAAATGAACTCTATTTTCCCTAGTCTTGGCCAGGTCATTTCCTTTATCTTAATTTTAGCCTGTGAAAAAGGAGGGTCATTTCCACAGAGGAGGCTCTGGCAGACCTTTTGATTCTAGGTATTTATTTCCTTACTTTTCTAGGCTTGTGTTGCCCATCTCCATCAGTACTTCCTGGGTTCCAGCCTTCTTTGCCCCTTGCTCCTCCTCCTTCCCCCCGTACTCCCTCTAGCTCAGTTCTTCCTGTTTCCTTTTTATCTACTCCTGTTCCTGTTCTTAGTCCTATCAGCAGGCTATTCCACCGCTCCTCCAGTTTGGCTAAGATACACCTAGCTTTTCCTATTTGTTCCTTGAACATAGAATTTTGGTTTAAAGCCTTTTTAGCTATTTACCTTCCATTATGAGTATACAGCTGTGTTAACAGAAAGTTCCTCCTGTTTGCTTCAGATAGGGAAGCCCCCTTTGGGAGTCCTAATATACCTTAACTTGTTAAAGCTAATTAAATTTTGTTCTGGGAAGTCCTTCAATAATTTTCCCAAGTTTAAAACTAGTGTCATGTTTATATTTTTTTCTTATCTATCTTTGTCTCTCATTAGCAGTCAACACCTGAGGTGGGGAGCACAGTATTCTGAGGCTAATGCTATGTATCCCCAATGTTGTAATGTGGTGGGATGCCAGACGCTGGGGTGGTAATGAGATTACTTTTATGCGTTTTGTTGTTCTTGTGTCTTGTCTGGATTGGAAAGCCCTTAGAGAACTGTGATTAAAATGATAGATTGTTCATAGTTTGTTCATTGTTTTCATTTCATAATTGTTTGGGCAGGCTCACATTTCTGGTAACTGACACATAGTACTTGATAGAATTAACTTAGACCCAGGGCAGAAATAATATTTGCGTGATTCCTGTGGCTGGGTAAACTACTATTAGTTACTAATACATCACGTTTGTGTTCCAACAGCTATCCCCTTTTCCAGGGCGCAGTGAGGCCAGCAGATATTGAGTAAACCAGAGAAAATCAGGAAGGAGAAAAGGTGCTGTGCTTGGAAGTGAAATTATGACAGGAACAAGTGGAGAAATGGTTATTTGACACGTTAAGATACTTTAACCTAAAAAGTACTTGATTTTTCTTGTTTATGACCAGAAAAGGGCATCGCTGTGATATTATGTTAGGCAGTGTGGTATAGCAGATATGTGGTTAACATCATTGTTGTGTCATTTGTTTAATCTGTGACCTTAGTCAAGTTACGAAGCCTCTCTGAACGTGTTTTCTGAGGTATACAGTTGGAATATCGGCACCTACCTGAGGGGCTTGTTGTGAGAACTATGTTAGTCGAAGTATAGGTTGGGTGCTGAACAGAGCGCCAGGCCTTTCAGAGAAAATACTGAGTTTGTTTTCTTTCTCTTTTGTATTCATAACACATGATGTCATTAATAACAGACATTTGTTCTTACAGTATTGGTAATAGACCAGTGCAGATTAGGCAGACATGATAGTTTTGTGACTTTTTGATGTGGAATGTGGAGGCACAATGTGGTGTGGAAAGTGCTTGGGATTTGATGTCATGTGATTTGAATTGGAGGCTTACTTAAAATCACAAAGTGTTTGATTTTAGGTAAGTCCCTTCACTACTCATCTGTAAAATGAGGATAACAGATTGCACTCACTGGTGGATGAATGGGGGTAGTGAATGGTCAACGAAATGTTATATGTGAAGGTGCTTTATGAACTTGGTTTTGAGTGAACATTACTTTTTTGGGGGGCAGTGGGGGGGGGATGGAGTCTTGCTCTGTCGCCCAGGCTGGAGTACAGTGGCACGATCTTGGCTCACTGCAACCTCTGCCTCCTGGGTTCAAGCAAGTCTCCTGCCTCAGCCTCCTGAGTAGCTGGGATTACATGTGCGTGCCTCCACACCCGGCTAATTTTTGTATTTTTAGTAGAAACGGGGTTTCACTATGTTGGCCAGGCTGCTCTCGATCTCCTGACCTCGTGATTTGCCCACCTCAGCCTCCCAAAGTCCTGGGATTACAGGTCTGAGCCACCCCACCCAGCCTGTGAACATTACTTTTTATAAAGACTAGCTTATATTTGATGATTGTAGTCTCTTCTTAAAATATTTATGTGTGTTAGTCCTTTGAGGGATGGGGAACAACATTGTATGTTGAAGTGCCACTTACAAGAGATCCTAACATCAATGAGATTACAGCAGTATGCATATTTAGGGGATATCTTGGGTTTACCTTTTAGGTCTTTGGTTGCATCTAGTACTCTAAATTGCTCTCCTTGCCTCCTCTTATGCTTTTCCTTTTTCTTAGAATGGGGTCCTTTATATGTTTGTTTAAAGGTTTTTTTTTTTTTTTTTTTTTTTTTTTTTTTTGCGAAGAAAATGAACATCTTTTAGGGCTCTGATTGGATGACCAATCAGAATGTATCTCTATGTGCATTTGACTTGGATTGTTACTCTGCCTTTTTATATGTTGTAAAGGGTTTGTGCAAGTCATCTTAGCAGTAAACAAAAACAAAGATTTGGCTCTTCGGAATGAGAGTGGCTATAATATTATTTCCCCTGAATCGAGGTTTAAGGCATTGGAACTTATAGAGCTAGCAGAATAACCCGTAAGTATGAAGTTTTGAGTTACAGTGAGAGATTATTATCTTTTGTGTGTGCTTTTGACTAAATATAGGAAAAGTACCTTCAGAAGTTTTTCAAATAGCATGAGCAACTATGATGTTTCAAAGTATTAATTATGCAGGAGTTGTGAATGGGGAGAGTCATTTAGTTGCTTGGTCATAATACTTATAAATGGGGATAACTATTTAGCCTGTTTCTAGTTCAAATGGGTCTCTGACCATATTGATCATTATAAGGATCCATAATATATAGAGAGAGATTGTAGAGTATGAACTCTGAAGTCAGATTGCCTGGGGTGAACACCAACCCAGCTGCTTGGTACCTGGGTTGCCTTTGACAGGTCACTTATCCTTTCTTGTCTGTTTCCTCACCCATGTAATAAGGATAATAATACCCTACAGGGTTGCGGTAAGGATTGAATGAAATAACATTTGTAAAGTTCTTAGCACAAGGGCCTAACCCATGCTGTTGCTACTGCTGCTGCAACTGTTGTTGTTTCCCTTGAATGTCACAAAAGGCTTTTAGGAGATTGATACCTTCAACATCTAACATATACTGCACATGGCACAGTACACCATGAACAACTGAGAAAGATCTCCATGAGGTGAACTGTTCAAAATACTTTGTGAATAAGCTTAACCAGTACTATCATCAAAGAGTATTTTTAAGCATTGAATAATAGCTGTGATTACACCTATATGCTTAATTTGAACCTATTGATTAATGGTCATTTCCTGTTTCCCAGTCACTAGTTTATATCACGTTTTATGAAATCAGTTTTTTGTAGATAAATTAGTCTAAAAGCACGTTATCTGCAGGTAAGGCGTTTGGCTTTAGCCAGTTAAATAAAGCCTGACTTTATTAAAGCTGTTCATTTAATTAGAATGAATTTCTTGGTTCGGTAGTTACTTATCAGGAGAAATATGGCCAGTGGTAGAGCAGGTTTCTGACTTTGAAAAGCTTTCATAGTATAGACATTTTAACAAGGTAATTGAGGAATCAATTTTCAAATTTTCTTCTGGCCTTTTCTGTTTACTGATAATTCATTGCTGTGAAGGTATTTTATTATTTGGTCTATTTATTAGTTCAACAAATAGTTTTTGAGTGCATACTATTTGTAAAACAGGAGCTATGAGAACAGGGAGGTTGAATCAGATATAAATTATGTTTTCAAAAAGCTGGTGTTTTAGGAGTGTTCAGTTCTCATTTGTAACATTTCATGACCTTTTAAAATATATCCCCTCTACCTTATGATACTTTTTTTTTTTTTTTTTTTTTTGAAACGGAGTCTCGCTCTGTCCCCCATGCTGGAGTGCAGTGGCGCAATCTCGGCTCACTGCAAGCTCCGCCTCCCGGGTTCACGCCATTCTCCTGCCTCAGCCTCTCCGAGTAGCTGGGGCTACAGGCGCCCGCCACCACGCCCGGCTAATTTTTTGTATTTTTAGTAGAGACGGGGTTTCACCGTGGTCTCGATCTCCTGACCTCGTGATTCGCCCGCCTCGGCCTCCCAAAGTGCTGGGATTACAAGCGTGAGCCACCGCGCCCGGCCTACCTTATGATACTTTAATAGATTTTTTTTTCCTCTGGTTTGCTGTACTTAATACAGCAAAAATGTTCTTGCCTGTGAGATTTGGTGGGAAAGAAAGAAGGCCTGTAGAGATGACCGTGAGGAACTTTGCTATGATAAATTATAAAGATCATAAGGACAAAGTAATATGAATATTTATAGATACACATTATTTGTCCTACTTGTTCTTTAGTCAGCTAATTGATACCTATCAAAGGTTGGCAAATTTAGATTTATGCTTGGGTGTGTCACTTCTACTTTAAAATAACCTAGCGAGGTTTAGCTGATGATCATTAGTCACATTAGACATTGTTACTAACAGATCAAAAAGTTGTCCTTGTGCTCAGTATTGTTCAAAGGATCATTTTTAATTTGATTTATGCCAATGTGTTTTTGATTGCTAAGATTTCCTAAAGAGAGCAATAGTCCTCAGTTATGTATTCTGGCCACCACATTGAAAGGAAGTGTCAGCCCAGGTACAAGCCTGTGCTTATTCACTGATTGTTGATGGATTTGGTTGTAAAGTACAGTTGGAGTCATTTAGATCAGGGAAACTTTATTGACTAGTAAAACTTGTCACACAAATGCATACTGCTCTCTGAATTCCAAGTTAAGAAGTAGGTGCATTTATTTTCTCATGCATTGATCAAGGCAAAGAGAGCATAAGTTTATAAGAGCACTTCCATTGCTAATAAACATGGCACTTAATTTTAATCTCTGTTTTCTTTTTATGGTCTTAAGAAAGAAGAAACTAATTGCTTTTCTTAATTTTAGTCTGAATTTAGATACTCAAGGGTGGAATGAAAGTCTTTTAAAGTTAAAGGAAATAAAATCCTAATTCAGATGAAGATTACCTAAGAAGGAATCAGTTCTGTTTTCAATTTTTGTTGCCTCATATATTTAAAAAATATTCTTATAAAATAACTGAATATTAATTTGAATTAACCCTTACATTATTGTGGGAATATGAAATTCTATTTCTTTTCTACTCAATTCCCTGTCCTTTAAATTTTTTGATTTTCTTATGTTGCTATAGTATGGGAAATTAAAAAAATTTTTTTTATTTTCAGTTATAAAAATTAGGTTACCATTTGCCAAAGTTTGGGTATGTTAGATGAATTTAGATAATCTTTGAGTGAATATTTAAAGTTGAGTAGTTAATTTATCTTTAGACACATTAGAAAAATTAACATGAATAAAATATTTTTAATGATTTTATTACTTAAGGTGAGGTTAAATTTTTAAGTAAATTAAGGCCAGGTGCAGTAGCTCACACCTATAATCCCAGCACTTTGGGAGGCAGAGGCAGGAGGATCACTTGAGCCCAGGAGTTTGAGATCAGCCTGGTCAACATAGCGTGACCCTATCTCTACCAAAAATTTAAAAACTAGCTGGGTATGGTGGCGTGCACCTTTAGTCCCAGCTACGCAGGAGGCCGAGGTGGGAGGATTGCTTGAGCCTGGAAGGTCAAGGCTGCAGTGAGCCATCATCATGCAAATCAATTTAAAGAAAAACAATAAAGGTGTTACGTGGATATGGCAAAAATGAAAAGATGATCAAGATTGAAGCTTGTGAAATACTGCATTAGGTAACCCTTTTATATCTTCTCTTTTCTGCATGGGATGGGAGAAATGGAAGGATTTTCATTTTATGGGAAAGGGAGCTGAGATCTAGACAGGTGACTTGCCCTGAGCTGTCTGCATTGTCTCTGGCTGTCAGGACTCTAAGTAGGACTCATTGCTCCCAGGCAGGTGCTGTTTCTCTCTTTTCCCTTTGTAGACAGATGACATTTTCTGGATCTGTCCTAAAGAATTGAAAGCTGAATGTTAGCAGTTTCTGGAGCACATGTACAACTCTGGTTGCTTCTCTTAAATGATAAATTATATCTCTGTTTTGCTGTAAATAAGGTTAACTTGTTTTACTTAAGTATGTTTATTTATTCATTAAAATATTTATTGAGTACCCATTTTGTGCCTCTTTAATCTTTTTTTTTTTTTTTTAAACGGAGTGTTGCTCTGTCGCCCAGGCTGGAGTGCAGTGGCGTGGTGCGATCTCGGCTCACTGCAAGCTCCACCTCCCAGGTTCATGCCATTCTGCTGCCTCAGCCTCCCGAGTAGCTGGGACTACAGGCCCCCACCACCACGCCCAGCTAGTTTTTTGTATTTTTAGTAGAGACGGGGTTTCACCATGTTAGCCAGGATGGTCTCCATGTCCTGACCTTGTGATCCACCCGCCTAGGCCTCCCAAAGTGCTGGGATTACAGGCGTGAGCCACCGCGCCTGGCCTTGTGCCCCTTTAATCTTAATAACAATGAAAATTATCATTTAACTTTTTTTTAATCTTGTAACATATGCCAGGCCTTTTTGCTAAGCACTTTACGTGTCTTATTTGCCACTTGGAAGATAGCCAGTGTTACCTATAGTGTAGAAAGGCAAGGAGGTTTGTAGTGTAGAGAGGCAAGGAGATTTGAAGGTTTTGTATTAATTGTCATAAGTGAGTGCTAAAGAATCAAGGAAGGACATTAATAAATTACTACTGAGAGTTCTATAATCCAGAGAACAGGCAATGCATTGGTGGAAAAATAGATACTAGAATTCATTATTTGTGGTTAAAATGAAGTGAAATATGGCCGGTCCGAATGCAGTGGTGTTTACAACTAATTGATCACAACCAGTTACAGATTTCTTTGTTCCTTCTCCACTCCTATTGCTTCACTTGACTAGTCATAAAAAAAAAAGTGAAAAGTAATTCTAGGGGTGAAAAAAGATTTTTTTATTACCATGATCCATTACTTTATAGAAAATTTGGTTCCAATAACTGCTTTTCAAGTTTTTGTTCTTTTCAGTTTTAGTACTTACTAGTCGCCACTGCCATTATAATATAAGCTTCCCAAAATGTAACTCTCATTGTTTCACATCCCCTACTGATCTGCAGCACTCCCCAGTGCCTACCAAATTAAGAAGGAATGCCTCGCCCAATGCTCACCTGAGACATTGCTGTTTGAAAAAAAAAAAAAAAAAAAAAAGTTTAACAGATTTTTTAAATAGGTAATATTTGATGTCATTTATTTATCAAATGTTATTTGGGGGCATTTCATGTGCCAGGCATATGTAACACTTAAAAGAATCTTTTGTAAGTTAGGGTAGTATTATTTTCCTTATATTACATATGAGGGAACTGAGGCTTACAGAAGTTAGGTAACTTACGAAAGCTCCCATGGTTTATGGTGGAGCTAGATTTCCAGGCTGGGTCTGGATGTTTTCTGAGACATGCTAACTGCTTTGAAATTTTTACCATGTTATATGCATTTTTAAAGGATCTGATTTTTTCTCCTTCATTCTCCTCTCTTGATGCTATCACTCATATTTTGCTATCTGCAGTTTTTCACTTTTATATGTAAGTGGAGGAAGATGGGTGGGATTGCGAAGATGGGAGTGGGCTTGGAGCCAGTAAGCAGGGTTCTCATCACAGCCACAGTACTTACTTCTCAAGCAGATGCCTCTTGGTGCTAGCACTCACCTCACCTAGATTCTGATGTTTACAGTTATCTAAAGTCTTCTTCCTCACACTCTGTGTATTCCATATATAAACCATGTGACTAACTCCCACTGGGTTTAACTCCCTACTTTAGTCTAATTAGGAGTAGGTATACTCTAGTTATCAAGTTGGTTTCTCTTGTCCATTAGCCCAATTAAAAGTAAAAACAATATATGTGTATTTACTGAACCTGTAATTTGAGTTTAATATCTGCCCAAGTCATGCTGAACGATTACCTTTGGCTGAATTTCAGTCAACAAATAGGTGTCTTTCCTTATACAGTTATACATGGGGAGAAAATACCTGTCTGGGCCACAGATGAATACTGTGCTTCAGAATAAAGTGCTTTTTGGAAGAAAGCGTAAACCTAGTATGGGCTGATTTGCCCAGAGAGCGCTAGTAAGTAATTTGGAAGCACTTTTTCACACACAAAGTATCATAAAGGGAGATGTAACTGCTAGACCAGATGATAAGCCTGTTTAATCCTTAATGAGCTTGAAGCATAGTGTTCTTGTAAGTAAAATTTACTTCTGTCACCACAACCTCACTCTGCTTCTGTGGAAAAGAAGGCATTTCACTTTCATGGTCATTCACTGAATGGGTAAAAAGGAAGGTTGCTCCATTGGTTCCGCTCTTGGACTCAGTTTGCTCTTCCTATCAGTTTTCTTAAATCAGAGATTTAGGGAAAGACTTGACAATAGTAGTTTGTCACTTTAGTTACCTCATCTTCCCATGCCTTCATGTTCACTTTCCCTGCCACTTTATTCATTCCTTGCAGTGTTGAATACCAGAGATTTTTTCTTTTCTTTTTTTTTTTTTTTTTTATGAGACAGAATCATGCTCTGTTGCTCAGACCAGAGTGCAGGGGCAGTTACGGCTCACTGTAGCTGCGACCTTCCATGCTCAAGTGATCTTCCCACCTCAGCCTCCCGAGTAGCTGGGACTGCTGGCATGCACCATCGTGCCCAACTAATTTTTTAATCTTTTTTTTTTTGTAGAGACAGGGTCTCACTATGTTGCCCAGGCTGGTCTTGAACTACTGGGCCCAAGTGATCCTCTCACCTTGGCCTTCCAAGGTGCTGGGATTATAGATGTGAGCCACCATGCCTGGCCAGAATACCAGAAATTCTATCATATACCTCTCGGGATACAGAGTTGATAATTCATAGATCAAGTCCATGTGCTCTAGTACTGTTTTTCTATTAGGGCCAATTTAAAAAATGAAAGTTATATTCCAGAAGGCTGAGATTATGTAGGAGTCATTGAGGAAATGGCATCTGAGGAAATGGACAGGTTTATAATGGATCCACATAGCAGAGATAATGTTGGCAGGAGGACTGATTCCCGTATTCCCTTCTGCCTCTGCTGGGGCTTCTGCTAGTTGATAAGATGAGGCAAGATTACCTAATAAGGTTCATTAGGTAACTCTGTGTCCCCTGCCTGCCTTGTTGATTGTTGGGATCCTTTGTAACCAAGCTGATCATATATCCTGATTTACTTGAGACCATCTGAAGCTCCCCCATTGTCCCAGTGTAATTATTAGTGTTCCTTTCATTCTTAAAAAGGTCGTAGTTTAGGGAAGGGGAACATCAGACACTGGGCCTATTGTGGGGTGGTGGGACGGGGGAGGGATAGCATTAGGAGATATACCTAATGTAAATGACGAGTTAATGGGTGCAGCACACCAACATGGCACATGTATACATATGTAACAAACCTGCACGTTGTGCACATGTACCCTAGAACTTAAAGTATAATAATAAAAGAAAAAGAAAAAAAAGGTCCCAGTTTAAAGGATAAGTTATATGGTCACCTACTTAATAATCATTAAACTGTCTGGTATGCAAGTAAAACCAAAGCCCCAGTCTCTTAGCTCCTCACATTCACCATGGGATGCCTCTAGTAGAAAAACCTTTAAGCATCCATTCTCCCTACTTCAGGTCTTTCAGCTGCCACTTTTTTTTTTTTTTTAAATTTGAGATGGAGTCTTGCTCTGTGGCCCAGGCTGGAGTGCAGTGGCGTGATCTCAGCTCACTGCAACATTCACCTCCTGGGTTCAAGCAATTCTCCTGCCTCAGCCTGTAATCCTGTTGGGATTACAGGTGCCCGCCACCACGCCTGGCTAATTTTTGTACTTTTAGTAAAGACGAGGTTTCACCATGTTGGCCAGGCTGGGCTTGAACTCCTGACAGAGTTCAGTCCCTAGACGGGGGTGATCTGCCCGCCTCGGCCTCCCAAAGTTCTGGGATTACAGGTGTGAGCCACCGCTCCTGGCCTCCGCTGCCACTTTTAAGGTACCAGATAGAGGCTGAGAAGCAGAGTGGTTAGTCACTTGCCTTTTATTAGAAAGGAAAAAAAAAGGCTGAAACCGTTATGAACATGCCAGGTCCAGAGGCTAATGTTATTCCATCCTTTCTATATACATCATCTTATAGTTCTTATTATACTGTTTACTTGTACTTTTTTTTTGTTTTTACAGTCTTTCTATGGGTTGTTCTTTGTAGAGTTGATTTTGAGAAAAGGTATTTTGAAGAATGATTCTCCACTGAGTTGAAATTTTTTCTGAGGAGTGTTTAACTAAAAGTGGATGTGATATTGATATTAAAACCATGTTACAGTCATCTGTAAAATATGAATGATAAAAAATAAGAATTAAATAAGCAAGAAAAGAATGTTATAGGCTTAATTTTTTGGGATAGCTATCCAGCACCAGAGTATATTTGGAGTAAAACTTGGCCCCCTCAAGTGGCCCGGAGAAGAATTTTCAGGAATTGTAGTTTTTCAGGTATATGGCTGTAGAATGTCTTTCTCTGTCTTCTCTCTCTCTCTCTTTTTTTTTTTTAGACAGAGTCTCATTCTGTCACCCAGGCTGGAGTGCAATGGCACTATCTTGACTCACTGCAACCTCCGCCTCCTGGGTTCAAGTGATTCTCGTGCCTCAGCTTCCCAAGTAGCTGAGATTATAGGTGTGCACCACCATGCCCAGCTTATTTTTTGTAGTTTCAGTAGAGATGGGGTTTCTCTACGTTGCCCAGGCTAGTCTAGATCTCCTGAGCTCAGGCAATCCCCCTCGTCCTCCCAATATGTTAGGATTACAAGTGTGAGCCACTGCGCCCGGCCTCTCTGTCTTCTCTTTTCTTCTTTCTTTCTCCTTTCCTTCCCTGTCTCCCTCCCTCCCTTCTTTCCTTCCTTCTCTTTCTTTCTCCTTTCTTTCCCTTTCCCTCCCTCCCTCCCTCCCTCCTTCCCGTCCTTCCTTCTCCTTTTCTTTTCTTTTTTTTTTTTTTTTTTTGAGACAGGGTCTTATTCACTCTGTCAGTGGTGCTGACAGGTTGGAGTGCAGTGGCGTGATCTCACTCACTGCAACCACCACCTCCTGGGTTCAAGCCATTCTCCTGCCTCAGCCTCCTGAGTAGCTGGGATTATAGGCTTGTGCCACTACACCCGGCTAATTTTTTTGTGTTTTTAGTAGAGACAGGGTCTCACCATGTTGGTCAAGCTGGTCTCGAACTCCTGGCCTCAAGTGATTCACCTGCCTCAGCCTCCCAAAGTACTGGGATTGCAGACATGAGGCACCATGCCCAAGCCTCCTTTTCTCTTTTTTTTCTTTTCTTTCTTGTGAGACAGAATTTTGCTCTGTTGCTCAGGCTAAAGTGCAGTGGCATGATCATAGCTAACTGAAGCTTCAACCTCTTAAGCTTAATTGATTCTCCTGTCTCAGCCTCCCAAGTAGCTAGGACTATAGGTGTGCATCACCACGTCCAGCTAATTTTTAATTTTTTTTAGAGACAAGGTCTCTATGTTGCCCAGGCTGGTCTTGAACTCCTGGTCTCAAGCGATCTTCCCACCCTGCCTCCCAAAGTGTTGGGATTACAAGTGTGAACCCTGCACCTGGCCAGACTGTCTTTCTTTTTTTCTTCTTTCTCTCTCTCTTTCTGTTTCTTTCCTTTTTTGAGACAGGGTTATACTCTGTTGCCCAGGCTGGGGTGCAGTGGTGTGATCACAGCTCACTGCAGCCTCCGCCTCCTTGGCTCAAGTGATCCTCCCACCTCAACCTCTGGAGTAGTTGAAACTACAAGCACGTGCCATCACACCTGACTAATTTTTTAAATTTATTTTTTCTAAAGACGGGGTCTCACCATGTTGCCCAGGCTGATTTTGAACTCTTGGGCTCAAACAATCCACCCACCTTAGCTTCCCAGAGTGCTGCGATTACAGGTATGAGCCACTGTGCCTGGCCCTAGAATGTCTTTCATGTTGTGAAATGTTTAAGTGATCTGGTTGGAGTCCTGTTTTCACCACTCTCATTTGTGATCTTAGGCTTCTGATGTCTCTGTAGAATCACAGAATTTTGTTGCTGGAAAGGACTAATGATCGTCTAATAGAAGTCTTTAATTTTACATCTAAATAAAGGAGCAAAGAGGTAAAATGATTTGCTCAGTAGGTTACAACTAGTGAGTAGTACAATCAGGATTAAACTCTGGGTCTTCTGACCTTTTCCCTCAATAGGGAAAGTCATGAGGCTCTGCATTTATAAAGGACTCACTCAAGTACAGTGTTAAACTCCTAAGTGGCTTATTCTGCCAGTACATTCTATCTGCAGTTTCATTGCCCCTGAACATGGTTTTGATTAAATTGGTGATGCCCTATTATTTTACAGATGAGTAGGTAGAGATTTTCCAGGGTGGAGGCCAACTGTCACTCTGGTTGATTCTCCAGTTTTAATTCTTAGCCTGCTGAGCTATACTTCCTTACTTTGGAAAGTCTTTGTTTCCTTCCAAGAACATTACTCAGGAGGAGGAATTCTTTGCAAATCCAGATGCCTGTCAAAATCTTGTTACACAGCTTCCCCCATTCTGAATTTCCATTCAAGTCTTGTATCTAAATTCCAGTTGTATCTTGGTGTTACAAGTTAAAGCTAAGTGACTAATTGGAACCTTTGAGGATTGCTATGTTTCTTTTTTTTTTTTAAATAGGTGTCTTGACTATGCTGATGGCTTAGCACAGATACCTCATTTATATCACTTGCTGCCACAGATGACTCAAGTGTGTGCTTTGCCTTAGACATACAGTAGTCCCCCCTCATCTGTGGGGGATGAGTTTCAAGCCCCGCAGTGGATGCCTACAACTGCAGGTGGTACTGAACCCTATGTATACTGTGTTTTTTCTTATGTATACATACCTATGATAAAATTTAATTTATAAATTAGGCACAGTAATACATTAACAACAATAGTAAAGTAGAACAATTATTATACTGTAATAAAAGTTATGTGAATGTGGTCTGTCTCTCTCAAAATGTCTTGACTGTAGTATTTTTGGACCCTGGTTGACTAACGGTAACTGAAACTAGAAAGTGAAATCATGGGCAAAAGGGGCTTACTGTACTGGGGAGAAACAAGTGAAATTTGAGTGTTTGGCGGCTAGCCCCTGATTTAGTCTCAGAGTTGACATCTCTGTTTACATCTGCTGGTGGGTGGCTGGGTGTAGTGTGCATTCCTAGAGGTGTTAGGGCCTTCACTGATTCAGTCTTTTTAGAATTGCCAAAGAAGAGACAAGAAAGCTTTATTATGTTGTTAATTTTGTTTATACAAGGAATTTTGCAAAAGTCCAGACAGGCAGTGATCTTATGTACAAAACTAAAAAAGAATAATCAGAAATTGCTCATAGAATGGATGAAGAGTATTTGTGATATTATCAGGAGAGCCTATTGTCCAGGTTAGTTTTCTGTGGCAGAAGAGGTAAGGCTGGAGATGAAGACAATCTGTGATCTGGAAGTACTAACTTAATAACTTTCCTTACTGATACGGAGGGCCTAAGAACCCGTTTTTAGTATCCCCCAGCTGTATTTGAGGAACTTTTATTCTTTGACACGTCACTAATTCCATACTTTACTATGGAGAATTGCCTGTTGAAATCATACAAGTCATCAGCATATGGTACTTACAAGATAGGCCTCCCACCCATTCATAATTTAAACAACTATTATGTATTAATTATAGGAAATTTGGAAAATAGATATTTAAAGGAAAAAAGTAATTCCACTTATTCAGGATGACCATTGTTAATATTTGGAACATGTAGCCTTTTTGATACACATTTAGTATACATATATTAAACATATAATTGAAAGTAGGCCACCTCTGTTATTTTGTAATATTAAGATTAATATTTTAAAACTATTTTTTCATATATCATTGCATATTCTTTTAAAGCAGGGTTTCTCAACCTGAACATTACTGACATTTTGGGCTGGATAAGTCTTTGTTATGAGGAGCTGTCCTGTGCACTATAAGATATTTAGGAACATCCCTGGCCTCTACCCAGTATATGCCGTTAGCATCTTTCCAGTTGTGACAACCAAAAATGTCACATATTGTCAAGGGTGATTTTCCTTGGGGGGAAAAATCATCTGGGTTGAAAACCACTGTCCTAAAGTAACAGTTCTCAAACGGAAAAAATAGTAGTTTTCATAAGTGAAAAAACATTAAATAGTAAAAATAGTATATTTTCCAAAATTAAAAACAATAGCGAGAAGAGTGTCATTGTTACGTTTTCCCAAATCTGTGTGTATCTGTCATAATAAAAGGCATTCACATTTAATCTTGCAAAATATTGGTTTAGCTGAAGTATATAAAGAAAATTATAGGCTGGGCGCTGTGGCTCATGCCTGTAATCCTAGCACTTTGGGAGGCTGAGGCGGGAGGATTGCTCTAGTCCAGGAGTTTGAGACCAGCTTGGGCAACATAGCAAGACCCTGTCTCTACAAAAAAGAAAACAATTAGCCAGGCATGGTGATGTGCACCTGTAGTCTCAACTACTCTGGAGGCTGAGGTAGGAGGATCACTTAAGCATGGGAGGTTGAGGCTGCAGTGAGCTATGATTGCCCCACTGCACTCCAGCCTGGGTGACAGAGTAGGACCCTGTATCCAAAAAAAAAAAAAAAAGCTTTACACATCAGTATTTATAAAAGGGAAGAGCATGTTAATGTCTTAGATAACTGTATATTCTTCCTTAATACTGTATCAAAACTCAACAAGTAGTAGTTTCTTAAAGATTAGTTGCAACAAGAGTATAAAACCATATCGAATAATTTGTCATAGCCTGTTACATTGTTACATTAAAATCCATTAATCTGTCTTAAACTTTGGGTCTTTCTTCCCATGCACTATACATTGATCGTTTGGAAAATACTGGTTCACTGAGTTTTTCAGGTTTTCCAAATCTTGACACATTTCATTGTATATTTTAAAAAGTCAACATTTGTTGACATGGCCACCAGTCTCATCAGAAAAGCCTCTATGTATTGGGAAGTGATTATGTCCACCATGGTGATTACAATTTTTCCAAAATTTTTATTTTTACTTGAAAGCTTGAATTTTATCTTTGTCTACAAATACTGCCAATTACTTTCCTTGAGGTGACAGGCTCATCTTATTCATTTTTGAGAAAATATTACCAAATACCCAAGTCTGAATAACCATACTTTTTCAGTAATTTCAAGTAAAAATGTTATTCGTGAAAAAAGCAGCCAGTTCAGCTCACAATGCAAACTATCTCATAGGTACTTTTTCACAAAATAGGTATTGTTTTTCAGTGTGCAGTAGAAGTGTTTTATGTGTACTTTCTATTTTATCATACAGAGTATTTAGATGTGTACTCTGGTTGAAATTTGATACAATTATTTTTACTGCTTCATCAAGGCACTCCTGAGTGAATGTGGCATTTGTGTCTTATTGTGAATGAGTGGCAGTTAAAGAATACACTGATGAATAGTACAATTTGCCCTCACTGCCCTAGTGCCAAGGCACCAGTGGTTTTACCCACCATTGCTTTTGCATTGTCAGTACAGTTTCAAACAGTGAAAAACGCAAATAACATTGTAGTGTTATTGCAAAAAGAGTTTTGACTTTGCAGACCTGCTGGGGTCCATGGGACACACTTTGAGAACAACTGTTCTGAAGCATGATATTATGACGTCGTATCCTTTCAAGTGTCTACATCAGAATTTAACCAATTCTGTCTTGTTTCTTCTGTTTATTTTTTGCTTTTATCACAATCCTTGTAGCTAAATCCAAGGGAAAAAATATTTTCCCTTAGAATAAAATCTTTAGAAGTGGAATTCTGAGTCAATGGGTGTGAATATTTTTTATATTTTTAAGATACATTCTATATATATCACCCAGTTGTCCTCCAAGATGGTTAAACCAACTTATTTACACTTGGACCAATGTATTATGAGACTGCATCGTGGCTACTGCTGGGCATTATTTTATCTTAACCAATTCAGTCAGAATATTGGCATCATCTAAAAAGTGTATTACGACTTCTCATACAACTGGCCTTGATTACTAGTGAGTCTGAATATTTTAACGTTTTGGCCATTTTGTAGTCTCCTTTAGATTGATTACAGTGCAACTGATGAGGTTGTAACTTTCTTTGTTAAAACAGTCACATTCTCCTAATTCCTCTTGAGACTATTCCCTAGTTAACCGTGTTTGCATCTGGGTGTATATCAAATTGCAGCCTCTGATTTAGAGTCCCTCTCTTAAGGAGGTCATAAATGTGCCTGTTCTCCAAATTTCAGAAGTTTGAGCCCCACGTTTTTGACATTACTATAATGTCTAAGTCACGGGTTTTATGTGCTAGTTGTTTTTTTTCTAGTACACCTTAAAATACATAATTATTAAAATCATTTCTCTACTGTCTAAAATCATCCAGTGGCCTATGTTTACCACACTTTAGGAAGAGCAGGGGCTTTGGACTCAGACATCTTGGATTCGAATCCCACTCTGCCTGTAACTGGCGGTGTGCTCTTGGACAGGTGAGTCTAACTTCTTTGTGCCTCAGTTTCCTCACTGGCAAAATGGGGATGTTAGAAGATGAACTCTTAGGTGCCTTACATCTCTACTCTGACTCTGGTGTAAGGAGATATTTGAATATTTGTGGATTTCTTTCTCTGTTTCTGATCAGGAATTAGAGACATTGTCTAGGGTTAGTATTTCAAAACCCTATTTTTATTAAACTCCACTGCTATTAGTCATCTGATTTTGGAGAAATCATTTCATTTTATGGGGCTCTAGCTGTCTAGTTAGGGTGTTGCTGCTGCTTAATACTTCCTATTTAATGTAAAGTGCTTCTAGCTAGGAGCTAAGGCAAGCCAGGACCTCACTTTTAACATGTTTAAAATGGGGATAATGTTTCTGTTCTACTTACCTCATTAGAGACATGGAAAAACGAGACAATAGGTAGATAAGTGGACTCAGCTTTTAGCAGAAGGGTACTAGGTAAAAATAGGGTGTCAGCAGAAGTAATGCCTGTAGATGTTATCCCTATAGCTACTTCTGTAATGAAGAGCAAAATTTGTGTGACACCACCTCTCCTATCTCTCCAGACCTGCCTGTACCCCTCCCTCTTCCCTGCCTACTGGTTTCGATTTGGGAAGTGCCATTGAACAGCAGTTTTGTGACCTTGGGCAAATCATTCAACCTTAACTTATCCATGGGCCAAAAATTGGGAGATCTGGCAACCTTGAGTCTGTATTTCTCTATGGCAACAACTGGCTAGAGCTGAATGGTGGCTTATCTTTTAAAAATACAGATATATTCTTCAGTCTGTCACTTAATCTGGCAAGTCTGACTCATTTACTTTGCTGCCTGGCCTCTTATATTTGCGAGGCTGGATTGCATCATGGTACGGAGCATGGTTTCTGGAGCCACATTACCTAGATTCATATCCCAACAATGACTCTTGGTAACTGTGTACCCCTTCATATTATGTAGCTTTTCTGTAGTTTCATGTGAATTCCTACTTCGTGGGGTTGTTAAAAGGATTGGAAGAGCCACTACATGTAAGACCCTTAGGGTAGTCCCTGACCCAGAGTAAACTTAACTGATGTTGGCTGTTGTTTGAGTTCAAATAGCATAATAATTAGCTGACATTTATCTAGCTCTTAATATGTATCAGGCACTGGGCCAAGTCTTTTACACAGATCTATCTCATTAATCCTGACGGTAACACTGTGAAATAGGTAGTGTTGTTTTCTCAGTTTTACAGATGGAAGGACTGTAATTTAGAGAAGTTAAGTAACCTGTCTAAAGGCACACAGCTAAAAAGTGCCTGCGACATTGAGAGTTGAACCTGTGTTTGTATATCCTAATCCTGTGGGTTTTTTCTTATTATTTTTTCCTATGTTTTACTACATGGAGACTAAGCCTATGGTTTTGAATGCTGTGTTGTGCTATGCTGCCCCCCATTATATCCACCTCTAAAATAGGTTTAATCACAGAAGTGGCTGGCTTGAGTAAATAGAGCTTAGCGCTCTTAATGTTTTTGTAAGTGATTTGAGGAGAGAATTAATATGAAATTTCCCAAATTTATATGTGATGTTAGTTCCTTGAGGCAGTGAAATGCAAAACAATAGGGGATAAATAAACTACAGAAAACTCTTTTGGGCTGGACGGGGTGAATGAATAGAAAAATGGTAACTGAATTTAAGGGTAGGTACTCATGAAGAAAGATAACTCAAACTGTTTGTAGAATGATGCGCCCTGAGATATTTAATAAGGACTTGAGAGTTATTTTAGGCTATTATTTGAAGGTTAAAAAGGCCAGCAAACATTTCACACCCATTAGGATGACTGTTATCCAAACAAGCAAAGAATAAAAAGAGTTGGCAAGGATATGGAGAAATTGGAACTCTTGTACATTGTTGGTGAGAATATAAAATAGGGCAGCCACTGTAGAAAACAGTATGGCAATTCCTCAAAAAGTTAAAAATAGAATTACCATATGGATCCAGCAATTTCACTTCTGGTTATATACCCAAAAGAATTGAAAGTAGAGGCTCGAACAGATATTTGTACACTAATGTTCATAGTGGCATTATTCACAATAGCTGAAAGGTAGAAGCAACCCAAGGGTCCATCAGTGGATGAATAGATAAACAAAATGTAGTCTATACATACAATGAAATATTATTATTCAGCCTTAAAAAGGAATGAAATTGACACACACCAAACATGGATGAATCTTGAAGACATTGTGCTAAGTGAATGGTGTTTAGAGGGAGAATGGCAGTTGTCAGTGGGAAGGGGTAGTTCTGGAGATAAAGTGTGGTGATGGTTGCACAACAATGTGAAAATGTGAATGTAGTTAACGCCACAAAACTCTATACTTAAAAATAGATAAAATCATTAAAATGAAAAAAAAAAAAAAAAAGCCTGGAAAGTGCTTTTATTCCTTGTGTAAAGCTCCAGAACATTCCTCATTTGGAATGCTAGGTGCTGTTCTGTCCTCTGCATGTTGGTAGAGTGGATACAACTTAGTTTTAGGCTCTAGGCCAAGCTCTTTGGATTATTAGCAAGTCATTTTATCTCTCCGATACGTGTCTAGAAAAAGGGCCTACATAATCCTTACCTCCCAAGTGAGGATAAAATGACATATGTATGTGATTGAATTTCTATACAAATATCAATTATTTTCAGCTTTGGAAAAATAACAAAACAGACTTATTTTCCATCCATTGATGTAGCTGGGCTGTGTCTCACACAGACTGTGCCTCTGTAATGCGCTGCAGCTTCTTGGAGCTTAGGAGAGGTAGGTTAACACAAAAGGAGGTTTGGTCTTACACAGTACACTCACTGAAGAGGAATAAATGGGCTGAGAAGAAAGCCAGGCTGAATGATTTTCCTTTAGTCTTCACAGTTAAAAAAAAAAGAAAAGAAAACACTTTAGCAATATGAAAGGGTATTAAGTAAAATTGCTATCTGCAAGAGATGACCTCTGCTAACCATTTTGCATCTGTCTTTGTATGTATAAATTTGTGTATGTTTTTGTGTAATTGCATCATACTATTCATATTCTTAATGCTACCTAAAACAAGGTTTGAAAAATTAGGACAAGTTGATGGATGATACTTTAGGGACACAAGGACATTTTGAGAGCTGTGTGCACCTAATATATATCACACTGGGCTAAGTACTTTTACAAACATTATCTCACCACACACAACAAACCTGGGAAATAGTTTGTATTTTCTCCATTTTACAATAAAAAAATTAGGGTAGAGGAGTAGAATAACCAGGACACATGAATGATGAAACCAAGATTTGAATCAAGTTCTTTTATTCCAGAGCTTGTACTTCCTGTACCCTTCCATAGCACCATCTTTGCTGCCTCTCAAAGATGAAACCCCAAGCTCTATATCTAATCCCATTGAGTTACTTGTTAAAAGAATGTTTTGAACAATTAATACAGTCACTAATACATTATATTTTAGAAATTGTTCCATGTGAGTATAGACAGAGCTGCCTCATGCTTTTATTTATTTATTTAGGCTGCGTTGTACATATATAAATAGTAAACTTTTTTACATTTTTTATTGTGAAATATATACAACATAAAATTTACCATTTTAACCATTTTTAAGTGTACTTACTGTTCAGTGGTATTAATTACATTAATGTAATTAATACATCACCACATCCATCTTTAGAATTTTTCATCTTGCAAAACAGCAACTACCCATTAAACTATAACTCCCTATTCCTCTTTTCCCCCAGGCCCTGGCCACTGCCATTCTACTTTCTCTCTGATTTGACTATTCCTCCATAAGTGGAATCATATGATATTTGTCGTTTTGTGTCTGGCTTATTTTATTAAACAATAATTTTAACCAGACTTCTATTGATGGACATTTAAATTATTATGCTTTTGCTCTTCAAACAATGATAAGTTCCAGGAGCATTCGATCCAGAATTTCAGACTGCTTTCTCAGTCCTGTGCATGGCTGGCTTTTGAGGAAACCCAAAGCAAATCCTTACCTCAGCTTTTCTGAGCAATAAAATAAGAAGAATGTTAAATAATTACTTTTGTTATAGTGTGTTGTAAGGGCTTGCTTAGTTTCTGCTTATAGCTTGGGACCCTTTGGGAAAGGGTACTCTTTAAGTATAAAGGTTTTCTGTAACTACAAAGCTGCTGCCACAATGTGATTATAGTACATTTTTTTGATGAATTAGTGATTTTAGTGCAGAATGAAACCAACCCAAAAAACCAAAATCAGAGTATGTAGTTGTATTTTCTTGGGGTTCTCAGATGAGTTGAAGGTAAGCAATTGTTTGGGAGGAAACCAGGCTTAGAAGGCCTGGCCTCTGCTTGTCTTTGCCTGGCACTGGCACTGAGAAGAAAGGCCTAGCCTTCCCGAGAAGTCCCTGTGCTCCACCTCCGGTGCCCCGGAGAGGTTGGGGCTGTGTTCCCTCTCCTGAGGCTGACCCCATTCTCATCCAACTGCCAGGCCCATGGGGCTGGCTTAAATGGTCTGAAATGATCCTAAATATTCTTCACTTGGATTATTTGCAGGTCAGTCTCTGTGGAACTAAACAGTAAATCTCTACGTTTCTGAACTGACTAGGTCATTAAGGGAGACAACTGTAGAGCTGCTTTTGCATCTGAACTGACTTCCCCTTGCTTCAACCAGCCCTTCTTTGCTTTGTTGAATCAGTTTTGGGCACAGCTGTTTAGCGCCCTCTGCTGGGTGAAAAGCAGCCTAACGGTTTTACATTATGCCTCAATTTGTACTGGTTGTTTTTCTGCCAACGCATACTTGAAAAGTGCCGTCTTTGCATAGGGCTCTTAATACCTTGCCTAAAGGAATGAGGGGTTGAGTGGAGTAAGGGGGTGTGTTTAGCTTACATCTTCTGATGCTAACCTTGAGGGCAAAGTCAAGAAGTAGGCCTCATCACAGCGATAATTTTTGCCTCAGTGATTCCAATCTCCCATGGACTTGGGCTGTCATCATCATGTTAAGTTACTAAGGACACATCATTTAAAATGATCCCAAGGCATTTAACAAATAGCCATGAATTTTGAATTACTGAGTACTAGGCAAAATGAAATCATCCTATAAATGCCTAGAATGAACGTTAAAGATTATTGCTGTCTGGGTGATGGGGGAAGACCTTAGGCTGAGAATGGTTATGAGTTGGGCACAAACGTATGGATATTCCGGTTTCTTTTTTTTTTCTTTTAGTAGAGACGAGGTCTCACTATGTTGCCCAGGCTGGTCTCCAACTCCTGAGCTCAAGTGATCCTCCCACCTCGACTTTTCAAAGTGCTGGGATTACGGATCCTCCCACCTCGACCTCCCAAAGTGCTGGCATGAGCCACTGGGCCTGGCAGATATTCTGTTTTTGGTTTTTTTGTTGTTGTTTGTTTTGAGATGGAGTCTTGCTCTGTCACCCAGGCTGGAGTGCTGTGGCACGATCTCTGCTCCACTGCAACCTCTGTCTCCAGGGTTCAGGCGATTCTCCTGCCTCAGCCTCCCCAGTAGCTGGGACTACAGGCGCACAATATTCTGTTTTTACTTAAGCTGCTTCAATTCAGGAGAGACTGTGCTGTAGGTCTTAGTGAGCCATGGGTATCCCAGCCCATCCTGCAGAGTCTTGTTTTCTTTTTTCTTTTTCTATCATGAACATTAAACATAATCCAAAACTCTTTATTATGGAAATGTTCAGCCAGGCTCACGCCTGTAATCCCAGCATTTTGGGAGGCCAAGGCAGGCAGATCACTTGAAGTCAGGAGTTGGAGACCAGCCTGGGCAACATGGTGAAACCCTGTCTCTAAAAAAAATACAAAAATTAGCTGGGTTTGGTGGTGCTCGCCTGTAGTCCCAGCTACTCAGGGAGCCGAGGCAGGATAATCAGTTGAACCTGGGAGGTGGAGACTGCAGTGAGCTGAGATCATGCCACTGCACTCCAGCCTGGGTGACAGAGTGAGACTCTCAAAAAAAAAAAAAAAAAAGAAAAAATTGTTCAAGCATACACAAAAGTAGAATAATATAGTGTATGCATCTATAGCAATTGTCCATGTTAATCATCTATCCCTCTGCTTTTTTTTCTGGAACGTTTTAAAGGAAATTCCAGACATACTCCAGTTCACCCACCTCAGTATGCATCTCTAATTGATAAGGATTTTTTTCTTTTTTAACATAACTATAATGCCATTATAATACCTAAGAGATGTAACAATACTTCCTTAATATGAAGTATTTAAACAAAATAGAGAGATACCAATTGGATTTGACAAAATGATGACTTGTTAAATTTACTTCCAATCTATTATTATTATTATTATTATTATTATTACTGGTAGAAGGATTTACTTAGGATGTTTTGTTTTTAAGACTTTATTTGTTTTAGAGAGGTTTCAGATTCACAGCAAAATTAAGAAAGGTACGGAGGTTTTCCACATACCCCTTATTCCCACACCTGCATAGTGTCCCCCGTTGTCAATATCTTCCACCAGAGTGGTAAATTTGTTAAAACTGATAAACATATACTGACACATCATAAACACTCAGAGTCTCAATGTTCAAAAAATGAACCTTAGGGTTCACTTTTAGTATTGTATATTCTATGGGTTTGGACAAATGTAATGACATGTATCCATCATTACAATATCATACAGAGGATTTTTACTGCCCTAAAAATCTTCTCTGCTCCATATATTCAACCCCCGCCTCCAAGCCCTGGCAATTACTGATCTTTTTGTTGTCTCCATGATTTTGTCTTTTCCAGAGTATCATAGAGTTGAAGTCATACAGTATGTAGCCTTTTCAGATTGGCTTTTTTCATTTGGTAATGTGTACTTAAGGTTTCTCCATGTCTTCACTGCTTGATATTTCATTTCTTTTTATCACTGAATAAGTTTCTGTCGTCTGGTTGTACTACAGTTGATTTATCCATTTACCTACTGAAGGACATCTTGGTTGCTTCCAAGTTTTGGCAATTATAAATAAAGCTGTTGTAAAATAAATCCATGTACAGGTCTTTGTGTAGATATAAGTTTCATCTCCTTTGGTTAAATACCAAGGAGCATGATTGCTGGATTGCATGATAAGAGTACATTTAGTTTTGTATGAAACTGCCAAACTATCTTCAAAGGTGGCTGTACCATTTTGCAATCCCACCAGCAGTAAATGAGATTGCCTGTTGTTCCACATCATGACCAGCATTTGGTGTCATCTAGGTTTTCTCCTACTATCTTCTAGGAGTTTTATAGTTTTGTATTTTACGTTTAGATTTATGATCAATCCTGAGTTAATTTTTATGAAGGGTGTAAAGTCTGTATCTAAATTTATTTTTATGCATATGGATATTGAGATGTTTCAGCACCATTCGTTGAAAAGACCATTTTTGCTCCATTGTTTTGTCTTTGCTCCGTGGTCAAAGATCAGTTGATTATACTTATGTGGGTCTATTTTTGGCTTCTCTATTTTGCTCCATTGATCTATTTGTGTATTTGTTTGCCAGTATTATAGTGTCTTGATTACTGTATCTTTGCAGTAACCTGAAGTCAGGTAATGTCAGTCCTCCAACTTTGTTCTTCAAAATTGTGTGGACTATTATGGGCCTTTTGCCTCTCCTATAAATGTTAGAATCATTTTGTTGATTTGCATAACATGATTTGCTGAGAATTTGAATGGGATTGCATTGAATCCATAGATGAAGTTGGGAAGAACTGATATCTTAAAAATACTGAGTCTTGTCCGGGCACGGTGGCTCAAGCTTGTAATCCCAGCGCTTTGGGAGGCCTAGGTGGGCAGATTACCTGAGGTCAGGAGTTCAAGACCAGCCTGGCCAACATGGTGAAACCCCATCCCTACTAAAAATACAAAATGAGCCGGGCATGGTGGTGGGTGCCTATAATCCCAGCTACTTGGGAGGCTGAGGCAGGAGAATTGCTTGAACCCAGGAGGCACAGGTTGCAGTGAGCTGAGATTGCACCATTGCATTCCAGCCTGGGAAAAAAAAAAAAAAAGTGAAACTCTGTCTTAAACAAACAAAAAAAGGAATATCTGTCCATTTATTTAGTTCTTTGATTTTGTTCATTAGAGTTTTATAATTTTTCTTATATAGATCTTGTAAAATTTTGTTAAATTTATACCTAAATATTTTATATTTCAAATTCCACTTATTCATTGCTGGTATATAGGAAAGTGATGGACTTTTGTGTATTAACCTTATTTCTTGCAATCTTGCTAAAATCACTTCTGTATTTTTTTATTTTTTTTTATTTTTTTATTTTTTTTGAGACAGAGTCTCGCTCTGTCACCCAGGCTGGAGTGCAGTGGCGCAATCTTGGCTCACTGCAAGCTCCGCCTCCCGGGTTCACGCCATTCTCCTGCCTTAGCCTCTCCGAGTAGCTGGGACTACAGGTGCCCGCCACCACGCCCGGCTAATTTTTTTTTGTATTTTTAGTAGAGACGGGGTTTCACCGTGGTCTCGATCTCCTGACCTCATAATCTGCCCGCCTCGGCCTCCCAAAGTGGTGGGATTACAAGCGTGAGTGTATTTTTTTAAAGAAACACTACAGATACACTTAAAAGCCTCTTTTACTATGTGTGTTTATCCATAAACAATATAAAGTATTGTATATTTAAAAATACATGCTTAGCTATTATACCTTTCATATCCTTTTGAAACTTGCTTTTATTACCATTAAGTTTTCAATATTTATTCATGTTTGTTTACATGTTTCTTGTTCACTTTAACTGCTGTATGATGTTCCATTGTGTTTAGACTCCACCTATTTTATATTCCAGTGGAATTTATCCATTCCTGAATTGTTAGATATTTATGTTGTATATAGGTTTTCTTGATATTATGACCAATGCTTCAGTGAACTTTCTTGTACATTCCCTTGTGCCACTTTGTGAGAATCTGTCTAAATTATAATGTACATTTCCCTGATACCATATAGAATTTGAGATCTTCTATAATATGTTTGGTATTTGGGTTTCCTTTTCTGAATGGTATATTCTTTGCCTCTTTTCCTATTGGAGTTTTAAGAATTATTTGTAGAAGTTCTTTGCATCTTCTAGATAATTAAGCCATTACCAGTTTTGTGCACTGCAAGAATTCTTATAAATTCAGGCAGTCCTGTTCAGTTTACGCTAGGGGCCAGTTTGCTGGAATTAAGTCAGCTTCTGTTTTTACTCCTGGGCTCCCTTTATTCTTACTTAACATTTTTGAGTTATGCTACTAAGGTGGACAATCCCTTCAACTGTCCATCAGAATGAATTTGCTTTGTCAGTTATGGTTCATTGTTTGTTCAATAAGGCAGTATAGAATAGTGGTTAAGAGTCGGGGCTATAGAGTCTTTACTGCTTGCTTTTGAATCTTAGCTCAATGACTTTATTGTGTGATGTTGGCAAATTACTTTACTCTTTTGTACTTGGCTTTATCATCTATAAAACCAATGAGGGTAGAAGAACTATTGTGATGACCATTTTATGTTTGATGAAACTGAGGCAAAGGGAGATTAGGTCAGAAACATGAGCAAGTAGAAGAAACATGTGCGCCTCTCTTTTAACATTTTGCGTTTGCTAGAGACATGAGTATAGAGAAATACTTATCTAATTAAAAAAAATATAGTAGCAGAAGCAGTGATAAGTCACTGACTCACAGCCTCAGTGTTGGGAGAAAACCGTAGGAGTGGAGACCATAGAGAACTAAAGTGCCCATACCTAAGTCTGTTTGTAGTGTGGAAAACCATTTGTGCATTTTTCATTAAAATAAAGTGACAAAAACCCAAACCATGATTTTCATGACCTTAGCTTGATGTTTTACAGAGTGGTAAATTTGTAAGAAATACATAATTTAGATACTATCCTAGGCCAGAGAACTCATAGTTGAAATAGGCCAATCATAAAGAGAACACTGTGGGCATCAGTTTGGTGGACGATTTGATTTGGACTGACAGTGGAAGGAAGAAGAAACTCAAGAAACAAAGGAATTCAAGTAGCAAAGGCAATTTCTTTCTAGGAGCAGGAGAATAAGTATGATTTGGTTTCTATATCTTCTGTTTTTTATTATAAAAAGAAATCTGCTGTGGCAAAAAGTCAAGCAGTATAGGAAGGTATAAAGTAAAAATTAAAACGTAAAAGTTTTCCAACAGTATATACCCAAATTGAAAGGAGGGACTTAAAAAGTTATTTGTACACTTGTGTTCGTAGCAACATTATTCACAATAGCCAAAAGATGGAAATAACCCAAATGTTCATCGATGGATTACTGGATAAACAAAATATGTGTGCAAATATATATATGATGGAATACTATTCAGCCTTAGAAAGCAAGGAAATTCTGATACATGCCATGACCTGGATGCACCTTGAAGACATTATGCTAAGGGAGTGAGCCAGACCTAGGAGGAGAAATATTGTGTGATTTGACTTATATGAGGTTCCTAGAGTAGACAAATCCATAGAGGCAGAAAGTAGAATAGTGACTACTTGGCCGGGCACAGTGATTCAAGCCTGGAATCCCAGCACTTTGGGAGGCCGAGGTGGGTGGATCACGAGGTCAGGAGTTTGAGACCAGCCTGGCCAACATAGTGAAACCCCTTCTCTACTAAAAATACAAAAAATTAGCTGGGTGTGGTGGTGGGCGCCTGTAATCCCAGCTACTCGGGAGACTGAGGCAGGAGAATCGCTTGAACCTGGGAGGTGGAGGTTGCAATGAGCTGAGATCGCGCCACTGCACTCCATACTCCAGCCTGGGCAACAGTGCAAGACTCTGTCCCCCCAAAAAAAGAACAGTGACTAGGCGCTGGGAGGAGTTATTGTTTATTGGGTACAGCGTTTCAGTTTGGGATGATGAAAAAGTTCTGAAGGTGAATAATGGCAATGGCTGTACAACAGCACAAATGTACTTAATGCCACTGAATTGTACACTTGAAAATGGGTAAAATGGTAAGTTACATGTATATATATTTTACCACCATAAAAAGTCTCCCAACATCAGCCTACCAGTTATAGCTGGCACTATAAACAGCTTCATTTATAGCCATCTAGATAGGGCTATGCAAATACAAGCATAGATATGAGAGTATAAGCATACTCTCAATGCTCATTCTTTGGAGCACTCATGTAGGTGCCAGGTATTTCCCAGTGAACAAAACTGACAAGGTTTCTGCTGTCATGGAGCTTTTAAAAATTTTGTTTTATGCAAATGGATATTGATGTACATACTGTTTTATACCTCATTTTCCCCCTTAACAAGTATCTTTGGACATCTTTCTGCATTAGCTCTTGTATAGATCTAACAACTTAATGGCTTCATAGTATGCCATTGTATGGATGTGCTATCATTTGTGGCTGCATTTTTCATTGAATGGAGGAAGGGAGGCGGAGGTATAGAGCTTGCTATGGTGTGCTGCTGTTGTAAATTAAATTTTTATTAGGAAAATAGTATAGCCTTCTTATAAAAAGTCAATGCAAAAAAAGTAAAAGTAAAAAGTAAAAATGGGAAAAAAAAACAACAACAACCAACTCAGACCCAAAGTTACGCAGAGTTAAGAGCTGGGCTGAGCCGTATTCTGTCTAGGTCCTATTACTGTAAGAGTCAGGTGATTTCTTAGTTATCATTTGTATGGTGTCCCACAGTCAGTGAGATCATATCAAGATTGCTTTGAAAACCATTATGCTAGAAATATTACTTTAAAGTTCTTTGATTGCAAGCAATGGAAGTCATCTCAGGTTCTATTAAACAAACAAACGAAAAGGACTTCCATGAAGGGGTTCTAGGTAGCAAATGAAGAAATATTTAAAGAACTCTGGAAAGACAGGAATAGGGTGGCTTTAGGAGTCTCAATATCAGTGCTTATCCCTTTCATTTTCTATGTCTGCTTAAGATTCAATTCCTGGGAGAGATGAATGGCCTAGAGAACATGTGCCTATTGATGGTAAAGCAGGGAGAGTCCTGGGTTTTTGTGCTCCATGCGAATCTTACGGAGTTAGGGAGGTGCCGTTTTGGAAAGGATGGGATTCGAGGCTGGCAAAACCATCTGTCAGCCTTGCGATGTCAGCTGTTTTAACCACAGATTCTTACTTCCTTCTTAAGGAGGAGATGACCGCCGGGTTCTGCTATGGCACATGGAACAAGCCATCCACTCCAGGGTCAAGCCTATACAGCTGAAAGGAGAGCACCATTCCAACATTTTTTGCCTGGCTTTCAACAGTGGGAACACTAAAGTGTTCTCTGGAGGTAAAATGGGAAATTCTACCTTGGGAACATCATTGTGGTTGGGATTTTAGAGAAGAGAGTGCAAAAATAACTGCTTATTTTTCTTCCTGTATTTCATTGAGCTGTGGAATTACTGGTTTCTCATAGCTTGTCTTTTCTGCATTACAGCAGTATTATATATTAGGATAGTGTGTGTCTTTTCTCTCTTCTTTTCTCTTTTTTTTTTCTTTTCTTCACCTGTCTTTTTCTTTATTTCTCTTTGGCAGAAAACTTTTCACGTTGCAGTCTGGTACACAGAAACACACACAGACACACACAGACACACACACACACACATATTTGAAACAATACTTAACCTTCCTATATATGGCACACTCTGATTTTGTTTTTTGTTCTAATCGATTTCATTTTTAAAGATTATGCTGGCCATAACTCAGATGAATGTCATGACCCACAGATAGCTCCTGTTTGAAAAGTGTTGTGTCAGGGTACAATTGGAATGGCTGGTGCTCTCACCACCGTCTTGGTGATGGCTTCCATCAACCATACTCCTTCTGACCCCACATTTCTAGTTCTGACCTCTTTTCTGAGCTGCAGATTTTCCCACTGGATATCTACCTGTGTTCCGAAAGCAACTTAAATACAATAGATCTGAAACCAAGATCATTAGTCCTCCCCTGAGTGAAAATTTCTTCTTGTCTGCTGGATTTTCTTTCTCAGTTACGACCATTCACCCAATTATATAAGCTGTTAGGTTTAACTTTAAGAAATTGCTGACAATTAACCATTTTCAACTTTAAAAAGTAGCAGTTTCAGATGGTTCATTCTACCTATGATCTTGGAGTCATCCTCAAACCTGCCTTTCTTATATTTACACATCTAGTCTGTCACCAAGTCCTGTCAGGTCTATCTTGAAAGCCTCTCATATTCATCCTTTAGTTTGGCCTGGATTTTTGCAATGGCCTTCTGTGATTTCTGTTACCACTCTCTAATCCTCCTTTGAATTCATTGCATACACAAGTTTACTTTTAAAAATAAAGACTGGACCATATGAACCATTGAGCCTACAGTGCCTGAAGAATAAAGTCTAAACCCCGATCTATCTGTCTGGCCTGACCTCCCTTCCCTGAGTTATTCTTTCTAGCCCACCAAACTATTTGTCATTTTAAGAATGCACTACACGGTACTATTTCGCCCTTGTGCCTTTTGTTCATGGTGTTCTTCCACCTTAATTGTGCAGTCCCCACCAATTCCCCTAAGCCTTTCATTGGTAAGAGTTTTGAGTTTCTCTTCAAAGGTCTCCTTCTCCATGTACTTTCACCCTGCTTATGAAGGAAATAATTGACCCCATAGCTAGATCATATTGCTACAAGGCAAACCCTCTTGTTGCTATTAGTTGTTTGTCCAGTTGGACTGTTCTCAAGTCCAATTGGAGTTCTCAAGGACAGAGTAGAATCTTACTCTTTTTGTATACCCAAGACCTAGCACTGTGTCTGATACCTAAAAGGCATTAGTATGAGTTTACTGATTTCATTGGTTTGTACTCACAATAGAATTTACAGCCAGGCCTTTGTTTAAGATGCCCTGGGCCATGTCTTTACTGCTACTTTTGCTTTCTATTTAAGTGACTGTTGGTTGTGCATTTTAGCGTAGAGTGGGACTTTTTTTTGTGTTTTGTCTTCTTATATTCGGGTTTTAATTTTTTTGCTATACAAACCATTTGAAGGCAGGACTACACATATCATGAATATAATATATCTCCTTTGATAGAATAAGGAGAAATACACGATTAAAACTTTCACATCATTTGGAATCACAGTCATCAAATTTTCATGCTAATGAGGCTGGGCATGGTGGCTCACACTTGTAATAATCTCAGCATTTTGAGAGGCCAAGGCAGGAGGATTGCTTGAGCCCAGGAGTTTGAGACCAGCCTGGGCAACATAATTAGACCCCAACATGTTAGATGTCTACAAAAAAAAAATTTTTTTTAATTAGCCAGGCATAGTGACATGTGCCTGTAGTTCCAGCTACTAGGGAGGCAGAGGTGGGAAGATTGCTTGAGCACAGGAGGTCGAGACTGTAGTGAACCATGATTGCACCACTGCATTCCCAGCCTGGGCAACAGAGCAAGATCCTGTCTCAAAAGAAAGAAAGAAAGAAAAATTTTTAAAAGACAAACAGAGCAAGATCCTGTCTCAAAGAAAGAAATAAAATTTTTTAAAAGACCACAAGGATAGAAATATTAGCAAACATTTATTGGGGGCTTATTAAGTGATCAGCCCTATTCTGAATGCTTTTACAGATGTACTCTTATGCTTACAATTGCTCTATGATGTTATTATCCCTATTCTATAGGTTAAAAAGTTAGGTCATAGAAATGTTAAAGATTTTATTGCAGGTCTCATGATTAGTGAGTGTTCTGCTGAAAAAGAAAAAAAATAAAGCTAGTGAATTGATTTGCCAATGATCATTTAGTGTTTTCCTTGATGGCCACAGTTTTGTTTTGTGTTGTTTCCCCCCACTTTTTTTTTTTTTGAGACAGTCTGTCTCTGTTGCCCAGGCTGGAGTGTGATCATAGCTCACTGCAGCCTTGAACTCCTGGCCTCAAGCAATTCTCCCACCTCAGCCTCCTTAGTAGCTGGGACTTCAAGGGTGTGCCACCACCTGGCTAATTTTTTTATTTTTATTTTCATAGAGATGGAGTCTAACTATGTTGCCCAGGTTGTAGCCACAGTGTTGGTTTTTTTTTTTTTTTTACATCATCCACTGGATAATACATGTTAATACATGTTGGGAACTGTTACTATGTTATACTTGGCTGCTATTATTTTTAAAAAATTCTCTGTAAGAATGTCCTATCCTTCTTAAATTATTTCTATAAATCTTTTTTCTAGTTAACACTTCTAGTTTGTATTAGCATTGGCTTTGTTCATATTTTTTCCCTGAAAACTTAATAATACTAAATTGTAATGTGGACAAGGACCACCTTGCAGGAATGATCAAATGTCTGCTTTTTTCTTTTGCAGGAAATGATGAGCAAGTTATCCTCCATGATGTTGAAAGGTAAATAGATTGGTGGTGTGTGAAGGTGATTGACTTTGTTTTTCATATATGAAGAGGCAAATATCTCTTTAGACTAAAATAGTTTTTGTTTTTTGAAAAACATGAAACCAGCTGTTCTTTTCTAAAAAATATTCCTACAGTAGTTTGAAATAAAGTTTTGATTTAAAAAGGAAAAAGGGATTTGAAAGTTTTGAAAGTCAGTATGAAAGTATACTTTTTAGGTGAAAATTTAAAATAAGAGTTTAGAAGAGAAGGAACCATAATATTTAAGAACAGTAATAGCTAATATTGATTGAGTTCTTACTATGTGCCAGACACCATTGTAAGTGCTTTGTACATATTCATTCATTTAATCCTCACACTCGTTTTCTAAGGAGATACTATTGTGATCTCCGTTCTAGATCAGGAAACAGAGGCACAGACATGTTAGATAACAGAAGGTCAGGTGGTACTAAAACCTGAACTTAGGTATCTGACCTCAGAGCCATGCTTTTCATCACCATGCCAGATTGCTAGGAGACCCCTCTTCCACCCTGTTGGCATCAGACTTGGCTGCTTTAAAGCTTTCCCTTGCTTTTTGAAAATCAAGTACGACCCCCAAATCTGTACACAAGCAGATGCATTCTGTAATAAATGAAAATACAAAACTCAGCTATTGAGTCACTTTTAAATATGCTTATTTAGCACAAACATTATAAAATCTCTAAAAAGACTCCTTAATAGTACCTTTTTTTAACCTGGAAGTTGACTACCTACCTTTCAGGAAATATAATATTTTTTGGGTTTAGCTAGGTTGACTTTCTTCTAGAAATGGAAAAGATGGCACCCTCGGTACCAAAGTGCTGGGACTCTGCACTATGCTTGTGTGTATGTGTGTGCCTCTGTCTTGCTCTCTTATCTCCCAGCAGTGAGACATTGGATGTGTTTGCTCATGAAGATGCAGTATATGGCTTGTCTGTGAGCCCAGTGAATGACAACATTTTTGCCAGTTCCTCAGATGATGGCCGGGTTCTCATTTGGGACATCCGGGAATCTCCCCATGGAGGTAAGGTCACTGTGCAAAAGACTGTTGGACTATGTTGAACAGTTTGATGTCAGATTCATTGAAGATGCAATTTATGACCTCAGTATCTATGTGCAAGTGATGTCAAGGGAAAGGAAATGTGAAACACTCACATGGGGGCATAAGAGGTCTTCGGAGGCCTTATCCTCCACCTAAGTACTCAGAAGTGAGGCACCTTTGCCAGTCCTTCTCCACCCTCCTGTGACTCTCCACAGACCCTTGTACCTTGGTATTTAGTGCCCCAAGGAGCAGAAGTTGTGGTGCTGACATGTAACTATTCTTGATTATTTACAGAGAATGGGGGTGTTATGCACTTTCCTGCATCCTAGTTTCAGGCTTGTTATTTTGTTGAAAGAACCACAGAATCTCAAATTAACTGTCTATAGGATCTTAAAATGATGGCAAATAAACTCTGTTTAAAGGGGATTATCTGTGTGAGTGCCTCCTCTGAATGTGCCCTTTGACTCTCTGATGTGTAAAATGAAGAAGTTGCTTTGTTGACTTTCCCTGAAGTTCTTCAGGAAATGCATCTTCTCAGCTCATTTCCTACAGAGAGATTTCTGTAATTCTACCTGTCTTCAAAAGGCCCCTTCCTCTAGTACCAGCCTTAGTGCCACTGCCATACCCACCCTGGCCTTCAGTGCAGATTGTAATGATCACAGCTGTGTACCTAAATTTACTATCCTGCCTGCTTTGTCTGGCAGGATCTGGGTCTTTTAACTTTTTTATATTCTAAACATTTTACATTCTGGGCTGTGCTCATTATTTAGGTTCAGGCTATAAGAGAAGCTTGTTTTTAGGGTTAGGCAGATAAGGTAGCAGGAAATAGCAGCTGTGGTCGAGTCACTGTGGGCTTGGTAGGTGAAATTCTCCTTTGTCTGAACTGCCTGATGGCAGAGATGACTGAGTGCTTTACCTGCTCAGAGACCTGTGAAGTACTGCATACGGAGGTCATAGACTGAGAAGTGCTTTCTTTGTATTACTCTAACAGGTCCCATAGGAGTATATCCTGCTAGGTAACTGAGTGGTTTCTTCCTCACTTGGAACCTGCTAATTTTTGTAAAATGATGCAGGGTTTCTAGGTGAAGTTGATTACAGACTGGCTAGGTGTTAGGGAGCATTGTGAACCAGAAGAGAAAAACCACACCATTGTTTCACCACATCTTAATTTTGTCATTGTTTCTTTTTTTAACTTCATCAAATCTGTGTGCAGTTTAAAAACTTTTCTAAAACTAATACAGTTGGATTAAAAGCATAATAATCCTACCAGTAATTGGTTGTGAATTTTTTCAGCTGATGTGGAATTCAGTTTTACTTACTGTAAAATGGCTTATTTTCCCATTTTTAGTGGCCATTTCTGTTTTGTCTCAAGATCTGATAGCTGCTATATATATTTCTGGGTGTTATAGCTTAAAATGTGGTTAAATGTGTTTACCTTGCTATGTATAGGACTCATGGGGACCTTGTGAGTAGGGGTGACTGGTGGGATTATGTGCTGTTTTGGGGCTCCAGGCCGTTGGAGTGGTTATTAAAGAGTGCTCCAATCTGTATTCACATTCCTGCTTATCTGCCTGCCAGTGGCCCAAAGGTACCTGGAATGAACTGATTATAATTTTTATTTCCACAGAGCCTTTCTGCCTGGCAAACTATCCATCAGCCTTTCATAGTGTGATGTTTAACCCTGTGGAGCCCAGGTTGTTGGCCACAGCCAATTCAAAGGAAGGAGTGGGACTCTGGGACATTCGAAAACCTCAGAGGTGAGCCCCCTTTATTCATAAGGTGTTAAAACTTTCCCCTGCCTCATTTCTCAGGTAATGTGACCAGCCAGTATGTGTTGTAAGGACCTCTTTGGCAGTTATCTCTGCTGGGCATTTCTTAAGATATATAGTGTCTCTCAAGCCAGGAAAGCTTGTTTCCAAGGAATAGACAGTGACAAATCCATACTCCTTGCTGAGGAGGAATCATAAACAGTAATCTGGACTGTAGACAGGGTCAGTTTTAGGCAATTATCTGAAGTAGTCAGAGCATCCCTTTAGTATTGCCTTCTCTCTTCAGACCCAGGGTTTCCCAGATGCATGGGAGCTTTTGGTGTGGGGTGGGTGGAGGGGAGGAGGAGATTTGCCAAACTTGTTGCTGCTGAGCCAGGGGTTCTTAAGCCTAGGTTGGAGGGGATCCCTAAGAGAGCTTAAAAAAATACTGAACTGCCAAAATTATATGAAAATTATACATTGTTATTCAAATAAGTGCATTTTCTGTTTATCAAAAGGACTAATGACCTTTATAGTGACAACAACAAAAGGTTAAGAGCCATTGCACTGTGGTGTTCAGGACCTCATGTATTTCTCCACATGGCACTATGAAAAGAGCATACTTAAGACAATCCTGAATGATGGCATGAATCACTAATGGGGGAATCTCAGGCATCATTAAAGGATGTGGGAATGGGGGTGAGTAGCAGGCTCTTTTATGTTCCTTAAGTCCCATGGGGGAGGGACTACTTTTTATGGCACCTGTACATAAAGTTGGCCATGCTATATTAAAAAACTTCCGTGTATTGCTAGCTAGCTTCTCTGGAAATTCTGCATAGATGTAATTTCCCACTTCGTAAAACAATGTTGCAGAAGAATATCATGGAAACTAAGTGACGTTATAATTTATTTCACGGGCCTCAGATGAAAGGAGTAGTTAAGTACAGAAGATTATCTTCCTTGATGATTTTTACTCCTAGGTGATTTCCATGGGGCAGTAAGAGATGGTTGGAACTATTGTAGCAGATCCATGTAGCCAAGAGGGGTGTCCCTGTCATTGAGCAGGGCAGCAGAGATTTCTCCTGCCCCCTCCGTTGCATAGGCACCTGGCTCTTGCTTTTACAGTCTGTTGAAATGTGGGTAGTGGCAGGACCCCTGATGTGCCTGTGCACTATGAACTTTAGGGGGCTTGCTGTCTGCCAAGAAGACAATTGTGTTCATCTGCAGTGTTCTCTGCTACTTCAGGCTCTTTAGGAACAACTGTTCTGCCTCATCCATATTACAAAAGGCAGGATTTGGATGAACTGCACCAGCCTTCTCTCAACCTACTATCTCCCCTACTTATAATTGCAATGAATAGCTGGCAACTGGAGTGGGGCACTGAGCTATTCATCTCCAGTGGAAAGCTTGAGTAATTCATGGTGTCTGCAGTGTCTTGAGAGAGGAGGGGAGTGTGGGTATTTTAATTCTCCCAATTCTCTCCCATTCTCTTCCACCAGTTTCTTACCATGCATTATGTGGGCCCTCCCCCACTTTCCACTTGTCTCCTCACTAATAAATATGGTTTCTTTCTTGTTAAAAGAATTGTAAGTGATGATGATTATTTTATTTTTACAGTGACATTTATTGGTTTTGGGGGTTTTATGCAGAAAAAAATAAAAAAGTAAAAAGTTCCATCTCCATATTATCTCTGTTACTTGTATGTTTTTAAAATGTTTGTCTATCAGTACAGTTCTACTCCTTTCTAGTGTCTGTAGTCACTCCAGAGGTAACTACAGTGAATAGTTTCTTATCTTTCCAGAACTTAATGTAATGTGTATACTACAATGCATATGCATCCTTTAAAAAAATTGAGACAGAAGGAAGCATGTAGTAATACTCACTGTTCTCGATTTCTTTTTTAAATTAACAATATGTTTTAGAGCCCTTTTTCATACCAACACTAACAGATCTAACCCCTTCTTTTAATGACCATGTGGCGTTCAATTTATATGATGTACCCAACAACCAGGGCTTCTTGTTTCCAGTTTTTGGTCATTATAAACAATGTTACATTTAACCTGATTATACATCTATCTTGGCCTACTTTTGCAAAAATATCTGTACGGACTTGATGCATCAAAGAATGCATGTTTTTAAATTTTTTATAAAAACTGTCAAATTGTAGCCCCACCACCAAAGGCTGCACTGACTTACAAATTTACCAACTGTATAGATTGCATGTGTCTCCAGACCTTCACCAACACTTGAACTATTGCTAGTATTATGGGGGAAAAATGATATCTTGTTTTGAGTTCTTCTTCAGTTATGGGTAAGGTTTTATAGTTTCTTTGATAACCTATGGTTTTCAGAGCCCATATGGGATAAAAGTTGCCTAGTAAGGCTAATTGGCAATCATGACTAATTTCTTTTTGGAATAAAAGAAGGAGCATAGTGCCATGGGGACTAGGATGTTTTTGCATTTATTTCAACTCTTCTAAGGTTCTACAAGGTTTTACGGGTGTCAGGCAGAAAAGGGGGATGAAATATCCTTGGAACTCTTCTTAACTTAGCATTCACTGGAGTTTGGGGATGAAATTACAGATCTTTTCTGTTAGAATTCCCTCAGTACAAGTTGGTTTGGGGGAAGAGAGTGCCCTTTTTCTTTTCCATGTAGGATTAGTTGTGCTGAGTTGCAATAGATAATTTGTCTCTTGAGCACAGCTGCCTAGAAACCCCAACCTAGATTTTGGGGCAACTCTAAATCTGTTGGGAGGACAAGCCTAGAACACGATAGAACTTTTTCAGGGATACTTCAAGTGTAGGGAGAGATTTTAAGGAATTTGTGAATCCCTTATAACTGCAGGTAAAATTGTGTGGCTTGTGTATCTGAGTGAATACATGTCATATTTTTTCTAGGGATAGTAGAAAGTTTTTACCAGGTTCTCATAGAGACCCTTGACTCCAAAAGGATAAGAGTTGCTTGGTGTTCTGAATACCCTAGGTTTTAAACCTGTTGTTCCTTATCAGGTTTTTAAATGACTTCTAGCTTGTAATTGCACAGGCATGTGGGTGAATTCAGGGCCTGCTGTCCTAGAAACAGATAATCTCCTTGGAGCAGTGATGAGGGTCTCACCCTGAACCACGTTCTCCTTCCTGGCTTAACCTATGTATTAGTCAATGCTTGAACGATTTCCCTGTCTTACCCCAACCCTACACTATACCTCTTCACTTGGTAGCCTGAAGGTATAGGAGGAGAGTCACTTTTGTCCCACTGCTGCCCTGAAATAAGCTGATTAGAGGGCTGGCTGGCAGAAAAAAAAAAATGTCAGCTCTAAAGAAGACTTCAATTATAATATAATTGGACTTCCTTATTGTACAGATTAAGAATAAGAAACTAGCCCAGTGAGGTAAGGGGAGGAAGAAGAGCTTGATGGTTTGGTATAGGAAGTATAGGCTCTGAAGCCATACTTCCTGGTTACAAATCCAGATAGTACACCTTAATAGGCATGTGATCTTGAATAAGTTACTTCACCTCTCAGTGTCTCATAATAATAAATAATAACTAACATTTATTAAGCATTACTTGCCGTCTGAGTATTGACCATCATATGAATAATTACCTCATTTAATCCTTATGATAACCCTATGAGGTAGCTTCTATTATTCTTATAAGAAAATCAAGGCACAGAGAGGTGAAATAACTTGTGTGTTATTTGTGTGTGTGTGTGTGTGTGTCCATATATTTCATCCTTCCCCTTTCCCCTGTTTTTCTTTTTCTTTTTTTTAGTTTTTATTTTTAGAGACAGGATCTCACTATGTTGCCCAGACCTCAGCCTCCCGAGTAGCTGGAATTATAGGCATGAGCCACCACACCCAGTTCCCTCTCTTACTAAATCAAATAGGGTCCCTGTACATTCTAGTTTTCTTTCATCTATGCCTCCCTACAATAGAACTTTTTCAGAATTCCTCTCAAATTTTTCCAATATGGACCTGTCATATTCTGAAGTCTGAATCCTTTAGACTTTCTGTCCCTGAAAGTTAAACCCTTTTTCACTGTCTCATGGCCTAGAACCTGTTCCAACTTCTTACCTTTTATAACCCTGGAAATCTGCATATACTATTTATTTTGCTGCAGCACTTTAGAACAGAGGTTGTAAACTAGCTGCCTATAGACCAAATTCAACCCACAGAGATATTTTGGTCTACCTGATATACTAGAGTTTGAAAAATTACAAAGTAAAATTGCAGTTTCTTACATCTCTTGAAAAAGACAAAAGATCTGATATTGTTGGACCTTTATTATCATATGGCGATAGTCAGCCAAAACCTTTATGATGCTAGTTAAGGGTCCCACCACTTCTTGATGTCTTAATACAGCTGTATCCCTCATTTACATTACTTGCCTGGCCCTGTAGACATTGGAGTTGGAAAGTTCTGCTTTAGGGATTTTAGTGGTGATGAGTGGGCACTGGGGAGGAGAGGCTTGAGTGTAAGTGACTGGATAAGAGTACATTTCACAATGTACATTTACAAGCGTACATTTCATGTTCTGACAAGGTTTCATTTATTTCATTTAGATGATTTCTGCTGTTTTCACAAGCAACCTCCTTTCTCACTGCCAATGTCCCAGTTATATCTATCTTGGGCTGTTGCAGTGCCCTCTGAACAGTTTTCAGAACTGAGATCCTCTAGTGTCTAGAGAATTCAGGAAAAGCAAAAGTTTCCCCTGCTCTCACTCTACTTGTCTCATCCTTTTCATTGCCGGTTTTAGCTGTCTGCTTACTCACCACCTCTCTCCCTTCTAATCTCTTTATTTTCTGTCAAGAAAAGTTAGTTCTATGACAGATAACAGTGTCTTGCTTTGACAAGGATAATAAAGAGAGTGGTTTTTTTCCCACTCAATAATAAAACTGGGGCAAGCCAAGAATCCCTATAAAGACTTACCTTATAAGATGGTGCTTTCACTTGTTGTGTAAATGACGCCTCTGAAAATGGGCAATGAGCACAAGTTCCTACTATCAGGGGAAATTGCTCTTAGGTCCTCTCTGGGTTTGGGGACCTCTCAGTTACATGTCTGTTTTTAGGGGCCTGTGCCAATCCTACTTCTATAGAGACCAGATTAAATGAAACTCTGCCTTCTGAACAAGCCAGACAATCTCTGCCACATTATATTTGAGGGTTGCTCATACTATTATAGGAAAATAAAGCCCAAGGGCTTAATGTCAAAGGCTGGAAAAGGCACTCATGCTCTGATGTTTGTTGAAACTTTAATGAATGAGGCTGCCCTGAATTAGCCTCCTTCCTTTCAGAATGCAAGGCCATCAGGGTAGACAAAGATTTCTTAAATTTCTTAAAACCTCAGAAGCACTATACATCAAAGAAAAAATTGACACATTGGATTTCATTAAAATTAACAACTTTTGCTCAGCAGACACCATTTTATTTTATTTTATTTTATTTTTTTTTGAGACAGGGTCTTGGTCTGTTGCCCAGGCTGGAGTGCAGTGGCATGATCATGGCTACTGCAGCCTTGACCTCCAAGGCTCAAGCAGTCCTCCCACTTCAGCCTCCCAAGTAGCTGAGACCACAGGCTCATGCTATCATGCCTGGCTAATTTTAAAATGTTTTTGATAGAGACAGCATCTCTTTGTGTTACCCAGGCTGGCCTCGATCTCCTGGGTGCAAGCAATCCTCCTGTCTCATCCTACCAAAGTGCTAGGATTACAGATGTGAGCCACCACACCTGGCCAAAGACACCATTAAGTAAGTGAAAAGGACTGGGCGCAGTGGCTCACGCCTGTAATCCCAGCACTTTGGGAGGCCGAGGCAGGTGGATCACAAGGTCAGGAGTTTGAGACCAGCCTGGCCAACATGGTGAAACCCTGTCTCTACTAAAACAAAAATATGAAAATTAGTGGGGCATGGTGTTGTGTGCCTGTAATCCCAGCTACCCGGGAAGCTGAGGCAGGAGAATAGCTTGAACCCAGGAGGCGGAGGTTGCAGTGAGCCGAGATTGCGCCACTGCACTCCAGCCTGGTGTCAGGGTGAGACTCTGTCTCAAAAAAAAAAAAAAAAAAAAAAAAGAAGTGAAAAGATGAGCCAAGAACAGATCTGAAAAAAAAAAGCGTAATACATATATTGAGTCTATTGAGTAAGAATATCCAGAATTTATAAAGAAGTAAAAATCAGTAAGTAAAAAACAAAAAATCAATTTAAAAAATGAGCAGAAATGTTGAACAGGTACTTTACCAAAGAAAATATCCAAATACCCAATAAGCATTTGAAAAGTACTGAACTTTATCACTTATGAGAGCAGTGCAAATTAAAACCACAATGAGTGTCAGTATACACCTAGAGTGTTTAAAATTAAAAAGACTTATAGTATCAGGTGTTAACAAGGGTATGGACCAACTGAAACGCTCATACATTTTAGGTGAGTATAAATTGTTACAACCATTAGGGAAACCTATTTGTCAGTATCTACTAAAGCTAAACACCATAACTCCATGACCCAGCAATCTCACTCTTAAGTATATCTAAGAGAAATGAGTACCTATTTCCACCAAAGACATGTACAAGAATGTTTATAGCTGCTATATTTGTAATAGCCCAAAGTTAGGAACAACCTAAATATCCATCAAAAGAAAATGGAAAATGGATAAACTGTGGAATAGCCATACAATAGAATATTACACAAACATAAATAAACAAACTATAAATATACACATTGACATGGATGAACCTCACAGTCATAATATTGAATAAAAGAATTCAAATACAAAAGAATCTACTGTGTGATTCCATTTGCATGATGCTCAAGAACAGGCAAGTTATGGAAGTCAGAATAGTGGTTACCTCTGGGTAAGGTATTGACTAAGGAAGGCATGAGGGAAACTTCTGGGGTTCTATATCTTGGTCTGGGTGGCAATTTCATGGTTGTATACCTATATAAATTTTTATTGAGCAATGCCCTTAGAATTAGTGCACGTTACTATATTATGTTGTATCTTTTTTTTTTTTTTTTTTTTTGAGACGGAGTTTTGCTCTGTCTCCCACGCTGGAGTGGCGCAATCTCAACTCACTGCAATCTCCGCATCCTAGGTTCACGCCATTCTCCTGCCTCAGCCTTCTGAGTAGCTGGGACTACAGGCGCCCACCACCACACCCGGCTAATTTCTTTTTGTATTTTTAGTAGATATGGAGTTTCACCGTGTTAGCCAGGATGGTCTCGATCTCCTGACCTCATGATCCACCTGCCTCGGCCTCCCAAAGTGCTGGGATTACAGGCGTGAGCCACCGTGCCTGGCCTGTATTATGTTGTATCTTAAAATTTAAAAAAAGAATCCAAGGCCACTGTTGTCTTCAAGTGAGTATTTATCTTCTTCCCTGCGATTCCAGTGGCTGTGGCAATAACACTGGCTCTTTACAGAGCTGCCTTAAAGGAATAAAAGAGAGAGAGAGAGAAGAGTCAGGTGGACCTAGAAATTTTGTTGGTATTATAGAAAACTGCAACAGAAAAGCTGAAGATAACTGGGATTTGCTTGTCACAATGATTAGCTTTAGTCGGGGGCATGCCTTCTGGTTATTAAGCTACTCCCTTCTTTCTGTCTTCTACTCACCCATCTTTACCATACGTAGGTTTACAATACTCATGCAAGTGTTCTGTCCTCTGAACTCCTTAATAAAAAGCTTGCTTTCTCCCGAGCACTGTATTCCTTTCTTAAACTTCTTTGTTTTTTATTAATGTCATCGTCTGTCTTATAATCATCCTGGCTGAAATCTCAAAGTCCATTTGCCTCTTCTGTCTCTCCCTCCCTCTGCCATAAACATCTTTGCTCTGTGTTAGTGCTTGGCCACTCTTTTCATTCCTTAAACCTCTACCCCATTTCAGACCCATTTCCCTCTCTCCATAAGGTTCTGACTGCACTGGCTCCTTAGCTTGCATCTCTTCTCCCTTTGCACCACCCCCCAAAACGCATACACATAGAGGATACTGTCTCCTGTTTTCTTGATTTTTCTTTATGTATTCACGTCATAGTTACCAAGATCAAATGGTAATCCATCAGGGAAAACTTCCTTGCTAGATCTCCCTGTTACATACTCTTAAAGATGCTTTTACTCACCATGTCCCCCAGCACCTGGAACTATTTTGGCACAGAGTGTATGTTGAATGAATGCAGCTGTCCCTAACTTCTAGAGGAAAGGATCTCTCCATTCAGAATCTCTGTAAAGTACTTATGATCTGTGGCATTCATGTTGCACATTTCAGTTGCTGCTTTTGCCATCATTAATTATTCATATGCTATGTCTTGTCTCCAGGTAGGCCAGTATTTGTCTTTGATTTCCTTCCCAGTGCCCAGGAGCTGCTTCACAGAAAGGAGGCATTTGTCCTAATCTATATTATTACTTGTGTTTTTCTATGAATTTTTAAGGGCGGGTGCATGTTTTATTCATCTTTAATCTCTAGTGCCTAGCACAGTGCTTGGAATATTATGGAAACTTAGTAAATATCAAATGAATATATAGTGTTATACTCATCCCAAAATAGTCAAAGCTAACTTTTAGAAAATACTTTCAAAGCTAATTTTCTATAATGTTTATGGACCCGTTAATCCCTGAGTATAATGACATGAATCCAAATGTTGTATCTCAGGAATAAATCCTTAGAGGAGGTGTAAGGTTTCTTGCTGGGCTTTGAATGCCACTGTCAGTTAGTTATGCGGCAGAGAGCCAGGTATTCTGGTGAAGTTGCTTTGTAGCTTTTAAGCCACAAGGTGGAGGTGTAGAATCAGTTTTGCCCACTGGAGGACACCAGGTCACTGGTTTCCTAACCCAGTGATTCTCAAACTTTAAGGGGCATCAGAATCACCTGAGGAGCTTGTCGAAGCACTCCTTCCTGGACCCCATACCTAGAGATTGAATTGTTGGTTCGGGGTGGGACCTTTGATTCTGCCATTATTTGGCAAATACCCAAGGTGATTTAGCAATTTTGTTGGTCTTACAAGATGGAAGCTGTGGTTAATCAGAGAGGTCCATGTTGACTTTGCTCAAGTTCACTCAGACCCAGGGTCTTTGGGGTTTAGGCCAGAGATTACTTGCCTCCATTCCTTCTCACCAGACACAAATGTCTTTTATGACAAGAGACTTCACTTCAGACCAGAGCATCTGGGGAATGCCTGGTAAATGGAGGGGAGCTCTGCAAACACGTATCATTTCATATTCTTCCTTTCGTATTCCCTAAATCCAGTTATTCAGAAGTAGATAATATCAAAACCTAAATCAAATGGACTTTGTTATTTTATTTTTTAATTATTTATTTATTTTTTGAGACAAAGTCTTGCTCTGTTACCCAGGCTGGAATGCAGTGGCGCAATCTCGGCTCACTGCAGCTTCCACCTCTTGGGTTCAGGCGATTCTCCTGCCTCAGCCTCCCCAGTAGCTGGGACTGCAGGCATGTGCCACCATGCCCGCCTAATTTTTTTGTATTTTTAGTAGAGATGGGGTTTCACCATGTTGGCCAGGTTGGTCTTGAACTCTTGACTTCAAGTGATCCACCCATCTCAACCTCCCAATGTGCTGGGATTACAGGCATGAGCCACCGCGCCCGGCCAACTTTCTTATTTTAAAATCAAATGTTGACTTTTTCTTCTTAAAAATTTTTATGGTAAGACTTTTTTTCAAATATATGTAAAAGTAGGCCGGGTGTGGTGGCTCACACCTGTAATCCCAGCACTTTGGGAGCCCCAGGCAAGAGGATTGCTTGAGGCTAGGAGTTCAAGACACGCCTAGGCAACATACACCCTATCTCTACAAAAGTATTCTTTTAAAAATTAGCCAGGTGGCGTAGTGGCAGAGCCTGCAGTCCTAGATATTGGAGAGGCTGAGGCAGGAGGATCACTTGAGCCCAGGAGGTTGAGGCTGCAGTGAGCCATGATTGTGCAACTGCACTCCATCCTATGTGACAGAATGAGACCCTATCACTAAAAATAAAAAAAAATTTAAAAAAACAGTTAAGGCTGGGCATGGTGGCTCACGCCTGTAATCCCAGCACTTTGGGAGGCCAAGGCGGGTGGATCACTTGAGGTCAGGAGTTTGAGACCAGCCTGGCCAACATAGTGAAACCCTGTCTCTACTAAAAATACAAAATTAGCCGGGCGTGGTGGTGAGCACCTGTAAATCCAGCTACTCGGGAGGCTAAGGCAGGCTTGAACCTGGGAAGCAGAGGTTGCAGTGAGCTGAGATCGCACCATTGCACTCCATCCTGGGCAAAAAGAGCGAAACGCTGTCTCAAAAAAAGCAAAACAAAACAAAAAACAGATAAAAGTAGAATAGTAAAAATAAGATTTACCTATTCTGGGTATTTCACACTATGTATAATTATTCAGAGTTTTCCAGAGGAACAGAACCAATAGGATATACGTATATATAAAAGAGAGTTTATTAGGGAGAATTGGCTCATACTGCTACAAAGGTGAATGACAGGCTATGTGCAAGCTAAAGAATGGGAAAAGCCAATAGAGTGGTCAGTTCAAGTCTGAAAACCTCAAAACCAGGGAAGCCGACAGTACAGTCTTCAGTCTGATGCCAAAGGTCCAAGAGCCCCCAGGACGCCACTGGTGCAAGTCCCAGAGTCCAAAGGCAGAAGAACTTTCAGTCTGATGTCCAAGGGCACGAGGAGAGGAAGCAAAGCATCAGGCTTGGAAAGAGAACAAGGAACATCAACAAGCTGAATATCCGCCTTTTTCTGCTAGCTTTGTTCTAGTTACACTGGAACAATGCCTGCCCACATTAAAGGCGGGTCATCTTCTCCCTGCCCACTGACTCACATCTCAGTCTTCTCTGGAAACAGCCTCACAGACACACACAGCAACAATGCTTCAGCAGCCATGTAGGCATGCCTGAGTCCAGTCAAGTTGACACCTAATATTGGCCATCACAATAAGTGACCTTCTGTCTGGCTTCTTTCACTTAGCATCATGTTTTTGAGATTCATCCACATGTATTAGTGTCTCATTCCTTTTTATGGCTAAATAATATTCTGTTATATAAACATTATACAGATATGGATATACACATTTTATGTATCCATTCATCTAATGATAGCCGTTTGGATTGTCCCATCTTCTGGCTACTATCATTAACATTCATGAACAAATTTTTTTTGAGAACCTGTTTTCAATTATTTGGGGTATATTATACCTAGGAGTGGAATTACTGGATCATATGGTGATCCTATATTAAACTTTTTGAGGAACGACCAAACTGCTTTCCATAAAAAGATAATAAAAAAAACATAACCACAATATTATGCCACCTAAAAAGTAACAATAATTCCTTAATACCATCTCATATCTAGTTGTTACAGTGGTTTTTGTGAAACAAGACTCAAAATCCTTACAAAGCAATTGGATGATTTGACTTCTAAGTCTTTTTTAGTTTGTAGGTACCCCTATCTCTCACTTTTTTTTTTTTTAAAGAAGAGTTTTGCTCTTGTTGCCCAGGCTGGAGTGCAGTGGCACAATCTTGGCTCACTCCACCTCCTGGGTTCAAGCGATTCTCCTATCTCAGCCTCCTGAGTAGCTGGGATTACAGGCGCCCGCCACTACACTCAGCTGATTTTTGGTATTTTTAGTAGAGATGGGGTTTCACTATGTTGGCCAGGCTGGTCTTGAATTCCTGGCCTCAAGTGATCCGCCCACCTTGGCCTCCCAAAGTGCTGGGATTACAGACATGAGCCACCCCACCCGGCCATCTCTCACTTCTTTTGCTTGCAACTTATGTGTTGAAGAAACTGGATTATTTGTCTTACGAATTTCTTATATTCTAGCTTATGCTGATTGCATTCTTATACTGCAATTTAGCGTGTTCCTCTGACTCAGGTTTTTCCCATAAATTGATACTATATCTAGAAGCTTGAATAAATTCAGGTTTGATTTTTTTAAATGGGTACAAAAATATTTCATTGATGATGTGTGTATCCATAAAGAAATTAAAACTGCCTAGTTATCTCTCTGTTTTGAAATACTTTGACAGACTTCTTAGTTTAGCTTTTTAAAATACAAGCCATGCTGGTGAAGATGTGGAGAAACTCAGTCACTCATATATTGCTGGTGGGAATATATAATGGTACAGCCACTCTGGAAAACAGTTTGTAGTTCCTTTATAAATTAAAGATGAGCTTACCATATGACCCAGCAGTTTCATTCTTGGATCTATATCTAGGAGAGATGAAATTTATTTCTATACAGAAACTTGTACATGAATGTTCATAGCAGCTTTATTCCTTATAACCAAAAGCTGGAAACTACTCACATGTCCTTCATTAGGTGAATGTGTTACGTTCATACCACAGACTACTACTCAGTGATGAAAAGGAACTGTGTTGATACAACTTGGATGAACTTTAAGGAAATTTTGTTGACTGAAAAAAAGCCAATCTCAAAAAAATACATGCTGTATAATTCCACTTATGTAATCCCCATTAATGATATAATTCTCAAGATAAGTACAGATTATTGATTGCCAGGAGTTCGGGATGAGAGTAGAGGACAAGTTGCATGAGGGAGTCCTGTGATGGTACAGATAAATATCTTAATTGCAGTGATTGTTACATGAAGCTATGCATGATATACATATACAAGCTATACAAGCAAGTTTCCATAGCATGGTGGTTATCACATCCACCTAACACAAATGAATGCATGTATAGCTGATAAAATCTGAATAAATTCTGTGGATTGTACCAATGTAATTTTCCTGGTTGTGATATTGTACTATGGCTATGCAAGATGGTGGTAACGTTGGAAGAGGCTGGGTAAAGGATGCACAGGACGTTCTTGTACAATACTTGTGTCTTGCTCTGAATCTATAATTATTTCAAAAGAAAAAGAAAAAAATACAAGTAACAGGTAATAATGTTCTCCTTTTAAAACTGTCCACAGGCTAAAGCCCCCTCTGACTACCTCTTCTAGTCCTGGTCCTTCATGTTTTCTCCTGGGGGTAGTGAGTATTATGAGTTTATAATATATGCTTCCAGAACTTTTTCTTGGTTTTTCTATGCTTATACATGTACCTGTAGAAAAACATATGGCATTATTTCCATATGCTTGTATGTTTTTCACACAAATAACATGCTACTATATAATCATTCTACAACTGGACTTTTTCGCTCATTGGTATGTGTTGAGAATTTATCCATATACACGTGTGTTTTGTATAATGATGTTTCAGTCAGTAATGGGCCCACATATATGACAGAACTCCCATAAGATTATAATGGAGCTGAAGGATTCTGTCACCTGGTAATGTAGCTGTCATAACGTTGTAGCACAACACATTCTTCATGTGTTTGGGGTGATGCTGGTGTAAACAAACATGCTGTGCTGCCAGTCATATAAAAGTGTAGTACATACAATGATGTACAGTACATAACACTTGATAATAAACAGCTATGTTACTGGTTTACCTATTTACTATATTGTATTTCTTATAGTTTTTTAGTGTATATTCCTACTTATTAAAAAAAGTTTACTGTAAAGCAGCTTCAGGCAGGTCCTTCAGGAGGTATTCCAGAAGAAGGCATTATCATAAGAGATGACAGCTCCACGTGTATTATCGACCCTGAAGATATTAGTAGAACAGATGTGAAGGTAGAAGATAGCGATATTGATGATCCTGACCCTGTGTAAGTCTAGGCTAACGTGTGTGTGTGTGTGTGTGTGTGTGTGTGTGTCTTTGTTTTTAACAACAACAACAAAAAGTTTAAAAAGTAAAAAAAAGAATAAGGATATAAAGAAGGAAAATGCTTTTGTGCAGCTGTACAATGTGCCTGTTTTAAGCTAAGTATTATAACAGAAGTCAAAAAGTTAAAACAGTAAAAAAGTTTATAAAGTAAAAAAGTTATAGTAAACTAATGGCTGGGTGCGGTGGTTCATGCCCGTAATTCCAGCACTTTGGGAGGCTGAGGCAGGAATCACTTGAGGTTGGGAGTTCGAGACCAGCCTGGCCAACATGGTGAAACCCTGTCTCTACTAAAAATACAAAAATTAGCCGGGCATGGTGACGTGTGCCTGTAATCCCAGCTGCTCAGGAGGCTGAAGCAGGAGAGAATCACTTGAACTCGGGAGGCGGAGGTTGCAGTGAACCGAGATCACACCACTGCACTCCAGCCTGGGTGACAGAGTGAGACTTTGTCTCAAAAAAAAAAAAAAAAAAAAAGTTATAGTAAACTAAGGTTAATTATTGCAGAAAGAAAAATATTTTTAAATAAATGTAGCATAGCCTAAGTGTATAATATTTATATAGTCTATGGTGGTAGTGTACAGTAATGTCCTAGGCCTTCACATTCATTCATCACTCACTCACAGACTCACCCAGAGCAACTTCCAGTCCTGCAAGCTCTATTCATGGTGGATACCCTATACAGGTGTACCATTTTTAAAAATCTTTTATACTGTATTTTTACTGTGGCTTTTAAATGTTTAGATATGTTTAGATACACAAATACTTACCCATTGTGTTACAGTTGCCTATGGCGTTCGGTGTTCCATATAATAACATATAGTAACATGCTGTACAGGTTTGTAGCCTAGGTTATACCACATAGCTGGGGTGTGTAGTAGGCTATACCTTCTAGGTTTGTGTAAATACTCTCTATAATGTTTACACAACAAAATTGCCTAACAACACATTTTGTAGAACATATTCCTGTCATTAAGCGATGCATGATTGTATTAACATATCCAGATTTATCTTCTTTTGCCAGTTAAGAATTTGAGTCAACCCTTTGACTCTCTCTTGCGTCAGCTTAGGTTTTTCTTCCAGGAAGTCTTTTGTGACTACTCCCACTCCTGTCTCCCCAGCAGAGGGCAGTTATTCTTCCTCTGTCCTCTCATGGCACATCTTCCCCTTATTTACAGCACTGTTCATGGAAACGGTAACATCTTTGAATCCATGTGCCTGGCACAGTGCCTAAGATAGTCAGCAGGTATTCAATAAATATTTAAATGAATGTATGCATGAATAAATGAATTACTGAATTGTAGGGAAGGGTGTGAAGTGAATAACTTAGATGAATCCTTCTGGCCCTGATGCATTGCAGTCTGATGCTGTTCTTTTTAATAGGTGGAATAATCCATCTCCACAGCATATTCTGTGAAATCTTGTTGAACCAAGAAGCAGAAAAAACTTGCTTCTCCTATTTCAGCTGCTTGATTGTATGGTCAGGGCCAAGTCATATAATTACTCGGGACCTTGGTTGCCTCCAGTGTAACATAGGTTGATGTTACCCACACTGTCTATTTTATAGGATTATTGTAAGGATTAGATGATATGATATACATGAAAACATTTTGGAAATTAAATTTACTGAAGAACTTGTTGCTTCTTCAGGGGTATCTATCTTGATATAATCCCTTCAGTGAATTCTTTGTAGTTAGAACTTTCTATCTTGTAATTCCAGGTGTGACCTTATGTTTTATGTGTTGGGAGTTACATATTTTAGATAGGGACTTCTTAGTATACTCTCAATAATAGTCTTGGCTTGTTTTACCCATGAATTTGCCCATATATAGAAGACTTTCCAAGAATACTGCTAATGTTTCTGGATTATGCATAAAATACCTGTGTGTTTTGAATCTGTTTTCTATTCTGAGCACTTAATTTTCCCATTTGTTTATGGATACTTTGGAAGTGGGATGGTGGATCTGTAGAAGGAAATAAAACTGAGTGTAGTTTCAGACCTAACTTGGTGACTATGTCCAATGATAACCAAGGGAAGCTTGTTTAGTATCTAGAAATCTACCAAAGGAGGGATATTATTTGCCCTCATTGAGAAGGATGGTAAGGGACACTAAGATTTGCAAAGTCCTTTGAAAATTTTTGTTTGACTGTTATTATTTGGATTTAAAATAATGACTGAATTTCAAATTTAGCATTTGTACCAGAATCCTATGGGTCAGTTTACTATGTGAAGTTTCCATTAAGAGGCTCTCTAAATTCCCTATTCTCATACTTTTCTCAAAGCTTTCTTCCATGGACCCTTTTTAAAAGAAGGAGCATATGTGAGAAGACATTTCCTTCTGATTATAGAAGAAGTTTATATTCATTGTTGAAAAACTTGGAAAATAAAATGAAAGCTATAAGGAAAATAAAAATGACCCAAGTTCTATGGTCTAGTTAGTATATCTTCTTATTGATATCTGTATATCCATCAATATGTATAGTATATCACTATCTATTTTTGATCATAATTGGGTAGGACATATATTTAATACCTGCTGAATTCACTGGTCACTTTCTGAAACATGATAGATGAATCTACTTTCTTTTAACTTATAATTGGCTTCCTTTTAAAGCTTAATTAATTTTCCTTTTGAACTTCTTTTCTGCAAATATCAGAAACTTTTTTTTAATGTTATTTTATTCTTTGAGACAGTGTCTTATTCTGTCACCCAGGCTGCAGTGCAGTGGCTCAGTTGATCCTCCCACCTCAGCCTCCTGAGTAGCTGGGACTACAGGCATGTGCCACTATGCTCGGCTAATTTTTGTATTGCTTTTTTGTAGAGACAGGGTTTCACTTTGTTGCCCAGGCTGGCCTCGAACCCCTAAGCTCAAGCAATTCTTTTGCTTGGGCCTCCCAAAGTGTTGGGATTACAGGCATGAGCCACCATGCCCAGCCAGGAACTTGCTTTAAAGTCTAAGATATAATTAAGATACTTTTTTACCTGTAAAATTATCTTTTTGGATCCTTACATGATTAGCACATGGATGAATTTAACTCACTTAAAGGATGTATGGTGGCGTCATGGCTTCATGTGAGATGTAGAGACCTAGATGGTCATTGACAAATCACTGTGGACCACAGATCTCCACCTATGCACCTATGGAGGAGGACTTTGACTCAGATGCTCTCCAAGCTTCCTGTTGTTTATCTGATTTTATGCTGTTTCGCTGCTTGCCCCTCGATATCAGGTTTCATGGGTAGACAAATGTTAAGAGCCATGTGAATCTCGATGGAGCCTGTTTTTGCTTTGTTAGTTGTGTGTGTGTGTGTGTGTGTGTGTGTGTGTGTGTGTGTGTGTGTGTGTGTTTTGAGACAGAGTCCCACTCTGTTGCCAGGCTGGAGTGCAGTGGTGCAATCTCGGCTCACTGCAACCTCCGCCTCCCGGGTTCAAGCGATTCTTCTGCCTCAGCCTCCCAAGTAGCTGATACTACAGATGCGCACCACCACGCCCAGCTAATTTTTTAAATTTTTAGTAGAGACTGGGTTTCACCATGTTGGCCAGGATGGTGTCAATCTCTTGACCTCATGATCTGCCCACCTTGGCCTCCCAAAGTACTGGGATTACAGGCGTGAGCCACTGTGCCAGGCCTGTTAGTTTTGTTTTAAAAATGTTTTAAGTCAGTGTTTTTCTTTTTTTATTTTTTACTTTTTATTTTATTTATTTATTTTTTTGAGACGGAGTCTCGCTCAGTCGGCCAGGCTGGAGTGCAGTGGTGTGATCTGGGCTCACTACAAGCTCTGCCTCCTGGGTTCACGCCATTCTCCTGCCTCAGCCTCGCGAGTAGCTGGGACTACAGGCGCCTGTCACTACGCCCGGCTAATTTTTTTTTTTTTAGTATTTTTAGTAGAGATGGGGTTTCACCGTGTTAGCAAGGATGGTCTTGATCTCCTGACCTTGTGATCCGCTCGTCTCGGCCTCCCAAAGTGCTGGGATTACAGGCGTGAGCCACTGCGCCCTGCCAAGTCAGTGTTTTTCAAACTGCTGCTTATGATCTATTAGATTGTTCATTCAACAGCTGATTATCAAATGCCTATTATTGTCTGGCACCGTTTAAGCGTGGGATACACAAAGAAAAGATATAAAAGCTAATCGTCTAGTGGGAAAAGACAAATAGGAAACAAAGTAAATAAAAATATATGGTATGTAAGATGGTGATTGATGCAGTAGAGAAAAATGAAGTGGGCCAGGGAGGAAGCATTGGAGAAGTTGTATTTCTGCATAAGGTGTCAGGAAAGGCCTAATTGAGGAGGATATTTGAATAAAGAGCTAAATGAATAAACCATGCTCAGACCTAGGGAGGAACATTCTAGGCTGCAGGATCTGTAAGTACTACAGCTCTGCAGCAGAAGCATGCCTGGCACGTTCTAGGAGCAGTGAAGAGGCACCATGTGGTTGAAGTTGAATAAAGTAAGAAGAGAGTCCTAGGAGGTGGGGTCACAGACATAAAGGATGAGGGTAGGGGGTATTCCTTGCTGGCATTGTAAGGAATTTGGTTTTTACTCTAGTTGAAATGGAGAGCCACTGGAGGGTTTTCAGCAAAGGAATGATAGGATTAGATTCATGGTTCAGCATCTCCTCTGGCTGCTTTGTTCAGGATAAACTGAAGCATGGGCCAAAAATGAAAGCAGAGACAAGCTAGGAAGCTCTTTCAATAATCCAGTGGGTGGCCAGGCACGGTGGCTCATGCCTGAAATCCCAACATTTTGAGAAGCTGAGGCGGGCAGATCACTTGAGGTCAGTAGAGTTCAAGACCAGCCTGGTCAACATGGCAAAACCCTGTCTTTACTAAAAATACAAAAATTAGCCAGGCATAGTGGTGCCCACCTGTAATCCCAGCTACTCGGAAGGCTGAGGCAGGAGAGTTGCTTGAACCTGGGAGGCGGAACTTGCAGTGAGCCAAGATTGCACCACTGCACTCCAGCCTGGGTGACAAAGTGAGACCCTGTCTCAAAAAAAAAAAAATACTACTAATAATAATCATCCAGTGGGTGATGAAGTCAATTTAGATGGTCACAAGTATTTCTTAAATAAAAAATATAGAAAGTGCATTGCATATAGTGGGTGCTTATTGTTTAATGAATTTATGCTAAATTAATGTGGGTGTACGAGGATGCAGTATAAAATGTAGTTATTATGAAGGGTTACTATAAAAAAATTTGAAAGCTATTGTTCTGAGGCATTCATATTATTGCCAACTAGAGGTGATTTTGGTTTCTGGACATGTTCTCAATGAGTGGCTCCTGTATGAAACAAGCTGTTTTCCTGTAATCGTGTCTCATCAGTCAGCAGTTGGAGGAAAGGATTCTTTCCTTGACCTTTCTCTCTTCTCTTGTTTTCAATTGTTTGCGTAAGAGTTCTTTTTAGAAAGTACCAAATCACGATTTTTGTTTTCAGACCCTCCTCTACTGAGGATTTTTTTCCAGACTTTTCTTCTTTCCTCTTCAGCATTCCTCTAGCTTTGTGGCCTTGTCACCTAATACTCAGTGCATCCACCCCAACTTCTTGTCTTGCCATCAGAGACTGCCTGTTTACCTGCATATCCTCCCACCCCCTCCTTTTGCACTGTTACTGTTGCTGTAGCAACTGTCATCTCAGTCTCCCTCCTTCCCCTTGCTTTTTTCCTTCTTGCCAACCACTATTCATTGAACTCTTCCCAGTTTTATGCACTGTGAGGTCAGGGCTGATACTATGTAAGGTGAAGATTAAATGGCTGTTTATGAAAATTGTTATTTCACCAGCTTTTGGGTAGAGGGGGTTTTTGAATAAACCAGGCCATCTGATAAACTCAAGTGACTAAATGTTGAGTCCCTTATTTTGTGGAAAGTCATGATAATAAATCTGTTATTATACTGCCTCTTAATTCGCTTTGAGATCTTGGTTGGTTCTGGGGGCTTTTGGAATCTGTGGGGCTTTTGGAACCTGTGGGCCAAAAAAGTTGAAGCCTTCTGGGCTCTAGAACACTTCCACTCTGGGCATGTTCCTGTTCTGGAAGATAATGATTAGAAACACTGTAATGCCCGCCATCCATATGTGCTTCATGAAAGGGCTGGATATGCCATTTGATTATATAAAGATTTCTTTACAGAAATTTAGTCAAGCCTTTCTGCCAACTTCAGTCAAACTTAAATTTATGGAGATTCAAAAAGTATACTGAATTCATCCATATATCAAGCCAGAGAAATGTGGCAGTGAATCATGTTCTGGGGAAAATAAATGTGTTCATTCACAGATCGCAATGTGTCTTTCTTGGGCTGGTTGTCCGACAGTTCTGGTTCCCTCTGGAGGTTTCAGTCTTGGGACTGAGGAGTGTATTAGGAAAACAAAAGAGAAAGCCCAGGTTCTTCATCCACCTTCCAACTCACATAAAATAAATGGTTAATGGATTATTGGGACTGTAAACATACTTGAATGCGACCAGTGTGGTCTGTGACCGCCTGAACTTGCTCACTTTTTACCTAGTTCTAGTATCTTCTAGGATTTGTCATATTCTATGGGTTGTATTATAGGAAATACAAAACATCCCATATTCCTTATAGATCATCCTGCCTTAAATCAGGAACTGTGATAGGGAGAGACTTTCTCCCATAGAAAGGACCTTGCTTTTCCCTCTCTGCTTGGGGTACGACACCAGCTCTGATGTCTGTGAGTTAGGATAGTAGTGCCTCCACTCCAAGCATTCTACACCGGTCTTGTAGAACTTTCACGTGGAAACAATGAGGAAATTCATGCCAGTGGTCTTTGGAAAATCTTGTTGGCACCACCAGATGTATCAGATGGATTAGTTAATCATGGATTTATAGTAATCTAGGTCCACAGAACTTGATCTTGGAAGCTTTTTCAATTCCCTATGTTGTGCTGGAAGTGATACTCTCAATCACTTTCCCTGGAAACAGCCTTAGCCTGTTTCTCTTGTGTTCCCAGGCTTTAGCCTTGGCTAAGTACTTTTTAAAATGTTCTTTTTGCCCCACCAGAGCAATAAAGAAGTCCAATTGAGTGGGTTTTTTTTTTGTTTTTTTTTTTGTACTTAAAAAAAACAAAAAACAAAATAAACCCCACAGGAGACCACACTTGTGAGGAATGTTTTCCTGATGTTCTGAGGTGTTCTTGCTTTTCACCCTAGGTCTTTTGGATCACCTTGGATCACCTCCTACCCTGTTCTTGTTGTGTTTTATAGCAAATCCTTGGATGAAGATAGGTTAGGGTAGATGTATTTCATTAATTTTTCTTATAAAGATATTTTTATTTGAACTCATTGTTAACATGTTTTGCTAGTTCTTTCAATGTATTGCTCATCTCATTTGAGTGTATTGGTAGCCACTTCTCTGAAGGAGTAGAGACAGTGGCATTTTCATTATCAAGATAAGTGTCCAGAAAGCAAGTCAGGATTGAGGCATTCTTGTTTGTATAGAGGCACCCCTATTTCTTCAAGAGGAAATGAGAAATTTCTTCTTCAGGGAATGCGTTGAGGACAGGAATATAACTCTGATCTGAAGAGGAATTAGAGATCCTTCTGGGAACAGACATGAGACCATAAAAAGTGCCATATTGTATGGTTAGCTTTTCATTGACTTTGATAATTTCTCTTTTCTCTGCCTTGTTTTCTCTCCACCCCCAACCCCACAAATTCCAAAATGGAATCATATTTCTCACAGTGTGGTTTGAAAGTCACCTATATCACAATTAACTGGTGTTGCTGGTTAAATTCAGATACCTGGGCCCACTTCCCAGATTGAATTAGAATATTGTGGGGGGCAGGGGGTGGGAATCCTGAGAATCTACATTTTTTAAAGTCCTAGATGATTTTTCATGCATCTTACACTTGAAGCCAGAATCTTTGACATCATCTTTGTATCTTGACTATGAGGGCAAACTGCTTCCAAGCTTTGCCTTCCTGGCAAACCAGATCATCCTTATCATTCTCACCAGGAGTGGCCAGCTGTAGACCCCTGCTGATAAATTACAGTTAATGTAACTTACTTTCTGGATTTCAGGTGTCATTCCATCCCTCTGGAAGGAATGGAATTTTGTGACAAAACGTGAAGTTTTCAGTGTTGGTGGCTGCTGCTCTTTAAATAGCACCCCTAAGCATTCTAGGAGCGAGATTCCTTTGTACTTTATTTGTGTGAGAGGTCAGAGTTCCCTGCCCAGAAGCATCGGCAAGAGAAAAGTTAGTTACTATCCTGGAGCCCACAACCAAATTCCTATAGTGTAATCAGACTGCAGATGGTGGGTCAGGGAGCTTGGGTGGGGTTGGGATGGCCCACATGCCTGTCCTGGGCAGACTCCTCTACAGGCCTGACTAGAATGGGCAGAGGAAGTTCCTGTTAACAGATAGAAAGGGTGTTTGCCAGAGGCTCTAGCTTTCCTCTCAAGGATGCCTGAGCTGCTGCAAACCCCTGCTGCTATGGCTGGTGAGGTTGGCCAAGTCTCTTTCTGTTGACTCTTGTTTCCAACCCCCAACTCCTAGTCAGTCCTACAAATGCTGGTTTATTTGCACACTCCATACTGATCTTGGATTGAAAGCCTCTCATTGTTTTTGAGTTCAGTGTTTAGATAACACCACATGCCTGTCGCAGCCAGGGCACCCTGTAAAGGAAATGCCTGGTCTCTAACAGTCCTGTCATTCATTTTCTGTATGCGAGAGAGTGTGGCCTGTGTTTAGGACCATTACAACGGCATTTCTCTGCAGGGATTACTACTTGGGGCCTGCAGGGATACCAGGCCCCTCCTTGATGTCTGGAATTCTAGGGATGGTTTTCTAAGTCTTCCCTCTTTCCTTTCATTGCAATCCTAAAAGGATTACAGGTTGTTTTGCCCAAGGCTTGTTTCCACACATAGCTGCACTACCAGAATATTCCTTCCTTTGGTGAGAAGACTGCTTTGGGGGACACAGGACTGACTGGGGCTGGTGTTGGTACAGGCTGTTTTTGTGACCAAGCTAGGTTGGCAGCTGCCTTTGTACTGTGGTTTCAGGGCTTCCCTTCCCATAGGATAGGATAGCTCTTTTCTTGTCCACTTAATTTTCCCCACCATTCTCTTGGCAAAAAAAAGAAAATGTGTTATCTTCATTCAATACTAACTCTTTTCTGGTAATATATAGCTCTTTTTTCACTTGGTACAATGCGATTAAAACTTCTTTAAAATGTTTCAAATAAGTCTGTTAGGCTGTAATTTAGGCGTCTTGAGGCCCTTTTCAGGTCTGTAATTCTCCAGAATTTATAAACTTTTTTCTCTAAAACTACTGGGGTCAATACCTTTCCATGACAATAATGTCTGCATGAGACAGTGAGTTCTGATGTGGCACTTGTTTCTACAGTGTCCCCAACATATATACTTCACTTTCCTGCCAATAATTCAGTGCTCCAAAAATTAACCCAACATACAAAATAAAACTTGGTTTTGACATGGACTATGAGCAGTCATCCCTCTTTAATAAAATAGTGATCCTTACTGCCTGAAAGATCACACTTACCACCCCCAACAACCTTTAAAAATTAGTACTGTATATACTTATTAATGTTCATGGCCATCCTGGTTCACTATAATATTGAAAGTACCTTCTGAGTCATCAAAAGGAATTATTTAGAACCATACTGTGTGAAACTTTTTTAAAAATGTGAATCTTATGAAACTGCAGAAGAATATTAGGTGAACCAGAACATAGTACTCTTTAGTGAAACTAGATAAATGAAGTTCTATGTATTAACCAAAGTATATTTTAAAGCTACATATAAACTTGTTGGGGAATTGTAAAGGAAAGCAAGTCATTTTCCTTTTCTAATTGTTGCACTACTTGCTCTGCATTTAAATTGAAGAATTGTCTTTAATACTTATTATCTAATCATGCTATATAGAATATAAAAATTCTTTGTGAACAGATTAAAAATTCAAAAGTAATAAAATGATTATGATTGACAAATTATCCATTATAAACAAGTTTCTATTGTTCATTTTTTTTAGACAGTCTTGTTCTGTCACCCAGGCTGGAGTGCAGTGGCGTGACCATGGCTCACTGCAGCTTCAACCCCCTAGGCTCAAGTGGCGCTCCCTCCTCAGTCTCCTGAGCAGCTGGGACTACAGGCACATGCCACCATGCCTGGCTAATTTTTTTTTTTTTTTTGTAGAGACAAAGTCTCATTATGTTGCCAGGGCTGGTCTCAAACTCTTGGGCTCAAGTGATCCTCCTGCCTCAGACTCCCAAAGTGCTGGGATTAAAGGCATGAACCACTGCACCCAGCCTATTGTTTTTACCGATGATTCTTGTATCTCTAATATGAAGGATGAATATATTGCTTAAACACTGTCCATGACTACCCAGTTAGAGTGGATACAACCCACTTCTCAGGGTCTTGACGAGTATGTTTTTGGTTGTGCAGTTAGCTTGGGTAAACAAAATCATTATTTTAATGTGTCTTCTTTCAAGATGTTTTTGTTATCCTTTTCTTGTAACTTTACTGGTAATTCATCTTTTGGAGACTGAGAAAGAGAACTGACAATTGAAGTAACTTGTTTTAAAGTAACCAAGGAAGCGTTGCTACCCTCATTATTCTAGCCACTGCATAGAAATATCCTTTTGCTGAAATTCAGCTATACAAGCTTGACAGGAGGTCCTAGGCAAACGTGTTTTTCAGACTCTTGTCTAGCCTATCTCATGCCTGATTCCTGTGCCTTGTGCCTTCCAGTTCTCTCCTGCGCTATGGTGGAAATCTGTCCCTCCAAAGTGCCATGAGTGTACGATTCAACAGCAACGGGACCCAGCTCCTGGCCCTGAGGCGACGCCTGCCCCCTGTGCTCTATGACATCCATTCCCGCCTGCCTGTGTTTCAGTTTGACAATCAGGGTTACTTCAACTCATGCACCATGAAAAGCTGCTGTTTTGCAGGAGATCGTGACCAGGTAAGTGCTGTCTGCCTCCTGCATCTCACACTCATGCTTTCCTTTCTGATTGTTCTTTCTATACTGGTCTTTATTTCTCATTAACATTATGTCAGGTAGAAACAATTAAGGGGAAACAGTAAGTGCCTGGAGATGTTCTGACTTAATAATAGTGAGTTTCTTCATCAAGGCTGCCAATGGGTATATACAAGGCACACACCATAAACCAAGGCTGGCCACGATATGGTTCTGAGCCACCTAGCTCTGCCAAGTTTGTGAACAGATTTTAAGATTCTAAGAATGTGCCATTTCAGAAGAAAGGAGAGGGAATCCATGGAAAATTAGCCTGCTGGTGAGAGAGACATTAACAAAAAAGAAACCAATAAAACACAATAATGAATGAAACACCCTAAGTACCATCCAAGAGACATGTATCTTGAATGGCCTGTTGGGATGGCATCTTTTTCTTGGATGAAATGGGGTAAGCAGCTTTGTTTGAGAGGGAGCCAGATGCTGACTCTTTCTTTTTACTGCCAGCATCACAACTGGAAATGAAGAGCCCAAGCTGTGAGTTTCCAGCCTTTTCTCATCTCACTAGGAATGGAGATGCTGATGTTGACTTAAAGCTGGCAGTTTAAGAATATACTTGGCCTTCTTACACCTTTCTGTCTTGGCCATAGAAGTTCTGAAGTGTCAGTGACCAGTTGGGCTGGTCTGGGTAACCAAGCCGAGGAAAGACAAATGGGAAGAAAGATAAATCTAAGGAAAGATTGATCAAATAAACAAATAGAATTTTTTATTCTCAAGCACGACAAATCTTATTGCTACTTCACATATAGATTGGGAAAAAGAAAAACCTTAGTCTCTTGCTAATGTTTAGTGTTCTTATCTCTGGGTCAACTGTGTCAAATTTTGACTTACAATTCTTATATGCTGTACCTCACCTCTTTAGAGTTATTTTTGGCATAAAAGAAATATAAAAGAGGCATAAAAGAAAAATTTCTTTGAGAAACTGGCAAGACCTTGCTTTTTGAAGTAAAAGCTAGGATTTTTCTCCCTAGATGGGGGTTGCTGAGGCTTCCTAATATCATAGTTTAAGGATTAGTAGATGTAATAGGAGCCGAATAAATGCCTGTTGAATTGTCTTGCGTGTAGATAGATGAGAATGTTCTTTTAAGTTTTCTGAACTAGAGATTTCCCCTCTTATAAATAAAGACTATATATCCAAATTCAGAATTTATACTCATGTTGGAGTCTTAGGGCCTACTTAGCTGAGATCCATACTGGAGACCACTAGGTGGCCTCAGTGATGTCTCCTTGGGGAGGCCACAGTACCTGAATAACTTGATTTGTATATGCCTATATGGCACTGCAGGGAATTTGTTTCTTGGGTGAGAAGAAACAGTTTCTAGAGGCGATCAGACTCTCAATAGAACAGATATGCAGAATGGTTGATTTAGCTTTGTCTGGCTGTGGAAATGACAATCAAGTCTCTCCCTCTCTTCCTTTTTTCCTTCTTTCTTTGCTTTTGTTGATTTTCCATCTTTTATCAACTTCTTATGCATGTAATTCTTGTTTTGTTGAATAATAGAGCATGCAGTGAAGGTGATATTAATAGTTTATTAGGCTTTATTTCCAGAAACCAGAGGCTGAGGGAAAGGTGATTTTCTTCAGGTTGTATTTAGCAACCAAGGCCTGTCTTCATGGACCTTAGAACACCCAGAACAAAGACCTCTAGCCAACGTGTAAGCACCTAGACCATGGTTTCCCATCCTTATCATTGTTAACATTTTGGCTAGATAGTTCTTTGTTGTGTGGGGCTGTCCTATGCATTATAAGATGGTTAGCAGTATCCCTAGCCTCTCCCTACTAGATGCCGGTAATATCATCCTAAGTTATCCTCCAAGCAACCAAATATGTCTCCAGACATTGTCCCCTGGGGGGAGAATTGCCCCTGGTTGAGAACCTGTGATCTGGATTATGATTACCCATTTTGCTCAGATGCATTGGGGCAGGTATTGTCATAGGCAGAGCCACAGAAGGTATTTTGTGATAGTCGTAGGTATATACATCAAAGATATCATTGTTTCTGTCTTTCAGTTTATATATAATTATAAAAGTATTGAATGGCTTTTGATTTTTCCCTATTTAGATTTGACTAATTTATTATTTGTGACTTGTCCTATGGGAACAGTTTTATGGGTATTTTATTCTCTCTGACAGACAAGACTTCTTTTTGGCTGGGGTAAGTGGATTTCCTTGAAAGAAGATGCAAAGTCATTGAATCTAACTTTGGATCAGTTAACAGAGTTAAAAGTCTTAAAAGTCTGTTCATATTCCCGAAATAGTTAGAGGTATATAAAATACAGAGATTTATGTTTGGCTTTTTTGTTGACTCCTTAAGGACTAAGAAATGTAGCTAATTCATCATTGTCTTGTCTCCAAATCCTGGCACACAGTGAGAACACAATAAAAATTTGTTGAAGTAAATCTTGAGTACTTTGGTCAATGTGTGGTATTTAGCTTTGTGGGCCTAAGTCTTCTCTAACTGTAAATCAGGACTGATAAGTATGATTTTTCCTGTTCAACTTCCAGAGGCCTGGAAGGATGGATGAATTAAATAATTCATCCAATTAGGAGGATGAATTAAATAATAGATTTATAGTGGAACTAATCTACTGAACTTATAGTTTTTTTTTAAGTGTTGCACAAGAGGTCAGACTTACTGTCCCAGTCCTAGAACATGTCTCAAAGGTGATTTATAGGCTCTGACTTTCCACACTCAAGGATAAGGCGGCATTGTCACAGTTATAGTGTGACGTGCAGGACTGACATGTATATTCTTTGATGAGTCTAGACAGAATCTTTTTTTCTGCTTTCAGTTTCCAAAGCCTGCCTTTTCCTTATATTGGGCTTTATATTTGACCTCATTCCTGTATGCTCTGAGAACACCCACAGCCTGAGGCTCTGTGTTCTGGAACTCTTCATTTAGTCATAGGCCGGGTAACCATCCCAGACAGGAATCTGAGAATTTCCATAATAGGAATGAACATGGATAAGAAAAGCAGTAAGAGATCCTATTTATCTGAGACAGTCATCTGGCTTTTAATTATGAGATTATTCAGTCCATACATATGGACCCAGATATTGTTCAGGGTACGTGTACTTCTTTTTAAACTATCCTAGGTTCACTAGGTAATTCATTAGCCTCAAAATAAAATTAATGTTTCAAGAAATTAGACTTGGGGAATAAAGTGTGAAATAGCTGAGCCTCCTTTGTGTCTCCCTCATGCTCATTGCCACCACTGTAGATGAATTCTAATTATAGAGCTATTAGAGATCATTTTATACAAACCTTTTCTTTTACAGATGAGTAAACTGAGTCTCAGAGAGGTCACAAGTCATAACACATACAAGTTTGTAGGCAAACCAGGGCTAGAACCCAGATTTTTGGGCTCTCAATAGAGACCCCTTTTCACTGTACAAATGATCACAACTTGTTGCGGACAGGAGCAAGACAGGCAGCAAAAATAAGTGGATTGGGCTGGGAGTAAACATTAGGGAGTGGTGGGGATTATGGAGAGCCCACATCCCATCTGAATGGGTCAGCTTCTATACAGCTTTAGCCCGTTGTTGTCAGGGCCTCCAATTTTTTTCAAGAGAGGACAGAAATAAAGATTTTTATGTAAGATCTCTTGGTTTTAAAATATTACAACAAATTCATACTTTATTGTATAGATGAAACAAATCTGTGCACCATACCTATTCTGCTCTAGATCCACCAGTTTGAAACCTCTGTGCTTCATTCAGCAAGATGTTTATTCACATGTTTAGTGCCATGGTCTGTCACTAACTTATGGAGACAAGTTCCTTTTTCCTGCTTCCTACTGAAGGCTTCCTAACTTCATGTCTTTTTCCTCGCTCCATCTTTTAAAATAAGAGAGCATATATTTACTGAGCATTTACTGTATGCCTGATGCTGTGATAGATACATTCACATAACATTGCCAGATGGTACCCTCTTTGAGATTTGCACTCAAAGCCCTGTATACAATCTGTCTTCCCCCCTTTTGGCTACAAATACATAGTTTATTTCTTTCTAGTATATTATAATTATTCAAGTTTGATAACTTCTAGCATCAGTTCAGGTGACAAAAGTGACATCAGGTTGGCTGGGTATCAACAGAAGCAATTAGTCTTAACTAAAGGCTTATACTTTTTTACTTTTTTTTTTAAAGCAAGCCTACCTTCTAGTCTTGCAATATAGTGGGGACTCTGGCAATAAAACAGCATTCCTTTCCTTGGAGGCTGCCTGAGCCCAAAGGTTCTTCTTGCTTTCACTTCCTACTTGGATTTTTGTTTTGTTTTCTCCCTGAAGCCTGACGGTACATTCTGTCTTCTAAGCTTCACACACTTCTCTACATACTCAGTGAGCCAGTCTCTTAATAGGGTTAAAAAAGAATGCCAGTATTCTACCTGCTGGCTTTTCTGGCATGCACATATAAGACAGCACTTGGCTCTTGTTCCTTCTCTTTCACAATTCCTTAAATGGCTCTTGTCCTAGATTGTGAGTCCAGTAGAATGGCTCAGGCTTCTGGTAAGCAAGTCTTTCAGTCTAGCAAGCATGTTTGCCTGGAAATGGATAGTCTGATCATTTAAAGTATTTCTTGCTTTAGTCTCATACGAAGTCTGGTCTAATAGTCCTGACATCTTGCTGAAAGTAGGATGTACACAAAAGGAGAAAGTATAAGATTTTCTTGAAAAGGCTGAGCACTGGAGTACCTGAGCACTGAGATCTCTTATACTGGTCTTTTGAACTTGATAGATGGCAAGGCCCCAAAAATCTTGATCATAAAATCATCCTGTCCTAGAGGAAAGAGCTGACTTGCACCCTATGAATCCAACAAAACGGCCTTGGATAAATGGCCTCCCTCAGACATTACATCACCACTCAACCTCTCTGTGTTGATACTATATGGGTATAGCCGAGGTGTGGAATGCACCAGTAAGTACTCTCTAGGCCAGAGAGGCCCTCTAAAGTTATAACTTTTCTTTTTTTTTTTTTTCTTTTTTTAATAACTCCATGCACCCCTGATTAAGCCCACTTTGGGGCCTGGCATGCCATATGTTCTCCTTTATCTGAGATAAAGATATACTTTTAATGGGGGAAACTCAACCGTTGGTTTCCATCCTTTGATTTGTTGTGATTTTAGGCTATTTTTTTTTTTCATCTCCTTGCCATTTATATCTTACATATTTTTAGCCCTTTAACTTATAAAGCACTTTCATATCCACTATTATGTTTTTTTGTTGTCGTCGTTTGTTTTTAGATGGAGTCTTGCTCTATCATCCAGGCCGGAGTACAGTGGCTCCATCTAGGCTCACTGCAACCTCTGCCTCCCAGGTTCAAGCAATTCTCGTGCCTCAGCCTCCGGAGTAGCTGGAATTATAGGCATGTGCCACCACGCCCAGCTAATTTTTTGTGTTTTTAGTAGTGACGGGGTTTTGCCATGTTGGCCAGGCTGGTCTCGAACTCCTGACCTCAAGTGATCCACCCGCCTCAGCCTCCCAAAGTGCTGGGATTACAGGCATGAACCACAATGTCCAGCCCACTATTATATTTGAATGGTCTCAGCAACCTTTGGGTGCAATTGGACAGGTTTTATTCTCACGTGAAACTGAGGCCGACAGCAGTGTGAAATGGCAAATCGAATTGTTAGCAAAACCAGGACTAGACTCAGTTTCTTGTTTATGACCGTACCCTCTTGCTCATAGGCATGCTGCCCACTGTGTTGTAGAGATCAAGCAATGATACGGTCTGCTGAGGAAGAACTGAACACAGAATGTTGTGGCAGAGGAATTCCTTGTGTGTCTTGTTTAGAGCGTGAATGTTTTAGGAAGCTTTTTTTGAGGAAGGGGGCAGACTTTCTGTTTTGTAAAGAGAAGGTAGAGGGAATATAACTTTTTTTTTTAAAGGTACAAAAATAATTAAAACAGTAACATACATTTGTGTGTATGAGGGAGGGATATTTAAAATTAAAATATTATATCATCACAAGAAAGATCAGATATTCCTTACTCTGCCCTTGGGCAACCAAGAAAATTAAAGCCTGTTTTATATCCCAAAAATAAAAGAGAGACTTGATAGAAGTAACAGTGTTCAGTGCTTGCAACCGAAGTCAATTTATACTCGTTAGATAAGTCCAAATTCTAAAGGCTACAAAAATCCTGTTAAATCAAGGGAGGAAAAGAATCATTTTAGGACAAAGTTATTCAAGATGAAAGAAAGGCATGTCTTCAGTGACAGAACTGCCTGCTGTTGGATGCTTGCTTGCTAATGTGTTTAAAGATTTTGGACTTCTCAACTTTCTTGGTTTTCTGGTAGCCAAATCCACCACTGCCTACTCACTTTTTCTGCTTGCCTTCATTGCTGTTGACGTTCAGATCAACAAAGGGAGGCACCTTGAAACCAATGACAGAGCAACTTGAGGCAAATTTAAGTTATTAAACATTAAAGATCTGTTTCAGAGAATGGGAATTGTAGGCTTGTATGTATGATTTATATGCTTCCTGAGCTGACTTATGAAAAAAGTAGTTCTTTTGAATCAATTTCTCAAGCTGAGACTGAATGTCAGAAATTTTAGACCAGGAAAAGTCAAATTCACTTAATGGAACCTTGGATCGTTTCAAGTAGTGAAGAAAACCCAATTCTTCTGGGTGCAAAATGAGCAAGGCATGCCCTCTCCCATTTAGGCCTCTGGCTGTTCTACCCACACGATGAATATTATTCCTTAGGGTCATCTGGAGGGTCATACTGAACAATCCAGTCATCTTCAGTAATGTCCAGTTCTCTTGCTGCCACATCTGTACACAATAGTGTTCCTAAATCTGCATTGCAGAACTGGAAGAATGTGGTTGTATGCTTATTTTGCTTTTGCTTTCCATGAATGGCCAAGACGGGCAAATCAATGTAGTTCAGCAACTCATAGTGGTATTTCACGGACATACAAGATGAAAAGAAGGCCATAAGCTTCCTTTTTTGGTTCTCCTTAAGGAATGTAAAGAGTAGAAGGAATCTCTTTTCAGAAGGACAAAAAACATATCCCTGCCCAAGACCATCCACTGTTGCATTAGCTTTATCATCATCAACACCAACATACAATGGCTCCTTTTTCAGAGAAATCCTTGCCAGGCCTTCAACTTTTTGAGTTTGGGTGGCAGAAAAGAGCATCGTCTGTCTACGTGATGGCAAAAGTTTAATAATTTGTTTTAATTCCTCTTCGAACTCAACATCCAGGATACGATCAGCTTCATTGATAACCAGACACTGCAGATTTTTATACATAAACCCTGGGATATTCTGCATATGGTCCAGCAGACAGCCTGGTGTGACCACAATGATGTTGATCCCATTAGCAAGTTTCTGTGCTTCAGTGGATCTATTACTGCCACCCATTATCAACCCATAGGTATGCATGTGGTGAGTCATTAGCTCCTTAAGAACACCAAAAGTTTGCATGACTAGTTCTCTAGTAGGTGAGAGAATAAGGACCCCCGTTCCATTCCTGGGCATGAAATTTAACAATGAGTTCAACTGCAGGGATGAGAAAAGCCGGGGTTTTACCACTGACAGTTTTTGTAGTTGCAAGAAGATCCCTGCCTTCCAGAGGTGGTCTGATACTTTTTTGCTGAATTTCAGTCGTGTTTGTAAAACCCATTTCTTTTATTGCCTTCAGAGTGTTTTCATTGACAAGATTACATAGAGAAGCAAATGAAGTATCCTCAAAAGCTACTGTCAGTCCCAGGGGCAGGCTGGGCACCTCACTGTCGTCTTCATCATCTGGCTTCTCAACATTATTTTCTGTTTCTTGAGGAGTCTTGGCACTTTCTTCTTCAGATTCCCCTTTGTTTTCAGTTTTTGCTTTTTTTGTATCAGACTCAGCATCATTCACCATTTTTCTCTTTTTCTTTTTTGATTCTGAATTAGGAGACTGCATTGCTGCTTCACCATTGGTTAATATGGTGGATTTCTGGGGAGATTTTTTAACTTTTATATTTTCCACTGCTTCTTGAGACACATCCCCATTTTGAGCATCTGATAAGCCCACGTTCATAGCATGTTTTGATTTTCTAACCTTTCCACCTCCCATTGTTTCTTCAGACACATCTCTATTTTGAGTTTCGGACAGGGTCAGATTTGAGGCCCCATGCAACTTTAGGTTCCGCTGCCGCAATTTGAGGTTCCACTTCTTGATCTTCTTGTGTAGGAGTTTCATCAGCAGGTGAGACATCCTGTCCAAGTAGTGTCTAGACCACAGTGCCACACAGTACAGCTACTCAGTTCTGGAATATAACTTTATTGAATCAGCCATTTATAACTCTTTTTGAATCCTGGACCTTTTTGAAACTCTAAAAGCTATAAACAGTCATCTCAGAAAAATGTACACATCTACATTGTTTTCCATATAATAATAAAGTGTTTATGGAACTCTTGAAACCTAGAGGCTCAGGTATTAACAATCCTGGATTAAGATTTTACCTTTGGATTATGTTGTCTTTTAGTCTGTTTACTGATGCAATTTTAGAACTTAAAAGCTTAAAAGGTTTTGGAGTATATGAGGCCTGCTAGGTATGGTCTGGTTTATAATCGTTCAGCTGTAAAGGAACACAAGGTGACCTGGATTCTTCTTAGGAACAAGTGGAATTGATGTGATCTGGTGACAGGACACGACAGTTCTTTAATGCATGGCTCCTGGCTAAGAGTCTGGGCCCCACTAGGAAATCCCTGGTAGATGTTAATGAAGGGGAACAGAGTATAACCTGTCTCATCCTCCTCCTTAGAAATTTTACTTTTAGTAGAAGAGCTTTGCCTCTTTTTGAGGTATCTTCAAGCTTTGGAGAAAAAATAATGTTACTTCCTCAGAATGCTGGAACACCTTTGCTTGAATGAAGAGTGTAAATACTCATATATGGACTGAAGTGAGTGCTATCATCTCCTCACTCCCCAGTCCTCACATACGAAAACTGAAGCCCATGGAAGGGGGGGCTAATGGTTAATGGCCCTTCATCTTGCTCAGGTTTCCAAAATGGTTTGCCAAATAAAGATTCATCTTTAAGTAACGCTGGCCAGTTTGTTATAACCAGCTGTTGGTAATTTATAGCACTTTTTTCCTTTTCTGCTGGTTATTTGACTGTTATTGGCTGCCTTTATGGAATATTCCTTTATTAATAGAATTTTTTCTACACAGAAACCGTAAAGGTTGGTTATTTTAATAAACTGAAAGATTCCAGAAGCCTAATGGAGCTGAAATGGCAAATGGCTCAAAGAAGCAAGAATAATGTAACTTCACTTGCAAAAATAGTGTTAATCTTATGGGTATGCATATTTGTATGCTTTTATTGGGAGGCAATGAAATTTCTCTTACCACAAATAAAATAAATCTACGGCTTTGCCCGTTTCCAAAGAAAATTTGCTCTGATTGCTTTGGTTGGTATTTGTGGCAAGCACTGGTTATAAATGGTATGATCAAAGGTGTATTATATGCCAATTAGCAAACCTTTTTCTGGAAATAGTCATCTAGAGAGCATATCACAAAGTTTTCAATCACATTGTTTTTCCCCTTCTGACAGAAGGTCAGGGGAAAATAAGAGCTGTGTTTGATTTACATTTAAATAGCAGTCTCTCTGCTGTTACTGATCCAGGCTAGCGAGCCATCTGGTTTTTCTGTCCTAGTCAGTACAGCTAATTAGACAGGCATGCCATTTACTGGAGAGTCATTAATCAATTACTATGGAAGGAGCCTTTGGAGAGAACTGGGTAAGTTGATCAGTACTCAATGAATAGTAACTTTGATTAATATGTTTCCTTCTTCATCAACAGATGTTGGAGAAGATCAAATCCTGTGTAAGCATGCACCACAAACACACACATACACACAAATACACACACACACATTTTCTATAAAGGTCAATGGATTGACAGAGGATATTTGGGTCAGTGAGACAGTGACAAATACCAGTCAGTAATCTTTTTCAATGTTGTTCTTGGTGGTGGTCATGATGGTGGTTCCTTCCTGAAATCTATTGAGAGAGAGTTGTTGATCTCTTCCTATGCTTGAGCAAGTTAGTATCTCCACACTGACAGTGGATTGGATGAAACCCCACCATGCACTGGCCTCAGGCTAACCCTACTTAAAATGTCTAGATCAGTAAACATTCAAATCAGTAAATAGCTTGCCCTCTTGGACCACAGAATGAATGAAAAGTGAGGTGAATCAGAATGTGGCCAACTTTTAACCTTTGTGGCCAGCTGGGAAAGATTATGGATAATGTGTGTCCACACAACTCATGTTCATTTTAGCATTGATATTTCCCACCTTACCCACAAAACCAGACAAAAATTAAATATATCTTCCACTCTGATCTAATTGTAGTCTATGGATCTCCTACCTCCCCCTCAACTCAGGGTGTTTTGGGAAATGGGGACTTTATTGCCTAGATAATGAAGTATCTAAAACATTCTTTCTTCCTCTTGGAGCCCCGCCCTGTTCTTCTCAATAGAGTATAAGATAAAAGGCTGTGTGAAGTGAGTTTCATTTTTTTGTTTTTTATTTTTTCTTATATTCTTTTAAATCTTATTATTTATTTTTTCCTCTTATACTTGTTATTGCCTTTTTTTAGTACAAAAGCAGAACATGAAGTGAGTTTTTAATTTGTGGTTTCCCCCTCATCATGTTTAGAATGATGTTAAAAATAAATAACTTAGAGAAGGTAATGAATTTTTCGTATTCATGTCCCCATTTGGCCACAAACTTCATATCATCTTACTTAGTTTTTGCCTTTCTAAAGTTGAATAGTAATTTTTAGTTTTTTTTCACAGTAGTGTATTAAATATGAACGTTGGTTGTGAAGTCATACATCATAAAAGGGAATAAAAAATATGAAACATAGGAATTTTGGGTAACCAATTTTTCTACTACGTTTCTATAGCTTACCTATTTATATAGGAGTATCTGCTGCAGAGCCTTTCTGTTATCTAGGCCAGAAGCGTTTTACTCCAGGTCAGCTTCAGACCCCCAACACCAGATTTCCTGGGTGAGAATGAGCAGGTACTATTTGAAATTAGATCATCAAGATAAAAAAAGAAAAGACAGAAAAACCTGTGCCTCCAATTTCACCACTTGAGGTGAAGTTCAGTTTTCTGGTTAATTGAAATAATTACTGTGTTTCTTAAGTTTTAATACAATGAAGTACTTTGGGTTTGTTTCCTTTGGTAGTGAAACAGTGCCACTGGCACTGTTTGGTCTTTGTTTTCTTGCTTATATTTCCTTGTATCCGACAGCAAATATTTGTAAGATAGCCCGCCTAGACCTGCAGTGTCCTGGTGGTCCTCTTAAGCACTAACCATCAGCAGGGCCCCACTCAGTGGCCCCAACCAGCCCGAGTCAAGGAGGGGATGACCCTTTCAACATAGCTTTAGAAGACAGGAATCTTTCTAGTTGCTCTTATGATAGCAAATGTATCTCTGTACTCAGCTCACTTGAAATAATCTTTATTTCCACAAAGCTTAAAAAAAAAAGACAAAGGAGCTCTTAATGGCTACCTTATATTTTAAAATAGTCAGAACTCTGTCTGCTCTCCTGGAATACTCTTCTCCCAGATATCCACATAACTTGCTCCCTCATTTCCTTCAGGGCTCTATTCAAAATACCATTTTATCAAAGAGGCCTTCTGTGACCACCCTCTGTAAAACGGAAACTAACACCCTAACCCCCAGCACTCCCTATATGCGCTAACCTGCTGTTTAATTTTCCTCTGTAATATTTGTCACCACTGGACACATTATATATGTGTTTTTTTTTGTTTAACTTTTTTTTTGCTCTACCCACATTATATATGTCTATAATATTTTCCCCTTCCCATTAATAGAATGTGAGCTTCATGGGACACAAACAGGGTCTCTTTTGATCAACTCTGCCTTCCCTTCCCTGGAACAATGCCTAACACATACTAGACATTCAATAAATATTTGTTTAATGAATAAAGGAATGACCTCACTTTTATTTCTGTCCTTATAGTCAGCAGTACCCCAGGCAGCCAAATTTTAATGCTAGAAGGCATCCAGCAGACAACTGTGAAATGCCATAATGAATTCTGCAGGACAGTTTTGTGATTCCAGAGTGTGTGAACACTTAAATGCCCTCACTAGATGGCAGCGAGGCAAGATGCCCTCCCTAAAAATCATCCCGAGCTGTTCTCTTGTGGTGGGTGGAAGAACAGGTCCAAGAGGAAGAGAGGTCAGGAGTTGCCTTTATCTGTAAGAGGAAGCCTGTACATTCTATGCATTTTCTGCATATTTTAGGAGCTGTCATATTAAACCCAACAGGCCTTAACTCTGGGAGAGTTTTCTTCCTTCTAAGGCAGTCTTCTGAGTCAGCATTCTGTCTGCGAATCCTGTTTTCCCTTCTCATGGCTTTGCCCTGGTGAATAGCCGAACAAATAGGAAAGCGCTGATGCTTCACGATGAAATAGTAAAACCCCTGATAAGCCCACTGGGCTCACTCTTTTTAAATATTATTTTTTGTTTGTTTAGTTTGCAGTGGTATGGGGTGCAGGGTAGCAGGAATTCCACATGAAGTTCATAGCCTCTTTTAAACGTGTAACAGGTAACAGGAAATGGTGGCGCCCGCCTGTAGTCCCAGCTGCTGGGGAGGCTGAGGCATGAAAATTGCTTGAATCCCGGAGATGGAGGTTGCAGTGAGCCCAGATTGCACCACTGCACTCCAGCCTGGGCGGCAGAAACTCTGTCTCAAAAAAAAAAAAAAGTACATTAAATATATATGTACATTTACATTGTTGTGTAACCATCACCACCATCCATCTCTAGAACTTCTTCTTCATCTCAAACTGAAACCCTGTGTCCACTAAACATCAACTCCCCATTTCCCCTCCCACTAGGCCCTGGCAACCACCATTCTACTTTGCGTCTGAATTTTCATGACTACTCTAATAGGATCATATAGTATTTGTCTTTTTGTGACTGGCTTATTTCAGTTAGCATGATGTGATGTCCTCAGAGTTGATCCATGTGGTAGCATGTGTCAGAATTTCCTTCCTTGTTAAGGCTGAATGATGTTGATGGACACACAGGGGATTGATTCCACCTCTTGGCCATTATAAACAGTGCTGTTATGAACATAGGTTGCAAGTATCTCTAATCTTGTTTTCAGTACTTTTGGATGTATACCCAGAATTGGAATTGCTGGATCATATGATAATTCTATCTTTAATTTTTGGGGGAACTATTTTCTGGGTCTTTGTTTTCCATAGTAACCATTCTAATGGGTATGAGGTGGTATCTCATTGTTTTGATTTGCATTTCCCTAATGATCAGTGATGTTGAACATCTTTTCATGTGCTTATTGGCCATTTGTTTATGGCCGTGTTCTACTTTGGAGAAATGTCTATTCAAGTCCTTGGCACATTTTTGAAATCATGTTGTTTTTTCTTTGTTGTTGCAGTTTAGGAAACTTTTAAATTAAAGTTTAACAAGACTGGCCTCATGAGTTTCCTTGTCTTGAACATGTCTGTGGAGTGACTTGTCAAATCACTTGGGCTGGCAGCTTAGGGACTTTTCAGGTCTAATCCAGCCTCCAACATTCCTTCACAGTGTAATCATAGAATCTTATAATTAAATGAGCCTCACAGAGCTACCAGTCCAGTTCTTTCATTTTGCAGATAAAGAAACTGAGCCCACTGCTTTTTCCGCTGTGCCCTGGTTACCTAATCCCTATAGATAGCATTTTCTTCATCTTTAAACCTACCTGCCTTTACCTTTTTTCTCATGTTCCTACAAGTGTTTTGAAGGCTAGGAAATTGATTTTAAGTGATTGCACAGTATTTCGTAATTTATGTTAGGAGGTTGTGTGTATGTTGGACTTACACTTTTTGGGGATGTTCGATGTCATTTTCAAGTATGACATTTTCTTTAGAAAACTCTAGACCTGGCTAGGCGTGTAGCCTATTCCTGTAATCCCAACACATTGGGAGGCTGAGGCAGGAGGATCACTTGAGCCCAGAAGTTTGAGACCAGCCTGGGCAATGGAAGTGAGACACCTGTCTCTATAAAAAATTAGCTGGGTGTGGTGGTGCCTGCCTGTAGTCCCACCTACTTGGGAGGCTAAGGCAGGACGATCATTTGAGCCCAGGAGGTCGAGGCTGCAGTGAGCAATGATTGTGCCACCGCACTCCAGCCTGGGTGACAGAGCAAGACCCTGTCTCATAAATAAATAAATAAATAAATAAATAAGCTACGTGTCATGGTGCATGCCTGTGATCCATCTTCTGGGGAGGGTGAGGCAGGAGGATCACTTGAGCCCAGGAGGTCAAGACGGCAGTGAGCCATGATCGTGCCACTGCACTCTAGCATGGGCAACACAGCGAGACGCTGTCACATACACACACACAAAAGGAAAACAGTAGGCCTTTCTTTTTCAGGGAAATGAGCAGATGGGGGCAAAAGACAGAAAGAAGTAATGCTGACCTCACCTTAAAGTAAAACACTTATGTGTTGGAAATAAATGAACTCTCAAAATTACTCTCTGATTGCTATTAGACAATGTTAGACAATGCTTTTATGAGTTCACATTAGAGTAGATCTGGCACAATGTCCTTTTTGAGATCAAGCAGTTTGGAGCTGCCACATAAAATTATGCCCAGGCACTAATTCATGGCTATGTTGGTGATGGCTTCCTGCTCAAAGATATCAGCTGGCAGTAAGGAAGTTCAGGATACTTGGCCTTATGTAAAAGATCTCTGGGAAGCGCCTAGTTTTTACATTCTGCATTAAAATTTTTTTTTTATTGTGGTAAAATATACATAACATGAGATTTACCGTTTTAACCATTTAAAAATACACAGTTCAGTGGCATTAAGTACAATCACATTGCTGTGCAGCCATCACCACTATCTACCTTCAGAACTTCTTCACCATCCCAGACTGAAACTCCCCAACAAATAAATGCTAACTCTTCATTCTCCCTCCTCTCAGCTCCTGCCAACCACTTGCTGTTTCTGTGAATTTTATTACTCTAAGTGCCTCATATAAATGGAGCCATACAATATCTGTCTTTTTGTTTCTGCCTTATTTCATTTAGTATAATGTCACGGTTTATCCATGTTGTAGCATGTGTCAGAATTTCCTTCCTTTTAAAGGCTGAATAATATTCCATTGTATATATTACCACATTTTGTTTATCCGTTCATCTGTCAGTAGACCCTTGGGTTGTTTCCACCTTTTGGCTATTGTGAATAATGCTGCTATGAAAATGGGTATACAGATATCTCTTAGAGTCCCTGCTTTCAATTCTTGGATATATACCTAGGATTGTAATTGCTGCATCATATGGTAGTTCTATGTTTAACTTGTTGAAGAATTGCCATATTGTTTTCCACAGTAGCTGCACCATTTGTTAGTCATTCCCACCAGCAATGCACAAGGGTTCCCACTTTCTCCACATCCTTGCCAATACTTGTCATTTTTTTTTTTTTTTGGTAATAGTCATCCTAATGGGTGTGAAATAGTATTTCATTGTGGTTTTTGATTTGCATTTTTCTAATTATTAGTGATGTTGAGCATCTTTTCATGTACTTAGTAGCCATTTGTATATTTCTTTGGAGAACTGTCTAATTTGCCCCTTTTTGAATTAGGTCATTTTGTTGTTGTTGTTGTTGCTGAGCTTTAGCTAACATGCCTTTTGATTTGCAGGTATTTTTAGGAGGGTGTTTGCTGTGTGGTGCCTTATAAATATATGCCCATTTATCTTGTTTATTTAAAGGAAATCTCTGTACAGATAGATATATTAAAAATCAATATGTTTAGGCCGGTTGTGGTGACTCACACCTGTAATCCCAGCACTTTGGGAGGCCAAGGCCAGCGGATCACCTGAAGTCAGGAGTCTGAGACCAGCCTGGCCAACATGTGAAACCCCATCTTTACTGAAAAATACAAAAAATTAGCTGGGCATGGTGGCGCGTGCCTGTAGTCCCAGCTACTCAGGAGGTTGAGGCAGGAGAATCACTTGAGCCCAGGAGTCGGAGGTTGCAGTGAGCCGAGATTGCACCACTGTATTCCAGCCTGGACAACAGAGCAAGACTCCGTCTCAAAAAAAAAAATTAAATGCAATATATAATATAACAATAAACATATTATTCTATATTATAATATATAATGTTATCTATATATTTTTTGTTCCAACAGTATATCCTTTCAGGCTCTGATGACTTCAACCTGTACATGTGGAGAATTCCTGCAGATCCAGAAGCAGGCGAGTATATCCTTTGCATGAACGTACTGCTACTGCTGGCTCTGTTGACCTTTGGCATGCTGTGCCCTGAGGGGACAGGTCTTTAGCAGTAGAGGACAACATTTCTCTTCTAACATAAGCTGTGACCAAAGGAAATTTAAAAATAAAAATTATAAACCAGATTAAACTATATCCCTCAGACATAGCCTTATCTGACGTAAATGATGCTTAGATTTTTTTTTCTCCTAAAAACCTTTCTTCAGACTTCATAGAACTCCTTTATGTCCCTTATTTCCAATCTCTTCCTATTTCACACCTGGATTTTTTTTTTTTTTTTTTTTTTTTTTTTTTTTTTTAAGACAAAGTTTCACTCTTGTTGCCCAAGCTGGAGTGCACTGGTGTGATCTTGGCTCACTGCAACCTCTGCTTCCCGGGTTCAAGCGATTTTCCTGCCTCAGCCTCCCGAGTAGCTGGGATTACAGGCGCATGCCACCATACTGGCTAATTTTTTGTATTTTTAGTAGAAACGGGGTTTCACCATGTTGGCCAGGCTGGTCTCGAACTCCTGACCTCAGATGATCTCCCCTCCTCAGCCTGCCAAAGTGCTGGCATTACAGGTGCGAGCCACCGCACCCAGCCCACACCTGGAATATTTTTGTCTTGCTTTTACATGCTTTGCTTTTATTATCCATCTTCATATTCTTGCTTATTACTTTACAAACGGTTGGTGGGGCTCTTTCTTTCCTTTGTCTTCCCTGGTCATGTTAACTAAAGGGAGACTTTCTTTGTTGATGGACAGGTATGTTCCCTGGGGCTTTGTTGACCTAGGACGTCAAAGAAATTAGGAAGAAATATTTTTACATTTGCTATAACTGTATTCTGAAAAAAGGCTGCAGCTTTCCATAAATTTGTATTTAAGCCATCTGAGCTTTCAAACAATGTGGATCATACCTCTTCATTCTTTTTACTTAGTTTTTTTTTCCCTTTTTTTTTCCTTAGGATGGTTTGTTTCATAATCTTCTTTATTTTTGATAATAGTGTCTTCACGTGCTCAATGAGTGTTACCTAATGGTAGAAAAATGTCTGTTTTTAATACTCAAAACAGCTCAATATAGCCATCTGTTCCAGGTGATACATGACATTAAGCTGGAAAATGGCCTTTAGGAAAATTAGAGGACTATGCCAAGTATATTACACAAAATGTGTCTATCGTAGTGCTCAGAGTTTAGGGAAGTTCTTGGCTGTTGCTGAATTAACAATATTCTTACCAAACACCTGCCTTTCAAAACCTGTTGAGGCCTACTTTTGGCATAACTCAACATTTGCTGTGGTCTAGTTACTAAACAAGTTACAAAAGGGCTTTTCCCCTTCTAGAATTTAGAAACCATGAGTGAAACAGCTTACCTTTGAAGCACAAGCAAATGGAACAGCAGTAGTCTACCTGAACAAAGAGTGATGTTCTAGCACTTCAAGTGGTTGCAGATACAAGTCTCCCACGCCTGAAAATCCTAGCTTGATTCGTTGAGAAGTAATCTTTGGTTTAATTATATCTTTTACCTGATCTTGAAAAGCTTTTAATTTGTTAGTATGACTTTAAAAATAGAATGTGGATAATCCTTCTCCCTAGGACTATTCTCTGGAATCTTTTTCACGTTTGAATAGAGAGAATAGGAAAGAATTAGCAATAGTATCGTAGGTTTTTTTCTTCTCCCTGCTGCTTTCTCTTTTTTATTTTGTAAGAGACAGGGTCTCACTCTCTTGCCCAGGCTGGAGTGGAGTGGCATGACCTTGGTTCACTGTAGCCTCAAACTCTGAGCTTAAGTGATCGTCCCACCTTGGCCTCCCAAAGTGCTGGGCGTATAGGCATGAGCCACTGTGCCCGGACCCCTGCTGCTTTCTTTACTGATTTAGGATATCGACCATCTAGTCTGCCAGAGCCGCAGTAACAAAGTATCACAGACTGCGTGGCTTAAACAACAGAAATTTATTTTCTCACAGTTCGGCAGGCTAGAAGTCCAAGATCAAGGTGCTGGCAGGTTTGGTTTCTCTCGATGTCTCTTTCCTTGGCCACCTTCTCACTGTGTTCTCACTTTTCTCTGTGCACATGCATCCCTAGTGTCCCTTCCCCTTCTTATAAGGAAGTTCTCATGTCACCTTCTAGATGTTCTCCAGAGATAGTACCCCTAAGTTTATTTAGTAGTTCTTATGTCAATTCCTCTGCTGTACTGATTTTCTCTCCTGAATTTGTTCTACCCCGTTTATGGATTAACTGAATACATCTAGCAGATTTAGTCTGACCAGGCCAGATAAGAATCTTTGGCTGCTTTATTCTAAAATGCACTATGCAGTGTTTCAGAAAGTACACCCAGTGTCACATAAGCTTTTTTAGAGGCCACAGAACCCATAATCTCTTAATACTTTCCACATGGGCTATGGTTGGTTCTGCATCCCCATCCTTTACTTGGTACTTGGGCTTCTTTGTGCACAAGGACAGGACCTTATAACTATTCCTGTTGTTGGATTCACTGACTGTAATTGAGGGTTTGTTTTCTCTGTATCACTCTTCAGCATTACATCATCACAGCAAATCTGTCCCTTTGATCATCATCTTGCTCTATATGTAACTAAAGTATCTTTTAAGATTATTTTTTAGCATGTCTTGACTCATTTGGGGATTCAAGCCTTCTGCCGCTATTCTAACAGATCCCACCCACATTTTTTTTCTTTTCTCTCTTTTTTTTTTTTTTAAAGTCAGGGTCTCGCTATGTTGCCCTGGCTAGAGTGCAGTGGCTATTCACAGGCACAATCATAGCATACTACATACAGCCTTGAGCTCCTGGGCTAAAGCGATCCTCCTGCCTAAGCCTCCCAAGTATCTGGGACTACAGGTGTGCATCACTGTGCCGGGCCTCTTTTATTTTTTCTTATTCATGAATCTTCTCTTTTTCTTTCTATTCTTCCTTCTTGTTCTTTTTTATTACCTCCACTATTTTTGTAATTAAGTACTTCTTTTTATCAAAGTAATACAGCTATATAATTTTTAAATCAAATAATATTATAAAGCTTATTTTTTAAAAGCACAACAGTCCCTTTCTCTACCTTTGCCTATAACATGCTCATAATATTTTTGGATTTTCAATATTAGACATTCTCTGTTGACTTTCTACTATTGAAATCAGTCAGTTTCCCAAAAGAGGAATCTTCATTTTCCTACCTAGAGAGTATTTGCCTGGTAATTAAACTATGGCTCTTAAGAGCCAAATAGGGAAATGGGGCTGTGAGTCTTACAGATCTATATGAAGACTTTTGTTTAATCCCACCCCCAGCTGTGCCTTGTATCCCCAGTCTAAAACCTCTTTGGGTCAATGTCAATTGGCAACCCCCAGACTTCTGCTTATATGGGAAGAGGATGGTTTCCTGGTCATGTGGACTCAAGGGAAGAGTTTTATCCATGCTTTATACATGGTTTTAACTCCTCCTGTTGTCAGCCCTACTCTTCAACATGGCTTCAGGACTATTTGGTACCCCTCATTTTTACATGTAATACCTCAATTTTTAAATGTTGACAATTAATGCATAGCTATAAAAAATATTTAGCAACTTTCAGCAAGCCTAACAAGATATCTGTGGGCTGGATGCATCCCTTGAGTTCTAACTTTGAATGCTTAGATGAGGAAAATCTTGTCAGGAAACTCTTAATCCAACCTAATGTTTTTTGGACTTAAATAATCATGGGCCAAGGATAAGTGCATACACATTCATTCATTCATTCATTCACTCTCTCTCTCTCTCTCCCTCCCTCCCTCTCTCTTTCTCTCTCATATTCTCTGTGTACCTATTGGATATATGATTCTAAGGCAGGCTAGTAAGGGAAAGCTGGCTTGCCATGGTATACCTAATGGCATAATCAGAACTAGACTCTAGATGACAAGCAGTCAGCATTTATTTGATGCCTGCTGTGTGTTTCATGTGCGTGCTGAGTGCTGAGAGAACGAGATGGAGAGCGGTCCTGAGTGTGAGCCAAAGTCAAGGCCATCTTTTTCTTCTGCACACTCCTGCTCAGGAAGACTGTTAATCAGTCTTTGTTTTTTTGCTATACAAACTCCAAAGAGATGAAATTTATTTACTGTATAAACAATACTATATAAGTCTTTCCAATAGGACTTCCTAGTGGGCTGAGGAGATCATTTCAAGATGTAAGACCTGTATCCACTATAAAACTTGCTACCAGGGAAGATCAGGTCCAATTTTTTAGTAATTTCAAACAACTCATTCTAAAAATCCCTTTAAAAATTAAAGGAAGGGGCCAGGTGCAGTGGCTCATGCCTGTAATCCCGGCACTTTGGGAGGCTGAGGGGGGCAGATCACTTGAGGTCAGGAGTTTGAGACCAATCTGGCTAACATAGTGAAACACCGTCTTTACTAAAAATTCAAAAATTAGCGGGGTGTAGTGGTGCACACCCATCATCCCAGCTACTCAGGAGGCTGTGGCAGAAGAATCGCTTGAACCCGGGAGGGAGAGGTTGCATTGAGCCGAGATCACACCACTGCACTTCAGCCTGGGTGATAGAGGAGACTCTGTCTCAAAAAATAAAAACAAAAAAAAGTGAAAAATAAAAATTAGAGGAAGGACTAGAACTAGAACTGGGAATTTTGCTGTGGCAAAGACAAAGTCCACTGGAATATGTCTAAGACCTCTAAAGTAGGTAGGAAAGGCATCTGTTTTTATGTGGTAATTCTGAAAATAAAATAAATAGACCAGCAGTTACATATAGAGCCAGTGTTACATATTGAAAGGAGCATTAGACTTAAAATCATACCTGGATTCAAGTCCTCTAACTTGAACTTAACTACCACTAACTACATGTCTGATTCTTAGCAAGTTACGTAATAGTATTTGTCTGAGCCTCAGTTTCTTATATAAAATGTCTCCCACCTCTGCCTTATATTGTGTGATGATTTAATAATCTTGGAAGCTTTCTGAAAACAATGTGTATTCAAATATAAGACATTGTTACTGCTGTGTATAGTAAGATCAGTGTAGATCCATCATTTCCAAAGCATTTTTTCCCTGGTAAGTTACGTATGGAAGTAATGGATTTGGCAATGTGTGGGGAAGGTTGGTAGGTATCTCTTGAAAATATTTATGTTGTCTTTCCCTTCTCTTTCCCTGAATTCTTGTTAGAAAGGGCTTTAGGGTTTTCACAGGTCGAGTTGCTTTTCCTGAGCTACCTCTTACTCTAAGACCTTCTTATTTATGGAAGGAAGCATAATGTGATAGAGTTGTTAGGAATGGCTTTAAATTCCTGATCCATTTATCTTCCAACTGGGGGCTTTGGAAAAATTTCCTAATCTTACCAAACTCCTGTGAAATAAGGATAATACCACCACCACCAACAATAATACCTTCTTAGGATTATTGTGAGAGTACTTAGTAGCTACTGAATGACTGTTATTCCTCACTAAGAAAGCCTTCTCGGCTGGGCACAGTGGCACATGCCTGTAATCCCAGCACTTTGGGAGGCTGAGGTGGGAGGATCGCTTGATGCCTCAGGAGTTTGAGACCATCCTGAGCAACACAGTGGGACCCTGTCTTCACAAACATTTTTTTTAAAACTAACTGTTGCTAGGCACAATGGCTGGTACCTGTAATCCTGACACTTTGGGAGGCTGAGGCAGGAAGATCATTGAACCCATGAGTTTGAGACCAGCCTGAGCAACACAGCAAGACTGTGTCTCTAATAATAATAAAAAGAACAAAAGAATGAAAGAAAGAAAGAAAAAAAGAGAAAAGAAAGAAAACTGGGCATGGTGACATATGCCTGTAGTCCCAGTTGCTCAGGAGGCTGAGGCAGGAGTATTGCTTGAGCCCAGGAGTTTGAGGCTGCACACTTCAGCAACAGAATGAGACTCCGTGTCTACAAAAGAAGAAAAAGAAGGCCTTCTCCCTTTTTAAACTCACCTTTTAATAACTCCTTAGAGATCAAGACATTGTCCTTCCTCGCTACCCACCTGGAATGGCTGATTGAGTTGTTCTTGCATGAAGGCTGCCCTTGACTCATCAGTAGTTCAAGAGGGTTCTCTTATATGACAAATTTTTCCCTGAATGGAAGGGAAAAACATGTATTTTTACTGCCGAGTCACTGTAACCACCCCCACTGGCAGTAGGCTGATGAAGTAGGCTGGAAACAGCTGTAAATACATTTTTATGGGCCTGCATATGTTTGTGTGCTCTGTCTGTCTTCTTTTTCTAGACATGTATTCACTCTCAGTGACTTAGGCCTAGGTATCTGCTTTTTCCTCCCATGTAATTGGAAAAAAACAGCTGTTTTTAATTGGTTGCAAGTAGTTGGTTATAAACACATGTGAGGCACATATGATGAAAGAAGAACTCAGCGTAACTGACTTTTTTGTGCAACTAAGCATTGATGCCTGTGGAGCTCTTTGAGCTGTACTGACAGCATTGGCTGTCCCCATCTGGCTTTTCTCCTTTCTTAAGTAGTTATGTGGTCTCCAGGAGGCAGTCACTGCTCTGTCTGCATTGTCAGTATCCTTGATGGTCCTTCTCTTTATGGTTTGAGACTGGAAGACCCTGCAACTGTTCACTTGGGCCTTTCTGAAATGCTAAGAGGCTTGGATACCTTTTTTAGATGTACCAGGAAAAGAAGTAGTCTATGCCTTGCAGTAAACTTTTTTTTTTTTTTTTTTTGAGATGGAGTTTCATTCTCGTTGCCCAGGCTAGAGTGCAATGGCACGATCTTGGCTCACCGCAACCTCTGCCTCCTGGGTTCAAGCTATTTTCCTGCCTCAGCCTCCTGAGTAGCTGGGATTACAGGCATGTGCCACCACACCCAGCTAATTTTGTATTTTTAGTATAGACGGGGTTTCTCCATGTTGGTCAGGCTGGTCTCGAACTCCCGACCTCAGGTGATCCACCTGCCTTGGCCTCCAAAAGTGCTGGGATTACAGGCATGAGCCACCACATCTGGCCCTTGGAGTAAACTCTTAATTCTACCAGTGGAGTCAAGAATGAAATAGATTGTCTTAAATCTTCTTACCAAACCTCATTTTAGCAGATAACTTTAACTTCAAGCTTTATTCCAGAGAGGATGATGAGGGCTTTAACTTCAATTTGTTCATTTATTGAGTATCCTTAGATAAGACATCATGTAAAGCTCTATGGGTCACTGAAAAATGAACATTTTTTTGCCTTCAAAGAGCTTCCAATATAACAGAGATGACAAAAAGGATGTGCATGGGCACACACACAGACACATGCACTTGATGTAAAAGTGGCTTCCGAGGCCCATAAAAAAGATAATGAAGGAGGTCTTGAAGAGATTTGGGAAGATTGGTAAAGTTTTCATGCAGTTAGCATTTCAGAGGACCCTGAATGATAGATAGGATTTCAGCCCCTTTATTTCTCTGCTCCTACTTAACTACATTATAGTAAAAATGCTGTAAAAGAATATCTGGGCCAGGCACAGTGGCTCACTACTGTAATCCCAGCACTTTGGGAGGCCAAGGTGGGCAGATCACGAGGTCAAGAGATTGAGACCATGCTGGCTAACATGGCGAAACCCCGTCTCTACTAAAAATACAAAAATTAGCTGGGCATGGTGGCACATGCCAGTAGTCCCAGCTACTCGGGAGGCTGAGGCAGGAGAATTGCCTGAACCGGGGAGGCGAAGGTTGCAGTGAGCCGAGATCGCGCCACTGCACTTCAGCCTGGTGAGACTTTGTCTTAAAAAAAAAAAGAATATCTGGGCTGGATTAGGTGGCTCACACCTGTAATCCCAGCACTTCGGGGGGCCAAGGCAGGAGGATTGTTTGAGCCCAAGAGTTTGAGACCAGCCTAGGCAACATGGCGAAACCCCATCTCTACAAAAAATACAAAAAATTAGCCAGGTGTGACGTCATGTCCCTATAGTCTCAGCTACTAGGGAGGCTGAGGTAGGAGGATTGCTTGAGCCTGGGAGGTGGGGGTTGCAGTAAGCCAAAATCATGCCACTGCATTCCAGCCTGGGGAACAGAGTGAGACCCTGTCTCAAAAAAAAAAAAAAAAAAAAAGATATGAAATTGGCTGCAGGAAGATGGAAAAAAAGAAACACTTATTGGGTGATGGAACCCATATGTGAAGATGTTTTTTTTCCTGCATGCTTGTGTTCCACCATCTAATACACTCACATCTTTTCATTTCATCATATATTTATTAAAAACCTTACTATGTGCTAGGCACAGTTCTAGAGACTTGGGATACAGTGGAGACAAAAGCCCTGCTATCATGGAGCTTATGTTCTAGCAGGGGAAACAATGAACAATAAACATAGTAAATTATGTAGTATGTTTAAAAGGTTAGAAGTGCTATAGAAAAGGTAGAACAGGAAGATAGGAAGTGGTATTGGGGGGGCCAGGGTGTTGCAGTTGTATACAGAATGTTTAGTGTAGGCCTTACTGAGAAGGTCACATCTGAGTAAAAGCCTCAAAGTGCTTAAGGAGCTGGCCATGCAGAAATTTGGTGGAAGAGCATTTCAAGGAGAGCCAGCGTCAAGGTCCTGAAATAAGAGTGTACCTGGTGGCCGGGCGCAGTGGCTCACGCCTGTAATCCCAGCACTTTGGGAGGCCAAGGCGGGCGGATCACGAGGTCAGGAGATCGAGACCATCCTGGTTAACACGGTGAAACCCCGTCTCTACTAAAAATACAAAAAATTAGCCGGGCGAGGTGGCGGGCGCCTGTAGTCCCAGCTACCCGGGAGGCTGAGCCAGGAGAATGGCGTGAACCCTGGGGGGCGGAGCCTGCAGTGAGCCAAGATCGTGCCACTGCACTCCAGCCTGGGCGGCAACGAGACTCCATTTCAAAAAAAAAAAAAAAAAAGAGTGTACCTAGTGTATTTGATAAACAGCAAGGAAGTCAAGGTGTTAAGGCAGAGTGGGGGATGGGGATAATAGTGGGAGATGAAGTCAGTGGTGAGTGAGGCAAGGCAGGTTTGCAGTCATGTAAGCTCTTACTGAGGAAATGGGGTGCCATTAGAGGATTTTGAGCAAAGGAATGGCATGATCTGACTTATTTTAAAAGGATCACTGGCTGCTGAGTTGAGGACAGATGGTAGGAATGGGGCTGCCAAGAATAGAAATGAGGAGAACTAGTAGGGGTCTCATTTGATACAGGTGAATGGTGATGATGGCTTGAACCAGGGTAATAGAGGTTGGATTCTAGATATATTTTGAAGGTAAAACCATCAGGATTTCCTAAAAGACCGAGGAAGAGGGCAGTGCAGGTAGTTCAAGATGCCTCTTAAACATCCAGGTAGAAATGTTGAATGGTTTGAAGGTCTGGAGTTCAAGAGAAAGGTCTGGACTAGAAATAAAAAATTTAAGTTTGGATAGCATGTAGATAGTATGAAGCCATAAGACTAGGTGAGCTTACCAAATGAGTGTGTATAGTTAGTCAGGATCGAGCCCTTAAGATATTCCAATCTTTAGGAGTCAAGGGGAGGAAGCTGGGTGTGGTGGCATACACCTATAGTCCAGCTACTTGAGAGACTGAGGTGGGAGGATCACTTGAACCTATTAGTTCAGGGCTGTAATGTGCTATGATTCCAACTGTGAATAGCCACTGCACTCCAGCCTGGGCAGCATAGCAAGAAAACAAAAAGGAATCAAGGAGAGTAGCCAAAAAGGAGATCAAGAAGGAGTAACCAGTTGAGGTAGCAGGAAAACCAAGAGAGGGTGATCCTAGGAAATCAAATGAAGAAATTCTGTCAAAGAAGAGGCAACTATGTTGAATCTTGCTGATAAATCAAATAAGAGTTAAGATGAAGACTGAATTAACCATTGGATTTTTTGATGAATAGCATATGCTGTCATGTACTGAATTTTCCCAAGTCGAAGTCATATTGCTTAGGGAAGGACTAGGTAATTACAGAGATTTGATGTCCATTTTATCATTTGAATAACTACTGTTATCTGATTTTCAACTTCTCGCCTACAAAGTACTACTACCTTTTTAGGTATTTGTTCACAGTCTTGCCTTATCAGTATGTTGTTCAGGATTTTGTTTGATACCCCAGCCTAGAGCTGCCAGATAAGGTTCTTCATGAAGTACTGAAAGCATTTCCTATACCATAATCTGTCTTTTTAGCCTGAGGATAGAGTTGTTGGGTTTTTTGTTTTGTTTTGTTTTGTTTGTTTGTTTGTTTTCTGAGGTGGAGTCTCCCTCTGTTGCCAGGCTGGAGTGCAGTGGTGCAATCTCGGCTTACTGCAACCTCCGCCTCCTGGGTTCAAGCGATTCTCCTGCCTCAGCCTCCCAAGTAGCTGGGACTACAGACGTGTGCCACCACACCCCGCTAAGTTTTGTATTGTTAATAGAGACAGGGTTTCACCATGTTGGCCAGGACGGTCTTGATCTCTTGACTTCGTGATCCGCCTGCCTCGGTCTTCCAAAGTGTTGGGATTACAGGCATGAGCCACTGGATGATAGAGTTTTTTAAATAGCACTCTTAAGAGTGCTCTTCACTAATTTCCATTTAGCAATCATTTATCACGTCTCCTTCTTACATACCTTGCTCTATTTTTACTATCTTGTATATGCCAACATCTAAATTTTGGAAGACCAAGGTTCTTTACCTCTTCATGAAGGTCATTGCTCTATTGTTTACAAATACAAGGTTTATCTTCCGCTGTCATAATTTTTTATCTTCTGTCAGCCCCGTCCAGTCTTTTGGCCCCTATTATAAGTTCGTCACTATTGCCTTCACACTTAATTTCCTCCCATTCTTACAAAGGTGTTTGTTCCACCTATTATAGTCATGAGCCACTTAACAATGAGGATGCATTCTGAGAAACGTGTCATTAGGTGATTTGTTGTGCAAAAATCATAGGGTGTATTTACACAACTCTAGGTGGTAGAGCACAGTACACACCTAGGCTGTATGGTATAGCCTATTGCTTCTAGGCTACAAACCTGTATAGCATGTGACTATACTGAATACTGAAGGCAATGGGAACACAATGGTAAGTGTTGTGTATCTAAACATAACTGAAGTATCTAAACATAACTAAACATAGAAAAGATACAGTGAAGATACAAGGTTTTGTGTGTGTGTGTGTGTTTGAGACAGTCTCGCTCTGTCACCTAGGCTTGAGTACAGTGGTGTAATCTAAGTTCACTGCAACCTCCAACTAACGGATTCAAGCGATTCTCATGCCTCAGCCTCCCGAGTAGCCGGGATTACAGACGTGCACCACCACACCCGGCTAATTTTTGTATATTTAATAAAGACAGGGTTTTGCCATGTTGACCAGGCTGGTCTCAAACTCCTGGCCTCATGTGATCCGCCCACTTTGGTCTCTGAAAGTGCTGGGATTACAGGTGTGAGCCACTGCTCCTGGCCAAAATACAGTATTATAATCTTATGGGACCGCTGTCATTGACTGAAACATCATTATGCAGTGCATGACCATAATGGGTTGCAAGGAAAGGGCAAAAAGTCCAAAGACTCCAGCAAGAAAATTAATCCTGGTGTTTTGTCCAGGTTGCATTTGGGATTGATTTCAGTACAGAATACTTAAGTGGTCTCTTTTATAGCCCAAAGTGCCATTGAGGACAGTGTCCCAGCATGATTGATAAATTGCTATTAGACCAAGACATCAAGAAATCTTGACCACATTGCTTTCAGCTTTTAAGTCAAAAACATACTCATTCTTGGAGGACTTCATGAAGCAAATGAACTTGACACTAAACAAAAGCAACTGAAATTGGCTAGAAATGGGAATAGTATTCTGGCTCTTCAAAGGCCTGAGGCAATAAACCCCTGACTGAATGTTATGAAAGTGGGCCATAAGTAGAGAAGGGAGGGAAATTAGGACATACACATTTCCCTTAGTCTTCTCTAGGGAGACATTTGGCCTTGGCATTTAGAAAGATCTTTATCTGAATTTTGAGCAAGGTGTTTTCCCCTGGGATCCTGGGGTCCCCTAAGGTAGTAAGTGGATTACTGATACTGAAATTCTGTGAGATACCTTGTTCTCATTTTCTTTTCTGAGATCTTGCAATAGATATGGTTATAGTCTTCCCTACCGCCCTACCATCTCTTCTAAATCAAAGAAAGATTAATATATGGGGACTTTGGCCTCAACTTAGGAACTAAACTTAAAAAGGAGTGTCAGCTGGCCAGGTGCAGTGGCTCATGCCTGTAATCCCAGCACTTTGGGAGGCCAAGGTGGGCAGATTATGAGGTCAGGAGTTGGAGACCAGCCTAACCCACATGGTGAAACCCCATCTCTACTAAAAATACAAAAAAATTAGCTGGGCGTGGTGGTGTGTGCCTGTAATCCCAGCTAGTCAGAAGGCTGAGGCAGGAGAATTGCTTGAACCTGGGGGGCGGAGGTTGCAGGGAGCTGAGATAGTGCCACTGTACTCCAGCCTGGGCAACAGAGCAAGACTCCATCTCACAAAAAAATAGTGTCAGCACATTTGGCTAAGCCAGCCAAAGCAGATGGCCCAGAGAAATGACTGTTGGTTTATACAGAATTTTATAAACAAATGGCAGCTCAGGAATGAGATCTTTTTTCCTGGGTATGTGGTATTTTATTTATTGGTACCCATTATTAGCGATTTGGTCAGGACTTAGTTCAACAACCAGGGGGTGAAGTTGATCCTTACCCACAGTCTTAAGAGATGACCCTGAAGGGAGATTATGTGGGTTATATAGTTCTTGGATAAAAATATGCCCTTCCTATCTCCTTCCAATTTGATACTACTGTTGACCAGCACGGTCTGGTTAGATGACAGAGTAAAGGAGACCCTAGATTCTTTCTGATATTGGCATTTTGACTTTAGCTATTTCAAATTAAAGGAGAAGCTGTCTGGCTTATACAATTTTCTAGGACTAATCTCAAAAAGTTATTATATGTAAACTGTTCAGTAGCAGCTATATTCAATAATCTCAAACCTGGGAACCAGGAAAGAAACTATGAAAAACGTCTCTGAAGCCATTTATTGCTATGATTGTACACAGTCTTGGTTACCTTAAACAAATGGCCACTATAATTCTGCCTGTACCTATTTTCACCATCAGTCTCTGGGTTTATTGATTTCCTCTTCTTTTTCAGATTTCCTAGGTACCAGCATGGGTGGAAAGAAGGGCAAAAAAGACCTTGTGTTAAAATTGCTACCAAGAAGAGAAATCAGGGCTGGGCACGGTGGCTCATGCCTGTAATCCCAGCACTTTGGGAGGCCGAGGCGGGTGGATCATGAGGTCAGGAGTTCAAGGCCAGCCTGGCTAAGATGGTGAAACCCTGTCTCTACTGATAATACAAAAATTAGCTGGGCGTGGTGGTGGATGCCTGTAATCTCAGCTACTCAGGAGGCTGAGGCAGAGAAGCGCTTGAACCTGGGAGGTGGAGGTTGCAGTGAGCTGAGATCGAGCCACTGCACTCCAGCCTGGGCAACAGAGCAAGACTCCGTCTCAAAAAAAAAAAAAAAAAAAAAGAGGTCATATTGCATGAAAGTGTAAGAGAAACAGTTTTTCCATGGTCTGAATTTTCAGGCATTGATAGCCTTCAATTAGTCTTTAGATCTGATAGTTACTTTGTGTTCCAAGTCAGAAAGATTGGTTTGGTTGATGCACTTTAGTTCTATGATAGCTGATTCTTTATATTATGAGACCTTCCGGCTGTCTTCTTTTGACATACTTATTCTAAAATTGCTCTTTTCAAACACTATGCATTCAGCAAGTATTTATGCACCTGGTGGACTTTGGACATTGCACCCCAGGTTCTAGGTATGCAAGAGTAGGTAAGACAGATCCAGTTCTATTCTCATTGTGTACTCAGTGTCAGTGGTGTGATGAAATGGCTTATGATAATGCTGTAGAGCTTGTGCTCAGGATACCATTGAATACAGTGCCCCTCCTTTTAATTTAGAACTTCAGAAGAAAACCACCTATCTAATAACTGCCAGAAAGATTTAGAAATCTAAATCTTTTGAATGTAAGCTTCTAACTCCATTCCTATTTAAACTCTTCCGTCTTCCAAAGGCAGCTGATATGGTGGAAAGCACATTAGGCATTGTAGCCAGACTCTGGCTCAAATCTTGACTCTACCATTTTCTAGCTTTATGACTTGGGATAAGTCACTTAAATCCCCCCACATCTCCCCTTTTTTTGAGGCAGTAGGATTAAACAAGAGACTGTTACTAGATTTAAATCAAAGTTTCTTTGCTTTACCACCCCAGTGGTAATAGAGGTAGAAGTAGGATGTTAAAAAAGTAAAATTCAGAGGAGACCCATGAGCAGAAATGCTACTTGTCATAATTAACCTTATCTAGAAGAAATAGACCCAAAGGAACTTTTGGGGGATGGTAGGATCTCTCTGTCAAGACAACTATTTTTGGGTTCTTTAGATTCCTATTTATCCCTCTTCCCTAATTCTCTCTAGTTTATTTTCATTTTGACTAGGCCCAGCTTCCCTTTCATCCCACCTTAGGAACCCAGTGCTAGGGGTTCCCACCATGGCAGTCTACGTCAGTGCCTAACTTTTCCTCATCCTCTTTCTCCATGAAAAATCCACTAATCCTGTGTCCTAGTCCCTCTCTTTTTTTTATGGTTTATTAGCAAACTTGCTATTGGGCTGAGATATGAATATGATAAATATATTTTCCATTCTGGACAATTCAAATGTTATTGTCAAATATGGAGAACAATTTTGTCACCCACCAAATAAATTGAGTGCCTAAAGCTGGCTGAGTGAGCAGATGGGTGCAGTCTGGAACCTTTTGCTGTCATAAAAAAGATGTACATGGCAATAAGGAGGTATCTCTTCCATGAGACAAAAGAAGAGTTGTGTTAGGGGGCCAAAAGCAGAAGATACCCCTACAGCCATATTATTTCTGGGGAAGGGACATTGTTGTAGTCATTTTCCCTCTAAACACAGACATTGAGAAATATTTGGAATGAGTGAACAAGGTGGAGTTGGAAGTGGAAGGAGGCACTTGGAGCAGAGACTGTCTAATGATACTTTGTGGCCTAGTGGCGCCATGCTCCTGGTAGGGACCAAGAGGGAGTCCCTTGAGTAGATAAATGAACACTCATTTGTTTGTGTCTGGATGCAACACATTTTGCCGATTAGCCAAGGGCACATGTTTCTCTCTGTGTACTGAGTTGTCTGATGGCTCAGAAGGAACTTGAGCAGAATTTATGTGCATGTGTTCTGGATGGTTGTGATACCATTACCAGTGCAGTGGAACCTTTGAATTTATCCCAAGTTCATAAATGATAACATGTTTGTTTATGTTACAAGTTCCAGGCCTCTGGCACCTTTCTCATTCACTGAAGAAGGAAGCCTACAGGATGGTCCTTAAAATACAGCTTTCTATCGATATCCTCTTGACTTTAATCTATACATGGTATCTTTAAGGTCCACTCTCTAATTCTTATTTTCAGTACTTGGACCCTGCTTATTATGAAAGTGATCCAAATTTTTCATTCTTTCTATATCCTTAGTTCTCCCTGCTATTGGGGGAAAAAGTATTCTATTATTTCCCCCAGTGGTTTTGGTTTTTATGGTGTTTTGTGTTTTGTTTTGTTTGCTGTCTTCATCATAGAAACTGAGGGCAAACGGATTAGGATGTTTTTTGTACATTTAAGTCATTATATGCTTCTGGTTCTGCATGTCCTTGGTTCAGCTGCCTAACTATTCCCAAGCAGTTCAGTCTCATTTTGCTCATGGTTAGCCTTTTCTAAGGTAACACTTGGATTCTATCTTGGGGATCAAAAATTTGAGAAATGTTTTAAGTGGCTTTGGTTTCATTGACAATGGAATTGCAGTGGGTGAGTGTGGGCAATGCTTAAAGGCTAAATAAAGGCTCTTCATAAGAGCACATATGCTGAGAGGTGTTTCATCTTCTTTCTTTCCATAGCAACTTATCTGTAAGATTAAGCATTCTGCTGGTGGTATAATCCAAAAATCTTTGCTCCCATTCAGAGCTGTTTATCTGCCATTACTGGAACCTATTTACTTTCATTCATTTCATCATCTGATTTTTGTTTCCTTCTGTTTTCCCAGGTGGCATTGGTAGGGTGGTCAACGGAGCCTTCATGGTGCTGAAAGGACATCGATCTATTGTTAACCAAGTCCGATTTAATCCCCACACCTACATGATCTGCTCTTCTGGTGTAGAAAAGATTATCAAGGTGAGGCAGCTTCCCCTTCTGTCCTTTTAGAGAAATTCTCACAATTTATAATTAGAAGAAACTAGAACAATATATGTAGGACCTCATATTTAAACATACTAAAGGTCTATCAGAATTCTCAGATTTTAACATACTACAAAATATTAGAAAGCTGATATGAAAAAGTGATGCCAGGCATAGTGACAGTACCTGTAGTCCCAGCTACTTGGGAGGCTGAGGCAGGAGGATCACTTCAGCCTAAGAGTTTGAGGCCAGCCTGGGGAACATAGCAAGACATCATCTTAAAAAATAAAATAAAAAATAAAAATAAATAAATTTAAAAAAAAAAGAAAGGTGATTTAAAATGCTCTTTTCAGAACCATTTAGTTTTTCATTTAAAAATTTTTCTTAGAGACAGGGTGTTGCTATGTTGCCCAAGCTGGACTCAAACTTATGGGCTCAAGAGATCCTTCTGCCTGAGCCCCCCAAAGTAGCTGGAACTACAGGCATGCACCACTGTACCTGGCTTGGAACCATTTTTTTAAACTAATCACTAGGCTTTGAAACAGAGGTTGTCTTCTAGACACTACCTTGTATGCTGCAACATTTTCAAATGCCTTTGGCCTTGAGTATAATGAATTCTGTTTTCCAAACCTCATCTGGAGGTTAGGAGAGCCACTATCCCCTCAGTTACTTTGCATGTACTTTGCATTAATTGCACTCCTAATATGGCATGGATAAAACTACTGATTGCCAGAATCATAGTTAAATTGTCTCAGGATATATCACAAAAACTACTGCATGTGGTTGTAATTGAGGCTACTTGGGTACGAATACTAAATACTTGCATCATTTGCACATTGGCTGAATGAACTCTCACCTCTACCAAGAAATGTTTTTATAACTGCAAAAGTGGTTCCTAGCCTGGCCTGTGTCCACAGAAGGATAACCCACTGCCCATCACTTGTATTCCAGTTGCTAGTACCATTTTTTCCACATCTGAGAATGAGAATTCAGGGTAAATGATTAATTCTTGAGGTCCCTGAGATAATGACTTTTAAGTAAGAATAGATGATGTTCCTGCCAAAAGCTAAAATACCTTGATTTTGGCTGGGTGTGATGGCTCACACATGTAATCCCAGTACTTTAGGAGGCTGAGGCAAAAGGATCACTTGAGCCCAGGAGTGTGAGACCAGCCTGGGCACCATAGTGGGACCCAGTCTCGACAAAAAATTTAAAAATTAGTGTATACCTATGGTCTTAGCTACTCGGGAGGCTGAGGCTGAGGGATTGCTTGAACCTAGGAGGTCGTGCTACAGTGAACCATGTTCCCACCACTGCACTCCAGCCTAGGCAACAGAGTGAGACTCTGTTTAAAAAAAAAAAAATCCTCAATTTTTTTATTAAAATGACTTTGAAAACCTGAGAGTTTTCAGAGAAAAAAATAAAAATTAACTTGTGATTATTTTATTTAATAATTTTTATTTTCTTCTGTTCTTAAAAAAAAAAAAAACTATCCAGAGCTAAATCAAGTTGTGCTTGATGGCAGGGGGCAGCTGTCAGAAATAAAATATTGAGGCCAGGTGTGGTGGCTCACGCCTGTAATCCCAACACCCTGGGAGGCCGAGGCAAGTGGATCAGCTGAGGTCAGGCGTTCGAGACCAGCCTGGCCCAAAGGGTGAAACCCTGTCTCTACTAAAAATACAAAAATTAGTTGAGTGTGGTGGTGTGTGCCTGTAGTCTCAGCTACTCAGGAGGCTGAGGCAGGAGGATCGCTTGAACCCAGGACACGGAGGTTGTAGTGAGCCAAGATTGCTCCACTGCACTCCAGCCTGAGTGACAAAGCGAGACTCTGTCTCCAAAAAAAAAAAAAAAGAAATATAATATTGGCATGTAGGTCAGTATTTTTATTTGCCCTTAGTCCAACTTCCTTGACTTAGGCTTTGCTGGTCCTGTGGATCAGAGCTGACTTTCATGGCAGCACACATTTCCCCGTGGGGCTAGAATGAGGAAATCATTTTTACTGACTTTTTCTTTTTACAGATGATGAGATTTAAATTATAAATTAACTGTCCAAGATCACACAGCTAATTGGTGGCAAAGCTAGGATAGAGCCCTGCCCTTTGTTCTTCCCAGTCACCACCACATTTGCCATGCTGGTGGGAAGGCAGCAAGCAGCCTGATTCTGCTGCTGGATTCTATCCTTTCAGTAGGGCAGTCATTGAAATGGCCCAGTCCCTTGCATTGCTTTCCCCTCTCCTTTGGCCGATGACTAATGGGTTGACTCTGTAATGTGTCCTCTCTGGGCCTGTTGACGTCATTCTCTTTCTCAGACAGCTTTCTGCTTGGGCATCTCCTTTACAAGAGGAATTCCTGTTTGAGTGTGCACTCTGGGATGCTTCTGTGATAAGTCTCCCTATTTATTGTTTAGTCAACTGAAGTCCTTGCCCTAAATGTCATATGTTGCCAACTAGCCAAGTTCTCAGAGGAAAAAGCGAAAGAAGTGTTTTCTCTGTGAGGTTATCCAGACTGAACTGTGGAGCTCACTGCTTCCTGGTTTGCATGGGATCTGAACCCTCTTCCACCAGGAGGCACATTTAGCCCTTTGAAACATTAAGTATGTACAGATGATCATAGTGAGAAGGAAAGCAAAAAGCTCTGGAGTCCTCAGCTTTGCTGTCTCACAAGTGTCATCCCCATTCAAAGTCTGGCTGGGAATGGCATGGCACTAAGCATTGCAGGAAGGGAGGTGGTAAGGAGAAGGATGAGACCAATGGCCATGCTGGCCTCATCTCAATTGGAATTACTGCCTCACCCTGCACTTACATTATCCTGAAAGGCCACTGAGTCTTGACCCTTGGTTCTGTCTCCCATCTGGAAAGTGAGGGTGCTGACAGTGACTTACCACCCAGGAGTGCCTTGTGAGTTACCTGTGCCTAACTCCTATTTTAATAAATGTCACTTTCCTGCCTGCTATTTCTGAGAAGATCAGTGGCTCGAAGAGCATTAGCCACCACGTTCTGGTCCAGCCTGAGACCTGCTTTTCTCTCTCTACTCCCCCTTCTCTCTGTCCTTGTCCTTTACTGCCACCTTCCTGGCTAGGAGAAGAGTCCCTGTTGCCAGGGACGACACAGGGAAACCCCATCTCTATGAAAAATTTAAAAACTAGCCAGGCATGGTGGTGCCCGCCCGTGCTCCCAGTTACTCGCGAGGCTGAGGTGGGAGGATCACTTGGGCCCAGGATTGAAAGCTGCAGTGAGCCTTGTTCATGCCACTGCACTCCAGTGTGGGTGACAGAGTGAGACCCTTTCCCAAAAATAAAAGCTTATCATGATCACTTGTGTAACTCAAACACTTGTCACTTAATTGCTTTCCATTTTTATGATGTTTGAATAAGAATTGAACTGCATCCTTTTTCTCAGCAGCCCCTTAAGCTAAACTTCACTGTGCATGGAGAGGAAAATATTTGTGTCATCTCTCGTCTTGTCTCTTCACTTCTTTCTTTTCCTTTTTTTTTTTTTGAGACAGGATCTTATTGTGTCACCCAGCAGGCTGGAGTACAGTGGCACGATCATGGCTCACTGCAGCCTCAACCTCCCCCAGCTTAGGTGATCCTCCCACCTCAGGCTCCTGAGTAGCTGGGACTTCAGGTGTACACCACCACTCCTGGCTAATTTTTGTATTTTGTAGAGACGGAGTTTTGCCATGTTGTCCAGATTGGTCTCAAATTCCTGGGCTCAAGCGATCTTCCTGCCTTGACGTCCCAAAGTGCTGGGATTACAGGTGTGAGCCACCATGCCTGGCTCTTTCTCATGAACTTTGCCCGATGATGAGACATGTCTAGCCATATATTTATAGATATAGATATAGATATATAGATATAGATTTTTTTTTTCTTTTTTTTTTTTTGAGATAGTATTTCGCTCTTGTTGCCCAAGCTGGAGTGCAGTGGCGTGATCTCGGCTCACTGAAACCTTCTCCTCCTGAGTTCAAGCAATTCTCCTGTCTCAGCCTCCCGAGTAGCTGGGATTACAGGCACCTGTAGTCCAGCTAATTTTTGTATTTTTGGTAGAGACAAGGTTTTACCACGTTGGCCCGGCTGGTCTCGAACTCCTGACCTCAAGTGATCCACCTGCCACGGCCTCCCAAAGTGCTAGGATTACAGGCTTGAGCCACCACGCCCGGCTGCCACATTTAACATGTAACAGGAAGTTGGTTTTTCATTGGTTAACTTCTGAGTTGTTAACTTTCCAGTGTAAAGAGATTACCAATTTCACAAATGGTTGGAATTTATATATTAATACTAAGGATTAGGACCAAGATAATAGGGATGGTCAGTACTTATAATGTTCAGAAGTTTCTCTGAGGGTGGGTTTTAACATTCTGGTTGAGGCATTCAATTGCCAAATGAAAGAGAAAACATCACATTTATTGGTGTTGGGTATGGGCTTTGGTATCATTCTCATTTACACATATAAGAAACAGGCTTTCAAGTGTGAGGTCATTTGCTCAGGGCCACAGGAAATGACAGGTCTGGGGTTCCTACCTGCTCCCCTTACTCCTGAAGCGCTGTATTGTGTGTCTGGAGTGAAGGTTTTGTTTTGCTATGAATCTTAGGATTGGATGAGACCCATCTAATTTACTGTTTAGAGGAAGGAGCTGTGCGTCACCCACTAACTGGGAGTGAGTGGGAACCCACATTCAAGACTCCTGCCTCTTAATCCTGCGTTTCACTCCATTACTCCAGGCTTCAGGAATGAACAGTCTACCTCAGCTTAATACATTCCAGAGCTCAAACGCAAACTAACTTTCAGTGTTATGACTTTCATTCCTGAAGGGAAAATGTAGGAGCTGGGTAGTAATACACTGGAACTTAAAAATGGGCTTTGTAAGGAGTTAAGCCAGCATCTCACTGTTGTTATTTTGTACTTTTGTTAACAAATTGTTTCTGCGAAGTACAAATAGATTTATCTTCATATTAGAGAACACGGTTAATGACATTTTACCACTTTTAAACTGGAGAGGTGAGAGATTTGGCTCAGAATTACGAATAAGATGCAAAAAAAAAAAAATCCTAAGGGCTTTCCCTTTTGGACCCCTCAGCTTCCTTTCTAAGCCACCAAGCTCTTTTACTCCCTTAGACATCTGTTTGCAGAGATAGTAATTATAGCTTAAGCCACATGCTGGAGACCGTGTGTAAACCTTCAGATAAACCCTTTGTTTTATTCTACTTATTTTATGGTAACTGTAGTCTAGTGTTTCTCAAAAGTTGGTCTCCCTACTTACTCATCCCTTGAGTGGTTAAAAATGCATGGTCCTGATACCTATTCATGACTTACTGAATCAGAACCTCTAAGAGTGGGACTGAGGAATCAACATTATAATTGCTCTTCTGGTGATTCTTGTGCACTCCAAAGTGAAAACCAATCCCTTGAAACTCTTTAGGGTAAGATTATGAAGCTGGAGAGGAGAGAACATCTGAGCCACATCTAGAGTTATGGGTAGGGAACAAAGTTGAAGGAGGAATGAATCTGAGTTGGGAACTGGTGGAGAGATGCTAATCTAGAAGGTTTCTTCAGCCTCTTTGGAACTGGGGGTTCCTCTGCAGAGATACCACCTCTCAGGAATTGCCAAGTAAAGCATGGCAGGAATGGGACTCAGGAGAATTCCCACAGGGAGGTGCATTTGTCCTTAGATAGCTTTGGGGAAACGAAGTCTTGGTCTAGATGAAGGATGGGGAATTGAGGGGCCACTGTTTTCTGGGTTGGATGCCATCTAAAGATAGACACCAGCCTGTCAGGCAAGAAGATTGCCTGGGATTTCATCTGAGTTGCCATGACTACAGGCTGATGTAACTGGGTTGCTCTGTGCTGCCGTGAACCAGTCTGGCAGTCAGGTGGAGCTAATCGTTCTCATTTGCAGTGACAGCTTAATTACCTTGCACTTAATTTGCATAACAGTAAAGTTAAGCCTTTAACTCAGGCAGACCTGAGTCTGAGTCCTAGCTCTGCTGCCTTTTAGCTGTGATTCCATGTCCCTGACCATGGAGTAGAGGGGTATTTTGAGTGGAGCTGCAGTTACCTGTCCTTGGGGCATGTGTCCTACCTACTCCTATAGCTAACAGACTTGTTGGGGAGCAAGCCAGCAGCTCCCTGGTTAAGAGAACCCAGTTTCCTGGGTAACTGGTGCCTGTATGTCCAAGAGGGAACTGCAGTGTAGGCAGTTGGCTATTCTTATCAAGCTCCAGTGAGCAATTCCCATTAGTTAAAAATAGGAATGTTGCAGTTGGGCAGAAGTGGAGCTATAGGCTCAGATATTAACTACCATAGAGGGCTGAGTGCTGGGTCTGTTTTCATTTGGGAAAAGTAGTACCTCTCTGTGCACAGCTTCGGTCTTCTGAAAGTCTTTAACACCTTGGGCAATCTTCAAGTCACCCTCTATCCTCCAGGATTATTATTATAATGTCCAACTACTAATAGATGAAACTAAAAGGGAGGAAGATTCTGGTGGAGAAAGTATGTGATTACCCTGGGGCTAGAGACAGGACTTAGGTAGGTCTCTTGACACTAGGCTAATACTGTGTTCTAGACCATGCATTTCCCCACATCTGATTCTAAAAGCCTCAGTTTTCATACACAGCCCACATGATCCAGTCTGGTAAAGAACTTATTTTTAAGTTGGTTAGCAAGTCCTAGTTAAATTACAGGGAGGGTCTGGGGAAGTTCTGCCTTGGTGTTCTTTATCACCACCAGTGAAAGAATACTTTCCAGTTACTCCTTGTTGCTTTTGTTTTTCATTTTCTGTTCAGATCTGGAGCCCATACAAGCAGCCAGGATGTACTGGAGACCTCGATGGTCGGATTGAGGACGATTCCCGCTGCCTCTATACCCATGAAGAGTACATCAGCCTTGTGCTGAACAGTGGGAGTGGCCTGTCGCATGACTACGCCAACCAGTCAGTCCAGGAAGACCCCCGGATGATGGCCTTCTTTGACTCCCTGGTACGCCGAGAGATCGAGGGCTGGAGTTCTGACTCAGACAGTGACCTCAGTGAGAGTACTATCCTCCAACTGCACGCAGGGGTCAGCGAGCGCTCAGGCTACACTGACTCAGAGTCTTCGGCCTCACTGCCTCGCTCCCCGCCTCCCACAGTAGATGAGTCTGCCGACAACGCCTTCCACCTGGGGCCCCTGCGGGTCACCACCACAAACGCAGTAGCCTCAACTCCACCAACACCCACGTGTGAGGACGCAGCCTCTCGCCAGCAGCGTCTGTCTGCTCTGCGGCGCTACCAAGACAAACGCCTCCTGGCCCTTTCCAATGAGTCCGATTCTGAGGAGAATGTCTGTGAGGTGGAACTAGACACAGATCTCTTTCCCCGGCCACGGTCACCCAGCCCCGAAGATGAATCCAGCAGTTCCAGCAGCTCTAGCAGCTCCGAGGATGAGGAGGAGCTGAATGAACGCCGAGCCTCTACCTGGCAGCGGAATGCCATGCGGCGCCGACAGAAGACAACCCGAGAAGACAAGCCCAGTGTCCCGATAAAGCCCACCAACACTTACATTGGAGAAGACAACTATGATTACCCCCAGATCAAAGTGGATGACCTCTCCTCCTCCCCAACCTCGTCCCCTGAGCGGAGCACTTCCACGCTAGAGATTCAACCAAGCCGGGCATCACCGATTTCTGACATAGAATCAGTTGAGCGAAAAATTTATAAAGCTTACAAGTGGCTCCGCTACTCTTATATCTCCTACTCAAATAACAAAGATGGAGAGACCTCGTTGGTGACCGGGGAGGCAGACGAAGGGAGAGCAGGAACCAGCCACAAAGACAACCCAGCCCCTTCTTCCAGTAAGGAAGCCTGTCTAAACATAGCAATGGCCCAGAGGAACCAGGACCTGCCACCTGAAGGCTGCAGCAAGGACACTTTTAAAGAAGAGACTCCTAGAACTCCCAGCAATGGCCCAGGCCATGAGCACAGCAGCCATGCTTGGGCAGAGGTGCCAGAGGGTACCTCTCAGGACACTGGCAATAGCGGCTCTGTAGAGCACCCTTTTGAAACCAAGAAGCTCAATGGAAAGGCCCTGAGCAGTCGGGCTGAGGAGCCGCCTTCTCCTCCTGTCCCCAAGGCGTCTGGCTCCACTCTCAACAGCGGGTCTGGCAACTGTCCCAGGACCCAGTCTGATGACAGTGAGGAGAGGAGCCTCGAAACCATCTGTGCCAACCACAACAATGGACGCTTACACCCTCGTCCCTCTCACCCTCACAATAACGGGCAGAACTTGGGGGAGCTGGAGGCGGTGGCCTACTCTGCCCCAGGACACTCAGACACTGACCGTGATAACTCGTCCCTGACAGGGACACTCCTACACAAAGATTGTTGTGGGTCTGAAATGGCCTGTGAGACCCCCAATGCTGGAACAAGAGAGGACCCCACTGACACCCCAGCCACAGATAGTAGCAGGGCTGTTCATGGCCACAGTGGCCTCAAAAGGCACCGAATTGAATTGGAAGATACAGATTCAGAGAATTCCTCCTCAGAGAAGAAATTAAAAACATGATAAATACAAAGGGAAAACAAAAAGCTACAAAAGTAGCCTTACAAAAAAAAATTTGTTTAGTGAATACAGAGGAAAGGAAAAACAAGTATTAAAGGCACATGAAACCAGGGCCTGAAATTTTGTGTCTGATGCTGCTCCCTTCTATCCAACATTCAACAACGGGTCTGAATGTCTAGCTGGCCGTTGGCTTGTGCTGTGTTAAGAAAGGGAAAAAAAAACAACCCAAGTGACTCCTTTCTAGTGAGACGTGAGCGTAGTGTGCCGTGCAAGGCTCTGTGGAAGTAAATCTTTGTTGAGACGTTCGACTTGTTCTTGTGTACGCACACTGGCACGTGTGCGCTCATTGTCTCATAAGACCTTTCTTTTAGTTCTCCATCAGAAAGGACCTATGAATTTGTACTTTTTGCCATCTCACCCTGTTTACATGCCGTAGGTGTTCTGGTCTGGATGATGGGTGCCTGTTAAATCAGGTTGTGCTGCCAGTGAGTTGTAGATTTATGCTGGAAGAATAGAGAATGGAAACAGGCCTTCAGTCCATTGGCAGCGCTGGAGAGGAAAGCATGGTTCCTTTCTTAAAGAAATCTTCCATGTTTTCTCTAAGTAACAGTTCTTTATTGAGCATTTAATGTGGACATACTATAAAAAAGAATTTTTAATGCTAATGAGAGGTTTAGCACTTAAGATCAGATTCAAGAGAATATAGATTCCTGATAAATTTCACTGTTTGCAAATTGAGCAATGCTGCAACATGTACTGTATGAAGGCCATAAAATAGAGCTAGTCATGGATAACAGACTTTAACCAGTTAGGTGCTAGATCCTAAGAGGCACTCACAAGGCCAGCAGGTGCTTCCTTGGCTCCCATGATGGATCGAGGCATAGTGAAAGAAGGGCAAAGACAGCTTTCCAGAGCTTTGTGCTCAGGCTACTAAAGTAGTTGTTATAGGTGTGTTAATGAAAAAGCTTAGTGAGGAGCAGAATGTGGTACTATATTCATTTAACTCAACCCAGAACCATTGGTCAGAATTGGTGGGACTGGCATCTTCCCTCAGACTTGCAGTTGATAAAGGCTGTGGTGTTCTCACTAGACTTTGCAGAGCAGTAGGCATCTCAAGGTAACAGATTCTTATTGAATAGGTCTATTAGGAGTCAGAGGGTGTGGGGGAGGAGTCTCTGGCTTATGACTCCTGGTTCCCATTAGTCTTAAGTCTTCTGGTTCCCATAAAAGACTCAGTTTTATTGAGGCAGATACAGGTTTAGAAGAGAAAAGAGCAACAGATTCTCAGCGTTGCAGTCACTCGGTTATCTATGAAGGGTTGTGCAAAACAGCAAGGTCTAGGAATGACCAGATATCTTGTTGGCATAAATGTTATGAAAAGGCAGAATACTGGCAAGAAATGAGGAAGAGAGAAAAACAATATAACTTTCTTGAGTGCAAAGGTGCTAGACAACTAGGAGCCCAGCTGGGATTGGTGTAGGGAGGGCCGAACGCTGACTAGTGTGGCCTCACTGCCCCAGCCTTCCTTTCAGAGAAAGGCCTGTCCTGCTGGAACTGGGGCCAAGGGGAGGCTGCCTATGAAGGCAGAAGACATGGATGAATTCAGGCACTGGGGGTGGGGGGGGGGGGTTATTTATAAACACAAGGTGGTTGGTTTAAGCCAAAAGGAGATACCATCGTGATAAGCTCTGTGAAAGAGAAGATGTGCCTGGTGTGTGTGATGCGGCTGGGGTATGAAAACACTGAGAAGGAGATAAAGGAGTGTGTGTAGCATGGGGGTGTGTACAACTTAACACCTGGACTTTTACTGGGGGAGTGGGAAAGTGATTCTGTAACCAACATTAGAATTACTTTGGATTTGTAATCAGATTGGTTCTATGATTTGTCTTTGACTATTCACAGATAATTGTAAATGCTGGTTTTATAAGCCCAAGTCATTTTACATTTGCTTTTCCAAAATGTATTAAATTGGAATTTTTTAATCCTTTATATACAAAAGAAAAATACGATCACTCAGTGTGTGTTTCTCTTCCCCTTCTTAGTCAGCACACCCAGTCCTTTATTTTATTCTATTCTATTTATTTTATTTTAATAAGCACATAGCCTCTTCTGACTTCTCAAAGGACAATCCACATATCTTCCTGAAGAGAAGTAGTTAAAGTTCCCTTGGGAACTAGCTACTTGGTAGTTACAATTCCCAAATGCAGAACTTGGTCTTTTCATGTTAAAAGCCTTAATCTCATTTGGGTACTCAAAAGAGAAGTCAGAGTTTATTCTGGTTAACTCGAGAAGCCAAGAACAATCATTTTTAGCAAGTATGCCTTCCATCCTTGGCAGAGGCTTCCCAGTATCCTAGGCTCAGCTCACCAGGTGATAGGCCCCATAAGACACACACATGAGCAGGGTGAGAAACGCTTGCTTTATAGCTGCTCCACCCTCTCCAGAGATTTTGTGTCTACGGTTGTGGGTCTGGAAACCTGGCAGGAACCACTTCTAGAGTACCTTTGCCTAAACTGTTTTAGAATTGAGGCCCCAACTTTGATGGCGCATTTAATACCCAATTTCTTCCATAATAGATATTTTTAATAGCAGGACAGATGGCACTGATTAGATCAAGAACTATTTGGAAGTGCCTCTTATGTTTTTTTTCCTGCATCCTGTACATAAAGTTTTAAGTGGCAGGTCCAGATATGTAAAATCATTTCTATTTTCCAGCTGGTTTTGTTAATGATTCTCTAGGATAGCAGGTAAATGAGTTAAATAAGTTGTTGGCTTGGGGCAAGTGAAGTTTGTGACTATGCTTGATTTAATAAGCTGAGTCTCTTGTTTGTCTGTCAAGGTGCCTTCCTCTGCTGAAGCCTTACCTCCTTCTCACCCAGCAACGGTTAACTCTTCTCTTGTGTATATGCAAATAAACCTATTATTCACTTCTCACGTCTTCCTCTTCTCTTCCAGGGAAGACTTGGTTGCTTAGACACCTCTCCTTTATTTCTTTTCTGTTTTAATTCTTGCCTAGTTGGAAACTTGATTGAAAGCTATGCTGAAAACTAGAAGAAAAACTGCAGTGTTCTACATCCATGACAATGGTCATTGTCACTTTTAGGTATTGGGACAAAGGTCACATCTGGACAATAAAATGCAGGGTAGGAGGAGGTATTTATTTGGTCTCCTTTACCAGGTTTAAAGGGACTTAAGATAGCGAGACCCTGGAACTGATAATTTTATTAGTTGGAACAAAGGGAACAATGCAGTGAAGTGACATTACAAATGGCTCCCAAAGAAATATTTTCTGATGTTTCCAAATACCAAATTGCATTTCCTGCCTTGCCTCAGGCGTGCACTGCAAACTTTTTTCTAAAAAAAAAAAAGCAAAACTCGTATCTCCTGCCTGTAAAGCTGCCTGCTACAGTTAACTGAAAAATTCTTGCCAACCAAGGCTTGTCAGGAAAACAGAGGCTTCCAAAGGAAAACTGTCCTTCCCCCATGACCTAAGCAAGACAGCATGCCACGATTGAAACACCAAGGTGAAGTAAGGCTCAGTGAGTCCCAGCCTTGCAGCATCAGGATAGTGGTTTTGAACAAACTGTGTGGTTCTCAGGTGGGATATTCCGATCTGAGTGCTCATTTGTCCTTGAGCACTCATATTGGAATTAAATTACATGAATTCAAATAGTTAAAAGTAATTTTGAATTTCTCACTGATGCCTCTCACATGCAATAGTGCACATGGATCGAAAACCTGTCTGAATCCTAACTGGATTTCATTGTTAGAACAGTGGTGGTAAGATGCTTCTCAGAATGGAGGCTTAGAGGCAAAGCTTAAACTTCCCTGTGCCCTGCACTTAACATTGCCTGGATAAGCAAGAGGAGTTACTCTGTTCAATTCACAACAGGATTTACTCGAATGTGCAGAGGATCTAGCAGTGCTTATCTGCAAGACAGTCACGTTGTAAGGAAATAGGATATCTAATGTTTCGAAATACCGAAGTTGGGAAATGACTCCTTTGGGCTTATGGCCCAAAGCCATGAGTTTGTGGAATATTCCAGCCCAAGTACAGAATGGTAGCTTAGAAGTCTATCTGCCTTTGTTAGTTCCCCTACTAAAGCTAGGAAAGACAAGCCCCTAAGATATCCAGGGGCTCACCCAGACTCCTTAGGCATAAGGGAAGTTTTTGTTATCTAGGGAAGCTGGGAGGGAAGACATCTGGGGGAAAGGGGATTAGGAAGACTGCAAGGGAAGAAATAAAGTGCCAGGTGGGTCCATTAACTTCCTGGATCCACAAAACTAGCATTCAATGTGCCATGGGACTGGCCTCTGAAACACTTGGTCATCAAGATTCTCCAACCAAAATCCCCCAGTACATATGCTCCTCAACTTAGGATGGGGTTTTATGTCTGATAAACCCATCATAAATTGAAAATGTTGTAAGTCAGCCGGGCGCGGTGGCTCACGCCTGTAATCCCAGCACTTTGGGAGGCCGAGGCAGGCAGATCACGAGGTCAGGAGTTCAAGGCCAGCCTGGCCAACATGGTGAAACCCCATCTCTACTAAAAATACAAAATTAGCCGGGCATGGTGGTGCATGCCTGTAATCCCAGCTACTCGGGAGGCTGAGGCAGGAGAATCACTTGAGCCTGGGAGGCAGAAGTTGCAGTGAGCCGAGATCGTGCCACTACGCTGTAGCCTGGGCAACAGACAGAGACTCCATCTCAGAAAAAAAAAAGAAAATGTTGTAAGTCAAAAATGCATTTAGGCCAGGCGTGGTAGTTCATGCCTGTAATCCTAGCACTTTGGAAGGCCAAGGCAGGTGGATTGCTTGAGCTCAGGAGTTCGAGACCAGCCTGGGCAATATGGCAAAATCCCATCTCTTCAAAAAATAGAAAAAAAATAGCCAGAAGTGGTGCACAGCAATAGTCCCAGCTGCTCGAGAGGCTGAGGTGGGAGGATCACCTGAGCCTGGGAAGGTAGAGGTGGCATTGAGCCGTGATTGCACCACTGCACTCCAGCCTGGGCAAGAGAGTAAGACCCTGTCTTAAAAAAAAAAAAATTTTAATGCATTTAAAACAAACCACTGTTGGTTCACGCCTGTAATCCCAGCATTTTGGGAGGCCAAAGCAGGCAGATCCCTTGAGGCAAGGAGTTCAAAACCAGACTGGCCAACACGGCAAAACCCTGTCTCTGCTAAAAACACAAATATTAGCTGGGTGTGTTGATGCATGCCCATAATCCCAGCGACTCAGGAGGCTGAGGCACAAGAATCACTTGAACCTGGGAGGCAGAGGTAGCAGTGAGCCGAGATAGTGCCACTGCACTCCAGCCTGGGCAACAGAGTGAGACTGTCTCAAAAACACACACACACACACACACACACATGAAAAAGCCATCTAACCTACTGAACATCATAGCCTAGCCTACCTGAAACGTGCTGAGAACACCTAGCCTGCAGTTGGCCAAAATCCCCTGGCAACAGAGTACACTGCAGAGTATTGGTGGTTTACCCTTGTGATCAGTGGCTGCCTGGGAGCCGAAACTTGCTGCCACAGCCCAGCATTATGAGCAAGTATCTTAATGCACATGTGGCTAGCCTGGGAAAAGATCAAAATTCAAAATTTGAAATACTGTTTCTACTGAATGCATATCACTTTCACATCATAAAGTCAAAAAATTGTGTCGTGAGTCAGGGACTGTATAATAATAGAGGTCAAAAAAATGCAGGATTGAGGCCAGGTGTAGTGGCTCACACCTGTACTTGGGGCACTTTAGGAGGCCGAGGTGGGCGGATCACTTAAGGTCAGGAGTTCGAGATGAGCCTGGGCAACAAGGTGAAACCTTGTCTCTACTAAAAATACAAAAATTAGCTGGACATGGTGGTGCATGCCTGTAATCCCAGCTACTCAGGAGGCTAAAGCACAAGAATCACTTGAACCTGGGAGGCGGAAGTTGCAGTGAGCCAAGATCGCAGCCTAGGTGAAAGAATGAGACTCCGTCTCAAAAAGAAGAAGAAAAAAATGCAGATTCGTTTGGGAGAAATTATCTTTTCAGACCTCTTTGCTAGAATGCATAAATGCCATTTAAAAAAGGATTGTATTATAACCCTAACACCAGCATATGTACTTAAACATGCTCCTAAAACAGGTGAGTGTGTGGTTGTTGGTGACTGGCATAGGCTTTCATAGGGTAACATACATCTACATGCTTGCCTATTCCTAGACTGCTTAGTGACAATATTTGGGTCCTACCCCTATCTCTTTCTTTTTTTTTTTCTTTTTTTGTAACTTTCTTACCTTATTTTCTCTTCATTTCTCAGAGTCAATTTTTTCTCTTATCTCTCCAAGACCTCGCCTTAAATAGTTAAGGCTAACTTCTGTTCCTTTCTCTTCCTCCCAAGAGAACTGTGAATTAGGTGGAAATAGCATTGAACTAGCAAGAGAAGCAGATCCTATACATGTTCTCCCGTGGAGTTGCTGCATGAGACTCGGGCAAGTCACTCAGACTCTTGGGAACTGTGAAACAAATCCCTCTCAACTCATATGCAATTCCTTCTGTTCCAGGTCCTCTATGTGTCCCTCCTGGGGATCAGAGGGCTCTCTAGCTCTCACTCTGATGAGCTGTCATTCTTAAAACATCTCTGTAGTGCCCAACAGAACCAGTGAGCCAAGATCTTTGGCAAGTGTACAGCTGCTCAGAGCCTCAAGCTTTACCTCTGTAAAATGGGTTCAGCACATTGTCAAGAGATCAAATGAGCAGATATGTATATATATGCTATATATATAGTTATATAATATACAAACTATAATAGAATAATATACAATGATTAATTATATAATATATATAAGCTATACATAGCCTGGGACAATGCCTGTTATTTAGAAAGCACTGAAATGTTTGCTATCATTAGTGCATTCTCTGTTTTTTGCTTTCATTGCTTGTTGATACCAGTGTGCACACCATGTAGAAGACTTTTTTGGATGAGGTCTGCTGAGAAAGTAACCTCTCCTTCCGAAAAAGAATGTACCGTACCCCAGTAAGTCTTAACCTGAAAACAAAAAAAGAGTAAATTATTCCCACTATGGTGGACCTGACTAAAGCAGAGTTTGGGGCCTTGGACACGACCTCCGACTTGGGGAGCCAACTGTCTAGAGGCTCCACCTGAAGCCAGGCCTGGCTGACAGAGGCCTCTCAGCTCCTTGCTTTATGACAACCCTTACTGTGAGTGCCTGACCTCCTGACAGCCTCATTGATTCCTGGAATTTGGTGCCAGCTCTCCACTTTCTGCAAGTCTGCATGGGTTGGGGTGAGTAGTGGCAGATTTTATTAAACTATAGTCTCAATATGGTGGTACTGAAGATGACAGGCCTCAGGGGCTGGGACGGCAAACTTCTCTCTGGCCTTCAGAGCTAAAAGTTTCCTATCTGGCATTGGGCCAGTGCTAAGAGAATCAGGAAAGTGGCAAGCCGTGGAAATGCTCTGCGTCTCTGCCAAAGAAAAGTTTTGACCAGAGTTTTCCATGCAGGACTGGTGTGTGGGTGTGCATGCACACGTATGCATTCGGTAACATCTGATTCAAGAAGAAGCCAAACCGTAAAACAAAAACAGAGAAGTCTGACTAGGCCAAGGGGAAGGAGGGTCAGAGTGCAATCCTGGCCCACTAAACCCTCAGGACAGATCTAGATGGAACCTGGATCCCAGGAGTACATGTGCGGCACTTGGAGATGCAGCAGAATGAGAGAGGAAGGTTTTGAATTGCTGGTGGAAAAGAGGCAATGGAATTATACTTAGGGAAAAAAGCTTTTCAAATAAGACACATCTGCCAGAAGAGAAGCCAGAGCAAGGGTGGGGACACGGGGAGAGCAGAGAAGAGTCCAGGCGGAAATAAGCATTTCTGAGCTTATCCTGAAAGAGAGGGAGTGGTTAGCTGCATCACCCAGTTCAGCTCCCTCATTTTAGAGGTTGAGAGGCAAGGCCAGTGAGAGGCTGGGCTTGGCCTTTGAGGCTATGCTGTCTGCACATCTTGCTGCTTCCTTCACTAAGATGTGATTCTTGGTTGGGGAAGTGCTTCCCTTGACCTCCCCACCCTCACCCAGCATGACTCCAGCGGGGACTCTGAAGACAACATGCAGCAGTAGCAAGGAATTGAATATGGTCTGTGAGGAGGCAGGGTGAGGGTGGAGCCTTTGGCAAAGGAAAAAACAGGATCAGCTGTGCTTGGATCACCCTCACCCCTAGAAAATCATCACTCAGACTAACGTGACTTGTCTTTGCACCTCGCTTAGCAACTCTAACCACTCCCAGGTTGCTGAATGCTGTCCTGGTGTTTCAGCCCCCTGGAGATGTAAATGAATCCTTTGGATGACTTTTAGAGAAAAGCAATAAACATGTTGGGGTACTGGAAGAAAAGACAAAAGGGACCAGAGGGTGGGAGCTGAATCATTAGGTTTTAGGTATGCAGAGGCTTTAGAATGGGAGAAGACCTTTCAAGTTGTAAGCACCCAAGGGCCAGAAGAGGAAAGGACAAGTTTTAAATGGAATGTGCCCAGTTACAGACCGAAGAAGACTGGCTCAAATTGCTGTTCCCTTCTTGCCTGTGGGGTCCTGGTAAGGTCTTTTTCCTAAACTAGCTGTGAGAAGCAGCTTATAGCTCATATCCTGTTATCTTTATACTAGTTTTAAACATCCCTGCTCAAAGCAAACTCAAGCACTTTGTTTCTCAAGCAGCTGCCTAGGTTGGAATTCTATGGGCCGAAGCTGCCAAGTTTAGCCTCAGTGGGGAAGGCTGGTCAGCGCCAATAGGTGGAACAGCTGGCCCAGACTATCTCATTCCAGGTCTGGCTGACTGTGGGGGCGAGAGTTGGCACAAAGATGAATTTGTCCTTCTGCTCAGGCTGGTGTCCAAATCCTGTAACTCCCCTAGCTTGTCCTTCTTTGGAGAGACCCGCTGAGATGTCCCAGGCTTAGGGCCCCGCTGAACCAGGGTGTGTGGCATATTTCTCATGAGGCTGGCTGAGTCAGCAGTTACATTTGATCTACTGACCCTCCCTCTCCTCTCCTGACTTGGGGTCCAGTAGGCAACCTCACTCCCTGCTAAGACCAGCAGACATGCTTGAGGGATCACTGAGGGGTAGGAGTGTGGACCCTCTGTCTGCTACACACTACACTGTTTCTGCCGCTTCATCCCTTGGGTCAATATGGGTGGCTTAAAGAATTCAGGAAAAGGTGAGTTCTTGGATTTCACTTGGAAGGAAGGAAAGAGTTGGCTGGACCGATTATAATGCTGGTGCACTAGGGAAAAGGGGAGCCAGGAGGAAGGCTGGGGGCCCTGAAAAGGTGGAGGACCAAAGGTGAATGTGCCTATAGGGTCTCCTTGGAAAAGAAGTCAAACTTACTGGATAAACTGGAATTGCCAGGACAGCAGGTCTAAGAGGCCAAGCTAGGTCTTCATTCAAGAGGATTAACTCACTTGTGTTCAATCAGATAATTTAGACTCTCTGTTCTAATTGGAATTGACTCTTGTGATTGCTAATCCAGTAATGGATCAAGGACTCTACACTTCAGCCATGGGTGCCTACAGGGTCAGGGACAAGTCCTTGACAGGCTAAAGGAAGATCTCTTGGCCAGGCCCTTACCACGAGCACCTGACCTCACGGCAGGTGACAGCCTCTTGGATTCCTGGAATTCCTGGTGCCAGGTCTCCACTTTCCTCAAGCTCCAGGGTTCCCACCTTCAACGTTTAGAATAACAGGAAGCTCTAAGATGATCTATGGGTAACTAAGGGCAAAACTGCTCTGTGTGTGTCTGCAGTCCATAGAGGCCACACTGTGGCCCACAGGAATGGTGCCTCCTCACCTGTGTGCCACCGTCCTGCAAGCTCCATCCAATGGAGCAGCCAGTCCAGGAAAGGGAGGTTCTTGAGCCCTGCAGTTCTCCTTCCCTTCATTCACTCCCTGCTGCCCATGCTGAGGACACTCCGGGCTCTCCTGGCAGGCTTGCATCCTCCCCTGCCCAAACGCCCTCTTTCCCCTCTTCCCCTCAGGCCAACTAGCCCCAAACAGCAGGCGCAGGAGCCCAGGTTGTTGCAAAGTTGGGGTGGAGAGAAAACCTGAGCCCAGCACACATCCCTGGACCCTTGCCGAGCCCACAGTTACAGGGTCTTTCTTCTTCTTCTTAGCCCCCACTGTGACTTTAGGGGTCAGGAGGGGTTCAGCTGCCCAGTTTCCCAGACTGCTTCAAACTTACTCCCCTGAGGAAGCATTGCGGGGGTGAGGGTGCCACACTCTGCCAGGGACAGTGGGATCAGAGGGCAAGAATAAGAACTGTCTTCCCGTCATTCCTGCTTTCTCGTGACCTAATGAGCTTATTCTGGCTCTAAACTGTCTCCCTGAGCCCTGAGTCCCTTCCTGGTGCCAAGAAACCTCTTCCCCTCATGCTCTGAGTCACAACTTAGTTGTCTTAGAAGAGCAGAAGTAGGAAGTCAGAGAAAGATGAGGGCCTCGGTGGGGTGGAAAGTGGGGGTCCCAGATAGCATGAGGTAGTAGGAAGAATGTGATGTTTAAAGCCAGAGACTTAGGGTAAACTCTCTGCTTTGTGACATGGGCCAAGTCACTTCCTTCTTCTGACCTTGAATTTCTTCATCCACAAAGTTGTGATGAGGCTTACCTTGTAATGCTCTCCTGTGGATTAGTGAAAACATACACAAAGCACCTAGCACCATGCCTAGTAGGAACTGGGTAGAAAGCGCAGCTGTTATTGTCATCATCATCCTGTCTTTTTTGAGGTCCAATGACCTGTTGACTTTGGCTCCACTGCCATGATACTATTCTTAAGCAAAATGTTGGGGACAAATAGAGGTAGAAAGTACTGGTGACTTCTCCAAAAATGTCATCTCTTCCTCCCTCTCTGCGTTTATGAGAACATAAATAGAAATGAAGCTCAGTGTTGTGAAATTCAGGGTTCCTTTTTTGCCCTAAATACTGTCGAATAAAGCCAGCCACAGGAGCCGCTCCACAGAGCTGGGATTAGAAAACCAGAAGCTGGTGAGGGGAATGGTGTGACAGCAGCTGGAGGGAGCCCGAGGTGCTCCCAGCCCTGCTTCCCCTCCCAGCCACCAGCCAGGCGCTCACAGTGACCTGCCCAGACTGTCCCAACACTGCCCAATTCACTCTCACCTCTAGCCTGTTGAGCAGGAGTATAAAGAAAAGCCAATTATGAGAAATTGAAACTTAGGAAACCAAAATCAGGACAAAGGGATTCACATGACATACAAATGGGTTCTTTGCAAAAGACTTCTGATGATGCCCATCTGTTGTGTAAAAAGAGGCACCCTTGGGTGTAGGGATCTAGGGTAAACTCTGAGTGAGTTCTTTAAAAAGAAATGACTTCTCTTCAGTAGACTCACAGTGATGTGATAACCCGAAGGTTTGCTGGAATGATTGATTGTCTCCAAATATAGGAAGTTTCCACAAGAAAGAAATGTCTCAGGCTCTTCTGCTTGTGAGGATTTTATTTTCTCTAGGAAACAACCAGAAGTCAGAGGTAAAAGTTCCTAGCTAGTCATTTGAATTCTCCCTTTCCTTTCCTCTCCTTGGTGATCCTGGGTGCTAGGAAGGGTTTTAGGAACCAATTATTTCCCAGCATCTCCTCCCCAGTCATAAAACACAGAAATGGTCATTACAGGTCAAAGGACTTTGCACCCCAAGACAAAGGAAAGTTCTTGGGAAGTAGTTTCCCTTCATAATCTTTATCCATAAGGGATAAAGAACAACCTCCCTGAATGAGACCAGAATGTTTAAAGGGAATCAGTGCTCTAGAAACAGCAAAGTGATGTGAGACAAATAAAGAGTCTACCTCTAGCCTTCAGTAGGCACGGTGTACCTCGGCACTGATGTACTGAAGCTTTGCCAACCTGGATAGTGAGTGCATTTCAGCTATGATTTCTGCTTGGTAAAATGCATGAATCCATGTGTCCCTAATCTTGTTGCCTGCTGGCAGGGGAAAGATTATTCATAATCCAGCACAACTCAAAGTAAGTATGCACGTTTCTATGACCCAGCAATCCACTCCTGCACATAAATTCTAGACATTCTCCCCCAGGTCCTGAAGGGGACACATGCTGGGATGGCCATTGTGGGTTTGTGTGTGGTGACAGGGAGCTGGGGGAAATGAGGCATTCATCCCTGTGGGAGTGGACATGCACACGTGCTCGCAGCCCACCCCCCGGGGGCCATGCAGCAGCTGGAAGTAATGGATCAGAAGTACTCCTGGCAACATGGGTGGATCCCAAAAACACGGTGTTGAGTGAAGAGAGTAAGACAGAATAATAGCTAAAACACAATAGCATGTATGTGAAATATACAAATGCACGCAGGCAAAAGAAGAATACACATTTTTGATAAAATGCCATAAAATGAAAGATATACACTACACACACTAGAGTTGTGACCTATGTGGGGAGGAAAATGAGGGTGGGGAGTGAGGAGTTATTTATTATACATAAATAAATCAAGAGAAGAGGTGACCACCCACAACCTTGCACACTCTGTTCCGAGCAGAATTATTCATAATACCCAGAAAGTGGAAACAACGCAACTGTCCATCAACTGATGAAGGGATAAGCAAAAGGTGGTCTATCTATACAAGGGGATATTATTTTTTGCCATAAAAAGGAATGAAGTTCTGACTGATGCTACAATATAGATGAATGCTCACATGAGCATTTGAAAACATTATGCTGGCCAGCCACGGTGGCTCATGTCTGTAATCCTAGCACTTTGGGAGGCTGAGGCACAAGGATCACTTGAGGTCAGGAGTTCGAAACAACCTGGTCAACATGGTGAAACCCTGTCTCTACTAAAAATGCAAAAAATGTAGTCAGGCATGGTGGTGGGCACCTGTAATCCCAGCTACTTGGAAGGCTGAGACAGGAGAATCGCTTGAACCCAGGAGGGGGAGGTTGCAGTGAGTGGAGATCACGCCACCGCACTCCAGCCTGGCAACAGAGCAAGACTCTGTCTCAAAAAAAAAAAAAAAAAAAAAGAGCCGGGCGCGGTGGCTCACGCTTGTAATCCCAGCACTTTGGGAGGCCGAGGCGGGCAGATCATGAGGTCAGGAGATTGAGACCACGGTGAAACCCCGTCTCTACTAAAAATACAAAAAATTAGCCGGGCGTGGTGGCGGGCGCCTGTAGTCCCAGTTACTCGGAGAGGCTGAGGCAGGAGAATGGCATGAACCCAGAAGGCGGAGCTTGCAGTGAGCCGCGATTGCGCCACTGCACTCCAGCCTGGGCGACAGAGCGAGACTCCGTCTCAAAAAAAAAAAAAAAAAAGAAGAAGAAAAAAGAAAAAGAAAACATTATGCCAAGGCAAAGAAGCCAGTCACAAAACGACACATATGATTCCATTCATATGAAATGTCCAGAATAGGCAAATCTATAGAGACAGAAAGTAGATAGCTTTGCCAAGGGTAAGAGGAATAGTTCAGGGGGAACTTGGGAGTGACTGCTAATATATGGGGCTCTCTTTTTGGGGTGATAAAAATGTTCTCAACTTAGATTGTGGCATCATTGTAACAACTACTTAGTAAATAAATTAAAAACCATTGAACTGTACACTTTAGATGAGTAAATTTTGTGGTATATAAATTATAAATTATATTTCAGTAAAGATACTTAAAGCTGGCTGCAGTGGTGTGTGCCTGTTACCCCAGTCACTCAGGAGGCTAAAGCGGGAGAATTGTGCCTCTGGGGCTTGAGTCTGAGACCAACCTGAGCAACATAGTGAGATCCCTTCTCTATTTAAAAGAATAAATTAAGATGTCTAAAAAGAAAAACTGAGAAGAATGAGATAGGATGCTCACGTGAGTTGCCCTTGGGTAATTCCTCTTTGTGCTTCTGGTTTCATGTGGGAACTGGGTGAGTTTCACCTACCTTAACCCTGCCCATGGCCATTGCCCTCAGATGATGCACACTTGTCTCTGGCCCTTCGGGCTTGAACACCAGCACTGGCCAAGGACTCCCTGAAATGGACTCAGAGCTGACTCCAGGGGAGGACTGACTGGCTAACTCCGTAGCTACCGGCTACCAGACCACTTCCTGCTCTCCCTAAAGACACTCATGGCCAGACTGTGTGGGAGGCTTTTCTCACAATGGAAGTTGGAAGGGACATTCAGGGCCTTTGGTATTCTGTTAACTGAACATAAGTTTGTTATCAACAGCGTGAGTATAAGAAGGTATTTGTTTCCTTCTGATTTTGCCAGTACCAGCTGTGACTTTATTTTTGAGACAGAGTCCTGCTATGTTGCCCAGGCTGGAGTGCAGTGGCTATTAACAGATGTGATCATGGCTCTCTATAGCCTTGAACTCCTGGGCTAAAGTGATCCTCCTACCCCAGCCTCCCAAGTTGCTGGGACTATAGGCATATACCACTGAACCTGGCTAGCTGTGTGACTTTAAAATTCCACCTAACTTCTCTGAGCCTCAGTTCCTCTCTCTGGAAAGTGGGCATAAAATTAGCTAGAGCAGTTCGGGATAGAAAATGAAGTAATATACATAAACGCACCTAGCAGTGTACCTAACTCATAGATAGCACCTGGTAGGTATTCGCTGAAGCTACCTTTCCAAAACCTAATCTGCTCCTCCAAACAGAACTAAAAATACCAATGTAATATTGAGTTTGGGGAAATTGGTAGAAGGGTCCAGATAATGGGAAGTAAAGTCTTCATCTTAACTGGAATTCTACTATGTGCCAGTCAGTGCTGGGTGCTGGGGAAACGAAGATGAATAAAATGATTTTCTGAGTCAGCTATCTTGGGTACAAGAGACAGAAACCCAAGGTAAACTGGCAGCAGCTGGAAAGGGAGTGTATGGCTTCCTGAACTGAGTTGTTGGAACTTGCTCTTCTCTTCTTTTGCACCATTTTCTGTGGATAGGCTTCTGCTGTATAGCCTATTCCTACTCCTCTTAGCTTACAAACATAGGTGGGAAATGAGGGGACTCTTCAACACATTCCTAGTCTCCTTTCCTGTGGAAACACAGTGGGTGCATGCAGTGGTGAGTCACACAAGGTAAGACTGTAGTCACTGAGCAGAAATGACAAAGAAATCAATCTCTGATCAGGAATCCCAGCACTTTGAACCCTAAAAGAAGTCTCTGCCTATTAGAAGATGGGTGATGGCAAGTGTCAGAAAATGCAGCTCAAAGTATGTGGAAAAATGACGATTTTTTGCTGTAAACATAACTGAAACATTCCATGATAGAGTGGCCCTAAAATGTATCAGAATTCTGTCTCTTTCTCTGCAGTTCTCTTGGCTCTGCCCTCCATGTGTATCTGCCTTGTCTCAGGCTGGCTTCCTCCGAGGAGTTAAGGCAGCCAACATCATCAGCCAGGGCAACACACTGCCTCATTCTCATCTGGGGACAGGGCAAGCAAATCTTCCTGCAGAAAGGAAAGTCTGAAGGGTGGCTCTGCCTGGACCACCACAGCCAGGGCAATGCCCAAACTCCTGAGGCCAAGAAGGCAACAGGCGTGGTGTGGAGCTGACGGGCTTTAAAATCAGAACCCACCTGGAAGATTGCAGCTTGCCTCACAATGGAAAAGGGGTGGATGGACACTGAGAACATGAGCACATGCCTACCATGGGGTCATAAATCTCATTTACAGATGGGGAAATGGGCTGAAGACCTCCCAAGGTTCAACATCTAGTTGATGACACCCAAGACCAGATAGTGGCAGTCTTGGCTACAGTCCAGTCAGTTGCTTTTGAATCAGTCATGGAATAGAAGGTCTCGGTGGTTAACAAACACCTCTCACTAGGGAGGTTCAAGCCAGGGCTGATGATGTCATAGCTATAAAAGGAATGACCACCCTGATCTCCAAGGGAGGAGGAATTGATGCTTTGTAAGAACAGCAGGGAGATTAGCTCACTAATCCCAGGATGGGGCCCCACAGCAAGGCAGGGAAAGGCTTATCCTGTTCAGTTTCTTGGATTTCTAATTTCCTGAGGGAAACTCTGGCTTCCCCTCTGCCCTCTCCTTTTCCCTGCCCTATTCCCAGGCTGAGATGGACCGGCCGGGGCTGGTAATTGTGTTAGCTCAGTTTCCTCCCTGGCCCTGCCATCTCCATAATCTGATTTCGGAGGGACGAGGGATGGCAGGGTCCAGGCTCAGGAAGAGTTCCGCTCCCTCATGTCCATTGAGCCTGCTAATTTGATAGAGCCAGTTGCTGAGCTTCCACAGAGCCCCCATTAGGAACCAATTTCATCTGGTTACCAAGCCCTGGCCCTGGAGAGCTCTCCTGGTCTCAGCCCAAAAGGAAATTCAGCTTCCAATTCAATTTCTGCATAAGGACGTTAAGGCTTCATTATCATAACAGCAACCAGTGATTAAGCACCTACTATGTGTCAGACAGTGCTGGGTGCTGTGGATCTGATGACTCATTAGGTACGATGTCACCCTTGGAAGTCCAGAGGTGCTGCCAGCGAGGCCTGGGACTGTCAACCCTTGGCTACCCATCCCCTTTGTCATGCAATTCTCCCTCTATTGGAATGGACTTGCCCTTGTGCAGGAGGACTTTGACTAGTTCTTGTGTGATCCTCAAGAGCAGCCTTGTTTCCAGGGGAAGATTACTGCCCTGTGTGAAGTATGAAATGTGAGTGTGAAGTAGGATCTGACCCAAATCTCCTCTCCCACCCAAGGACTCCTGGTGTCTAACAGGGGCCAATAGCCACTCCAACGGCTGGAGCTCACCTCCACCATCCCGCCCCATCGCCATGACAACTGGCTTCTGTAGACCCCATTCTAAAGCCCAGCCTGCCAGGCATCCTGGAGGGCATGCACCAGGCAGCGAGAAAGCTCTGCCCCCACTGGCTCTAGGACCTTGGGCGAGTTACCTAAACTCTGAGCTGGAGCTTCCTCATCTGGAAAGTGGGGATCGTATAATCTACCCTATAGAACATGGAGCTCCCATGCTCTCATGACACAGATTCAAACAGGCGACAAACAAAGAAAGGAGTAAATGTGTAAAGTGCCCCATAGTGACACGAGCTCTGTCCCAGTAGCTGTGAGGGAGGCTGCTGGACCCCCAGCTAAGGTCAGGAAAGTGATGAGTGACTCCCATGCCCTACTCACCCAGACAGACAGCCCACATCCTCTCTTAGGCGGCTGGCCAGCCTACTGCCAGAATCAGTCTGGGTACCCACAGCTACAGCCTGCATGGCCGTCTGCCCTGGGAAGCCCCTTCTCTCAGGCTGTTTCTGTAGCCCCTGGCTCCTGCTGCCAGCATTCTTGTGAGCAAAGGAGCTGGCCAGGCCTGGGGACTGGTTTGGAAACAAGGTACTACCTCTCACTCTGAGAGCATGCCAGGCCATTCTTTCCAGGGCTCGCTGCCCCACCTCATTCAAATCTGCCCAAATGTCACCTTTCCCAGCAGGGCTTCCCTGACCACCTGATCTAGGTTAGCCAGCCCCACACACAGCCCCGACTCCACTTTCCCCTCCCGACTGCTTTGTCTGTGGAGCACGTACCACTGCATGGTATGTTGCTCATTCATTTGTCTGTCATGAGAATGTGAGCTCCAGGGGACAGGGCCTTGGATGTCTTGTTCACTGCTCTGTCCCTGTGCCTAGAGCAGTCCCAGGCACACAGTGGGCACTCAGTATATAATGAATAAATGAAAAGATTTTTTGTTAATGTTTTATAGATAACTTAATTTTAATTTTGATTTTCTCTCCAAGGCTTATTTAAATGTGTTTCTTAATTTTCATACAATTAAAATTTGGGGAATCATTTTTGTGCCTAATTTTATTGAATTAGGATCAGAGAATATGGCCCACTTAAATCTCTAGTTTTGAGGCCAGGTGTGGTGGCTCTCACCTGTAACCCCAGGACTTTGGGAGGCCAAGGTGAGAGTATTACTCGAGCCCAGGAGTTTGAGACCAGCCTAGGCAACATGGCAAGACCTCATCTCTTTAAAAAAAAAAAAAGAAAGAAAGAAACAAAGAAAATTAAAAATTAAAAAAACTTTAAGTTTTTACAGAAGTTTTATTTGTACCTAAGTATATGATTGATCACTTTAAAGCATTTTATATTGAAAACATTCAAATATGCACAAAAGTAGAGAGAATTCTCTAGAAATTGAGCTCTAAGAAAAAAAAAAAACTGGAGAGAATATCAGATGAAGTTTAATGTCCTTATCACTTAGCTTCCATGATTGTCAACTCATGGTCAACCTTTTTTCATTAATACCCTTTCTATTATTTTGAAACAAATATCCAACAGGATTGATTTTGTTAAAAATACCTCATGCTCAGAGGGGAAAAAAATGCATTCTATTGAATAGATAAAAAATGATATATGTGTATGTGTTCAAGTGAGTCTTTTAATTGTATTATTTAACCTGTTATAATTTTTTTTAAAAGATAAGGTCTCACTCTGTCACCCAGGCTGGAGTGCAGTGGCATGATCATAGCTCACTGTAGCCTCAAACTCCTGGGCTCAACTGATCCTCCCACCTCAGCCTCCTGAGAAGCTGGGAATACAGGTGCATGCCACCACTCCCAGGTAATTAAAATTTATTTTTGAAGAGACTGAATCTCACCATGTAGCCCAGGGTGGTCTCAAACTCCTGGCCTCAAGTGATGCTCCTCAAGTGGGAGCTCCCATGCTCTCATGACACAGATTCGAACAGGCAACAAACAAAGAAAGGAGTAAATGTGTAAAGTGCCCCATAGTGACACATGCTCTGTCCCAGTAGCTGTAAGGGAGGCTGCTGGACCCCCAGCTAAGGTCAGGAAAGTGATGAGTGACTCCCATGCCCTACTCACCCAGAAAGACAGCCCACACCCTCTCCCACTTTGGGGCCTGCCAAAGTGCTGGGATGATAAGTGTGAGCCACTGCACCTGGCCTAATTCTTTTTAATGACCAGTTCTGGCTAATGATGGAAGAGATATACTAAAACATCTCACTTTAATTTTTATAAACTTCTCCTTTCATTTCTAATAGTTTTTGCCATCTATAATTGGCAGCTATTTGTTTGGTGCATACAGGTTTATAGCTATTCACAGACTGGTATTTATTGAGCACTTAAGTTAAAAATGGGTCTAGAGAGAGACTCTTTCTGCTCTCAGGCCTGCTGATGAAAAGTTCCTCATCCTATTTGCATCTAGAATGAGAACATCTCAGCCCAAATGGTGATGGTCTCAGAAAATTACCAGACCTTGAAAATGAGAGTGGAGAATGAAAATGCTATTTCAGCCCTAACTGAAAAGAATTAAATGCCAAAACCCTGCATCCGGATTCCATGGACTGACAACAATGAAACTGTGTCAGAGAAAGCTAACGTCACCAGGAAATGTTCCCCACAGCTTTCAGGATCCACAGAGCTCCCTCAAAAGGCATGGTTCTTGAGGCTTTGCGGCCCATGGGCCAGGAGAGAGGGCTAGAGACTCACAGGTCCTGCAGGCTTCCAGACTCACGGGGCTGTTATGCTCCTTTCAAATTTAAAAATCTCAACTTCCGTGTTAAATTTCTTGCTTCAGGGTTAAGGGATAAGGGAATGCTTTTTTTGGAAGGGCTGGTCTTTTTTTCTTTTTTTGGTAACAATGTTACAAATTTTTTTTGCATTTTGAAAACTTTAAAAATGGAGTTATATTACATGGACATTGCATAATGAAAAAAATTGAGTCATAACTTATATACAAAATGCACTAATCTTCGGTGATGCATTCCAGTGAAAATGTCAATGAATTTTTACATATTCATATACCCATGTAACCATACCATACCCCAAATCAAGATGTGGGGCACTCCTACCACCCCACTCCCTGTACCCTTTCCTGTCCTAACCACCATCCCCTTCACCCCCAGCCTGCCAGGAAACCACTCTTCTGACTCCTATCATCACAGATTTCTTTTGGCTACTCTTTAACTTTTCAATATGGATGTAACCTGCTGGGGGACTTGACTCTCTGACTTTCCCTGGTCTCTACACTGGTTGACCCCAGGCAGACCAGTTGTGCAGACAGCTGGCTTGATGAAGACACAACCCAGTGAGACCAGGGCCTGTCCCCACCCCTCCCGCTCTCGGTCAGGTGGTTGCTGACCACCAGGCCCTCAGGAGAAGAGCAAGTGTGATCGGGCAGGACAAACTTACCTCTGCCAGGAAGGCTCAAAATCATGTGGAACTGGAGTCCAACGCCCTGGGTTTTCATCCTTCTTCTCTAGCTGTGTAATCTTCCCAGTTTAATTGTCTGTAAAATGGATGTTGTAATGATACCTTCTTCACAAGATAATGGATATAAACTATCAAGTGCCAGGCTGGGCGCGTGGCTCACACCTGTAATCCCAGCACTTTGGGAGGTTGAGGTGGGCAGATCACGAGGGCAAGCGATCAAGATCATTCTGGCCAACGTGGTGAAATCCCATCTCTACTAAAAATACTAAAAATTAGCTGGGCATGCTGGTGCGTGCCTGTAGTCCCAGCTACTTCAGAGGCTGAGGCAGGAGAATCGCTTGAACCTGGGAGGCGGAGGTTGCAGTGAGCCAAGATGGCATGCCACTGCACTCCAGCCTGGTGACAGAGCGAGACTCCATCTCAAAAAAATAAAAATAAATAAGGAAACCTTGCTGTTGTGATGACAGATCCTCGATCCCAAAGGCACTGCTAACCTATGCAGGTTATGGATGTCCTTTCTGGGCACAGACCCTATGGCATCCTAGGTCCCTTTTCAAGAGGGGAACTTGAAGTCAGATGGGAACCTCTGGAAGGCTTTGGCCTATCGGCCTATCCTCTCCAGCAGTTTAATTACAACTATTTTGTTGTTGTTGTTTATTGTGCACTTAGTTCAGCGCTAGGAGTTTTATGAACGTGCACTCATTAATTTCTCTCAGCAAATCTTTGTGTAGATACTGGCTTTGTTCAATTATACAGATGAAGAAACTGAGGCTCCAGGGGTTTAAGTGACATGCCCAAAGTCATGCAGCCAATGAGAGAGCTGGAATTTGAAACGGGAATTATGATTCTAGAAACTGCTCTCTTACCTGCCTTTCTCACAGTGCCTTAACCTCTGCAATACTTAAATTTCTTTCTTTCTTTCTTTCTTTCTTTCTTTTTTTTTTGAGATGAAGTCTTACTCTGTCGCCCAGGCTGGAGTGCAGTGGCACAATCTCAGCTCACTGCAACCTCTGCCTCCCGGGTTCAAGAGATTCTCTTGCCTCAGCCTCCTGAGTAGCTGGGACTACAGGCGTGCACCACCACACCCAGCTAATTTTTGTATTTTTTTTTTAGTACAGTCAGGGTTTCACCATATTGGCCAGGCTGGTCTCGAATTCCTGACCTCATGATCCACCCCCCCCTCAGTCTCCCAAAGTGCTGGGATTACAGGCATGAGCCACCGCACCTGGCCAATACTTAAATTTCTTATCATGAAAGAGAAATAATACATGAGAAGGGTTTGGCATATATTGTGGTACATAATCAATAAATGTTACTTTCCTTTCACATCATGTGTGCATTGTATACATTCGCAGGGGTAGATATATACTAATATCTACAATGTCTTTCAGGTACTGCTGATGATAATGAACCATATAGCATTATCAAAGATTTGCCAGGCTTCGCATGGTGGCTCACACCTGTAATCTCATCACTTTGGGAAGCTGAGGCAGAAGGCTCACTTGAGCCCAGGAGTTCAAGACCAGCCTGGGCAACAAAGTGAGACTCCTGTCTCTACAAAAAAATAAAAATAAATAAATAATAATAAAAATTAGCTGAGTGTGGTGGTGTGCACCTATAGTCTCAGCTACTCGGGAGGCTGTGGCAGGAGGATTGCTTGAGCCCAGGAGGTCGAGGCTGCAGTGAGCCATGTTCCCGCCACTGCACTCCAGCCTGGGTGATGGAGCAAGACTCTGTCTCAAATAATAATAATAATAATGCCAAGAGAAGTAAATGAAAGCACAGTGGTTGTAATTTAAATTTCTACAGAATAATTTATAATACCCAATGCATTTGGGATGTACTGTAAGATGCTTTCTTTTTTCTTTCTTCTACCCTTCTACAATGTCACATTCTGTATAATAATAAGGTACTACATTTGGGGGGATTCAATAGAATTTTAATCAAATTTATTATACCAATTTTAAATGTATAATGAGTTTTTATACATTTATACACCTGTGTAATCACCAACGCAATCTAAATATAGAACATTTCCATACCCCAAAAATGTTCCCTTGTGCCCCATCTCAGTTAATCTCCTTCTGTCCAAGCAACCACTGATCACTTTCCTTCCTTCTAGATCAGATTTGTTTTTCTCTATGGCTTCAAATCATTGGAATCATGTAGTATGCATGCTCTTGTACCTGTGTTCTTTCTCTCAGCATATTTTTCAGATTCATCCATACCGTTGTGTTCATTCCTTTTTATTGCTGAATAGTACTCCCTTGTATGGATATACCAGATGTATTTATCAGTTCATCTGTTGATGGGCAGTTGAGCTGATGGGCTATTATGAATAAAGCTAAAAATTTGTGTACAAATTTTTGTGTGGATATAAGTTTTCATTTCTCTTAGGCAAATACCTGAGTGGAATTACTGAATCACATAAGTGTTTGTTTAACTTTGTAAGAAACCACTGGCTGGGCACGGTGGCTCACACCTGTAATCCCCAGCACTTTGGGAGGCCGAGACAGGTGGCTCACAAGGTCAGGAGATCGAGACCATCCTGGCTAAAACAGTGAAAGCCCGTCTCTACTGAAAATACAAAAATTAGCCAGGCATGGTGGCAGGCACCTGTAGTCCCAGCTACTTGGGAGGCTGAGGCAGGAGAAAGGCATGAACCCGGGAGGCAGAGCTTGCAGTGAGCCGAGATTGCACCACTGCACACTCCAGCCTGGGTGACAGACAAAGACTCTGTCTCAAAAAAAAAAAGAAAAAGAAAAAAAACAGAAACTGCCAAATTGTTTTCCAAAGGGATTGTATCACTCATCATGCCTACCAGCTTTATATCCTCGACAATACTTAAGTAATGTCAGTATTTTTATTATATTATTATTTTGTCTTTCCAAACCCAGGATAGTCTATGTAATTGTCAATATTTTTAATTTTAGCCATTCTAGTGGGTGGACAGTGGTATCTCGTTGTGGCTATAACTTCTGCCTCCCTAATGACCAACGATGCTGAACATCTTGTCATATGCTTCTTTGCTGTGCATCTGCTTGGTGATGCCTGAAGCCTTTACCTATTTAAAATAAGTAGTTCACCTTCATATTTTTGTGATGTAAAAGTTCTTTATATATTCTGCATATAAATCCTTGTATTTTTTGTGGAGATGAGGTTTCACATGTTATCCAAGCTGATCTTGAACTCCTGGGCTCAAGGGATCCACCTGCTTTGGCCTCTCAGAGTGCTGGGATTATAGGTGTGAGCCACCACGCCCGGCCTGAAGTTTTCATAGAAATTTTTTTCTTTTTTAATTGAGATGGAGTCTCACTCTGTTGCCCAGGCTAGAGTGCAGTGGCATGATCTCTGCTCATGCAACCTCCCCCTCCCAGGTTCAAGTGATTCTCCCACCACAGCCTCCCCAAGTAGCTGGGATTACAGAAGCCCACCACCATGCCCGGCTAATTTTTGTATGTTTAGTAGAGATGGGGTTTCACCATGTTGGCCAGGCTGGTCTCGAACTCCTGACCTCAAATGATCTGCCCACCTCGGCCTCCCAAAGTTCTGGGATTACAGGCATGAGCCACCGTGCCCGGCCCATGTTGTCTTTAATAAGGATGGTTTTCTTTCCAATCTGGATGCCTTTTATTAGTATTATTTGTCTTACTGCACTGTAAAATGCAGTAAAATGTTGAAAAAAAGTAACAGATATTTCTGCCCTTTTCCCTGTCTTTGGGTAAAGTATTCAGTCTCTCGCCAATAGGTACTATGTTAACTGAAGATTTTTCATAGGCATCCTTCACTAAGTTAAGAAAGTTTTCTTCTATTTCTAGTTTGCTGAAAGCCTTTTAAATTTTACCAAAAATTTTTTTATAACTCTAATGAGATATTCATAATTTTTAAAAAATTGTGTTAGTATGGTGAATTACATTGACTGATTTTCTAATGGTAAACAAACCTTTTATTCCTAGGATAAACCTGATTTGGTCATGCCTCATTTCCCTTTCTAGCTATTGCTAGATTTGATTTGCAAAAATTTTGTTAAGCATCTATGTGTCTATGCTCATTAAGGATTCATTTCTTTTCTTGTAATCTTATAATCAAATCTTTTTCCTGATTTGGGTGTCAGGGTAGTGCTAGCCTAAAAAAAAAAGCTGAAAAGTATCCCTTTTTCTCTTATCTTCTAAAGAAGTTTGTGTAGAATTGATCTTATTTCTTCTTAAATGTTAGGTAGAATTTACCATTGAAGCCATCAGGACCTGGTGTTTTCTCTATGGGAAGATTTTTAAAAATCTGATTAACTTAAAAATATTATTTTTATTGAGATAAATTCAATGTAAAACAAAAGTCACCATTTTAACCATTTTAACGTTTATAAGTCAGTGGTTTTTTTTTCCTATACTCAATATTGTGTAATCATCATCACTTATTCCAGAACATTTTTTTTTTTTGAGATGGAGTCTTGCTCTGTCACCCAGGCTGGAGTACAGTGGTGTGATCTCGGCTCACTGCAACCTCTGCCTCCCAGGTTCAAGCGATTCTCCCACCTCAGCCTCCAGAGTAGCTGGGACTACAGGTGTGCACCCGCCATGCCCAGATAATTTTTGTATTTTTTGTAGAGACGGGGTTTCACCATGTTGGCCAGGCTGGTCTCGAACTCCTGAACTCAATTGATCTGCCTGCCTCCGCCTCCCAAAGTGCTGGGATTACAGGTGTGAGCCACTGCGCCTGGCCTTCAGTTTCATTTTTATTTTTTTATTTTTTATTTATTTTTTATTTTTTTTGAGACAGAGTCTCGCTCTGTTGCCCAGGCTGGAGTGCAGTGGCATGATCTCGGCTCACTGCAAGCTCCGCCTCCCGGGTTTGTGCCATTCTCCTGCCTCAGCCTCCCAAGTAGCTGGGACTGCAGGCGCCCGCCACCACATCTGGCTAATTTTTTGTATTTTTAGTAGAGATGGGGTTTCACCGTGTCAGCCAGGATGGTCTTGACCTCCCAAAGTGCTGGGATTACAGGCATGAGCCACCACGCCCGAACTTCAGTGTCATTTTTGAAAGATATTTTCACTGAGCATAGACTCTTTAGATTGTCATTGTTTTTCCCTCAGCACTCTGAAAAATATTATTTCATTGTTTTCTGGCATGCATAATTTTTAAATAGTTGCTCTAGATTTTAGAGTATACATCTTTGATTTACCACCATCTACCTTCAAGTAATTCTCTATCACTTCATATATAAGAACTATAAGATAGTATACTTCCATTTTCTCCTGATTCCCAGTCTACAAAGGACATAAACCCCATGATATACTGCTATTATCTTTTCTTTTAATGATCAATTTTCTTTCTTTTAAATAGATAGAAAAAAAGAAAAACGTAGGTTGTATTTACCCATATTCTAAACATTTTACGTGCTTTTTATTCCTTTGTGTAAATCCAAATATCCATCTGGTATCATTTTCCTTCTGCCTGAAGAATTTCCTTTAACAGTTTTTGCCGTGCAGGTTTGCTGGCAATAAATTCCTTCAGTTTTTGTTTGTCCAAAAAGTCTTTATTTCACCTTCATTTTTAAAAGGTGTTTTCAATGAGCATAGACTTTTGAGTTGTCATTGTTTTTCCTTCAGCAATCTAAAAAATATCGTTCCATTGTCTTCTGGCTTGCCTAATTTGCATAAGAAATCTGCTTGATATGGTTTGGCTGTGTCCCCACCCAAATCTCATCTTGAATTGTAGTTCCCATGATCCCCACATGTCATGGGAGGGACCTGGTGGGAAGTGATTGAATCATGGAGGTGGTTTCCCGTATACTGCTCTCGTGATATTGAGTTCTCACAAGATCTGATGGCTTCATAAGAGTCTGGTCTTTCCCCTGCTTGCACTCATTCTCTCTCCTGCTGCTCTGTGAAGAGATGCCTTCCACCATGATTGTAAGTTTCCTGAGGCCTCCCCAGCCATATGAAACTGTGAGTCAACTAAACTCCTTTTCTTTATAAATTACCCAGTCTGGGGTGTTTCTTCATAGCAGCATGAGAACAGACTAATACACTGCTCTAATTCATATATTTTTTCTATTAAAAAAAAAATCTCTGGCTACCTACTAACAGTGACTTTTTTTTTTTTTTTTGAGACGGAGTTTTGCTCTTGTTGCACAGGCTGGAGTGCAGTGGCATGATCTCAGCTCACTTTAACCTCTGCCTCCCAAGTTCAAGCGATACTCCTGCCGCTGGGATTACAGGCATTTGACACCAAGCCTGGCTAATTTTTTGTATTTAATAGAGACGGGGTTTCACCATGTTAGTCAGGCTGGTCTTGAACTCCTGACCTCACATGATCCACCCACCTCAGCCTCCCAAAGTGCTGGGATTACAGGCATGTGCTACCGCACCTGGCCCTCACAGTGACTTTTAAGATTTTCTTTTTAACCAGGAGTGGTGGCTCCTGTCTGTAATCCCAGTGCTTTGCAGGCCAAGGTGGGAGGATCATCTGAGGCTGATCATCTGTTTGAGAACAGCCTGGGCAACAGAGCGAAACCCTGTCTCTACAAAATAAAAATTTTAATTAGCTAGACATGGTGGTGTGCACCTGTAGTTTTAGCTACTCGGGAGACTGAGGTGGGAGGATCACTTGAGCCCAGGAGTTCAAGGCTACCATAAGCTATGATTGCACCACTGCACTCCAGCCTGGGTAACGGAGTGAGACCCTGTCACTAAAAAATAAAAATAAAAAAGATTGTGTTATTGTCACTAGTTTTTGGTTTTTCAGATATTTTTCTGTCTCCCTCTCCTCCATCTGGGGCTCCAATTACATGTGTGCTAGACCTCTGGATATGACCCCATAGGTCACTGAGCTTCCATCAATTTTTAGTCTTTTTTTTTCTTGCTGTACTTCATTTTGGATAGTTTATTGTTGCAATCCTTTCTACAGAGTCTAAATGGCTGTTAATCCCATCCAATGTAATTTATTTTAATATTGTATTTTTATCTCTTGAAGCCTGATTTGTGTCTTTTGAAATATGTACTTTTCATTCCTCACTTCATGGAGTTCACGTTTTCCTTTATGTTCTTGAGCATATTGAGCATATTTATAAAAGCTATTTAAATGTCTTTGCCTGCCAATTCCATCATTTCTGTCATTTCTGGATATGTTTTTATGGCTTCTCCTCATTGTGGGTCACTCTTGCTTGCTTCTAGGTATATATGTTAATTAATTAATTTTTTTTTGAGACAGAATCTCGCTCTATCACCCAGGCTGGAGTGCAATGGTGTGATCTCAACTTGCTGTAACCTTGAACTCATGAACTCACATGATCCTCATACCTCAGCCTCTGGAGTAGCTGGTACTACAGGTGCACACCACCATGCTCAGCTGAGTTTTAAATTTTTTGTGGAGATAGGGTTTCAATATGTTGCCCAGTCTGGTCTTGAACTTCTAGCCTCAAGTGATCCTTCCACCTTGGCCTCCCAAAGGGTTGGGATTACAGGTGTGTGTGAGCCACCATGCCTGACCCCTATATGTCAATATTTAAATTAGAATCAACATATTGTGAATTTTATATTTCTGAGTGCTAGATTTCATTTTATTCCTCTAAAGAGTGATGGATTCTTTTTGGCAAACAGTTGAGTTATATGAAGATTCGTTCAATCTTTTCAAGGCTTGATTCAAGCCAGGCATGGTGGCTCACACCTGTAATCCCAGAACTTTGGGAGGCTGAGGTGGGCATATCACTTGAGGTCAGGAGTTAGAGACCAGCCTGGCAAAAGGGTGAAATCCTACTAAAAATACAAAAATTAGCTGGGTATGGTGGTGGGTGCCAGTAATCCCAGCTACTCGGGAGGCTGAGACAGGAGAATCACTTGAACTCTGGTGGTGGACTTTGCAGTGAGCCGAGATCGCTCCACTGTACTCCAGCCTGGATGACAGAGCGAGACTCCATCTCAAAAAAAAAAAAAAAAATTGTTAAATTGATGCATAATAGATGTACATACTTTTGGAGTACATGTGATAATTTAATACGTTCATATAATTTGTAAAGACTGAATCAGAGGCCAGACACGGTGGCTCATGTTTGTAATCCCAGTACTTCAGGAGGCCAGGGAAGGCAGACTGCTTGAGACCAGCCTGAGAACATAGTGAGACCCTATCTCCACAAAAAATAAAATGATTAGCTGGATGTGGTGGTGCATGCCTGTAGTCCTAGTTACTCAGGAGGCTAAGGTGGGAAGATCACTTGAGCCCAGGAGTTCGAGGTTGTAGTGAGTTATGATTGAACCACTGCACACCAGCTTGGGTGACAGAGCAAGATCTTGTCTTTAAAAGAGAAAAAGATTAAATCAGTGTATTTAAGATATCCATCACCTTAAATATTTGTCTTTTCTTTATGCAAGAAACATTTAAATTATTCTCTTCTAGCTATTTTGAAATGTATAATAGATTATGTAAACTATAGTCACCCTACTGATCTATTAAACACTATGTTTTATTTCTTCCATCAAACCATATATTTGTACCCATTAATCAACTTCTCTTCATCCCTCTCTCCCCCTACCCTTCCCAGCTTCTGGTAACCATCAGTCTATTTTTTATCTTTATGAGGTCTACTTTTTTAGCTCCCACATGTGAGTGAGAACAAGTGATATTTGTCTTTTTTTTTTTTTTTGAGACAGAGTCTCGCTGTCGCCCAGGCTGGAGTGCAGTGGCGCGATCTTGGCTCACTGCAGGCTCCGCCCCCGGGGTTCATGCCATTCTCCTGCCTCAGCCTCCCAAGTAGCTGGGACTACAGGCGCCTGCCACCTCGCCTGGCTAATTTTTTTTGTATTTTTAGTAGAGACAGGGTTTCACCTTGTTAGTCAGGATGGTCTCGATCTCCTGACCTCATGATCCGCCCGCCTCGGCCTCCTAAAGTGCTGGGATTACAGGCGTGAGCCACCGTGCCCAGCCAAAAACATTTTTTTTAATTAGCTAGGTGTGATGGCTCATGCCTATAGTCCCAGCTACTCCAGAGGCTGAGATGGGAGGATCTCTTGAGCCCAGGAGTTCAAGGCTGCAGTGAGTTAAGTTTACACCACTACACTCTAGCCTGGGTAACAGAACAAGACCCTGCCTCAAATAAATAAATAATAAATAGAGCTCTTTTAGAGATGGACTAGAGTAACCTTTATCCCAGGGCTAATTTAGCTCCACTTCAAAGACACAGCTCTTCTGGAGTCCCCATTGAATGCCTGTGTGTTTGACACAGCTTCTCCACTCTGGTTAGAAGGATGTTCAGCCATTCCAGGCTTTGTATAGACTCTAGGAATTGTTCTATTTACAGCTACGCAGTAATAGTTTTTTTTTCCCCCAGAAATTGCTTTTGCTCCACCTCATGGGTTTTGTCCTAAGTGTGTGCAGATTGTTGTTCACTCAAAGTCTCTAAGGGACCCTGTGTGGGTCTATGGGACTCTTCCTCTGCGTAGCTCCCTGTCTCTTGAACACTGCCCTGCAATTTTAGCTGCCTGAAGCTCTCCTTAACTCAGTAAGACTAAGCTTTCCCCAGACTCCCCCACCGGTGAGGCAGTCTGAAAACTGCCTCTAGGAAGCAGGCAGAGGCAATCACACAGTTCACCTCCTCTGCTCCCCTGCTCCCAGGGATCACAGACTGCCTGCTATCCAATGTCTGGAAATAGGCATTTCATATATTTTGTCCAGTTATGGTTGAAGGGCAATTCCCATAACTGTTAATCCTTCATAGACAGAAGCAAAACTTCCTATTAATTTTACCACAGGGAGAATACCCAACCTTATTGTATTTGAGAATGTTATATACCTACCTCACTTACTATTTTTGCCAGGTAGATGTGCATTTATTCTATTTTTCCATATATGTTAACTTCATACAACATAAGAGATATAATACAATAAAACACACCTTCATTAACTCTAAAAATTAATAGAAATGAAACTCTGGGAGTGTTTTTTTGGGGAAAAAATGAACATATCTGGAGGGACTAACCAGCCCAAACCCAGGGAAGAAGAAAATTCAAGATGGGCATTCTTATCTTCTGAGACACAGGATCAAAATACTTCAGGAGCTGTGCTACCATCCTTGATCTTTGGCAATATCCCATTCTCCACACTGTCATGGAGACAGCAGGGTACTAGTAAAGTGCATAGGCTTTGGGCTCAGAGAGACTAGGTATGTATCCCAGCTGGGGGCAAGCTGGACTTGTCTAATCTGCAAAGACTGTAAGATGCTTGCAGGCAGGGCCCACATCTTGCTCACTTTTTGTGGCTTCCCACATCTCTTAGCTCATCCATATGGGAGAAGTATAAAAAAGTTCCAATAGGAGGATTACATTTCATAAGTGAATACTTGCCAAGGTGCAGATGACTGATGATATGTTGATGATGACATGTCCAAGTAATATATTTGCATTTGAGACATATTTTCACCCCTTCCTGAGGTGAGCAGTAGGGAAGGGGTGAAATTGGTAAGTCAAATTGTTTGGTCAAATTCAACAACGACACAAACTTAACCATGGGTTGTTGGAAGTGACAGGACCTATCTCTCCAGGTTGTCATAAAGATGAATGAGTTGGTGCATTAATTCAACACACACTTATTGATCATACACTATGTACTAGCCACTGCTCTAGCTACCTAGGGCACAACAAAGAACAAAACAGACGAAAGTTTCCAACTTCATAGAGTTCATACGCTAGGAGAGGAAGGCAAAGAATACATGAGACATAAGTGAAATGTATGGTATATTACATGGTGTTATGTGCTACGTTAAAAAAAATAATAAAGCAGGCCAGGCCGGGCGCGGTGGCTCACGCTTGTAATCCCAGCACTTTGGGAGGCCGAGGCGGGTGGATCACGAGGTCAGGAGATTGAGACCACGGTGAAACCCCGTCTCTACTAAAAATACAAAAAATTAGCCGGGCGTGGTGGCGGGCGCCTGTAGTCCCAGCTACTCGGAGAGGCTGAGGCAGGAGAATGGCATGAACCCAGAAGGCGGAGCTTGCAGTGAGCCGCGATTGCGCCACTGCACTCCAGCCTGGGCGACAGAGCGAGACTCCGTCTCAAAAAAAAATAAATAAAATAAAATAAAGCAGGCCAGGCACAGTGGCTCACACCTGTATCCCAGCACTTTGGGAGGCCAAGGCAGGTGGATCATTTGAGCCCCAGAGTTTAAGCCCAGGAGTTTGAGCCCATGAGTTTGAGACCAGCAAGATGGCACAACCTTGTCTCTACAAAAAATACAAAAATTAGCCAGGCGTGGTGGTGCATGCCTGTAGTCCCAGCTACTTGGGAGGCTGAGGTGGGGGCATCACTTAAGCCCAGGAGGTTGAGGTTGCAGTGAGCCAAGATCACACCACTACATTCCAGCCTGGGCAACAGAGCGAGATGAGACCCTGTTTAAAAATAAAATTAAATTAAAATTAAAAATAAAGCAAATAAGGAGACTGAGAATGTTGGGGGATGCTATATACTGAATGTTTGTGTTCCCCTAAAATTCCTCTGTTGAAATCCTACCCCTCAAGGTGATAATATTAGGAGGTGGAGACTTCAAGAGGTGATTAGGTCATGAGAACAGAGCATCATGAACAGGATTAGCATCATCAAAAAAGAGGTTCCAGAGAGCTTTCTTGCCCCTCCTACCATGTGAGGACATAGTCATAGTAAGGAGATGGCCACCTAGGAACCAGGAAGTGGACCCTCCCCAGACTCCAAATCTGCCAGCACCTTAATCCTGGGCTTCCCAGTCCCTAGAATGGTGAGAAACAAGTGTCTGTTGTTAATAAGCCAAGCAGTCTATGGTATTTTGTTGTAGCAGCCTGAACAGACTAAAACAGGGTTCAATTTTCAAATAGTATATGAGTAGAAGGCTTCAGTGAGAAGGCGATCCTTTAGTCAAGATGGAGGGAAGTGAGGGAGCGAGGCACACAGGTCTCTGGATAAGAGGGTTCCAGCCGGAGAGAACAGCAAATGCAAAGGTCTTGAAGCAAGGGTGCAACTGATGTTGTTCAAGGAAGAAAGAGGCCCACAGGGCTGTAGTTGAAGGAAAAAAGAGTGGTGGGAGATGAGATAAGAGGAGTCAAGACCTGGATTGTCCAGGGTCTCACAGGCTGTGGGAAGGACTTGGGGTTTTGCTCTGAGTGAGCTGGGGCCGCTGGAGCACTTTGTGTAAAGGAATGACAGGCTCTGTCTGACATTTTAGCAGAATCCCCTGGCTGTTATGTGGAGAGTAAACAAAGGGGGTGCGCAAACGTCTGGCACAGGGAGACCAGCTGGGGGCTGTTGCAATCATCCCAGCCATAGATGCACGTTCAGCGCAAGAGCAAGTGCACTGCCCAGAAGATGCCTAATGCATGGACTCTGTCAGGATTGGCTGCATTTCCAGGAGCAGAAAGCATGAATCCGGCCAGGCGCATTGGCTCATGCCTGTAATCCCAGCACTTTGGGAGGTCAGGAGTTCAAGACCAACCTGGCCAACATGGCGAAACTCTGTCTCTACTAAAAATACAAAAATTAGCTGGGCGTGGTGCCATGCGCCTGTAATCCCAGCTACTCGGGAGGCTGAGACAGGAGAATCTCTTGAACCCAGGAGGCAGAGATTGCAGTGAGCCCTGAAATCATGCCACTGCACTCCAGCCTGGGTGACAGATAAAGACTCTCTCTCTCAAAAAAAAAAAAAAAAAAAAGTTGGGTCTAGGTGGTAGTTAATAGGACAGAAGGGAATTTGGATTTAGGACCTGGCAATTCAGCTGGTAAAATTCCCCTTCCATAGGTTTCAGCCGCCAATCATTTCTCACCTGCTGTCTCTGTGGGCTGGCTATATTTGCCTGAATCAAATACGTCACACCTTTAAGTAACCAGAGTCAACCAGGGTGTCCTCATTTGTCCCAGGTCTGGATGTGGTTGAGATAAAGCATACTGATTTTGGAGTCTCTCATGATTTCTGAAAAGTCAAAATCCTACCTGTCTTTCCAATCCCAGCGTGGGTGTCACCTGTTCTGAGAGGCTCTCCCTGGTTCCTTTCCCTGTGCAGATCCCTCACCCCACCCCAGGCTGAAAAAGAGCTGGGGTAGAAAGGAGCTGTCCTCTCCAGTGTCCTGCGATGCTGTCCACTCTGCTTTGATCTGGCCTGATGTAGCACCATTAATTAGATAAAAGCAGCTCCTAACAGGCCCAAATCATGGCCTCTTGAAAGGCCCTCTATCTAGTGGCATTATTAATAATGATAAAAGTGTTTTTACATTGACATCTAGGCTTCACAGCTTTTAAAGCTGGAAAATGGCATATTCTAGGAGGCTGGAAAGCATTATGGTTAGGATGTGGTTCTGGAACCCAATGATTGGAGCTGGAAGCCCAGTTCTACCACATGGGAAAATACCTTGACCTCACTTACAAACATCATTTAATATGTTTGTGTAAACAGTTAATCCATGCGCACATATAAAATCCAAAAGGTACAAAAGGATACACAGTAAAAATAATTATCTTCCCATCCCTGTCTCATAAGTCATCAGTCCCCACACCAGAATTAACTGAAACAATCAGTTTCTTTTTCTTTTTCTTTTCGAGACAGTTTCGCTCTTGTCACCCTGGCTGGAGTGCAATGGTGTGATCTCCGCTCACCCCAACCTCCGCCTCCTGGGTTCAAGCGATTCTCCTGCCTCAGCCTCCCAAGTAGCTGGGATTACAGGCACCCACTACCATGCCTGGCTAGTTTTTGTATTTTTAGTAGAGATGGGGTTTCACCATGTTGGCCAGGCTGGTCTCCAACTCCTGACCTCGTGATCCACCCACCTCAGCTTCCCAAAGTGCTGGGATTACAGGCGTGAGCCACTGCACCCAGCCTGCAATGATCAGTTTCATACTTAACCTTTTAGAGTCTCCATTTTCTCTTCCAGAGCTCTTTGCTTTTGCCTCGTTGCACTCTTGAAAGTGCACCTCAACATGGGGCACCAGCAGCTCTACTGGGGCCAGCCTCAAAAATTGGGTCAGGGTTCTCACTCTTGTGTTGGCTCAAACTGGACCAGCCTGATTTGGAAATACAGCCTCAATGTGTGCTGCCAGTGTTTTTGTCAGTCCACAAAGGGTATAGGTTTCATTAAGCCAGGCTATGTGATCTGGCTGGAATAGATTATCCAAGGCATCCACCCAGTGAAAGAAACCATGCTAGCTCTTTGTATATTAAAACAAACAAATAAACAAACAAAAAACAACTTTCCCCCCAAAATTTCTCTTCTGTAGAATAAGAACAACGACACTCGCTCAGCCTCCCATCCAAGGCTTTTATAAAGTTAAAATTAAATTAGTGAATTGTAGAGCCCATACTAATGGAAGGATAGCCTACGCAAGCAAGGGACAGGATCCTGGAACTTTCAGACTGGCTGGAGCACGTCACACCTTTATGTAACTAGAGTCAATCAGGGTGGGCCGGGCGCAGTGGCTCGCACCTGTAATTCCAGCACTTTGGGAGGCCGAGGCGGGCAGATCACATGAGGTCAGGAGTTTGAGACCAGCCTGGCCAACATGGCGAAACCCTGTCTCTACTTGAGACAGGGTTTTGACCTCATTTACAAACATCATTTAATATGCTTGTATAAACAGTTAATCCATGCACACACATAAAATCCAAAAGGTACAAAAGGATACACAGTAAAAATAATTATCTTCCCATCCCTGTATCATAAGTCATCAGTCCCCACACCAGAATTAACTGAAATGACCAATTTTTGTTTTTTGAAGAGTTTTTTGTAAAAATACAAAAAATTAGCCGGGCATGGTGGTGCACGCCTGTAATCCCAGCTACTTGGGGAGACTGAGGCAGGAGAATCACTTGAACCCAGAAGGCGGAGGTTGGGGTGAGCCGAGATCACGCCACTGCACTCCAGCCTGGGTGACGAGAGCAAAACTCTGTCTCAAAACAAAACAAAACAGAGTGAATCAGAGTGTCCTCATTGGTCCCAGGTCTGGATGTGGTTGAGATAAAGCATACTGATTTGTGGAGTCTCTCATGATTTCTGAACAGTCAAAATCCTACCTGTCTTTCCAATCCCAGTGTGGGTGTCACCTGTTCTGAGAGGCTTTCCCTGGTTCCTTTCCCTGTGCAGATACCCCACCCCACCCCAGATGTGCTCTTTGCCTCTTCAGGGCCTCCAGCATCTCCTGCTTAGACCTCTCTGTGCTTCAGGAGGGCTTTCCCTTGCTTGCTGACCTGTTGCAAGGTGGCCTCCTGTGGTAGAGTGAGCAAGGCTTGGATTGTGACTTCCCCACCCACTGACTATGTGACCTGCGCAAGTCATTAAACCTCTCTAAACCTCAGTTTTCTAATCCACAGATTTTGGTTAATAACGTTTACCCCTCAGGCAACAGTTCTTAAACTTCCACCTCTTAGGACCCCTTTTATACGCTGAACAATTAAAGACCACAAAGAGTTTTTGTTTATGCCAGTTATATCCATGTATTATCCATATATTTACTATATTAGAAACATAACTGAGAAATTAAAACATTTATTTGTTTAAAAATAACAATAGGAAACCCATTACATGTGGACATAGCTGTTTGTTTGTTTGAGACGGGGTCTACTCTGTCGCTCAGCTGGAGTGCGGTGGCATGATCTCGGCTCACTGTAACATCTGCTTCCTGGGCTCACGTGCTCCTCCCACCTCAGCCTCCCAAGTAGCTGGGACTACAGGCACACACCATGACACCTGGCTAATTTTTGTATTTTTTGTAGAGACAGGGTTTCATCATGTTGCCAAGGCAGGTCTTGAACTCCTGAGCTCAAGTGATCCACCCCCCTCAGCCTCCCAAAGTGCTAGGATTACAGGCACGAGCCACCGCGCCCAGCAACATAGTTATTTTTAATTTGTTTCTTTTCTTTTTTTAGAGATGGGGTTTCACTATGCTGTCCAGGCTGGTTTTAAACTCCTGGCCTCAAGCAATCCTCCCACCTCAGCCTCCCAAAGTGCTAGGATTACAGGCATGGCCACCACACCTGGAACTATTTTTAATTTTTAAAGTGTTATTTAGCCAGGCGTGGTGGCTCCCGCCTATAATCCTAGCACTTTGGGAGGCTGAGGCAGGCGGATTGCCTGAGCTCAGGAGTTTGAGATCAGCCTGGGCAACATGGTGAAACCCCGTCTCTACTAAAAAAAAAATAATAATAATACAAAAAATTAGCTGGGCATGGTGGCGGGTGCCTGTAGTCCTAGCTACTCGGGAGGCTGAGGCAGGAGTATTGCTTGAACCCAGGAGGCGGAGGTTGCAGTGAGATGAAATTGCACCACTGCACTCCAGCCTGGGCGACAGAGTGAGACTCCGTCTCCATAAATAAATAAATAAATAAATAAATAAATAAATAAAGTGTTATTTATATTTTCCCAAACAAAAATATTTACCAAGAAGAATATTCCTTTACATTTTTGCAAATTTCTTTAATAGGAGATAGCTGGATTCTCACATTTGTTCTATATTCAATCCGTTGAGCTATGTACTTTTAATTGAACTATGTGAAGAAAATCCAACCCCATGCAAATGTATAGTTGGGAAGAGTATTTTAGTAGTCTTCTCAAATTATTATAGATACTCTTTGGCCCTACACCAAAAGTCAGTAAGTGGCAGTTTTTTAGAGTCAGTTGCCATGCGAAATCTGCACCTATGTCAATAAATTTTCTATACTCCCTTACATTGAATTCCATGGGTCTGGCCAGGCACGGTGGCTCACACTTGTAGTAATCCCACCACTTTGGGAGGCCGGGGTAGGTGGATCACTTGAGGTCAGGGGTTCGAGACCAGCCTGACCAACATGGTGAAACCCTGTCTCTACTAAAAATAAAAATAAAAATAAAAATAAAAAACTAGCCAAGCATGGTGGTGCACACCTGTAATCCCAGCTGCTTGGGAGGCTGAGGCAGGAGAATTGCTTGAACCCGGGAGGCGGAGGTTGCAGTGAGCTGAGATCACACCATTGCACTCCAGCCTGGGCAACAAAAGCGAAACTCCCTCTCAAAAAAAGATAAAAAATAGGCCGGGCGTGGTGGCTCATGCCTGTAATCCTAGCACTTTGGGAGGCCGAGGTGGGTGGATCATGAGGTCAGGAGATCGAGACCATCCTGGCTAACATGGTGAAACCCCATCTCTACTAAACAAAACAAAACAAAAAAATTGGCCAGACGTGGTGGCAGGTGCCTCTAGTCCCAGCTACTCGGGAGGCTGAGGCAGGAAAATGGCGTGAACCCGGGAGGCGAAGCTTGTGGTGACTTTAGATCGCACCACTGAACTCCAGCCTGGGCGACAGAGCGAGACTCAGTCTCAAAAAATATATATATATATATATAAAATAAAAATAAAATCCACTTTAAGTGGATCTTTTACCTATGCATGATTTTGTAACTTTTTACATTAGGCGTTTGGGAAGTATTGATTTACTGAATATGCCAGTCTTCCAAAAGCTGATACATTTTATTCTCAACACAGAATAATCATATGGCTAATATTACCACCAATCTCATCAGAAAAGTCTGTCAGTACCAGGAATCTATCAGGCTCAACATGGTAGACACAAGTTTCCCCAAATTCTAATTTTCACTCGAAAACTCAAATTTTTCAGCTGGATACAAAAACAGAAAAAAAGAAAACTCATATTTTATTTTTGGCAATAAATACTATCAGTTGTTTTTCTTGAAGTGGCAGTCTCATTTGTTTATTTTTGAGAAAATGTCTATCCAGTATTCAAATCTGATTAACCATAGTTTGTCTACAGGCATTCTTTCAAATAAAAATGATGTTCCATGAGAAAAGTGACTAATTTAGCTTGCAACTCAAACAATCATACATCATACAAAAGTACATGTACTCTTTCTTTTTCTATTTTTTTTTTTTTTTTTTTTTTTTGAGACTGGGTCTCACTCTGTCACCCAAGCTGGGGTACAGTGATGGGATTTTGGATCATTGCAACCTCTGCCTCCCGGGCTCGAGCAGTCCTCCCACCTCAGCCTCTGGAGTAGCTGGGACAACAGTCATGCACCAACATGCTTGGCTACTTTTTGTATTTTTTTTGTATGTTGCCCAGGCCAGTCTCCAACTCCTGGACTCAAGCGATCTGCCCAACTCAGCCTCCCAAAGTGCTGGGGTTTCAGGCGTGAGCCACTGCACCCAGCTCACAAGTACTTTCCTTGAGACAACTATTGTACTTTAGAATTTGCTAGAAGTGCTTTCTGTGTATTTCTCAATTTTTGGAAAGAATGGTAAGAAGACATGGACTCAGGTGGAGATTTAATAAGATTAATAATTTTTACTGCTTTCCTCTGACATTTTTAGTGAAATGAATATTTTTCCTGCAAGTGTGGTGAAGAATGCAATGACCTTTAGTACAGTTTGGTGCCACTGCCTTGATTTCTGCTCAGTCACCAGCAGTCCTACCCACTGGCTTAGTCCATTTTTTGTTGCTATCAAACAATACTTGAGACTGAGTAATGTATGAAGAAAAGAAATTCATTTCTTAAAATTCTGGAGGCTGGGAAGTCGAGATTGAGAGGCCTGAATCTGCTGAGGACGTTCTTGCTGTGTCATCCCATGGCAGAAGGTGGAAGGGCAAGAAAGCACATGAGACAGAGAGACGAAGGGTGCTGGACTCATCCCTTTATGAGGAGCCCACTCCCACCATAACTAACCCACCCTCGCCATAACCTCTTAAGGATCCCAACTCTTAATACTGTCACAGTCGCAATTAAATTTCAACATGAGTTTTGGAGGACATGTTCAAACCATAACACCCACCATTGCTCTTGCACCATCAGTGCAAATGTCAGTACAGTGAAAAAGGTAATGAAATCGCAGTATTGTAATGAAACTAGTTTTGGCCTTGTGGATCCCCTGAAAGGATCTCGGGGACCATCGGGGTCAGCAATCTATACTTCAAGAATCACTGCCTATAGAGTTACTGTGAGAATTAGATAAAATAATGTATGCAAAGCAGTTGGCATGGTGCCTAGAATATTCCAAGTGCTTAATAAGTTCTAGCAACTCCATTTATTCTTCAAAATGATTTCACGTATTTCATTTCCCAGCGACTTCTATGTCCTCACCACATCTAGCCCAAACTGCCTTTGTAGAATGAACTTTATACTTTTCTCTGAGCTTCTCAAAAGAAGGGCACATATTCCTAACAGAGGCCTGCCTAGTATCCAACTTATTTAAATGAATATATGAACTAGTCAAGGCAAATGTGCCAAATTCCATTTTATAGATTAAAAATGCTGTATGTCTGAGACTGCCTGACTTTTCAGTTGTAAGGTCAATGCTGTGGGCGGTGGGTGGGGTAGGGTGGAGAGGCAGGGGAGGGTTGGGGGTGGGGTGGAGAGGCAGGGGAGGGTTGGGGGGTGGGAAGGAGAGGCAGGGGAGGGTTGGGGGGTGGGGGAGAGGCAGGGGAGGGTTGGGGGGTGGGGTGGAGAGGCAGGGGAGGGTTGGGGGGGGGGGGGAGGGGAGGGTTGGGGGGTGGGGTGGAGAGGCAGGGGAGGTTGGGGGGTGGGAAGGAGAGGCAGGGGAGGGTTGGGGGGTAGGGTGGAGAGGCAGGGGAGGGTTGGGGGGTGGGGTGGAGAGGCAGGGGAGGGTTGGGGGTGGGAAGGAGAGGCAGGGAGGGTTGGGGGGGGGGGGGGGGGGGGTTGGGGGGGGGAAGGAGAGGCAGGGGAGGGTTGGGGGTGGGGTGGAGAGGCAGGTCAGGGTTGGGGAGTGGGGTGGAGAGGCAGAGGAGGGTTGGGGGTGGGGTGGAGAGGCAGGGGAGGGTTGGGGAGTGGGGTGAAGAGGCAGGGGAGGGTTGGGGGGTGGGGTGGAGAGGCAGGGGAGGATTAGGTACCAAAGTGGGGATTATTGATTCTTGCATTCTGTGAATATGCTGTATCCTCCTTCCATTTACTTAGGTCTTTAATTTCTCTTGGCAATGTGCATACAGGTCTTGCCCGTCTTTCATTTAAATCATTTCTAGGCACTTTATGTTATTTTCAATAGATTGAAAGAATCAATATTATAAATATGTCAATGTTCCTTAAATTCAATGCAATCCCTAATCAAAATCCCATCAAAACAAGCTAATTCTATTTATTTATTTATTATTTTTATTTATTTTATTATTTTTATTTGAGATGGAGTTTCGCTCTTGTTGCCCAGGCTGGAGTACAATGGCGTGATCTCAGCTCACTGCAACCTCTGCCTCCCAGGGTCAAGCTATTCTCCTGCCTCAGCGTCCCTAGTAGCTGGGATTACAGGCATGCACCACCACGTCTGGCTAATTTTGTATTTTTAGTAGACATGGGGTTTCTCCATGTTGGTCAGGCTGGTCTCAAACACCCAACCTCAGATGATCCGCCCGTCTCAGCCTCCCAAAGTGCTGGGATTACAGGTGTGAGCTACCATGCCTGGCCAAAACAAGCTAATTCTAAAATGCATAAAGAAATGCAAAGGGGCCGGGTATGGTGGTTCACGTTTGTAATCCCAACACTTTGGGAGGCCAAAGTGAGTGGATCACTTAAGCCCAAGAGTTCAAGACCAGCCTGGGCAACATGGCAAAACCCTGTCTCTACAAAAAATACAAAAAAAAAAAAAAAAATAGCCAAGCATGATGGCATGTGCCTGTGGTCTGAGATACTTACTTAGCTACCTGGTTGGCTGAGAAGGGAAGATAGTTTAATTTTAAGGCTGGGAGGTTGAGGCTGCAGTGAGCCGTGATCGTACTCCACTCCACTCCAGCCTGGGCAACAGAGTTAGACCCTGTCTCAAAAAAACAAAAAACAAAAAACAAAATAAAAAAACAAAGAAAAAAGGATCTAGGGTAGCCAAAATAATCTTGGAAAAGAAGAAAAAATCTTAGGACTTACACTAGCTGATTTGAAGACAATAAAACTATGATAATGAAGACAGTGTAGTATTGGGAAAGGATAAACAATGACATCAATGGGACAGGAGAGTTCAAAAACAGCCACACAAAATACAATCCACTGATTTTGATGAGGATATCAAGGCAATTCAATGGGTAAAGGGCAGCTACATCAATAAATTGTGCTGGAACAAGTAGTTATTCATATAGAAGCAATGAAGCGACTTTCATCTCATACCATACACAAAAATTAATTCAATTTTTTTATACACCTACACATGAAAGCTAAAACTCTAAAGCCTCTGAAAGGAAACATTAGAGACTATCTTCACAAACTTGGAGTAGGCAAAGATTGTTAAGGTAGGGACAGAAAGCTAAATAAGCACGAAAGAAAATTTCCCTCTGTTCCCAGAATCTCCCTTTGGGCTGGCAACCCCTCCTGTACCTCCGGGTGCTAATAGTTGCCCCTGATGCTCCATGCAGAGCCCCTAGCCCTGCACTCCCATCACCATGGGCTTCTGAAAGCTGAGGGTCGTTGGGTAGCATTTACACAAATTTTGCCACGATTTATCCAACATTTCCCTTTAAAGCATCTCCTTTTTTATATATATATTTATTATTTATTTATTTATTTATTTTTTTGAGATGGAGTCTCACTCTGTCACCCAGGCTGGAGTGCAGTGGTGCAATCTTGGCTCACTGCAACCTCCACCTCCCAAGTTCAAGCGATTCTCCTGCCTCAGCCTCCCAAGCATCTGGGACTACAGGTGCACACCACCACGCCCAGCTAATTTTTGTATTTTTAGTAGAGACGGGGTTTCACCATATTGGCCAGGATGGCCTCGATCTCTTGATCTCATGATCCACCCGCCTCAGCCTCCCAAAGTGCTGGGATTACAGGCATAAGCCACTGTGCCCAGCCTATTTATTTATTTTTGAGACAGAGTTTCGTTTTTGTTGCCCAGGCTGGAGTGCAATGGTATGATCTCGGCTCACTGCAACCTCTGCCTCCTGGGTTCAAGCAATTCTCCTGCCTCAGCCTCCCAAGTAGCTGAGATTACAGGCACATGCCACCACACCCAGCTAGTTTTTGTATTTTTAGTAGAGATGGGGTTTCACCATGTTGGTTAGGCTGGTCTCGAACTCCTGACCTCAGGTGATCCACCTGCCTTGGCCTCCCAAAGTGTAAAGCATATCCTTTTCACTTACATCTTGTCCTATCTATTTTAGCCCTGTCTAAATAATCACTGCTGTGAAATTCCTAGTTTGATAGGTTTGTCATTTTTCTCCATTACGTATTAGAATAAATTGTAACCGGTAAATGTTTAAAATGTGTGAACAACCTAAAATGCTTTCATGTACTGCACTTAGGGTTTTTCCATGTTCTTGTGTAGGAATGTGTGTGAGCATGTCTGTGTGGGGGTGAGTGTGGGTGTGGGGGTTGTGGATGTGAGTGTGGGTGTGGGGGTGAGTGTGGGTGGGGGGGTGTGGGTGTGGGGGTGGTGTGGGGAGTGTGGGTGTGAATGTGGGTGTGGGGTGAATGTGGGTGTGGGGTGAGTGTGGGTGTGGGGTGAGTGTGGGTGTGGAGGTGGGGTGGGGGTGAGTGTGGGGTGAGTGTGGGTGTGGGGGTGGTGTGGGTGTGGGTGGTGGGTGTGGGGGTGTGGGGTGAGTGTGGGTGTGATGTGGGTGTGGGTGTGAATGTGGGTGTGGGGGTGAGTGTGGGTGTGGGGGTGAGTGTGGGTGTGGAGGTGTGAGTGGTGAGCATGTGAGTGGGAATGTGCGAGTGCGTGTGCCTGAGTGTGTGGTGTGTGAGTGTAGTGTGAGATGGGGCTGAAGGAAGTCTAGGCTGACTACATAATGATGAGTCCTAGTCTGGGTGACCCACACTTCCCGGCAATGAGCCACATTCACTAGGAACCAGGCAGGGCAGAGGAAAGGCATGTGGGGCAGAGGCCCCCACCCCCTTTTCTGCTCATTGCCCACAGGCCCTCAGAGGAGAGAAGGCTCTGTCAGTGGCCAAGGGAGTACCTGGCTTCGGCCCGGCAGCCTGGTAACCATCACCAGGGACTAGGAGTACTTCTGGGAACAGCAGGCGGGGGCAGATCCTTCACTGCTATATTTATAGGTCTGGATTTAGCACAGGACCTTGAGGCGAGGGACTCAGATCCAAAGTTTTCAATATGTTCTTCCCCCGGCAACCTTGTGCAAGGGATATTTTTATAGGAGCTCAGAGAAGCCAGGAAAGTTCCTCAAGGTCCCACAGCTACGACATTCGGAGTTAGAGGAGGACCCAGGCCTTCTGGTTCTAAGATCAAAGGCTTTTCCAATATAGCAGGGTAGTACGGCACCTCCCAAAAGCACTGTGCCACCTGCTGCCCAGGTGTGAGAACCCAGGAAGGCGTGCCAAGTGCCACCCAATTTCATTGGTTCTTCTTGTACAGATCTGCCTCAGTGGTCTCAGCTGAGTGGTTCTTGCTCCCATCTCCATGGCAAACTCCTCAGCCAGAAACGGCTGGCCTCCCAGGCACAGGAGACCCATGAGCAGGGGTGATATTCCACAGAGCACCTGGCCTGCAAGGGCACTGACTGAACAGAACTAACGTCAGCTTGAGGAATGGGGGCAGGGTCCTGGGGGTTAGGGGGGTGGTTCCTGAGGAGGCATCACAGCAGCCAGTGCACTGGGGACAGTTGTGGGGCCTCAGGACAGTGGCTACTGACCAACCAGGAAGGAAGCATTTGCATATGTAAACAAGCCATATTGGCACACCCGCACACTGTGGCTGCATGCCAGCCTTGCTCAAGAGAGCTCCTGTATGTTCACTCTTCTCAGAGGCAGAAGATGAGGAAGCTCCTTTCTCTGTCCCTCCCTCTTTTGCATTATGTGAACTGGGCCCCTCAGTGCCAGGCACAATACTGAAGATAAGAAGACAATAAAATCCAGAGCCCTGCCTGCCCCCAAGGAGCTCCGGCCTGTTTTCCCAGGGGATGCCCTCTCGATAATCCGGCCCCTGTCGAGGGGCCAGGTTGGTTAGTGCTGGTCAAGGGGCACACAGAGAACCCAGACCTAGTCCTGCATGCAGGCCCCCCACAGTCTTGTTTTGGGCCTCATAGTGGAAAATATACATAGGAACTGATAAGGCTAAAGAGGCTTCATATTAAAGAGAGCGGGATACATCCTGCAGCATGCGGGACCATCGCCAGCTCCGACCGGAGTGTTATTTGGGAGCCCCAGACTCCTGCATAAGGACCTGCCTTCATCTCACTTAGCCATTCCAAACGTTACTGAACATGAAATCACTCTAGGGGGGTCATGGTTAAAGGTTTATTTTAATATGTAATGGAGGCCGAGCACGGTGGCTCATGCCTGTAACCCCAGCAGCTTGGGAGGGCGAGGCAGGTGGATCACTTGAGCTCAGGAGTTCAAGACCAGTCTGGCCAACATGATGGAACCCTGTCTCTACTAAAAATACAAAAATTAGCTGGGCATGGTGGCAGGTGCCTGTGATTCCAGCTACTTAGGAGGCTGAGGCAGGAGAATCGCTTGAACCCAGGAGGTGGAGGATACGGTGAGCTAAGATCGTGCCACTGCACTCCAGCCTGGGCAACAGAGTGAGTGAGATTCCATCTCAAAAAAAAAAAAAAATACGTGTGTGTGTGTGTGTGGTGTGTGTGTGTATGTGTGTGTGTGTATGTAATGGAGACAAACCTGTCAACTAGGAGCTTCACACCACTCTCATAGCAGCTGCTGCCCCCCACACTTGCTTATTCCATCTTTGGGTCTTTCTGCTCAGAACTCAGAGTCCTAGGGGAGGAAGCTGGAATGACAGCCCCAGCAAGACTGTGCATAAGGAGAGAAGGATTCCCCCTAAAAATCAAAGCTGGGTCCTGCTTTCAAAAGAAGGGAAAAATATAAGTTGGACCAACAAATAACAGCAAATATTCCACTGGTTTAGGAGGGAGGTGGGTGGTGCTGGGACAGGGCATGGACTTGGGGCCAAGGAGACATGGGTTAGAACCCAAGCCCTGGCACGGCTGGCACTGTGGACATCCCCCACTTAAAACCCCACCAGGCTTCCACTTGCTCCTGGGAAAAAGCCTCCAATTCTTTCAAGACTCTGCAAGCTCTACCTCCAGACTCATCGCCTGGACGTGAGCCATTACTTCTCTCTACAGAGCTTTCCCTCTTCCCTTCCTCTGTGTATAGTTAACACCTCCTCAGCCTTCTGGCCTCACTCATAGCCTCATCGGCCTGGTTGCCTAAATATATATATTAAGAGAGAAAGATTGAGATTTTGATTTTAAGGAATTGGCTCATGTGATTTTGGAGTTTGGCAAGTCCCAAATCTATTGGGCAGGTCGGCAGACTGGAAATTCAGCTAAGAGCTGAAGTTGCAATCTTGAGCTCAAAATCCACAGGGCAGCAGGCTGGAAACCCAGGCAAGGGTTTGATGTTGCAATCTTGAGGCAGAATTTCTTGTTTGTTTGTTCTTAAGCCCTTCAACTGATTGAATGAGGCCCACCCACATTATGGAGGGTAATCTGCTTTACTGAAAGCCTACTGACCGTAAAAGTTAACCACATATAGGCCAGGCACGGTGGCTTACACCTGTAATCCCAGCACTTTGGGAGGCTGAGGCAGGCAGATCACTTGAGATCAGGAGTTCAAGACCAGCCTGGCCAACATGGTGAAACCCCGTCTCTACTAAAAATACAAAAATTAGCTGGGCATAGTGGCACGTGCCTGTAGTCCCAGCTACTCGGGAGGCTGAGGCAGGAGGATCACCTGAACCTGGGAGGTGGAGGTTATAGTGAGCAGAGATTCTACCACTGCACTCCAGCCTGGGTGACAGAGCTAGACTCCTCAAAAAAAAAAAAAAAAAAAAAAAAAAATTTTTAACCGCATATAAAGAATACCTTCATAGCAGCATCTAGGCTAGTATTTGACCAAACCACCAGGTACCACAGTCTAGCCAAGATGATGGGTAAAACTAACCATCACACCTTCCCTGACTTCTGGGGAAGATGGGCACCTCATCTGCTCCCCTGTCCTCACTTACATGCTATTCTGGGGGCTGTGTTCCCTTCTTCATAGAACTATGGCACTTTGTACTATTTATTTGTTTATCTTTGTTGTTCTCCCGAATTTCCACTGAGCTGCCATTAAAATAATTAAGTAGAAGGTCATTAGACTGAGGTGGTTTTAAAGTCCTAGGTTCTTATGTAAGTAAACTGAATCCTAATTCAAAATTAAAGAGAAAATTGGCCTGGTGCAGCAGCTCACACCTACACCTTGGGAGGCTGAGGTGGGTGGATCACTTGAGCTCAGGAGTTTGAGACCAGCCTGAGCAACATGGTAGAATCCCGTCTCTACGAAAAATACAAAAATTAGCTGGGCATGGTGGCGCACGCCTGTGGTTCCAGCTATTTGGGAGGCTGAGGCAGGAGGGTCGCTGGAGCCCAGGAAGTCAAGGCTACAGTAAGCCACGATCTCACCACTGCACTCCAGCCTGGGTAACAGAGTGAGACCCTTACTCAAAAAATAATAAAATGCTTAAAAAGTTAAAAAAAATTAAAAATAAAAGAAAAGAAAACCGTCCAGGTGTGGTGGCTCACACCTGTAATTCCAGCACTTTGGGAGTCTGAGGCAGGCAGATAGTCGAGCCCAGGAGTTCAAGATCAGCCTGGGTAACATGGCAAAACCCTGGCTCTACAAAAAATAAAAAAAATTACCCAGGCATGGTGGTGTGCACCTGTAGTCCCAGCTACTCAGAAGGCTGAGGTGGGAGGATCATTTGAGCCCAAGAGGCGAAGGTTGCAGTGAGCCGTGATCATGCCACCTCACTCTAGCCTGGGTAACAGAGTGAGATCCTGTCTCAAAAACAAAACAAAACAAAAAGAAAAGAACAAGAAAATGAAACTTAAGTTCAGCAAATCACAGGTGGCCAACTGGGTGTATATTATATAATCTCGAACTTCCCATAGGATAGTCCGAATAAGGCAATTGCTAAAATATTAACCAGTCAAATAATTTTTTTGCTCTCTTCTGCATTCACCCTATAAAAGCCTTCCCCTTGTACCCCATTGGCAGGGCCCCGAGCCTGCTTTGAAGTCTCTGTTTTAGGGCTGGGTGCAGTGGCTCACACCTGTAATCCCAGCACTTTGGGAGGCTGAGGCAGGCGGATCACCTGAGGTCAGGAGTTTGAAACCAGCTTGGTTAACATGCCGAAACCCCGTCTCTACCAAAAATACAAAAATTAGCCAGGTGTGGTGGCTGGCACCTGTAATCCCAGCTACTTGGGAGGCTGAGGCACGAGAATCACTTGAACTTGGGAGGTGGAGGTTGCAGTGAGCTGAGATGGCTCCACTGCACTCCAGCTTAGGCAACAGAGGGAGACTTCATTCTAAAAAAAAAAAAAAAAAAAGGTCTATTTTAAAATCACCCTATAAAACCCTCTGTTTTAGAGATGCCCAATTCATGAGTTGCTATTTGCTCAAATAAACTAACATTTTAATGTGCTTCAGTTTACCTTTTAACATTCCTTTTTTTTTTTTTTTTTGAGACGGAGTCTCCTCTGTCGCCCAGGCTGGAGTACAGTGGCGCGATCTCGGCTCACTGCAAGCTCCGCCTCCCGGGTTCACGCCATTCTCCTGCCTCAGCCTCTCCGAGTAGCTGGGACTACAGGTGCCCGCCACCACGCCCGGCTAATTTTTTTTTTGTATTTTGAGTAGAGACGGGGTCTCACCGTGGTCTCGATCTCCTGACCTCGTGATCCACCCGCCTCGGCCTCCCAAAGTGCTGGGATTACAAGCGTGAGCCACTGCGCCCGGCCTCCTTTTAACATTCCTAAGGTGTGAATTTGTGTTATGTATTCTTAAGTCTTCAGATGCTTATTTAATCTGAAGATTTAGGTGTTTCTTTAGTTTTGATCAATTCTCAGCCATTTTCTCTTTAAATATTGCTCCTTATTTCCTCTTTGATCTCATTTTTCCCTGTATGTCTCTTAGCTACAAGTGCTTCCATACTGTTCTTGCTGTGCTGCTGAGAGGGTGATTTTTTTCAGAGGCATCACCCAGTTTGCTAAGTGTCTCTTTAGCTCCATCTTGTTCTGCTGTTTAATCCATTAATTCTAATAAATAATCCTTTTTTTTTTTTGAGACAGAGTCTTGCTCTTGTTGCCTGGGCTGGAGTACAATGGGGCAATCTCAGCTCACTGCAACCTCTGCCTCCCGGGTTCAAGCAATTCTCCTGCCTCAGCCTCCAGAGTAGCTGGAATTACCATGCCTGGCTACTTTTTTTGTATTTTTTTAGTAAAGATGGGGTTTCACCATGTTGGCCAGGCTGGTTTCGAATTCCTGACCTCAAGTGATCCGCCCACCTTGGCTTCCCAAAGTGCTGGGTAAAATTACAGTCATGAGCCACTGCACCCAGCCCTAAATAATTCTTAAAGCTGTATTTTTCATTTCTAGAACTTCTGTTTGATTTGTTTCTCATCATTTTTTAATATTATCTTGTTTCTGATTATTATTTCTTTTCTATTTAAAAATTCTCTATAATTATTTAACCTATTTATTTTATAACTTCAGGTTTCTCTACTACTTCTGCTTCTTAGGGGATGAATTCTGATTGGTTTGGTTTGGTTTGGCTTCGGTTTTGTATTTACTGATTATCTCTTATGGTGGTTTGTTTCCCTGTGTGATTTGTAATTTTTTGTTGGGAAACTCATCTCCAGTGGAAGGTTGTTTTTGCTGTGGAATGCCTGTGAGGCTGGGTTGTGAAAATGTATAGAGTACCTTGGGTTTTGCTTCTGTCAGGGCCCTAGGTTCTGGACTTTTTTTTTTTTTTTTTTTTTTTTTTTTTTTTTTTTTTTTTTTTTTTTTTGAGACAGAGTCTCCAGTCATCCAGGCCAGAGTGCAGTGGCATGATCTTGGCTCACTGCAACCTCCACCTCCTGGGTGAGGTTGATTCTCCTTGCCTCAGCCTCCCGAGTAACTGGGATTACAGGTGCACACCACCACCTTTGGCTAATTTTTGTACTTTTAGTAGAAAAGGGGTTTCACCATGTTGGCCAGACTGATCTTGAGCTTCTGGCCTTAAATGATCCTCCTGCCTCAGCTACCGAAAGTGCTGGGATTACAGGCGTGAGCCACCACACCCGGCCTCTGGACTAACTTTTAGATTAACTTTTTGGCATAGGAATCCTGGGACCAGTGGCATGCCAAAGCGGGGGATGAGGCTGGAGCAGTCCATCTCTCTCCTCCAAGTGAGGGAGGCCTGGCCTTTCCATCTTTCACATGAAATTTTCTCCCACCCAAGACTTCTACAGTGAGAAAACTGTTGCCCCTTCTGCAGGCCCAGTTGGTAGTTTTTCCAGCCTTTCTTTTCTGCGACTGGGATACTCCTCAAGGCTCCAAGCTGTATTCAGCTGGATCAGTTCCAACTCTCCTGCCTCAAATAGCCTGGGGCTGTTTTTGAAGAGGCTTTAGAGCTCTGGGCTCTAGGCCTTAGGGCCTGTATCTAGTCAAAACCTCACAAACCGGAGGCTTAGCTCTCACTCCATTTTCTGGCTTTGAGTTCTTGAAACTATTTCTGGAATCTGGGGTTTTCCTTTCTCTTGAGCTCAGCTTTGTATTTTCAAGTGTTTTTCTTGTATTTTATGCAGCATTTTTATAGTAATGAGGGGCTGCCTGAAACAGTGCAATCTGGCATGTTGCCAAAAGCCTTCTGCTGCATTGACCTGTGATTATTCAAGGAATATAGTCCTCTCCACTGGACCGTAAACCCCATGAGGCAGGGGCTATGTTGACTTTGCTGAATTCCCAGCTTCTAAAAAGGACCAAGCACATGGCAAGGGATCTATATATATATATATATCTATAGACAGTGTCTCACTATGTTGCCTAAGCTGGTCTCGAACTCTTGGGCTCAAGTGATCCTCTTGCCTTAACCTTCGAACGTGCTGGGATTACAGGTGTGAGCCACTGCACCTGGCCCCTCAATAAATATTTTTGAATGAATGAACAAAGATACTCTCTCTAGGGGCATTAATACCTAAATCTTAGGGCTGTTGGGAGAATTTAACAAGAGAATATGTAATATGCTTGCTGTATGGTGGCAGCTCAGGAAAGGTAGCCATCACCATAATTTGTCTGTTAAGGCAAAAGCTTGAATGATAGTTTCCCTGCAATTCAGCTCCCACCCTCACCTCAGACAGTAGTCCTGGCCCAGGATGGCAGGCAGGTTCTGTGGGTGTGGCCTCTTGCCACTTCCCAAAGTACCAGGTCAGCCCTTCCACCAGAACAGCCACAGCACTGTGGTTTTATTTTTATTTTTTATTTTCTTGAGATGAAGTCTTGCTCTGACACCCAGGCTGGAGTGCAGTGGCTCAATCTCAGCTCACTGCAACCTCCGCCTTCTGGGTTCGAGTGATTCTCCTGCCTTAGCCTCTAGGGTAGCTGGGATTACAGGCACCTGTAACCACACCTGGCTAATTTTTGTATTTTTAGTAGAGACAGGGTTTCGCCATGTTGGCCAGGCTGGTCTCGAACTCCTGACCTCAGGTGATCCGCCCGCTTTGGCCACCTCCCAAAGTGCTGGAATTATAGGTGTGAGCCACCGTGCCTGGCCTGGAAACAGAATTTGAACATTGATGTGTGTGTGTGTTTGTGTGTGTGTGTTGTAGTATCTCCTTGGACATATTGGAAGGATAACCCATTAAGGACTATAATAATAATAATATATATTAAATGCCTACTGTGTCAGACACCCTCTTTAGTTTAATGCTATTCATTAACTGCTAGGTGGGTACCATCCCCCACTTTACAAATGAGGAAACTGAGTCTGAGTGATCGTAAGTAACTTACCCGAGGTCGTGTAGCTGATAGGTCAAGAGCTAAACTCCTCTGACTCCCAAGCCCAGTCTCCTGCTGCCAAAGGATTTTCTTTCCTGTGAATGAGAAATTCGCTTGGAGCGCTGGTTCCCAACTTTGACTGCTTGTCGGACTCTCCTGGGAAGCTTTACAAAATCCTGATGCTTGAGTCCTACCCCCAGAGATTTTTATTTAATGGGAAATCAGGATTTCTGAAGTTCCCTAGGTGATTTTAACAGGCATCCAAGGCTAAGCGCCACTGGCTTAGGGGGTTCCAAATCCCACATCCACGAAAGTCCTTGGCTGTAAATGTCACCTGGCCTGACCATCCCCACAACTGGAAAAAAGACCAGAAAAGTCCAGGACAGGAGCCCACCTCAAAGTCCAAGGTCTGTAACTGGTGCCTGTAACTGCTTGCCCAGAGCCAAACTGGGAAATACGTACCAATAATAGTAACAACATAATGGTGACAATAATGATAACAAGGGTTCAAACAGTATTTCAATAATTTACTTATTGTGATATAGCAGGCGCCTTGCATACTTTACCTCATTTGTTCCTCACAGCAATGCTGTGAGGGAGGTGCAATGAATCTCTCCATTTTACAGATCAGAACACTGAGGCACAGGCAGGTGAAGTGGCCAGCCCAGGGCCACTCAGCGAGGCTGGGCGGGTTGTTTCGGGACCACTGGCTTTTCTATGCTGCCTCTCCAATCCCGGGCTGCCTCCAACTTTGCAGTCCCCCGGTCCCCTCAGAAACTCTCCCGCTACTCACAGCCCTAGTGCTTGATTTGCTGAGGGCCTGCCCCGAACTGGGGAGGTGGGGGTGAGCAATAAATATGGATGAGGGGCCTGGCCTGTCCCCTCCACTGGATCTCACAGTCTGGCAGGGGCGATAAGGCAGAGCAGGTGGAATGAGACACAGAGGACGGGTGGGGGTGGAGGTGGTGGGATTCACCCTCAGCCACCAATTGATGGAGAGATCCTAACGCTTGGTCAGCAGGCTTCTAAGACACCCCCGCCACCGTATCCCTTGAGGCCAACACCTGAGGCTGCATCCCTGAGACCTCTTTCTGCCCCCGCACAGTTCCTGGAGGAGGTTAGGACACATGTGGGTTCAAGACCAGACACCTCAACTCTGCAGACCTGGCTTCCTCACCTGTCACATCCCTCCTCTCAGGTTTGCTGGAAAGATTGAACCAGCTGGACACAGCCAGTGCCTGGAGTCAGCCTGGCATAGTGTGGGTACAGCCCTTCTCTCATCCTCACCCTGCACCCCTCCCAGCGCCCAGCCTGGCTGCCCAGCCACTTCCCAGCACCAGCTTTCCATGTGGGAATGGAAACTCTGAGAGGGACCACGTCTCTTTGTAGTTCCCCAGACTGAATTGTTCACAGCTGGCAGCGTGTCTGAATGACTCACCCCTCCCGGAAGGATGCCTATGTCAACCCAGCAGCTTCATTCAGGTCAACGCTTGTTCCCTGAGCACCCGGTAAGTCCGTGGTTCTCATCCCTGGCTGCACACCAGAATCAGGGGGTTTGGAAGTGGGTGAAGCCACAAGGCAAGGAAGAGGCAGTGGAATCAGGATCTCTGGGGTGAGGCCCAGGCATCCGCATTTCTTACACAGTCTCTTTCATAAGGTCAGCAGAGGGTCTTTGGTGTAAGACCAGGGTGTTTGCTTAAAATACAGAGTTCAGGCACACGCCCACACCAGGTGAATCAGACTCTGGGGATGGGTTGTACAACCTGTTTGAACCCCTTTCCCTGCAGGATTCCTTTCTTTTTTCACAGAAAGGTTTAGAAACTTCCCTACTTAGAAGTAGCCAGTGTGAGGAATAAATGAGCCCAGCTGCCCAAGGACGTACCCTTGAGATGAGAGGATGGCCAGGAGCTGGAGGAGATGAGGGCTGAGGGCCATGAGGATGAAGATGAACCTCAGCTGAGGGAGAGACCAATCTGGGCTAGGGAAGGTGAGGCTGGGAGGCCTCTCGGAAGAGGCAGCTACAGTCCTCTCATTCCTTAAAGGTGAATTTCTGAGGGTAGAATTTCATGGGAGCAAATGGAAAGGGAAGGAGCAGTATCTATCTATCTATCTATCTATCTATCTATCTATCTATCTATCTATCTATCGATCTATCTATCTATCATCTGTCTATTATCTATCTATCTATCTATCTATCTATCATCTCCCCATAGTCCCCTCCCAGGGTTAACCAGCTCACCCTGTGGCAGCAGGAGCCTCTAAAGCTGGGTGTGTTGGAGGTGGGTGTGTTAGACTGCTCGGGTTTCCATAATAACATACCAGAGACTGGATGACTTGAACACCAGAAATCGATTCCTCATAGTTCTGGAGGCTGGAAGTTTAGGACGCCAGCAATGCAGCTTTCACTCTGAGGCCTCTTCTCTTGGCTTGTAGTGGCTGTCCTCTTGCTGTGTGCTCACATGAGCTCTGTGAGGGAGAGGGTGGTGAGGGAGGAGAAGATGGGGAGAGGGCAGGGATAGCTGAGGGAAGAGGGAGGAAAGGGAAGGGAAGGGGAGGGAGGGAGACAGAGCACGCTCACGCTCTCGTGCCTCTTACCAATCCTATTGGCTCAGAGCCCCACCCTTATAACTTCATTTAGCCGTAATTACCTCCTTGAAGCACCTGTCTCCAAATACAGCCACATGGAGCGTTAAGGCTTTGAGGTAGGAACTCTGGAGGACATAATTCAGTCTGTGGCAGTGGCTTCTCTAATGTCTCAGCTCGTTCAAAGGACCATGCTGGAACTCACAGCATCCTCCAGGGAGACTGGACCAAAGTGGGAAAGGGTGTGGGTGACTGTTGAGTCCCCCTCATGCTCCCAGTTCATAGACTGACCTCGGGGTTGGGAGTGGAAGAAGCCTTGCCTGTGCCCAGGCCTCTGGAGACACAGGTATAGGAATGAAGGAGATTGGGATCCAAATAGCACACAGGGCTGGACTGGGGATCTCTGGGAGCCAGACACAAGGACAGCAGCCATGGCCCAGGTGACTAGGAGCTTCCCTGGAAGCAGCTCCGAGGGGCACTGCAGCCTCTTAGGCAGATCAGCCTGAGCCCAGCTGCCTTCCTCACAGCGTGTCCGGAGTGTCATAAGCAACATGTATCTGTTCATTCGTTCATTCATTTATTCATTCAACACTTGTTACGTAGCAGGCACTGTGCTGGGCTCTGCAGCTCAGCTGTGCATGAAGCAGACAAGGCCCTGCTCTCAGGGAGCTTACATATGAAACAGGCAGCAGGCAGGACAAGAAACAATCCAATATCTGATATAATCAAGTTGGGCCATGAGCGTGAGGAAGAAGCATGAAGCAAGGCTCGGAGAGGGAGTGACTGGGGTGGAAGGTTCGGCGCAGTCCCCTGGGAAGGTGGCATCGAGTAGAGAGAAGCCTGAATGATGTAAGATGGGGAAACCTGCGGATCTGTGGGGAAGAGTGTTTCAGGCAGAAGGAACAGCAAGTACAGAGGTTCTGAGGCCAGAAGGACCTTGGCACACAGGAGGTGTGGCAAGGAGGCCAAAGGGGTTGAGTGGAGGGACAAGAGAGCACCGTGGTGAACAGAGTGAGGGGCAGGCAGGGCAGGGTCACTGGGATGAGTGGGGTCCACCTGTTTCTCTTTGTCTGATGGGAGGCCATGGAGGTTTTGGGCAAAGGAGTGGCATGACTTAGGTTTATGAGGGTGGCTTGATGCTATGTGTAGAACAGACGATGGGAGGTCAGGTGGGGAGCTGAGAGACCCAACAGGAAGCCACTGCAGGTCAGGGAGAGGAGGTGACACCTAGGGGTTAGAGACCTACCTGTCATTCGCTTCCAGATGGAACTGACCGCTGGGGAGAGGTGGGGTCCCCTGGAGAAGGAGATGGGAGAGCAGGAGGAGTGAGGAATGAGCCTTGGCCTCCGACTTGAGGAGGTCAGGAAGAGGAGGTTGAACCAGCTCAGGAGACTGAAAAACAGCCAGCGAGGTACGAGTGGGACCAGGCAAATAGTGTCCTGATGACAGTTTGTGCAGAGGCCAAAAAGAGGGGATGCTGACCTGTGCCAAAAGCTGTGGACTTGCCCAAAGACGAGGACCACCCCAGACCATCCAGGTGGGCAAGTTGAAGGTCATGGCAGTTTTGACCGGAGCAGCTGCAGAGCAGGGCTGGGGACTTAGGCCTGATGAGAGTGCAGGAGAGAATGGGATGGAAGGAGATGGAGACACAAGACAGGCACATTAGTTGGGGGATTTTGCTAGAAAGGATCAAAGAAACGGAACAGTCAAGCTGGTTGGCCATGCAGGAGGAGGGAGGAGAGGACACAAGGTGTGGCCCCGATGGCCTCAGGAGGAGGTTTTAGAGCTGCAGATCAGGTGGTCAGGGACACTGTGTCAGTCACTAGGCAGGCTTGACCTCCCTAAGGGTGGAAGGAAAGAGGTGGAGCAGGGGAAAGTGTTCTAGGAGATAGAGAGCTCTGCCTGTGTTCTTTCCCCCTAGCCTGAGACTTCGCCGTCTTTGTGTTTTGGAAGCTGTTTTTTATTTTATTTGTTTATTTTTTTGAGACGAAGTCGCTCTTGTTGCCCAGGCTGGAGTGCAATAGCGCAGTCTCGGCTCACTGCAACCTCCGCCTCCCGGGTTCAAATGATTCTCCTGTCCCAGCCTCCCAAGTATCTGGGATTACAGGTGTGTGCCACCATACCCTGCTAATTTTTGTATTTTTAGTAGAGACGGGGTTTCACTATGTTGGCCAGTCTGGTCTCGAACTTCTGACCTCAGGCGATCCACCCATCCCCAAAGTGCTGGGATTACAGGCGTGAGCCACTGTGCCAGGCCAGGAAGCTGTTTTTTAGAATCATGGAAAATAGCAACTACAGAAAAAGATGCTAGCTGAAATGCTACTCTCTGATTGCTAGCTAAGAATGTAGCTGAGATAAAGGCTGGTGGTAGAAGGACCCAAAAGAAAGAATGAGCTCTAGGTAGAGCCAAAGGCTGAATCTGGCTGGGTAGGTCTGGTCAGAAAAGCTGGCCTGGCTGACGCAGCAAGCACAGGACAGGATGGACAGGATGTCAGCAGTCCACAGGCTCATGACCTGGGACTTCCATTACCACTGGGTGGTGCATTGACTTAGGAACCTAGTGGCTACAGTGGAGGACTGGTGATGCTGAAGGGCTCATGGACCTCTGGCAGGGAGGAGCCCTTCCTGCTGTCCCAGCATTCTCAGAAGGATACTCCTGCCCCATCTGGGAAATAAGAGGGTGACTTTTGCATTCAGAAAAAGGATGTACCAGCTGGGTTGCATCCATTTAGAGTAACAGTGACCCGTGCTACTCAAAGTGTGGTCCTTGGACTGGCAGCCATCAACTGGGATCTTGCTAAAAATACAGAAACTCAGGCCCCACCCTAGACCTACTGAAGCAGTGTGTATTTTACCAAAATTCCTAGGTGACTTCCATGCACATTAAAGTTTGAGAAGCACTGGCTTAAGCCACTGGTCTTCAGACTTGCTGCACTTTGGAATTACCTAGGGAATTTTAAAAGATGCGGATGCCTGGGTACCACCCTGCAGCTCCCCAACACTCCCAGAAATACTGATTTTACTACTATGGGGTATGGCCTGGGTACCAGGAATTTCAAGGCTTTTCACGTGATCATAATGTGCTGACTTAACCACTAACTTTGAGAACCACTACCTGAAGCCATAAAGATGTTTATGTGGGAGCTAGATTCCAGGGTAGCTCTAGGTGGACTCAGTGGCCCCAGGATGCAGCGGAGGACTCACCACTATCAGGATTTGTTTTGTCTCCTTAGGCTTGTTGCCTCATGATTAAAGATGGTTACCATGCCTCCTAGAATACTGCACTTACAGGAGATTCAAAGGTTGGGAAGAGAGCACAGGTGGGAGGTGGTAGGAGAGCTTGTTTTGTGACTTCTCTCATTTTGTCAGGCAGGGAAAAAACTTTCCCCAAATCCCAGCACTTTGGAAGGCCAAGGTGAGAGGATCACTTGAGGCAAGGAGTTTAAGACCAGTCTGGGCAACACAGCAAGACTCCCGTCTCTACAAGACAAACAAACAAGGCCAGGTGTGATGCCTCACATCTGTAATCCTAGCACATTGGGAGGCTGAGGTGGGAGGATTGCTTGAGCCCAGGAGTTCTAGACCAGCCTGGGCAAAATGGCAAAAACCCATCTCTACAACAAATACAGGAGTTAGCTGGGCCTGCAGTCCCAGCTACTTGAGATGCTGTGGTGGGAGGATCACCTGAGTCCAGTGGGGTCAATGTTGCAGTGAGATGAGTTTGCACCAGCCTGCACTTCAGCCTGGGCAACAGAGTGAGACCCTGTCAATCAACCAATCAATAGAAAAAGAAAAAACTTTCCCAGAATTCCTGCAACAGATATCCCCTTTGTTTTCATTGAGCAAAGACAGGTCACCCTTAGCTGCAAGGGAGTCTGAGAAAGTGCATTTTTGGCTTTTTCACTTTCTATAGTAGGAAGCAGAAAATAGAGAACGGGGTTAGAAATGACTGTTAGATAGCCAGTCATCAGTGTGTGCCATAAAATGCACATGAGATATAAATGCTTATGTGGCAAACTCGATAAATTATTAAGTAATTAGCTGGCTAGGTTTTCAATGGAAGAAACAGGAAAGATGGAGTCTTCTATTAATTTTCTGTTGTTAGCTGATTTGATCAATTGATCTTTTTTCTGTTTAATTGATTTGTTTTTTGTTTGTTCAGATCAAAAAGTCAAAAAGTTTTCTTTAAAATACAAGGGCCAGGTGTGGTGGCTCATGCCTGTAATCCCAGCACTTTGGGAGGCCGAGGTGGGCAGATCGCCAGAGGTCAGGGGTTTGAGACCAGCGTGGCCAACATGGGGAAACCCTGTCTCTACTAAAAATACAAAAATTAGCTGGGCATGCTGGTGGGAACCTATAGTCCAGCTACTTGGGAGGCTAAGGCAGGAGAATCACTTGAATCTGGGAGGCAGAGGTTGCAGTGAGCCAAGATCACATCACTGCACTCCAGCCTGGGTGACAGCAAGACTCTCTTTCAAAAAATAAAAAATAAATAAAATAAAATACAAGCTCCTTTGAAGGCAGGCGTTCCCATTTGAATGTAAATGTTGTATATTGTTCCTAACTCAATGTCACAATGCTCAGTAAAAACAGAGGTGAAGAGATCAAAAAAATAAGATAGCAGACCATATTCATTCATGCTCTACAAACTAATAAATGTGCTGTCTAAAACAGCTGCATATAAAAACCCTTAGGATTTTGTATCTGAATTTCTGTTTAACACAGAAATTCAACTTCTGAGAATTAGTTCAAAGGAAATAATCATGTATCCATTTCAGAAATAGTCATTTCTGGCCAGGCATTGGTGGCTCACACCTGTAATCCTAGCTCTCTGGGAGGCCGAGGTGGGCAGATCGCTTTGAGTTCAGGAGTTCTAGACCACCCTGGGCAACCTGGTGACACCCTGTGTCTACACAAAAAACACACAAAAAAATAGCTGGGCATGGTGGCACATGCCTGTAGTCCAAGCTATGCAGGAGGCTGAGTGAGAGGATTGCTGGGGCCGGGGAAGTGGAGATTGTAGTGAGCCAAGATTGTGCCACTGCAGTCTAGCCTGGGTGACAGAGTGAGACCCTGTCTAAAAACAACAACAACAAATGGTCATTGCCATGCTGCTTATAAAAACTGGAAACTACCTAAATGTCCCACGACAGGGGATTTGTTTGGATGATCCAGCCACATAAAATGGAATACTACACAACCATAAATACAACAATGTTGAGGCCGGGTGCGGTGGCTCATGCCTGTAATCCCAGCACTTTGGGAGGCCAAGGTGGGTGGATTACTTGAGGTCAGGAGTTCAAGACCAGCCTGGTCAACATGGTGAAACCCCGTCTCTACTAAAAATACAAAATTAGGGCATGGTGGCACATGCCCATAATCTCAGCTACTTGGGAGGCTGAGGCATGAGAATTGCTTGAACCTGGGAGGCGGAGGTTGCAGGGAGCTGAAATCGCACCACTGCACTCCAGCCTAGGCCACAGAGCGAGACCTCGTCTCAAAAAAAGAAAAACATGTTGAATAGTATTTAATGGCATAAGAAAATGTTCACAGTATATTATTAGGTGAAAAAAGCAATATGTAAGGCAATATATAGTAAATCACATTTTTATTGTGATAAAGTATATTTATGCTAGGAAAAAAACCACTGCAAGGAGACACGACAAAAATACTGCCTTTCTGGATGGTAGGATTATGTAAGGTTTTGCTTTTTCTTTTGATTAATCTACATAACATGTTTGCTTTTTTGTTTTTTTTTTTTTTTGAGACAGAGAGTCTCGCTCTGTCGCCCAGGCTGGAGTGCAGTGGCGCGATCTCGGCTCACTGCAAGCTCCACCTCCCAGGTTCACGCCATTCTCCTGCCTCAGCCTCCCAAGTAGCTGGGACTACAGGCATCTGCCACCACACCTGGCTAATTTTTTTGTATTTTTAGTAGAGACGGGGTTTCACCGTATTAGGCAGGATGGTCTCGAACTCCTGACCTTGTGATCCACCCGCCTCAGCCTCCCAAAGTGCTGGGATTACAGGCATGAGCCACCGCGCCCCGCCAACATGTTTTATTTCATTATAAGGAAACAAGTTAGGGCATGTCACGCAGCCTAAACAACCTAGCATGTGTTTGTGGAGCCCAGATGAAAACTCAGGTTTCCCCTTCTCCTACCTTCTCTCCCCCAAAACTCCACTCCCCACCCCCAGGCTAAGCAAGACACCATCCCTCCATTTCTGAGAATGTCCTTGGAGGCTTCTGGAGACCTGGCCCACTTGGCCAAGTTTATGTTTTGGTGGAAACTCTTAATGTTTCCATTGTCTGACTTGAGAGTCTTTAAATTATTCATCTTAATTAAGTGCAGCCTGGGTGTTCTTTGACCGAGCCCTGGCCCAGTGGATTTTCTTTACCTCTTCTTTGTTTTAGAAGCCAAGAATAGAAAGGGTTTAGAGAGAGAACAGACTGTTGGCTTTGCTGTGTCTACATCTGAAAGGCACCCATTCTGCTGGGAGAAATGACGGCATGGCCATTAGGCCTGTCTGACATCCCACGCAGTGGTTCCTTAGGGTCTTGGACGCCTGCAAGAACTATTTCTCTGCAGAAGTAGCTGCCTGTGTTTCGAGGTGAGTCAAATAACATCCCTTACTTGAGTAGCTTCATGAATAGACATATCCTTTCAACTAAGACCTGCATTCTTACTGTGTGCCAGGTGCTGGGGGCGCAGCAGACAGCAAGGCGGGCAACAAAGGCCCTCTCTCAAGGGACTTATGATGGGGTAGGAGAGGAGATAGAACAAATTAGTGAACCGGCAATTAAACAAGGTGACCTCAGAGAATGGTAGATGCAAGGAAAAATTAGCGCAGGGTAAAGTAAAAGGCAGTGATGTAGGGGGGAGGGAACAAGTATAGACAGGTGACCGTGGGTGGCTTCTCAGAGGTGGTAGCATTTGAGCTGGACCTCACCGGACAGCAGATTATGAGCAAATCCAGGAGAACAGGTTTCCAGACAGAAAACAGCAAAGAGAAAGACTTGTGTGGGAGTGAACTTGACCATTTTTATAGAAAAGGAGGGAAGACTGGGAGGTCTTTTCTTGGAATGAATTCCCAGAGTGGGTAATAGGACCAGAAGTTACAAACATACTTATGACTTTCAATATATATTGGTGGATTGCTTTCCAAAATGAATATATATCATGTAGCTAATTGTTAGCAGTCATTATCCTTGGGGAGTGGGATGCAGGGGTCAACAGCATGAGTAAAGGGACTTTAAAGTTTCCATTTTCTGAGCCAGGTAGGGTGGCTCACACCTGCAATCCCAGCTACTTGGGAGGCTGAGGTAGGAGGGAACATTGCTTGAGCCCAGGAGGTCGAGGCTGCAGTGAGCTATGATTGCGCCACAGCACGCCAGCCTGGGTGACAGAGTGAGACCTGGTTTCTAAAATAAATAAATAAATAAATTTAAAAAAGTTTCCATCTTTTGTATGACTTGATTTTTTTTTTTTTTTTTTTTTTTTTTACCAAGGGCAGAACTTTTTTTTTTTTTTGAGATAGAGTCTTGCTCTGTTGCCCAGGCTGGAGTGCAGTGGCTCAAACTTGGCTCTCTGCAACCTCCGCCTCCTGGGTTCAAGCGATTCTCCCACCTCAGCCTCCTGAGTAGCTGGGATTATAGATGTGCACCACCATGCCCAGCTAATTTTTGTATTTTTAGTAGAGATGGGGTTTTGCCATGTTGGCCAGGCTGGTCTTAAACTCCTGATCTCAAGTGATCCGCACTCCTCCCCTCCCCCCAGCCTCCCAAAGTCCTGGGATTACAGGCGTGAGCCACTGCACCTGGCCACATATTATTTTTACAACTTAAAGAGGTGTAGTGTTTTAGGACATTGGTAATAAGCAGGGTGGTAAATACATTGTTTTGTTATTCTAAATACTATATATGCATTACACAAATTCTGTTATATATACTAAATATTTTATAATAAAGCCTTGGATTTTTTATTTTTATTGTGTGTGTGTGTGTGTGTGTGTGTGTGTTTGTGTGTATGTGTGACTCACTCTGTCACCCAGGCTGGAGTGCAGTGGCATGATCACAGATCCTGCAGCCTTGACCTCCCAGGCTCAGGTGATTCTCCCACCTTGGCCCCCTAAGTAGCTGGGACCACAGACACGCGCCACCTCGCTTGACTAATTTTTGTATTTTTTGTAGAGATGAGGTCTCGTCACATTGCCCAGGCTGGTCTGGAACTCCTGGGCTCAAGTGATCCTCTCGATTCAGCCTCCCCAAATGCTAGGATTATAGGCATGAGCCATCACATTTGGCCAGCTGTGGGTTTTACACAATTTACTAATTTTTTTTTTTTTTTAGATGGAGTCTTGCTCTGTCACCCAGGCTGGAGCACAGTGGTGCAATCTCAGCTAACTGCAAGCTCCGCCTCCCAGGTTCACGCCATTCTCCTGCCTCAGCCTCCTGAGTAGCTGGGACTACAGGCGCCTGCCACCACGCCCGGCTAATTTTTTTTGTATTTTTAGTAGAGATGGGTTTCACTGTGTTAGCCAGGATGGTCTCGATCTCCTGACCTTGTGATCCGCCCGCCTCGGCCTCCCAAAGTGCTGGGATTACAGGCGTGAGCCACCGTGCCTGGCAAAATTTACTAATTTTTACATCATCAGGTAGCTATAAATGTGGCAGCTTCGCCACATGCTCATGAAGATTGATGATTATTACTCTTTGACATTTTTGCTTCTTTATTCAAGTTCAGTCACTGGTTTACTCTGATATTAGATAAGTTACTTTAGCCTCGGTAGGTTTCAGTTTTTTGTCAAACAGGAAGAGAGATCCATCCAACCTCTCAATTTCCTAGTAGAATTGCTTACAGAATTAAACAAAATAGTAAACGGAAAAGCACTCTGCAGATTTTTGAATGCAATAGGATAGAATAGAGGAAAGAGAGTTGGGAGGAAATTGTCATCTGGAATGGAGTTTCCCTTTCCAAAATGAATATATATCATGTGACCAACTGTTAGCAGTCATTATCCCTGGGGAGTGGGATGCAGGGGTCAAAAGGATGAGAAAAGAGACTTTGGAGTTTCCATCTTCCATCCACATCTCACCAGGGCCAGCCGCTTCTCAATAGAGCCTGCCTTGACTGTACCTTTCACTCTAATCTCTCTGTTCTCTATTTCTTTCTTTTCTTTTCTTTTTTTGAGATGGAGTCTTACTCTGTCATCAGGCTGGAGTGCAGTGGTGCAATCTCGGCTCACTGCAACCTCCACTTCCCGGGTTCAAGTGATTCTCCTGCCTCAGCCTTCCAAGTAGCTAGGATTACAGGTGCCCACCACCACGCCAAGCTAATTTTTGTATTTTTAATACAGACGGGGTTTCACCATGTTAGCCAAGATGGTCTCCATCTCTTGACTTCGTGATCCACCTGCTTTGGGCTCCCAAAGTGCTGGGATTACAGGTGCGAGCCACTGTGCCCAGCCTCTAAATTATTTTTTTTTTCTTTTTGAGGTTATCATAAAACAGCACATTCTCTAAATTCTATCTCAAATGTTTTTGAACTTAAGGTTGTTTGATTTTATACTTTAATTGTTTAATGTACATTAATGATGACTTCCCTCTTACTTTCATTTCCTCTAGAGGAGGGTCCACAGAAGGCATGGCATTTCAATGGTGGAATTTTAGGCGTTAGTGAGCAGGTCAAAGAGATATTTTTTGGGGGAAAGAGTGGTCTTTTCAGATTCTAAAATTACAGAAAGTTGGATGTATTGGGAAGCTTTCAAAGACGTAGGTTATAGTCTGGGTGTTTCAATTGCTAGCCCTGAGTATGTCAAGTCTGGTAACCTTCCTGATTTTAGTTTCTTGAGCTAGAAAAGGGGGCCTATGAATAACTGCCCTGCCCAGTTCCTCATGGTGTTTTGGGGATTTGGTGAACCAATGTACAATTCAAAAGCTTTGAAGATGGTGGGGTTTTGTGGAACAACAAGGGCCTAGTGCTGTAATGTGATGATTTCAAGTGTGCCCAGCAAAGTCACTCAAGGGACACGCTCACACAATGCTTGCTGGCTGAGGCTGGAGGGAAGGGATTCCTCTCATTGGCCCTGAGTGTCATGGACAGACCTCAGGCTTTGGCTCTAGGCAGAACTTGGTTCACCAATAGACCTCCTCCCCTTCCCAGCACATGGGAGACTGTATCTCTCAGCTTCTTTGCTGTTGAGTAGAGCCATGGGGACTAGTTCTGACCAATGAAACAATAGAGGAAGTTCACTTCCAGGCTAGTGAAACACTCATGCATGATTCTCCATTCTCTCTCTTCACCTCTCATGGCAATTGTAGTGGAGGCCTTGTGTTGACACTGGGAGACCCAAAGATCACAACAGCCAGGATCACTGAGTCCCTGCTTGGAAGGTGGCTGTGTGAAGGGGAAATACACACCAGTTGTGTAAAACCACTGAGATTCTTAGAACTGTTTGTTACTGCAGCACAACATAACTTATCCTGTCCAATGTACAGCCTGAGTCTCAGGTGCCCCTCCTCTGGGATAATAACGCATACTGCACATGTTTGTGGTGAAGATTTAATGAGAGAATGTGTGACGCTCTTAGCTCAATGTTGGCTCATGGGACGAGCTCATGAAATGTTAGATTCCTGTCCTCTTCTGGCAGGGTAGTGCATTCTTGGAAAAGGCAGACAAGCCCACCTGATCAGACCTTCCTTTGGCCCTCTGAGGCATAACAATGAGGTCAGGAGTTCCTCATGGAAGCAGACACACAATCCTTATTAACCTGCCAGTATTATGAGTTCCGTCTCTCCACACTTCCCATCTCTTTTCATATAAATCCTGGGGCAGTAATTTGAGGCTGCTGAGAGATGTGGTACTGACAGCTGCTGACATCCGTCTTCCATTTGCAACAAGCTGTGGCAACTCCACTTTCCCCACCCCACCTCCACCAACTGGTTTCCCTTCTACTGGGGGTAGGGGTGGGGACTGAATGGCTGGGGAGTGGGTGGTGGGTGGGGAGGGGGCCTTCCTGCCTCACTTACCATGATCTGTCCCCCTCAGCGTCAAGAAGCCTAAGGGAAGCATTTGGGAACAACAACATTCAGTACGGCTTCTGAACCTCGCTTAGTCCATGCCTTGACTCAATAAAAAACAAAATAAATGCAAAATAATAAAGAAAATAAAAACTCTAAACTATGGGTGCCTTTTTGGTTTTTTGAAGTGAAGTTGAATCAAATGGTGATATGCTAGGAACAAACCATAAACTCAAAACCTCAAAAGGTAGAAACAAAACTTGTATGGAACAGCACCTTTCACCACCCCCCACATTTTTCTTTTTTGAGGCAGGGATTTTTCTGTCACCCAGGCTGGGGTGCAATGTTGTGATCTCGGCCCACTACAACCTCTGTTTCCTGGGCTCAAGCGATCCTCCTACCTCAGCCTCCTGAGTGGCTGGGACTACGGGTGCGCACCACCATGCCCAGCTAATTTTTTTTAGAAATGGGGTTTTGCTATGTCTCCCAGACTGGTCACAAACTCCTGGGCTCAAGCAATATGCCTGTCTCATGCCCTCAAAGTGCTGAGATTACAGCGGTGAGCCACCATGCCCAGCCACCTTTTCCTTTTTAACAATCATCCAAGATGTGGTTCTGTGTGGGTGCTTCTGCAACCAGGCTGGTCCTTTTAGCTGAATCAGGAAAGTGATTTCTTGAATCCCACAGAGAGGAACTGGAGAGCTTAAAAAGCCTTTAGAAAGTTAACTCAGGGTGATTGTAGTCTTTTCCAGAGCCAGAAACTGAGGCCTCACCTGGACACCTTCCCCCACAATGTCCTCCCACTCTTCCGTGCTTTCACACATCCAGGCGCACACATATCCATTCAGTTATGGAGGAGAGGATGGGAGCAACTGGAGAGGCTTCCAGCCTAACCTTTGAAGACCCAAAAGAAATTCAAGTCCATTTTCAAAGTGTAGCCCTGGCTGTGGTGGGGCCTGGTCCTGACCTGCAGGAGCTGTGGCCAGACTAGTAAGGAGCTACTCCAGACAGTCCAGGAAAATAGATTCCACTTCCCACACCCCACCTTATGAGAAACAGATGACTCCTTTCTGTAAGATGGTGAGCGCCTCCAGAAATCCATCCTTGTCCCCTTTTTTATTTTGTTCCAAAGCAAATACTTCGCTTGGCTTCTGTTCTCACGTCCAGACAAGCTCTGTAGGAGCGGAACTCCCAGAGCCTGGGACCTGGACGTGAATGGAAGTCAAAGAACCTATGGGTGAGCTATGACCACAGACTGGTGGGCTGGTTTCATAACAAATGCTCCAGACTTACATATCCAAATAAGCATTCCCTTCAAAATCATCACCTAGGTAGGTTATAGGTTTACTTCAAGGGTAATTAACAAAGGTATCAACATTTATGGAGCATCTGCCAAATGTTAGGCTCTGTGCTAAGGGGCCGACGGGTTATTAGCCCATTTGACCCTCACAGCCTCAATAACAGATGAGGAAACTGAGGTTCAGAGAGTCACATCACTACTGGGTGACAAGGCTGAACTCAGGTCATCTGACTTCAAAACCAGGGTTAGAATGACTTTCCGAGCTGGGAATGAATGCAGTCCTTTAAGATCTCACTGCCGGCGTAAGGGTATAGCTTTGATCAGTTTCAGACAGTGCAATCCAGAGCTGTCACAATCTTTCCTTATTTCATTGAAATCTCTCCACAGTGTGGCACGTGGGTGATCACCATGACCTTCGTAGGCAGGAAGCTGGGTAACTCAGAGAGGTTAGGGAACTTGCTATTATAGGAAGTGGCACTGAGATAACTCTTGGGAATGGATTTGACTTCTGGAAACAGCCAAAAACTATTTGCAGCAAAGTCAACTCAACTAGGTAAGTCCTCGAGGTGGGCAAGATTAGGCATACTCAATAAAAATTTACACAAACTACTCATCGTGTGTGGTACATAGGCTGGTCATGAAGACATGGTCTCGGTTCTTAGCCTGAGCCAAAATCTGCCGCCTTGTAATTTGCCTCCGGGGCTCCAATTTGAATGTGGAGGTACATTGAATTGGTCGATTTAATACCTCTCCCCTTCTTCCACGCCTTCCTAACAAGCCTGGTTATCTGGTTACCAAACTGGGCAGACTAGAAGCAGCAAATTAGAAAACACAGAGATGTGGCCAGATGCGGTGGCTCATGCCTGTTATCCCAGCACTTTGGGAGGCCGAGGCCGGTGGATCACCTGAGGTCAGGAGTTCAAGACCAGCCTGGGCAACGTGGCGAAACCCCGTCTCTACTAAAAATACAAAAAATTAGCCAGGTGTGGTGGTGTGTGCCTGTAATCCCAGCTACCCAGAAGGCTGAGGCATGAGAATTGCTGGAACCTGGGGTGCAGAGGCTGCAGTGAGCTGAGATTGTGCCACTGCACTCCAGCCTGGGTGACAGAGCAAGACTCTGTCTCAAAACAAAACACAAAAAATTAGCCAGGCGTGGTTGTGTCACCTGTAATCCCAGTCACTCAGAAGGCCGAGGCATGAGAATTGCTTGAACCCAGGAGGCGGAGGTCACAGTGAGCCAGGATGGTGCCATTACACTCCAGCCTGGGCAACAGAGCCAGACTCTGTCTAAAAAAAAAAAAAAGAAAAGAAAAGAAAGAAAAGAAAACACAGAGATGCATATTCAGATCACCTTGGAAGTTTTTTTCTTTTTTTTTTTTTGTTTTTTTTTTTTGTTTGTGAGACAGAGTCTTGCTCTGTCGCCCAGGCTGGAGTGCAGTGGCACAGTCTTGGCTCACTGTAAGCTCCGCCTCCCGGGTTCATGCCATTCTCCTGCCTCAGCCTTCCCAGCAGCTGGGACTACAGGCGCCCGCCACCACGCCCGGCTAAGTTTTTGTATTTTTAGTAGAGACAGGGTTTCACCATGTTAGCCAGGATGGTCTCGATCTCCTGATCTCATGATCCGCCTGCCTCGGCCTCCTAAGGTGCTGGGATTACAGGCGTGAGCCACCGGGCCCGGCCCACCTGGGAAGTTTCTAACCTACTAATGTCTGGGTTCCCCTCCCAGAGAGTCTATTTTTGTTGGTCAGCTTTGTGGCCCAGGTATGGATTTTTTTTTTATTTTTTGTTTTTATGTTTGTGTTTTTGAGATGGAATTTCACTCTTGTTGCCCAGGTTGGAATGCAGTGTCACGATTTCTGCTCACTGCAACCTCTGCCTCCCAGGTTCAAGCGATTCTCCTAACTCAGCCTCCCGAGTAGCTGGGATTACAGAAGCATGCCACCACGCCGAGCTAATTTTTGTATTTTTAGTAGAGATGGAGTTTCGCCATGTTGCCCAGGCTGGTCTCGAACTCCTGAGCTCAGGCACTCCATCCACCTCGGCCTCCCAAAGTGCTGGGATAACAGGCGTGAGCCACCATGCCCAGCCACATCTCTGTGTTTTCTAATTTGCTGCTTCTAGTCTGCCCAGTTTGGTAACCAGACAACCAGGCTTGTTAGGAAGGCGTGAGCCACCGCGCCCAGCCATGGTTATTTTTGAAGTTCATTTTGAAGCCATGGTTGTTATTTTTGAAGTTAGACTAGCTCAAGGTGTCACATGAAGCGAGCACCAGAGCTGGGCTTTAAGCCACAGTCCACCTGACCTTTCAGACTAAGCAAGTGCTCAGTAAATACTTGCTGAGTGGCAGGTGGGAACGCCCCTCACTTCCTCCTGACACACCACCCTCCTTAACCCAGGTGTGGTCCTAAGTGTGGAGTCCCAGCAGCCTGCTGGGTCCTGAAGGTGCTTCTCCTTCCTTGAACAACGCATGACTCCGTTTGCAGGGCATCTGCGGGGAATGTGCTTGTTGGGAGGCTGGGCTCACCTATCGTTCAGGGACTGCAGAGCACTGATGATTCCGTTTAGCTACAACATCAGGATGTGACCCTGGGGATGTGTCAAGACAGATCCCAAACCAGGAGAGGCCATGTTTACGAACATTCTCTTGATTTGCAGGTACATTGCTAAGAGTAAATCCTTCTGGAACCACGATGTAAACCCTACAGTACAGGGGTGGTGTCATGAAAGTAAATCGAGCTTTCCAGTGAGATCTTATTTGCCAGGAATTGAGGCAGGTGCCTGCTCCCTGCCTCCTCCATTCCTGAGAGCCAAAGGAAGTCTGGGGTGGTACTGCCTGTGTTCCTGCCTTGCTGCTTCTTCTTCCTTATTTTATTTGAGACAGAGTCTCCCTCTGTTACCCAGGCTGGAGAGCAGCAGTGTGATCTCAGCTCACTGCAACCTCCACCTTCTGGGCTCAAGTGATTCTCCTGCCTCAGCCTCCTGAGTAGCTGGGACTACAGATGCCCACCACCAAACCTGGATAATTTTTGTATTTTTAGTAGAGACAGGGTTTCGCCATGTTGGCCAGTCTGGTCTTGAACTTCTGACCCGAAGTGATCTGCCCACCTTGGCCTCCCAAAGTGCTGGGATTACAGGCATGAGCCACTGCACCTGGCCCTGCCTTGCTTCTGATAAGATTTTGAATCCTTCTCTAATTTAATCTAGCTTTATAGGGAGTGTGTGTGTGTGCACGGATGTGCATGCATGCGTGTGTGTGTGTGTGTGTGTCTGTCCATCTGTCTGTATACCCATAAACTTTAGCTTGAGGGGACATGAGGAGAGGGATGGCCTCCTGGCCCTGGCACTTTCCTGCATGAGACTGATAGGAATAGCAAGCCACAGAGACCATGACAAGAATGGACTGGGACTGTCTCCATTGTGGCTCCTCAGTGGAGAGGCCACCAAGGAGCCAGACCCTGGCTGGTCCATCTCCCTGGGCAGCTCTGTACTTCAGCCCCTCTAGTTATCTTTTTTTCATCAGTGCAAAGTTCCTCCAGGTGCTTGGGTCCTGGCTCCACACACAGATACATTTGTCAGTTGCTACACCCCTTACCTTTCCCTTCCACGGTTGCCACATCTGTCATCCCTCAGCACAAGGACATACTTCATCTTTGAGAGAGCAGACCAGAATTTCAAGCCAAGAATAAGGCATGGGTGTGGAGTGATTAACTCAACTTCCTACCATCTATACGTTTACCAAGCGCTTCCACAGACACAATTTCATTTAGTACATCCTCAAAATAACCTTGTATAAAGGATAATTTTATGTGTCAACCTGACTGAGCAACAGGGTGCCCAGGTATTTTGTCAAACATTAGTCTGGGTGTTTTTGTAAGGGTGTTGGGTTGAGAGGAACATTGAAATCGACGGACTGCAGCTTCATTCCCTAGTTTGTGGGTGGGCCTCATCCAATCAGTTGAAGGCCTGAATAGAACAAAGACTGACCCTCCCCTGAGGAAGACAGGATTTTTCGTGCCTGTTGACCTCCAAGCTGGGACATCGGCTTTCTTCTTGCTTTTGGACCCTTTCCCCTGATGGGACATTGGCTTTCCTGGCTCTTGGGCCTTTGGACTTGGACTAGAATGAAACCATTGGCTCTCCTGGGTCTCAGCTTGCCGACTCACCCTGCAGATCTTGGGACTCACCTGCCTGCGTAATCACAGGAGCCAGTTTCCTATAAGAAATCTCTCCCGGCCAGGCACGGTGGCTCACACCTGTAATCCCAGCACTTTGGGAGGCTGAGGCAGGGGGATCACTTGAGGTCAGGAGTTCAAGACCAGCCTGGCCAACAGGGTGAAACCCCCTTCTCTACTAAAAATACAGAAAATTAGCCCAGCATGGTGGCACGCACCTGTAATCCCAGCTACTTGGGAGGTTGAGGCGGGAGAATCGCTGGAACCTGGGAGGCAGAGGTTGCAGTGAGCCAAGATCTTACCACTGCACTCTAGACAGAGCGAGACTCTGTCTCAAAAAAGAAAGAAAAGAAAACAAAACAAATCTCTCCCTCACACATCCCATTGGTTCTGTTTCTCAGGAGCACCCTAATACACCTTGTCTCACAGATATTGCTAATTTTCCCATTTTACAGATGAGAAAATATTCATGTCAAAGCCGCTGCATATGTGGCCAGCCCTGAAAAAAGTCCTATAGCTTGTTCAAGGTCAGTGTCAGTGTCCTTGGTAGAGCAAGGCTTGAAGGTGGGTTTAATTTATTAAATTATATAGCCTTTTCTGGGAACTCCGTTTCTCAAGCACAGGACCCTCCTTGAGAACCCAGCCCTCAAGGGGCTACTCCTACACTCATGATTAGCTGTCTCCAGCCCCTGAGAAGCCTGAAAAAACTGAGTGTTTCTCTTCTGGGCTCTAGGTTCTTCCCAATTTAGCTCTGGATTAAAGCGTGCTCTCCTGATGATGGGCCGTTGACACGACTCAGGTGTGCACTGCCTTTACCTCTCTAACAGCAGCACCTGGATTTTGCTCACTCTCGCTCTGCTCTCCTTGCCCACTCCATTCTCCCCATGTTTCGTGCATTCTGCAGCTCATCTTGTCCAGGTAGAGCTCCCACTTCAGCCCCCTCCCCATCTTGTCCGGTATATGCCTGGATCTACAATCTCTGATTCTTTCACAGGGAGCTATGCAAATGGATATTCACAGATGAGTTAAACACAGGCACTGGCCTTCCCTGTTCTACAGTCCTTTCCTTATTTATTTATTTATTTATTTATTTTTATTATTTTTTTTTGAGATGGAGTCTCGCTCTGTCTCCCAGGCTGGAGTGCAGTGGCACGATCTCGGCTTACTGCAACCTCTGCCTCCCCGGTTCAAGCGATTCTCCTACCTCAGGTTCCTGAGTAGCTGGGGTTACAGACACATGCCACCAAACCCAGCTAATTTTTGTATTTTCAGTAGAGACAGGGTTTCGCCATGTTGGCCAGGCTGGTCTCGAATTCCTGACCTCAGGTGATCTGCCCACCTCGGCCTCCCAAAGTGCTGGGATTACAGGCATGAGCCACTGTACCTGGCCAGTCCTTTCCTTTTTAAAGAGTTGAAAATATTTCAGAACTCACATTATTTCCATTTTGTTGTCAAGCCACAACAATTGTTTCAGAGAGAAGGCTGTATATGAAAAAGACTAGGTCTTTTTTTTTTTTTAAGTCAGGTGCCTCTAGATACGAAAAAGACTAGGTCTTTTTAATCACCATTTCTCTCCCCACCTCCTTGTACATTTGTTTCTCACTTCAGATAATTGCCTCCTCCCTGCAGGTTTATTTCCAAAGCAATTCAAGAAAAGCTGTTTGATGGGTCCACACATTGTGATCTTCTGTGGCTCCTAAAAGGTTTTAGAGTTTCCCGGGATAGGTTAGCTTTTCTTTGGTCATAGACTGGGTAGCTCTGGTATGATAGCAAATGTAATCTGATTTTTCTTTCTTTTTTCTTACTTATTCATTCATTCTTTTTTTTCAGCTCCAGTTAAAAGGAATTCTGATTTTTAGATGATGGAAAAAAGGAAGGGAGGAAAGAAAGGAAGAAAGAAGCAGAGGAAAGAAAGCAAGAAAGAAACGAATAGCAGCATCCAACAACCAAGTTTACATGTACCTTAAGGGAAAGAATTTTGTAAGAAAGCTTTTATTTGCAGATAACGTCTGCAAATTGCACCTGTGGCCAACCAGAAATGGGGAGGACCGACAACTGCAGCAAGCCAATTATCAGCTTCAAAATTATATTTATCTTATTTCCCCCATTTTTAGTAGTTGAAAACGCTTCAACACATCCACTGTTAATAATTCTTGCTTCTGAGCATATAGAAAATAGGTCAGTGATGGGACGTGCTCAGGATTATAGGCTATAGTGGGAGATAAGAAGATCTTTGAGACCTGAACAACTTCCTCCATGAGGCTGTCACTCAGGGCAGCTCCTGGGTAAGACCTGGGAACCATGCTGTTAAGCTGTGCTGAGATGGAGTTAGAGGGAATGTGGAGGAGGGCTTTCCAGGAGGCAGGAGCCTAGAAGAGGGACTTGAGGGTCTTGAAGAAAAGGCATGTGGGCAGGAGTGTCACGAGGGCCATGAAGTAATGTTCCCAGAGTGCTCTGAGCCCTCTGGTTAAAAGACATTTAACCACAGATTATTATATTGCCTATTATTTGTGTCTGTAATAACTGCTATGACAATGGATGCTGCAAAGGTCAGCCCTGGGGCTTCTGTTGTCTGATGCACTTAGTAAGGGTTGGGGGTGGAAAAGAGTTGATGAGGCTTGCTGTTGATCTAAACACTTTTCAGCTGGCCAAGGCCAAGGCGTGGGGGGGGGCCTATGAGAAACTCCAGATGAAACTGATCTCTGGGACCCAGGCAAGGATGGCAGCTGAAATTTAACTTGAATATGTGCAAAGTAAGGCCCACGGTGTGAAAGCTCATCTCAGCATCTTTTTGAGTGCAGGACTCTCTACCCTGAGAGGCTGGACCAGCCACAGAGAGTAAGCACTCAGTTCAGGGCAGAGGCCTGCCCTGGTCACCAAGCATGCAGCATGCCAGGTGGAGTGGGGCTCTGGGCTCCTGAACACTTACTAGGCCCCACAGGGGTTTGGACTGCCCTTTCCTGTCTAGAGTCATCTCAGATCTCACTGAGCATTGCTTGGTAGGACTATAGCAATTCCACCCCTTCACCTTACGTGACGAGAGGGAGGATCTTGGAGGAGAGACCTGCCCAAAGTCACCCAGCTAGATGGAGGTTGAGCCAGGACCAGAAGCTGGGCCCTTGGCTTCCAGTTGGAGTATCTCCTCCACTCCACCTTGTCTGCAGGCCTCCCACCCAACCTGAGGCAGGTAAACAGCTGCCTCACAGACCCCAGCTGGAGATAGTGGGAGATGGGAAGCCCAGAGGCCACCCAGTTCTCCTCACTCCACTCTCGTCACTTCCAACAAATGTGTTTTGAGTACTTACTACATATCAGGCACTGTCACACATGCGGGATAAGGACATGAGGTTTAGTATCAGACCTTGGTCATTTAATCCCTTAGAGCCTTGACTTCCTCATCTGGAAAACGTGCAACACCAACCCCTGTGCCTAACACATATGGTGAGTGTTCCCTTAAAGGTAGCTGTACAAGATAGAGGCCAGCTCTCAAGAAGCTGGCGTCTGTTGGGGGAGCCAGGTTCATCATCAGCGACACTCAGTGTGTATGAACAAAATTGTTTAGGAGCAAAAGAAGGAATAACTAACTCTAGCTAGGCTGTACCAATATCTGCTCTGCCACTTTCCAGCTGGATGACCAGAAGCCAGTTCCTCACCCTCTCTAACAGAGCCTGAATTGCTTTGTTGGTAAATGGAATGGTGTAAGTAGCAGATAAATGCCAGCTTAAGGATTTTATGAATTGGAGATAACAAATATAAAGCATTTGACAGTTAGTAGGCATCAGTAGAGTGTATCTTTTTTTTCTTTTTTTTTTTGCTTGAAGCCAAATCTTCACAGAAGAGGTAACAGTTGTGTTGGGTTTTGGGAGAGGCAGAACTTTATGGGGAGAAGATGGACAGGACAGCATGGACAGAGGCATGAAGACATGAAAATATGGCATCTTTAGAGAAGGACAAGAAGCTTGGGGATTCTGGAGCAAGGCACGTGTAGGAGAGTGGTAGAGAGAGACTGGGACCAGGCTGTGATGGGCCTTGTACCCAATGTAAAGAAACTTGGATCTATGGACAATGAGGACTGTTAGGGGTTTTTGAACTCAGGCAAGACATGGTCAAATTAGCATTTATAAGATATGCTTTGTTAGCATTTCCTTGGCTGTTGGTTTTTGTTTGTTTTACCAAGAGTCACATTCTAACAACAGTAACACAACAGTGATAAACTCCTGAGTATCTATCAGAACTCTTTTCATTGCAAGTGACAGGAAACCAAACTCAAATTAGGTGTGATGGTTTGAAAATATGTCTGCAGGGCCGGGTGTAGTGGCTTATGCCTGTAGTTTGGGAGGCTGAGGTGGGAGGATCACTTGAGGCCAGGAGTCCAAAATCAGCCTGTGCAACATAGTGAAACTGCATCTCTACAAAAATTTAAAAAGTTAGCCAGGTGTAGTGGTGCATGCCTGTAGTCCTAGCTACTCAGGAGGCTGAGGATGGCTTGAGCCCAGGAGTTTGAGGCTGCAATGAGCTGTCATTGTAACACAGCCCTCCAGCCTGGGTGACATACTGAGACACAGTCAAAAAAAGGAAGGAAGGAAGGAAGGAAAAAGATGTCCACAAATTCTTTGATACTCCTCCCTTCAAGTGGTAAAAGCTGATTCCCCTCCCTTTGAGTGTAGACTGGACTTGATAACTCACTTCCCACAAATAGAATAAGTGGGAAGTGACAATGCATGACTCCAGAGACTAGGTCATAAAAGGCACAGAGGCTTCCCCCTCACTGGCCCTCTCCTTGGTGGCTCTTCTGGAGGAAGCCAGCTGCCATGTTCTGAGAACACTCCATCAGCCTAAGGACAGCCCACACGGCAAGGAACCGAAGCCTCTGTCAAAAGACACATGGGTGGACCAGCGTGTGATTTCACATCCTTCAGGCCCGGTCAAGCCTCCGGAGTCCTTGCTAACATTCAGTGTGAAATCATATGAGAGACCCTGAGCCAGCACGACCCCGCTAAGCTGCTCCCAAATCCTTGACCTACACACACTGTGCAATCAGAAATGTTTGTTCTTCGAAGCTCCTAAGTTTTGCAGTAATCTATTACGCAGCAATAGATAGCTCATACACTAGCTTAAGCAAAAAGGGAACTAACTGGTGTACATAACTGTGGAGACTAGAGGTAGGGACAACTAGATGCGAGTCATCAAAACATGTCACTGGGGGCTGGACGTGGTGGGTCACGCCTGTAATCCCAGCACTTTGGGAGGCCGAGGCAGGTAGATCATTTGAAGTCAAGAGTTTGAGGCTGGGCACGGTGACTCATGCCTGTAATCCCAACACTTTGGGAGGCCGAGGCGGGCAGATCACAAGGTCAGAAGATTGAGACCATCCTGCCTAACACGGTGAAACCCCGTCTCTACTAAAAATACAAAAAATTAGCCGGGCGTGGTGGAGGGCCTGTAGTCCCAGCTACTCGGGAGGCTGAGGCAGGAGAATGGCGTGAACCCGGGAGGCAGAGCTTGCAGCAGTGCTCCGAGATCACGCCACTGCATTCCAGCCTGGGCAACAGAGTGACAGTCTCAAAAAAAAAAAAATTAAAAAAAAAAAATAAAGAGTTTGAGACCAGTCTGGCCAACATGGTGAAACCCCGTCTCTACTAAAAACACACAAAAAATTAGCTGGGCATGTTGGTACATGTCTGTAATCCCAGCTACTTAGGAGGCTGAGGCAGGAGAATTGCTTGAATTCGGGAGGTGGAGGTTGCAGTGAGCTGAGATGGCACAACTGCACTCCAACCTAGGTGTCGGAGTGAGACTCTGTCTCTAAATAAATAAATAAATAAATAAATAAATAAGCTGGGCATGGTGGTGCATGCCTGTAATCCCAGCTACTCGGGAGGCTGAGGTGGTAGGATTGTTTGAGCCCAGGGAGTCAGGGCTGCAGTGAGCCGTAATAGCACCACTGCACTCCAGCTTGGGTGACAGACCCTCAAAGAAAAGACAGAGACCTTGCCTCAAACGAAAAAAAAAAGTTTTATTGTGTGTCCTTCATTCTGATTGGGTCCCATGCCCTAAGCCAATCGTGTGCTCTGATTGCGCCACTGCACTCCAGCCTGGGCGACAGAGCGAGACTCCGTCTCAAAAAAAAAAAAAAAAAAAAAAAAAAAAAAAAAAAAAAAAAAGGTATGTTTGCCAGGAGGGGGAAATGGTTGCTGGGCAGCAAAACAACAGGTATCTATTATACCCACATTTGCATTGTACGTTTCGCTGTATGTCTCATGTGCATTATTTCTTGCTAGCTACTGTGACCTCTTGGCTGTTCCTGGAATGCTCATGTTTTCTCACCCCATTTAGGTCTTCAGTGCTACCTACTCAACAAACCTTCCCTGAACACCCCATTTAAAATATGTAACCTCCCTCTACCTCTCCCCAAATTCTCAATTCCCCTTCACTGCCTTATATATACATTCTTTCCTTAGAGCTTAACACTATCATATTATTTTACTTCTTTATTTTCTTACCAGGCTCTCCCAGTTGAAATGTAAGCTCTATGAGGTAGGAACTTGTGTCCATTCTGGTCACTGCTACATCATCTGTGGCAAAACAGTGTCTGGCACATAGTAGGTACTCAATAAAAAATAGTTGACCGAATGAATGATGAATGAATGTGCACAGCCATGCTGTGAGGTAGGTGGGATGGAGGTGATTCTCTCTGTGTTATAGATAAAGACATTGAAATTTGAGCGAAGGATCCTGTTGGCACAAAGATGAAAAAAATTTTTTTTTAACTTTAATTGTTCAGTGCTAAGGAGAAAACAGCAGAGGGAACTTGATTCATTACAGTGTGTTCCAATCAGGTGAAGGTTAAATGATGCCCTGATGCAGTAGTTCAAATAGAGAAAGTGGTAGGAGAATTGAGTCATTGCCTGGCACGTGGTGATACAGGCATCCGCAATGCAGAAAGAACCACCTGCTTGATCACAGTCATAACTAAATCATGCTGGGAGTAGCAATTTTGTTTCAGCAAATAGCAACAGTTACATTTAAATTAGTGTGGCTAATTTGAATCTTACTGGTTTTATAGTTTCTTTTAAATAGAATTTGTAAGCTTGTTTTCATTTTATAGTTGATTGTAAACCCCAAACCTTAAGAAGTTTTGTGCCTAGTTTTATGTTCATACACATTTAAGGAACATTAAAATAAAAATTAAGTAACTTTGTGAGGATTTGTATCCTTTCAAAAGGAACTTGCTTAGTATTTAAGATAGAGAAACATTGTTTCAGAAGATTCAAATCCTCTTCTCACCGGAGATAAAAAGGAGGAGTTGCAGAAAGACGTTCTTAGAACAGGGCTCGGAACTTTATTACCAGGAGCTTAAAGACTGTCTGGTGAATCCAGCCCTGTCATTTTGCAGATAAGTAAACTGAAGCCCAGCGAGCTCAGGTCTCCTGGCCTTGTCCTGCTTCTCACATAAGGATATCTGCCCCTAAAAGCTATCCCATCATTTCCATGGAAATGATCTGGACAGAGTGGCTTTTCAGCTAGTGGCTGCTGTAATTGGTAAGGCCAATGCTGTGTTGTGGGGGAGGCAGAGGGTTAGGCATCAAATTGGGGGTTACTGATTCTTCCAATCTATGAGCATAATAAATCATCTTTCCATTTATTTAGGTCTTTACATTCTCAGCTGTGATTTGGGTGTGTTGCTTTGATTTTTGCTGGGAACAAGAAACAGCTGGGGAAGAGCTCCCAGCCCTCCTTGGAGGGCCCAGGCTGGGCAGCTCTCAAGCCTGACTAGCTCTGCTCCCAGAGCTGACCTCAAGGTAGCCATCTAAGGTAGAGATTTCTGAGGGTCCAGGTTGGTTTACCCTGGGTATCTGGGGGAGATATATATGCCTGATCACTAGGGAAAATAGTGTACCAGGCCTGGCGCGGTGGTGCATGCTTGTAATCCCAGCACTTTGGGAGGCTGAGGAGGGTGTATCACCTGAAGTCAGGAGTTCAAGACCAGCCTGACCAATATGGTGAAACTCCATCTCTACTTAAAAAAAAAAAAAAAATTAGCCAGTGTGGTGGCACATGCCTGTAATCCCAGCTATTTGGGAGGCTGAGGCAGGAGAATTGCTTGAGGTGGAGGTTGCAGTGAGCTGAGATCATGTCATTGCACTCCAGCTTGGGCAACAAGAGTGAAATTGTATAAAAAAAAAAAAAAAAAAAAAAAAGAGTGAACCAGACAGGCCAGATATTCTCTCACCTGAGACCCTAGAGCTGGGCAGAGCATGGGAAGCACAGGAACTTTTCTGCCAGCCTCTTATTAGAGGTCCTGCACGAGGGAAACTGCTGAGTGTCTCCTGCCCTGCCTCATTGGTCTCTGGTGGGAGGGAGGGGAATTGGCCCTACGGCAAACAGTTCCAGTGAAGCAGAAGCTGGTGCGGAGGAATTCATCCTGGTGGGTGATGGCTGAGTGCCGCTGGCTGGGGCATCGGAGTAGTGACAGCCAACTCAATTTCACTACCACGGGCTTCATGAGCTTCTCAGGAGGCCCAAGAGTTTAGGAAATGCTTGTGTGGACTATGGCAAAGGACTGGCCTCCCCAAGCCTCCCATGGATTGATGGAGAAACAGGCAGTGAGATGGAATTTGGCTAATGCCATTTTTCATTTCGTGAATATTGAACTGGAACACCTATTGTGTCCTAGGTCCCGTGTTACACTGAGTGGGGGAAAGAACAGGGTTGAGGCTTCATAAAGACAGTGTGAGAGAAAAAATGGACAAAGGACTAAAATAAAGCAAAGTATACTCTCTTAGTTACAAATGGTATGCTATGGGCGTTTGGGGAAGAGAAGTCTATTAACTATATTGCTACTGGGACTGGGGACAAAACTGAGGTTTCTGATTTCCCAAGCCCAAAACCCAAAAAACTATAGCGATTTATTTCCTACCTCCTTCTAGCATTCTACAAACACTCTAATGACTACCAGGCCCTGGGCTCTTAGGAAGGGCTCATAGGAGCCTATCACCATTAGGCTGTAAGGTTAGAGAAGAACTCGGGATACAAGGAAGGCAATGGCCAGATATCTGGGTGGGAGGTCCATAGTGCTTTTAGTTTCCAGAATCTTGCAGATCCTATGTGTCTGTTTCCCCACAGGGCCTCACATGGTCAGTCACCCATAGCAGGGTGGAAAAGAAACTCATGAGCATTGAGGTGGCCTGCTGCATGCCAGGCATGGGGCTGGCACTCTCCCTTTATGTCACCTCATGTGTCATGTGTCAATTCAGTTCTTTTTTTTTTTTTGAGATGGAGTTTCACTCTTGTTGCCCAGGCTGGAGTGCAATGGTGTGATCTCAGTTCACCACAACCTCTACCTCCTGGGTTCAAGTGATTTTCCTGCTTCAGCCTCCCGAGTAGCTAGGATTACAGGCATGCGCCACCACATCTGGCTAATTTTTTGTATTTAGTAAAGCTTGTGTTATACTGAGACTAAAGTCCCCAGTATCATTTCACAGGGTGGTGGCCATGAGTGAGAAGATGGGTCAGTCTGTTACCTTGGTCCATCTCAGGACCCCACTTATTGAGAAGATAAGTTCATCAGTTATTGTTTCAACTTACTTCCTGACCATCTTCCCACACACTGTGGGCATCCTCACCTGTCATAACTCCCCCTCTTCTTTCCTCAGGCTCAGACGAGGGTCTTTCTTTTCTTTCTTTTTTTTTTCTTTTTCTTTTTTTTTTTTTTTTTTGAGACCGAGTCTCGCTCTGTCACCCAGGCTGGGGTGCAGTGGTATGATCTCAGCTCACTGCAACCTCTGCCTCCTGAGCTCAAGCAATCTGCCACCTCAACCTCCCAAGTGGCTGAGACTACAGGTGTAAACCACCATATCTGGCTAATTTTTATATTTTTAGTAGAGATAGGGTTTCACCATGTTGGCCAGGCTGGTTTTGAACTCCTGGGCTCAAGTGATCCGCTTGCCTCGGCCGTCCAAACTGCTGGGATTACAGGCGTAAGCCACCTCACCCAGCCAGATGAGGGTCTTTGTTCTTGTTCAATGGCCCATCCCTTAGCCTGTGTCCTTGAACTCATACGGTCCTATCTCCTCAAGAACTTTGTGCTATCCCTCAACTTTTTTTTTTTTTTTTTCTAGACAGAGTCTGGCTCTGTCACCCAGGCTGGAGTGCAGTGGCCCAATCATGGCTCATTGCAGCCTCGACTTCCCAGGCTCTAGCGATCTTCCCACCTCAGCCTCCCAAGTAGCTGGGACCACAGGTGCACTCCACCACGCTCAGCTAATTTTTAGTATTTTTGGTAGAGATAGGTTTTTACCATGTCACCCAGGCTTGTTTCAAACTCCTGAGTTCAAGCGATCCACCTGCCTTGGCCATCCAAAGTTCTAGGATTACAGGCATGAGCCACTCCACCTGGCTCCCTTAACTTTCTTTTGCTTACATTTTCAACTTTTTCCTCTTAACTGAATTCTTCTTAAACAGCTCACATTTTCCAGTTTTAAAAGAAATCTTCCTTTGATCTCAGTACTTGCCTCTAGCTATTGCCCCTTTAGCTACTTCTTTTTCCCCTCTGTATTCAGTCTCCATTTATTCACTCCTAATGTCTCTTTAAACTTACAGCTTTCACCACTCTGCCAAAATTCCATTGGCCAAGGTCACCAATGAATTTTCAAGTGTCATATCCAAGAACACTGTTTAGGCCTTATTTTCCAGACTATTTGAATATACCTGATATTGCCAATTCCTCTTACTTTGAAACTTTACTCCTTTGACCTCCACAACATCATATACTCCAGGCCCTCCTCGTTCCTGGATGACCATTTTCTTTGTCTCCTTCAGGGGTTCTTGTTCTTTGCTGTCCCTTTCTAAGTGTTGTTATCCAGGGTTCTGCCCTCTTCTCATCTCCACCTGGGCATTCTTCATGGGTGGTCTCCTGGTGTTAATATCATCCATATGCAGATGACTCTCAACTCTGTTTTGCCTGGGGTCAGGGCTATGCAGTCAAATTGCTTGCTGGACAACGGAATCTGGACATTCTAAGAGCACTCCAAATTCAATGTGTTCAAACTCAATCCATGATTCTGTTCCTAAATATTTTCCTCTTCTGTTCTATATTAATTTGTTGTAGTGCCACCATTCCCCAGATCATCTAAACTATAAACTCATGATTAAAGCCGGATTGCTCAACCTCAGCACTCTTGATATTTTGGGCTGGTTAATTATTTCTTTCTTTCATTTTTGGCTGGTTAATTCTTTCTTTCATTTTTTTTTTTTTTCTGGACAGGGTGTTGCTCTGTCACCCAGGCTGGAATGCAATGGTGCAATCATGGCTCACTGCAGCCCTGACCTCCTGGGCTCAAGCAATCCTCCTACCTCAGCCCCCCAAGTAGCTGAGACTACAGATTTACACCACCATGGCCAGCTAATTTTTGTATTTTTGGTAAAGATGGGTTTTTGCCACATTGCCCAGGCTGGTCTCGAACCCCTGACCTCAAGCGATCCACCCGCCTCAGCTTCCCAAAGTGTTGGGATTACAGGCGTGAGCCATCATGCCTGGCCTGGATAATTCTTTGTTGTGGGGATGCTGTCCTATCCATTGTAGAATGTTTAGCAGCATTCCCAACCTGCATCCACTGGATGCCAATAGGAACCCACCAGCTGTGATAACCCAAAATGACTCCAGACATCAACAAATATCCCTTGTGAGGGGTAGCTGTTAAAATATCCTAGGGTTGAGAACCACTGGGGTTAAAGGCATGGGTCTGGGAGTCACATGTACTGGTGCCATTTTGGACTAGTTACCACCTCTCTAAGCCTCAGTTTGTTTTCTCTGTAAGACAGAGAAACACCCCGTAGGAGTAACTTAATATAGGTAAAGTGCATGGGATCTCTCAACAAAAACACTTATCTTTTCTCCAGACTCCTAGGTCTTTCAGTTTTATCCCCTAAGTATTTTTGGTCTATCCACACTTTTCCATTTCGACCTGGATTATTGCAACAGCTTTGCAACTGGTGTCAAAGCTTCCAGCCAGCCTTGCTCCCCTTAGATCCACACTCCACCTGGCACACGAGGCCTTCATGTCTGGCTGCTGTACACCTCTCTAGCCCTGTCTCTTGCCCCTCCCAGCCTTGGATTTCTAGCCCAGCCACGTTGAGATGCTAGACATTCCTTTGTATACCATGCAGTTTCCTGTCCTTGTGCGTTAGCTTGTGCTGGTCCTTCCTTTTGGAGTAACTTCCCACAGTCTTTATCTGGCCGACTGTCATTCTTTGAGGTTCACTTGAGTTTCACCTCCTCCAAAAAGTTAAGCCTGGAGCCTCCTTTCCCACGGGGTTCAGTGCCCCTCGTCTGTTCCAACAGTACCCTTGTAAGATCTCTCTCCTTGGATCTAACTCATGACATCATATTTTTGTTTCTGTGTCTGTCTGCTGGGCTATGTGCGACAGGGACTATGGCTTTTTCATCTCTATATACATCTAGTACATTCCTTGATACGCAGATGGTGCTCAGCAAATATTTATTGAGTGAATGAATGGATACAGCACTACCATTACCCTCTGTGTTAGGTTTAGAGCCATAGTTTAGAAGCGGTGATAAAATAGTCCATCAATCAGCTGTCTCTGTGGCTCAGAAGCAGCGCTTCCTCAGCCAGGGGCTTTTGGAAGGCACAGTGCTGCAGGGTAACACGCATATGAATATGTATGGTTGACAAATGATGCAGCCAGCGACATCACCTGATATCTGCTCGTAACAGCAACAGCCACTCTTCTGAGAACCAGGGGGCACTTTCTTCACCTTTTCCATGGGTGGCCTTTCAGGTATCCACCATCGCCTGGAGAGAAGGTAGAGGACAAAATCCAGCTCATAATTCAGGGCCCTTCCTGTCAGTGAACTTCTTCCTCTAACTCCTTCACTCACTTCTGAATTGACATATTTGCATTTTTAAATTTAAATTTAAATTTAAATTTTTGCAGTTGATGCAGCCATTCATCCTATAAATACAGTCCTCCCTTGGTATCGGCAGGGTATTGGTTTCGGTATCCCCATGGATACCAAAATCTGAGGATGCTCAAGTCCCTCACAGTCAGCCCGGGTATCTGCGGGTTCTGAAGCCTGTGGATATAAACGGCCAAATGCATATATGTATGCATATATTTTGAGACAGTCTTGTTTTGTCACCCAGACTGGAGTGCAGTGGTGAAAACGCACCTCACTGCAACCTCGACCTCCCAGGCTCAAGCAAGTCTCCCGCCTCAGCTTCCCAAGTAGCTGGGACTACAGGCGTGTACCACCATGCCAGGCTAATTTTTGTATTTTTAGTAAGGATAGGGTTTTGCCACGTTGGCCAGGCTGGTCTGGAACTCCTGGGCTCAAGCGATCCGCCCGCCTCAGCCTCTCAAAGTGCTGGGATTACAGGTGTGAGCCACCGCCACCGTGGCCAGCCTCAAATCCATAAATTAAGCTCTACTATGTGCTGGGTGCTGGGGTGGAAGACTGGCACATCTGTTGTTCACAATACAGTGCATAACCTAGGAGAGGTTTATTTGCTACTGTTCTTCGGAACGGGATCCCATGGAGGAGCCTGCCAGAACGCGAGGCCTGCTCCTTCCGGGGCATTAGCGAGTTTAGACTCTCCTCTTACTAAGCCCAGGGAAAGGAGTCCTGGCAGGTGGCAAGCAGAAGTTAGAGCTATTTAGTCACTCCCGCCCTCCATCCTCCTCCAATGACAATAAGGTTTTGTTTGTCAGGCGTAAGGTTACAGGATTGGCCTGTGGAGTCCAGAAGCTCTTTCCGCGCTCTGCTCTTTGAGCCTCAGTTTCCCCATCTGTCAGGTGTGTGTATGTGAGAGGGGGGCACGGAGTAGACCTACCTAGATCACTCGGGGCTGTCCCTTCCAGTTTTGAGGGTGATGTCGGGGTGTCTGTGAGGGGGAGGGAGGACCCCGCCACGCGAAGATAGTTTTGGCCGCAGCAGCCAGCCAAGTGTGCCCGCGGAGACCGGCAGGGAATTCCGGGAGGCCCCGCTGTGGAGCGGTCCCCAGAGCCCGAGGGCGAGCTGGAAGGGTTCCTGCCGCGGGGCGGGAACGCTCGGTAGCCTCTGAGAGCAGTTTGCTGGCGAGAAACCGGGTTCCTGCAGGGCAGGGATCAGCCGGGTCGCGCCTTGTAGGGTGGGGTGGGGTGGGGTGGGGCGGGGCCGGCGGGGGGGGACGGTGGAGTCATGAAATTCCCAAGAAATTCCTTTCCATTGCCCCACCCCGCCCCCTTTTCTAGGATGCCGACCTGCCCAGACCCAGGTTCCCTGGGAAAGAGAAAATGAATGCTCTTCGGGTTTCCTCGCGTCCTTTCTCCAGCCCCCTCCCACCCCGGGGTTTGAAGCGCGCGTGGGAGCGCAATAACGGTGGCGGGGAACGGGTCCAATCCCGGCGGCTCCTGGGGCTCCCGAGCGCCCTGCCACTCAGTCCCCGAGCTCGGGGAGGCGTCTCCCGGGTTCGGTCCCGTTCAGCTTAAGCTGGCGTCACATGAGCCGCGGGGGAACGGGCACCGCGGGAGTGGGCGGGGGTGTGCGCGCCGGGAGGGGGCCGCCCAGTCCACCTATATGCGCCGCAGCCCGGCTGACGGATGCCAGGAATTCCCAATGAGAGGCGATGGGGGGAAGTTTGGGCAACTCGGCCTGGCCAATGGAGAGCCTCGGGAGGGCTCTGCCCCTTCCCCCCGCCCCCGCCCGCCTCGGCTCCCGCAGCGCGAGTGTGTCCGCTTAGCTCAGTGTGCGTGGAGATTAGGTTCAAGCGCCCGCCCAGAGGCAGGCAGTCCGCGAGCCCAGCCGACGCTGTCGCCGCCAGTAGCAGCCTTCGCCAGCAGCGCCGCGGCGGAACCGGGCGCAGGGGAGCGAGCCTGGCCCTGCCAGCCCAGCCCAGCCCTACTCCCTCCCCACGCCAGGGCAGCAGCCGTTGCTCAGAGAGAAGGTGGAGGAAGAAATCCAGCCCCTAGCACGCGCGCACCATCATGGACCATTATGATTCTCAGCAAACCAACGATTACATGCAGCCAGAAGAGGACTGGGACCGGGACCTGCTCCTGGACCCGGCCTGGGAGAAGCAGCAGAGAAAGGTTAGCAGCCGCCCCCGCCCGCCGCAGCCCCCAGCCCCCAGCCCCCAGCCCCCAGCCCCGACCTACTCTGCCCGCCGGGCTGTCGGCTCCTGGCTCTGAACCGGTTCCGGGCGCGCACGGGAGGGGGCGGGGGCGGCGCGGCCGCTGCGAGGTGGGGTGTTGGGTTACAGGCGCCTGGCGGAAGCGGGAGAGCCCCTGACCCGGAGCCCGCGAACGCCGGGCCGGAGCGCGGGGAGGTGGCGCCGCTGGCGGGCAGGTCTCCTTGGGGGTCCGTGGTCCAGGCCACCCTGCGGCTGTTGCAACCATCTCCGCGTGGGCTGTGCGCGGGGGCGGTGCTCTTCAGGCTGGGGCTGAGACCTCGGCTCGGGGCTGCTTGCTCCGGATCGATTTTCCCTTTTCTTCCGCCCCCGGCCACCTCTCCATATGGCGTGCGGTGGCAGCGCCGCTTCCTGGGCCGCCCTGGGTTCAACCTGAGCGGCGGGCCTCCCGGGACCCTGCGGCCCCCTAGGCGGAGGGGAGAGCGCCGGAGAGATCGGCGGCCGCCTCCAGATCTGCCTAGAGAAGGACCAGCTGGAGTGCGGCTGGGGCCGAGAAAACTGGGGGGCGTACGCGGGCTCCCCCGCGGGCCCTGTGGGGGCGGGGTCAGGACAGCAGACCGTTTTATTGCTTAACTCAGTGGGTTGGAAGCTGTAAGCCCCACATGGGCTTGCGTCTACGTCCTGCCCCTCCGGCCCCCGGGAAAGGTGGACAGCTCGGTTCGAGTTGAGGGGCTTCAGAACGAGGGTCTGTCTTAAGGGATATTTGGGGCCAGTCACTGGGGATCCCTACTTAGCCACGGAGCTGCATCCCAGGCAGGCGCGGTGTGCCGGGTGCGCGCCCCGCCACGGGAGCTGGGCTCGGAGCTGGCGATGGGACCCGGGCACAGTGGCCAGTGGCAGGAAGAGGTCAGAAACCACTCGTGGTGGTGGGGGGAGGGCGCCTCAACCCTACCGCTGCTTCCTGCCTGCGCTGTGAGCCCGTGCCCCCAGGCGGCCACGTACCCTGAATACCCCTTTCCCTCCCCCTCCTCCTGGCTGCCCGCTTCCATCCGGTCCCTCCCCGTTTCATACCCTCCCCACCCCCAGGCTGATCTGGGAATGGGGTTTTGGGGGGGGGGGGGGACAGGATGGCGCGTCCCTTTGGATAGTGCGGTTAGGGCTGGGCTTGAGGGAGAACGCTCATGTCCAAAAATGGTAACATTCATTCCCTTTTTTAAACTTAAAAGGGGGGTAGTTTATAGAGCCGACTGAAGTTTTTTTTTTTAGCCAAAGGCATCCTGTATTAGCTCACTCAGGAATCCTAGGCCCTGAAACGGAGCTCTTTTACTCACTTCATCAGACAGGCAGAGGTAATCTAAAACACACACAATGGGCTTCCTCAAAGCAGGATGACCTGAGCCGCGGTGCCCAAGGCCTGTGCAGGGCTGGGCCCTATACAGCGACATCGGTCATCTACATCGGACATGGAAAGGTCCCCTGACTTCGAACTGACTTCTTTGTAATGTGCCAGTTGCTTAAACTCCCCCTCTTCCTGTCATCTTCCTAGTAAGAGCTGAGGACTGGGGACTGCAGACAGTCCCCCACTCACTTGGCTTATTTCCTGGGACCATGGGTGCTGTGGGTGGAACTGAAAAGTGAGTAGGTAATTTGGAGATCCCTATGGGGCACCAGGCAGAAGGCTCTTTAATAATTTCAGGGTGAAGCCTTCTTGAGAATAGATTTTAAATTAGAAGTGAGATTAGGGTGGTGGATTGGGGTCTTCCTTGGGGGTTAGAAGCGAAGGAGAAATCCCTGCTTAGGGAGCACCTGCTTTGTGCCGGGAGGGGCAGGAGTAACAGAGCTGCCTAGGAACTAGGCCCCTGAAAGGACTGTGAGACCAAGTTCCTAGGGGACAGACACTGAGCACCTGCCTGAACATAGTATTTAATATTTCTGAATGAATGAATATATTAAACGCAGTTGGGGAGAAGAATATAGATTCCCAGGGCTCTGGCCTGGGTGGCAGTGGGTGTGTCCCAGGCCTTTGGGCCGCCAGGTAGGAAGAGGTGGTCTGGGAAATTGGGTTATCCTGGAGGCAAACTCAACAGTGCCAAGAACTGGCATTTGCTGATATGTGCCAGGCACGCACAAGGACGAGGAAACCAGGGCCAGAGAGGGGAAGTAACCAGCTCCAAGTCCAGACTGTGTTTGGTGGGGCTGGGGTGCAGCCATGTTTGGGACTGGCAGCTTCCCTTCACTTGTCCCTCCTTGGCAAGGGAGGCAGGAAAGCTGGGCCTGGCAGCCAGAGCCAGAGCATCTCGGAACCAGGAGAGCCGACACGTGCTTTGGGCGGGGTTGGTGGAGGAGGGCAGAAGGAGCTCTGGGCCTGACTCTGAAGATTCAGATCCACATTTTTTGTTTGTTTGTTTGTTTCCTGTTAATTTTCTAGGTTATCTTTCATGGGCCTCAGTTTGCAGAATTTCTGGCCTGCCTAGTTCTCAGCAGGGTGATATTAAGGAGGTGGTATACAGGTGAGGGATAAGACTTAAGGTAAACGTGTTGCTTTTGACACTCTTTCTACGGACTGGGAGGCGGGGTTTGTGTGGGACCAGAGTCCACAAGTGGACAGAGGCTGATGGTTCCAGAGGGAGGCAGGGGAGTGAGTGTGAGGAGGGGAAGAGGAGGACACAGTGTAGAGGGATACAAAGGTCACCCTGTAGAATGCAGAAGACCCTCGTTTTAGCTTTGGTGCAGCCATGGCTATTTGTGAGACTGGGGAAGTCTTTCCATTTCATCGAGCTTTTATTAGATCATTCAGCAAATACTTTGTGAGCACTCATTCTGGGCCAGACATAGTTCCAGGTATTAGGGATGGGGCACTGAGCAAGACAGACCGAGTTCCCGTTCTTGTGGCATTTCCATTAGGTTTCCTCCTCTGTAAATGGGACACATTTCTGTCCGCGGAGCCTCAGGACTCTTCTGGGGAATCAGGTTAAATGACACATTGAGAAATGCTTCCCTGGTGAAAGTATTTCCTGATGTGGAGGCAGGGAGAAGTCTGTGCAGGCAGGAGGCATGACTCAAGAAGCTGCACTGGCTTGGCCGAGGTTTGTCCCTCTTTCAAAGAATGCTTCAGTACGGAGTTCATGGGCTGGTCGCCATGCCTCCAGACACAAAATGCAGTTATCTTCCAGACAGAGCACGTGGATTACAGGCATTTCCTCTGCTGTTCCAGGTTTCATAATCTTCCTGATCTTTGAGGCTGGGCTCTGAAGTTACTTTTCCTAGGAGTTGCTGTTATTTTCAGGGTGACCGCGGCCCCCAGTTTTCTCGCTTATGTAATTTCGCTCATGTTCTTAGGTGTATGTGTGTACCCAGTGTAGGTCAAGCTGGAGAGAGCATCAACTTGGTGTAAGATCCTGGCTCTATTATTTTCAGGCTTGGGACCTTGGGCAAGTTCCTCTCTGAGTCTCCAATTCCCTACTTATAAAAAAGAGCTAATACCCACCTTGCTGGCTTGATGCGAGCAGATATGTAAAATGGTAGCTTCTGCTGTTAAATTTTATTTTCTCTCCCTTCTGAAGTCCTAGAGATTCTGGTTTAATGTGTGTTTCCACAGGTGCCAGCCTGCGGCCTTTTACATGTAGGAACTTAATCAATACTTGTTGAGCGAATGGATGTTGAAACAGAGAGGCAGCGTTGGCAAGTGAATAGAGGTGGTTGTGAATAAGACCCACATCCCGATTCTGCAGACAGGTGAGGCTAGGTCACAAGAAGAGGGACGCGTTGTTTGCACTTCCTTCTGGACAGCGAGGCCATTGCAGGAGCTATAGCCAAGGCCACCAGTCAAGGTGGAGGACTACAGAGAGAGGAGGATCTGCAGGCTGTGTTGGACTTGGACACCCCTTTTCATCTTCTCGAGGAAGGCCTGGGGCTGGGCACCTACCTGGATGGGGACCATAAACCATCAGTCTGGCTCAAAGACTTGTCACACAAGATCTGGGGGCCTGGAGCCAGGGTGGGGCAGCCAGAGCCTGAGATGTGGCCTAGTCACAGATGTGCTACGGTGGGTCTCTAGGAAAGAACCCAGCCCTTAATAGGGTGAGAATATAGATAATTCTTTCTCATGAAGGCAATCAGTAGATGTTCATTAAACCCCTGTTAGGTATCAGATGCTCTGCTTGCTGTGTGGAGTGTGGAAATGATGGTTTAGGTAGAGAGGGAACCAGAAAGATGCAGAGTTGCAACAGGCTCTGCCAATAATGGCCATTGGCAGGAGCTGGTGGAATTGGAGGTGCATCTCAAAGGAAAGCGGTTCTGCTGGGAGCCTTACCTTTCCCTGGCATTTCAGCTGTGTGTGTGTGTGTGTGTGTGTGTGTGTGTGTGTGTGTGACAGAGAGAGATGTAGGACAGGGGTGGGGAGAGGGGAGATGCCTGAAAGGGCAGAGCAGAGCAACAGTGACTGTCCATGCTGGGGAACACCCCCTCCCATTATTCTCCCTTATCATTTTTCTATTATAGTTCAAAATTTTTAAATTTATGTTTTATAGAGATGGGGGTTTTGCTATGTTGCCCAGGCTGATCTTGAACTCTTGGCCTCAAGTGATCCTCCTGCCTCAGCCTCCCAAAGTGCTGGGATTACAGGCGTGAGCCACTATGCCTAGCTTCATTGTTCTTTTCCATTTGTTTTGCCCCTCCCGGAGCTGACCTCTCACCTTTCTGCGAGAGGTGGCCAGGCTGTCTGGACAGGTCACAGACCAGACTCTCAAGTCCACACCTCTCTACAGATACTGTTGGGATCATCCCAGCCAGTTAACCCCACCTGAGCTGCCTCCATGTGTAACCCACCTGTGGGTTTCCTGGACTCGGTATGGAGCCAAAGGGCACCTTCCCCACCCACCGGCCCTGCTTTTATGCCCTCTTTAGAGTGCATAGAGAGATGTTGGTAGGCCCATGTCTCTGCAAGAGGGGCCTGTGGGTTGGGCTGAGTTACTCGCCATGGACACTGGTGGGGTCCTGGAACCCACCAGCTGAGATGGTTTGGGCAGTTCTAGTCTGCACCTCCCCAGAGAGGTCATGGCAGAGAGTCCAGGGGCAGAGGAAACCCACTGAACCTGCTACCTTAGTTCTGGCAGATGGGTCAGCCCCCACAGGACTCAGGATTCAATTTAGCCCGGGGTTCTGGCTCCATCTTCCGCAGTGCCGGTGCCAGTGGCCTCCTAAGTACTGTTTGGCCAAACCTGGCTCTGACTGAGGCAAGTAGCCTTAGGAGTAGTAGGGACAGGAGACACAGCAAACCAGGGCTCAGAGCCACCCTGGAACCCCTTCTTCCTCCCTCTTCATGCATGACCAAGGTTTCTGTATTCGTCCATTCTCACGCTTCTAATAAAGACATACCCAAGACTGGGTAATTTATAAAGCAAAGACGTTTAATTGACTCACAGTTCAGCATGGCTGTGGAGGCCTCAGGAAACTTAAAATCATGGCGGAAGGGGAAGCAAACATGTCCTTCTTTACATGGCTGCAGGATGGAGAAGTGCAGAGCGAAGGTGGGGAAAAGCCCCGTATAAAACCATTGTATCTTGTGAGAACTCATTATCATGAGAACAGCATGTGGGTAATCACCCCCATGATTCAATTACCTCCCACCGGGTCCCTCCCAGGGACCCACGACATGTGGGGATTATGGGAACTACAATTCAAGATGAGGTTTGGGTGGGGACACAGCCAAACCATATCAGTTTCCCACCTATCCCCAGGCTGAGCATCAAGTCCAAGCTCCTAGGAATCCTTCCCTTAGCAGATGGGGGGAAATGCATGGAGAGGGTTGCTCAGGCTCCCCTTTCTCTGCCTCTCTTGCTTTCCCTCCTTTCATGTCATCCCAGGGGGTCATCTGGCAGGCGAGTCTGGTTATCTGGGCATGGTGAGTCTGGTTTAGTGATGGGCAGGCCCCAAAGCTGTGTGTGGCAACGTTCATGACCCCAACTGGCCCCTTCCGCATGCATCATTCTGCCATAAAGTTAACAAAATTCCTTTTCTCATAATACAGTGGCTTGCCCATTTTGAGCACATGGTAATTATCAGCAACTGTCCTAAGGACTCTACATGCATGAGCACATCTAACGCTGTGAGACGGGTCCTCCTGTTATCCCATTTTGCAGATGAGAGAGCTGGCTCGGAGCAGCTGCAGAACTCCTCCAGGCCCACGCAGCCAGCATGGTGGAACTGGGATCTGAAGCCAGGCAGTCGGGCTCCAGCATTTGCACTCCTTCTCAACTTTGCTGTGCTGCTTATACAACAAATGCTTGCGTGGGTAGAACACTTAACCCGAGACAAACATATACAAACAAAACAAACACCCCAGTGATGGAAATGTTCTGGAATTGGAGTAGTGGTGGTTTCACAACCTCACAAATATACCTGAAACCAATAGATTGTACGTTTTAAAATGGTGACTTTATGGCATGGAATTTTATCTCAATTTTTAAAAACCTAAGAAATTATTAACTAATATAAAGAAGAAAATGACAATTGCCTGTGATCTCACCTCCCAGAGGTAAAGAAGCATTCACAGGATTTCTGATGGCTTCTGCCATCCTTGCTCCTCTTCCCCTGTTTGTGTGTCATCTTCTTTGTCGTGCCCACTTTTTAGAACAGGGGTCCAGGTTCATGATGAGTGAGAGGAGTCTAGAAGAGGAAGATAAGGACGGGAACTTTCGTAGAAAGCGTGATGAAGGATGTGGCTCTTTCCTTGGAAGCTGACCAGGAATAGATCATAGATACGCACAGGCAAACAGAAGACTGGGTGGGGTGGGGAGAGGGTGGCCTTCATATTCCAAGTCTCAGTCCTTGGGGAAAATTTCTCCCCGACCTCTGTCTATAAACCCTCTTGGCCTGGGATTGCTTCTCTCCGTGTGCTCTCCCCAGGGTTGGCAGGGTGGGAGTCCAAGTGAGTCAGGGTTTTAGCCAGGGGAAGGGGAGGGCAGGGCCAGGGTGCCCCCCAAAGGAGGCAGCTGCACCACTCTTGGAGGTTGCCTAGCAATCGTGGGGAAAGGTGACCTAGCCCACTACAGAGGCGGGAGGAGAATAAAAGGCAGCCAAAGATGGAAATCGGGCATACATTGCAGAGGATGCTGTTCCCCTGGAAACTGCCTCCTTGGTCCTTGGCTACAGCAGGCTACTTCTGGGGTGGGGATCTGTTCTCCATTAAGAGGGAGAGAGGTCTTCCCTAGGCCTGTCACCCACAGGTCAGGGCTGGGGGACCTAGGGAAACCCTTCTTGCACATGGAGTGTATGTCAGATGCATTTGTCAGTGGCTTCATTTAACGTTGACAACAGCCTTGTAAGATATGTGGGATGATGACACTTCATAGATGAAGATCCTGAGTTTAAAGATAGAGAACAACATGCTCACAGCTGCACAGCGAGAGAGGCCTAGAAATGAAGGTGCTGGCACCCTTGACCCTTAAAGGGAGCCATTCATTTTGGTTCAAAGCATTTCACAAGCCCAAGGTACTCGGAGGTAAATGTAAACACTGTCCACCTCCTGGGAAGGGAACAGAAGATGAGAGAGGGAAGGCTGGAAAGGTGTGTTACCTGTTTTATATCAACCATCCAACCAACCAACCAGCCAACCAGTATTTATTAACTATGTCTTGGTTTTCCAAGTAAGTACAAAGACTAATAGTTCACACTGATTAAAGGCTGAATGGTCTGGAGTACCTCCACATGTCAAACAACTCTTTGGGGAAGGGACTGTTAGTTTTCTTGGTACAGACAGGGAAATGGAAGCCCAGAGAGGTTAAGTAACTTGCCCAAGATTAGGCAGATTGACCTCAGAACCTGGCTTTTAACCAGAAGTACAGACACACTCTTTGCTATTAAGGAGTTTATGTTTGAATTGGGAGGCAAGGCTTTTATAGAATTGAAATAAGAGAACAACTCATTGTGGCGCATTTTTAACATTTGTGCTTCCATGTGTGGCTTTCTCTCCAGTAATCATGGTGAGCAAACTTGTGAGGTCTTATCCCCATTTTACGTGCAGGGAAAGAAAGGCTCAGAAAGGTTAAGCGACTTTACCAGGCTTTCTGCAGCCTGGAAGTAGAGTTGGTTTTCAATCCAGGTCTTTGACAGGAGGGTCTGTGAGGTTTAAGGGGATGGACATAGGCCTCAGTGAAGGTACTTTTCTTGGTTTTAAAGGTAGTGAAGGATGCAAGTTGTATTTCTCTGTGTTTTTCATTTGAAGCAGTAACTGTCAGGAATAGACTCAAATCCCCTGAACCTGGAGGCCTCCCCAATCCCACGTTCCTGGTGGCCTCTTCTGGTGCTGACCCCAGCTTTTGGGAGCTAGTTTCCCCTGCTTTAAGATTCAGCAGCACCCTCCCCTTCTCTCTTGTTTTGGTTCCTTCAGTTTCACCTGTTCTGTCTGTCCTTCCCTTTGTTTAGAGAGTCTCTTCCTTTGTGGTCACCAGGGAAACCAAACAGGCTTTGAACCAGGCAGCTGAGGCTCAGGTTTATTTTGATTTTAAAAGCCTGTGCACGTGAAACCCGTAACGTCTGAGGTTCTTGTTTAAGCCTTGAGACGATTTAGAAAGTTGATGAGGGAGTGGGGGACTTAGGTTGGCTTTTGGCATTACAGGGCTGGGGAGTTTTTGTGCCAGGTCAGAGATCAGCACCAAGTGGGGGGCGGTGCCATTTCCTGAACCCCAGCTTTGAACCTTCCAGGCCTAAATCAGAGGCCCCAAATGTTCAGCTCCAGGCGGAAGAGCAGTTGGCTGGGGGAAGGGAGCCTCCTCTCCGTTACCTTGTTTTTCCTGTTTCTTGGTGGTGTGTGATCGTGGGGCTGTTGGGAGCATGGTCACAAGGCCTGTGATTTGAGGCCAGGCCAGAGCTTGTAGGGGAGCATTTTTATGGGCCTGAAGATTTATTTTTTAAAAGCCATCTGCAAAGCTGATTATAATTGATGGAAGTGAGACAGCATCTGAGCTCTATTTTCAAATCATCTGTAGGTGAAATGACAGGAGGGGAGGCAACTTCAAGGTGGGTGGGCTCCTTCAGGCCGGTCCCCTAATGGAACTTGGCTTTCCAGGCTGGAAGAGGCACCAAGCCTTGCATGTGGGTGGGAGGGGATTGTTAAAATCAGACTCTATCTTTTCTCCTTGTGTCTGATGTGGAGATGTCCAATGCGTAACAGCCTGTGGTTTGGGGATAGAGAAGTGGAGCTTTTAATTCTTCTGAGTCAAGTCTCGACACCCCCAATATGAGGGCTTGGTCCAGGAAAAGGAGGGCAGCCTCCACCGAGGTCCTCTGTCTTAACACTTGTATCTGTCGGGTCTGTGAGCATGGGGTGTCTGTCTGTCAGCGTTTGGCTGCATGTGTCTCTCTGGCTCCAAGAAGCCCCTCTGTTGTTTTTGGCCACCTCCTTGACCTTGGCAGAGGAGTGGCTCCCTTTTAAACTCTACAGACATCCTCCAGATAATAGATAATGGCACTTTCCAGTCAAGTTCCCGATATTTTGTAAGGGCCTTTCTTTCCAGGAACCCAAAGTGCTTTTCCAGACTTGGCCCTGGGAGCTGGGAGATGCAGGAGGTGGCTTATGAATTGTGTTTTCCTGGAGGCAGGGAAATGGGGCCAGACCCCTGGTTTCCTGTCCTTCATCTCGGATACTGGTGGCTAGGGCTGCGTGGAGGTGTCTTTGCATGCATGAAGCCCTGAGGCCTCTTATTAGAAATCTGCATATTTTCCCAACTTTAGCTCCAAATGAAGTTTTGCTTTGTAGCTTTTTCTCTTCTTTTTCCTCTTTCTCTCTTTTCTTATATTTAGAGGTTCATTGTATATAGTTTCTTTAAGGAATGCCACATTGGGGTCTCAGTTATATAGTGGGCCCCTGTGCCACTCCCTCATTGAGGCTGCTTGGCATGGGCAAGGAGGCCACAGTAGCACCCAAAGGTGCCTGGCTGGGGGGCCTGTACCTGACCCCTTTTCCCCAGAAGCCACTGGTTCGGAAGCAAGCTCAGCATAGGCCAACCTTGCTAGCCCCAGGACTGTTCTGGGAATGTGGAGCTGAGCATCCCTGCGTCCCCCTGCCCTGCCCCCAGCAGCAGCCAGCCCTGGTACTGTGCTTTCGGCCAGGCACATTTCTAAGTGCTTTACTGATATTAATGTAATCCTCACAATACCCATATGGATGGCTTAGTGGGAGGTAAAGGCCATTTGAGGGTATTTGGAAAGACCTGAAAGGTTCAGGTGGTTACAGAAAGTATTTCTAGATTTTCTGATCTTGAAGCCAGTTCACAAAGACCATGTTGGCTTCAGATTTTTATTTTCAGGAAAGAGTACCTTGTAGAGTTGCGACCCCAGCATTCTCCCTGATCCCGTAACCTTCCCTCACTGGAGTTAACCGCTGTTCCAAGTTTGGTGTTTTTGTTCCTATACATTTCTTGCCTATATAGCTGTCTGTATCTTTGTGCCTGTTTTAAAACTTTGTGTAGATGGGGTCATACCCAATGCATCACTCTGTTCATTGCTCCTTTTGCTCCCACCTCTCCTTTGCCCTGGAGCTGTAAAGGTAGACCTGCGGGAGCTCTGCCATCCCTGTTTTGTGGCTGAGACTGCTGAGTTCCAAAGCACTTGCCCAGGTCACACAGCTCTTGTAGGTGGCAGGTGGGACTGAACCCGGCTTCCTGCCTCTGCGGTGGCATTCGTATGTTACACCTGCCACCCTGCACCCCGCCAGAGTTCAAAGACTTGCTGATGTTTGATGAGGGAGGGCAGGAGACGTCAGTCTCAGTATCTTATTCTCTTTCCACCCACACATGTGTGTGGCATCTGGTGTCCGTATCTGTGGGTCCCTGGTCCCTTGCCCGCTGCCCTCTTTTCCTGGGCTTGAGATTCAGGTTCCTAGGGACCTATGCCCCGTTGCCATTTTTTTCGCCTTCCAGGGTAGTAGTTGTGCTGTTATTACTTTCTGATAAAGCAAATATGTCATGATGAAAAGCTGCAGTGAATTTGGGAATGCTTCTAAATGAGTTTATATTTTATGGCTCAGCAACCTCTTGTGCCATTTGGAAGCTGGTTGTGCTCTGCAAGACAAGAGACTGCTCTGGATATGAGGCTTGGGCTGCGTGTAGAGTTTTGGAAGAGGCCAGATATGGGGAGCCACGATGAACCCCACTCCGCCAGGACCATTCCTAGTCTTCTTTTTTTTTTTGAGACGGAGTCTCACTCTGTTGCCCAGGCTGGAGATCAATGGCGCAATCTCGGCTCACTGCAAGCTCCGCCTCCCGGGTTCAAGCCACTCTCCTGCCTCAGCCTCCCGAGTAGCTGGGACTACAGGCGCCCACCACCACGCCCGGCTAATTTTTTGTATTTTTTGTACAGACGGGGTTTCACTGTGTTAGCCAGGATGGTCTTGATCTCCTGACCTCATGATCCGCCCGCCTCGGCCTTCCAAAGTGCTGGGATTACAGGCATGAGCCACCGCGCCCGGCCGACCATTCCTAGGCTTCAAGGACAACAAGTGGGGTCTCAGTTGAGTGGCCCTTGTCCCTGCCTGATTTCCCTGCTCTTCCCTTCTTATCTTCTGGCTCTCAGCCACTCAGCCATTGCCTTGCCCAGTTAGTACCTGGGCTAGGAGAGTCAGAAAGGACAGATGTGTGGCAGCCTGCCTGCCTTCATTACACTTTCTTGGGGCACTGTTGTGAAACTCCTCTCTAAAGACATTTAGAGGATTCTCAGGGGATGTCACTGATCTGTAACTGATCTGAGGCTCCTTAGATGATCAAAGGTGGATTTGTGGAGTCTCCTGGGGTCCCCCTAGTAACTGACTCTCAGGAGCTCCCTGATGAGCTCATCCCAGCACCCCAAAGAGCAGGTAAGCAAGAATCAAGCTTGCGCATACTAGGTATTCACCGAGTATCCAGTGTTGATGAATGGTGGTGGTGAGGGCCTTTGGACAGGAGTGTGGCAGCTGTAGTCCCGCAGGAAACAACTGAGAGATGCTGAGGGCCTGAGTGGTGGTGGTCTGAGTCACCAAGGACCACCCCAGAGATGAGGTTGATTCCTGGGACCAGGGCAGAGGCCCAGTTGGCTCCTCAGGACTCAGATGTGTGTCCTGGAATCAGAAGGAGGTCAGGGGCCAGGGAAGCTGGCCTTGTCATTGGGATGGGGTCACAGCCTAGGATGACCTCAGCCCCTGCCATGCTGCTCAGCGCCCCTCTCCGAGCTGGTGCCTCCAATGGCAGGCTGGTTGGAACAGGCACAGACCTCCCAGCTCCCTACCAGCCAGCCTAGCTGCGTTTTTTCTTTGGCTAGCTGCCCATCAGATTCCAAGGTGCTGGCCATACTGACATGTCCCTCTGCACCCTGCCCCTTCCTCTCTGGAGGGTGGGGTTATTGCATTTGGCTGGGCCCCGCTTCAGAAAATCACAGGGAATTTCTGGTCCTTTTGTGTGTTTGTGGACCTTAAAGGAAGTAAAACCTGGGTCTTGGTTTTCCTTCTCCTTCCAGTTCCTCTGCTGAGGGTTCTCTCTGGAGTGCTGGACGTCAGCAGCCCACTGTCTTTAGCCACAGTATCCCAAGGGGTGTGGATCCAAATAACTGTGGGGCCTCAGCAAAGCTTTCACCTGCCTCCTGCTCCCTTTCTGTTGGGACTTTGGGAGTGGCATTTGGGAGTGGGGATACGTGTGAAAAGACTGTCTTCTTTGATTTATTAGGCCAGAGAGTTGTTTGGCAGAAACCTATCTTGTCCCCCAGGAACAGGAAGAATGGTTGTGTGTTAGGTACCGGGGCCTCAGGAGACCCGAGGTCTTGTCCTAGTGCTGCCTTAGGCCACTTTGTGATGCTGGATAATTCACACCCAAAACCACCTATAAACTGAGAAATTGGATAGTAGGATGGTGGTGGGGCTCTGTTCTAAAGGCTGTACTTGGATTATCACATGCAGATGATCTCTAGGGTCTGGGGTGATGCCAACATTCTGTCTTTCTGCCCCCTTGGACACTCAGCAGAGTCAAGCACTTCTTTTTTTAAAAACAAAATTAGTTACGTTTTTATTTTTTGAGGCAGGGTCTCGCTCTCTCACCCAGGCTGGAGTGCAGTGGCATGATCTCAGCTCACTGCAGCCTCTACCTCCTGGGCTCAATTGAGTCTCCCACCTCAGTCTCCCAAGTAGCTGGGCCCATAGGAGTGTGTCATCATGCCCGCATAATTTTATTTTTTTGTAGGGACAGTGTCTCGCTGTGTTACCCAGGCTGGTCTCAAACTCCCAGGCTTAAACGATCTCCTGCCTCGGCCTCCCAAAGTGCTGGGATTACAGGCATGAACCACCATACTCATCCGAGTCAGGCACTTCTAAAGGCGACCTTGCAGTTGACTCCTGGGCTTCGTAGCCTGGCCCTGAAGTTAACTATTCTGCGAACATAGCTTCTTTAGGAGCCCTCTGTGTCCTCAGCTTTGAGGAGTTTGTTCTTACCCTCTAGGGAGGGTGCAAGTGGGGCCAGGTGAATGCGCTTCCTTTATAGACAGACCCAGAAGCCAGTGCTCTGTGTGTCCTGGGCTCTGCATTCACTCTGGCTCTGGAAATACCTGCTTAGGGTGTGGTCCTGAGTGGGAGGCCAGGTGCCGGGGGAGGGGAGAGTCAGGGAGGCACTCTCCCTTGTTTGGTGTTGGTGAAGGGTAACTTAGCTTTGCCTTCTAGCCTGGGTGCTCCAGGTGTGTCTGGGGGTGGGGATGCTGGAGGTGGCTCAGGAGAATTGCAAGGTGGACTGATCATAATTGGTCCTTTGTGTAGGCTTGGCTGACCCACAGGCCTGGTGTGAGGAGGCTGCTTGCCTGTGGGCTCAGTGGGTCTGAAACATTGGCTGGAGCCAGGGAGCAAGGCCTTGAGCCTGGAATCTGTCCAAGGGACTGGTGTCAATAGGTGGCCTTGTCTTTCACTTGTTTATTTCCAGAGCCCAGCTCTGGCCCTTCTCTCCTTTGCAGCAGTTTGAAGAAATCAATAGAATGCCCAAGCCAGAAGGGACCTGCACTGTCACCTACCCCTCTTCTCCCTCAGATAAAGGGATGAGGTCCATAGTGGTGATCTGATTTGTCCAAGGACAGTCTGCCATGAGTTCATTCCTTGTGGGGCTAGATTTGGTAAGGATTCTTTATTCTGGGTACACGTAAGCCATCTTCTGAAGTCATCCTTGCAGGTGGGCTCCAGAACATCTGCAGATAGATGCACATGGGATGGGCCTCTGTATTCTGAAGGCAGATGAAGCTGCTGGGGTTCTGGCTAGTGTGTGGGTGGTCAATTTCAGTTGAATTTCACACATGCAGGCAGCTGTGCCCTGCCAAGTTGGAGGTAGTGATCCACATGCGGGCTCTTACACTCTGATGTTCCTGGGACTGGCTCCGCATTTGCAGTTGAGGAAGGAATGGAGAAATGAGCCTGCAGGACAGAGGCAGCCTGGTGGTGGCGGTGATCTTGGTATTAACAGCCAGCACTTATTACCGCATGTCCAGCACTGTGCTAAGTCCATTACGTGCATTATACCGAGGAATCATCATAGCCGCCCTGTGAGGAAAAGGTACTGTGACATTTTTAGTCCCACTTTACAGAAGGAACTGAGGCTTAGAGAGATTAAATATTTTCTCCCAACTCACAGCTTTTAGTGGGGCAGTTGGGCTTTGATTTCAGGGCTGCCTGGCCAGAGCCCACACTACTAACCACTGTCCTAGTTGCTTCCTCTCTGCTAGGTCATTCGTTCTGGTGGCGAGCACCAGCTGTCAGCCCTGACTGGAGAAGGGAGGCCCCTCATGAGAGATGGAGCTGAGTCTCCACCCTCCCGGGCCCTATACACTTCTCTTCTGACCCGTATATTCCTGTGCACCAGGGAAGTGGCCCCTCTCTGGTCATGGAGACTGAAGTCCCTTCGCTGTGTTGAGCAGTGGAGGTGGGGGTGGCTCAGGTAGAATAGAGGGTACTTGACTCCTGTTTTTTGAGGGAAAGTTGCCTTTAAGTTGGAGGGATGCTGTTGGCTTCCTGCAGCTCCTTGCTGCCTTTTGATGACGCCCCTGTGCATGGGAGCCTTCAAGTGTAGGTGGAATAGGCAGGGTTGGAAAGGCTCTTTGCTCCCCACAGTCCAGGAGAGGCAGTGCTGGAGCGCCTTATTTGCGTTCATCCTTCGGTAGGTCAGCATAACCTTTATGTTACAAATGCCAATAGATATTTAATTCCTGGGGTGGCATAAGGTAGCAAGCAATTTAGAATTTAATAAAATTACGAATTCATGGGGAGATGATTCTGATTTTTCTCTTTATCCACGGTGCATGTTAGTTGCATGAATAAATGAACGAATTTTATTAAAACTTATGGAAAATTCACACACAGGAGTACAGAGAATAGTATAGTGATTTCCCATGTACCCATTACTCAGCTTCAGCAATTAGCAACAGAATTGCCTGTAATATTTAATCATCTGGGCTATTTTATTGGCACTGAGATTAGTGTGCTCGTGTGAACTTCTAGGAACTTCTCAAGTGAGAAAGGACAAGCAGAGAAGAAATGATATCATAGTATGAATAAAAACTCATCTTTGTGGTGCTGCCATGCAAGGCAAGTTGCAGGTGCTCACCAGAGGGTTTGAACTAACTGCTCTGGATAACTGGCCAGGTGGTGTTGGGTTCCAGCCCAGGTGGGAGGAAAGTTTCTGAAGGGTGAGTTCAGCTGGATACGTGAGATTCGCAAACACACCCTGGGGCAGAAGGCACTGCAGCCAGCCCTATTTAATCTACTCAACTCATGTTTACTGTGGATCATCTTTTTTTAAAGTTGACATTTCAAACATAAGAAAAAACATTGAGAATAATAAAATGAATATCTACCTGCTTGCCACCCAGACTTAACAAACATAAAGCACACATTCTTTCCAGATGAGGGACAGATGCATGGTCTCTGTCTCTAAGGAGGCCCATGAGTGAGAGACCCAGGGACAGGCAATTTCCTCGTCATATACAAAGATATCACATCTGGTATAGGGAGTGGAGTTCCAAGGAAGGCTCCAGCCCATCCTGGAGAAGACAGGTAGGACTTTCTGGAGGAGGTGATCATGTGAGCTAAAAATCAAATCTGGAATATGTGAGTCAGGCCAAGAGGGTGTGGGGGCAGGGTCAAGGGGAGGTGGGCCTGCAAAGAGTCTAACCAAAGGCAAGAAAAAGGGAGTGCAAAGTTCTGGGGAGGGAGGGGCAGGAGGTGAGTGAGGAGTGGGCTGGGTGCAGCTGGAGTGAAAGATATTTGGGAGTGGGCAACAGTGAGGACTGGTGAATCAGTGAGGGACAAACTCTGGGCATCTTTGGGGCAGTAGCAGGCACCAGGCTTGTCCTGAGACCTGCTCAGTGCGTGGCTGTCTGAATTAGACTCCACACATTGAGAGGATTATAGACCAATATAATCCCATGCAAAGAAACCCACACAGTGGGTGCGGAAGGGTGGAAACTGTATCAGGACTATTTGATTGACCTGGGCTGCTTAGAGCAGGCTCCAGGCTGTCATTTGAAAGAGGGGATGTGTTGGGTTGACCCAATGGGGAGAAGTAGGACTTGGTGAGAGCTGTGTGGAGATGGAATCTGGCTCAGAATAGAATTTCTAACAGCCTTCTAAAGAAGGGATGCATGGTTGGGCGAGAGTTTCATGGTCTTAAATGTGTTGAAGTAGTCACAGGTTGGAAGCAGGCAGGGCTGGGGTGTGGAGGGAGGAGGGCTCTGCATTGCCTGGCCTTCAAGGCCTCTCCTTACTCTGAGTTCTGAAATTTAGGCTGGGGAGGGTGGGTAAGTGACCCGTGGGCACAGGCAAATGGTGCTCCTGGGAAGGCGGCTGTGGAGGAGGTGCTGGCTCGTTGCCATGGGAACCATCGCTGCTGTGGGTTTCCAATTCCAAGGATGCCCTGGAAGGGAATGAGCTCACTCCACCTGCGAGCTGGTGAGTCAGCCCTGCCTCTCCCGCTTGCTGGCCAAGGCTAGGTGGGAATTTGAGCAGTGGATCCTGCCTCTACCCCCTTCTCAGACCACCCAGGCGCCCGTGCCCTGGATGTGGGCTCTTGTCGTAAGAGATGCAGGGCAATAAAGGCAGCTGCTAGCCATGCTGGCATCAGTGGGGATCCTGACTCGGGGAAGCTGCTAGCCTAGTTGGCTAAACCTTGGCCGTGTTGCAGAGGGTGAGCCATTCTCTCTGCCGGCCGCTCAGCTGATGTGGGCTGCACACCAGCCACAGCTGTACTGGGCCAGGGCTTGTGGTCCAGGGGGTAGACAGGTGCCGAGGGCAAGCTTTCAGGGTGCCTTGTGAAGAAGAAGTACAGGCTGGGTGGGTGTGAATGCCTGTCGGTCGGGCGTGGGGGTAGTTTCTGGAGGTGGATGAGGAATGCTTCCTGTGGGGAGTGGCTTCTGATCTGGTGCTGGAGGGATGAGGAGCAACTAGTTTGCCCACCAAGTCCTAGGCATCTGAGGCCAGCTGGGGTCGTGGCTCCTGACTCCTCCTTCTGTGCCCCTCCCCAGGTGCCCAGTTGTGAGGGAGTGATCAGAACATGTCGGGGATATTGCAAGAATCTCAAACAGCTGTGACTTAAGTGTATAAGGCATTTTTACCCAAGACCCTGTGAAATCCATGGCACCACCCACTGGGGACTGGACCCTCAGGATCTGCATAGGGCCTATAGCCCACCCCCATGACCCTGCGCCCTGTGCTCCCATGTGGCGGCCTGTGAGATGCATCAGAACACCCAGGGGAACACTGCATTGCTAGCCTCTGCCTGCCTTACTTGCTTCACGCACATGGGCCTCTGTTTCCATTTGAGAAGATAAATAAGTTAGGGGAGAAAAATGACCATCTTAGACCCTTTCTCCTAAACATAACAATTTATATTTTCAGAAACCTATTTTTATTTTTAACTTCATGCCTGCATTATTCTGATAGCGGTAATCATAGTATACATAAAAATTAGCTCTGCTTTTTTATTTCCCCACTTGGCATTTTATCAAAAACACTTTTTCTTATATAGCTACACAGCCTTTATGTTCCTTCCCTGGAGAAAGTGAGATCCAAGTATAGAGATTGTTTCATAAATACATGTTTATTTGTACTTTCCTGCCTCTTTCCAAAAAGCATTTGAGGTGGATATAGTAAAAGGCTCGTGTATAACAGGGTTTTTTTGTTATTTTGTGTTAGAGACAGGGTCTCACTCTATTACCCAGGCTGGCGTGCAGTGGTGCTATCATAGCTCACTGCAGCCTCAAACTTCTGGGCTCAAGGGATCCTCCCACCTAAGCCTCCTCCGAGTAGCTGGGACTACAGGTGCATGCCACCACGCCTGGCTAATTTTTTTTTTTTTTTTTTTTTTTTTGAGACGGAGTCTTGCTCTTTCACCCAGGCTGGAGTGCAGTGGCGCAATCTCGGCTCACTGCAAGCTCCGCCTCCCGGGTTCACGCCATTCTCCTGCCTCAGCCTCTCCGAGTAGCTGGGACTACGGCACCCGCCACCACGCCCGGCTAGTTTTTTGTATTTTTAGTAGAGACGGGGTTTCACCGTGGTCTCGATCTCCTGACCTCGTGATCCGCCCACCTCGGCCTCCCAAAGTGCTGGGGTTACAAGCGTGAGCCACCGCGCCCGGCTAATTTTTACGTTGTTTTGTACGGTCTTGCTATGTTGATCAGGCTGGTCCCGAACTCCTGGTCTCAAGAAATCATCTGACCTCGGCCTTCCAAAGTGCCAGGATTACCAGTGTGAGCCACCACACCCCCTTCAGAATTTTTTTGTTGTTTAATTTTTTTGTTTTTTTAAATAGAGATCGGTTCTTGTCAAGTTGCCAGGGCTGCTCTCAAACTCCTGGCCTTAAGTGATCCTCCCCGCTTGGCTTCCCAAAATGCTTGGTTTACAGGTGTGAGCCACTGTGCCTGGGCCAGAGTTTTAAATTAAAGTTAGAAGATCCAGAGCTATGTCGTAGTGGGGGTGAGACAATTGTTAAGAAAACAATGTTAAAAGAGGTTAGTTTTTAAGAAATTTTAATTCCCCCAGCTTTATTGAGGTATAATTGAAAATTTTAAATTATATGTATTTCAGTTATGCAACGTGATGATTTGATAGACATGTACACTGTGACATGATTACCACAATCAGTTAATTAACACATCCATCACCTCACATAGTTGTCGTTGTTTGTGTGTATGTGATGAGGATACTAAGATCTGCTGTCTTAGCAAATTTCAGATAAACAATATACAACCGACCCTTGAACATCACAGGTTTGAACTGTGCAGATTCACTTACAAGCAGATTTTTTTTCATAAAAGTTATACCTACTGTGCCTGCCTCTCCTGCCTCCCCTTCCTCCTCCTCCACCTCTTCTGCCTCTGCCACCCCTGAGACAGCAGCAGCTGTCCTCCTCCTTCTCCTCAGCCTACTCAGTGTGGAGACAACCAGGATGAAGACCTTCATGATGATCCAATTCACTTACTGAATAGCAAATATAGCTTCTCTTCCTTATGATTTTCTTAATAACATTTTTTTGCTGTAGCTTACCTTATTTTAAGAATATAGTATATAACATACAACAGGGACGTCGATGTGTTTTTAATCAAATGTTTATGTTATAGATAAGGCTTATAGTCGACACTAGGCTACAACAGTTAAGTTTTTGGGGAGTCAGTTATATGCGGATTTTCTACTGCATAGTGGGAGTGTGAGGGTCGTTGCCTCTTACCCACGTGTTCTGGGGGCTCAACTGTAGTATTATTAGAAATAGTAACTATCCTGATGGAAAGTTTGTACCCTTTGACCAACATCTCCCCATTTCTCTCAACCCCCCTGGCTCTAGTAACCACCATTCTACTCTCTGCTTCTATGAGTTTGATTTTTTTAGATTCCGTGTACAAGTTAGATTATGCAGTATTTGCTATGTCTGGCTTATTTCGCCTAGCCTAATATTAAAAGAGGTTAGTTTTTGTAAGTCAACCCTGACCCTGGTTCTGAGCTTCCTGGCAGTCAAAGCATAAGAGAACTTGGAAGTATCAAGTGTTTATTTCTTAGCAAAAGAAAGTATACCAGTTCACAAGAAAGGGGCACTTTTTGTAAGCACTAAAAGCTGAGTTTTACCATTTTAGGAGAGTGGTGCAGTAAACAGTGCTGTCAGTTTCATGGAACACATAAAAACTTTTTGTATATTTGTTTCTTAAATCAGCTCCCATTGAAAGCCACAGGTACGGTGTTAAATCACACTTGTAGGAAGGCATTTCTGTGGGGAGCTGAGGCAATGAACTCGAGCTCCACTGTTTCCAGAGGTTTAACCTCAGAGAGGCACAAGTCCTCTGAGATACTCGAGCACTTCTTGGTGACTCTCTCGTGGCAGTTGTTTGACAGGAGCTGGAGAGCAGGCTGTGTGGACTCCTGGCTCTGAGTTCAGAGGTTTTCTGAGGTCTTCACAGAAAAGAGAGCTAATAGGTTGGTGCAAAAGTAATCACGGGTTTTGCCATTAAATGTAATGGGAATTTTGCACCAACCTGAATATTTGTTTTGGGTGCTAAGCATTCGAAGGGCAAAGCTGCTATTTTATTATGAAAGTGAGAGCCTGGCCCACTCTCCCTTTCTAGAAGGATGGCTGTCGAGGCCAAAGTTGTCTTCTAGAAGCAGTTTGGGATCTGCCCACAGAACTGGGATGAGGCCCTTCAGGAAGGAAACAGTGTGGTCAGTCGGGGCTGGGCCTGGGCAAGTCCCCCTTACCAGCTGCCTCACGCCCTGGCTGCTGACATGTCCCCTGCTAATAATTCTCCCATTATTGGACACTTCCGTGGTTTCCAGTTTTGGCCTATCGTAGATAATGCCTCTACAAATATTCCTTTCATGTGGACGTTTTCCTGCATTTTCGGATAATACACAGGAGCTGGGTTTTTTGATCATACTCGGAGAGGATCATTTCTGAGTCCTTTTCCATGTGAATCAATTGCTTTGAAAAGACTGACCAGCTTAATATGCCCTCTGTTTTTTTTTTTAATTGAAAAGGAAAATAATATTTATTGTGGAAAATTTGGAAACTACAGCAAAGTACAAAGAAGAAAATAAGAATTAGCAGAAATTCTACCACCCTGAGAGCACAGAGGTGTGTGGCCTGGTGCACACACCTGGTTCACTGCTGCAGTGAACTCGTGTCTTGTCAGGCAGGGGTTTGAGCCTCAGACAGTCCCCTGCTAGTAGTCTGTCTAGGTGCATGGGGCACCTGATTTTCCTCTGCCTCAAACGATCTTCTCAGCCACTAATTTGTCTGCCTCTGAGCATACATTTCTAAGGTTTTGAAGGCCCTGTTAACCTATTAATCTGTTAATCATAGAAAGCGGTTTAGAAAACTTTTAAATGTCTAAATGTTTGGGAGGAAATGTTAAATTATCACTGATTGGCTTCTTAGTAGATTCCTCAACAGCTACCACCTGCCAGGCGTGAGCCCTAAGAGGTCGGGACCCCGGGCTGACGCGCTTCAGTGTGAGAAGTGGTGGAATCGCCTGGGAAAATGTTGTCCAGATCTGACTCCTGACCACGTTCCTCAAGTTCCTGTCTGGCTCTGAGGCTTGTCTGGAGAGCCAGGGTGTTTGGTAAAATGGAAGGGAAGTGGGAGCGATCATAAATGAGAACCTAAACCTGCCGTCTCTCACTTTCCTCTCTTCACTTCCCTGAACCAGACATTCTCTGGGCCAGGTAGGCACACCCCTCTACTCCCCTGTCATTAGGAGGGAGCTTCCAGGGCAGGGAGACCCCTTCCCATGCTGGCCAGATGCCTTGCTGAACTCTTGACCAGGGCACTGGTTGTGGGCTGAGGGTTGCTGACCCCCTGCAACCCGCAGAGTTGCTTCTGTTACTGGGTAGCTCCACCATCACCTAAGCAGTTACATGTCAGACTGAATTTCCCAGAATATGGGGCAGGAAGAAGATGGTCTATTCATGGAATTACTTGACCTCAAATAGAGAGTGAGGCTTCAGTCCTTAGGAACTGTAATGACTGATCAGAGAGTTCCCTGGGTGGCTTTAAATGCCAGAATGGGCACGGCAGGTGTGCTGGGTACTGTGCACACAGCAGTGGCACACCTGATGGCCGAGTCATTGTTCAGCATATAGGAGCTGATGCACAGAAGGCCCCCTCTCCTGCCACTCTAGCAGTTTCATTCAGTTGGGTGGGATCTGGGCAGGGACCACAGCTGGAGGTCACAGGTGTCTCTTGGGGGAAGAGAGGATGAATGCCTAAATGATGGCATCTTATCCAAACCCCTCTTACCATGCATGGAACTCTCAGACAGACTCTGTTAGAGATGTGCCTTGAAGATAGATGCTTGATGTTTTTAGAGCTGTGTATCCTCTGGCCAGCCCATCTGACACACAGTTGCAAACAGCTTTCAGTTTTCCAATTTCCAGGGGCTGTGGATGATTAGAACTTTGGAACCATGGGATTCACCAGAGAGAATCTTGGTTTGGGGACGTTTCCTTGGGGCAGAGAAGGGGGAAGCCACTGGAATGTCTCAGCTGCTGTTTGTGTTGTTTGGGTGAAGAGCTCCCTGGTGGGATCTCGTGATGCCTCCAGCTTGTGACCATGTGGATGGGCTGGGATTGATTTGTTCTGTCTGGTTTGTTAGACACTCTACCCGCTTTGTCTCTCCCCACCCAGAAAACCACAATGAACTCTAAAGGCTGGTCCAACTAAGATTCATGGTAACTTGGGGAGAGAGAGAGAGGGACTTGAGGAGGCAAGAGTGACTTGACTTGTGCTTTGGTCTGTGAAGGAGAGGTTCCTTTGCGATGAGGATTGGAGGTGGGTCATGCAATGAGGGGCCTTCTGCCTAAGCTGTATTCAGTGATAACCCACTGCAGGTGACCACAACTTCCTCGTAGATATTCTAGCTCCCCTGGGTATGTCCACCCTCTGCTACCCAAGTGGAGAGGTTCACTCCAAGGCTGTATTCCTTATAGGACGGCCTGTGGACCACCTAGGTTTGTGTAAAACTGTAGCTTCCTGGGCCTTTTCCAGACCTCCTGAACCAAATGCTCTGGTTAGAGCCCAGAAATCTGCATTTCCAGCAAGTGCCCTACTTAATTTTTAGATAAAGCTAGATAACCCTATGAAGGATTATCTGGAGGAATATTATTGCCTCAGTCTGAATGGAAAGAGTTTAGCTAAACGAACTCAATTCCTTTACTTTTTTTTCCCCTTTAATGTTTTTCACTTTTTGTGAAAATGGAGACAGGGTCTCACCATGTTGCCCAGGTGGGTCTCAAACTCCTGGGCTTAAGCGATCCCCCTCCCTCTGCTTCCCAGAGTGCTAGGAATACAGAAGTAACCCACTGTGCAGCCTCTTTTTTGTTGTTGTTTTTGAGACAGGGTCTTCATCGTTCTGTAACCCAGGCTGGAGTACAGTGGCATGATCATAGCTCACTACAGTCTTGGACCCCTGGTCTCAAGCAGTCTTCCTGCTTCAGACTCTTGAGTAGCTGGGACTATAGTGTGTGCGCCACTGTGCCTGGCTCCAACTCCTTCACTCTTATTTACTCTTCCTCCAGGACCTTCTTAATGAAGCTTTGTCTCCTCGTGACTTAGACCATAAATTCACTAGCCACCCCCAAATGTGAATCAAGTATTTCTTCTGGATGCCAAACCCCCATGACTTAGAGCAAAAGTGAAGAAAGGAAAGGCAATCTGTTATTGCTTTCCTGGTTGTAAACTGCTTTTGGATTTGGAGCACGTGGTCTGGTTGGCTCTCTGCAAGGCTGCTTTAAAGCAACACTGCAGTGCTAGCAGTGGAGGCCCTGCTGATCAGTGATTCATCCCAGGGATTCTGAGGGGCCATCCATATCAGGCAGGTGGCCCACCCTGCCCACTGATCCCTCTCACCCTGCTCAGCAGGTCCTCCCCTGCCACTGAGCGCAAACATCTGTGTCCTTCAATGACCTGCCCAGCTCTATTAGGTTTCCTGTGGAGAGAGGGCTTTTTAACTTTCTGCTTCCTGCCTCGACCTGCTTCCCTGGTTGGCCCACCGGAGTGACCTCTGATCCTCTATTCTCAGTTGAGCCAAATTCTGACTCTGGACTGTTGTCTGGGTTCTAGCTTTCTTCCAAACCGCATGACAGTAGGGGTTTGGGTTGGCTCTAGACACGGTGAGCGCCTAGTCATTGTCATGAGACTGGATCATTTCAGCCTGGGGGTCTGCCAGCAGTTGTGTGTTTTGCTGGGATAGACTCAGACAGCTCCCTTGAGACATTCCCAGGCAATGGGAAGCCTAGGAGGCCTGCAGGACTCAGTTTACATGTAATCTCCTACTGACTCCACACCTGGGGTTCATTTTGGAGGCTCTAGGTCAAGAAACCCTCTGGCTGCTTCCCTCTTTTTCCCTGTGGGAGCTTCATAGGGGAGATGTGGAGGCCACAGTGCAGATGGGGACCAGGAAGCTCAGAAATAGAGGGAGGCTGATGATGGGGGAACAGAATTGAGTGTGGCATGGAGGCTGCCAGGGGAGCTGTTACAGGTCTGCCTGCATCAGAGTGGACTAGGTTGACGAGCAGGATTAGTAAAGAGGAGTTGGGACTTGAAGCTAAGATTTAAGAAAAAGGATCTCCAGGACACTTCATCTGGGGGCCCAGAGAAGGCAAGATCTTCCAGTCAAAGCAACTTAGCTGAGGAACAATTTTTAAAAAGAAAGAAGGTCTGACCAGGGCAAGGTTCTAATAGAGCGAGTTATGTGTTCATTTCTTAAGGTGTTGCACATTGGCACAGCCTTCAGGTTAGCATCATGGCTGTGAAAATGCTCAGACCCTTTAGCCCTGTAATTTCACCCCCCAGGAGTGTGTCCTAAGGAAACTGTCCAAACGAAAGAAAGACATGCTTAAAAATATTCTCTGTGTGGGCCGGGTGTGGTGGCTCATGCCTGTAATCCCAGCACTTTGGGAGGCCAAGGTGGGCGGATCATGAGGTCAGGAGTTCAAGACCAGTCTGGCTAACATGGTGAAACCCCATCTCTACTAAAAATACAAAAATTAGCTGGACTTGGTGGTGGGCGCCTGTAATCCCAGCTACTTGGGAGGCTAAGGTAGGAGAACCTCTTGAAACCGGAAGGCGGAGGTTGCAGTGAGCCAAGAGTGCACCACTGCACTCCAGCTTGGGTGAAAGAGCGAAACTCCGTTTCAGAATAAATAAATAAATAAATAAATAAATAAATACTCTGTGTGTAACAGTAAAACTGGGGGAAAAAAGTGCTTCCATATCTAACTAACCCTGGGGAAGGAATTTAACAAACTATCCATCCTGATACATCATGGTGGTGTAATATTTTTGCAGCCTTTAAAAATGATAATTAGGAAGATTATACAGGAACAAAATATTTAACAGACTGTTGAAAGTCGGAGAACACTAAAGAGTAATACATTATAATTGATTGTACTGTAAATAAGGAAGCTAGTGTAGTAAGTAGTATAAATAAGGAAGATAATATGTAAAAATACAAATGGCTATGTTAAGGCTAGAGGATTCATTATTTTTAAAAATTAATATTTAAATTTTATGGCAAGTCAGGGAATTTCTATCTGAAGCATCGTTCCTCTTCAAATATTTTTCTACTATCACTTGTCCCTTTTCTTTTCTTTTTTTTTTTTTTTTTTTGAGACAGAGTCTCGCTGTGTCGCCCAGGCTGGAGTGCAGTGGCACGATCTTGGCTCACTGCAACCCCGCCTCCTGGGTTCAAGCAATTCTTCTGTCTCAGCCTCCCGAATAGCTGGGAGTACAGGTGCATGCCACCACACCCAGCTAATTTTTTTTTGTATTTTTAGTAGAGACGGGGTTTTACCATATTGGCCAGGCTGGTCTGGAACTCCTGACCTCGTGATCCGCCTGCCTCGGCCTCCCAAAGTGCTGGGATTACAGGCGTGAGCCACCGCGCCCGGTCACTTGTCCCTTTTCTTAAGGAGTCATGGCAACTGGGTGAGATTGAATCACCCACTTTGAGCACCTTTAGTGTGTGTTGTGCGCTGCCAGGCTCTGCGGAGTACACACAGTGTAAGATGTGGTTCTCTGAGCTTAAGGGCAGAGGATATGTGTCTTTGCTGGGGAGATAAGATGTCCCTGTGCTGGGCACGCTCATTAGTGCTGAGGCTGAGGCATGACTCAGGCATGGAGTGGAGGACATGGAGGCTGAGGGTAGGGAGTGAGTGGAGTGGTTTGGGCCTTTAGCTGGGGCTGGAAGGAGGACCAGGAGAGCTTCCAGGACAGGGAAGCAACCAGCCCAGCATTGGGGAAACCTAGGAAGACCAGCAGAGTTGAGTTCGCCTAAGAGGGATTTTCAGATCATCACAGCTGTGAGTGAGCTCAGCGTTAAATAAGATGACTGTTATTCACCCTGTTTTCTAGAGATTGGAAACTGAAGTCCAGGAAATAAGCTCTTCCAGGAATCTCCAGAGTACCCTGGGGACAGGGGTGGGTGCGCAGGCTGTCTCCCTGTGGCTTGGCTGTGTTCCACTGGCAGATCCCCCTAGGGATGGGAAACCATCCCCCCGACCCTCTCAGGAAACCCTTTCTGTCCCTTCTGGGTTGGTGGCGTCACTGGTGGTAGAGGATCAGTGTTCCTTCTCCTTTCAAATCTGCCCGTGCCCTGCTTGGGTGTCAGGCCCTCCTGGGGGCCACCCCATCCACACTTTCCATTTGGGGGACTTTGACATTTTGTTTAAGTGGAGATGTGATTGAGAGTGTGTGAGGGTGAGAACCGGAGTCTCTGGCTCTTTAAGGTTCGGCCTTCAAGTGAGGTTTGGCAGAGAAGATACTAAACGTTTAATTTTAGGGCCAAGGTAGGGGGTGGGGGAAAGTCCCTACCGCATCTGGTTTGTGTTAAGCCTATGCCTTCAGAAAAGGGCTGTGTTTATGGTTAAAATCCAGCAGGGATGGGGGGTGGGCGGGATGCCGCTTTCCCCTACTAGGCATTGCGGCACAGGGACAGGGCACATACCTATCTTCCTTCTCATTCTTTGACCCCATCCCAAGCCCGACAGTTACAACTTGGAGAAAACTGCATGTGACATCCATTTTATCTCTGCAGTTAAAGCCAGATGTTTGCTTTCAAACAGCCTCCAGCAGCTGGACTTTGCCAGGCTGAAGCTCTATCCTTTGTGCCCCAGAACTCCCTGCCGTTGGCTGCCTGTCACCTCGGTCTGTCTGCAGCCCACAGGGTCCCGGGTGGGTCAGTGCTGCTTCGGAATCCAAGCTGGGGCCTGTCAGAAGCTGCCTGGGGCTGACCTCCAGCAGGCCTCCCTCCGGCGATCCCAGGATTGAGAAGTTGAGTCAATCCCTAGGATGTCTAGACTGCCAGCGCTGGAAGGTCCCACAGAAACCAGATCCAGCCCCCTCTGTCAGACAAAGAAACTGAGGCCCGGAGAGCTGGAGACTGAACCAGACCTCCCCCAGCTCTCAGCTTGGCTCACTGCTCTTTTCCCGGCTCCGTGTGGCTTCCCTTTTGGCTACTGTTTGTGTGGCTCTTCCATGCTCTACTCCCTCAAAGGGCCGGCCCTGGGGGACAGGGAATAGGGTGAAAGATCTTCAGACCCAATGGGAAGTTCACATGACTGCGCTTGTTCACTGCTGTTTGCCAGCATTAGTATAGTACCTGGCACAGGGTAAGAGTTTAGAAAATCTTGAATGAATGAACGAATGAATGAATGAGTGATTGAATGATGGGGTTGCTTGGCCTGAGGGTGGGGACGCTGGTGCTGCACTTAGAGCCATTACTTCTGGGAGGGCTACCAGGCACGAGTCTCCATACCCAAAGTTCTGCCTGTTCCAAGACCATGTCCAGTCTTCTCCAGGCCTTTCTCAGCCCCAGCCCGTCACCCAGCTCTTACAGGAGCCTGGAGTTTCAGAGCTGAAAGGGGCCTTGGATATCAAATGTTGCATCACCTTCACGTTAGAGATGGGGAAACACAGTCAAAGGCACACAGCTAGTCAGCGGGAACGTCAGGACCAGAGCCCAAGTCTGTGGGGTTGCAGAGCTTCCATGCATCCCTCCTTGGGCGTTTATGTTGGGAGTTGAGGTTACAAAGAGAAGGCCCTGTCTTGTCCATTGTGCCTCCCCCTTTCTGTATCTTCCTCCGTGGCATGAGCTGTTTCCTCTTTCTCTCCCTCCTCACTCTGGCTTCCTCTCCTGTAGTGGAGGATGGTGGGGTGGTTTCTCCATAACAGTCTGAGTAAAATGGCTGGGCCCCTGGGATTGGGCCAAGTCATTCCCTTGTGTCTTCCTAGAAAGGGAAAAAGAGAGTTGGCTGGCTCACTTCCTTCCGGGGAAACCAGTGCCTGAGTCACCCTGGAGTCAGGGTCCAGGGAGGAGCCTGCCCGTCACCCTGTTGCCTCTGGCCATGGGTGGCGCTTCCCTGCCACTGTTTCTCAAAAGGCGGGGGGCCAGGGAAGGCCTGTGCCATCCAGCTGCCCTGCTGTTCGTCTGCCTTCATTGCTTCTTGGGAGAGTTTCTTGGCCTTCTGCAGGCAGGCTGGTGCTGGTGGCAAGGAGAGCAGGCCGGTGATAACATTGCCCCCCTCTAACTGGAGGTCTTAAACACCCTCCTGAATCACAATTTAAAATGTTTTTGATTTACAACTCTTCAATATCTGTTTTATGATAAAAGTTTGACATGCTTAGGGCCAGGTGTGGTGGCTCACGCCTGTAATCCCAGCACTTTGGGAGGCCAAGGCAGCCGGATCACAAGGTCAGTAGATCCAGACCATCCTGGCTAACACGATGAAACCATGTCTTTACAAAAAATACAAAAAATTAGCCAGGCGTGGTGGCGGGTGCCTGTAGTCCCAGCTACTTGGGAGGCTGAGGCAGGAGAATGGTGTGAGCCAGGGAGGCGGAGCTTGCAGTGAGCCGAGATCATACCACTGCATTCCAGCCTCGGTGACAGAGTGAGACTCGGTCTCAAAAAAAAAAAAAAAAGTTTGACATGCTTGTGGTAAAATAAAAAACTCCCCACAGGTAACACTGTTATTTTTCTATACCACAGATAAGATTTTATATGTTTGATTTATATATATATACACACACACACGCATATATATTATGGTAAAAGATACATAATATGATATTTACCATTTTAGCCATTTTGAAGTGTATGTACAGTTCAGCAGCATTAAGTACATGTACGTTGTTGCGCAAGCATCACCACCATCCATCTCCTGAACTCCTTTATTTTTTTTTGAGACAACGACTCACTCTGTCACCCAGGCTGGAGTACAGTGGCGCAATCTCGGCTCACTGCAACCTCCTCCTCCCGGGTTCAAGTGATTCTCCTGCCTCAGCCTCCCAAGTAGCTGGGATTACAGGCACCCGCCACTACACCTGGCTAATTTTTGTATTTTTAGTAGAAAACAGGGTTTCATTATATTGGCTAGGCTGGTCTCGAACTCCTGACCTTGTGATCCGCCCACCTCGGCCTCCCAAAGTGCTGGGATTACAGGTGTGAGCCACTGCGCCCAGCCCCATCTTCTGAACTCTTTTCATCTTATAAAACTGAAACTCTGTACCCATTAACAATTCCCCCTGACCCCAAGCCCTGACAGCTCCATTCTACTTTCTGCCTCTATGAATTTGACTGCTCTAGGGGCCCCATGTAAGCAGAATCATACAGCATTTATTCTTTTGTGTCTGGGTTATTTTCACTCAGCAGAATGTCTTGAAGTTTGGTCCATATTGCAGCATGTATCAGAATTTCCCCCCTTTTTAAGGCTGAATCATGGTCCATTGTATGTATGACCACGTTTGGTTTCTCCATTCATCTGTTGATGGACATTTGCGTTGTTCCCCCCTTTTGGCCATTGTGAACAGTGCTGCTGTGAACTTGGGTGTACAAATACCTGTTTGAGTCCCTGCATGTAATTTTTTTGTGTATATGCTCAGAAGTAGTATTGCTATATTTTATGCGGTTACTGGTTGTGCTTCTCAGGCACCTTGGGTCCCCTGGGCAGTGTTGACAGGTCAGCAGAGGGCTTTGGATACCACCCCTTCCCCCTGCCAGCACCAGGCCTGCCACAGTAGCTGTCTGCAGAGGCTAGGGCTGGTCTGGCCATTTGGGTCCCCGAGGGCACGCCGTGGAGCTGCAGAGCTAATGAAAAGTTTTGGAATCTTGTGGTGCAGTAGGGCATTTTTGGGCCAGGTCCCCACCCTTCCTTCCTCCCAACCTCCTCCTGTTTTGGAATCGGGGGATGCAGCCTTCTGGGAGGCATGGGGACCCCGAGCTTACTTTGGGACCTAGAGCCCCATTCTTCTTATGACCTCCCCCTCACCCTGCCCCCAGTTCTTCCTGTCCTGGGCTGTTTTTCTCTCCGAGGCTCTCCCAGAGGGTTAGTGTGAGAAAGAGTTTTGGCCCGTGAATTGCAGAGACTAATGCAAAACTTCCTAGCTTCCTTTGGAGGAAAATTCTGTTTCTTGCTAACAGAGCAGGAGCTCCTGTCCTGATTCCTGCTTTCACCAAGTTGGGCCCCAGAGCGGCGCCTCACCGGAGCCCTGGGCACAGCTGACTGGTCTCTGTGGACTCACTGGTTCGAGCTGCATTATGAGCTGCTCTGATCCCCCCGGCAGAGATCTGCACGCGGCTGTCTTTTGGGTGCCCCGTGCGCCTCAAGAGGCAGTGTGTCTGTTGTGTCAGCTAGATCACAGCTCTCTGAGAGCAGAGCTGCTGGTTGTTTTTCTTTGTGGCCTGGTAGTGGCTGGTCTGGTAGCCTGTACTTCCTGGATGCCCAGTTAGAGAGAAAGAGAGGCCATGAGAATAATTTGGGATTTGGCATTGGAGAACTCCTGGCTTTTGGTTTGGGGCCTGCTCTTTGCTAGCCGGCTTACTTAACCCTGTCGAGCCTGTATTTCCGTCTCTAAAATAGGGATCAGAAAACCTTTTGTTTTTTTTTTTTTTTGAGATGGAGTCTTGCTGTTTTGCCTAGGCTGGAGTGCAGTGGTACAATCTCGGCTCACTGCAACCTCTGCCTCCCGGGTTCAAGCCATTCTTCTGCCTCAGCCTCCCGAGTAGCTGGGATTACAGGCGCACGCCACCATGCCTGGCTAATTTTTGCATTTTTAGTAGAGACGGGGGTTCCATCATGTTGGCCAGGCTGGTCTTGGACTCCTGACCTCAGGTGATCCACCCACCTTGGCCTCCCAAAGTTCTGGGATTATAGGCATGAGCCCACCGCGCCCAGCCAGAAAACCCTACTTCTTAATAAGCTTGTTGTGAAGAGTAAATGGGGTCATTGTTATAAAGTGTGTAGATAAGTGTCAGTGAATGTCAGCTTTTGTCACCGTTGTGCCTCTGCTAAGTGGAAGGGCCTGGGGAGGACTCCCTGCAGAAGGCCAACTTCCTAGGACCTCTGTGCACTTTCTGTCTGTCCAAGCCCTGCTCCCCTGGGAGAGGCTGCGTGTGGGGTTGTCTGGTTGGGTGGCAGCAGCTTCCTCTGCAGAAGGAAACTGCTTCCTCCCCAGGGAGATGGGAGTTGCTAAACTCTGGCTTGGGCCAGCTGTGTTCTCTGAGCAGGGATTATGTGCGTGTGTGATGAGGGCGGCGCCTTGGGCTTCATTCCAGATACACCGTGTTCTTGGACCTCGAGCTCCCTTCCTTGGAGCCCCTCACTCCAGCACCAGGCATTGTGGCTCAGAACTCCCACTGCTCTGGATTGCTATTTGACTGTTTCATAGGTGGGTCCTACTTCCCTTTTTAGATGATAGGCTCTAGGACCCCTGTATTCCTCATATCTGGGGACAGAAAATAAGAGCTTCTCTTTGCATACAGTAGGGTGCCCCTTTCTCCTGTAGGATGATTGGGACCGCCCTGTCCAGGCTTGGGGGCGGGAATAGGAACGGGAACCCTGCTTGGAGCTGCATTCTGTGTTCGGCCCCTCCCTGCAGAAGATTTCACCTTGCAGAGACTGCAGGGTGTTCGGGAGAACCCAGCTTTGGAGCCAGCAGCACTGGTGTGGAGGCGAGCTCTGCCGTCTCACTTGCTGTGTCCTTGAGCTGGTCCTTATTCTGAGCCTCGGTTTCTTCCTCTGTAAAAAGACAATCTGTCTTGCGGAGTTGTTGCCGAGACTAAATGAGATGATGGATGTAAACCACCCAAGTTGGCATCCCTTACCTGGTAGGCTCCCTAAGTGTGGGCAGGTGTTGTTATTTTGTGTGTGGATGGGCCAAGGAGTGCTTTTAGGGAACCATTATTCTCCACACAGAGGTGCGGTGAGACAGACTTCCTATGCATTTCTGTAGCCCAGAGTTGCCCAAACTTGCCTGATTATAGGATTCACCTGGAGTACTTGTTACTTGTTAAAATACCAATCTGTGAGTCCCATCCCAGAACTCCTGAACCAGAATGGTGGTTGTTGGGGTGAGGGGTCTCTACTTTTAACCTTTTTTATAATCAGGCCAGTCTGGGAAATGCCGTTTCCCTCAGATTGCTCTGCCAGTTGCTGTATCATTCCATCTTCACAGGGGCCCATTGGAATGAGACAGGTATGGCCCCTTGGAAAGTGGGAGACTTTGCAGGTGAGACTGAAGCTTGAAGGGGCTGGCCTGAGGCCCTGCGCTCCTTGTGGTGGAAGCAGATTTAGAACTGAGATCTCCCAGTGCTGTGTTGTGCCTGCAAACATTCCACTAAAGCATGGAAAAGGTGAAGGTGGGGATGGAGAGAGATGGAGTGACAGGAAGGAGGTGAGGGCCGAGGGCCTCCATGATGGCCTTGGGAACCTGCAGAGACTAAGTGGGGGATGGATGGTGGGACAGAGCCCTGAGCCCCACTGGGACGCTTCCCCAGGCGTGCCTTCTGAAAACCAGGGCCCCAGTGAGCATGCAGGGCCTTGGGCTTCTTAGAGCCGCTGGGCATCCACAGGTGTCAGGGCATAGGCAGGGTCTTAGGCCGCATGGACCCAGCGGGAGGGGCTGGGACTCCTCCTGAGGGCTGCTGGTGGAGTCCTGGAAGTCCTGTGGGTAGGACTTCTGCTACTTCTCCCCTCTTCCTCTGCCTTTTTTGTTGGGCTGGGAAGTTTTCTAGAAGCACAGGCAGGGCTGGCTCCCTTGTTCAGAAAGGGAAGTTGAGGAATAGGTATTTCCAGGGTCAGCTGATGATGCCAAGCACTGGGGTCCCACTGCCTTGTCTGCTTCTTCCTTCTTGAAGTTGGCCTGGTTCATTAGAAAAAACCCCTTTTAGGTCCTCACTATGTCATCCTTTCCAGTTTACCCTTAAGAGGCCCTTAAGGAGGATTTCAACCTCTGCTGGGCCCCACCCCCAGAGGGTGACTTGATCGGTGGTGGGGAGGTGGGCTGGTGGGCTGTGAGTGGAGGGGCCCTGTTACGGACAGTTGTGAGAGTGTGGCCGGAGCACAGTGACCTGCTGCCAGGCCCTGGGGAGAGTCATGCTGACTGAGCCTGTGGTTGAAAGTGTGCGACTGCCACCGCGGGTGGAATTCTGGCTCCTGCATCTACTGTTCGCTGTGACCTTGAGTGGCTGTGAGCTCTTGGCCTCGGTTTTCTCATCTGTAAAATGAGATGCCTTCTGGGGTGGTTAGGATTGATTAGGTTGACACTGGTAGAGCACTTGGGGCTCTTGGGTTGGGAGTGACATCCTGATCTCTGAAGCTCTTCCGCGCAGACCTTTCAATTAGATCTGCAGCCTCAGGACTTTGGACCTTTGGGGACTGCCGTGAACAGCGAGCTGCCCCAGGTGTCTGGGCAGGCAGGGAGTATGGGTGCAAAGCTGTGGCCTCTCTGCCTGTTCCTCCTTCTGTTGGCTCAGGTCTGAAAATCTGGGTGTGGCCTCTGCCCCTCCTCCCCGTCTCTCCTGAGTATCTCTTGTATCCACCTGCTTCTCCGTCTCCTCCACTGCCACCCTGGACTGGCTCCCTTTGTCTCTGGCTGGGACCTTTTCATGACATCGTGCGGGACCTTTTCATGATATCGTGCTTGGTCTCTTTTCAGCCACTCTTTTCCATCTCTGATCTGCCCTTCCCATGGCATTTAGAGGTCTCTTTCCAAGATGCAGGTGGAATTAGGTAACCAGCTTCTGATTCGCACCCCCAGCTCAGCCCGCCACAGCCCCATTCGTTTCTTTCAGCTAAAATAAAATGTGTTTGGTGACTTCCACTGCTCTCAGGAGAAATAACAGCTGCAGGCACCCGAACACCCATGTGGCTAGTTGATCTCCAGTCTCTGGCACCCTCTCCTTCCCTCCTGCACTGTGACTTTTTTTTTTTTCTTTTCCAGTTTTTTGAACAGACCTTACTCTCTTTTCTCTGGGGCCTTTGCTGTTTGTTTGTTTTCTTCTTCTTCTTTTCTTTCTTTCTTTTTTTTTTTTTTTTTTTTTCTGAGCCGGAGTCTTGCTCTGTTGCCCAGGCTGGAGTTTAGTGGTGCAGTAGGCTCACTGCAACCTCTCCTGGGTTCAAGTGATTCTCCTACCTTAGCCTTTTGAGTAGCTGGGATTACAGGCATGTGCCACCACACCCGGCTAATTTTGTATTTTTAGTAGAGATGGGGTTTCACCATGTTGCCCAGCCCCACACACGCATAGGGTGACCTACAGCTCTGCCTATACCTGTTATGCTGGTGTAATTATTAGTAGACCCCCTGGTACCTTGGTTTGGATGACAGGTTATGTGGGCCCCCTTCACATTTACAAACTTTTCATCTAATACTCCCCAGCCTTATAGATTCACTGACTTCCTTGGGGCAGTGATCAGACATATTGCCCCCCCACAGCCCCCCAGGATCAGTTCAGGGTCCTGTTTTACCTCATGCCTTCCAGGACCTTTCCTATAGGCACTGGATCTTAGTGTACAAAAATACACTCATTGATAAAATCTTGGCTTACTGTTTGTCTTCTCCATTAGACTGCAGGTTCCATGACTCAGGACAGTGCCTGTATTTGCCCATGATGTAACCCCAGTCCCTGATACAGAGTGAGTGCTCAGTAAGAATTTATGGAAGGAAGGAAGGAATGAATCTGGCTGCAGCTGTCTGGCAGAGGAGGCCTGGAGCCTGGGCGAGTCTGTAGAATCTGCAGTGGCCTGCGTGAGGGAGGCTGCCAACATCGGGCCAGTCCAAGCCCTAGCAAGCCAGTTGCCCACACTCTGGCACACATCATCGGCTTGGCGGCCCCTTTAATTATTCATCGGTCTTTCTCAATGGCCTTTGTGTTCAGAAACCCAAGACAGAATTCAAACCCTCTTTCCATCTCCCTAAAACTGAGACCTGGAAGAAAAACCTGCTGGGCCCATTCTGCATCCCCAGGGGGCCAGCAGGTCCACAGTCTCCTCTCATGGCTGGCTTTAAGCGTTGAAGTGTCCTGGGCTGCCTTGTGGCTCTCCTCCCCAGTCCATTGGGCTCAGGGACTGCCTGGGCACAGCTGAGCGGGTGCCCGTGTGGCTTAAGACTGAGCAGGGACTGGTGCAGGCTGGTGGGCAGAGCTGGATGTGTCCCCATCATTCCCCAGCCTGAGCGGAAGCCGAAGGCTGGCCTGGAAGAGTTTAGCCTTCCAGCAGAGTGGAGCAGGCTCAGGCTTTAACCGATCTAGTTCACACCTCAGTTCTGCCTCTTGCTAGCTGTGTGACTGTGGGGAACTGGCCTTTGGTGTCCTGTTCCTTTGTTCCTTTAACCTAGAATTGTTGAATGGATTCACTGAGATGGCGCATGCCTCGTGGGTGTTGATAACAGTGAGTGAGCACTCACTGAGGGTTATAATGGTAGCCAACATCTTTGAGCAACCCTAGGATATGATTCCCTCTCTTTCCCTCACCTCCCCTTGGGGCACCCTGACGTCCACGTTGCCGTCAGTGTCCCCATCTTGAAACTGAGGATGGAACGCTGGTCTTTCAAGGTCGCGGGGAGGAGGCTGGGGAGCGGAAAGCACCCCAGGGCTGCCCTTGCTGCAGTGTCTGAAGTGAAGCCTAGGAGCCCCGGTGCTGGTGGGGAACAGCAGGCGTGGATCTCTTTGATCTTTGAAGAGGACTGTGAATACACTGACCACAGGCGGAAGCCCCTTGTCCCGTCCTGCCCCGCGCTACCCAGAGGTCCCTGGGCTTCTCAGCAGAGGTGGACAGATCTGCCTGCAGCTGCCCTTCTTCCCACCCTCCTGGAAATGGAAGTTTCCACAGACACATTCCTGTTCCTCAGCTTGCTGCTCCCTGCTTGCTGATACCTTGCCGCCCTGTCCCTCAGGCCGGGCTGGCCATACCAAGGTGTTGGCGAGCTGCTCAGCCTGCCGGGCTGTTGAAAACCCCAGACCACTGCCGGCCTAGTGGACAGGCCAGGAGGGCAGTGATGGCACTGGGTCACGTTGTCCTGGGCCTGGGTGAGGGTTTCTGTGCTGCTTTTTAATGTGCTAATCTGTGTGTTTGTGTTTTGGGAGAAGAAACTTTGTGTTGCGTAACCTCAGGTGAAGAGAATCGAGGTCGTTAGGCTCCTCCGTCATGGCCCAGTGTCATCTCGGGGCCATGCAAGGCCACTGTGTGTCCGTCACATTTTATCCTACAATCTCCTGTGATGGATATGCAGATTGTCCCCAGCTGCTCTCCTGCTGACACAAATGAGGCAACGATGAACATTCTCCCATACATCCCAGTGCAGCTGTGTGAGATTGCATTAAGCAGGGAATTGCCCGGTTGCAGGGAATTTCCTGATAACGGTGCTGAGTTACTCCCTAAAATGGCTGTACAGTCTACTCTCCACCAGCCGGGCATGAGGGCTTCCGGATCCCTCAACCCCACCAACATTTGGCATAATCACCTTTCTAATTGTTTGCCAGTCTATTAGGTGTAAAGAGATGCATTTTAGTTTTGAGCTGCAGCTGAAGAGGAACTCTCCAAGTGCCAAGACTGCTCCCCTCCTCCAGTCAGCTCTCTTGGAACCAGAAACTTCCTCCTGGGTGGTGTTGAGAATCGTGGTGATGCTCTGCAGAAAACCTTTCTGTAAGGAGTGGCAGTTTATAGATACAGCCCGTTAATGCCTCAGTCCCTGCAGGAAGTTCTTTTTTTTTGAGATGGGGTCTCACTGTCTCCCAGGTTGGAGTGCAGTGGCGTGATTACGGCTCACTGCAGCCGCGACCTCCCTGGGCTGGGGTGATCCTCCCACCTCAGCCTCCCAGGTAGCTGGAACTATAGGGGTGCACCATCATGCCTGGCTAACATTTTTAAATTTGTTGTAGAGACAGAGTTTTTTGCCTGTTGCGTAGGTTCCTGCAGGAAGTTCTGCTCCCTGGGGGTGTCTGCTCCAGTCCCACCCCCGGGGTGCAAAATCACTAGTGTGACTTGTGGTGGCTTGTGATGTTTCCACAGTTGCTGAACTTGTTGCCTCATCCCCTAGTATCTCTGGCATCCTGCGGGCTTGGGTTCCCTGGAGCTTTGAGAATTCCTTTGCAAAGTCATGTGGCTGCTGCTGGGTGGTTGTCCCTCAGGGAGGAGGTGGGTGGCACTGTGGCATTGGCTTGGAGTTTGGGCTGGATCAGTGCTGAGGTCCTATTGATCACGTTTTGACTGAGTCAGGTTGGGGTGCAGTGCCTGCCGGATCCTGCTGGCCCAGATGGAGGAACACACGGGGCGCCAAGGTGTCCCCCATGATCCCTTGATGCTACCTGGGACCGTTTAGTAGACAAGGGCAGTTCCATGTTCCTGGAGTCGTTCTTTTTGTCTCATGCCTTTCCATGAGCACCCTTTCTCTTGTCTCTCTTGTACTTTAGTAATGAACTCTAGACACTATTAACTACTTAGGGTGTGCTGGGCTTTTTGCATAGATTATCTCATTGAAACTCCTTACCAACCCAGTTGAGAAAGGTATTATCCCTGTTTTACAGATGAGGAAACCGAGGCTCACAAAGGTCAAGAACTTGCTTAGGTTCCAAGGTTAGTAAGTGGCAGACCCATATTGAACCCAGCTCTTCTGTGCCCAAATCCATTCTTAGCCACTAAGCCTTGGTCCTCAGAGTGTGGTATCTGGACCGGCACCATCAGCATCACCTGGATACTTGTTAGAAATGCAGTTTCTCTGCCTGCCCAGAACTTTGGAATCAGAAACTGGTGGTGGGGCCCAACAATCTGTATTTTAACAAGCCCTCCAGGTGATTCTGGTAAATAGTCAAGTTTACATGTTCAAGTTTGAGAACCATTGCACTGAATTATTCTGCTGTTCTTTTTTCTATTTTTTCTGCCCGGCTTCTCCCGTTCTGTCACTGGGCCAGTCACTGTGAGCCCAGACTTTGGACCCTGGCTGCTCTTCAGGGGCTTCATGCCCCTTTTAAAGAGGTGCAGTAATCTGTCCTCTGGGGCCTCCAGGAACCCCTCCCAAGTCCCCAAAAGCAGTTGACAGAGCTGATGCTCCAGCTGACAGCCTGGTGACCGGAACCACCATGGGGGTCAGAGTTCCCAGTCACTATGCCCAAGGAGGTGCTTTGAGGGGTCTGGGTGACCCAGGGGTGGACTGTGGGACAGACCAGGACAGAAGCTCCTGCTGGGAGATTATTTTAGGGGCACAGAAAGGAGACTTGGAAAACTTCCTTGTCCAAGCAGGATCTCTTTCTTTCTTGCAAATTTGTAGTGATAAGTGGTTTGACCTTTGGAGAGGAGCTTCCACACAGGGGTTTGGAATCTAGGCAGGTTCCTTGTTTCTGGTCAACAAGGCACATTCAGGAGAAATGACCCTGGGGAGAGGACGGAAGGTAATTTTTTTTCTTTCTTTTTTTTTTTTTTAGTAGAGACAGGGTCTTGCCATGTTGCCCATGCTGGCCTTGATCTCCTGGCCTCAGGCAATCCTCCTGCCTCAGCCTCCCAAAGTGCTGGGATTGCTGGTGTGAGATACCAGAGCCAGCCTTATTTAATTTTTGAGCCCCCACCGTAAGTCTAGTTTTGTGCTGTTTAATTCTTAGCCCAACCCCAGGAGGGGTGGATTTCATCATCCCATTCCACAGATAAGACCATGGAGGTTTCAAGCTGAAAGATTGAGGGTCATACCTCAACTACATGGAGGGGTCAAGTTAGGGGCCAGAGTCTGCCAGAGCCCAGGTTCCCATATTGTATGAGTAGCAGGCTGGGCCAAATCCCTGTCAGCTGGGGGAGTTCTCTATGGAATTGAGTGACCCAGAGATCTCAGCATCTGTGCCAAAAAAACCAAATGACCTCACTTTTGGTGGCTTTTCCTTCTTTGGGGAAGGAATGTGCTGGCCACTGCTGGGAGCTACAGCCTGCTGAGGCCTGTGTGCTCTCAGACCTTCAAGGGCCAGAATCAGACTCCAGACATGGGGGAGGGGTTACAGCAGGACCAAACTGTAACCCTGGAGGACTGGGGAGGAGGCTGTTCTCACACTGGCCTCCCGGAGCGGGTGCCACTCTGCTTCGAAGACCAGCTCCTCCCATTTAGTAATCCTCATCTCAGCAGGCTTACCAGCCACTGTTCAGTAGTTGAACTAGCTCAATTACATCAGTCCCCTGAGAGGGCTCTGGTCCAGGGCCTGTCTTTGAGCCTGGTTTCTTTCCAATGGGCCAAATGGGTTAAAAACAAAACCACATCTTGATATAAAAGGCTTAGTGGGGTCCTGGAACATTTTAGTTTAAAAGAGAAATAACAGCTTTATTGAGACGTAATTCACATACCCATACAATTCACCCATTTAAACAACTTCATGGTTTTTAGGATAGTGACATAAATGGGCAGCTATTTTTGCCATCAGTTTTGAACATTTTTATCACCTTAGAAAGATATTCTGTACCCCTTAGCTATCACCTCCCCCCAACTCCTCCGTTCCCAGCCCTAGGAAACCACTAATCAAGCTGCTTTCTGTCTTCATAGGTGCTTTTGTGTTTTAACATCTAGTGAGTGCTTGGTCTGCATCTGGTAGGAGACTGAGCCCTTTGCACTAGCTCACACAGCCCTCCCTCGTGACTACCTTATGGGCTGCAGGCTCATTTTATCTTTATTTTATTATTACTATTTTCACCATCATTCTGGCCTACAGAAGTCTTTATTGATGTGAGAACCAAGGCTCCGGGAGGCCCAGTCGCAAGTACTGGACAGAGCTAGCTGGTGGCTGGCAGTTGGGGTGGGCCCTTGGGTCCCTGGGAGGGGTGAGGCTGTGGATGGTGACAGACTGGCTGAGGCAGTTGACTCTTCATTGGCGAGGAGCTAAGAGGACAGACCTGTTTCTTCACTAGGATCGTGTATCCACCTGTTTTAAAGTGGCTGTAATTTCTCCTGGGAGCCCATAGGTTCCACCTGTACCAGGCAAGAAGGAGCTGGGCAGTCTGCCTTCTGGGGGGCCTTGGATGGCAGGAAGGCCAGATCGGAGTCTCATGGTGGCCCAGGAGCCCTCTCAAGCAGGATGCCTTTGTTAGGTCAAACAGCCTCCCAGAAAAAACTGCGGGCCCCCTGCTTCTTGGCCCTGGTGACCCTCTGGGTGTCTGGTGCTATGTCTTTTGAAATGGGCTGTAGATGGGTGTAAACCAGGAAATGCAGGCTCCACTCCCCCCTCCCCGTCTCCTCCTCTTGGCCAGAGGCCCGTCTCAGAGTTCTCTCATCAATGGGGAAAAAAAACAACAGGACTTCTTTCTTGCTCTGTGAATGATTAACTTTGATTAAATAGACAGTGGATGGGAAGTGAGAGCATGCTGACCGCTGACATTGACTAGGCTCCTGATGTGTCCGGGGTATCTTGCTGGCTGTTTTGCTTCCATTGTCATAATCTTCACAAAGTGGTGATGTTCTTTATCCCCATTTGTAAGGTGAGGCAGTTGACGCCTAGACAGTTTAACTAAAGCCACACAGCCAGTGAGTGGTGAGGACCTGCTGGGTTAACATTGTTAAGTGTCTGTTGTGGACACAGCACCAGGCTAAGTCTTTCAGGACATAGGGTCTAATTTGGTCCTCTTTCATTCTGTGCCATTGTAGGCCTTGTTATCCCCATTTTACAGATAGGGATCCTGAGGCTAGGATTAAATCTCCTGTCCAAGCAGACAGATCTAAGGTGAGGTGTGGGCTGGCACTGGAGCCTACGTTTGTCCTGTTCCAAAGTCCAAGGTGCACCCCCAGTCCCCTGCACTCTGAATCTCCAGAACCCCAGCACTCACATGTCCTGGGGACAGGCTGTTAGAGCAGTGCCGGGTCTCAGCAGAGGCCTGGCGGTTGTCAGCTTTTTCAGCAGCCACTCCCAGGTGGGTGGGAAGTAGGCAGATCTGGGTGGAGATGTTCCCGAAGACTCTGCTTTTCATCAGCGCATGAACCAGCTGACGGCTGGCTTTGAAGGGCTGGCAGTCAGCCCCTGATAAGTTAGCCAGATACTCCTATTTACCTTGCCAGAACACTGGGCATCTGAGATCACTTCTGGGCAGGTCTTTGCTTAGACAAACCACCCAGGGCCCACGCCCTGGCCAGACTGGCCATACTTGTATGGGGGTCAGAGGGATTCCAGCACGCCCCCTGGCTGCACCTCAGTAACGTCTTCAACATCAGTGGATGCTGCAGGGGAACTCAACCGTGAGCACAGGTGCTGGCCTGGCCTTCTCCAAGGACCCTGCTAGTTCACACACCCTGCCCGCACAGCAGGGGGCTGGCTTGGGCTGGCAGGGTGCTTGCCTGGGGAGGCTGGCGAGTTTGTTTTTGACTCGATGAGCCTAGACCAGAGTCCTGGGTGCTCTACTCAGGGAGAAGAATGACCATCAGATGAGAAGCTGGCTTGTATAGGAAGCTGTGTACCATTTTCGGGAAGCATAGAAGCTCATTTGGGTGATTTCCTGGGGTCACTTGGCCAGAGCACAGCCTTTCATCTTACCCAGTTAGCAGTTTGCTGTCTTAATTATTGGGGAGATGTGTGTGATTGCTGGTGTATCCTCATGTCCTGCTCCCTAATTATGACTTCCTTTAAGATTTTTCACTCATAAGGCACTTTAAAGTTCTTCAGAGCCTTTTCCCTATATTATATCTTATTTTATTCTCAAACCCATTCTTTTAAATAGATGGGATAATTTTTTCATTTTTTATCTTTATTTTGGAACATCTTTTTTCCTCCTCCATAATACCTGAGCCTTGTCCCACCCTTGCCAAATAATCCCAGAGAAATGGGAAGTCCTCTCTATCTTATCCTAGAGGTCTGACATAACAATTAAATGTATATATTCCCAGACAGACTTTTCTTTTTTCTTTTTTTTTTTTTGAAAACCACTAACTTTATGATCTAAAAAACTTTACAAGGACAGTGACTGTTCTGCCAAAAAAGGAGCCAAATGGTATCAAATGTACTGAAAGTGAGGGTGGGGGTGAGGGATGGGGCCAGGAATCCATGCAGGAAAGCTGATAACTGTCACCAGGGAATTGGCAAGGGAAAAAGGAAGGGGGGAGGCATGCAAGAGCGAGAATCCAAAAAAGTTGAAATGGTTAGGGGAGAAAACTCCCAAAAGACCCTGGAGTACGTCGGAGGTGAGTACAATAGCAATCTTTTCCTCTGTAGAGGACAGGGGAGGAGTCCCTCCCTACATGGCTGCAAACTCTGGATGAGGGCTGGGGATTGAGGGCTTCCCAGAGAGCATCACAAGAAGGCGTCGTACCACTCTTGAAGGCATCCAAAGCAGTCCTGGGACTGCTTGGCGTTGGCACCACAAGTGTCCTTCAGCCATTCCTGGAAGAGGTCTTCAGTTTTCTTAAGCACCAGAAACTGGCCAAGGACAACATAGGCCTTGTCAAAGCCCCTTTCCTCTGGCTTCTTGCCCAGGACTTTACCCGGCCAGGCTCCCCACTGGCTCTTCCCCCATGGGCTCTGCCACGAACTCTCGGTGCTTTTGGAAGGTTGTCATCTTGATCAGTCCTAATCGGCAGCTTCAATTCCCATAACAGTTCCTCCCGCCACCCCCTAGACAGACTGTTCTTTTATTTGCATACTTAAAAAAAAAAAGTAATGACAGCACATTTTGGTACAAATGGTTTTGGTACAAAACTCAAGCAAAAGTATATTCTGTGAAAAGCAAGTGTTCCCCACCCCCTGCCTTCCCATTTCCCTCCCTGGAGGCAGCCAATGATCCTGGTCCTTCTATGTCCTGCTAGGAATGTTCTAGCATAAGGCTTTTAGATGCTGTCTGGGAAACTAACATCAGAAGTCTGCTTGGTGAGGAGAGTTAGGAGCTGTCTCTCTCGAGACAGAAACACTGAGTATGTTTTGAGTTCATGGAGATGAAATTGTCCCTGGGGAATTTTTTGGCTTTCTTTGAGAGCCCACCAATCAGAATAAACCGTACACAGGAACAAAAGATTGTTGCCGGGTGCCGTTTGGTTGTGTCTTCTCGTTAGGCATGTTCTGGTGGGAAAAGTTTCTGGGCTCCAGCCTGCAAGGTAGGAGGGACTTGTTTGGGCTAACAGAGCTGGAAGAGACTGAAGTGACTTATCTGAGGTCACACGCCTGGCCGAGCCAGGGCAGGGCCCAGGTTTCCTGATCCCATCCTCTGAACACTTAACTCCCCTGGCCTGAATGGTGGCTGGTATTTTTTGATTCCGGGAGAGTGGGAGGATGTGCTTGGAAGAGGTGTGGCCAGCGCGTGAGGTTAGAGCCTGGGCTGTCCCACCACTGCCCAGCTAGTCTTGTTTGGCTGCAGGTGGGTTATCTTGTTTATTCCACTGTGCAACAAATGGAAAAAGCACCTTTGTCAATGGAGGCTTCTCTGGGGAGGTCAGCCGGAGTGGATGGCCTGGATTGTGTGTTGAGCCTTAAACATCAGAATAGAGCACTCTGGCCAGACGTGGTGGCTCATGCCTGTAATCCCAGCACTTTGGGAAGCCAAGGCGGACAAATCACTTGAGATCAGGAGTTTGAGACCAGCCTGGCCAGCATAGCAAAACCCCGTCTCTACTAAGAATACAAAAATTAGTCGTGCGTGGTGGAACGCTCCTGTAGTCCCAGCAACTCAAGAGGCTGAGGCAAAAGAATCGCTTGAACCTGAGAGGTGGAGGTTGCAGTGAGCTGAGATTGCACCACTGCACTCTAGCCCGGGCAGACTCATCATACAAACCAACCGCATTGCCAGGCACGGTAGCTCATGCCTGTAATCCCAGCATTTTGAGAGGTAGAGGCAGGCAGATTGCCTGAGCTCAGGAGTTCGAGACCAGCCTGACCAATATGGAGAAACCCCATCTCTACTAAAAATACAAAATTAGTCGGGTGTGGTGGCGCATGCCTGTAATCCCAGCTAGTCGGGGGAGGCTAAGGCAGGAGAATAGCTTGAACCCGAGAGATGGAGGTTGCGGTGAGCCAAGATTGTGCCATTGCACTCCTGCCTGGGCAACAAGAGCAAAACTCCATCTCAAAAAAAAAAAAAAAAAAAAAACCCACAACCAACCGCATTTACAGACAACTGTAAAACAGCAAAAAAATCCTCATCAGTTCAGTTACTGGAGTGCAAGCCCTGTTAGCATTTTGATGTGTTTTGTTTTTAGTCGTTTTTTTCATGTTTGTGTGATTGCTCACATAGTTTTAAACTTGCGGTACATACAGTCTTGAATCCTGCCTTTTTTGGTTAATTATATATAAGCAGTTTTTTTTTCATAGTAACATAGTTTCAGAACCCATCATTTTGGCCATGTAATATTTCATTAAGTGGATGATGAAGCCTAATATACTTAACCTAATACCTTATTAATATAATTTCTGGCTCTTTGTAATTTTTCTCTCTCAAGGAATACTGGCAAGAATATTTGTATGCTTACAGCCTTTGCTTTATTTAGAATTATTAGTCTTTATTCAGGATGGTGGCCCAGAATTGGGCTAAGGGCTGGTGCTCATCTTAGTTCACCTTGGTGAGTTGCTGTCCGTCAGAGTTGTACCAGTCGCCTGCCCACAGTGTGCCTTTGTTATTGTACCCGCCAACAATGGGAATGATCAGAAAAGTACTTCGCACATGTAATAAGCGACAAATATACCTTTTGAAAATTCACAAGGCATGGCAGCATGTGCGTGACATGTCTAACTGCAGGCCCTTGTGACACAGGTATTGACGTGGGTTCCTCGTTGATCCAGCCCCGGGAGAGGCGCACCCGCTGCCCCTCACGGGAAGTCTTGCCAGCTTTTGCCGACTCCCAGATGGCTGATGTCCCCAAGGCCTGTCAGGAGTGTTAACTGTGGTAGGCACAGCTGTCTGCTGCGTGCTTGTTTTAACATGTCATACATTATTACGTGTGTAACTTTGTTAGGAGACTTAGAAAGCTTTCATGTTTTCCCATTGTGAAACCAAAGACCCATTGGGTCTTAATTCAGATTTAGCCTGCTGACATTTTTGGGGGGCCTGTGGGATGTCTTACTTTTATATTGTGGCAGCATTTCAAAACTGAGGGAGTCTACATAAAAATCTAGATTTTTTTTTTTTTTTTCTTGAGACAAGGTCTCACTCTGTCACCCCAGGTTGGACTGTAGTGACACAGTCATGGCTCTCTGTAGCCACCACCTCCCAGGCTCAAGCAATCTTCCTGCCTTAGCCTCCCGAGGAGCTGGGACTACAGGTGTGCACCACCATGCTTGGCTAAATTTTGTTTGATTTTTTTGTAGAGAGAAAGTTTCCAGGCTGGTCTCGAACTCCTGGACACAAGTGATCCTTCCACCTTGGCCTCCCAAAGTGCTGGGATTACAGGCATAAGCCACTACACCCAGCATAAGTTCAGATTTCTGTCTCTTCTTCATTGGAGATGTGGCAGCCAAGGGCCCATGTTCCCATATGAGGCACAGAGGAGCTGCTTCTGCCCTGGGCCACCTCCTGCCGTGATACAGAGGCTGTATTCTAGTTGCCATTGGGTAGCTCTCATGCACCCTGGTACACTTGTATTTCGGGATAGCCATGTTTTCTTCTGGGTAGAAAAACAAAGGATAGCCCAAGAGGGCCACTGTTTCAAGAACAATGCATAAGAATACAGGGAGGTGGCCGGGCGTGGTGGCTCATGCCTGTAATCCCAGCACTTTGGGAGGCTGAGGCGGGCAGATCACTTGAGGTCAGGAGTTTGAGACCAGCCTGGCCAACACGGTGAAACCCCGTCTCTACTAAAAATACAAAAAAATTAACCAGGTGTGGTGGTGCTCGCCTGTAATCCCAGCCACTCAGGAGGCTGAGGCAGGAGAATTGCTTGAACCCCTGAGGCAGAGGTTGCAGTGAGCCGAGATTGCACCACTGTACTCCAGCCAGGGCAACAGAGTGAGATACATCTCAAATAATAATAATAATAATAAAAATACAAGGAGGTGAGGACTAACTTGTCCTACACTTGACCCCTCCTCGTGCCCAGTTTCCTCATCTCTAAAGTGGGGAGAATAATACTTGTCCCACAATGTCATTGTGATGATTCGACGAGTTAAAGGAGGTAAAGCACTCAGGAGAGGATCTGGCGTGTAGCAAATGGTCAATACGTATCAGCTGCTGCTGTTATTACGCTCTGTGGTATATGTGTTTGTCTCCTCCAGATGAGGAACTGAGGGGTGAATTTTGGTTGTCGTAGCTTGGGGTTGGGGGATGTTACCAGCAACTAGGGTGGGGTCCAGGGGTGCTGCTGAACATGCTATGATGCATACAGCAGCTTCCCTGCCCCCACCAAAAAACTTTTCAGACCCCAAATACCAGTAGTACTGAGGTTGAGAAACCTTGCTTAGACCTTGGCATGTGTGACCCTTGGTCTGACTGAACTCTTCTAACAGGTCTAGGCCAGGTGCAGTAGCTCACGCCTGTAACCAGCCCTTTGGGAGGATGAGGTGGGAGGATCACTTGGGGCCTGAAGTTTGAGACCAGCCTGGGTAACATAGGGAGACCCAGTCTCCATGAAAAATTAAAAAAAAAAAAAAGCCGGGTGTATTAGGGTTCTCTAGAGGGACAGAACTAATAGGATAGATGTATATATAAAGGGGAGTTTGTTAAGGAGCACTGACTCACACGATCACAAGGCGAGCTCCCACAGTAGGCCGTCTGCAAGCTGAGGAGCAAGGAAGCCAGTCCGAGTCCCAAAGCTGAAGAACTTGGAGTCTGATGTTTGAGAGCAGGAGACATCCAGCATGGGAGAGAGATGGAGGCTGGGAGAGTCAGCCAGTCTAGTCTTTTCACGATCTTCTGCCTACTTTTATTCTAGCTATGCTGGCAGCTGATTAGATGATGCCCACCCAGATCGAGGGTGGGTCTGCCTTTCCCAGTCCACTGATTCAGATGTTAATCTCCTTTGGCAACATCCTTACAGACCCACCCAGGAATAATACTTTGCATCCTTTAATTCAATCAGGTTGACAGTCAATATTAAACATCACACTGGGCATGGTAGTGTACACCTTTAGTCCCCGCTGCTTGGGAGGCTGAAAAATAAAATCCTCTAAACCAACATTTTCAAGGGCTGCCTTTCAAGGGCTGCCTCAGGCTCTCATAGAGTCAGAATGATAAAGGACCTTACTTAGCTCAGCCAGAGGGGCTGCTTGAATCCCTTCCCCAGTGCCCTTGCCGAGCCCTGCCTTCAGCTGCAGGTAGCATACTGTACAGCCAGCTTGTGGTCTGTTCTTTATTATGTTGAACTCTAATCTTCCCTGAAACTTTCTGTCCTTCATTCTAATAATAGTAGCTCCCATTTTTGGAGCCTTGTGTGTGGGTGATTGGGCTTAGCATTTTCCACGTGCTACTGCAACGATCTTCCCCACCCTGTGAGGCAGGTTCTATTACCATCCCCATTTTACAGATGTGGAGATGGAGGCTTGGAGAAGTCAAGTCACCTGTACAAGGTCACTCACTGGATCCAGGTCCATCTTGCTCTAGAATCCACATTCCTCACCACTCCTCACCACTGGCCTGTTCTGCCTGATCTGTACCCAGCAAGTTTACTCACTCATTCATGGAAGGATCTTTAGATATTTGCAGTGAATCCCTCAGCCATCTCATCTCTCCTCCTGGTCGTAGAGCCCCAGTTCCCAAAGTTCCCCTCAAAGGGCTGTCTGGTCTGCTTACCATGTGGAATGATCTCTCTTGCCTCTTGGCAACACCTGTCTCTCCCTGGGCTCTGCCTCTGTGTCTGCCAGGCTGCCCCAGAGGGTCTGCCCATCTTCTGCCAACTCTGCTGATGTTCCATCAACTCAGACTCTCTGTGCCAATGCTGGCTGCAGTCCCCTGGATTTCATCTGGTTGTTGTTTTCATTTCACAGTGACCCATTTTCAGTGACACCCTATGAGATTCAGCTTACCTGTTTGGCCATTGAGAATCTCAGCCTTGGTTCTGCTGTTCCCTTCCAGCACCCACCCATGCCTGTACCTGAAATCCACATCATTCAGGTGGAGCAGAAAGTGTGAGGGGCTGGAGGAGTTGGGAGGTTGGGTTGTGAATATAAGCCAGCCGTGTGGGCTGGGGAAAGCCTCTTACCCTCTCTGGTGTGTATCCTTAGTTGTAAAGTCAAGGTTTGACTTGGATGGTGCCTAACACCTCTTCTAGCTCTAACCTTTTATGAGGTGTGTTAACAGCATAAACTTATAATAATTATACCCTCAATTGTGGTGGCAATAGTAACAATGGATAATTATTGCAGTTGCTATAATTTTCAGTATTTTAAGTGGACTGTCTCATTGACTCCTCCAATAATTCCCTGGGTAGGTGCTATTACTACCCCCATTTTACAGATGGTGCCTTAAGGCATAGCCATGTCAAGTCACTTGTCCAGGGTTTACCACCTGCTAGAAGCTGATAGGCCTGGATTTGCAGTCTTCTTTAGAGTGACTAAATCCTTGCATTCCCATGGATACTTTTCTGCAGAGTGATCCGAGTGAATCCCGTGGTCCTCTTGCTTTAGGGTCTTGTGATTTACCTCTCCCTCCCCCCATGACCAAGGGTATGAAGGATGCTTGATTGTAAAAGCTCATCCCCTAACTCAGGCTTCTGGGGTAATCTTCTGTACCCCCAGCTCCTTGCAGAGTGTGATTATTCAGACATCCTTTTAGAATCTGAAATTCAGTCAGTGATGATGACGGTAGGAACTACCACTTTGTGCACACTTACTACATTTCAGACACATTGATACTATATTGTCATTATTCACATAAATTAACATTACTATGCTAATATTATTTACTGAATAAGGGTACTTCCTCTCAGTCATGCCTGGGAGATGCTATTGTCCCCCATTTTACAGACGTGAAAACTGAGGCTCAAAGAGGCCTGTTGTGGCTAAAGTCACATTGCAGTGTGTCTGAGCTTGGGGGCAGGGAAGACACATTCTCAAAAGCCATATTCCTTTCCAACACATTTTAAAGGAAGTATATCAACATGATAGTTGTGAAAGATATGACGAAAAGATGTTAGCGGAATCTGTGAGAGCAAGTCTGTGAGACCTGTACAGAAGGTGGACAATGTGATTCTGTCTCCATGGCCAGCTCCATTGCTCCTGGCCTGGGCTGGGGCCCCTCTGTTGGCACCTGGCGAGGTCCCACTTTGCAACCCTGAACTACAGGGCTGGACAGTTGCACTCTTCACCTCCTCAAACCACCTTTAAACTGGATTAGACATGGGCAGTGGCTTCGAGGTCAGTGAGAGGCTGAGCAGGGGTCCAGGCTGTTTTGCAGCCCCTCCCTCTGTCCTGGGTCCTCAGAGACTGTGCAGGGCCGGGGCAGGTGGAGTGCAGATAGGGCTGCTGAGAGGGGAACAGGCCGTTGCCGCTGCTCTGCGGGAATGTCCCAGCGTGGTCCTTGGTCCCAAGGACTTTTCCTGGGACCTCTTGGCATCCCTGAAGCCATTTCTGGAACGGAGTGTATCCACTGAAGACCTGCCATCCCAGGTCTCCTTTGTCAGGCTGTGAGCCTGAGTATGGCCCAAGGAGGTGACTTGAAGATGGCTCTTGGGGTGAGGGGAGGCCAGATAGGGCAAGACTTGGTCGGGCTGAGGTAGTAACATGGCCCTGTACCCTTTGCGTGAATGCAGCTGGGCCATAAACCTGCTGGGGTAGCACTCCCCACCTCGCCGGGCGTCCAGGCTGGAGGTCTTGGGGCTGTGGGTCTCTAGCATGGGCCTTTCCTGTGGCTTTGACCTTTCCCTCCTTGCTGGACCCCTGGAGCACTGCTAAGGAGCAGGTGCCACCCCCTCATACTGGAGCTTGAGCCTCAAGACCAAGGCTGCCCCAGGCTGGAGGGGAGGATGTAGTTGTATGGTGTGCGTTCAGCCATCAGACCTCCTCTGCGGAGGTGCACAAGGCCACTGTCAAAATCCCTGATTTTCTGCACCCACGCCACAGTTCCAGCCCTCTCCCACGAACCCCACCCCCCCCCCCCCCCCCCCCCCCCGAACGCACCACAGTTCCAGCCCTCTCCCACGAACGCACCACAGTTCCAGCCCTCTCCCACGAACGCACCACAGTTCCAGCCCTCTCCCACGAACGCACCACAGTTCCAGCCCTCTCCCACGAACGCACCACAGTTCCAGCCCTCTCCCACGAACGCACCAGCACCGGTTCAAAAAAGAGCTCGCATGTTGTCATCTTGGAAATAGTACAGTGTGTGGCGGGGTGGGACCTACGACAGGAGAGTTTGGTGGCTGGGGGCAGGGAGAGGATGTGGGGTGGGAGTGCAGAGGAGCAAGAGCAAGTCCTCTGAGACCTGGTCCCGGGAACATTTGCAGGGAGCTAGTCCTCTTCCTCCTCCCCACTGTTCACTGAGTACTTACTAAATGGCAAGTTTTTTACGGGTATTTTTTAGTTAATCTTTTTAACTTTTATGAAGCACTGTTACTATCCCTGTTTTACTGCGAAGGGAACTGAAGTTTAGGAAGGTTAATCTGAAGGTCACACAGCCAGTAAATAGTGGATCTGAGAACTGAACCCAGCTCTGATGCGTCCCGAAGTGCATGTTGTTGATCACCGGGTCACCCCCACCATTTCCTCCTCTTGCCTAAACTTTGCGGTGGCTGCTGCTTGTTGGGGAAACTTTCCAGTTTGAGAGGTGCTCAGAGCCCCCTTCAAGGCAGTAATCTAGGCGGCCGCTGAGGATTGGGGGTTTTAGTAAAGCCACGTTCCAGGGCTTTGTCCAGGAGACCCGAGCAAACACCAGGTGTGTTTTGTTTCCCAGGGCTGAGCCTGGCTTCTCCAGGAAGGGGGGCTGGCTGCTTTCAACAGCGCTTTTCCTCTTTCAAAAGCAATGTCTTTTTACGACAGCAGCCTCTTCCTCCTTTATCTCATCCCAACCCCCTCTACGACTGGGTAGTAAAAGGTGAGAATTTACAGCCCCCAGCTGGGCCGGCGGGCGCAGGGCAGTGCCTGCTAGGACCACATTGGACCTGAAAGCGTCCCTTCGAGTTGCTGGGGCTGACCCAGTTCCCCTCAAGGGAATAGAAAACCTTAGGCTGAAGGTTCAGTGCTGGGGTCCTGGGAGTGGGTGCTGGGGATGGCCAAGATGGTGATAAATGAGAAAAGACCACCCACCCCAGTGTCAACACACACTCAAGAGTGAACACACAGCTTGAAGACACTGGGCAGACCAGTGTCAGCTGGAAGAGAATGTGCAAAACCAAAATAAATTATATTTGTTTTAAAGAGTTAAAAATCCTTTAATATTTTTCTATCAATAAAAAGAAGTTAAAATAAGGATAAAGGCTAAAGGCCCTCTCATCTCCTGCAGTGCCAGCACCAGAGGAAGGATGCTTGGTACATACGCTTCCCTCTCCTGCTGCGTCCTCTTTCCTCCGAGCTGTCTTCTGCGTCCAGAGGGTCCCTAAGAGCACTGTTAGTCCCATCACCCCCTGCCCTGAGAGCATTCAGCCTCACCCACAAGGTGCAGTTGGATCTCCCAGGACCCTCTCAGCTTTGTATCCAGTTCCCCACTTGTTCCTTCACCTGGCTGCCCAATTCTTATGTCCACTAGAATGTCTGCTGCACAGAGGCAGGGACTTCTGCTGTTTAGTTCACTGCTGTGTCCCTGACTCTGTGCCCTGGGTCTCTGGGATATAAAGGTGAACATTGAGTTTCTACCTCCAGGAGCTCCCAGGCTGGGGGTGTGGAGCTGAGAAGTGGCTAGGCATAATGGGTGAATGCAGGGTGCTGTGGGTGTGTCTCCTGCCCAGACATAGCAGGTGGCTATCAGGAAGGCTCCCTGGAGGAGGTGATATCTCTACCCAGTCTTGAAAGATGAGTGAGTTAAGCAAGATAGAGAGGACATTGGAAGTCAGTGTATGTCCCCTGTTCCCTGTCCATCTGTGTGCCAGTCTTCCCAAAGCTCTGGGATAGCACAATACTCCATTTCTCTTCATCATGGGAGTAGGCTGGCCTGCAGAGTGGAGGTATGTTTGCAGGGAGAGAGAGGTATTCCGTATTGCTAAGTTACTAGTGAGACATGATTGAAAAATTAAACCCAAAGTTACAGGGTATCATAATGCTGTCTCTTTCTCCCTGCCTGTGTGGAGTGATAGCTTCTGTCCCCCGTTCCCTTCTTGCTCATAGGCTCTTCAACTTTTGCTCCTAAATCTAAGCAGCTATTTCTTTTCCCCTGATACTCGCGGGTGTGATGTTCTTCCCTCTTCCTGTCCACTCATTGCCACTTCAGCTTTGGAGTTCCCCAGGGCAGGAGGAAGGGGGTGGGGAGTATGAAGCTGTGACCTTTCCCATGAGGAAGAGTATTTCTAGTGTGGCTCCTACTGTCACATGAATGATACACTGCCCACCCTTTGAATTTTGCAGGGCAGGTGGGAAGAGAGCTGAATGGCTCTGGTGTTGGGTGAGCCCCATGTAATTGGTAGTGCCATTTGGTGCAGAGAAGTCTAGAGTTGCCAATGAATGGTTTAGATCTAAAGCAAGGGAGCTCTTCTCTCTGGTTGCCACAGACTGGAGACAGCTGGAGAGAGACACCTGTTTTAGATAGACATGTAAAACTGCGATGCATGCTTTTGTTTCTCATGTTTGTTGAGACACCCTGTTCCTGTTTGAGCCACCAGGTGGTGCTGTTGGCACAGGATGGCTTAGTTGCTGCCTCACCTGATCATGATCTGCTTAATAGAGAAGTAACTATGAAGCTGATGGTCTTTGATTTAACCTCCTTACATTCCCTTTCTGGAACTCCTCATGCTTTTGCAGCTTAAGGTGCCCCTATCCCCACCCAAAGCACACACAGATACACATTGGGGTGCTTACTCTTCTTCTCCCTTATCCTGACACCCTGTATCTGAATTCTGTTCTCAGCAAAACTTATTACTCCTTTCTCTTAGCTGGCTGCCAAGTGAGAAAGGATTTAATACACTAATTTACCCTAAGGTATCAACAGGGCTTAATATGTTCCTTCGGGGTTACTCTGTCTTAAAACTGTGAAGATTGAAACGAAGTCTTATAACTTAAGAGGTAACTTGTAAGAATGGAATTGTGGCATTTTCAAATGTGAGTGGGCATGATGTCTTTGAGAGAGGGCTGGGAGGCGGATGTTAAGGGAATTTGTTGCTTCATCTATACTGCTTGCTCCCACCCATGTAGCAAGCTCTGTGTAGGGTCCCTTGGCTGCTGCCCTGTGGGTAGCTCAGTGCTTGGTTGATGCAGTGAATGAGACCATGGTGGGGCAACTGTGTTGAGAGGCTCTGCTGAGTAGGTGTCCACTGCCCACCCCCTGGTACCATTAAATGGCTTGTCCAATGAGGGTGACAACACCAGCCCCCTGACCACTTGCCCTTCTTCTCTCTGCCCAGACATTCACGGCATGGTGTAACTCCCACCTCCGGAAGGCGGGGACACAGATCGAGAACATCGAAGAGGACTTCCGGGATGGCCTGAAGCTCATGCTGCTGCTGGAGGTCATCTCAGGTGAGGCGGACCCTGGCCCAGGACGAGATACTGTCTATTGGTGCTGCCTGACACCTTGGCATCTGCTCTGCCCATGAGCGCAGCTGGTTTTGGTCTCTTGAAACAAGTTGGGGATGACATGTATGAATTCATCCTAGGAGTGTGGGTCTGAGTTCTGGTTCTGCTGCCAGCCATCCAGGTGCCTTGGACATCTGTTTCAGCATCCTTTTTTGTTAAAAAAAAAAAAAAAAAAGGGAGGGTTTGAAGGAACTGAGGTTCCTTCTCTTCCTCAGTGCCAGGATTCTGTGGCCAAGAATGTTAACCATGGGTCACTTCTCCAAATCTTGTCTCCATTACTACTTATCTACCTGTATCCAGGTGACCTAGGCCATTCCCCAGCCCCTAGTTTTCCCGCAGCTCTACTGGAACACACATCTCATCCTGCTTATGAATGCCTTTCTGCCACCATCCCTTAAAGGGTGGGAGTCCCGTGAGTCTAGCCTTGGTTGATACACTGGGCCGTGTTAGCTACTCTCTTCACCTTGATGCTGGTGAGCCTTAGATCTAATCCCAGCCCAGGCCTCTCCCTCAAGCCACTACTCAAATTCTGAACCTCGCTGGGCGTCTCCACCCCAATGTCCCACACAGTCCTCTCAGCATGTCCAAAACTCTGTGCTTGTCACTTCTGCCCTAGCAAACCTCTTTTCCCTCCCAGTCTTGTTCTTCTGCACCCAAGCTGGGATCATAGATAGCTCTTCTTTGCAAGTTGTTATTGATGTTCTGTTCATTCTGATTCCTTCTTCTCAATCTTTCTTTTAACCTCTACTGTTGTGGTGTCAGTGTGGCCTGTGTCAACTCTCACCTAGGTGATCCCACAAAGGCCTTTACCCCAGCTCCTCCTGGCAGTCCACCCCTGTCGCTGTAGCCAGAGGGCTCGTCTGACAGTCAGTCCAAATATGGTCATACTGTTCCCTGCTCACAGCCCTCAGCCTGCAGTGCCTCTCCAGGGCTTTGAGCCCGCAGGCCACATTCCTTAGCATAGCTTATGGAATCCTGCATGAGCTGGCACCTGCTTTGTTTTCAACTAACTATTCCCAAAAAGGTATCAGACCTTCGATCCTCTGCCGGTTGAGGGGTGGGGGCAGGGGGAATGTGCAGCTCTCCCCAGATGACATGCACTTTCTGTTTCCTGTGCCTTTGCACAGGCTCTAACTGCCCTTTTTTTTTTAAAGTAGTTTTTCCACTTTCAGATAAAACCTGTGTGTGTGGTAAAATAATATATAACAAAAAATGTATCATTTTAGCCATTTTAAAGGGTGCAGTTCAGCGCTATTAAGTGCATGCACTGACGGTTGTGCAGCCATTACCACCGTCCATCTTCAGGGCTCTTTATCGTCTCAAACTGACACCCTACACCTGTTAAACACTAGCTCCCCACTCCCCCTGGCCCTCCCCTGATTTGACTACTCTAGGTATACCTTGTACGAGTGGAATCATACAGTATTTCTCCTTTTGTGACACTGGTTTATTTCACTTACTATGTCTTCACGGTTCATCCATGTTGGAGCATGTGCCGCCATCCCTTTCCTTTTTGTGGCTGAATCATATTCCATTGTATGTATGACCTACAGCTATAAAATGGCTCCCCACATTTTGTTCATTCTCCTGTCGGTGGACACTTGGATTGTTTCTACCTTTTGGGTATTGTGAATAATGCTGGGACATGGGTGTACAAAATATTTTTAAAATCCCTCTTGCAGTTATTTTTTTGTATATTCCCCAAAGTGGAACTGCTAGGTCACATGGGAATTCTCTGTTTAATTTTTTGAGGAGCCACCATGCTGTTTTCCTCTGCCTTTATTTATTTATTTATTTTCTTTTTTTTCTTTGAGATGGGGTTCCACCATGTTGGCCAGGCTGGTATTGAACTCCTGACCTCAGGTGATCCTCCCACCTCAGCCTCCCAAAGTGCTGGGATTGCAGGTGTGAGCCACCGTGCCTGGCCTCTAACTGCCTTTTAGAATGTCCCTGCTTCCTACCTCCTCCACTACCCTTCCCCAGTTTTAAACAAACCTGGCCTTACTATTTATCATTCTTCAAAATGCAGCTTGAGGGTGTCCTTCAAGAAAGCTTCACCCTTCGTCTCTCCCCTAATCTGAGTGGACTGTGCCCTGCCGGCACCACCCCCCAACCCGCCCAGATCCCCAGCACCTACAGTATCCTATTAATTCCTCTGCTGTGTCTTTTATCACAAAGTGTAATCATTTTCGTTTTGCTTGTTTTCTTCTCTGCTCCACACTGAGCTCCTTGGGGCAGGCCATTTTCTCTCTGTGTCTCAGGTGCCTAGAACAGCACCAGACATGTAGGTGGTGCTCCGGGAACATTAGAATGACTGAGTGCCCAGAGCCGGGCTTGTCCACATGATACCCAGTGTGTTCCTGCTGCATAGGTCTGACCTGTGCCCAGGGAAACTGTGCACTTCTGTGAAGCACGTGTCTCTTTCCCAGGGTTGGGGAAGATCTGTTCTGTGAAATGATCTGTTCTCCCCTGGACAGGAAATGCTGGGATACCTTTTTCTCCTGATCATCGTTGGAGATGGGTAGGGTGCCCCAGGATGAGGAGAAGGAGGGGTATGCTGCCTACAGTGGTTCTCAAAGTGTGGTCCTTGGACTACCCACACCAGATTGGACTACCCACACCAGACAGGCAGGATTGCCTGTCAGAATGCAGATTTCCAAACCTTACCCCAGCCCTGCTAATCACAAACTTAGTGAGAGGGGGAAAGGGGCTGGACAGCCACAGATTAGCAAGTTTTCCAGGTGATTTTGTGCTGATTGACGTTTGAGAACCACTGGCCCAGGCCTGGGAAGCTTTTTCCATTCTCCCGTGTTTAACCCTTGCCTCCTCCGCTGTCCTTTGCAGAAGCGCCCTTCCAGCCAGTGTGCACAGCTGCTGAATGGCTGGGGCGCTCTGCTTAGCTGGACAGGCCCCAAGGGCTGGGGCCGTAGCAGGAGCAGACTTCCAGGGAGGGACGTGGTGCTGCCTGCATCCATCCTGTGGGGAGGGAGCCTCTGTGCCATCTCCCCCCCAGACAGGAAATACTGGGGTACCTTGCTGGGTTGCAGCCAAAGCCTTGGGAGGGCCCCAAGTGGAAAGTCTTGATTTAATTTAAAAAACAGCTGTGCTTCCCTGGGAGCTGACAGCCAGATCCCATCTGTGGCAGGAAGTCTGTTGTCTTCCAGAAGCTAGCAGGCTGCTGGGAGGCCACCTGGAGAGATGCTGCTCTGACAGGGTGGGCCTGGCCCAGAATCCCCATAGCTGGTCCCTGGAGCCCTCACAGCCAGACTGTCGACCTGCTGGGGAAACAGTGGGGCTGGTCAGGAGATCAGGGCAGGCACAAGGAGCCTGAGTTCCAGGCTCTGCGATGGTGGTTCTCAGCCTTTTGGGGTCCTTGGCCCCTTAGAGACCCTGAAAGCTATATACCCCTTCCCTAGATATGGCTATATGCTGCACTTAGAAAATTCTCAGATCATTTCAGGAGGCCCCTGGATGCTCTTTGTTCTGGAATAAAAGTGCTGTTAATGGGGTATTTGGAGAACCAGCTCCTCTACCTTTATTTTCTCAAAGGTTCTGACCTTGAAACCTGAGCAGCAGAAGCGACTGTGTGGAATCTGGAGGTGGGGGTGGAGGGTTGACCTGGAGCTGAGCCCTGGGTGCCCACAGGAGGCAGCATAATAGGACAAGAACTATGGTTCTTAAATGGGGATGGGCTGCTATAGGCAACTCCATTTAAACACCAGGGAAGTCCATAATACTTGAGTGACTTATACCCTCCTCCCAGGGCAAAGGGAAGGCTAGAAAGAGTTCAGGGCCTTTGCATGTTCTGTTCCTTCTGCCTTGATCATCATTCCTTGCTTTGTTTGCCTGGCTGCAAAGACTCAGACCTTTCCTGACCACTCCTCAGTTCATCCTTCCTCTTCCTCCTCCTCTTTTGAAGAGCATGGATCTTTCTTTGTATTTGTTCATTGTACATATTTATTTGTGTTTCTCTATTTAAGGTCTGTCTCTCCTACTGGACTATAATTACATAAAGGCAAGAAACTGTTTTGTTCACCCCCCTATTCCTAGCACCCAGCCAAATCCCTGGCATGCAGTAGGGGCTCGATAAATAAATGTTGAGTGGGTGCAAGCAGGTTTCCACCTGAGAAGTGGAAGAAAGAAGAGGCAGGGTAGATTATCCCTCTCATTCCCTGCCAGGGTGACATTCTCCAGCCCCTGAGCGGCGTGTGAGCACACACACATGTGCACACATGCACACGCTCCTGCCTAGCTAAGCTGTGCTTTGGATGAGGGTGTAGTGGTAGTAGCTCTGGCCCCTGGCTCATAGTGTCTCACCTTCCTTTTCCTCCCTCTTCATCCAAACAGGTGAACGCTTGGCCAAGCCAGAGCGAGGCAAGATGAGGGTGCACAAGATCTCCAACGTCAACAAGGCCCTGGATTTCATAGCCAGCAAAGGCGTCAAACTGGTGTCCATCGGAGCCGAAGGTGAGTAAGGCCTACCTGTGGTGGCCCCAAGGAGTCTGATTTTCTTTGTCCCCCTGGTTCTCTTGGCCTTTTTTGTGCTGCCTCCTGGGCCCATGCATCACTTGGGGGCATTGGGCAGTGGGTCCCCAACACCTCCATCTGGTCGCCTGTGGATGCTTCGTATTGCAACAGCACTTTTCTTCTAGTCTCAGCCCTGCCCAAAACCAAGGACTTAGACCCCCTGTTCCCATGCCTGTACCCGCTTAGCCACATCCTTGCTCTGTGGAGTCCTGTGTGTGTGGCATGCCACCTCCCCATCCAGAGGCCTGACGGTGTTGCCTGGAGCAGAGGATTTGTGTGTGGGCTGGAAAGGGTATGCACACACAGGCTGGTGGAGGCTGGACGCTGCCCTGAGACTCCCTGGGGCCCTGGGAAGACTGAAGTCCAGAAGCCTCTAGGAACATTTTTAATAGAATTTCCCTGCAGTGTAGCTTCCTAACTCTTTAACTTTTACTGAGAAACACTTATCAAAAAAGCTATTAGCATGTCCTTAATGATTAAAAGAAGGTAGTGTAATTTCTTGTGTGCATGGTGGTGGTTTTGAAAAATTGAGAGTGGGTTGTTTAGGGTGGGCAGAAAATGTTCTGTCCAGGCCCCTTCAGTCCTGTGACCATGGATTTAGCAAGTATTTATGGGGCACCTGCTGCGTGATGTCAGAGACCTAAAGATGAACGAATCTCACTCATTCAAAACACACCGTGGCTGTGAGGATGGATTGCTCACTCTGTGGCATATACTCAATCCTCACAACAACCCTATGAGGTAGCGCTAAGAATTAATTATCCCGGTTTTGCCATAAGAAAACAGATGCTTAAAGAGATTACGTTACTTCCTCAAGGTTCCGCCATCAGTAAGTGGCAAAGCCAGAACTCAAATGCATGTCTTCGTGACACCACAGAAATGCCCTCAGAGAGTGGCCTTTCCTTGGAGGGGGCAGGGGTCTTGCTCCTGGTAAGTCCATAGGCGCAGATCTCTTCTCTGGTTGAAGCTTACAGTCCCCTGTCTTCTAGAAATGGAGGGATATTATGTTGATACATCAAATGGAGAACTTTAACACAGGCTCAGCAAACTGCAGTGCATGGGGTCGAGTCCAGCTGACTCGGATTTTTGGAAATATTGGAACACAGCACACCCATGTTAATGTATCATCAGTGGCTTTTGTGCTGCAATGGCAGAGTTGAGTAGTTGCTACAGAGCTTATATGGACCATAGAGCCAGAAACATTTCTTATCAGGCCTTCTACAGAAAAAGTTTGCTCACCTCTGCCTTATCTGGAATTCAGGCCAGTGCCCAAGGTGGTCACGCGAGGTGCCTTATGGATTCCAGCATCTCCCCCACCAGCTGTGAGCTTCTCAAAGGCAGAAACCATGGTTTCTACATCCTGTGGCCGCAGCTCCTAGCAGCATGATGCACACAGTAGGTGCTCTATAAATGTTCAAAGGATTTACATATAGCAGTATACTCTGCTGTGTGATTAGGAAGATGTTCTCTGCCTTACAATAAGAAAAGAACAGTTTGTTTTATTAGGGAGCAATTCAAGACTTGGCAGATAAAGTTATAACTAAGCAGGCGTGGGAAGCCAAAGAAAGTCACCCAGGTGGTTGGTGCAGGCTTGGATGCCCCCGGGGCAGGGAAGTGTAGAGAATTTGTGAAGTGGTTCAGGGGTCAGTGGCAGGGGTGGGTAGGGACTGTGGCAAGCTGGAGAGTCATGTCCTAAGCAGGATGGGCACCTTGTGGAAATGTAAGAAGTTGCTGCTATGTGGATCCAGTGCTGCTAGATCTCCCAGTTTTTCAAAAGAAGCCAGAAATCCAGATTTTTTGAAAAGAAAAATTTGGCAACTAAATTAAAAAAAAAAAACTTATTTTTTTCTTTAAAGCCTCTACCAAAGGGGAGGAGGGCAGGGAAGCGGAAGATGGAAGAGAATAGCACTCACCAAGTACCAGCTCTGGGTTGCTAGACAGGATGCTTTACATGGGCCATCTCCTGCCACCCTCACGATGGGCTCGTAGGATGGGTATCACGAGCCACGTTTTACAGTTAAGGAAACTGAGGCTCAGGAAAGTTGCTAGAGTGGAAGAGTGTCATCAGTTGAGCCCAGGCTCTGAGCCAGACTGCTTCTATGTGGCAGATCCAGGGTTAAACCCAGGGTTAGGCTCCAGAGCTGAGGCCTCCCTCTTCCTGTCACTGTCGGCAGTGCTGCCTCCCTGGTCGGGGCCCAGGACAGAACTTTCTTTTCTGGTTTTTTTTTTTTTTTTTAAGTAGAGATGGGATTTCACTGTGCTAGCCAGGATGGTCTCGATCTCCTGACCTTATGATCTGCCCGCCTCGGCCTCCCAAAGCGTTGAGATTACAGGTGTGAGCCACCGTGCCCGGCCTAAGATCTGAAAACTTCTTCTTCCTTTTTTTTTTTTTTTTTGGAGTCGGAGTCTCACTCTGTTGCCCAGGCTGGAGTGCAGTGGGGTGATCTTGACTCACTGCAAGCTCTGCCTCCCAGGTTGACACCATTCTCCTGCCTCAGCCTCCCAAGTAGCTGGGACTACAGGCGCCCGCCACCACGCCCGGCTAATTTTTTTTTTAATATTTTTAGTAGAGACGGGGTTTCACCATGTTAACTAGGATGGTCTCGATCTCCTGACCTTGTGATCCACGCGCCTCAGCTTCCCAAAGTGCTGGGATTACAGGCGTGAGCCACTGCGCCCGGCCAGAACTTTCACGTCGAATTATCTTCAGTACTGAGATAGCATATCAAGCCTGCCCCTGCCATGCTGGCCTCAGGGGTGAGGAGTGAGAGGAACACTGGCGTGAACTCTCATCTCACTGCCGCTGCTGTGCTGGGAAGGTCATTCACCTGGTAGCCTCAGTTTTCCCGTTTTTTTTGACACAGGCCTAGCTTCTCTAAAGATTTTGAAAAGGCTCTTTTATTTTTTATTTTTTGAGACAGGGTCTCACTCTGTCACCCAGACTAGAGTGCAATGGCACGATCTTGGCTCACTGCAACCTCCGCCTCCCAGGCTCAAGTGATTCTTCTGCTTCAGCCTTCCAAGTAGCTGGGATTACAGGTTCGTGCCACCACACCTGGCTAATTTTTGTATTTTTAGTACAGATGGGATTTCACTATGTTGGCCAGGCTGGTCTTGAACTCCTGACTTCAAATGATCCGCCAGCCTCAGCCTCCCAAGGTGCTGGGATTACAGGTGCGAGCCACCACACCCGGACGAAAAGCCCCTTTAAAGTGAGATGTTCTTTACCTTCTCCCTGCCCTGAGGAGCCAGTGTTTTCAGCTGTGGCTTCCAGGACTGAAATCATCCACTCCCATCAGGCTGAGCACCAAGATTATGCCACAGTGGCCACTCTGCTGAGCCAAGAAACTAGATGAGGCAGCAAATGGCGTTTTTTGGGCTTTTAAAAGTGAAATGGAGTTTATTGATGTAGATTATAAAATAAAAGGCGATGGGCAGATCGCATGGAATGAGCTCTCCCGGAAGAAGGGTGGGGGAACGTTGCAGGTTGTCCATCCTGGGCTGCGACTGTGGAGACCAGGCCCAGCAGGGACACCCCTTACCCCCCACCAAAGTCTTTGAAGGATTATCATGCAGTGCAAGGACTGAGACCTCTGGCTGACTCCGAAGGGCAGAACCAGGCCCAGAATAGGTACCCCGTAGGTAAGTGGACTCTGGGAGCCTTGGGAAATGGAGCCGGGGCTCTGGGAGGGTTATGAGTTCCCTGTCCCTGAAGGTGTGCACATGGAGGCTGGAGACAAGGAGCTTCCACACATAAGGGGGAGGTTAGAGCAGATCCTTAAGGTCTCCCCTACGATATTTGGTTCTAGAATGCCTAGACTTCATGGAATTGGCCTGGGTGAGTGGTTGGAATGTAGTTAACCAGGGGAGAGAACTCAAAAAGGATTTTGTATTTTAAGGTCTTTGGGCAGGTGGAGCCTGAGTGTTTGGGTGCTGTGAGCATGGAGGTGGTCTCAGTGAGGTAGCATGTATCTTTAGGATGGAGGGGGCAGTAGATGCCATACCACAGCATTGGTCTGGGAGGTGGTGGCCCCTGGGGTTCTAGTTTCTGTCACATGGAATTTCTGCAGCATTCATTCTGCCATCTGAATACTGAACAGATGACGGTGTCCCTGGAGAGAGAAGGAGGGAGAAACATGTTCCCAGTAAACAGGGGATGTGAGCAGCTTCATAGCTCGCTGTAGACTGGAAAGGGCAGACGCTGTTAATCTGTCATCGAGGTTTTTCCACGAAGCCCAGTTGTGGCCTTGGAACCCTCCCTTTGGGCTCAGCCTTCTAAGCAGTCCCTGACAAAGCTGCCTGCGAGATGAGGCATCCCTGCTGCAAACGTTGAGAAGCCGGAGGCCCAGAATACAGGACCTGCCATGCCAGGGAAGGGGAAGGAGAGTGGATGGGATGGGAGTCAGATGGGAACTGGGGCTGGGCGTGCATGGGCTGCTAATTAAGCACACCCTACTCTATCTGCTCGTGCTTGGCGCCTCTGTTTTCTGGAGTGAAACTATGCCTTTGGTGTGAATGAGAATTCAGTAAGCAAAATTCTCTGGGGAGTTTCTGGGGAAGGAGAAGAGGAATAAATAAGTAGGCAAGACCCAAAAAAGAAGCCACCTGCCTCTCCCAGTCCCTCTGGGAGGGCTCCAAGAGCGCAGATCTGCAGGCACTGAGCTCAGGGCCAGTGGGAGGCCCTGGAGTTTGGCCGTCACAGAGTGGGGCAGCATGTGGGGGACCAAGGGAGGGCTAGCATTGCAGCCCCACTCCTAGGAAGGCCAAACCATGGGATTACTGCTCAGAGCTTTTTTCTAGGCTTAAAAAATTTTTCCCTTGTATTTTAAACACTGTTTATGAAATTTTTTACCTGCTTTTCCCACTTCCCATGTTAAAAAATTTTTCTAAGTTATTAAGCACTCATGATGTAATCATTAATGTCTGCGTTCATTGTCTTTTTTGTTTTGTTTTTTTGAGACGAGTCTCCCTCTCTTGCTCAGGCTGGAGTGCAGTGGCACGATCTCAGCTTACTGCAACCTCTGCCTCCCGGATTAAAGCGATTCTCCTGCCTCAGCCTCACGAGTAGCTGGGATTACAGGCACGTGCTACCACATCTGCCTAATTTCTGTTTTAATAGAGACGGGGTTTCGCCATGTTGGCCAGGCTGGTCTTGAACTCCTGACCTCAAGTTATCTGTCCTACCTTGGCCTCCCAAAGTGCTGGGATTACAGGTGTGAGCCACTGCATCTGGCCTCATCATCTGTTTGTCATACTTCGTCCCAGGCCTGGGCCGTGCCCTGTAAGAGACTGAAGCCCATTGTGTTCTCAGGGGGCCAATGGCAGGCCTGTGTTAGCTCTGCCCATTCTCCCACTTGTGGTTAGTGTTTGTTCACTCATTCATTCACTCAGCAGATGCTGATGGGGGCTTTGTCTGTGCCAGGCTTCATACTGGACTGTAAGCAGTGATGCAAAACAGGAAGTATTCTTACCCTCAAGGGGCTTACATTCTAGAGGAGAAAGAGAGAAAATATGCATGTACACCTGTCAGATGGAGAAAACCAAAGCAGGGAGGAACTTGGGTGGTCAAGGGAGGTGTCCATGAGACAGGGATGTGTGAGTGAAACTGGCAGGGGGCAGGGACAGGCCACGTGGGTATCTAGGGAAGGGGAGCTGCAGGGAGGCCTGAGCAGGGGGGAGGGGGAGGAGGAGGAGGAGAAGGAGGGGAAGGAGGGGAAGGAGGAGCAGGGGGAGGAGGGGGAACCAGAGGCCCAGGCAAGGCAGCCAGACCACGAGGGGCTCTCTGGCCACTGGCTTTGACTCTCAGGAGGTGGGAAGCTGTGGAGGTTTTTAGCAGAGGGTGATATGAGGTCTGGGGATTTACTTGGTCATTCTGTGTACTGTGTACATTTGCGAGGTTTCTAGTACGGGATGTGATAAATAGCCTCGCAGCAAGTGCATTCATACAGGAACCTTACTCTGCATTTCCTTTCATTGGCTAGGGATAGATTCCTGGAGATAGAATTATACTGCCAAAAAGCTGAGCAACTTTAACATGCGTGCTCCTTGTGGCCAAATTATTTCCCAGATTAATTGATTAATTTCCCAGAAATTATTATTATTGTTTTTTAAACCAATTTACACTTCTAGTGTGGTGGCCTTGCTGACATCAAGGAGTGTGGTTTTTCAACTTTGGGTTTTTTTGTTTGTTTGTTTTTGTTTTGTTTTTAAGAGACAGCGTCTCGACTTGTCGCTTAGGTTGGAGTGCAGCGGTGCTATCACAGCTCACTGCAACCTTGAGCTCCTGGGCTCAGTCCCCAGTCCTCCTGCCTCAGCCTCCCGAGAAGCTAGGACTACAGGTGTGCACCGCTGCACCTGGCTAATTTTTTCATTTTTTTGCAGAGACAAGGTCTCCTGTGTTGCCCAGGCTTGTCTTGAACTCCTGGGCTCAAGCGATCCTCCCACCTTGGCCTCCCAAAGTGCTAGGATTAAAGGCATGAGCTACTTCGCCCAGCCTAACTTTGTTTTTTAACTTTGCTAATTTAATAGCTGGGAAGATGATCTTATTTCTTTGATTACAAGTGAGATTGAACATGCTTATGAATTGGTTATTTGTATTTCATGTTTTATGATTTTTTTGTCTTCTGCCTATTTATTGAGAGTTTAGTATTTTTGTCTTTTCAATTTATATGAACTCTTTAAACCATTGGAAATAACAAATGAAAGTGCATTTTTAAAAATATCAAAGCTTTATGAGCCGATTCCTTTACTTTTTTATTTTATTTATTTATTTTTTTAGAGAGGGTTTCGCTTTGTTGCCCAGGATGGAGTCACAGCTCACTGCAGCCTCTGCCTTGGCTCAAGCAATCCTCCCACTTAAGCCTGAGTAGCTGGGACTACAGGCACTACCATGCCTGTTTAATTTTTGTGTTTTTGTAGAGATGGGGTTTTGTCATGTTGCCCAGGCTGGTCTTGAATGCCTGGGTTCAAGCAATCCACCTGTCTTGGCCTCCCAAAGTGTTGGGAGTACAGTCTTAAGCCACTGTGCCAGGTCTATGAGTTGATTCTTAATGAGTAGTACTACCTCCCCACAATGTGGACTGCAAAATGCTGGCTGGCTGTGTTGCTTGGTAGCAAAAGGGGTTGCATGCTGCTACAGCTCTCTGTTTCTCTCCAACCCAAGCATTTGGATGTGGAACTGTGCCCCCCGGTGTCTGGGGCTCTGGGAGGGGCATTTTTACTTCCCTGCTTGCAAGAAGGGTTACATCCTATTCCATGTCCAAAGTGAACACTTCTTCCTTTGCTCAGCATCCCATGCAGACTCAGGAGGTTACCCGCTCCCCTGGGAGGTGGCTGTGGCCAAGCACCACTCCATGGACTACACCCTGCTGGTCTTGGAGCAGCATACAGTTTTGCTCTCACTTTTGGGAAAGGGGCTAAGATGTTAGAGTATATGGTCCTTAATGGAAATCCACTCTTGTTTCAGGGGTTTGTGGGATGCAAGTCCTAGTAGGGTCAGGACTCCCTAGAAATTGATCCTTCTCATGGTTCTATTGGGTCTCCCCTAAAATTAATGTTGCAGGTAGGAAAAAAAAAAGATATTCTTTGGGTACCTTACTCTTAACTGAGCGTGTCTTACCATGGGCCGGATTACTATCTCCTGGTCTGGAAGCAGGTGATGAAGGGGTGTGGAATCTACATTTGAGTATCACTTGTTCAACCACAAGACCATAAATTGCTCCATGTATTGGGCTCCTTAAAATAGGGCTTATTTATGTTGTATTCCCTGCCATTAGGCCTGGTACAGAAAAAAAGAAAATCTACTTCATAGAACTTGTAGATTCTAGAACTCTAAAAGGTGCTGCTTAGACTAAATGTATTGGGTTATCTCTTAGCTGTGATCTTGAAGCTATTGTTTGATTTTTAAAAAAAAAATCTGTTTTAATACCCAAACTAATGGCATTGTGAGGTCGAGTCAGTGGATAGTTCAAGATGGCAATTTACAAAACTTTAAGTTTGTGACTTTCTCTTGATTCCACTGTTTTTCCACGTGTGGGTGGCTATTTTGAGAGCTGTGATTGCCCAGAGAGCCCCAGCTCACAGAATTGCCAGAACATTTGTGATTGCTTAGAAATCCTTCCCTCTTCTTCATCAGGCTGGGAACACAGATCAGGATTTCAAATGCCCCCTTCTCTGTGGCCTTCCTTGATGTACCCACTGTCTCCAACTAGGATTGATTACACCCTTTTTTTGTGCCCCAAATAGACTTCTCTTCCAGCACCTGTCACAGTTTATTGCATTAACTTTAAGAAACATCCAGGCCAGGCGTGGTAGCTCATGCCTGTAATTCCAGCACTTTGGGAGGATCGTTTGAACCCAGGAGTTTGAGACCAGCCTGGGCAATATTGTAAGACCCTGTCTCTACAAAAAATGAAAAAATTAGCCGGGTGTGGTGGCCTATCTGTAGTCCCAGCTACCCAGGAAGCTGAGATGGGAGGATCACTTGAGCCCAGGATTTGGAGGCTGCAAGTGAGCCATGATTGCACCACTGCACGCTAGCTTGGGTGACAGAGCGAAAACCCTGTCTCAAAAACAAGCAAAAATCCTGTTTCCCTGTAGAAGTAGAGCTCTGGAGTCTTTGATTCCTAGTGTGGGGTGCTGTGGGTGCTGAGGGAGTGTTAATTCTGTCCCCGCTGAGGCCCTTTCTGATGCGTGCTGCTGCTGTTTCTGTAGAAATCGTGGATGGGAATGTGAAGATGACCCTGGGCATGATCTGGACCATCATCCTGCGCTTTGCCATCCAGGACATCTCCGTGGAAGGTGGGTTTCCGCTTTGTTCCATCCTGTCGTCACCACCTCGTCTCCCTCCCTGGGCTTAGCCTGGAGAACTCCCGCACCCAGGGCAATGGACGTTGATCAGGGGCCCTGTCCTGGGCTTCTTGCTCACTTATTGGGCATCAGCCCTCTCTTCCAGTCAATGTGGAAAAAAGAACTATTTGCCATTCTGATTCTCATAGGCGTGTTGGCCCCAGGGAAACTCCCCACTTTGGGAAAGCCCAAGGCTGCCATGGGGAAGTATATTGGAAAACCCACCTGGCTCTTGGGTTGTTAATCTGAAAGGGTGGGGAAATAGCGGCTGGGAGGAAGTGCCAGGAGGGGCGCTAACGCCGTCCCCCACTTTGCTCCCCTAGCACCCTCTAGTGGCCACTTCACAGATCTGCAAGGGCCGCCATGGTCTGGAGAAGTGATCTATTCACTTGATTCCACACTCGGGCAGTTTTTGAGCTTTATGTCTGCTATGCATGTATTTATTTTGCATAATAATATTTGTGTATTGCTGTGCATGTGATAAAACACACATACTGAAACAAACTTTTACAAGATGAGATGGAGATAATATTTTAAAAATATTTGTTTTAATGGCATAGACATCATAAACGTTTTTAATCAAAGGAATTTCTTAATGAAAACAACGTGGATTCAATTCAATTGCTTTGTGATGGAGAACTTGGTGTGACACTCTGTGATACAGCAATGCGGAGGTCCAAGTTCGATTTATGGGTACTTGGTATTTAGGGTTGAAGTGATTGGAAAGAGGGTGATAGTAGTCACCTGGGGTGTGGTTCTTGTTAATGATAGTGGATGTAAATCCATTTCTCAGATAGCCTTCTTGATGATGTTGATTCTTTCGGGCGGACTTCTTGTCAGCTCTGAAGTCATCATTGTGTTACTCTTGTGATTTAGCTGACGAAGAGCTTAAGCTAAGTAGAAGCATTAGCTTTTCCAGTTTTTAAATTGTCTGCTTTTGCTTAGGTGGTTATGGTCTTTGTAGGAACCCTTGAATGTCATTTTAAAGTCCATTCTGTGTGTTGAAAATAAATGAGATCATTCATGAACACAGTCCACTGAGTACCTTAACCTCCAATTCACAGGCACGAACACAGGGGTATAGTAGTCCGTTTTCACGCTGCTGGTAAGGACATACCCGAGACTGGGTAATTTATAAATAAAAGGAGGTTTAATAGACTCACAGTTCCACATGGCTGGGGAGGCCTCACAGTCATTGCAGAAGGGCAAGGGAGAGCAAAGGGACCTCTTACATGGCAGCAGGCAGAGAATGAGAGTCAAGTGAAAGGGGTTTCCCCTTGGAAAACCATCAGATCTCGTGAGACTTATTCACTACCACGAGAACAGTATGAGGGAAACCACGCCCACAACTCAATCATCTCCCACCAGCTCTCTCCCACAACACGTGGGAATTATGGGAGCTACAATTCAAGATGAGATTTGGGCGGGGACACAGCCAAAGCCTAGCAGGGGGGTAGTGTGGTTTGCAGTCTTTCTTCTGTGCTGGGAGCTCCGTGAGCCCCCTCAGTTGCCTGCCTAACCTCATAGACACGTGGCTGCTTCACACACAGAGGGCAGCAGTATTGATCCCTGCAGTAAATGTAAGGAAACCTTATTTTTTAGATAAAAACAAAATTTGTCTAGGAGTCCTAATGCTTTCTTCTCACTTAGCTGTGTGTACTCCTCAGGCTGTGAGATCCCCTGTCTGGAGTCCCCTGGATGTGTAGATTTCCCAGATCAATCAAACCTTCCTCCCCAACCTGATAGAGGTTGCCGACTTATTTTGTATCATTACCATTTCTTTGAATAAAAGAGAGTAGGGGGAGATAATTCTTGAAGTTTGAAAAGCTGTTGTCTCAAAATTTACATGTGTAATACGACTAGCTCTGAAAAGCTTCCCAGCTTGCTTTTTCTGTTTCTCAAATAACTTCTCAAACTTTGTCAAGGGAATAGACTTGACGGCCAGGGCTCCTCCTTCAGTAGCTGCAGGGTTGGCATCAAGGGGTCACAGTGGGGCCTCCTGTGGGCCGGCATCCCTCCCTCCACCGAGTCAGCCCTCTGACCTCGCTGCCCGTCCCCTTCCCCACAGAGACTTCAGCCAAGGAAGGGCTGCTCCTGTGGTGTCAGAGAAAGACAGCTCCTTACAAAAATGTCAACATCCAGAACTTCCACATAAGGTGAGTGCTGGGGGCTGAGGGGCTCTCGCAGAACCAGGCTGCCTCCCCCGGGAGCTCCCAGACCCCCTTGGCTGGGTCAGTCTCAGCTTTAGAAAAAAGTGGAGACCGTTGGGGGAAGAAGAAGCTTTCCTTGGGAAGGGGATGTTGCCATCCCTCTGAATCCCCGTCTCTCTCCCTGCAGTGTCTTAGACGGGGCTGCTGCCTAATATAACTTTGGTTGATGCTTTTGCTACTGGGAACACCCTCAAGGAAATTGTCCAGGAAGTCCCAGCCCAGGGCTCTGAAACATCAGACTAGGGTCATAGGCCTTGGTTGGGGGTAGGGCTGGATATGGTGGGTTTATCTCAACTTGCCAACCCCACCACAAAATCTTGACCCTAGTGCCTGGGATTTGTGGCAGGAAGAAATGTCCCTTCCCGTCCTGTCTTCTAACTCCTGCCCCGGAAAGCCCTATGTGTTCATGTCTCTGGAGTCCAGGAGGCCCCTGCTTTGCCCTGGTTGCCCATTTGTTCAGCCTCATTTACCAGCCTGCCCCTTCTTTTCCCCGGGCAGCTGGAAGGACGGCCTCGGCTTTTGTGCCTTGATCCACCGACACCGGCCCGAGCTGATTGACTACGGGAAGCTGCGGAAGGTATGTGTGCCCACCTGACCACCCGTTTTGGGTCCCTGGCAGGTGGGGTGGGAAAAGAGCAGGACTAGGACCCTTGTTGTGACAGTCCATGGTCCAACTTGAGCAGTGTTGGCCTCTTAGAATAGTCAGACAGAGCCCCAACTGAAAGTGAAGAGAAAACACCTTCCCTGTTAGGGCAACTTCATTACCCTTGTGCGTGGTGTGTGTGTACTTGCACACATACACAGCTCACCAGGAAAATATCACAGCTGTGACAGCAGCTTTGTCAGAGGGATGGAATGATACATGGTGTTTCTCCCTTCTGTTTTTCTGGGATTTGTAAAGAGGAGACACTATTTTCATAATCGAAAACATCGCATATTCTAAGAGATGGTTAATCCCTGCCTTGTCCTTTGACCTACTGTGCGGTCCTGGGCTGCTTATCCCACCCATGGATTTGGTTTCCTTTATTGCTCAAGTTTGGCTGGGGGAATTTCTTTTGGTTTCACTCCTGCCTTCAGCATGAAGCTGCAGTGATTTTTCTTGAGCGGGTGTGTGGAGTGGGGACAGATGCGGGAGTGGGAGCTGTGTATCTAGCCTCATGGTGGTTCTCAGTGTCTGAGCTGGTTGGACGACACTGCCCTGGACCTTGGAGAAGCCTGTGCTGGACCTTCTGACCACACTCTCCAGGTTCCCTCCTGGACCCTCTGACCATACTCTCCAGGTTCCCTCCTGGACCCTCTGACCACACTCTCCAGGTTCCCTCCTGGACCCTCTGACCACACTCTCCAGGTTCCCTCCTGGACCCTCTGACCACACTCTCCGGTTCCCTCCTGGACCCTCTGACCACACTCTCCAGGTTCCCTCCTGGACCCTCTGACCACACTCTCCAGGTTCCCTCCTGGACCCTCTGACCACACTCTCCAGGTTCCCTCCTGGACCCTCTGACCACACTCTCCAGGTTCCCTCTTGGTCCATCTTGGTGCCAAGAGACCCCATGGCATGGCCATCCAGGGAAAGACCCTTCCCACACCCCGAATTGGTGACCTGGAGTTGGGGTTGGAATGTCGCCTATCTGTGCTCAGATCTCTTGGCAAGGGAGGCTTCAAGGAGCGGCTGGACTTGTGTGTCTCTACTTCACCTTGACGCTGGAGAACACAGTGTTCAGTGTAGCTCTTGCCTTGCCTGGGCCTCCAGGAAGGGCGTCTTGCTTCTCAGTGGCCAGGAGAGGTTTAATATTGCTGGGGCAGGAGCTGCTGTGCAACCCATGGTGGTGGCAGGCCCTTTGTTTCGGGCGGGTGGATAGCAAGCTGCCAAAAAGGATCTTGAAGGAGGAAAGGAGCAGATTCCTACCCACTTCCCTGCACCGTGCCCCGCCCCACCCCCACCCACACGCACTGTCCCGTCACCTGAAGCTTGAGGCTAAGGCCTCTGCCCACTGGAAGGGCCCATCTGCTGAAGGAGAGGGGCCACAGCAGGGGCCAGCCCTTCCCCAGCTAACCTCCTGGGGGAGGAGGATCCTTGGCCCACCTCCTCAGCTGCTTTGCAAGGAAAAAATAAAAAGAAAACCTTTCTGTCCTGCTGGAAAGTTGTGTGGCCAAATCAAACACGGCCAACGGGGAATATCCTAGAGGTGGCAGTTTTTTCTTTTGAAGGCAGCGTCACCACTTCCTATTCAGCTGATGGGCTTTGGTGACAGGTGTGCACGTATCTCTGTCCCTGCTTGGGTATACTGGGGCGTCAGTGGCCAGTTCATCCACAGCTGTTGGACATCCCCACTAAAGGGGTCTGTGCTGACCGCGGCTCTAGAACCCCCTCCCTTATTCTGAAGGATTTGGAAGCATCAGCCATTTAGGAGGTGAAAGTCCAGGGGTTCTTTCTGATACCCAGTTAGCGCCCTCCCACGCACTGTCCCTCTCTGTCTTTTTATTTATCTCTGCCAGTTTCTCCCTGTTTTGCTGTCTCTGCCTCCCCTTCTGTGTTTTTTTTTTTTTTTTTGAGACAGAGTTTCACTATTGTTGCCCAGGCTGGAGTGCAATGGCGTGATCTCCACTCACTGCAACCTCCGCCTCCTGGGTTCAGGCAATTCTCCTGCCTCAGCCTCCTCAGTAGCTGGGATTACAGGCGCATGCCAGCACGCCTGGCTAATTTTTGTATTTTTAGTGGAGAAGGGATTTCACCATGTTGGTCAGGCTGGTCTTGAACTCCTGACTTCAGGTGATCCACCCGCCTCAGCCTCCCAAAGTGCCGGGATTACAGGTGTGAGCCAGCATGCCCAGCTTTTTTTTTTTTTGAGACAGAGTCTTGCTCTGTCACCCAGGCTGGAGTGCAGTGGCATGATCTTGGCTCACTACAATCTCTGCCTCCCAGATTCAAGCGATTCTCCTGCCTCAGCCTCCTGAGTAGCTGGGATTACAGGCACCCAGGCTAATATTTGTATTTTTAGTAGAGACAGGATTTCACCATGTTGGCCAGTCTGGTCTTGAACTCCTGATCTTGGGTGATTCGCCCACCTCGGCCTCCCAAAGTGCTGGGATTACAGGCATGAGCCACCGCACCCAGCCCACTTCTGTTTTTTAATTGTAATTTTTTTGTAGAGGCGAAGTCTCACTATATTGCCCAGGCTGGTCTCGAACTTCTGGCCTCAATGTGACCCTCCTGCCTCAGCCTCCCAAGTAGCTGGGATTACAGGCACAGCCACCACACCTGGCTTCCACTCTTTTTAATTCAGTATCATCATCAGTAAAATCCAGCCCAAATCCTAGCACACACCTGAGCCCAGTGAAGCAGGAACACCCTTCCAGAGAACAAGGAGGTTGTGAGACCAACTGGTGCCGAGGAATAGGGACAGAGGGCTGAGGGGCTCCGACTGGGAAGCTCTTCCTTCCTGCAGCAGCCGTGGGTGGACATGGGGCCTGGGGTCCCTGGGACTCACGTGGGGTGGGTGTGTGTGCACCTGGACCTGAGCACTGGCAGCTGCTGCTCAAGGCCCTGGATGGGAATGACCTTGACTACTTGGCAGTGTTCACCCTCCTGGCTGCTGTTGGAGACTTTCCCAGAGGAACCCCACCTTCTCTGTTCAGAGCAATTTCCTCCTGAAAACATCCCGGATGATATATTTATCTTTTTGTTGCCGTATACTTCTCCCTTTAGCAAACAGGGAAACTGAGTCCTGGGCCGACACAACCAGCTTGCTTTAGGTTAGTCTGGGGAACCAAGAATAGAGAAGGGCCCAGCCAGAAACTCTTCCACGAAGGTTTTTTACCCTCTGCATTAAAAACTTATAAAATAACTGTGGTAAAATATATAAAACAAAATTTACCACTTTAACCATTTTTAAATACACTTACTGTTCAGGGGTATTGTGTACACTCACATTATTGTACAACTATTCCTACCATCCATCTCCAGAACTGTTTTCTTGCAAAACTGAAAGTCTGTACCCATTAAACGGTAATTCCCCATTCTTTCCTGCCCGCCCCCTCCCCCCCGGCCTCTGGCTGCTACCATTCTGCTTTCTGTCTGGGAACCTCGTAACAGTGAAGCCATATAGTGTTTGCCTTTTTTTTTTTTTTTTTGAGACAAGGTCTTGCTCTGTCGCCCAGGCTGGAATGCAGCGGTGCGATCTTGGCTCACTGCAACCTCTGCCTCCCGGGTTCAAGTAATTCTCCTGCCTCAGCCTCCTGAGTAGCTGGGACGTGCCACCACACCCAGCTAATTTTTGTATTTTTAGCAGACACGGGGTGTCACCATGTTGGCCAGGCTAGTCAGGAGCTCCTGACCTCAAACAATCCACCCACCTCGGCCTCCCAAAGTACTGGGATTACACACGTGAGCCACCGCACCTGGCCTGTGTCCTTTTGTGTCTGGCTTATTTCACTTAGCATAACATTCTCAGAGTTCATCTATGTTGCAGCATGTGTCAGAATTTCCTTCCTTGTTGAGGCTGAATAATATTCCATTGTACGTGTCACCACGTTCTGCTCATCTGTTCATCCATCAATGGGTACTTGAGTTGCTTCCACCTCTTGGCTACTGTGAATAATGCTGCTGTGAACAATGGAGGTATAAAGATCTCTTTGAGAACCTGCTTTCAATTCTTTTGAGTATCTCCCCACAAGTGGAATTGTGGGACCATGTAATCCCATGTTGAATTTTTTGAGGAACCACCATCCTATTCTCACAGCATTTGACATTCCACCTACGTTTATGTTGCATTCATCGCACAAGGATTACAGCTTCTCAACATCCTTGCCAATCCCTGCTAAGTGTTCTTGAGAAGGTAGCAGAAGCCAGAATAGTCCAAAGCTGTGGCTATTTAAAGGAGCCCCCAAATTTCATGGAATGTGAGCACCAGAGAGGCTCCTGCTCCGAATCTTGACTAGTCTAGAGTTTAAAGCTCCCTACTCCAACTCTTGAGTTATGGATGGAGAAGCTGAGGTCAGGTTACCTACCCACAAGCGCCACAGGTTGGAGGCAGAGCTGAAACCAGAAGCCAGGATGGATGGTGACTAGGCCAGTGCCCTGCCTGTAGCATGCATTTCTTAGGAACTCCTTCCTACCCCGGACTCAGGCTGCAGACCACTTCGCCCCATTTCCCTGACAATCTGAAGCTTGAAGGGGGAAAGAGAATGCTTTAAACCTCCAACCAGTGAGCCCCAGTGGTGAGACCAGCCTTCCACATCTGGAGCTGTCCCCTGAGGATGGAGCTGGGGCTGGGAGAAAGTCGCTCTGCTCCCCAGTTTGGGTGGCCACCCAATTGGGAGTGGTCAGTGACTTGTTGTGGCTCTCACTTTATCATCCCTTCCTCCTTTTCTCCCTCTAGGATGATCCACTCACAAATCTGAATACGGCTTTTGACGTGGCAGAGAAGTACCTGGACATCCCCAAGATGCTGGATGCCGAAGGTGAAAGGCGCTTTCCTTCTGTGTCTCTTGCCCATCACCCACCTGCCACTCAGTGGTTAAGAAGGGGTGGACCCCAGCAGTCCGGGGCTGGACGGGAGGAGGCCTGGTCTTCTGGGACCGCATTTGAGGAGCATGGGGATCACAGCCTTTTGGGGATTCTTCCATCGTTCCCTGAGCTTTGGAGAGAGAGGTGTTAGTTGATTCTGCAAAGGGCTTAGGGGCTGTTCTTGCATCGATTGCCTGAGGATGGTTCTTGTCTTTGCCTTGGAGTCAGGATAGCGAGTGCTGGGGTGTGGGGAAATGTGCCCTTGTTGTCCGACACAGTTTGGGATGGGAAGTTTCCCTTGCTGAGAGGTGCACTGTCCTAACCCTCTGAGCCCTGGGTGGTCTCTGGACAGCTGAGCTTAGCATCTCCTCTATGCCCCAGCTCTGACTGGGGCTGGCTGGGCATGGTGTTTGCTCTCATCTGTAACCCTGGCTTCCTTCTAGCATCTTCTGAGGAGGGTGCTAGAGAACTATGGCTTGGACTTTCTCAGTGGTGGAAGTGTCCAGTTCTGACCTTGCTGGGCAGATCCCAGCCAGAGGCAGTGGCTCCATGTTGGGTAGGGAAGGGAAGGAAGGAGGGGGCCCAAGTTGAGTGTTGACTTTTCTGTTCCTCACCAAGGCCTTGGTGTCCCAGATGCTGCTAGCCAGGATGCCTGGATGGGGACAGGTTCAGGGTTTGACACTAGAACATCCTTACCAAAGATTGGGCCTGGAGCTGGAAACCCAGCTCTTCCTGGCTGCTGACCCTGCCGTTGCCCCTCTCCCCGTGTAGAGCATCTCGGATGGGGTGAGCAGGGGCTGTGGGGGGAAGGGAAGCATCTGGGAGCATAGGGGTCTGTGGGCTCATGAAGCCAGGGCTGGCAGCTCCAGGCTGGGGTCAGGCTGGGTCTTCTTGTCCCACCTCTGCACTTGCCCCTTGGGAGGAGCCTGACTCACCACGGCCACTTCCCTGTGTGCTCTCCTTGGCCCCAACTGCTCAGCGCTGAGCGGCTAGAAAGGGGTTATGGAGACAGGAAAGGACCATGGTGGGGTCCAGACTGCACCCTGCCCCTCTGCCCCACCAGTGGCTTTTTTTTTTTTGAGACGGGGTCTCCACGTGTCATGCAGGCTGGAGTGCTGTGGTACAATCTCAGCTCACTGCAACCTCTGCCTCCTGGGTTCAAGCGATTCTCCTGCCTCAGCCTCCCAAGTAGCTGGGATTACAGGCACCTGCCACTGGCTAATGTTTATATTTTTAGTAGAGATGGGGTTTCACCAAGTTGGCAAGGCTGGTCTCGAACTCCTGGCCTCAAGTGATCCACCTGCCTTGGCCTCCCAAAGCCACCAGCAGCTTTTAAAATTTCAGAATGTCATGAGGAAAATTTTCAAACACATAAAAACCCAGGCAAAAGCAGAAAGAATAGCATGATGACCTTTCCTATTTCCATCATCCAGATAGAATGGCTACTGAGGTCTTGCCACACTTTGCGTTTTTCTCGTTTTCTTTGTTGAAGTATCTTAAAGCAATTCTGAGATATCACATCATTTTACCACTGCATACTTCTGAATACATGCCTTAAAAATAGAGTTATTTTCTTAGGCAATGATAAAGTTTTCACATTTAGCAAATTGATAATTCCATTTGATACCCAGTTCATAATGAAATTTCCCTAATTATCTATGACATTTCTTTGAGGGTTGGTTTGTTTTAATCAGAATCCAAACAAGATCCATACTGGCATTCGGTTGTGTTTCTGACAGCTTTTCCCATCTCTAGTACTTCTCTCCTCCCTTTGACCCCTTTTATTCCTGCCATTGAACTTGCTGCAGAAACAGGGCTGCTGTCCTGTAGCAAGTTCCTTATCCTGGGTTTGTCCGCCTCCTTTGGGGCTTCACTTCACGTGTTCCTCTACTTACATTCCCATAAGCGCAAGTTGACGCCAGAGGCTGGTTAGATTCAGGCTCCACATTTTGGCAAGAAGACTTGGTGGTGCTGTGAGCTTCTTTCTGCATCACATCGGGGGTGTATGGTGTTCTTGGAACCAGCTGGCTTTAACTCCAGATTTTTCTTGACAGACATCGTTGGAACTGCCCGACCGGATGAGAAAGCCATCATGACTTACGTGTCTAGCTTCTACCACGCCTTCTCTGGAGCCCAGAAGGTACCCGGGGCCCCCTGCTCCTTCCATGCCCAGCACACCTCCTGCTAGACCCCAAACCATGTCCTCCTGCCCGCCTCCACCTCTCCTGGTGACAGGTATCTGGATGGTCTGCTCTCGGACAGAGGCAACCCCTGGTTCTGAAGTGGCGTGTTGTTCTTACCTGGCTCCTGTCCCACCCCACACCTCTCTCTCTCATCTTCTACTGTTAACAAGAAAATTGGGCAGCAGCTCACTTTCTGGGACCCAGATGACTGGCTTAAGCAGGAAGGGCTGTGTGCATGAGGCAGCCGGGGTGGTTCTGGAAGGCTACTGGAAGGTGAACAGGAGCAGCCCTTCCATGCCCACGTCTCTTGAAGCCACTGGCTCGACAGAGCAGCTGGAGTTCCCTTAGAAGGGCAATGCTGGGAGACACCTCCAGTCTTCACTTACCCACTTGGCAAAGGCATCATAAAGCCCCACCTTTGTCCTGCTCATGGGCATGACTTAGCAGATCTGTCCTCAGCCCCTTTGGGCTCTAGTGCCTTCTCCTGTATCCTGCCTGGGACTCCCATGCGGCCATGCTGCACTCTGTGTTCTCAGACATAAGCAGAACCTCTGGGAGGAAGGGAGAGGGGGTGGGCAGCTGTGAGCCCCTTCAAGTGTCCTGGCCCAGTTTTGCTCCAGGGGGCCTGAGGTTTAAGTTCAGTCGTGCAGGTTCTGCACCACACAGGGGTACCACGACTAAAGGGCACTGTTCATGCTGCGGACATGGAAGATTTGAACATTTTCATCACCAGGCTTAGGCAGCATATACCCCTCCCCAGACCTCCCTGGTAGCAGGACCCCAGAAGAAACACAACATCACCATGACCACAGAACCTTCACGTCTCATGCCTATCTCCTGCCCTCCACATGGCATCTGAGTGACCGTCTTAAAATGCATGATGAGGCCAGGCGCGGTGGCTCACGCCTGTAATCCCAGCACTTTGGGAGGCCGAGGCAAGGTGGATCACTTGAGGCCAGCCTGGCCAACAAGGTGAAACCCAGTCTCAAAATACAAAAATTAGCCAGGTGTGGTGGTGTGCACCTGTAATCCCAGCTACTCAGGAGGCTGAGGCTGGAGAATTGCTTGAACCTGAAGGGCAGAGGTTGCAATGAGCCAAGATTGTGCCACTGCACTCCAGCCTGGGTGACAGAGACTCTGTCTCAAAAAAACAAAACAAAACAAAACAAAAAAACACAAAACAAAAAAATGCATGATGGGAGCCCCTGCCCTCTCCCACCTCTCCTGTGCCGTCCCTGCCTCAGACTCTGCTCACCTCCCACCCACTCCCTCCCCTGCTGTCTCATTTTTTCTCTTTCTGCTCATTCTCTCCTTTTCTGTCTGTCGGTCTGTCTTGTGTCCTCTTTCCATCCACCGTGGCTGTTTGGGTTTATTCTGTGCTGCTGCTGCTGCCTACTTTCTCCTCTCAACCTCTTCTCCTTCTCTGTGCAGATGTGTAGGCACGCTAAGGCCGGATGGGAAGGCCGTGTGACCTAATGTTTCATGTCACGGCCACGCCTTCTCGGGTGCGCAGAAGGTGAGCTCTCCCTCGGCCTCCTCCACTCTCCCCTCTTGCCCATCTCTTCCGTCCTCCCTGGACACTCCAGCAGCAGGCCCTGGGATGGAAGGAGGGACTAGAGAAGCCCCTCCTTCTCCTGCAGGGGGACAGGACTCTGAACTTTGGCCAGGACACTTGAAGATGCCAGAGAACCCCAGCCTCTGAATGACCTCCTGTGTCTCTGTCCCTATGCCCTGGGCATAGCGGATACCACAAGCGAGAAAGAAGTTTGTGGTCTCAGCTTCTCCCCTGCACCCCGCATCAAAAGCCCTTATCCCAGGCAGCACGGCTCTTCGCAGTGCTTTCTATTTCCTTAAACATCCAGGACCTCTTCCCTCTCTCTCTCCCTCCTTCCTGCTTGAGCAAGGCCATCCTCGCAAATTTAGCCAGCAGCCAGAGCAGGGAGAAGTCTTCCTGCCTTCTCCAGGGAGTCCAGACGAGAGCTCTGCCTGATGCTTCTCCACCAGGCTGCCATGGACAGTTGTGCAGGTTGCAGACTACCCACAAGTGCCATGTGTGTGCAGTGGACGATGGAGATTTGAATATTGATTACTGAAGTGACCCTGCAGATGGTGATGAAAATGTCTTCTAACAAAATCCGTAGGACATTTTCCCAGTAGAAGTGCCCTTGGGGAAGAGGTAAAAAATGATCCAGAGACACCATATGGGCTGGCAGCAGCCCTGTTCCCTGCCTGGTTGGGCGCCCAAGACCCTCCGGAACTTCCTTCCAGGGCTCACTGGTGCGGGCCAGAGACAGGAGAGCAGCCCTGTCTGGAGGCTTTCTCATAGGTGTCCCCCCAGCCTGCCCAGCCCCTCTCAGCCCCTCCTCTGGCCTTCCTTCTGCTTCCTCTTTGTCCTTCCCACCTCTCCTGCTGCTGTTCCTGTGCACCTCCCTTGGCCCTTCGCGGCCAGGGTATAAGCAGCTTCTCTCCCTTGCCTTGGTTGGCCTCCTGGCCCAATAGCCACGGGTGTGCACCTGCCCGTGTCCATGATCAGGCTGAGCTCTCTGCTATGGTCTTTTCCCCTCTTCCCAAAGCTCCTTCCTCCTCTTCCAGTCTCTCCCTTTCTCCTTCAGGGGTCTGTCCTGGGCTTCATGCCCATTCATGCTGGCCTTCCCTGTCTCTGAAGCCTTCTCTGTGTCCTGGCTGGTGACAAAGCTTGGAAGGCAGTGTGAGATGCCTGTGGGTGTAGTGGGTATGAAGTGTGTGTGTGTGGTGTGTATGGGTATGGGGGGTTCTGAGGAGTGTGTGGTTTGAGGTATGTGTGGTGTGGGGGATGTGGTGGGTGAGATATGGGGTGTGTGTGAGGTGTGTGTGTATGGTATGGATGTGGTGGGTGTGAGGTGTGTATGGGGGGTGTGGTGTGTGAGGTGTGTATGGGGTGTGTATGGGGGGTGGAGTGTGGTGTGTAAGGTGTGTGTCTGGGGGTGTGGGGAATGTGATGTGGAAGGGTGTAGTGTGTGAGGTGTGTGTGTGTGAGGGGTGTATAGGGTGTGGGGACTGGTGTGTGTGGTGTGTAGGTGTGAGGGGTGTGGTGTGCTGTGAGTGGTGTGCTGTGGGTGTGAGGTGTGTGTGGTGTGTGTGTGGTGTGCTGTGGGTGTGAGGTATGTGTGAGGTGTGTGTGGTGTGTGTGTGGTGTGCTGTGGGTGTGAGGTGTGTGTGTGGTGTGAGGTGTGTGTGGTGTGTGTGTGGTGTGCTGTGGGTGTGAGGTGTGTGTGTGGTGTGTGTGTGGTGTGCTGTGGGTGTGAGGTGTGTGTGTGTGGTGTGAGGTGTGTGTGGTGTGTGTGTGGTGTGCTGTGGGTGTGAGGTGTGTGTGTGGTGTGAGGTGTGTGTGGTGTGTGTGGGTGTGTGGGGTGGGGTGTGTGTGGTGTGTGTGTGGTGTGCTGTGGGTGTGAGGTGTGTGTGTGTGGTGTGAGGTGTGTGTGGTGTGTGTGTGGTGTGCTGTGGGTGTGAGGTGTGTGTGGTGTGGTGTGGTGTGCTGTGGGTGTGAGGTGTGTGTGTGGTGTGCTGTGGTGTGAGGTGTGTGTGTGTGGTGTGGGTGTGGTGTGTGTGTGTGGTGTGTGTGGGTGTGGTGTGTGTGTGGTGTGGTGTGTGTGTGTGGTGTGTGTGTGGTGTGTGTGTGGTGTGCTGTGGGTGTGGTGTGTGTGTGTGGTGTGGAGGGGTATGGTGTGCTGTGGGTGTGAGGTGTGTGTGGTGTGTGTGTGGTGTGCTGTGGGTGTGGTGTGTGTGTGTGGTGTGAGGTGTGTGTGGTGTGGAGGGGTGTGGTGTGCTGTGGGTGTGAGGTGTGTGTGTGTGGTGTGTGTGTGGTGTGCTGTGGGTGTGAGGTGTGTGTGGTGTGTGTGTGGTGTGCTGTGGGTGTGAGGTGTGTGTGTGGTGTGGTGTGTGTGTGGTGTGCTGTGGGTGTGAGGTGTGTGTGTGGTGTGGTGTGTGTGTGGTGTGCTGTGGGTGTGAGGTGTGTGTGTGGTGTGGTGTGTGTGTGGTGTGCTGTGGGTGTGAGGTGTGTGTGTGGTGTGGTGTGTGTGTGGTGTGCTGTGGGTGTGAGGTGTGTGTGTGGTGTGGGTGGTGTGGTGTGCTGTGGGTGTGAGGTGTGTGTGGGTGGGGGGTATGGTGTGTGGGTGTGAGGTGTGTGTGGTGTGTGGGTGTGAGGTGTGTGTGTGTGGTGTGTGTGTGGTGTGCTGTGGGTGTGAGGTGTATGTGTGTGGTGTGGAGGGGTATGGTGTGCTGTGGGTGTGAGGTGTGTGTGGTGTGTGGGTGTGAGGTGTGTGTGTGTGGTGTGTGTGTGGTGTGCTGTGGGTGTGAGGTGTGTGTGTGTGGTGTGGGGGGGTATGGTGTGCTGTGGGTGTGAGGTGTAGGGTGTGTGTGGTGTGAGTGTGGCGTGTGTGGTGTGTGTGTGTGTGTGGAGTGAAGGGGAGTGCTGTGGGTGTGGTGTGTGTGAGGAGTGTGTGGGGTGTGGGTGGCGTGTGGGTGACAGCCTGCTCCCCCTCCCTAATCTCATGCCACCTCCCCATGCCCCCCTCCCTTTCACTCATCCCTGTTGCAACCATTCCACGCTGCTTTTGTCCACACCTGAGGGCAAGGTCACAGCTGGGTTGGTGGTGGTGGTGGTCGTCCTCTCATGTCCTGGTCAGGGGTCTGACCCAGAGTTGCCCCCACCGTGTCTAAGGCGACTGCTTTGAGCTGAGCAGGCAGGGGAGGGGAACCCTACCTCACCTTGTGTGGTGGGGCTAATGGAGGAGAAGGACTCTTGCTAACTCACACACTCCTGTCTTGTCTGTCTCCGGGCTGGCACCGATGAGGAAAATCTTCCAAAACCCGTGCCCAGTGCCCTCCATCTTCTCCACTGTCTTTCTGTCGCCCAACCTTGTACGGTGGAATGAAAAGGCAACAGCGCCTAATGTGTGTGTGCACGTGTGGTGCACAGCTCGTGTGCCTGTACAAGCATGTGCTGTATAAGTCTGTGTACTGATTTCCCTCATTAGATGAGGACCAACTGCTGTTTGAAAGGTGGGTTTTGGTTCTAATTCTTTCTCTGCTTCCCTCTCCCCTCCTCTTCCCTTACAGGGACTTAGAATGGGTGGAGAGTATTACAGTTTTGTTTATGTAGCTCGTGTTTTAGAGTTCATGGTCTGCTGTTTCTGAGAAAGAACACTTGAAGGCTTGGACTGGATCTGAGAGAAATTCATGAGCCATCTGGGAAAATCCTAAAAAAAGGAGCCGGCAGTGGCTGTGGTCTGACCTGTGCCCTGCTCTGCCCCAGATCTGAGCAGGGCAGGTGCAGTCACAGGACTGCCGGCCACCAAGGTTTTCTTGAGCAGCAGAAACTTGAACATGAGGTCTGTGGGGGTAAGGCTTAGCAAGGCCTTGGGAAGGGGCAGACAGTGTTGTGGAGGGAGGTGACCACAGCTTGTGCAAGAAGCTTCGGAGTATGCAGGCAGAGCCTGCGGTAGGAGAGGAAGCTGGCAAGGTGTGGGCTGCCTGAGGAAAGGGGCCAGTTTCCCTCTGCCTGGTCACTCACCCTGGCCCACTCACTATGAGGAAGCTCGGATGCCTGGTCTGAGATCCCTGCTGATCTGGGGCTCTCTTAGCAGGAACCCTGGGCTTGGTGGCTGACTCAGGACAGAGGGAAAGACTGGGCAGTGGACAGCTGTGGGAAGAAGAAAAAAGCAGGTCTAGCTAGATTTGGGAATGTTTTGGCTAAAGATGACATAGATGAGATCCTCGTGGCATTCATGTGAATCTGTGGGTTGTGGGTGGTGGAGCCACAGCACATCATCTGGCCACGTTTTGGTGTCACCTTGAGGACAGTTCCTCTCTAGACTGTGCCTGTATCAGGCAATTGGATGCTGATTATTAGGGTAGCAGTTTGGCTTGGGATAGCTAAGTACTCCAGGGATGATAATAATAGTTCGTATCTTTTTAAAAATAACTCTCGAATATACAACAAAGTGTATTGTATAATAGTGCAGCTTAAAGCAGGTCATAAAAAAACATGAAAATTCCGGTTGGGCGCAGAGGCTCAGACCTGTAATCCCAGCACTTTGGGAGTTGAGGCTGGTGGATCACCTGAGGTCAGGAATTTGAGACCAGCTTGGCCAACACCGTGAAACCCCATCTCTACTGAAAATACAGAAATTAGCCAGACATAGTGGTGCGCACGCCTGTAATCCCGGCTACTCGGGGGGCTGAGGCAGGAGGATGGCTTGAACCTTGGTTGCAGTGAGCTGAGATTGTGCCATCGCACTCCAGCCTGGGTGACAGAGCAAGATTCTGTCTCAAAAAAAACAACAACAAAAAAACAAAACAACCATGAAAATACAAACTAAAGGAAAGGAAACAGATTTCTAGTAGTCTTCTCCTTTGGCACTTGGAAGCAACATTTTGCTCATTTCCAGAGAATATTTTCTGAAGCCATCAATTATCTGTTACATCTGTTACATTATCTCATGAAGCCATCAATTATCTGCGCATCTGTTACATTATCTCATGTCAGGGCACCTGGTTCTTCTTGCTGGGGCCAGTGCGGCCCATCTCCTCTTCAGGAATAGCCTGAAGCCAGGGCTCTCCTGGGGTTCTCTTCTGAAGTTGCTTCTGAAGCTGCTTCAGTTCGTGAGGTTCTCAGGGAAGGAATATTTCCTCCCCTAGAACACATCTCTCCTTTGAACTTCTGGACTAAAGTGTTGTCTTTGAGATTCTTTATGTACTTGGTGGTTCTGGGTGCCTCTCTCCTAGATCCCTCAGAGTTCATGGGGCTCTTGTAGCTGTGAGAGGAAAAAGCTAGAAGACCAGGAATTTGCGGTGATGGGGAAGGCCTGTCACCCCTAACAGCCTTTCCTTCTGCTCCGGGGATCATGTCCCGTGGGCCTTACTAGGCCTGGTCTTCCCAGCTGACCTCATCTTACTTCTCAGGCTGAGCCGGTGGGTGATGAAGCCGCTTTCATCAAGGGAACACTGGAAGCAGGTCCAACTCACCACCCAGTGGGCTTCTCTGTGGCGCATCCTGCCTGTCGGGGGAGTCAGGCTGTGAGAGGAAGGGAGAGGATGAGTTTCTGAGGATTCTGCCGTGGTTTTTTTAGAAAAATCAAATCTGGACTTCGGGAACCTGCTTCCTGAAGGTAATGTAGGAGCTGGGCTGTCCGTCAAGGGAACCCTGGTGGAGTCTGCAAGCTGGCCTGCCATACAGAAAGCGCTCTCGTGTCTCCCGTGGTCCTTGTGTGTTATTTCTGAAGGCTGGTTCACTGGTTATAATGGATGGTATTCTCAGTCGGTCTCCTTCTGGAGAGGCCAGCCTGGGAGCAGGCGGCTGAGACTCAGGCTTGGGAACGTGGTTGGATCTTTGTGGAAAGTCCCCAGGAGGCCCACCCGGAATCTCCCCCAGACTTCATCCAGAAGGGAGCCCTTTTGACCCTGACTCTGGAGTAGTCAGCAGGCTCTTGGGGATGGGCGAGGCTCTTGAGGTCCCACAGGACACATGTAAAATCCCACGAATGCAGACCTTAGTCCACCAGTTTAATGAACTGGCACACATCAGATTTTATGACCATGGAGCCGATGGATCAGGAGAGTAACAAGGTGAAGGTGGCTTTATCCATGAAAATCACAGCCGCAGCTGCTTCGTGCCAGTGATGAGTAGCTGCCAAGGAGTTTCAGCTGTTTGAGTGGCACATCTCTGGCCTAGTCTGCCAGGGTGGCACATCCTCACAAAAACATCAGCCTGGAGGAGGACACGCGGGTCTCTCCGCAGCCCCCTGCCCCTGCCTCCTTCCCCTTGAAGGGAAGTAGTCTGGAGCTTCCGGCATGTTGCTCCCCAGTCAGCCCCATGAGGCTGCCGGCCTGGTTCCCATGGCCCCGCTTGCTTGCTGGGGCTCCACGTCTCCTAGACACGCTCCAGGAAAAGCATTTCCCTCTTCGTTGCTTCTTGGGATTCCCGGTGGGTGCTTGTTGGTTCTCGAGAGAGATGGCGATCAGTCAGGAGCTGTGGGTGAGAAGCAGCCATGGCATCTCCAGGACAGGGTTGAGGTGGGGGCAGGGGGTGAGGGCCTAAGGATGTGACTCCCTGTCTCAGTTTCTTGAGGCCCAGGACTCAAAGTCCCCACCTCAGGGGACTCTTAGACCACCCTCTGGCCATTCCCACCTTCTCCTTATTGGTTCTCCCAACCCACTCTGACACCTTGCTCTGCAGGGCGTGCCTCCCTTGACCTCCTTGACTGTGTTTCTGACAAGGCCTTTAGGATGATCTCATTCTGCCCCTTACCCCATGCCCCACACACCCCAGCACAGTCATCCACAAAGCACATGATTTGGTGGGCGGATGTCTTATTCAAGAAGTTCTTCAAGGAAAAAACATTTCCATCTTCCATCTTAGTCATTCCTTCCAATTCTAAGCACGTTCATTCTCAGGAAGCTCTTCCTTACGACCAGCCTCAGTTCATCTTGCTGCAGTTGAGACCTGTTTTGTCTTGTTCATCAACCAGTTGTGAGGTCCTCTCTTTCAACCTGTTAATCCAGGGATCATTTTTCATCTGCAGGGCACCCTTCTCCAGGGTCCCAGGATGCATGTCTGTCTTCTCACAGATATCAGCTTCTCCCACCCCCAGGCTGTCTTCCTTTCTACCCTCTGGCCCCCAAAAGGCTTTGAGTTCACTTCCCGCTTGGTGTAGAGTTGGAATGTATGCAAGAACACAGCTGGATTTTAAAACCACCTATTCGAAGTGGACTCAGGAATGCTGGGTCCCTGCTGGTGTTAGGGGTACAGTAGCCCCCACAGCTGCAGAAGGCGCTCTCCCACTAAGGTTTCTTGGTCTTTGCCTGGGATTGCCATTCAGTCCCCTTTCCTTCCCTTTGCTGCTGAGGCCGTCTTGGGTCCCTGCTAGCCCAGCACACAGCGCATGATTTGTGCTTAGCTGTCCGGGAGGGGCCTGTGCTGGGCTTGCTGGGCATTGAGCCCATACTTGGTTGATCCGGAAGTTTGGACTTGGGTATAGTAGAATGTCCCTCAGTTTTCTCTAAAGTGCTTCAGGCTTTGGGCCAAGAGCCTTGGGAGATTCTGCAGGGATCCCGAGAGGTCCCATGATTTCTCATTCAGCACTTTATCCCAGGACTGCCAGATTTGAATTCCCACATCTCCAAGATCCTGGAAAATCCAGCCAGAGGTCCTAAGCCCTGCAATTCCAGTGCCTCCACTTGGAATTCCAGGATGGGCATGAATTTTCTCACCTCTCCACCTGACCTGAGCATTTTGATTATATCAGTCATTGGATTAGTTTCTTCCCAACCTGCAGGTTGGGACTTAAACTCAGGCTGTTCTCCAGGGGCTCAGTTCAGCCATCAAGATCTCTGTCCAGGCTCACTTGACCCATGGGACCTGGCCATGGGCTGGCAAGGAAGATGGTAAGGAGAGAGGAGGAATGTGATCTCACAGCCTTCTTAACTCCCTTCCAACCACAGGGAGCTGCAGGGATGGGAGGGGCTTTGTCAGCACAGGTGTGTACCAGGTGCCGCGGCTGCTGGGGCTGGCTGGTTGTGACTCTCTCTGTCTTGTCGCCAGGCGGAGACAGCAGCCAATCGCATCTGCAAGGTGTTGGCCGTGAACCAGGAGAACGAGCAGCTTATGGAAGACTACGAGAAGCTGGCCAGTGATGTGGGTACCCCCTGGGTTCACCTGGCCTGACTCTAGCAAGAGTCAGTCCCCTAGAACATGTACCTCCAAATCTTTCCTTGGAGCATAGTCCCAGGCTGGTATAGTTGCTGATCCCAATCCTGCTAGTCCAGGGCAGCCTGAGCTCTGCTGTGGCTCTCCCAGAAAGTAGTGAGGTGGGGGCAGAGGCCAGTCCCTGAGTTATCATGAGCCTAGATGATATCCCTTTGCCTCTCAGGGTCTTCTTGTTTTTTTCACTTGTCAAGTGAGAGCTGAGCCAGGAGGTGTCAGAGCCTTTCCAGCCTGGTATACTCTTAGTCTGTGAGTTTTGCTTCAGTGAGAAAAGGAGCACATCTGGTTCTAAGAGGGTGAGGGCAGGGTTTTTGGTAAATTAGTGCCGGCTCAGGCTAGCATAGCAGCTACCAAAAGTAGTGGCTGTCCCCTACCGTTCAGGAAACAGGATCACACAGTGCTGGGTTTCCTGTTCTGCCACTGGCTACATTTGGGTTAAGCCTCCTCTTCTTGAAAGAATTCAGCCCTTTGAGCTGCTCAGCCCAGCCTCTTGGTGGATCTGCTGCCCAGCATAGTAAGAACCCAGGTTCTGGAGCCCAAGCGCCTGGGTTTAAATTTCTGCCATTCCAGCCAGGTCACCTTGGCAAGTTACAGGACCTGGTAGGGCCTCGGTTGCCTCCTCTGCAACATGCAGATGATCACAGCCCTTAGCTTCATAGTGTTTCTGTGATGATTCAGATGAGTCCATGTGTGTGATGTGCCTGGCCCCCTGAAGGTGTTCAGTGTATTCCTATTGTCATGTGCACCCCTCCACCTTCTCCACCACCATCACCTTGGCCCAAGGAAAACAGTCCAGGCTGTGCCTGCTTGTGCTCCAGGCCAGCTCTCTGCCCAGAAGCCAGCCACTCCCCTTTTAAGTCAGAGACCCACATTCTAGATTCCTAGGAAGTCAGATGGCAAGAACTTCTGGAAATAGCTGTTAACCCCCTCCATGGTATAGATGAGGAAACTGAGGCCCAGCCAGTTAGAACCTGGTACTAAAACCCAGGTTTCCTTCCTGCCTTTTAGTTGCACTAACTTCACACCAGGTCTATGGGTCTTCCCTTAGCAAAGCAGGGAGGTTGAGTGATGTGACTGTGAGTCGATGTACCCTAGCAGCCAGGCTTCACGAAGCCTGTGGTTCTCAGAGGGAACAGCCTGGAAGCTGGCTTCATGGCCTGGGAATGTCGGTAGTTGGGAAGGAGTGTGCTATTAGGAGAGACCCCTTCCCCATGTGGGAAGGGCTGTTGGGAGGAAAGGGAGGCTGGCCCTAGCACACTCCCTCCCCGCGTCCTCACCTCCTGCCCCCACCGCCTTCCCGCCCTAGCTGTTGGAGTGGATCCGCCGCACAATCCCGTGGCTGGAGAACCGGGTGCCCGAGAACACCATGCATGCCATGCAGCAGAAGCTGGAGGACTTCCGGGACTACCGGCGCCTGCACAAGCCGCCCAAGGTGCAGGAGAAGTGCCAGCTGGAGATCAACTTCAACACGCTGCAGACCAAGCTGCGGCTCAGCAACCGGCCCGCCTTCATGCCCTCCGAGGGCAGGATGGTCTCGGTGAGCACTGGGGGTGAGCCTGGGCCCCCAAACTGGACTGCCTCCACCTCTGAGCTTCTCCTAGTCGTGGTCAAATTCAGCTTTATGAGGGTGGGAATGGGCGTGTTTGCTTCTACCTACATACACTGCTCCAGAAGTCACTTCCCCCTTCCAGTTACCACCCAGGCTCAAGCCCAAACTCGGCCATGCGGGGCAGCCCCCTCTGCCCAGACCATTCTGAGTCGGGCTTATCCTTCCAGACCCCTGAGCATCTGCTCCAGACCTCCCTCTCACAAAAAATCATCCCTGTGAACACAATGCTTTTGACACCCTGAACCCGGGCATAATTGAATCGCAGTAAAGTTGATTTCTACTTCCATGAAATCTTAAGTAGTTAAAAAATATTATTATTTAAGTAATAGTTTTGTGGGTTTTTTTGGGTAGTATATTTCAAAGATACAAACAAGCAAAATACAGAACGTGGAAATTACTGAAAATCTTACTACCCAGTATCAACTTTAAAAAAATGATTTTAATCTTTTTGGTTTTTTCATGTAAGTATTTGAGGGAATCCTAAAGCATATGTATTTGAAATTAAACATTTTTCCCCGTTTTTGTACTCAAGTGTCCACTGACAGGTAACTAAAGCCTGTTTTACATAATAAGCTGCTTTAAGAAAACCCCCAATCTTACGTTATATTCTGACCAGCTTTCCATGTCATCAAATACTCTTCTTTTAGGTTATTTTTGTTATTCATCCCCCTTGACCCTGTCCTCACAACTTAGGGGAAAATTTCATAAGCCAGAGAAACACACAGAAGAAAATGTAAGAAATTTGCCATGACGGAGCTTTTTGTCCTTAAGGGAAAAGTAATAGGAGTGTCACGGGCACATGACAGGTCTAGAAGGGGAGGGTGAAAGGCAGACAGCACTGTGGGGAGACAGCAGCCCAGGGGGTCGTGGAGGGAGAATACATTGCAAGTGTGTATGCAGTTTGGAAAATTGCAGTCATTTCTGGGCTCCAAGGCTGAATTAGGTGGCCAGAGCCACTGCTAGCCTAAGGGTGCTCTATGAGAATTAGACAAAGTACCCTTTCTGGGGGACAGATGTAGCTTGGCCTGCTGACATGTGGTGGGGAGGGTGGCTTGTAGGGTGCAGCCCCAGTGACTGTCCAGCTGGGCACTGTTGCACAAACTGGAGGCATGGCCCTGTCTGAAGGGGCGTGTGGGTTTGCACTCAGCATCTGTCCTGCCAGAATTCTGGCCGGCTCACCCAGGCCGGGGTCTCTGTAGGCTCCAGGTTACTGCCCACAGGCCTGAGTCCATGAATGGATCCAGGACCGTGGGGAGGCTGGGCAGCTCCAGTGCCTGCTTGCCTCATTGCTCATTGTTGGTCTGTTTACCTGGGGGGCCCTTTGCCTTAGCACATGTGTGACCTCTGTGATGGGTTAGAGTCCTATGGGAAACCAGTCCTAGTCAGGGAGAGTCTAGGGCCCTTTCCCCACAGGGCTCTATTCTCGAAGTCCCATAGCTGGGTGACCAGTGTAGATACAGGTCCCATGTCTTGCCCAGGAGGCCCGGCTCCTGGGAGCCCAGGAAATACCAGTGGCAGATGGGAGGTAGGGTGGGGCAGCTTGGCTGGGGTGGATATGGGGCAGAGATAGGGAAGAGGCTCTTCCTGGAAGGCATGGGGCACCTTCAGGGGTCTAGGGGGCCAGGGCACCTGAGGCCTAGGCCCGAGCCAGACCCTGACCCTGTACCTCCCATCCCCACAGGACATCAACAATGCCTGGGGCTGCCTGGAGCAGGTGGAGAAGGGCTATGAGGAGTGGTTGCTGAACGAGATTCGGAGGCTGGAGCGACTGGACCACCTGGCAGAGAAGTTCCGGCAGAAGGCCTCCATCCACGAGGCCTGGACTGATGGTGAGGCCAGCCCAGCCTCCTGCCTCCCTGCAGGGCTTCACTTTCCTACTCTTCAGCCCAGCCAGCAGCCACTACGCTATTCTTTGCTTTTTGTTTGTTTCATTTGGTCTGTTACTAGTTCCATGGCTTTAGGCAAGTTCATTAGCCTTCTGGTCGCCTCAGCTTCCTCATCTGTAAAGTGAGGATAATAATAGTACCAACGTCACAGGCTTGTAAGAATTGAATCGGTTAATACATAACGAAGTTCTGAGGAGAGTTCCTGCATAGTGCAGTGCTGTGTGAGTGTTCACTTTGCAGTCAAATCCTCTACCCCCTGAGTGTTCATTGTTTTTCTGTTTTTTGGAGGGTTTTTTTGAGATGGAATTGTGCTCTTGTTGCCCAGGATCGAGTGCAATGACGGAATCTCAGCTCACTGCAACCTCCGCTTCCCCGGTTCAAGTGATTCTCCTGCCCCAGCCTCTCTAGTAGCTGGGACTACAAGTGCCTGCCACCATTCCCAGCTAATTTTTGTATTTTTAGTTTCACCATGTTGGTCAGGCTGGTTTTGAACTCCTGATCTCAGGTGATCCACCTGCTTCTGCCTCCTAAAGTGTTGGGATTACAGGTGTGAGCCACTGTGCCCAGCCGTAGAATGTCATCTTAAGGAATTATGTCTGCAAAACCCTATTTCCAAATAAGGTTCCATCTTGAGGTTCTGGGTTGACATGAGTTTTATGGGGGACCCCATTCAACCTAATTTAGCCTCCTCATAGGGTTGTTGTGAGGCTTAAATATTATAGTACATTGCATGCTTATGATTTTCATCTGTTCAGTTCTTTTTCCTCTATTTCCTGGCCTCCAATTACAGTGAACCAGCCTTTGCCTTAGCACATGTGTGTCCCTGTTACTCCAACCTTGAGGCTCTTGGGGACGTGTCTGGTGTCTGCTTATTGGCAGCTAAGCTGAACTCTGAAGAGAGAGGATCAGACCTAGGATAGTATTTTCCCCAGAACCTGGATCAGGGCCGGAGGTAGGGAACAGGCTGCCCATCTGCTGGGGCCCCTCAGGCCGTTTCAGCTGGAGTCTGGGACAGACCCATTGGCCGGCAGAGCTCACTGCCCTAACACTCCCCCATTCAACCCTGTTTTGTACTCCTCAGACCTTAGGTTGGAGATGAGAAGGAAGAACCATACCCCAAGGCCATTTGGGAGTGGCTTGGCTTGGTGTAGGGCAGCGGTCCCCAGCCTTGTTGGCACCAGGGACCAGTTTCGTGGAAGACAGTTTTTCCACGGAGTGGGGAGGAGGCAGATGCTTTCAGGATGACTGGTCTACTTCAGATGATCAGATTCTTCAGATGAGATAGATTCTCATAAGGAGCACACAACCTAGATCCCTCACATACGCAGTTCATAATAGGGTTTGAGCTCCTGTGAGAATCTCATGCCACCCCTGACTCAACAGGAGGTGGAGCTCAGGTGGTAATGCTCACTCACCTGCTGGCTCACCCCCTGCTGTTTGGCCCAGTTCCTAACAGGCCACGGACCGGTACTAGTCTATGGCCCGGGGAGTGGGGACCCCTGGTGTAGAGGATGGGAGTGTGCTTGACTGGCTAAGGGGGGTTGGGTCTAGTTCCCCTTTGTAAGTACAAATGCTGGGCTTTGCACACAATGGTAAGAGGTTGCTGCCCCTACATGCACTGTGCGTGTATGGAGTTATTTATCCAGGCGTGGACGGGGCAGAGTGGAGGAGGCACAATGGGGATTGCACTGATTCATCACATGCTTCTATCGGGTCCAGCTCACAGCCAAAGTACAGAGCAAAGATTGACCTCGTTGGCTTGCCAGCCACCAGCAGGGGCATGAGAAGTGCTGGCATGCTGGCACAGCCTCTGGGGAAAGCAGTTTGGCCACATGTATTCAGGTCTACCAATTTTACTACACTCTAACCTGGGAATTCCATTTCTTGAGACTGTCTAAAGAATCCATCCTGGGCGTGAGGAGTGGCAGTGGCCAGGCAGCCCAGTTTTGCAAAGGCTCTCAGCGCGCCGTGGCCCACAGGCACCCGGCACGTGCCCTCCCTGCCACCAGGATGCCCAAGAGGAAGGTCAGCTCTGCTGAAGGAGCCGCCAAGGAAGAGCCCAAGAGGAGATCGGCATGGTTGTCAGCTAAACGTCCTGTGAAAGTGGAAGCGAAGCCAAAAAAGGCAGCAGCGAAGGATAAATCTTCAGACAAAAAAGTGCAAACAAAAGGGAAAAGGGGAGCAAAGGGAAAACAGGCCGAAGTGGTTAACCAAGAAACTAAAGAAGATTTACCTGCAGAAAATGGGGAAACGAAAACTGAGGAGAGTCCAGCCTCTGATGAAGCAGGAAAGAAAGAAGCCAAGTCTGATTAATATCATATACCATGTCTTATCAGTGGTCCCTGTCTCCCTTCTTGTACAATCCAGAGGAATATTTTTATCAACTATTTTGTAAATGCAAGTTTTTTAGTAGCTCTAGAAACATTTTTAAGGAGGAGGAAATCCCACTTCATCCCATTTTTTAAGTGTAAATGCTTTTTTTTTAAGAGGTGAAATCATTTGTGGGTTGTTTATTTTTTTGGTACAACCAGAAAATAGTGTGGGATATTGAATTATGGGAGGCTTTGACTGTCTCGGGTGTCAGCTTAACATTCCATAGATGAGGGGTTAGTTTTTATATCCTATAATACAAAGCATATTAAATGGCAATATGGAGTCAGTCCTGCATTTAATGTCTTGAACATTTTGAATTACTTCTATTCCCATGCTGTTTTTTAGTAGAATTGTTTCCTAAAGAAAATCACTCTTTGATCATGGCTCTCCGTGTCAGAACTGTGTGCACTCTGTAACATCTTTGGTTGTGGTAGTCCTGTTTTCCTGATAACTTTGTTACTGTGCTGTGAAAGATTACAAATTTGAATATGTAGTGTACGTGCTATTCAGTCATGAACTGGTGGGCCGTATGTAACAGCTGACCAACATGTGAAGATACTGGTACTTGATAGCCTCTTAAGGAAAATATGCTTCCAAATTTTAAGCTGGAAAGTCACTGGAATAACTTTAAAAAAGAATTACAATACATGGCTTTTTAGAATTTCGTTACGTATGTTAAGAATTGCATACAAATTGAAACGTGTACTGATCCTCAGCCGATAAAATCTCAATTATGAAAATACAAAAAAAAAAAAGAATCCATCCTGAACATGGAGACATCCACACTAGGGCAAGCTGAAGGGCCAGCGCCCCACAGTAGGGCAGTGAAGGGTTAGGGCAGTGGACGTGCAGCCTTTCAGCAGACATCTACATGAGAAGACTATGGAGCCAGGGTAGAAATTCCGATAATGTGCTGCTAATTTTTTTTTTTTTTTTTTTTGAAATGGAGTCTTACTCTGCCACCAGGCTGGAATGCAGTGGCTCGCTGCAACCTCCGACTCCCTGATTCAAGTGATTCTCCTGCCTCAGCCTCCCAAGTAGCTGGGATTACAGGCATGCGCCACCACGCCCAGCTAATTTTTGTATTTTTAGTAGACACGGGGTTTCACCAGGCTGGCCAGGATGGTCTCCATCTCCTGACCTTGTGATCTGCCTGCCTTTGCCTCCCAAAGTGCTGGGATTACAGGCATGAGCCACCGCGCCTGGCCAATGTGCTGCTAAGTATTTTAAAAGCAGAACACATAATTTATATATGCCCAAAGAATATCCACATAAGGAAAGACTGAATAGGAGTGGATAAGTAGGCTTACCTGTAATTTTTTTTCTAAACTTGATATATTACCATTCTGTTTTAAAGAAGAAAAAGTAGGGGGAAGGAAAGAAATGCCGCCTGGGGACACAACCTTGGGTCCCAGCCCAGCCTTATTTATTGAGATGGGCTGAGCATCCCAGCAGCAGAGGGTTGGGTATGTGAGTGAGGGAGGCCGGGCCAGCCCCCATCCTGTGCCTGTCAACTTCACAAGGCAGCTGGTGAGCATCGTCTAACAATGGCCCTGGGAGGTCATTTCTTGTTCCTGCTTTCCTCCTGTGGAAACAAATTTAAGAAATGCAAGACCTGCTCGTGCCCTGTAGAGAGAGGGCAGTGTGTCTGAGGGTCAGAGAAGGAGCTAGCCACTGTCGGGTTCTGTGCAGAGTGCACTGGACACGCTGACCCAGGGAAGGGGCCCCTGCAGGGCTGCCGGCAGCCAGTGATGATAACGGGACATTCTAAAGGCAGGGTACCCCTGAGGTGCTTGGGTTGTTTTTTTCCTGATTATACCAGAGTTTATGGATGGCTGTGTTTCCCGCTGTGTGTATAGTGTCATGCCCTATGCGTTCCCACAGACTCCTGCGTAGCCCTCCTACGTAGACACTTTTATGGCCTTGGAAGTGCTCTGAGGAGAGTGCTTTTCCCCGTTGCGCCCATGGGTGGATGTTCTAGTTGCACATCTGCTTTTGCACCCTGCAGATCCCTGCACAGTGGGAACCTCCTTGAGAAGCACCCCCAGAAGTGGAGCTTTTGGGGCCCTGAGGGGTGGGCAGTTGGGACCAAGGAGATGCTTCTCACTCCTGCTCAGCCATGTGGCCCTCTCTCAACCCAGGCAAAGAGGCCATGCTGCGACAGAAGGACTATGAGACTGCCACCCTCTCGGAGATCAAGGCCCTGCTCAAGAAGCATGAGGCCTTCGAGAGTGACCTGGCTGCCCACCAGGACCGTGTGGAGCAGATTGCCGCCATCGCACAGGAGCTCAAGTAGGTGGCCCCAGACACCCCTACCCTGTGGTGCCCTGTGGTGAGAGGCCAAGGCTGGACTTTCTCAGCTGCTGGGGGAGGTGGGGGTGTGGCCGTGGAAGGTGGGGAGGGTGGGTACAGGTGGATGCCCAGGTGGGGAGAGGGAGTCGACGCAGAAGACAAATATCTCTCCTGGTGGGGAAGGAGCCCGGGACCACTGCCTTCCTGTTAAAGGCCACCAGTTCTCGCCTGTAGCTAGTACAGGAGCAGAGGGTGACCAAGACTTGGTTCTGAGCTTTCTCGGGCCTCGAGGGCTCCCTGCCATTGGCCATTGGGGTGAAGACTGGTGTCACCTCCAGCCATGATTGGGGAAGGGGTCTTCTTTGGTCTCCTCTCTGCCAGTCTCCTGAAAGAGGGGAGGGGTGGAAGGAGTGCCTGGAAGTCTCTTGAAGGGAGTGCCCCTGGCTCTTCCCAGCACCACCAGCCACCCCACTGATAGCCTCAGGGAGAGGGAGATGGGCCGTGAAATTAACCTGGGTCCCCCGACTTCCTTGTCTCTTCCCTCCCCAGTGAGCTGGACTATTATGACTCACCCAGTGTCAACGCCCGTTGCCAAAAGATCTGTGACCAGTGGGACAATCTGGGGGCCCTAACTCAGAAGCGAAGGGAAGCTCTGGAGGTGAGGGGTCCCAGAGGGAGATCTAGGCCCATATCCGGCAGCCCTGTGGTGCCTCTTCCTGCTTCTTGACTCTCTTTGCTTTGGGCTAAAAGACTCTATGGGTTCCCCAGACCTCCCCCAACCCTGGCCTAAATGTAGAAGATTCACTTTGGCACAGGATTTGGACTTCACCCTCATGGCGATGCCTCCTCTCTTGCCCTCATGTGTCTCATCCTCCCAGTTTAGTGTGCTTTACAGCCCAACCCCAGCCATTTGAGAACCCTCCTATTCTACACACCAAACTCTGGGAGCCAGGCCAGGTGACTGTGATGTGAGATGGTTCATACCACCTGGCAGGAAGAGCTTGTTCTTTCTGCCTGATTGAATCAGTGCTTCTAGATCTGGGGCTCACCAGGAGGATCTTGATAGGAGTGGGGGATGATTCTGGACATCACTGTACTAACCCTCACCCTATTTGGCACTCCCAGCGGACCGAGAAACTGCTGGAGACCATTGACCAGCTGTACTTGGAGTATGCCAAGCGGGCTGCACCCTTCAACAACTGGATGGAGGGGGCCATGGAGGACCTGCAGGACACCTTCATTGTGCACACCATTGAGGAGATCCAGGTGAGCCCCACCCCACTCCCCAGAGGCTGGCTCCCCTGGGGCCCCTGGCTCATGCTATGTGGGTCACTTTTGCAGGACTGCCCCTGAGGAAGAGCATCCCAAGGATTTTTTAGACCCAGAACCTTTGCATTTGACTTATTTTGACAAGATAATATATGTACATGGTCTAAAATTAAAAAAAAATTAAAAAAGGTTTATGATAGGGTCTCCCTCTGACTCCTTATCCTCCAGCCCCTAGTTCTCTCCCCAAAGGTAAGAATTTGACTACAGTCTCTGCACACAAGCAAATATGTTTGTTTCCAAGCTTTGTACCCTTTTTGTATAAAACAAAAAGTACCTTTTATTATATACCATATTCTGAACCTTGATTTTTATTTATTTTATTTTTTTAGAGACAAGGTCTCACTCTGTCACCCAGGCTGGAGTGTAGTGGTGGGATCATAGCTCACTACAGCCTCCAATTCCTGAGCTTAAGTGATCCTCCTGTTGCAGCCTCCCTAGTAGCTGGGACTACAGGCTCACATCACCATACCTGGCTAATTTTTTAATTTTTATTTTTGTGGAAGTGGGGTTTTTTTCTTTGTTGCCCAGGCTGGTCTCGAACTTGTGGCTTCAAGAGATCCTCCCATTTCAGCCTTCCAAAGTGCTGGGATTACAGGCATGAGTCACTGTGCTCAGTCATGAACCTTGATTTTTAATGTAACATTTATTTGGAGCTCATTTCACATCAATTAGCAGCTTCCTCAATCTTTCATGCAGTTGCAGAGTACTGGATTTAAAAGGTTTTGCCAGGAGCTAAGGAAGCCCATGTTATGGGAGGTCATCTGGGGAGTAAGCCTCTGGAGCAGCCCTTCTCCCTGACCTGTGAGGTGGTGAACATGCCAGAAAGGTTGCTGCTAATTTGACCAGCCCTAAGGATGAAGCTGTTGCTTTTGATGACTGTGGCTTCACCTTCCTGTGGCCATACCTGCCATCCCGATTCTCAGCCACAAGAATCTTTGAATTGATGCCTCCTGGTCTCCCAGCTGGTGTGGAACTCAACCTTCATGGCCCTTCCACTCACTTCTAGTGCTCCCTTTGTTCCTCTTGCCCACATATTCCCATCTCTGTCCAGGGACTGACCACGGCCCATGAGCAGTTCAAGGCCACCCTCCCTGATGCCGACAAGGAGCGCCTGGCCATCCTGGGCATCCACAACGAGGTGTCCAAGATTGTCCAGACCTACCACGTCAATATGGCAGGCACCAACCCCTACACAACCATCACGCCTCAGGAGATCAATGGCAAATGGGACCACGTGAGTTGAAGGGCATGGGCCGAGCCATCGTAAGTTTCATAAAGGCAGGGATTTTTGTCCATTTTAATTGATTTTTGTCAATTTCATTAAAAATTATCATATAGTAAACACTCATTGTTTGTCCAAATGTCAAATGACTGGATTTCCAGAACAGGTTGACACCTTTACTCATGTTCTGTTACTGACCGGCCCTTCCCCTTCTGGGTCCTCCATTTCCTCATCTGGCACATGGGCAGATGGCTGACCTGTCCTGAAAGTCGCCTTGTTGTTCCTGCCCCAGGTGCGGCAGCTGGTGCCTCGGAGGGACCAAGCTCTGACGGAGGAGCATGCCCGGCAACAGCACAATGAGAGACTACGCAAACAGTTTGGGGCCCAGGCCAATGTCATCGGGCCCTGGATCCAGACCAAGATGGAGGTGGGTCCCGTGCTGGGAAGCAGTGCTGGGGCTCCCACCCCTCCCCACACCATCCCAGCCAGCCAGGCTGCCTGTCTCCCTGGGTGCGACACATGGAGGACTGAGGCCCGGAGCCCACCATGGGTCTGCTGTCCTGTAGAAGGCTATGGGGGCCTATGTGAGGGAGCCCTGCTGGTAGTATTTGATTTGGGAGCAAAGACACATGAGGACACCACTAAGAAGCTGCCTGTGGGCTCACGCGTGTAATCCCAGCACTTTGGGAGGCTGAGGCAGGTGGATCACCTGGGGTCAGGAGTTCGAGACCAGCCTGGCCAACATGGTGAAACCCCGTTTCTACTAAAAATACAAAAATCAGCCAGGTGTGATGATGCGTGCCTGTAATCCCAGCTACTTGGAGCCTGAGGCAGGAGAATCACTTGAACCCGGGAGACGGAGGTTGCGGTGAGCTGAGATTATGCCATTGCACTGCAGCTTGGGCAACAGAGCAAGACTCCGTCTCAAAAAACAAAAAACAAACAAAAAAAAAAGCTGCCTATGAAAGTCCCACAGGAGGGTCAGTTCCTGAGCTCCCGATCCAGCTTAATCCCTCTGATGTCTCTTGTTGACCAGGCCTCCCCTTCCTCTCCTCCTCCCCCTTCTCCTGAGCAATGAGCCTGGCCAAAGAAGATGATTGATCTTCCCAGAAAGAGAACTGAACCCCAGTGGAGCACAGAATTTTTTGCTGAATTGTGTGGGGTAGATAGTGGGGTGATTTAGCAGATCAGGAAAGGGGCCCTGCTTGGCTAGAGCACGGCCTCTGAGTTCCTTAAGAACAGAGACCATGTTGAATTCACATTTGTATGTGTCGCCCCCTGCACCCCCGCCAGCACATTGTCCTTAGACAGGCAGGAAATATCTACTGTATTGAATTGAGTGGACAGAAAGTGCTTTCACAAACAAGGGTTGTTTACATGGATGAATAACAGACAGAAATGGGCATTAGGCCTGGCCTGCAGGGATGGATGGGATTCAGGTGGGCCAGGGCAGGCATCCCAGGAGGCGGAACAGCAGGAGCAAGAGCACGGGTACTGAGGAGGTGAGTGAGGTCTGCCGAGGCTACGAGGATTCTGGTTCAGTGGGTCCCTGAGATAGACAAGACTTGGGAAAGGGACATTTGAATGGCAAGCAGAGGAGTGAATATTTAGGTTAGAACTGACCCTGCATCCCCTTCCTGAGGCTGACAGGTACCTGAGAGTTGGTAGGTATTTCATCCAATGATAACAGTGCTTGTTATATACCTCTGCGGTGCTGTTTCCATACCTAGGAGCACCCATGCTAAAAGTGTCTTACTAATTATCAGTGATGGCCTCCTTAGGGCTGGGATGGGAACTGAGAATCATTTGAGAGCTTAACAAGTGATTTTGGAGGCCCCAGTCCCCACCCTATGGGAGCAGAGTGAGGTGGTCTGACAAGGTGCTTCCTTCCCGGTGACCAGGAGATCGGGAGGATCTCCATTGAGATGCACGGGACCCTGGAGGACCAGCTCAGCCACCTGCGACAGTATGAGAAGAGCATCGTCAACTACAAGCCAAAGATTGATCAGCTGGAGGGCGACCACCAGCTCATCCAGGAGGCGCTCATCTTCGACAACAAGCACACCAACTACACCATGGAGGTGGGTGGGGTTGGCCTTGTTCCTCTTGGGGAGCCCGTGTCTCCTTCTGTTCTTCCTCCTGGGTGGGGAAGTCTCCAAGGGAACAGGTTATAGTTGGAGGATAAATTCACTTCACCCCTGGAGCCTCACATCTTCAATTTTTAGTACCTTCTGCTTTCCCAAGGAACGTGTTGAGAATGCACATTTCTAGGCCCCGTCTTTAGAATTTGCTTCACTAGTTCTGGGGTGGGGGTTCAGAACAAGCACTTCTGGTGGTTCTGGGTGCTGGCAGGCTCCAAACACTGGCTCTGGCACCTGCTTTTAAAATGTCTACTTGTTTTAACTGTGAAAGTGTGTGTGTGTGTGTGTGTGTGTGTGTGTGTGTGTGTGTGTGTCTGTGGCTGTGGGGTTGGAGGTTCGGGGAATCACGCATTTTTTTTGTCTCAATCTTTCCTACCCCCAAATCTGCCCTCCTTCCTGACCTGACCCCCATTGGCAAGTCCTGGTTTCTTTGCTCTTCCAGGCAGAGGCTGCCACCCTGCCCCCTTGGTCATCTAGGGTCCCTGTCCTAGTAGGTTGTCCTTGTCCTGGTTCCCCTTCCTCTGGTGACACTCAGCCACACGGAAGGCCAAGTTTGATGGCTTTGGCCATTTTGATGGTTGGGGAGTAGGGTGGGCAGGGGCCGCCAGGAGCCCAGGCCTGGGACCCCTTTGCTGATAGGCCCCTTGCCCGCCTGCAGCACATCCGTGTGGGCTGGGAGCAGCTGCTCACCACCATCGCCAGGACCATCAACGAGGTGGAGAACCAGATCCTGACCCGGGATGCCAAGGGCATTAGCCAGGAGCAGATGAATGAGTTCCGGGCCTCCTTCAATCACTTTGACCGGGTGAGAGCCCCACCCTGTGCTTTCTTAGTGCAGCCCCCAACCCCTGCCTCAGGGCCCTGGAGGGCACTTCCCCGGGACGTGGGCTGCCATGCAAGTGAGGAGGGAGAGAAAGGGGAAACTGTCAGCCTGCCCTGACTCAATGTACCCCACAAAACCAGCCTTGGAAAACCTGTGTTGGTGCCCCATAAGCTTCCCAGAGAGTGTTCAGACTGTGGGTAGAAAGAGGACCTTTGACCCCTGATCCTTGCTCTCCTACCATGAGGAGTCACCCTTAGTGAAGGCTTGCTGCTCCCTGGCTGTGGAGACAGAGGAGCAGAAGAGAGACTCCTCCTGCCCTCGCTGGCCCCCACCCCTACCCCGACCTCCAGCGGCCTCTGGGACTCTGCCAGGGACATCAGAGGCCTTGGTCCTGGGTTCCCATCCCAGCTCTGGGTCAGGCTGGGTTTTAGTGGGCTGCCCCTTCCCAGTGCCCTGGGGCTTGCGGGCGGTCCCAAGGCGTGGGAGCATGGGCTTGGGTGCTGCCCACCACCCCACCTGCTTCATGGCTCTCTAGGCACCTGGGGGGGAAGCCCCTGGGGAAGCCGGGGGGCTGGGTCACTTCTGGGGGAGCTTCTCACCCTTGTGGCTCATCACACCCCACTGTGGTCCTGCTCCCTGGAGCAGGACTGCGTGTGCTGGGGGGAGGGCACCCCCTGGAGCCTCATTGGTGTGTCTAACCGTGTGCACTTTTATTTCCCCTCCTCCCCCGCCCCCCCACCCTCCCTCCGCATGCCTGTCCCTGTGTCTCCCCACACACGCCACCCTCCCCCGGGGCATGCCCCCCTCACGGCTCCACCTCCCTGACACCGCATGGCTCGCTGCCTGGCGCACCGCGGCCCCAGGATCACTCCGGCACACTGGGTCCCGAGGAGTTCAAAGCCTGCCTCATCAGCTTGGGTTATGATATTGGCAACGACCCCCAGGTACTCGCCTCCTGCATGGAGCACGCTCAGGGGTGGCATCTGGGGCGAGAAATAATGCGTTTTTCCTTTTTCTCTTCTCTCTGTCTGGATCTCCTGTCCCCCTCCTGTGGGCCATGGGGCTCGTCCTCTCCTGCTGTCTCTGTCTGCCCCATCACTGGTCCACCCTCTGCCCTCTGCTGTCTTTTGTGGCAACCTGCTGGGTGCCCGCTGTCTTCCGTCCTCGCCACTCTTCGTCCCATGGGTGGATCTTTGCATCTCCCTGCTCTGTCTTCTTCCTGTCTTTGGACATTTCCACCGATGTGTGTTCGCATCTTCTCCCGTGTTCCTTTACCCATCCCGACCCCCAAAACCATAAATCTCATCCCTGTTCTGGCCATCTGTTTCTGTCTTCCTGGCCCCGGGCCGGCCCTTCCTCTTCCTGCTTTCCCGACCCTCCTCGTGTCTTGGTACCACTGCCCCCCACAGAAGAAGACAGGCATGATGGACACGGATGATTTCCGCGCCTGCCTGATCTCCATGGGTTACAACATGGTAACGTAAACCCCACCCTCTGTCTGCCCTGGTGAGAAGGCAGCCAGCTGGCGGGAGCAGCCAAGTCCCAGGAGTGGCAGGCTGGAGGCCCTCAGGCTAGGGGCTGCCCTCCCTGGAGGAGCCCCAAGGCCCGTGTCCTTGGGGAAGATGGCTCCCTGAAAGCCGGCCCGGCCACGGGCGTGTGTGTATCCGGGAGGCCTGGCCTCCTCACCGCAGTCTCTGTGCCACTTCATCTTCTGGTACTTCTCACTCCCACTATGGACAGCTGGGCTGACCCTGAGGCTGGCAGGAAGGACTGGTGGTGTGGGACATCCCGGGTTTTGGGTTGGCATGCGTCACCTGACATGGAGCATGGAAATTGAGACTTCCACCTCTGTCCTGGCGGTGGCTCTGGTCGGGCCTGCCACCCCTCTGGATTGTCCCAGGCCGTCCCCCACCCCCCAACCTTCCTAGTCTGTCCCCCCTCGCACAGACATTCTGAGCAGGACAGTCAGGTGACTCCTGAGCCATGGTGCCAAGTGCAGAGCCCACAGGCTGCCCAGCGCAGGGCATGGGCATGGGGCTAGGAGCAGTGAACCTGGGAGTAAATCCCAGCCCTGCCGTCATTAGTGTGTTACCTCAGGTGAAGTGGGGGAACTCTACAGGACTGTTACAAGGATTAAATGAAGGAATTTAAGTGCGTGCACGTATCTCGCATGTAGAAAATACAGTGTGGTGGGGAGAGAACAGATTCTAGAACCAGACTGCCTGAGTTCAAATCCCAGTTCTGCTGCTTCCTGGCTGTGTGACCCTGGGCAAGTCACTTAGCCTGTCTGGGCTTCAGATTTCTCATCTATACAATGAAGATAATAAAATACCTATCTTTATGGTTGTAGTGAGGATTAAATGAATTGAAATAAAGCTTTTAGATTAATACTTGATATGCTACATAGGTGTCAGCCATTGTTAATCATTGTTGTCATTATAGTTATTATCAACATGATTATTTGCTCTAAGGGGAACCCAGGCATCTGCAGGCTGTCGGAAACCCTGAGCTGGGTCTCCCTTCTTGGGTGTTGTGTCCCCATCATACCCTTAGGACAACCCAGGTTAGGTCAGGGGGATGTGCCCTCCTCTTCCAGCCACAGGCTGCTCTGAGCCCCCAGGGTCTTCAGTCCATATGAGATATTCCCAGCAGGCCATGGGCTGATAGGCCTGGGGTTGGCTGTTCCCTCCAGGGAGAAGCAGAATTTGCCCGCATCATGAGCATTGTGGACCCCAACCGCCTGGGGGTAGTGACATTCCAGGCCTTCATTGACTTCATGTCCCGCGAGACAGCCGACACAGATACAGCAGACCAAGTCATGGCTTCCTTCAAGATCCTGGCCGGGGACAAGGTGGGTGTCCTATGGTGTGGGCACTGTGCTGGGGTGGCAGGCACTGGCTGGACTGTGATCTAAAGGGATGAGAGCTGGAACATGAGCTCCTCAACTGCCCCTTCTTCCAGGGTCCTTTGGCCTCTCCTTGTTTGCCACTTCTACCCATTTCTGTAATGCCTTGGGCTCAGCTAAGGTGTCAGGACACAGGATTAGTATAAGTGACCCTTCCAGGATCGCTGCATGCCAGTGAGGGACTCCATAGCTGGGATGAAATGACGGGTGGCAGACGGGAATAGAGTGGTGTGGATGTGTGATTGGACTCTTGGAGTCCATCTGACAATCCCTGGGACTTCACCCTTGGTATCATTCTGCGCATCGGCACGGACTATAGTGGGAGCAGGAAGAGGGACTGTGGGACACAGGAAGGAAGCATGTATCTCGTGTTTTCTACCCTGAGCAGTGATCTACTCTGGGTTTCCCAGTCTCCCAAGTACCCTGCAACACTCCATCTGGCAGTGGACGGATGTAGGGGGTTGTCTCCATGGATGCCAGAGGCTTAGTCCAAGTCTCCACTGTTCTGAAATGGTCATTGGTAGACCTGGATGTTACCCAGAACCACAGCCATCTCCAGCCCAGGGACCTGAGGGGATCTGTAGAAGCCACAGATCCCTCGAATATTAGAGAAAAGACTCACAGAGCAGCCAGAAGAAATGGTGGGGGTGGGGTGGGGACCTAGGGTCTGTGTTCTGTAAAAGTCACAGTAAATCCTTATGCCATCCTTCCTTCAAAACTGAAAAGATTCAGGCCAGGCACAGTGGCTCACGCCTGTAATTCCAGCACTTTGGGAGGCTGAGGTGGATGGATCAGGTCAGGAGTTCAAGCCCAGTCTGGCCAACATAGGAAAACCTTGTCTCTACTAAAAATACAAAAAATTAACTGGGCGTGGTGGCATGCACCTGTCATTCTAGCTACTCGGGAGGCTGAGGCCTGAGAATTGCTTGAACCTGGGAGGCGGAGGTTGCAGTGAGCCAAGATTGTGCCACTGCACTCCAGCCTGGGTGACAGAGTGAGACTCCGTCTTAAAAAAACTGAAAAGAATCAGTTACCGAAAGCAAAAGCCAATAGGGAGGGAGTATAATTTCTGAAATGTCTGTCTATAAGGGAATAAAGGCTGAACCTACAAAGAGGTCCCTAAAGGTCTGATTTAAGTACAAGAACAACGTTATTTGCATCATAGCACCTTGGAGCTGGAAGGATCCTCAAACCATTTAGTTGTCGTGGCTAATTTTGTAGAGGAGGAAAACTGGGGCCCAGCTAGGGGCTTGGTCTCCCAACTTTTGGATTGACAGTGGCAGCTCTACCCTCCCTCAAACTGGTTCCCAGGGCACTCTGGCAGAGGTAGGGCATGGTGCAGGGCGACTACCTCGTGGGTCAGAGCCCCCAAATGAGCTCTCCTGGATCTTGAAGCTCTTAAAAGAAGCAGCTTCCAAGTAGACCTATCATGAGCAAACCTGGGAGAAGGCAGATACCCAGGCTGCAGCTGCCTGCATGGGGCAAGGCCCACATTTCTGCAAAGGAGCTTAAGATAGCCTGGCCAGATTTGGGAAGCAGTGATACCCAAACATGGATGGTGTTCTTAATCTGCTGGAGGGCTCATTAAAATTAGACTCTCTGTCCGAGGCCTCCAGAGAGCTCAGCTGAGTGCGTGTGGGGTCCCCCCAGGAACCTATACGCTCCACCAGAATATCTGCTGATATTGCTCCAGCACGCAATTATTGCAGACTAGTGTGACTCAGAAGATGATTATAGGTGTAATCGGCACATGGAATTAGATTGGAAAGTGGCTTACAAAGTAGGTACTGAAGTGGAAAACCTGAGACAATTTTAAAAATACATGTTGTGTATGCGGTATGTACATGTGTGGCTATTTATGTCCGTACATCCTGTAGTTCCAGGAGGGAGGCAAAATGCAAACGGCACATGCTGCCTTCACGCTGCCAGGCTTTGCGGCTGTGTCGGGCCGCGCAGCTTTATGGCTGCTGGACTTTGCGGCCTTCCTGACCACTCTCTCCTCGCAGAACTACATTACCATGGACGAGCTGCGCCGCGAGCTGCCGCCCGACCAGGCTGAGTACTGCATCGCGCGGATGGCCCCCTACACCGGCCCCGACTCCGTGCCAGGTGCTCTGGACTACATGTCCTTCTCCACGGCGCTGTACGGCGAGAGTGACCTTTAATCCATCCCGCCCGGCCGCCGTGGTCTTGTGCGCCGTGCCCTGCCTTGCACCTCTGCCGTCGCCCATCTCCTGCCTGGGTTCGGTTTCAGCTCCCAGCCTCCACCCGGGTGAGCTGGGGCCCACGTGGCATCGAGCCTCCCTGCCCGCGAAGTGACAGTTTACAAAATTATTTTCTGCAAAAAAGAAAAAAAAAGTTACGTTAAAAACCAAAAAACTACATATTTTATTATAGAAAACGTATTTTTTTCTCCACCAGACAAATGGAAAAAAAGAGGAAAGATTAACTATTTGCGCCGAAATGTCTTGTTTTGTTGTGACATAGGAAAATAACCAAGCACAAAGTTATATGCCATCCTTTTTACTGATTTTTTTTTCTTCTATCTGTTCTATCTGCTGTATTCATTTCTCCAATCTCATGTCCACTTTGGTGTGGGAGTCGGGGTAGGGGGTACTCTTGTCAAAAGGCACATTGGTGCATGTGTGTTTGCTAGCTCACTTGTCCATGAAAATATTTTATGATATTAAAGAAAATCTTTTGAAATGGCTGTTTTTTAAGGAAGAGAATTTATGTGGCTTCTCATTTTTAAATCCCCTCAGAGGTGTGACTAGTCTCTTTATCAGCACACACTTAAAAATTTTTTAATGTTGTCTATTAAAAATAGGACAAACTTGGAGAGTATGGACAACTTTGATATTGCTTGGCACAGATGGTATTAAAACAACCACACTCCTGTGACAGCTCTTTGCCTGCTCTTTGCTTGATGTTTTCTGGAAGTGTGTGTGGGGTCAAGGATGGTGTGGGACACCTGTATCTACCCCTAATGTTTTTGACCCTGCTGTGTTCAATCTTCTTACACTTCAGTTTCTTCATTTTAAAAAGGAAGAGGTAATTTCTTCACAGTCTCCTATGAGTTGGACAGAAAGTCATGGATGTGTAAAGAACTTTTTGATGATAAGCCCCACCTTCATTTTTCCACGGCATCAAACAGCTCTGTGACATCTGCATTCCACCCACTCGTTTTATTTTTGCTGCAGGGAACAGCTTGAGTTGTCTCTTACGAGTCATCTCATCCCTTGCTATTCAAGATGACCCACAGATGGCAGCTGTTCAGCATCACCTAGGAGTTCATTGGAAATACAGAATCTCAGGCCCCATCCCTGAATGCCGAATACTGTGTGTACTGCTCTAGCTTCTCCAGAGTAAAAGATAGTCTCTATAGGATGCCGTCTGCTCTGGCACCAGGGCCCCTGAGCCCATGCCTTTTATCTAACCTTCGTTTTGCAACCCATTACATCACTTGCCCCCTGGGCATCCTTTGAATTTCATCCTTGGCCAATTCTCACTGTAACCGGTTCCAGCTTACTTTAAATGATTGGGTGGATGGAATTCTCCCCATTGACAATTGACAGGTGGCAATTAATTGTTCATGCGTCAGTGGGATGAATCCATTACATCTCTTTCCTGCCTAATATTTTTATCTACCTCTGACTTTTTTGTAGGGACTTTGTTGATATCCTCATGAAGGCCCATCTCTCCTCTCTCTGGCCTGTCCATCCCTTAACAAAACCCTAATGACTGTTCTGGGTACCAAATCTGTGGCAGGTGTGTGACCTAGCTGCCACCCACCTCCTCCATCACTGGACCAGCTCATGGTTGTCTCTTGGACATGGGGTTAGTGCCCAACATGTGTAGTCATTTGGCTAAGTGAGTTACTAGGAGGGAGAACAGTTTCAATTTCCTGAGGTGGTGAGGAGAGACTGAAGGCTTTGCCAGTTCTTTGGCCTATGCCAGGCTCTCTGGTATTTCTGCAGGTGGCATGAGCTGTGTGAAGCGCCTCTGAATTTAAGGCTCCAAAGCTCCCCAACACAAACAAGACTTTAGGGTCTGCACTATGGATGCCAAGGGAAGAAATACAACCTCAACATCAGCGCCTGTCAAGGGAGGCAGATGTGAGCTCGAGTCTGCCTGCCCCTGGCCATTTGGATTACCTTGGGCAAGTTTCCTCCTTAAATGGGGCCGATAATGTTGCTTTCCTTCTCTCCCTGGCACACAGTAGGCATTTAATAAGTGGCAATTGGTATTGTCCCTAGAGTTGTATAAAAACCAGCTCTAGCAGGGCATGGTGTTGCATGTCCGTAGTGCCAGCTACTTGGGAGGCTGAGGTGGGGATCACTTGCTCCCAGGAGTTTTGAGTCCAGCCTGAACAACATAGCAAGACCCTGTCTGTGAGATGGGGAAAAAAAGTCAGCTGTGCTTTGTTATGCTGTTTAAAATATTCTTAAAGAAAAAGGCCTGATTACAGAAAAATACCATTAAGGGGAACCCGCTTTCAGTCTCTGTGCTGAGTAGTAGTAGGCTGAGTAATTGTCCCCCAAGATGTCCATGTCCTAGTCCCTGGAACCCATGATTGTTAATTTATATGACAAATAAGACTTTGCAGACGTGATTAAGAATCTTGAGGTGGGGAGATTGTTCTGGATTATCTGGGTGGGTCTTTAGGGAGCAGGCATGTCAGCATCAGAGGAAATGTGACAACAGAAGCAGGGGTTGGAGTGATGTGAGGCCACAAGCCAATGGATGCGGACAGCCTCTAGAAGCTAGAAAAGCCAGGGAAACAGATCCTTCCTGAGAACCTGCAGATAGAATGCAGGTCTACAGACCCATTTTGGGTCTCTGTTCTCCAGAACTGTGAGATAATACATTTGTGTTGTTTTAAGCCACTTCATTTGTGATAATTTGTTACAGCAACCATAGGAAGTGAGTATGTGCTCCATCGTTCGTGCACTGGGAAGCTGGCTGCCTCCCTGACGTCAGTGACCCATGGCATAGGCATGACCTGCTGGAGAAACTGCCCTAGCTTCAAAGGCCTGAGTGTGCAACATTGGCCCTTGGGAGGCTGCCTTAGCTGCTGGACTTGACCTCCTAAGCCTTAAAAGCGCCATCCATGGAGAGGGGAGAAGGAAGCTTCCAAGCTCTGAGAGCCCAAAAAGGCCAGAACAGCTGGGCCCAGCAGGAGATGGGTGGGCTGCTTAGCTCAACTGGTTAGTGGCAAAGGGCTGAGGCTGACAGCTGTGGGCTTAATCCATGAATGGGGCAAGTGACCTCACTTGGAGGTCTCCAAGGTTACAGGCTGCCCCTCCCTCAGCCCACTACAGATGAGGCCAAGCTTAGGGGGACAGGACATAGGTAACTCGGCAGGAGCTGGGCCTGAGCCTTATGGGACACTCAAACACTGCCTTATAGGATCCTCAGCTGAGCAGTAGCTCTAGAAGTTGCTTTGTGAGTTGTTTTGTGACCGTCACAGCTTTCACAGCCCCAAAAGGGGTGGAGAAGCTGCTGTCTGAAATGCAGTTGAGCCCTGGGCAAGCACAGCGAAGGTGGTGCAGTGGGGCTCTTTGTCAGCGACATGGGCCAACTAGCCAGCTTAAAGACACAGGGGAAATGATTGTAAAGCTTCCTGTTGTCTCAGATGCAGAAGCCAGAGGGCAGCCCAGCTCCAGGTAAGCACCAGTCACAGAACTGGAAAGCCCTTGGGAGGCTGAGGTCCTGCCTTCTCTCTAGCTTATCTTGGCCCCTCTCTGTGTGTCAGCCTCCCTCCTCTCCCTGCAGTCCAGCTTTGGGTGCACACCTCCCCATGGTGGCAGAGGTCAATTCCACAGTGCCTAGTGTTGACATTTTCTTGACACAAGAGACTAGTCCCAATTCCAAATATCCAGGACGCACTTGGCCCAGTCTGACCTGGTCTGATAAAGTGATGCCTGTCAGTGGATGAGGCTGGGGCCATTGCTCATGGGCTAGATTGGGTATCACCTTTAGGATAACCCAAAAGGTGGCCTCATAAGAACTGTCTCAATTCATCAATTTTCACATTTTAGCATCTCTGATATTGAAATACAGCATACAATCGATCTCACTTTAGGATTAATGGTGTCTTACAATTGCTCTTGGCCAGACAGTAGTCATGACTTAGTGTCATTGCTTGCCTATTTGAGACAGGAATGTGAGTCCTGTCTGTTGTCTCAAAAACTTCCATTAATCTTATCTCCTGGTCAGATCAAGCTCCAGTATCAAAACTTGCATAGTGGGTACCTAGAGAGAAAATGCTGATGATCATGGTGTAGTCCTGGCTTAAGAAATGCTAGCCAGGGTGCAATGGCTCATGCCTATAATCCCAGCACTTTGGCAGGCTGAGGTGGGCGGATCACTCGAGCCCAGAAGTTCAAGACCAGCCTCAGCAACATGGTGAAACTCCATCTCTACTAAAAATACAAAATTAGCCGGATGTGGTGGCGTGTGCCTGTAATCCCAGCTACTTGGGCGGCTGAGGCAGGAGAATCACTTGAACCTGGGAGATGGAGGTTGCAGTGAGCCGAGATCGTGCTGAAGGAAGGAAGGGAGTAAGAGAGGGAGGGAGGGAGGAGAGAGAAAGAAAGAAAAAGAAATGCTGCATTTTCAGTTCTATTGATGGCACAGCAGGCAACAGTGTGTGAAAAACAGGCACTTAAAGACTCTGGGCTGGGCACAGTAGCTCACGCCTGTAATCCCAGCACTTTGGGAGGCTGAGGTGGGTGAATCATGAGGTCAGGAGTTCGAGACCAGCCTGACCAACATGGTGAAACCCTGCCTCTACTAAAAATACAAAAAATTAGCTGAGTGTGGTGGTGGGTGCCTGTAATCTCAGCTACTTGGGAGGCTGAGGCAGGAGAATCGCTTGAACCTGGGAGATGGAGGTTGCGGTGAGCCAAGATCACACCACTGCATTCCAGCCTGGGTGACAGTGTGAAACTGTCTCAAAAAAAAAAAAAAAAAAAAAAAAAAAAGACTCTGACAAGGGATTCAGAAGAGAATTTTAGCAAATTTGCTTTCCTCATATTGTACATGATACATGTCTAAAAAAGTCTGAGCTCTTTCAATAAGTAATAATGTACATATATGAGTACATAAAGAACATAATAAAATTCTAAAGAAAGCATTGTGTTGTGGTTTAACTGGTTACACTTTATAGCTCATAAAATAATGGAGCTTCTATAAATCTGATCATATCTTAGATTGAGTATAATATGGCCTATGGGCCCTATTGCCTGTCAAGTCCCCGAAATCTGGATTCTATTTTTGATGGAAGAGGAAAAGAAAGATACATCCTGAACTTAATCCAAAGGCAACGTAAGGGATGTCTGGAGGGCCTGGGCGGGTCTTTGGAATGGAAGAGGTCTGTGAGAAGTTATCCTGGTGATACCGATTCAAAGAGCCTGTCAAGTGAAGCCCCCTGAAATGGGGAGAATAAGAATCTTAGAGGTTGTTCAGTAGAAGTCTTGGAGTGCATTTTCAGTGGTTAAGGGCAAAAAATGCCTACTCTTAAAAGTTTAGAAACCAAAGTCGCCCTACTTCATCCCCAAACTGAGGAGCAGGAGATGGAATGGAAACTGAGGAGCCACCTAAATCTGCTGAAGTTCCCTCTGGTGTCCAATCCAGAAGGCATCATAGCCTTCAGTGTCCATGGAAGAAAACAGTTCCATCACAGAGAGCCCAGGAGTTCAGCCAGGGAAAATGCTCACTGAAAAGCAGTAGAAGTGGAAGCTGTAAGGATATTAGGTCCCTCTGGGCGTGATGGCTCACGCCTGCAATCCCAGAACTTTGGTGAGGCCAAGGTGGGCAGATCACCTGAGGTTGGGAGTTTGAGACCAGCCTGACCAACATGGAGAAACCCAGTCTCTACTAAAAATACAAAATTAGCTGGGTGTGGTGGTGGGCACCTGTAATCCCAGCTACTCGGGAGGTTGAGGCAGGAGAATTGCTTGAACCCAGGAGGCAGAGGTTGCAGTGAGCCAAGATTGTGCCACCGCACTGCAGCCTGGGCAACAAGAGCAAAACTCTGTCTCAAAAAAGAAAAAAGAAAAAAAGAATATTAGGTCCCAAAGCTGCTAGGACTCATGATAGCTCCAACAAAAATACAATAACTCATGACAGCTCCAACAAAATTATGATGTCTCTGGGACATCATAAAGGAGAATTCCTTGGTCAGTCAGAGGGAGTTATAGAAGCTAATAAGGAACTCTCAGAGTAAAGAATGTATCGGAGGCTGGCTCACACCTGTAACCCCAGCACTTTGGGAGGCTGAGGCAGGTGGATCACGAGGTCAGGAGTTTGAGACCAGCCTGGCCAATATGGTGAAACCCTGTCTCTACTAAAAATACAAAAATTAGCCGGGCGTGGTGGTGTGCGCCTGTAGTCCCAGCTACTCGGGAGGCTGAGGCAGAAGAATCGCTTGAACCCGGGAGGCAGAGGTTGCAGTGAGCCGAGATCGTGCCACTGCACTCCAGACTAGGTGACAGAGCGAGACTCCGTCTCAAAAAAAAAAAAAAAAAAGAAAAAGGAAAAGCTCAAGAATTATGAAAGAAGTTTACTACAGGACAAAGAAGGTCTTTGAAACCAGCTCCGTATACAGACGGAGGTAAATCATGAGTTTAAAAAGTTGCTGGTGGCTTCTGTTGGGGATGATCTTCAGTATCACTTTGAATGTCTAGTCCTTGAGAAAAATCAGCTTATTTTAGAAAATGAAGCCCTAGGTTGAAACACAGCTCAGCTTTCCAAACAGTTAGAACGTATGTTAATACAGTGTGATGTATGGCGAAGTAAATTCCTTGCAAGCAGGGTAATGGCAGATGAGTTAACCAACTCAAGAGCATCAAGAGCAGTTTTGTTTTTCTTTTTTTTTTTTTTCGAGGCGGAGTCTCGCTTTGTTGCCCAGGCTGGAGTGCAGTGGTGCAATCTCGGCTCACTGCAACCTCCGCTTCCCGGGTTCAAGCAATTCTTGTGCCTCAGCCTCCCAAGTAGCTGGGATTACAGGCACCCATCACCACGCCTGGCTAGTTTTTGTGTTTTTAGTAGAGACGGGGTTTCACCATATTGGCCAGCCTGGTCTCGAACTCCTGGCATCAAGTGATCCTCCTGCTTCAGCCTCCCACAGTACTGGGATGACAGGCGTGAGCCACTGCACCCAGCCTCAAGAGCAGTTTTACAGCGTCAAAAACATGATGCATGTGGGGCCATACAGGATCTCCTAAGTGAACGGGAACAGTTTCATCAGGAAATGATAGCTACCCAGAAATTATTGGAGGAGCTCTTAGTCTCCTTGCAGTGGGGAAGAGGGCAACCTTACTCCCCTAGTGTACAACCCCACAGCACAGCAGAGCTGGCATTAACAAATCACAAGTTGGCAAAAGCAGTAAATTCTCATCTTCTGGGAAATGTTGGCATTAACTATCAAAGATTCCATCGACAGTTGAATTCTGCAGCACCCCAGCTGAGAAAATGGCTGAAATGGTTCTACGAACTTCAGATCCAACTACCTATACAGAGAGCTCGCCTGATAATCCATGTTTTGAGTTTTCACCAGCCACCTTACTTGCTGCAAAGAAAAATTTTGGATGATTTCATCCCTAGGCTAGATATGAAAATATAACTTTCAATTCCTGCAGTCACTGCCAGGGAGAACTTACTGCCCTTTAACAGTCAATATATTGGAGGCATGCTACAGGTACTTGCTTATTACCCAAGAGTCATTATTATTTGGGATCTGGGGTTCTTACAATGCTAGAAGTAATATCACTTCCTATTTACAAAGTGTATATACCCAAAGATGTTTTATGTACTAGACTCCAGATTACCCGTTCTTAATAAGTATCTCAGGGTAATAAAAGAATGAAACTGTATTTAAAATTTAAATACAGTTGCATTTTTTTCTTTGAGCTTATGCAATGTTTTAGAAACAGTCTACTTTTTATAAATATCGGGTTGGATATTCTTGTGTGTTAAACTGTATTTAATATTTAAAATGGAGAATACTTTCCAAGCAATACATGATGCTTTTCCTAAAGGACTCTAAAAGAAAAAGGTTCTATAACTTTCTTTTAAGCACTAAATTATTATTTATCTTACTGGATATTTTATATGAACGGTGTTAATTTAGTTACACTAAAGCAAGGGTAGGCAAACTACCACCATGAGTCAAATATGGCCGCACCCATTCATTCACTATTGTCTAGGTTGTTTTTGCACTATAGCTGCAGAGTTGAGTAGATGCAGCAGAGCATGTATGGCTTGCAAAGCCTACAGTATTTACTGTTTGATCCATTACAGAAAAAGTTTTCTGACCCCTACTCTAAAGTAATCGTAGTAGAGGGCCAGAGGGCTTTCTTTCCCTTTATGGTAATTTTTTGAGCTACAAAAGAAATTTGGAGAAATGGATGAAGGGATTAATCTTTTTAAAATAAATGCTATAAGTTAGAAAAAGAATAAATACTTTAGAGCCAAATTAACAAGTACTTCAGCAAAACATGTTAGTTTTATGCAGGGGATTCTGTATTCTGAATGGACACAATCTGACATAGATAAAAGAAACAGATTCTTAACTGTTGACTCTTTTTAGCAAATCCAACACAGGAATATCCACTTGATATTCATAAAAAGTAGACTGTTTCTAAAACATTGTATAAGCTCAAAGAAAAAAATGCAACCCATCAATTAATATATATTATGTAATATATACTATTGTATATTTATTATGAGCCATCATAAATACCCATTGATTGGCCTTTGAGAATAATAACAAAATATTTATATCAAATTATGCAAATTTGTTGCAGAAGTGCCTATCAGTGGAGAAGTCTTCAAAAGACAAATCTGGTCAAATAATAATATATTTTAATGTCAACTTAAAAAAGACAATATAAAACATCCCCTCTTATCACAGATTACCTTAAGACACACTTTCTAATTGCACTCTGTAGCATCTTCTATTTCTAATCATGCTTTCTTGTCTAGAAATCTCCTTAAGTCCTACTTTTCCAACCAACAATGCAAGAGAAATTTTGCAAACTCCCAATACCTGGGGAAGCTGGCTTCTGGAAACAAGCTATTTAAAAGATGGCTTGTGAGCACTTGTAAAAGGATACGGGGGTCCAGGCGCGGTGGCTCACGCCTGTAATCCCAGCGCTCTGGGAGGCTGAGGTGGGTGGATTACAAGGTCAAGAGTTCAAGACCAGCCTAGCCAACATGGTGAAACCCCATCTCTACTAAAAATACAAAAAATTAGCCAGGCGTGGTGGCAGGCACCTGTAATCCTAGCTGTAACCCTAGCTACTCGGGAGGCTGAGGCAGGAGAATCCCTTGAACTCAGGAGGTGGAGTTTGCAGTGAGCCAAGACCGAGCCACTGCACTCCAGCCTGGGCAACAGAGCGAGATTCCATCCCCCGTCCCCCAACCCCAAAAAAAAAAAATACAGGGATCCCTGGGCCCAGCCCACTTCCAGGTAGAAGAGGCTCTGCTTGTTTAACTCTTCTTTTGGGGTTGGATACCAGGCTCTACAGAAGAGCAATATAAAGATGTCTCTGGTCTCTTCCTCGGCGCTGCCTACAAAGGTGGCCCCCATCTCCTCCTCGGCATCATGGCCGCCCTCAGACCCCTTGTGAAGCCCAAGATCATCAAAAAGAGAACCAAGAAGTTCATCCGGCACCAATCAGACCGATATGTCAAAATTAAGCGTAACTGGCGGAAACCCAGAGGCATTGACAACAGGGTTCGTAGAAGATTCAAGGGCCAGATCTTGATGCCTAACATTGGTTATGGAAGCAACAAAAAAACAAAGCACATGCTGCCCAGTGGCTTCCGGAAGTTCCTGGTCCACAACGTCAAGGAGCTGGAAGTGCTGCTGATGTGCAACAAATCTTACTGTGCCAAGATCGCTCACAATGTTTCCTCCAAGAACCGCAAAGCCATTGTGGAAAGAGCTGCCCAACTGGCCGTCAGAGTCACCAACCCCAATGCCAGGCTGCGCAGCGAAGAAAATGAGTAGACAGCTTGTGTGCACATTTTCTGTTTAAATAAATGTAAAAACTGCCAAAAAAAAAAAAAAAAAAAAAGATGTCTCTGTCCTTGCTGAAATTCAGACAAGCAGCATCTCCTCTAATCCTGGTGGGAACGATGGGGAAAGGGGAGTGGATGGAGAGTCCCACTAGAGGACTAAATGGCTGTGGAAACGAACATGCCAGAGTGTGCTGGCTTATGCATCTGACAACTTGCAGGGACAGTTCTGCATGCTGTGAGGACCGGTGATTATTCCCAGCCAGTCATTTTTCTTAATGACTTGGATTCATCAAACTCATGGCCATTATGAAGCCAATAAAGTAAATGGGAGATTTGAGGTTCGAAAAGACCTTAATAGGCAGTCATGATGGGAGTAATCTTACAAGGCTACATTTCATAGTAATAAACGTAAAACCCTGAAACTGGGTCTAAAAAACCAAAACCTGTCTCCAAGGTGGGAAGATATGGTGGGACCACATGGAAAAGAGGCTGAGAAGACTCTAAATGTGAGTCAACCGTGTGGTGAAGCAGCTGAAAAGGGTTACTTCAATCTCAACAGCGTGGTGAAGCAGCTGAAAAGAGTTACTTCAATCTCAACAGCGTGGTGAAGCAGCTGAAAAGAGTTACTTCAATCTCAACAGCGTGGTGAAGCAGCTGAAAAGAGTTACTTCAATCTCGGGCTGGACTGATAACTTGGGAGCTCAGAAGCTGGTGGTTTTCTGCCAATGTGGCTGTGAAGCACAGAGAGCTGGTCTCTGACGAGAGAAGAATGAAGCAATGCTCACAGTGGAGAAGAGATCCTGCCACGTGTCAGCCCGAGCCTGTGGGTGAGTGACGTGAATTGTATCCTGGTACCTCGTGACACATTTTCCTTTTCTTTCTTTCTTTTTTTAAGCAAAACTTAATTTTTTCTTTTTTTTAAGAGATGGGGTCTCACTCTGTCACCCAGGCTGAAGTGCAGTGGTGCAATCATAGCTCACTGCAGTCTCGACCTCCTGGGCTCAAGCAATCTTCCTGGTTCAACCTCCTGAATAGCTGGGATTACAGGTGCATTTATTTCCCTTCTCTACTTTGAGCTAGTGCAGGTGGATTTCAGATTGGATTTATAACTCAAGTCCTACTCAAAGCAAATGTTATAAGGACTGTGAGAGAGAGATGGGCAGGACACGACCACTAACACTGAGTGGTTTGGTAAGATCAAGTGGTTGAACCTCATTTGGGACTTTGAGGATCAAAATGAATGGAAATCTCTGCTTGCTCTTCCAGAATTTTCTGGTGGTGAGGGAGTGAGGGGGCTTCCTGGGCTGTACTCACTGCAAGATTCTTTTTAGTTCCAAATATGCACTCCATGATGAAAGCAGCATTTAAAGAAGAAAGAGAGAAACCCATTCTTATTATATAGGTAATAGAAATGGGGAATGCAGAAGGAATGGGTTAGCGATTTCCAAGGGAACTTCTGTGGTTCTCAGTGACTGGCTAAATGCAGTTGAAGAAGGAGAAGAATGTCCATAGAATGTTAGTGTTGGAAACACCTTTGAAGTCATGGAGTCCAACCTTTCCATTCATTGTAGGAGAAAACCAAGGCCTGGGAGCATGGGTTGCCTTGCTGTAAGTCACAGGGGCTGAGGCAGAGCTAAGGTGAGAACTCAGGTCTCCCGACTCGTAGCCCAGTGCTCTGTATGGGACAGCAAAGTTTGGGGCCATGATGGTCGGGAGGAGAGAGAGAAGTGGAGGTGGGAATAATTTGGTTTTATGTACAATCAGCATGAGACAATAAATGTAATAAGTCATCAGTGTACTGAACCCAGTGTCATTTGTGGGTGACAGTAACCATTAGATTGTGTAGTGGTTAGGACCCTTCTGGGTGCAGGAAACATAAAACCCAATCTAAACTGGTAAAGACAGAAGGATAAGCCGGGTGTGATGGCTCATGCCTGTAATCCCAGCACTTTGGGAGGCCAAGGTGGGTGGATTGCCTGAACTCAGGGGTTCGAGACCAGCCTGTGCAACATGGCGAAACCTCGTCTCTACTAAAATACAAAAAATTAGCTGGGCATGTTGGCACATGCCTATAGTCCCAGCTACTCAGGGAGGCTGAGGCACAAGAATTGCTTGAGCCCAGGAGGTGGATGTTGCAGTGAGCTGAGATCCCACTACTGCACTCAGCAGAGTAAGACGCTGTCTCGGAAAAAAAAAAAAAAAAAGATAAGTTACTGGCTCAAATAACTGAAGTGTCCAGAGGTAATGCTGACTTACCAGGTGGCTGAGGCAGAGACTCAAATGCCAGCAGGGCCTGGCTTCTCTGGCTGGACCCCATTCTCAAAAGTGTCTCTCTCCGAGGCAGCAAAATGACTTCCAGCAGCTCCAGCTTCCCCACCTTGTGATTGCAAGTCTGGCAGAGAGAAAAAGGAGTGACCCCAGCTAGAGGCAGGCAACATAGTGGCCCCAGCCAGGACAGTGGGTTTTGCTTATTGTTATATGTAAAATGTTTATTCAGAAATAGAATGCTTGTTCCTTGGCACTGCAAGGAAAAATTAGCATTCAGACAAAAAGTTTTCTCAGCAAGCCAATTTTACTTTCTGCAGAAAGGGTGCTCCTTGCAGATGGAACAATGGTGAGAGCACACCTGAACAAAAGAGGGAAGTAATTTTTATCCTTTACGCAGCTTGTCCCTGCTACTGTGTTCTGTCTCCATTGGCTGGAGCCAGATCTCACAATCTAAACTAAAACCCAATAGGCTAATAATTTAAAACTTTTCTAAATAGGTAAAGGCAAGGGAGAACAAAGGAAAAGAGGAAGTTGCTTATGCCAAATAGGGAAGGGGCATAGGCTACAACCTGCGACATGCCTGTGAGCGTGTCTGGCACAAATATCTTGGTTAAAGTACAAGGACATAGACTGTATTATGTGCCTGTGAGCATGTCTAGCACAAGTATTTTGGTTAAAGGATAAGGACATAGAATGCATTTATTCCTTTATATCTAACAGCTACATAGGATAGGGCTTAACAAAGAGTTAATAGCACAAAGCAAGGAGGCTTGAAGGAAGTTAGGCTTTAAAAGAAACTATTATTTCTAACACTTGAGACTTATTCTTTAACAAGAAGGGTAACTTTAAAGAGGAAACTGTTTACTTTCTACGCTTACTGTTTGAGGCCTAGCTTGGGTTGTATGCTCGCCCTAGGGTGGAGGGTGCAGCCCCCCCCCCAGGCCACCTGAATTCAGAATGTGTGTCAGGGCTCCTTATCACAAGCAACAGAATCCCATTCTGCCTGCCCCCAAAACTCATATAGGGCATGGGCTTCTCCAGAGGCAGATGCTAGTCAACAGGCAGGACAGACATCCATGAGCATGGGGAGGAGTGGGCTCCCAACCCAGATCCAGGAGAAGCGCTGTTGGGACAATAGACAGCCAGCACCTGAGTCAGAGGTGAAGGTAGCCTCTAGCAGCAGCTGTCACCACCCCACCCGTGCCTGTCCCACCCTTCAGTTTGCTCCAGCAAACTTCCACCTGTGTGTACCTGCATCTCTGTGCCTGGGGCTTTCCCCCCAGAACTGCAGAAGACCACTCTGCCTGTGGATGGAGCAGGCTACTGAAGAAGCAGCCACGAAGAGCAGCCCTCAGCCCTCAGGGTGGGTGTCTGAGGCCCTCAGCTCCCTCACACTTGGATGGGATGATTCTGAGGCACGTGTTTTAGACTGTTTCTTGGCGCTTCTTTCTCCCACAGGATTCAGTGCAGATGCCCATGCGGTGCTGAGCTCATAGCACAGCCTCACTGGCAGCCCCCCTTCCCTGAGTCTCTTCCTCATTTCCATCCCCTGCACCTCCCATGTAAACCACTGGTGCTAGAACCCTCAGCTAGTGAATGCTTTGGGGTGTCCCAAACTAGGACACAGCCCACTCTCTAGGACCTGCTTGGGGACAGTGACCTCACCTGGAAGTCCTGCTCTAGACCCTTGAGATGGGCTGGGAAGGAGCCCCACCCCAGGTCCTCAAACAGCACTGGAACACTTAGACCCACAGGTGGAGAAACCATTCCTGCTGCTGCAGTAAGGAGAGGGCACCAAGGGCTTGGGAAGGAGCTGCCACCTCTCCTTCAGCTGCCTGCCTGTTCTTCATGGGCAGCCCCCACGGACAGGGCGGGAGAATAGAAAGCTGTGTGCCTGCAGGAGGAGTGGGGGTCCAGGCATGCAGGCATGTGGCACAGCAGGGGTCACCTGTGGAGACCTCGGTGCCTGTAGGAGACTCCGGGTTTAGAAACAAAATTCTCATTTTATGATTCAAGACAATGAGAAAACAGTTCTTTAAGGAAAACATCTCTCTATAGGTTATATTTTATAGGTTGTATTAATATTTTATAGAACTTAGGCTGGGTGTGGTGGCTCATGCCTGTAATCCCAGAACTGTGGGAGGCCAAAGTGGGTGGGTCGCCTGAGGTCAGGAGTTCGAGACCAGGCTGACCAATATGGTGAAACCCCATCTCTACCAAAAATACAAAAATTAGCCGGGCGTGGTTGCATGCACCTGTAGTCCCAGCTACTCAGGAGGCTGAGGCAGGAGAACTGCTTGAACCCAGGAGGCGGAGGGTGTAGTGAGCCGAGATTGCGCCATTGCACTCCAGCCTGGGCAACAGAGCGACGCTCCATCTCAAAAAAAAAAAAAAAAAAAATTTATAGAACCTATTCTGTGTATTCTGTGATAGGTTATATCTGTTTACTGGGGGCTGCCTGGAATAGGATGCATAAAATGAACCACTAGGATAAAAGAACTAACCCAGTGTCCAGTAAGCCCCCATGAAGGCTTCCTTCCATCTTCTGCACCTCTGTAGCTGGAAAATGCTTTTTTAGAATGTCCTTCCTAAAAACGAGCGAGTGGATGCTGCCCTCCAGTGGCCAAGTGTGCCCTTAAAGCATGTCAGAAGAGGACCAGGAAGTACAATCAAACCCTTCCCCCCTGCTTCTTCCCAGTGCACCACAGACTGCTCCTAGTGGGAATACCGCTGGGGTGTTCCTGGGGTGCTGAAGGGGCTTGGATCTGTGCCACAAAGGGACAGCAGAAGCAACAAGGTGCATTTAGCAGGAGAAAAACAATAGCTAACATTTGCTGAGCACTTACTTTGCGTTGGCCTAAATCTCAAATGATTGACATGCCTTTAATCATCATACATACCATTGTTATCTCAACTTAAAAAAACAAGGCCAAGCTATGTGGCTAATGCCTGTAATCCTAGCACTTTGGGAGGCTGAGGTGGGCAGATGGCTTGAGGCTGGGAGTTCAAGACCAGCCTGGGGAACATAGTGAGACCCTGTCTCTACAAAAAAACACAAAAATTGGCCAGGCATGGTGGCACGTGTCTGTAGTCCCAGCTGCTACTTGGGAGGCTGAGAGGGGAGATCCCTTGAGCCCAGGAGGTTGAGGCTGCCGTAAGCTATGATCACACCACTGTGCTCCTGCCTGGGTCACAGAGAGAAACCCTTTTTTTTTTTTTTTCAGGATTTGGTATGTTTTATTAGAACGAATTTTTAACAAAAGGTGGCTTTTATTTACAGAATTTAATGTGGGGACAGTGGGGACTGTCCAACCCATGTGGACTCAAGTAAGGATAACCATTAAGCCTGCTAATGTATTTTCTTATTTTCAGTTTACATACAATTTTCTTGTTAGCTTCACATTCATAAAAAAACCAATATTGTAAATGACAAATAACCCCTCCCATCCCTTAATTAAATATACAAACAGCTTGAAGAGCATACAATTTAAATTGGTTTAATCTTGAAATGTAATCCAGTGAGACTGAAAACTAAACATTTCAAGTCTTGTACCAAATAGTAAAATACTCAAAGGCCTTCAGGATCTTTTGACTGATTTACATCAATAACAGAACCTATTTTTGATGTGGTAAAAGATATGTGGGCTGGGCATGGTGGCTCATTCCTGTAATCCCAGCACTTTGGGAGGCCGAGGCGGGTGGATCATGAGGTCAAGAGTTTGAGACCAGCCTGGCCAACATGGAGAAACCTTGTCTCTACTAAAAATACAAAATTAGCTGGGTGTGGTGGCATGTGCCTGTAATCCCAGCTACTTGGGAGGCTGAGGCACGAGAATCGCTTGAACCTGGGAGGCAGAGGATGTGGTGTGCTGAGATCGCGCCATTGCACTCCAGCCTGGGCAACAGGGCAAGACTCTGTCTCAAAAAAAAAAAAAAAAAAAGATATGTGCTCATCTCCAATTACAATTTCAAGCTCCTGTCAGCCAGCCCTGTCAGGGGGAGGCCACAAAGCATCATCTTCTTTAGTGATTTCACTGTCATCAATAATTCTCTTCAGTTCTTCCATTAAACTCTTGTGCACATAAGCCTCTTTTCTGATCATGACGTCATTTTTGTAATTGCTGTTGTTGGCATATCTAAGCTTTCCATCCAGCTGAAATTCAGACTCCAGAAATTCGTGCCCAAACTTGCCCTTGTGCCCTACGTAGTAGCGCAGGTAGAAATCGCTAGCCATAAACATTTTTGTCCCCGGGAAGCCCGCTGAAAACCCAGACAACCGAGAGACGCTTTCTTAAAAAACAAACAAAAACAGGAGGCCACGGCCTGAGATCTCCAGTGAGTGACAGAGCTAGGACTTGAAACTATGTTCCTCTCATCCCCAGAAGCAATGTTTTATCCACTTCACCAGTGGTTCTCAAACCTTGCGATGCCCAAGAATTGTTTAGGGAGATTGGTAAAGAGGCAGCATGTAGGACTCTGTCCCCAGAGATTCTGATTATTTCTAAGAGAAGCAAAGACAACTGGGAATTTGTCCCTAGGACATTCTGGGTGGGGTCTGGTAATGGAAACAAGTTCATGGACCACATTTGAGAAGTGCTAGATTAAAACCTCATCATTACCAAGAGGGAGATTTTGTATGGATAGAAGAGAGAACTTTCTAATAGCCATATCTATATTCTGATCCAACTATTGCTCCATGCCAGCATTTGGATCGGTGCTTTCATATACCCAATCTCTTCTCCTCTTGGTGACTCTTTGAGTAGGTACCTGCAGTTTGCAGATGAGGATACCAGGCTCTGATACCTTCAAGAGAGAACTAGTCTCTCCCTCCTTTCTTCTAATTTGGGGCCCTGCACCTGCTTCATTTGGCATTCCATTATGTGCTTATGGTGAGTCTCCCTATGGAAATTGTGCACCTTGATGTTGAGGGCCTCTGAGTGTTGTCTGGCAAAGGTCACAGATCATATCTGTTAAGCTGAAATGCCCCATCTGCTGTGAACGGGCTTGAGCGATGAGGAACTGAGGGACCTATGGAGCAGCTGCCCCAGGTGTCACTAAGGTGACATCAATCCTGGTGTCTGGAGCTGCTAATCCCTGGGGGAAGGTCCTGTGGAGGAGAGAAAGTGCTATAACTGGACATTTGGGAGCCGAGTCCTGGTCACCTTGGGGCTGCTTCTCAGGGGAACCCGCCAAGTGCTATCAAATCAGAACACGTCCTCCGCAGGGGAAAGATCCCATGAAGGCAAGCCCAGGGTTGTCACAGGGTCCCAGAACCAGGGCAGCATGAAAGCTCTGAGGAAGGTTGGGAGCAGGGTGAGGCTAGCTATCTCACAGTTTGGGCCCTGTCACTCCCAGTTCCTCCCCAGGATTGGTAGGGCGTCCCTCACTTCCACCCCTGAAGGTGCTCCTCTCCTTACATTCTGCCCCTCACACTTTCCCTTTTTTTTTTTTTTTCCTGAGACGGAGTCTTGCTCTGTTACCCAGGCTGGAGTGGAGTGGTGTGATCTTGGCTCACTGCAACCTCTGCCTCCTGGGTTCAAGAGATTCTCCTGCCTCAGCCTCCTGAGTAGCTGGGACTACAGGCATGTGCCACTACGCCCGGCTAATTGTGTTTTGTATTTTTAGTAGAGAGGGGATTTCACCATGTTGGCCAGGCTGGTTTTGAACTCTTGACCTTGTGACCCGCCCCCCCCGGTTCAGCCTCCCAAAGTGCTGGGATTACAGGCGTGAGCCACTGTGCCTGGCCACACTTTCCTCTTTATACCATGTTGTATTAGCTGATTTTTTTTTGCATGAATCAAGTGTCACTTTTATAATCATATATAAAAAAGTTTCATTTGGAGAAAACAACAAATGGAATGATCTCCAGGAAAGCAGGGTGTAGGAGAGAAAAACTAAGATCTTTCCTTCACCCACCAAGAGGTTCATGGCTGACACCCTGTAACAAAAGACAGATTAACAAGAGGAAAGCTTAACAAATTTATTTAACCAAAGTTTTATGTCACACGGGAGCCTTCAGAAATAAAGACCCAAAGACCCAGGGAAAATGGTATTTTTATGCTTAGGTTTGATGAAGAAAGGACAGTTTTGGCCAGGCACGGTGGCTCACGCATGTAATCCCAGCACTTTGGGAGGCCGAGGTGGGAGGATCACCTGAGGTCGGGAGTTCGAGACCAGCCTGGCCATAATGGAGAAACCCCATCTCTACTAAAAATACAAAATTAGCCAGGCGTGGTGGCACGTGCCTGTAATCCCATCTACTCAGGAGGCTGAGGCAGGAGAATCACTTGAACCTAGGAGGCGGAGGTTGCGGTGATCTGAGATCACGTCATTACACTCCAGCCTGGGCAACAAGAGCAAAACTCTGTCTCAAAAAACAAAAAACAAAAACAAAAACAAAAAAAAAAACAAAGAAAAAAACCTCAGATGCCAAGGCGCCATGCTTTGGAATATTGCAGGGGAAAAATAATAGCCCCCATGGGTTTGTAGTTAGAAAAGCGCCCCTGTTATGAAAGACAGATTAACAAGAGAAAAACAAACAGAAGTTTATTAACATGTATATTTTATGTATACATGGAAGACACTCAGAGAATGAATAGTTCTCAAAGAGGTAGCTTTGAATTCTAGCTTGTGTAGCATCTTCAACAAAGGGCAAAGAACAGTCCATTTTTAGAGCAGTGACAAGACAAAGGAAAAGGGCTTTGAGTCTCTAGGGGCAGCGGCTTGTGGGGAAGGCAAATAAATGGCAAAGACTAGTTCGTAAAGCTTATTAATGTAGATTCCTCTGGTACCATCTCCAGGCTGATAGGGTCTAAATCTGTCTTCAGTGGTTAACCTTTGTTCTCCCCGGTTAGAAAGGTGGTTGGGGCCGCGAAAATTGGCTCACACCTGTAATCCCAGCACTTCGGGAGGCCAAGGCAGGCAGATCACTTGAGGTCAGGAGTTCGAGGCTGGCCTGACCAACATGGTGAAACTCCGTCTCTACTAAAAACACAAAAATTAGCTGGGCGTGGTGGCAGGAGCCTGTAATCCTAGCTACTTGGGGGACTGAGGCAGGAGAATCCCTTGAACCCGGGAGGCGGAGGTTGCAGTGAGCTGAGATCGCACCACTGCACTCCAGCCTGAGTGACAAGAGCAAATCTCCATCTCAGAAAAAAAGGGGAGTTGGGACTCCTTTTGTTGTTGTAAGTCTATGTCTTACATTTAGGCAAATAGAGGGAGGGCAGGGAGCTTTCCCACATCTGCTCCAGGATCCTTCATACTTTGGGGCGGCACGTTCTGGACTCCTGCAGTATTGTGTTCTTAACCCCGGCAAGGCTAAGAGGGATCATTTTATTTCAAAGAAAACGTCTCAGGACCCAGTCTGGAAAATTCTCACTTGGAAATTTAAGGTCTTATTCTGTCAAAATGTCTTTCAGTTGTGAAATAGTAATATAACAATGTCATCCTTAAAAACTTGTAAAAAAAAAAAAAAAACCTTAAGATTATTTATTAAAATAAACACAAAACTTAAAAATTCTCATAGAATTTTAGTTTCTGAACATGGGCAGGTCTAAGTGCTCCAATTTGAGATACACTTACATGAGACACATACGGATGTCAAGTTGATGCTAAGACGCCCCCGTGGCCCCCAGGTATTACCAGGCAGGTGCAGATAAGACTGTGTGATGGTGTGGAGGACTGCTGAGAACTGAAGTAGTAGGATATAAAGGAAATTGTAGGCTTGAAGGTTCAGGCCACAGGGTCTGATTGCTTGTGCTCAAATCCTAGCTCTGTCCCTTGCCAACTTTGTGTCCTTAAGCAGCTTTAATTCTCTAAACCTTGATTTCCTCATGGAGTTAAAAATGACCTCTGTTTTAAGTCTCTTTGGAGGGTTGAATGAGGGGGGGAGAAAAAGGCAAAGCATTTTTCTAGAATACTGGCACCTGGCACCTGTAGCAAGCCTTCTGAATGAGGAAAAGGTGTTGCAAGGTCCACCCCATACCCTTATTACAAAAGACAGATTAACCAGAGAGAGGCATAACAAGGGTATTCAGTGTAAGTTTTACATGATGAAGAGACAAAGACCCGGGGGTATGACCCAATGGTAATGAACTGGAGGGATCTTGGCAAAGCCTGTTTGTTCAGATTCTTTCTGGCCTCTCTGTGAGGCATGTCCTTGCCCCAGGTATGGGGTGGGACCCTTTTGCAATGAGGGTCCTGTGGCCACCTTGAGGGGAAGGTAGGTCAGAGGTCTCTAGGTTTTATGGCTTGCTTTGCGGAGAGGAGTTCTAGTTTTTATGACACGCCTTGGGGAAGAGAAATTCTAGTTTCTATAACCTGCTTCGGGGAGAAATGGGGAAAGGAGAAATGAGGGCAGGAGAAGGTCAGAGAGAAACTTTGCTTCTGAGGCCTTCTAATCTCCTTTAGTTCAAAGTACTCAGCCTGCCCAAGGTCCAGACTTCAGGGTATTGTTTTCCGAGCCCCGACACCATCAATGTTTACCACGTTAGAAATGAAAATTAAGAAAAAGTTAAAGTAGTATTTATTAATTAAAAATAATGAATGTAAATATTGTTATATTTATAATAAAAATTTTTAAAATTATATCTTCCAAAACAAAAAAGTGAGAAAATCAGTATTATTTTAAAAATAATTTTTAATTTTTGTGGGTACATAGTTGGTGTATATATTTATGGGGAACAAGTGATGTTTTGTTTGGTAAGGCATGCAATGCATAATAATCATATCATATAGAATGGGGCATCCATCCCCTCAAGCATTTATCCTTTGTCTTATAAAGAATCTAATTCTACTCTTTTAATTATTTTTAAATATACAATTAAATTATTCTTGACTATAGTCACCCTGTGGTGCTGTCAAATACTAGGTCTTATCCATTCTTTCTATTTTTTTTTTGTACTCATTGACCGTCCCCACCTTCTCTCCACCCTCTTACTACCCTTCCCATCCTCTGGGAACCATCCCAAATCAGTATTTTTTTTTTTTTTTTGGTGCTACCACACCTGGCTAATTTTTGTATTTTTAGTAGAGATGGGGTTTCACTATGTTGGCCAGGCTAGTCTTGAACTCCTGACCTCAGGTGATCCACCCATCTCAGCTTCCCAAAGTGCTGGGATTACAGGCGTGAGCCACAGCGCCTGGCCCCAAATCAGTCTTTTTAATACATTTTTTTTCAAATCTTTTTAATGTCTGGCTTAATAGAAACCAGCTGGACACTCATATTTGCTTCTGCATTCAATCTACTGCAATATCACATGTCACGCAGCCTCTGGAAAATTCTGTACACAGAAGAGAATGAGAGGGCACAAGAGAATGAGAGGGCAAAATACTAATGTCTTAGTGTTGCTATAAAAATAGTTTTGATCTTGTGGGGGAGAAAAAGTAATATCTTTTCCTCACCTGTCGCAAGGTTCATGGCTGACACCCCTATAACAAAAGACAGATTAATAAGAGGAAAGCATAACAAATGTATTCAATATCAGTTTTACGTGACTTGGGAGCCTTCGGAAAATGAAGACTCACAGACCTCGGGTAACCTGTGTTTTTATGGACAGCCGTGCAGAAGTAGGATCGGAGCACAGGGAGGGAGGATCTAAAATTTAAAAACCGGGGGAAGTCAGCAAGGCCTGCTTGCTCAGATTCTTCTTGGCATTCCCGTGTGACATTTCTTTTCTCTGTGTATGGTGCAGGACACCTCTCACGTGAGGGTCTTCGGGGAAAAGGTGGGGAGAAGGTCAGAGAATCATTTTTCTAGGTTTTGCTGTTTTCTCAAATGCCTGAGTGCCATATTTTGGGGTAGGATTTCTTTTTCTTTCTTTCTTTCTTTTTTTTTTCTGAGATGGAGTCTTGTTCTGTGGCCCAGGCTGGAGTGTGATGGTGCAATCTCAGCTCACTGCAACCTCCGCCTCCTGGGTTCAAGCGATTCTCCTGCCTCAGCCTCCCAAGTAGCTGGGATTACAACGGTGCACCACCACACCCGGCTGATTTTGTTATTTTTGTATTTTTAGTAGAGATGGGGTTTCACCATATTGGCCAGGCTGGTCTCGAACTCCTGACCTCAGGTGATCCACCTGCTTTGGCCTCCCAAAGTGCTGGGATTACAGGTGTGAGCCACCGCACCGGCTTGGGGTAGGATTTCTAAGCCACAACAATCTTATGACTTTCCTGACAGGTCTCAAGGACGCCCAGGGGCAGAACAGCAGTCTCTGCAGGCAGGAAATGTATAGTCTGGGGGTGCCAAGCCTCCAGCCTGGGTGGGCTCCCTTACCAGACACGGTGGTGCCCTACCCAGGTCACCTCTATTTGAGGGCGCTGCCTGCACTGAGTGCCTCAGGTGCGGCATTTTTCCTGGAAACAGGAGCAAGCTGGGTCCAAGCACAGAGACTGCTGGAAGCGCCAGGGAGTCAATGAGGGCCAAATGGTGACGGGGTTGGTGAGTAAATACTGGCTTGCTCATGGCTCTGTGTGACCGCTGAGGTCTGCTCTACCTCTGCCATGCCCGGTAGGATGGAGTTCCAACTGGCCACGTTGGCAAAATGGCTTGATAATCCCCATCTAAATAAGCCCCTTCCCTCCCCTGCCTCACTGTTGTTGCTCTTTGTGATCACTGATGGGGCTCAGACACCCCGGGATAAGCACCTTGACATAGTGAGTATTTGATGATGCAGGAAACTGAGAAAACCACAGAAGCAAGAGGGTTACTTTCTGACCTCATTCCAGTCTACCCTGAAGTAGGTCATCTTCATTAACACCCTTATCTTAGAAGACACAGAGAGGCCAAGAAGAACCCGAACAAACAGGACTTTTGTTTGTTCTGTTTGCTAAGTTCTCCCAGATTTCTACCATTAGATTATACACCCCTGGTCCAACATACTTTTTCATGACTGTCCTTAAGAATGTACAAATTTCCCTGTTTCTTTGGGTCTGCATTTTCTAAAGACTCCTGTGTCGTGTAAAACTTATATGAATTAAATGTGTGTGCTTTTCTTTTGTAAATCTGTCTTTTGTTGTAGGGGTTCATGGCTGACAACCCACGGGCCTTGTGATGGGTGAGCAAAAGACATGACTTTTTCTCCCCTACGTCACCTTCCAAAAAATCTACTTTCTCTCAAGTGCTCGTTTCAGGTTCCATTTTTAGGGAGAACCCAAATGAAGCAAGCAGCCTTCTCGGGGCTCACAGTCCCCTGTAATGCTGCTTCTGCAGTGGGGTGCTAGGAAACATTCAACAACTTGCTGAATGGGGAAAAAAGCCCTGGTTTGCAGTTTGCTGATTTCCTTGGTGTAAATACTGCCCCCATGGCTGGTTTCCATCTATGGAGTTAATGTCATTGACCACAGAGTTGAGGAGAGGTGCACACTGTTGGCTCTCACGAAGTGGTTTGGGCTGGCTGCAGCCTGGGTCACTGCTGTAACCCTTGCCACCCTCTAATGTAATTGTCTGTCTAGTACTCTGTGTCCCCTCTACAAGGAGACCTTAGCACTGTCGCAGTGTCCACTCATCATGGGTACTAATACTCGTGGAGCCATGAGTAAGTAAAAGCCACAATGGTGGTTGGAGAGCTGCTGTCAGGGAAGTGTGTCCTGGGCTAGGGGAGAGGTGAAGAGGCTGCATGAAGGCCACCTCCCAGCTGAGACTGGAAACATCAACTTGGGGGTCCTCCAGCCCTGGCAGAGAGAGACTGAACATGCAGGGGTCTGCAAGGGCAAAGCCAGAGCCAGGGAGGGCATGTGTGGAGAATAGTGGGTCCTCCGGGTTGCGAGGGCTGCAGCATAAAGGAAGAGAAAGGTGACCCTCTGCCTCTGCGGGGGACAGTGACCCTGGTTTGGCCTGCTGTCCCCTGGTATCCCTGAGACCAGAACCCAGGCAGGCTTTCCAGTGACCCCTTCCGTCAGTGCTGACATGAAAGTGGGAGCCCTGGCCTGGCCACAGAGCCTGCCAGTTCCAGCCTGACTGGAGAACTTGCAATTAGTGTCCTTCCTAAAGCTGCCACCTGGAGGAGAAATGTCAACCCTTTCACCTGGGGCCTGGTGTGGGTGGAGGAGCCGGTTTGGCTAGTAAGGAGCCCAGTGGGCCTGGGAAGGTCACAGGAAACCCACAGCTAGAGCTGGGCAGGGTGCAGGGTGAAGGCAGGCACGGGAGGCCAGGTGTACAGAGCTGCTCCAGATCCGGGTGACCTGGAAGCACAGAGCCAGGGCTCCCTGGAAGTTTCTCAGTTTGGAACTGAACATAAGCGCCTTAGACTGTTCAGGCTACTGCAACAGAACACTGTAGACCGCGTGGCTTAAACAACACAAATTTATTTCTCCCAATGCCAGAGGCTGGAAAGTTGAAGATCAGGGCACTGGCAGATGCAGTGTGATGAAGGCTCACTTCCTAGTCCATAAATGGCTGTTTTCTCATTGTGCCCTCACAGGGCAGAAGGGGTAAGAGAGTTCTCTTAGCTCTCTCTCTTTTTTTTTTTAAAGACAGAGTTTTGCTCTTGTTGCCCAGGCTGGTGTGCAATGGTACAATCTCAGCTCACTGCAACCTCCGCCTCCCGGGTTCAAGTGATTCTCCTGCCTCAGCCTCCCAAGTAGCTGAGATGACAGGCATGTGCCACCATGCCTGGCTAATTTTTTGTATTTTTAGTAGAGATGGGGTTTCTCAATGTTGGTCAGGCTGGTCTCGAACTCCTGACCTCAGGTGATTCGCCTGCCTTGGCCTCCCAAAGTGCTGGGATTACAGGCTTGAGCCACTGTGCCCAGCCTAAGCTCTCTCGTAAAAGGACACTTGGGCAGGGCACAGTGGCTCATGCCTATAATCCCAGAATTTGGGGAGGCCAAGACATGTGGAAGGCTTGAGCCCAGGAGTTCAAGACTGTCATATGTAAAAATGTTTATTCAGAAATAGAATGCCTGTGAGCCGGGCGCAGTGGCTCACGCCTGTAATCCCAGTACTTTGGGAGGCCAAGGCGGGTGGATCACGCGGTCAGGAGATCGAGACCATCCTGGCTACCGCGGTGAAACCCCGTCTCTACTAAAAATACAAAAATTAGCCGGGTGTGGTGGCGGGCACCTATAGTTCCCGCTACTCTGGAGGCTGAGGCAGGAGAATGGCGTGAACCCGGGAGGTGGAGCTTGCAGTGAGTGGAGATCACACCACTGCACTCCACCCTGGGCGACAGAGTGAGACTCTGTCTCAAAAAAAAAGAAATAGAATGCTTGTTCCCTGGTGCTGCAAAGAAATAGCACTCGAACATAAATTTAATTCTCTCAGCAAGGCCATTTTTACTTCCTTCAGAAAGGATGCTCATCGCAGATGGAACAATGGTGAGAGCACACCTAAACAAAGAAGGGAAGCAATTTTTATCCCTCTCTTACGCAGTTTGTCCCTGCTACTGTGTCTAGTCTCCATCGGCTGGAGCCAGATCTCACAATCTAAACTAACATCTGATTGGCTAAGAGTTGAAAACTTTTCTAAATAGGTAATGGCAATAGAAAGACAAAGGAAAAGGGGAAGTTGCTCATGAAAGGACTTAGAAAAGTAATAACATTCCCAAATAAGGAAGGGGCATAGGCTGCGAGCGGAGACATGCCTGTAAGCACATCTAGCACAGATATCCTGGTTAAAGTACAAGGATATGGAATGTACTACATACCTGTCAGTATGTCTAGGGTAAAGTTAGTTTTTAAAAGAAACTATTATTTCTAACACTTATGATTTATTCTTTAACAAGAAGAGAAACTTTGAAGAGAAACTTTTTACTTTCTACAGAGACCAACCCCATCTCTACAAAAAATACAAAAATTAGCCGGATGTGGTGGCATGTGCCTGTAGTCCCCAGCAACTCAGAAGGCTGAGATGGGGGGATCACTTGAGCCTGGGAGGCAGAGGCTGCAGTGAGCCGAGATCACACCACTGCACTCCAGCCTGGGTGACAGAGTGAAATCCTATCTCAAAAAAATATATGTATAAATTAATAAAAAATAAATAAAAGGACATGAATCCCATCACTTAATCACCCCCAAAGACCCCATCTCCAAATACCATCACACTGGGGGTTAGGTTTCAACATATGAGTTTTGGGGGTACATAAACATTCGGTCTATTGCAATAAGGGCCCAAATAGAGGTGCCAGAGGAGTGACCTACCCTGGAGAATTATCCAGGACCCACAGACCTGAGGACCGAAATGACACACTGACTTTGGCCTTGTCCCCCATCACTTCACCTAGAAGGAAAGGAGACAACGACAATATAGTGAGAAGGATAGACGCATTGGGCCCCAGCGCACTTGGGTTTGAATGCTGCTTCTGCTGTTTACTAGCTGTGTGACTTTGGGAAGTTTTCTGAACCCCCCTGAGCCGCTTTTGTGGTTTGTAATGCAGGTCTCTTGGAGGGGTGTGATGGTGTGTGCTAACTGGCCAAACTGATGCCTGCAGCATAATTAGGGCTCCATAAGTCATCCTGTATTTCATTGAATCTGACATGCCACTCATTTGAAGAGGCACCTTTACTTTAGCTCCTCTAAGAAAGGAAAACAGCTGCCAAATAAACTGACCTGCTATCAGTTGTAAGATGCACTCAGATTTCAGAGATAACAAAATGTAATACCAAAAAATGTGTATCTTACAATCAATGAAATGCAGTAGTTCTTTTTCTTCTCATTGGTGGTTTTTGTGCTTCTGGGGCTTCTGTCTCTGGAAGATAGCAGGGTACAATGACTGATGAGGCAGCCCCACTCCAGAAGTCGCCTCTGCCCAGGCACTGCCGCCTGTTCCTTTTGCCTGTGCTGCTGCCCCTGGGTGGCTTGTGCTTGAGGGTCTCAGCTTTGCCTGTGGTTTCTGGCTTCTGTCAAGGTCTGTTTGAGTCTACAAGGCTGCTCAGCCTTTCTGAGGCCAGGGAAGCCATTTTCTTTTCTTTTCTTTTTTTTAAGACAGAGTCTCGCTCTGTTGCCCAGGCTGGAGTGCAGTGGCAATCTCGGCTCACTGCAACCTCTGCCTCCCGGGTTCAAGCAATTCTCCTGCCTCAGCCTCCTGAGTAGCTGGGATTACAGGTGCCCGCCACCATGCCTGGCTAATTTTTGTATTTTTAATAGAGACAGGGTGTCACCATATTGCCCAGACTGGTCTTGAACTCCTAACCTCAAGTGATCCGCCTGCCTCGGCCTCCCAAAGTGCTGGGATTACAGGCCTGAGACACTGCACCCGGCCCAGGGAAGCCATTTTTGATCTCTCCACAGTTCCAGGGGGCAGAGCTGAGCTACAATAGATGCGCAGAGCCTGCCACTAGCCCTCTGTTCTTAGAAGGTGGGAGGTGAAAGTGAACAGGCCATGCATGAGGACAAATGTGCCCATTCCTCACCTTGCCACGAGGCCTGTTACATGCTGGCAGCTTTCCAAGTGAATTCTCTCCACCCCAGGACCTGGGAGGGAAGCAGGGCAACCCTTGGGCTCCCTGTGCTGCAGATGAGGAAACGGAGTTAGTACAGGCTAAGTGATTTGAGAGCATTACCTGCCTAATAAGTGCCTGACTAGATCCCAGGCCTATCTTAGGGGCTGCTTCTTCTGTTTAATGAGCAGTCACTGGGTGTAAGAAAGACACGATGCTGTGCAGGTGAGGCAGAGACCAGAACACAGTGCTGAGCATGTTCTAGGGATGCTGACAGGTTGGAAAAGCCTAGACCTGCACTAGTATATTTATTTAAATACTTTGCGGAAAGTATTTAAAAAATACTTTGTGAAAAAAATAAAAAAAAAGTTATATATTGGGTTAAATAACATATTTCAAACTTAATTTCACCTGGCTGGGTGTGGTGGCTCATGCCTGCAATCCCAGCACTTTGGGAGGCCAAGGCAGGCGGATCACTTAAGGTCAGGAATTCGAGACCCCCCATGTGCCTTAACTAGTACCTAGGGCACTCATGGTCAGGACTGCAGCTCAACCATGGTGGAGGGAGCCTGCTTCACTCTATCCTGAACCTCTACAGGCAGTAGCCAGGGAATTCGAGGCTGGCCAACATGGCAAAACCCTCATCTCTACTAAAAATACAAAAATTAGCTGGGCATGGTGGTATATGCCTGTAATCCCAGCTACTCGGGAAGTTGAGTCAGGAGAATCACTTGAACCTGGGAGGTGGAGGTTGTAGTGAGCCGAGATGGCGCCACTGTACTCCAGCACTCTACCTGCACTCCAGACAGAGCAAGACCCTGTCTCAAAAAAAATAAATAAGTAAAAATAATTTCATGTTTCTTTTTCCTTGTTTGATGTTACTACTAGAAAATTTCAAATTATATATATGTCTTGCAGTATATATATTTCTGCCCCCACAGTGTCCCCCACCACCCCATCCCCTGCTTTTCTCCAGCCTAGTCTCTGAGACTTCCCTGTCCTTAAACAGTGGAGTGATGGCCTGTTGGCTGCTTTCCACTATCACAGTGGGGCCCTGGGAAAGTCTGGGTCTGCAGTGGCTCGGGTGTCTGAGGGCTTCTGGGAGCTCTGGGCCATGGCTGTTTGCCCCTCGGGTCTCCCAGCTCTCCAGAGGCCTGCAGGCCTATTTCACTTTCCCTGGCTACTGCCTGTAGAGGTTCAGGATAGAGTGAAGCAGGCTCCCTCCACCATGGTTGAGCTGCAGTCCTGACCACGAGTGCCCTAGGCACTAGTTAAGGCACATGGGGGGTCTCTGAGCTTTTTGCCCACCCAGCTATGGCCTGTGTTTGGGCTTTCCCATCAGTTTTGTCCTATCCAGTGTTTTCCTTTATTTTATTTTATTTTGTTTCTGTTTTGTTTTGAGACAGGGTCTCCCTCTGTTGCCCAGGCTAGAGTGCAGTGGTGATCAGAGCTCACCGCAGCCTTAACTTCTTGGGCTCAAGAGAGCCTCCTGTCTCAGCCTCTCCAGTAGCTGGGACTATAGATGCAGGCCACCAATACAAAAAAATTTGTAGAGATGGAGATCTTGCTATGTTTCCCAGGCTGGTCTCAAACTCCTCGCATAAAGTGGCCCTCCCACCTCAGCTTCCCAAAGTACTGGGATTATAGGCATGAGCCACCATGCCCAGCTGTGTTTTTCTTCAATATATAACACATGTATGTGCTGGCTTTTGGCCACCCTTTTAAAGTAAGGCTGATAGCTATGAATCAGAAATCTGTTTCCAAAAACTTGTTGTTGCTGTTGTTTTGAGATATTCTGGCTAAATGGTTGATAGTTGTTTTTTGTTTTTTTTTTTCTGTGTGGAAGCTATATTTACATTTCAGATTGGGTGCAGTGGCTCATGCCTGCAATCTCAGCACTTTGGGAGGCTGAGTGAGAGGATTGTTTGAGGCCAGGAGTTTGAGACCAGCCTGGTCAACATAGTGAGACCTTGTCTCTACTAAAAAAAAAAATTAGCTGGGCGTGGTGGCAGCACCTGCAGTCCCAGCTACTTAGGAAGCTGAGGTAAGAGGATCCCTTGAACCTAGGAGGTCAAGACTGCAGTGAGCCATAACTGCACCATTGCACTCCAGCCTGAGTGACAGAGTGAGATCCTGTCTCTAAAAAATGAAAAATTTAAAAAGTTATATTTGCATTTCAAAACCTATTGATCCATTCAAGGACTCTCAGTTTATTCTGAAACCCTGACTGTGGACTGTGGCCCTTGGCACTTGGACAACTAGAAAAGTGGTTTTCTTTGGCAAATGTACCACAGCCCTTCTTTTCTCCTTGTTAATGGAAGAGTGTGGGTTTTGGAATCAGACAGACCTGATTTTCAGCTCTTGCTTTGGCACTAACTCTCTGGGAGACAGTCGATGAGCAAGGGTCCTAGCCTCAGCTTCCTATAGGTAAAATGGAGATAACACCTGTCTCATTGTGAAAAATAAGTGAAATAATATGTATAAAGTGACTAGTAGAGTGCTTTGTGCTTAGCAGGTAGTGCATTCAATGAATGTGACTATAGGTCGGGCGCGGTGGCTCATGCCTGTAATCCCAGCACTTTGGGAGGCTGAGGTGGGCAGATCACCTGAGGTCAGGAGTTTGAGACCAGCCTGGCTAATGTGGCGAAACTCCATCTTTACTAAAAATACAAAAATTAGCCAGGTGTGGTAGCGGGTGCCTGTAATCCCAGCTACTCAGGAGGCTGAGACAGGAGAATAGCTTGAACCCAGGAGACGGAGGTTGCAGTGAGCCAAGATTGCGCCATTGCACTCCAGCCTGGGTGACAGAGTAAGACTCTGTCTCAAAAAATAAATAAGTAAATAAATAAGTAAAATGACCATAGGATGTACTATCATGTTCTTGAATAATATTTTAAGAACATGGGAAAATTTGCATGATATGGGAATTGATGGGAAAAAAAGAGAATATGTAATCATTTGTAGTGGGTTCATAACACTGTAAAACAGAAAATTGTGTACACACAGGAATTGGCTGAAAATACACCAACATGTTTGCAGATGCTGTAATTGGGTGGGGTTATAAGTGATTGTTGTTTTCTTCCTTTTATATTTTTATCTTTTAAAATTTCTATAACAAACAGTTATTATTTTTATCAGCAGTAAAAAAACCCCACCATTTGTGTGTCTATTCCGGGTCTTATCATCATGGAAGAAATGTTTTCTTTAAATTGTATTTATAAAGACATAAGTTCCTTGTGTGTAAAACCTATGCCTTTTGGTGAAGAAAAAATTCCTCGTTTCTTCAAGTTGTTAAAATATTAAAGGCATTTCTTATTCTGTTTAAATCCCTGGGTCAACTGCTGCTGTGGAAACTATTGTAATGGATATTCTACGAAAGGATAAATGCAACTATTAAAAATTATTGAACGAGTGTACCTGCTATGGTGAAAAAATATATATTGTACAGTATATGTAATAAACCTTTCCCCTCCCCAAGAAATAATCACTGTATATTTTTCCAGAATGTTACCATGCATATACCAACCTATATGTGTATTTTTTATTTAGTTTTATAGAAGAGAATAAGTTATATACTTTTTTATGATCTTTTAAAAATATTTTATTAATGTATAATTCACATACTATAAAATCCCCTCATTTAAATAGTATAGTTCAGTGATTTTTGTTTTTCTTTTTTTTGTGTGAGATGGGGTCTCACTCTGTTGCCCAGGCTCAAATGCAGTGGCATGACCTCAGCTCACTGCAGCCTCGACCTCCCGGGTTCAAGCAATCCTCCCACCTCAGCCTCCCTAGTACTTGGGACTACAGCCATGCGCCACCACGCCTGGCTATCTTTTGTAATTTTTGTAGAGATGGGGTTTCACTATGTTTCCCAGGCTGGTCTCGAACTCCTGGGCTCAAGCAATCTGCCTGCCTCAGCCTCCCAAAGTGCTGAGATTATAGATGTGAGTCGCCATACCCAATTCAGTTCAGTGATTTTCAAGGTTAATTTATACAGTTGTGCAACCATCACCACAGTCCAGACACTCCCCATGGTGCTTTCTCACTCAGCACTGCCTCTTGGAGATGGTTCCGCATAAGTGAGTATGGATCGCTCTCATTGTTTTCAGTGGTTTGCTGGTTTTCCATCACATGGATGCACCATCATTTATTTAACTAGTGCCCCACTGGTGAATCCCAGTTTTTTTGCTACTATTAACTGGGCTTCAGAAAAAATCCCTGTACATACATCTTTACACCCATGAACATGAATGTATCTGTAGGGTTCGTTACCAGTGAAGGAATTGCTGCATTAATGAATATGTGCTTTTATAATTTAAAAGACTTAAAATTACTTCTAATTAACATTCCTACGTTAGTGTTTGAAAAAAACCATTTGTTCAACTAGGACTTTAAAACAATCTAATAGGATAAAAACTGCATAACCAAATTTGATGTAAGAAGTGACAGAGAGGTCAGGCATGGTGGCTTATGCCTGTAATACTACCACTTTGGGAGGCTAAGGTGGGAGGACTGCTTGAGGTCAAGAGTTCAAGACCAGCCTGGGTGACATAGTGAGACCCCCATCTCTAAAAAAATTTTTTTAAAAAGTTAGCCAGATGTCATGGCACACACCTGTAGTTCCAGCTACTCAAGAGGCTGAGGCAGGAGAATTCCTTGAGCCCGGGAGGTCAAGGCACCAGTGAACCAAGATTGTACCACTGCATTCCAGCCTGGGTGACAGAATGAGACACTGTCTTTTTTTTTTTTTTTTTTTGAGATGGAGTCTGTCTCTGTCGCCCAGGCTGGAGTGCAGTGGTGTGATCTGGGCTCACTGCAAGCTCCACCTCCTGGGTTCACACCATTCTCCTGCCTCAGCCTCCCAAGTAGTTGGGACTACAGGCACCCGCCACTGCGCCTGGCTAATTTTTTTGTATTTTTAATAGAGACGGCGTTTCACCATGGTCTCGATCTCCTGACCTCGTGATCCACCCGCCTTGGCCTCCCAAAGTGCTGGGATTACAGGCGTGAGCCACGGCGCCCGGCCTGACATTGTCTTAAAAAAAAAAAAAAAGAGGAATAATAATGATAAGAAGAGAAGAAGTGGTAGAGGTATATTTGTGCATTTGTATATATGTATGTGTGTGTATACAAACACAGATTTTTTTTCCTAATGTTTATAAAGTATATGTCTTTTTTTTTTTTTTTTTTTTGACGGAGTTTCACCCTTGCCACGCAGGCTAGAGTGCAATGGCGTGATCTCGGCTCACTGCAACTTCCGCCTCCTGGGTTCAAGCGATTCTCCTGCCTCAGCCTCCTGAATTGCTGAGATTACAGGTACCTGCCACCACGCCCAGCTAATTTTTGTATTTTTAGTAGAGATGGGGTTTCACCATGTTGGCCAGGCTGGTCTCGAACTCCTGATCTCAGGTAGATCCACCTGCCTCGGCTTCCTAAAGTGCTGGGATTACAGGCGTGAACCACCGTGCCCGGCCATGTCTGCTATTTGTTAAGTCTCTGTATCCCTGGAAACCACACAATTTACATATGTGAGAGTTAATACATTAGACATCACTATTTCTATGGAGCTTTTAAAATGAGAAAAACCTGCTGGATACACACACACACACACACACACACACACACACACGTATATCCAAAAGAAAGGAAATAAGTATATTGAAGAAATATTTGCCCTCCTGTTTACTGCAGCACTATTCCTGATGGCCAAGATACAGAATCAACATAAGTGTCCATCAATGGATGAATAAAGAAAATGTAATGTATATACACAATGGAATATTATTTAGCTATAAAAAATGATAAAATCCTGTCATTTGCAGCAACATGGATGGAATGGAGGTCATCATGTTACGTGAAATAAGCCAGGCACAGAAAGACAAATGCCACATATTTTCACTCATGTGGAAGCTAAAAACAAAAGTGGATCTCATGGAGCTAGAGGGTAGAATGATAGTTAACAGAGGCTGGGAAGGGGGCTGGGGAAGATGAAGAGAGGTTGGCTAATGGGTACAAACATACAGCTAGACAGAGGGAATAAGATCTAGTAGTTGATAGTACTGCAGGGGAATTATAGTTAACAATAATGTATTGTATATTTCAAAATAGCTAGAAGACTTATAATGTTCCTGACACAAAGTAGATATAAATGTTTGGGGTGATGGGTGTCTGATTTTCTCTTTACATGTTGTATACATGTAATAAAAATATCACCTGAGGCTGGGCGTGGGGCTCACGCCTGTGACTCCGGTACTCTGGGAGGCTGAGGTGGGAGAATAGCTTGAGGCCGGGAGTTTGAGACCAGCTTGGGCCACAGACGGGGATCCTGTCCCAAAAGAAGAGGGGTGGGGGGAAGAAAGAGAATAAGAAATAAATTAAATTTTAAAAATCACATGTACCCCCAAAATGTGTACAACTATGATGTATCAATTAAAAAAAACCTCCCAACAATGAGAAAAACCAAAGCTAAATGGAGGACCGGACACTTGATTGACGGTGACCGGGGACTGTGCGTCTTGAGCCGGTTGTGCTCAGGTCCCGTCCTCTCTTGGAATCTCGCTGTGGGCCAGCAGGTGGCGCTTGTGCTCCCCGTGGCCGCGATCCGTGAAACTGGATTTAATATAGTAACCCGATGTTGCCCTGAACGTATAATTTTCAAACCTTCCAGTCCACCACAAGGAAAACCTCTGAGGGTTTTCTTCTGGGAAGAGCAATTAGCCTAACCTCTTAGGAGGAGAAATTGCATCGCTGAGCTTGTCTGGGAAAGTAACATACCCTCCCAAGAGCAGTCTTGGGGAGGGCGGAGAGAAACCGCCAAGCAGCCTGTGGGAAGAGGGAGGGGTGCTGGAGAAGGGCTGGGAACGGCAGGGTAGGATTTGGGGCTTGGAGTGGGAAGTATCCTAGGTCTGAGGACAGCAAGTCCTGGGCCTGTGGGCTTCTGGGCTTAGGCCGGAGGGTAACAGAGACCGAATGGGTGCAAGATTACTTGGGTGGGCTGAAGATGCTCTGCCCAGCCCAGGCCAGGCTGGGAGAGCCCCTCCTTCGCCCACCTACTGTGACTAAATGCCAGGTACCGGTGACACAGCCGTGACAAGACAGGCCTGGTCCCTGCCCTCACAGAGCCTGCAGGACGGGGGGGGGGGGGGGGGGGGCCAGGAAATAGCAGCGACCAGGATCTAAGGGGGTTGTTGAGGTGTGTTTGGGGAGGGAGTAGGGCAGCTTTCTCAAGGGGGCCAGGCCACTGCCCAGACTCTAGACTCCCTGGGATAGGGAGACTAGACTGGAAGGAGCCATCGGGGAATAGGGATCAGCTGAACCAGGGCAAGGGGAGAGTGGCTACTGGTGGTCATAGGGCAAGAGCAGGGAGCTTCGAGCTGGGGCATGCCCAGCCTGAGCCTGTGGGAGGGGAGCGTGGCGCCCTGTGCCCTGGGCACAAATGAGGCTGGGAGGGGTGTGTCCTATTTGGAAGAAGAGGCCTTGCTTTGGCAAAGGCCGTAGTTGGGAAGAGAGGGAGAGAGAGAGGCAGGGAGATAAAGAGAAAGGGAAGAGAGAAAGAGAATTATTTTGTCTCTACCCTCAGGGACAGTGTAATCTTGGTGGAAAGTGAAAATGTGCCAGTGTACAAGTGCACACACACACACACACACACACACAAAGACTGTTACCATAAGGTTGTCAGCAACTGGAGCCAAGGGAAGCATCCAGATGGCTGAGCCTATATGACCTTGGGCAAATACTTAACCTCCCTATACCTCAGTTTCTTCATCTGTAAACTGGGAGCAATATTAGTATTGACCTCATAGGGCTGTTAAGAGGATTAAACACAATAATGCTTTTGAAGCATGCAGCATAGTCCCTGGCAGCTAGTAAGGTCTCACAAGTGATAGTTGTTGTCATTCATCATGATCATTAATATCAGTTGTCATCTGCTGGAAAATGAGGGATAAGAAAAGGTGGGATATGGATAGGCACAGCCAAGACAAATGCGCGGGATGGGGAAAGCAATTCAAGCTGGAAAGGAAAGAACTCGTGGGAACAAAGGTGAAGAGGTAGGAGGGTGAGATTCTAAGTCCTCGCTGCTCAAAGTGTGGTCCGAGGACTCACCAGCAGCAGCTGCTCCTGGGTGCTTGTTAGAAGTGCAGAATCTTGGACCCCAGCCCAGGTCTCCTCACCCAGAATCTGCAACTTTTCAAGCTGTTCAGGTGATTTGTTTGCATGGGGGAGTTTGAGAAGCACAGCTCTCAGCCATAACTCATGGGAGTGAATGATGCTGGTGCCACAGTGGGAGCAGCAGAGAGAAGGCTACAAAGGGATGGGGACCAATCAGTACATGTCCCTGAAATAGTTCCACATGCAAGTTACTGCCCAGGATTCAATATTTGTTACAGGCCGGGCGCGGTGGCTCAAGCCTGTAATCCCAGCACTTTGGGAGGCCGATGTGGGCGGATCACAAGGTCAGGAGATCGAGACCATCCTGGCTAACACGGTGAAACCCCGTCTCCACTAAAAATACAAAAAAAAATTAGCCGGGCGTAGTGGTGGGTGCCTGTAGTCCCAGCTACTCGGAGAGGCTGAGGCAGGAGAATGGCGTGAACCCGGGAGGCGGAGCTTGCAGTGAGCCAAGATCGCGCCACTGCACTCCAGCCTGGGGGACAGAGCAAGACTCCGTCTCAAAAAAAAAAAAAAAAAAAAAAAAAAAAAAAAAAAAATTTGTTACAATTTTTTCCCTTTGAGGTAAAACCTATATACAATGAAATATACATATGAACTGTACCTCTGAGTTTTAACAAGTGCACATCTACCAATGTAAACTTGGACTCCAGTCAAGATATAAAACCTGACCAGCCACCCGGAAAGTTCCCTCATACCTCTTCCTAACTGATCCCTGCTCCAGTCCCTAGAGGCAGCAGTTGTTTTGACTTATTTTCTGCAATATAAATTACTTTGCCAGTTTTAGAACTCCGTACCCATGGAATCATATGATAGGTACTCTTGTGTAACCCTTCATTTATGCAGCATAATGTTTTTAGACACATCTGGGTCACTGTATCAGTCATCTGTCCCTTTTTATTGCTGTGTGCTATTCCGTTGTATAGGTACGTCACAGTTTGTTTATCCACTATGCTGTTTCTGATTTTTGGTTATTGTAATTAGGCTGCTAGGAAAATTTCTGTATGTCTTTTTGTGAACATACATTTATATTTCTCTTGGATAAATACCTAGAAGTGGGAGTGCTAGGTCATGGGGTAGGTTATGTTTAGTTTTATAAGAAACCACCAGCCCTATTCCAGAGTGGCTGTACTATTTTATGCTTTTACCAACTGTATTAATCAGCTCAAGCTGCCATAACAAAATACCATAGGCAGGATGGCTTAAACAACAGACATTTATTTTCTCACAGTTCTGGAGGCAGGAAGCCCCAGGTCAGGGTGCCAGGGCGAGGGCTTTCTTCTAGCCAAGAAGGCCCCTGCCATCTTGCTGTGTGCTTACATGACCTGTTTTTTAAGTGTGTGAGTGGAGACAGAGAGAGAGAGAGAGAGAGAGAGAGAGAGAGTGTGCTCTTTAGTGTCTTTTCTTATAAGGACATTAATCCTATTGAATCAGGGCCCAGCCTTTATTATTTTATTTAACCTTAATCTTAACTTTAATGGTCTTATCACCAAATACTGTCACACGGGGGGTTTCAAGATAAGAATTTTGGAGGGACACAAACAATCAGTCTGTAACACCAACAATGTGTGAAAGTTCCAGTTTTGTCAGGTATTTTAATTTTAGCCATTCCTGTGGGTGTACAGGATATTTCATTGTGGTTTTATTTCCCTGATGACTAATGATGCTGATGATCTTATTTTTTCCATTTTAAAAATTGCGGTAATATACACATAACATAAAATGTACCAACTTAACCATTTTCTTTTTTTTCTTTTTTTTTTGAAACAAGATCTCACTCTGTTGCCCAGGCTGGAGTACAGTGGTACGATCATGGCTCACTGCAGGCTTGACCTCCAGGGCTCAAGCAGTCCTCCTGCCCAGCCTCCCAAGTAGCTGAGCAGCTGGGACACAGGTGTGCACTACCACACCTGGCTAATTATCTTTATTTTTATTTTTGTAGAGGCAGGGTCTCCCTATGTTGCCCAGGCTGGTCTTGAACTCCCAGCTCAACTGATCCTCTTGCCTCAGCCTCTCAAACTGTTGGGATCACAGGTTAAGATGAGGCCACCATGGCCGCCTCATCTTAATCATTTTTTAAGTGCACAGTTTAGTGGTTTTAAGTGCATTCATAAAGTGCAACCAATCACCACCATCTGTCTCTAGAACACTTTTTATCTTGTAAAACTGAAACTCTATACTCACTAACCAATAATTCCCCATACCTCCATATCCTGGCCCTAGAAACCAACATTCTACTTTGTTTCCATGGTTTTGACTACTCTAGGTACTTCATAAACTCACACATTATTTGTCCTTCTGTGACTGGCCTATTTCATGTAGCAAGATGTCCTCAAGGCTCATTCATGTTGTGGCATGTCAGAGGGTTTTTTATTTTTTTAATTTTCAAGGCTAAATAATATTCTGGTTTTTTTTCTTTTTTCTTTTTTTTCGAGATGAAGTTTTGCTCTTGTTGCTCAGGCTGGAGTGCAATGGCACAATCTTGGCTCACTGCAACTTTTACCTCCCAGGTTCAAGAGATTCTCCTGCCTCAGCTCCCGAGTAGGATTACAGGCATGAGCCATGATGCCTGGCTCACTTTGTATTTTTAGTAGAGGCGGGGTTTCTCCATGTTGGTCAGGCTGGTCTCAAACTCCTGACCTCAAATGATCCACCTGCCTTGGCCTCCCAAAGTGCTGGAATTACAGGTGTGAGCTGCTACACCTGGCCAAGGCTAAATAATATTCTGTTACATGTATATACCACATTATGCTTATCCATTCACTCAGTGATGGACATTCGGGTTACCTCCACATTTTAGCTATTGTGAATAATGATGCTATAAACATGGTGTAAAAATATCTGAGACCCTTATTTCAATTCTTTTGGGTATATACCCAGAAATGAAATTACTAGATCATATAGTAATTCTATTTTTAATTTTCTGAGAAACAGTAAATGCATCATTTTGCATTCCCAACAACATTGAACAAAGTTTCCAATTTCTCCACATTTTCAGCAACACTTGTTATTTTCTGTTTGTTAGTTTAGTTTCGTTTTTTTAATAGTGACCATCCTAATGTGTGTGAGTGGTATCTCATTATAGTTTTGATTTGTATGCCCCTAATTAGTGTGTTCATCCATTATTGCATTGCTATAAAGAAATACCTGAGCCTGGGCAATTTATAAAGGAAAGAGATTGAATTGGCTCACTGTTCTGCAGGCTGTACAGGAAGCATGGCACTGGCATCTGCTCAGCTTCTAGTGAGGCCTCAGGAAGCTTTCAACCATGGTGGAATGTAAAGGGGGAGCAGGCATGTTCTATGGTGAAAGTGGAGCAAGAGAGAGAGGGTGGAGGTGTCACACACTTTCAAACAACCAGATCTCATAGGAACTCAGAGTGAGAACTCACTTATCACCAAGGAGACAGCACTAAGCCACTTATGAGGGATCCACCCACACACAGTGGTGGGGACTCCCACCAGGCCCCACCTCCAACACTGGGGATTACATTTTGACATGAGATTTGGAGGAGACAGACATCCAAACCGTATTATTCCACTGCATCCCCCTAAATATCATGTTCTTCTCACACTGCAAAATACAATCATTCCCTGCCAGTAGTCTTCAAAAGTCTTAACTCGTTAGAGCATCAGGTCCAAAGTCCTGTCTCATCTGAGTCTCATCTCCTTCCATCTCTTTGGCTGTACAATCAAATCAAGTTATTTACTCCAAAGATAAAATGGCAGTACAGGCATTGGGTAAACATTGTCATTCCAAAAGGGAGAAATTGGCCAAAAGAAAGAGGCTGAAGGCTCCATGCATGTCTGAAACTCAACAGGGAAGACATTAAACCTCAAAGTTCCCAAATGATACTTGACTCCATGACTCCATGTCTTGTATCCAGAACACACTGATGCAAGGGGTGGGCTCCCAAAGCCTCAAGCATCTTTGCCTCTGTGGCTTTACAGGGTGCAGCCTCCATGTCTGCTCTCACAGATTGAGGTTGAGTGCCTGTGGCTTTTCCAGACTCAGGATGCAAGCTGCCCATGGCTCTACCATCCCGGGGTCTGGAGGGCAGCAGACCCCTTCCCACAGCTCCACTAGCCAGTGCCCTGGTAGGGACTCTGTGTGGGGCTCCAACCCCACCTTTCCCCTTGGTGCTGGCCTAGTAGAGGTTCTCCATAAGGGCTCTGCCCCTGCAGGAGGCTTTTGCCTGGACACTCAGGCTTTCTGGAACATCCTTTGAAATCCAGCAGGAAGCTGGCAGCCTCCTTTACTTTTGCACTCTGTGAGCCTGCAGGCTTAACACCACGTGGAAGCACCAAGGCTTATAGCTTGCACCCTCTGGAGTGGTAGCCCAAGCTGTATCTGGGCTCCTCTGAGTTGAGGCTGGAGCTGAAGCAACTGGAATGCGGGGAGTAGCCTCCTGAGGCAGAGCAGGGCAGCTGCATTCTGGGCCTGCCCCCTAAAATGATTCTTTCCTCCTAGGCCTCTGGGTCTATAATAGGAGAGGGTTTCTCCAAGATTTCTGAAATACCTTCAAGGCCTTTTCCCCATTGTCTTAGATATTAGCACTTGGCTCCCTTTTAGTTGTGCCAATCTGTCTAGCAAGTGGTTGCTCTGCAGCCTGCTTATATTTCTTGCCTGAAAATGATTTTTATTTTTCTGCCACAGGGCCAGTTTGCAAATTTTCCAAACTTCCATGCTCTGCTTCCCTTTTAAATATAAGTTCCAACTTTAAGTCATTCTTTTTCTCCTGCATCTGATTTAGACTGTTAGAAGCAGCCACATCACTCCTATATTTATTTTTTCCTAAAAAAAAATTTTTTTTTTGAGACAGAGTCTCGCTCTGTCACCCAGGCTGGAGTGCAGTGGAATGATCATGGCTCACTGCAGCCTTGACCTCCCAGGCTCAAGTGATCCTCCGGTCTCACTCAGTCTCCTGAGTGGCTGGGACCACAGGCATGTACTGCCATGTCTGGCTAATTTTTAAATCTTTTGTAGAGATGGGGTCTCACTATTTACCCAGGCTGAACTCCTGGGCTCAAGCAATACTTCAGCCTTGGCCTCCCAAAGTGCTGGGATTACAGATGTGAGCTACCATGCCTGGCTACATGCCACTTCTTGAATGCTTTGCTGCTTAAAAATTTCTTCCATCTGATACCCTGGGTCATTACTCTTATGTTCAAACTTCCATAGATTCTAAGGACATGAACACAATGCAGCCAAGTTCTATGCTAGGGCATAACACAAGTGACTTTAATCCAGTTCTCAATAACTTACTCATTTCCATCTGAACCTCATCAGCCTGGCCTTCACTGGCTATATCTCTCAGTATTTTGGTCACGACCATTTAATCAGCATCTAAGAAGCTCCAAATTTTCCCTCATCATCCTGTCTTCTTCTGAGCCCTCCAAACTCTTCCAACCTAGAAGACTAGAGTAAATAACTGATCCTTCAATGCAAAAACAAAGGAGACATCCACAAGAAACAACAGCAAACAGGGAACCATGACCTTCTATAATGGACAAAGTAAGGAACCAGTGACTGACTCTAATGAGACAGTGATACATGAGCCCCTTGACCAATAGTTCAAAATAGCAGTTTCAAGGAAATGCAGTGATCTCCAAGATAACACATAAAATCAATTCAGAAATGTTTGAGAATTTTTCTTTTTTTTTGAGACAGAGTTTTGCTCTTTTGCCCAGGCTGGAGTGCAGTGGCATGATCTCAGCTCACTGCAACCTCTGCCTCCCAGGTTCAAGTGATTCTCCTGCCTCAGCCTCTGAGTAGCTGGGATTACAAGTGCCTGCCACCACGTCAAACTAATTTTTGTATTTTTAGTAGAGACAGGGTTTCTCCACGTTGGTCAGGCTGGTCTTGAATTCCTGACCTCAGGCGATCCACCCACTTCAGCCTCCCAAAGTGCTGGGATTACAGGTGTGAGCCACTGTGCCTGGCCAAGAAAAACTTAACAAACAGATTGAAATAATAATAAAAAAATCAAACAAACAGAAATCTTGCAACTGAGAAATACATTTGCCAAACAGAAAAATGCACTAGAGGCTCTTAACAGCAGAACAGATTAAGTGGAGGAAATAATTAGTGAGCTTGAAGACAGGCTAATAAAAAATACGGCCATAGGAGAAAAAAGAAGAATGAAAAGGAATGAAAATTATCTACAAGATATAGAAAATTACCTCTAAACACGAAATCTAAGAATTATTGGTATTCAAGAGGGATATGTACAAGAGCAAAGGGCAGAAACCCTATTCAAAGAAATAATGCCAGAAAACTTTCCAAAACTTGAGCAATATATAAATATCCAGTACAGGAAGGTCAGAGAACATCAAATAGATTCTACCGAAATAAGAGCACCCCAAGGCATATAATAATTTTCTCTCAAAAGTCTAAGATAAATAAAGGATCCTAAAAGCAGCAAGAAAAAAGCAAATAACATATAAAGGAGCATCAATTTGTCTGGCAATAGACTGCTCAATGGAAACCACACTGGCCAGGAGGGAATGGGATGACATTTTCAAAGTGCTGGAAAAAACAAAACAAAACAAAATAACCCTGCCATCCAGGAATACTGTATCCAGCCAAGTTGTCCTTCAAATATTAAGGAGAGATGGAATCTTTTTCAGACAAACAAAAGCAGAGAGAATTCACCACCACCAGACTCATCTTACAAGAAATGCTAAAGAGAGTTCTTCAACTGGAAGGAAAAAAACCACCCCACTAACATGCAAAAAGAAAACATTTGGAGGTATAAAATCCACTGGTAAAATTAAATACATGGACAAACCCAGAATATTCTAATATTGTAAATGTGGTGTGCAATTCATGCATAACTCCAGTATGAAACCTAAAGAGCAAATCTATCAAGAACAATATAGCTACAGCAGCCTAGTAAGAGACAGGCAGTATAAAAATATGTAAATTGAGACAATAAAAAGACAAAATGTGGGGAGGATGGAGTTCAAGTGTAGGATTTTTTTCATTTTTGTTTCTATTATTTTCTTTGTGATCTATAACTTTGTGATAAGTTGCCACCTCTGTAAAATGACTTGTTATATTTATAAGCTGTTTTCTGTAAGCCTCATAGTAACCACAATGCAAAAACCTATAATAGATTCACTGAAAATAAAAAGCAATGAATTAAAACATACTACCAGAGAAAACCAATTAACCACAAAGGAAGACAGTAAGAGAGAGAAAGGAAGAGAGGAGTTACAAAACAACCAAAAAACAAGCAACAAAATGGCAGTGGTAAGTTCTTACTTATCAAAATAACCCTGAATGTAAATGAATTAAATTCTCCAATTAAAAGGCATAGAATGGCTAAATGGATAAAGAAACAAGACCCAACTATATGTTGCCTACAAAAAAACCCATTTCACCTATAAAGACACATATAGAGCCCAGAGATTGAGGCTGCTGTGAGCTATGATTGTATCACTGCACTCCAGCTTAGAAGACAGAATGATACTTTTTTTTTTTTTTTTTTGAGATAAACATAGACTGGGCTGGGCACGGTGGCTCATGCCTGTAATCCTAGCACTTTGGGAGGCCAAGGTGGGTGGATTACCTGTGGTCAGGAGTTCGAGACCAGCCTGGCCAACATGGTGAAACCCTGTCTCTACTAAAAACAAAAATTAGCCAGGTGTGGTGGTACATGCCTGTAATCCCAGCTACTCGGGAGGCTGAGGCAGGGGAATTGCTTGAGCCAGGGAGGTGGAGATTGCAGTGAGCCAAGATTATGTCACTGCAGCCTGGCCGACAGAGCAAGACTCTGTCTCAAAAAAAAAAAAAAAAAAAAAAGATACACATAGACTGGAAGTGTGTCGAGTTAAAATAAGATATACTATGCAACTGGAAACCAAAAAGGGAAGTAGATATGTTTATATCAGATAAAATAGACTACAAGTCAAAGACTATAAAAAGCCGGGCGCGGTGGCTCACGCCTGTAATCCCAGCACTTTGGGAGGCCAAGGTGGGCGGATCACCTGAGGTCAGGAGTTCAAGACCAGCCTGGCCAACATGGTGAAACTCCATCTCTACTAAAAAATACAAAAATTAGCTGGGCGTGGTGGCGCATGCCTGTAATCCCAGCTACTCGGGAGGCTGAGGCATGAGAATTGCTTGAACCAGGAAGCGGAGGTTGCAGTGAGCCAAGATTGCTCCACTGTACTCCAGTCTGGGCAGCAGAACGAGACTCTGACTCAAAAAAAAAAAAAAAAGACTACAAAAAGAGACAAAGAAGGTCACTATATGATGATAAAGGGGTCGATTCAGCAAGATGATACAACAATTATAAATATCTATGCACCTAACATTAGAGCTCCCAAATATATAAACCAAACATAAATCTATCTAAAGGGAGAGACAGACTACAATATAATAATAGTAGGGAATGTCAACACTCTACTCTCAGTAATGCACAGAACATCCATACAGTATATTAACAAAGAAACATTAAACTACACACTAAACAAAGTAGACCTAACTAATATTTACAGAATATTTCATCCAACTGCTGCGGAATGCACATTCTTTTCATAAGCATATGGAACATTCTCCAGAGTAGAGCATGTCTTAGGCCACAAAACAAGTCTCAACAAATTCAGAAAAGAAGAAATAATATCAAGTATCCTTTCTGGCTACAATGGAATAAAACTAGAAATCAATAACAAGAAGAACCTCAGAAACTACACAAATACATGGAAACTAAGCAACATGCTCCTGAATGATGAATGTCACAGTGAACAAATTAAGAAAAAAATGAAAATAGTCTCTCAAAACAAATTAAAAGGAAATATACCATAATCTGTGGGATACATCAAAGGCAATACTAAGAAGGAAATTTATACAACAAACAACTATATCAAAAAAGCAGAAAGATTCCAAATAAATAACCTAATGATGCACCTCAAGAAACTAGAAAAGCAATAACAAACCAAACCCTAAATTAGAAGGAAATAAATAACAAAGATTAGAGCAGAAATAAATGAAATTGAGATTTAAAATAATACAGAAGATCAATGAAACAAAAAGTTGATTCTTTTGAAAAAACAAAATCAACAAACATTTAGCTAGACTATCTAAGAAAAAAAGAGAAAAGACCCAAGTAAACAAGATCAGAAACTGAAAAGGAGACATAAGTGAGACTACAGAAGTTCAAAGAATCATTAGAGCCTATTATAAACAACTATGTGCCAACAAATTGGAAAACCTAGAAGAAATGGATAAATTCCTGAACATATACACCTATCAAGACTGAACTATGAAGAAAATAGAAAACCTGAACAAGCCAATAATGACTAATGAAATTGAAGCTGTAACAAAGAGTCTCCCATCAAGAAAAGCCCAGAACATAATACCTTCACTGAGGAATTCTACCAAACATTTAAACAAGAATTAATACCAATTCCATGCAAACTGTTCAATAAAACTGAAGAAGAGGGAATACTTCCAAACTTGTTCTACAAGGTCGTCATTACCCTGATACCAAAACTAAAGGACATGATAAGAAAAGAAACAACAGGCTAATATCACTGATAAAAATAGATGCAAAATCCCTCAACAAAATACTAGCAAACTGAATTCAATAACACATTAAAAAGACCATTTGGCGGCTGGGCACAGTGGCTCACGCCTGTAATCCCAGCATTTTGGGAGGCTGAGGGAGGTGGATCATGAGGTCAGGAGATTGAGACCATCCTGGCCAACATGGTGAAACCCCTTCTCTACTACAAATACAAAAATTAGCTAGGCATACTGGCACGTGCCTGTAGTCCCAGCTACTCGGGAGGCTGAGGCAGGAGAATCGCTTGAACCTGGGAGGCAGAAGTTGCAGTGAGCCGAGATTGCACCACTGCACTCCAGCCTGGGGACAGAATGAGGCTCCGTCTCAAAAAAGAAAAAAACCATTTGCCATGACCAAGTGGGATTCATCCTAGAGACATAAGGATGGTTCAACATTTGCAAATCAATAAATGTGATACATCACATTAACAGAACCATAAGACAATTTCAATCAAGGCTGAAAAAGTATTCAATAAAATTCAACATCCCTTTATGATAAAAACTCTCAACAAATTGGGTAGAGAAGGAACATATCTCAAAATAATACAGGCCATATCTGACAAACTGTCAGCTAACATCATACTCAACAGGGAAAAATGGAAAGCCTTTTCTTTAAGATGTGGAACATGACGAGAATGCCCACTCTCAACCTTTTAATCAACATAATATTGGAAGTACTGGCCACAGCAAGTAGGAAAGAGAAAGAAATAAAGGGCATCCAAATTGGAATGAAAGAAATCAAATTAGCTTTGTTCACAGATGACATAATTTTACACTTAGAAAAATCTCTAGATCCCACCAAAAAACTGTTAGAACTGATAAATGAATTCAGTAAAGTTGCAAAATCAATGTACAAAAATCAGTAGCATTTACATACATCAACAGCAAACAATCTACAAAAGAAATCAAGAAAGCAATCCCATTTATAATAGCTACAAAGAATATAAAATACCTAGGAATCAATTTTTTTTTTTTTTTTTTGAGACAGAGTCTTGCTCTGTCACCCAGGCTGGAGTGCAGTGGCTCAATCTTGGCTCACTGCAAGCCTCCCAAGTTCAAGTGATTCTTCTGCCTCAGCCTCCTGAGTAGCTGGGACTACAGGCACATGCCACCATGCCCGGCTAATTTTTTGTTGTTGTTTGTATTTTTAGTAGAGATGCAGTTTCACCATATTGGCCAGGCTGGTCTCGAACTCCTGACCTCGTGATCTGCCCACCTCAGCCTCCCAAAGTGCTGGGATTAAAAGCGTGAGCCACTGTGCCTGGACCCTAGGAATCAATTTAACCAAACAAGTGAAAGCTCTATACAAGGAAAACTATAAAACTTTGATAAAAGAAATTGAAGAGGACACACGAAAAAGGAAAAGATAGTCCCTGCTCATGGATTGGAAGAATTAACATTGTTAAAATGGCAATACTACCTAAAGCAATTTATAGCTTGAACACAAGCCCTTTCAAAATATTAATGATATTATTCACAGTAATAGGAAAAAAAACCCTAAAATTTATATGGAATCACAAAAGATCCCAAATAGCCAAAGCAATACTGAGCAAAAAGCACAAAGCTGGTGGCATCACATCCCACTATCTGATTTCAAAATATACTACAAAGTTGTAATAACCAAATCAGCATGGTACTGCCATAAAACAGATACATAGATCAATGGGAACACAACAGAGAACTCAGATACAAAATCCATTCATTTATAGCCAACTAATTTTCAATGAAGGTGCCATGAATATACACTGGAGAAAGAAAAGTCTTTTCAATAAATGGTGCTGAGGAAACTGGATAACCATATGCAAAATAATAAAACTAGACCCCTATTTCTTACCATATATAAAAATGGATTAATTACTTAAGTCTATGACCTGAAACTATGAAACTACTAGAAGAAAACATTGGGAAACACTCCAGGACATTGGTCTGGGCAAAGATTTTTTGTGTAAGACTCAAAAGCACAGGCAATAAAAGCAAAAATAGACAAAGGATTACAGCTAGCTAAAAGGCTTCTGCACAGCAAAAGAAACAATCAACAAAGTAAAGAGGTAACCCCCAGAATGAGAGAAAATATTTGCAAACTACTCATCCAACAAGGGATTAATAACCAAATATATAAGGAGTCCAAACAACTTAATAGCCAAAAACAAAAAATCTGATTTAAAAATGGGAAAAACATCTGAACAGACATTTCTCAAAAGAAGACACACAAATGGTGTATGAAAAAATGCTCCACATCACTAATCATCAAAGAAATACAAATCAAGGCTGGGCTCGGTGGCTCACGCCTGTAATCCCAGCACTTTGGGAGGCCAAGGTAGGTGGCTCAATGAGGTCAGGAGATTGAGACCATCCTGGCTAACACGGTGAAACCCCATCTCTACTAAAAATACAAAAAATTAGCCAGGCGTGGTGGTGGGTGCCTGTAGTCCCAGCTACTCAGGAGGCTCAGGCAGGAGAATAGCATGAACTCGGGAGGTGGAGGTTGCGGTGAGCCGAGATCATGCCACTGCACTCCAGCCTGGGCGACAGAGCGAGACTCTGTCTCAAAAAAAAAAAAAAAAGAGAAAGAAAAAAGAAAAGAGGCCGGGCACGGTGGCTCACGCCTGTAATCCCAGCACTTTGGGAGGCCGAGGCGGGCGGATCACGAGGTCAGGAGATCGAGACCATCCTGGCTAATACAGTGAAACCCCGTCTCTACTAAAAATACAAAAAATTAGCCAGGCGTGGTGGTGGGCGCCTGTAGTCCCAGCTACTCGGGAGGCTGAGGCAGGAGAATGGCGTGAACCTGGGAGGCGGAGCTTGCAGTGAGCCGAGATCGCGCCACTGCACTCCAGCCTGGGCGACAGAGCGAGACTCCGTCTCAAAAAAAAAAAAAAAAAAAGAAAAAAGAAAAGAAACACAAATCAAAACAACAGTGAGATCATCTCACTCCACTTAAAATGGCTTTTATCAAAAAGGGATGCTGCTGAGGATATGGAGAAAGGGGAACCCTCATAGACTGTTGGTGGGAATGTAAATTAGTATAACCACTATGAATAGCACTTTTTGAGCTATTTTTAGCACAAAAAACTAAAAAGAGAACCACCATTTGATCCAGCAATCCACTACTGGGTATATATCCAAAAGAAAAGAAATCAATATATCAAAGAGATATCTGCACTCCTATATTTATCACAGCACTATTCACAATAGCCAAAAAATGGAATTGATGGAACCTAAGTGTCCATCAGTGGAGGAATGGATAAAGAAGATGTGGCAACCATTAAAATCCTACAAGAAAACCTAGGCAATACCATTCAGGACATAGGCGTGGGCAAGGACTTCATGTCTAAAACACCAAAAGCAATGGCAACAAAAGCCAAAATCGACAAATGGGATCTCATTAAACTAAAGAGCTTCTGCACAGCAAAAGAAACTATCATCAGAATGAACAGGCAACCTACAGAATGGGAGAAAATTTTTGCAACCTACTCATCTGACAAAGGGCTAATATCCAGAATCTACAATGAACTCAAACAAATTTACAAGAAAAAAACAAACAACCCCATCAAAAAGTGGGCAGAGGACATGAACAGACACTTCTCAAAAGAAGACATTTATGCAGCCAGAAAACACATGAAGAAATGCTCATCATCACTGGCCATCAGAGAAATGCAAATCAAAACCACAGTGAGATACCATCTCACACCAGTTAGAATGGCCATCATTAAAAAATCAGGAAACAACAGGTGCTGGAGAGGATGTGGAGAAATAGGAACACTTTTACACTGTTGGTGGGACTGTAAACTAGTTCAACCATTGTGGAAGTCAGTGTGGCGATTCCTCAGGGATCTAGAACTAGAAATACCATTTGACCCAGCCATCCCATTACTGGGTATATACCCAAAGGACTATAAATCATGCTGCTATAAAGACACATGCACACGTATGTTTATTGCGGCACTATTCACAATAGCAAAGAGTTGGAACCAACCCAAATGTCCAACAACGATAGACTGCATTAAGAAAATGTGGCACATATACACCATGGAATACTATGCAGCCATAAAAAATGATGAGTTCGTGTCCTTTGTAGGGACATGGATGAAACTGGAAAACATCATTCTCAGTAAACTATCGCAAGGACAAAAAACCAAACACCGCATGTTCTCTCTCATAGGTGGGAATTGAACAATGAGAACTCATGGACACAGGAAGGGGAACATCACACTCCGGGGACTGTTGTGGGGTGGGGGGAGGGGGGAGGGACAGCATTAGGAGATACACCTAATGCTAAATGACGAGTTAATGGGTGCAGGAAATCAACATGGCACATGGATACATATGTAACAAACCTGCACATTGTGCACATGTACCCTAAAACCCTAAAGTATAATAAAAAAAAAAAAAAAAAAAGAAGATGTGGCATATATACCCAATGGAGTATTATTCAGCCATAATAAAATAAAATCATGTCATTTGTAGCAACATGGATGCATGTGGATGTCACCATGTTAAGTGAAATAAGCCAAGCGCAGAAAGACAAATATTGCATGTTCTCACTCATATGTGGGAGCTAAAAACTTGGATCTCATGAAGATAGAGTAAATTTGTGGTTTCCAGAGGCTGGGAAGGAGAGGGCAGTGACGGGATGAAGAGAGGTTGATTAATGGGTACAAATATACAGTCAGAAAAAGTAAGATCTATTGTTCTATAGATCTGTAGGGTGACAATAAGTTTACAATAACCTATTATGTATTTCAAAATAGCTAGAAGGGAATAACTTGAATGTTTCCAGTATAAAGAAAAGACAGATATTCAAGGGATGGGTATCTCAATTATCCTGATTTGATATTTACACATGATATGAATGTATTAAATTATTACATGTACCCTGAAAATATATACATCTATTATGTATCAATAAAAAATAAGCATACCTTAAAATAAAATAAAATGTGTAAAGGAAAAAAATCATTTGACCATATATGTGAGGGTTTGTTTCTGGGCTCTGTCTTCTACTTCATTGGTTTATATGTCTGTCTTTATGCCAGTTCCACATTGTTTTGAATACTGTAGCTTTGTTTTGAAATCAGGAAATGTGAATCCTTTAGCTTTGTTCTTTTTCTTTTTCTTTTTTTTGAGACGGAGTCTCTCTCTGTCGCCCAGGCTGGAGCACAGGGGCGCAATCTTGGCTCACTGCAAGCTCCGCCTCCCAGGTTCACACCATTCTCCTGCCTCAGCCTCCCAAGTAGCTGGGACTACAGGCACCCACCACCATGCCCGGCTAATTTTTTTGTATTTTTAGTAGAGACAGGGTTTCACCGTGTTAGCCAGGATGGGCTCGATCTCCTGACCTCGTGATCCACCTGCCTCAACCTCCCAAAGTGCTGGGATTACAGGTGTGAGCCACCGCACCTGGCCAGCTTTGTTCTTCTTTTTCAAGATCATTTTGGCTACTTAGGGAACCATGAAATTCAATATAAATTTTAGGATGAGTTTTTCTTTTCTGCAAAAAAAAAGTCATTGGGATTTGATAGGGATTGCATTGAATCTGTAGATTGACTTGCTCTAGTGAGAACTTCCAGTACTATGTGGAATAGAAGTGGTAAAAGCAGGCATCCTTTCCTTGTTCCTGATCATAGAGGGAAAGCTTTCAACTTTTCACCATTGAGTATGATATTTGCAGTGGGTTTTTTGTATACGGCTTTTTAATGTTGAAGTAATTTCCTTTTTTTTTTTTAAAAAAAACTTTTATTTTTTAAAAATCAGATAATAATTGTATATATTCATGGGTTACCTACTGATTTGATTATACATATAATATGTAGTGATCAAGGTAACTAGCATATCCCTCATCTCAAACACTGGTCATTTCTTATATTGGGAACAGTCAGTATCCTCCTTCTAGCTATATGAAACTATATATTTTATTGTTAACTATAGTCATCCTACAGTGGTACAGAACACAGAACTCATTCCTCCTATCTAGCTATAATATCGTATCTTCTAACAAATTTCTCTCTAACTCTTTCTTTCCCTTACCCTTCTCAGCCTCCAGTATCCTCTGTTCTACTTTTTCTATGAGATCAACTTTTATTTTTCACTTCCACATATGAATGAGACATGCAGTGTTCCATTCCTGGCTTATTTCACTTAATATAATGTCCTCCAGTTCCACCCATGTTGCCAAGAATGACAGAATTTCATTCTTTTTTAAATAGCTAAAAAGTATTCCGTTGTGTATATATACCACATTTTCTTTATCCATTCATCTGTTGTTGAACATTTAGAATTCTATTCCTAATTTGTTGAGTGTTTATATCATGAAATGGTATTGAATTTTGACAAATGCTTTTTCTGCATCAATTGAGATTATTGTTTTTCCCTTTTGTCTGTTAATGTGGTACATTATATTGATCATTTTTTGTATGTTGATCCATCCTTGAATTCTGGGAATAAATTTCACTTGATCATGTATGTAATCCTTTTAATATGCTGCTGAATTTGGTTTGCCAGTATTTTGTTGAGGTTCTTGCATCAATGTTCTTAAGGGATATTGGTCTATTGTTTTCTTGGCATGTCTGTCTGGCATTGCTTTCAGGGTAATACTGGCCTCATAGAATGAATTAGGAAGTGTTTTCTCCTTTTTTTTTTTTTTTTTTTTTTTTTTTTTTTTTTTTTAGATAGGGTCTCGCTCTGTTGCCTAGGCTGGAGTGCACAGCACGATCATGGCTAACTGCAGCCTCAACTTCCTGGGCTCAAATGATTCTCTTGCCTCAGTCTCCAGAGTAGCTGGGACCACAGGTGTGCACCATGATGCTTGACTAATTTTTGTATTTCTTGTAGGGACAAGGTCTCACTATGTTTCCCAGGCTGGTCTCAAACTCTCAAGCGATCTGCCTGTCTTGGCTTCCCAAAGTGCTGAGATTACAGGTATGATCCACTTTGCCCAACCCCTCCTTTTTAATTTTTAAAAACGGTTGAAAAAAATAGGTGTTAGTTCTTTAGATATTTGATAGGATTCACCAGTGAATCCATCAAGTCTAGAGCTTTTCTTTATTGGAATGTTTTGATTACTGAGTCAATCTCTTTACTAGTTATAGGTCTATTCAGATTTTCGATTTCTTCTTGATTTAGTCTTGGTAGGTTTTATGAATATGTCTATTTCACCTAGGCTGTCCAATTTGTTGGTGTACAATTGTTCATGGTACTCTCTTAGAATCCTTTTTATTTCCATAGAATTGTAAATAAATGTCCTCACTTTCTTTTGTTTTTCTTTTTTTTTTTTTTTGAGACGGAGTCTCACTCTTGTCACTCAGGCTGGAGTGCAATGGTGCGATCTTGGCTCACTGCAACCTCCGCAGTGAGGAGGTTGAACCTACCAGGTTCAAGAGATTCTCCTGCCTCAGCCTCCCGAGTAGCTGGGATTACAGGCATGTGCCACCACGCCTGGCTAATTTTTGTACTTTTTTAGTAGAGACAGGGTTTCACCATATTGGACAGGCTGGTCTCGAACTCCTGACATCAGGTGATAACACCCGCCTTGGCCTCCCAAAGTGCTGGGATTACAGGAGCGAGCCACCGCGCCCAGCCAAAAGAGAGGCTTCTCTCTCTCTCTTTTATTAGTCCATCTAGCTAAAGGTTTTTCAATTTTGTTGATCATTTCAAAAAACCAACTTTTTGTTTCACTGGTTTATCTCTATTGTTTTTCTTTTTCTTTTTTTTCTTTTTTGAGATGGGTCTTGCTCTGTTGCCCAGGCTGGAGTGCAGTGGCATGATCTTGGCTCCCTGCAACTTCTGCTTCCCAGGCTCAAGCGATCCGCCCATCTCAGCCTCCTGAGTAGCTGGGACTATAGGCACACACCACTATGCCCAGCTAATTTTTTGTATTTTTGGTAGAGGTGGGGTTTTGCCATGTTGCTCATGCTGGTCTTGAACTCCTGAGCTCAAGTGATCCGCCTGCCTTGGCCTCCCAGAGTGCTGGGATTACAGGCGTGAATAACTGTGCCCAGCCTTTTCTATTGTGTTTCTATTCTCAGTTTAATTTATTGCTAATATTTATTTTGACCACCACGACTGGCCTCCAGTTATATTTCTGTTATTGATTTTTAACTTCATCCTGTTGTGGTCTGAGGAGATACTTGATATGACAGTTATCTTTTTAAATTTATTTAAATATTGGGTTGTTTGGTCTTCTCTTTATACTTCCTTAAGTTGTAAAGTTAGGTTGTTGATTTGAAATCTTTCTTGTTTTTTAATGTAAACACTTATAGCTATAAATTTCCACCTTAGCACTGCTTTTATTTTGTGTCATACATTTTGCTATGTTGTATTACTTATAGCTGTAAATTTCCCCCTTAGCACTGCTTTTGTTGTATCTCATACATTTTCCTTTGTTGTGTTTTCATTTTCTTTTATTTCTAGGTATTTTCTAGTTTCCTTTGTGATGTCTTCTTTGATCCATTGGTTAAGAGTGCATTGTTTGTTCACAAATTTGTGAATTTTCCAGTTATATTTCTTTTTCTTTTCTTTTTTTGTAGACAGGGTCTCACTCTGTCGCCCAGGCTGGAGTGCAGTGGTGTGATCATAGCTCACTGCAGCCCCGACCTTCCCAGGCCCAGATGATCTTCCCACCTCAGCCCCTAAGAGTAGCTGGGACTACAGGTGTGTGCCACCATGCCTGGCTATTTTTTATTTTTTATTATTATTATTTTTTTTTGTAGAGATGGGGTTTCAGCATGTTGCCCACGCTGTTCTCGAACTCTGGGCTCAAGTGATCTGCCCACTTCCGCCTCCCAAATTGCTGGGATTACAGGTGTGAGCCACCACGACCGGCCTTCAGTTATATTTCTGTTATTGATTTTTAACTTCATCCTGTTGTGGTCTGAGGAGATACTTTATATGACAGTTATCTTTTTAAATTTATTGAGACTTCATTTGGGTTTGGTCCCATGGGGCTTGTGTAGCTGCAGGGCTGGAAGTTGAATGGACAGCTACCTTTGGAGTTACATATTGGATGGGGCTAATACTTCCTCCCTCACAGGGCTGGTGTGACGTGCAAATGAGATAACACAGGTGAAAGTCCTTTGTAAAGTGTAACAAGATAAGGAAAAGTTTATCATTGATCCTTTTTACCATAGAGAGGAGAAAGAGCCATTTCCCTGCTTTCTCCTCAGCAGTGCAGTCTCTTTTGGGAGCAGAAGACAGGAGAGAAAATGCTACACTTTTGGTTGGAAATAGCCTCTTGTTAAAATCTGAGCAGTTAAAGTGGAGTGCCTAAACACCAGCACAAGTTTGCCATCACAGCTGAGTTGAAAAACCCAAGTTCTGTATCTTTTTCATTTGTATTTTTTGTTTGTTTTGTTTTGTTTTTATTTGAGACAGAGTCTTGCTTTGTTGCCCAGGCTGGAGTGCAGTGGTGCAATCTCGGCTCACTGCAACCTCTGGCTCGTGGGTTCAAGCTATTCTCATGCCTCAGCCTCCCAAGTAGCTGGGATTACAGGTGCCCGCCAGCATGCCTGGCTAATTTTTGTATTTTTAGCAGAGACGGGGTTTCACCATGTTGACCAGGCTGATCTCAAACTCCTGGCCTCAAGTGATGCACCGGCCTTGGCCTCCCAAAGTGCTGGGATTACAGGCATGAGCCACCGTGCCTGGCCACCCCTTTTTCATTTGTGAACTAGAAATAGTAACACCTACCTCATGGGTCATTGTGAGGATTAAGATAACTTTTACTCCTGTTGGTGTTGTCATTATTACTAATATTTGGAGAAAGCTATGCTAAAGGGCTGTATATGTTGTTCTGCCATCTTGCAATGACTTTCTGATGTAGATCTATCACTTTCTTTTTTCTTTTGAAGAAATTGAGGGTTAGTTGCACAGAGCTTCCAGACCCTATAGGAGACTGGGATTGTCCCTGTGCTCCTAGGCGAGCTGTCTTTGGGAAGTGGGGCTCTATGCAGCCCGTGCCGGGAGAGGCCACTAGAGGGCACTCGCCTGCTCCTCATGGCCTGTACTGGACCGGAAGGTGTCCAGCCCTAAACACACCCCCTCGGACAGCCTATGTGCCGCATGCCCAAAGTGACCTCTATGGCATTTTCCAGGATGGAGCGTAGTCTCCAGGGCCCCATGTGGGAATATGGGTCTAATAGGCCTGCTCAGTTTGCTCTCAGAACAGGGTGGTGAAAGCATTTGCCCTGCTCAGGTTCCTGGGACTCTGTGCAGAAAGGTGAGGGAGGATGGTGCTGTCTGTCCTCTTCAAGGATTCCTCCAGGACAGGCAGCTCATGCAAAACCTGAGTGCACAGGGGAGGGCACCAAGGTGTTGAGCAGTTTCTTGTGCACCCCACCCCCTCCAAGAGGCCCTTCATACCCTCTGTTAGCTCACTGTATGTCACGACAAGCCCCCACTCCCAAACTGGGCAGTGGGTACAAACTCACGACTGGGGAGGGGCTGTGCCTGACCAGGCATGGCTCTGGGGTCCCCTCTTGGCTTCCTCTGACCCCAAGTTGAGCAGCATCTGGGACTTGTTCTCCAGAAGCATGCTGGCCAGCACCTGCCCCTGGCTTGCTCCAGTCTTCCTTGGAGAGCTGGCTGAGGGCTGGAGGGGAGAGTTCCCCTGTGTGCCCTTTAACTCATGGAGTTGCCCTTGACTTGGTCCAGTTACTTTCCCCTTGTGCCTCATGGAAGGTGTTGGTGGGTTATAGATCCCTAAGTTTCCCTGCCTCCAGCCCCAAGATCCACAGCCCCTTTTTGCCAAGTTATCCTGACTCCTGGGTCCAGTCCAGCCTGCCCCTTACCCCATTGGCTTTCCCTGTCCATGGCAGTGACCCCTTGCTGAGTCACATCCGCACCACCTTGCACCCACCCCCTTGGGCAAACAGGGCCCGGGCAGTGACCCCCAGGGCCCAACAGCCAGTGCAAAGGAGTTCTGTCCTGGCCAGGCCTACCTGCCTTCCCAGGACAGCAGTTGGGACCTCTTGGCCACCCACCCCCACCTCCACCTTGGGCAGAACCAATGGATCTCTTTTTCCTCTTTTCCTCCCAGCAGGGGTGGGCAGATCGATACGTGGCCCAGGTTCCTCTTAAGCAATGGAGCTCCCAAAGCCCTGTAGATGATTGACCTGGCCAGCCCATTACTTGGTCATGGAATGTGTGTGTGCCTGCAAGCAGACGCCCTGTGGCCTCCAGAGTCCCTTTCTGGGTAGGGTTCTTTCCAGGGAGGGAGACCACCTGGGAGCTATTATTCATGGTAAGCCAGATCCCAGTGGGCCACCCAATTTCTCAGAAGCCACCTTCCCTCTTCACTCCCAGAGGCCATTTGACAGAGAAGCGATTGCTCCTCTCTCTAGCTCAGCCCTTTAAGCACCGCAACATTCATTTACTAGTCTGCGTGTCCACTGACTGCTCAACCACTCTCTCACCCACGCGCTTATACACTCACTTGCCCTCCCACTCATCCCCATATCCTCTCACATAACCCCTTACCTGTCCACTCCCTCCCTCATCCCAGTGAATACCTGAACATCTGAGGTACCAGCCTGGTGCTAGGCACAGCCAGCAGAAAAGCTCTAAGCAGTTGTCAAGGGCAAAACCTTTGGAAACAGAAGGATGTGAATCCTGACTGTACTGTTTCCTGGCCATCTGGCTATGGGCACATTTCTCCAATCTCTGAGCCTTAGTTTCTTCATCTGTAAAACAGGGACCGCATGCAGCTTCCTTTCGGGGAGGCTGTAAAGATCGGCTTTAGGATTAATGCATGCAAAGTGCTTCAGCCAGAGCCCAGAGAAGACAGCTGTGGTCACGGGCCCTCTCAGCAGCCATGTCCTGGCCGTGGGGACTATAGTTGGCCCCATCTGACCCTGGGCTGACCCTGGGAAAGGCAGGGGCCCATTCCTGCCCCTCAGCTAGGCTATGCTCCCTGGACAGGTGGTCCCCACCCCCAACCCTGGAATGGAGGGCAACAATCACCCAGCTTCCCATGCATCCCTTCCCTGGCCTTCTTTCCCTCAGGGTGCCCTGGGGTTTTCAGGTCAGCCAACACACCTGGAGCAAGATCTAGCTTGCTCTCTCCCCTCTCTGCCAAGGAAGTTCTCTGTGACAGCAGCAGGGGGTGGGAACTGGCTGAGAGCATCTGACCCTCTGAGGGAGCCTTTTCCTTCCCACATGAGGCCCTGTTTGCCCAGGACCTAGTTAGTCCCCATCCTCTTCCCTTCCACCCAGAGCCCCAGTGCAGACTGTTCCCTCCAGCTCATCTGGGAGTTCCTGGGGGCAGGAGGTGCACCCTGAATGCCAAAAGGTGGGCTTAGCTGTGGGGTCAGCTAGGGCAGGGGAAAAGAGAGGGACTGGAGCATGGCTGGGGCAGGGGCTCGGTGTGAAGGGATTTCCTTCATTTCCCCTAGATAGGCAGCCGTGTGAGGTGCACAGGGGAACGCTGTGGGCCCCTTGGCTTTGGTTAGGGGATGTGTAGGAATGTGGGTGTGGACTTTGGAGCGGCTCACACCAGAATGCAAATTTTCTACACGCTGGCCCGGTGACCTTGGGTAAGTCGCTGGTAAAATCTTAGTGGTTTAAGAAATGCATGTGACACACTCAGCATGCACTGACACCCAGGAAGTGCTGTGTTACAAGGGGATGGCCCTGGGGCCAGTGGCTTTGTACCAGCCTGGGTAAGTCCCAGGCCATTCAACTCAGCCCAGCAGGGGAAGGGCTGTAGGGAGCCCTTCCCCTCCCCTTGGCCAGTCCTTGGTGGCACTTTCAGTGGCCATGTCCTTGCTGGATAATGCTTCTTTCATCCTGGATGGGGTGCAGGTGGGGGTGGCAGTTAAGAAGTCCCAACTCCCCAGGCTCATGTTTTCAGCCTGACTTACTGAGTAGACCTGCCTTGGTGGGGATGAGGTGGGATGGGGTGAGCGGTAGGGGTGCATAGTTGTCTGGAGGTGAGCTCGGCTGTGGACATGTGAGCGCACACACACACTCTCTCATATATTCCAGCTGCAGCTGCCCACGGGCTAGGGCCCTGCCTCTGGTCTCCTTGCCCCTGGCAAGGTGGTCATTATTAGTTTCCTTCTCAGTTCGCTCTATTTTAAGCTTCTAGAGGACAGGAACATGTTTGTTTTGTTTTTAAAATGTTATATCCTTATTGCTCAGTAGAGTAACTGGCACTGAATGAGTGAAATGGAAGAATAATTGGACACTAGGCAGTCAGTGTCAGAACAGGGTGTGTGGACAGTGCACACTGAGTCTCAACTGGCCATCAAGTGGGCCAAGGTGGGCATCCCCAGGCAGGCATTCTAGGGTCCTGTGTATTGCCATATCTGTGCCCTCCACCTAAGGCTGGATGTTGGTAGGGGCCCTTATGTTGTGGCCTTCTTGATGTGACAGCCCTGCTTTCCTGAGGCCAGGGATCCCCAGTGTGGGCTGTGTCAGGCGCTGCCAGCGGGGAACTCCCCGGACTCAGTGCTGGTGCTTGTTCTCCAGAGCATCCCTCTGTCCTGCCCCCGGCCCCAGCACCCAGTTTCTGTTCTGGGGTGGCTCATCCTCATCAGAAAGGGACCTCCTTGGAGGCCTCGTGGTGCCTGGCTGGTATACAGTGGATGCTCAGTACATGCCTGCCATCTGAGTGGTCCACTTGCTGGACGGGACTGGCCACGTTGCCTAGGGAAGCTGGCTGGGAACAGCGTTCCCAACCCGGCCTACCCACCAGGCTGGCCCCCAGGGTTGAGCACCTCCCAGCTGTCACAACCCAGTTGTGAGAAACGGTTCAACCCCCGGGAGTGCTATGGTCTGTGGTTGGCCAGGGGCTGGAATTCCCCCAAGGAGGCAGCCCCTGCGGCCACGCTATGGTCTTGCCTGGAGCAGGATGACTGGGAGGCCAGAGCACCCACGCCTGTGAACCTGCGCTGAGAAGTGAACCTCAGAAGGGGTCAGGTCACCACTCAGGGACCAGCATCGCCCCAGGGGTAGCCTCCTCCAAGACGGCAGTGCCAGGATGGGGCCATCTGGGGAGCAGGCTTGCACGGACCATGTCTCTCCAGCATGGACTCAAGCTGGGAGTCTCAGCGCCTCGGGACTGTTTCCTCATCTGTAAGATGGGAGTGCTTACAGACAATGGAACATTATTTAGCCATAGACCAAGGTGCAGTAACAATACGTGTTACAACCTGGATAAACCTCAAAAACATGACGCTAAGTGACAGAAGCCAGACACAAAAGCTCTGGATAGGTGAAGTATCCGGAATAGGCAACCCCATAGGGACAGGAAGTAGAGGGTGGTTTCCAGGGGCTGGGGGCGGAGGGAAAGGAGAGCAACTGTTTAGTGGGTATGGGTTTCCTTTTGGGGTGATAAAAATGTTTTGGAACTAGACAGAGGCGGAGGTTCCAGAACCCTGTAAATATGGTAAATTCCACTGAAGTGTTCACTTTAAAATGCTTCATTTTATGTTATGTGAACCTTGCCTTGATAAAAAACACAGGGGTGCTACTGACTTCACCAGCTGGTTTGGAGGATTCAGAGAGAAGATGGCCATGTAGCCCAAGCTCAGCCAGTGACACTGGTGAATGTCAAAGAATGGAAGCCGTCGTGACCCTGGGGGCTGTGTCAGTTCCCTTGCCTTGCTGGACTCCAGACTGTGGGAGTCAGGGGCGGGAGTCAAGGGGGAGGTGAGGGCAAGCGACTTTGCTGGGCACACCCCTTAGGCAGGGGCAGAGGGATCTGCTTGAAGATTCCTATGCTGCAGGCCCAGGCTCCCGCCTCTGATTTGCTGTGCATTTTGGGTTGGCCCTTCAACCCTGGTTTGTTTCTTAATCTGCCCATATCTGCCTGGGTACCTGCTCTTCTGCTGCTGTATTGGACACCTGACCCCATCCTCATACCTGATTCCTACAGCGCAGGTCACTGCCAGGCAGTGTATTACCAATCTCTTCGTTCTGCGGTCTGTGGTTCTATTTTCCCTGTAGAATCAAGGGAATACTGGATCTGTTTTGTTCATGACTGTATTTCTAACACCCAGTGCCTGGCACATAGCAGGTACTCAATAAATATCTGTTAAATGAACAAATGCACAAATCTTCATTCTTTACATAGTGGGTGCCAGGTCCTGTCTGTACTAAGTGCTGTCAGTAAATAGCTGTGAGGTCAATGTTATCATTATCCCTGTTTTACAGAGGAGGCAGCTGAGGCTCTGGGACATGGAACGGCCAGAGCAGAGCTGGGATTCTGACCTGGCAGCCCAGCAGCAGAGCCCTCGCTCTGACCCACCCTATTCTAAGCTGTCTTCTGACCTGGAGCTCCCACCTTGGGAGGCAGCTTGGGCCCTGAAGCATTCACTCTGCCTCCTCAGCCACCGGGCCCCGCCCACTCCCAGGGAGGGGCTCCCTCTGAAGCCGCACACCCACCACCCCGAGCCCTTTCTCAGGCTCACAGCCACCCCAGCCGCCTCCCTTCCCTGGGAACCTCCGTCATAAAGAAGGCGAGGCCCTGATCTGGCCTGTCTCTCCGCCCTGGGGCCTTCCTCACCCCAGGGAACCTTAGTTATAAATATGGGGGTTACGCCTTGAGCTTGTATTAAGCACCTTTCATCTGGGGAGCTCCTGGCTGCTGGGAGGCTAATTAGCTGCTCTCTGGGACGAGTGAGTAAGAGCTGACGTCCTAGCCAGGGAACTGCCTAGCTAGGCATGGGGCTGGCCCTCCTGGGAGAGGTGTGTGAGCCATCATCTTGGGTCACCCACTTCTCCATATTTCTCCTTCTGTAGGACCTCCTCACGAGAGTCCCTTGTCTCTGGCTAATAATGAAGCCCACCGTTTACTGAGTGCTTATTATGTGCCAAGGGCTTGCTAAGCCCCTTCGCCTGTTAAATATATGTGTGCAGAGCAGTAGGGCCATAGGACTACATAAATATATGTGTGCAGAGCAGTAGGGGTGTCATGCGTTAACAAGTGTGATGGAGCCCTACTCCTTGCTGGCATGGGACCAGCGCTTCTGCACATGACCTCATGGAGTGGATGGGAAGCCTCTAGTGTGCTGCCTGGCATGGATCAAGCACTTGCTAAGTGGTAGCTATTATCAGTAATCTTCAGAACAGCCCAATGAGGTAGGTGCCACGCTATTCCCATTTCTCAGATGAGGAAACAGGCTCAGAGAAGTTAAACCACTTTCCCGCTATCACAGAGTCAGGAGTAGAGTTGTATTGGTTTGATTTATTCTAAAGCTGCACATAGTTTTTCAGCTGCTCCCCCCTCCCTTCCCCTAACCTGGAGTCTGTTAACGACAAAGGCCTTGCTTTGCATAACGCTAGGGTCATGGGGTCATTGGGCAGGGCTATTCTTGTCCATCTCTCCAACAGTGCACTGGTGGGCTAGGCGTGGACCAGAAATACTTGGAAATCATCTAACACAACTCATCCCCATCCCACATTTTTCAGATGTGAAAACTGGGGACAGAAGGACTGAGCAAGGTGACAGGATTAATGGGATGATACCTCCTTGTCAGCACGAGGGATAAAGTGGCAGTGGTTCGTGCTCATCCCGGCCCCTGCCATCAATCTGGCATTGATACCAAGTAAGAATCATTCGAACACTAGAATTCCTGGCTGCCATTTGTCAGCCTGGCCCACCTGCAATGAGTGACCCCAGGGATGTTTGGGTGGGGTGCAGGTGCACACAGCAGGCTGGAGCTGAGACTGGGGCAGGGAGGGTGTACTCCACCTACCTGCTCTCCAGGGTGCTTGGAGCCTCCTAGGGCAGGCTGGCCTCTTTGTGCCGTGCCCCACAGAGCATTGCAGTGATCCTAGTGCAGAGCACATAGTAGGTGCTTAAAAATGCTCATTGGAGAAACAGCTGGATCCTGGACCTGCAGGAGGGAGGAGATGGCACACTGAGGGCATTGATGGGTAGATGGTAACATCATGTCTACTCATCATTACTCAGCAGACCTGGTTCCACCAAATGTGACTGTCCTTCAGGCCTTACAGAAGGGACCTACGTAAATCTGCTCAGGCAAAGAGAAGTTTGTGGGCTGTGGGCACCTGGCTGGGGTTCCTCAAGGTGGAGCATCCTTCTTGGCGCTGACAGGGGTGGCTAAGATCTGAGCATGCAGGCAGGCCCTCTTCTCCCCTGGATGCTGCCCTTCTGAGGAGGCAGCTCTGTGGGTACCCGAGGCATGGGCCTAGGAGGCTCTGACCCCCTGCCTGGCCCCCTACCAGTCTCTGCTTCTATAGCCAGGGTCTGCATCTTACCTGCTCGGCCTGCCAGTTCCAGTCCCCTCCCCATTCCCCTCAGGACCTCATCCCTCCTCCTGGCCTCAGCATAAGGGTTTCCTCAGAGAGGTCTTCCTCAAGAACCTTCCCATCCCAAATCTCAATTAGTGCCCCATTTATATATGTTCTCTGAGCACCTTATTCTTTTCCTTCATAGGAATTTGAAAGTCTTTTCAAATGGAATCTTGTATTTCTTTCTAGGTGATTTGTTGAAACAAGTCTGTCTCCTCCGTTAGACTAAGCTCCGCGAGGGATGGGAAAGTTGTTCCGTCCACTCGTCCTCCGGGCCTAGCAGGACATATTCTGTATTAAATGAGTAGATGACAGAAACCCCGTGAGAGAAGGAGTGAGCCGAGCCAGTGGTTCTGTAAGTGTGGCTCCAGGACCAGCGGACCAGCAGCTCAGCATCGCCTGAGGAATTGTTAGAAATGCAAATTCTCTGACTTAGTTGGGGGACTCAGCAATCCGGGTTTGAAAGAACTGTCCAGGGGGGGATTCCTGTGCACACTAAAGTTTGAGAACCGCCGAAGGCGGCAAATCCCCTGCTGTTGGGTCACTGTGCACTGTGGCAGCTTTGGTGGCCCGTAAGAGGAACCATGGATGAGCAAACCCCACCTTCAAATGTAGCAAAAGGCAGAGGGTGGACACGTCACGCCGACCCCCAAAAGGGGCCCCTACGTGTTGTTCGGAGAGATGGCCACTGGAGGGCAGTGTGGCCACGTCCATCGGGCTGCCTCCGAGGGCTTCCGGGCGAGAGCGGCCGCGGGAGGCCGGGAATGAAGCCATAGCGAGAATCTCGCCCCACGCCGCAGCCTCCTGCAGCAGCGTCGGCTCGCCGGCCCCTTGCGTTCCGAGCCGCCCAGGTTGCTCAGCCGCTGCAGCCCCGGCCCCTGTTGTCTTCCCCGGGCTGCCTCGCGCCTCCAGCTCCCCTCGCGGGCCGGGCCTGGTGTGCGCGTCTGGATGGCCTCGGGCCTGGAAGGTTTGCGAGGCCCCGGGAACCGCAGACCGCGCCGGGGAGGAGATCCCGGCAGGTCGGCCGGGGCAGAGCGCCAAGGAGGACGGCGGAACCTTGTCTGCTTCGCGGGAGGCCAAGGGCAGCCCTCCCGCGTGATCCGCGCGCTGCAGAGCGCGTCGGCCATCTTGGCCTCGCCCAGGCCCCGCGCCCGGCCCGGCTTGGTGCTCGCTCGCGGCGGAGCGGACGCCGGGGTGGCGACGGGAGAGCCAGACCGCGAAGCTCGGCCGCGGGAGTGCGTGGGCGTCGCAGAAGCCCAGGAGAGCCCTGGACCTTGGTAGCTTCCCGGGGGTGCTGGGAAACGCCACTCCAGTAGCCGCCGGGAAGGCAGGCCTGAGCCTCCGAGCCTCCGAGCCTCAAGTGAATCGGGTGGCGCCAGTCGCCCTCCTTCTTTTTGCCCCATATTCAAAGAGCAGAAAGTCAGAGGACGTTAAAGTAGGTCACAGCGGTCAGCAGGTTTTTGTGGGGCAGGCAAGTGGCAGGGTCCAAGACCAGGCGTAGTATCTGGTTGCCTAAGATGCTTGGGCAACTCCTTCACCGGGTACACCAATCTCCGAGCCAGAGGTCAGGGACTGGCCCCGAGGAGCTGGCTCCAGGCGGCCGATGCATTCCAGTCCCTGACCATCATGAGGACTTGAGATGCCATTCTGAGGAGCCCCGGGCCCCACCACGCCTGTTGCCTCTGTCTAGCTTAGTTCACACATGGATGCTGTCTCTCTGGTATTTCTCAGGTTCCAGAACATCTGTTCATCTTACCAGTCCTTCAAGGTTCAGCTTAAAGATCAGCTCCACCAGGAAGCCTTCCTGGATTTCTCCTCTTAGTTTCCAACAGATTCCGTCTCTTCCCTTCTCTGCCCACCTTGAGTAGCAGTAGCTGCAGACTCTCCTGTTTTTTCCTTAGTCTTTGTTGCTGCATCCTCTCTCACTGAATTGTTGAATTGTGAGACCCTGTGAGGGTCAGCACCCTGTGATACTGGCCAGGAAAGGGTTGTTGCAAGGGGATCATAGGATTGTTGAATGGGTTTTGATATGGAATTTGATGTTGGAAATCAGGTTCCCAAATGTTTTCAACCTTGGGTAAAGGAACATGTAATGGTGTTTTTTAAGGCTGTCATGGAATCCTTTTGTGTGTTTAATTGCTTTGTTATTTTAGTAGAAATGTCAGGGTGTTGGGGGAACAAAAGCCATGGGTCTGAGCCCAAGCAAGAAGGCAACCACTGAGCCCGTGCTGGATGCTTCCTCTGCGTGGCCTCAGGGTCAGGGCCTGTCAGATGGGATGGCAGGCAGCGGGTCCAGCCCCAGGGTCCAACCAAGGAAGCTCCTGGGGCCTTGGCCGGGCTTGAGGCTGTGATTTCAGACTCCTCGCTGGTCTAGGTCGATATTTCAGAGGAGGCAAAAGAGAAAGTGCCTTGACAGCCTTGGAGAAGCCTGGGAGCTAAAGGAGAGATCCTTGCTTTTTCCTTTTAAAATAATAAGCCAAACGTTCTCCCATGAAGGACTCCAGAAAACCCCGTTCATGCCTCACCCACAGATGATTTGCTGAATGCTCATTAAGGGGAAAACAAAGAGGTGGTTTTGTTTATTTATTTAAAAGAAAAATAAATGAGCTGTGACAAAACAATTTGAAACCAGGCCCCTCTGAGACCTGGGCTTTCACTTCCTTGATGGGAAGTAAAACAGAGAATCGAATCCCCCTCCAAATAAAAGTGAAGTTAATAATCAGACAGCTCGAGCCCTGGCCACATCCTGTCACCCCCCTCCCTCCCTGGGCTCTCTGTTTATAGCTGCCGAGTGCTTTCCCTCCAGAGCCCAAGCTGGCTTAACCCTTTCCTCCCCATACAGGGAAGCCCAACCCTGCTCTGAGACTGGAGGTGGGCTCCTCACACCCGCTGGTGCTGGCCTAACCTCAGCAAGCGGTGGCTCTCCCCAGGCCTGCCGGCATGGGCCTGTGTCCCCCACAGGGCAGCCAGCTTGGATTTGAGTGATATTCTCTGCTTGTCCTGCACAAAGCCTGAAAGTGTCACCTTTCCTCTCCACACCTGCAAGGGAAGACTAGGCCAACCCATTCCCATTCCAGACTCCATGCAGCTTCTATAACCTGGTGGGCTCCGGAAAGCTGCATCCTGACAGAAAGAGGCACAAATCTTTGGGGTTTCTGGTCTATGCTGAAAGCAGCACTCTGTGCATGTCTCTGGGCTACTTTCTGTGAAAACTCCACTTCCTTCAAATGCCTTCCATTGTAGTAGCATGTTGATTTCTTCCAGAACCCCATGGGGTCAATAGTAGCACATCCCCGTGGGCAGAGGAGGGCCCCTTGCTAAATTAATTTTGAGTTCTCTACTGTTCTAAGCAGCGACTCTTTATAGGGCCATAGTTATCCTCATTTTACAGAGGAGGAAACAGGGGTTAAGTACTTTGCCCAATGTTACAGAGCTAATACATAGCAGAGCTAGGATTTGAACCCAGGCATTCTGGCCCTGGCATGCCCTTAGCCGTTGCACTCAAGGTTTAGCAGCCAGAGATTGCTCTCTTCTCTGGAGCCAGGGGGCTTTCAGAAGCTTAGGATAATCTTATGAATGCATTGTGAAGGTCTCAAAGCCCGAGGATCTTTTGAGAACATTCTTGAGCTTTGTCTTGGGCTCTCCGGCCTCCTTTCTTGTTTCCTCCTATGGGAGAAGAGGGAGCAGGTGGAGCCAGTGCAGGGCTCCATCCATTCTCCTCCAGGATCAGCAGGGTCAAGATGTGGCTGGATGTGAATCCTCCATCCCTTCATCTGGTTGGCACACTTAGAGCAAGAACCCAAAGACTTGGTGTGGCAGCTCTGACAGTGGTCTGGATGACCTTCTGCTTAGGTTCCCTTGTCTCCTCCAGTCTTGTCACCCAAAGTCCCAAATACCCTCTTCGGGCTGAAGCTTGTCAGCAGGAGGCCACCCACACAGTAGCCTGGAGCGTGAACTGGCTGTGCAGACCACCTGCCTCTCCTGGGAGTCCTGCGTGCCATGGCTCCTTGATTTCTTCCTAGAACTGTATCTCTTGCCTGGCCACCTTTGCACAGCCATTTGGCAGGGCCTTTGCAGCAGTGAAGGTATGTTGTGGTGTACAAAGGCCTTCAGAGACCGCTTGCCTGAGACTCAGCTCCTTTTTGGGAGATGTTGCCAAGCCCAGGGTCTGCTGTCTGTCTAGAGGACCCTGAACCCCATCTTTGGGAAGGGTTAGTCTGCTGCAGGTCTGCTTTCTGGGGGTGCATTTTGACATTCAAAGCCATGGACCAGAGTGGGCAGTGCCTTACTCTTCATTTTCCAAGTAATTCTTCAACTAGAGAGAGCTGTGGTGGCTCTGTGCCAACTGCCCTGTTCTTTCCAGAGCCTGGGCAGCTCCTCTGGCTGGGGGGCGCTGAGCACAGCCATGGCTTCTGTGACACTTGAAGGGGCTGACACCCAGCAGGGTACCTGGCCCAAAGGGGTTTCAGAGGATGTGTGCCTTGATTTTTATTTAATTTAAATGTTTAAGAAAAGCATTCAAATTCAGAGTGTTCACGATGGGGTGGCTCTACTGTGGTCCTCTCAGAGGCTTAACAGCCACAAAAAAGCCACGTATTAGACCCACCTTGTTACAGTTCTTACTGTGCTAGGCACTCGACACACTGATCTCATTCACCCTCACGCCCTGGGAAATGGGGGATATGTAAGTATCCCCATTTTCCTGTTGTGAAAAGTAAGGTTAGAAAGGTTGAGTAGCTTGCCTACCCTGCTATGATGGCTTTCTGCTGAGGAAATAAAAAAAAAGTTCATTGTGCTTTAAAAATACATTGAAACCAATTTTAAAGTAATTTTTGCTGAGCTCAAAAGCAGTGTCAAAATGGACATCAGTCCTTCTGCCTGTACTCTTCCAGCCCAAGAGGCCCAGAGGGGCAGGACCCCACTCTTGGTCCCCACAGAAGTGTGGGGAGGGCTGTGTAGGTTGCCTTTCTGACCCCAGGTGGAGGCGTCCATCTGTTCTCCAGCCTTCCCTGACAGGTTTTTCCATAGCTTCATTTCTTGTCCAAGAACACATGTCTATAGGAAGTAAATACTGTATTGCAAGAGCTAGTAAGACAAGAATCATTGAGTTAAAACTTTTTTAGTTTTTCTGAACTTAAAACATTTTATTATGGAAAATTTCAAATATATGCAGAAGCAGACAGAGTAATATGATGAACCCTATGTACCCACCCAGTCTCAGCATCGCCAACTCATGGCCAAACCTGTTCATCAGTGCCACCATCCACTGCCCTACCTCCTGTACGATTCTAAAGTGTATCCTATATATCACATCATATCATTTCATCTGGCAATAGTTCATTCCGGGCTGGGTGTGGTGGCTCATGCCTGTAATCCCAGCACTTTGGGAGGCCGAGGTGGGCGGATCACTTGAGGTCAGGAGTTTGAGACCAGCCTGGCCAATATGGTGAAACCTTGTCTCTACTAAAAATACAAAAATTAGCCGGGCGTGGTGGAGTGTGCCTGTAGTCCCAGCTATTTGGGAGGCAGGTGAATTGTTTTAACCCGGGAGATGGAGGTTACAGTGAGCCAAGATTGTGCCACTGCACTCCAGCCTGGGCGACAGAGCAAGACTGTCTCAAAAAAAAAAAAAAAAAGTTCATTCTGTATCCCCAAAAAATAGACTCTTGTTAAACTTGGCCACATTATCATTATTCCCCCTAAAAATTAATAATACCCCCGAAACATTACCAAGATTCAACTGGTGTTCAGATTTCCCAAAACACTTTCAAATTCTTTGCTTTTCCACTTACTGAAAGAAAAAAAAAAAATCAGCCCCCAAATAAAAATTTCCCAGCATTTGGTCATCTCCTTACAATCCAGCTCACAAAAGGACAGACTTCTGAATCTGGGCAGAAACACCCAGTTATTAAGTCTCTGAGGTGATATCACGCTGAATTCTCCCGCTGCAGCTCCCTATTCAGCCAGCGCCTTGCACATACTGGGTGCTAGGTCAATATGGTCTCTGTTTCACATAAGGATGAACACATGCAATGGTAAGGATGCAGCCAGGTTGAGCTAATTAGGGGAGACTGGAGCGCAGCCCCCTGCGTCCTCCCACCCACACAGCCGCCCTGGCTGCGAGTGCCTGTCCTTGGCTTTCCCGGCCAGTGCTCCACCCGCCAGCTGCCTGGGCCTCCTCTGGGACCCTGTCCTCTCTCTTGCTTGGGATACTTGACTATGCTCCAGTGGCTCTATGGAATCCCACTTTGTGGGGCCTCCAGGGCTCTTCTTGGTCTTGCCAATTGCTGCTTAACAACAAAAGTTGACTGGGTTCCTTTTTTTTGGAGGGGAGCTCATACCCAAGAGTGTGCCAAATGCTTTGCTCATCTGTCCTCACAGCAACCCCAGGAGATGGGTATTGTTGTCATCGCCATTTCACAAAGGAGGCAACTGAGGGAGGCAGGTGAGTCCTCTGCTTGCGTAGGAGGGGGTAGTGTGAGACTTTGAATATGGTCAGCCTGAACATCGAGTTGGCGTGCTCCATGGCAACATACTGGTTCCCAGCTCTTAAGACTCCTTTAACAAACTGTTGGGCAACTCGGCCCAAGACCAGGCACTTATCCCTTTGAGGACAAATCTCGACAAGCTGGGATGTGCTGTCACCTTGCACTTTTCCTGAAATTTCCATGTCTTTCAGAACAGATAGAGCATGACTTCTCAATATACACACACTTATTAGGAGATTAGTTCAGTTGAATAGAATACATTTTAGGTATTTCAGCCTATAATTTCCTGGTTTGTCTTTTTCCATGGTTAAAGAATAGTTTGAGTCATAGATTATATGACTGTGACAGGTTGAAGGTTAGGAGGGATGGCAAGAAGCTGAGTGTGTAAGGCCACAACTTAGACATTCATCCTTCTGCACTTTTTGTCACCTCTCAGTTTTTGATAGAAAAAAATGTTACTTTTGGAATATACAGAAGTATCGGGGTCAAGTACGTAAGAATTTTTGGAGGGAGATGGGCTGGCATGAGTACCATTTTCCTTGTCCCAGCTGATCAGAGCTCAGGGTATGGCTGAACTTTGGAGGAGCAGTATAAGGTGCTTGGTGAGCCACCTGTCTATGGGGATCCTGCCTCACCCACTGAGGACAGCCTGGGCATTGCACAGCTGGCCACTAAACCCAACACGCATGTGTTACTTTCTTTGCTTCTGGATTTTGCCTGGGTTTGCTTCAGCTTTCTCCCAACTCCTGCTCCCTTAGGGAAATGAAGAGTGGGCAGAGGTTTGATTAAGGAAGGAAACTGGAAAAACCAAAGCAGTCATGGAGAAGGGAGGCACTGACAGAATTACAGAAGACAGAGAACAATTAGAAGGCTGAAAGAAGCCAAGCCAACAAAGGACTAGCATCTTCCATAGGTTTTCATGGGGTTTATGGACACAAGGCATTGAGGCATTGAACTTCAACAAGCTGTTTGCCAACCAGAACGATGGTTGTGGCAGTCTTTAGACTCCCTTGGGAACACCTGGAAATTAATTTAAATCATTTTGGTTGTTAACAAAAGTTGCATTTGCTGGGATTTCTCTGGCTTTGCATAGAGGTGGGTATGCCAATCTGCCATGAACCTCTGTTTTTCTAGAAATGGTGTGTCTGTGAGTTAGATGAGCCCTTATCCACAGAAAGGTGGCTGGGCAAGACCTCTCTCTAGATGAAAAGCTGATCACACCGCTCTACTCATACCTGATGTTCTCCTGGCACAGGGCTCCTGCTCAAATTCTCCAGTGAGCCAGCTGTAGGGTATCATGATGGCAGCCACCCTACTCTGGGGTGAGTCGGACTGGTTTTTGGCCTTGTCCCAGGAAGACTAGCCCTTTCTCTGCAACAGACTAACAGCAGGGGGTGAGGTGGGAAAAGGAAACACAAAGGCGAGAAGGAAAGCTTGCTTTTCTAGGACTGTCCTTGTTCAGTGTTAGGAAGAGTCTGAAATCCACACATATACAAAAGCCCTAAGACTCATTTGTAGTCACCCAGAACATTACTGAGTGGATTTGGTTGGGGATCAGGGCAGTTGTTTTAAATTCACTGCTGCTCTCTTGGGTCTTTTTAAAAAAATTTTTTTGGGTGTTGTTTGCTTTGACATTCTTCTCTCTTTTCAGAATGTTTATAACTGGCCCCCTCTTTATCATTCTCAGCTCCTTTCCCCACCTCACTCTGCCTTCTTAGCATAATTTTTATTTTCTTTTGGCCTGCCTTGTTTTACATCTGGATTCCTGGACGATTTATTTTGTCTGTTTCTTGAATTCTGATCCTCTCCTATTTCTTAGAGTTTTTTGGGATTTTTTTTTTTCCCCCTTTCAGCTTCAGTTCTTTTCCCTAAAGCTTTCCTTGGGTCACACGGCTTTTATTCTTGTTCATCTGTTTAAGCAGAGCTGGCAAGGAGGAGGCCACAGCCGGCAGGCAGAGCCACAGCAGCAGAAGAGGTCTTGGGCGCCTGAAGATTCTCCTCCCAGCCCTGGTGTCCTTCTGGGGAGGGGGATGGGGACAGTGCTGCTCTCCCTGTTAGGGTTGATGTTGTCTGCCAGGCCTGGGCTGCGGGTTGGGGCAGATGGTGTCTCCTCCACAGTGTGTGGGCCTGGGACTTCATGGCTCAGGGAGGCAATGGAATCCACCCTTTGGGCTGTGGGTTGGAGGATTAACCAGGTTAGACCAGGAAAGGCTGGAGCTCCATGGAGTTGCACCCACTGGGAATGTATTCCTTGCAAAACTCGGTGCTGTGTTTGAAGACTTTGCAGCACAGGGACTGCCTCTTGGGACCCGAGTCTGGGTTTCCTTCAATTCTGACTCAGTGGCTGAAGTTGACCTGGGCATCCAGAGGTGTCTGCTGGGGAGACAGAGGCAGTTTTCCAGTGGAAAGTCCTTTCTTCCCACTGTCCCCGCCCTTGGCCAGTGGTCATTTTGAGGGTGCAGGGGGAATGCTAGAAGAGGCTGGTAATTGTGGGGCGTATTAAAGACTCTTGGCCTCTGGGCAAACCCCACTTGTGGGAGGCTCTGAGGGTCAGCCCTGGTACTGATGAGGCAGGTCGCACTTCTTGATGGGCATAGTGGCAGAGAAATCCTAGAAATTGCAACCACACCCCTCCCTGTCTGGAGTGGTGGGGTGGGGTGGGAGCATCCTGGGCCCTGCTCCCCAGCTGTCCAAGGCAAATCGACTGGAGTCCATCTGGCTGTCCCCACCGGTCCAGGCATGCTTCCCATCCTGGGACGTCAGTCCTCAGCGGGTATGGCTGAGGGGCCGGTGGAACAGTGCTCTGCCTGGGCACACCCAGAGCTGAGTGGCATCCTGGGGTGAGGGGGCTCAAGAGCTCCAGGTAGACACCCACTGGACTGCCTTATCTTTTTTAGGCCCTGTGCTGATGGTGGCCACCTGCTTCTCTGGCAAGTGTGGTTGAGGGCCGTTTCCATAGGCACACCTTGCTCTCTTTCTGGGTCCCATCTGCTCTTCATCATCATCTTCATCAATGCACAGTGTTCCCTGTCACTTGAGGGAAGTGCTGTTGGTTATATAAAGGCTTGAGACAACTCTTTGCTTACATTTTATATTTTGTTTATATTTTCTAAGCCTTTAGCTCTGGAGTCCAACTCTTGGGGTCCAGCATCCTTTAAGACCCGAAAAGCATAAACTTCAGGAGGCCAAAGGCCCTTACTCCTAGGCCCTGTGGACCTGGTTTATCTCTGATTCCAGGCAGTGCCTACTGCTTTATATAGAAGGCTATAATCAACAGGAGGAATGACTAGGGGATGGGTGATGAATGTTCTTCCAAGTTGCTCCCCTTGACTCTGGCAGGACAGCTGGGGGCAAAGACCCAGCCTCTTTGACATAGGAATTCAGGTGGGGATTAGGATCCCAGCAGCCTCCTGCTCCTTCCCGCCCGGGCCGCCTCACTCCTAGCTGGGCCCCAAGTGCAGCCTCCTTAAATCTGTCCATTGTCAGTGCGTCCTCATTCTTGCCACCTCGCTCTGCCTTCCCTCTTCCCACGCACCAGCACCACGTTGTATAAATATTTACACCCCCGGGGCTGGCAGGAATCTTTCTCCAGCTGCTTCCCTGGTCTCTGGGAGAGCTTGTTTCCTCACCCAGCAGCTGCAGCAGATCTGGTTGCCTTTGGTCAGACAAGAGCAGGCCCTGGTTTGGGGGCCCACAGTACCCCAGGGTGGAGGGTGCAGTTAGTGGGAGAAACCCAGCACTAAAGAAGTCACAGGGCTGTGGCAAAGACCCATCCTCTCTCCCTCCCCCGCCGGCTGTCCACATAGCGACCCTCCAAGAGCTGTCTGATCCCTGCTCTGGCTGGGGAGGTTCCTGTTTCTCAAAAGAACAGCTCTCAGGGTGGAGTTGGCCATACCAGGGCCTTGCTAGGGAGTAGTGGAGGATAATTCCAAAGCAAACTCGCTGATACTAGGACAAAATAGTACCTTGGTTTACCTCTGAACACTTTACAGCTTACTAGTAAGTGTGAATCCCTTGATTTGCCCTGAAGATGACCCCTCAGTTTAGAGCAAGACCCCCCTGGATTATCTGCAAATCAGGCCTCTCCCCAGCATCTGCCCCAGGCTACCCTCCCTCCCACCAGTCCCTGCCAGTCTTCCCGCCTCGGGTAGAGAGAGGAGAGGACAGACGCTTCTTCCCCCACCTTCCTTGGTGACCCAGCCAAGGAAGCAAACTGGCACTTGGGTTCCCATGGGCTGGGCACCGTGCACGGTACTTCCCCATGTTCTCATGTAGTTATTCAAGTATCGGGCACAGCAGATTTCTTAGCTTCCTCATGCATATCTCCTCTTTCTGCCAGCAAACAGCAGCAGCCATGTAGCAGCAAGCCCCCAGATACAGAGCCCAGGCTTTCTCTAGTCCTGAGTTCAGCCGGGAACCTCTGAGAGCCAGCCAAGGACTGGACGTCAATCTCAGCCACTCGCAGTAGGTACGGGTCACCTGCTGCCACCTCCTGCTCCTGTGCCTCAGTTTCCCTTACATCTGTGGGAGGTCATTAACCTGTGCTTTGTAAAGCATTTCAAATTTAGCAAAAAACAAGTTTGAAAAAAGCAACATCATTTCTTTTTTTTTTTTTTTTTATGGAGTCTTACTCTGTCACCCAGGCTGGAGTGCAATGGCGCTATCTCGGCTCACTGCAACCTTTGCCTCCTGAGTTCAAGCAATTCTTTGCCTCAGCCTCCCAAGTAGCTGAGATTACAGGTGCCTGCCACCACGACTGGCTAATTTTTTGTATTTTTAGTAGAGATAGGGCTTCACCATTTTGACCAGGCTGGTCTTGAACTCCTGACCTCATGATTCACCTGCCTCAACCTCCCAAAGTGCTGAAATTACAGGCGTGAGCCACCATGCCAGGCCAAAAAAGCAACATCATTTCAAATCCTTTTTCTAGTTATAGGGGTTTGGGTGGCAGAAGAGATTGTTCAGGTATCAGGGACTAAGGAGAATGTGTGTTCAGTGCTTTGGGGAAGCTGGGGAGGAGGTAAACAGGGTTTAAAAGGCCTGAATTTTATATCCAATAACCCCTAAAATTCAAGTAATAGAGCCATTGGAGGTATGTGTGTGTGGGATTGGGTAGGGGTTCTCATGGGGGCCAGGGACAAAGACCCCAGTTTCCCTCCACTCACACTTGTGCTGGAAAGAAAGCAAACAGATTCTCTCTCTCTCTCTCTCTCTCAAACTGCAATTCGAAAGCCGTGCATTTGTGAGATACTCCTGCTGCCTGCCTGTCTCTCCAGCCCCGCAACGTAAAACAAAACCCAAATAAAAGCCTGAACCCGGCAGATATTAATGCTACAGAGCCAGGGTTGGTGTGCAGGCAGCCACCCCCTTCTTCCCCCTTCTGTTTCTATAAGTGGCTGAAATAAATTTAGCGAAACAACCCCACCCGTCTGAGGGCCTAAGATTTCAGAGCAATGGGATTCTCTATCCTGAAAACCCCCGTTTTTCAGAGCTGAAAGCTTTTTGTTTAAATTCCTTTTGGGAATGGAATGCTCTCGATCTGAAATAATTATTATACTGCAGTCATCTATTCCTCATAGATAAATGCTTTGACACAGTATAGCTTGCTGAAAAGCTGATCTACAAATGCTCTGCAGCTTAAGATTGTCAACTGTATGGGGCCAATGCCTAGTTGGATCTGTTGGGGTATTTATTGTAAGATTATTCTTCTAATGTCTGTGCATATTCAGCCAAGTGCCTCTGTTGTCTGTCATACAGAACACTGATTGTGGCTGGCTAAGTTAGTGAAGTAGAGAAGTACTAAATCTTCATTTTTTTTTTTCCCACGAATACTTATTTAGGGCCTACTCTCTGCTAGGCACTAAGCCAGGCACTGGGAGTTGAGCTGAGAGCAGAGAGAGCCTGCTTTGATGGAGCATACATCCTAGTGGGAAGGGAATGTGAAAAAGTTAAATGACTACAAAAAAACTGGCAACGAATGTTGTATTTTAAAATGAAAGACTGAATGCTTTCCCCCTAAAATCAGGAACAAGGTCAGGGCATCTACTCTTACTATGCCTATTCAACACTGTATTGCAAATCCTGGACAGAGCAATAAGGCAAGAAAATGAAATATAATGCATATGTTAGGAAAGGAAGAAATTAAATTATTCCTATGTATAGACAATATGTGCTTGTCTACATTAAAAACAAAAACATGCCTGGTACAGGGGCTCATGTCTGTAATCTCATCACTTTGGGATGCCCAGGCAGGAGGATTGCTTGAGGACAAAAGTTAGAGACCAGCCTGGGAAACATAGTGAGATCCTATCTCTACAAAAAATTAAACTAGCTGGAATGGTGGCATGTACCTATAGTTCCAGCTACTTGGGAGGCTGAGATGGGAGGACTGCTTGAGCTCAGGAATTTGAGGCTGCAGTGAACTATGATTGCACCACTGCACTCCAGCCTGGGTAACAAGGTGAGACTCTATCTCAAAACAACAACAAAACAAAAATAAGTAAACAAAAACACCCCAAGTAATCTATCAAAAAATCCTCTTACAACTAAAGTGATTTTGTGAGAGAGACAAGGTCAATACACAGGAGACAAGGTCAATACACAAAAATCAACTGAATTTCTATAAACTAATAAGTGGAGACCAAGATTTCAAAAGGCTGGGTGTGATGGCTCACACCTATAATCCCACACCTTGGGAGGCTGAGGTGGGCGGGTCAATGGAGGTTGGGAGTTCAAGACCAGCCTGACCAACATGGAGAAACCTCGTCTCTACTAAAAATACAAAATTAGCGAGGCATGGTGGTGCATGTGTGTAATCCCAGCTACTTGGGAGGCTTAGGCAGAAGAATTGCTTGAACCCAGTGGGGTGGAGGTTGTGGTGAGCTGAGATCACACCACTGCACTCCAGCCTGGGCAACAAGAGCAAAACTCCATCTCAAAAAAAAAAAAAACAACACTATAGTTTTAAAAAATAGGAAATATTACGTATAAATCTAATGAAACATATATAGAATCCCTGTGCTAAAAACTATAAAACAGCTGGGCATGGTAGCACATGCCTGTGGTCCCAGCTACTTGGGAGGCTGAGGCAGAAGGATCACTTAAGTCCAGGAGTTTGAGGCTAGCCTGGACAGCATAGCAAGACCCCATTTCAAAAAAGATTAAAACTATAAAACACTGATTAAAGAAATCAAATAAGTCCTAAATAGACATACTATGTGCATGAATTAGAAGACTCAACATAGTAATTCTCCCTGTAGTGATCTATAGATTTAATGCATTGCCAATAAAAATCTCAGTAGGGTTTTTTTCTAGATACAGACAAGCTGATTCTGAAGTTTATATGAAAAGGCAAAGGAACTAGAATAGCTAAAACAATTTCAAAAAATAAGAAAAAAGTTGGAGGAATTACACCATCTTAAGACTTAGTAAAAAGCTACAATAATTGATCATGTAGTATTGGTGAAGGGGTGGACACAGATCAGTGTAACAAAATAAAGAGACATTACAAATACGGCCATTAAATTTTTGGAAAGGTGTAAAGGCAACTCAATGGTAAAATGACAGTCTTTTCGACAAATAGTGTTGCGAGTGAAAATCCACAGGCAAAAAAAGAACCTCAATCTAAATTTTACATCTTATATAAAAACTAACTAACTCTAAATGGATTACAGATCTGAAGTAACTACTTTTAGGGGAGGATTCTAGGAACATGGCAGAGTAGGAAGCACCAGGAATGTTCCCCCTCTTAGAAAACAATTGCACTGGCAGAATCTGTCTGATACAACTATTTTGGAACTCTGGAGTCTATTGAAGGCTTGCAAATTCCAGGGGGAGGTTTGAACAGTAATTTGTGTTTAATTTTGGTCAATATCAGCTCTTAGAACAGTAGCAGCTACCCATCCCCCACCTCCAACCCTATGGCAGACAGCTGTGCATATGTTCCTGGAGTAGCCTGCACACAGCTTACAGGAGCTAGGGTGGGCCAAAAGGACCCTGTCCTCCAAATATCAGGGATTTGTGCTCTGATTACTGCTTCTGATAACAGAGATGTAGAAAATGATGCAGGTGGCCATTGTTGTTGCACCTTCTCCCATTGTTTTTATTTTTTATTTTATGTTTATTTTTTTGAGATGGAGTCTTGCTCTGTCGCCCAGCCTGGAGTGCAGTGGTGTGATCTTGGCTCACTGCAACCTCTGCCTCCTGGGTTCCAGCGATTCTCCTGCCTCAGCCTCCGGAATAGCTGGGATTACAGGCCCCCGCCACCACGCCCGGCTAATTTTTGTATTTTTAGTAGAGATGGGGTTTCACCACATTAGCCAAGCTGGGCCCACCAGCCTCTGCCTCCCAAAGTGCTGGGATTGCAGGCATAAGCCACCACACCCGGCCAACGCCTTTTCCCATTGTTGCAAGCTCCTCTTCTGCTGAACTAACTTATAGGGCATTTAAAGGGATGAAGGCTTCCTTTAAAAAAATCAACTCTTCATTTCTGTCTTTTTCCCCTTTTTGGAACCAGATATTAAAGACTAGGACGTTCAAAAACAATTACATACATGGGGAAAATTTGAAAATGAATGCCCATGCATGATCAGAGAAAGGCACAGGCTCAGAATAGATCTCAGAAGACCTCACATTTATACCTCAGGCTGATCCTTGGCACAGAGACAGCCTACAACAATAATTAAAAAAAAATTTACCAAACCCAGCAAACCTTGGTGAAGGGGGAGAATCTGATTTCCAGAATTACCACATTATTAGATTGAAATGTCCAGTTTTCAACAACAACAAAAATCACAAGACATATGAAGAAACAGGAAAGCATGGCACATCCAAAAAATAAATCAACAGAAACTGTTCCTGAAAAATAACTGATGGAAGATCTACTAGATACAGACTTTAAAACAACTGTCTTAAAGATGCTCAAAGAACTAAAGATATGGAGATAGTCAAGAAAGAGATGTATGAACAAAATGGGAATAACAATAAAGAGACTAAAGTGAAAGTGAAAGTGAAAAGAAACTCTGGAGCTGAAAAGTACAATAACTAAAATGAAAAATTCACTTTAGGATTCAAAGACAGTTTTGAGGAAGCAGGAAAAATAATCAGCAAATTTGAAGATAGTACACTGGAAATAATCAAGTCTGAGGAACAGAAAGGAAAAAGATGGAGGAAAGTGAACAGAGCCTAAAGGACCTGTGGAACACCATTATATGCATACTGGGAGTCCCAGAAGAATAAGAGAGAGAAAAGGGGAAAGAATATCTGAAACTATGGCTAAAAACTTCTGAAATTTGATGAAAGACATGAATATGAACATCCAAGAAGTTCAATGAACTCCGAGTAAAATAAATAAACCCACACCAGGATACATTATAATCAAACTCTCAAAAGTCAGAGACAAAAAGAGAATCTTGAAGCAGCAAAAGAGAAGTGACTCACATAAAATAGATTTTTTTTTTTTTTAAATTAAAGACATAAGGTCTTCTTTTGTTGCCCAAGCTGATCTTGAACTCCAGGTCTCAAGCAATCCTGCCTTGGCCTCCCAAAGTGCTCGGATTTCATGTGTGAGCCACTGCATCCAGCTACAAGGGATCTTTAATGAGATTATCAGCAAATTTCTCATCAGAAATTTTGGAGACCAGAGGCAGTGGGCCAACATATTTAAAATGTTAAAAGAAAAAAAAATCAAACAAGAATCCTGTATCTGGAAAAACTGTCCTTCAGAAGTGATGGAGAAAATGACATTCCTAAATAAACAAAAGCTGAGGGAATTCACTACCACTAGACTTGTCCTATAAGAAATGCTCCAAGGGTGTCCTGCAAAGTAAAATAAAGAACAGTAGATAGTAACTTGAAACCGTACGAAGAAATGAAGATCTCAATAAAGGCAATTATAAGAGCTAGTATTATTGAAACAACAGTTTGTAAGTTTACTTTGTAACATAATTTAAGAGACTACTTTAAAAAATGATTAGTCTGAAAGCTAAAATTATTATAACTTTGGATTGTAATGCCATATTTGTTTTCTACATAATTTAAAAGACTAACACACTTAAAATAATTATTAGTTTATATTTTGGGGCACAAAATGTATAAAGACGTAATTATGTGACATCAATAATCAAAAGGGATGCAGATACAGCTGTAAAGGAGCAGAATTTTTGTATGTTTTTGAAGTTAAGCTATTACAAATTCCAATTAGAGTGTTTTAACTTTAGGATGTTAAATGTAATCCCCATGGTAACCACAAAGAAAATACAGTAGTCCCCCCTTATCTGTGGTTTCACTTTCTGTAGTTTCAGTTATCCACAATCGACCACAGTCTGGAAATATTAAATGGAAAATTCCAGAAATAAACAATTCGTAAGTTTTAAATTGCATGCCATTCTGAGTAATATGATGAAATCTCGTGCCATCCTGCTCCATCCTGCCTGGGACATGAATCATCTCTTTGTCCAGTGTATCCACACCATATCTGCTACCTGCCCATCAGTCACTTGGTAGCCATCTCGGTTGTCTAACTGACTGCTGTGGTATCACAGCACCTGTGTTCAAGGAATCTTTATTTTACTTAATAATGGCCCCAAAATGCAAGAGTAGTGATGCTGGCAATTTGGAGAGGCCAAAGAAAAGGCAATTTGGAGAGAACAAAGCAGTAAACTGCTTCAAGTGAAAAGGTGAAAATTCTCAACAAGGAAGAAGAATCATATGCTTATATTGCCAAGATCTATAGTACGAATGAAACTTCTAGCCATGAAATTCTGAAGGAAAAAAAATGTCATAGTATATGCAGGGTTCAGTACTATCCCTGGTTTCCAGCATCTACTAGGGGTCTTGGAACATATCCTGTGTGGATAAAGGAAGGACTACTGTAGTTGTAGTATAGAAATAAAACGTACCAAAGAAAATGAGAAAGGAATTTAAATGTTTCACTATGGAAAATCAAGTAACACAAAATAAGATAGTACTGCAGAAAAATGAGGAACAATACAACTCTAAGGCATCTAGAAAACAAATAACAGAATGACAGAATTAAGTCCCTTCTCATCAGTAGTTACGTTAAATGTTAATTAAATGCCCCAATCAAAAGACAGTGATTGGCAGAATGGATAAACAAAAAACCTGATCCAACTATATGTTGTCTACAAAAGACTCACTTTAGATCTAAAGACACAAACAGATTGAAAGTAAAAGGACAGAAAAAGATATTTCATGCAAACAGTAACCAAAAAAGAGCAGGAATGGCTATACTAATATTAGACAAAATAGACTTTAAATCAAAAAAGGTTACAACTGGCCAGGCACGGTGGCTCATGCCTGTAATCCCAGCACTTTGGGAGGCCGAGGTGGGTGGATCACGAGGTCAGGAGATCGAGACCATCCTGGCCAACATGGTGAAACCTGTCTCTACTAAAAATACAAAAATTAGCTGGGTGTGGTGGCGCATGCCTGTAATCCCAGCTACTTGGGAGGCTGAGGCTGGAGAATCGCTTTAACTCAGGAGGTGGGGGTCGCAGTGAGCTGAGACTGCGCCACTGCACTCCAGCCCGGTGCCAGGGCAACACTCCATCTCAAAAAAAAAAAAAAAAGGTTACAAGAGACAAGGACATTATATATTAATAAAATGCTCAATATAGCAAGAAGATAGAACAGTTATATACATTTATGCACCTAACAACAGACCATGAAAATATACAACATGCACCTAACAACAGACCATGAAATATAACACTTTCAGAAGGTAACAAAAAATCTTAATGACCTGGGGTTAGGCAAAGATTTCTTAGCTGTGACACCAAAAGCATGACCCACAAAAGGTAAAACTGATAAATTAGACTTCATTAAAATGAAAAACTTTTGCTCTGTGAAAGATCCTTTGCTTGGAGAGTTAAAAGATAAGGTGCAGACATGAGAAGATATTTGCACGTCACATAAGCAACAGAGGAACTTTATATATCCAGAATATGTAAAGAACTCTCAAAACTCAACAGTAAGAAAATGACCAACTAAATGACCCAACTAAAAAATAGGCAAAAGGTTTGAATAGATGCTTCACCAAAAAGTATATGCAGATGGAAAATAAGCATATGAAAAGATGTTCAACATCATTAGCCATTAGAGGAATGCAAACTAAAACCACAGTGTGAGACTACCACATACCTATTGGAATGACTAAAACAAAAAACAATAATACTGTTAAGTGCTGGTGAGGATGTGGAGCAAGTGGAAACTCTCATATGTTGTTGGAAATGCAAAATAGTATAGCCACTCTGGAAAATGATTTGGCAGTTTTGTATTAATTTCAACATACAGTTACCATATGACCCAGAAATCTCACTCCTAGTTATTTACCCTAGAGAAATAAGAACTTGGCCAGGTGCAGTGGCTCACGCCTGTAATCCCAGCACTTTGGGAGGCCAAGGTGGGTGGCCGGATCCCTGGGTCAGGAGGTTGAGACCATCCTGGCTAACACAGTGAAACCCCATCTCTCATTATATATTAATAAAATGCTCAATATAGCAAGAAGATAGAACAGTTATATACATTTATGCACCTAACAACAGACCATGAAAATATACAACATGCACCTAACAACAGACCATGAAATATAACACTTTCAGAAGGTAACAAAAAATCTTAATGACCTGGGGTTAGGCAAAGATTTCTTAGCTGTGACACCAAAAGCATGACCCAAAAATTCCTTTGCCAAGTGAATAGCCCCGGAATTTGTTTTGTGGTGTAAAAATACAGAAACAAAATTAGCTGGGCGTGGTGGCGAGCACCTGTAGTCCCAGCTACTTGGGAGATTGAGGCAGGAGAATGGTGTGAACCTGGGAGGCGGAGCTTGCAAGTGAGCCGAGATTGTGCCACTGCATTCCAGCCTGGGCAACAGAGCAAGACTAGAAAAAAAAAAAAAAAGAGAAATAAGAACTTGTGTTCACACAAAACCTGTACATGAGTGTTTATTGAAACTTTATTCATAATGGCCCAAAGCTGGAAATAATCCAATGGCCTTCAACAGGACAATGGATAAACTATTGTATAAGCACACAGTGAAATACTATTTATCAATAAAAAGGAATGAACTATTGATACATGCAACAACATGGTTAAATATCAAAGGCATATACTGTGTGAAATCAAACATACAATATGATTCCATTTGTATGACATTCTGGGAAAGACAAAATTGCAATGATAGAGAACAGATCAGTGGTTATCAGGGACTAGAGATGGAGAAAGTTTGAATGCAAAGGGATAGTATGAGGGAGTTTTTGAGGGGTAATGGAACTGTTCTGTTTCCTGATTATGGTGGTGGTTACATGAATCAATTCATAAGTTAAAATTCATAGAACTGTATGCCAAATAAAGATCAATTTTACTGTATGTTAAATTGAAAAGTAAAAAAAAAAAGTTACAGAAATGAATGTATACTCACAAACTGAAATAACTACTTTGAAGGAAATGAACATTCCATGAGAGCCTAAGAGAGAGGAGGGACACTGTTTTGTGACAAAGGAAAGCATCAAGAATGTTTTCCCTGAGGAAGTGAGGATTGAGTTGGGTTCTAAAAAATGATTTAGAATTTACTTGGGCTAAAGGAAGGTTGATTCACACAGAAGGATTTGCATGTGCAAAGGCCCTGGAGTAGGAGGAAGATGGCTCATTCTCATCTAAAAAGGACTAGAGCACAGGGAGTGCCCTAGAGGGTGGGAGAAGTGCATGGGGAGTGAAAAAAATCTAAGCTGGAATAAGAGAGTCAGATTACGCCAGACTGCTTTAGGTGGGGCCTAGGTTAGGGTGAGTGGAGAGGTGTAGCTGTGGGCTGGCCTGATAACTTCACTGACAGTTGGAACATCTTGCAGAGACCTGGGCGATCCGACCCCCCAGGGCAATGCTGGACCTGGGATTGGATTCTCAGTAGTCCTAGCAGGAGGCGGCCTGCTCCCAAACCCAAAGATTGCAGACACCCTGCAGTGCCACATTTACGATAGACCCGAAAGTGCCCTCTCCTGAGGCCTCTGCCTTGTTCAGGAGAATACTGACAGCTCAGTAATATACACTAAGCTTTCTGAGGGGCTTGAGGACTTTGAGAGATAAGATAGTCTGGCTTTTACAGACTACCACAGGGCCCCAGTGATGTAGTTGTTTTCAGAAATACTTGTGTCAATAATCAGGTATTTTTCAGATGGGCAACAGATCCCCACCACCCTACCCTGAACCACTTTACTCTCCCCCAGACTCCAAGCCCAGGGCCTCTCCCCATTTCCAGGCCTCAGGGTCTGCCTTATCCAGGGCTGGGAGTGGAGGCTAGAGAGTGACACAGATGAAACTTCTAAGTTGTCATTTGACCATTTAATGGAAGTCTACACTGAATAATCCTTTGCCAAGTGAATAGCCCCGGAATTTGTTTTGTGGTGTAATAAGGGTTGCCAAATGGCTTAGTTTACATACAACAGCATGGCATATAGACGGTTTCAGCGAGACATGACTCTAGGCACTTTATGGGCCAAATGTAGGCAGTTATCATGATTCCTATTTCAGAGATGAAGAAACTGAGGCCTTGGTCAGTGACTTGAAAAGTCACATAGCTAGAAAATGGCCAAGATTTGGATCCAGGATTGCCTAACTTCAATGTCCTGGCTCACTGATTCTCAAACATTAGTATTTGGGTCGTAAGATGGAAATTTACCAAAAATGCATTCCAAACTTTAAACAAGGGGACTCCAGGTGTCTCTCTCTCTCTCAACCTGAAGAATTTGGGGGATTTTGCAAATGACCTGAAGCCTGAGAGGAAGTGCAACACTGCAGGGCTCTCAGGAGGGGGGTACCCTGCTGACGCCTGTGACTAGGCCTAACCGTCTGGGGTTCTGCGGCCCAGTGCTCCACACTGTCATCTGCCTCGAGGTGCGCCTGGGGTCCAGACTGGCCGATGAATATGTACACCCGCAGCGCCTCCTTCACTCCGAAGACTTTCACTTTCCCCCTTGCACAAAACCGAACATCCCACCCCACCACCACCTCCAAGCTAAAATACCTGGGCCGCCCCTCCCCACGAAGGGACGCGCTCCAGGCGAATGGGGAGGGCCCGGAAGTCGGGTCCGTGACAGAGAAGCCGGCCCACCGCCTCCCGGTCGGAAGCGGCAGTGCAGGTGAGGCGGCGGCCAGCCTGGGGACCGCGCGGGTAAGGAGCGGGAGGGCGGACTGCACCGCGAGGTTGGCGGGGGACGGCCATGCACGCCTCGCCTCGGCCTTCCTGCACCGTAGGGGCTGGCAGCCCTCCCGCCACCCCTGGGCACCTGTCGACCACGTCTGGGCGAGGGCGGGTCGGCTCCCGCCCTCGGGCCCTCACCCTACCCCGGCCAGCCGCGGTGGGGACGCCGGGTCAGCGAAGGGTTAAGGGACTCGCTCCCTCCTCTCGGCTCCCTCACCCTTGGAAAGTCCCCGAAATGACGTTTCAACCCGACAATTTAAAAAAGAGTTTAATTATAGAGACAGGCTCTGGGAGCTGGAACAAACCCTCGGTCGGCGGGGCCGGTAAACAACTCGGGAGCGAGCGGGCTGGGCCAGCCGCAGCCTTGCGGAGCCCGCGCCCCCGGGGAGAGGGGGAGGGGAGGGCCTCTGGGAGTTGGAAAAGCCGAGGAAATTCGAGGAATCAGCTTTCTTTGGAAAAACCCACTTTGTAGCCATTGTGGGGCGCCTGATGGTGCTCCTGGCCGGTTCCGCAGCCTTGGAGGGAAAGCGGCGCTGCCCGAAGCAGGGGCACAGCCGGTGCCCCGCGGGGACAGGCCCTGGGCCGGGAAGGGGGCCCCGCCCGCTCCCTGTCCCCTTCCCCTTTGCTTTTTTCCAGCCCCTCCTCCGGTCCCCCCAGCTGAGCTTCGCGAACCCTCGGGAGTTAAAGACCAGCCGGCCCCTTTTTTGGGGGGGTGGGAGGGTGGGGGAGCGGGAATGGGTGGAGGCCGGGGGAATAAAAAACCGAAATAGCTTCACATCAGAACTCAGACTAACCTTGTGGTTTCAACGCGCACCCTGCTCTGTTCTGAAATCTGGAACTCATTACCTCATCACCAAGAAACTGCACGAAATCTTCCCCGCCCCCCCCCCGCCCCAACACCCACTTGGGAAAGGAACGAGCAAACATCCCTCTAAGAAAGAAACCTACACTTGAATGATTTAAATTAAGGTGGATGGAAGTTATTTCCCCTCCTGGCGCTTGCCAGATTTCAAGAAAAGCTGAAAAATGGGAGCAGGGGGAGGGAAGCAACAGACGGCTGGAGGGCAGCAGCAGAACAAGCGAGGGGAAGCAGCCGGGTTAAAGTGGGGGCCATCCATTTCGGGCAGAGGAGACAAATGAAAGCCGACCCCACTGGGATCACGTAGGTTCGTGGCTGCAGCAAAAGTTGTGTTTCGCAAAGTTGAAAAACAGCCGGTTTCTCAAACAGTTGTGATTTGGAAGGTTTCGCTGGGTTTGCCCAGATGTTTACGAATAAATAAGAAATGCAGTTTAAAAAAAGTGTGTTGGGGGTGGTGAGAATGTGACTCGAGCGCTCTCTTCGGCCCGCCCCGTTCTTTCCAAAGAAACGTGCTCATAATGGGGTGACCTAATTACATCGCAATGGAACTCAATCTTAGCCACTCCGCAGCACCAGGTTTCATAACAGACTCGGCGGCCTCGAGTGCTGGGAAGAAACGTGCGAGGGCCGAGGGGGCGGCGGAGCCCGCGTGGAAATCGGAAAGAAGCGCAGCCCTGCGACTTCCGCCTGGGTCATCACGCCAGCACTCGGGCCAAGGCGCAGGGGGCGGGTGGGGGACACATTAACTTTTTATTTGGGTGGGTGGCATCCAAACCTAACAGTATATATTTTATCATTTTCAAGGGAGTCATGCTCCACTGCGGGCCCGTCGGTTTCGTGGCTCCCATGCCCCCCTCTCCACCTCCCGCCAAAACGGCGCAGCGTGACAAGCCATATGTTCCACTCCCGTGGGGGCGACAGAGAAGCAACAATAAGTTAAAAGTGCCGCCTCCGTCCACCTCTTTACCTTCATTCTTACCAAAATAACCTTTTTTCATTGTTCTAGAGTCTTGAGGTGTGTGTGGGGAGGATGGAGGAGGGAGGGTTGTGGCGCCGCCCAGAATTCGGAGCGCGCGTGGAAAGTAGTGAGTTGCTCGGTGGGCTTTTTCTGGGAGGAAGGGGCATTCAGGAAGGATTAGGGTTTTCTTGACTAAAAAGTTTAAAGATTGGATGCGTGAAAAGAAACCCCACGCCTAGGCCTAGTAAAACAAACAATCGGCCCGGGTTGTGGTCTTTTTTTGCGACTACCCCCACCCGCCCACACCCGGAGAGCGCCGGCTGCAAAGCGAGCGCGAGTGTCGACGCGTGCGGCGCACTAAATTGTGCCGCGCTCGCCCCCGCCAGGCCATGTCCTCCTGGGGAAAAAGTTTCCCTAGTCCCCCCAGCACCGCGCCCCACCCTACGCCCCGCTGGAAAAAAAACAGCAATATAAAATCCTAGACTTGAACATTCTGTGCGTCCCAAATTTCTAATGTCCTCGGCCTGCCCGGTTTGCGGAAGGGAGCCGAGTGTCGAAGAGAAGTCGGGAAAAAGTAAGTTGTGCAGACACTGGGGGAAGTTTCAAGGAGACCGCCAACTCAAGATGGAAACCGCGGCCCGGGCGCTAAGGACGGGCTTCAGCTCCCGCTGGCAAAAAGAGAAAGTCGAGCCCGCCTTCCTGCCCAACAAAAAACAACAACACGACAACAAGAACCCCGGAGGGAGTGGAATGAGTGACGTCACAGCCGCGCTCTGAGGCTGACAAAGGAGGGGGCGCGCCCCTCCCGCTCTGCGCCCGCGCAGCCCCGGAGAGGGGGCGCCTCAAGCGCTGGGTAGGGAAGTCAGCCGACTCGAAACTTTTCCTCTTTAAGAAAAAAAAAGTTGTGCGCGGCTCGGAGTGGGGTTTTTTTTTTTTTTCCGCCTTCTTTTCTCGTCTCCCCTCCCCCTTCTTCCTTTTGAAAGTTTCTTCTCCTCCCCCTGCCCCCCCTCCCCGCCTGACCGCATGGCTGATTCAACTTCAGTGTCAATCAACTTCTTTTTCCTCCTCTTCCTCATTTAAATAAGTTTAAAGCTCCTCCTCCCCCCGGCCCACCAAATCTGAAACTTTATAAATTGGGCTTTGCGCGCCCCAGCCCGGAGTCAGAAAGGCGAGGGGCGCCGGGAACTGGCGTGTGGGACTCCAGACAGGAGAGGCTGCGCCTTCCCCGCACCGGGACCTTCGCGACACACCAGATCCTCGCCCCTGTCCCGCGCGAGCGCACAGGATGACCACCACCCTCGTGTCTGCCACCATCTTCGACTTGAGCGAAGTTTTATGCAAGGTAAAGGGGGGCGGAGCATTTGCTTTTCAAAAAGTCTTTTTCTTTTGCCTTAAAAAAGAACCCCCAAAAGTTTGGGTCTTGGAAGGCAATGGGGAAAGTGGTGCAGCGAGTTGATTCTTTTCTCCTCCCGCATTTCTCCCAAGTTTGAAGGAATTTGGCCCCGTCCTTCCCACCCTTTGAGTTTCAACAGTTTCTGGCGGGGATTACATGTGAATCTGGAGGCCAGGGTTTTGAGGGGCGAAGTTTGCCTGGCAGGGCAGCCCGGGGGCCTCGGGGGGAGGGCTGGGATTGGGACAAGTTTTGGGCGATTCTGTTTTACGTAACGTGCTGCTGGATCCCAGGTTCGCTGGTGTGATCGGGTTGCCAGTCTGCGCCCTAGGTCTGTACAGCAGCGTTACCCACCCGTGGGGTTGGGAGTGGGAGGTCCCTCGGGGAAGTGAGTCTCGGGACGATGTTTTCCTCCACTCTTTGGGGGGAGCTGGGGATATGCGAAGAAGAAAGGCCAAGTTGTGATTCAAAAAGATGTTGCAGAACAAGTTTGCAGTGGGGCTTGAGTCCGCCCTAGCTCGGTTGGGCTTCTTCCCGCGGTAGCCGATCGTGCAGCAGACTTTGGGGTGAAAGAGGCATTCAGGTTGACCCGCTTACCTGTGTTGCCGAGGCATTGCGGCTCATCGATTGCGGGCGGGGTGGGGGTGGGGGGGGGTGGCGACAAAATGCTGGCTTGAACTCAAGAGTCCCGCGAGTAAGGATTTAATGGGGGCCTCCTTAAAACTTGTTGCTTGTCAGCCAGTGTTGGAAAAGCAAGTTTTAAACTCGGAATGTTCCAGGACTGCAGTTTAAATGTGCATAGCAAAAGTCTATGGATGTTGTTAAATTTCTTTCCAACCTCCCCCTCCCAATTTGAAAGGGTGAAGCTGCTGGGCTACTTTTTAATTGCTGAAGTGTTTTGCCTTCTCTTAACACGTCGGGTCATGTTGCTCTGTTTTCCCAGCTTGCTGCTCCTGTTGGTACAGCTGCCAACGCCCCAGGGCTGCAGGGTTGGGGTGCAGGGACGCCGAGGAGCTGAAGAGCAGCATTTAAAAAGTTTGAATTTTTCAGCTTCCTTACCTCCCTGCACATTCCCAAACTCCACTTGCCAGCCCGGCTGCCAGCGCTCCCCAATATTTCTTCCTTCTTTTCTCGACTCTCCCGCTCTTTGATCTATTTCTTTCTTTGGCCCCCCTCCCCCCTGAGGACTTTTTAAATGAACCTCATTGTTGGGAACCAGCTCTCGACTGGGTTCCTGTAATCCTCTCGGTGGGGTGGTTGCAGTTACAGATTCCCGGTCCCCCCCTGCTGATCCTAAGGGACCAACATTAGAATTTGCACAATGACACCCACATGGGCTGGGAACTAACTCGTAGGTCCCTGACCTGCACCCTTTCCAAATCTTGGGTACAATTTGGGCAGGTGACCAGGGTCCTATTGGAACAGAAACTTGCCATTGGTGGCTCTGCCCCCATCCCCACCACCCCCAATCCGCTATTGACTAGGAGGTGGGTAGGGGGGTTGGTGCTTTCCTTTTCCTTTCCATCTGCAGCTTTGCGTTAAAGATTAAACACTGGAGCTCTTATCCAAGCTTGCTCTTGCAGCCAAAAGACTAATTGCAAAGGCATCTTCTCAGTGAAGGGGGCGGGGTGGGCTGGGGGTGAGTGGAAATGGTGAGAGAGATTATTGTAGAAAATATCTCTTCCGGGAACTTAGGGCAGAGAGTTTTATTTTCAGGAATCACATCCCTGTCTCCCCCAACCTCAGACCAGGCCCCCAAACTCCTCCCCGCAAGAAAAAGCAAAGGCAGTCCGAAAACCTGTTGCCAAAGGAAGGGAACACTTCTGAAGGAGGAAGTTGAGAGTCTTAGGCCAGGTCTTGAAGGAGGGGATATCAATTAAGCAGAGACTGATTGGAAGGGGACCTGACCTAGCCTACGATAGACTCCTTTCTGAGGTTTACCTGTTTTTGTTGCGGGCGGTGGCGGGGGTGGGGTGCGGTAACCTAGAGAGGTCTGGGTTGTGTGAGATATTTTGAGTTGAAGAATCTATTTGACTAGTAAACAAGCTGAACTTTACAGATTGAAGTGATAGCTTTGGGGACAGAGGATATGGGGGTTGCATTGCAGGAGTAGGCACGGAGCAGGGTGCTTGTCACACAGTTTGGATCTTGTGGTTTCTTACGCATGGGGCCAAAATAAACCCAGGTGAATGACCTATGGGAGGGAGAGAAGGAAGGGAGCTTGCTAGAGCAGAGGTAGAGATGAGTTCTTTCAGAAAGAGCGGGCGTTTGTGATTGTGTAGGGGGCTGCCCATAGTGGACATCCTGGTGGATGTCCTCCGTCCTTATCATCCTTTCTCTTCTCTCTCCAGGGTAACAAGATGCTCAACTATAGTGCTCCTAGTGCAGGGGGTTGCCTGCTGGACAGAAAGGCAGTGGGCACCCCTGCTGGTGGGGGCTTCCCTCGGAGGCACTCAGTCACCCTGCCCAGCTCCAAGTTCCACCAGAACCAGCTCCTCAGCAGCCTCAAGGGTGAGCCAGCCCCTGCTCTGAGCTCGCGAGACAGCCGCTTCCGAGACCGCTCCTTCTCGGAAGGGGGCGAGCGGCTGCTGCCCACCCAGAAGCAGCCCGGGGGCGGCCAGGTCAACTCCAGCCGCTACAAGACGGAGCTGTGCCGCCCCTTTGAGGAAAACGGTGCCTGTAAGTACGGGGACAAGTGCCAGTTCGCACACGGCATCCACGAGCTCCGCAGCCTGACCCGCCACCCCAAGTACAAGACGGAGCTGTGCCGCACCTTCCACACCATCGGCTTTTGCCCTTACGGGCCCCGCTGCCACTTCATCCACAACGCCGAAGAGCGCCGTGCCCTGGCCGGGGCCCGGGACCTCTCCGCTGACCGTCCCCGCCTCCAGCATAGCTTTAGCTTTGCTGGGTTTCCCAGTGCCGCTGCCACCGCCGCTGCCACCGGGCTGCTGGACAGCCCCACGTCCATCACCCCACCCCCTATTATGAGCGCCGATGACCTCCTGGGCTCACCTACCCTGCCCGATGGCACCAATAACCCTTTTGCCTTCTCTAGCCAGGAGCTGGCAAGCCTCTTTGCCCCTAGCATGGGGCTGCCCGGGGGTGGCTCCCCGACCACCTTCCTCTTCCGGCCCATGTCCGAGTCCCCTCACATGTTTGACTCTCCCCCCAGCCCTCAGGATTCTCTCTCGGACCAGGAGGGCTACCTGAGCAGCTCCAGCAGCAGCCACAGTGGCTCAGACTCCCCGACCTTGGACAACTCAAGACGCCTGCCCATCTTCAGCAGACTTTCCATCTCAGATGACTAAGCCAGGGTAGGGAGGGACCTCCTGCCTACTCCAGCCCCTACCCTGCACCCACATCCCATACCCTCTTCTCCCTACCCATCCAATTCCCCACAGGCCCTACATTAACAAGGTTAAGCTCAACCCCTTTCCCCCAGCACCTCAGAATGTGCCCTCCCTCTCTCCCTCATAACCCCACCTAACGTAAGGACAAGTCAATTTGTCAGTAGCTTCTTCTGGCTTGAAACCCCCTCCCTGGATTTTATAGCCCACTTACCATGCATAACAGACAAGTCCCATATTTTGTCAGTAGATGCCTTTTTTTTTCCGGCTTAAGCCTTAAGTGCCAAATCACAAGAGAAAAAGCAGTAACAGTTTACAGAAGCAACTTAGTGCCTTGTAATCTAACTTTGTCACTGTGACTACATTACCTCTTCAGCGCCAGAGGGCACCCGTGGGCCTCCCGGAGCCTCTGCCCATGGGGGGGTGGAGACCCGGAACCAGCAGCCCCCTCCACTGGCGACACAACTGCACCTTCCCTCATTTCAGTCTCCCTCACACTTATTCCTCCTCCCCTCTTCCCGGCGGCACCTCTCCACGTGTACCCCCCTGCCCCTTGGAAGAGTTGTTGCCAGACCAGGGTTTTGGGGGAAACCTGTCTTGACATTCAAAACCTTTTTCTTCCCGATCTGAACCCCTGTTGACTAATCTTGCCTGGGTTTGTGTAGGTCTGCAGGAAGGAAGGCTGAAAAAGCGGACGAAGATTTTGACTTAAGTGGGACTTTGTGATTTAATTTTTTCTTTTTTTTTTAAGTGGGGAGGAAGGGGAAGCTAGATGGACTAGGAGAGACTTGATTTTGGTGCTAAAGTTCCCCAGTTCATATGTGACATCTTTTTAAAAAAAAAACAACAAAAAAAAAATGAGAGAAAAGCTAAAAAAAAAAAATGTAAGGGGTGAGCAGTTAATGGTATTCATTCCACATACAATATCTGTGTAAAACGATTTCCTGTAGAAGTAGCTTTAATGGTTTTTGCTCTAGAATACCGTAGGTCTATCCTTAGAGCACTCACGCCATGCTTTCTTCCCTGGGTTTTAAACTTCATATAACTTTCAGAAATTGGAGAGCAAAAATTTTGCTTGTCACTGCACATCAATATAAAAAAGCTTATTTAACTTATCAAAACGTATTTATTGCCAAACTATGCTTTTTTTTGTTAATTTTGTTCATATTTATCGGGATGACAAATCCATAGAATATATTCTTTTATGTTAAATTATGATCTTCATATTAATCTTAAAATTTTGTGACGTGTCTTTTTCCTTTTTTTCCACAGTTTTAATATATTATTCTTCAACGACATTTTTTGTAACTTTACACTTTTTTGGTTATTTTATTTTAAAAAAATGAAAAATTAATTTAAAAAAATGCAAAAAACTGTTGGATTATTTATTTTAGAAATTCCCCCCTTTGTGTTGGACTGCAAATTGAGTTTCTTTCTCTTTAGGCCTTTCACAACTAGGACTGAGAATGTATGTAAAAGTTCTGTGACAGTACAGAAGGAAAACAACTTTTTATGTATAGCTTCTAAAAGGGAAAAAAAAAAAAAGAGAAACCCTTTGACTTCCACGTGCCCATCTCAAGACATTCCACTCACAGATTTGAGGTTCTGGATTCCAGATCTGGAGTTTTCCAATGTTAATGTAAACAGAACTGGCACACACACATTAAGATGAATGTAATTATTATTCCTCTTGCTGGTCACTACCGTCGCTTTCTATTTCTCTTTCTTTGTGTGAATTTATTTAAAAGAAAAAAAAACTTTTTGTAACGACTATTTGCAGTTTAAAAATCAATAAACCCCGTTTTTTCAAGAAACATTGATGGTGGAGCTGGTTTTACTTGGTTTTGGTTTGACTTTACCAGTAAGGGTCTCCCCTTGTATACCTTGCAAGTCCTGGGGAGGGGGAGGCGGAGAGAGAGGGCTGTGGCTGTGGTTGGCGGCATCTCTCATCCCTATAGCTAAGCCTATAGCTCCCTTCCTTGATGCTGGCAGTTTGCTGAGCTTAGAGGGGACGGGGTGGAGGTTTTCTGTAAAGGAGCCTGTACTTCCTGCTGTATTACTTCTGAAAAGACTGCAGTGTGTTAGTTGTTGGCTGAATAGCAATGGGCCCAGCCTTGCCGACACTTGTGTGGCCTCTGCGGTTCTTTTGGGGAGCCAAGGCTCAGGGCCTTCCAGTCCGCCCTGTCCAGCCTGTGCTCTTCATTCCTTTGGATAGTGTTTGGGGTGCCAAAATGATAAAGGAGGACCTAGCACATGGCACACTTACAGGCTTGGATTTGAGTGAGTTCTTTTATTGGGGTGCCTTGGGCTCATTTTGCCCACAAGAAATTTACCTCAGTCCTAGTCACTCAACACCTACCCGTGTGGGGAGGGTATAAGGAAGCACTGCCTGCTTGGAGAGGAATGTCCAGTGGGGTGAGGGACTCAGTCACAAGGAACTGGGGACTGGGACTGGATTTGACATACCCTTTTGGGTTTGGAGGGCTGTTAAGGGGAAGTGAGTGTTAACACTGGCCAACACAACACAGCAAGTCACCAAGGGTTCCCACCACCTTAGTTACAATCTCAGATGCTGTGCAAAATTAGGTGTGTTGTCATCTTGGGAAAGGTGGGGTCTCCTTGGCTAGATGCACCCCCACCAAGGCTAGATGACCACTTAGAAGCGGCATTTCACCTGCCGGAGGAGTTGGAACTTTCTAAAAATCTTGAGCGTGAGCCTTGGGAGGATTTATTTGGGGAGAGGCAGAGATTGCTATTTGAAGCTCACTTGCCTTTGGTTCCTTTACACCCAGGAAGTTTTGGGAGTTCAGCTGAGTCACCATGATTCCACCAGGCCTCTTCCGAAGGTCTGCAGCAGACACTGGGCAGGCCAGGGATGTCCCTGAGACTACCTCTACTCTCAACTCATTTCCCTGGTCATCAGATGTCTACTGGGAGTCAGGGAGTGAGGTAGAAAAATAGGGACTATTACCTGTTCCAGGGCAGGGGCTGGTGGTTTAGGAAGGGGAAAAGCAGCCCTTCTTATGACTGGAGTAAACCTAGGTCTCTTGTCCCTTAAGGAGGAAATGAACTTTGTGTGTGTGAGGAGGTGGTGGTGGTGGTGGTTGGTGGTGGCATGTGATCTTCCTTTCGGAGTAAAAGCAAAGAAGACATTGAATCATTCACCTTGAGCTCATTCCCTGCAGGCATACCTGAGCATGCGGCAGACACCTTTCTAACTTCCCCTCTCATGGTGACCCTGGTTAGGTTCCTAGAGGCCCAGGCATACCTCCTGGCCAGCCCTGAATTTCCTCTAGGGGAGTCAGTCCTTTGACTTTGTCTAACCAAGATAGAGACATTGACTACTGGAGGCCCTGGAGGGTGGGGGTTGGCTGTAAAGCCCAGGGGAGACTCCTTATCATGTGGGGAAGCTCCATGTCCCCAGGCCTTAACCCTTTACCTCTACCTAAGTGTCTCCCTGGGGAACTCACTCAGGCTGGGATTTAGGTCACCCAGGCCCATGTGTGGTGGCCACAAGAGCCTGGTTGTGTCCCATCGAGTCCTTAAAGTTACAGGAGATGGCCCTTGGGAAAGGGAACAGCAGAATCTTTCAGGCCCATTATTTCTCCAGGATGTTAGAAGAAGGGGCCTCAGCAGCAGCCCTGTGCTGTAGTCTGGCAGGGAGGCCAGGGAAGTGTGAGCCCAGAGCTGGCAAGAAACCCCTATCTCTGAGCTCCTCTGCAGCTGGGAAGGATAGGAACTATGCTGAGGGAGTTGAAGGGAAGGCTTTCACGAGGGAAGTGGGTCAGGAAAGGCCAGGCCAATCCTGGGGCACAAAGCCTTCTCCACCCCTCACCCTGGGGGCCAGGGTGTCTTGAAGGCTGGGTTTAGGGGCCTGCACCAGGTCTGCCATGGATGGGCGGGGCCTCTGTGGCTACTGGCCCTGCAACCCACTCTCTGGCTGTTGGATGAAGATCTTCCCTGGGAGCAGCTCAAAGAAATGAGCTATTTTGGCCACTGAGCAATGCCTTTCCTGGCCTGGAGGCCTCATTCTCAGGAGGAAGGCTAGGGGCCTGCTATGGTTCAGTGACATGAAAGGAGGGCTTTGAGGGCCAACTGAGATTGTGGGTTAGTCTGAAGATGGGTTTTACAGTCAACTGGATCACAAAGCACTGGTTACTGAAGAGGCTGAGTGGGTCATGGCAGGGGAAGGATCCAGGGCATGAAGGAAGAAGGGGTGTTGAATGGAGCCCTTGGACCAGGGTTCAAATCCCAGCTCCCCTTCTATCAGCTTGTGCTTTGGATAAATGACTCAACCTTGGATTTTTCAGCTGTATCTCAAAGGGTTACTATGAGATCAAGCGAGCCATTAGTCATGACAGCTCTTTGTAAGTGCCAGGTAGTCCTCTGAGAACTTCCTGTGTGTTAACTCATTGAATGATCATAATGACCCCACAGAGGAAGCTCTATACTATTCTCTTTGTACAGATGGAGAAATTGGGGTGCAGAAAAATACTAATTTGTCATACAGGGAGACAGTGCCAGGATTTGAACCCAGGCAGGCAAGCTCCATCACTATGCTAGAGTGTTGTAGGCTGGGACACCGAAAAAGTCCCTGGCACACAGTAACTGCAAATCAATCAGTGTTAGTTGCCCTCTCCCTTGGCCTTTTGTGGAGATTCTGCATGAACACAGGAGGCAACCAGTTGGATTAGATGATTCTGCACACACCCCCTCCGTTGAGTGCCATGACCTCACCTCCCATGAGGCCCTGCATTGGCACATTTGGAGGATGGAGTCTGGGAGGAGGGGGTAGGCCATCCCCTTGGACTTTCCCCTTCTCTGCCTGCCACGAGGTGGCTTCTGTTAATGATCAACAGACCAAAGGGTGCCCTAGGGCTGCCTCAGGGAGTTGGCCCCATGCCCTTCTTCCCCCGGGGTCTTCCACCCCTGTGTGTAGCCAACCATTTAATCATGTCTGGCTGGACTGACTGGAGGCTACCTGAGTTCAGAGGGGGAGGAGATGGGGAGGTTAGCCAGGCCCCTGGTCACCCCCTTGCTGCCTTGCAGGTGGCCCTTCTAAGGCCTGCCGCTTGCCTGCTGGGCAGCAGGCAGAGATTCTGAAGGTTGGAAAGCAAGGCAAAGTCTCAGCCTTTTCTTGAATAAGGTCAGCACTGGGGTTCTCACCTCTTGATAGGTAAGGCTTGTGTTGAGAAACCTGGCCTACAATGCTTTCTGTGGGAGTCCCAGATGGTTACAGCGGAGTTACCATCATAGAAAACTAGACTCTGAGGAGCCAGGGCAGGGGCTGCCCATGAGAGCCAGCTGCTGGTCGGTGGAAAAGGATGCCTCCTCCACATTGAGGCTGTTTGCAGTTGTTTTGAAATGTTGGCAAAGCCCAGGTCTCAAAGTACAGGGCTGTGAGTGATGACTGTACCTGTGCTATCAGCTTGGGTTGCAATGAAAATAAATATGGGCAATGGCCAAAACTAAGGCAATTTTTTCAGCACCTAGAGCCAGGCTGGTAGCTTCCCCCTGACTCCAAATGTACCTCAGGGAGAAGGAGCTCATGACCACACAAGTCAGCATGCATTTCTGCCAATCTCAGTATTCCAGAGCTATGGGAGGCTCTATTGTCCATGGTAAGGAGCTGGTTTTGGAGTTACAGGGACCTGGATTCAAGTCCCTGTTCGGCCTCAAGGTCACTCTGTGACTTTAAGCTAAACACTTAGTAAGAAGTTCAGATCCCAGTTTCCTCATTTGTAAAATAGGATGATGGTGATAATGATGATGATAATGACACCTAGGTCAACGGATAAACAAACTGTGGCATTGTCACACCGTGGAATACTACGCAGCTATATAAAAGAACAAATAACTGGTACACAACAATGTGGATGAATTGCAAAAACAAAGTTGAATGAAAGAAACCAGCCACAACAGAGCACATATTGCATGAGCCCATTTGTATGAAGTTCATAAACAGGCAAAAGTGATCTATGATGATTGATATTTGATTAGAGGATAGAGAATGCATGTAAAAGTTCATTGACCTCTGCACTGAAGATTTGAGCACTTCACTGTAAGCTATACTTCAAAAAGACAAACCTATACAGTTGTCGTGAGTGTTAAATAATACATGTAAGGAAAAGAAAAAGAAATTCAGTACCTGGCCCATTACAGGCACTTAATAAATTGTGGCTGGTCTTTGTAATAGCAACAACTGGATGATGCAGGTACTATTCTAGTTCCCTTTTATAGAAGGAGGAAATGGTCTCAGAGCAGGTGAGTAACTTGCCCAGGGGTTGTGGGGCTTGAATCCCACCTCAATGGCTCTCAAGCTTGCACAGTTTCCTACTACCTAATACTGTCCCTCAGTGAACAGTTGCTGTTTCTGTAGGAAAGCTAAATTTGCAGTAATCCAGGCACAACCAAGTTGACTAATTAGTAAGTGTAATCATCTACATTAGAAAAGTTTTTCTTTTTGCAGATTTAAAATAAGCCTCCTTGCTAGTCAGTACCTCCCACGCCCTGTGGGAGGAAAAGGGAGGCCGAGTTGGGGGCTAGCTGGGCTCTGAGCGGCGGGAGAGTGGAGAGCCTTTACTGTCTGGCGGGCCAGCATCCAGAGGCCAGTGTCCTGGGAGTCACCCCTGTGGGCTGCTTGCCTGCCTGTCCTGGCCTATCCCTCCCCTGGGCTGTTAAGGGCTTAGAGGGGCCTTGGGGAAGGCCTGCCTGGCCCAGCCCCTCTTTACTGGCCCTCAAGCTCAAGGGTACATGGAAGCCTTATATGGCTGTCACAGCACCACTTCCACCCTCTGTTCCATTCTACTTTTCTGAGAAGTGGTCCTTGGAGCTCCACAGGGAGATGTTCAGCTCAGCCAGTAGATCCAGCCACCCCAAGGAGCTGGGAGTGAGTTCTTGCTGGGCTGACCTCCTCTGTGCAGCACCTGCACAACTGGCTCAACCTCAGTGCTCTAGGAAGGGCCCAAGGCTTGGGGTCAGACAGCAGGGCAAAATTTGAGGAGGTACTCACTCTCAGGGTCTTACAAGTGAGTGCCTCCTGAAGCTGCACACACTAGCCTTCTGACTTGCTTTATTCTCATTCCAGCCCTGTCAGGCAGCCCTGGATTTGTGATCCTGCTCAGCCACTTTCAAGCTGTTTGACCTTGAGCAAGTTGCTTAACCTCTCTGAGACTTGTTTTTCTCCTCTATGCATGGTGTACAGGAAGCATACTCACCCTGCCCACATTATAGGGCTGTGGTGAGGATCAGAAGAAATGGAGAGGAAGGAGCTCTGGAAACGATAAGACCCTAGACAAAGGTCATATTGAGAGTGTGGGAGCAGCTTGCAGTCCTCAGAATGACAGAGCCCTTCTCTAAAGATGTTTGAGTATCAAAAAGTAGTGCTTTGCCACCTTGGCTCACTCTCTCGATTTTCTGCCTCAAACTCACATATGGTGTGTGTGTTATAGGTAGTTCTCTTGAATTTATATAGTAAAAATAATAACATGAACCAGCATTTGTGAAGACTTACCATGCACACTGAGGGCTGGGCCTCCGTCACATGGTTACATTTGATAGTACCTGCGAGTCAGCACTGTCATTAGCCCCATTTTCAGATGGGGAAGGTCAGGCTCAGGGAGAAGTCACTATTCCCAATTGCGTAGCTGTATACCACTGAGCCAGGACCCAGGTCTGTTGGGCTGCAACACCCAAGCTCTCAGCCTCCACTTGTAAAAGGAGGCAGATGTCAAATGGCATGGGTCACTTAACAGGTCCAGGTTCTGATGTTCACCCTCCCCTGGGGACCCATAGTCATGGGGGAGAATTTCTTCTCTCAGCCCGTCCTTTCCTGAGATGTCTCCATCACATATGGTCACCCTCTCTGCAGCCCAGGGGCCTGGGGTAGTGAGCAGAGGTTGGGCTCGCTTTCTGCCTCCTTTACAAACGGAAGAGCTGAGGTGCAACGTGGTGTTGGCAACTGCGCTGGGCTCACCTTTGGGTGCAGCAGTGGCTTTGAAGCCACGCCTGGTCTCAGTGGTGCTGCTGCATGTTTGGGGTGGAGGAAACCATATTTTATCACTTACAGGGGTGTTGTCTTGCATGATGTGTGATCAGGAGGGAGCCAGCTAAGGGCTAAGCTGATTATTTTCTAATCAGTTAACAGCTTTATAGTCTGCTTGAAACTTGTGACCTTGGGGCCGGCTGTAGAAGGCACCAGCATGGTTGCTGGTATTGGTGTTCCCTCTTTTGGTGCCTTGTTTTCTGAGAGATACTGTCCATTATGATTAAACTGCATTCTAGCAGTTCCTCTCCATTCAAGGAAGTCATTTATTCCTGCAAATGCAGGGGTCAGAAGGGGAAAAATGGTGGATTCTCAGAGCTCCAGCCAGCAGCAGAAGCCAGCAAGGGAGGAGGAAGGAGGCATGGCCAGATCAGCACAGCCAGTGCTCAGATCCTCCCCCAGCTGCCTCAAGCTGAGGGAAGGAGGGCAGGGCTCTGAGGCTTCCTTCATTGGCTCAGGAAGGCCTGTCTCCTAAGGAATTTTTGTTCCTTTGTTACTAACCATTTTACTGGGCCAGCCTGGAGGGCTCTGAGGCGTTAGGAGCAGCCAGGCAGTTGGTTCAGTCAGATTATTAGACTCGGGTAAAAGCTGAAATAGTGCCAGCTTTGGTGTTGTCCCTAACCCCTGCTTCTCTCTGTGCATCCTGTAGCTTTTGGGTTGGTTTGGAGCAGGAGCTGCATCTTCCCACACAATGGATGACACCTGCAACCCAAACAATGTGCCCACACTTGAATGGAAACCCCTTCAGCAGCGTGTGGTCGGACATTCTGGGGAGATTGCTGGAGTGCAGGTTCACATGAAAGGGGCTTAGGGAGCTGGGCTTTCTCTTCATAAGTATGCACTAACTATCTCTGGAGGCTTAGAAGTCCATCCCCACATACAAGCAAACCTGGGGGTTAGGCATTGCTGCAGCTGCCACCAGTTTGGAGGCTGAAGGGAACAAGTCCCACCCTGGCCATCGCTTGCTGATGAAACTTGGTGGTCACTTTCTATTTCCAGGCTTCCATTTTCTTCTCTGTGAGATAGAGGGTGGGGGCTAAAGAGTAGTTGGTTTTATGATTCCATGAATATCTTAGAAAGCAAAATACACAGAGCCAAATTTCCTTTGCCATGCCGAATGACAGGGCAACGGAACTGGCAGTGTTGTTGCTATAAAACCCCAGCTAGAGTTACAGACGGAAGGGAGTTGGTATGTCCTGTCACTGATGTCAGGTGACTCAGACGGGTTTGGGACTCTAGAAGCTGGCTGTCGGAACATCCTTTGAAGTGGTGGTTTTAAACACTTTTATGAACTGTAGGCTGAATGAGAACACGTAAGTCATGCTCTTGGTATGTTGTATTTTCCCAAACACGCTATTTCAAATTGAAACATTGCAGCAACTGTCTTAATTTAGGATGTGCTTTGCATTTGAACATGTTACTTATTAGCTGACTGGTTTTTGTGATGCTCAGAGAATGAGTTACTGAAGTTTGAAGTCACAGGGAGGCAGATTTTGGCTCAGTCCGGGGAAGACCCTTTTAAGACACTGAGCTGGACTTTGGAGGTAGTGGAGTTCCTGTTGTTAGTAATGTTCAAACAAAAGCTAGGTGTTCCCCCTACCCGACTCTCCCTCTCCTGGGTCAGGGACATTGCAGAGTGATTCTCTGACATCCTATCCAAAGCAGCCCCCTTCTCCTCACTCTCTATCTACCATTCTGGTTTAATATTTCAGTACTTATTACTCTCAGAAAGTGCCAAGTTCATTTAATTCTTGACTTGTCTGTCATTATCTCATCCAGCTTGAAGGTAAATCTAGTGAGGCAGGAGCCTGGGCTCTTGTTAATTTTTTGTTTTTTTTTTTTAAGCAGAGTCTCACTTTGTCACCCAGGTTGGAGTGCAGTGGCTCGATCTCGTGCCCAGCCTCCTGTTCACCATTCTATTTCATGTCAACGCTGATGCCTGGTGCTCAGCAGGCACTTACCTACTGAATGGATGATTTTTATATTAGTACAGGTGTCATAGCTTCTAAGAGCCCACCATTCTAAGGGATTAGCTCTTCAAAAGCTGGCTGTGGGTGTTTGAGGGAACCGTGGTGTCCTGAGGTTAATGAGTAGTGGAGTGAGTATTAGGAATTGGACATGTGGCCCCACTCTGGCTGTTTGTCCTGGGGTGAGCCACCTGACCTTTCTGGGTCTCAGTTGCTTCATTTGTAAAAAGAGAGAGTTGGATTCAGTTATCTTCAAGGCTCCTTCCAGCTGGACTATCTTGTGATTCAAGTACTCCGTGTTTGTACTCACTCCTCTGTTCTCAAACTGTTTGTTCAACTCTCTTTTATTAGGGGTTCTAGGCCTGTTGAAACTGGAAAAAAAAAAAGTAGCCCTGGGAAGCAAAGAGTAAATATTATACAAGTGCAAATGAATTACTATTATATTCTGTATAACAAATTATAAGGACTACAGAGAGACTCCAAGGGAACTGACTATTTAATTAAATAATCGTCAGGTTAAATATAGCTCATTCAACCCTGGCAAAAATGAACAATTGAGGATTTCTTTCCTGATATGTTTTCGCCATTTTATAGTGTGCTCAGCCACAACATATCCACTATTCTCTGATTTTAAATATACTTTATAAATGGGATCAGTTCATACTCTCTTTCTTCTCTCTGTGCGTTCTCCAGGAGATGGCTAGTAAGCCTGGATGTTTCCATTTTACTGGCGAGAAAATGCAAAATAAGCTATTCTTAATAACAGCTTTAAAACAACACTTGCAAAGGATGGCCCTGAATGGTGGGTGCATGTTGAAGTGCAAGGCACAGAGATGGCTAATTTTTTTTTGTTGTGAAGTAAATTTTGTTGTGAAATACATTTTCCTCTTTCTGTGTGCTCCTGGAAGAGCTCTCCTCTTCTGTATACTGAAGTGTTACCCAAATGCCACACACAATAGCAACCAATTCAGAATGACCTCTGTGATGAATCAGTCAACACATAGATGGGTACTGGGTACTGATGCAATGTAGAAGGTGCTGTATGGTTCCAAAAGGCATAGAATGTGGTCCTCATGCACAGAGTTTACATTTTAGTTGGTGAGGCAAGACATAAACTAATGAAACCATCAATTAACCAGATCAGATTTTGTCCTGTGGATACAAATAATGGATACAATACAATACAATCCATACAAATTTGTATAATCTGTACAAATACGGATACAATAAAAGACTAACTTGAGAGCAGATAGAGGACAGTACAATTTGTGATACTCTGCGCCCCTGGCAGCATCTGGTTTGGAGAGAAGTTCTCTTGTAGCTCCACACTGGCCTGGCTCTGGGAGTATCAGAGGAACCCTGCTTACTTCCCTGAGTCACAGAGACTCAAGGAATTAAATGTAAATGGTGCTCCCTGGAGCTGTGTATCTTGGTGTCCCTGTATCAGAAGAACTCAGACTGTAGAGACCTAGCAGACAGGAGCAAAGGAGAGCAGTTTTAAGGTCACTGCCCATGGGGTGGAGCCAGCCTACAGACCCATTAAAATGTACTGTGCTTTACACAATATTTCTAAATATTTTGAGCCAACATTTAAAAATCAAAAGATTTAATAATAATAATAATAATGATTCAAATTTCTGGCATCTCTGGGAAAGCTGGGGTGTCTGGCCATAGACGGCTCATATTCCCATTTGGCAACAGCCATGCGGATGTAAATTTTTTTTTATAAAGTGCTCTCCAGTTTGCCCCAGTCCCCACCACTCCCTATGTGTCCCCAGGACCTACTGAACTTTCTCTCCTCCAATGTTAGAGAAATTTTTCTCTGTACCCATATCTCTATCAAAAAATATGAAAAATAAAAATCTCAAGGGCTGTGTGTTAAAAAAAAACAGGCAATAGGAAAGACTATTTCTTTTTTTTTTTTTTGAGACGGAGTCTCGCTCTGTCCCATCTCGGCTCACTACAGGCTCCGCCTCCCGGGTTCACGCCATTCTCCTGCCTCAGCCTCCTGAGAAGCTGGGACTACAGGTGCCCACCACCACGCCTGGCTAATTTTTTGTATTTTTAGTAGAGACAGGGTTTCGCCGTATTAGCCAGGATGGTCTCGATCTCCTGACCTCGTGATCTGCCCGCCTTGGCCTCCCAAAGTGCTGGGATTACAGGTATTAGCCACTGAGCCTGGCAGAAAGACTATTTCTTCATGCAAGAAAAGGGTGGCTATGTTGGAGGAATGGAGCCCAGCAGCCTCACTCATGTCCTTCCCCGCTGGGCTCCTGTGCCAGCTGAGTTTGAGAGAAACATGGCAGGTTATATAACAGAGGCGCCACCTCAAGAATTGCCTTAATAGTTGAGGGGTATTAAGGGTTTATATGTGCCATGTGCTACCTCATTAATCCTTCCAACAGTGCTGTGAGGTAGGTACTGCTATTATTCCCTGCCTCCCAGAGGGGGAAACAGGTGCAGAGAGGTTAACCAACATGCCCAAGATCACACAGCTACTCCAGGGCGGAGACAGGATTTGAATGCAGGCCTGCCTGACCTCAGAATCCATGCCCACTTTTGCTCCCTCTGTGCTATGAGTCTGTAAGACAGATGCCCCTGGCCTGGGCTGATACATACATGTAGTGTCTGTGTGTATGTGTGTATTATGCCTCCCACTAGAATATAAGCTACATGAGAACAGAGCTTTGGTCTGTTTCATTCTCTGCTGTCTCCCAGCATCCAGAGCAGTGCTTGGCAGGTAACAGGCACTCAGTAAGTATCTTCGAATGTATATGCTGGGCAGACAATCCCTGATCCTTGGGAGGCTGGGGCTATATTTGCTGAACTCTTTCTTCTGAGTACTACAGAGGGGCTTAGGTACTGATGGGGGCTTAGGTTGGGCCTTTTGCCAGATTTGGTTAGGGTGAAAGGGACAGGTGGGGATAACCCAGCTTGCTCCACAGCTTTTTGTTCCAAGTCTGGGTCTTCCTCTTTTCTAAGTTTTTCCTTCTCCATCCTCCAGAGCATGAAATGAGACAGCCAGGGGACTGGAAAGTGAAGGACAAAGCATTAACTGTTTACAAAGACAGATGGTGGAGGAAGTAGTTCTGCGGACCACGTGGTGGGCTGTCCTGGGGTGCCTGTGCTCAGGGGCAGCAGGAGTGGGTTAGTGGGCAGCTGCTTCCTGACTGAGGTGGGAGAAGTAGCGAAACCCGGTGATAAGGGGCTTGATGACAGCAATGGCTTTGAGCGGTGGCCCCATCTCTGGTGCCCATCTGCTTTAGTTGCTTAGAAGCAAACTCCAAGATAAGGATTTGAGTGGAAGTAGTTTGATAGGTAATTTCAAGAAGCACCACTAGGTGAGTGGGAAAGTGAGTCAGAAAGAGAAGGCAGTCAGTAAAGGGTTTGTATCAAGTTAGTTACCACTCTGGGTGTCTAGGCCTTGTTGCTGCTGGGAAGATCGGGGAGCCAGTGAAGGACACATGCCTCAGAGACAGCACATCCAAGGGATGAGGGAGCTGGGGTATTTATACACTAACTCTCTCAGTCCTGGGTTGAGGGCTGCTTGACGCTTCTGACCTTCTGTGAGGGTGGCTAGAGAGAGCCCACAGGCATAGGTACAGGGACTGGCAGGTGGAATTGGACAGACATGTGCTGAAATGGTGAGGGTGAAGGAATGTGGTGGGCCACCAACAGCATCTGCAGCCCCTCTTCTGTTCATAGAGGCCAAGCATCACAACTGGAGCCCAGGAGGCTTGACAGAGGTACTATATCTGCCCTGTGTCTGTTAGCTTTTGCTACATAATAGACCACCCCCAAAATTAATGCTTAAAATGACAACCACTTATTTAGCTCACACTTCAGTGGGTGGGAAATTTGAGCTGGGCTTAGCTAGGTGGTTCTTCTGGTCTCATCTGGGCTTACTTATGTATCTGTGATCACCTGGCAGGTAGGCTGGGGGCTGGTGGTCTAAGATGGCCTTGGCTGGGACAGTTTATTGGTGCTCCACGTGGTCTCTTATCCTACCGTCCTAGCTGGGGCTTGTTCTCATGGTGGCAGCAGCACTCCAAGAGAATGAGTGTGGGCAGGCAAGGGTCCAGAGGGCTAGACTTGGAACTGGCACAACATTACTTGCATTACATTTCATTGGCCAAAGAAAATCACAAGGCCAGCTCAGATTCAAGAATAGACTCCACCTCTCTGTGGGAGAAACTACAAAGTCATATTTAGGAGGATAGATACAGGAAGAGGAACACTTGTAGTCATTTTTGCAAATAGTCTACCACATGCTCATGCCCTTAGGCATCTTGTGATCTGGTGGACAATCAAAACTAGTGTTTATTCTACTATTTTAGGCACAGTAGGAGTCAGAAGCTGTTGGCTGGAGTGTGGGAAAGTCTCTGTCCTACAGCAGCTTCTCCACTTATGCTTTCTGTTAAATGTCCTTTCCTTTGTTTTTTTTTTTTTTTTTTTTGGAGATAGAGTCTTTCTCTGTTGCCTAGGCTGGAATGCAATGGCAAAATCTCGGCTCACTGCAACCTCTGCCTTCCAGGTTCAAGTGGTTCTCCTGCCTCAGCCTCCTGAGTAGCTGGAATTACAGGCGTCCACCACCACGCCTGGCTAATTTTTGTATTTTTAGTAGAGTCGGCACTTCACCATGTTGGCCAGGGTGGTCTCGAACTCCTGACCTCAGGTGATCCACCCAACTTGGACTCTCAAAGTGCTGGAATTACAGGCATGAGCCACTGTGTTCGGCCTTGTTCATCTTTAAGAAAGCAATGACCTCTGCGAGATAACACATTATGCTTCTACTTATTGAGGCTTGTGTGTGGGTGCGGAGAGCTGAAAAGAGCCAATCTGAGAATTAGGCTGAGTCAAAGACATGTAATTTGAATTTAGCAGTTTATTTTTTTCTAAAAGATTTGTACTTGCTTATCTAATAAGAATTTTTTTCCTTAATAGAAGGTATTTTTGTGGAAAGAACCAGGTGTGTATCACATAGGATATTACTGCTTTCCTTGGTTTATCAGTCCTTAAAGGAAGTTTACTTTTGAGTGTAAGAAAATGGCAGCCACTTCAAATGCAGGTGGCATCATCAGGAGGTATTAGTTTCCCTCCCCACATAAAACACAGAAGAAATACACTTACAAAAAGCCAAGTAAAAGAGCTTTGAAACTGGGCAATATGGTTCTGCTGTTTACCTTGGGTGGAGTGACAGCTCCGGTGGAGATGTGGGGAGGGAGAGAGATGTCCAGCCATGGTCTGTTCCTTGGGCTGCCTGGGGTATATACCTCCACCTTCGGGTCATTCACCTCCCCGCTGCCCCACAGCTCATGTTCAGGTGGATCTGCCAGCCTCCCGAAGGTCTCTGGCCTTTTCTCATTCACTTCACTTCTCTTTCTTAGTTACCTGCTGCCGTGTAAAACCCCATTGTGTTCCTGTGGCATATCAGGCTTGGAAAAGAGCAAGTCCAAGGGTTCTCCCAAGGTCTGGATCTATCTGCATGAATGGCCCTCACCTGCAGTGCTCCTGATGCATCTTGGAGGCCAAAGGAACTTTCTTCCTGGCTCTTGGCAGCATTGACTGGGGATCTTCAAATGGCCAATCAGTTCACAGCCATTGTGAACATTTACATGAAAACCCTTCATTTCACCGGTTCCTCACAATGGTCCCTGCTTTACAAATAGAGAAGTGAAGCTTCTGGAGGTCAGATGATTTGTCCAAGGTTATGGAAGTAGTAAGGAGTGGAAACCAAGCTTTTTAATTTCAAATCCAATGCTCTTATCACATTACCTCACTATTAATCCCCAATCTGCCCAAATATTGCATTAAAAGGAAATGATTTAGGGAAGAGATTTGAGGGTTGTCTCCTTTGAAATGTATACTTTCAGAATTTTCCAGCCATCCTTTTCAAGGCATCAACCCCAATTCCCCATCTGTACATCCTCAATGAGTGATAGCTCACCTCCTCCAGCCCATACAGCCCTCCCCTCCCCAAACAGGGCCAGGGTCTTAGCATCTTCCTCCCCCACAACCACCGACTCTGGGTGGTGGGTACCCAGTGTTGAGTCAGGGAACTTGGGAAGCCACAGGGTCAACAGGCCCATCATCCCCTGCTGTTAATTTCACTAGAAGCATTGTTAGGGGAGAACAAGCTTACAGTGCCTATCTACCTACTATGCAGCAGGAAGTGCATTTTGAAGATTAGTATTTTTTATCTTTCAAAACAATGCAAAGAAATTATCGCTTGTCGCAGGTGTTTTCAGAGAGAGCCCTGAATCTTCTAGAGATGTCTCCTCAGCAGGCTGTGGGTTTAATTGCTGAAATACAACCCTCATTATCTGAAAAGCTGATTGGGTATCTACCATATGCCCCCGGACAATGTGCCGCGCTGGTGTTTTTCTCATGTATTATTAGATAACTTTCCTCATCTTTACATTGCTGTTAGGTTACACCCTCCTTGAAGCTCTTGTAGTAAATAATAGCACATACCTACTATGTGCCAACAGTGGGGCTCAGACAAGTGTCAGGCAAGCGAGGGGCCTAGTGTACAAAATTTAAGGAGGCATTCAGCTGCTGACCCTGAGACTGAGTGCCTGGTCCTTTGTGAGTGCCGTTGTCACCCTGGTCCCACCCTGGCTAGGTTCTTTTTTATTATTTTATTTTATTTTATTTCTTTTTTAGAGACAGGGTATCCCTATGTTGCCAGGGCTGGTCTCAAACTCTGGGTTCAAGCGATCCACCCACCTTAGCCTCCCAAAGTGCTGGGATTACAGGTGTGAGCCACCTCACCCAGTCTACCCTGGCTAGGTTCTTTACCTATATATATATCCTATTATCTTCACAATGGTCTCATTTTCCAGATGGGCAAGACCTGAAGCATATGCTGGCTAAGAAGCTTGCCCAAGGTCACACAGGTGGTTCCAGCAACCTGCTGGTGAACACTGACATTATGGTCTTTGGATTTACAACAGCCCTGAGAAGTAATTGGTCCTATATAACATTGGTTCACGAGCGCTGATTGCTCAATTTTCAGGCATTTTGGAAATCAGTGGTTAAACACAGTCATTATTAAAGACGAAATTATATAAACTTAATCAATTGTATTAAAAACAAATGTAATAACTACCCCAAACTCATCATTTCCTAGTTCTCCTGTGTTCCCTGTCCAAGGGCAAGGCAGAGTGGCTGCTACTTTGGAGCAAAAAAATCCCTTCTCTGTAGGGCAGGCAGAGGCAGTCTCCTCCCTGCGCCAGCCGGAAGCCAGTTCTTCCTGTCATTCTCCAGTGCGGATATACTGTAGGAAACAGCCACCAAGGCCGCAAGGAAGAAAAACACCCGCTTCCCATGCTCCCAACATGGGCGGTAGAAAGCTCCAGGCTGGAGCTCCCTGAGACCTCTCCCTGGGTTCGAGAAACAGACTTTCCACTGAAGTGACACACACAGTAACCCACAGTCTGAATGTTTGGATGAGAGGAGCTTTCACCCTGAGGCTGGAGAAGCAGCTGGTCTACAAGAAAGAACTTGGCTTTGGGTACTCGAAAGGCCTGGGTTTGAATCTTGCCTCTGCCTGGGTGGCCTCGGTCAAGGCATTTAACTTCTCCCTGCCACACTGGGTGGCCTCGGTCAAGACATCTTGCCACACTGGTTGGTCTTGGTCAAGGCATTTAACTTCTGCTTGCCTCAGTTTTTCCAGCTGTAAAACGGGACAATACCCACCTTATGGACTCTTATGGAGTTGTGGTTGAAAAAATCAAAGACATTGTATAGAAAGCATTCTAAGACATACATGATGGAAGGCGTGGAATAAATGTGAAATGAGTGAATACCAATAGCAGTTATGTGCCACCATGCTAGGCAAGGAGGATTCCAATGTGAGTGGACAGGAGTGCTGACTCCAGGACTCTCAGCGCAGAGAGGCAGGGAAACAGAGAGAGAAGGTGATGCTGGCAGGGCTGGTGCTTTGGTAGCAGCGTGGGGAAAGAGCAGGGAGCACCGGGGTGGGTTCTAACTTACCCTGCCCAGCCACTCTCAGAACAAGCATTTTCTGAGATCTACTGTGTGTCTGTGGATATTACCGGGGGTGCAGCTATGACTGTGACACAGTCCCTTTTCTTTCAGAAACAGCACTAACAGGCATGAAAGGTGAAATGATTACACAGGCAAGAAAACGCTTAAAGATCAAGGTAGAAGAAATTATGGAGCAAGGAATGTAGTGCCGGACCACTGGAGAGGGCTACGTGGACAGGGAGGGGCCTCTGTTCAGACTTGCTAGAGAGGCCAGCAGGTGAGGGTCCTCTGGGAAGGCCTGCAGTTCTTCTCTGGCTTGTTTTGGCAAAGTGGAGGAGAGGGGAGGGGCAGGGCTGGAGTTTGCCTTCTGCTGTGGTGACGATGCTCTGAGTGTCCAGCTGCTCTTCCCATCCTTGCTGCCGCTGGACTGCCTCTCTCCCTGCCACGGCTTGAGCCCAGGGCTGAAGCACCACTGGACCTGTCTCCACGGGACCCTGAGGCCAAGCCAGAACCCTAACTTGCCACAGTGTCCCTAGTCACATTGATTTGGTGTGCTGCGGACATGCAGAGAGAGGGAGTGTAGATGCTCAATTAAATCCTTTTCAGGAGAGAGGACAGGGTGGGAGAGGAACTGGCCTTTTGTCACAAGTCCATCTCATCCTTCTGGAGGCTCCTCTCAGTTGAGTCAGGGTGACCTTCCCGGGTTGAAGAAACAGTTTCAGGACAGTTTGGAGGTTGTGTGAGGCTGGCAGGTGAGAAAATGAGCACCCCCCCCGCCATATTCCCCAGCCCTAGGCCTTGCGTTCTCTGAGATGCAGGCATGTTCTGGATCTCCCGAGCCTTCTCTTGGTGAAGGGAGTTTCTCCTACAGCACAAGGCCTGCTGTGGGGGCTGAGGTTGGCCACGGCCCCGAGGCTGGGTGGGGGGACAGTAAGCTGGTGTTTAGGGGACATGGCCTCTTGGCAGTTGTGCCATTGTGCCTTACTAGGAGGCACCTTTTCTCCCCACCATTAACCCATGATAAGCAATAAAAAAGACATTGACATGATGATGTCTCATTCAATGATATTCCATGCTCACATGATATTACTAAGGGAACTGTTTTTAAAATTAAGGGCACAGGCTGGTGCGGTGGCTCACACTCGTAATGTAATCCCAGCACTTTGGGAAGCTGAGGCAGGGGGAATCACTTGAATCCAGGAGTTCAAGATCAGCCTGGGCAACATGGTGAAACCCTGTTCCTACAAAAAATTACAAAGAATTAGCTGGGGATGGTGTCACGCGTCTGTAGTCCCAGCTACTCAAGAAGCTGAGGTGGGAGGATGGTCTGAGCCTGGGAGGTCAAGGCTGCCATAAGCCGTGATGGTGCCACTGCACTCCAGCCAGGGCGACAGAATGAGACCCTGTCTCAAAAATAATAAAATAAAGGCTGGGTGCGGTGGCTCACACGTGTAATCCCAGCACTTTAGGAAGCCGAGGCAGGCAGATCACCTGAGGTCAGGAGTTCGAGACCAGTCTGGCCAACATGGTGAGACCCTGTCTCTACTAAAAATAAAAAAATTAGCTGGGTGTGGTGGCGTGTGCCTATAATCCCAGCTACTCAGGAGGCTGAGGCAGGAGAATTGCTTGAACCCGGAAGGCAGAGGTTGCAGTGAGCTGAGATCGCGCCACTGCACTCCAGTCTGGGAGACAGAGGGAGACTCCATCTCAAAAAAAAAATATTATTATTATAAAATAAAATAATTAAGGGGCAGAGAAAGAGCGGATGAAATGCTAGGTCTGCTGAAAAGTATGGGATGAGGTGCTACCTAGCACGACCCCCTCTTTTCTCTACTAGTCATGGTCACACCTGTGCCTCCGTGGCTCTGAGGAGCCTGTCCTCATGCTGGATGTGTTTCCCTTGTGTGCATCTTCATGTTATAGATCACATTACTCTCAGAGAAAGGGACTCTTTCTGGAAGAAATAGGCTGAACTGCACTCTGTTCCTTGTGTAAGAGACAGGTAGGGGATCGGAAGAGAGGCAGTAGAGAGTGGTGATTACAAGAGCGGGCTCTGAAGTCAAAAAGCCGGGAGTTCTTTCCTGATGTTGCCCCCTGCTCCTTGTGTAACCTTGGGGAAGTCACTCAACCTCTTTAAGCCTCAATATTCTCATCTGTGACATGGGAATAATAAAAGTGCATATCCTCAGAGCTTATGTCATGTGGTGATGGTGGAAACCTGGAGAGGAGAGCTGGGCACTTCTTACTGGGGGACCCTGGGAAAAATTGCCAAACGTCCTGAGCCTCAGGTCTGCTCCGGTGTCCAATGGGGGGGCACATTGCCAGCCCACGTTTCAGAGTTGCTGCTAAGGGAGGATGGAATGAGACCTCTGCACACTGCGCAGCACTATGAGGAGCACGTGGTAAGTGCTCACTACATGTTGGCCATTCCAATGATTGCGGCTGACTGTGGTTAGGGCCAAGGGGAATGGACAGAAGGAAGTTGACCTTCTTCGCCCACTGGGCTCTTTCTGTGTTTCTCTAAGGAAACCCAGTCCTGGAGTAGTGAGCAGCCCTTGAGGCCAGGTGGGTTCCACTTCCCCATGGTCTAACCCTCCCAGGGACACTCTCCCTGCTTCTTTGCCGTCATCAGCTGGGCCGTCAGTCACACTGGGCAGATGTTTGACCACCAGACACAGCAGAACCACACTCATTTCACAGCCTCCTCGGTTGGGAGTAAAATCCCCGGCTCCGGGATTGTGGGGCCACCTCCTCTCGCAACCTGGGCCATGTTTTCATTCCTAACCATCCCCGCCACACAGAAGAGTTGGAATTTTCTTGTCTGTCACAGAGCCCCAAACATCTCCCGTCCACCCCTTGCTGGACTGGTAGCTAACTATGTGTCTGTAAGTCAGAGAGACCAGGGGCTGGTAGTGGCTGCCGGGTGCGGGTTGTCTGCTCAGCCCTTTCCCGAAAGGCCCCTCTTGGCTGGTTTTCTTGGCTCTCAGCAGTGGCAGGTCTCTCTGACCACCCGTCTTCTGCGCCACTCAGGGCTGTTGCACTGAGGCCGGTGACCAGCTGTTCTCCATCTCCTGGGAACAAGCAGGTGCCGATGCCACAGTGCACACACTGTGTCTGAGAGGGGCCAAAGGGGAAAACCACCTGCCTGGATTGTTCCGGCTGCAGCAAAGCCTCCAGCCCTGGAGGTCTTTTCCAAACAGGATAGAGCTTCATCTCTCTGGAATGCCTCAGGGCAGCAAGGTCTACCCTGCTCTCTGCGCAGACAAACATCTTCCATGAAGGACTGGGTCCCACTTCTGGGCGCCACAGAGCTCCAAACTCCTGGAACTCCATAGAACACAGAGCACTGCTCAGGGCCTTGGCTGCCTTGAACGTGTGTCTTCTTCCAGGTACTCATTTTATTTCTCTAACTCCCCTGAAGGTGAGGAGCCCATCCCGCTTGCTATCCACATGTCACTTACCTCAGTGCTGGGTGCTTCCTAAGCATTTGCTGAGGCCTTACAGTAATTGGGTGGCGGCCTCTAAGGGGAAAGCAGAGCTTGGTAGGATGGGTCACCAGACTGGGAGGTGCTGAAGAAGCCATGAAAGGTCTGGAATCTGGGGTGCTGCCTAAGGAAGGCAGGCTCCACAGTAGGGACAGGGTGGTGGAGTTCCGTGCTGGGGGCAGCCAGGGCACTGTAGTAGCCTGGGGAGAAAGGGCTGGGGCATGAAAGTACTGGGCAAGGGGGACAATCCACTTCCTTCAGAGCTGAGTTGAGAGCCATCCCTAGAGCCCTCCAGATGGCCCCGGTCTTTGTATCAGTGAGGGGTTTAGACCAGGCAGGCCTCTGCTAATCTCCAGCTGGATGGGAGGGGGTGCAGGGGAAGTGTGAATGCGATGTGGTTTTGGGAGAGATGGGGGCTTGGGTGGGTGGAACCAGAGGATGAGTCCCTGGCCAGGAGGGTAGGAGGAGACAGGGCACCCAAAATGCCACAGAACACAGAGCTCCCTGCAGACTGGGGGACATGGCCAGGCCCTGTACCCTTAAGAGAAATCGAGCCCTGGGGTTGACTCATGCTAGGTGCCAGAGTCACTCTGAGACTCTTATGGAATGACATCAGGTGATAACCTGGGCAGACTCCTGGGGCAAAAGGGAGAGTAAATCGACATCATCATCATCATCATCAGCATCATCATCATCATCATCGTCGTCGTCGTCGTTACAACCACCACAGCACTACTCTACATTTCAGTGATGTTTCACAGTTTACAAAGGGCTTTCACATTTATTAGCTCATGAAGAGGGAGAAGATTGAGGAATTTCAGTTAACTCCACCCACATATACTCCCAAGGCCTTCACCTTGACCCTTTGTCTCTCTCCTCCCCATTTCCAGGACTCAGAACTTGTACCGGGATCTGCTGCTGGTGCAGCCTTGGAGCAGGGTGAGAGGAGAGGCTAAGGATCCAGAAGGGTGCTCCTCCCTGCAGCCCCCTCCTCTCTTGTGGTCCTGAGCCCCTCTTCTTCTCAGACATGCATACACATACCTGGCTTACCTGGGTTTCCAAGAAGGCAAAGAAAATAGAACTTCCCTTCCTGTGTCTCCTAGAAGGGAGGAGCTCTGGGTTCGGAGGGGTATGGACCAGAGCTCCTGGTACTTTGTTGGCATCACAATGACCCCTGTTTCTTTCTTCCCCTGTCCTACCTGCTGGGTCCACCCCTGGCTTTCCATCTTGCTCCACGGGTCCATCTGCCATGTCAGGCAAAGGTCAATAAATGTCTCCCACATTGACCCAAGTCTCAGCCTCCTTCTTGCCAAATGGCACAGATGGCAGCCTCAATCCCTGCCTGGATAAACCTCAATATTTCTTTTTTTTTTTTTTTTGAGACGAAGTCTGGTTCTGTGACCCAGGCTGGAGTGCAGTGGCATGATCTCAGCTCACTGCAACCTCCACTCCCAGGATTCTAGCAATTCTCCTACCTCAGCCTCCCAAGCAGCTGTGATTACAGGCACCCGCCACCACACTTGGCTATTTTTCTGTATTTGTAGTAGAGACAGGGTTTTGCCATGTTGGCCAGGCTGGTTTCGAACTCTTAACCTTACCTACCTCAGCCTCCCAAAGTCCTGGGATTACAGGCGTGAGCCACCGTGTCCGGCCAACACTCAATATTTCTCTATGAGCATACCATCTTTCCAAACTTCAGAAACTCCAACATCTGCAGCCTGTCCCGGGGTGGCCAGGAAGTAACAGAAAGAGGAAAGGTGCACAGCAGCCCCAAAGGCAAATGCTTTTGGCAAGAAAGCAGGGAGACACAGTAAAGAGCAAGGATGGCTGGCCGCAGGGGAGGGTGCTGCCATGGGGCCATGGGACAAAGAGGGCCAATGCAGAATGCTCTGAACTCGGAGTGGGGGAAGAGGATGAGGATGTGGGTATCCTTGATACAACCAGTTGACTCACTTCGAATGTTCAGGCTACGATACATAAAAGTGTGAATTAGATGGTCCCATCAATTAAAAAAATGAGACATTACAAAGCCTTGTCCTTTAGGAGTGGTAGGAAGAACAGTGCGGGAGAGCCATGAATATAACAAATGAAGCTACACGTAGTCTACGGAGGGTTTAGTGTCATCTACCAGAAACAGTCGATCATTTCCCAGTGAAAAGTCAGTAGGGAGGCCAGGCGCGGTGGCTCACGCCTGTAATCTCAGTACTTTGTGAGGTCGAAGCAGGCAGATCGCTTGAGCTCAGGAGTTCGAGACCAATCTGGGCAACATGGTGAAACCTCATCTCTACAAAAAATATAATAAATTAGTCGGGTGTGGTAGCATGCACCTGTGGTCCCAGCTACTTGAAAGGCTGAGGTGGGAGGACTGCTTGAGCCCGGGAGGTTGAGGCTGCAGTGAGCTGGGATTGCGCCACTGCTCTCCAGCTTGGGCCACAGAGCGAGGCCTTGTCTCAAAAAATAAAAAAATAAAAAAGTCAGTAGGGAGATAGAAAACAACCCGTTGAATCAACTTTATTGGACACAACTAGTGTACAAAAACAACATCAAGGTGGGTGTGGTTATGCTGTGATAACAATACAAAATCTTGGTGGCTTACAATAAGAAAGGTTATTTTTCATTTGTAATACATGTTAATTGTGAGTCGGCCATGGACTGCTCTGTTGATTTCACTCCTGGACTGATGGTGTGACACTGGGATTCCTGGATCTGGGGCACTCATGGTTTCACAGCAGAGGGAAAAAAGATCAACATACGGAATCACTCACTAATTCTTAAATCTTCTGTCTAGAAGTGACGCCTGTGACTGCTGCTCACGTTTCATTCGCCAAAGCAAGTCATATGGCCAAACCTCAACTCTCCTGGGGCAGGAAAGTATAATGTTCGTCCAGTAGTAAGGTCTACCACACAAAGGGTCCTTAAGTCATCCCTGCTTTAGGCTAGGGGGTCCTAAATTCTTGGAAGATACAGAGACCTCAAAATCCAGCTGGTGAACAATTGTCTTGAAATGGAGTTATAAACAAATATAAGAATAAAATATAATGGCTGGGCATGGTGGCTCATGCCTGTAATCTCAACATTTTGGGAAGCTGAAGTGGGAAGACTGCTTGAGCCCAGGAGTTTGAGACCACCCTGGAAAACATAATGAGACCCCGTCTCTACAAAACAATTTTTAAAAAATTAGCTAGGCACGGTGGTGCATGCCTATAGTCCCAGCTACTCAGGAGGCTGAGGTGGGAGGATTGCTTGAGCCTGGGAGGTGGGGGTTGCAGTGAGCAACTATTTTTTTAGGGATGTGGCTCAGATATTTTCATTTTATTAAAACTGATGTCTTAGACTCACAGGTTTCCTTCAGGCTGGAATGCTTCTGGTGTAACTTGACATTCTGGGGAGTATTAGCCAGCCGCCCCCTCTTTCTGGGTCAGTACCAGGCTTATGTAATTAGAAGTCCAAAGTGGAGACAAGTCAGACAGTCAGACTCACCCAGCCAATAACCTTCCCCCGCAGCTTTCTATCTGGTCGTCACAGAATTTTTGAGCAGGAGGAGACCTTGCACCTAATGAACTTTCATCCATCTTGTTCCAACTGAAGAGCTGAACATCATGAAGACCAAAATGCAACCCTCCTGTCCTAGATGTCAAAGCTAAAGCCTAGGACCCTAGTGGGCCCTCTGCGCCCTTCGACTGACTTACAGACTGCAGCCCACCATTCCTCTCCACCTCCTCCAACAAGATAAACACATCTGTGACTCCATCCCGAGGGAGCCAGGGAGGGAGGGAGGGAGGGAGGGAAGGATGGAGGAGGGAGCCTCCCCGGCACAGACAATCAGAGACTCGGCCTTGACTTGGGTTGTTAAGATAGCTGCTGCCTCCCTTTTCCAGCTGGCGGGAAGCAGTGACCCAGGGAGCCCGAGCCACCTCTGGGGGGAGGAGAAGCTGGCTAGGGAGGAAAGATAAAGGAGAAGGGGGAGGAGTCTGGCCAGCTCCCACCTCCCGGCTGCTGTTCCAGCCAAGTGGCTGAGCTAGAGAAAGAGAACTGATAACAGATAAGGGGCTTGCTTTCCTGTGGCCTTGTTTATACAAGCTTAGGTTCTTGCCGGCTGGTCCCTGGGGGTGGGGGTTGGGGTGGAGGAGCTGTGTGGGTGGAGGGCAGTGTGAGTTTCTGGACCGAGGCTTGGTTTCAGCTGGCCAAGGCCTGCTTGGCTTAGACATCTTCCCCGTACCTCCCGCCCCATCCCCACCCCCAGATTTCCTGCAAGAAGCTGGCTGAGTGGAGGCTTGAGCTGAAATGCAAGGCTTTCCACACTTGGAGTTGGGGGGCCTTTTACCTGAAAAGCAGTGGACATGGCAACTGTGTCTCTCACTTGGCGTCTGGGGCTCTGGGCATCTGACAAAGGATTTCTAGTTCCAACAGAGCCTTATAGTCTTATATTCGAGCGAATTCAAGAATCCCCTGCACTCTATTCCTCAGCCTCCCTGCAACAAATTGGGTCAGACTTGTGCTGTGTCTGAGGCCCTGGAAGCTGTGGAAGAGCAAGTGCCATGTACCAGGTCCTGTGCTAGGGAATAGGGGTCGGGTCATGAACCAAAGAGACACAGTCCATGCCCTGGTGGACATTAAAAGCAGATAAGTGAGTCTACGAATCATGGCCAAGGCAGCATATGCTGTGGAAACGGCAGGGGATCTAATCTCTTAAGTGTTTGGGAAAGACTTTTTGGAGGGATGGCATCTAAATAGAGGATTGGTCTGGGCGCGGTGGCTCACGCCTGTAATTCCACCACTTTGGAAGGCCGACGCAGGTGGATCACTTGAGGTCAGAAGTTCAAGACCAGCCTGGCCAACATGGTGAAACCCTGTCTCTACTAGAAATACAAAAATTAGCCAGGCGTGGTGGTGTGTGCCTGTAATCCCAGCTACCTGGGAGGCTGAGGCAGGAGAATCACCTGAACCCCGGAGGCAGAGGTTGCAGTGAGCTGAGATCATGCCATTGCACCCCAGCCTGGGCGACAAAAGCAAAACTCCATCCTCCCTCCCAGCAAAAAAAAATAAATAAATAAAAATAGAGGATTGGCAGACAAGCAGGATTGAGTAGTGTTGCAAGAGACGCATAGAGAAAGAGCATCCCACGCAGAGAAAACACTGCAGGGAAAAGCATTTTAGAAGCAAAAGAGACGGGGTGTTTGGGGGGAAAAGAAAGTGGCAGTGTGTTGTGGGACCCTGAGGAGGAAGGGGGCAGAGCAGAGGTAGGCAGAGGCTAGATTATGGTTGGAGGTAGGAGTGGAAGGCAGAAAGGGAACTTGGAGAGAGGAGAATGGGCAGACTGGAGGACTCCAGGAAGCTTTCCTCTGCAGGAAAGTGGGAACCATGGTCCTTTCTGAGGTATTCTTAGATGGTGACTCCTGGAGCAGAAGCTTATCAGCCTCACCTGACTGCCTTCTGTGTCAGCAAATGCTTGTGGGTTTGGGGCTCCCTCCCATGGGTGTCCTCCTGGCCTCAGCCCCACCTGTGGCAGGCACATCTGGTTTCCCAGCCCCGCCTTGGCTGGGTGGAGGTGACACCAGCCTGGAGATGTTGTCCTGGGAGGTCAGCATCTCCCAGGTAGGACAGGTGGGATGAGGGTTGAGGCTGAGCTGTAGCTCGTCCAGGGAGGGCCTGACTCCCTTGAAGCTGTCTGCAACTGCCCCCATCTCCATTTTGCCCTCCTAGGTGGCAGTGAGAAGGATTCAGAACTCCTTGCTTAAGGCCAACCCTCCCCCCACTGCCCGCCCCACTTCCAAGTGCGCGAGTCACTCCCAAGACCCCCAGCAAGTCATCCATTTCCCCCACTCATTCCTTCCTTTACTCCATTCCACTCAATAGTTACTGAGGCGTATTGACTCTCTGGCACTAGCACACACACCTTCATTGGGTTAGGCTCCGTACCTTGGTCCAGGAAATCCCAGAGCTGGGAATATTAAGTTTAATGGGTCAGGGTACAGGCTCTAACATCAGGGTTCAAAGTCTCTAACTCAGTGACCTGGGGCAGATCTCTCCATGGTTTTGTATCTCAGTTTCCTTATCTATAAAATAGATAACAGTGGTACATACTGCATAGACTGTTGGCAGATTAAATGAGAGCATTCCCATAGAAGGCTTTGTGCATAGTGAGTGGTCAATAAATACGAGTGGCTACTGTTTACATACATCAGCTGTTCACTTTGGGAAAAAGAAATGGTTAGGAAGCAATCTTTTTTTTGAGAAAGTAACACAATAATATTAAAGATATCTACCTTAACAGCAACTATTTCTATTTTTAATATTCACTTCCAGTACTTATTTTGAGATCACGATAAAAAAAAAATCCAGAAGTCTAGGGAATTTGTATGATTTCTTTTCTTTTGATCTACTCCAGTAAACCTGCTATATATCTATAGACTCAGTAAGTGACTGTGGGTGTGGGATCTATGCCCATGCCCAAGCCTAGAGGTGAGAAGCCTGGATTTGGATTCCTATTCATCCCTGAAGTCTCGTGTGACTGTGGGTGTGTTTCTCAGTATCTTGGAACCTGTTTCTCCTCACCTGATAAACAAGGATACTAACCCTCTCCGTGGGTTATAAGAAGTAGCTCTAATGTGGGCAAAGTGCTCAGCACAGAATAGAGGATTAATAAATGCCAGCTCCCAGCCTCTCTCTCTGATTCAGTGTGGGGTTCAGAGGATGGTAAGTACCCAGGGGTTGGTACCACCAGACTGGCCCCAGCCCACCTCCCGCCTTCCCATACTAAGCCCTGGAATTCACCTGAGAGCACTGGGGCTCTGGCCTACTTTAAAGACTGGGGGTCAACCAGCCTCCAGTTTACTTTGCTGACACAACTGCGGGGAAAGGAGGGGCCATGTGAGCTTCCCCAGGGTCAGAGGGGACCTGGGAGTGGGAGAAGGCAAGGGTGAAGCTGTTTCCTGAGAACCCTTGTGGGTTCTACCCGTTTATGGCCAGGGTGGGCTGGCAACTGTCGGGGAGAAGGACCGTGGGGCGTGTGGGTGGGGTGACCTGGGGATTGCAAAGTTCAGAAAGCTCAGAAAGAGTCAGGCACAAGAAGAAAGAAGCTGTGGCGACTAAGAGAGGAGTCCATTAAATCAGGCTGGTGGGAGCAACCTGGCTGAGTTACCTAAGTCCCCTGCCACCCCTAGCCAACAAAGGGCCTTTCTCAAGTAGAGAAAGGAGAATATTGTATTCATAATGAGTAATCGCATATGTCTTCAGAACATTTTCAAATCAGAGCATTCTTTTACATCCATTTTCTAATTTCAACCTCACCAAGAGGCAGGGAAAGGGAGGTAATATTCCTATTTGACAAATGAGGAAACGCAGGTTCAATGGGGCGAAGAAACTTGACCAGATGCATATAGCTGCTACGCTGGAGCGCAAACCTGGCCTTCTAGTACCAAGGTACCTGCAACTGAAGGATCAGTAGGCATTTTCCAGGCAACTAGTGGTTTGGGTACTAGAATAATTTAGAATTTCCTCCATTAAAAAAAAATGTTAAAATAGACTGTCTGGGCCTATTTCTTTTCCGGATTCATCTGCTTCTTTTCTGACTTGGGCATTAATCTCCATGCAGAGAAGCTCTCCTGGGGGCAGTGCCCCTCCGAGGCATAACAGCATTCTGTAGATGGGAGGGACTTAGGGCAGCCCTACAGAAAGATTTTCAGAGCTGCTTGTTAACAGGCGACTAGGTGAGGTTGCAAAATCACGCTGTCTGCACATCAGCTGTCACCCATAGGATTAGGGGCCTCTCCATTTAGTCTGTATCTAAGAGATCACACTAACAAACAGTGTGAATGTAAGCCTTGGGAAGGCCCCTTTACCTCTCTGGGCATCAATTTGCTCCTCTGTAAATGGATGAACTTACCTTCATTTGACTTTCTGTGTGCAGGTTGGTGGAGCAAACATTTCCAGAATTCCTGGAAACCAGTCTGTCTCTGCCATTACCAAATGGTAGCCCGGGATCTGTCATGGTCTCTCTGGGTCACAGTTTCTTCATGTGTAAAATGCAGAGGGGTGGCTCTTTAGGGTCCTTTCAGCCCTAACATTCTCTGCAGAAGCCAGTCACCAGGCCTGGGCTGGAAAAAACTGTTGGAAAGTGAGGCCTAGGGCCTGCCTGCATGGGTCTGAACAAGGGGACCCTGTGGGTGAGCTGGGGGTGATAGAAGCCAGTGGAGGGGAAGGGTCAGGGGGAGGGACTGGAAGTTAGGAGTTGGGATTAGGGAAGAGGCAATCGAGATGCCTGGCTAACCTGTCAGGACCTTGCCCATCTATCTGAGCTATCTCCAAAGAGGCTCCTAGAGCCCGAGCCCGAGGTCCTGCCTGGGGAGACCCTCTGAGGAGGCTGGAGTCAGCTAGACCCCTCTGCTCAGGGAGATGAGTCTTCTTACCTGGCAGCCTCACCTGGCAGGCTCTCTGCTCAGTGGATCTTTCCCGCCTGAGGCAGGGAAGGAGAGAAATCCCCCAGCTGGGCCTTGCCATAGCTAGCATGGAGTTAAAACTAGGCTCTCTAGGCAAACAGTGTCTTTGCTGTCTTGTGTTTGGAACCCAGCATGGGGGAAAGGTGGAGTCCACAGGCGGCCAGTTGTGTCCAGCGCAGCCTGCTGTGTTATCTCGGTGCAGGGCAGCTCACAGGGAGGCGGGCCGGCAGATAATGGCCAAACTGTGTTCACCCTGGCCATCGGGCTCCTTCCCATCAGGGCCACTGCTTTTTCTTTAAACAGTTGCTGTGGAGCCAGCTCCAGTCCAGCTGCTTTGGGAGACCTAGGAATGTATTCTTTCTTTCATGGACCCGGGTGAGGAGTGGAGAGGTCTTGTGGTATCCTGGCAGATAATGCAACCTGTATCAGTCTTGCCACTCACTTCTGGCAAGCCCTGTCTCCCTTCTGTGATTCAGTGTCTCCACCTTTAAAATAAGGAGAAGAGTCCCTTTGACCATCCCTCTTCCCCTGGCTCATGAGGACATATGGGGATACATGAGGTCTTGTCTATCACAGAGCTGTGGGTCTTTAGGGAGGCCCTCAGAAAACACCAGCTGCTCTTGTTGGTTATGGGGATCTAAGTTTCAAGAAGAGCCCGGTGGTGTTATTTATTACTCATGAAGTCCTGGCCACCATGCTGATCCCAGGCGGGACGTGGTTAGCCAGTCCTAGACTGAGCAGGAAGCCAAATGAACTTCCTTTTTTTTTTTTTTTTTTTTTTTTAGAACAATCTCAAGAAGCCTGGTGCTTTCAGCCCTCAGAGTCAGCTGATGCCCCTTGCTCAGTAGCCAGGGTAGAGGTGGGGGTGTCAGTTTCTGCATCTAGGCCCCTGAGTATTCTTGGGAAATGACGCATGCTGTCACCAGCTGTACAGGCCATTACCCGTTGAAAAAATGTGACTGTGGGGCCATTAGCCCCAAGAGTTCAGCACCCTCTGCAGTGGGGGGGTAAGAGCTACAGAGCTTAGGAAAGGTGCCTCCTACCAGCTGGAGACTGGAGCCTTAAACTCAGAGTCTGAAGGCGGATTGCACTTCTGCTGCACACCAGCCATGTAATCCTTAGGAGGAATGAAAGCTCTCTATGCCTTTGTTTCCCCATCTGTAAAACCAGCACTGTAAAAGAATAATACATGCCTTGTAGGGTTGTTGCAAGAACAAAACATAATCTAAAATGTTAAGGGATGGTCCTAGTAGAACATTTGGTGCTTAGAAAATGCTCAGTAAATGAAATAGAAGGGAGAGAAGCTAGGATGTGAGTTTAAGATATGTGGACAGAGAACATCCCAACAAGCTGTCCTAATCTTGGAATGCATGAACAGAAAACAGCGTGGGCTGCAGGTCCCCCAAGCACAGACTCCATGGCATGGCTGATGACATTAGTCCAGGGCTGTCCGGCCTGGGCAACAGCATTCTTATTTGGATTAAGGGAATAGAAGTTGCAGAGTAGAAGCAGGTTCCCAGAAGGATCCACCTTCCTTCCACCGAGGCCCACATGCAGGTGAGGCGAGCTCCTTCAGGCCCAGAGCTCAGAGGCCTTTATAGACAGGTGTGAGGAGACAGAGTGGGTTCTGTTTTCCTGAAGCTGGCTGTTTCGTCACCTGGGACAAGTTTCCTAACCAGTCATCCCCAGGTAAAGGGGAAGGCCGCAGACAATGGGCTTTTGGCCTTCTGCTTCTGAGCCCTCTGATCTTAACGTGTCATTTGACCTCTCAGCTGTGGTTACCCCTCTGGGAGATGGGGATCATAACCAACTCTCCTGGAGGAGGGTGGTGAGAATGGAATGAATGATGCGATGGCTGAGGTCCCCGCGTGCATCTGCATGGCCAGGTGAATGAAAGGGGGTGCTGTGAAGAGCCATCTACACCTCTGTCAAGGGGCAGGGACTGGTCACCACTAGGATCTTCTCCATCCTGAACACTGCCTTGGGGAGCTTGGGTAAAGTGAATCACCCAAGGGGTAGGGAAGCTGAGAAGGCTGACTGGGAGGAAGGCTCCAGGTTAAACTTTTTGGTGCCACCTTAAGAGAAATCTGTTTGGAGCCTTAATTCATCTGTAAAGCAGGCAGGTCCTACCCGCCTTCCTAACAGAAGGAGCAAATGAGAATTAATTAGTAAATGTGGCTGTCAAACTTGGTCCGTGTTATTATTAACTTAATGTGTTTGTTTAAATGGGGGAGGCTGGCTTGCTCCAGTCTACAGGCAGGCGTGTGAGCTGCTAGCCTGCCGGCCAGGTCTGATGAAAAATCCTGTAGATTGTTTCCACATGGGAGTTTACAACACAGATAATTAGTTGCAGTGGTGGAAGGCCTTGGAGGCAAGGGATGATGGATTCTGACGATGGATTTTGCAGTCCTTCACGTAAAAGGCAGAGGTGTTCTCTAAGGGAGGAGTTGTTGTACTGGGGAGAAGGCGCCCCAGGGGCTTAGGCGCCACAGCCTGAAGCCAGCAGGCAGGGTGACCAAGGGGGTGGCCCCTGCTGTCCCAGATGGTTGGGGAGGCGTGGGGAGTGCTGCACACAGGCCATGCATATATGCATGTATTCCTGGAGCGTGCAGGTGTCTGGGGCTTTCTCACAGGCAGATCTACAGTGCTGCTCCAGAAGATACCAGATGCTCAGCCAACCCGCTGCATGCACCAGCTATACTAACGTAGTGCCCACTCAGCTGGGGTGGGGGGTAGGTGGAGACCGGTGTTGAAAGGATGGTTTGTAATGAACAACTTCATTTTTCTTTTTTTTGTTTTTTTGAGACGGAGTCTCGCTCTGTCGCCCAGGCTGGAGTGCAGTGGCGCGATCTCGGTTCACTGCAAGCTCCGCCTCCTGGAATGTGCTGGTGCGTAAGGGTTAGCAGGTAGAGTCTCTGCTCTAAATGACACTTTAATAAACTCTGTGGCTTCAGCTTTACCCATTTTGGTTTCATGAACTATCCTAATCTTGGGATGCATGAATTGAAAATAGCGTGAGGTGAAAGTCCTCCAAGGATAGACTCAATGACATGGCTGATAACGTCTGTCCAGGGATCACCCACTGACCTTTGTTGCTGTATATTGGTTTCTCATGCTTCTCAGTCCTTCCTTCCAAGGCTAAAATCATGGACTCTGGATCTAGGCTACTTGGATTTAAATATTGGCTTCACCACTTACTAGCTGTGCAACTTTGGTTGTTTTTTTGTTTTGTTTTGAGACAGAGCCTCACTCTGTCACACAGGCTAGAGTGCAATGGTGTGATCTTGGCTCACTGAAACCTCTGCCTCCTGGGTTCAAGCAATTCTCATGCCTCAGCCTCCGGAGTAGCTGGGACTACAGGAACGTGCCACCACACCCAGCTAATTTTTGCATTTTTTTGTAGAGATGGGGTTTTGCCATTTTGCCCAGGCTGGTCTGGAACTCCTGGCCCCAAGTGATCCACCTGCCTCGGCCTCCCAAAGTGCTGAAATTACAGGTGTGAGCCACAGCACCCGGCCTAGCCGTGCAACTTTGGGCAAGTTACTTAAACTTTCCATGTCTCAGTTTCCTCATCTGTAGAATGGGAGTGATGATACTTTATAGTTTGGTTGTGGGGATGGAATAAGTTAACATTTGTAAAGCTTTTAGACCACTGCCTAGTGCATAATAAATGCTGTGTAAATGCTGGTTAAACAAATGAATGAGTTCTGGTTGCCCTAAGGAGACTGGTTGCCCATGTCTCTATATGATTTCCTCTCCTCTAAGCCATTTCAACACAGAGTAAGAACAGTGTGTATGCTATGCACGTAACATTCCATTTTGTAGCTCTTCCCCTATCTAGAAGCTGCCCTCCCCTGAGCACATTAGGGTTCTGTGAGCCAATTTTCCTCTCTGGGGCCCCCACATTCTGTCTGCTGCTGTGATCTTTGTTATCTGAGGTCAACATGGCGAAACCCTGTCTCTACTAAAAACACAAAAATTAGCTGGGCGTGGTGGTGGGCTCCTGTAATCCCAGCTACTTGGGAGGCTGTGGCAGGAGAATCACTTGAACTCGGGAGGCAGAGGTTGCAGTGAACCGAGATCACGCCACTGCACTCCAACCTGGGTAACAGAGCGAGACTGTCTCAAAAAAAAAAAAAAAAAAAAAAAAGATCCCTCTACGTCGGGCAGGGTGAGACCAGCCCCTACCTACACATGAATCCTTGCTGTACAGCTGCCTCCAAATGTTGGTGATGACCTTGAACTGAGGAGAGCACTGTCCTGGTGGCCCATAGGACAGGGGTACAATGGGGTGCTACTGGGTCCTTTGGAGTTCTGTTTGATGTCTGGAGTCCTTGGAGTCCCCGTGGCTATCTGCTGCTCTGGTTTTGCATAGGGTTAGGCCAGAGTCTTCTCGTATCAATAAAGGACATTTTATTGACTGTCTGCTCATTCCTTACCTACTTTATTGTGACCCGACTCATTATTTTCAGCAATAAAGATAGAACACTGTTGAAAAGAGCTGGAAAATAAGAGCTATACAGATAAGTAATTGGCAACACACTTCTCCCTGGAACCTGAGCAGACCGTGTGGTTAAACGTGTGTGCAGGTGTGTTGTGTGTTTATCAAGCATCTTTAACAGGTTCACACCTTTGACATCATAATATCACTTCTGGGAAACCATCCTAAAGAAATGCTATAAAATTTGCAAGATGCTTTATGCACACAGATGTTCTACACACAGTTATTTGTAAAAGAAAACACTGGAAACAACCAAAATGTCTAGCATTTCAGATAAGGTTATGTACAACCATGGTTGCACTAATTTTAGTGGTTTTCAACCTTTTGTAAGTTCATGAGTTGCTTGAGAAACTTACTAAGATGAAGATTCCCAGCCTCCACCCCTAGAGATTTTGATTTAATGGATCTGGGGTGAGATCCAAAAATCTGCATTTTTAACATACCGCATATAATTTTGATGCAGATGTTCTGCAGTTCACATTTGAGAAAACTGATCAACTTGATGGGATATTTTACAGTCATTTAAAATGATGTTTGCAGAGAGATTATAATAACATGGAGGAATTCTTTATAACTAAAAAAGTATGAAAATTGTGTATATAACTGCATCCAATTATGAAATACAACTATATAGAGCAAAGCAAAAATATACAAAAATATAAACACAGGTGGTCTCAGCATGGTAGAGTTATGGCGATTTTCTTCTTTTTTCTGCATTTTCTGTATTTTCCAAAATTTCTAGAAGCAAGCATTATTTTTATCATAAAAACTCATATGCCTGTAATCCTAGCACTTCAGGAGGCTGAGGTGGGTGGATCGCTTCATCCCCGGAATTCGAGACCAGCCTGGGCAACATGGTGAAACCCCGTCTCTAACAAAAAATGCAAAAATTAGCTGGGCATGGTGGCTCATGCCTGTAGTCCCAGCTACTAGGGAGGCTAAGGCAGAAGGCGGAGGTTGCGGTGAGCTGAGATTATGTCACTGTACTCCAGCCCGGGTGACAGAGTGACACCCTGTCTCAAAAACAAAAATAAACAAACAAAACACCCACAGGCTCATAATTTTAAGACAGACAGTATCCTCCTTGGAACAAATTCAAGGGCTTTTGCTTGTTCACCCTCTTTCCTGGGATTTATATGCTGAAAGGTTCCATTTTCTCTTTGAAGAGACTGAAGGACCCTGAAGCAGAGTGAGGCTGGTCTCTTCACCTTCAGATGGGCCAAACCCCTTTTGGAAGTGCCTTCACACTCAGCTTTACCTACAGACCTTTGATAAGCTTCTGGACTTACTGAAGGTGCATTTAGTCCTGTTAGTGGTTGTTAAGATAAAAAGAATACTTAGCCTGGGATAGCACTTTATTTTGTAGAGCTGAACTATCTTAATGTCATTCTCTTGAGGATTTTTTTTGAGATATTACAATTTGTGCAGGACAGTGAGGCCCTGTGTCAAGAAGTTGGAAATAAGGAAAACAAAGTTGTCTGCTGAGAGCTGCATGTATTAGTTTGCTAGGTTCACCATAACAAAATTCCAAGCCTGGGTGGCTTAAAAAGCAGAAATTCATCGTCTTACAGGTCTGGAGGATAGAAGCCTGAGATCAAGGTGTTGGCAGGGTTGGTTCCTTCTGAGGGCTGTGAGGTAGGATCTGCTCCAAGCCTCCCTCCTTAGCTTGCAGATGTCTGTCTTCACCCTGTGTCTTCCCCTGGGCTTCCTTCTGTATGTATTTGCATCCAAATTTCCTCTTCTTATAAAGACAGCAGTCATACTGCAGTAGGGCCACCCCAATGACCTCATTTTAACTTAATTACCTCTTTAAAGACCCCATCTCCAAGGAAGGTCATATTCTGAGATACTAGGGCTTAGGACTTCAACATATGACTTTTTTGGGTGACTCCAGTCACCCTATAATGATGCATTGCTAAGTGACTGATAGTAGGACACAGAGCTGTGCAGACTCTTAAAGAGGTGGAATGGGTTCCTGACACGTCTGATTTAACTGTCAGATAGCTTGAAAAGTAAAAGTGAGAGGCAATGTGGGCTGTTTCCATTGGGACCTGATCAAGGAGGGAGAGCTTGGGCCCAGAATTGCCATCTGGCTGATCCTGGGGAAAGGCAGGTACCCCTGTGGTAGAGACAAACTCATCAGCTTAACTTGCTTCTATCCAGATCCACTTGTGGCTCTCTGACTTTCCAGTCATGACTGGGACCAAGGTCGGTAACCTGTGCAAGCCCCCCCCGGACAAATGGGAATAAGAATTCCCTGCGAGACTGTCCTGCCAGTCCTGAAGTCTGCTGCAAGGCCAGATTGTGAGGATGCTCGGTAAATTGCCAAGCTCTTTCTGTCTCCAGCAAGCCGACAGAGCTCTGAACATCCTCGCTCACCTGCAGCAGCCGATCATGATGCTGTCTCTGAAGGCTGCAGGTTCAGTTATACTTGGAGGAGTCTGGAACTTGAAACGGTGGCAATGACTATTAGGTTGGTGCAAAAGTAATTGCAGTTTTGACATTAAGTGACGGTAAAAACCGCAATTACTTTTGCACCAACCTAATAGTTGTGGTGTATGTGGTGGTGATAGAAAACCTTCAGAAGGTCCATCGCCAAGGGCCTCCATACATTCTTAAAAAAAAAAATGGCCAGGCATAGTGGCTTATGCCTGTAATCCCAGCACTTTGGGAGGCTGAGGTGGGCTGATCACGTGAGGTCAGGAGTTCGAGACCAGCCTGGGCCACAGGGTGAAACCCCATCTCCATTAACAATACAAGAATTAGCTGGGCATGGTGGCGCATGCCTGTGGTCCCAGCTACTTGGGAGGCTGAGGCAGGAAAATTGCTTGAACCCGGGAGGCAGAGGTTGCAGTGAACCGAGATTGTGCCACTGCACTCCAGCCTGGGCTACAGAGTGAGACTCCGACTCAAACAAACAAACAAACAAACAAAACCCCACCTTTATTTTGAAATTGACATATGCTTCATATATGAAAATTTATAAATTTGATATAGAAAAATAAAAAGTAAAGTTCCCATTCTCTAACCCTCTACTTCTTTTCCATCACCAAAATCCCCTCCCCACAGCAAATGATCTCTTCTGGATGTTCCAGTGCTTAGACAAACATATATATAAATACTTAAAAAACCAGCACATTCATGATTTAGTTCATACTGTTTGAAAACTTGTGTTTCTAACTTAATGAATGACTGTGGGCTTCTTTTCACGTCAGTTCAGGTACATGGATTTTCATGTTACTTTTTTAAACTGTTGCGTAGTATACCACATAATAGATATACCATATACTATTTAACTCATTAGTGGACATTTTGGTTATTTCCAGTTTTAAAACATGTGATAAACATGATTACAAATGAATATCTTTGCTCATGTATCTTTGAGGCCTTGTGTGAATGGATCTCTGTAGGATACATTTCTAGACATGAAATAACCTAAGGTGATATTTATATATTTACAATGTTGATAGATTTTATAAGTTGCTCTAAAAAAGAAAGCTATCAATCTACACTCCCTCCAAAAGTTTATGAGAATTCCTATTTCCTCACATCCTTGCCAAGAATGAGCACTATGCCATTGTGCCCTGAAAGTGTTAAGATGTCGAGGCTGAATATTATTTTGAGTGTGTTCTTTCAATATGTTTCCAGAGATGCTTAAAATCATGACAATAAGGCCTTTTGGAAAATAGCATCTGGATCTAAGATCACAGGAAATTGTCAACAGATTTTCCAAGGAACCCGCTGAGCATATTCAAGGGGGCCTAGGATTTCCTACCTGAACCCAGACGTTGCACCAACTCATAGAGAAGCTACACATCTGTCTTTCTTTTCATGTGAGAGGGGGAAAAAAAAACAAAGACAGGTTTGCACATGTAATCACACCCGGTGCCCTTGAAACAGTTCTCTAGTTATCTATCTATCTATCTATCTATCCATCTATCTAGTTATCTCCTGGGCCTCATCAATTTTTCTGATTCTCTGAATGCCCTGTAAATAGTGCTTATATGGGGTGCCTGTATGAAATGTTTAGAGAAAATCAACTCCTTATCCAGTGGCGGGGATGGGGGAGACTGTGGAAGTAGCTGGCCTTGCCTAAGCTCGCTTACCCCTCCATCTCATGGAACACAGCAGATGCTGGCTGCTGCCTAGTCCAGTGGGCACACCAAGGGCCTCATTAGGGCAGCAGCAAAGCAGAGGTTCCAGAGCTATGAGAAAATGCACCTTTGATAAAATTATCCAGAATTTTGTGTTCAGAAATATCCAGAAGGAGCCATTTTAACTTCAGCATACATGTAAGTTTTGCATTTTGTGAGTCTGTTATGTTTTTCTCTTGAATCACATTGCAGACAATGCCATATCTTTAGAGCTGAGGACTTCTAAAGATCTGCCGGTATCCCCTCCCGCCTCTTCCACCCGCACTCATGACAGGTTAAGTGTTCTCTGAGGTGCTGGAATTTTCCAGTCCTTCATGGAGGCCCTGTCTGCTGGGATTCTAGAGATGGGGCTTCGTTTCCGTGTTCAGAAGACCTGCATTACAGGGTGGGGGTGGAGATTTCATCAGAAAGCAAGTGAAGGCGTCGGCAGTGTTGGTGCTCAACAAGATTAATTTCCTGCCCACTACAAGCTCGTCCCATCTGAATCATAGGATTAGCAGAGCAGGACTCTAAAGACTTTAAGAAGTGCTTTGTTGCTTTATATACAAAGTTCTAGAGAAAGAAGAGAGAGGTATGAAATTGGAATTTCACCATCTTCTTGGGCTGTAGCACATATCTGTGCCTGCAGTAAATGTAAAGATGTATAACTACACATACATATATGTAACTATAACTAGTTTTTCCTTGAGTTGAGTTGAAGTGAATTGAATCATGCTTGTATTCATCCTATCCAAGGTCAAACGCGTAATTCACGACAGGACAAAAGGTAAAAGCTTCACTCCTTTCTAGAGCTTCTTAGTATCTGCCATTTTCATTACCTATGGAAGAATTCCAGTCCATATTAGAGGTAGGGAAGTAAACATTTGCATTTCTACAATGTACTAAGCACAGTGCCTCATTTTACCTTCCCAACAACACTAGGAATATTATTTTGCAACTCAAGAATCAGAGAGTTATAACCATTTCTTCCTGAGGTTACAGGTGACAAGCGGTGGGGTCACGATTCAGACCCAGGCTGGCCTGATGGCACACCTTGCTCTGGTCCCACTCACCGCCTCCATGGCATAAGCTTCCTGGAGTCGGTCATTTCAGAAAGGAATGCCAGCCCATTACTGAGTTCCAGATCTGAGTATAAACAGTAACCCCTGGTCCTGCCCCTTGAAGGCTAGCTTGGGGCTCTGCTCAGCCACCAAGTGTCAGGTGTCTCAGGAATGCCAGTCATTCCTGTGGGATAAAGTCACATCATCCAGGGCACAGGAGCAGGCATGGAGGGACAGAGGGACAAAGAGGCCTCTGCCGTGGTCATGGGTGACGTGTTTCTTAGCCTCCTCCACGGCCCAGGCTCTCCTGCGTGTCCTTCCCAAGACCCTTCTGCAGCTTCTTCCTTGGGAGAGACCCATGCCCTTCATTAAGTCCCCAGTCACTGCAGAGCCCATCCATTCAGGTATTTGGTCATTCATTCATCCAGTGACTATTCATGGAGGTGCTATCCTGACCCCATCACCCTGGGTGCAGGGGATAGAGCAGGAATGACGGGAGACCTCGTCCTTGCTCTCCAGGAGCATATGCATGGTGGAGAGAGAAAGTCAGCAGTCACAGAAGTAATACTGCATTGACCACAGTCTTCTTAGCATAACCATGGAGGAGCTGCTGCAGATATCTAGAAGAAACACGCACGAGGTCTACAGGGGGAGCTGAAGTTGGCTAGGGAAAGAAGTGTGGAAGAGCATTTAGTTGATAAACCCAGCAGCCGCTGTTTTAATGCTTTACAAATACTAACTCATTTAATCCTCCTAACAAGTCTGTGATGGAGTACTATTAGAAACCTCATTTTACATTTGAGGGGTGAAATGACCCATCCACAATCACGCTGCTAGGCATAGTCTTAGCCAGGATCCAAACACATCAGCCTATGGACAGTATTTAAAGCAGGGAGGGGAAGGGATCACCCCTGCATGAGTGCAGGTAGAGAAAAGAAGAGGCCCTAGGCTGCAGCCCGGGCGAGCTCCTGCGCTAAGGGGGACTGAGTCCAGGAGATTGAAAACAGGCTTTAGAGGGGTAGAGAGTCAACAGAGGAAAGTATTTCTAGAAGGAGGGAGCAAGCACCTGGCCAAATGCTTCGGACTGATGGGGGAGGATGAGGACTGACTGAGGATTGACTGGTTAGTATCATTGTGACGCTTGACAACAGCCATTTTAGCGGGGGTCATGGAGTGCAAAGCCCAGTTTTCAAGGGTTCAAGAAAAGATAGGAGGAGAGGAGGTAGCGACTGTGATAATAATTCTTTTGAGGAATTTGACTGTAAAGGAAAGAAGCTAAGTAGGGTGATAGCCGAAGGGCGATCTAGTTCCAAGGGATTTCTTTTTTAAGAGGGAGGTAGTAAAACATGTTTGTGCACTGGGAGGAATGCCTCAGCAGAGGAGAAGCCAATCAGGCAGAGAGAGCACCCAGCACAGAGTGAGGGCCTTGGGCTACACCAGGGGCTGGAATCCAAGGTGCGTGGCCGCAGGGGCATGGCAGATGGGCTGACAGCAGATGGGCATGGTTATATGCAGCCACCTGGACACCGGCGTGGTTGTGTACAGGCTTTCAGTGGCAGGTCCCTGACCAGCATCTCCTCCAGAGACTGCTGGTTTGATTTTCCCCTTGTCTTCTCTGAGATCTTAGCAGAGCCACAAAGAGAGGGAGGCAACCTTCTTCTCTGGACGCTGCAAGGGCTGGAGGGCATCCCTGGGCATTCTGTCCCCCCAGGTGTCACCAGCCTTTGCCAGTTGGAGCAGGCTGAGAGGAGGGGCACTGATGGTGGGGTTCAGCCTTGGCTGTGTTCCTGATGAAGCTGTGAGCTGAGTGTGAGGAGAGAGCTTCATCCACTGAGGGTCGTTTTCTCAAAGGCTTGTTTGGCACTTGCTCTTCAGGAGCCCTGGGGATTTGAGGACACAGGCCAAGGGATTCCTGCTGTCATGTGACAGACATAGTATCCACCCACTTGACACACAAAATGGCTATGAACCCCATTCCAGCAAGTTTATGTAAACTTACCTCACGGAATTTCTTTCTCCTTTTTTTTTTTTTTTTTTTTTTTGAGAGGGAGTCTCGCACTGTCGCCTGGGCTGGAGTGCAGTGGCGCGATCTCGGCTCACTGCAACCTCTGCCTCCCGGGTTCAAGTGATTCTCCTGCCTCAGCCTCCTGAGTTGCGGGGATTACAGGCATCTGCCACCATGACTGGCTAAGTTTTTGTATTTTTAGTAGAGATGGGGTTTTGCTATGTTGGCCAGGCTGGTCTTGAACACCTGACCTCGTGATCCACCCGCCTTGGCCTCCCAAAGTGCTGGGATCACAGGCGTGAGCCACCATGCTGGACCTTCTTTTTCTTTTTTTAGAGACAGATTCTTGCCCTGTGGCCTAGGCCAGAGTGCAGTGGCCTGATCATATCTCACTGCAGCCTCGAAGTACTGGGCTCAAGCAATCCTCCTGCCTCAGCCTCATGTGTAGCTGGGACCACCACCACACCCAGATCATTTAAAATTTTTTTTGTAGAGACGGGGGTCTTGTGGTATTGCCCAGGCTCCTCACAGAATTTCTGATGCACAAAATTGGCCAGTTAGGGACTTGGGGGTGATTTATACTTTTTCAAGGTTTGAATCTAAGAAATGCACAGCCCGAAGTCGGCACCTATTCCACCCTGGCTCTCCAAGGTGCACCTCTTCAGCCTAGCTGTGTTTCACAGATAAACGCACAAACAAAAAGACGGGAGGAATGAAACTGGGAGAGCTCTGAATGCAAAATCAGGGATTTCCCATTGGGGAAAAATTCCTCTGGTTAAAAAAAAGGATTTGGGTAAATGAGGCAGACACACCAGAGGTATAAGACAGCATCCCACAGGCCTGGTTTACTTCATCAACCACTTTCTCAAGAAAAGAAAGTGTAAAAAAAAATACGTAGGTATGTATCCCCTACTCTCCCCACCAAAGAGAAATTCTGTCTGTCAATTTCTCTTTTCCCCCAGTGTATTGTAGGCTGTATTGTAAATTGTTTTCCTACAAAGTAATAAAATGTAAATGTGAGTTTTAGATATGCTAATGTTTTGGGTTGTCCAAGCGTGAATTCCCAAACAGTTATGGGTTGAGGACCTGCGAGGAAGCTGTGAGAACCAAGGGGGTGATGCGAAGGGAAGACAAAAGTTCCCCATTGTTGTAGCTGGAGAAGGCTGGGATTTAGGAAACATGAGATCTGATGTGAGCTGGAGGCCTTCAGGGGACACCAGAGGCAGGTAGGCTTAACAAGGGCTGAAAGCAGCAAGCATCAGGAACATTTCTCCACCACAGAGTAGAAGAGGAGGAAGGGTTTTGCTGGCTGGGGCTCAGCTCCTCACCTCTGGAAGGCTGAGCAGACCCCTACTGCAGACCCTTGCAGAAAGAGGGCTGCACCGGGCAACAGCGAAAAGCCATGGTGCCCCATGGAACACTGTCGAACAGCTACCCCAGCAGAACGCTGAGAGGCCTTCCAGGAGCTCATTTTTTTTCAAACCCTTCTTCCAATTTATCATGGTAATCAGAGGGGGGATTCACATCAGGTGAATCAGGTGAGGATTCGCAAACAGAAATCTGTTAAAATCAAATTGATTTTGTGAAACAGGGAATACCTGAAGCTCTGGGGGGATTCATCTCAAAAGGCTTCACAAAACAACCTGACTTTGGGTTTCATATGTTTGGATAAAAAATCCAGCTTTTGTTGCACTTTGAAGGAAGGCTGGGTCAGGCAGGGATTCCAGGGCAGCTGGGGAGACATATGACAAAGGGACAAATGAAAGGCGAGGGGTATGTGAGGATGCTGGGGAACCTGCTTAGGGGACTAGACAGTAATGAAGACCGATGACGTGGGAGAGAGGGTAAAGCCCGGGATTAGCAAGGAAGAGCTCAATAATAGCCAAGAGCTTCTGCAAGCTTCGGGAGGGTGATTTGGTTCAAAGAAACCTTAACAGGTAGAAAGGCATGAGTGAGGGGAGTCTGAGAAGGGCTTTTTCTCAGCCTGCAGGCACAGGAAGAAGTTTTAGAAGTGTGGTGGGGGAGACAACTGTGAAATGGAAAAGATGCTGAGAAGGAAGCCTCAGATTGGTGGACAGCCCCAAGAAAGATACGGAGAAGTTACCAGGTAAGGTGAATTAAATGGGGAAGACCGTGCTGAAATTAACCGGGCAGCAAAGCAGGGGAGAAGCCCAAGGGGTGCATCTGTAGCTGTTGCTGGTCCCTGAGGGCCTTAGTGTGTGCTGCCACACTGGACTTCCCTGTATCCCCAGAACCTAGTGTGGTGCCTGCGTATAGTTGACACTCATTAATTATTTGTTGAATGAATGGATGGGTGAAGAAATAACAAGTAAAGTGTCGTTGAGGCTGCTGTGAAAAATAGTGTTGCAGTTCCTCAAACAATTAAACATGGAATTACTAGACGATCTCCTAGGTACATACCCAAAATAATTGACACAGGGACTTGAACTGGTATTTGTACAGCCATGTTCCTAGCAGCACTATTCACAAAAGGCAAAAGGTGGAAGAAACTCAAGTTTCCACCGATGGATGAATGGATAAGCAAATTAAATGTTTTCAGCCTTAAAAAGGAAGAACATTGATACATGCTACAACATGGATGAACCTTGAAAACATTATGTTGAAGTGAAATAAGCCAGTCACAAAGAACAAATATTGTGTGACTCCACTTATACGAGGTACCTAGAGCAGAAAAATTCATAGACACAGAAAGTAGATTAGAGGTAACTGGGGGAAGGAGGTAGGAAGGAACAGGGAATTGTTGGTTAATGGATGTAGAACTTCAGTTGGGGAAGATGGAAAAGTTCTGAAAATAGAAAGTGGTGATGGTTGCACACAGTGTGAATGTCCTTAATGCCTTTGAACTGTGCACTTAAAATGGTAAGTGATACTTTTCTTGGAGGGCAGGGGGTGGGTGAAGTCTCACTCTGTCGCCCAGGCTGGAGTGCAGTGGCATGGTCTCGGCTCACTGTAACCTCTGCCTCCTGGGTTCAAGTTATTCTCCTGCCTCAGCCTCCCAAGTAGCTGGGATTACAGGTGCCTACCATGACGCCTGGCTAATTTTTGTATTTTTAGTGGAGATGGAGTTTCACCATGTTGGCCAGGCTGGTCTCGAACTCATGACCTCATGATCTGCCCACCTTGGCCTCCCAAAGTGCTGGGATTACAGGTGTGAGCCACCACGCCTGGCCACATTTTATGTCATATATATTTATCACAAAAAAGAGGCAAAATTATAACTCTCGAATATAGCAAAAACAAAACAAACAAAAAAAAAACTTGACCATGCAGAACATGCTAAAACCTTTCTTAAGACCCACATAGGCCGGGCGCGGTGGCTCACGCTTGTAATCCCAGCACTTTGGGAGGCCGAGGCGGGCGGATCACGAGGTCAGGAGATCGAGACCACGGTGAAACCCCGTCTCTACTAAAAATACAAAAAAATTAGCCGGGCGTGGTGGCGGGCGCCTGCAGTCCCAGCTACTCGGAAAGGCTGAGGCAGGAGAATGGCGTGAACCCGGGAGGCGGAGCTTGCAGTGAGCCGAGATTGCGCCACTGCACTCCAGCCTGGGCGACAGAGCAAGACTCCGTCTCAAAAAAAAAAAAAAAGACCCACATAAACTTTCATTAATGTAATCCTCACAACGACCCTATGACTCAAGTTCTATCATTTTCCCAGTGAGCACCAGGCCCTGTGCAAGGTGTATTACACAGATGGCTTCTTATGGGGAAAACCCTGCACAGTGGGTTACTATGTTTATTTTATGGATGTGAAGTGGAGCCTTCTAGACAGACAGAAACATACAAGCCCGTGAGGTGCCTGAGTAAGCTAAAATTCAGGCTTGGCTGAACCCAGAAGCTACATGGTTTCTGTACACTGGGCTATCTCTTCCAGCACCAAGTGAGCCAAGATTAGAACAGAGGCATAGAGAGGTCAGCAGTGTTCATGTAGGATGCATGTATTAAGCACTGACTGTGTGCTCAGCTCTTTACTTGTCACGAAGGAGATCAGAGAAGTAGAAAATGCTATTCTTGCCCTCATAGGATTGTCTAAGGTACATGGGGCTCTGCAGCAGATATCAGTATAAAACTATCTTTGGTTGCATCACCTTGGCTCCAGGGCTGTAGTATCCAAAGGGAGAGAGTCAGGGTGGAAGAGAGTCTGGAAGACCTCTGGAGTCAGGACTTCCTAGGAAGGAGTCATTGAGTCCATTCTATGTTCTAGGTGACAGAAAAATCTAGTTGTGTAAATAGGAATAATACTAACACAAACTCACAATTCCATATCTGCAAGCCTGAAACCCAAAGATCCCAGGGACGAAAAAGGTTTTTGTGTGTGTGTGTGTGTGTGTGTGTTTTCTTGCTGTTGTTGTTGTTTGTTTCTTGTTTTTGTCAATTTTGTGCCAAATCTCATTTAGCAGCAAAATCCGATCTGAACTGGAGAGGCTATTTGCAGTGTGAAGTCCCTCCAAGAGAAAGTTGACATGGTCACTGCAGCATCATGAATGTGTCGGATTGTGAGGCCCTGACATGGCACCCCCTGGGGGACATATACTAAGGACAGCCTATGCACCATATTACCTCCTAAAATAAGAAAAAATACTGGCTTCTGGCCCCAGGGATTTTGGATGAAGGATTGTTAACTTATATTCATCGCATAATAGGCTATATGAAGCAGGCATTTTGCCAAGTGCTTTACTCCCATTACCTCATTTAGTCCTTACAATAACCCTATGAGGCAGGTCCTATTATTATCATTCTCATTTTACAGGTGAGGAAACTGAGACCAGAGAAGGAAAATAACTTGCCAAACGAGGGCTACAAACTTGCAAGTGATGGGGCCTGGTTGAACTTAAGGTCTTTCTGTTTGGCAGTAGCATCTCAGTGACATCCTTGGTTGGAATAGTTTTAGAATTAAGGTAAAGATGGAAGTCAGACCATGGAGACCCCAGGAGGAAGGAGCTAGAGGGGAAATGGGACCTGAGGGGTGGGTTCCTCATCTGGGTGTTGACAGGGAGGGGAGGGCCAGTGAAGGTCAGAGGTGACATCCCAGATCAGGTAGGCCTGGCTGGGCAGCCAGGGTTGGGGCTACAGAGGGGTTGGGCCTCAGGGGAGCTGGGGCTCCCTGTGGTAGAGGCTGCAATTTGGACATCACAGAGCCCCAGAGAGCCTGAGTCCCCAACCCTGGCCTTTAACTTGTCACCTTCTCCCAGACATAAATGGCCACCCTCAGGCCTACAGCCATTCCCCTTTTTGTTGAAAGAGGAAGCAGTCGCAGAATGCACCCTTCACCCACTCTCTGTGGTCTCAAGAAGAGGAACCTGGATCTGATTTGGATTTTTTAAAGAAATCTTGCTTTGATGTGGTCTCATCCAACTTCTTCATTTGCTGGTCTGAGTGGGACGGTGGGTGCTGTACCTCTGTGGGGACCGACCAAGGGGATTCTCTCAGCCAGGGATCCCCCCCGAGGGCGGAGTTTCCCAGCCCCGGTACCTGTGACTCCTCGGGTACCTCCAATGATCTCCAGGCTATTGGAACCTTCTCTAGACAAAATTTAAATATTGAAATAAATATTCTATGAAAATAAACCTGTGGGAAAACGTAAGCCTATGCCAATCAGGTTTTTTTTTTTTTTTTGGACAGGGGAGGATAAAAGAGAGTTATAACCTTTTAAAAAGATATCAGTATTCTAAAAGCATAGACAATCAGGCAGTGTGTGGGGGAAGCCCTGGATTTTAGTTTTTGACTCCCTTATTCTCTCACTGTATGACTCTGGGCATGAATAGATTTTGTAAATTATAAAGCATGACAGCAAGAGGGTAAATGCTGCATGATTATCACCCTAGAGCAGAAAATCCTACCATGTTACCTGCTTTGATCTGCTTTCCTGAATGAGCGGGGATATGACATACATTATTAGGGCTACTCATATCCATATTTCCCCTCTCTAGGCCTCAATTTCCATAGTAGTCAGGCTAAGCCAGGCCATGCTGCAGTGACAAATAAGACCCCAGTTTTCAGTGGATTCACACAGTGAAGCTTTGTATTTCCTGCTCTGATGAGGATGGACAGATCCTCTTCCATCTTGTAGGTATGCCATCTAGGGTACACGGACTGTCTGGTCACAGTGGCAGGGGATAAGAGGGATGGAGGAGGCACATACTGTCTTCAGTGTTTGGGTCTGGAAGTGACATGTGTCATTGGCTAGAATTAATCACCTAACTGCAAGGAAGGCTGGGAAATTCAGGGAAGCACATGGATATTCAGTGGGCACAAATGGACTCTGCAACAGTTTCCACATCTCTCGAATGCGAGGGTTGGACTAGATGACTTTGGAACAGGCATCCCCACCCCCCAGCTCTGGCCTTCTAAGATTGTCTGAGCCAGAGACCCAGAAGTTGATGACTCACAGCAGTGATAGTGCCCTGGGTTACTGCATACTGCTTCCACAGGCAAAGCTGCACCCCTCACCCCAAATATCAGTTTTACTTTCTTCATTCTTTCCCAGACCATCTCTGAGCTATTTGTTCCATACTGCCCTTCAACTCCGAACTCCCAGATACTTCCAAGGTAAAATGGCCTCCAGCGACCCTAGATCAGTGTAAATGTTTGCTCCCTGAAAGAGATGGGGCTTGCCTTGAAGGGGACACTAATGAAGAGCTGAAAGCTGGTAGGCTGGGACCACCTGGAACCACTTGGCCCTAGAATCCCACCTCCCTTCTACCATCTCTAGAGGAACTCAGGAATAATTCTAATGTCTGCCTACATTTGCTTTCTCCTGTTTCCCTCTTGATGTGTATACTTCCTACTTCTTTCCCAGTTTGGTGAGATCCACATTGATCACTGGAAATATTTCTGTCGAGACGATTAAAGATGCACACTTGAGGCCAGGCACAGTGGCTCACGCCTGTAATCCCAGCACTTTGGGAGGCTGAGGTTGGCGAATCACCTGAGGTCAGGAGTTCGAGACCAGCCTGACCAATATAACCAACATAGAGAAACCTCTTCTCTACTAAAAATACAAAATTAGCTGGGCGTGGTGGTGCATGCCTGTAATCCCAGCTACTCGGGAGGCTGAGGCAGGAGAATCACTTGAACATGGGAGGCAGAGGTTGCTGTGAGCCAAGATGGTGCCACTGCGCTCCAGCCTGGGCAACAAGAGCGAAACTCAGAAAAAAAAGAAAAAAAAAGATGCACATTTGAAAGGCAATGACTGAATTGTTGGATCAGGAATATGCTACAGATATAGTGTTTCTTAATATCAGCATGGGCATTTGACAAGCTCTCATGTGATCGCAGGAGGTGGGATTGAAGGCGCTCAGCTAACATGTGTGATGGCATCATGTCACACACTGCTGGTCTGACATCCTGCATGCTCCAGTTGTGATAATAGGGGTTCCGCCTTTTTCAGGAGACCTAGTATCCACTTTGAGCCTTCATTCTGTTAGACAATCCTTATCGTGGTAGCCTGGCGTATACCACAGCCTCTCTACAGGAATGTCAGAGGCCTCTCAGCACTGCTTATTCTTGATGACTTACCGCCATTGAGTAGCCTGTGAGGTGGGGCCTATGCCCTGACTCAAAGGGACTCCCAAGTCATTCTGCATCTGGGTGTAGGCTTCCAGTGCTGCTGTGGCTGTTATAGAATTGTTAGACATTCCTTCCATCCAGCGGTGGGACCTATGCTCCTCCTGTTGAATCAGGACAGTCTTGTGACTGCTTTGATCAGTAGGGTATGGAGAAAGTAACGTTTTTTGCCTTCTGAGGCTTGGCCATAAAAGACCCCACAGCTTCTGTCTGGTTCTCCTGGAATACTCACTCTTGTGACCCAGCTGCCATGTTATGAGAAACCCAAGCCATATGGAGAGGACACATGTCATTTGACATGTGACAGTCCCCACTCAGCTCAGTCTTTGAGTCCTTCCAATGTAGGTGCCAGACATGGAATAAAGAAGCCTCTAGATAATTCCAGCCCCTAACCGTTCAGTTCATTCCCCCACCCCTGTTGTCTACTTTTCCCAGCAGAAGTCCTAAACATGGACCAAAGAAGAGGCACCCCAGCTGTGCTCTGTCCAGATTCCTGACTCAGGAATCTGTGAGCAGAAGAAAATGGTTTGCATTTTTCATCAGCATGTTTGAAGTCATTTGTTCCATAGTAATCGATAACTAGAGAACCACCTAATCCTTCTGCCACTAGCATGAAGATGGGCGGATCAATGTCAACCTCCAGGAGAGAAGTCTCTAGTAGTGGGCTGCAGGCTCATTCCTATCCAACCTCTTTAATGACAATTTATAGGGAGCAACAACAGCACCAAGAAAGACAACAGGATTATTGGGAAAGTGTGGGTGTCATAAATTGAGATAAATAGACAGGACACTGGGGGACGGATAGGAATCCTGAAAGATCTCAACCAGTTCAGAGGAACCTAATCCTTGCACTTAGCCTTCGAAATCCACATGGAAACGTGCTAGGTGAAGTAGGGGTTCTCTGGGGAAAGGAGGGGTTGATCCCCAGGCAAGAGGGCACATGGTGGGTGAGATGGAGCTTGGAGGCACTGAAGGTAGGGCACAGAGGGGCTGGAGGCACTGAAGGTAGGGCGCAGAGGAATTGGAGACGCTGAAGGTAGGGCGCAGAGGGATTGGAGACGCTGAAGGTAGGGCACAGAGGGATTGGAGACGCTGAAGGTAGGGCGCAGAGGGGCTGGAGGCACTGAAGGTGGGACACAGAGGGAGAAGCAGGGTGACTTGAGATGGGCTGGTCAGTGGACAGGAACCTGTCAAACAGGGTCTCAAGGGCCAGGCTAGGAAAGCTGGTAAAAGGTGCTGGGCCCCTGGGTCCATTTACCCTGCATCCTATCCCTCCAGAGCTCAGGAGCCGAATGGATCTGGCTGTTTAGCACCTGGTTCTTGAATTCTTTTGGAAGATCCTAAAATGGGACAGAACTAGTTAAGCCAAGACAGCTTTGAAACATACAACCCAAGAACACCAGGACCAGAGTGGCTGAGTTTCCCAGAAGTTCATTCTGTTGAATGGTGGGCCTTCCCCACCATCCAGTCTACCTACAGTGCTGGGCATGCAGCATGCCAGGTGACCCCACAGAAAGACCTTGCACTGGGGGTCCTCCTTCCTGCCTGTGAACAGTGACCCTAGCAGTGCTCATGGTTCATATTGTTGTATGTCCCCATAACAATACATTCCTGAAAAGGCTGGGGTGGTAAGATCCCAGATGGGTGTGACTTCCTGGGGTTACCATGTCTGAGCCTGGTGGGATATGAGCACTGTGGACACCTCTTTTTATGCAGGGTCTGGCCTGGGGTGCAGGGTCTGTGAAATGAGAGGACCCTGCCAGCACCTGGCCTCTGAGTGGCTCAGTGGGAGGAGGGGTGCCCTGGGTGCTGGGGGTGCCTCGTGCAGGCCCCCACTTGTCCTTCTCAGTCCCTCTCAGAGTTTGCCAGAAAGTGACACCATAGTAGACTCAATCCTTCTTCAGGCCTCAATCCCGGGGCTGCAGAAATAGCTAGAAATTGGCTGGGTAAGAAGGCGGTGGCTTATATGGAAAAAGAGGCCCCTTGGCAGCTGCCCCCTGTGTTTGTGGGGCTGTGTCTGAATCCGTCCCTAATAAGTATGATCTGCATAAGCACTTTCACCTCTTGGAGTCTCAGTTTCCTTGTCTACAAAATGGGAATAGTACCTATTTCAGGAGATGACTGTGAGGATTGGATGAAGGTGATTCTATTAAAAGGGTATCTGGCATAAGTGGTTGCTGAGTGGCCACAGTCGTTTCTCTTCTACCTGTCCTGTGGACTCCAGCACCTGGGTGTTCATGACACGCACGCGCCCTCCCCTCTGTGCAGGGGAGCCATGCACAGAGGCTTAAAGAGCCTCCCAGGGTGGCAGTCACGGGTGAGGGAGGGCATCAGGTGCCAGTGGAGCTGGAAGGCTCAGCCTCTGTGTGGTCTTCTCCCTCCTAAATTTTAGGGGACAGAAAAGGTCCTCCTGCTCTTTGCTTGGTGTCTCTCAAATCACCTTTCCTTCCTGACACTGGAAAAACAAATTCGCAAGCACAGGTGACAGCTGCAGAGGGGCCCCTCTTTCCATATATGCCACTGCCTGCTTAGCCAGCCAATTGCTAGCTATTTCTGCAGCCCTGGATGGAGGCCTGGAGGAGGATGAAGTCTGGCTATGGGGTTGCCTCTTGACCTTAAACCCATGTTCACAATAACCACACAGTCTGCCTTTCAAAAGTTTATTTTCAGGAGAGTCACAGAACAGCAGGTGGAGACCCCTAGGAAGAGAAAGCTGCTGTGGTGGGCTCCAGAGGGGTAGGGGTCAGGGAATAACCTCAGAGGAGAATGAGCTGTGGAGTGGTGGCCTGGCAGAGGAACCCCGGTACCCCCCACCGTCCCTACTCCCCCAATCTCGTTTCCTGCATCATAGACACCATTCCACCGGCTCTCAGGGCCCACCCGGCTGACCACATCCTTGCCACTTGGCTTCCAGGCTGGTCAGGGCTGGAGGAGGGCAGGGAACCCTGAGACACTGGGTCCTGGGAGGTTGGGGGTTGGGGCATGGGAAGGGACAGAGCCAGGCTGTGACAGAGGATGGAGGGCTTGAGTGAATGAGAGAACAGGTCGGGTGGGGCAGCCCTGAGGATTGTCCTCCTGAGGAGAGGGGTTCTGAGCAGCAGCCTCGCTGTCCAGGGCCCAGCAGTGAGGGAGGCGCGGCTTGAAGCTTGGATTCTGGCTGCAGAGGGCTTGTCGGGCTTGCTTGCTGAGGCCCAGGCCTCTCTGGGAATGAAGGAATGCCTCTTGCTCTGGAACACTGAGGCCTGACAATTTTCTCTCTCAGCAACATTTACTTCTCTGTAAAACAGACTGTTATAAGTTCTTCGGGGAGCTTGTTGGATTTGGTGCCTGAGTTCACAATCTCCTGGGGTGGACAGAAGGGATTGGTAGAAGAATTAGGTGTGGAGACGGATGGGAGAGCAACGTGGAAATTGACTGGGAAGAGCCTGAGGTATTCAAGTCAGGAATATTAATACCTTAGGGCTCTCTCTCTCTCCGTCTCTCTCTCTCTCTCTCTGTGTGTGTATGTGTGTGTGTGTGTGTCTCTCTCTCTCTGTTGGGGTGGGAGAGATCTCTAGCTCTTAGGATCATTGCCTGTCATGGCCTAACCCTATTCCCCACTCTATTTTTGTTAACATAATTACTGTTTCCTTTGTATGATTTTTTATTTTTACTTCAGCCCAATTCCAGGCCTCCTTGTTTAAAACAAAACAAAACAAAACAGTGCTCGCTTTGGCAGTGCATGTACTAAAATTGGAACAGTACAGAGAAGATTAGCATGGCCCCTGAGCAAGGATGACATTCAAATTTGTGAAGTATTCCATATTTTTTAAAATGAAAAAGTAATAAAAAAAACCAAAGCTTTCAAAACTTAACATTTCTGAGGCGTCTTCCCTGAGTCAATGTAAACAGCCATGGCGATGGGTGCTGCCTGATGGTGAAGCTCCCCTGGCCTTGGCTGGCCTTGGCGACCGTTCTGCAGGTGCCTCTGGGACATCCTTTTTTTTTTTTTTTTTTCCTTTTTTTTTTTTTTTTTGAGTCGGAGTCTCGCTCTGTTGCCCAGGATGGAGTGCAGTGGCGTGATCTCAGCTCACTGGAACCTCTGCCTCCCGGGTTCAAGTGATTCTCCTGCTTCAGCCTCCAGAGTAGCTGGGACTACAGGCATGCGCCACCACACCCGGCTAATTTTTGTATTTTTAGTAGAGACAGGATTTCACCATGTTGGCCAGGCTGATCTCGAACTCCTGACCTCAAGTGATCTGCCTGCCTTGGCCTCCCAAAGTGCTGGGATTACAGGTGTGAGCCACCATACCTGGCCATCTCTGGGACATCCTTGAGCATCCCACATCTGTCTGCTGTTGTTTGGGCCTGTCATTCTGTGGTCAGTAGATATGGCAATGTGTCATCCAATAATTGATCCCTTACCAACTTTTTGGTTTTTTTCTGAGATGGAGTTTTGCTCTATCACCCAGGCTGGAGTGCAGTGGTGTGATCACAGCACACTGCAGCCTCAACCTCCCAGGCTCAAGTGATCCTCCTGTCTTAGCCACCCAAGTAGCTGGGACTAGAAGCACACACTACCAAATCTGGGGACAAAAAAATTATTTTTGTAAATGCGGGGTCTCACTGTGTTGCCCAGGCTAGCCTTGAACGACTGGGCTCAAGCAGTCCTCTCGTCTCAGGCTCCCGAGGGTTGGGATTATAGGCATGAGCCACCGAGCCCAGCCCCTTACCAGCTTTAAGTTCTTCAGTTATCTCTTGGTCTTTTCCTCTGCAGATAAGTAATCTTAATTCCCATAATTAATTTTATAACCCAATCAACACAACTTCTTTTGAAATCACTGCATCCATCTCTCGTAATTTTTTAGAGTCTCCATTTTATAACGAGTGGCTAAGCCCTGAGTACCTAGAGACTGATGAAAAGATTGCATGGTTTATCTCTGCCTCTCTGCTTAGATTCCTGTTTAATAATCATTAAATCTCTCACGTGTCACTTCTATTTACAGTATACGGAGCACCACCATGTCCCTTATCTCAGGCCATCAGCCCTTCTTAGTGATCTTACTGTTTCCACTGATTCAGGTTAAGCTTGGCCTACTGTGGGCTTTATTTAGATCATCTTTATTATACCTGTGGGTAGATTTTGTAAGCAGGCCCTAGCACAGGTTCACTTGTGGGTTTCCTTTTAAAAGGTCAGTGTGAAACAGGAAATGTGACTAAGAAAATCTTCTTCCTCCATGAAGCCTCACTTCATTAACTAGAAGAAAAGCTCCCATCCCGTCTCCCCCTAAACTTGCTCATGGCCCAGACACATTTCAAAACAGCACATATTTCCCAAAACACTGACATGTGCATTCTAAGGCTCGTGTGTGTGGTGAGTAGTTCTTTGTCAGGTTCGCTCTGTGAAGGGGCCCTGTCATCACACCAATCACTGTTCTTCAGAGATCTGAGGATGTGCAGGGGCCTGAGGGACCTGGAAACCTGGTGGCTGAGCAATGAGGAAAGTGGAACCCATGGTTGGAACAGTTGGCCATCCTCATGCGGATAGGGGCAGAGCCAGAATGGGAATCAAGGTCTCCTGACTCCCTGGCCACATTAACCCAAGTAAACCCCATGTCTACCTCCTTAGCTTCCGGAGGCCCCTGCATCTTTCTCCTTGTGGGACACAAGCCAGGTGCAGTTGCAGGGTGGACATGTGGTTTCCAAACAGGATGCTGGGCAAATTAATCTGAGATTCCTGATTGGGGTTCTTTAGGAGGCAGTAGTGGCTACCCTTTAGATCATCTGGTTTGCGACCTTGTTTCAGTTTTCTCATCTATAAAATAGAAAAATAATATTACTTATGATGAGGTAAAAATAAATGAATACACATAAAACACTTAGAACAGTCTTGCTGTGTGATCACTCCGTAGCATTAGTGATTATTATTCTGGTGGGTTGGTTAGCTTTCCTCCATTCTATTCAGTTCAATGGGGGTTTGGCATCAACCACAGGCTTTGCCGGGGGTGTGAAAATGGCCACACTGAGGCTCCACCTTAACCCTGGCCAGTCTCCCAACAGCCAGGGAGACTGTCTTAAGAAGAGCTGAAAGAAATAATCTAATGGTGCAATGCAAAGTCAACACTGATGGGGCTGAGGGGTGTCTTTTCGGATAAGACGTGCAGTGGGGAGCCCACCTCTGAGTTGGCCTGTTTCATGGCTGCGTGCGGTGCCCACTCCTCACAGACTCTGAGTGAGTGGCTCGGTGGGCCCAGAGTCAATTCTGGCTTGGCAATGGATACTGTTACTGAGGGCATGGGTTGAGGCGCAGGAACCTGGGGCTCCAGATGCTTGGAGTAAATGCGAAAAGGGAGTGTGGGATGATGTGAATGGGAGCTGTGGATGGGTTCAAGGGTGCTGAGTCCTGGCTTGACTCACCCTTCCAGCTTCTGCTGTAACTCTCGGTGCCTTTGTCTGCATGCTGGGAAATCCCTGGGTGCCGGGTTAAACCCCAACCCTAAAAGGCACGTAGACACTTCTCCTGAGCTTTGAGTTGCTTCATTCTGCCCAGCAGCTTCCTGAAAATGTAGTCTTGCCACATAAGAGGAAAGATAGACCCATAGCTGTGGGGGACTCTGTGTCAGCAGGATTTACTACCGGATGACCCAGGGCTGCAACAGCACATATGAGCAACTTAACAGGGCTGATGGTTTTTCAACAAATTTTTAAAAATTAAAAAAATATTTAAAATTTTTGTTGGGACATAGTAGGTGTGTGTATTTATGGGGCATGAGAGATATTTTGAAACATGCATACAATGTGTAGTAATTGCATCAGGGTAAATGGGGTATCCATCACTTAAAGCTTTTATCCTTTGTGTTACAAACAATCCAATTACACTCTTTTCGTTATTTTTAAAGGTACAATTCAATCATTATTGACTATAGTCACCTTGTTGTGCTATCAAATATCAGATCTTATTCATTCTTTTTGCTCTTGTCACCCAGGCTAGAGTGCAGTGGTTCCATCTTGGCTCACTGCAACCTCTGCCTCCTGGGTTCAGGAGATTCTCCTGCCTCAGCCTCTCGAGTAGCTGGGATTACAGGTGTGCATCACCATGCCTGGCTAATTTTTTTGTGTTTTCAGTAGAGATGGGGTTTCACCATGTTGGCCAGGCTGGTCTCGAACTCCTGACCTCAGGTGATCTGCCTGCCTCGGCCTCCCAAAATCCTGGGATTACAGGTGTGAGTCACTGTGCCTGGCCAAGATCTTATTCATTCTAACAATTTTTTTTGTAGTCATTAACAAGGCTGAAGTTTTAATACAACTTACTTTTATTGCACATGCCATGCATTATGCACCAATCTGTGCTCTTCCAATGCTACCAGGAACCTCTTGCCTTTGTATTAGCTCATAGTTGTCCTCTTCTCCAACTGCCTGTGTACCTGGGTCAGGGGTCCTCTTTTATCGAGTGGAGCAGATGTGCCCAGGTACAGAGAAATGCTTTGTGCTGTTGTCCGCCAGGCAGGAGCATTTTCTTTTCTCAAATATTCTTGGTAAATAGATGAGGAGTCTTCACTTGAACGCACTGGGTGTCATATGCCACAGCCCTAACTTGAATGTACTGGCTTGCTGCAAGTGGATGATTCCTTAGAAATTTGCTCTGTTCCTAGACAGGATCAAAACGGTCCTTAGATTGTTAATGGGTCCCTATCTGGAATCTATTTGATCTTAAAATAAAATGGCCGTGGAACAATTTTTTCATGAATTTCTAGCTGATTTGCAGTGAAATTAAATTTCTGAGTATAAGGAATATTTTTTACAGAGTAAACTTATAAGCGGGGTTGCTAGGTGTTTCTCATTGATTGGCCTAGTGTTTAAAAGTATAATGTCTTGATTTTCTGGTTTCTTACTTTTTTGAGTTCCCTCACTTTTCTTCCGGAGTTCATTATGCAGATCTGGAAAACAACAACCACCCAGCAGGAGAAAAGCAGGGGTTAGTTTCGGGGGTTGAAATGGGAAAAATAGATATTTCCAGCTCCCAACATCTTATCTCCTGAATATCTTCGGAGCCCGAGAAAGTGGCTCTGAGCTGGCTTTGCAGTCTTGAAGCTGCATTTGCATTCCCACCAGCCCCCGGGCCTCTGGTTGCATCCTGGGGAGTACTTCTGCACTCCCAGCCTCCTGGGTATGGATTGGGGTGAAGATGTTGTGCAGTGAGGGGGGGGATCCTCACACCCTAATAGAGCCAAGCCGGCCACACTGCCTGTCTTTCCCAATTAGTTCCCCAAAGGGAACAAAGCCTTATTTCTTCCCTCCCTTAGTTCCCAGGCACTGGTTGGGGAAAAACAATCCTTGGCAGCTCAGGGGTTAAAAATAAAACACAGCGAGGGGGAAAACAAGCCGGGCAGCTGCAGCGGCTCCTCAGAGCCCACTCCAGGCTAAACAGAGGCCCCAGCAACTCCTTGGAGACTTGAACCCTGGGCGATGGAATTTTCCCTTGCATGAAGGCTATTGTCCTCTGGAAAGGGCCAGGGCCAGAGGAGGGCCTGGGGAGCACTGATCTCCCGAGCCCACAGCCAGGGAGCTCCTGAGAGCCCAAGGGCTCGGTCCCACCCAGCTGGGTTTGGGTGAAAAGGCAACGGGGGGTGCAGCCCACCCCTCCCCCTTTGGGAAAAAGGGAGGGCTTGGGCTTCCAAAGGCCTGGGTACCAGTTGTTGCCCCACTCCTCAGCCCAACCAGCTAGTCACGGATGGAATAAAAGGCTTGGTTCCCTTGGCAACTGAGGGGACTACAGTTTTTCACAGAGTACAAGATGGGCTTGGGGAGGAAGGGAGGTGAAAGTGAGGGATGGGGGGTGGTTTGCAGGAGGAGGGAAGAAGGGGGGAGGGGCAGCCTGTTTACCAGTGCTGTTTGAGTTTGAGTCTCAAGGGAACCTTTTGTAGGTTCTGGCCTGGGAAATGCAGGATACTCTGAGTGTGGGGGATGCTCTTAACTGCTTCTCAGTTTTGAGTCACCATTGGAAGTCTCTGGTCCACGGTGGAAATGCGATTGTTGTAGGCCTCATGCTAACCTCATGGACAGCTCAGGAGACTTAAGCAGAGCCTACCTTTATAGGTGACTAGGCCTGGCCCTGTTTTATAACTGGAGACCCCTGGAAGTGTTGATAGATGCTTGAGCCCATAGAGAGCTATTTGTGAAGCAGAGATTAGAATAGCAGGCGCCTGTCTCCTGGGTCTGATCTCGATGGACTAGACAAGGCTATTTTTAATATCAAGCAGGAGAGTTGCTGAAATATAGACAAAGTGCAGAACCTGGGCTGATTTTGTCTCAAGCACAAGACTTTGTGAAAGGAGCTTAAAAATCTATCCATGTACTGAACAGATACATTTAGCCTCAGTGAAAACAAGTGATAAGGGACGGGAGACTTTGTCCCAAAACTTTGGGATGAGAGGTCCCCACATGTTGTCACTAGCACGGAGGTGTACGGGAGACTTGATATAACCCTCTCTGAGGCTTTAGATGGTCAGGGCTGCCCACCTGGCATTGATAGAAGCACCTTTTATTGCCGCCATTAAAAGTGTGGCATCTGCCAAATGAAAAGAAAGGAAGCAGAGTGAATATGTTGATATGGTGGCTTAAGTAGAGAGAATAGTGTAAACTGACACACTGTTCAAGAGTCTTAAAGTGATTTTTTTTAAAAAATGGAAAACAGAACCCCAAACCCCTATCTGGTATAGCAGGGAGTCCTTGGAAAGGATGAGAATGGGGTTCATGGTTGCTTTGGTTGAAGGGCTTGCTTGGTTCTTCTGCTTTTGCCGGGGAAACTGGGAGTGGCAAGGGGGTGTTGGGGGAGAGGTCACTGTGTTTTCCTGAGAGGGTGGTGAGGGTCATCACCGCGAAGTACCTCCTCATGCACACCGCGGTCAGTTCCTTCAAAGCCTGGCTCTGATGGTTGGGTCTCATCTGAAAGACACAATTTGAGGAAACCTAGAGGGCGGCTCCTAAGATGAGGAAACACCTGGATGGCAGGTCTCTGATAAGGAAACAATCCTGAGATACCACTGCAGCTGCTTTGCATGCATGACCTATGGCCAATCAGATGACCATCTGCTTTAATCATCATAACCAAATAGTAATAATAAAAAGATCAAGGAATCACTTATCACTTAATTAATTTACTTACTGACTGGTGGGTTGGCAGAGAAACAAGTCTGGGCAATGCAGAGTAACAAGCTACTTAGAAAATACGCAGAGATGCCGGGCGCAGTGGCTCACGCCCGTAATCCCAGCACTTTGGGAGGCTGAGGCGGGTGGATCACGAGGTCAGGAGTTCGAGATCAGCCTGACCAACATAGTGAAACCCTGTCTCTACTAAAAATACAAAAAAAAAAAAAATTAGCTGGGTGTAGTGGTGCACGCCTGTAATCCCAGCTACTCAGGAGGCTGAGGCAGGAGAATCACTTGAACCTGGGAGGTGGAGGTTGCAGTGAGCTGAGATTGTGCCACTGCACTGCAGCATGGGCGACAGAGTGAGACTCCGTCTCAAAAAGAAAAAGAAAAAAGAAAAAACGCAGAGAATGGCAACCCAGGGAAGAGGAACTCACGTGAGCTCACCTCTGTGCTCTCGAGTGCATATAAATTCATCTAAGTTTCAAGACAATTCAGTGAGGTTGGTGTGATTATTATTCTCATTCTGAAGATGAAAAAACCAAGGCTTGGGTAGGTTAACTAACTTGAGCAAGATCGCGAGGTTGGAGGTGGTGAGCACTGTGTTTTGAACGCTATCAGATTATCCTCGATCTATACAGCAGCCTGTAGTCAGAAAAGCATTTTCAGATCTGAAATTTCACTTGATTCTCAAATCCACTTATGGCAGGAGGTGATTCCCATTTACAGCCACAGAAGCTGAAGGTCATGGAGTTTAAGTGACATGTTCCAATCACAAGACTCTATGTGGCAAAGCTATGACTGCTCTGGGGCTTTTCACACGATGGCCTGTTTCCTGATCTCAAATTCCATTCTCAAATATCTGGGAACTTTTTTTGATTTGTTTGTTTGTTGAGATAGGGTCTCACTCTGTTGCCCAGGCTGCCGTCCACTGGCACAATCACAGCTCACTGTAGCCTCTCAACCTCCCAGGCTTCAGCAATCTCCAGCCTCAGCCTCCACAGGCTAGCTAGGACCACAGATACGCCTTCTAAAATTTTTGGTATAGACCGGGTCTTGCTACATTACCCAGGCTGGTCTTGACCTCATCCAGGAAGACTTTGATGTCTGCCGTTCACTCATACATATATTTATTCAGCCATTCAACTAATATTTGCCAAGCACCTGTCATGAACAAGGCATTAAGGAGAATGGAAAACACGCTAGATTTTTAAGAAGTTCCTGTGAATAAAAAGAATCTTATAATCTCACCGTCTGTGTCTGCCCTCACAACTATCAGTGGGAATCAATGTGCTAACTGATGTGTTTCATTTCATAAGCTGACACACTTACAAGTGAGGAACTAAAATGTTAAGAACTATTGAATCACAAACATTCTCTGAACACCTTACACCTTAAAATGGAGGTAGTAATTCAGTAAGGTTTGGATGGACTCACAGTGACACCTCAGTGGGACACTTCCAATTCCTGGAGACAGGAGAGAGAGTTTTGGCCAAGGCTCCCTTGGGCTGTCCACATTTGCTCAGACGCTCAGCCTAGCTAGCATTCCTGTCTCCCCCCACCGTCCCTGCAGAATCTATTGTGAAGGGGCCGCTCCCATGGTCAAGCTTCCTCCCCATATCAGATTTTATGGCCCGGCTACTTCCTGGACAGGGCCAAACACTTAACAGATGCCTAGACTTGTATGGGTCAATGTCAGTGCGTATGCTGGTCATATTTCCTACACACCCATCTGTACAGAATCACACATTAAACATGATTTCTCACACAGAACTTCCATGGGGAAAACCTCACCCCCAAAGAGACAGAAGTTGCCAGAATATGTACAGGGAGGCAAAAAACACTTAAAGACAAGTGAGCATGGTCATTTGCCCTGGAAGAGCATGCAGTGTTGGGAGAGCTGATGAACAAAATTTCCATCCCTCTCCATTCATCATTCATCAGTACGTCCTGCAGGTCAAGGTGTAGGGGGAAGGGGAAGAGGGCAGAGAGAGGAGAAAAGGGAAACTAAGAAGTTTTTTTTTTTTTTTAGAGATGGGGTCTCACTATATTGCCCAGGCTGGCCTCAAATTCCTGAGCTCAAGTGATCCTCCCACTTCAGCCTCCCAAATAGCTGGGACTACAAGTGTGAGCTACCACACCCAGAGAGCTATGGAGTTTCCATTATAAGGAAAAATGAAGATGACAAAGGAATGGTGGGGACAGGCTTTTGAAGGGAATAGATCAACTCAGGCTGAAGTGCAGTGGCACAATCACACTTCAAATGAGTACGTTTTTAATGAGTTATATCTCAATAAAGATATTTTTAAAAATAGATACCCCAAACCTCACACATTTAAAAAATACAGGATATGGCATACAAAGAATAGACAGGACATACTTAAACGAAAAAAAAAATTACTTATTATTCATTTGAAATGAAAAGTTAACCAGATGTCCTACTGGCACTCCTACCTTCCCAACCCTCAACACCCAAATCTCTTTGAATTTGTTTTTATTTTCTGTCCATATGAAGTACCTCTTGGGGCAAAGAGCTTCAAGGTTGATTATCCTCTTTGTGAAGCAGTGTCATGCTTTGTCTTCACTTCTCTTAAGTGTCCCCTTCCCACATATTTCAGAAAACGATGTATTTCTGCTGGGTTGTTTTCTCCTTAATGCTATGGAGGTCCATGCTCAGCATTGGGCTTCCCAAACAGAAATATGCTCGACACATCAGACAATTTTTTCTTGGCCAACTCATCCCTCCATCCCTTCTTTATGGTTGCCTTTTTTCAGGTCTCTTGTTAGGAACTCATGAGTGAATAATATCCAACAGACCACCAATCCAGATGTGATGGTCCAAGGGGATTCAATATCGGTGGGGGAAAACTCACTGAGGGTTTTCCAGGTCCTGTCCTGATAACGCTCACATTAGTCAAGAACCAAGTGTTTAGGAAGCACGTTCACAATGGATAAAAGCCACACCACAGCATAAATCCATTTGCTATATGGAGTCTAAATCTTGCCTTTTTCTGTTTCATGTGATGTGATGTAAGTGTGTGTGTGTGTGTGTGTGTGTGTACGTGTTGTGGTTTTTGTTTTTTGCCTGTTTGTTTTTGTTAGCCTGATAAAAATCCAGTAAAACAATTGAGAGGATGGTGGAGGGAGGGCAGGTAATGTGGTTTGGCTCTGTGTCCCCACCCAAATCTCATCTTGATATAATTCCCACATGTCGTGGGAAGGGACCCAGTGGGAGATAATTTGAATCATGGGGGCGGTTTCCCCCATACTGTCCTCTTGGTGGTGAATAAGTCTCATGAGATCTGATGGTTTTATCAGAGGTTTCCCCCTTTGCATCTTCCTCATTTTTCTCTTGCCACTGCCATATAAGAAGTGCCTTTTGCCTCCCACCATGATTCCGAGGCCACCCCAGCTATGTGGAAGTGTAAGTCCAATGGAGCCTCTTTTTGTTCCGAGTTTCGGGTGTGTCTTTATCAGCTGCATGAAAATGGACTAATACAGCAGGTGAGAAGGATCACAGTGTGGTCTTCTGGATGCTTTCAGTGCAAGAGAATACACAATGAAGATGGTGGTTGTGTTAGGAGGGCGGAATTATGACTTTTATTCTCTCTTTCCTGTTTTCCAAACTTTATATAATATAGTTCTCTAAAGATAAAGAATTTGAAAGAGTGCTTAAATTTTCATTAAAAAAATACAAGGCCTCACAATTAAAACTGACTACAAAAAGAAAATATTGCATTGTAAAACAATAAAAGCATGTAAATGCTTTATAAATTTTATAGGCTATTTTCTGAGTAACTTTCCCATGGTTCCCTGGTTCTGTGCTACATGGTAGCATTGCTGGAACTGGGAGTCAGGTATGTCAGACTTGAAACCCAGGCCCTTCCCATTATATCACAGCAGACATGTACCAGTTGGATCTCGTGAAAGTGTTATCTGTTCAAGAGTCACATGGATTTCAGCACTTTATTACTAAATTGTTTATGCTTGGATATCTAGCATTGCCTATCTACACAATAATTATTTTCATAATATTGATTCTTGTGCTCAAAATCCCTGCAGTCTATGAATGAATCAGCAAAGAACAGTCAATTACATAATAATAGCTACTGTTTCCTGGATGCCATGGGCCAGGTACCAGAATTAAATTTGAACTTCGTTTACCTAATTTAATCCTTGCAACAATTCTGAGGAAGATTTCAGCCCCATTTTATAGATGAGGAAATGGAGATTCAGCAATATTAAGATCACACAGTTAGTAAGTTTACAGGCTGAGATTCAGAAAATCCTAATGAGGTACAACTCGTTTTATCATATGCTAATCTTTAAAAAATTCAACCATCCCCGTTGAGAGTAGTAACCTTCCTTCTCTAAGCAGGGGGTAAACAGTTCTCTCTTTTTTGTGTGTGTTTGTTTTGAGACAGGATCATGGTCACAAGCTCTGTGCCCAGGCTGGAGTGCAGTGGCACCATCACGGCCCACTGCAATCTCTGCCCCCTGGGCTCAAGTGTTCCTCTCACCTCAGCCTCCTGAGTAGCTGGGACCACAGGTACACGCCACCTGTGCCTGGCTATTTTTTGTATTTTGTTTTGTTTTGTTTTTTTTAGAGACAGGGTTTCACCATGTTGTCCAGCTTGGTCTTGAACTCTTGGCCTCAAGCGATCTACCTGCCTCAGCCTCCCAAAGTGCTGGGATTACAGGCATGAGCCACTGTGCCCGGCCTCTCACCTTTATTTCTAAGAAACTTAAAAGGAGAAAATAAGGCCCGGCCAGGTGGCTCAAGCCTGTAATCCCAGCACTTTGGGAGGCCGAGGTGGGCGGATCTCCTGAGGTCGGGAGTTCAAGGCCAGCCTGACCAACATGGAGAAACCCCGTCTCTACTGAAAATACGAAATTAGGCAGGCGTGGTGGCCCATGCCTGTAATCCTAGCTACTTGGGAGGCTGAGGCAGGAGAATTGCTTGAACCCAGGAGGCGGAGGTTGCAGTGACCCGAGATCATGCCATTGCACTCCAGCCTGGGCAACAAGAGTGAAACTCTGTCTCAAAAAAAACCAAAAAAACAAAAAAAAAAAAACAAAAAAACAGAAAAGAAAAGAAAATGAGAGGGAATACTTGAACCATCCTTAGAGTTGACCTAACCCTTTAGATGGCTACAATTAAACTGGGAAGCAAATTTCTGAAGGAGCCACAACTTTCAAATCTTCCTCATGCACCTGTTAAACCACCCTTCTCTCAGTGTCCTTGAGGGTTTGTATTGTGAAGGCTGAGAAGGAAATCTGCTTCTTTATTTCTTCCCCTGCCTTGGGAGGATCATTTTCCATATTAAACAGAGCATCATACATTCCTGAGAATGCCTCTCCCACAGACTTGTTTTGACAACCAAGAGGGAGGATGGGAGGAGGCTTGTAGAATGGGCTGCACAATAACCCAAGAAGATCAAGGAAAGCCCTTTCCAAAACAAAGGTTGATCGTGTATAGCTGCCTCTCAATCTGGGCTTCTCAGAGAGTGCATTAATCAAAGGGGAAACACCTGGGTCTCTAATGCCCTTCTTGCTTGTCGGAGGCGTGTTCCAAGGCTTTCATCACACTCATGGTGACCTTCTAAGTCCGTGCTTCTGGTCAAAGGTTTGTGTATGTGTTTCATTGAATAGGTTGAGCATTTATCAACAATTATTGGTATTTCATAACCATTCCCCTGGGTGTTGTAATTAGAACTCTTTTGCATTCTCAAGTTTTGATATATGATTTTTAAAAACAGAGGACTTTGGTCTTAAAATCATGCAATTCTCTCCTTTGTGGGTTTGCACAGGAACGTAAGAAGAAATTGGAGAGAAGGGTTTCTTCTGGGACTTTTACTCACAATGCCTTCTTTCCAGAAGGCTCCATTTAGCATCATTTTGGCAATTGGTTTTAGCATAAGTTACAGATTCTCCTTCAAAGAATTAAAAACTGTTTACATCTTTGGGGTAGGCATTACTCCCTGTTTTGTAAGCAAGGATAAATTATTGCCTAAAATCTTAGTGGTTTTGCCTGCCTACCAGAAGTATTGCTTTTATCATTATGTAGCAAGAATATCTGCACAGATCTATTTGGCAAAGATTTTATTCAAAGTCCTAGGTACTGATTAACACTGCCTGGCCCACTGAACAATGGGTGTAACCTGGGCTTGATAAACCAAATAAGACCTTTGTCTTGTTTTGCTGGCTGCTCAAAAGCACCTCTACCATAAAATCATTGCGCCTCCAGGGAGAGACCTGGTTTATTTTCTTCGCCCCTGATACATAGCTGAATACAAGTGGGGGTATTGATAGGAAAGGCCTCAAGGATGTGCGTGTGCTTGGGAGGGTTGTATGTGTGTCTATACATGTGTGTGCACCTGCTCACAAGTAGACTACTACCCACTGGGGTCTGGGCTGTGGGGAGTGGGACGATGAAGCAGCTAGTTCACCAGCATAGCAGGTAAGGCTTGAACATGAATCGTACATGTACGAGTATCCGTGCACTTGTCCTCACTGCTCTGGTTGGGCCACTTTGCCCGGGTGTATAAAACCAGGACTAAGGAAGCTCTAGCAGTTTTCTGAACATAGTACTGTACTATACTTATGGGTGCCTAGAAAATACTTAAGAGTTTGCAACTGGATTAGCAAGAACCCACCCATCTCCTGGGAAAACTGCTTTGGCTCATTCCAGATTGGGGTCAACAGTGTCACTTTTATTTCCTAAAAATACCCAAGCTAGTTAAAGACTTAAAAAAAAAACACCTCTCATCTGTTAGTGTATGGCTTGCATCCCTCATCCGCTGAACTTGCAAAGGTGTCACAGAAGCATCATCTGTACCTTCGGGTAATCCCCGAGAATGGGTAGGCTGCTCCAATCCCTGCTGTGGATCTGGTTTTCAAGACGAGGGAAAGAAGCATTAGGAAGACCACACACCAGTGACTTGATGCCTGTCCTTGGCCAGGTTTTAGAATGGATCATTATATATTTGGAGGAAGTGGGAATGCTTGGTCTGGGGACAAAAGACTCAGAGGGGATGAGGCTTACAGCCTTAAAATACTCAAAGAGCTCTCACAGAGGAGAGGAAATAGACTTATTCAAATTGTGCCTGAAGGGTGAAGTTTCCAGAAGGACTATTTTGGTTCAACATAAGAATGACTGTCTAACAACCACCCGAAAACTTCCTTAGAGGTGCTGAGAAAGGGCCCGGGCTTAGGACTGTTCAAGCAGAGGACAGCAGGGATGTTGTAATAAGAATTCCAGCAGTGGGCTCGAGGTTCAACTGATGACCTCCAAGGTTCCTTCCAGCTCTAAGATTGGATGATTCTATGTCTGTAATTTTCCATTTCCCTATTAAGAAGAAATTTTCCACATTGAAAATTGTTTTAGTATTTGATAAAAGCTGTGGGATGATTTTTGCTTTTGTTGACTTTAACAGGGGGCTTACTACTTTGCCCCAATGGCTTAACAAGACATAAACACATCAGTGATATTTATTGGGCAGGGGAGAGAGGTGTTTATTGTTGGGTGGGAAAGTCCTGCTTGCTTACAGGGGACTGGCATGGGGGTGTTGGGAACTCCAAATTTTGCCTCACATTGTTTCCGAAATTCCTCTGCCCAAAGGACCTGGGCATTTTACCCTGGTTCTGCCTAGTGGGTGCAGCAGAGGTGTCTGGAGCCTGACCGACATTTCACCAATCACCTTGGTAGTTCTTGTAGCATCCTCCCAATCCTCTACAATTCCGTGTCCACCGCACAGAGCCCTGTATAATGTGATTGCCCTAAGGAACCTTCTGAAATGCTTACCTCACACATGATCTCTCCCAACTTGAGGACAGAGTACACTTTCTTTGAAGGTAACTGACCCTCTTCCAAATGCTCCTTCCATTAAGCTATCATAAAGAATATAAACTTTCTATTAAAAAAACAAAGAGAAAGTGTGTGTGGTGGCTCACGCCTGTAATCCCAGCACTTTGGGAGGCCAAGATGGGTGGATCACTTGAGGCCAGAAGTTCGAGACCAGCCTGGCCAACATGGTGAAACCTTGTCTCTACAAAAAATACAAAAATTAGCCAGGCTTAGTGGCACACACCTGTAGTCCCAGCTACTCAGGAGGCTGAGGCAGGAGAATCTCTTGAACCTGGGAGGCAGAGGTTGCAGTGAGCCGAGATCTGCACTCCAGCCTTGGTTAGAGAGAGAGACTCTGTCTCAGAAAACAAGCAAACAAAAAGAGAAACATGAATTTAAACATCCCTTATATACTAGACTATAACTTCACCTGACTTTAACTTTTAAATGAAAAGTTATTATGTTTAGTATAGTCAATTCTTTGCCTTGAAGATTGACTGGTAATTTTTTTTTTTTAAATTACTTTACTAATACTCCATCTCTTTCTTTATGGGGTTCAGGATATGCTGCAAGGAGAGTTCTAGGAGTTGAAAGTAAAATACTGTTAATTCAAAAATGAATAAATATGCTCATAGCAATGGATTTCTTATTAGTGTTCGATTAGTAGAGTGTGATCAAGGATCTGGGATAAAAGACCTCACCCTTGATGGGGTCCCCTGGAGCACCTCAATCCTTAGCTCTTCTGGTAACCACCAGGGAGAGTTGAGTATTATTTGTCAGATCCTTTCAGCTAAGTTTCAGACTGAAGGCAATGAACAAAGGTCCTCAACATGATCCGTTGCTAGAGAAACACAAATTAAAACCATAGTGTGATACCATTATACACCAAAACTAAAACTTACTTTAAAAACTTTAAAAACTTAGGCTGAGCATGGTAGCTCATATCTGTAATCCCAGCATTTTGGGAGGCCGAGGTGGGAGGATCATTTGAGGATAGGAGTTTGAGACTAGCCTGGGCAAGATAGTGAAACCCCATTTCTAAAAAATTTAAAAAATTAGCCAGGCATGGTGGTGCACGCCTGTAATCCCAGCTACTTGGGAGACTGAGATGGTAGGATCACTTGAGCCCAGGGAGGTTGAGGCTATAGTGAGCCATGTTCGTGCCACTGTACTCCAGCCTGGATGACAGAATGAGATCGTGTCTCAATTAAAAAGCAAAAACAAAAAGACTGATTTATTCAAGTGCCAAAGAAGATATAGAACAATGTGAAATGCTCATACACTACTGATGGGCATGTAAATTGGTACAACCACTCTGGAAAACTGTTTGGTAACCTCTACTAAAGTTAAAGCTACTCTGTGATCCAGCAATTCCATTCCTAGGTACAGACCTAAGAGAAATGAGTTCATATTTCTTCCAAAAGAAAGGTACAAGAGTGTTTTTGCAATTTTATTCATAATAACCCCAAGTTGGAACCAACACAAATGTCCACTCATAAAAGAATGAATAAATAGATTGCAGTATACTCATATAATGAAATACTACATAGGAATAAAAAGAACAAGCACCTGAAACCACTGATACCATGACATTTTTTGAGTGAATAAAAGCTAGACATAAGAGTATCTATTTTATGTTGTAGGCAACGTTGCTGCAGAACAGTGGTTACTTTGGGTAGGAAGATACTGACTCAGAGGCAGGAGGAGGGAAATGTTCTATATTTAAATCTGTGTATATGTATCTTAGGTGTACACATTTGCAGAAACTAAGCTGCTAATGTAAGATTAGTGCCCTTCAAAACCACAAAGTGATACCATTTCACACCCACTAGGGTGGCTAAAACAAAAGAGACAAGATGATAATAAGAGCTGATGAGAATGTAGAGAAATTGGAGCCCTCGTATATGGCTGTGGGACTGAAAAGCGGTGTTTCCAAAAACATTTTGGTACTTCCTTAAAAGTTAAGCATTAAGATGCCATATAGCTGGCAATTCCATTCCTAGGTACATACCCAAGATAATTGAAAACATGACCACACGAAAATCTGTACACGAATGTTCATAGAAGCTTTATTCATAATAGCCAAAAAGTGGTAGCAACCCAAGTGTTCATCAACTGACAAATGAATACACAAAATGTGCTGTGTCCATATAGTGGAATATTATTTGGCAATGAACCTTGAACATGTTATGCTAAGTGAAAGAAGCCCGTCACAAAAGGCCATATGGTAAATGATTCCATTTGTATGAGATGCTCAGAATAGTGACAGAAAGTAGATTAATGGTTGCCAGGGGCTGGAGAGGATGAAATGGAGAGTGAGAGTTTTCTTTTTTTTTTTGGTGGGAGGTATTGAAAATGTTCTTAAATTAAGTAGTGATGAGATTTCTCTGTGAATATAGTATTATAAAAACTGCTGAATTGTATACTTTTAAAGGGTGAATTTTATGTTATGTGAATACTTCAATAAAGCTGTTATTAAAAGAAGATTATTAGACCTTACTGTATGTATTTACACCTCATTAAGAAGGCAGAGAATGAACAGTAAATTGTCAGAATTTAGAATCCGAAAAATTTCAGAATTCTTCAATGGAAAATGACAAAACAGGGAAAGGGCATGGGTTGGGAAGAGAGTGGATATCAGTTTGAACAGCTTCTCAAAATGCCAGGTACTTTTTGTCCATTATTTCACTTAATTGTCAAAGGACTCCTATAACATGTATATTCCCAATGGGCTCCTTCCACAATTCACAAAGGTCGCCAAAGCCAGGACTCGGGGTCTGAAGGTGTCTCTGCTCCATTATCTTGTGCTGCCCCTCAGATGCACTCCCAGTGGGGTTAGGGTTGGCCTTGAGTTGACCTTGTCCGGCATACTCACTTGATGGAAGAGGATCCTGAGACCCAGACACATAATGTGACTTATGTAACATCCCACAGCCACCCCGTGGCAGAGCTGGATTAAACCCTGATGCCCCAGTGTAGGATTCTTTGGTTAATAGCTGATAAGGTAAAAAGCACTATACCAAGCACCTTATTACATAGATCTGCTTGGTCACAAAGCAGTCTGGAAGGGTTCAGTGTAGTGAGGACGTGTCCACCTGGGGCACAGAAACCCTTTTGGGTTTCTCAGAGCAGCTCTTGTGCCGGCCACCAGGGCACTTGCAGCTGCCTTTTATGTGGCAGCTGAGTTGTGCATCAGCACGTGTGTGGATAGGTTAACTGGTAGGCACACACTGTGGAATACCCATGGCTCTTAGAAGCAGGGAATTACATGCACATACTATCACATGGTGATACCTTGGAACTGGAAAAAAGAGCAGGAAACCAAATGTTATTTACAGCATACCATTTATGAATTAAAAATACAATCCTCCTACAAAATAATACCATGTATCTCACAAGAATATATCCTTATCAAAGGATCCCTTGAAACACATGAATATAGCAACTACTGGAGTGAGGGGAATGCAGTGAGTGTGACGATGCCATGAATCAAATAGGATGATTAACCCAATTCTTTACCCCTGAGGCCCAGAAAAAAATGAATAAAAAATAGCAGCATCAGATATTTTATGCAGACAGGAATTTGTTTTCTCTCTTTTATTTGATTTTATTATTTATTTATTTATTTATTTATTTATTTATTTATTTTTTTGAGACGTAGTCTCGCTCTGTCGCCCAGGCTGGAGTGCAGTGGCGCAATCTCGGCTCACTGCAAGCTCCACCTCCCGGGTTCACGCCATTCTCCTGCCTCAGCCTCTCCGAGTAGCTGGGACTACAGGCGCCCGCCACCAAGCCTGGCTAATTTTTTCGTATTTTTAGTAGAGACGGGGTTTCACCGTGGTCTCGATGTCCTGACCTCGTGATCCACCCTCCTCGGCCTCCCAAAGTGCTGGGATTACAAGCGTGAGCCACCGCGCCCGGCCTCTTTTTTTATTTTTGAGATGGAGTCTCGCTCGGTGGCCCAGGCTGGAGTGCAGTGATGCAATCTCGGCTCACTGCACCCTCTGCCTCCCAGGTTCAAGTAATTCTCCTGTCTAGCCTCCCGAGTAGCTGGGACTACAGGTGCGCACCACCACGCCCGGCTAATTTTTCTATTTTTAGTAGAGACAGGGTTTCACCACAATGGTCAGGCTGATTTTGCTGGCCTCAGGTGATCCACCCGCCTCGGCCTCCCAAAGTGTTGGGATTACAGGCGTGAGCCACCAGGCCCGGCCCTGTTTTCTTTATTTTACTGACAGAGGCCTGTGTGCACCTGAAAGTGTATACATCAAAATCTATATATACAACTTGTTTGGAAGTAAGCAGACAGAACTGCAAAGACAGGAAGGTCTCCAGCTGTGTACTGTTCAAGTATCTCCTGTCAATGCAGCTAGCTTTCCAAGAATGGCCTGTGGTGCCTCTTTACTACTTGCTATTCTGTCCTTGACATTCATTATACATGGGTCTTGGACCTCAGGCCTCCAGAGCTGTGAGAAAATATGTTTCTGAGGTAGATAATAAGTTTCTGAAAAAGATACATTGTTTAAGCCACCCCATCTGTGGGATTTTTGTTACGGTAGCCCTAGTACACAAATACAGCAGGTATTGGCAGAGCTGGGATTTCGGCTCACAGGTGCAACAACCAGGCTTCAGTCCGGGGTTCCCTGTTTAGTGACGTCATCTTCTAGCAAGTGAAGCTGTGGTCACTTTCCTGTTAGACACTCTCATCTTTGGGGGGTTGAAAGAGCCGAGTAAGGGCCGGGCATGGGGGGGGTGACACTTGTAATTCCAGCACTTTGGGAGATCAAGGCAGGAGGATCACTTGAGGCCAGGAGTTCGAGACCAGCCTGGGAAACATAGCAAGACACCTGTCTGTATTTTATTAAAAAATAAACACAAAAAAGAGCCGAGCAAGGTGGATCTCTGGAAAGAATAAGAGGAATTCCACGAACTCGCTCAATCCCATTGCTTTACTCTGGGCAGCAGCTGGGGAAGCCATGAGATGTCAGCCAATTGACAGGGTACCCGGCATTTATCAGGCCCTAGGTGAGGGGAGCTATCACGCCTTGGGATATACATTCAGCTGGAAGCTCCTCTCAACTGCCAATAATTCCTTTACGAGTGCCATAGGCCTGAGTAAATATGTACTTCTCCCTGAGGGCTCTCCTAGGGACTGCTCCTTAAACAAGGCCCATTGTGGTGTTTGAAAGCACAGTTCCTTCTGATATTAGACCAGAGATGATTGTTCCCATATCAAAGAACTCATGAAGGTCAACAAAGCTCAGGAATGGAGGAGTTGAACCTGGGTTCATCCGTGGTGCTGGGGGAGCCTTGCCCATACTGTTCATGCTAGGAAAATGTCCCAGGCAGAGACTGGAGGACAAAGGCTATTTCCTATACTCTTGAATTTTAGCAGTGTTGAGGCAAAGAAATCCTCTTGTTCTTTGTTTTTGTGTGTTTTTTTTTTTTGGTTTGTTTGTTTTTGTTTTTTGTTTTTTAGATGGAGGCTCGCTCTGTCGCAAGGCTGGAGTGCAGTGGCGTGATCTCAGCTCACTGCAAACTCTGCCTCCTGGGGTCAAGAGATTCTCCTGCCTCAGCCTCCCAAGTAGCTGGGATTACAGCCATGCACCACCATGCCTGGCTAATTTTTGTATTTTTAGTAAAGACAAGGTTTCACCGTGTTGGCCAGGCTGGTCTTGAACTCCTGACCTCAAGTGATCCACTTGCCTTGGCCTCCCAAAGTGCTGGGATTACAGGCATGATCCACTGTGCCCGGTCTTTTCTTGTTCTTTCTGTAATTCATGTTGTCCACATTCCTGCTTGTCAGCTCTCGCTGGTCTTCTAGGAACAGAGGGGTTTTGCAGGGAGAGGGGAATAGACATTGTGTGTCTCTGTGTTTATATTTGTTGGGAGACCTTGTAACAGGGATTGTGTGTGCATGTGTGTGATGAGGGTGAGGTAGTGGAGGTAAAAATAGGCAGAAAGGAAGGGAGAAGGGACGGTCCAGATTCTCTTGGCTCTCCTGAAGGGTTTGAGAACCTATTGAAACTTGGGCTTTTTCTCAGCCAGCACTGACCATTTAAAGGCCTGGTTTGAGGGGGCCTTTCTGTCACTAACAGGCCATACCCTTCCGGCACTATTACCCTGTTGGTCCAGCAAAAACCCTTGTTGAAGACAGTGTCTCAGCTTATCTTGGTTTAAGGTATTTGCCTCCTTCCCCTACCCACATTCATGGGACTGTGACTGGAATCCAGTGAAACAGGCATGAGTTCAAAGTCTTTGTCTACCGCTTACATTGCATGAGACCCCGGTGATCACTTAATTCTTGAGTCTCAGTTTACCCAACCAGAAATTGGGAGAATAGTTTTGATTCCATAAGACTGCTAAGAGGAATGAATAAAATAGAAAATGTTTTTGGCATATGGTGGGTATTCAAAAATATTAGTTTTCTTCCTCCCACCCAAATATTAGCTAGGCAGTTTATGTCATTCATTCAACAAATGCTTATTGGGTGTCAACTAAATGCTGGCAGATGGTGCCCCCTGCAGTTGTGCAACATGGTTGCCCAGATGTCCCCGCCCTTATGAAATGTACAGTATAGTGTGTAAAAAGCAAAGTGGAATCAGATGTTAGGGAAGTGGTGGCATCATATTTTCTTAGCCTTGTTCTCTGAAGTCTCCTCATTTGGCAGTGAGGCTAGATAGGAACATGATGCTCAAGGGGAATTCTCTGAACTGAACTTTGAGAACAAGACGATAGTGACTCACAACAGGTTAGTTTCCATCAGCAGCAAAGGAAGGGCTGGGGAAGAGCTCAGGGAATCAAACAGCTGTCACGACAACCCTCATCATCTTCTATTTATATGGGACTCTTCCCCCCTTGCAAGCTAAATGCTAAGTGGACATTACTCAGTGAATTCTCTCAGCCTCCTCATGGGGCAGGGAGGAGGTGAAGATTCTTAGAGATGAGGAAACAGGCAAGGCAAAAAGATAACTGCCTTTCTTGAAGTCATACAGCTAGCACAAGCAGTGGACGGAGAATTGGGTTGCCCATCTTGGAGCCCACTGGCTCATACTCTGATCATGGGACAAGAAGGTCAGGATGCTGTGTGTGACTGTGGGAAGCAGGGTTAGGAAAGCTTTACGGCTTGTTCTGATGCTTGCCAAATACAAGTTCCTTTATTTTTAAGTTATTATTATTTTTTAAATATATTTTTGAGGTAAGGTCTTGCTCTCTTGCCCAGCTGAAAGTGCAATGATGAAATCATAGCTCACTGCAGACTCAAACTCCTGGGCTCAAGTGAGCCTCCCTCCTCAGCTCCCTGGGTAGCTAGGATTACAGGTGTGCACAACCACACCTAGATAATTTTTTTATTTTTGTAGAGATAGGGTCTTACTGTGTTGCCCAGGCTGGTCTTGAACTCCTGGCCTCAAGTGATCCTCCTGCCTTGACCTCCCAAGGGACAGGGATTACAGGCGTGAGCCACTGCACTGGGCTCCAAATATGAGTTTTAACTCTACACTCTGTTCTGCTTTGGTGGCCCAATGCATTACATTTAGGGACATTCCAGTGTTGGTCCCCTCCCTGATTCTCTGACACTATCCATAGGATGTTAACATGATAGAATCTTAGACCTAATCCAACCCAACCTCCTTATGTTACAAATGAGGAAACTGAGGCCCAGAGAGATGAAATGACTCACTCAAGGTCACACAGATCTAGGTCTAGAACTCAATTCCCTCAGCCATCACTCAAGATTCTTTCTCTTCCACTGGAAGTTTCCCAGTAATGGCCCTGCTTTCCAGCCCTGACTCACTCAGTTCTTATCTGTGGCAGCTCCCAACATCCTAGGTCAGAGATCCAAGCCTCCAGTTCTCCCGTCAGTGCCCCTTGTTGGTGGCCAGCTTTCTGGACCACCTCTTTGGGATTTTTCTTGGAGCACCATCTTCCTCCAGGGCTGTCCTGAACAGTAGACACAGCGTGGGTGCTTGGAATTGGCAGGATTCTTTTTTTTTTTTTTTTTCTTTTGAGACAGAGTTTCACTCTTGTTGCCCAGGCTGGAGTGCAATGGAGCGATTCCAGCTCACTACAACCTCCGCCTCCCAGGTTCAAGCAATTCTCCTGCCTCAGCCTCCTGAGTAGCTAGGATTATAGGCATGAGCCACCATGCCCGGCTAATTTTGTATTATTAGTAGAGATGGGGTTTCTCCATGTTGGTCAGGCTGGTCTTGAACTCCCAGCCTCAGGTGATCCACCGACCTCGGCCTCCCAAAGTGCTGGGATTACAGGCATGAGCCACTGCGCCCGGCCGGAATTGGCAGGATTCTTGAGATTGAAGGATGGGAGCCGCAGCTCCTCCCATCCTTGCACTTATCTGCAACATCAGCGTCCTGAATCGCCTCTCCGGCTGGAGTGCTGAAAGCATTTAGCAAATGGGGGAATATTTTCTAATGACAGTGACTTCTCCGCTGTAGATAACATCTGTGTCAGCAAAGTCTTTTACCTACCAAGCTTGCCATTTTCTTTGACCACACTGTTATACTGCTTCAGAAGTCTCTACTGGTTTAGTCAAGTGAGGTCTTGGATGAACCTCAGCCTCTGGCCTCTGTCCATTGACCATCCTACCTCCGTATCCCCCCTCTCGAGCCTTGTGGACTGGCTAGCCAGCTTTTGCTCTGCTTCTCCCGACACAATTCCCACACCTGAAGCCCTCTGGTGTGAATATATGAGGGTTGGCCTTAGGTGGGAATTGTCTCATTTTATGGTTTTTAAAAATGTTGAGTTGGTGCTTTTCAACCTTGTTTGTCTCTTTTGGTCCTGGGAGCAGGGAGTCTTAAACTTTGTAGATCTCGCTGGCTTATTTACTCAGCTCATTCACACCAGCCTCAGACACAGCTGCTGACTCTTTCTTCCCCATTTCTTCGGGAGTACGCATAGCCTGATCACCACCATTGCTTAGGAGCTTGCTGTGTAGACAGCACAACTCTGGCACACAGAATGACAGGAAAGGAGAGAGGAAGGACCGTGAGGCAGCACAGTGAGAGGTTGCCAATTCTGTGGCTGAAATGTGTCCTCTATGGTCAGAAGGGGCTGCTGGCTGTCCCAGCTCCAGGATCCCAGAAGCCCCAAAGAAGGGCTACCCATACAGGGAAGGCGGAGCTGGCTGGCTGGTGTGAATGAGCTGGTGTCCGGGGTCGGGGCGCAGGCAGGTGAGCAGATCAGCATACCCTTCTCGGCCATGAGAAACCCGTGGTGGAGGCCTGGGGGCGCTTCCTGCACTACCTACCCGCTTGGGGTTGTCTAAAGCCTCTCTCTCCTGATGCTCCAAGCACTTTACATTTATCTCACTCATCTGCACGCTCAGAGAAGTGGGGAAGAGACAGGTATTATTATCACCACTTTACAGATAGAGAAACTGGAGCACAGAGCAGGTGCAGTGTGCGGGCGGGGCGGGGTTGAGAACACAGTCTGACTTCAGCCTGAAGGACACACAAATGGCAAACCTCATATCTATTACATTAAAAAATTAACTGTAAAAAAATCAGATGGTCATCACGTTTGAGATATAGGTTCCTCTGAAGGAGAGAAAGGGGGATAGGTGCCTGGCATCAGAATTGCCTGGGGTCTTCTGTTGTAGTGATCATGCTTTGGGTGTTTTCAAGTTGGGTGGTGAGTACATGGCTGTGATATTTTTCTTACTTCTTTTCTGTATGTCCTAAATGTTGCACAGTAAATTAAAGTCATTCAGCTAATACAAAAAGCATGAGATTATTATTCAAAATGAAATCATTTCAACTTTTATTCCTGAGATCCAAGGGTAGAAAGCATTGCTTAACGCAACCAAAGGGGTGGTGTATCTCCAGTGAGAATGGGAGGGGAACCATCTGGCAGAAAAACAATCACGGAATTCCTTATCATGAAGTCAAAAATTAAATTGAGCATTTTGCAAGTATTTACTGAATGTCTACGCTGTGCCAAACACTGGTTTAGGCCCTGAAAAACATAATATGGTTCATCTGCTCAGGGCCCCTCCGTTCTAGTGAGAAACAAAGGTAAAAATATGTCAGTAGTCAGCAAATATCACTGTAGAACTGGGCTGAAGGCAAGAGGAAGAGGTTTAAGTAGAGATAATAGGTCAGGAGAGAAGGCCCCTTGGAGGAGGGGCTCCCCCAGTGAACCCATCTCTCAGTTCCAAAGGACTCCTTCTCTGTCATCTCCCACCATACAGATTTGAGGAGCAGCACAGTTCACTTAGGAGGAATGGGGTGAGGGTGGGGACAGAGCTAGTGACATGGGCCTAACACCCCGGCCAGTCTGGGTGCTGGTTCCACCCTGGGTGTGCCCAGGGCCTGTGTGTTATACCTTAATGAGGGGTTGGGCCAATGGTGATGTGTTTCTTCCTTTTTTAATGAGGTGCTGTTTTGCATAGATAAATAGTATGATTGTGATGTGGGAACCAAATGGCAGATCATTTTGCAAAAAGCACTGGGCAGAGGTGAGATTATGAAACCAGTTCTGCTTCAGGCATGCTGCCTGAGCGTGGGAACCAGGAGGTGTCTGAGTCTGGGCCTCAATCTGGGCCGACTGGATCGAGGCCGCCCTCTCTAGCTCATCTCTCAGCAGCTGGGCTGGGACAGGAAGACGCTTCTCCACTTTTTACCTGCGATTCAGTATCCCAGGCAGGGCAAGCAGATAGGGGAAGGCAGGTGGCCTCCCACCTGCTGTCCCCATGTGAACATATGGTCTGAGGTTGATGGGACCAGTGATCTGGTCTGAGGCCCGGGACCAAAGCTCTTAACATGTATTGAACTGATTTCTTACTGCTGGAGAATAACAGCTGAAGGTTTAGGTGCCGTAGGAAGTTGGTCTTGGGCAGTCCCATCTGAGGCTCAAAGAGGTTTTGTGCATGTTGAAAAGCAGGAAACAGGGAAAGGGAAAACCTCTTTGGTTCTGGGTTTACAACGGACTTCCTCGCTGGGGTAGCTGGATCTCCGAAGAGGAGGTAGAGGTCTGAAGGGAGAGGCTGCTTGCACAGCCAGGCGGGAGAACCCAAGCAGGGTGGAACGAGATGGAGAAGACAGTTGAGGAAGAAGAACCAGGGCTTGAATTTCTAGACGGAGGATGTTCCTGTAATGCCCCACTCAAGTGGGACTTTGGAATGGCTGGAATGGTCATCCAGCAAATAAACGTACTGCACATTGTTTGTGCTTTAATGTACCCATATGTCTGCCTTTCGTCAGGTTCAAAACACCAGATCCAGGAGATAAGTAAAGCCAAGACTAGCGCTGCCCAGATTGGAGACACAGGTGCCTACATCCCCAGTGGTGGCTGCGGTGAAGGCAGAAGTGAGAACGCCCCCTACAGAATACATCAGGGAGAGGCAGCCTGGGGTATCAGTATGAGCCTAGGCAAAGGCCATCCATTCATTCACTCTATGGACAACCATTTGTGGAGCATCTACTGAGGTGTCAATAAGACAAAGATCCTGTCTTCGAGGAAGCGAGATCAGAATAACTTCCTCACATTACGCATCTGGAGAGCAACCAATTTTTTCTTCCCGGTTTTCCGTGGTTCCTCGGCACACTGTCACAACTGCAGCCCTAGGTAGGAGGTGAGACTTGGCTAATGGTCTTACTTACATCCAGACCTCCACTTCCCTCTTCTACTGGTGGAGCAGCTGGGGATGGGCAGGATGGGAACTGGGAGAGTTGGCTCTACTCTTCTCAAGGTCTTGGGACTCAATGGGACACCTCTGGATAGTTCCCAGACATGTTAGGTGGTGTGGCAAGGAGTGTTAATGATTTAATGATGCAATTCAATTATGCCAGGCTGTTAATGAGCTAACTGCAGTATCTTTATGATGCATCAAATACTGGAACACATTAAGTACCTGTAGTGTCTCAGGCCTTCCCTATATGCTACATTAAAATCATGATTCTATAAGAAGCTCATAACCCTTGCTTGTCTAACTTCTTCAATGACCTGACCTTAAATTGATCTGTAAAACCAACTGCGACCTTTATCCTAGAGCTTCAAGAAAGTGGCTTAATAGGGGATTACAATATTCAAGTTTCATGTCATCCCAGGAATGGTCTTTGGTCTTTATTCTACTGTGTTCTCACTGTAGGGAACCACTGTAGATTCCTACCACACTACTAATTCCAGTTCTAGAAATGAATTCTATGAAAATTATTCAACAGAAGCAAAAAACTACATGTTTGAAGATGTTCACTGTGCTTAAAAATTGGAAATGATACAGCACGTAGAAGATATAAAATATTAGAGGACTAATTGAGCAAGTTATAGGAAATCTGTGTGTGGTACATTATTTAACCCTTAGAAATGATAATGACAATGCCTTTGCCGCATAGTGGAAGATGTTTCTTATATCACAGTAAACAGAAAAGATAGAATATAAATCAGTATGTGCCTTTGGCAATCAGTTGGCATACATGTTGAAGGCTGTTTGCAAAAGATAATTATGTTAGGATAATGAGGTATAGGTGCCAAGCACGGTGGCTCACACCTATAATCTAGCACATTGGGAAGTCAAGGCAAGAGGATCACTTGAGGCCAGAAGCTTGAGACTGGCCTGGGCCATATAGCAAGATTTATCTCTACAAAAAATAGGTGGGATTGGTGGTGTGTGCTTGCAGTCGTAGCTACTCAGGAGGCCGAGGTGGGAGGATCACTTGAGTCCAGGAGTTTGAGGCTGCAGTGAGCTATACTTGTGATACAGAGCCTGGGTGATACAGAGAGGTCCTGTCTCAAACAAACAAAAAGAATGGTGGGATGTAGGTAATTTTATTATCTTACAATATTAGTGTTAAGGCTGGATGTAATTTTCAAGCATACTAAGAGAAGGGAAACAATCCTACCTTAGAATATTATAGCAACATCTCATGATTAACCATTTTCTTCATTACGCTCAACTTGTTCTCAAAGTGAGGTGTGGGACCTGGCGGTGTCTGAGTGACCTTGGAATTGCACTCAACACACTGATTCCTGGGCTCCGCCCCACCTAGAACCAGAATCCTTTGGGGCATCATCCAAGAATTGGCAGTTCAGCCAAGATTTGCAGTGATTCTAATGCACGTTCATGTTTGAGAACCACTGTTCTAGAAGTTCTCAGAATCAATTTGTAAACAGATGACAACAAGAGGCAGAAATTGATTTTCCCTCATGAGAAGCAGCCAATTCTCTGAAAGTCAACTTACTTAGGAGTCATTTCACCAGTTCTTTGAATTTGCCAATATGCCAAAACCTCGTTTTGAAACAATGACTTTTTGAAACATATTCAATGACTGAGTTCTCCATGAACATCTGATTGTGTTCTGCCTGAATGTGTTAGTAACTATGCATTAGAAATGTGTTCTTATTTGATTAAATATATTTTCATGAATATATTTCTTACAAATATATTCATAAGAAAAAAATATTTTCATTAAAATGACACATTAAAAATATATTCAAAAAGAACATATTTATAAGGAAACCAAACCATTCTAGGCCTCTGAGCTTTTGACAAATTGAATATTCTTTAAATTGCTGTTAAGAAACAGATATTTATGGAGAATATTCAAAGAATTCTTATGATATTTGTGAATTTCATGAACTCAAAGAATTGCCATTTAGCAAATTGGTCCTTTGGTGATTGAACTTTCACTGAATTGACCAAGAGTCTCCTTGAAAAGCCCAAGGCACCCCAGCCATGCCGAGGTTCAGGAGCTGCTTGGTGGCCTCAGAGGCCGAGGATTGGTTGGTAGGATGCAGGAGGATCTGGGCATGGGATCTCTCTCCACTGAATCCCCGAGGCTCACCCACAGAGTCCTGAGGAGGCCAGTGGTAGCTTTTACTCTGTCCACATCCAGCTGGGTCTGAAACCGGCCACCCATTTCATCAAGGAGAGCAGCTCTCATCAATCTTTTAGAGATGTGAACTTGAAAAGGGAGGACAATGATTTGTAGTTTAATTGGAGAAGTAGGGATAGACCACACTCTTGAGGAAGACCCTGTATGTCTTGCTTTGCCTCACCTAGAGATGGGAGTTCCCCACAGAGAACCTTCACCAGGGGACCCTCCTCTGTGACTCTGCCATAACTCTGTTGCTTATGGAGATTCACACATGACCACTATTTTGGTGAGCAGCTAGCTAAAGAGATCAGAAAAGGAGATTGTGCCAGCAGCCACTGGCAGTCTTATGAAATCACTGACAATGTCAGGTGCCATTTATTGAGTGCTTTCCATGTAAGAGTCATGTATTCACCGATTTCCATGTACTATCTCATTTAATTATCACAACAATCTGTCAGGTAGGTCCTGCTATGATTGCCGGTTTATAGATGGGGAAATTGAGACCTAGAGATGTAAATCTCTTGCTTGAGGCCTCAGGACCACATGTGGTTGACTTGGGATTTGAAACCAAGCATCCTGGCTCCAGAACTCCTTCCTCCTTTGGTTAGCAAGAAACACTCGAGGTTTTATTGCCTGAAACCCATCTGCTGCTAGCGCGTCTCGAGGATGAATGTTTAAGGAGAACATGAAGTACTAAAGGAAGATATTCTCTTAGATGGCCTGTTAGCGGTTTGCTGCAGATAATTCAACTAGACCAAAGGGATTTAAGTAGGCTCTGGGTCTTGGGGCCAAGAGCAGATGAAAGCCAAATAGTCTTTGCTAAATAAAAAAAAATAATAATCAGCGATACAGGTCCTGAGAACTCCTCTGAGTGTCAGAGCCTGAGGGAGATGGAAAGCTTCATGCTTATGCTTTCTTTGTAAGGTTGCCAGAGAGTATATAGGATCCCCAGTTAAATTCGAGTTTCAGATAAACAATTCTTAACATAAGTAGGTTCCAAATATTACATGCCATATACTAACACTATTTTTTTGGTTGTTGTTTATTTGAAATTCAAGTTTAACTGGAAGTCTGGTGTTTCTATTTGCTAAATCTGGCAACCTAATTTCTTTGGGAAGATAGCTTATAACCCAGGCAGTGTGTCCATAAGGGCAGAGTAAGAAGTAAGATAATGAGGCCTTTCGAGAAGGAGAAGTTCTGGATTTGAACCCAAGGAGGTAACACGATCTCCTGAGTAACAGTCTTTGGAAGGGGCCTTGTGATAGGAAGGCTTCCTGGCAGGGCTGGTTCCTAAGGATGGTGGGAAGGATCTGGAAGGGCAGAGAGGGCGGAAGGCTCCAGGCACATGTGGGAGCAGCAAACAGACAATGAAATATCTTGAGGAGACTTCATGCTGGGGAGGACCGGAGGTGGAAGATCAGTCTGGCGACGAGTCTTGAAGGTTCTGCTAGGGAATCTGGACAATGTCCTTTGGACAAGGATGAGGGGCTAATTTTGGCAGGATTTTGGGAAGATGAATCTGGTGATGGCACGTAAGACTGGCAGGAAGAGTGCGTGAGTGAATAGGTGTGAGGAACTGAGCATGAGGTGGTGAGGGTCTGTGGCAGTGGGAGAGGAAGGTGACCAGAAGGACATTCCAAAGGAATGGTCTCATCTTGCAAGAGGACAGATGGTTTACAGTGGCTGTCTCCTCTCAAGTGGGAGACCTGGGCCTTGCTGGGCCTAGAGGAGGAGAAGGCAACCATGGGTACAGAATCTCAGAGGGAAGACTGTCATGTGAGGAGAACTCTTAGAAGTGTGACCACAGGAAGGGACAGGGAGGAAGAGAGTGAGTGCCACATCTTGTTCTATTCCACTCCCTCCCTGAATACACACACACACGCATGCATTCACACACGCACACACATTCACCACTCTGTGCTTATTAGGTTTATATAGATTTCCATATATAGTGAACTCCTGTTTTAACTTCAGATAGTATTTATTAAGGATACAATTTTAGCCTTGGATTCTGTTGTTTACTTTCCTTGGAGCCAGTCTTTTGAAGCCTTCTGTTGCCAAAACTGTTACCAGCTTAGTGAGTGACCCTTCTTCTCTATGTCCTTTCATAGCTGGGACAACTCTTATTTCTGGTAAAACATTTTGAGACCCTCTAAAGAAAAGCACTTCAGCAGCACAGGCGATTACTGCTATGTGGCCAGCTCATCCCTCGCCCTGGCCCTGGCAACAAGCCAATCCTGAAAAGCCCGCTCAGCTGTTATAGGCTTTCCCAGCAGAGCCACCTGGGCAAGAAAGGAGCGGCCCAGACAGGTTGGAAATGGAAACAGTCCCAGCCCTTTCCTGGGACTGGGTGGGACGGGACAGACCCACAGGGGCAGGGCAGGGGGGTGGAGTCTCCTCCAGCCAGGGCCTGGCTCTGGGTACTCTTGCTTGATCTGATCTTCTCCCTGCCCTAGGGTGATTGAGGGCTGGGCTTACAGCAATGGCGACTTTCCAGGGTGACCTGGAGGAAAGGTGTGGGCCCAGTGGACCAGCGCATTGTGGGAAGGGAGAATGTTAACCCCCCGGCAGGATGATGGGTACTGAGGGCGAGCAAGTGCAGTCAGACCCTATTTCAAACACATGACTGCAGGCCTCCTGACCGCAGGTCTTGGGCCAAGCGACTGCTACCAAGTGTCACTGTGCAGGCAGGGGAGCTTCAGTGTCCTCTCTGAGAAACTGACCAAGGCCAAGGCATACTTGGGCTTAGGTCTCCTGCAGGAACTATGGCTAGCTAGCTCACCCCAGCACACGCTGACCTTGCATCAAGGTGACCTGAACTTCATTGATGGGGAGAATGGGGAGGGGAAACATTGCGTGAACTGGCCGTTTATTCTCACACTGCCAGCCAGCCACTTTCCCATGGGAAACAGACCCACTTCACCCTCACTCCCCATCACTCAAGGGCTGCACCAGGGTTCCTGAAGCAGCCACACCGACCTGCTGACCTTTCCTTGTTCTTTGGGCACCTTTTGCCTGTTCGTGGACTGTGAGAGCCCTTTCCCAGGAATGCCCTTCCTCCACCTGCCTCTCTGTCTGGTGAACTCCTTGTCATCTGACAAAACTGGCTCCAAAGCCTCCTCCCCTGTGAAGCCTGCCAGTTTCCTCCTTTGATGCCTCCTTCTCAGGGCTCTCTTCTGTTTCTTTGCTGGAGAGAGAGCACTTATGTAACCCACTGCACTGAGAGCTTCATGCTCGAGGCCCCAGCTCCACACGAGACTCTGAACTCAGTCCCTGTCGCTTTCCTGATCCAGCCTGGGGCTCCTGAATTCTTGGGGCTGAGCCTGGGCCTGGACTTTTCAGGGTTGCTGGGAGGCAGCGCCACGCCACTAGGGCTCTGAGCTCCCTTTCAGCTCCCGGTGGCCTCCCCAGGTCACTGTCCCACCAAGCAGAAAGTACCCAGGTCAGGATTCACACACCACCACCTGTGGCCTTGTCTCAGCCCTACTCCGCCTTTCCTGGCTCCTCTCTGAGGCACTGATTCCTCCTTCACCCCCCAGACTCCTCCACTGATAGCTCCCTGACTCAGCACTGGCCTGGCTTACACAGCCAGACTCTCCGTTCTGATTCCCAGCAACTGGGCCAGGCGGCCTTCCTGAGATGCAGTGGCTGGTTGGCGCTGCCTCCTCTAGTGTGTGTTGGGGAAGACATCTCAGCCAGGCCTGAGGCTGGGGTGAGGTGGGGAGAAGGCCCAGGAGAGGTGGGGGATGAAGGTGGGGAGACCAAGGGACCAGCCTACCGTCCACAGCAGTGGTTCTTCATGGTGGGGGTGTGGGGGGAGACATTTGGCAAGGTCCAGAGACATCTTTGGTTGTCACAACTGGCAGGGGAAAGGAGTGCTACAGATATCTAGTGTGTAGAGGCTGAGGACGCTGCTCACCGTCGTACAATGGCCAGGACAGCTTTTTAACAAAAAATATCTGGCCCAAAGTGTCAGCAGTGCTGAGGCGGAGAAACCGTGCTTCGGTGAGAAGGGATGGGGCCAGCCGGGATGGGGGCCTTATGTTTGAGAGGTGGGCTCAAGTGGGCTTCCCTGATCTGAGTGGATGGTTATCCTCAGGGCACATCTGCAGCCTCTCCGCCCCTTCCGGGCTCCTCCCGTGGAACCACAGTTCCCTGGAGTGCCCCGGGTCTCACTGCTCACCGCCATCCTGACCTCCCCAGTGGGGGCTGGGGGGCAGTTTCTACAGCCAGGGGATATTGGATGAAAATAGAGGAAATCTTTTACCTGCTACCCCGATCTCCTAATTTTTTTATAAATAGAGATGGAGTTTTGCTCTGTCACCCAGGCTGGAGTGCAATGGCGCGACCAGGGCTTACTGTAGCCTCGAACTCCTGGGCTCAAGTGATCCTCCTACCTCAGAGCCCCAAGCAGCTGGGACCACAGACGCAGGCGTGCACCACCATACCAAGCTCAGTTTTTAATTGTTTGCAGGGACAGAGTCTTGCTATGTTGCCCAGGCTGGTCTCCAACTCCTCAACTCCAATGATCCTCCCACCTCAGCCTCCCAAAATGCTGGGATTACAGGCGTGAGGCAGCACACCTGGCCCTCTTCTTGCTTTTATTTTGTTCCATGTCAGCCCACAGTTTCACAGGGCCAAGGGGCCAAGGGTTTTGTTATCTTATTTTTAAAATGCTATATATAAGGGACATTTTTTCTTTTATTGATGTATAATAATAGTGTTCATTACCATGCATTGATCACTTATTTTGTGCCAGGAACATTCACACACTTTATATGATTTCATTGTCACAACAATCCTACTAGCTAGTATTATTATTATTACTCTTTGAGGAAAAAAAAAACCAACAGTCCAGATTGTTGACATAATTTGCCCAGGAAGCAGAGATACAAGGCAGCAGTGCTGAGATTGGAACCCAGTCTTTGACCCCCAGATCTGTAAGAGAAACCCCCTGAGGATTTCTCCTGCAGGAAGCTGATGTCTCAGAGGAGCCTCAAGTGAAAAGTGATGCGGGGCTCTTGTGTCTGCCTGAAATGTGCGGATGTGGGTGGGGGCAGCTGGGAGAGGAGCTTCAGGCAGGTAAACACGGGGCAGGGGCCTCTGGGAGACAAGAGGCTACTAGAGGACGTGGGCTGATTCTTGTGAGGGAGTGACTAATACTCACTACCATGAGTCAGCCGAGGCCGGGAAACGTCCTTGTCCTCCTCCCGGGGCAATGTCCCAACCCCTGATCAGTGCTCCCTACCCCTGAAATGGGTTCAGCTGCCTGAAAGGAAGCTTCCTGTGAGGCTCTGGCAAAACGCTGTCCATCCTATTCTCCCAGCCCTGCAGGGAGCTCCCCAGCCTGGCAGCGGCCTGAACCCCCACTGCCCTCCTCAGCTCTGCCCAGGCTAGAAGAAGAGGGGCCCAAGGAAACAGGAATGGGGACCACTAGGGCAAGGAGGAGTGAGTTTCTCCAGTGCCAGGGCTGAGAGTCAGGCTCACCTCCAGGGGTCCTGGGCTATGGGGGCGCTGCAGGACGTTGGCAGGCTCACCAAGAACCAGAGGTGGTTTTCCTCTTCTCAGTTCTTTGTTCCCTAGAGAGCCCTTTGTCTGCATTGACTTGGACTCCCAGGGACGTGCTGGCCCACCCTGGGTAGATCTCCTGGCTGGGCCTGTGGCTTCCATCTCTGAAGGAAGGCTGGAGGCACCAGGGTTTCCTCTTGGCTCTCCCATTGCTCCGTACAGCCACAGGTACCCCTTAAGGGAGGTGGCACTATCCTCTTAGGAGAGAGAAGGAGCCTGAAGCTCAGGAAAGTTAAATAACTCACACAGTGAAGGGGAGCTGGGGCTTGAACCCCTGTCTCTGCTCCATGCCCCTCCCCTGGCCTTCCTTCTGCACTTCAGTGGCTGTCGTGTGCAGATAGTCTCTTTGCTTTAAGGGCTCTCCTCTGCTCCAGAAAAAACCTGTGATGCTCTTGGTCCTTTCTTGACCCCCTTCTCATGGGGACCCAACCTCGAGAGTAAGCAGGACTCTGTTTCCCAGGGCTGGGGGAATGTCCAGCTCCCTTGCAAGTGGGCTTCTTCCCTACAAAGCAGCTCATCTGGTTGCTTGAAGTGTTACTGACACATCACTATCCAAGGATGCTGGGGCATCAAGGCGTGAACTCCCAGCCCAGGCTGCCTCAGGCAGGGATTCCCACAGTGCTGGGCACCTGAGTGGTACCCACGGAGACTGAGGCCGGGGTAGCCTGTTTCCAGTGCTGGCTGCTGCTTGCTCGCTAGCATGTGGCTCCTAGAAGCAGCAGCTCTACAATGGGGGCTGGGGCCTCAGTGGCCGCATCTAGCTGCTCAGGTGGCCTTGACCCCTGCCTGAGTGTGTGTGGGGTGGTGACAAAGTGGGGGAAGAAGCTGTGCTCACATATTTTCTTGACAGCAGCAAACATCAAAAGGGGTCTCAATCCTTAAATAATGATAACAACCCGGCTGGGTGCGGTGGCTCATGCCTGTAATCCCAGCACTTTGGGAGGCCAAGTCGGACAGATCATGAGGTCAGGAGATGGAGACCATCCTGGCTAACACAGTGAAACCCTGTCTCTACTAAAAATACAAAAAATTAGCCAGGCGTGGTGGCGGGTGCCTGTAGTCCCAGCTACTCAGGAGGCTGAGGCAGGAGAATTGTGTGAACCTGGGAGGTGGAGCTTGCAGTGAGCCAAGATCACGCCACTGCACTCCAGCCTGGGTAACAGAGCGAGACTTCATCTTAAAAAAAAAAAAAAAAAAAAAGATAACAACCCAAGTTTATTGGGTCTCTATTACATTCATTTATAGTAAGTTTATGTTTAAGTACATGTATTTATTTATACATATATTGACTCATGTAATCCCTACCACACCCCAAAAAAGAGATACTTTGATGATGCCTGTTTTATAGATGCAAAACTGAGGCTCAGAGAAGGGAAGTAACTTGCCCTAGTAGTAGTGATAGTAGTGGGTTCTGGCACTCTGAGTTCAGGCCTGGGCAGCTGGTTTCCGGGTCTGCTGTCTGGCCACTGTACTATATTGCCTGGGTAAGGAAACTTTTGGGAAGGTCATACGGGTTCCCCTGGATGTCTCTCGTGAGGTGTCTATTTTTTAGAGCCTTGAAGAATGATCCAAGTTAACCAGGAAGAGAAAAAGAGGTGGTGTGGGGCCCAAAGACGGGGCCTTCCAGGCAGAGGTGACAGGGTAGGCAAAAGCTTGGAGGCCTGATGGTGCTAGACAAAAGCAGAGAACTATCAGCACATCAGTATTCCTAGGAGGCAGGTGTGACAGAAGATGAGCTGGCGAGATTTGCATCATAAGGGCCTGCAAGGCCATGCTAGGGCCGTGAGCTTTGTCCAGCCTCTGCCGCCTGGCCTGAAAGACCACAGGAAAGAGGAGAGCCTCATAGAGGAGGGGCTAAAAACAGTGAGACCAGGTGGACACACACTACCTGGTTTCAAGAGTTACTATAAAGCTAGAGTGAACAAGGCAGTGGAATTAGTGAAAGGATACACATTTGTAACAGTAGAACAGAATGGAGACTGCAGAAATACACATGCATGGTCAGTTGATTTCTGACAAAGTACAGAGGGAATTCACTGGAGACAGATGGGGTCTTAGTTTGTTCCTGCTGCTATAACAAAATACCTGAGACTGGGTCATTTAGAAAAAACAGTGATTTATTTTCTCATGGTTCTGGAGGCTGGGAAGTCCAAGATCAAGGCACTGGTGGATTTGGTGTCTGGTAAGGGATGTTGTCTGCTTCCAAGATGGTGCCTCTTGATGCATCCTCACATGGCAACAGGGACCAACAGCTCCTTCACAACTCTGTTGTAAGGGTGCTAATCCCATCCGTGAGGGCTTTGTTCTCATGAGTTAATCACCTCCTAAAGGCCCTAACTCTTTTATTTATTTATTTATTTATTTGAGATAGAGTCTCACTCTGTTGCCCAGGCTGGAGTGCAGTGGCATGATCTCAGCTCACTGCAACCTCCACTTCCTGGGTTCAAGTGATTCTCCTGCCTCAGCCTCCCAAGTAGCTGGGATTACAGGTGTGTGCTACTATGCCCAGCTAATTTTTGTATTTTTTGTTGGAGACAGGGTTTCACCATGTTGGCCAGGCTGGTCTCAAACGATCCACTTGCCTTGGCCTCCCGAAGTGCTGGGATTATACGCATGAGCCACTGTGCCTGGCCTAGGCCATAAGTCTTAATACTATCACACTGGCAATGAAGTTTCAACATATGAATTTTGTGGGGATACATTCAGAGCATGGCAGATAGTCTCTTTAAAAAATGATGCTAGAGCATCTAGACATCCATGCAAAAAAAGAAAAAAAGAAAAGAAAGAAAAGAGGAGACAGAGGAAAAGACAGAATGTTGACCTATAACTCAAAATGGATCATAGACCTAAATGTAAAATGTTAAAATGTGAAATACAGAAACCTAAGTGAAAGTACAAAAGAAAAAGCCTAAAAGCATAAAAGAAGAAAACAGGAGAAAATCTTTCTGATTTGGATTAGGCAAAGATTTCCTGGATATGACATTGAAAACACCATCCAGAAAAGAAAACTTTATAAATTGGATTTCATCAAAATTAAAACCTTCTGTTTTTAGAATGGCACTGATAACAAAATAAGAAGACAAATCTTCTATGCAGACTGGGAGGAATATTGCAAAATCTGTATCTGACAGAGGACTTGTGTCTAGAATATATTAAAAATTCTCAAAACTCAGTAAGAAGAAAATAAACAATCAATTTTTAAAAAAATGGTGAAATACTTGAACATATACTTCACCAGAAAAGAAATATGAATAGCAAATAAACACATGAAAGGTGTTTAACATAATTAATCACTAAATTTAAATCATAATGAGAAACGACTATTATTATTTTGGAATGGCTAAAATAAAAAAAATTCAAAACACAAAACCGACAATATTAAGTACTGGGGCGGGGGATGTGGAGCTACTGGAACTCTCAGACATGCTGGTGAGAATGCAAAATGGAACAGCCACTTTGGAAAACAGTGTGGCAGTTTGATATGAAGTCAAGCATATACTTATTATATAAGTCAGGAATATCACTTTTAGGTATTTAACTGGAGAAATCCAAACTTCTGTCCACAAAAAAACCTGTAGACAAATATTTATAGTGGCTTTATTCATGATGGCCCAGAACTGGGAACAACTCAAATGTCCTTCTATTACTGAATGAATAAACTGTTATACATCTATGTACTGTAACACTACTTACCAATGGAAACGAACTTCTTCTTTTTATCTGAGACAGAGTCTCACTCTGTGGTCCAGGCTGCAGTGCAGTGGCATGATCTCGGCTCACTGCAACCTCCACCTCCCTGGTTCAAGCAATTCCCCTGCCTTAGCCTTCCAAGTAGCTGGGATTACAGGCACACGCCACCACACCCGGCTAATATTTTTGTATTTTTAGTAGAGACGGGGTTTCACCATGTTGGCCAGACTGGTCTTGAAACATTGACCTCAGGCAATCTGCCCGCCTCAGCCTCCCGAAGTGCTGGGATTACAGGCATGAGCCACCGTGCCCGGCCAAAAATGAACTTCTTTTTTTTTTCTTCAACTTTTATTTTAAGTTCAGGAGTACATGTGCAGGATGTGCAGGTTTGTTACATAGGTAAATGTGTGCCATGGGCTGGGTGCGGTGGCTCACACCTGTAATCCCAGCACTTTGGGAGGCTGAGGCAGGTGGATCGTGAGGTCAGGAGTTCAAGACCAGCCTGGCCAAGATGGTGAAACCCCGTCTCTACTAAAAATACAAAAATTAGCCAGGCGCAGTGGCAGGCGCCTGTAATCCCAGCTACTCGGGAGGCTGAAGCAGCAGAATCACTTGAACCCAGGCGGCAGAGGTTGCAGTGAGCCAAGATTGCGCCACTGCACTCCAGACGGAGTGAGACTCCGTCTCAAAACAACAATGACAACAACAGCAACAAACCATGTGCCATGGTGGTTTGCTGCACAGATCATCCCATCACCTAGGTATGAAGCCCAGCATCTATCAGCTATTCTTCCTGATGCTCTCCCTCCCCCAACTCCACCTCTGACAGACCCCAGTGTATGTTGTTCCGCCTGATGTGTCCATGTGTTCTCATTGTTCTGTTCCCACTTGTAAGTGAGAACATGCAGTGTTTGGTTTCCTGTGTTAGTTTGCTGAGGAAAATGGCTTCCAGCTTCATTCATGTAACTGCAAAGGATGTGATCTTGTTCCTTTTTAATGGCTGCATAGAATGCCACGGTATATATGTATCACATTTTCTTTATCTATCATTGATGGGCATTTAGGTTAATTCCTTGTCTTTGCTATTGTGAATAGTGCTGCAATGAACATACGTGTGCATGTGTCTTTACAATAGAATGATTTATATTCTTTTTGGGTATATACCCAGTAATGGCATTGCTGGGTCAAATGATATTCCTGCCTCTAGGTCTTTGAGGAATTGCCACACTGTCTTCCACAATGGTTGAACTAATTTACACTCCCACCAACAGTGTAAAAGCGTTCCTTTTTCTTCACAACCTTGCCAGAAGCTGTTGTTTCTGACTTTTTAATAATCGCTGTTCTGATGGGCATGAGATGGTATCTCACTGTGGTTTTGATTTGCATTTCTCTAATGACCAGTGATGTTGAGCTTTTTTTCATATGCTTGTTGGCCATAAGCATGTCTTCTCTCGAGAAGTGTCTGTTCATGTCCTTTGCCCACTATTTAACGGGGTTGATGAAAACGAACTTCTGATACATGTAGCATGGATGAATCTCAAGTGCATTAGGCTAAATGAAAGAAGGCAGATTCCGTGCTATGCATCTTATGATTCCATTTATATGGCCTTTTGGAAAAGGCAAAACTAATGGGACAAAATACCTGATGAGCAGTTTTGAATGGCTGGGGCTGGGGGAAGGGGTTGACTATAATGAAGCCCTGGAGAATTTTAGGGGGTGATGGAACTGTTCTGTATCTTGATTGTGGTGATGGTTACACAACTGCATGCATTTGTTAAAACTCAAAGAACTGTATTTTAAAATGGATGAATTTCATTGTATGTACACTTAATTTCAACAAACCTGACCACCACCACCAACACCACCACCACCACCAACAGAGGGTAGCTAGGTTGTAGGGCATAAGACAGAGTTGGGGAGACCCACCTTGGGCCTGGTCCCTAATTGGCATTATGCCTCATCAGACCCTGTCTTCCCATCCCTGAGGCCTCAGCCAACTGCTACAGAAACCTTGCTCCCTGCAGTTTCCAAAAGCCAGAAAGGGAACCATTAATAAGCCCCTCCTGTGAAGTGTTAAGGTCCTTGTTTTTATTAAATGCAAGTGCTCCTGGGAGGGCTAATAGCTTAAGTTGAGGGAGGCTCTTGCAGAGGAAGGATGGGAGCAGAGACAGTTTTCTAGGAGGTCGGAGAAGAGCAGGATGGGGTGGAGGATAAGCCTTCAGTGGGGTTGGTGGCAATGGGCTGCTCCCATGCATCATGGGCGTGTTGGGGGCAGGGGGTTAGGAACTACATGGAAGACAGGCACGCACCCCATGCTTGCTTTTGGGTTAGTTTACAAAGTCTTCCCTCCCCACCTGGCAACCACAGCCCCTGCCTGGACTTCCTTCCCCACTACCTTCCTCAACCACCTTCGAATTATTCAATGCCAAGTACAAATAGCCAGGTTTGGGGAATTATTTCTTTATGGTAACTAAACACAAAGGCCTCAGGATCTTCATTTGGTATATTTCTGCTTCCTTGGGTCTTCTGGGGTTCAGGTGACCTTAGGGCTTCTGTCTTAAGGGAAGTTTCCTGGTCAGTGAGAGGAGCAGAGGGCCAGAGTAGGCATCGGGGCTCCAGGCTTCTGCGGTCTTGCCATGCCAATGAGGAGGTTGGAGGATTGGCTAAAGCAGATGCTGGGGGCCTGTAGCTAATGATTGGACTTTTTTCTATACCATTTTCTTCAAATTTTCCATGCACCTTCCCACCACAGGACCTTTGAACATGCCATTCTCTCTCTCTGGGGCTCCTCCCCTTCAGAAGTTCTGTTGGACTACCACTCACTGCCCCTGACTGTGCCTGTGTGCTGAGGATGCCAGAATCAGGAAGACAAGGGTTCTCATGTGAAAGAAGACTCCGGCCTAGGGAGAATGGTAGTGAGAGTGGTACTAACTATAATAATAATAACAGCGGCAACAACACTGCCAGGGTCATCGAGGGAGCACTCACGAGATGCCAGGCATTTATGTGCACTATGACATTCAAAACTCACAACAGTCTTACAGATGGACAGTGTTATTATTCGCATTTTATCAAAGAGGAAACAGGCCGAGAGAGGATAAGTCACTTGCTGAGCTGATACATGGCAGGGTTGGAACTTTGAGTCCAAGCCTCTGGGACTCCAGAGTCATGTATTTGGCCGCAGTGTTTTCCCACTACACCCAGAAAAGTCCCCCTCTGCCCCATAGGAAGGAAAGTCACATCCAACTTCAACTTGGCAGGTCCTCAGCTGGATCATTTAGAAGGAATGAAAAACAAGAGTAACACTGGCTATTGCATAGGATGCAGGCTACCAGCCTAAGACTGTGGGCCAAGGAGGGCTGGGCAGAGGTGCTGCACATACCTGGCCACCTGGCCCCAACTCTTCCTCTAGGACTCTTTCCACTCATTGTACTCATAGAGGACTTTTTTCCAAGGTGTGAAATCCAGAACAGACTGTTCAGGGTGACCAGAGGCTTGTGGGAAGATGCCTCAGGGCATAAGCCTTCCTGACTCAGCGCTCTTTCACTCCAGTTTTTGGACAGAGGTAAGGCATGTACTTGATGTTGAGCCCACAGCAGACCAATAAGTCATCCTCAGCCTCCCAGAGTCTGGTGGGGCTCTGTTGTCTAGTAAGCTGAAGACAATACTTCATGAATAATGTGGGTGTGATGTTGGGTAACAGTGATGGTTGATGGGCTCGGGGGCTGACTCATTTCTGAAGGCCTTGAATCAGACCAATGTTATTTCCTTTGGTTTTCAGTGGACCTAACCCAGATTGCCCTGAACACCTGCGCCTGTTGCTGAATCAGAGATGTGGGCTCTGGCCGGCGGAGGACCGAGACTTTACTGTGGGGCTCGAGCCCAGTTAAAGAAACACTATCCAGGAGATTCTATCATGGGACTTGAGGCTGGTGGACAAAGCGGGAAGAGGAAAGCCTGGTCCAAGTGAGGGGCGTGGGTCTTGAGTCCACAGAAAAGAGGGGGAGTATGCTTTGGTTGAAACCAAAAAAGCTCAGAGGGAAGATACAAAATAGGACCCTTGAGCAAGTTTAGATTTCTGTTTTCTCTCTCTCTCTCCTAGCGCTCCTCTCATAAGCTGGGTAGAGGAGAAGCAAAGCCAGGAAATGAGTCCCTGGATAAGGCAGGCTTCAGGCAGGCCAGGGCCCAGTGCCTGCACTGCAACTTTAAAAGTGACCTGGAGCAAGATCTGATGAGGCGGAGCTCCCACCCTTAGCTGGTGAGCCCAGCGCCTCCTGTGTGGGGTGGTCTGGGCTGCCCAGTTATGGGCTTCACAGACATCCCCAGAAATGCAGCTGGGGAGACCCAGCTCCCAGGGGAGCTCCTTGAAGGCAGGGTGGCGTCTTCTCTCCCTGCTTCCTGCGGCACATCCTGAGCTTTGGGTGCTCAACAGAGGGTGTGGAGGGAGATGCTGTGAGGATGACTCTGGAGCAGTCACCAGGACAGAAGACTCCGGGGAAGACAAGTAGGGGGCCAAGACCTAGGAGGAGCCTTTCACAAACCGCAGGTCCAAGTGGGAGGTGCCAGGCCCCAAGTGGTCAACACTTTTGTTATTGTTAGGGGTAACCCTGGCTTTAAGCTAAACTACGATATGTAACAATTATCCAGATTATCCAAATTGTATGAAAACACCACATAAAATTATTACTCAAATTTTAGCTGTTCTGACAGCTTCTGGGAACACATCTATTGCACGGAGTCAATTGTATTGTGTGAAATGTGTGGATGGCAGGTTATTGAACTCCTAGGTCCCAAGTAGCATCATAAACATGAAGACTCGGGGGACCACTGGCTCCCCTGCCCTGCTCTTTGTTTTGTCCTCCATTTCCTTCTGTGGCTTTCAAAGTCCTGTGCCCAGGACAATCTGCTCTGCGGAGAGCCTGGAAGAAATGGGAGTCCTGCTACAGATGGTTTGCCAAGGCTTGGCCAGGGAAGTTTACTGTGTTGCAGCAGCCTAAAAATGCAACTGGATGAGCATCTCTGCTTTGGAGCATCAGCAGTGGCATCACAAAATGTGAGCACTGAGAGAGACTCTGAAACTCTGGTCCAACTCTCCCCTGGGAGCTCCTTGTCTAAAATTCCAAAGACTGTGTTATGGCTGGTGTGGGGCCCGGGGGGCATTGCTGTCACTCTTGCCACCCCTGCTCCCTCCCATCCCCTTGTCTGCAAATATTGCCAGGCCCTGTGTAGTTGTCCCAAAGTTTCCCTGTGTCCTTTGCCTCCCTCCAGGGAGAGAGAAGCTTGCAGGTTCTACTGACCCTCCTAGCTAATCTAAGGGATAGATGGAATGACAAATGATTTCTTCAGCAAGGGCTCCTGTGGAAGAGTCGATGAGCTCCGTGCTTCCCCAGGTGGAAAGGGTAAACAGAGGCAGAATCTGAGCACATGCAGCGAAGAAGCTCATGGTGAGGGTCAGCAGGGGGACGAGTGCTAGAATACAGCCTTTGACTTGCTCTTGTTCCCGGGCCCTGACTGGCTCCCTCTGTCATTCCCTATCTTCTTCAGTACAGTTCGCTCTTTAAATTTTTTTTGGTCGTCCAATGATCCTTTACTGAAATATTTCTATATGTAGCCCTTAACTAGCTGGCCACTCCACCCGCACCACTATCAAAGCCATCTGTGAGGTCGTGAGGGTGGCGCCATCAACACTACAGCCCGCAGACTGGGCAGTCCTCACGATCTCTTTAATGATTCCAGAGAGTTCTCTGGCTAAAGATCAGTGCTGTGTCTGTTGGGCAATGTTGATGATCTCACCACAAATGATATTTCCACTGTACTTAATGATTTTCTGCTTGTTTCTGTCTCTCGGTGGTTCCTCGAGGGCTTTCATGATCACTGTAGAGGCAGAAGATGCCACTTGAATCTGGCCTGTGTGTTCGGCACCGTCAGTTTCACTGGGATCCTCTGGCCCTTCCAGTCACTTGTCTTGGTGATGTCCTCATTGGCCTTTTTTTGGAGACAGACTCAGGGGGCTGATCTTAGGAGCCAGAGCAGATGTAGTACTGACTTCCCCACTCGTGCACCTCAGGTATACGACTTTGATCTTGTTGGGGTTGAACTTGGGAGACATGGCAGAGGCAGTGAGTTTCTTGGCCTGCTATTCACAACTTCATTCACATGCCCTTCCAGGCTCATCTCCTAACACCTCCCTCCACATTCCTGTGTACCAGACACACTGATCTGCCTATCGTCACCACCTATGGTGGGCTTGGGTGCCTGTGGACCTGCTGCTCCCTCTGCCTGGAATATATTTGTCTCTGCTAAACTCCTGCACATCTTTTCAAGCTGGAATCAAATCCCCCTGTCTGGAGTATTTCCCGGATCCCCATGGAGAGGGTTAGGCAAAGACCATGCACGGGAGAGAGGGTTTATCTCATTGCACTGTAATCAACAGTGGTCTTACTCTCTAATGCCCCTGACACGAGATAGGCACTCAATAAATGGTCCTATGAGTGAATGAATGTGTGAAAGAATGAATGAGCTGGTGGCAGGGTAAGAAATGGAAACAGATGTGTCCATTAAGGGAAAACCTGCCTTGTGAGTGGTGCCTCTCAGGACCTCATTCAGGATGTCCTCTCTGGAAGTTGGCTTTGGGGTGCTGCCTCTCCCGCTTTTGCCCCTTGGTGCTAAGTAAGAAGTTCCTCAATGACGCTGTGCCATCTGCCTGGCCTCTTCCAAGGATTGCTTCATTGGCTGCTGGCTCCTGGCTTTTCTGGTCAGTTCAAGGAGGGATGTGCACACGTGGTTGGGGGTTAATGCCTGAGAAAGCCTGGGAATCAATCAGATCTGGGCTAAATCAGACGAAGGACCTCACGCTCTGCAGTGGGGCTGGAGTGTGCTTGGGGGCAGCTAGACAGATGCTTCACAGAGAGGGAGAAAACTTTCCAGGGTCTGGGGTTCCAGCGTTCTTTGTGGGGGTATGAGGAAGTCCTTGAGGAAGGGGCAATAATAGAGATAATTTATTGGGTTGAGGTTGGATGAGACGGAGACTGGGGGCGGCAGCAGGGGTCTGGGAGAGGGTGGGTGAATGTGTATGTGCATGTTTTGTGGGGAGGGAATGTGGGAAAGAAGGGTGTGGACAAGGCCTGACTGTGAGGCAGGAGAGAGCTGGGGAGTGAGGGTGACTCAGGGGCCCAGCTCTGGCGCCCCTGAATAGTAAGTGCCTGCAAAGGCTTCGCAGGCAGAATGGAAGAAAAGGCAGAATCCGGACTCACAGGCCCAGGCTGTATTGAAGGGGCAAAGTCCCTGGGGCGGGGAGCACCCTTAGCTTGGAAGTGTTAATTCAGGCTCAGGTTAGGGCCTCCACAAGAGGCCCAGGAAGCAGAAACAGAGCTGAGGACTCGCCCGGTGTCAGGCACAGAGACCAGGAGGAGCAGTGTGGGAGCTTCTCAGCCATGGTTCCATGCATTTCCCCCTCTTCCTCACAGTCGCCTCAGGGGGACAGGAGCAGTTTGGGCCCAGGCTGCTGAGGAGTGCGGGTAGCCTGTTTCCCACCTACCCACCAGCAGTTTATACACTAATAGCCCACAGCACCCCAGGAGGGGGTGAACAGGGATCCATTTGTTTTTCCAGAGTTTGACCTCTGGGTAAAACTCTTTCCCCAAAATGTGCCGGTTTAAGTGAAAGTGATAAATCAGCCCCTTTGAAATGCAGAAGCAGCTTGGGGAAGCCCCCTTTGATATTCAGCTTGGAACCGGGGCACTTAAAACCTGGGTTAATTCTCTGGCTTTATTGGAGGCAGAGAAAGAGAAGAGGAGGAAACCCAGGGCTGGTCATTAAGTCTGGGGGACTTGAAAAGCCTGGGGCAGGGGCCGGGCTGCCGCAAAGGGATCACGAAGGCAAAGCGGCCCTGGGAAAAGCATCCCAGCCCAATGAACTCTAATCCCGGTTCCCACCCAGACAGATGAGACGCGGAGGGTGGTGGAGAGGAGGGGGCGGGCAGGACGGGAGAGAGGCTCTGGAAGATGGGGAGGCGGTTGCTATGGAAACGGGGCGGGCACTGGGAAGGAGAAAGCCAAGGACTAACTTGGCAATTTCCTGAAAGGAGCTGAGAATTCAAGAGAGTGTGTGTCCCATTCACTGGGCGGCTTGTGCTTTCAGAGGTCTGGGGGCTGCGGCCCCTCCATGGGAGCCAGCGCTCTACGGCGGGCCTGTTACCTCCAGAGCCCTCGCCTGGGCCCTTCATTAGAAACATCTGCTCCTCACAGGCTCCATATAACAGAGTGGAGGGGGGGAATAAGGCCTTGAGGACACTACATGCCTTTCGAAGGGTGGGGGCCACTGAGGATGCAAGGCTTTTCCCCCCATTCCACTCCCAGAAGGGAGGAAGGGCTGGATGTGGGGGCACAGGGGCCCCAAGGCTGCTTTGTGCTAGTAAGGGGACCCTGCATCCTGGATTTTCTAGGGTGGTTCCCACTGTTATTCCCACAAGTGACAAGTCCCAGTCTTGGAGTTGTCAGAGACGGTGTTCCAATTCAGGGTCTGGGACAAGCGGCCCCAGTAACTACTCTCCAAGGAGATTCCCCACAGTTTCCAAATGTGGGTCCTGCCCCCTGACACAGCTGCTGCCAGCCAGCCTGTGAGCTGCGGGCAGGGATGAGCGGGTGAGTTGTGGGATGTTTGGGCTGCTGCCTGTCCACCCCTGCTCGGTCTTTTTTTTTTTGCATGGGAATGGGGAGGCAGGTAGGGAGTAGAGGATAGGAGTTGAGAAAGTAAAAACTTGATCCTCTAGAGCTTGGTCCTCCCATTTCAGACAGGCCGGAGGAGAGGGCTCTTGCCAGCCCCTGCTCCCCTCTGACTCGGGGGTGCTAAATTCCGGGGAACATATTTACTACGCTGTTGGGCTGGCCTTTGCCTGGCACAGGTTCTGGCTCAGTGGTTTCAGACACAAACACTCAGGATCAGCTTGGTAGCCTGTGACAGGGGCCCTTCCTGAGCCCCCCAGCACCTCTCCCCACCCCCTCCTCATGGAATCAGGAGCCCATGTCCCCTGGAGGAGCTTCACCTCCCTTGTGACTCCCACTCCGACCCTGGCCCGCCTGGGACCGAGCAGGGCCTCAGGGGTCCACCCTGGTCTCCTGAAGCCTTTCCGGTGTTGGAACAACTCACCTACAATTGCACTCCTCAGCAGGTCTCAGGCAAGGAGGCAAACTAAATACATCACAGAAATCACTTGCGTTTAGGCTTCTTTAACTTGGGGTAATGGAGGGCGACCCTCTAGAAGGTGGGGGCTGTCACTTCCCATCTCCCTGGGGGATGTGGGGAGGCAGGGACAGAGGACCCTCGGCAGGGCCCAGTGGCCCTCAGAGCTGCTGCCCACTTTGCAGTCATCTCTGATGCTTCCTCCTTGCTCTCCTGCCCTTGGGGTGGCCAGGAGGAGGGGGCTTGCCCTGTGCTTTACTCCCCCCTCACCTTGAACCTCCACGGCTCTGCAGCACATCATCGAGCTAAAGCAGCAGGGGCTGGCCAACCTCCTGAGCTCCATTCCCAACTGCAAGGGAGGTGGGCTTTGGAAAGAAGGGTGGGAGTCGGGTTCACAAGGTGCCTGCTTGAAAGCAGAGCCAAGCGGTATTACGAAAAAGGGGCTGGCCAAGGGGAGCTACCGTCAACCCAAGGCCTCAGAGAGAAGGAAGTGATGGGGGAAAGGAGGAGTTGCAGGGTGTGGGATCCAGAGAGAGGAAGACAGGAGACAAAAGATGGAGGGCGGTTGGCAGGGAGGGAAGGGAGCGCCAGAACCAACTCCTGGTCAAAACAAGTGAGGGTCAAACTTAGGTTGTCTGAGATGTTGCTGGGTAAAGAATCTGTGGTGGTGGTGGTGGGGTGTGTGTGTGTGTGCACATGCATGCATAGGAGCCTGTGTCCAGATACACACACACACGCACACATACACACACACCCAGAGGGAGCTACAGGGTAGGCCTGTGCCAGAAACTGCTGCATTCTTCTTAACCCTAAACCAAGGCTCTCTTTGCAAAATGCTTTCTCATTACTTGCAGACACATTTTCCTCTACCGCACTCGGCTCTTGTTTCCATGCGCTGCTGCAGTCAAGGCTCTTTTTCCCTCCTCCCTCAAGCAGCTATACATACACAAAACACCTGCATTTTATTAATGCTGCCTGCAGCTGGGGCGGGATGGAGCCCCCTCTGCTCTCACTGCACCCCCCCCTCCTCAGCCATGCTCAGTGAAGCAAAACGCAGGGGTTAACCCTGTGTAGCTGGGTTTTTGTCGCAGAGATGTAGTCCCTACGAGGGGTACAGAAAAGTGCAGAAGAGGGGTCCTGTCCCCAGGACAGTTGGACAGACATGGTGGGAGCCCCCGCACTGCCCTGGCACCACACATGCCTGGCCCCGAGCTTTTGGCCGAATTCTTGTTTGGCCCCAAAACTTTTCTCTTGAGGAGATGAGGATACCTTTCTGTCTTGAAAGGAATCCTTGCGAAGCTGTAAGAGAAACTCTGAAAGGATGGCACTGTAACCATATCTCTCTGCCTTTAGGAGCCATTGGGACTAAACAATTCCAGAAAAATAGCTGCTTTTCTTTAAAAAATGTTTTAAATTTAAAAAGCACAAAGAATATAAAAGTGGCCTGTAATCTCATCACCCTGGCAGCTTTGTTAATTTGTTTTTAAATGCAATACATACACATTAGAAAGCATAACATGAAAATTTAATTTCTCTCCCCTCAAGTTACAGTTGCTCCTCTCGAAGGTAATGACTATTAAGAGTTTCTTGTGTGTTCTTTCCTTCCAGGGAAATAACTTGGGCATATAGTGACATCTTCTTTTTTTAATTAAAAATAAGTCTGGAATTCTTGTCATATCAGCACATGGAGATCTCCTCCATTCTTTTTTTTTTTTCTTGAGAGTCTCACTCTTGTCACCTAGGCTGGAGGACAATGGCGCTATCTCTGCTCACGGCAACCTCTGTCTCCAGGGTTCAAGCGATTCTCCTGCCTCAGCCTCCGCAGTAGCTGGGACTACAGGCGTCTGCCACCATACCCGGCTAATTTTTTGTATTTTTAGTAAAGATGGGGTTTCATCATGTTGGCCAGGTTGGTCTCAAACTCCTGACCTCAGGTGATTCACCCGCTCGGCCTCCCAAAGTGCTGGGATTACAGGCATGAGCCACCGCACCTGACCCTCCTTCATTCTTTTTAATGGTTGTGTGGAAATTCACAGTATGGCTGTGCCATAGTTTATTTCAGCAGTGTCCTAGTGAGGGACCACAGGCCCCTCCCAGTGACTAAGTCTTGCAGACATTGCTGCTATGAGGATCCTTAAGACATATGCCTGGAGAGTATGTGTGTGAGGGTAACAGCAGAATTCCTGCCAGTGCAATTGCTGAGTCAAAGGATATGTGCATGCAATGTTGGTCTGTTTTTTGAAAAGGGCTGTTTCGTTTCCTGCCCTTCTCTATTTATTTTTCTACCAGGCAAACTCCTACTTACCCATCAGAATCCAGCTCCAATTTCGTCTCTGTGAAGCCTTCTCTGGTTGCTCTGGAACCAATCAGCTCCTTCTTCCATGCTTCCTTGGTCCCTCTTGCCAAGTCTTACTGTAGCCCAACTTTTTGTTGTTGTTGTTGCTATTGTTGTTGTTGTTGTTGAGATGGAGTCTCACTCTGTCGCCCAGGCTGGAGTGCAGTGGCGAGATCTCGGCTCACCGCAAGCTCCGCCTCCCAGGTTCACGCCATTCTCCTGCCTCAGCCTCCCGAGTAGCTGGGACTACAGGCACCCGCCACCACGCCCAGCTAATTTTTTTATATTTTTAGTAGAGACGGGGTTTCACCGTGTTAGCCAGGATGGTCTCAATCTCCTGACTTTGTGATCCGCTCGTCTCAGCCTCCTGCCCAACTTTTTTTAGGTGTTTCTTCTCCAAATGGGATCATGATGTGAGGACATCAACATGTCTTCTTCTGGGGGCACAATGCTTTTAAGTTTTCTTTGTGTAGTTCCACTTCTGGATATAGAATTGAAAGGAGGGACAGATATTTGTACCCCCAAGTTCTCGGCAGCATTATCCACAATAACCAAAAGGTGAAAACAACCCAAGTGTCCATCACAGGTGAATGGAAGAACAAAACGTGCTACATGCACACACACACACACGCATGCATGCACCTGCACACGCACACACACGCATGCAACTGCACACGCACACACAATGGAACAGTATTCAGCCTTCAAGAGCAATGAAATTTTGACACATGCTACAACATGGATGAAACTTGAGGACATTATGCTAAGTGAAACAAGCCCGTCACACAAGAACCCTGCGTGACTCCACTTACGCAAGGTACTTAGAGTAGTCAAAATCATAAAGATGAAAAGTAGAATGGTAGTTGCCAGGGGCTGGGAGGAGAGGAAAGAGGAGTCAGTGTTTAATGGGCACAGAGTTTCAGTTTGGGAAGATGAAAAATTTCTGGAGAGAGATGGCGGTAAAGCTTATACAACGATGTGAATGTACTTAATGCCACTGAATTGTACACTTAAACATGGTTAAAATGGTAGCTTGTATGTTAGGTATATTTTACCAGGATAAAAAGTTTTCTTTGTGTGAAAATATACCCTCTAATAGACTCAGAGTTGCTGACGGGCCCTCTCCATGGGTTGATGTAACCGCCTCCTTACCTCAAGACGAGGTTGACCCATCCAAGATTGGAGGGAACTTATCCTATTTTCAGATTATTTCCAGGGAAGGGAGCCCATGACATTATTAGGCAATCTTTTCCAGTGTCTCAAAACCCCAGACATTCTGGGTACCAGACCTTTCCTCCTGCACCTGAAGTTGATTTTCCTTGGTCAGTAAGTGCTTTGTCAGGCCACAAACTTTTCATGCACTCAAAGGCTCTAGTTACACCATCCCTAGCATAGATCTGATGGTGCCAAGTAACAAGCCAGCAAGTGGACTTTGGAGGCCCAGCAAGCCTCCCTGTCTCACAGGCTTCTCATCAGCATAATGGATAAACAGTGCTAGGCTTGGATTCCTAAGCAGTCCTGGGACACAGGCCCCGCCAGGCCCTGGCAGGTGAAGAGCCTACCATTTCTCACTTCATTTAGGATGTATAATAGTTTGTTGGATGCTAGAACTTTACCCTTTCAGATCTGTGTCTTTACTCTTCAGCTGGAGGCCTCTTGCTGACAGGGTAGCGTTTCCCAAAGACACGGGAGCTGAGCTGGTGAGTCATTTCAACAGCCCTTACACTCTCCTCTGACCAGAGACCACTTGACATATTAATCAGCTGCTTGAAAGGTATACCTGGCAGGCATGTTTCCTGCAGCCTGGAAGATGCTGACCTCATCAACTTTGAAACATCAAAGGGCTAACAAGAGAACAACAGGCTGAGAAAGACCTCATCACCTGGGTGCCTGTTGACCGCAGCCTTGTAAGGCCCAACACAGCTGAGATGTGCTGTCTGGAGCTCGGAGGAAGTGGAGCTTTTTCTGCTGTGAGGACCCGCCTTCAGCCTCCTTTTGGGGCACAGGAAGGGGAGGGAGTGAACCTAAATTGTGGCCCCATGCTTAGTGACTCAGATGTTACTGCTACCACAAAGGGAAATTCATGTGGGGGTGGACACCTCCAGAGACCTCACTCACCTGTGATTTGGGGGATAACAGCATCACTTGTATGTTCACTTGCCAGGCCTGTCACTCTGGAACATTAGTCAAAGGGCTGTGTTGACAGTGATTTCAACTCTTGAATTATATGAAGGACCTGGCCACAAGAAGGCGTTGAGCCCTGAGGAGGACAACAGGCCTCAGGTACTTCATATGATTAAAGCTGAGACAAAGGGAGTCCTGCGGGTCAGTCCTGTAACTGGGGTCTGATATATGCTAGTGATAGGCATTAGCATAGTTTGCACATTATATGATGGTCTTGGTCTTTTTCATTTCCTGATAAGCTGGAATGTCTGACAGTAAATTCCAGATGCCCTCGTGGAATTCTCATTACGATCATGTTGCTAAGGAACTGTCTTCTACCTGTAAGCAATTTGGAAATACTATTAATAGTATTAACATAGAGTTTTGCAGTGTGTGGGTTTATTTCTTATTGTATTTATAATCAACCCCACCACTACCTTCCCACCCCTGGCTCACCATCCAACGAGCTGGCATCAGGAAACTCAAGAAAGAAGGAAGGAAGGAGGGAAGGAAGGAAGGAAGGGAGGGAGGGAGGGAGTGCAGAAGGAAGGGAAATGTTGTCCAGGCTTCACAGGAAGAACAGCATTTGTATTATTCTGTATTGAATTCTCAGGACCTCCACATTGCAGGCATCTAGAGGCTCCAATTAATAGTCGATAAATCTTGAAGGGAGGAAAAAATAGTCACAGAAAGTTCACTTGAGTGTCCTGAAACTCCACAGCAATTTAGCCAGGAAGCCGGCAGGAGAATATGCCCTTCCAACTTGCAGGCCAGCTCTCTGCAGGAAGCCAGTCAGCTCTCCCAGGGGAAGCAGTGGCCAGGGCAAGCATGGGTCTTGAAGCTCAGGACTGGCTTTAGGACTGTGGCTCAGACAAGACGGGCGGCTCAAAGATATTGAAGGGCTAGGTAGGGCCCTGAAAATTGGGCCTTTCTGCAGCAATCATCAGGAAGACTCATGGTCCTGGGCTAGGGAAGGACTCTTCTTGGCCCAGAATGGCCAAGCAGCCAAATATTAGAGCACCTCCAGGGAGGTGTCCCTGGAAAGGCTCTTCCCCCAGCCGGCTCCTGCAGAGTGCAGGCAGGTTTGGGGGTCTCTCCTCTAGGAGAGATCCAGGGAGCTTGAGAGCAAAAGCGACAGTGTGCCCACCTTCTTCCTCCTCTGTAGGGCTCTGTTCTCTTTCTTCTTTTTTTGAGACAGGATCTTTTGCTTTATTGTCCAGGCTGGAGTGCAGTGGCATGATCACGGCTCACTGCAGCCTCAGCCTCCTGGGCTCAAGCAATTCTCCCACCTCAGCTTCCTGAGTAGCTGAGACCATGCCTGGCTAATTTTTAAGTTTTTTTTTGTAGAGACGAGGTCTCATTGTGTTGCCCAGGCTGGTCTTGAACTCCTGGGCTCAAGCAATTCTCCCGCCTCAGCCTCCCAAAGCACTGGGATTATAGGCGTGAGCCACTGTGTCTGGCCTGCTCTCTTTCTTAAGGAGAAGGCTTCTGTTATTTTTTGGTCAATTGGGTGCAGAAAGCCTGTTCCCCATGGACAACCCTTGAGGGGGTCAGAATGTCAGCAGAAGGGAAAGGATGGCTTTCCAAGAGTGTTCGGTGCTTGGACATAACCGTCTCTTGTGTCCTGGTCCTGAGAGCCATGAGACTAAGAGCATGGGACAGAGGCAGTGACTGAACTGGGCTTGAGAACACCTTTGTTTGCTGGGCCTGTTTTCCTACCAAGAGCCTGTCGGCCCGGGTTTTGGAAAGCCAATCCAGGAGAATACGGGAGGTTGCAGGCAGCTCGGACCAGCCTGTCTCTCCCCACCCCTTGTTTCAGATCTCTCCAGAGTCCGATGTCCTTCCGCCCAAGTCCTTGTTGTCCAGTCTGTGGCCCAAACACCCACAGGGCATGGTGGAGGCCTGAGACAGTGCTGGTTTTGCTGGGGCCATCAGAAAAGCTTACGAAGCAGCCTCAGCCATTGGCTGGAAGTCACTGGCCCCTGCTGGGCTCATGCAATACTTATGGAACTGGTGTGGGCTCCTGCGGGTTCCCTGTGAGCAATGCCACACCTATTTAAAGCTCGTCAAAGGACTTGTTCAATATCCTGGGTCCCTTTCTGTTCATTTTTTCTTTCCCCCCGTGCTGTCCTCCTTCCACTCTCCCCGACCACCCCTCCTCTTTTTAAGCTCTTGGCACCAAGCAGCTATGAAGAGTCTGAGACCTGGACCATCCCAAAGCTGTAGCTTTCTCCAAGCCTGGTGGGCTCTGTCGTGGTGAAGAGTCTGAAGGCTTTTTCTTTTCCAGGTAAGCTGGGGAGAGGGTTTGAAGAGCACTGTGAAGTTATGACTGTTTCTTCTTTATTTTCTTTTCCCTCTCTGGCCCTAAGACACCAGATTTTTTTTTTTTACAGTACATTTTGGCAGGCCCCATTTTTTTTCTGACAGAAAAAAATAACAGGCATATTTTGGGCGATTACTCAACTGGGGTCCTTTGTGACAGGATATGCTGCTGCGTGACTAATGGAGCTGGCTTTCTCCTGGCTTCCTTCCCCTTTCAGAGCTCTTGTTTACTGCCCTATACAAAAAAAAAAAAAAAAAAGCCATAAGCTACAGATTTTTATTAAAAAAAAAAAAAGCCTTGTGAGATACTCAAAGGCAATAAATCCTTCAGAGATTCCATTTCCAGGGCTGCAAACTCCCCGCCCTCTCCCCACTTTTTCTTTTCAGTGCTCAAGATTCACGACATGCGAATCTTCTTCCACCCCCACATCCCTGCTTTCTTCCTAACATATGTCCAGCAGATCGTGGGGGGTGGGGAGGGCGGGGGAAGGGGAGCAGGATGGGAACCATATTTATGGTGCTTAACTCAGCAATTGCTAAAGGAAGAAATAATGACTTCCAGGGGGCTCTGGGCCTTTTTTCCAAGGCCTTTGTGTTTTCATAATCTATGACAATTTTGTGGTGTAAGCAAAAGTTATTACAAAACATGGAGCCAGCCTAATGAGGAAGGTTATGTTCTAAACCAGGAGGGACTATCTCTTTATAGAGGAAATTCAAATTTGGCTGGCTTTGGAATTCGGAATCCCTGGGCTTTCCAGAGAACTTTTGGGAGAGACTCTCTCGAGCTTGGCGTGTCTGACAACTGCAAATGGCTTTTCAGTTTTTCTAGAGATCAGATGGTTTGTTATTTCAAAAGGTGTCTGGCCTATGGATGGAAAAAGTTGACTAGCTAGTTAGGTTTACCAGCGACAGATTGGTGTAGATAGGGCACCAGACTTGTGGCCAGGCGATGGGTTTGAGTCTCAATTGTAATCTGGAGCAAGTCATTTAATATCTGTAGGTCTCAGTTGCTCTGGTGGTAAAATTGGGATTGTGTCCCCTTCCCTCTAGGCTGCTGACAAAAAAAAGTGAGATGACATAAGTTTAAGGCACGGTGGGAATTCTGTTTTTTAATGTCAATAGTTTTTGGAGTACGAGTGGTTTTTGGTTACATGGATAAGTTCTTCAGTGGTGATTTCTGTGATTTTGGTGCTCCCATCACCCAAGCAGTGTACACGGTGCCCAAGGTGTAGGCTTTTATCCCTCACCCGACTCCCAACCTGCTCCACTCCCCAGTCCCCAAAGTCCACTGTATCTTTCATATGCATGGCATGTGTGCATTCTTGACAATTAAAGAAGTATGCAGTGATCCCTTCTAAGGCTTCTTCATGCAAAGGGCTGGCTCACACTTTCAACAGAGGAGAGAGGCTGAGAACTGCAAAGCCTACTGATGAACAGGAGGGAGGTTATTTATACAGTGGCCCAAGACACGATATTACACGGGTGTTTGGGAGGCTGGTTTTGCTTCCAAGTTTGCCCACTCCCTGGTCATCTTCCAGGCAGGTCTTAGAATCATAACTTTGATCACATTCCTTCCCTACCCAGGAAACTCTCTTGTCAAACCCAGACAAAAGGCACCTGCCTGCTCCATCTTGCCTGCCTTTTCTTCTGTAACTAAATCATCTTATGCCCTCACTCTCTGTCTTAGCAAAGTGAACACTGGACACAGTTTAGCCACTTGCCCGATGTTTTCTTGGTACGTTGCTTGGAGGCCCTCCCTCCTCCTTCACTTTCCTATTCCTCTTCCTCCTCCTCTCTGTTACATCTCGCTCATTTGTCATTTCTTATAAGATCCTACTTCAACTTCACCCCTCTCTGACTCTCCACTGATTAGGAACACCTCAGGTAGACACTCCAAACCCTCTGATAAACCCTAGCAACTATCTTTTTTCAGTCTCCACAATTCAGAAATCAAATAATGCCCTAGGTAAAGGCAGTTGACTTGACTTCTCCAGAAGGTAAACTGAGGCCCACCCAGGGAACAAACTGGACAGAGATTACTGGACAGGATTACTGGACAGAGTAAATCCGTGACAGACAGAAATAAAAACGCTGCATCCTGATTCCAGTTTGCCTAGAGTTTAAAAAGAGGTTCTTTAGCTTGAATATCCCAGAATAGCCTCTCCCAGGCTGACCAGCTGTGAAGTGATGTGTTGCAAGGGTTATTTTTTTGCCTTGGCTTAACTCTTAAAAAAACACCCCAAACTCTCCAAATCGGCCTAAAAAAAGCCATTTCTCACAATGTCATCCGCTTGCCAAGTTTAAACTTAGTATATTACATTATGAATGCCTCCGGGCCTCACTCTCAGCTTACTGTGACGCTCAGGTATCTGAATTGAGTGCAGAAATCACAGTTTATTGAAGGAAACAGATCATTAAGTCACTCCACTGGACTGAAGCTGTTGACGTTGTTTATTTGGAGAGGCTGAGCATTGACTAATGTTCTCTTGATTTGCGTGGATCAGGACTAACTGGAGCTATTTAACAAAGGGTGTGGCCATCAGATAGCATGGGACCCATCTGGGCTAAGGGAAGAGGAACGGGACGGTGGTGTGCCGAAGCTTGCATTGGCTCGTGAAAGCTGATTGGTAAATTTTCAGGAATTTTGCAAGCTGCTTGTTGAACACAGCCATTGTTAAAACTTAAATGATATAAACATATAATTAATTATATTTTAAAAAGGTAATAAATACTAACAACAGATCAGATCCTAATTTTTTTAAACTACAGTTTACTATCATCTATGTGCTTGAGTTATGTTCATTACACATATGGTGGGAAGACTGTAGGATAGTACGTATACTACTGTGACTCTCTTCCCAATTCCACAGTCAGTAGCATCACATTGGTAGCTTGAAATTTGGCCATGGTGAGACTATTTACACCACAGAAATGGGCACATTCTATACTCAGGGCTTGATTTATTGTTGTACTGATTATCTAGAGTTATGGAAGTGCTAGAGAAAATGTTAATACAGTAAGAGTAGATGTAAAAGTGTGCTGTGTCTGAGCAGTGACACTGTGAATCACATAATATATTGAGGTAATATTTTTCTAGTTTTTGAAAACTATTACCTGATTCAGCAAAACAGTGGCTCATACGGAAAAAAACCAGTGAAGTTCCGAAATGCATCTTTGTTGTTTCACTTTTATCTTACTTATTATTGTAGATGTAATTATTAACCAGCATTCACATCAGATTCACAATTGGAAAGCCAGCTGTTAAACATTTACCAGCACACTACTGGAAAGATGTGCATATGGACTACTCCCTTGGGATTCCAGAAGAAAGAACGTTATAGAACACCTACAACTTGGCAATCAGGGGCCTGAGGTACAGCTGAAGTACAGCTATGGAAGAGGAGATGCTAATTCCTGGAGAGAGAGCAACACAGATTTTACAGTCAGCAGCCAGAGACTACCCTCAGAACAGGAATGTGAAAAATAAACCAGATATGCTAAACTGAAATCTGCCACTGGATACCAACAAGGTTAAATGGTGGAAAAGCCATAATCACTTCTAAATTCAAGGGTAGGATTAATACTGTATTTTCACAGTACCTGAAAGTTCTGTGGCCTTTCCTAGACACCAGTTCATGTGATCACCAGAACAGAACTGAGGTTGAGGGGAAAGTTAGCTATCAGCATTGGGCCCATTTTACAGATGGGAAACTGAGGCAGTGGAAGGTAAAGTAGTTTGCCCAAGTTTACTGTTTCTGCATAAATGGCTACCCTGGGACTAGGTGGGGACAGAACTACCACAGACTTGGGGGTCAGACATACTTTGGTTACAAACTCAACCTTGACATTTATGTAACGTTGGTAATGTTACTTTACCTTTTTAAGCCTTGGGTTTTTTGTTTGTTTTTTTTTTAAACTTACAAAATGGGGATGATAAAGCCTAGATCATAAGTTTGCAGTAGGGTTAGTTTAAGGAGATGATAGGTTCAAAGGACCTGGTGCTCGGGAAGCCTTTGCACCTCCCACCATGTACTTACATTACTTACATTGGATTTTGAAATATAGTATAAGACTCTTTTGGCTAACATATTTACTTTTCTAATTATATTTGTTGGGTTTAGATTAATTACTCTGCATGGCCTTAGGCCAAACCAACTTGAGGGGGTGGGGGCAGGGGCAGGGAGGAGGGAGAAGGGAGAAGGGAAGAGGTGGGTCAGAAGAGGAAATCTAGTTATGATTCCTGTGAAGGTGCAGGTGGAGCTGGAGCATCTGGGCAGGGGAAGAATTAAAATTTCGTAAAGGGCTCCTTCACTCACTGATAATTGGAGATAATCTGTATACACTATCATGTTCAACAAGGCTATTTCATGCCACAGAAGCTGGAGTTCCAGATGGACTGCCTCAGCCTAGACCTAGGGCTCCATATCACCACCAGCAGAAATGAGAAGGCTTGGAGACCTCTGTGCCCCCGAAACCCTCACGGCCTCACCAGCACTCTCTGCCGTGGAACAAGACCCATCCCCATGAAAAGCTGAGGCCTCAGGTCATCCCTCAGCTGCCAGGGCAGGGAGGCAGCCACCCCTCTACTTCCCAGGGTGCTCACTCCTCCTTCTGGATGGGCCTTTCTTCTTAGAGCTTGTCAGCACTAGGCATGCTATTAATTCACTAGACTGTAATCTCTGTGAGGGCAGGGGTTTTTATTTCATGTGGGACCTAGAACAGTGCTAGAGACACAGAAAGCTCTCAATAAATAGTGGCTCAAAGAAGAGTGTAAAGTGAGTCATCCTCACCTTTTGTTTTCTCTTTCAAATAACAATCCATTCTTTGATCAAGCCCCACAGGTTCAGATTTGGCTCAAGGCACACAAGGGTAAACCGAGGAAGTAAGGGTGTTGTCAAAGACTTGAGGGGGTGTTCACTGCAAAAACAGGTGTCTCTGAGGATGGGCCATGGACCAGCCGACATGGACTGAACGAGGTGGTGGAGCTCAGTGGTTAAGAATATGGTAGTTCAAATCTAGGCCCCGCCATTTATTAGCTATGTAACCTTGGGTAAGTTATTTTATCTCTCTGAGTCTCATTTTCCTTATCTGTAAAATGTGGATAAAAATATCCACATCTTAAAGTTGTAGTGCAGGTGAACAAGATAAAGCATGGCGAGTGCTTAGCACGGAGCCTGGCACGGGAAAGGGAGCCGGTATTCATGGCACTGTGGAGGTGGAGGTGGAACTGAAGCATTTGGGTAGGGGGGATAAACACAGCTGGAAGAGCTGGGAAAAAGGCCAGCCTGCAGAAGACCTCTGTGTACCCAGATGGCATCTTATCAGCCTGTAATGGGGCCCTGCAAAGAGGCCTACAGCAGTAACACCTACCCAAGAGGACCTGGCTGTGGCATGGGGACTGACACCATCATGGCCCTAGCTAGATCCAGAGGCCACTGGAGCCAGGCGCGGTGGCTCACGCTTGTAATCCCAGCACTTTGGGAGGCCGAGGCGGGCGGATCATGAGGTCAAGAGATCGAGACCACGGTGAAACCCCGTCTCTACTAAAAATACAAAAAAAATTAGCCGGGCGTGGTGGCGGGCGCCTGTAGTCCCAGCTACTCGGAGAGGCTGAGGCAGGAGAATGGCGGGAACCCGGGAGGCGGAGCTTGCAGTGAGCCGAGATTGCGCCACTGCACTCCAGCCTGGGTGACAGAGCGAGACTCCGTCTCAAAAAAAAAAAAAAAAAAGAAGCCACTGGAATGATGCCAATGCCTTACTATACGGACGGTGTCTTCCCTTGGGCAAAATAACCACAAACATGCCTCAACACGTAAGACAGTATATACGGGGGAGGACACCCATGCTGAAGCCATGCCCAAGAATAAAGGACACAAGGATTCACAAGATACCCTGAGTTGAGAACTACAGGGTTTAGAACTAAGGAGGAGCAAAAGGGCAAATGGGTGAGGTGATGTAATTTTCCTTCCAGGAAGATAGTTGTGGTTTCATTACAGGAGATGGGTTTTCAGGGGGCATCGAAAGGAGGGGCTTGGAAGAGAAGAGACACTACATACTGGAGGGAGCACGTATGAAAATGTTATGTCCAATGTGAAGAGGCCCGGGCCGGAGCAGCAGTGCAATTGCAGGGTGCACAAGGATTCTCTCCCGCCTCCAAGCAGGGCCCAAATGCATCCATCACTGGGCAAATGAACACTCTGCTCTGGATACTGATGGGGTCCTCTGAACTTGTTCCCCAGGGTGAGCCTGATTTAGGCTCAAGAAGTCCCCATTCTCCTGATATTTTAAATAGCATAGGTACCCAAAACAGCATGGTATATGGGAAGATAGACCTGGAATAGGGGACAGTAGACTTGATTTGAGGTTCCGGAAATCATTTTCCAGCTTTAATTTTAAGCCTCAGTTTCCTCATCTGTGACAGGGAGGAGCACAGCTGGCTCCCCTCACAGGCCCCTCGTGATGAACCTCTGGGGCCTTTGGCTGTGGTAGCTCCACGCTTTGTGCTTCCAAGGGCCAGTCACTTCAGCAGGCCCCCCGCCCAGCCTAGTGTGGCCCTGCAAGAAGAGCACAGCTTCTCTGGTTAATCCTGACCTCATGCTGGCCCTGCCTGCATGTGGAAACACAGTCCCTGGCTGCTGGGCGGGGATGCCTGTCATCCAGTCAGTGCAGCTCAGGCACTAAGCACATGAATGGACGCCTGCAAAACACACTGGGCTCTTTGCTTGAAAGCCACCAGAGCGAGACAAAGGATGCCTTCCCTGGCTGGATTCCTCAGCAGGGGGCTTGACACGCCTGCCTCCTCCAGAAGCGCCTGTGCAGGTGTAGACATGTACACCTTCCTGAACGTTGGCTCTGCCCCACCTAGTGTGCAGTGCAGATGCAAATTCCACTCTCTTGCAGCTACTTCTTGCAACTGCAGGCATGTCACGTAGCCCTAACTCCCTGGCTTTAGTTTCCAGAACTACAAAGCAGGAGCCATAGACACTCTAAACTCCCTGCCTTCTAGCAAATCTCCTAAAAGTTATTATGGATTGTTTCTGATTCTGTGGGACCTCCGTGGGTCAGCTTGCATTCCCAAACCAAATGCAGCCACTTGCCTTGGTCTAGCTTTTTTGGTGTCCCCAACTGTGGCTTACTATGAGGGTCTACAGCCAGCTTGCTGTGGTGGGGTTCTAGCTTCCATGTACCAGCTGAGTGACCCAGGGCAAGTCACTTTAACCTTTCTGTGCCTAGGTTTCCTCATCTCTAAAGTGGGATCATAGTTGCACTTACCCCATAGGCTGTAACATATGCAGTATGAACTCATGCATTTGAGTTGAGTTAATTATATGAGTTAACACAAGTGTATGAGCTCATACTATATATGTAAAATGCTTAAACCAGTGCCTGGCATATAGTAAGAATCATCATAAGTGAAATAATAGTAATAATGATAGTAGGTATTATTATTCATGTTCCACCCCAATTATCATTCTAGTTCCATTTTTCTGACTTTCTCACCATAGCCTCAAGGCCTGGCCCTATCTGCCCTAGGTTGACTACTGCCATGAGCACTCCAAGACTCACAGAAGCAGGGGATGGAAGAGAGGTTGAATGAAGCAGGTGGAGATGGAAGATTGAGAAGAGAATGTGGCTGGGCTGGAGGAGCAGGGAGAAGATAAAGACCATTAGAAATAGGATGAGAGAACAATGCCTGGGCTAACCCTCTCGGAGCTCTGAAGGCCCAAGGCAATGGCACAGTGTCAGTGGAATTGTTCCCATCTCTGGAGTCCCCCAGTATCTACCTTAATCTGACGTGTATACTGTGTGTAGCACAATGGAATAGAATGAATTAAACTTGAAAGAGAGTTTATTCCTCAAGGCAGGTGGGAACTCCATCGAATGGAATTGAACAGCATTGGAAAGTGAATGTATTAGCTATATTTCTTCTCCTTTTACTTAGAATGGAAGGCTGAGAAGAACTGTGGCCTCTTCAACCCCAGGCCTTCTCTTAGCACTTTGTGTTACTGTATTGGGGGCCAAAAAGGAATCAGGCATATCCTAGACGCCTAAGCAAGCTGTGAGAATAGGAGGGCCGTCTCATGCCCATTTGCCTGGACATTGAGTCACTTCCCTCTGTCATTCCTAAACCGTCCTGTGGCACCATGTTGTATCTGTGCCAGATAAGTTCAGGAGACTTGGATTCTCCTCAAACTATGTCTCAGAAAAGCAGGGCCCTAACCCAGATTGTTTTAGACCCCTCCCCAAATCCCTCTGTTTGTTACCGACACCCTAGTCCCTCAGATATCATCCCAAGAAAGGGAGGCAAGAAAGGCCTTGCTTTTCTATCTGCTACCTTTGTCCTCTCTCTCCTCTGCGTCTCCTCCAGGCTGGGCAGAGCTGTCTACTTTCCCTTCCTATCTGAGGGGAAGTTTTATTAGGCTATTGACTGTCTTTTCTGAACTATGGCTTATGGTAAAGTCCCATTATCAGACCCTCTGACTTGGCACTTTAAAGGAAGATTTTAAAATTTAGAAGTCTTTCCACAAAGCCTCTAGCAGCTCAAGAGGGTTAGCATGGACCCCCAAGGCTGAGCAGCGGCCCATTGTCCAGGTGGTGTCTCCTTCCACAGGGAGAAGTGGGTCTGTGGCTGGGAAACCATAGCATGGGATGCCTTACAAGGGAAAGAGGGAACAGTGGTTTAAGACGCTCATTGGTGATACCCCTGGCCTACTTATGGAACATATACCCCATTACACACATACCCCTATGTAATGGGACTTCCCATTTTATACTTAGGGGTGTATATTTAAATAAGTGAGGGGGGCATACAGCAAATGAAAGTACTCTTTTCTGAATGCTGAGAATATGCATGATTTTCACTTTTTCTTTTGCTCATACACATTTTCTGACTTTCTACAACTAATATGTTACCTTAGGATAGAAATAAAAAAATAAAATTGATAACATTATATGTTATGTAAAATTTTAATTAAAATATACAAATATGTATTCATTAAATATATCTAAAAAGACTTCTATATACCTCCTCATTTATATATTATATGATACATAATGTAACATATAATATGTATGATACATTAGAATACAGGTGACTATTCATAGAAAAATTCTGGAAGGAACACAATAAAATGTTAAGTTTTCCAGTTGTGTTTTTCTGTATTTATTTTTGTAATTAGGAGGAAAACACGTGTGTATATGTAAGTATATATGTAAATGTGTGCATATATGTGTATATAGTATGTGTATGTGTGTGTACATATGTGTGTACATGTATATACGTGTGTGTGTGTATGTGCATGTATATGTGTGTACAGTATGTGTGTATATATATGTGTGTACAGCATTGTGTATGTGTGTGTATATGTGTGTATGCATGTATATATATGCAAGTGTGTGTATATCTGTGTACAGTATATGTAAGCATGTGTATATGTATGTGGATGTATATATGTGTGCATACAGTATGTGTATGTATACATGTGTGTGGATGTATATATGTGTGTGCAGTATGTGTATGTGTGTGCATGTATACATATGTGTGTGTACAGTATGTGTATGTGTGCATGTATACATATGTGTGTGCACAGTATGTGTACATGTGTGTATGTGTGTGCACGTACATATGTGTATGTACAGTATATGTATGTGTGCATGTGTGTGCATGTATACATGTGTGTGTACAGATGTGCATGTGTGTACATGTATATATGTGTTCATACAGTATGTGTACGTGTGTGCATGTATACATGTTTGCATACAGTGTGTGTGTATGTGTGTGCATGTATATATTTGTGTGTACAGTGTGTTTATGTATGTGTGTGCATGTATATGTGTGCGTACAACGTGTGTATGTGTGTGCATGTATATATATGTGTGTACATGCATGTCTTATGTGTATGTGTTTCACTATTTATGCTTCCTTTGGTGAAAACAAAAACTTCCAAGTTATTTTCAGATCATTATTCCTGTTTGTTTTCCTGGTACAGATTAGCTATCTGCTTTTCTCAGCATGAAAACAGGTACAACTTTTTTCCTGTGTTGATAGCTTCTAAATGTTGGACTTGGGCCTAAAGTGACTACAGGATTTTGTGCATGTTTAAGTTTGACCAGGTCTGGCTAATGCATGAAACCAGTCAGCACGGTTGAGTGAACTGTGGATGAACATCTAGAGTTGTTTACAAACAGCAAAAACCCCACCTAGTAGAGAATGTTCTGGACTTAATTCCCATGCATGAGTTACTGTGTTCTGTGGTTGCTGCCTGTCTTCAGTGGGATGTATTGGAGACTAATTGGGAGCACGATTCACAGTGCAAAGCAAGAGAAAAGTAATGCCTGTAACACCCTCTGAAGGGACACCATGAAGCTGTATCCTGGATGTCCAGGCCCCAGGGGAGATGAGCGCAATGATCTCATGGTTATTTTCCATCTCTTATGATCGATGGGATTTCCCTGGTGCTTGTGTAGCTGTTTGCAATTTGTTCTTTGGCTAGTACTTTCTAGATTGCTTTGAAGGAAAACACTGATTTCCCCATTTTATTCTGGGCTATATAAATAGCCAGGTTTTAGGTTCCCACCCTTTGTTTATAGATTTGCCTCAGGAATTATTATCCAATATAAAAATGGACCTGAAAGAAAGAAAGTTCTTAAATAGATGGACCTAGACTCTCCAGAACCTCTGGCCAAGATGAGTTCATGTATAAATAAGGCCTCACTGTTCCAACCCCCAGCCCCTTTGCCATTGGAGTTTTCTGATGGCAGAAAGGCCCTTGTCTCTGCCTAGAATTTTGAAATTCTCTGATGGAAGTTTCGGTGTAATGGCAAATGTCATTTTAAGGCCTCAGAATGTTTTCCACTCATTACAAATCATCCTTCCATGAAGCAGTTCTTAAATCCTTCCCTAGCACTAGTAAGGATTGAGAAACAATAGAGGTTTCATGCTTTTGTCCAAATTGCATGGAAAGTTCCAGGGGTTACAGGAGGGAAGGATGGGGAGGAGAACAAAAACAGAACGTCTGGGTCTCAGGATATCCAGCTTAAAATATTAGCCTCTGGGACTCACAGCTTCAAACATGTCACTGAGTCTATAAATACCATTATCATCACCTGGAGTTGTAAAGCGAACATTGTTTAGCTTCTCTGGCTTTGCATTTACGGTCTTGTTTGCCTGCTGGACACTGTCCACCCAACTGTCCTGTGGGATTCTAGGACTATCAAGGGACTGTCTGGAAAGGAAAACCCATTATACCACTGACCCTGAGAAGGGAGCACCTGGAACCACTCTCGCAGTTTTTGCTGAACATTATAGTTCTTCCTGGTTATGCGTCTTTTTCATCACTTACTTTTTTTTTTTTTTTTTGGATAACCAGTCAAAGCCATCAATATTTCCTAAAGCCCTACAGTGTTCAGAGCACTGTGGAGGCATGCTTGGGGCATATAAAGAATTCTGAGACAACGTTAGGGGACACACAGATTCATTAAAGCCAACATATCTGAAACAGAACATATAAGGTGGTTTTCAATAATTAAACTGTCTGAGCGAGACTCCGTCTCAAAAAAAAAAAATTAAACTGTCTATGGTAGGCAAAAAATGCAGTGAGCACAGGATGGGGAATGCTAACTCCATGCTCCCCAGAGGTTGTTGGGGTGGTGGTGTTGGGGGAGAGAGCAGAGTTGGAGCTGGACCACTTAGAAGATGGGCACAGTCTAGACAGATATTTCAAGCAAAGGGAATGGAATGAGCAAGGACAAAGAGCAGGGATGGAGGAGGACAGGGGGTGGGTTTGTATGTCTGGCCAAGGTGAATTGACATAGGGGAGGGCATGGTACAACAGACTGGAGAGGTGGTAGGATAGGGTTACATTATGTAGGGCTTTGAAAGCTGCTTTTTCACTGTAAGTTCCTGTGCAATATTTTCCAAATAAAGACACATTGCCAGCAGTGGCTTGTCTAAAAATCTGACACTTGCTTTGGACTTCTTCCTCCTAAATCATTCCTCAACTGGCTCACCTAGTGTAAGTCTCAAAGCACACGGACCAACCCAGGATGGATGGTTTGCCCAGTTATCATGGGTGCCCCTTGAACAGTCCAAACTGGCTTTCCCTTGGCAGGGAGTTTCATTTTGCCAACAGAGCTAGACTGGGAAGAGACTGGATCAAGCGTTTGGGCTATATCTCCCCAGGCTACCATCTTGAGGGGACCAGCAGCAGATGCCAGGAGCTGGCTGGCATCAGGGTGCAATCTGGTTGTCACAGAAGAGACCCTTATCCTTGGAGGGTCTGTGAGCCCACAAACAGCTGTTTGGCTTGGCTTGGCTTGCCTTGGCTAGTAGCATTTCCAGCAGAGATGAGTAGGAGATGGATGGGTGGTGGAGAGCTGGCAGTGATAAGAAAGAAAGGGTCTTTGGTACTGAAATGAGATATTTGTGTCTCTATCTTCAAATGGACAAGTTCTGGCCTTCGACCACTTTGCTGGCAAACTTAAGTTTTTCCATTGTTGCCTGAAGCACTCCAATGGAAGACGAGGGTGGATGGACCTGCCAGGGCTGCTCTCCACATGAGAGGAGGATTAAAATTAGCAAGTGGCCAGGAGGGCAAGGGCTGTGCAATGAGACAGAGGATGTGAGGGGTCAGGATGTGAGAGGAACAGCCATTGCTGGGCATGGCTGGGGACTGGAGGCTCCCAGGGATGGGAACTATGGCAGCAGTTCTGGGCTTTTTCCACATCTGTCACCCTGGCCTAGTGCCCTCTCCTTGGATTCATGAGACCAAGAAGCAAACGAAAGGGAGGAAGGACTTTTCAGCAGAAATGCCCATAAAGAAAGACTTAGTCCCACCAGCTGAGCTGCAGCGGGGTGGGGTGGGGTGGGAGGGAGGCACTTGCCACTCTTCCCTGACTCCTAACCATGACTTTCTCACTCAAAAACTGTCCATCTGTCCACTGTTCCACCAAGCCCCGGAGCCCCATGCTGATTTCCTTTGGAAGAGCCCCAGCTCCCAGGGTGACCTCAGCAACAGCAGGGCCCATGGACGGTTCCAATCCCAAACTTCCCGTCACAAGGAAGGGTCGGCCTGGTCTGTGGAAGTTACAATAACATAGTGGCTGTTTATGAGCAAGAGCCCTCAATAAAGTCATCGGGACGGTTCTCTCGGCAGCGTGTCTAATCTTCTCTGGCTGCCATTCTGGGTACTTGGCTCCTGATCTATTTTGGTCTCTCTCTTCTTTGACTCATTCTGGGACTTCCGTGCCATAAATCTGAGCCCCCCCACCAGGGCCTGGTCCCACCAGCGGGCAGACAATTCAGAATTAGCTGCAGTCATGGTTGTCCAAACTGACAGGCAGGGAAACTGAGTCACAGCAGGTCGCAGGTCCTTGTCTCATCTCCCACAGTGACCCAGCAGCACAGCTGCCAGCAAGGCCCAGGGTTCTGGCTGGGGCTGTAGCTCTGGAGTTGTTACAGAAGGCCAGGGGCCATGTGAAATGTTACAAAGCTCTTACTGGGCCCCACTTGGTTACAAATCCCAGGGCTCTGCTACAAACGCGATTGTGATGGGAATGCAATGGGGATGGGGAGTGTGTGTGTGTGTGTGTGTGTAAGTGGCGGGTTTGATTGTGTGTTTGAAAGCCTTCCATGCCTGGAATTTGACAAGCCGGAATAAAGACCAGAAAACCCAAAATAATGGGGATGAAAGAACAAAGAGTCTTCCCAAAGCCATGGTTCAAGCTGTGGGCAAATGTGTTCCTGTTTCTCATCCAAAAGTCCCTGCCCCTAGGCCCAAGGGGCTGGCTGGGCTGGTTTGGCCAGTCCAAGGCCATTCTGCAGCCTCAGGCCTCTCTAGATGTGGCCTACGTGCTCTGGAGAGGGAAGCAAGAGAGGCAGAGAGGCAGTTAGGGCTTTAGATACTTTCTAGGTGCCTCAGGGGGCCTACATATTTCCTATGTAAAGTTCAGTCTGCTTGCAATTAGACTTCTCTTCTTTGCTTATTTCTGGAGAGATTATAAATAGTGAAATCAGCTTAATTTGGCTCTCTCTGAGATCAACAGGCCACTGTTTCCAACAGTCTGAAAATACCAAGCAGTCCCACCCACATCCATGGGTCATGCCACGTGGCAGGCCTGGTGGGCTCTCTGTGATGAAGGAACTTTAAGTTGCATGAGTTTTCAACAGATAAGACTCTTTCTGAACTCTAGCAAAGATATCGTCTTTTCAACTTCAACTAAAATAGAAAGAATCCAGCACTGTTTAGGTCTTGAAATCCTCTTTCTTTCCTTAATGAGCTCAAAGCTGTAAAAGGTCTTTCGGGAAAACCCATCTTGGTTCAATTACTTTACCAGTTTTAGCCTTTTCTTGGGGATTTGGGCACAGAGAAGATCCTGAGCTGCTTCAGACATGCAGATGCTGCCCCTGACCTGTCACCTTCAGCACAGCAGGTGTCTGAGGTCATTTAACCAGCGATTGGGAGAGATGTCACGGATCAGTGTGCCTGGGGGTGCAGGAGAACAGCCCGCCATCTGTGAGATGACTCGGGGGGCAGAGGGGAACCATGGATCATAATCCCTTTATGCTCTACCTTAGTCAGAATGGGAATGGCTACTGCTGTAGTGACAAGTAGATCCCCATGTCTCAATGGTTATGCCACCTGAAATGTGGCTTCAAGATTGATGTCATCACGGACAGAGCTGGAGGGCTGCTATGATGCTTTTAAAGGCAAGCCTTGAAAGTGGCTGACATGACTCTGTCCACATCCCTTTGGCCAGGATCTAGTCATATGGCCTCCACCTAACTGCAGGGGAGGCCAGGAAGTGGAGTGGAATGCATGATTTTCGATGAGCAGGTATCATCTGGGGCTTTGACCTGGAGTCATCAGCCACAGGCCCTGAAGCCTAACGAAGGTCCTCAGACAAAACTCTCATGAGGCTGTGGACAGAGTGGTGCTGAGGACTGACAGGACTTGCTGATTTGCCATCCCACCATCCCCTCCTGGCACAGATGCCCCCAGGAATGTGGCTGCTTCGAGGAAGTATCCTGGAGGGTGACCCCAGGGTTGATGTCAAGATGGAGCCTTTAGCAGGTAACTGGGGAGAAGAAAAATGAACACCTGGGTTATTCATTGAAGCAGATATTTCCCAGACCCTCCACAGCCAGGGGTGAGGCCCTTTCGTGGACAGCACAAGGATTGGTAATCACTTGTTTCCCAGCAGACCCAGGCCAGGGAAGTGCTTCTTTACATCTGCCTCAGATGAAGATCTCCAACAGGCCTCACAATGGGGAAAATGCTTTCTCCTGCTGGACTTACCTTATTGAAGGCTGATCTGCCTTCAGTTAGGACTGTGGATACATCCTTAGCTTTTGAGGGTCCATGGGGCAGGGTGTAAGTGTTTTTCTGGCATGGAAGCTGGGAGGAGAATTCCGCAAACAGTGAAAAGTAAACCGAAGGAGATATAATAAATAAGAGCTGACTTACATACTTTAACCACAGCAGAAATAGTAAAGCATTCTGTCCAGACTGAATTGAGCAATCATCATTAATTTTCTTCCATCTGGGAACTAACAGAGCTTTGTCAAGGGTTCATTACTTGCAGTGTCTACCTTGGTATTGGCCTGGGAATCCAAAGCTGAACCCTCATTAATATATGGAGGAGCATGGGGGAATATTGGCTCCAGCTGGATGTAATGGTTAATTTTATGTGTCAACTTGGCTAGGCTATGGTGCCCAGCTATTTGGTCAAATACTTGTCTAGATGTTCCTGTGAAGGTATTTTTTTATATTTGATTTACAATAAAGTCAACATTTACAATCAGCTGACTTTAAGTGAAGCAGAGAAACTGCCAAAATAGGTGTGGACTTCATTAATCAGTTGAAGGCCTTAAGAGCAAAGGCTGAGGTTTTCTGAAGAAGAAGGAATTCCGCCTCCAGACTGCAACAGAAATTCTGCCTGAGTTTCCAGGCTTTGGACTCAAGGCTGAAGCATCAACTCTTACTCGCTCTCCAGTCCACCTGACTTCCTGCAAAATTTCAGATTTGCCACCTCCCTCCACTACCATCACATACATCAATTCCCTTAAATCCATCTCTCTCTATCTCATCTATAGCTACATCTCTCTAGATACATCTACATTAGTCAGAATGGGAAAGGTTATGCTGCTGTGGCAAATAAACCCCTGCATCTCAGTGGTTATGCCATCTGAAACACATGACTTCAAGATTGCTGTAATCAGGGAAGAGAGAGCTGGAGGGTTGCTGAGTTGCTTAAAAGGCCGACCCTGAAAGAGGCAGACATCACTTCTGTCCACATCTACATATGTATATCCATATCTAATCTATCTATATATAGAGAGAGAGATCCTATTGGTTCTGTTTCTCTGGAGAACCTTTATAATACACTGGGGGAAAAGTAGATTAAATTAGAGAAAGTAATTTCATGACAAGTAAATATTTTTATTATTTCATAGGAAAAGGGAGTAAATAATAGGGAAATAGAAATTGTGATGATATAAATAAGGGGGCTTCACTACATAAGTAATACTTATTACTATGTTAAGCATACCAAGAGGGGTGTGACAAAAACTAAACTCAATAGAAATGGTCTGGTTGTTAATAATTTCATTTCCAAAGATATGATGTTTGCTGATGGAACTTCCTGCCTGGGGTTCACCCTCTTCCTGTCTGAGGACCTCCCGGTACTGCTCTCCTCACATTTAAGTATGTGATATGCCTCTGTCTGTGCCCCTGCGCAATAGATTGTGCTTGCAAAGTACAGATCTATTGCTGGCCCTATCTCCTTTCTCTTAGTTCCATTTACACTTAGGAATGTATTTTTAAACAATAGCTGTAAACTACGGCTCTTTGGTTGCCAGAGACTGAAAGTCATCTCAAACTGCTTTAGCAAAGGGGAAATCCAATGGCCCATGCAACAAAAAGATCCAGAATTAGGGCCAGCATCAGATATAAATTGATTCAGGGATAAAATAATGTGTTATCAGGACTTGGTTACTCTCCATCTCTCAGCTCTACTCTCTGCTATGCTGGCTTCAGAGTCGGGTTTCATGTGACAGAAAAATCTCTCAGCTCTACTCTCTGCTATGCTGGCTTCAGAGTCGGGTTTCATGTGACAGAAAAATGACAGCAATTCCAGCTCTATACCTCTCAGATTTCAGGTTCAAGGGAGAAAGAGTGAGTCCCCTTCCCAGATGTCCTAGGGAAGACCTTAAGTTATCTCATTGGCTCTGATTGATCAGATGTCCATTCCTAAACCAATCACTATGCCCAAGAGAATCTAATGCTCTGATTGGCTTAGGCCTGGATCCTATGCTTCACCCTGAGTTGGGGGTAAAGTTGGCTGCACTGAAATCTCATGGACTGAGAGCAGGGCATGGTGTGGGATTCCCCAAGAAGAAACAGGGGCATGGGTACCAGAAGAGAGTGGATGTGTGCTGATGGAGTAAGGTCACTTACATAAGAAAGCTTAAACATTCATAACCTAGCCATTCGTGGAAAAGCATCTCTAGGGGCAGTACCAACGTGAAGTTTTCATCATTCTTTTGGCTGCCCCAGGATCCCTTTCCATATGTGTTTGGTATAATCACCACTGCCAGGGCCATATAGTCCTATTAGTAAAGCGTCTTCCGTTGAGTTCTTCTGACACCAGCTCTAATACTAGTGTCTTCCTTCCAGAGCCTGATTATAGACACAGTTTGGGATGGGTTAGGGGAAGTATATTTCTGATAAAGTGATGTTTCCACTTCACACATATGACTAATAGGGAACTTGGCCAGGAATAACTTTTTATACAGTTTTGGAAACCCTGGCCTAAACCATAAATCATGGGATGAAGCTCAAACCTTGTCTTTTAACTTAAAAGTCAATATCCTGCCTGAAGGGCAGAGCAACAGAGGAGCCTGAGATACAGTACCCAATGGCATCATCCCACTGGGATAGCCCCCAGGCCTGTGACGAGGTCACCTTCCCATGGCATTGCCCTCTGGGGCCAGGCAGAAAGCCTGAGCTTGGCCCCTCACTCCATTCTCCTTGCTGCCTTGCCAACAAAAGCCTTAAAAGTCATGGAAACACCTCTGGTTTTCTAACTCAAGAGATTTCAACAACAGCGGTCAAAGAGTCACACGGGAGTATGTGAAAGGGCAGATATATCTGGGTAGGAAGATGCTTACCCTTGGTGCATTAAGTGAGTAGTGGAAGAAAGGGGCTGAAAGGACAGAAGGAACATGGCAGGGCTTAGGGCTCTCAGGAGAGAGAAATAGGAGTGGGGCACATTGGCAGAAGAGGCTGAGGAGTTTGTCTCCCTGGTTGAGAATCCAGGGCATTTTTGTCATGGATTTCCATTAGGAGTCACATCCAGAAAACTGCCAAGCTTCTGACCCAGGAGATAGAGGATAAGAGGGCACAAGATGGCCCAGAGGATGAGTGGACGCATTGATAGTTGAGTGGTAAAGGCTCAGGAGTAAGGATTGGGGTTGGAGCAGCAAACAAGCACATATGAACCCAATGTGATCAAAGGCTAGCATGACAGAGTAGGTGGGAGATTCACTGGCGGCAAATAGATATCCCGGGGTGATGAAGGAGGGAATTGTGCTCTCTTTTCCAACATGAAGAGCTGTATTCCTCCATCTTGGCAGAACTTCCAGCTTTCACAGGGCCCAGATCTTTGGGGAACCTTGTTTTGCCCTATATCAGCTAAAAATAGTCGGGTGAAATGCGACTGACCAGAGAACCTTTAACCTCTTTCAGATTTAGCTTTTGGACAAAGTTAAGAGACTCTCTTCTGAGCTTATTTTGGTAAGAACATCATTGTGGGTGGGGGTGGATGTGGTGGGGAGAAGCTCTGTAAGGGCAGAGGCTAAAAGGTGCCACATTTTCTTAGTTTGAATCAGTAGGAATCGTCCTTGGTGGTTGGGGGACTCTAAGATTATGTAGAAAAGAGATAGGGGAAAGATGTCAGAAAGAATATAACTACAGCCTCCTACAGTAGTCTTTGCTAAAAAATTATGTTGACAATAAGTAATAGAATTGACTGCCTCTCTAGCTAACAAAATAACAGCAAAAACATGCTTATTTTTTCTTACTCCTGTAGGGTTTGGGCAGATTACCTGAGGTCCAAATTCCCTGGTGGACATAAACAGGAAAACCTTGAAGCTTATTGCTAGTGTATTCTAGCACCAAAGCAATACCCTCAATGATTAGAGTCTGTCTTAATAATAATCTAGAATAACACATTTATCAAGTGCTTATAATGCACCTGATGCTAAATTTAATGTTTCACAAATATAATCGCATAAAATCCTGACAATGAATTTGTGAGAAGGGACTACTGCTCCCATTTTACAGAAGAGAAAGCAGAGGCTCAGAGAAGTTCAGTAACTATAGCTGGAAAGCGGTGGAAATCAAATTCAATCCTGGTCAGTTAGACCACAAATTCCGTGCCTTTAACTCTTATGCTATTCTCACCAACACCTACACTCCCTCCCACATCTAGCAATGTTAGGCCTAAGTCTTTAGGCAATGACTCAAAATTTGAGTGTATTGGTCAGCATTCTGGCAGGAGACAGACGGCACACTCAAATGGGGTAACTGAGCAGAATTTAGAAATGTGACTACTTACAAGTTATGCGTAAAGCTAAAGGAAGCTAACAAGGCAAGGTGAAGCCCTCCAGGGCTAGCAGTGGGGGGAGCCTGAAGGGTAAAGGGGGAGGAGTGAAAGGGAAAGTATCTGGAGGAGAGAGCCATCCATCAAGGGCTATGGCCTTAGATAGAGGGGCAGTGGAGAGACACAGCCAAGCAAGGGCCCATTACAGTAGAACCAGGAGGATAAATAAATATCCTGACCTTGTACCACCCTCCTCTCTCTCTCTCTCTCTCTCTCTCTCTCTCTCTGTTTTTGAGATGGAGTCTCACTCTGTCACCCAGGCTGGAGCACAGTGGCTCGATCTCAACTCACTGCATCCCCAACCCTGCTGGTTTCAAGCAACTCTCCTGCCTCAGCCTCCCGAGTAGCTGGGATTACAAGTGCGCACCACCACGCCTAGCTAATTTTTTGTATTTTTAGTAGAGATAGAATTTCACCATGTTGGCCAGGCTGGTCTCAAACTCCTGACCTCAGGTGATCTATCCACCTCGGCCTCCCGAAGTGCTGGGATTACAGTTGTGAGCCACCGCGCCTGGCCCCACCCTCCTATCTCTTGCTGGTGCCTCCCACTGGCAGAACCCAACTGAAGCCAGAGGGCAAGGGTGCCCAGTAATGTGGTCCACAAGGTCAGCTTCCTGGGGCACAGAGCAGTGGGGAGGAGGATGGGGTGGCTGTGGAGGGGCAAATGGAGATGTCCAGCATAATGAGTTAACACGTACAGCTGTCTGAAGGCTTCTGCTTTGGACTCAGGGTTAATTTCTCTCATCTACAAAGAAAAGGATGGCTTATGAAGGCTTAGGAAAGAAAGTGATGATCATTAGGAATCAGCATGGATTTACCAAGAAAAAAGATGACTACTCATTGTACTTTTTGGAGGGAGGAGACGGGATTCCTAAGTTGGTAGCACATGGTGTTGTGGTAGGCAGCAGAGCAGACAGCTCATGGCTCTTGAGAACAAGGAGGGCTGGAGAGACAGTGTCACTGGGACAGCTGGGGATGTGCTGGGTGGCCCTAAAGCCGCTAACAGACAGATGGATGTCAGCCTGATGGGTGGTTCCATCAGTGTCCCGGAATCTCCCATGACCCTTCCATTTCAACAGTTCTATTAGAGACTAGGAAGAACTCTCAGAGGCAGCTCACATCTTGGATAACAGAATTAGAATCTCCTAAGATCCCAAAACAGTTTTGATTCATGGTGGCTGAACGTAACAAGATGAAATATAATAGGATTAATGTACATCTGGAACCTTGGGGCTAAACAAATGGAATTTTATACATGCCCGGGATGGGGCAGGTGTGAAAGACTCAGGGGTGTGTGTTGACCGTAAAGTCGACGTGAATCAACCTGAACAATTACCAAGAAAATTGATGTCATCTTAGGTGACATTAACTGAAGAAGAATGTTGAGGATGAGGGAGGTATTTCTCCTGCTGCCCTCTTTACTGGTCTGTCCCACTTGGAAAGCCACTGCACTGCTTTTAAAGGAGAAGCAAAATGCAATGGATCACATTTGCTGACAGCCATGGGGATGGGGGAAGGGACTGAGAGTGTGTCACATGAGAATGTGTGAAGGAAAAGCAGAAGAGATAAATAAGAGAGCTGGCAAATAAAAAAGAGGTCCTCAAGTGTCTGGAAGGTAGTCATATTGAAGAGCCTTGTTGGTGGAGGACAGAAAGAGAGTGCAAAGACCACTGGGTGATGGCTAACCGGACCAGCCTAGAGCGCAACCTGCTGGCAGTCACAGTGGGACATGAGGTGGTGAGTTGGCTTCCCCTAGAGATGTTCGCACCCAGGGCTGTTGGAGAAGAGACCTCTACCTGGCATGAAAAGGAGGGCATGTTGTCTCAAAGGATCTCTGTTGAATTCGAATGCCTGGGCACATGAGTATGTTTTCGTGCCATGCCCCCTTCATGCTAACACTTCCTTGGGGATGCCGACCCATGATGGAGTGCATCTGCTCATAGTTTTCAAACTTTGGAGCATCCAGCATTCTCCTTTAAGTGACCTGTGGGAATCTATGGAGATGCAGATTTCCCCAGCATCACAGAAGGAGCCAGGGCTTTGGGGTCTGGCAGATCTGGGTTTGAATTTCCCCTGGGCCACTCTGGCTGTAAGATCTCAAACAAGTCACATTTGGCATCATCAACCCCTGGTGCAGACCCTGGGCAGGCACTAGGGATTCCAGTGCGTGCAGCAAGAGACATGGTTCTTGCCCTCAGGAAGCTTACTGCTCTGGTCTGTCTCCTGTTCTGTAAAGCGGGAATAATTTCTCCTGTCCTGCAGTGTGTTTGTGGAATATGTCGGAATCTCAGAGTTGGTTCCCTTTCCATTCTTTTCCTTGCAAGGAGCACAAAACTATAGTCATTCACAGGAAACCACGGATACTCAGAAACCCTCATGGGCCCTTGTGTGAAATCTGTCCCCCTCTTTCCTTTCAAAAAGGTTGCTGAACATCAGGCCTGCCTGTCACTGCTTCCTAAATGGCTGGCCTTCCTCTGTGGCTGCAGCTCCACTCAGGCCACCCATTCACTGACTTTCCCCTGAAGGCTCTAAGGGACTTTCCCTTGGAGACACTATACACAATTTGGTGACACGTTGATGGCAGATGTGGGACGGCCACTCTTTCTTAGCAAGCAGGACTCCCTCATTTTGGTGGTCCTGGGTCTTGATCCTGCAGAGTTCTCAATGTTTGGGCTGGGTGAGAAGTCGGCCAGTTTCAGAATTCACTTATCAGCTGGAAACAAGTGGCTCTTCCTACCCATCTTTCAAGGTTCAGCCCAAACACCTCCCCCTCTGGAAGCATTGCCTGGTTTCTCCCCTTCCCCTAAACATTCTGTGCCGCATAACCAAGGACCGTCAAGGATTGGTCTCATTTCCTGTGTGTTCCCACTTTACAGAACAGGAGACAGATCAGAACAGTAGCTCCCTGAGGGCAGGAACAGTGTCTGTTGCCGCATGCTCTGGAACCCCGTGTCTGCCCAGGCTGTGCGCCAGGAGCTGACTCTGTCTCCCAACTACAGTATAAATCCTCAAGGGCAAGACCAGGTCCTCTGATTCTCTGAATCCATCAGAATGTTTAGCTCCATTCTGGGGAGATAGTAGATGCCCAATAAAAGCTTGCTATTGGATTCTTATCCAAGCTTCTCACAAATCCCTTTTTAAAGTCAAGAGCAGAAAGACTAAACATTTATTCATTCAACCAGCATATTTTGCAAAATTCTCAAATCTATGATTCACAAACTAAAAGGTACTCAGCAGCAGGTCTCACGTGGCCAGCCCAGTATTTTTCTGTTTTTGTTTTTAATTAGTGCAAATATTTTTAAAAACAGGATACTTTATACAGAACTCTGGATTTCTAGGCTGTCTTAAATACCCAGCTGAAACTGAGCGGTGGTGCCCCCTTTAGATGGGCCAGCCTTCTTCAAGTCAGGGCAGTGCTCACCTGGCTTCGCTCCTGTGGGTTACTGTCAGCCTCCATCGGCATTTGAGTTCATAATCCATGGCTTATTCATTTAAAAGCTACTGACATCAATAGGAATCTCACAGAACAGTGAACTCAGAGACACCTGATTTCCTTGCTTTATTTCTTGACCCACTGTAGGATGTGCCAACACCCTCCAGCTCAAGATTCTTTCTGCCCCCATGCACCCTAATGCCCATTGAAGGTGTCTGCATCTCCTGTCAGTCCTACTGATGGCTCCATTGGCAGCAGGCTGAGTGTCCTTGCCCCAGAACTTTTGGGGAGTGCTAAGGTGGGCAGGTGTGTTCCCAGGCAGGGCATGGCTACAGATTGGGCCCATAGGGCCCCAGCAGCTGCTGTCCATGTGTCGCTTCCCAGGCAGAGGGAGGGCATCTGCAGAGACCACCCACTCAAGGGCCGGGGTGCCTCTCCAGAATCTCCTTTCAAAGACACCCTGGGAAGAGACCCTCGGCTTGCCCCGCTGCAGTGTCCTGAGGTTGCCCAGGCTTTCAGGGCAGTCGGGACCCTCCCAAGGTCCTGTTTCATGCCCTCTGCAGGCCTAGATTTCAAAGCTGTCAATTCACTCCTCCTTTCCCTCCTGCCCGCCTCCCGCCCGCTTCTCCTCCCCAACATTCTTTGCTTCTTGTTTATATTGCAGAAAACATCTGCGAGACTAAATGACTGAGATGAAAGATCTTGGCAAAGAGCTATTTTTCTTTGCTTGGCTTAAAGGGGGACAGATGAAGACTTTAGCCTCATCCTCGCCTTCCCCAGCGTGACTCCCTCCCCCAGCTTCCAAAGAGGAGAGAAATGGGATCTGAATGAAGACAGACCAGAAGGTGGCCCAGCCGGCCCCAAGGCCTCAACTCCCCAGGCAGGGGAGATTGTTTTTCCTGTGGAACAGGGTGGCCTGGAGGAAAAGTCTCCGTGGGTGGAGAGGAGGGGTGCAGATTAGCATGCTTCTGCAGGGCTTTCCCCACTGGCTCTGCACAGCCTTTCCCCCAGCACTGCCCACTCTCTGCCCTCCCTCCAGGCCACACGGTCACCCCTGCCAGCAGCAGACCTTTGTCTTGGGCTTGGTGGCATGTTATGGAGGAGCGACCATCCCGCCAGCCTTTCCTCCCTCCTGCCCCTCTCTCCTGAGAAGTTGTGTTGTGCAGTGACATCCTGGGCTGTATAGCCTCTCTCCTACTCCAGGGAGCTGTGTGGCTTTAGACAAGTTAATAACTTCTTGGGTCCTCAGTTTCTCCCTTTGTAAACTGGGGATAAATATACCTGCTTCACAGAGTTGTAGTGAGGATGAAATGATGTAACAATGCGTGCTCCACACAAAACCAGGCACTTAATAAATGGTGATGATAATGGTGTTGATGATCAGGAGGATGAGGATGATGATGATCTGGTGGGGTGTGGGGCGGAAGGCAGGGAGAACCCTGAGGCAGAGTCTCTAGGTGACTTTCGCTAGGTGACTGAACCTCCATCTTTCCCTCTGTGGTTGGAGTGTAGTTCACTCCGTCCTCTTCCTTGTGGAGGGATTGTGAAGTAGGGCTGAGTGATTACACTTGGTGTAGATGAGATGAAGGGGTGATGGGGAAACCAAGCTTCACTATCCTTGGCACTGTGAGGGCCGTTTTCCTCTGTGATTCTTGGCTGCCCTGGCACTTGCCAGCTCTCTTGCCTGGCCATTGTCACCAGGGGGCAGGGGCCAGTGGCCCTCATCATCTGGATGAGCCCCTGTTGCTGTGCACCATGAGGACAGGTCTGTCAGTGCTTCCCAGGGCTGAGTGTCCTGGGCCCCAGATTCTCGGTCCGGGCAGCCCCCACTGACATGGCACCAGTAGCACCAAGGTTTCCAGGGTGGCTGGCTCAGAGGCTCCCACAGAGCAAGGCCAGGGATGTGGCTGTCCTCAGAGAGCAGCTGGGGAGCTTTCCCCACCCCAGCTCACCCGCCAACCCGGCCCAGAGCTCCCTCTTTTTCGTGGTCCCTGGTGCTCCTGTTGGAGTTGTGCAGTGGCCATGCGCTTCTTGGCAAGGGCAGGGCCAGATCTTAGGAAGACCTCAGTGCCTGGGCCAAGGCCAGGAGCTGTCATTCAGGCAAATAATGAGCAGATTCTTACCAGGTGGGACAGGTAAGTTCTGATTCAGGTGTAGGAGGAAAAAAGTCAGCTCATGGGCAGCAGCTTAGGAGCAAAACAGCTGGCGGCTGAGCTCCAGGGCAGGAGATGTCCTTTTAGCCCATCTTTGTCCAGCCTGGGTCCACCAGGCTCACCAAATGAATCTAGGGATGTCTGTTTATGAAGCATGAAGCTGGTGAGCACAGAGCAGAAGGTCCAAGCCTGACAACCTGTCCCGGCACTTCTGGGCCTGCTCTGTCAAATCCTCCACACACTAAGGAGAAACAACCTTTTCCCGCCTGCAGGCTTCCTTCAGTACACACATAGGAAGAAAAAGCCTGGATCAATCTAGCCCTCCTAGACACAGACGCCTGAAGCCCCCAGACTGATCTCTGCAGGGGCCAAGGCAGCAGTCCTAATAGCTCCTATGAGCTGGACCCTGGGGCTTGGCGCCCCACCATGCTCGCTTAGTATATTATTCAGCTCTACATTTAGTGATGGGGAGGCCAGTGCAGTGGCTCACACCTGTAATCACAGCACTTCGGGAAGCCAAGGTGGGAGGATTGCTTGAAGCCAGGAGGTCGAGACCAGTCTGGGCAATATAGTGAGATCCTGTCTTTACAAAAAAATTCTGTTAAATGATGGGGAAACTGAGTCTCAAGAGGTCAAGCAGCATGCCCCAGCCATGAAGTGCTAAGTTTCAGCTGCAGTGTCAGGATTTGAACCTGGATCTCTGTGGCTCCAAAGCCTCAGCGTTCCCCCCACCGCTAGACCTACAATGTCCAATATGGATATCACTAGCCACATGTGGCTATTTAAACTTAGGTAAAGGTTCTGTTTCTCAGCCACACCAGCTCCATCTCAGTGCTCAATAGTCACATGTGGCTAGTGGCTGTCCTATTGGACAGTACAACTCTAGAACATTCCATCTTTGTAGAAAGTTCTATGTAGAAAGTCAAAGGCAGCACTATGACTAGGTTGTACCGAGGCTCTTTCCTGTTTTAACCAGGCTGCTTCAACCCTTTTATTCAGCTGCAAACTCATCTAGTCTCTGACATACACTCTGTCCCCTCTCCCTGTCTATCCTCAAAGAGAGGGTGGTAGTTCTTGATCCCGCACAGTGAATGGGAACAGTGTGGAGCAGAGGGGACAAGTGACCCATGGGGGCTGGGAGCCAGGAGCTCAGCCCGGTCCTCCCTGCCATGCTGCAACTTCCTTGCTATGTCTGTGCAGAATTGGGGCCTGGCTGGTCCTCTCAGGGGTGGGGGGCCTGGGGGCCTAACTCAGTCACCCGCCCAGGCAGGCCTAAAGGTCACACTGCCGGCCTGCGGTCGCCTTTTCGATTACCAGATCCGCTAAATAGGACCCTGAGAGCGAGCTCTGGGCCAGAGTGCAGGAGAAAGGGGCTCTGTGTGGGAGTCCCGGAGCTGCTCTGCACCCCGTACAGAGGCCAGCTCTGTGTAGCACTGCCCAGAGAGGCCGGGTGGGGTGGCAAGCTCTGGCAGCACACAGCAGCCTCCCTGTTCTGATATCGGCTCCTGCATGTTAGGCCTCAGTCCTCAGTTACCCCATCGAGAAAAAGGGGAGAAGAATCTGAGAACTGGACAAAGGTTTTGTATTTTGGGATTCTGTGCACAAATCTTACTTGAGTTTCTCAGCTGCCCTAGGAGGTAGGCAGGATACCTGTAGTCATCTCTGTGGGTGGGCTGAGATGACCAGGCTCAAAGAGAACCCTGCCCCAGATTGCCCAGCTAGATGGCAGCAGAGGAGGAGGCTGCCTGCTGCCAGGTGAGCAGGGTCCAGGCTTTTCAAAGTCACTGACAGTGCTCAAATCTGGTTTTGCCCAGCCCGAGTCCCTTGTACATGGTGCTGTCAATGCCTGCCATTCCTGTGGGTTCTCCTGGCTCCTGGAGGACAGGGACTGTGTTCTGCTCCTTGCTAAAAGCCAGCACCTGGACCATGCCTGGCTCTTAGAAAGCCCTCAGCAGATATCAGATGGATGGATGAATGGCTGTGGCTGAATATGGGCAGAATGCTTGGGACAGCAGTGTCACCTGGCTCCTGTCTGCTGTGAGGCAGTTACCTGTCTCAGAGAAAATAGGGAGATGGTAGAGGCTGGGAAATTACAGTCTCAATTTCCTCCTTAACCAGCCACTAGCAACAGAGAGAAAAGACCCCGCTGATCTGTAAGATGGAAGCTGGTGCTCCTCAGGTCCCACCTCTTAGGGCCGGTTTCCAGCTCCTCCCTGCCCTCTTGGCCATGGCTGCTGGAAGCCAGAGGCCCACTCTGGGGCTGACTTCCGAGATGTGTGCCAGAGTGCCCCGCGGGTGGGCGTCCCTGGCAGGCCCTGGCTGGGCGGAGGCTGTAACTGGAGCAAGAGCTGTGTGTCAGAGGGTACATGGCTGCACAAGAAGACCTCAGCCAGGATGAAGTAAATCTGCCCATCTCCCCCACACACCTGCCCTCTCCCCTGACCTGAGCAGGTTTGCAATTCATCCACCGTCCTCAGATGCTGTTGCTGCTATCAGATGATGAAAATGGAGATTCATCTTGAAGAAAGAAAGAAGTAGCTCGCTTCCCCCACACCCCCAGTCTATTTGAGCCCCTCCCCTCCCCCATCACCATGTGTTCCTGAAACCTGGGGCTGTTCCAAGTCCTAAATGGGCTGGAAAGTATAACCCTGAGCAGCTGTGAACCTGCTCAGGCTGCCGTGGCCCGGGGTGAATCAGAAACCAAGAGATAGGCTAGCTAACAATGCAGCCCCTTGTTCCTGCGTTGAGAGAGAGAGATCACCATCAGCACCGGGCTCCTGAGAGTGGGGGCAGCGAGCTGGCACACACACACACACACACACACACACACACACACACACTCACCATTTGCCTCCTGGCACAACCCACTCACCTAGCCCACCCAGTGTAAGGTGTTACATAGCAGGCCTGAGACCATCATGACTGCCTGGTGGGGCCAGCCTCTCTCTAAGGTGTCTTCATCCCAGCCTCCTACTCTCTCCTTTCACTCTAACTTACCTGGGAAGGCAGGGAGGGAGCTGGAGGGGAGGGCTTGCATGAAGCCAAATGGAGTGGGATTGTCTTGAGGTTTTCCATTGGGCTGGGGAGTGTGAAGGGCAGTGGGATGCATGGCCAAAGGGGGTTCTTGGAGCCTGAGAGGGTTTGGGAAAGTCTGTTTACAGGAACCAGACACCCTGAAAAAAAACTTGCAGGCAAGTTTCGAAGCAGGCCTGGTCATGGAGCTGGCAGCCACTCAAGGCCGCGGTAGAGTTGGGGGCCTTCCTATCAGGCCTGATTACAACCGCTCACGATCCTCGCCAACTGCAGGCAGGAAGTGCCAAGCACCCATGGGGGTCTAAACCACCCACAGAAACAGCCCTGTTCACACGCACCACATCCTGGGAGATGGGGCGGGGAGTTCTCTTCCCATCACAAATGGAGAAACTGAGGCTCAGGGCCATCTGCCTGCCAGGCACTGACAGCGACAAAATTAGCAGCTCATGTCCTTAATGCAATTCCTAAAGGGGGTAGGGGGTTCTGTCCACCAGACATCTCCCATGAGCCTGATCTAAAAGCAAACCAGGAGGGATGAGCAGAAACATACCCTCACGTAAAGGTGACCCTACAGCCTCATCTTCCCAGACAAGGTGGGCACAGCCCAAACTCCAGAATGCTTCTGGGATAGAAAAAAGCCTTAATGCCAAGACAGACCCACCAGGATTCCATCAGCTCTGTAGCGCTGGGTTTATTCCCTGTCTTCATCTCCACTCAGACATCCTGCACGTTCTGCCTCAGAAAGAGCTTCCAAATCCTGCCCCTTCTGTTCCCTTCCCAAGCACCAATGCCTTCATTCAAGCCCCCATCATCTCTTCCTGGAGTGTGATCAGAGCTCCCTCTCTTCGTCATGCCATCATGCCAACAGTCATGCTCCCAGCTTACAAATCTTCTTGCTTTCCCTAACTCTCAGGATCAAGTGCAAGCATCCGAGTCACACAAGGCCCTTTAGACACTGGGGCCAGCCCCAATTCATCCTCATCTCCTTTTGTTCCTACCCAGTAGCTGCCACGTCAGGCAACTAACTTGCTCTGTGATACCCTTGTGCCTTTGCACGTGCTGTTTCTCTGCCAAGAATATCCTCTCTCCAGCATAGTCTCTACGTGGAAAAATCACACCCATCCTTCAGAATTCAACTCCAGTGCCCTCTATGCATGGGCCTGTGTTCCTGTCTCCATGGTAGGGCTTCTTTGAGCTGTAATGACCATTTGCATATCTGTCTATCTCATCAGACCAGTGGTTCTCAAATTGGGGTGATTTTGGCTCCAAGAGACATTTGGCAATGGCTGCAGACATTTTTGGTTGTCACAATTTGTGTGTGGGGTGGTGCTACTGGCATCTTGTGGGTGGAGGCCAGGGATGCTGCTAGACATCCTACAATACACAGGGCCATCCACACAGTTATGTGGCCCCAGATGTGAGCTGTACTGAGGTTGAGAAACCCTGGACTAGTCTGTGTGTCTCTTGAGGCAAAGTCTTATTTGTATATCCACGGCTAGGTCTAAAGAGGTGTCCTGTATCTGTTTTTTGTTTTGTTTTTTTGAAAGACAGGGTCTTGTTATGTTGCCCAGGCTGGGGTGCCATGCTCATAGTGCGCTATTCCCAGTCATGCTCATAGTATGCTGCAGTCTCCAACTCCTGGCCTCAAGGCATCCTCCAGTCTCAGCCTCCTGAGTAGCTGAAACTACAGGCATGCACCAGGGCACCCAGCTTTCAATAGCTGCTTTTTGAATAAATAAATGAGCAGACTGATTGAATAGTTATATACTCTCCACCTGCGGGATGTGGGTCACCGTGAGCCCACCAAGTTAGAACTTAAGAAAGTTGACTAATACTGAGTGAACAAGCATATTGACAAGGATAGAATACAACATGCATGTGAATCAAATGCTTTGCTTTCAGTGAAGCAAAGGACCAGCCTATTATCAGAGTGGATCTCAAGTTAGGTATGAACACACATCATTACTGTAGCACTTCTTTTTAAATTAGTGGCCTGTGATTAAGAAGTATCAGTAAATTGCTCCACTATGCTCACAAAGCAGATGTCAAACCCTTAGCAGGACAGAGGACTCAAGGCCTGGCCCTACTTCCTACAGGGGATATGGCCAACTTGGAGATGGTACAGAGACAGTCCATGCAGATGATAAAAGCTCTGGATACCTAGGCCCATGGAAGGAAGGCAAAAGGAATTGGTATCATTTAACTTCAAGACAGTAATGACTTGGAGGAGGTCCTAATAGATATTTTCCAGTAACACAGGAGGTGATTAGATGGAAGGAGTGGCCAGTCACTCTTTGGCGTCCAGGATCCAAGAAGAAACAGATGAGGAGGAAGGAGGATAAACAACTTCTGGACAAAGCGAGTAAGTGAAGGTTGGGCAAGAACCCACAGCACGCATGGCCGAGGGTCCTAGAGGATGCTGCACCTCTGCCTCTTCTCTAGATGGGATCCCTTCCCCACAGCCAGTGCTGTTAGAGGGCTGGGGAGGGGGCCGTCCAGGCTTCAGGCCTTGCTTTTAGAACTTTCCTTTGAGCTGGAAAAACAGAAAAGACCTGGGGAGACTGGGAGGCAGAGAGCAGGAGTATCAGGGAGAAAGCAAGGGTGAGAAAGGAGAAAGGACAGCAAGAGCAAGAGGCGGCTGGAAAGACACCAGGAGAATGTCGGGGCTGCATGGCCTCGGCATCTGGAGCGCAGACTGCGGGCTATATTTAGATTGCCATGACTTGCAATAATTTGTGCAAGGGGGGAAGAAAGGAAAATGTGAAGTTGGCGTCGTGTTGGGAGGGAATGAATTATAAGAAAGGAACGGCCCGATAGAGGTGAGCTGTTCCTGAGGCCTCAACCCTTGGTCTCTAGGAAAGAGCTTTGAGCAGTGCAGGCCGTCAGGAGTGACTGATAGTGTTTACTGAGCCTAATCCAACTCATGCCCCCATTCTCAGATGTGTCCTGTGCTCTCCACCAAGAATGTGGGGCGCTGGGCATGCCAGGCAGCCTGTCTACCGCAGCATCAAGACGGTTCCGGGATGATTCAGGGTCCTTGCTGGAGAAGTGAGGGCCCAGGCAGAAGCTCTGGAGTGGGGCTCAGGGCTTACGTGAGCAGCACTCTGTAAATTCTAGGAATTTGTATACATTGCCGAGGCCTCTCCAGCTGGATTATAAATAGAGGATTAGTTCAAAGGCAGGCAGCCTTTTAAAGAGACAATGCCAAGCGAAACCTACAACCAAATACAGTCAAACCTTCTTCAGCCACTGTTTGCTTCGTCCAAATAGCATATAAGTCACAGCAACGCCATTTCCCTGGCTGACAAGGTTCCCTGATGTCCTTTAAGAAGTGGTCTAGAGGGTTCGCCTTCAGCTGGATAGCAAAACCTCAGTTATCCAGAACAAAACCCATCCTTCTGGATAGTGGAGCTTTCCTTTTAAACATCACATGTGGCCGGGCATGGTGGCTCACGCCTGTAATCTCAGCACTTTAGGAGGCCAAGGCAGGCAGATTACTTGAGTTTGAGACCAGCCTGGGCAACATGGCAAAATCTTGTCTTTACATAAAAATACAAAAATTAGCAGGCATGGAGGCACACGCCTGTAGTCCCAGCTACTTGGGAGGTTGAGGTGGGAGGACCACCTGAGCCTGGGGAGCAGAGGTTGCAGTGAGCCATGATTGCTCCATTGCACTCCAGCATGGGTGATAGAGTGAGACCTTATCTCAAAATAAAACAAAATAAACATCGCATGTAAACATTTCATCATTTTGCTTGGAAGTTTTTCTTAAAACAGTCATATGCTTACCAGGTTTTAAAATAAAATATACTGATCTTAATTTCACATTTCTGTTCTACTTAGGGTCATATTTAGAAACTTCAGTTACTGTGCCGTTAACCCAGTAGTGCCCAAACCTTTGAGATATGTGTTGCCATTTGTATCTCTTCATATTGCTATGCTTTTGAGGTTCTTGGGTCTACTTTGTATCATTTTCTGATCTCTTCCTGTGGCAGTGGTTACTTTTCCCTGTTGTGAGGGAGAATGCTATTTTGTTCATACCTGTAGCAATTTCTTTTAGTCTGTTCTGGGTTGAGAAACCAGATATGCAAACGTGCCAAAATTCTGTGCAAACAAAAAGTAAATAGGTTGTAACGAACCTCGCTTTTCCTATTTCAAGAGGATTCATCCAGGCTTTCTTAAAGGGTGATAGGCCATCCAGCCCCCTGAGAAGCCAGTTGTTTTGAATTAGATGCTACTTTAAACACAACAATGTGGGCCTCTGTAGATAACGTTGGCTGCTTAGACATTTCTTAGCTCATCCCCAGGTTCTGGTCTGATTTTAGATAGTGAGGTGTCTGAGTAGCTTTGTTTGGGGTAGATAGATCCTCACTCTAATTTGAAGTCTAAGCTCTCAAAGCCCTTGCATTTAAGGAAATTGAGTTTTCTGCCCACCTGTGTGTGAGGCTGGTACTGTGATTAAACCCAGCACAGGTAAAAGACCACAGACAATCACCCTGCCCGCTTGTTCATTAATGTCCAATTTTCTGTGTTCTGTAAGATGCTGGGGATTCTAGGCAGGATGCTGAGCAGAAGAGTCACATGTAGGATTAAGGAATGAAAAGTCAGTCACTCAGAGGGCACTGGTTTGTGAGTTAGTTCAGAGATGTAGGTAGAAATTGAATATTCAAAATGGATGAAAATAGGTCAAGCCAGTCCAGGAGGGTGCAGAGGTCCTTCGGTAGTTTTTAGCATCTTCTTAAGCAGGGAAAATCTTTCTGTGGTCAATCAGAATTAGCGCTTTGTAAATCCCTCAAATAGCTAACCACCCATCAGCAAAGATCAGACATTTCTGATGGAGAAATTAGGCTCTGCGGGGGGAGTGACTTTAGAGTCTCCCAGACCAATGGGCCAAGAGGTGGCTCTCAGGAGCCCCGCAGCCCAGGCCGCCACCATAGTGAGGCAGCCCTTGGTCAGCCTGTCTTAAGGCAGAAGGAGTCTCACCTTATTTCAAAGGATGTCCTGAGAAGTGTTATTACATCTTACTCCTGTATAAAGGGCTCAGGGTCTGACTGATTTTGTGCTCATATCAGTATCAGGTTAAAAGACAGTTGGTCTCTTTGCTGAAGGTGTTCATCATGGCCAATCTGCTCCCCCAGTGATTGGAGGAAATCTGCCCCATACAGCCCTGTCTGAGAGCACATGACTCACCTCCCCTCTTCACACATGACTGGACCAGGGGTGGGCACTTGACCCAAGGGTGACCCATCTATTGGCTAACCAATGATGACCAATGATTGATGTGGCTTGGCACAAAAAGCCAAGGTTAAGTAAGATAAATACATCGTTTCAGGGGAACCTAGACTTGAAAATGGAAAGACTGGGCTAATGGCCAATGGACACTTAGGCTGAAAAGTCATGCAAGGTATGGCGTGGGGCCATGATGTCCATCTGTGCGCTGATCTTACAGAGAAGTGGAAACTGAGAGTACAAAGTGGGGAGTGGAGAATGGGGCAGAGGCTCAGAGAGAGAATGCTTAGAACATAAAGCCCCCAGGAGATGCCCAAGGTCCTGATAGCGTGTCTATTCCTGTGAGTCTCAGTTACCCCTGTGTTCCTAGCTGTGAATTTCTGTGAGCTCGCTTGGGTGGGTCTCTGTTCCTTGAAACAAAAAGAGCTTTGCCCAAGACTGTCACAATCAGTATAAAGCAAGCTGCTCAACCACGAGACGCTCAGAGCTCGGAGCTTGGAGCTGGGAGCTCAATCCATTTTAGTGTGTCCTAATGTGCCCAAAGAATCCCATTTCTGTAACTTTTCCCCAGAGGACCCATTTTAAAACGTTTTAATTCTTTCTCTCATCACTCCAAAAGATCTCCACCTCTTCATGTTCCATTGCTATGACATGCGAGGGTTGCCTCTGGAGACAGCCAGGATTGTGCACACTGGACTCCTGGTCATCAGTCCTAGGACTGCACTCTGCTTGATTTCTAACAACAGAGCTGCCCTGCTGACTGACACGTAGATCTGCTTCTCCCATAACTTGATACTCCCCACAGGGTCATCGCCATCACAAAATGTCAGTGCAGGAAGAGGCTTGCTGAGCATCTGGCCCAACACTGTCATTTTAGTAATGAGGAAATTGAGTCCCAAGGAGGCTACATAACTTACTCCAAGTCAGGAAAAGTTGAATAACTTGTTTTTCCCTCTGTGTGTGTGTGTGTAGGTTTGTATGCTTTTACCATTATTGAGCTTTGTCCCACTAGTTTAAAAATTCTTCGTTAAGCTTCAGAGGGCATTTTGAATTCTGTATATTTAAATTCAAATGAGTGTGCAGATGTTGCACAGAATTCTGCATGTGCCCAAGGTAGAATGAACCCACAAATATCCCACTAATACTTATCTTTTATACGACTGGTCTCCAAAGTAGGGTGTGTGCAAGTTGATTTATTGGGGTAAGGGGAAAAGATGAGAATGTCTTTTTTACCATAACAAATTAAAAGTTTAAAGGATGAGATACAAAATAGACATTCTAATCTCTTCCTCTTACCTCAATAAATCAACTTGCACACACCCTACTTTGGAGACCAGCCATATAAAAGCTAAGTATTAGTGGGATATTTGTGGGTTCATTCTACTTTGAGCATGTACAGAGTTTTGTGCAACATCTGCACATTCATTTCTCACACACACGTGTTTGAATTTCTCACTTTCATATATATATATTTATATATATATATGCTCAATTTTTAAAAAACTAATCAGAGTGGCTGGGTGCAGTGGCTCATGCCTATAATCCCAGCACTTTGGGAGGCCGAGGCGGGTGGATCCCCTAAGGTCGGGAGTTCGAGGCCAGCCTGATCAACATGGAGAAACCCCGTCTCTACTAAAAATACAAAATTAGCCAGGAATGGTGGCGCATGCCTGTCATTCCAGCTACTCAGGAGGCTGAGGCAGGAGAATCGCTTGAACCTGGAGGCAGAGGTTGCGGTGAGCCAAGATTGCGCCATTGCACTCCAGCATGGGCAACAACAACAACAACAAATTAATCAGTCAATCAAGGCTTTAACATGTATTTCAAGTTTAGAATTGCTGTTCACAAAAGCACCATATAATGTGGTGAGGACCGTGTGTATTCATCTTAATTCTGCCTCATGTAGTCCCACTATGTTAGTAGTACTTGTACTTCAAAATGCAAAACTCATAAAGAATGATACAATAACCTTAATAGGCTCTAAAACTATATTTAATAAAACTAATCAAGTATTTCCTGACTTAAAAAAAAACCTCTTAGAAAAATAAGAAGAGACTATTACTTTTTAAATACAAAAATACCTCTGTCTTAAACCAAAAGCTAAGAAATTCTTAATGGCACAAAATAGGAGGCATTCTGGTTAGAGACAAAACAAGGGTGTCAGCTATCACTTTTATTACATAGTTTTATGATGTAACAATTATTTTGAAGTTTTCGCCAATGCAATAAGACATGCAGTAGCAATAAAAGGTAAAAGTTCTGGAGAAGATCTGAATAAAATTAGTAGAATAGATTAATATAAGACAATGAAAAAATCAACAGGTGAAGCAAATTATGTCAGTGTCCTCCAGTGATCTGAGGATGAATAAATGAAGTTCTTTTATATTTAGAATTCTAATGCTGGAAGAAATCTTTATTTTTATTTTAATTTTTCCTTTAATCTCAGCTAAGTCTGCCAAGAAATCTTACATATATATCTGACCCACAGAAGATGCTCAATAAATATTTGTTGAATACATGGATGAATTATAAAATAGCCTCATTGTATAGTTAATATAGCAAGACCCAGACAGATTAAATGACAAAGAAGCTCACTTTTAAGGAAAATAGATTTTTCTTTACGTATAAGGCTAAAGTGGCATCACAAGTCGTTGTGAAGGAAGAGATTTTATTCATCAAATATAGCTGAAGCAAATTAGAGATCTGAAGAAAAGAAATAATTTAGAAACTCATTGAACACCATTTCCAAAGACACTCCATGTAGTTTAGACAGTTAAATGTAGAAAACACTAAAAATAATCAACACAGATTTCTTGAAGCAAATACAGGTGAATCTAAGTAAGAAGGGGCTGTGGACTAAAAGCAATGGAAGAATCATGAAAGACCTAGAGATTAGAATACATAAGATGATCAAATGCCTTTACTTTGGCAAATAATATAGGCCAAATTAAAAGTCAGACAACAAGCTGGGAGAAATATTTGCAACAAAATGTGAAGGCCACAAAGCTAATATCCTTTAAGAGTTCTTATGGATTGACAAGAAACACAAAAAGATAAATGAGGCAAGGACAGACACGTAGTTTACATAAAGGGAAATACAAAAGACCAACCTTTGGAATGAAAGGTCAGTTTCATCCACAGTCAAAACTTTATAAATGATCATTTCCCACCTATCAAAGAAGCGAACTTTTGTTTATTCTTAAATGAAATAACTGAAAGCTGCCACTTTTGTGAGAAAACAGGCATTCTTACTTACTGTTAGTGGAGAGAAACTGGCACTAGTTTACAGAAAAGCCCATTGGCCAGATGCATCCAGAACCTTGAAAATGTTCATCAACTTTAACTCATTAATTTCACTTCTGGGAATAGTACATATGGTTGGATTGCTAGATTTGGCAAACAAAGAAAAAAGATGCCTAGCAAACTTTGAATTTCAGGTATATGATGAATATTGTTTCAGAATAAATTTGTCCCGGGGAATATTTTGAGTGTACTGACACTAACAAATTATTCATTGTTTATTTGAAATCTAAATTTAACTGGACATCCTGTATTTTATCTAGCAATCCTTGCCTATGTAAATAACCTAAAATGCAGCAGAAATTTATGCACAAATTCTTTGTTGCAATTTTACTTATAATAGCAAAAATATTGAAAAAAAAAATCCTAAATTTCCAACAATAGAGGAATTGGGGGAGGAATGTGTGTCTGGAGAGTTTTTAATGACAGTGCTTGCAATATAATGTAAACTTAAAAAACCAAGCAAGCATCTTACACCCATTAGGATGACTATCATTAAAAAAAGGAGAAAATAACAAGTGTTGGTAAGAATGTAGAGACATCAAAACTGTTGTACACTATTGGTGGGAATGTAAAATGGTACAGCCATTGTGGAAAACAGTATGGCAGTTTTCCAAAACACTAAAAATAGAATTACCGTATTAGAATCCAGCAATTCCACTTCTGGGTACATACCCAAAATAACTGAAAGCAAGGTCTTGAAGAAATTTTTGTATACCCATGTTCATAGCAACATTAATCATAATAGCTAAAATGGGAAAGCAACCTAACTGTCTGTCGATGAACGAATGGATAAACACAATGCAGTATATACACACAACAGAATATACCGCATTCCTTAAAAATGAAGGAAATTCTAGTACATGCTACGACATGCTTGAACTTTAAGGACATTATGCTAAGTAAAATAAGCCAATTGCTAAAAGACAAATGCTATATGATTCCACTCACGAGATACTTAGAGTAGTCAAAATCACACAGACGGAATGTAGAATGGTGGTTGCCAGGGGCTTGGGAGAGGTGAGAACAGGGAATTAGTGTTTAATGGGTACAGAATTTCAGGTTGGAAAGATCAAAATGCTCTAGCGATGGATGGTGGTGATGGTTGCACAATAATATGAATGTACTTAGTACCACTGAAGACTACACTTAAAAATAGTTTAGGTGGTGAATTTTGTGTTATGTGTATTTTAACACAGTAAAAAAATGAAACAAACCAACCAACTGAGTAGGGTCAAAGTTATAATCTCAAGTATATAAAACAACATGTGCAGGAGAGTAACTTACAAAACGCTAACAGTGGTTCTTCCTGAGTACTGATATTATAGGTTATTTTTATTCTCTTCTTTATATAGTTCTGTGTCATCTAAATTCTCTGTGATGAGTGTATAAGACTTTTGTGGGGATGAAGTTAATTAACAACAAAAAAAAGCAAACGACAAACCAATGCCTGATCAAAACCTGCACTATTGACATTTGATGACATACATAGGAGAGGCCAGACTAATCTGTGAGGTGAGATTGAAAACAGAGCAGAGCTGCCACTTCTCACATATTCCTGATCTTTAGGCAGAGATTCAGGAAGGAGAATAATGTTCAGTGTGGTTTTTGGGCTTCAAAAAGCAACAGTGGGAATTTGGACCCTGTTTCTAGGCAGAGCCCCAGGAAGGCATTCAGGCCTTTGAGAAAAGATGCTGCAGATGGTCGTTAGATGGTCTCACAGAGTCCTGTGTGCCTCAGGGGGCTTGAAAGCCACTGATGGATTCCAGGGTCCCTCAGAGGGGCAGAGGAGTGGCAGAAAGAGGTAGAGCCTGTGGCCATGTGACTAGGAACAGGACTTACAGCAAGAGTCAGGGGCCACTGCCTGGGCACCAGAAAGGGGGCAGACACCATGGCCCTACACAGCCCTCCTTGATCCCTGAGGCCATAGGGGCAGCTTCATGTCTGAGCTCATTGTATGAATTAGATGAACTCACTACTGAGCTCAGTAGGTGCTCATTGTATGAATTAGATGAGCAAGTAAATGCTCGTTGCAGGAATTAGGATGCCAGCAATGCCAAGGTCAAGCCTAAAACAAGGAGAATAATTCCTTATTGCACAGAGTGGGAGGGAAACAATGGAGGCAGTAAGTGGGGAGCATGAAGCAGGTTGTAGCAGAGTGCCCCAACAACAAAGGGAAAGGCAGGTGACAGCAACTGGGGAAGGCAAAGCCCAAAGCGGAATCTGAGAGATGATAGCTTACTGGTTCCAGTGCCTTCTCCCATCCAGAGAGAGGCCCCACCCCCTTTTCATGACCACTCCTCTCTCCTGGGAACATGCAAAACTCTGTCAAAGGGGAAGCTGGGATCTGATGTTGTAGTGTTTGAGGAGGGGTGGATGGTCTTCCCAGACCTCCTAAAAAGAGGAAAACACAAGGAGCTGCTCTGATTTCCTGGCACATGTTTAGCATTAATATTATTTTAAGTGAGTTATATGTTCTGAATATATCTATCCATTTATCAGAGGAGTAGGATAAAACCAAGTAATAAAAAGCAGGGAGGAGGAATTTTATCTTGGATCTATGACTGCTCTTTTCTCCCCTCTGAAATAAGGAGTAGAATGGTTTAGCTAAAGCATTTGCTTATTTTAGAGGGCTCTTTATCCCCCCACCACTCCCATCCTCCTCTGGTCTCCTTAAATGACTGAGTGGATCAAGAAACAAGACCCAACTATATGTTGTCTATGAGAAATCTACTTTAAATATAAAAGCACACATAGATTAAAAGTAAATGAATGGATAAAGACATACCATGCTAACACTAATCAAAATAAAACAGGAGTAGCTATATTAATTTTAGGAAGAGCAGGCTTCAAACCAAGGAAAGTTATCAGGGATAAGAGGGGCATCCCATAATGATTTAGGGGTCAGTCCTCCAATAAGATATACTACTTCTTAACTTGTATGCACCCACCAACAGAGTGTCCAAATGTGTGAGGCAAAAACTGGTAGAACTTCAAGGAGAAACAGATGAATCCACTATTACAGTTAAAAACTTCAATACCCCTCTGTCAGAAATGGACAGATCCAGCAGGCAGAAAATTAGTAGCAACATTATTGAACTCAACAACACCAGCAATCAACTAAATTTAATAGAAGTCTAAAGACTACTTTATGCAATAACAGAATACACATTCTTCTCAAGCACATATGGAACATTCACCAAGAAAGACCATGGGCCATGAAACACACCCAAACATATTTAAAATAATAGAAATCATACAATGTCTTCTCTCAAACTACAATGGAATTAAACTAGAAATAGTCTGATAGCTGGAAAATCCCCAAATACTTGGAGATTAAGCCACACACTTATAAATAACATATGGGTCAAAGAAGAAATCTTAGGAGAAATTTAAAAATACTTGGATTTAAGTGGAAATGAAAATATAATTTAACAAAATTTGTGGGATGCAGCAAAAGCAGGCCTTAGGGGAAATTTATAGCACTGAGTGCATACATTAGAAGAAAGATCTAAAATCAATCACCTAAGCTTCCATCTGGGAAACTAGAAAAAGAAGAGCAAATTAAATCCCAAGTAAGCAGAAGAAAAGAAATAATACAAATCAAAGGAAAAATCAATGAAATTGCAAACAGGAAATCAATAAAGAAAAATGAATAAAACCAAAAGCTGGTCCTTTGAAAACATCAATAAGATCAATAAACCTTTAATCAGGCTAAGAAAAGAGAGAGGACTAATATCTAAGTTATTAATAACAGAAATGAAAGAGGGAACATCACTACAGATCCCATGGACATTAAAAGGATAATGAAGAAATAATGCTATGAACAACTCTATGTCCACAAATTTTGATAACCTAGATGAAGTAGACTCATTCCTTAAAGGATACAGTCTGGCAAAACTCATACAAGAAGAAATAGACAATCTGAATAGGTCTATATCTATTAAAGAAATTGAATCAATAATTAATAGCCTCCCAAAATAGAAAGCACCAGGCCCAGATGGGCTCATTGGTGAGTTTTATCAAATATTTAAGGAAGAAATTATACCAATTTGCTATAATCTCTTTCAGAAGATAGAAGCAGAGGGCATACCTCCTAACTCATTCCATGAGGCCAGGATTACCCTAATAACAAAACCGGACAAAGACATTACAAGAAAAGAAAATTACATACCAATTATCTCTTACAAACATAGATGTAAAAATCCTCAACAAAATATTAGCAAATTCAATCTAACAATGTATAAAAAGAAGTATACACTATGATCAAATGGGATTTACCTCAGGTATGCAATGCTGGTTCATCATTCCAAAATCAGGTAATGTAATCCATCACATTAACAGGCTAAAAAAAAAAAAAATCCCAACCAGGCATGGTGGCTCACACCTATAATCCCAGCAATTCAGGAAGCCAATGCAGGAGGATCACTTGAACCCAGGAGTTGGAGACAAGCTTGGGCAACATAGTGAAACCCTGTCTCCATATTTTTTTTAAATCACATGATCATATCAATAGATATGATTCTATTGAGTGGATCAAGAAAAAGCATTTGACAAAATCCAACACCCATTCATGATAAAAAATTCTCAGTAAACTAGAAATAGAGGGGAATTTCCTCAACATGATAAAGAATATCTACAAAAAATCTACAGCTAACATCTTAATGGTGAGAAATGCAAAGCTTTTCCACTAAGATCAGGAAGAAAGCAAGGATTTCCCCATTATAGTTTTTCAACATCATACTAGAAGTCCTAAATAATGCAATAAGACAAGAAAAGGAAATAAAAAGTGTTCAGATTCAGAAGGAAGAAAGAAAACTTTGTTGTAAATGACATGAACATCCATGTAGAAAATCCAAAAGGATTAACTTCTTAAGCTCCTGGGACTTCAAGCAATTATAGTAGGGTTGCAGGATACAAAGTTAGTATAAAAATGTCAGTTACTTTCCTATATATCAACAGTGAACAATTGGAATTTGAAATTAAATCCTGTAGGACAGGGCTGGCATATGGTACACATGCAACACACGGTAGACATGAGTACAATCTCTGCAGACCTTCATCATCTTTTATCTGAACTGTGTCTTGGGCCTCCTTTCCTCTAGTCTTTCCTTAAATAATTATCCGAATAGCAACCAAGGTGAACTCATTAGAAAGATGAGTTCAAATATGACTATTATCAGTCTCTTGCTTAAAACTCTTCCAGGGCTCCTCGTTGCCCACAGGGTAAAGACCATTAACACAATGGATAACGTTTCAAAATTCAGGATCCTGGCTACCTTTTCCACTGCACCTCCTGCCACTTCTGCTTTAACTTTATGGTTAGAGACATTAAACTGTGAGATTCCCAGCTCAGCCATTTCCCAGCACCCACCCCAACATACACTTAGATGAAATGGGCCAATTCCTTAAAGGATGCAATCTGGAAAAACTCACAAGAAGTCCAGTTGCTGTTCATTGCTACACATTGCTGCTTCTTTGGTATTTTCTTAGTTGTGGAATACTTCAGCCTATCCCTTGGTGAACTCTTCTTCTCCACTATAAGTCACCTCCTCCAACAAACTAGGGCTGAGTCTCCCTCTTCTAAAAATACCACTATCATTGCATTTATCACGCTATGTTTTAAGGGTGTGCTTCTTCTGTGTCTTCAGCCCTACCAGAGCATAAGCTTCTTGAGAGCAGGAATTTTGGTTCCTTTGAGTCCCCAACACCTAGTAAGGCACCTGGCCCTCAGTAGATATACAATAAATGTTTCTTACATGAATTACTATGTACTGGCACCGAGCTAAGCACCTTACAAAGTGGATTACTCCTAACTGTTTCAATGAAATGGAAAAATAGCTACCAGTCTGCCCATTTAATAGATGAGGAAACCAAGGCTCCCAGTGATTAAGGTGTTTGCTATAGGTCGACATGGTTATTCCTGGATTCCAGATCTTCTGACTCGAAAGCCCATATTCACATTGCTGCACCACAGAGAGTCCCTGGAAAGGGGTCCCTTCTGGGGCCACTTTGGGTGTTTGGAGGTAAAGCTAATTCATCACACATGCCTAATGCATGGATGTGCTTACGGAAAGTATTAGGGAATCATTGCTGGCTGCTTCCCAAAGCCTTAAAACCTGGGCCGGGCATGGTGGCTCACTCCTATAATCCCAGCACTTTGGGAGGCTGAGGCGGGTGGATCACTTGAGGTCAGGAGTTCGAGACCAGCCTGGCCAAAGTGGTGAAACCCCACCTCCACTAAAAATACAAAAATTAGCTGGGGGTGGTGGTGCATGCCTGTAATCCCAGCTACTCAGCAGGCCTCTAATCCCAGCTACTCAGGAGAATCACGTGAACCCGGGAGATGGAGGCAGCAGTGAGCCGAGATTGCACCACTGCACTCCAGCCTAGACAACAAAGCGAGACTCTGACACAAAAACAAAACAAAACAAAACAAAAAAAAACAAAACAAAACAAAACCCTGGCTCTGCCCACCTCTCCCACAGGCCTTATGGCAGCCAGAGCGAAGGTTCTTTCTCAGTACACTCCTCCTCAAAGTGTCTGCAGCGCTTTTTCCCTCTGTTCCCTCAAGCTGCCTTATTTTGCTTTGGATCTCTGGCTTCTCTTCCTCCTAATTCCTAAACATAGACGCTCTGCCTGCTTCCTCCCTTTTCATTCCTATTGCTGACATATTCCTTTAGATCACAGTCCTTGTCCCTGTTCTGTGGCAGAGATGACCCCCAGATATGTGTAGCCCACCACGGACTACCCATCAGCCACCCTTGCATGCGGGAGGGACCAGGTGACTGAGTTCTGGCTGGTGGAATGCCTGGCTCATAAAAGCCTCCTGCCAGATCTTCCATATTCTCCTGGGCAACATGAATGTCAATTCCAGGCTGACCCTGGAGCCACATGTTGAAGACAGTAGAGCCCCCCTCACTCAGGATTCTTGAATGACTCCAGAAGCAAAGCCCTACTCCTCAGCCCTGTGCCAAATTAGCTTTATGTGAGCAAGAAACAAATCTCTATTGTTTTACACAGCTGAGATTCTGGAGTCTGTTACAGCAGCTAGCATTGCCTTACCTAACTCAGACCCCTTGCTGACCTTTGTGTTCTTGGGCTCTCCCCTCCCCCAAGGAAGCTCCACCCTACACCTCATTGCCAAGTTAGCCTTTCTTCAGTCTACCTGGGGTTGCTGCCTTCCCCCTCAACTCTTCAGTGCCTCCCCTTTACCTCTAGACTGAAGGACAAGACCTCCAAGAACTAACCCCCTTGCTCTCACATTCTTGCACTTCTGTCAAATCTGATGAGTTTGAGTACCCGACATGCGTCCTGTCCACTCCTGTCTCTGCTTCCTGTTGTTTTCTCTCCAGCTCCATATGAAACCCTTCCTTCTCTGAGATGGGCTGTTCAGGTCCCCCAGCCACACAGAATGGCCCCTCTGAAAACTCACAGCCCTCTGCTTGTGCGTCACGTGGAACTGATCAGTTGCGCTGCACTGCAGTGCTGCGCAGGTTTGCTCGGCACCCTTTTCCTCCCACTGGACCGTCGGCTCTCTGAGCACAAGCCTGGGTCTTACTTGTCCCCGACTGGGCCAGGCAGATCCCAGGTACAAAGTGGAGGCCAGCTCCCCTCCCCCATCACCCAGCAACCCTTGATCTTTCTTCCTTGATGGTGAGGCCAGGGGACTGCGGAGTGTACACAACCAGCTCATCCATCTCCCTCCTCCCAGCACATTCAGAAGGCTAACTGTGTGACCTTTTCCATCTGTGGATTCCTCTCCCTCTCTCTCTTTTTCTTTCTCTTAAAAACAGGGTCTTGGAGCTTGCTTGGAAGCCTGGCCTGGCTCGCAAGAAGTTGGCTGCTCAGTTATATTTAGGCTAGCAGGGACATCAATCTAAAGCTCTTTAAAAATAAAGTTCTGTTTCAGCCGGATCCCCAAGAACGTCCCCACCCACTCTTAATAAGAAGCTCATTTGCCTCCTCCAGTCCCCCAGTCTCAATTACAGACCCTTCACGTGGCCTACACATGTGTGAACGTGTGAGTTAGGATGTCAGCTCACAGTTGCCCTCCTTGACCCAGTTCAAAAAAGGATTTCTCTCCTCTTCCAGGCCTTCCTTCACTGGCCTTCTCTCCTTTCTCTCCCGAGGGACACGGTGACTTTGAGGGCTGTTACCTCTGCAAACTAGCCAGGAGAAAACCTGTGACTGAAGAAACTGTCTCCTCCAAAGTTGCTGGGCCCTGCCCTTCACAGGGCAATGTTCCCGGCTATGGTAAGAAGCAAAGAGAAGACAAAGACCAAAGCCTGACGCAGAAGGTGAGGTTTGCAGTTGTGCTAAAATGTGCTGTGGGGGCCTCTAAATGAGTGGTCCCAGCAGGCTGCCTGTGTGTGCAAGTGTGTGTGTTTGTGTGTGTGTGTATGTGAAGAGGTCCTCATGAACGCCTGGCCGACCCTTCCTACTCCTGAACTCGGCCGCCACAGCCCTGGTTCTTTTCCATCCCCACTGATGAAACGCTTCTTTATGTCTTATTCACATCCTGTCTTGACTACCACAATTGTCTCCTCGCCGGGCCCACATGTCTCTCATCACCAATGGGATCCAAATGTTGCTGACAAAATAATCTTGCTGCCTTTGTGCTGCAATCACATTCCCTCACTTCTGCAAATTCTTCTCCGTCTCCCCATTGCTAGAGGAATCACATACAAAGACCACCATCTCTCTCTGCCTCTCCTACCAGCTTGTTCTCATCCTCTGGCTGTTTCTAAGCTCACAGATCTTTCAGGCCTGCCCAGGATGGCTGGAACAAACTCCTCATGCTATTTATTCAGTCAGCAAATGTTTACGAAGGCCGAGTGAGGTGGCTCATGCTTGCAATCCCAGAAATTTGAGAAGCTAAAGTGGGAGGATCGCTTGAGGCCAGGAGTTCAAGACCAGCCTGGACAACATAGCAAGAGCCCATCTCTACACAAAATAAAAAAATTAGCCAGATGTGATGGCCATGGTTATAGTCCCAGCTACTCTGGAGGCTGAGGTGGGAGGATCACTTGAGGCCAGGAGTTTGAGGCTGCAGTGAGCTATGATTGCACCACTGCACTTGCACTGTAGCCTGAGCAATGGAGCAAGACCCTGTCTGAAAAAAAAAAAAAGAGTTTGTTAAGAGTGACAGGCACTCTTTCTAGGCACTGGGGAAGTAGCAAGAAACAAAACTGAAGACAGCAGTCAACAAATAAAAACAAAATAGAATGTCAAGAATTGTAAGTGCTCTGAAGAAAATCAAAGCAGAGAGAGGGGCTAGAGAGCACCTATTCCACAAGGTGGTCAATGAAGGGCTCTCCCAAGAGGCCTGGAACCTACTTCCCCACCTTCCCTCATGCGGGGCTTGGGGCCGCCGTCCTCCTGTTTTGCCAGAGGACTCCCCTCCCAGTCTGCTCTTGTATGTGTATATCTTGATTTGAAGATCAGGGAGGTGCTGGGCATGTCTGCTTCAGCAGGAGACCTGTTACATTATTAACTCATTCAAGACTCACTAGGACTGGGAGACATCAAGCACATATACAACCCCTCAAACACAAACTCTGTTCTTTTCCAATTCCTGGTCCAGAACACAAATGGCCATTTACATATGGATTTTTTTTTTTTTCAGACTCAGTCTCACTCTGTTGCTCAGGCTGGAGTGCAGTGGCACAATCTCAGCTCACTGCAACCTCCGCCTCCTGGGTTCAAGCGATTCTTCTGCCTCAGCCTTCCGAGTAGCTGGGACTACAGGTGCCTGCCACCATGCCCAGCTAAATTTTGTATTTTTAGTAGAGACATGGTTTCACCATGTTGGCCAGGCTGGTCTCGAACTCCTGACCTCAAATGATCCACCCACCTCAGCCTCCCAGTGTGTTGAGATTACACGCGTGAGCCACCACGCCCAGCCTTAAATATGGTATCTGATTGACTAGTGAACACTTATCTGAGTGTCGTGTCAAAGTCTGAATTGTGTCTCCTCTTCCCTGGAATCAGGGGTGTCTACTGGCAGTGGTCACCCAAAGCTGACTCTGTCTACCCCAGCCGGGCCTCCCCTTCTTCAGACAAAGTACAGTGGATCCATGACATGGATGCTTGGTGACAATCAGCATTAGCTTCACTTTTAAACAGTCCATGGGAAAAAGCACCCAGGGCTGGAGGCCTCAATGGACAATTTTATTAGCAGGTGAAATGACTGCCATTAAATTAGTAGCAATTACAATTGCTATCACTTAAAAAAAAATTCTGCGTCCTGTGTGTTTTCCTTCCTGGGAGGGGAAAGGCAAGGAGAGGTAGAAAGATGATGGCTAGATCTCCACTTAGACTCAGAGCAAAGTTGTAAATTGCTCTTCTTCTCAAAGGGTCTCTCTCTAGCAGCCAGCTCAACTATGCCCATCAGAGTTTGTCCTTGCCCTAGGTTCTTAGTGTAGTCTGTCTAGATCTGCCCTATCTAATACAATAGCCACTAGCCCAGGGGCAATTGAGCATTTGAAATGTGGCTAGTCAGAATCAATATATACTGTAAGTATATAGTACACTCTGGATATTGAAGACTAAGTACAAAGAAGTGAAGGTGAAATATCTCACAAATAATTTTTATATTGGTAACAAGTTAAAATATTTTGGAGTTTAATAAAATACAATATATGTTAATTATATTAAATAACTGATATAAATTAGATTTCAAATAAAGTATATCCTTAAAATTAATTTCATCTGTTTATTTTTACAGATGTGTGGCTATCAGAAAATTTAAAATGACACGTGTAGCTTGCATTTGTGGCTTGCATTACATTTCTATTGAAAATCGCTGAGTTAGCATCACATCTCTGGTTTTTTAAAACATAGTTTAAAGCAGTTCCATTTTGCTCACTAGAAATTTTACACAGAGCATCCTCCACTATATAAAGCAGGTAAAAGTGGAGCTGCCCAGGTTGAAGGGGGTGGATATTTGAGGGAAAAGGAAGTTGGGGGTGCATGGCATGGGGCTGAGGAGCCCCATCCATTAGCAGGAGACTGTTAGGCTCATCTATTATTGGATCGGATCACCCATTCATTTGAAATTGAGGGGGGGATACTCAGAGGCCCCCATTCAATCACTCTAAGTGGAATCTGATCATTATCTTGGGATAAACATTCCAAATGGAAGGTGAGTGCTGGAAGATAAGGAAGATAAGGAAACCATATGGCCCTGTCACCGGAGGCTCCCAGAGTCTTATTTTTGAAAGGATCAATGCATCCAAAGGGGGATCATCATAGTTCCGTTTCTTGAGGCAGAGGCCCCAGAGCCTCATTTAGGGATGTGAACTGTCCCAGTCAGAAAGGACTAGGATTCAGGATGCATTCCTCTACCCTCTACCTTTTCCTTCTCTCTCATACTCTGTCCATCTCCCTTCACACCAAAGCCCCTCAAGCTGGTGTAAATGGATCCCCAATCTCTAAACTATACTCAGCATCCCAGGCCTACGGAATTGGGGTCCTGGATCTCCTTCTCCCTTCATCTAGCACCATTTCCAGAGGCTCCACCTCCGTCTCACCCCCACCCCATTACTGGCTGACCAGTGGTGGCCGCCAAGGTGGTGTACAGGGGAGAGGCATTTTCCAGGCAGGGGTGGGAGGGTTTCGGTGGCTCTGTAGGGACTGTGGAGCCAGTGGCAGGCTGCGAATCCCAGCCATTGGGGGAGGGCAGGTAATATGAGCCCTAGAGAAAGGGATCTGGGGCTAAGGGGAGTGGGAGGCGAAGGCGACGGGCTTTTGAGCACGTTCTCTCCTCCCCACATCACAAGGCACTTCATCCTTCATTCCTCTGGCATTGCCGTTCTTGCACAGCTGTTCTCTGACCCACAACTGGAGACTGTTGAAGACATTCGGTTTAGGTAAAAAAATGGATGCTCTAAGCAGAGGGGGTGACTTTGGGATGGTGTACTAGTAATCATTGATAACAGTAATAATACAAAGAATAACCAGTATGTATTGAGGGCTCATTCTGTGCCAGCGCTTACCTTAATTACCTTGTTGAATCCTCAGTAACTCTATGAGGTAGGTGCCATTTTACCCAGGAGGAAACTGAGGCTCAGAGAGGCTAAGTAACTTGCCCAAGTTTGCACAGTTAGGAAGAGTTGACGGCAGGAGTCCAACTCAAGAGGCTGTACCTTGGAGCTCAGGTTCTTGATGCAGACAGGAGGCCAGAACTTGCTTATTCCTGTCAAACTTCAGCAGTCTTGGTCAGTGACAAGCAACTGGAAGACAGTTGCCAAACTGTCTCTGTGTGCATTTTGGATGGGCCCAAGGTAACTTGGGCAGTTGCTTCTGGCTACCACCCAAGTGAGCCTGAGCTGTGCTCTAATACCTCACTTGCTGGAACAATCCAAGCCCACTGTTGTCCAAACAGCCCTGGCCAAAAAGAGGCCACTCCCTTACCTCTGTCCTCCAGGACGGTCACATCTTAGGGCGAGGTAGGAACAACAATGGGTGTGTGTGGGTGGGGGTAGCCCCACGAGCTCCAGCCCAGAGGCTTCCCCGCTTCAGGATCGCCCTGGCTGGTGGCCTGGGTTTCGGGCTTTTCTGTGCTCTGAGCACATCTAAACATTTGGAGAAAAACAAGAAAGCGAACAATAGACTCTTGTGGGCTGGAGAACAGAGCTAACTTCCCCCAGGGACTAGAGCACTGTTCATAAACTGCCCCAGCTGCACTCTCACGGTCAGGATGTCACTGGAGCCTTGCTGAATTACAGCCTTGTCCTCTCCCGGGGCGGGCTGTGGACTCCTGTTATACATCGTGGGGGGAATGCGAATGCAGTGGGGGAGCCAGCCGTTTGGGGGAAGGCGTATTCTCCTGCTTGAATTTTAGGAAATCATAAAAAATATGCATCCGAGCCTTGGCGTTATAGCTCTGCCAAATCATCCCCTGACAGACATGTCCTGATCACAGCTGTTTGCCTCACAGGAAAAGAATCAGGTTTCTGTCAAGTGGACTCTGGGCACAGCCCCAGAGAGTTTCATGGGTCCCAAGGACCTGGAGAGTCTGTGGAACTAACTTGTGTGGAGAGTAGTTTAGCCAGGAGGCAATGGCATTGGTGTCCTCAAAAAGGGGCCCAGGGCTGGGTGTGGTGGCTCATGTCTATAATCCCAGCACTTCAGCACATTGGGAGACCAAGACAGGAGGATCACTTGAGTCCATGTGTTCAAGACCAGCCTGGGCAAGATGGTGAGAATCCCTCTCTACAAAAAAAAAAAAAAAAAAAAAAAAGATAAAAAGAAAAGAAAAAATTAGCTGGGCATGGTGGTGTGCGCTTACAGTCCCAGCTACTCAGGAGGCTGGGGTGGGAGGATCACTTGAGCCTGGGTGGTCAAGGTTGCAGTGAGCTGTGATTGTACCACTGCACTCCAGCCTGGGCAACAGAGCAAGGCCCTGACTGTAAAAAATAAAGACCCACTGGTCATTGTGCTGAGTAGGGTGGGCATGGTGGGCCAACGGTGGGTTTCTTGGAGCTGGCTCCCCTCAGGCTTTTTGGACAGTTGCTTCCCATCGTCACAGCCAAGGGCAGCAGGGGCATGGTGTGTTAGGTCAAGAACAAGTTGGTGAGTGGACGGGTGCAAAACAGAGCTCAGACACCCTCCTCATTCATAGCTGGCCTGGTGGTGCCAACCAGGCCCCGTCAGGCTAAATCCCTCAATCCGGAGCTCCCGGCTTCCATCCCCAGGACCCTAGACAACTTGTGAGGGATGTCCCTGTCTGGATGGCATCCCTGGAAAAGGCTGCAGTGTTTCTAAAGAGGCTGTTCAGACATCACATCACAGTCCCAGACGGCCGAGCGGCTCCTGTGCTCACTTGGCCACTCTCCCTGAGAAACACTTTGGATCAGAGAGTGCTTCTAGGTTGTTTTTGCCTGAAGGAAGTGGTAAGAATTCAGCAAGCACCCCACAGCTGAAGGAAAAGTCAGCGGCTTTACTTACTGAAAGTATCAGTAAAGAACCCCCCGGAGGATGTGAGGCTCCAGACACTAGATGGGCAAGAAGGCTCCAGATGAGGGGGCCTTGGAGGCAAAGAGAGTGGAATTTAGAAACAAGTGGTTTGGCTTCTGGAGAAGAAAGATCAAGAGTTTCTTGGTGTCTAAAAGGTTTAAAATGGCTGTGCTAGGTCATGCCTGGTGCATGATCCAAAGGCAAAGGTCAATAGCGTTTTGCTGAAGAGGTCTTCCTGAGAATGCAGCATTCCTTCCTGGCCTGCTTCACTTAGCAAACCCTCACTGAAGGCTCCTTGGATGCAGAGGATCGAAAGATGAACAAGAAATTTCACCTTCAAACTCCCCCAGGCCAGCCAGTGACAGTTACACAGTGTGGACAGAGCAAGAATATGAGGTGGATGGCCAGCACGCAGCACATACACAGACACTGGAACCTGGGGAGGCAGGAGCCTGAGTGGCATCTTCAAGGGTGAGCCAGAGCTGGCCAGGCAGCCAAGGAGGTAGGACAGACACTCCCAGCAGAGGGAACAGACCGTGCAAAGGCTGCCAGTGACAGCATGGCCCCCAGGGAGAGCTGGGACAGTGGTAAAGGGACGAGTGCCCAAGCAGGAAAAGGTGCACCTTATACTCTTTGCTTTTAACTCCCTAAATTTTCTATATGCCGGGCACACGGGAGATTCAAAACCTTGTGGCATGAGGGCCTCTCTTGAGTCAAGTTCCATCCATTCTAGCACATTAACTAAAGGCCTGTCCCCGGCTTCTGAGCTGTAGTGACTCCCCAAGGGATCAGTCTCCAGGCCACTCCCTCCTCCCATACCCTAATACTGTCCTGAAAACCCTCTGGTCCACCATGCCAGAGGCAAGCAGTACACTTGCATGTTATGAGGGATGGTTCTGTTCCCAGGAAGTGAAACAATATTATCACTGTATTTTCCTGATTTCTGGTCTCATAGTGTCTCCCCAACCCAGTCCTGGAAAACTGCTATTAAATCAATGCAGCTTTAGAATTGAGGGAATCCGGTAAATCCCAACTATACCCGCCTTTTAGACACAATCTTTGACCATATACGTCCAGAATTTCATATATGCTCCCTAATTGTATTCTTTTTTTTCACAGTTGGACACATAGTTGACAGGCTTAACTCCCGTGAGCATTTGATTGAGGCTAAATAATCCCACTTTCAGCGTGCCTAATGATTTCCATCTCTGTCTCAATTATATGAGTTCTGTGAGACCTGCCCTTCTTATCATGAGAATCAGCACTTCATTTTTCCATTTCCACTTATTATTATAAAATAATAGGGCCAAAATGCCAGAAAATATTCAAATACTTGCACAAACACTGCTGAACAGTCCAAAGGTGACGCTGTTGAAATGGAGTTGTTGGCCAGCAGGCAGCATTACCATGTGATGGCTTTGAAATGTTCCTTCATCTGCCAGCCTGGGAGAGCTTGAAACCAGGGGTTGGTTCAAGGGGTTGGAATGGTGGTGGTGGCATGGGTCAATGTAGAACATATGAAAAAAAGGATGTGCCAGTAAAAGTTACCGGCCGAAGGTTGTCTAGAACAATCCCACCCTCTGAAGCTCAGGGGGTATAAATCCTGGCACCTCCTGCCCAGATGGGCAGGCACTGCTATAGGATGAGGCTGCTGGTGAAGGTTTCTCTCCAAGCTGCTGGTATTGCATCACAAATGTGCTGAAGTAAACCTTCCAACGTCTCCAAGTCCGGAGATGCATGGGGGGTGGGGTAGGGACTGCCATGCTATTTTATAGCTGGGGAGATTCTGCATACTCATCAGGGAGGGAGGTCAAGTTCTAGGTCACACCTTCCCAGATGTGGCTCCAGGCTGACCTGCTGCAGGGGGACTAGTCAGGGAGAAAGAGCGGGCTGCTGTCATCTACAGAGATAGGGGGTTTACTGGCCAACAGAGTGGTGAAAGGACACTTAGTGTTGCTTGAAGAAATTCCTGCGGAGGCTCAAGAGTGCCTGGAAACAAACACGCAGGATTTCTCTGCCACTTAGCAACCCAGGCAGCGGAACGTGACTTATGTCTCTAAGCTTGTAGTGAGCACAGTCCTGGCAAGCTCAGCATTCCTAGGGGCTGTACTGAGAAGAGACTCCCTCTCCTCAAAGCTACCTGAATACCAAAAACCTTTCCCCAAAACTTCTTACTGTGGAGTCAGAATCCTCCCTGATGTGGTAAGAATTTTGTGAGAAGTGGTAGGAAACCTGGTCTTTTAGTTCATGACTAGCACGTTAGAAGGGACCAAATCCGGTCATAGGGACAGGAGACTTGGCCTCCAGGCTCGCCTCTGCCCTGTCTTTCTGAATGGCTCTGGACAAGTTCCTTCGTTTGCAAAGTAAGACTGTTGGTCTATGACGGATTAGCTTTAACACTCAAGTATTAGAATATTGGTGAAATGTAACAATATGTGAAATGTGAAAATTATAAAGTATGATTAAAAATAAATATCTTAGGAGGTAGGTATGCATTTTGCAGCTGGGAAATGTAAGTCCGACCCTGGGATTTATAACAAACTACCACAGAGGGAGGACTCCTGGGCTCCCATTCAGGCCTCAAACAGGCATTACAAAACGATAAAGCTATTTGCTTCTGAATCCAAACCTCCCAAGCCAGGTCCTCCTTCACCTGCCCTGGATGGAAGGGTGGCAATTTCCCTTCAAGATGCTGAGGGTATGAAAGCTTTGTTCGCAAGCTGGGGTATGAACACCTCCTTTTTAAGATTAAACACAAGACCAAGCACACACTTTTCAGAGCTGCTAAGGCCCACATTTTGTGTTTAGCTTTGGGTTTCCAAGACCCAATGTGAAATGCAGTGCTTTCTCTACCTTTAAAGAAGAAAATGGGAAAGAGAGGTGGGTTTTGGGGTTCTTATTTTGCAAACCCCCTGGAGACAATGCAAAAACTCCTCTGTAGCAGCAGGTAAACACCTGAGCTGGGAAGGAAAGCTACCTGGTAGTCCCAATGAATGCCAGCAAGACAAGGGCAGGGAAGAGGCAGGGCAGCTTCCCTGCCAGCTGAAGGCTTACTTTTGTTTGAACCATGTTCCACCCTCAGGAGGGAGGGGCAAAACCAAGACGGGCGTGATTTTCCCGAGGGGCCATTGCTAAAATGAAGTCGGGCATCGCGCAGGGCTGGAAGCTGTGGCTGCAGGAAGCCAGGGGTGACGGCCTTCCTGCAGCGTCTCTCGAGCCCCGAACTTGCGGGAAGAAAGGATTCCCCCCTTCCACCCCGTTCGGGTTGGTTTGCGCTGGAATGCCACGCTTTTCAAAGTGTCTGAGTGATAGGCACTTTCTAAATATGTACAGCGATGGCCTGATAAGCAACTAAGCGTCTGGCTTCGCGGGTTCATGCCCGAGGCTGTGCGGCCGGGAGAGGGTGGGGGCTCAGCTGAAACCTCGGCTCCTCCTTACAGGCCTGGTTTGGAAACAGTCTGTTCACTGCTGGGGTCCCCACTTTCCAATTTTTACTTTTGAGATTGGAAGAAGAAGACAAGAAACACCTCCTCACCCCCTACCCTCTGCCTCCACGCCCGCGACTCAGCCCAGGTGACCCAAACGGCTGAGTCAACTTGGCGCAACCGGAGCGTCCCCATCGCGCCGGCCGCCCCCAGCCCCCTTTGCCCCTCGCTTGGCCCCACAATGCGTCCTTGTGCCGCGCCTGCCGTCAGGCCGGGGATTTGGCGCAGGGATGGGGGGAATATTCGTCAGATATTTAAAACAGAGCCGAGAGAACAAAGCAGGCCTTTGTGCAGCAAGGCGGCCTGGGAGCTGGGAGCCGCCGGCCCCCGAGCACTGTGCTGGGCGAGGAGAATGCGCATGCGCGCGGCGACCTGGGAGCTCGGGTTCCGGGCCGGCTTTTACCCCCGGCAAGCGGGGCGCTGCGTTAACCCCTTCCCATCCCGCGCCCCGGGGCGGCCCGAGGCAGAAGCTGGCTCTAGTCTGCTGGCTGCTGCATGTTTAGCTGAAAAAAGAAATAGTCATCTTCCATGTTTCTATAGGACACACAGCTCAAGATAAAATGATACACCACTCGAGAACCCAAATTTTCAATGACTGGAAAGACTGGGACACTTGGGTCATGTAAAAATCAAGACACTTGGAAGATACGCCATCTTCGGATACTAGAAGAAGATGGAACCTTTTGATAGGTGTGGGCTTCTTCCGGCTTGTTTTTGCTGGGTGAACGGCTCTTTCATTTTTCTGTTCACTGTCACTTGGAATTTGGAAGACATACTGGTTGTTGTCAAGAGCCTGGCTTTTGTTTTGGGTTGTGTGGCTGACTGGATGGTGTTTATTTATTTAAAAAAATAACTAATGAGCTAAATACAAGTGAAGTATGCATGGTACAAAGATGAGATTGTGTCATGAACCAAGAAATGTATAATTAATGAAATTTTATGCAGAAGAAGGAAAGAAAGAAGAGGAAATTAGTAGCTATTTAAATACATTGTGTTGTTGGGGAAGGAGATAAGGTTTCTCAAGTAGGGTGGACTAGGAGTGAGTTGGGGGGAGGTGGCATGTGCAAAGTACCCCAGTTCTGCTTTATATGGACAGTGATTACACCCCATAGTTAATGGGGACTGGCAGACAGAGGCTGAGGGAAGCCAACGGCAGGCTTAGAAGTGAGTTATTGTGCTTGAATTATTCAGATGGGTGAGAAAGGCAGTCCCAACCAGATGATTTCACGGCCTTCCAAATGCGGCTCCTGGAGCATGTCCAGTGAGGTTAGATGGATCACCCCATCAGACAAGTCAGGGACTCAAAGGAGGTCTCGTGACTTGTATGCTAGGACTCTGCAGTAGCCCACCCTGCTGCGACTGTGGACACACATCTGAGGAATTCATGGCTTTCTTTTTCCTTCATAGCTGAATTACCTGGTGGTCACAAGAAAGCAAAGGGATTTTTATGTGACATCATCTTGGCAAGAAGCTCCCTTACCAACCTTGACCTCCAGGTCTCCATGGCAACTGCTGCTGGACATCATTGGCACCAGATTGTGTCCCTTAAAGGCCACACTGCAGCAAGGGCAGATAAACAATTTCGTGGCAACAGTCACGTAGCAATCTCATTCTTAAATGTGGGCTGGTTAGTTAGGATGATGTAAGTGGTTTTTTCCACTCTCTTCCGCATTCTGGCTTCAGAATTCTGGGTCTGGGACATAGTCAAAGAATGTACCTTGGGGTATGAGGTAAGAAAACAGGCTGGGATGGGACTTGAAGAAGTACCTTCTTCCAGACACAGGGACAGACTCTCTTTCCTTTCCCAGTTGAGAGTTCATTTTCTGTCTCGGTTCAACAAAGGCATGTTATCTTTATATAAAGGAAGCTGTAATAGACAGTCTCCAAGATGGCAGCCTTTAGTTCTTTCCCTCCTCAGATTCATGAGCTGCTTCTCACCTCTTAAATCTGATCTACCTATAGTGACTTGCTTGACCAACAGAATATGGTAGGAGCAACCTTCTGGAACTTCCAAGGCTTGGTTGTAAGAAGCTTTGCAGTATCTGCCTGGATCTCTTAGAACCTTCAATACTGGGACACTTGCTCTATAATCAGCCACCATCCTGTGAGAAGTCCAAGCCACAGAGTGAGGCCAGAAATAGTTGCTGCAGTCAAGAGCCCCAGCTGAGCTCTCAGCCAACATTCAGCATCACTGCCAACCATGTGAGTGAGTGATGGTGACCTTGGATGTCCAGCTCAGTAGAACCTTCAGATGATTTTGGCCCTAGCCATTCCAACTGCAAGACATCCTGAGTGAGCTGAGCCCAGTCAACAGAGATGTGAGAGATAACAATGCACTGTTTTGAGACACTACGTTTTAGAGTGTCTGTTGTGTAGCAGTAGGTAATTCAAGAGGAATGAAACGCTAGATGGGGTGTGGAAGATAGGAGAGGACCTCCTGATAGCTCAGCCACTTTGAAAGTCTTTATTTATCAGGGTTGTTTGCCTCTGCATCCCACCAACACCATCCCTGCTTTCTGAGCTCTGCCTGGCACACTGCACCACACAAACCTTGCACTGCTCACTAACTGTGCCATGTATATAAGCCTCCTCAGCCCGATGGTGGACACCTTGAAGGTAGGGACCTATATGATTTGATTCCTACCCTCCTTAGCACTGACAGATTTGTCAAGCTGTTCCAGTGGATAAATACGGGGGATGACTGCTGGAACAGCATCTTGAGGTGTTTACATGGCTTGGCTTCTGATCTTTGACATTTGGTAACTGATGAACAGCTATTTGGGCCCACCCAGGAGCCAGCCACACCATGGGGGAGTCTGAACCTCACCCACACTGTGGCCACTCAGGGGAAGGAGACCAGGGCCAAGAACGCAGTTGCTAACCTCCTGCTTAGATTTGCTTCTTGGGGGCAGCCCTGGAAACCCAAAGAAGAGCTAAAACTGTGTGGATGAGAGAAAACCTTCAGAACCCATTCATAGAGATACCAGGAGCAGCTGAGAACCTATCGTAGGAAGGACACATGTCCAAGACCTCCCCCAACTGCCCATCTAGGGACATGGATGTTTAAGCCATGCTAGGGTCAGAAGTGGGAACATAGGTCAGCTTGAGTAGAACCTGGTGCCTGTGCAGGAACCCTGCCTTCTGTGGGCCCAGCTACTTGGGAGGCCAAAGAGGGAGGATGGCTTGGGTCTGGGCGGTCGAGGCTGCAGTGAGCCATGTTTGCACCACTGCATTACAGCCTGGGCAACAGAGTGAGACCCCGTTTCATAAAAAATAAATAAAAATAGAAAGCCTGGTGAGCCCAGTGTCTACTCAGAGCTTAGGAGAGAGGGAGGAGAAAGGCAGGATGAGGGCAGCTTGGGAGGCGGTCCTTCATTCTGCCAATAAACATTATTTTGTGAATCAGGCCTGGCTTGAGGCACAGGGTATGCAGAAAAGTTCGAGGGAGAAAAAGTCCCTGCTCTCAGGTAAAATGCCTGGAGGAGTTGTAGCTCTGATACACATCTCACGACACGGGCAGAGCTTGGCTGACCATGGGTGTAGGGGAGATATGGCCTTCCCTCCTCGTTATATCCCAGTCCTCCAACTTTGTGAAAGTCCTGGAATTCCCATGCTATAAGGTGGTATGAGTGTGGGCACTACAGCCATATGATCTAGTCCAGGTCCCAGCTCCACCACTTATTGGCTGTGTGACCTTGGGCAAGCTACTTAAACTCTCTGAGCCTTTAGCGTCTTATCAGTAAAAATAAGAACAGTAACAGTTCTTCATCTCAGGGTTGTCTGAGGATTTCATAAGATCCTCCTGGCAAAGTGACCCCTTAGCTCCATGTGTGGCACCTGCAGGTGCTCCGGAACCGCCGGCTCCTATCCTAGGTACTCCCACGAGGCATGCGAGGGCCCTGGATATGAAATTATCTGCAAGGTCCAAGTAACTTTTGCTTAGAAAAAACAAAAGGGATGATGAGGGAAGAAGAAGTCTCACTTAGGAATGAAATTGCCTAGAGCCCTGTTTCCTGAGAGGATCACGCAGGAGTCATATGACATTGGTCTGACTTTCCTGAACTGCCCACACATGCGCTGAGTTTCAACAGCACCGAGAGCCTAGGGTGCTCTTCCTGAAACTTAGGAGAAGCTTGGGCTTCCCTCTGGCCAGACTAGAGATGGTTCCCAGGTAATTGCCTGGTCCAAGAGCCATAGAGGATTTTGAATTATGAGGGTAGGGGGATCCCAGAGTCTCAGGAAGCATTTCAGTTCCATCCCTTGACCCCACTTCATGCTCTGGCATATTGAGGGCCCGGAAGTGCTAGGAGAGCTGTGATTGGCAGGCCTCACTCCCTGCCCATCTTCCCTCTTAGTTTCCCCAGAACCATAGCCCCCTTTAGACTGGGCATATGGGCAGATACAAAGGATATCATGCTGGGGACGCATTTCTGAGAGGGGGTGACTGCCCTTGCCCCTAAGTATGAGTTGCCTTTTCCAAATATCCCTGCAATGTAAAGCGATCAGCAAAGGGGACCACAGCCCTTGGTTCTACACCCATCAAACATGCTGAAATCACGTTCTTTTCTAAGCAACACATCCACATTATGCCACCATTCAGACGAAACCAAGAGCTAATCATCCTGAGTATGAGATGTGTTCTCTGGTGAGATGCCTGGACCTCCACGGGGGAGGTTGTTCTCTTGAGAAAATGCTGACTTCCCCTCATCTTTCAGGGGTCCCCTTCCTGACCAAAAGGCTCAAGGTAAGCAAAGCTAGAGCCCAGTGTTTGGGCTACATTCCAGACTCCTGGTGTTTCCAACCCAGAGGGGTTATACTCACTGCAAATCTTACTCTCCCTAAAAGTAGTTTAACAGAAATAAGACATTTGATCTTTCCCTAGTACATCTCAGTAGTTTGATTTTACTGTCATGTGAATTCAAGACATAGAAAAATAAAACACAAAGCCCTACTGGCCCTACTGGTTTATCCATCATATTCTATTACCTTCTAAGAAGTCGGCCTTATTAGCATATCTGATCACTTGAGGAACACCTGGCTAGAATGTTTAGGTGGTAGCAAGGGAATGATTGTCTTATTTTCCTCCCCAGATGTAATTCTTTGGACTCTCAACCCAGTGTCACTACTAGCCCATATGGCACCTACGTACAAATTAGAAAAAGGCACCCCTTCCTCTTTGCGGATACAGCCATGCCAGGGCACAGCTTGGCAGGACGAGTGCAGGCTGAATTTCAGCCCCCATCTGCCTTCTATGCAGGTTGGCCTTTTGCAGTGAACAGCCTGTTCAACTATACCTGGTGGCCTTGCCTATACTCAATGTCACTAGCTCTCATTTCTCTTCTTGGAAAGGTGCGTGTTGGAGAGGGAAGGGAAAGAAGATGCTGGTTGCTGTTCATTACGGACAGGTTCCCCAAGAGTGACACCATACTGTGGGCATGTTTTGAGGTCTGGGAGAGTTTCAGGGCATTTTATAGCTGGGCCAACTTTCCCTGGGACTGAGAAGTAGGGCTTGGAAATTAAGGCAGTCCTGGGGGAGGGAACAGCTGGTCAGTCTGCCCATAATCCTGCCCAGAAACCTGACAGCAAACAGCCCTGGATTTGCTCATTTGAATGCTTTAGGGGAATTTCCAAGAGCCCTTCACCCTCTTATGAGAAAAGGAAGGTAGGTCCGTGGTGCTATTCTCCCCTTGCCTCCCGTGAGCTTCGGTCTGTGGTTAGGACATCTGGGCACAGGAAGTATTAACCTGTCTCCGCTTTCAGATCTAAATCCAATCACCTGTCAAGGGGCTTGCCTTCCTCACTTTGATGAGTTAATTTACAGAGTTCTCCATGGTGTGGTCTGGGGGTGTCAGGAGGGGGCAAGTCTAGAAGACTCCCTGCGGGATCTCAGGGGTATCGTCTTCCCCAGCTGTGACCCAGCATAAACACCTCTAAAATTGAATGAATAGCACATAGCACGTCCATAACACAAATAGACCTCAGGAGGAATCATGATATCCATTTTTTTTTTTTTTGTAAATGGATACATTAATAGACCCAGCATCAAATCCTATAAGTCACCAAGGGCTATCAGGAAATGTAGAGATATTTGTTCATTGCTCATTCATTCATTCATTCATTCATCAAACAACTGAGTGTCTACCATGTGCCAGCCCCTGTGTTAGGCTCTGGGGGTGAGGAAGTGAGTGACAGAAATGCACTCTTGCTTTTAATTTAAATTCCATCTCCTCAGAAAGGCCTTCCATGACCACCCTCTTCCCAGACTTGTGACCTCCTGAGAGCTCCCTTTTGGTAAATAGCCTCCCACTTTAATTACTTGATCCATTTTGTCTTCCCCACTAGACTCAGCTTCAGGAGGACAGAGACCATGCTTGCAGGAATCAAAATGAATCAGCACCAATCCTGGCCCAAGATGATATGGGCTGACTGAATTAGTTGTTCCTCATCGAGTATACTGGAAGTCAGAATGGCTACTCCTCCATGATGCCCCTGTGCTTAGAGCATCTGGCGTCTGTGAAGGGTCTAATCCCAAGTGAGGATTCTGCTCCTGAGAAAGCCAGGACCAGACAAATGCCAAGGACCCTCCAGCCTAAAGGCAGTGATTCTAGGACAGATGGGGCTCTGGAGGCCTGGATGGTAACAGGGTAACTGGACCTCAGGAATGGAGGCCAGGTTAGAGGCATGCTTGCCCCAGTCATTCCAGGTGCCCAGGTTCCAGGCTTATCCCTCTTTAGGAGAGAAGTAAAGACATGAAGAGAAACCCTCTGTGGGCCTGTGCTGACCCATCTGCCACCCCCAACCAGAGGCATGAGTGACATGGGAAAGGGGAGTGGCATTGGGGCTGCTTGGCCTGCCTCCTGCACCCCAAAGCTCTGGGTTCGATTACACTCATTGTCACTGTGCACAGAACCCACGTCACCACTGAGGAGATCAGCTGGGCCCTGGTTGCTGACAGCATTGTTTTATTCTTGCTAAGCCACTACATCTTGGCTCTGTTGTTATGTTTCCAATAGCAACAGAAGGAAAGACAACTTTTTCTGCTTTGGGAGCTTATTTTTTTCTCCTGTAGGAGAAAGCCCAGGGCCCCAGCCTGAAGACTTGATGTCCTTGGGGCCCCAGTGTGGCCTTAGCCCAGACCCTGGGGGCCAGTAAGGAGAAGCCCAGCTTAGCTCTGCCCCAGGGAAACAGTGGGTGGCTGAAGTCATGGAGGATCCGGGAGCCGGGAGCTATCAACTCTTCTGGAATTGGGCTCAGCTGCCCTCTTTAGTTTTGAATGGCTACAAAATATCCATGGTGGCTGTCTTGGGTAGGCCTAAAGCATAGAGAGTGGAGAAAGGAAAAGGAGAGAAAAAAGGAACTTAAGAGTAGAGTAGAAAGGAGTGGAAGAGAATGGCAAGAGAAGAAAGGTGGCTGTGGAGAAGTGCAGTGACACCATCAGCACCCTTGGGCATCACTTGGGATTTGAAGCCAAAGAGGACGACCCCGCAGGCCTGGATGAAAAATATAGAGGTTCTCTCTGGCAAGGGGCTTTTGCTTTCCGTTGAGAAGGAGCTGCCATCATGAATGGATGGATGGATGCATGGACAGGTGGGTGGGTGGATGAATGAAACAATGAGCATGGGATTCCCGGGATTTAATGAGTGATAAAGGAAGGAAAAATAAGTGAGAAGTGAGAGAATCCAGTGAGGGGGTTAAGCCATCTTAGGCAGGGATTGCCAAGGACTGGTTTGGGAGGGCCTTGCCCCGTCCCCTCCAGTCTCCATTGGCTTCCCCTGAAGTCTTTCTAAGTAAATAAACATGCAATCTAAGTGGAAAAATAGAGTGTTTACTATACAAAACGGCCTGACGAAAACCCCCTGGCTCCTGTATCAGCCAACATTCCATCCATAGGTTCTCCTTTACAGAAACTCCCGAGCTGCCACTCATCAACTACAAGGCATTGTGTCTGCTTTCTCCAAATCCCATCCCAGACCAATTGTATTCAGGCTGTGGACAGACAGGTGAGGACCTGAAACATGATTAGAGGACATAGGGAAAATAAACTTTAGATTCACTTGAGAATAGGAAGAGTTAAAGGACCTTAAGCCTTTCAGTCACTCCTACTTAGGGATTTGGGGTATTAATTAACAATAGCAAATCATTGGGTAGATTGTCTCTGCTCTCCCTTCAGTAAAAAATGTTAAGTATAGGCTTTTCTTCCTATGCCCAGTAAGAATAGTTCACTGGGGCCAGGATCAAGGGCTAGGGGTCAAAGGACTATACTCTCTAAGCCTTGAACCAATAGTGTGAGCAGCTAGTGCAGAAGTGAGCAAGGCTCTTCTTTCATGGAAGGTTCTTATCAGAAACCAGAGCTGTCTGGAGGGACACAGTGAGTCAGATTACAACAGCTACCCATGGTGGGGACAGGTCAGAAGGGGTCACGCAGAGGCTGTAGGGAAGGTTGCTATTCTTAGGCCCCTACTACCTCAGGCATCTGCTGACTCACTTGGGAATCTCTGGACTCCTGGGTAGATCCAGTCCAACAACCTGCCTAGTTCTTGGGTAAGCCTGTATTGCCTTTAATGATAATAAATAACAAGAAAATATAGACTTTTTCTCTAAAAGAAAGATGCAATATCGTGTTTAAGCCTATGCAAGAGGAAGGGTAAGGAGGTCTGATTCCCAGAGAAGCATCAATCTTACCTCAGATCTTGGAAAGACTCCTGGAAGGAAAGGGAGAGAGAGAGAGAGGCTAACCCCAGGGTAGTGGCCCTGGAGGTACTGAGCCACAACATGAGTAGGGGAAAGGTACATTATATTTGGGGCAAGGATCAAGTGAAAGTCTAGGAAAAACATCAGCCTTGGAGACTGAATAGGCTTGCCACATTAGAAGCCTCAAAAGGGGACTTAAGTGTCCCTTTGATCAAGGAGAAGACAAAAAAGGCGCACGATGCAGAAAATAACCTCCTCAGGAAGGCAAGTGGGTTTAATGGGCTTTCACAGAAAGGTGGGAGACGGTTTCATTTTCCCTTCCTTAGGACAGGGATCTGGGGATGTTTGCCCAAGAGGTTATATGTTCGTTGTGGCCTAATGTCTTTCAGAGTAGACTGTCACCAACTCTTTGACTCCTCCTGCTCATGGATTCCTTCCACCATACCTTGGGTTTCCATTTCTAAATGTGCTTCAGCCAGGGGGAGGCTGCAGTAAATGACTCTGTCTAACTTGCTTCCTTGACCTCAGGACTAACTTTTTAAAACTCATGACTTTTCCTTCTTTATTTAAAATCTCTATCTTTGAACTTTTTTTTTCTTTTTTTTTTGAGATGGAGTCTCACTCTGTCACCCAGGCCAGAGTGCAGTGGTGCGATCTCACTCACTGCAAGCTCCGCCTCCCGGGTTCACGCCATTCTCCTGCCTCAGCCTCCCGAGTAGCTGGGACTACAGGCGCCTGGCTAATTTTTTTGTATTTTTAGTAGAGACGGGGTTTCACCATGTTAGCGAGGATGGTCTCGATCTCCAGACCTCGTGATCCACCCACCGCAGCCTCCCAAAGTGCTAGGATTATAGGCGTGAGCCACCGTGCCTGGCCTTTTAACTTTTTAACTCATTCTATTGATCTGTCTTTCTAGTTAAAAAATAAAAAAATAAATCTTCTCCAGGGAGCATGTATCAGGAGGGAAAAGAGTCCCTTGTGTGTTAAGCCCTACTGGCTAGGGCTAAAACCTGAGTTGCTTGTGTGAACTTGACTTTGAGCATGATCCCCAAATGATAGTTGTCTCTATGTGAGTGGTCTTTATCTGGCCTCCTGCTCTCTTAGCACTGACTGGCTATATCTGTGGCTAAGACCTAGAGGAAAAGACTTAGGTTAGCCTGTGAAGCAGAGCAGCTGAGCTGGGAATTCTAAGAATGGGGGACAAAAGAAAAAAAAAGGTAGGGAAGGTGGAGGGGGCACTTCTTTCCTCAGGTCTGCTGCTATGGTACAGCCTCCTGAATTTGAGTTTCTCAAGTAGTCAGGGCTAGGCTCAAGTTGTCAGGGTTAGGCTAAGGGCAAACTGAGGCTAGAGTCAGTAAAGTGATCTGCCTATGGTCTTACAATTACTGGGCAGTAGATGGTTTACATTTAGAGGCAGCATCAACAACGCTGTAGTATCAGTCAGAATTCTGGTGGAAAAAAAGAGGAGAATTTAATGAAGGGATTATTTATCAAGCTATGGACAGGATTTAGGGGAACTAACAAAGGAAGGTGCAATACTTTAAGCTTAATCACACTGAAGAGGGATTACCCTCCCTAAATCCAAAGGGTCAAGAGGAAGGAATAGTTAGGAGAATCCACAGAGAGTACCTGTAAGGAGAGGGCCTCCCGGTAGGATGGTGACAGTGTAACTTTTGGTAGAGGGGCAAAAGTAATCCACAGTGATTTGACAGGAAAGGATCTAGGGGAATAAACATCCTTTCTGTCTTGTAGTTTCCTGTTTGTGTCTCTCTTTGCCTGAGCACAGCTAGAAACTAGAGGTCAACGGTGCCCCATTGATGCAGTCTAGATAAGTCAACAGGCCAAAGGGTGGCGAATGAATCTGGAGAGCAAATGTAAGATAGCCAGCCACCTGGGAACACAGATGAGATTTGTTTGTAGTAATTTCCAAAATTTTTTGCTTCTGTCTCCATTGCCATACCTGTCCCTGCATGGCTTGCAGATGCTAGAGTTTTTCTGCTGCTTCCTTATGTCTTGGAACCCCCAGCCAGGTTATCAGGTCTAGTTTCTGGGCCTGCCTGCTATCATTTACCATTTCTTTATCAAAATCTGTTCTTAAGATTTTTGCTTCTGGCCATGACAAAGCAACAGGATCCAGATTTACCCTCCCCCTGTACCCTTTGGGATTTGAAGCCAAAGAGGACGACCCCACAGACCTGGATGAAAAATATAGAGGTTGGCCTGGCCAACATGGTGAAACCCTGTCTCTACCAAAACTAGAAAATAACAAAATAAATGTACTGACGGCTTCAGATATTGCACAACACTATGCAGAACTATGACCCATGAGATAAAGAAAATACATGTGGTAAATGATCACGACAGTTTCTGATTGGAGGCACATTCTGGACTTTACAGCAGGGGAAACAATGTCCCAAGCACAGTATGGTAGTCTTGTTAAGTTAAAATACAGAAATGAAGGTCAAGGAGACTGTAGTTGGAAATTGTGGGGCAGAATTCTAGAAAAGAGGGGACCATGTAAAAAAAGCTCCAGAAATCTGCACAAGTGCCCTGTTGAGTGCTTAATACTAAGATGTTCATACCCAGAGTGAAGCTTTGTAAGTCTGGGCAAAGAATGACCAGAAGCTATAAGCTGAAAATTTCAGAGTTCACATGGGACTCTGAGATGTAAAAATATCAACCAGCTTGATCAGCTGGGGCATTTAGTAGAGATCAAATAAGGTTCAAATGCAGATAGTAGGATTGAACGATCCCTAGAATAAAAGAAACGTTAGGTTCATTCTAACAAAGCTAAAAACAAGCCTCTAAAGGAATAATCTTACCCATAAGTAACTGCCTGCTGGATAAAAACTCAATACTACTTAAAGGAAGATTTAAAAATATACAAACAAAAATATAAAAAATATACAAACTTTTAAAAATATACAAACATTAAAAATATACAAACCTTTAAAATATCCAACATCTAAGCAAAAATTACTAGACTCACCAGGTAGCAGAAAAATGTGACCCATATCAGGAAAAAAGTCAATTAATAGAAACATGCCTGAAAATGTCAGAGTTGAAAAGACAGAATGAACAGACAGAAATGTTAAAACAGCTGTTTAAGTATGCAAAATATACTCCAGGATTTTAAGAAAAACATACATAAAATGAGGAAAGAATGCACTTCTTGTGGTGAAAAAGACAATATCTGAAATGAAAGGTCAGTGGCTGAAATTCAAAGCAAACTGGATGCTACAAGGAGAAAAGTAAAACTGAAAACAGCAATAGGAACTATCCAAAATGAAGCACCAAGAGGAAAAAGACTTCAAAAACAAACAAACAAACAAACAAACAAACAAACAAAAAAACCCAGAAATGAACAAAGTCCCATCAATCCTTGAGCAATATCAAGTGGTCTAACATATGTGTAATTGTAAAAGAGAAAAGAGGGAGAATAAATTTTTGACAAAATCAAGGCTGAAAATTTTCCAAATTTGTTAAAAACTATAAATACCACAGATCCAGGAATCACAATGAACCCCAATCAAAATAAGCAAAGAAAATCACACCATCATGCCAAAGTACATCATAATAAAATTACTAAAATTAGTAATAAAGAGAAAATCTTCAAAGTAGTCTGAAAAAAGCTGTATTTTATAGTGTCATAGAGAGTATAGGAAACACTGCAGACTTCTGATCAAAACTATGCAAGCCAGAAGACAATGGAATACTATCTTTGATATACTGAATGATACACAAATCAAATTCTGTATCCAGTGAAAATATCTCTTAAAAATGAAAGCATAATGAAGACTTTTTGAGATAAATGGAAGCTTAGAGAATTCGCCATCAGCAGATCTACACTAAAGAAATGTTAACATAAGTTTTTTACAAAGAAGGAAAATAATACTTGGATCTACACAAAAGAATGAAGAGCACCAGAAATGGGAAACATGAGGATAAATATTAAAAATTTTCATTAAAAATTTATTTAAAATATTAAGGCAAAAATAATAAAGTACTGTAGAGTTCATAACATATGCAGAAATAAAATTTATAGCAGCAATAGCACAAAGGACAAGAGCATGTAGCTAAAAGTCAATGGTCTAGATAAAATGAAATAACAAAAAAGAACCCTCACTTCAAAAGAAGGCAAGGAAAGATGCAAAAGGTAACAAAGAACAGATGGGACAAGTAGAAAACAAATAGTAACATGACATACCTAAACCAAACATGTATGTTACATGTACTTGTAATTAAATGCAAATGGTCCAAATACCCCAATTAAAGGTCAGGCACTATCAGACTGGATTTAAAAAGCAAGAAATTCATTTTAAATATAAAAACACAAATAGTTTAAAAGTAAAAGAATGAAAAAAGATATGCTGTGCAATGCTTATCACAAGAGAGCTGGAGTAGCTATATTAATAATAAAAAAGAAGACTTTAGGACAAGGAATAGCACCAGAGATAAAGAGAGACAATTTCATAGTGACAAAAAGGAAAATTTAAGCCAGGTGCGGTGGCTCACGCCTGTAATCCCAGCACTTTGGGAGGCCGAGGCGGGCGGATCACGAGGTAAGGAGATCGAGACCATCCTGGCTAACACAATGAAACCCCATCTCTAATAAAAATACAAAAAATTAGCTGGGCATGGTGGCGGACGCCTGTAGTCCCAGCTACTCGGGAGGCTGAGGCAGGAGAACGGTGTGAACCTGGGAGGCAGAGCTTGCAGTGAGCAGAGATCATGCCACTGCACTCCAGCCTGGGCGACAGAGTGAGACTCTGTCTCAAAAAAAAAAGAAAAATTTAAGAAGATTTAACAATTCTAAATGTTTGTGTACCTGCTAACAGAGCTTCACAATATATGAAACAAAAACTGACAAAACTTAAAGAAGAAATAGACAAATCCACAGTCATAGTTTGAGTATATATATTTCATCATTCCTCTCTCAAGAATTAATAAAAGAAATAGTGAGAAAAATCAGTAAACCAGTAAGGATATAGAAGATCCCAGCACTTTGGGAGGCCAAGGTGGGTGGATCACAAGGTCAAGAGATCGAGACCATCCTGGCCAACATGGTGAAATCCCATCTCTACCAAAAATACAAAAATTAGCTGGGTGTGGTGGCATGCACCTGTAGTTCCAACTACTTGGGAGGCTGAGACAGGAGAATTGCTTGAACCCAGGAGGTGGAGGTTGCAGTGAGCTGAGATCATGCCAGTGCACTCCAGCCTGGTGACAGAGCGAGACTCCGTCTCAAAAAAAAAAAAAAAATATGAACAAAAGTATCAATCAACTTGATCAAACTGACATTTCCAGAAGACTCCATCCAACAATAGCAGAATACATATTTATTTTAAAGTTCCATGGAACAGTCACCAAGATAGACTATAATTTGGACCATAAGAAAAAAAAACTAAGCAAATTTTTAAAATTTGAAATCTCACCACAAAATAATTAAATTAGAAGTAAAACACAGAAAAATGTTCAGAAACATACACAAATATTTGGAAGTTAAACATTATATTTTACATAGTATATGGGTCAAAGAAGAAAATGCAAAGATAATTTAAAATTATTTTGAACTGAATGAAAATGAAGACATCACCATTTTAAAGTGTACAGTTCAGTGGTTTTTATTATAGTCACCATGTTATACAATAATCACCACTATCTAATTCCAGAAAATTTTCATCACCTGAAAAGAAATGCTATACCTATTAGCAGCCAGTCCAAACTCTTTCCTGTATCCCCTGTAAATCATGAACCTACTTTCTGTTTTTACATATTTGCCCATTTTGGATATTTCATATAAGTAGAATCCTACACTATGTGGCCTTTTGTGTCTGGCTTATTTCACTTAGCATTTAGAAGGGATTTTAATTAAATGCTTACATTAGAAAAGAAGAAAGGCCCATTTTTAACTTGATTACCAACATAAGTCAATAGGGATAGAACAGTCCTCTCAACGAGTAGTGCTGGAACACATGGATAGTCATATGTAAAAGAATGAAGTTGGAATCTTACCTCACAGCTTATACGAAAATTAACTCAAAATGGATCAAAGACTTAAATGTAAGAGCTAAAAGTGTAAAACTTTTAGAATAAGTATAGGTGTAATTCTTTATGACCTTGAATTAGGTGATGGTGTCTTGGCTATGACCTTAAAAAAATAGGTAAATTGAACTTCATTAAAATAAAAAGTGAAGTGAAAATAAAACCTGTGGAATGGGAAAAGTATTTGCAAATCACATGTATGATAAGTGACTTATATCAAGAATAAATAAAGAACTTTTACAATGCAACAATAAAAAGACAACCAATTTTTTTAAATAGGCAGAGGATTTGAATAGATATTTCTCCAAAGAAGACACACAAATGGCCAATAAGAACATGAAGAGATGCACATACCACTTCACACCCACTAAGATGGCTATAAAAAAAAAAAGAGACAATAATAAGTGTTTTGAGAATGTAGACAGATTGGAAGCCTCATATGTTACTGGTTAGAATGTAAAGTGGTGCAGCTGCTTTGGAAAACAGTTTGGTGTTTTCTCAAAAAGTTAAACATACGAGCTAGGTCAATTGCTCATATGACTAGCATTTCTACTCCTAGGTATGTACCCAAGAGTATTGAAAATCCATGTCCACACACACTGTATATGAATGTTCATAGCAGCATTGTTCATTTTAGCCAGGAAGTGGAAACAACTCAAATGTGCATCAACTGATGAACAGATAAACAAAATGTGGTCTATCCATACCATGGAATATTATTCAGCTATGAAAACAAATGACATTCCAATACATGCTACAACATGGATGAACCTTGAAAACACTATGCTCATTGAAAGAAGCCAAACACAAAAGGTCACATATTGTATAATTCCATTTATACGAAATGTCCAGAATAAGCAAATCCATAGAGATGGACAGTTGAATAGTGGTTGCCAGAGGAAAGGGGAAGGAGGAACGGGGAGTGACTGCCAATGCATATGGAGTCTCTTTTGGGGGTGATGAAAATATTCTGAACTAGATAATGGTGATAATTGCACAATTTTGTGAATATACTAAAAATCATTGAATTGTACACCTTAAGAGGGTGAATTTTATGGTATGTCAATTATACCTCAATTTAAAAAATAAGTATTTGGTATAAATGATTTTATGCCCCAGTGTTGATAATTGATAAAGGCTTAATGAGAGGCTCTTCTCAGCAATATGGTTCAACTCAGACCAACTCCTCCCTACAAAGGCTGCAGAATCTATTTTTTCAAAAAGCCCAGCTCTTAGGACCTTTGTTCTTAGCTGTGGTTGCTACCAGGCTGCCTCTGAGGCCTGAAAAATCGTGTAATAGGCAGTAGAGGTTGAATTTTGTATTTTAGTATCTATGCTTACTTTCCTGCAGTATGAGTTCTTTAAAGTCTATTGCTAACTTGCACTCGTAGGCTGAATTGAAAGAATAAAGGATCATAGCGAGGCACTTTACAGTTTATAAAAAAGCATGTTCACATTCACCACTCTTTTGATCTTACGCATTTAGATTTAAATTGGGCGTTCTGAATGGCCACACAACAGCAGGCCCTAAACTCTAGCCCCAACCTCTCTGACTCCAAAAATCGAATCATTCTTAGAACAACTAAAATGTGCTTCTGAGCAAGTTATGGAGAAATGGCCTTCCACTCACCCTCCCAAGAATATTATGAAGGCTCTTAGCCATTTAAGGAACAACTTCCGGCCGGGCGCGGTGGCTCACGCCTGTAATCCCAGCACTTTGGGAGGCCGAGGCAGGCGGATCATGAGGTCAGGAGATTGAGACCATCCTGGCTAACATGGTGAAACCCCATCTCTACTAAAAATGCAAAAAAAACTAGCCGGGTGTGGTGGTAGCCTCCTGTAGTCCCAGCTACTCAGGAAGCTGAGGCAGGAGAATGGCGTGAACCCGGGAGGCAGAACTTGCAGTGAGCTGAGATCGTGCCACTGCACTCCAGCCTGGGTGACAGAGCAAGACTCCATCTCAAAAAAAAAAAAAAACTTCCACTAACAATCTTTTTTTTTTTTTTTTTTTTGAGACAGAGTTTTGCTTTTGTTGCCCAGGCTGGAGTGCAATGGTGTGATCTTGACTCACTGCAACCTCCACCTCCTGGGTTCAAGCAATTCTCCTGCCTCAGCCTCCCAAGTAGCTGGGATTATAGGCGTGAGTCACCATGCCCAGCTAATTTTTTTGTATTATTAGTATAGTCAAGGTTTCACCATGTTGGGCAGGCTGGTCTTGAACTCCTGACCTCAGGTGATCCACCCACCTTGGCCTCCCAAAGTGCTGGGATTACAGGTGTGAGCCACCATGCCTGGCCTCCACTAACAATCTTATATTGGTCTGCATTATGCAGAATGACCTGGACTATTAGTCATGGGGCAGGCCCAGATATTAAATAGCTTGGTCCAGTATGCTCACCTCATTAACCATGTGGTTTGTGGGTCCATTTTCACTCCTGCAGGGACACACACACACACCTCTCTTTACAGCAGGATGAAGAGTCACCTATCTTTTCCCAGCAGTGCTGTGACCAGGGCTTAGTTCCCACTTGCATTTCCTTCCTTTCTCCTCCCCTTCCTCCCCTCCCTCCCCTTCCCTTCCCCTCTCCCTCCCCCTTCCCTTCCCTCTCCCTCCCCTCCCTCCCCCTTCCCTTCCCCTCTCCCTCCCCCTTCCCTTCCCCTCTCCCTCCCCTTCCCTTCCCCTCTCCCTCCCCCTTCCCTTCCCCTCTCCCTCCCCCTTCCCTTCCCCTCTCCCTCCCCCTTCCCTTCCCCTCTCCCTCCCTCCTTCCCTCCCTTCCTTCCTCCCTTCCTTCTTTCCTTCCTTTTTCTGTTTTTTAAATTATGGTCAAATATACATAACATAAAATTTATCGCTGTAACCATTTTTAACTGTACTGTTTAGTGGTGTTAAGCACATTCTCACTGATGTCCAGCCATCACCATTATCCATCTCCACAACTTCTTCGTCTTGAAAAACAGAAACTTTGTATCCATAAAACATTAACTCCCCATTCTCCTCTCTCCACCCCAGCCTCTGGTAATCACCACTCTACTTTCTGTCTCTGTGAATTTGAAGCCTCTAGGTACCTCATGTAAGTGGAATCACACAATATTTGTCCTTTGGCCACTTGTATTCCTTGATGGCAAAGAGTCATCTTGTTCCAGAGCTGGCCCATGGGACCAGGTGTTTGATGTTGTAGCCGGGAAGGATAGCAAGAGGAAGGATAGCAGAGTCTGGAGTGCAAACACATCCCCAGACAGAATCAGGAGGGCTCCCCTCATCCTGTCGACAGCTGGAAATTCTTTCTGCTCTTCTACAAGTTGAGTATTACAAACAGGAGACTTTTCAAGCCCAATCCCAAACACAGGAATTCGTCCCTCGTCAGTCTGTCTCCTGGGCCCCATTGAGACAGCTGGACTTCCCACGCAAGCGAAAGCATTCAACTGGGAGTGCCTTTTCCTGGGTCAGCCTGTTCCAGCTTACCCTTGAAGGAGACCATCAGCTCCTTAAGAGCAACAGCTATTTTTCTGTCCCAAGTTGTGTAGAATGCAGTGTGGAGCGCTTTTAAAATGTCCATTTCAGCATTAGCAGCAATCAATGCAATCTATGCCAGCTCAGACTGGCATGATAATTTTATTTACTTAGCCAGTCCTTTGAAATTCACAGCAAGGATATGAGCCTCATGCATGATCCTCCTGCTGGCTTTTGTACAGGTGAATGAACTGATTCCTTATTGCTGAAAAAAAAAAAAATCTTACACTGGACTTGGAGTCAGGCCACAGCTAGACTGGAAGCAAGGAAACTAGAAAGCAAACGTGGACCTGACAGGCTCTGTGATGTCCCAGGCCTAATCTGGTGGGAGTCCTGAGAACAGCCTGTGCTGTGTGTGCCCAGGTGCAAAGAATATGTAAACCTTTCCCAAGTGAAAAAGCTTAGCTTTTCCCAAATTCCCATTTGAAACTGCCTGTGTGACTGCACAGTGTGCACACTCACGCAGATAAGTGGAGTCCTATTCATCTTCTACAAAACACACTAATTTGTTGATTTGTTTTATTTCTATATGGTACCTTTCCATCTAGGAGCTGCGAGGCTTAATAAGCCTCAGCAATCCTTTTACAATAGAGGTGCCACAAGGAGGGCAGAAGCTCTAATCACTCTGCAGAAGACCCAGCTGGAGGAAATGAGATCTCACGTGGGGATCAAGGGTTGTAGGAGTGGGAGGAAGATGTAGAGAAGAAGTTTTTCACTGGAGACATTGTAAAACCATGACATTCTTTGTTGAAAGAGACAAGGAAGCAGTTTCCCTGGAGGTTCAGAAAGTAGAATTATAGTTGCTGTTGGATGTTAAATGTAGATCTGGAAGTCGTGGTGAAAAACTAGGCTGGGTAACACTGGATGCTCATCCAAAGTCTCTGTTCTGATTCCAGTTGCCCAGTTTCTAGGAGGAAGAGCAGAAGAGAGGACAGTTGAGTGCATCTGTGGAGGGCACATGGAGACACTGGGTAACAGCCTGGGATTCCTTGCTTTTCTGAGCACCGCATCAGGTATCAGGAAGGTAGGGCTGGGATATGAGTCTGCTGCTGACCAGCATTCTGACCTGGGGCTGACTCTGGCCACAGTTCTAACATCTGTGAAGTGAAATGAGAGAATAAGATCTAATTTAAATGCAACAAACTTTTATTAAAGATGTGTAGGAAACAACATTGAATAATAACTGTTCATGGCCTGCAGGGTTACACAACTAGGGAGATCACACACACACACACACACACACACACATTCAGATGTGGTTGTAATAGGGAATGAACAGTATTTTAAGGGAAAATGAGGCAGGAGAGAAATTGGTTTCACCTTTGGAGAAGGTAGGCCTTGAGTATGGTTGAATAAGGTGCTGATGGGTGGAAATGGATGTAAAGAAGAGGAGGTGTCTCTGGAAGATAAAACAGCAAACAAAAAGAGGGACCAGAAGACTGCGCAGGTGCAGAGGGTCAGCTCTGGGAGTGAGCAGCAGGTGGCTATGGTGTGAGCACAGGTACATATCACATGGCAGGGACGCAGGCAACATCTGCTGAGTGACAAGTGGTGGCAGTGAGGTTGTACTGGAAGACAGGGGAGGCCTGTTCCTGGCAGGGGAGCCACATGCGTGTGGAGCTCATATGGGTTTCTAAAAGGGAGACGGGCCACTCTGATGGGCTCTGTGTCCAAGGACAGGGAGCCCACGGGAGGGGAAGCCCAAAGGCCGAGAGGTAAGGTCCAGGGAGGAGAAGGAAAGGGTTTGAATTCAGATAGCAACACTGGAGTGGGAGGGATCTGAAAAATAGCGCAGAAGCTCCTTCAGGCATCCGAAGGCTGATCAGACATGCAGGGAGACAGAGAAGAAAGAGATGAAGAGAATGTTGGTTTTGAGCCTGGGCGGTGGGGAGGATAGAAATACAGAAAGAGACAAGCAGCCTCAAGGAGAGGTTTGGGGAGGAGATGATCAGTTCAATTTCACGAGAAGTTCTGCAGGGTGTCTAAGCAGAGACGGCCAGCAGAGTAGGCTGGTAGAAATGTGGGGATTTGGGGAGCTGGAAATCAGGGGCTCATGGAAGCACTGGCTGAAGATGTGGACGTGGAGGAGATAGAAGTGATGTGCTGGGAGAGGAGGCCCGGCCGGCAGAGGAGCAGGTAAAAAGCACAGGGATGGAGAGAAAATGGAAGCCTGGCAGGAAGTCACCAGGAGAACCCATGAAGGGGAGGCAAAGGGTGGGTGGGAAGCCCAGAAACTCTGAGGAGGCAGCTAGGGGGTTGGCTCCTGGGCCACTGTAGTGAGGAGGGCCACTAAGAATGGCCTTCAGTAGCAGCCAATGGCCAGGGCTGGAGAACAGGAAGGTGAAAGGACCCAATGAGAAGTGTGTGATAAAGGGGACAAGAGCAGAGATGGTGTGCTGAGAGAAAGCCATCTAAGGGAAGCCCTTTTAGAACAAGGAAGAGGACGCCATGCTTGTGGCTGTGCACTGGAAGCACTGGAGATCCTGCTGCCACACAGCTTCCGGTCCAGGCTGAGGACAGCGGCCACTCGGTGTGGAAGACACAAGAGCTGTTGCATTTGGACCCAGGTATGGAAGTTAGTTTTGCAAAGGAGGTGGGGACATCCTCTGCTCTTGAGGGAAAGAAGGGTGGTGGTGTGAGTGAGCGAGCTCTGAGAGGGGTGAGAGGAGACTCCAGGGGCAGTGTGGGAAGGCCTGGACCTGCTCAGTAAGGGGGGTGCTGAGAGATTCTGCAGGTAGAAGGTAGAGGTGGGGATCTGGGGCATCTGAGGAGAGTGACAGTGGCCAGCTGACAGTGGCCTGAGGGGAGAGCCAGACTCAGCCTGTGCTGGGCCTGCAGCCGCACTTCCTCTGGGGCCTGGCAGCTGAAGGTTTGGAGTGAATGGAGTGAATGGCCATGAGGGGCCCTCGGGGCAGGCCTGGGGAAAGTTGAGAGTGAGGGTGCTGAATGCCTGAGATCAGGCGGGCAAGGAAGCCCAGGGAAGCTTCTAGGGGGAGAGGCAGGGGCACAAGAGCCAGGGTGAGAGCAGGAGAAGGGACAGGTGAGGGGAGGAAGCTGCGGCCAGAGAGTGGACATCAGCAGCCAAGGTCTCAGGGTAGATGGCTGGAAGTGTCTGAGGGAGCCAGGCAGGTAAGTGACAGATAGACCAGCGCAGAGGTTGAGAAATGGGGGCCCCGGAGGAGGGGCCACAGCATGGAGAAGGGAGTATCTGGGCCGGCTGCAGAGCTGATGGGTGACAGAGGAAGAGGGACCAGCAGGGCTGGAGCCCAGAGCCTTGGCTGGGGAAACTGCTGTGGACAGCCCTCCTCTTCATTCAGCCACAGCACCTGTTGGGAAGCCAGGAGTCTCCCAGAGGAAAAGGGGGCCTGCTCTGTTCATGCTCACTTAACCCCACTCCTTGAGGGCCTGGGCTGAGGTGCTGATGCCTGAGTTTCATGCCCGGGAACTGTGATGCTGAGTGGAGGGCATGAAAAGTGGCTCCTTCAGCTGCTGACCCATGGCCCTGCAGCCTGCCCAGGAGCACTCTGCAGCCACCAGCTACCTGCAGCTGCTCTCCTCGTCCAGGAAGGTTAAAGCCCCTTTCTAGGTCAGGCCCTTAGGCAGGGAGAGTCCAGCAGTTCCTCTTTCACAGCCCCGGGACTCCCTCACCACACTCAAGCAAGGCCCCTCTGAAGCCAAGCAGCTCCTGCGTGCTCCCAAGCTAGGGAACTCACACTAGGGAAGGACTCGGGGTGGTGGTGGGGGACAGGCCCTCAGCACTTCCCCTCTTAGAGAAACAAGCCAACAGCACGGCTGGATGCCCCACTCGCAATTTGTTCAGCTCAGTTTGATTCTCTTTCTCTCCCTGGTGAGCTTCAGTTTGGAGTTGTTTACTCTTTATCAGCAGTTTCTGGAAATGTGGTGTTTGGAGAGGGTTGGGGAGGCCTAAGAGAAGGGCAGGGAAGCTGAGAGGCTGTGCTGGTGCCCAGCTGCACCTGGGGTGGTCTCCCACGGCATGTGCCGTGCCCAACCCTCAGGCCTACCGCCCTCATCAGACCTAGGTGTCCCTTCTTAGGCCTTTCAGGACCTTTGGCCTCATACCACCCCTGGCTAGAAACTGCCACGGGCTCCTTCCACTCAAACCAGAACCTTCCTTTCTTGATTCCTTCCCCTGAGGTCTGGGATTTCTTTGCCTTTCGGCCTGGCTCTTCTTTCCTCTGGAGGCCTGTGTGAGAAGGGGCAGGAGGTAGGGCCGGGCCTGTCCTCCCAGGCGATCGACAGCCCCTCCTCCTACGTTGCCAGCCCCCTTCTTCCTCCCCAGCACCCCATAGGATGGCTTTGGCCCTCCTTATAGTGCGTCTCCCGGGGCTGTGTGCTCCCTGTCCTTTCCTGGTGCCCCATGGTATTTGTCCACAGCAGAAGAGGAAGGCACAAAGGCTTTGTGCAGAGACCCCAGGAAGAAGAAGATAAATGGAATTTGCAATAAATCCAGGAGCAAAGTTGTAACTTGACTTAAAAACAAACAAAAGGGCCAGAACTGCACTTAAGCTCGGCAGAAGCTCATCTCCCAGTGTAAACAGAAAAGGGCGGACGTGGGCTGAGGAGCCTCACGGGCCTGGGCTGGCAAGGGAGGGGTCTGGAGCAGGGCTGGCCGCAGACTTCCTCTGGAAGAGATGGGCTGTGGGGGAGGGTCTCTGTGGCCTTGTGAAAGGAGAAAGAAGGTGCTGGCACTGTTGTTGTTTGCCACGCATTTTTCCATGACTTAACTTTTTCGAAAGGATACTCTCAGGATTGGGACAAGAAGATTGTTTTCAAACTGGTGCTGGGCAGATAAAAGCTGGGACCAATGGAGAGCAAACAGAAGTGCTGGCATGAGCTCCCGGCCTCAGCCTTCCCTGGAACTGGAACACTGGAGCTCACTTAAGCCTCTCCACGGGCTCAGAGGGGCTGGGTGCACTACACTGTGTTTCCCTCAGTGGCCCGCCCGCATGACCCTGGAAAGGTCACTCTTGCTGCAATCACTGTGCCTCACCTAGAAGTGTGAGGCTGGACTTAAATTATGGCGCCTTGTCTTTACATGTGACACTTTATAATTTACATATGACACTCCAAAATTTACATATGACATGCCACAGTTTACATGTGACACTCCCTAATTTCAACATGCCTCTACACACCTGGGCCTCCTCAACTACTCAAGGAGTTGGGTGGATCAGATGTTATCATCATCTTATGGGTAGGAAAACTGACACAGAGAAGTAAAGAGACCTAGCCAAGGTCACACAGCAAATTAGCAGTTGCCCCAGATCAGTGCAGTGGGAAAGGTGGGTCCTGAGGTACAGTTCCGACTCAGTTAATAACAAACTGTGTCATCTTGAATGAGCTGCTTAACTTCTCTGTGCCTAGGTTTTCATCTAAGATGCAATTCCTTCCAAAGGTTAAACAGATTGGCTCCCACCCTCTTTAACTCTTTGTGGCTGGGTTTTTCAAAGTCAGGAACCCCAGGGAACCCAGTGGTGTGTCAAGGACCATCCAAAACCATAGTTTAAACTTGGCATACCTTTGCGGAGCCTCATTTCTGCACTCAGATATTTTTGGAGGAAAAAAAGTCAACGTAATGAAATCTTTTTTTAAGTTGTAAAACAAGATGGTGATATTGTAGAAGAAGATGCAAAAATTCCAATTTTAAAAGCAAAACAGAAAACTTCAGGGACACGTGGTGCTTGCTGCCGTCTGTTTCCGGTTCTGCAGAGTATGTGTTTGCTCCCTCCTGCCTCCTGGGAGCTTGGTGGGAGAGTTTGGGAAGTGTTGCCAGGGAACCCACCCTGAGAAGCCTGGCTTGGCTCTTCCTAATGGGTATTCGAGCCTCACTAGGCAGTGAGCTGCCCATATTCCTGGTGAAGGTGAGATGGAGCTGTTTTCACAGCATCTCATACGGTTGTTCCGGTCCTAGGCTGCACATTAGAATCACCCGATGAGCTTTCAAACAATACTCATGCCGGAGTCCCACCCGGCCCAAGTGCACCAGAGTTCCTGGGAGTGTGTTTAGGGCACACTGTGTTTTAAAAGCTCCCCAGTGATTCTCAAGTGCAGCTTCCGCTGGGGACACTGACTGACAGTTTCGACTTCAGAGTTCAGGGATCCTGAGAGTGTCTATGTCCCTGGCGGGAAACAGTGGCACAAACAGCGTGTCCCCTACCCTCTACCTACCAACCACACTTAGACTAGCAGGCAAATGAGACTGCATTCGAGAAGCCCACCCCCAGCTAAAGAAAGGGTGCAGAGGTTAGGGGCGGGTGGAGAGCAAGACGAAACTTTGCAGGGGGCAGGAAGGCTGTACTGTGTTGGATAGCGTCCCCCCAAATTCATGTCCTTTCCAGAGCCTCAGAACGTGACCTTATTTGAAATAGGGTCGCTGTAGATGTAATTAGTTAAGACACAGGAGTGGGGTAGGCCCTTCGTCCAATCTGACTACTGTCCTTATGAGAAGAGAGAGAGAGCACATGTGCGATGGAGGTGCACGCCCAAGCACACCAGGGGCTAGAGGAGGATTGGGACAGGCTGTAGAAAGTAAAAGTTCCTCTTCAAAGTTTCCCTTCTTGTTAAACTGTTAGCCAGTCGGGTTTTAGTTTAGATTGTGAGGTCTGGCTCCAGCCAATGGAGACAAGACACAGTAGCAGGGACAAACTGTGTAAGGAATAAAAATTGATTCCCTCCTTTGTTCAATGTGCTCTCACCACTGTTCCATCTGCGATGAGCACCCTTTCTGCAGAAAAATGGCCTTGCTGAGAGAATTAAATTTATGTTCGAGTGCTATTTATTTGCAGCACCAGGGAACAAGCGTTCTGTTTCTAAATAAACATTTTACATATAACACAGGCTCTCCCTCAGCACACCCAGAAGAAACCCACCCTGCTGTGACACCTTGATTTCGGACTTCTCGGATCCAGAAATTGAAAGAGTGAATTTCTGTTATTTTAAGTAAAACTTGACCAAGTCAGCCCTATAGGAAACTAATGCAGAGGCTGACGTCAGTGAGGCCTCCCTTGAGGGCTGGAGCGAGGGAGGCTGCAGCACCCCCCTGGCCACACCGGTGGGCGTCTGAGGAGCCACAATGTTGCTGGCTTGATGCCAGCGGTTATGTGAAGGAAATGAACACTGGTGGGCTCGTTTTACTGAAAAGCTGAGGGGATGGAGTAAACATGACCTGTCCAAAGTGTCACTGTCTGAAGAAAAGAGGAGAACACAGAAGCCAGTTCACTCACTCATTCACTCACTCACTCACTCGCTGACCACCCACTCAGGGAGTGCCACCATGTGCTAGGCTCACAGAACACAAAAGTACATGAGACCAGAGCAGCCTGGCCCTGTCCTCAGGGAGCCTGAGCCAGTGCTCCGCTTATCAGTGAGGAGGAGGGCCCATGGGCACTAAGATTTCTCCAACCTTGACATTCGATGACTTAGAGGGAGGCAGGAGGGCAGCCCCAGGGACCATGGTGCTGCTGCTGGGGCATTTTCTGTGGTCACAGCTGGTAACGGGCAGGGCTGAGGAAGAGGTGAGGGGCTGCACACCCATGAGGACATGGAGCTGGCCCCCTGCTCTCCTGGGGCACCTGGTGAAGCACACTTTACTGGAGGGCTGACGGGATCAGGGACACAAGGTGGCCCTGCCTGGCTGGTGCAGCCACTGGCGGGACACTGCAGGAGGTGAGATGTGCTCAGTGGCCACCGATAATTGTACGAAGCTGAAAAATCTCTAGAATATTTCCAGCCCTTTGCACTTGTCAAATATCACATGGAAACACTAGCAATTTGTGTAGGACTCTTTCCAGAAGGAAGGGGACTTCACCGGCGTGGCCTTGTGCAGGGGGAGTTTCTTGGAGTTTCAGCCCGGGAGTGGGCCGGGCCTCCCTGTTCTGGGCTCACCCCACCTTCTCCAGCCACTCTCGTGTGCACCTGGCCTCACCATGAAAGGCGACTTTCTAGACGGACTCCCCAGCCAGGAGACATCTGCGCTTCTCAGGCTCTTTGGTTTTCCTTTCACATTTTTGGGAGTTACATGACACCCAGCAGCCGGCAATCCTGGCGGGCTAAGAAATACAAAGTTCAGGGCCTGAGGCCGCTGTGGCCTCCACTGTGGTTTTTCTGGAGCTCTGTTTCATTTCGGCTAGAGTGAACGCTTCCCTCCGGAGGCCCCAGCAGGCAGGGGCTGAAGAAAGTTGAAGGAACAGTCGTTTCCACTGTGGCTGGGTGTTGGTCGTCTGGCACGGAGGCAGCCTGACAGCATGCGGACAGGGGGCCAGGGCAGCCGCAGGGCAGGACACACTGAAGGAGCGGCCCAAGGCGAGACGTGGCATGCCCAGGTTCCCTCTCCGTCTTCGGGACAGCTTGACAACAGCAGTAATCATTAACTCCCCAAGTGCTTTTATTATAAGTCCGTGTTACCTGACACTTCAACAGAATTAAAACAGAACTAAAACAGAACAACCATTTGCAGTTAACTTGGCCTTTTATGACCTCACAGACTTTTACACGGAAGTCTCTGGTCACCTTATTTTCAAAGGAAGCCAGGAGGCATGATGGGGACCCCAAAAAGGAGCTGAGAACAGAACCCCAAATCAAAAAGATAAATGAAAAAAACAGATAACGTGTTTTATGGTTGTAAAAGCAACACGTGGTCACAGAGGACAATTTGGAAGACACAGAAAAGTATAAAAAATCCCATAGAAGCTATGCATCCCTACAGACTCTGCTGTCAGTGTTCTGAGCTATTTCCACCCTTCCTGATTGTGGAAACAGCTATTTGCATGTGTGCCTGAAAAACAAAAGTGGAAGCAGATTTGGCACTGCAGTTTATGATTTAATAAGTGAGGCCCTAAAAACCTATAATATTTCAGGTAAATTTGATATAGGGAACAATAAAGGGAATAAAATTAACCCACAAGTGATTGAGGGCCTAATCCATATAAGGCACTCCATTGGGTACTATGAGGGATTAGATGTCTGAGGTTCGGACTCTGGCCTTGAGACACTAGAGGGAGGGGAGAGGAGCATGTAAGAGCAGCTTTGATAGTCATATCCTCAGCTCCAGACATTGGGCCCTCAAAATGGTTTGCTGCATTGAGCAGAGTGCAGCCCATCCCAAAGGCTCCTCATTATTTCTTCCCTCAACAAATATGTACCTGTCCCTACTGCATGTCAGGCATATGGGTGTTTAGGTTTTGGAGCAGGGAAGCATTGTGGTGAGAGCAACGTTTCAGGAGATTTATATGAGCACTGCTGACCAGATGAAAAGCACGATGGGTAATGTTATGTGTTGATTTGCCTAGGTCATAGTACCCAGATATCTGGTCAAATATTAGGCTAGGTGTTGCTCTGAAGGTATTCTTTAGATGACATTAACATTTCCATCAGTAGACTTTGAGTAATCAAATTACCTTCCGCAATGTGGGTGGGCTTTGTCCAATCAGTCGAAGGCCTTAAGAGAAAAGACTGAGGTCAGATTTCAGATTTACCAGCCTCCATAATTGCATAAACAAATTTCTTAAACTCTATTTGCTTTTCTATATCTAATATCAACCTATTATGTATCATCTATCTATCTATCTATCTATCTATCTATCTATCATCTATCCATCCATCCATCATCCGTCCACCCGCCCATCTATCTGCATCCAACCCTGTTGGTTCTGTTTCTCTGGAGAGCCCTGAGTAATAGAGATGGGACTGGACAAAGGCAGGAGGAGGGAGAGCTGGCTGTTCAGAGCGGGTGAGGGAGGTCAGCTGGGCCAGTCAGGATGCTGGGAGGGGTATGTGAATGTATGCCTATGTTTGTGTGAACATCATAACTGTGTGTGTATGTTTGTGCATTTGTGTGTGTCAGTGTGTGTATGCTTATGCCAGTATATGTGTCTCTGTGCCTGTGTGTCTGTGTATCTGTGTATATGTACCTGTCTGTATGTCTTTGTATTTGCATGTGTGTGCCCGTCTGCATATCCACGTGAGTATGTCTGTGTCTGAGTGTCTGTGTGTTGGTGCATGTCTACATGAGTCTGTGTGTCAGTGTGTGTGTTTATCTATATGAGGGTCTGTGTCCTGTGGGGGAATGCAGGCAGTTGAGACAGCTTGCTGGGAGGGAGAGTACAAGCTGAGTCTGGGGACCAGACAGGAAGGTGGACAAGCAGGAAGGCAGGTCACATGGTGGGCAGAGCTGGAGTGGCCCACGGAAGGGAGCAGGAGACCAAGGCCAGTTAGGGAACAGGAGGGCCAGAGGTCAAATGTGGTGCAGAGAGGTCTTTGGGGGCAGTTTAGGGACATACACATCCCATTTCTGCCCAGGGATGGGCTTTTCAAAGGACCAAGCAGGTTGGGACAATAAAGCTTGCACAGAGGGGGTGGCAGTGGAGAGGAAGACCTGGAATCCAGGCCCATGAGAATGGTGAAGAGAAATAGGGCAGTAAGGATGGGAATTGGTTTGGGGTCAAGGATGACTTCAGTTTAGACCTGTTGGGCTTGTGGGAACCACAGAATAAGACTTTCAAGGGTGAGGAGGGGTAGTGACCAGTGTCATGTTCCAGAAAGGACAAGGAAAATGCAGAGTGAGGAAAAGCCACTGGGTTTGACAAGAGGGAGGGGAGGTAGTGGGCCTGCATGTGGAGGGCAGCATTTGTGGGCTCCCTACTATGAGTATATAGAAATGAAAGAACAGGAGAATACCACATGAATTGCAGCAGAGCTGAGTGACGGGAGCCCTGTGCAGATCTGAATGAAGAATGAAACTCAGTCATCAACACATGCAGGCCTAATTCCATTAAGTACTTCCTCTGAGAGTTAGCAAACTGATATCCTTTAATCATGCCTTATATTTATAAAGGCCTTTCTCCAAAGAACTCCAAGTGCTCAAAAACATTAATTAATGCACTCTCCCAGCCCCCTTTAGGGAAAAGTTGGTGGCAGGTATCATCATTCTGTTTATAGGCATGGAAACTGTGGCCGACATGAAAATGATGCTGCCAACCAAGGTCACAAAGCTAGTCTGTGGCCAGGAAGGAGGAGAGCCAGGGAGATGTCTTACCTGGCTCTCCTCCTTCTGCAGCTAGGCCATTCCTACATCACCCATCTCTTGCCAGGACTCCCCGCCGCCAAAAGTTACTGGTGAGACTTGGCTATGAGATCAACTACAGGGTCTGAGGCTTCAGAGAGTGGCTGCAAGATAATCCCAGAGGGATCTTGGGGCCAGGTGTGGGGCTTGGGGACCAGGTCTTTTGTCTGCTCTGTCTTGGACTACATGGGAACATAAGCAGCTTACTTCTGCTTACTTATTTACTACCAGCAAATGCTGAGACCAAACAATAACAAAATTTCCAAACTCAAGAAAGCATGCAGTCACTCAGTTTGTGTTTCACGGGTACCCGCACACAAGAATTCTCTAGAGCTGTAAAGTAAGGAAATACCTCAATCCTTATGCTTCAGGCTGTGCAAAACCTAACCATGTGCTCAGAAGCAAAATGCTCTTTAAATGCAAAGAATATCCAGGACAGCCCACTAAGAAGATGCTTTGGCCACCTCTGGTGGTGATGATGACACCTGCCACCAGCTTTTCCCTAAAGGAGGCTGGGAGAGTAATTAATTGATATCTTTGAGCACTTGGAGTTCTCTGGACAAAGGCCTTTATAAATATAAGGCATGATTAAAGGGTATCAGTTTGCTAACTCTCAGAGCTTGGGTTTTATCAGGCCATGAGAGGAAGGAAATGCCAGGGGTCCCAATGGCAGAGGTGATCCACAAAGCCCTCTACTGTGGCCCCAGAGGGTGCAGATGTAGGGACCATTAACTTAAAGGCACGCAGTCCTCCCCAGGACCGCACCTGCCAATGCCAAGCCCTGTGGGCTGCCGATACCCAGGCTGTTGGATAATGAGGCCTGGCTCCTGTGGGATCAGTTAAGCAGTACACATTCCCAGTCTAGATTTTAATACCCTAGACATGGGTGGACATGGGAAACTCAAGGGGCCACCAGCATGCTGGCCCAATGCCAGAGTTTAATTAGGCCCTAAATCTCCAGTGATTACTGAGGGGCCCAGTCCCCTAAGGCCAGCCAAAGGGAGAAGCATCCCAAACAGCATTGTATCGGCCTCTTTTGAGTCTTTCCCCTCAACTCATTGTTTGTGGAGGCATTGCTTGTTAGTGCAAAGAATCCCTTCCAAGTCACTGAGTAGCTGTACAGAAAATCAGAGGGCTGCTGCTTAATGATCTCGGCCATCTCCTCAGGTAGGCTTTCCCACACCTGCCTGCCGCATCCCGTGGGACAGGGAGTCCTGTAGGGGGACAGGGTATAGATGACCAGAATCACACTTCCATTCTTGGGTTTCGATGGGTGTTTGGTCAGAAGTCAGCAAAACTATGACTTGTCCAGAAAACAGAATGATTAGGCTCTTCGAGAGACCCCAAAGGCCCAACGACTCTGCAGGGCCAGGGCCTGGGACCTGCAAGTGAAGCCTAATCTTTCGGGAGGCCCTGGGGAGGAAGAGGATTACGTGAAGTGGTTCTGAAAGGAGGAAGGACCTGAGACTTTCACAGAATTTGTCTTTTCCTTCTTGTCTCCATCCTTCTTTCATAGCCTTGGAGGGGAACATTCCAGCTTCTTATAATTATGGTGAAGAAGGCCAACACCAGCATGTCATTCATGGTCCAGACCGATTTCCTGATCTGGGTGGCCATGGGTGAGAATAACATTTCCACTGAGCTGATTGATGAAGGACACGGGTACAAGTTTAATGTAGGTGAGGCTGATCTGATGGGAGGTCGTGAGAAGAAAACCTTTCTTGTCTTCCTCTGACTTTCTGTTTTCATTTGAAGAGAGTAGGATTAAGTTCTCAGGTCTCAGAGTCAGATGGCCAGAGTCTGCAACCTGGAGGAGACCACCTAACAATCTGGTCCTACCCATTTGGGAGCCTACTCACCCCATGGTTCCTCTACTTGCAGTGAGTTTCCTAAACAGGGCAAGGCCAGATTCCCACCTTGTGCAACTTCTGCTGTGGCTGGAGAAGGAGGATGCTAGCCTCCTTGGTGTTTACGAAATGAGTTATGATATCTAATGTTAGAATAACGTCCAGCACATAGTATGTTTCATATGGCAACATCCTTTCCCTCCTCCTCAGCCTGGGGTTGGTTGGCTATGGAGATTTGCCCACACTACCACAACTCCTGGCAGCCCCCTGTGTTCAAAGAGTGTGGGAATAGCGTACTGGCCGATGTCCGACGGTCAGCACCGCAGTGGGCCATAAAGCAGCGGCAAAGGGAGCGGCCAGCTCAGATAGGGCGCAGGAGATGAAAGTCGGCCGTGTTTTCCTTTCCAAAGTGCTGCTGTGTTCCTGAAGGCCTGCAGCTTCCTCTGCCCTGCTGGGGATTTTTTTTTCTTCCCAGTTCCTCTCAGTGATATCTTAAGAGGCAAACTTCCAGCACTAACAGGAGGTCTTTTGTTCTCCTTTTCTCAAAGTGGACTTTAACCCAGTTACTACAGACTGAGTCACTGTAAAAACAAACAAATAATAATAATACTCCATTTTCTTAAAGGCTCTTCCATGCCTGCTGACAGAAAAGGGGGAACCTGACACTGCCCTGGGCCTGTGGGGCTCCTCTCCGCCTCCGTCTTCTGGAGGCACAGCCCACGAGAACCTTCCAGAACACACTGGAGCCCGGCACCGTGGAACTGTTCAGCTAGGCTCTGGCTTGTTTGGAATTTCATCTGACTTGAAGGGGCCCGTGGACTCAGAGGAATTTGGGTCTCAACACAGTCCTGGTGGGATTTACCCCAGACCGAGGAATGCTTGTTGTACTCCCGGATCCGCCACACACTAAATTTGGGATGTGCCTCCCTTCTAAACACTTTAATTTCTTTATATATATGTGGAACAGGGGTATTAGACACTCTGCGATTTTATCAGAAAGTATTTTAAGATGGTTATACTGTAATTTCTCCTTTTCCCTGAGTACATCTCCTCCTGGCTGTGAGTTCCTGGAGCGGGAGTGACAGCTGACACATTTCTGAATCCTTGGTCTTAAGCATGGTATTTAGTTCACGGACATACAAGGTGTCTAGTAGACATCTGTTAAAAGGACACATGAATGAATGAATGAATGAATGAGGTTTGAGTTGGTGTGCTGTGCTTGGTGTGACAATGATATCAACAGGAAGCTTCACTTCATCATCATCAATAATAAAAAGGTAAGGCTTAAGGAGTTCCTACTGCTACCACCTCTTTATGTAGAAGTAGCTTTCTCTTCTTGGGAAGCTACTTGTACTTGAGAATTTAGATTTAAAATCAGACCGAGACCGCCATGGGTCTCTAGGACGGCCGTCTATTTTTCTAAGCTGGTCCCCACTTTAGCAAATCCCAGGAGCTGAAGCAGTAGGATCTTCATTTACTCTGTTGGGTTTGTGCCCCCGAGATACAGTCCTTTCCATTTCAGCATCAATCATTTGAAAAGTAAACATCTCACCTTCTTGTGACCTGGCAAGGATAGAGTAGAGTTCTCTCCATTAGGGTCAATTTATATCTGTGTCCTTTTTTTTTTTTTACTTTTATTTTAGGTTTGGAGGGTCCATGTGAAGGTTTGTTACATAGGTAAACTTGTGTTACAGGGGTTTGCTGAACAGATTATTTCATCACCTAGGTATTAAGCCCATTACCCAATAGTTATCTTTTCTGCTCCTCTCCCTCCTCTTCTCCCTCCATCCATGAGTAGACCCTAGTGTTTGATGTTTCCTTCTTTGTGTTCATAAGTTCTTATCATTTAACTCCCACTTATAAGTGAGAACATGTGGTATTTGGTTTCCTGTTCTTGAATTAGTTTCATAAGGATAATGGCCTCCAGCTCCAACCATGTTCCTACAAGAGACATGATCTTGTTCTTTTTTATGGCTGCATAGTATTCCATAGTGTATGAAGTCTTAACAAGGGCAGGAGTAGTGGAAGTCTCATTTTATAGGGAAAATGTTCCTTGGCTGGTCCTTCCTTCCCTACTCTCTATCCTGTCATCCTCAATGTCCCCTAACAACAAGGAGTGGATGACAGTAAACAATTTCAGTGTTGGGACTGAGCTGGCCACTCCCCACTGGGTATGGTTCCCCCAGACAGTGCACAGCTCCTGGCCTAGCCTCAGTTTATTTCTCTGCTGTGGGAGAGCATGGGCCCCATCCTCAGATTGCCTCTTCCAGAATATGCCTTTAAGAGGAGGAGTAAAAAATTCCAGGAACAGGCTTCATGTCAATGACAGTAGCTGGCTAATTTCTTCTGAGAAAATGGAAACCTTGGTCTCCTGATGTGTGCAATGACAGGCACAAGAGGAATTTTCCAATACAACAAGGGAACGAATTTTCTAAGGACAAGCTGGCCGAGAAAAGCCGCCATCTGACTGTGAACCAGAATTAGGTAACGTGGCACCCTTGGAGCAGCAGAGGTGACCGGCTGGAACAGTCGGCCAGGAGGACAGCTGCACTCCCCTCCACCTTCTGGGTGTGTTGCCAATGTCTGCCCCTGACAGGATTAGTGACTTCAGGACAGCTGGATCATTCACAGTGCTGTTTCCTTATGATGGGAAGAGACATGATCTTGACTCTGCTTCTGTAGGAGGTGGCGATGAGGAGTAGCTGAAAGCTAGATAGGTTCTTTAAAACCTGTGACAGGAATGGCGTGTGCCAGGCCTATCTGTTTTGCAGGAGCTTTTACAGCAGCCCAGCTGTTTCCTTCTATGAACTTATTTATTACTCCCTTCGTCCACTCATTGGGCATTACTCTATTGGGAACACGGTCCTATGAACCAGACAAAAAAAGCTGAATTGTTTTAGTCCCTTAGTTTTGTTCTTCCCAATTCCCTTCATCATCCTTCCATAAAAGGAGAAGGGCCATTGTTCTCCCAGCCCCTTTCTTTCTCATCACATTTTCAAAACTCTGAGCTTAGGGTGCTGTGAAAAGGCTTAGGAGAAGGGATGAATCACCCCCATGGTTGAAAACCCACTGAGCAGCTGTCAAGGTTTATAACTGTCCTCCATGAACCCCTGGAACCCTTCTAGGATCCCCTGGAGATGCTCATTACTGATTAGAAAAAAAAAGTTTGGGTACAATTAATTCCCAGTGCCAGTTAGAAACAAAACCTTTCCAAAGCTGTTACTGTCGGTGAGAAATTCACCGTGGTGATGGATGCTGTTTAGGACATCAGACACTCTGTGCCTCTTGCCCCAGAAGTATCTGTTGTGGAAAGGGCTGAAGAATTTGAATCTCCAAAATAAAATGGAGAATAGACATGGGATAAGAAACAGGAAACACATCTGCTGGTCTTTCAGATAATCTTTTTTTCTAAATGTATTTTTCCCCTGATTTGGGAAAATGCAAGTTAATGGGAGGAAACTTGAAAAAAAGAAAAAAAAAAAAGACAATTCCGAAAAAGAAATAAAAGTCAAGTATAATCTTATTGCCCAGAGATAGCACTGTTAACATTTTTATACATATTTTTCCAGTTAAAAATGCACATAATACTTTTTTCTTACAGAACTACTACATTGTATGCATACTGCCTTATAATCTGTTTTTTCTCTTTAATAATATGGTTTGAACATTTTCCCATGAGATTAAGCCTTCTTCTGACACATAATTTTAATGACTACCTAGTATTCCATCATATAGATGTTAATTTAACTAATACTATATGGTCGAAAATTTAGGTTGTGTCTATTTTTTTTTTTTTTTTTTGAGACAGAGTCTTGCTGTCGCCCAGGCTGGAGTGCAGTGGCATGATCTTGGCTCACTGCAGGCTCCGCCCCCTGGGGTTCATGCCATTCTCCTGCCTCAGCCTCCCGAGTAGCTGGGACTACAGGCACCCGCCACCTCGCCCGGCTAATTTTTTGTATTTTTAGTAGAGATGGGGTTTCACTGTGTTAGCCAGGATGGTCTCGATCTCCTGACCTCGTGATCCGCCCGCCTCAGCCTCCCAAAGTGCTGGGATTACAGGCGTGAGCCACTGCGCCTGGCCTGGTTGTATCTATTTTTTTTGCTAGTATAAATAACACGATGTAGACATTGGGGAGACTGACTCAGGCTGCTCCCTTGTTCTGGTCATAAGTCACTTAGCCTTCCTTAAAAGCCATTGGTCATTTGATGGGCCAGACAGACTTCACAAACCTTGCTCCAAACACAAGGACAAATTTAATCTATTCAAGCTAGGAGTGGCCTTGGATGTTCTCTTAATTCCACAGAAACACTGATGTAAAAAGACAGTTATACTCAATTCATTTGTTCATAGATGCATTATTTCAGACAAAACAGCCTCCCTTCACTGATTTCCCTTTGGCCCTGGCCATCTTTTCTACAAGGCAGGCAAGCTTATTGTAACAGCAAAGGAAGCAAAACGCCTTTAGCAAGGTAAACCTGTAGAAGCAACTGGAAGCATGTATTCCAGGGTGAATCATTTTTAAATCATCTTCCATGTTTAGGATTTTCCATGTAAGTGTTCTGCTCCATTAGAGTGGATAATTGGGAGGGAAGAGAATAAACATTCCGGTGCTCCTAACATGCTGAGGCGTTTACCGAGATGCTGTGGTTCGTCTAGGCAGAGGGGAAGGCATCGGCTTAGGGGCACTGAGTAAATACTCAGTGGAGAAACTGGGGCAAAATCTAGGCTGCTGGATCCTAGTTTGTCTCAGCTTCAAGAAACTCAAGCTGCCACAGCGGGTGGCGGGGTGCCTTAGTTCACCTCCTGTTTCCACATCTCTGATCCTTTAGCTCAGCAGCAAGCCAGGGAGAAAATGTACTCCATGGTGAAGGGCATGCGCTGTGTGCCTGGGACATTTGGTCTGGGGAGGGGCACCTGAGCAGGTCACCTGTCACTCCATTGCCCCCTTTCTCATTCTTGTGGCCCTACACACATCTCCAGCGGCCATTGGATGAGATTGCTAAGGACAAAATTCTCACTGGAATGGCAAAGTCTCATACCTGTAATCCTAGCGCTTTGGGAGGCTGAGGGGGGTGGATCTCTTGAGGCCAGGAGTTTGAGATCAGCTTGAGCAACGTAATGAGACCCCGCCTCTACAAAAAATTAAAAAATTAGCTGGGTATGGTGGCACACCTGTAGTCCTAGCTTCTCAGGAGGCTGAGGTGGGAAGATTGCTGGAGCCCAGTTCAGTTCAGCTTGGGTGACAGAGCAAAATGTTTTCTCTAAGAGAGAGAAGAAAAAAGGAAGTCAAAGTCTAGGCCCTTTTGCCTTTCTCTGAGGCCCTGAGGCTTCCTGAAGAGGATGGTTGAAGAAGACCTGATAGAGAGAGAGTGCAAGGGGTATGGCATAGGAATGTACATAACGGTAGACATGTGCAAAAGAATGTGGGTGGGGAAGAAGTATTCGTGTGTGCGCACACAAACTCTCTCTCTCTTGCTCTGTCTCTCTTTTCCTTTCCCTCTCTTCCCCACCGCCTCACTCACTCATAGCTTAATGGGGTTTCTGGGAGAGGAAATTGTGGTCTCAAATGCATATGAAAAGTCCTGGAACAAGCTCTCAAAAGCGCATGGGGGTGGGGAGCACGGGGGTTGGGGGAATCACAAGACTGCCCTTGGGCAAACATTTTTGTCCCACCTCTCTTTTCAGCTGTCCTAATGTGTCATCAGACACCCCTGCCCAGCCTGACAGGCCCACATACACAAACAAAGTGCCCCAGTGAGCCATTCCTTTCCCAAGCCGCTGAGGGGTCTTCTGGGAGTTGGAAAGGATTCCTTCTGAGCTGATCCGGCACTGGCTGATGAGCTCAGCTGTCTCCTCTTCTAGGAAAGATTTACTGCAACAGAGCATGGCTGCCTTCCATCCCCCTCCCAGCCGTCTTTCTTCCAAGCCAGAGACTGAGGTTGGGGAGTTGACAGAGGGAATGCTGGGAATAGATCAATATTTCTTCCCTGGGTGATTGAGGGGCTGCACAGACAGTGGGAGCCTATCTTTGTGCCCATAATTAGACAATAGTGGCATCACTATAAATGCCAGCCCTGATACATTCCCCACTTCCAGCCAGCCCAGGTGCCAGGCATCTGCATCTTGGCCTCTGGAGACTAAGAAGGAAGGGTCCCATGCCCATCTGCCAACCTTTTATACTAATGATGTGAATTCCCTCTTGTCCCATTGGATTTCATGTCTCCCTCCCCATCAAACCACCTACAGAGACAGGCCCTAATCAGTTCCTACTACAATTTTCTTCTCTCTGCCACTGTGACAACTTGGCCTCTACCCGCAGCTTCTGCCCACTCAGCATCAAAGGGCCCAATGATCATCGGCTGGTGAGAGCTTGAGAGCCCACCAGAGAGCCCACCATGGGCCTGGCCCTGTCCCAACGGCCTCTCACATATTAACTCATTTAGTCCTTAGAACAATTCCATGAGGTGGGCAGTTATTATTCCCGTTTTCTAGATGAGGCTACTGAAATGAAACCCAGAGAGGTTCATTAACTTGTCCAAGGTCTCACAGCTAAAGAATGGAAGATCTGAACTTAGCAGCCTAGCTCTGGAGTCCTGCCCTCGAGGCCATGCTGCAGGCAGGAATAAATCAGTTCCAGTCCTGCCAGCCCTTGCTGCTGGCCCAGTTCTGACCTGGGGCCTCAGTCTGACAACAAGACTTTGTCTCGCTTCTGTGCCTAGGTTCCTTCTCTAGATACCTGGTATGTTCCACTTTCTAGGATACCCTAGGATGCAGGGTCCCTCGTTTCAAGTTCTGGAATCCCACCCTGAGCCCATTCTGATGGTCATGGCCACGGACCTTGCTGATAGATCTCAGACCATAAGAATGACATATCACTCAGTCCCATATCCCACGCAGAGCCAAGAGCACGGTGCCCTGCACACACAGGAGCTGTTCAAATCACATTTGCCGAAGGGAATCAATGCCAAAATGCTCTGTGCCTCAGTTTCCTCATCTATACAATGAGGCAATAAGAATATATCCAGAGTTGTGTAAGAATGAATTAAGTGAATCTATGCGTCTGGCATGTGGCCAGTGAACAGTGAGGGTTGGCAGTTACCATTATCGATGTAGTGGTCGCTTCTATGACATATGGCAGAACTTTGAGCTCTAGGATTCTAATCCTGGCCCTGCCACTTCTCAGATCTAAGATCTTTGGCAATCGAACCAACTTTTTTTCCATGCTTGTTTTCCCATTTGAAAAGTTGCATAGTGATACTTGTACCTCACAGAGATTCTGAGAATTATGAGATAATATGTGCAAAGTACTGTACCTGGCCCAGAAAAAGATCTCAACAAATGATAGCAAAAATTATTAGTATTATGATTGTTATTATTTTAAAACTGGGGTGCATATGCTTACAACATTTGGGGCCACTCAGTATTCTTCCTGTGACAGACTCCTTTCTTTGATACACACACACACACACACACACACATCATTGCATACACCTTTGCCCCTCCCTGCTCACCAATGAAGACATCTGGGGTTTAGCCATTCCCCATCAGCCCTAGCTGCAGGGGAGGGGGCTTAGGAGCTTGCATTCGTGGAAAGCCTCCATTCCCCCACTCCTAATACTGAGGGGACACAGTATCACGGCCATCTGGAAGGAATGGCTTGACCAGATCCTTCAGGGAGTAGGACTGTCAGAGGACAGGGAGTGTGAGCTTCTCTTTGGCCACCTGGAAGTCACCTGCCTCCTGAGTGTGTGCCCAGCTCCACACAGTCCTAGGTGGTGAGACAGTTTCCCAGGGCTCCATTTCTCCATCAGGATCCAGAAGTGAAAGGAGAGAAGAGGAGTGACAGCAGGACTGTGAGGTCCATCCAGGTGGCCGGCCAATCACTTCCACATCCCAGGGGCTCAGGACTGCACATCCAGTGGCTGTTCCAGATCCCTAAAGATCTCCCCAGGCCTGCCACAGCGCCACATGGTAGCGGGACCCCACCACTCCTTAGCAATGGGGTGAGAGATCCTTGTTGCAGCTGTTTGTGGGGAACCCTTTCCTTTTCACTCACAAAAATGAAAAGAAGCACCTCCCCCCACCCCACCGGCCACACACACACAGGGGGCCTGGCTCTGGCAAGGTGCAGATGCCCAGGTAAGAAGAGCATCAGACCCATCGGGCTCCTCAAGTTGATTTGATTTGAATCATCGGAAGGATATCGATTATCATAGCACCATATGGTTGTTTCTTGAGAAGCATCCATAGCATCCATGTTGGGGGTGTGTATTCAGAAGGGATTTATTTAGAGATGGAAAAGCCAATGAGGTGGCTCCCCTGTTTGTCTTTATTAATGAATCTGTGACAAGTAAAGCAAACAGGAGAGGCGTCCTCAAATCTCTAGCATGTCTGTTGTTCAGCGCGTCCAGAGTCCCTGGCAGAACCCAGCATGGAGAACAGTCACTCTTCTTGCTCCTACTTCTGGGACTTCTTCCAGCTTCCATTCCCCACTGTCCCTGTGCGTGTCACTATGCCACTGGGGACCCAACTCACTCTCCTGTTGCTGTCTTCTCCAACCAGCCTCCCTTAACCCACTGGGGGAAAGATTCTCCACCTCAGCCACCAAAACATAAATGAAGAAAAACTGGAGTTTTAATTTGTTTAAATAGGAAGGAGGGAAGAAAAGAGTCACTAGTGAGACACACAAGGCCAAACCATCAGAATGAGGTTGGGCAGGGCAGGAACGGAGGGGGAGAGGAGGAGTCCATGGCTGCCTGGCCCATCTCAAGTAGGAGCAGTCGCCTAGTGAGAACTTCATGGGGCCATCTATCAAGGCCCCTCCATGGTGAGGGTGTTAAAGGGGAGATATTCTAGAGAGGCCACTCTGCCCTGCCACCCATGGTCAGCACTGGGTAGATCATGGGCAGATAGAGTAGTGAACGGTTAGCTGAATTATGAAAATGCCGTTAACAGGTGATTCGGCATCATTGCCCTCCTAGGAAGAAGGGCTGCAGAGACACAGAGAATTTGAGGTTAGATGGCCTCTTGTGGGTAATGGGTCTAACTCCAGGTAAGACAGCCAGGTGGTGTCAACATTTAAGATTCCAGGTAGATTTATTTATACCTGCAGTGAGAAGTTCAGTTCCAGTCCTCAGGCTTAGGAGGTAATAAAGGGGTCCCAGCCCCAGGCACCTTTGCCATAGATAGACTAAATGCTGAAGACCTGACATCGCCAGGTTTTCTTTGCTCTGGGAACCAGACTGATGGGACAGGCAACCCCCAACGCTGCAGGGGAGGTGACTGGGAACACCCTGCCATGCTGGCAAGCTGGGGGCAGTTGCAGGTGTAGATCCGAGGGGTGGCCAGACTGGTTTCAAGCCTGCTCATGGAAAACTGGTTCTTTTTTTTTAACAGCTGTCAACTTGGCCCCCTGAGCCTGGGTAGACTGGCTGGCCAGGCAGAGCTTGAAGAGATGCATGGCAATTGCAGTCTCAGCTCTCACTCCATCAGTCAGCCCAAGACTCCTTGGAAGCACAGAGGCGGACTGGTGAGTTAGTGATGCTCTGCACATCTTGCTGGAGGCTGAGGCCAGCACTAGTTTTTGGAATCAGCATCTGGGTGACACCCCAGTTGGCTGCTCAGGGTGACCTCTGTGAGGCTAGGCAGAGGATGAATGTGAAGTGTAGGGTGGAGGCAGGGAGGAAGGCTTTGAAATGGGCTGGGTCTGAAGTGGCAATAAATGTCAGTGCAACATTAAGAAATACACACCATGGGTACAGATCTGAATGCATATGGAGTGTGTGTGTTTGTGTGTGTATATGTCTGTGTGAGCTAACACAGACATACCCAGCTTGATGAGCTAACGAAAAAGCCAAAAACTGAAAATGGGGAGGGTGGGGGAAAGCCCTTTCTATCCCTGTAACCATTAGAAAGAAAATAAAGTCCAAATTGCGTTCAGGGCTGCTGGGACAGAGGAAGAGAGGCAAGAATGGAAAAAACAGGCCATAAAGATGCCAGGGCTCCTTAAGCAGAAACATCTGTTGAAGTCATAAGACTAGGGGCCTGGCCAGGCTTCTAACAAACCCAGGAAGAGGAGCGTCTGTACGGGATCAGGACTACCCTCATCTGCCCTGTGCAGGGCCCCTGGGACCAGCATACGTGCAAAGGAGATACCCTCTCCAGGGCTCAGCCAAGGCCTGGCTTCTAGCGGCAGAGAAAGGGAGAGGGAGGAAGGGATGTTCCCAGGCGGGGAGGGGCCTGTGGCAGTCATGAGGGCAGTGATGTGACAGCCGTTTTGAGTGTGTATTTATTTAAAGCTTTAACTCACTGAGGTAGCCTGGTGAGCCACATGTCTCAATTCCTGCAGCTAAAGAAAAAAAAGTGAAGGTGGGGGAGGGGAGGGTCAGTTGCTGACCTGCACAGGAATGGGTGGCTATGCTCGCTGTTTGCAAATGTAGGCCACTCTCTCATTTGTAATTTTCAACAGAGGCCAGCTGTTCAAGGTTCGCCTCTTCTAATGACTACAAAAATGGCAGCTACCATTTATTGACCATATTCCACTCGCTGTACCATGTTCCTTGTATCACGTTACTTAATCCGCCAGTAATTCTGTTATCCCCAGAATGGGTGGAGACATGCATGGCTGTCTTCAAGGAGATTCTCATATTAGCATTATCATCCTAGGAGGAAACTGAGGCTTACAGAGGTTAAGGGAGTCGCCCCAGGTCACCCAACCGGTACCCAGGAGCTGACCTGCCCTCCTTTCCTCTACAAAACTAACTTGAAAAGCAGCTTTAGCCAAGCCCCGTTGGGAAAACAGCTTTGCAAAATCAGCCCAGCATTTATGGAGACATTGAGGTCCCTGCAGACCCTGGTGGCTTGTCCATCCCTGTGTTCCATTACATTAGCTTGGGAAAGCAGGAGGGGACTGTAGTGACAGAACACACCAACACCAAACAAAGAAAAGTGGGGTAAAACTCCAACCCCTACGACAACAAGAGAATACTACTGTCTCTCAAGGAAACTCACAGACGGTGAAAGAAATGAAATCCAGACTCAATACTACTCGTTTGTGGGGAACCGCCAAGGAGCCATTTATCCATTATGAAAGTTACATGTTGTATCTCCTCTTCCTGGAACACCCCTGTCCCCAGACCTGACCCTGCCAGACCACATTCATTCAGTTCCTTCACCCACAGTGATCTATTCTACACGAGAAGGCTTGGTCCCTCTGGGGGCACTCTGGATCTTAATTTCACATGGGGGTAGCTGGAATGAAAAGCTTACCACTGTTGGCTCTAGCGTTCATGGTCAGGGGACTATATAAGTCCCCCCAGAAAATAAAAAAGTGAAATAGCAAGAAGACGGACTGAAGCTGCATCTCCTAGGTAGTTGCCTTGGGGAAATAAAGGATTTTGATGTTCCCTGAGCAATCGTCTCTGTGCTGCTAACATTGACTAGGGTAGGAGCCTGCTGGTACCAGGTCAAGCTTCACATCAGCCCTTTATAATAGGTTACATCATCTCTACTGTAAAGGGGAGGAAACTGAAGCTCAGAGAGGGAGCTTAACTTACCTAAAGTCACATACTACTGAGTGACAAAGCTGGCATTAGGAATCCACAAGGCTGGGATGAACGCACCCATATGTTCTTTCCTGTGCTCCACTCTGCCTCAAGCTCCAATGTGCCTGTGTCCGCTGGCCAGCTTGTTAAAACCCATTCTCTGATTCCGTAGGGCCTGAGATTCTGCTTCTGTAACAAGCTCCCAGGTGATGCTCCTGCTGCAGGTTCCAGGCCCACACTTAGAGGAGCGAGGATCTATACCACACTGTCTTTTTAAATGCACCATGTCTGCCATCTGGGCTGGCATTTCTCTGCCTCTTCAGTGCAGCTTTCCCACCAGAATGCCAGAACTGACCAAAAGCCACACTGTGCAGCCCAGTCAGCTATGCTATGTACCCAATTATTGTAAATCTTACTCTTCCCTATGACTTGGCTGAGTGTTAAAAACCCACCATCAGCCTTGGGTAACAAAGGCTGGCGGAGGCCTGCTTCGGTGCAGCTCAGAAGCTATGGAGGAGGAAGCTGCTCTGCAGGGCTGGGGTAGGACTTGATACGGTTCTGGATCTCGGCGGGGATGGATGTGCTGAAATCTCTCTCATATGGTCTCTCCCACAAGCTGACGGGAATTTCCTGCTCAGACCAGCAGAGGAATTAGGGGTTTGCTTCTCCAGGGCCAAGCTCAGTGGGAAAAGTAGGAGCAAGCAAGAAAGCAAGGGGCTGCCTTTGTGTGAGCCCAGCTGTCTTGGGTTCCTGGTTCTGCTCCATTTATAGCTGGGGGAGGGACCTTCTCCAGCTCATAATTACAGCCTGAGATTCTGCATTTTCCCAGGGCTTGCTCAAAGGCTCTGAGTACAAATCTTTCAGGAGGGCTGGGGTGATCTGCATTCCACAGAAAGGAGGGGCTGGGACAGGCTAGAGCTCAGGTTTGCTTTCCAGCACAAAGACAAGCTAGAAAGACAACCAGAAAACCCAACCCCAACCTCTGCAGTGCCCTGACCACTCTCCCCTCTTTTGCGTGGACAGAGGGGTTCCTTCTTTCAAGACACTATTGAGGGCCTCTTATGTGCAAGCACTGTGCTGGACACTGACATGTAGCAGAGAGCAGGAGCCCTGGCTGCTGCCCTCAGGAGCTCAAAGCTGGAAGGAGCCAACTTTTTTTTTTTTTTTTTTTTTTGTGACAGAGTTTTGCTCTTGTTGTCCAGGCTGGAGTACAATGGCGCAATCTTGGCTCACTGCAACGGTGCGATCTCAACTCACTGCAACCTCTGCCTCCTGGGTTCAAGTGATTCTCCTGCCTCAGCCTCCCAAGTAGCTGGGATTACAGGCACACACCACCACGCCCAGCTAATTTTTGTATTTTTAGTGGAGATGGGGTTTCACCGTGTTAGCCAGGCTGGTCTCAAACTCCTGACCTCAGGTAATCCACCCGCCTCAGCCTCCCCAAGTGCTGGGATTACGGGGGTGAAACACCACGCCCGGCCATGGAAGGAGCCAAGTTTTAAAGGGGGTGACTGGATTTCCATGGGGTACATGCTGAGAATGGGAGTGTCTGTGAAGCCGAATCAACGTGTTCTGTGCACATTCCCTACCTGGCTGTGCTGATCATGACACCTGGCCTCCTCTTTAGGCCCACTCACCTGCTCTCACTGCTTTGCCAGCATGGGTCTCCCTTTACTCCCTGGCCTGCCCCTACCTCCCCTGACATTACCCTTGGAACCCATTGGACACCTTGGTTAAAACCAGAGAAACACATGGGCTTGCATTTCCATGGGCATCTGGAACCGATCGGCACAAGGGCCGGTGAGGTTCTTGGGCGTGCTGCAAATGTTTGCCTTGGTAAAAAATAAAGGTGTGTGGAGGGGAAAGGTCAGGTCAGGCAGGGAGGAGACAAGAATCAAGGCTGAGTGTGCACCATGGAAGAAGACTGAGCTGGGGAGTTGCTAGAGGTCCATCTGGTTACTTGAGGCTCATCATTGCCCAGCTTTGAATAGTCCTCAGGGCGAATCACTGCCCTCAGAACTGGACTATCGCAGCTCTGCCTCTCCGTGCCGGCCTCGGAGAGTTCTGATTGCAGTTTTTCACCCCCCTTTAATTATCTTCTCTTCCATAGGCTAGGAGGTGATGGGGGTAAGGGGGGTCTGCAGGAAGACTGATTCATGCAGCCGATTCACTATGAAACGCAAAGCGTAACGTGCTGTGGATGCTTTGCAGGGCCTTGATGAGATCTGCAGCAGATGAGCTGTTGCCTTGGCGACGCTAATGAAAAGCAGGCTTCAGAGAGGTCCAAGAACCCCCGTGGGCTGAGTTATCTCCCCCCTCTGCAGCTCTCCTTGCCTCCCCACCAACAGCCTCAGATCAAACTCCCCGAATATTTATAAAATCTCTACCAGAAACAGAGAAAGTCAGCCGCCCAGCCAGGCGTCTGCCCACGTCTTTCCGGAGCTGCTCGAGTGACACTCTCCAACGTGGCTCATTATTCTGTTTTTCTTCCTTGCAGTGAGCAGGACAACCAGAGAGGGGGGCGGGGGAGAAAAAAAAAGTTTGCTCTGCCCTGTTCCAGCTGATTTTGACTTGGGGAATTTACTTAGCATTTAGGGGCCTTACCTGGGACAGGTCCCCAGCCCCTCCCTGTCCCCAGCCCCTGCCTACCCTTCTGCCCTCTAGTTTGTTGCTCCCTTTGTCCCACCTTTGTTAAAGATGGGCTCTGACTTAGAGCCTGTTTGGCTATTCCTTGGTTGCTTGTTTAGCCCATCAGCCTCCCGCCTGGGGCTCCTTGTCAGGCCCTGGGAAAGTCTGAGGGGAGACTTGCTAAGAAGCTCTCTGCACTTCCACAGTGGAAATGCGAGGGATGATGGGGATTGGCAGCAAAAGGAGCTGGCCTCCCTGCCATGGTGAAGCAGGAATTGGGCTTATTCCCTCTGAAGAAAAGGGAGTTCCTGAAATTCCCCATGGGGAGACAGCAGGGAATCAAGGCTGGTCTGAGAAAATCTAGGTGACCGCCGCCTTTTTTGCCTGCTGGTTATTAAAATGCAAATAACTTAAATAATAGAGTATACAGAGGTGGGATGCACCTCTCTGGGCTGTGTCCTGCCAGAAAATGGGAAGGCCCCATTTGCCCAGTTGAGTATATCCTGAGACCGCCTTTCCTGACTGCCGCATCCTATGGGTGAAGCAGACTTCTATGTAGAGAGGCATCAAGAGCTTGTGGCAAGTCCTGGATTGGGCTAAGAGTGTTGAGTGTAATTTGAGTGTAACGCCCAGCTCTGCCAAACCCTGAGGGCTCTGCCTGGCAAGTTACAAAACCTTCCTCTCTCTCGGTTTCCTCATCTTCAGAAAATGAGGATGGGACTAGGTAGTCTTTAAGATCTCTTCTAGTTCTATGATTTCTACATAATATGGAAGAATAAAAATGCCATATGGTATAAAGTACTAACATGAACATAATTTGTGGGCCAAATGTTGGGTCCAGGTGGTAAACAATACAGGTGATAAAGCGGGAGAAGAATCGATGGAAGTGTTGGGAACCTTGGACACATTGGGAGGTAAGGTTCTATAGGGAAGGCTGATCGGGGCAGGAGGGCAATGCTACGGGAGCATGAGCGTTAGAGAGAAGCAAAGAGGCTTGCTCGATTGTAATAGCTCCTGCCTCCTGAAGATTAATGAATTTGCTTTGAGTGACTCCCACCAACACCCTGGCTACAAGAGGTGGAAGGAAACCAGATCAGTAACAAGATCAGGACCCTCAGCCATTGGCTTATGTGGCCCCAAGGAGGTCCTAGGTTCTGGCAGCTGAGGGATCTGACTCTCCAGAGATGTGTCCTTTTGTCACCTTTCTGCCAAGGAGGCCAGCCAAGTGGCACAGGCTGGTGGGGATTAGAGTCAGGGAGTGTGAGAGGAGGAAAACAAACTCTTCACTGTGTCAGGAGCGTGAGACGGTGACACCTGAATGACCCCGAGGCACGAGGTGTTGGGCAGAAACCCAGCCCCAGCATTGGGGGTGGGGGGCGCCTGGGCATCTGGAGGACTCTTCTAGGAAACCTCTAAAGCTCCTTCCTCCGGTTTTCATTGGCTAAGCTCACCCCTGCCAGGCCCTCATCTGGTGACTGGAGTGGCCGGTGCTGTGGCCCACACATTAGGGAGTCTGCTCTGGCTCACCTCCAGCTGCGGGTGAAGTGTCCACAGGTTAAAGGAACATGGCCCCCAGGACCCATGTATGCCCTGCTGCTGGACGTTGGACCGTGCCTTGTGCACTCTGATCCTGGATTTCCCCAGTCAATTCCCTGAGCCTAAGCCCAAGGCCAAGGTGTGGGTGGACCACGTTACCGGTGTGCACACCCATAGGCCTCAGGTGGTGACCAGGGGTGGCTTGAGGGCACTGCAGAGCTTGGACATGTGAGCTGAGTGCCCACACATGTGTGCTCAAGGCCCTTCCTAGTGCTAAATGGAGCCAGGGTCTGAAACCAGCCCAGGCGGGCTCCCCGCAGGCCACCACATTCCAGTGTGGAACTCTGAGGTCCACGGGTTCTAAATTCAAGCTTGGCCTTCACCATATCAGGAAGGTGCATTTGTCAAGGCAAAAAGGAGAGAACATATTCTATGTAATAGTTTGTTAGCTTGATTTGTAACTTTCAAATATTTGGACATATGAAAGCTGGTCTACATTGTACCCTTACCTGGACCCCCAAAAGTATGTGGGGGAGTCTCTATTTCCTAAACTCATTTTACAGCTTCTCCTCCCACTTACATCACTATTAGGGGGTCACCCTGTCTCCGAAGAGTGTCACCCCCTCCTGGCAGGTCTGCAGGTGCTGTAGACAAACCTGTCAGGTAAAGCCAATGGACCCGAGGCCTTAGTGAGCCACAGCACCTGCAACCACCAGCTGAGGCCAGACATTTCTTTTTTAATTTTTTGAATTTTTTATTATACTTTAAGTTCTGGCATACATGTGCAGAACGTGCAGATTTGTTACACTGGTATACACACGCCATGGTTGTTTGCTGCACCCATCAACCTGTATCTACATTAGGTTTTTCTCCTAATGCTATCCCTCCCCTTGCCCCCCACCCCCTTACAGGCCCTGGTGTGTGATGTTCCCCTCCCTGTGTCCATGTGTTATTGTTCAACTCCCGCTTATGAGTGAGAACATGTGGTGTTTGGTTTTCTCTTCTTGTGTCACTTTGCTGAGAATGATGGTTTCCAGCTTCATCCGTGTCCCTGCAAAGGACATGAACTCATCCTTTTTTATGGCTGCATAATATTCCATGGTGTGTATGTGCCACATTTTCTTTATCCAGTCTATCATTGATGGGCATTTGGGTTGATTCCAAGTCTTTGCTATTGTGAACAGTGCTGCAATAAACATACGTGTGCATGTGTCTTTATAGCAGAATGATTTATAATCCTTTGGGTATATACCCAGTAATGGGATTGCTGGGTCAAATGGTATTTCTGGTTCTAGATCCTTGAGGAATTGCCACACTGTCTTCCACAACGGTTGGACTAATTTATACTCCCACCAACAGTGTAAAAGCGTTCCTATTTCTCCCATCCTCTACAGCATCTGTTGTTTCCTGACTTTTTAATGATCGCCATTCGTACTGGCATGAGATGGTATCTCATTGTGGTTTTGATTTGCATTTCTCTAATGACCAGTGATGATGAGCTTTTTTCCATATGTTTGTTGGCCGCATAAATGTCTTCTTTTGAGAAGTGTCTGTTCATATCCTTCGCCCACTTGTTGATGGGGGTGTTTGTTTTTTTCTTGTAAATTAGTTTAAGTTCTTTGTAGATTCTGGATATTAGCCCTTGTCAGATGGATAGATTGCAAAAATGTTCTCCCATTCTGTAGTTTGCCTGTTCACTCTTATGATGGTTTCTTTTGCTTGCAGAAGCTCTTTAGTTTAATTAGATCCCATTTGTCAATTTTGACTTTTGTTGCCATTGCTTTTGGTGTTTTAGTCATGAAGTGTTTGCCCATGCTTGTGTCCTGAATGGTATTGCCTAGGTTTTCTTCTAGGGTTTTTTATGGTTTTAGATATTACATTTAAGTCTTTAATCCATCTTGAGTTAATTTTTGTATAAGGTGTAAGGAAGGGGTCCAGTTTCAGTTTTCTGTATATGGCTAGCCAGTTTTCCCAACACCATTTATTAAATAGGGAATCCTTTCCCCATTGCCTGCTTTTGTCAGGTTTGTCAAAGATCAGATGGTTGTAGATGTGTAGTGCTATTTCTGAGGCCTCTATTCTGTTCCATTTGTCTATATATCTGTTTTGGTACCAGTACCATGCTGTTTTGGTTACTGTAAGCTTGTAGTATAGTTTGAAATCAGGTAGCGTGATGCCTCCAGGTTTGTTCTTTTTGCTTAGGATTGTCTTGGCTACATGGGCTCTTTTTTGGTTTCATATGAAATTTAAAGTAGTTTTTTTCTAATTTTGTGAAGAAAGTCAATGGTAGATGGATGGGGATAGCACTGAATCTACAAATTACTTTGGGCAGTATGAGGCCTGACATTTCTTTCCAGGTGCCAAAGCCTCTCCTCTGTGCCTTCCCTCAGACTGCTTGTTGTACAGATGCTCTTTGACTTACGATGAGATTACATCCAGATAAATGCAGGGTGAGCTGGAAACACCAGTGAAAATGCACTGGATCCACCTAACCTCCTGAGCATCACAGCTGAGCCTAGCCTAACTTCAGTGTACTCAGAACGCTTCCACAGCCGAGCTGGGCAACATCACTTAGCAGCACAGCACACTGTAGGGCATTGGCCCCTTACCCTCCCGACCGGCTGGCTGACCGGGAGCCATGGCTCACACCACCGCCCAGCATCATGGGAGAGTGTGGTGCCGCTTTCTACTGAGTGCCTATCACTTTTGCACCATCATAAAGTTAAAAAATCACAACTAGGGGACCGTCTTTACTTTAAATGCCCTCCTCCTATCCCGTCTTAAGGGCAGATTACTTAATAAAGAAACCCTGAGAGCCTGGTCAAAGGTAATCTATCCCTTCTCCTAAAAAAATCCTACATTACAGTTGCAATTCTACTACATTAATAAAAGTAATTAATGCTTATGAAAAAAACTGAATCTCACAGGAGGGAAGAAAGTGAAAAGCAGGAGCTCCCTCAGCCTCCTGAGCCCCAGGGGCCCTTCTCCAGAGACGACCGCCAAAGCACAGCTGCCACGTCCCTGCCCCGTGTGGAAATGGCCTGTGCACATTCAAGGCTATATACTGTGCTGAGGCTCCCATCTGTTCCTTGAGATCTCCAAGGGAAAAAGGATTAAACAGAGGTTAGAACAGAACCTTGGGGAAATGGGACTGGTTGGATGGGTCTGAGAGGAAAATAACTGAAAGGGAAGAAGAGAGTCATGGGCACCCAGGGAGGGGACAATGGGAGGTGTGGGGCAGGCGTGTGCACCTAGGACAGCAGGGGTTCAAGAAGGCCTAGAGCTAAGAACAGAATCAGTGGAGGTGACTGAGGAACAGCTGAGTGGAGCAGCAGGGGTGGAATAAAGCCCACATGTATAGCAGTGTCTCTTCCACGCGGGTCACTGTCCCAAACACTTCCCACTCAGTGACTCGCTTCATCTTGCTCAGAGTACTCATTTGCAGATGAGGAAGCGGAGGTGCCCAGCACTTAGTCCAAGGTCACACAGCTACTCAAAGGTAGGACGGGCCTCCTCCAAGGTCACACAGCTACTCAAAGGTAGGACAGGCCTCCTCCAAGGTCACACAGCTACTTAAAGGTGGGACGGACCTCCAACCCTGGGAGACCTGCTGTGTGCTAAGCTCTGAGATCAGGCCAAACCACAGCTGGCTGCGGGGCAAGCAGGAGGCGAGGAGGTGGGGCAGAGTGGCAGGCCTCCCTGACAAGGCTTACACTGAGAGAAACTTCCAGAACATGGAGGAGAGAAAATACACTGAAAGAGGAAATGAGGGGGAACCGGGAGCCCAGGCCCTGTTTTGTCCTGGGATAGTGGGAGCCAGCGGGGGTCTCAGGGCAGGCAGGGAGGATGGCTGCTCTGGAGGAAACCAGTGCTTCACAGGCAGCACTTTTCAAAGCCTGCTTCGAAGCTCCATGCTGGCATTGCGGGCCCTTCCCGTTTCTGTCCCACACCTCCACTTGTGGGCACCGCCCTCTCCCACGCCTTCTCCTTCTGGGCAGATCTCAGCGCCCTTGCTTGACTGGGCCTGGGCTGGAGACATGGAGGCATCTGCCACACTGAGTCCCTGCTGCAGCCGACAGTGGGGGCACAATGCCTGTGAACCCCGTGACCATTTTCTCTCTTCTATTTTCTTTCCTAGACACTCTGACAGTGGGGCAGCCAGCCTCCTTGGAAAGAACATGGGTTGGGAACAGAAACTGGGGTTGTAAGGTGTGCCTCACGCACCGGGCCCAGCTCTCTCCAGGCTGATTTGGGAGCTGCCGGTGTGTTTAGGAAACATGCAAATGGGCTGCCAGGTAAAATACAGACCACCCAACACAATCTGGATTTCAGACAAGCAAGGAATCATTTTTCGGTATAGATATGGCTCAAATATTTTATAAAACACACTTATGCTAAAAAAGCATTCATTGTTCATCTGAAATTTAAATTTAAATGAGTGTTTTCTATTTTTATTTGCAACATCTGGCACTCTATCCTTAAACACAAACGCCCAGCCTGCCTCCCAGGACTTGGTCAAAGAGAAGCTCAGGCTGGTGCTATGCCTTTGATCTGGTGCACCTACATTACATTCTGTGCTCCAGGAATAAAAGAAATCTCTGAGCTCCCTCAATTCACTGTCTGAGAAGTTAAGAAGTCCCTCCTCTGGATCTCCATGGGTAGCAATGGAGGGGAGGGAGAGAGGAGTCTAGTGATTTGAAAGCAGCTGGACAAAGGACTTGAAACAGAATACTAGGTGCTTCTGGGAGGCCCCTAGAAGCAGAAGTGACTTGCCTGTAGACCCTTGAATTTTCAAGGTGAGTGAGGCCATGTGTGCAAAGGAAAATTGGTGGTGGCCTCACCAACATGGAGAGTCAAGAGAGCTGAATCTGGCATCAGTGACTACCAGGAGACCCTTCTGGGCCCTACTGTGTGTCCTACCTCTTTACTCTGCACAGAACCATGGAAGGGGCCAGAGAAGAGGCTACTAAGGGTGGACGGGTAAGGCCAAGCAACTTATCCAGGTCCACACAGTGAGCTAGACGGAAAGCAAGCCTATGACCCAGCCCCCTGAACCCTTGATACTTCCAGAGAGCTAGGTCTTGGGAAGGTCGAATGACACACCCATTAGCTATCCCTTGAGCACGCTTTCCTCCTTTGTCTTGTCACCTCTCTGTCTGCCACGTGTTGGAAGGCACATGGATCTGGGCAGGGTACCTGAGTCCAGACCATTTTCCCTTAAATTCGCTTCTGGATTTTGGGCTTCACCCTCCTGTGAACTGTTCCTTCCAACTTGGTCTCCTTTATATCATTATAAGGGCCCTTTGCCTCTGAGTCAATATATCCTTCAAGGAGAGAGGTTATCCAAAGACATTCAGGACCTGGGGCTCAGGTGTGAAGTGTTGTCTGTTGTGTCTTTGCTTTACACTAATTGCATAGGAAGTCATGTGTGATGTGGGCTGGCAGATTCTGAAACCTCCATGAAAGCTGCCATGTCATATCATCCATGGAGGGAAACTTACTTTCTTTCTCCTTTTTTTGTTTTTGTTTTTTTGAGACGGAGTTTCCCTCTTGTTGCCCAAGCTGGAGTGCAATGGTGCAATCTCGGTGCAATGGTGCAACCTCCACCTCCCGGGTTCAAGAGATTCTCCTGTCTCAGCCTCCCGAGCGGCTGGGATTACAGGTGCATGTCACCACACCTGGCCAATTTTTTGTATTTTTAATAGAAAAGGGTTTTCACCATGTTAGCCAGGCTGGTCTCGAACTCCTGACCTCAAGTGATCTGCCCACCTCAGCCTCCCAAAGTGCTGAGATTACAGGCATGAGCCACCGAGCCCAGCCACTACGTTCTTTATCTTTGCTTTTCTTTGCTTTCACTTCTGTTAGCAACGAGTTCCAACAGCCATTGCCACATAGTGTTGCGTAGGCAGCAACGTGTTTGACAATGTGCTGTTGACAAGCACACACCACAGAATCAGGAAGACCAGTAAGTATTTCAGGAATTTGCCTGATGGAAATGACTCAAGTCTGGGGTCAGCTTGAAGTCCTATAAAGCAGTAAGGACACCCACCATTCTCCGTGATTTGAACCTACCCTTGAGGACATGTCTGACTCCATTCATTCATTTAATAAGTACTTATTGAGCACGTACACCACGGCAGGCAGGATTCTAAGTGCTGGGGATACAACTTTGAGAAAATAGACCAAGTCCCTGCCTTTAACTGTGTGTGTGTGTGTGTGTGTGTGTGTGTGTGTGTGTGTGTGTGTGTGATGAGAGAGGTGATAAACACAAATGTATCTGGTAACAATAAGTGCTATACAGAAAAATAAAGCAGGGGCTGGGCGTGGTGGGAGATCGTGGCGGGCAGATCACGAGGTCCAGAGTGGGATCCAGGCTCAGTTGTGAGGAAGGTCTGAAGTGAAGGGTGCATGTTGAACCCTGGCTCATTGCTTGTGATTGAGAACACCATGCAATGACCAGCCTAGGATTCCATTTTTTTTCTTTTTACGTAAAATCAGATGAATAATGAGTAAAAGCACATGAATAATAATTTTACGTTTGACTGTGGAAGCATCTAAACTAAAGGCGGGAGAGTTCTTGGTTGTTCTTGGTTATTCCTTTTTGAGTCTGGGCCTTCATCTTCAAAACCTTCATCTTCAAAATGATTAAAATTGTAGACAAGACCACAGGATGAGAAGGGTCCAGTGGCTTGGCTCTAGTTATCCCAGGGAGGGGCAGTTCCTTGGGTTTCCGTGAACTCAGAACATGCAAACCTAGCATTGCCTCCCAACTCTCTCCTGGACCCATGTGTCTCCTTTTGAGTTACAGTAATAATGGAGAACAACTGGGAGCTCTGTTTTTAGGCTAAAGGTCAAGACCAGAAAAGACTTGGAACCAAACTGGAAATTCTGCTTCCTTCTCCATAACTCCCTGTCAGCTTGTAAGCACCTTCTGTTCACCCAAGTTTTGGAGAAGACATTGGTCTTGTGTTCTGACACAGACCCTGGCCTCCCAAGCTTGCTCTCCAGGGAATCTCAGCAAACCACAAACGGAATGCCCCTGTTGGTTCCGCTTTATCTACCATTTTTTTTCCTAAACAAAACACAATGAAATATTTTATCTTGATCTTGAAATATTTGCAAATCAGGACCTGCTGTAGAAGATCGCAAGGTAACAGAAAGTTCATCAAAGAGCGTAGACTCTGAGTCAAGAGGTGGAGCACCCAAGCTAGGTTCACCTCTGACCCCTTCCTTACTTACGTCATGCCCCTGCGTGAGTCCAAACCATTTCTTGCCTCCAGTGCAGCCAAATGACAGAGGTCAGAAGGGTACCACTGATCTGATTGTTAAGAGGCAAAGATGACTCCTACCCTAGAAGCTCTAAAGTACCAAGGCCTGGGTCCATCCCTAAGAATCTTTCCCTGCATCCCCCAGGGCTGGCATGCCTGGATGCTTTAGCATCTCCATCTGGAAACAAGACTCATTCCTCACTAAGTGCCATGCAAAGGCTGCCAAGACACTTTCCCTAGAACAAGGGTTTTAAGCTTTATGCATCCTCAACCTTCTAGTGGGGGGCTTTACTTCTCATTCCCCAAAGCCTCAAGGTCCTCTGGGTTGAGGGTGGCAGGCAGGTCTGCAATGGTAACAATCCTAATCACAAAAAGGAGGAAGGTGTCCCCTGTGCTTATTTTTCTCCATTTGCCTTCTCCCTTCAGGTTCATTCTCTTCCCTTTGCTGCCCTGCTCTGTGACCCCTGGGACTGAGTGCTAGGAGCTGAATCACCAGCTTCCTTTGCCTCTGGCTTCCTTTTGTGTCTGGCCAATGTGAGGTACAGGCAGGAGGCTGGAAGTCAGGAGGGTGTCTCTTCCCCTGCTCCCTCTTTGCTCTGGTGCTTGGCTATGGCAGGGGCTGTGGCCCTTGGGACTACTGCTCCCACCAGGTGGCCACCTCTATGCTTCCAAGACTCACCAGGCCCCAGTCACACTATTCCCTTTCTTTGCTCCTTTGGCTGAGGGCTGGTACCATCTTCCCACTATTGCTAGTTCCTGGGTGCCTCAACATTCCTGTTGCTGCCCTAAACCCTGCCGGTCCATCTGTAAGTTGTGCCTTCACTACATTATTCTCAGTCAAATCCTTTTGAAAAGAATTCTGTTTCTTGCTGGGACCCTGATTAATATATCTTTCTATATGTATTTCAAAATAAAAACTACCCTAAATGGTAAGGTAAGTATGAGGCTTTCTGACACTGACTCTTTTGAAGAGTTGGTGTCCAGAGGATGAACTTGGCTGCCAACTGGGGCATGAGCCTGGGTGCAGGGACTGCTGCTGCTGAAGCTTCTAGAATGAACAGGTCGGGGGCCCTGGGAGTTGCCAAGCCTTCCTCATTGGGAGAATCCCCATTCACCATGGGTGTGTGGTGTTGGGGAGGGAGAGGGGAGGAGATGGAATTGTTTTACAATCTACCATGCCGCAAGGCTCTGGGATTCAATGGTCCATTTCAATTTTCCAAATGGGGCCTAAGACCCAGAGAAGTGGCCACAGAGCCCATTTCAGTCCAAATCAGCCAGACCCCAAACCTTTACAGATTCTTATCCTGGGAAAATAAAATCTGGTGACAGCCAGAGAAATGAGGGGCAGGGGGAGTAGGGAGCAGGGACGGAGCTTGTCATGCAAGCCTTGGCATCAGACAGCGTTTGAATTCTGGCCCTACCATTTAGAAGCTATGAGAACTTGGGAAAGTCACCTAACCCCTCAGAGACTCGAGTTCCTTACTTTCCAGTTGGGAAGAAATAAACTCCATATCCTCTAGGATTGCCGAGTCAGTATCTTTGACAGAAAACCCTGGCTGAGAAGCTCTCACTGAGGAGCACCATCTGAAGGGCTTGGCACAATGCCTGGCCTGCAAAAGGCGTGCAGGAAATGGTACTTGGTATTATCTAAGTCCATCTCCATGGCTTCCCACTAGAGAAAAAGTCATTGTGGAGAAGCTACTTGGATGTATGAAGGCAATCAGAAAACCAGTCAGTGACGTGCTTTCCTGTTCTCTAACCTCAGAGTGGATTTGGATGAGAAGACTGCTCATCCCCAACCTCTCTTGCTCCTGGGCCTATTTCCCCGATCCCCCCCACCCTCCATAGCTACTGGAGACCAAAAATCCTTGCTAAATCGGCAGGCTTTCCCCCTTCTCTGAGGAGCTCTTGGAATTGACTAATGAGGTTACCACAGGTGCTGCCTTGCTGCCAGCCATGAAAAAATAAAAATAAACTATTCTCTGTTGGAGAACGGTGATGGGGACACATGCCTAGAACCTGCTACTGCAAGGATCTCAAACCATGGGGCTGTTGCAGTAATACATTTCTGCTTCGCTGGCCCAAGGTCCCTGTCCCATTAGAGTGGGCCGGGTGGATTCAAAGTGGAGGCCCCAGGTGTGGTGGGCTTGCCCTCTGGGTGCCCCTATATAGGCTGCTAAAGCAATGGGTGGGAGGACAAAGCTATCTTTTTGGTAGAGATCCACAAAGATGTCTCAGTTGGATTATTTTTAAATAATGTCTGGTGGGCTGGACAGGGTTTTAAGGGCTGAGAATTAAGACCTATGTGTTCTGTGGTGCTGATAGTGAAGGAAGTAGCTGTGGCCGGGCGCATTGGCTCACGCCTGTAATCCTAGCACTTTGGGAGGCCAAGGCGGGAGGATCGCTTGAGCCCAGGAATTCGAGACCAGCCTGGGCAACACAGTGAGATGCTGGCACGTGCAGCCAATAAAAGCCAGTAGTAGTTACAGCTACTGAGGAGGCTGAGGCGGCAGTATTGCTTGAGGCTGGGAGTTTGAAGCTGGAGCCAGCCAAAGTTGTGCCACTGCACTCCAGCCTGGGTGACAGAGTGAGACCCTGTCTCAAACAAAGCAAAAACAAACAAACAAAAGTAGCTATTTCTCACCCTCAGCTTGCTGCAGTAGGGGTGGGGGTGGAGGGGAGAGCAATGGAGTTCCTTCAACACGTGAGTGAGCACACACACACGTACACACACTGACACCCACACCCACACCCGAACACACACAGCAGTCAATGAGAACAAAAGCTCAAGCTCAGCCCATACGCATGTGCTGCATGCTCTTGTTTGCTGGGCTCTGTAGAGGGAACTGAGCACCAAACTGAAGCTAAAGTCTTCATCTGTGGGCTGAATGGAAGGTCTGCCCCCTTGGTGGCCCAGGAACAGATATAGGTTGGATGGTGGCCTGGAGCCTCCCAGAACCTTAGGCTCCTGAGGGGAGTCCTGAGGCTTCATCCACTCATTTAACAAAGACCTGCTAGGCGCCCTACACAGTGCTGGATAAGTAGCAGTGGGCAAGGGTGCTGCCCTCCTGAAGCTTTATTCCCCATGGGAGAGACAGATAATAAACAACACAGGTAGCTCTCATGTATTATTTGGTGACAAATATATGGAGAAAAATAAAGCCAGGTAAGGGGGATAGGAAGACTCTGGGTAGGGATGTCGGCAAAGGTAGGTCTTAAGTTTCTTAAATGTAGAACATCAGCAAAGCTCTCCTTAAGAAAGGAATGAGCCAAGCATGGGCAGTGAGGAGGCAGGGAGCAATCCAGGCGGAAGGAATAGCAAGTACAGGGACACCGAGGCAGGGGTGTGCTTGGTTTCTCTGAGAAACAGTAAGGAGTCCAGTGCAGCCAAGTGGAGGAGAGTGTGAGGGGGCACAGCAGGAGGTGGGGTAGAGAAGGAGCAGGGCTCGACCAAGTGGGCCTGTGGGCCACACAAGCCTCTGGCTTTTACTGAGTGAGGTGAGAGCTGCTGGAAGGCTCTGAGCAGTGGAGGACACGATCCATTGAACATACAGTTCACCCTGGCTGCTGGGAATTGACTGGAAATAGGATAGAGTAGTATGAGGTGACTGTAGCAGAAATCCAGATGTGAGGGATGATGACACTCCCCGGCCTGGGTTTGATTCCCCGACTCCATCACATATGACCTGTGGCACCATGGGTAGGCTGTTTCATCTCTCTGTGCTTCTGTCTCCTCACGCGTAAGATGGACTAGTACCCATTCTTCATAGGGTTCTTTCTAGGGTTGTGATGAGGATTAAATGAGCGAAAACATGTACAGTGCTTGAGGTGTAGTAAGAGCTCAGAAGCATTAGCCATTATCCTGTGATGCTGTTGATATGACACTGGCAGTTTGGAGATGGGAAGTCAAGGTCAGCAGGGGCAGAGCATATCAAGATTGAAGTCAGCACCTGGAAGGTCAGTGATAGAAGCCAGGACACACTGGGAGGTTGGGACAAGCCACAGGCCAGGGATGAGTGGATAGTCTGGTATCAGGTGGGAGTGGCATTGGCAGGTGAGCCGTGGGGGCACCCCAGGTGTTATTGGGGTGGCTTACTGGAATCAGAAGCCCCAGGCAAGGAAACAAAGAAGGAAGGAGTTGGGCCCCAGGCAGAGTAAAAACAAGGGGCTTTGCCAAGAGAGCAAACCAAGGAGCACCCCCAGCTGCAAGGGACAGCTCAGGGCAAGTGAGCAATGCCCACATCTTATTTCAAGAGTTTTAAGGGGCTCCTTAAAAAGCAAGTTTAGGTTTCCAGCAAGAGAAGCAAGGCAGCTGCTGACACAGTCCAGCCTGTGAGGTGTGACGTCTGGGAGGCAGCTGGGCAGGGCCCATGCCACAGGGTTAGGGCTGATGCCTGGGAGAGACTGAAGCCCACTGTGGGTTTGAGAGACACTAGGGGACCAATAGATACTTAGCAGAACCCACTAGTATATCTAGATTCGAGATTACATCTCAAAAGGTTGGCCAGACAACCCTTTGTTTGTAGATTACAAACATCCCTGCTTCTAAGCCAGAGGACATGAGACAGAGTCCAAGGGCCTGTGTGCTTGGAGTATGAAACAGCCACGCACTGGGGTCTGTGGGGGTCCGTGAGCTAACAAATTTCCCCAGAGTGGCATGTGCTCTAGTTTTGGGGATTGTGCTTTATAGATTGATAATGATGGACAATGAAATAAAATCAATGCCCACTTTCTGTGCCGCCTCTTGTAGCTCCTTCTTCCCCTTAGTGGCTGCTCACTCTCATTTTTTCTCTTCTTTTAACAAACATGATTATCTGGCTCTCAGGTAAGGACCTGAGCCAAGGAGATTCTCAAAAGACAAACAAACAAACAAACAAAAAACAGCCATCCAACACCAAACAACCAATAACTGAACAACTAACAATCAACCAACTAACTATATATGGTAGAGAGAATAACGGCCCCTCAAAGGTGTCCACGGCCTAATTCCTGAAGCCTATAAACATGTTCCCTGACAGGAAAAAGGGAATTAAGGCTGTTAATTAGCTAACATTAAAACAGGCACATTGTCCTGGCCCAACGTAATCACAAGGGTCCTAAAAGAAGAGGGAGGCAGAAGAGGAATCCAAGTCAGAGGGAGAAGTGGCAATGGAAGAATGATTGGCCGGAGAGCTGTGATGTTGCTGGCTCTGAAGGTGGAGAAAGGGGGCCATGAGTCAAGGAATGTAGGCAGCCTCTAGAAGCTGGAAAAAACAAGACAACTTTCTCTCCTGCAGCCTCCAGCAGAGAACACTGCCCTGACGACACTGGTTTTGGCTCAGTGAGATCCATTTTGGACTTCTGACCTCCAGGATTATACAGTTAATTGATTTGTACTGTTGAAGCTACTAAGTTTGTATGGCACAATGGGAAATGGGCACATTAACCAACCAAACTGAATCTGGTTTGAACTGACATGGTCGTACCCAGCACTGCAGCATGCAAGGCCTTCAGCCTGGTTGTTTCGCCTTAGCTCACGGGATCACCTGCCCTGTGTTCCAGCCAATCAGAAAACTTGCCATTGCTTGACAGTCTCTGCCTCCCCCTCTGCCAATTCTATCATTCTGGGAGGGTTGTTAGATCTTACATGTCAGGCTTACAAAGCCTCTTCACTGGCTGATGTGAAGTTTAATGGAAATGCTGTATGTGTGAGCGGTTTGCAAACTGGAAAGCTCATGAAGACATGAGCTAATATGTGATTTGATGTGTGTGTGTGTGGTGTGTGTGTGTGTGTGTGTGTGGCGCTCCAGCCTTTGAGCCCAAGGCCCCTGGATGTCCTCAGAGCCTTTCCCTTTAGGTTATTGATCACGGTGTCTTAAATTATAGTTTCATATGTGCACATATTATTCTCTTACTAGATTTGCAGCTTCTTTGAGGGAAGGGCCTGGACTTCAGTATTTACCCTGTTAACCCCCATAGGGAGAAGCTTGGCTGGAGGTAGAAATGGGGATGGGGGCTGGACACAAGAGGGTCAGAAGGTTACAGCAGGCTGCCAAGGGCACTGGATGCCCCTCCTGGTTCAGCTGCGCCCCCCAGATTTAGACTCCCTGATGATAGCACCTGGCCATGCTTTTGTCCCTTTAAATAGCATAGAGTGTTTAGTAAACAGTTGATGGGAATCTGTTTCTCACAGTACCCTCCCCTGGTATTTTTAAGGTCCTACAGTGACCTTCAGATGCCTCCAATCTTGGCTCCCACTGGTCTAGCCTGTGCAAAGTGACAAGGCTGGTTTCTCATAGCCTTGTTTGATCTCAGGCCTTCTAACCTTGCAGTCAAATGACCCCTGGGAGAGAGTCATAATTCTGGGCCCTCTCCTCATCGCAGGCTCCCCTCACCCAGGTCCAGCAAGTGCTTGACTCCAGGCAGGACAGCCCTCTGGGTACTCCCTGTTCCCACAGGTGGGGCAAACAGATGCAAGACAAGGAGCTCAGGGCAGAGGGACCTGGGTATGGGGACCCAGGGGCCACCGGGGAGGCTCACTCTTCTCTCTCGCTGGCACAGGCTGTCCTGTTACCCTGGGCCACATTAGGTAAACAGGGGAAAGAAAACAATGTCTGTCAGCTACAAAATGAGCCCGTCAGGAAAGGAATGTTATTGCCAAGTGTTCTCAGAGGGCAAGACAAACAAAGAAGGTGAAACCTGTCTTTAACATCAGGCCTGGTTCACAACCATGCCCTCCAGCAGCCCTTCTATGAGCAAAGGCCCGTGCCCCGCAAAGAGGGACCCTTCCCACCTGCCTCTCCTCATTTTTCCAGGGTTAGCTTGGCCTGCTCCCTCAGCCCCTGGGTTGGGGGGCTCCCTACTGAACAGCCAGTGGGAAGGCAGAGGCTGCTGGGATGCAGGCTGCTTCAGGCCCGGCTCCATGGCAAACCCGAGAGCCCACGGTGCTGTCGGCTCCTAGCAGGGCCCTTTTAGAGGGGCATTCCCATCTCCAAGGAGGCAATCACATCAATAAGGGACGTTCGGCATCTTGCCCTCTCTGCAGGCAGAGGTGTCCCATAGCAACTGGGGCTGTGATCTGCATATGACAGCACATTGCAGCTATTCAGGACTTTTCTTTCCCCTGCTTTCTTTGAAACAAGCTTGCCCTATATCCAAGTTCCCTGTGAGCCCCATACAATGAAAACAGCAGTTGACAGGTTCCCTGTAACTTGTGAAATTTGAGTGCATCCAAGGGGAGAAAGAGTGCTCATTACTGAAACACAAAACGAGCCTCTTTCAAGGCGTGGTGAGTTGGCCCCTCAGTTTGCTGCTGCTGACCCTGTTGCCCTTCTGAGCACAATAAGCAGAGGGAGAAGAGGGAGAGAGAGGCCTTTACTCCTTAAGTTGCCAATGGATCACCCTCCTAAGCCCTATGGGGGCTGCTTCTCCTAAACAATTCGGATGACAGAGGTCAGGGCTCTGGCCCATTCCTCTGGGGAGATCTTAGCTCTCCCTGCAGGGACTTTCCCAGGTGAAACAAAAACAAGCTCCAGAAGCCTTAAACAAAATCCTGCTGATGATGCAGAAGGGAAATACAGAAAGGGGAAATGAGAGGTGCCAAGAACCACAACATTGGGCCTCAGCTGTTTTATCCAACCAGACCCCAAAGCCCTTTAACACACTCTGAGACTGGACCATGCGTTGTGGAAGCCACATCTAAATTCCAATATGGCGGCCAATGACCACTTAGCAACTGGGTTGGGGAAAGGAAGCCATGCAGGGGGAAGAAACAACTCTATTTTTGCTCACACTGGGTTTTATCTAATTAACCAGACTTCTTGCATCCAAAATATCAGAAGAAGATGAGAAAGAAGGCAAAGAGAGGGCAGAGGAAGAAGAAAGGGAGGAGGAGGAAGAAGAAGAACTTATGAGGTAGGCCAAAAACCGTGCAAGCTTTGAAGGAAAACTTGTTGAAAATGGCTGCCCATTCCTGAGGTTGCCCAGTGAGGGTTCTAGAGGGATCCAATTCTACTGCTTGAATGGTACACCCTATTGTGCACAGAGCAACACAGGGTAGTGTATATGAAAAAAATACAAGGAAGTTCTATGTCTTAACTCCACCCAGCCCTTGGAAGAGCAAGGGATGGCCAGGAAAGATAGGGCTCTATTCTTTCTTTTTGATTCCAGAAGCAGTAAGTGCAGGCGATACACACAATCCTATTGTGCCAATGGTCTGGTACAGGTTTGCTTGGGGACCACAGGCAATTTAACCACTGGGCTTCTGGTTTTATCATCAGAAAATAAGCTGTACCACTTGCAGCTCTCTGAATGTACCATGTACTTTCATTTTGCCAATGATGTTCCTTCTTGCTGGAATATCCTCCACCCACTCACCTACCTGGCAAGTTTCTATGAATCCTTCAGGCTACATATCAAGTGCCATCTCCTTTACCCATGTTTCTATCTTAGCACTTTTCACATTGTATTATGGTGATCTGTTTGCTTACTTTTCTGTGTCACAAGACTATATTTTCTCAGAGGGCAAGAACAACCATTTTATTCATTTTTTGTGTCATTGTTGGTTAGTACATAGTAGCTGTTAAATAATCATCTGAAGATTTGAACTGAATCATGATCACAATAATTGTTGCTTTTTCAGGTCCTGGAACGAGTTTTATTCAATCACCAAGGACTTGAGGACAGGGCTATAACTTGTGTAACTCCAGGGGCCCCATTCATATCATGTGAATGGGACCTCTGGAACTATGCAATATGTCAGCCCTGCATAGGGAACTCCTGCCATAGGCCAGGCACTATGGTAGAATCCAAGTACCAGGAGCTTAAAATCTACTTACAGAGGCAGGGCTAATATGAAAGGAGGAGACAATAATGGCACAGCCAAGGGTGTTCTTCTTGTGGGTACAGCAAGGATACTGGAAAGAGGGAGATCTACGCAGACCACAGTCATTGGGAAAGACTTCATGAGGAAGGTAGAACTTGCATTGTCCATGATGACTGGGGTAGAAAACAGATGATTAAAAGGAGGTATACACAGAGCACAGAGGATTTTTAGGACAGTGAAAAACTACTCTGTATGATACTGTAGTGGTGGATACATGGTGTTACCATATAAACACATGGTAACAAACCCACAGAATGTACAACACCAAGTGTGAAACCTAATGTAAACTATGGACTTTGGATGATAATGATGTCAGTGTAGGTTTATCAGTCCTAACAAATGTACCACTCTGGTGTGGGATGTTGATAGTGGAAAAGGCTGTACATGTTGGGGGACAGGGGTATATGAGAACTCTCTGTGCTTTCTGCTCTATTTTGCTATGAACCTAAAGCTACTCTAAAAAATAAAGTCGAATTTTTTTTTTTTTTTTCTGAGACGGAGTCTTACTCTGTCACCCAGGCTGGAGTGCAGTGGCGCGATCTTGGCTCACTGCAACCTCGCCGTCCAAGTTCAAGTGATTCTCCTGCCTCAGCCTCCTGAGTAGCTAGGATTACAGGCGCCTGCAACTGTGCCCAGCTAATTTTTTGTATTTTTAGTAGAGACGGGGTTTCATCATCTCGGCCAGGCTGGTCTGGAACTCCTGACCTCGTGATCCACCCGCCTCGGCCTCCCAAAGTGCTGGGATTATAGGCGTGAGCCACCGTGCCGGCCAGTAAAGTTGAATTTTTAAAAAAGAAGGTATGAGCCTATTTGGGATATTAACAAAACAAGCATATTGAAAAAGAAGCAAGCAAAATACACAGGGAAGGCGATAAACCCATGGCCTGGCCATTGCTGGTAGAAGGGAGAATGCATTGAAGCGTAATAAGAAAGAAGGTTTGATAGGCAAGTTGGGGCCAGATAATGAAGAATCTTGAAAGCCAAGCAGAGAAATTGAGATTTGGTATTGGAGAACACGAGGAGGTCTTGTAGCTTCCAGGGCTGAGAAGTGACATCATGAAAGTGGGATTTGACGAGCCTTCAGAGAGAAAAGCAATCCAAACATGCCCCCAGTCATTGAGGCACCGGGGAGTTTCTCCCAGCTTGGTAGGTGTATGCTGTGAGCCCTGGACTGTCCATGAACAGAGCTGTAGAAGACAGCGGTCAATCTGGCAGTGGTGATGAGATCCTACAGTGCTTCCTGAGTACGAGCTTCCTCAGTTGGATCAAGGTCACAATTTGAATGAAGCTGGCATAACAGGGCATACAAGACAAGCAGTGCTCAAGTTTGAGGGGTTTGCCTGGATTTGCTGCTGACTTGCTGTTTGAAATTTGGCCTTGACGTTGTTCTTCTAATTACTAACAAAGGTGATGAATCAGACAATTCTATGGGAAACAGACCAGGTTCACCTTCTTATTAATTCTCCAGATTTTCATCACAGAGTGTAAGAGCTGAAGATAGGGTTTTGTCGGCTACACCTGGGAAACCAGTCAGCAGTCATTCAGCAAATACTTACAGACTCTGAGGACACAGCAGCAAAGAAAACAGACACTCCCCGACCTCACAGAGCAAATATTCTAGTAAAAAGCCACGTAAAGTCAGTTTCTCATCAGGTACAGAGAAAGATGAGTCTGGAACTGCTTAACCTGTAGAAATCAGGAGAGAGGGTGAAGAGTGACCAGGCCCAGGGAAGTGAGGTGGCTTGGCACCAACAAGAGGGAGCAAGTTTACCTTATTCTAGAAGAATGGTCCTAAAACTTTCTATCCCAACATACCCAAGGTATAAAAGCAGACACACTTCCTTCAGCAAGAGTGGCTTGTGGCCACGTTGGAGCCAGGGAGGGATGAGAGTGGCCAGACACCTCCAGGGAAAAGATCCAGATACCCTCCCCAGTTGCACTGGGAGAACTGGATGGAGTGAGACACCATTCTCCAACATGCACCTTTTCGGCAGTGTTTCGTAAGATAATGTTGACATGAAGATGTTAAGTATTTCATGAAAATACATTAGGGTGAAAGCAAGTGTCAGTCTGTTCAAAATTAATCAATATATTAATAATCAACCATGAGACAGAGACAGCAGCAAGGACGGGGTAAAGGAGATTAGCTCTCTTTCTCTGCCTGCTCTCCCTGGTATTGGAATCTGGCTATACTTCTGCTCAGTTCTTGAGAATTATTGCAAAACTGGGTCAATGAATCAAAGTCATGGAGTGGCAGATTCCACCCCAATGTAAGAAAGAACTTTTTTTTGAGACAGAGTCTCACTCTGAGGTCTCCTCTTAAAGGGCTGTGCAAAACTCCAAACAGAAAGGCTTGGCTCCGAGAGAGCCAGATCCCAAGTGCCCCAGGGTTGTAATGAGTCTCCTTGCATTATTGAACAAACACCTCTAAGTCACCTTTTGCTGGAGGAAGCTTGGTCCTTACAGGAGGGCCTTAGATTGGGCCCTGATAAGGCAGCACATCCTGTCTGCCTCCCTGTCCACACCCTCACAGCTGAGCCTGCTGCGGTTGCTGCTGACTTCAAAGGCACTGCTTCCCTTGGATCCACATCAAGGACTGGAATGAGAAAAGGGTCCCCTGACCTTCTTGTAGTGAGCGCTGAAATATTTGTGTTGTGTGTGTGTGTGTGTGTGTGTGTGTATTTTTCCTGTCACTATTGTGTTTTTATGCACTAGATGTAGAATGTTTGAAAACAATAATCGGAAATTGTCTTTCACCTATGGCCAGAGGCTGGAATCTGGCCCAGTGAGGGGAGAGGCTGTGTTCACCCAGTGGGAACTGGTAGCCCATGTGAAGGATGTCACTAGGGTGGATGGCAGGGCCTTCCCAGTCCCGATCCCAAACACTGGTGCTCTGAGGTCCCCTCAGTCAGCCAGGCCACTGGCACTCGTTGAGTGTGTCTCTGCAACCCGGCTCTTTCAGTGGGAGACGCCAGCCTGGAGCCCACCATCCGCCTCACTCTCAAGGTTTTCCATTTCAGCTCAACCAGACCTGATCATTAACACCACGCCAGGCCTGAAAGCCAGCCCTCTCCTGGGCTCTTGGGAAGGTGCCCCTGTGGTGGTGGAGAGCCCTGTGAGGAGACAGCAGAGTTTCCACCCATCCCGGGGTTAAGGCTGTGGGTGCTGGTCGTGGGAAGCTGATGAACTCTGTGGCCCTAAGTAAGGGATCATGAAGCTCCTCCAACCCCAGCTGCCCGCTCAGGCCTGCACTCGGCTTCCTCTCTGGGGAAGGGCAACAACAAGCAGCTCCTTCTCACAAGCCCATACCCTGCTGGGAGGCATCGCCCAGCTTCAGTGGCCTCTCGTTAACAGAAAGCACCACAGCAATGCTAACAGGGGCCGGCCAGGCCTCCGCGGCATGACCTCTCCCAAAGGGAGCCCAGCCAAGCTGCGGGCCAATACCCACAGGCTGCAAAGGAGATGGGGACTGTTGACGAGGGAAATAATGAGAAGCACGAAGATTTGTACCGAAGGGATATTGGCCACAGAGAGCTTCTCTTCAGGCTTTCTCAACCATTCTTGGTAGGCCCTGAGGTTTAAAGGATCCAGTGCAGAAAAATCAGGCCCCAACTGATGAGGGCCTAGCCTTCCAAACAGACACAAATCTCCCCTTTCCTGCCCCAAACACCAGGCAGAGCAAATGCTATTAATAACCCCAGCCTCCCCCGGCCCATGCAGGCCCTCTAGTGCGGCCAGCTGTTCTGAAACAGGTTTGGGAAAGTGATCTTTGGCACATAATGAAAAGGGTGTGTATGTGTGGGGGAGCACCCAAGAGTTCTCTATCAGGGCCAATATTATTTTTAATTGCCGAGAATCGGCCTGTGGCCGTTACTCAAGGCTGCAGAGCACAGGCTTGCCAGGGATCGGAAACCAACTTCAAGAGGAGGTAAAAAAGCACGTTCCAAGGACTGCTCATTACTGAGCTGTCGTTTCTTATGGAAAATCAGGTTACGCCTCCGAGTTTATACAGTCCTCTCCCCACCACCTCTCCCTCTTTCGTTCCCGTTTAGAAAAGGAGCAGTGAATTTGAGCAATCTGGGAATTTTGGTTTCTGCCCTTCCCCCGAAGCATGACCGATGGCCCATTTTTCAAGCCAAATCTCACCCCTTGCAGGCAGCTGTCAGGAAACCACAGAAGGTGCTTGAAGGCACACAAGAAATGGCTGGTTCTAATCTGGAGAAAAAAATGAATTAACAAGGCAGCTACTTATGGAAGAATGTTTTCTTTTCTTCAGCCCCAGCCTGCATATTTTCACAACATGTGTACTCTGTTACCTTGTCACTTCCCTGTTTTCTTTGGGTAAATAACTGGGCTCTGGACTTGGGGGGCGGGAAGAAAGAAAAACCCAGCTTGCAGTATCACTGGGAAGGCCTGGCAGGCTGAGCTGGAGGGGAAGAAAGAGCATGCCCCAAGGAGAGAACAAGCCCATTGCAGGCTCGGCTTGGCCCATTCTGGATGGGGCTTTTCATTGAACTCTGCAGGTAATGATGTGGGAATGAGAGATGGAGGAGAAAACTGCTCACCTCAGCCTTAGGCTTGGCAGACCTGAGGCTGGGGGAAATAAAGAACTTCTCTCCTTCGCCAAGTCAAATGTGAAGCCCTCTCTGAACCCGGCAGAGTCAACAAGGCAGACGGAGGCTTTTCTGCCAGCCTCTGCCCTCCCACTGGCTAGGGAAGCGGCCAGGGTGAGAGAGGTTGGTCTCATCATGCCCAGCCATGAACTCTGGAGGGACCGGCAGCAGCCCGGGCCTTCCGTGGAGCACAGTATTGCTTCCTTTGTAGCAATACATGGTCCATGTTTGGATGTGGAGGCAATGGGCTCCATCCAGAAGGTGCCCAGAGGTTTCTGTGAACATTTTCACTTCTCTTGCCTTGGAATACTTACCTTGTGATGTCTGTACCATACCCTGGATGGGTATCTAGCAGGGCATCTTTTACATATGCCCTGGTGATGAGGACACCAGGGGGATGAATAGCTGTGGGGAAACAAATGGTCACTCTAACAAGTCAGGGTCTTTTCTTCATAACACTATAGCAACTCTCATTTGCTTAGGTCCTCACAGCTGATCATTAAAACAGAGAACCAATAATAATATTGCTGCCTCATTACTCCTAAGACTGCACAGCACACAAAAGGAGTTAGTTTGCCACGTGCCAAAACGTGGCTGTGGGTGCTGGCTCCACCCTGCAGAGGGAAACTGAGGCAGAGGGCACTCAGAGGCTGAGACTAACACAAAAGCCCCCACAGCTGACTTGGCAAGGGCAGGGTTGACTGGGGGCCGTCTGGGCCTCTGCATATGTCCATTTCCTTTTTGCATCTGCCTTTGGTTCCCACCTTAAACTCCCTATCTCACCCTGTAGATCACACAGCCTTCATCAGGCAGAGGTTTGGAGTTCAAAAGCGGCATTTTCCGTTGCAAAGATCTGGTCCCCATCTGTTGAGTGGTTCTTTCAGTGTTGCTGGAAGGGCTGCAAATGTCCCGTGAGGCGGGGTCACTTGGAGAGAAAAATTGATGCTGTTGTAAGCGTTGCCTATTCAGAACTGGCATTTCTGGGGTGACGAGGGCTTTCATAGGGAGAAAAAGGACAAACCAAAAGCTTTCTAGGACAGTTATGGACTCTTCAAATTATTTATGTCATCTAATTCTGCAAAGACAGCTTCAGAGACGTGCTGTGAGGCAAACAGGAGCAGCTCTGAGGACAGAGACAATAGCTTGTGTACATTGCTGCCACAAGGACCATGCTGAGAACCTTGCACACATGACCTCATTTCATCCTCTCACTCACCCTCTGCATGGAAGACTGTCGTCCTGCTTTTCCAGCAGAGGGAACTGCAAAGACCAGACAAGTCGGGCCACCCGTGTGACTCTAAAGCCCGTATGTTCACTCACCAAGCTGCAGTGCCTTTGAGGACAAAGCTGAAGGAGCTCCTGTCTCAGAATGATGCCATTTAGCTCGAGGGCCTGCTCCCTCTGGCTTGATGGCCTGTCCAGAAGGCTCTGCCAGTTCCCAGATGTAAACGTCTCTCCAGCAGCATTGCCACGTGGAACCCTCCCGCTGCTGGTCCCTGAGAAGCCACACGGGGAACTCGCCTTCCTCTGTCCTCCCAGGCCCAGGCCCTGGCCTACCTGGTTTATATTTATATCTCAGCCTGAATCCTCACACAGCTATTCTTTTCTTCTTCCTAGTCACCTCCCCTAAGTGTCCCCAGCAGTGCTTTGCAGAGCAGAGGCCCCAGATGAGCATGCCTGCTGTAGAATTAAGCTGTATTTCTCCAAGGGGGCCAACCTCAGATCCCCTGGGGTGCTCTAAGAATGCAGATTCCCGGGTTCTGCCACAGACCTCAATAAGACTTTGAGTGGTGGGGTTAGCAACCGATATTTTTAATAAGCCCCCTAAATGATCCTTAAGTTTGAGGTCCACAATTAAGGCTTTCCAATGAATTAGGATACACTGATCACCAGACGTTGTGGAAGTGGGCACCATGCAAAGAGCTTGTTGTGTATTTGGGAACTGGCATGGGAGTTCTCAGATGGGGAGGCTGGGGTGAAAGGAAGTCAGGAGTGGCAGAGGAAGGTGTAGGAGGCAGGGCAATATTTCTGCCAAACTGTTTGGAACTCCTAGATGGGTGATGACCCTGGCAAAAACATGCTCCAAGAAAGTTCCAAGCAGAAGGCTTCCAGAGCCCCATTTCAGGAGTTCCTGAATCTGGCCCATTTCCTGCTGGGAAGGAGTGTCCCTTTGTTCCCTGTCAGATGATCCCAGTGAGCATGAGGGAGAGAGCATCTGGCCCTAGGGCTTCCAGAAGCGAAGTCAAGTAGCCTTGTAGTGTGGAGAGAGCAGGGTGGAGATGGAGAGAAGGGGGTATCCTGGGGCAGAAGTGGGTATGGGGCGGCGGGAGGCCAGGTCAGTGCTTCTGAAGGTCACTTTTTGTTTTTGAGATGGAGTCTCGCTTTTGTCACCCAGGCTGGAGTGCAGTGGCGCAATCTTGGCTCACTGCAGTCTCCGCCTCCCGGGTTCAAGTGATTCTCCTGCCTCACCCTCCCGAGTAGCTGGGATTACAGGTGCCCACTACCATGCCCGGCTAATTTTTGTATTTTTAGTAGAGATGGGGTTTCACCATGTTGGCCAGGCTAGTCTCGAACTCCTGACCTCAGGTGATCCACCCACCTCAGCCTCCCAAAGTGTTGGGATTACAGGCGTGAGCCACCACGCCTGGCTCTGAAGATCACTTTCAAGTAGATTTAGGGGAGCAGCAGCCCCCAAGTCCCCAGACTCATTAATAAAAGACCTCCCAGGTGGGCCACTGTGTGCCGAATATGAGATGAACCTTTTGGTGAGTCAGTTTGGAGTCTGAGAAAATGAAAACAAAAATCCTTTATAAAATTGAAAAAGAATTTTTTTTTCCCAACTCACCAACAGCTCCAAAACAACTGAACACAAAGTACTTTAACCTTTGCATGTGGCAAGACCTCCGTGAAAAATCGTTTCTCAGCCCATTTGATGGGAAAAGGGTGCTGTTTTTGTGACTACCTGTGACATCTGAGTATGCTCATCAGAAGTCACTCCGAGGAAAAATCTGATTATTAGTTGGGAAAATGGGGCAAGGAGGAGGCAGAGAAGAGAAGTAGCTCTGCTGGGTATGTGGCAGTGTGACTTCTAGAACTGTTTGTGTCCATGTGAACTTGGACAAGCCACTTCAGGACTCTGGGTCTGGGTCTTCTCATCCAAAACAAGGTAGGGAAGAGCCGCGCAGCCAGCAGAGCTGCTGCCTTCAGCACTGGGGACCCCAGGGCAGACATAGGGCTTCTGCCTTCTGCCCATTCCACACGCTGGAGTCCTCCTCGGGGTGCAGCCCCGGCAAGCGTGTGTGTCTGTGGTCAAGACAACAGACCTTTCCTGCCATTGCTTTAGTGGGAAAATGGCAGAAAAAGGACTACAAACACCTCTGCAGTCTTCCTTTGATTACTGAAATCAGGGCATTACTCAGAATTGCTCCTGGGGGTGCGGTGGCTCACGCATGTAATCCCAGTATTTTGGGAGGCCAAGGCAGGTGGATCACATGAGGTCAGGAGTTCGAGACCAGCCTGGCCAACATGGTGACACCCTTCTCTACCAAAAAGGCAAAAATTAGCCGGGTGTGGTGGAGGTCACCTGTAATTCCAGCTGTTTGGGAGGCTGAGGCAGGAGAGTCGCTTGAACCTGGGAGGCAGAGGTTGCAGTAAGCACAGATCATGTCACTGCACTCCAGCCTGGGTGACACAGCAAGACTCCATCTCAAAAAAAAAAAATGCTCCTGGGATGTGTATTAATCACAGGTTAATGACTTACAAATTCATATAGTGTCATATGTATGACAGATTATATTTAGATATATTTATATTACATGTATGACACTACATGAATACAAATTACAGGTATTTGTATAGATATTTATATATTTATTAAAAATATCTAAGTATACATAGGTAATTACCTACTATTTTATAGGTATTTGTCTCTATAGACACATATGTATGGACAGGTTTCTTTTCGTGTGTGTATATATATATGCACACATATATATAACACTATATCAATACAAATCACAGGTATTTATATATGTATTACAAATACCTATTAGAGATATGTATTAGTAAATATCATATAGATATTTGTATATATATACATCTTAATATATAGGTATTTGTGTGTGTATGACACTATATGAATACAAATCACAGGCATATACTTACACACAGATACGGAGTCACCCAAGGATTCCCTACAAGGCCATGGACAAAAAGCATGTGTCTCCTGTGGTGGACTGAATTGTGTCACCCCCAAAAGATATACTGAAGTCCTAACCCTGGTACCTGTGAATATGACCTTATTTTTGAAATAAAAATATATTTGCAGATGTAATTATGATGTAGGTGGAGATGAGATTATTCTGGAGTAGGGTGGGCCCTCAATCCAATACGACTGGTGTCCTTATAAGAAGAGGGGAGAGGAACAGAGACAGACACTGTCATCCACAAGGAGACCACCACGTGAAGACACAGACACATAGGGAAGGGCCACATGAAGACGACAGCAGTGACGGGAATGGGGCAGCTACAAGCCAAGGAATGTGGAGGAGTGCCGGCCACCACCAGAAGCTGAGAAGAGGCAAGGAAGGACCCTTCCCCACAGCCTTTAAGAGGAACATGGCCCTGCCGAAACCTTGATGTCATACCTCTAGCCTCCAGAACAACGATGCAATCAATTTCTGTTGTTTTCAGCCACTCAGTAAAGTACCCTCCTGGCTAGGGCAGCCCTAGGAAGCGAGTATAGCTCTCGTAGCCAAATGGAATGAAGCGAAGCCTTCATGTCAGCATTGGGCTTGCAGCTGCTGAGGCCCCGATGGTGGCCCCTCTTCCTGGCTCTCTCTCAGGGGCAGGGGAGGGGTGGAGATATTCAACTATTTCCAACGGTAACCAACACTTGAAAGGTTATGAAGGCCCCTAAACCTCCTGCTCTTCCATGGTGATGGCTGACAGCTAAAGCCACACTGCCACTGCCCTAAGCCCAAGCTTGATCACCTGGAAATGGGGACGGAGAGAGGACGAGAATGGCACAGCCTTTGAGCTCTCATGGGGTGGCGTAAATTTACGGTCGGTCAGTATGCCTCCAGATCAGAGGTCCTGCTGTTAGAGAGTTTTCTTTTTTTGCTTTAATGGTACACAGGAATTCTCCCCCAGCCCCCTCAAAACACTCACACATCTTTTTAAAATTTGCACCTTTTTTTCAGTCTGGTTTCCTATGGTGAAGGGGAGGCTAGGAAATGCCCAATAAATCATCTGTCTGTCTTCACTCAATTGAAAGGCAGGAAATGCAGAGAACAGTCATGTTACCTTTCCACTTTGCATATAACAAGAGCTATCAGGACCTGTTCCTTTGAAGGGGAGGCCCTTCTGACAGCAATATTAAATTTTCAAGGCCACTGGAGTTTGTTTCTAGGGACCAGACCTAAAGTGGGCAAGCATGTGGGATGTTGGCTGTTTCCCCTACCAGCCCCTTCTAGGAGTAACTTCTTGGGCTGCTTGCCCTGGGAAATCTACTCAGTCAGCAATGATTTAGGGGTTCCATATGCACAGCATCATTGTAAGTCTACGTGGATTAAAGGAATTCTACTCTTGAGTCCTAACTGTTAACAAATTTACATCTACAGACAGTCCTAGACTTATAATGATTCAATTAAATGATTTCTTGACTTCATGATGGTGTGAAACTTCCAATTTTAACACAATGTACAGTATTCAATAAACATGAGATATTCACTCCTTTATTATAAAGTAGGCTTTGTGTGAGATGATTTTGCCCACTGTAGGTTAATGTAAGTGCTCTGAGCACGTGTACAGTAGGCGAGGCTAAGCTACAGAGGTTTGGTAGGTTGGGTGAATTAAATGCATTTTCCACTCACAATATTTTCAACTTGCGATGGGTTTATTGGAACTTAACCTTATTGTGAGTGGAGATTCACCTGTAGTTGGTGCAACAGCTAACCCATGTACATAAAATAATGACCCCATACAAGGGAGTTTATAAAAAGTGTTCTCCTCAAAGTTTAGAAAGGAGCAGAAGATGCTTCCAGGTGGCCAGCCAAAGCTTCTTAGAAGAGGTGAAGGCTCTGAGCTGAGGCTTGAAGTCTAGGTAGGGCTGGGGAACGCAGGAAGGAGAAATGGCAGTGCCCCAATGCCGGGGACTCCTGAGGACGCCATGGAATGGGGTGTGAGGAGGCTTATTCAGGGTGTGTGGAGAAGGTGGGGTGGGGTGGTAGGAAACAAGGCAGGAAGGGTATGCAGGCACCATCCTCTGGGATGCTTTGTGGATGACAGATTAAAATTGTGCTTGCAGTTGGCGTGACCAGCCCTCCCTGGAAGATGGCCTCCACTTGGTCTTGCATTCAAAGAAACATATGTAACTGCAAACACTTTCAGGCCTAATGTGATCTCCATGGTAGGGTTTCCTGAGAGGCCACGCAGGGTTGCCTGCAGTGCATTTCCCAGTGAACCTTTCCTCAAACCTTCTGGGACATTTGCTCCTCAGGTTTCACACTCTTAAAAGACTCCTCAGTCTTGTTCTTCCTCCCTTTCTCTTTCCAGCCACCTCCTCTTCTCAGGCCGCTCTCTCCCTATCCCCCAGGGGCCCCCTCATTCGTCTCCTGGGTAGCCTGGGCTGAACTTCACCTGATGGCTTTAGGAGCCATCTGGGAGCGATCTGCAGGGAGGACGGGCATGCCGAGGAGGCTTCAGACAAGGAGAGCAGCTGGAGGCTGTTGGTTCCAGGGAGGGGCCTGAGCAAGGCCCTAGGAAGGAAGAGAGTCTCAAAGTAGGATAGGAAAGTCCGACAGGCATCAGGGTGCCCAAGGATGGCTCTGGTCTGGGTGGGTTTTCACGTTTGAGGTCTGTCCCCCTTGCCTGACTGTGGGGCCATGTGTTGTTCCCTGCTGTTTCCCCATGCCTAGAAGATGTCCAGAATATAGTAGGTACTTAAAAAAGTAACCATTGAGTGAATAGCAGCTGAGGTATTGGAAGAAATAAAAAAGTATTCTTAAGAACACTAGTACAGTGACTTGGCTCATAATAGGAACTCACTGTGCCGATTCCCTTCCTCTCTTCCCTTCTTCTATGTCAAATGTTTTGTGCTCAGCACATCCACCTTTAGAATTCTTTTCAGAAAAGATAGCACACATTGAGCCTTAACATCCAGTCCATGAAGCAGATATCACAGGGGAAAACACCCGTACTGGCTCTCAAGGAAGTGAGTGAGTTGTACACAGAATAAGCCAGGGTCTCCCTGTGCGTCTAATGGTGTGGGGGTGGGATGCATGGTCTCGGAGGGTATTTCCAGTGCTGTCTATGATTTCACCCAGCTGTCAATCAGGGTCGTGTCTGTTTTATTCAGCTCAGCACTGAGCACACTGGGGACATCTAATACGTTTCTACTGAAGAAATGAATGTTGGGATGGGTGAGTAAGTAACTCAGCAGTGCCCCGGTTGAAGAGAAGGGATCCTTTGCAACCCCATGGCTGTTAGTGAGCAAAGAGCCCAGGATTCACCTGCCCTGCTGTCCCCAGAGGCAGGAACGCCAGCAGGTGGAAGAGGGGAGACTGTGATCCACCTGGGTCCGTCATGCCTGTTTCCAGTTTCTGCCCACCCTGATTCACAGCCGGGTGGAATCATAGACAGCACTGGAAATACCCCCCAAGATCCCACCCCATTAGACAGACAGGGACACCCTGGCTCGTCTCATGTACAACTCACCCACTTCCTTAAGAGCCAGTGTGGGTTTTTTTCCCCCTGTGATATCAGCTTCATGGACTGGATGTTAAGGCTTAACGTGTTATCTTTCCCAGAAATACTTTAATTCCAAAGATGGATGTGCTGAGCACATAACATTTAACACAGAACAAGGGGTAAGAGAGAAGGAACCAGCACATACGGATGTCCTGTTATGAGTGAGTCACTGTGCTAGTGTTCTTCTTAAGAATACTTTTTGGCCGGGCACGGTAGCTCATGCCTGTAATCCCAGCACTTTGGGAGGCTGAGGCGGGCGGATCACGAGGTCAGGAGTTGGAGACTAGCCTGGCCAACATAGTGAAACTTTGTCTCTACTAAAAATATAAAAATAGTCGGGTGTGGTGGCAGGTGCCTATAGTTCTAGCTACTCAGGGAGCTGAGGCAGGAGACTCACTTGAACCCTGGAGGTGGAGGTTGCAGCGAGCCGAGATTATGCCACTGCACTCCAGCCTGGGCAACGGAGTGAGACTCAGTCTCAAAAAAAAAAAAAAACTTTATAATTTTTCCTAATACCTCGGCTGCTATTCATTCAACAATTACTTTTTAAGTACCTACTATATTCTGGACATCTTCTAGGCATGGGGAAACAGTAGGGAACAAAACAGACAAAAATTCTGCACTATCACACTGACATTATGGTGGAGAAAACAAAAAGAAACAAGAAAATGAATGAAATACTAATATATTAGAAGGTGATAAATGCTATGGAAGAAAATACAGAGCAGGAAAGGAAGACAAGAAGTGCTGGTGCAGGGAGTTGGCAGTGGGGCGGGGGGTGCCATTAAGGTAGAGGAGTCAGGGAAGGCACCACTGGGAAGGTGACATTGAAGCAAAGACTTGGAGAGGTTAGAGAATCAGCTGTGTCGGCACGTGGGGGAGAGGAGTCCAGGTGTAGAAACCACTCACCAAGGGAAACCTCTGGCAGGAGGACTGTGTGAGGTCTGTTCAGAGAACAGCAAGGAGACCAGCCTGGTAGGTAGGACACTGAGACCACTCTACACTTAGGAAGAACTGGCTTTTCCTGTTAGCTTGCTTGGTTAATTGTCTTGCTTAGGAGGTCAAGGTCATAGGTGTGACTTTTGTTTTGAGACTTTTGTTTTCTAACAAAAGTCATCTTGCAAGGACAGAAGAGACGGTCACATTAATAGATTATCACAAATCTGTCCTTAGAGCTGGTCTGAAGCCTGACTCTACAGTCAACTACCTATTTACACTTACACATATCATCACCCTTTCTAAGCCTCAGTTTTCTCCTTTGAAAATGGGGGACCCACTTAGTAATACCCTATGAGATTGGACTCATGTATTGTATAAAGCACTCTGTAACTGTGATCTGCTGTAGAAAGTGTTCATTGTTGTTATTATTATACCATAAAAGTAACTCAGGGTCTATGTCCAACTCATGTTGGGTCTGTAAAGCCATTTTAGTAGACAAAGCTCATTTCTTAGCTCTGTTTGCTAGGTTGCAGAGACGATTTTTATTTATGTGTTATAGTAATCTTATTATTTTGGGTGGGAAAAGATTTCATGAGGCTCTCACCAGCCCTTCTGACCTTTGGCTGGATCTGTCAGGCCATTTCCCAAACCTGAGATGATCCTACTATCCTCACCCTCCCCGTCCCCCGCCGCCCACCCCACCTCTGCTTTTGTCTCTCTGCCTCACTGGAGAGAGCTGCATGTCTGTGCTAATGGCCTCTATTCCTAAATCATACAGTGTGACCTAGGCGCTCAATGCTGCCAAACAATTTTCATCCTTTGGTTAAGCCCTTGTTTGCTTCCTGCGCTGGAAGCTCCAAACCGACTCCACCCTCCCCAAGTCCCCAGCCCTGCCTCGCCTCCCTTTGCTCACAGCAGATGGCTTGTCTTCAGCTGCACTAGAGGAGCCAGCTCAACAACATGAACTTCTTCCTGCCTGGAAATTCCTTAACCAGACCTCAGTCTACCCTTGGCTCTGCCCATTTCTTCTAGGGCCAGAGCCAATAATATCTCTCTTGTGGAGAGGATGGTTTCTTTTTACACTGCTTACCATGTTCCTCTTTCTATAGAAATAGTCCAAGTGATCTCAAAAGATTTATGAATAAAGAAGGTGATTGCTGTCCTGTTGATTACAGCATAAACTGGGAAGCTACCATATGTTCAATGAAAGGGGACTGGCTAAACTGATCATGGTATAGGCATGCAGTGGCAAGGAGGGCTTTATCAATAGTATAATCCCAATTTTCTTAGAAGCAAAATGAAATCAGTGACGACAAACACAAATATGTGCGATAGGGGAAAAAAGGCTGGAAGGAAATATACAAAAATAGAAACAGTGATTATCTTCTGATGATGAGAGTATAAGGGATTTTTACTTAGTACTTTACTCTGAAATTTCTACTATAAGCACATAGTATTTTTATAATTAGAACAACAAGCAAAAATATTAACAATACCATTTCTCCTTAGAAAAGCTGCACGTGATTCAGTTCCTCTTACTTATCCCTTTAAATGCAGCGTTTCCTGGGGTGGTGCCTGGTTGACAGCTGCACATGTAAGGACTAGAAGCAAAGAAAACCATAACCAATTAACATTACAGTGGGAACTGAGGCGTAGAGAATGGAAATGCCTCCATAGAAATGTGTTATTACTAACTTTTTTTTTTCCATCATGGGACAGGTGTTTAAGGGAATGCACTAAATTTGCTCCAGATAATTTATTTTTTAAAAAGTACTATGATTATTGCATTTTTCTGCTTCTCCTTTCATGGGAATTTTTAACATGGGAACTATTTGGTAATGGATGTTGCATTTTAGGTCTTTTAAATCTATTTAATGGAGGCCCTACTGTGTGCCAGCACTGGTGAGACAAGGGGTTATGTGCCATTGTGTCTCAAAAGGGAATAGGGCAGCATCCCTCACTAGGGGCTTTACAAATGTTTGGGGGAGTTTTTGATTGTCGACATGACTGAAGGAAAGGTGCTGTTGATTTAGCGGGTGAGGGCCAGGGTTGCTACACAGCCTGCAATATATGGGGCAGTCCTATATAACCAAGAATGGACCCACCCCAATCCCAATGCCTGGGAGGTGAAACACGGAACCAGACAGTACAGTGCGGAAGATGCAAACTCTAATGCTCCCCTACCCCGAGTCCAGGCAAGCAGAGGCTGTGGTGAAGTCGGGACAGCTGTTTCGACCACTGGACAGCATCACTACGCTTAAATCCAGGGTTACTGTATCTCCCGGGCTTTCCAGCAAAGCCAGAAATCTAGATGTGGATGTAAAATTTCCTGATTAAAGAAACAAACACACACAGAATGGGCCAAACAAAACATATCTATGGGCCAGATTTGGCCTTCAGTCTCCACTTGCAACCCTGCCTTAGGTAAAGACATGGTCCCTGTCTTCATGAGAGTAATAGAACAGCACCCTTATGAGTTCAAATGCAAGTCCTAGAGGGGACAAATAAGGGTTCAAATCGCAGCTGTGTCATTTATTACCTACGCTCTTGGCAAGTTCCATAAAATGGAACTGACGGTAACACTCTTTGGTTTGTGCTGAAGATGCATCTGGGGAGAGACCCCCAGTGCCTGCACATGGAAAATGATTACTAAAGCAGAGCTATTATTATTATTAAGGATATCACAGTCTAAAATAAGCATCTACTGTGTACAGCACTCTGTGCTAGGTGCTGAGGTGTTGTAAATAAGTGTGAGAGAAAGCCCTTGACCTGGAGGTGTTTTCATTCTAGAAAAAGAGAGAAATCCTGGATGTAAATACTGTGAGCTGGTCAGATTTAAGAATATGACTGACGTCAGACACTTACTGGAGACCAGAGGCAGGCACTTCTTGGGAAGGGGGGAATCCTGCCAGGCAGAGAGGAAGGCAGGGGAACAGCCTAAGCAAAAGCAAGGAGACAGATGACAAAATCACAGTAACACGTGCTTATCACAGCCAGGCACTCTCTGAGGCCTCTGTCGGGAAGAAATCTGCTGCTTGGGCATCAAACCTGCGAGGGACGCGACTTGGGGCTGAAGGGGCCCTGGAGCCAGGTCATGGGGCTGCTGACTGCCAGGCCAGAGCATGGATATTGAATGTGTGGACAGGGAGTGGAAACAAGGAAGTGAGCTGTAGGGACAGTGATCTAGGATCCAAGGATGATGTGGAAGTGGAGATGGGGACAGTAGCCGTGTGGGGAGAGCACGCCTGAGGCCTGGGACTGGGTAGGGAGTGCTGAGGAGGTGCTTTGCCAGGTCTCCGGAAGAATGGAATTTGGGAGTGCTGGAGTATGCAGTTAAAACTGACTGCCTGGGGGATCATGGGAATTTTATATAGGAAGATAATTTGAAACTTGTGTACCCCCTCCACACTATTCTGGCTTGCTTTCTCCACCCTCTGCTAGGATGTTCATTCACCGGCCTGTTTGTTTTCTCTGTCGATTACTCCTCATGGTTATAAATGACTCTCTTTAACTATTTTTTAAATTTTTGGAAGCAACTCCTTCTCTGGCAAATTTGCTGTTATTTCCCAATGTCTTTAGAAAACCTGGACTCATCCCCTACCCCTGCCTTTCTAGAACACAGATCACTGCTAGGGTTATTGATGGACTGGGTACAGCAGAACTTCCAGAGTTTTCTCCCATCTAGGCTGGCTGATATGGAATTCCATATTGCATATGAAGGAAGGATGTGCTTAGCAAATACCATGAAACAACATTTGCAGGGGAAATTGCTAATCCACTAAAAGAACAAACTGTCTCTGAGCACTCCAACAACATTCATTTACATTCCAACAGGCAAAATGCTGTTTACACTAGAGGAGCATCTATTTTTAAAAGTACACCATGCACACCTCTCCTAGGGAAGATTCTGTAAGCTGTGACTCTGCAGGATAAAGAGTAATAAGACTGCTTTGCTGGGGATGTCCCATACCTGAGGTTCTTCAGACCATAACCGGATTTGGTCCAAACCAATGACGTTTCGCTGCAATGCATCTTTAGCATGAAAGATTCCATGAATAATCACTTAAGGTCCCCCAACAGACAACTGCTATACAACCACTGGAGGCGTACTTACACCTGAGGACTATTAACTCCTCCAGGAAAGAATCCTTTGCTTTGAAAAGTGAGTATAATGCCCCGATGTCCACATTTCCAGGAGGAAAAGTAAACAAATCCAAGTGTGTGGTGACTGGCACCTCATGGGCCAGGAGGGAGCACGGCGCAGCGTGTGCACAGGAAGTGAGCACTCCAGTGAGTGAAAGGGGGCAGAGCCTGCCTGCAGAGGGGTGAGAAAGTGTCTCCATGTTGCTCCCTCAGAGGAGTCCTGCTAGTTCTTTTTCTGTAGCAGGACAATCTACGCCCTCCTTCTGAGTCCCCCAATCCTCCACCACCACTAAAACAGATGTGGGGGAACAGCTGGAAAACTTGCAGCAATGAAGAATTATTAGACAACGGTCAGCGCTGACCGAAGTTTTAAGAGGCTGCCTTGTAGATGGCAAGTTTCCTGTCACCAAACATAAGCTCACCATCAGTCAGCAGAGAGAGTGGCAGGATTCCGCTGTAGCTTTCCGCAGGACTTAGAAAGAAATACCTATCAGACTTCTTTTTCCCTTCGTCTGGATCTTTCTATAAAGATGTGTCCAGGGCATGGATGAAGCACCAGATAAGAGCTAACACTCTTGTGGTGAGGTGCACCGATGATTTGGTGCAAGCCATCCTCATTGGTCAAATGAAGTTTGGGGCTCAAAGAAACGTGAGTTGTGCCCTTCTTTTCTCCCCCCATCCCTCCCCCTGGAACATTCTGTGACTACACTGTGGCTCAAAAATGGGGATGTTCCAAGTCTGACTCAGTCACCAGCCTTGGAGTTAGGGTTGCCCTGAAGAGATAAGACAGACAGCTGGGAGACTATCTGGTGGCTTTTGAAGAACCTGACCTACTCCTGGGGCTCAAAACCCTCAGCTCCCACTCTGACTCCCAGGGCCTGAAATGCCAGCCTCACAGTCACTCCCTGGGGATCTGAATACACCCCTACCCACTCAGGGGTCCTGTAATCAAATGCAAATTAGGTCTTTATGCAACAAAGGGGTGGGAGGAGGGATTTGCTGACAACCCCGTGAGTGCCTGGCAGAAGGCCCTGGGGACTGATGGCCCCCCATGGAGAGAGGTCAGGAAAGAAAGGAGAACAGAAAAGGGAGAGAGCTCAGAAGGGGTCAGAGGCCTCAGGCAGCCCCCGCTTCATCCCCAGTGTGCCCTGGGTGGGGGGATAATCCTGGGTCATCAGCCTTGGGCATTGTCTTAGCAGTGTCAGGACCCCCACCCTGCACATCACTGACTACACTTCCGGCCTCCTTGCATGTGCTGCTCTGTGCTAACCAGCAATTCTTCAGGCCCAGAACTCAGAGACATCCACTCTGTCCCTCTCATTTCTCCCAAGACCCCAAGAAGTCAGGACTCAACACTAACAGTGGGGCCCGATGGGGCACAGCTTGGAGAAGAGGCGTGCACAGAGGGTGGAGAGCCATCTCGGAACCAGCTCCTGCGGAGTAAATCAAACTGCCCTCCTCCCCCACAACTCGCTCTGCAATCCTTTCCAATCAGGGAGTCTAAAATTACCATATTTACAGCATCTGCAGCCAAGCCAAGCACTAAACAAGATGAATAGCGGTGACGCACGAGCCTGAGTAGGAGCCTGGGTAGAAGCATGCAGCCGGCTGGGCTGGGCAGGGCTGGGCTGGGCTGGGCTGGGCTGGGCTGGGCCCTGGGGGCGAGTGAGCCACAGCGGGAGAGTGAGGACAGTCCCAGGCAGGCGTCCTGATGGATGAACTCACCCAGCACTAAGGGGAAGTAGAGGAAGGGGTGGCGGGTGAGGAAGCCTTGGTATCTCAGCCTTCTTAGAAAAAGAGAGAGAGGAGGCAACAGAGAGAGAACATGAGAATATGCTGCTGACTTTAGGTTTCTCTCCTTCCTCCTCTGCCTCCCTCCCCTTAAACTCTCCAGGAGGAACCCACTGAGGCCTCCAAGACAGGATGCCTTCCATGGAGTTTCCTTGTGTGTATGTGGGGTGGGGGATTTCCAGCAGGGTTTTGCTCTGGATTCTTCCAGTGGGGACACCCATGCCTTGTGAGTTTCCTTCCCAAGCAGCCTTTTCCAAGGACGCTCTGTCAGCCTACACAGACCAGTGACTTCATTCCTAAAAAAAGGCCTGCAGGTCTGGGTGCTTTCGTTCTGGAGGAGACTGAGGCCAGGAATGACAGGGAGTGTGTTCTGCTTCAGGGTGTCCCAACACTTTTTGTCCAAGCCTGGCTGTTCTCTCCCCAGAAGGAAAAACGCCCAGGAAAAGAGGCTTGGTGACTCACGACCTCCTCACTTGTACTCAGAGTTTCAGAGCCAGGAGGGAGCTATAGACAACAGAGAGAGGGAAAGAGACAGGGCCAAGGAACACGGGCTTGTGGACTCTAAGGCCAGTGCTGTGTCTCCTGCCCCGGAGGTTCACCATAGATTCCGTGATGCTCCCGGGTGCTGAGGAGTGAGCGGGGCTCCTGGACCCCAACACTCCTTCCTTCAGCCAGAGCATCTCCATTTTGAGCTCTGGAGTTTTGTGGACTGGGCTTCTCTTTATGTTTTCATTTCATTTCCCCAAAATGTTCAGTGACTTGAGTAAAGTCACTGGCCTGTACGAGCCGACAGGAAGTGAAAGGTAACAGTGGGTGGCCGGAAGGAAGGCAGAATGAGGTGTCTTTAGAAACAGATGGAATGTAGCAGGAGATGCTGAGAAAGGAGGTTAATCCCAACACAAGGTCATGATCAGCACTCATGTGTGAACCAGCCCCCAGAAGAAGACGTCTCCTCTGAGAGATTTAGAGCCAGAAGCCACCTGCACTAATCCTGCCGGAACCTGAACCCAGATCCCAAAGTGTGGGCTGTTTGTTAGGCACCGATCTAGTCCATGACAGCCATTTGTAATAGGAGGTGAGGAGAGGCTGGATTTGCTGGTGCTTGAGTTGGAGTTGCACAAAAAAAATGTTTCCAAGCTGAGGACATCATGAAATAGGCAGACCATTCAGCACATGACTAATTCTGGCCTCACCCTCAGGGTGTGCTAGAAGGAGAAAGTCCTGATAAACTGCACAGAGGTGTTTCTGCTCTTCTCACTTGCCCAGAATTGCCAAGAGTTTGCCATTAACATTAACATGGTAAGAACTGAGTGGAGCTGGTCGCCCGAGATAACAGCTCCCATTCCCACTGACCTCTGTCCTGTCCTAGGTAGGGCCCATGCTATCCCATAGTAGCCAGAAGTCCTCTTCTCTTCTCCTCTCACCTCTCAGAGCACACCTCTGTCTCCTCCCCCCCGGCTCCCCTTTCCCACCCTCCAGTGGTATTCCTCCAGTTTTGGGGCTTCTATTTTTTCTTCCAGCTCTGTCTGCTCTCCTTGAGTGACTTTACTCTTCGTTGGCTTCGTTTATCACCAAAAGCCTGTGACCTCAGCTCAGCCATCTTCCAGAATTGCCCACATATATTTCCAACTGTCTACTGGACATCTCTAGTTGAACATTCTATGGTTGTCTCAAATCACACATGTCCAAGACTGATCTCACTATCTATGCTCCCTCGCTTCCCATGACAAGCTCCTCTTTACCTGAAGGTTCCTACTCTGTCTCCTCTCTCTCAGTCAACGATATCACCAGCTACTCAGACATCCACATGGAAACCTCTGGACCCTCCCTCTCCCTCACCAAGGCCTGACAATGTTAATTCTGATGAGTCCTCTAAATCTCTCCCCTTCCCGTCTGTGCCATCATAGCCCCGGATTAGGCTCTCAGCACCTCTCTGCTGCTACCAGTCCTTCCTCCAGGATCTCCCAATCTTGGATCTCCCTCCACGGTATCAACTGGAGACAACTGTCTAAACACAGATCTGATTACTAAGTAAGTAAAATATTTGCTGGTGACCCACTGTGTGCCAGACTTTGTGCCCAGAACTGGGAATACAGTGGTGGATACAGTAGGGTCCCTGTCCTCGTGGAACTCACATCCCAGTTAGGGAATCAAACAAGAAACAAGCTAAAAAACAGATACATTAATAAAATACTTCTAAGTTGCAGGGTAGGAAACAATGGGGTGGGGCGGGTATCTGTGCCACCCCTTGTAGAAAGGCCTTCAGAGGCTCCTCATTACCTACAGAACAAAGTTCAGACTCAACTTGGCAAGCAAAAGTCTTACTAATGCGGCCCAATCTATTTTTCAACTCCCTCTCCCACCACTACCTTCTTCTGCCCAACCCCCTACTCTGTGTTCCATGCCCTATTCATCTGTGAATCCCAAGCCCTTCACTCTTGGCAAATAACAAGCAGATAATGAATATTTAGGGAAATCAATGTGTGGACAAGAGAATGATGGGTATGTGTCTATAGGCCTGCCCTCTCCCCTTTCTTACCTCTACTCTGGTGAAACTTCTTTACAATGGCCCCTTCCTTTGGGTCTCCAAAATGTTTCTCACACTGTTTCTGCCCCAGGTACTCATAATAATGTCTTTCCTGCTAGACAGTTAAGGCATTAAGGACAAGGGCAATATTGTTCCATTCTGAAAAAAAATGCCTGGCACACAGCAGGTGCCTGAAACATGCCAGTGGAGTTGACTGTGAAGAGCCTGAAGCAAGGGGAAGTGAGTGTTGTCTTTTTTTAGACTGTTTCCTACAAATACTCCAGTGGCCATAATATTTGGGTGGAAAAAAGAAGCATGAAGATAACCACTGCCAAGTGGGCAGCCAGAGGCATACACCTCTTTGCTCAAGGAACAGCCTCAAAGAGCCCAAATTTGTCCCTGTGTCTTTGCCTTTGAAAATAATTTTGCACAAGCAAAGCAAAGAATAATGAACCAGATATGTGCCCATGGAATCTGGTGCTCAAAGATATGCCCTTATCCATCTGAACAGAAACTCATCTGGATCATGAGTTGGTTCTAGGGCTAAGCTTGTCCCTTTACGTGATCTGTGAAGAACCAACCCCATTCATCCTAGTGACAGAATATTTATTTATTCCCAAGGACCTTAAGTGAAACCTAACTCCTTTGCTGCTCCCACATCCCGTCCCTGGAACTTCTTAATCACTATTCCCTAAGCCCACAATAATTGAACACAGGGGTCTGTTGGTTTTTGGCAAATGCATTCGGAGTCCCTGCCTTCTTTGGCAGGATGGGGGGAAGGTGGATAGGTAACCAATCATGAAAAAACTTCAATAAAAAATCTGATTAAAGGTAAGAATAAAAATAAGAGGTAGATTTTGTGCATTTTTTTAGGCTTGATGCCTGCTCTCAGAAAAGTACTGGGCATGTGCCAATCTGCCTGGCTTACCTAGATCATTGTTGACTCTTGAATTTCACACATGGTCACCTAGTCCTCCTTTCTTTTTTCAGTCTGCCCAGAAAGCACCCCACCCCTGACCTGAGCATTTCATTAGTCCTATCTCTTTAGGGGCCATTTCAGATTTTTCTTGACAGTCTTATTTTATTTACTCTGGTTCAGTGTCGCCAACCCAACAATTCTCAGCCAAGCCTCCAAAGGAAATACAATCTGCTTGCTGCGTCAGATCACTTGGAAACAGATACAATTGGCTTGGAGTCACTCCATGCGGGGCTGTAAAATTGTTCTCTCCTTCTAAGTGGGTTTGGTTAAGCCCAAGCTGAGGCAAGAGATTTCCAAGGAATACACAGCAGAGGACTGTAGCAAGTGGTGGTGATTCAGTCAGTGGTCCTCTTGCTTCTGAGTCAGTATTAACCTTCCTCCAGCAGCAAGTATGCGTAGGCGGCCTTCACAGTCAAACAAAACAGTGAGGTCTTCAACACTGGGGTTCATGAAACAGTTTGCAAGAGTAGTGGGGATGCAGGCTTGGTGTAAATCTCTTTATTCCTGCCAAGTTCTAGTCTAAATTTTTGTGTTTCCAAGATAAATGAAAGTTAGTTAAATTGATTTTGAGATTTATGTACCTTATGCAAAGTTGGCAGGGTGTCCACACTTCCATTAGGCCAATTCCACCAAATACCATTGAAATTCTGATACACATTTGTCTGAGGGTCTCCTTGGACTTTCAAATGGGGTTAATTTATTCTTTGACTTAATTTTGCAATATGTCATTTTTTTGTTCTAATTACCTGAGAGGCTGTCTGGTGTACCAAAAAGAGTCCTAGATTAGGAATCAGAAGTCCCACTTATATCGTTCATAGGGCAAGTCATTTAATATGCCTCAATTGCCTTATCTACAAAATAGGAATTGTGCTACTTGCTTTGAAAACCATAGAGCATTATACAAATGTAGGGAGCGGTTGGCCCCAGCGGTGGCTGTGTGGTTGAGAAGGAAGTGATTCTCTAGGTCTCATAGAAGCTGTGGGCCAAAACAACGTGGCAGGAATATGAACATGGGTGATCAGATGAGCAGGACACTGACTGCCCTTTTAGAAGACCTAGTTCCAACTCAAGACAAATCCTTCCATCTCATTAACTTGTATCTTTATATAATCTTTTATTTTAGATAAATCTTAGAAGTAAGCCATTCAATCTTGTACCTAACCGAAGAATTTTTCTCCATTTTTTTCCACCAGGAACACAATGATAATTCTTGATATTCAATAATATGTCTTTATTGAATCATTTCTAGTCCCAGATTTCTAGCTTTTAGGGAATAGGAATAAAAGTGTTTGACTTCAAAGAATTTAGTATTTTGGCAAAATGTGCCTGTAAACATAATCATGGAGAAAAAGCTAGGATGGCAGTAGTAGAAGAGTGACAGTTTCTCTAAGGCAGGGGTTGGCAAACTACAGCCCAAGGGCCAAATCCAGCCCACTGCCTATTTTTGTAAAGAAATTTTTTTAGAACACAACCATGCTTATTTGTTTACATATTGCCTATGGCTGTTTTTGCACTACAATGATAAAATTGAGTAGTTGGCAGAGATAATATGGCTTGCAAAGCTTCAAATATTTACCACTGGCCTTTTACAGAAAGGTTGCTGACCTCTGCTCTAAGGGAATCAGAAATCTTACGAAGATTTAACTTGGGTTAGAGAATGGGAGAAAGGCATTCCAGTTGGCTGGAAGAGTAAGCACAAAATGGAGTTATTAAAGAATATTTCATGTTTAAAAAGCAATGGGATGTCTTCTTGGTATAAGACAGGGAACAACGGGAGATGAGGCTGGAAAGATGGGCTGAGTTTGGACAGAGAAGGACCCTGTAAGTCAAGGCTAATGGGTTTGAAATCCATCCTGTAGACCTTTGGTCTCCAAATAGGATGCATGCCCCAGAGATACACAAGATGATCCATTAGAATTTAGTAGTCAGAAAGTACTAGAATTTGAACTTATTTTTTTCTAGGAAATAAAAAACATGGCCTTATAATATTTGATATAAATATTGACAGTGGGCTCCTCACATCCATTGTTATGTGTCATGAATTGTTCATGAGATATCCTGTGGCAAGATTAGGACCTGCACATTGCAGAGGGGGCAAATGGTGTCCTCAGTCCTCACTCCCCTGGGGCTTTCAATGACATATGAATCACTACAGCTTGCACATTCCTGACTCATTGGATTATGGATATTATCAAATTTAACCTAACACACACAAAATGGACAAGTAGATTAAAATATTCCCACATGGAAACAATGGATCAAAGATAATATTAGTAGTATAAGCACAAGCAAATAATAAGAATAATAGCATTGACACTGCCCTTAGAACAAGTTTTCTTCAGCCATATTACAAAGTGAAGACAATGACCAAATATTTGCATGTAACAAGAAGTCAAGCCAAAACAATTAGAAATTTCCATGAAAACTATTAGATAAAAGGCTTTATATCATTCAAATGATATAAATGAACTATCATTTGTGATGGAACTGCCCTGACATATTTATTGTGCTTTGAGATATTAGCTAATGACAGTATGAAGCCATCATAATTGACAAGACATTTTAAGCTATTGCTTACTTCATCTTTATCTCAGCCTTTAAAAAAGTTAATTTTGTGTATGTTTTATAATGTACATAATAGGAAAGTAATACATGTGTATAATATGAAAAGAAATATATGTATATTGGGAGTACCTATTCAAAATTGTTTACTGATAGGGTGTTAAATCAAAAAAGTTTGGGAACCACTTCTATACAAAATAGAGGACCAATGGGGATCTCAATAAAAGAGGAGATGAGATGAGGCTTGTTTTGAGAAAGATCTCACAGGCTGCCATGTAAAAGATAGACTCTTGCAGAGTGGCCACTTAAAGCCATTTTTAAGTGCCTGAAGATCTTGAAACAAAAGTTGTAAATACTAACAGCTGTTACTACAAATTCCACTTTGCCAGCTCTTTCTTCTTTAAGAAATGAATGACTCCTTCAGGCCCAAACAAGGCCCCAAAGGATTGCACTGACAATACAGCTTTGCTACAAGCAGTTAGTTGGGTGACATGGGCAAATTTCAGGGATGAGAAAACATACTCAAGGAATACCGCATGCCATCTAGACTCAACTTTCCCCTCTGACCTGCACGAGTTTCCAAGGCAAAGGGGTCTTCAATCACGAGGGCTCCTTCCACTGTTTCAGCAAGATAGGCCATTGCCCCTCCTGACAGGCATGATTAATTGATTCTGACGCACAGACACACTCTGTGAGGACTGTGCATATAAGATGTGGCTTCTGGGAAGGACTACGGCATTTCTCCTGCTGGAAAGGGGCCAGGTAGGCCATTAGCCTGTTACAGCCAGTTCTCCTTAGCCACCTATTCTTTGCCACAAAGAACTCAGTTGTCAGATTTGAAGAACTAAACCAGTATCTGTCAAATCTTCAAGAAAAGAGGAGCCTGAACGGAGCTGAGCAGAGAAAGGATCTGCAGCCTCTCCCTGGGGATTGGCTTGGGCAGTCCCAGGAAGGCACCAGCACTGGTCTAGAGCCTGAACCTACACATCTGGAAACATCACAGAGGGCTTCCTTCTCTGTGCTCCATGAATGAGGGCATACCCTCTTCTTTTCTGCCTATCTTTTTCAAGAACTTGAAGGGGCAAAGTGAAAATAAAAACAAATGATAGCAATAACAACCACTTTTTATGGCCAAAGATGTATTATAGTTGTGGGTGAAGAAAGCATGCCCTGCCTGTCTTTCCAAACTTCACATCTTCTGGCCCTACTCTTAACTCAACCTTCTTCCCTACATGGAACCTTTATTCCAATAAAGTCTGTTTCCTTCTCTTGAACACACCATCCAATTACATTTTTTGCTCTTTGTTGAAATTCTACTCAACCTTGGAGTCCTCACAAGCTGTCATTTCTTCACAAAGTGTCCCTCACTACCCCTAAACCCACCCTCTCTTTCTTCTGGTTGGCTAGAGAGATTCACATTCAATTAGGGTCCCCTTGTGTATTTCTCTAATTGTTTCAGGTCTCCCCAGCTGACTTTCTTTGGGTTGCGGGGTGTCATATATCTGCATAGCACCTAGAACCATGCTAAGCCCAGTTTTGCAAATACTTACTGCTTGATGATCCCACTAGTAGTACATGTTACATAGAGAAATGAGGGAACAAGCTGAGCAATAAATAAGTCTCTCATTTCCACATGAAGAGTAAGATCTTCGGAAGGTGGCAAGTGAATCAAATTGAATAAGGGAGGGCTGAATAAGTCATATGTAATGACTTTCAGGGTTCATGTAAGTGGAGTTTATCTCAATTGTCAAGGATTTCTAGAAGAGGTCTGATGATCCAACAGTGTTGTGGTGTGGTCTGCAGTAGAGTCCTAGGCTCTTGAACCTTGAACAGGGTGCAAGGAACTCAGACGATCCTATGTTTGCCTCGAGCAGATCATTTGAATTCTCTAGATCCTGTATTTAGAAAAAAAAAAAAAAAAAAAAAAAGGAGCAGGGTAGGATTCCCTCATGTCCTGGAGGCATTTGGAAGAGGCTGAGCATGGGCAGCTCTGTCCAGTGGCTTCTCTCTGTCCCTCTATTGCTTTGGTACAGCTGCTCACAGTGGATGCCAGCACAGAAATCCTCTTCTGAGGACACGTCCTGCCAGGTTTATAGGCCCTAAAGGAGACACTGACACAGATGACCATCCTAACACTCTCTTACAGCACCGATAAAGAACAGCAAACACAGGAGCCAACAGCAGCCTGGAGGATACGGGCCTGTTAGAGGCCACAGTTTAGCATTCTTTCACCCAGATGAGGAAGAAAAGTCCCTCCTTTCTCACCCCTTCCTCAAAATTAAAACAATGAAAATCAGTTCTCATTATCCCGATAATTAAGTCCCATTCAGCCAGCTGACAGCGGCCAAAGAATGATTTTTCTGTGCTGCACTGTGTGGCTGCCCTCCATGGCCCCATTCATGGGCCACTGTGTGCATTCAATCACCCTTAGCTGGGCCGAGCTAATGAAATGCTGGGGCCTTGCCCTGCCCTGACCCTGCTGCTATTTCTATCTGAGCTCAGCACGTCCTTTGCTTGACAGTTGCAACCGAACAAGCAGATTTTTCTCTCCCATCTATGGAGTGTAAAGAGCCTATTTTGGCAGCCTGTGGGGCTGGGGACCCCTCTGGAAACCCAGCGAATGCCCCTGGAGGTTAACGTGCAAAGCTGTTTTCCAGACTGAGAGGCGGGCGGAGGAGGGGGTGGAGTGCTGGCGACTTGGAGGCAAGGAGGCTCTGGCTGGGGGCTTTTCTGGGGCAGAAGGGGAAGATGAACCTGGAAGAAGCATGGGGCCATGAGGTGGGGCTGACTGATCCATCCTGTCACAAACCTGAACAAAAGCTCTTTGTCAGTTATCAAAAATCTCCCTCCCTCACTGGGGTCAAAGTGAGAAAATCCATTGCACTGGGTTTCCAGTTCGCATGGCAGGGAGAAAGGGGGGATCCCTGTGGAGACAGACTGCTCTCTTGAAGTTCCTAGCTGTTGTTCTAATGATTTCCCAAGATTCAGAAGTTAGGGAATAAGATGGCAAAATTATAGGCATTTATCCATACTAAAATGTAGGGATTTACACTTAGCTACTGGGGAAGAAAACTTTCTTTGAGGGAAGTTGTAGAAAAGAGGCAAAAACAATGTGTTAAATGTGATGGCATGGTGGCTTTATATAGAAAGGACATATCTAAAGAAGGATGTAAATCAAGGGTGACAAACTCAAATGCCCTCAGGGGCCAGAGAGATCAGAGGTCACCGAAATGAGAGAAGGGAAACAGGTGGGAACTGTGGCCAATTAGAAAACACTGGCCCAGCCCTACCCAGGGCAGGCTGATCCTCCTCAGCCCCAGCTCTTTTTTTGCCATACAAGTAGGCAGGCCCATGATTTTCTGTAATTTTAAAAAAGAGAAATCAGAAATCTCTATTCTTATACAAAATCTCCCAACTGTTAATGTTAGAAATGAATTCAAGATGTTAAAAAAGAAAAAAAAAAAAAAAGTGGTGTGCTAGCCAAACAATGTTGGCATTCTGCAAGCCCACCCCTAACATTTGCAGGGCCTGGAGCAAGAGTACAAATGGAGGCCCCCATATCATACGTCTAAATATTTAAAAGTATAAATCAAGCTTACTAACTGTTAAACAAAATATATTGTCTGCCTACAATGAAAAAATATGCCTTCCTAAAGACCTGGCAGCCAGGTGTGAGAATTCAGAGTCCTGGGACATCTTGGAGTTGCACACAGACACGGGGCAGCAGAGAAGAGCTGGCTCCTGGCCCCCGGCCCTCCCCTTCTCACCCCAGCTCCAGCCTGCACACCTGTGGGAGTCAAGCTCTGTCTACCCCGATTCCTCAAATAGCCTCCCCTTGGCTGTCCCTCTGGCTTAATGTTGCTCACATCAAAGGTGCAGACTGCCCTTAGGAGGACAGACTCAAATGGATTTGGTGACATTTGATAGGACTCTGGGAACCTGGGACCCAGAATGTGAGGTGTCTTGGCTCTTTGGCCCATGGGACTGGAAAGAGCCAGAGTTAGGCTCTTTGAAGTATGGGGTCCAAGTCAGGGTCCCCTCCTAGCAAGACCTAAGCGTGTTATTGGCCTCAGTTTGAGATCGCTGACTTAAATAAACACCCAGAAATGAAGACATCTTGATGCTCAGCCTGGTTTCTTGACCAATTAGCTACATGACCTTGGGTAAATCATCATCTTTTCATGAACCAGTTTCCACATAATTAAAATGGGGACAAAATACCTCTTCTAACCAATTCATTTGAAAACTAAAATGAGATTACACATGAAAATATTTTAAACTAATAAATAAAGAAATGAAAAGGCCGATTAAGAAAAAAAACTGCCACAGACACGAATTTTATCAAAGGGATCGTATATGTGAAGGTCTCACTCAAAATATCCCATTAATTGTCTTTTTAATCTCAAGATATGGGCTAAATCTAGAAGAACTAAAATGATAGTACTTTTCACTAAGGGTTTTTCCTCTTTTCCAACAATCCCTTAGGATGGGTCTCCTATCACACTGATCTTAAAAGGATATTGCTGAGGTAAATAGAACAAAAACAAAAGTAAAACCTGTTTCAGTGATTCATGGCTCCTTTTTTTTTTTTTTGTAGACAGAGTCTCTCTGTGTTGCCCAGGCTGGAGTGCAGTGGCGCAATCTCGGCTCACTGCAAGCTCCGCCTCCCGGGTTCACGCCATTCTCTTGCCTCAGCCTCCCGAGTAGCCGGGACTACAGGCGCCCGCCACCACGCCCGGCTAATTTTTTTGTATTTTTAGTACAGACGGGGTTTCACCGTGTTAGCCAGGATGGTCTCGATCTTCTGGCCTTGGGACCCGCCCGCCTCGGCCTCCCAAAGTGCTGGGATTATAGGCCTGAGGCACCGCGCCTGGCCATGGTTCCTTTTTAACCAACGTCAAGGTAGGATCTCTATTTAGGGACATGTGCTATTATTGTGACAGTCATTCTAAAAATTTTGGGTGCCTTTTTTTTTTTTTTGAGACAGGATCTCACTCCGTCACCCAGGCTGGAGTGCAGTGGTGCAGTCACGGCTCACTGCATGGCTCACTGCAGCTTCTACCTCCCGTGCTCAAGTGATCCTCCCACCTCAGCCTCCCGAGTAGCAGGGACTATAGATGCTCACCACCACACCCAGCTAATTTTTTTCATTTTTTTTTGTAGAGACAGCATCTCTGTTTCCAGGCTGGTCCTAAACTCCTGGGCTTAAGGGATCCTTCCACCTTGGCCTCCCAAAGTGCTGGGATTACAGTCATGAGCCACTGCGACTGGCTGGGTCTCAATTTTTAATGAAAGAAAACCAATAGGAAAAGCAGCAAAAGGGGGAAAAAGACTATTTAAAAGAGTAAGGAAATACTAAAAAATTTCCACAAGGATCTAAATCAATAACAAGACTGAACTCTTATTTTTAAAGACTTAAGGAAAATTAACTTCAAGCCGTAGAGGTAGACAGAATTTTACAAAGGATAACTTGAGCTACCAGGAAACATTTACGTGACAGTAAATTTAAGAGTTCCTTCCAAAGAAATAAGAGTTTGATAGAGATAATCATGCAAAAGCATAACTGGGCTGGTACTGAAAGATATCTTTCCATTTAGACCAATGTAGGGCTCTGAAAGTACAGCTGGAGAAGAAATACAGTTTTATATATTCTTTTCTAAAAAAATTCAATCAGCTTTCTCAAGTCGAAATGTTTTATATATTCTTAAACATACAGGGAGAGGTTGGGAATGGTGGCTGCCAGAGCGCCTAGCACTCATCTCCCTTTCCTAATAACAATCTAACTTCCTTTTGGAGGATTACCTTTTCCCAGTAGGATACAGTCTGTGGATATTGCTGGCAATCAGGAGGTTTTTGACCCAAGTTGGGCCAATCAGATGCTCCCTTCAATGGAAGGTGAATTTTGAACAGAGGGACAAAGAGAATGGAGATGTCAGGAGTTTCATCCCATCCAAGTGAAGTGTCCTGACCAGACCTGTGGGACTCTTGTGAGCCTTGTGTTTCCTGCTTCCTAGTTTCTGGAATTTGCCTGCTTCTTACCCATTTCTAAGACTGGTTCTTCAGCCTTCCCTCAATCCTGTGGGGCCCCTATATCCTTCTTTGAAACTCTGGCTTATGTTAGCCAGAAGTATTTCTGTTGCACGCACCCAAAGAACCTTAGCACATACAACAGTACCAGTGCACTGTGGGTCCTGATCTCTGGTCCAAATCACCAAGTGCTCCTAGAGACCTTTCGTGTGCCTGACCCTAGTGAGCATGTATCTCACTGAGGGATAGGAGAGGCTTCACACAGAAATAGTGGTACTATCCCAGGCTTCCTCCATCCAGTTACACCTATTCATTTTTCTCCTTGGTTTTCCTGAAATGTTGGAATGTTCCTTAACTTTTCCACTTCATAGTATGAGCTGTTCATAAAACAGCCAGCAGAATGCTAGCACTTCGGAGGGCGCTCCCAGATGATTTTTATAGTTGGAATCTGTATGACAGTGAGTCAGCCTGGTGATCCTAAGGCCTGCTGTAAGCTCGACGTGTCACTATCACATGCTTAGAAATTAGGTCCCAATGCACCTGACTGCCCTTAAGAGAAGTCAGTGGAAAAGAGTGGCAGGTTTGCCAGGTGTCGGAATGGGAATATGCAGAAACTAAAAATAACGAAGAAGGGCAATATGTGGGGGGTGAGGGGTGGGGGTGGGAAATAAAAAGATCTGGGAACTGATAGTTGAAGGTGCCTTGATCACAATCACAATAAGAGATGAACGAGAGTATAGGACATTAGAGGCAGCAAATGCCCTAGGCTAGCTTTTAGACTAACTTTTGAAATCAGTGTTCATATTTATTGTTTAACTTTTAACCTCAGTCACCACTAGAGGTCTAGCCTCCTTGGTCTTTTACCATTACCTGGGCTTCTACTTTGAGATTGTTGTGTACATCCACTTACCAGGAAGGTGAGGTAATTTGGAATTTAAGAATACAGAGGCTCCAGAACCAAACCAGAGCTAGGGCGTGTTTGAACTTTGGCTCTACACTTGCTAGTCCCATGAACTTAGGCAAGCTACTTAACCTTTCTGTGCCTCAATGTTCTCATCTATAAAATGGGGGGAGTAATAATAACAATAATAATACATATAAAGCACTTACTAGTACCCTTGGCACATTAGTGCTCAGTAAATATTAGCTACTATTAATCGATCAATCAACAAATATGTATTGAGCATCCACAATGTTCCAGGCACTGTTTTAGTCCTTGGGACAGATCAATGAACAAAATAGGCAAAGATCTCTACCCTTGTGGAATTTACAATCTAGTAGGGGTGGGAGCGGGAGGACAGATGATAAGGTATGTTGGTACTGTTATTAATATCTGACCCAATATCCACCCACTCCACTCAGCTTTCTGGAAATCCTCTAAATCTTTATCTTCTTCTTTGAACATTCTGTTCATCTTCGTGCCTTCACTGAAACCTGATTGGCCCTGAGGATGTGGTTTTTCCCCATAGCACCCAAAAGTGTGGTTGTTTTTTATCTCACTGTCCCATACCCCAGAACCTGTAGATAGGGAAATGGGCTTCCTTGCTTTCCACTGCTACTTCCAAACCCTTTCTCCTCCTTTATCCTTTAAAAACCACAGCTATTTGGATGCTCATTCCTTCATATTATATAACCCTTCTCCCACTGAATTGCTGTCATCAATAACCTATTATTCATTTATTAAACACTTGAGCATAAAACTCCTCCTTTCACCCCTATTTTTGTCATCGTTCTTGGTGACTTTAACATCCTTGGTCTCTGAGTTCCTGACCTTCTCACTTCCAATGATCTATTCTTCCACTTTCTTCAGCTACATTAAAATGGCCATAGCCTAGCCTTGTCATCACCACCTTTCAAGTCTAGATTTCAATTGTTATACGCTGACCACCGTTTTCATCCTTCCAGCTAACCTTCTGTAGTATTTCTACTCTAATAATTTTCTGACCTGAGTAAGACCTCCAATCAGTTAAGCTCACTTGCTTGTCTGATTTTATTGTTTGTTTTGTTTTGCTTTGTTTTGTTCTATTTATCACCTCCTCGCATGTCCTTGTTTTCTCTTTACCCATGATCAATTCCATGGTCCACTGTCATAAACACTGCCTTACATGCCTTTGCCCCTCTCTCCTCGTGCCAAACTCTCCTAGAAAAATCTTCAAATTTGGTTAAACCCAGCTATTGGCTTAGGCTGAAACAGTCCTGAGGCAATTTAAGATTAATGGAGAAAGTAATTCCATTGAGTTGACTGATTACACTTTAAATCTATGACTGCAGCCCTCAAATGAGTACTCAACATTGCTCAGAAAGGCTACATTTTTTTCCATAGTAAGTTTATTTTAACTTTTCTGAGGTCACTATCTCTTCTCCCCTCAGACCTCCAATGATCATCCCCTCTCAACTGATGATCTCAATTCATGTCTTACTGAGAAAACAGAAATAATCAGACAGAAACTCCCTCATCCCTCCACTGTGACATCTGTACAACTACTGGCATAGGAATTGTCTTCTTTCTCATTACAATGGAAGAAGTAGCTCTGTTCCTCTTAAAGGCAAACACCTCTACTTGTGCTTTGCATCCCATCCTCTCTTGATGTCTCCAGGACTTATTCCTAAGTCATCCACCTCTATTTTCTGCACAATCAACTTCTTTCACTCTACTGGATTATTCTCAGCAGCAAACAAAGTGCTCAGGAATCTCCCATCTTTAAAAATCCTACTTTGATACATTCCCCTCCAGCTACAATCTCAGTCTCTGTCTCCCTTCCAATTAGTTTTACCTAGTGCCTACAAAATGCTGTTGGCTTTTGTATATGGATGTTGTATTCAGCAAATTCAATGAAATCTCTTATTAATTATAATAATTTTCCTATACAATGGATTCAATGGATTTTCTGTGTAAATAATCATATTATCTTTAAAGAAAGATAGGTTTGTCTGTTTTCTTTTCAATTCTCATACCTCATTTCTTTTTCTCATTGCACTGGTAGGACTTCCAGAATGATACTGAATAATAAGGGTGATAGTAGGTATCATCTTTCTTCTGAAGTTTTACCATTGAGTGTGTTGTCTATAAAGGTATTGGTTATATGTTCTTTATCAAGTTAAGGAAGTTCCTGCCTATTCTTACTTTGCTAAGAGTTTATGTAATAAAGGAACTTTGAATTCTAGAAAATAATTTTTTTCTGCATCTATATTAAGACATGTCATCTTTGTTAATATTTTATTTAGAAAAATTTCATCTATGTTTATAATGGATTCTTAGGTTTGGTATCAAGTGCCTAATAAGATGAGTCACTTTCCCTTTTCTTCTACACTCTAAAACAGTTTGTATAACATAAGGGTTAGCTGTTCCTTGATAGGTTGGCCAAACATCCCAGAAATCCACCTAGGCCCAATGTCTTTTGGGTAGAACGCTCTGACATGTGGTAGAAATTCATTTCCTACATGGGTTATTGGTTGATTTGGATTTTCTAATTAATTATTCGTGATTCAACTTTCAAAATTTACTTTTCTAAAAAAATCATTAACTTCCTCTACTAGTATCAAGTTGTTCATAGATTTGCTCGTTCTATTTTTTATGATTTTTTCATTCCAATTGTATCTATCATTATAAATTATGTTCTCCTTTTAATTCTTAATATTATTTATTGCCTTTTCTTTTTTTCTGGAGCAGCCCTGCTAGGGTTTTATCTATTTTACTAGTAATTTTGAATAATCAACTTCTGGATTTGTTCATTCTTTTGTTGTTGTTTCTTTTCCATTAATTTCTGATAGTTTTATTTTGTTCTGCTTTTTTCAGGCTTAATATATTGTTTTCCTTGCTTCTAGATTTAAACACATCTTTTATTGAGTTTTAAAAATCAGATTCCACTGTGGTCAGAAAATATCTCTATAAGTTATCAATCCTTATAAATTTGTTGAGACCTTCCTTTGTGTGGCCTGTTACGTCAATTTATGTAAATGTTCAACATATTTTTGAAAAAGAACATATATTCTCTATTGTTGGACTTTGGTTTTTATTTGTTTTTGAGACAGGGTCTCACTCTGTCACCCAGGTTGGAGGGCAGTGGCATGTCACCTTGTCTTACTGTAGCTTCAACCTCCCAGGCTCAAGCAATTCTCCCTCCTCAGCCTCCAGATTAGCCACCACATCTGGCTAATTTCTAAATTATTTTTTGTAGCAACAGGGTCTTCCTATCTTGTCTAGGCTGGTCTCAAAACTCCTGAACTCAAGTGATTCTCCTGCCTTGGCCTCCCAAAGTGCTAGGATTATACGTATGAGCCACCATGCCTGGCCTATTGTTGGATTTTGAGTAAAGGATATATCAGTTTGTGGTTATATCTTTTATGTTTTTAATAAATTTCTGTAAAAATAAATTTAAATCTACCACAATTTTACATTTTTACATTTTCTTAGTTTTTGCTTTATATGTTTTGAGTCTCAAGGTTATGTTTTTAGGGGCATATAGGTTCATGAATATTATCTTTTCTTATATCATTATATATCTCTCTATCCCTATTAATATATATTTCCCTAGATTCCATTTGCCTTACTCTGACACCACCCACCTTTCTTTTGGTTAGCATTTTGTGGTATGTCTTTTGTCATCTCTTTGTTTGTGTGGTTTGGCCTAAGCGGGTCTTTTGAAAATAGCCTATAACTGAATACTTTAAAAGTTCTAATCTGATATTCTCCAATTTTTAATAGATACATTTAATCAGCTTACATTTATTGTAGTTACCATCATATTTGACTTACTTCTTCCATTTTATTTAGTTTTCTATTTATTTTCTTTCTTTCTTATCTTCTCTTAGGTTTTTTCTTCTTTCCTGTCTTCTTTCATTTTTTTTGTCTTTCTTGTCTTCTCTTAGGTTGGTGAGATTTTCTATATTCTGCTTTCTCCTTTGTTGGTTTAGAACCTATAGATTGACGTTCTTTTCTATTCATAATTACCTTAAAGTTTTACCATACACATTTAATTATATATGTTTCAAAATCTAAAATTTTCAATATCTGATCCTCCTCCCTGAACAAGGCAAGACTCTTAGCACACTTTACCCAGTAAATACTCTTTCTACTAATATATTATCTCAACATATTACTTTTTTATTTAACTTTTATTTTAAACTCTAGATTTAGTTATTTTATAGTCAGTTGAAGTAAGTCTATTTTAATTTATTTATTTCTGTGCCCACTATAGTTTCTTGATTTCTATGCCCTACCTTGAAACTGAGTTTTTCTTGATATAATACATCTTTTAATGGTTCTTTTAGTGAAGACTCAAGACTGATATAAACTTCATTAAAAAAAAAAATCCTAAAACTGCCTTTCTTTTAAATCGGCTCTTGAAAGCTAGTTTAGCTATGTATAAAACTCTAGATTTACAGGTGATTTTTTTCCCCCTTCAGATATTTGAAGCTACTACTCCACTGTCTGCTGGAATCTAATGTTGTTAGTAAGATGTCTATTATCAATGCAGCTATCATTCCTTTATAAATAACTCTCTTTTCTCCCTGGTAACTTTTTTTAATCTCCTTTTTTTCTTTGAGACAGGGTCTTTCTCTGTTGCCGAGGCTGGAGTGTAGTGGCACAATCATGGCTCACTGTAGCCTTGACCTTCTGGGCTCCAGCAATCCTCCCATATCAGCCCTCGAAGAAGCTGGGACTATAGGTGCATGCCATTACGACTGGCATTTTTTAAAAAATTTTTTGTCGAGTTGGGGTCTCGCCATGTTGCCCAGGCTAGTCTTGAATTCTTGGGCTCAAGAGATCCTCCTGCCTTTGCCTCCCAAAGTGCTGAGATTACAAGTGTGAGCCACTGTGCCCAGCCACAACTTTTAATACTATCATTTTTATCCTTGAGGTAGATAGTTTACTATCTCATATGTATGTATAAAAATTGGAGCTTCTCAGTATATCTTCATGCTCTTGACTCTGACTTGGGCTATGTTTTGATGGCTTCTTAAATACTATCTTCCTATTCACTAATTTTCTCTTCATCTATTTCATGTCTAGAATTTATTCTATCTGTATATTTTATCTTTTTAATTCGTTCTTTTTCATATTTGCCAATTCTTATTTCTGCCTGCTTTATTTCACAATATCCTTTTTAAAGTAGATGTTATTTCTCTTTGAGTATTTAGACAAATTTAGTTTAAAGTTTTAGTCAGATTGTTCCATTATTTTAATTTCTTTTGGACAAAATTAGATAACAAATGTTGATTTTGCTGACTGGTTTTCTTAGTGTTGAATATTTTTGCTTGGATACTAATTTTGAGAGTGAGGTCTTTCTTCTTTCTCCTCATTTTCTTCTATCCTAGAGGTTTTGTAGAGGTCTCTGGTTCAGAATCAAGTGATGATTTAAGATCTTTCCCAGCCATGGTGTTAGTGATCTCTCCCTTAGTAGTCAAAGCATCCTAGTTTCTGGTTGCTGGCCTGTGATTATTTCTCCTGCCTCCATAGACCTACAGTTTCCTATAAGAAATAGTCTCAGATACATCATCAGCAGCTGTTTTTCAACGTTCTTTCCTAGTAAGCTCCACCTTACAGATCACCTGAGGTCAAGAGTTCGAGACCAGCCTGGCCAAGATGGCAAAACCCTGTCTCTACCGAAAAATACAAAAATTAGCCTGGCGTGGTGGCACGTGCCTGCAGTCCCAGCTACTGGGGAGGCTAATGTTGGAGAATTGCCTGAACCCAGGAGGAGAAAGTTGCAGTGAGCCAAGATTGTGCCACTGCACTCCAGCCTGGGTGACAGAGTGAGATCCTGTCTCAAAAACAAACAAAAAAAGAAAGCCCCACTTCAGTGTTTCATTTTTAGAAGTGAGCCTGACCCCAGTAATCCACTGCACTTGAAGCAATTTTAGTCCCTCTCACTCCACAGGAGCCTCTAGCTGTGCTTCTGGATTTAGAACTCAGCCAACCTGTGGCTTCAGCCTGGTTCACCATTCCAACATAACCCACCTAGAGAAAGAAAATCTGTATTTGATGAAACAGAATAGGGTTGTGAATTCCTTGGAGTTGGATGGACCAGGGTTTCTTCTGCAGACTTATCACTTACTAACTGGGAGGCTGGGAGCAAGTTATCTAACTTGTTTGAGTCTTAGTTTTCTTATTCTTCAGCTAGAAATGATAATACCTACCTCACAAAATTAATGAAATAACATTTAAAACTGTGCCTGACACCCAACAGATGCTCACAGGACATATTAGAATAAGTATTAAGTAACCATTTTAAAAGATAAATAATTAGTTCTGAACAAATCTATATTTGCCAGGATTTTTTTTCCCACTAAATATGGACCTTGACTCAGAGCTTTCTCTTTCTTGCTCTTCATGCCACCCTCCTGACATTTACTGGTCAAGATGTTTAGTAATATGAATTTTAACAGGCTGATCATGGGTTTTTACAAGAGATCAGATAAAACTTCATTTATTTATACTTTATGATTTATGTCCAACTTTTAAAGTGTACTTGAGGTAGTTTACAATGAAAGTCACATATGCAATAAGTTGGCTGAATAAAAAAGGGAAAATTAAACCATAGAGGAAGAAGGGAAAATAATTATGCCCAAAATCTGAGTTAACTGTTACTGTAATTGAGTATTAAATTTGTTTAAGGCTTCCTGGCAGCAAAAGGCAAAGAAAGAGGAAATATGATGAATGACATCATTCTCAATGGCTGAAGTTTTTCTATGAAACAGTGAAGCAAGGTTATGATGGGCTAGAAACCATGCAGGGATTATGCTCCATTCAGGATGTATGGTATGGAAGAGTGGAAGGAATTCGTTACTGGTTGGTGCCAGCCTTTTCTCATGGCTTTAGCAACAGGTTGGACGACTGGGGTTTTAGACGGCTTAGTGCAATCTGACTGGAGCCCACAAACTGAGATGGAAGACTTTTAAAAAAAACCAATGTTTTAAAGTTTTTCAGTATAAAAAAATACACACTTACTAAAGAAGATTTGGAAAGTTCGAAAGAGTATAAAGAAGAAAACACAAATATCCTTACAATTCCACTGCTCAGAAATAATCATCGTTAATATTTAGTAAACTTCCTTCCAGGCTTCTTTCTATGCATACTTTATGAGCTGACTCGCAGTTCTTTCTGGCTCGATGATTCTACAAATTAGGTGGCCTTTGGCCCAAGTGGTTGTTGTGTTTAATAATAAAAATAGCTACTGCTCATATATTGTACATCTGATGTGCTCCAGACACTCTACTGGTGCATTATGTAGTCCCAGTCCTTCCAAGACCAACAGGCACAAGGAAGTTTTCCCTATTTGCAGAGAGGTTATGTAATTTGTCTAAATCACATGGAGTGAAAGGAGCAGCAAAACACAAATCTGGGTGTGTCTGCGCTGCATATTCTCTTTCTCCTACAATGTGCTACTTCTCTGAGACCCAGGCGTGCCCCTGATCCCTGCCACTTTGTTGTGACTCCTGGAAGTGGGAGTGCCAGAGTCTGGCATCAGCTCAGTTGGTTCATGGGCCTCAAATGGCCAGCCCAGAAAACAGAAGGAGCTCGCTCCTCCCCTACTCTCTCTTTCCTTTTGTCCCCTTCCCCCACATGCCAGAGGTCAAGAAGCTAAACTGTCTAGGCTCCCAGGTTAGTTCAGGCAGCTGTTCAGATGGCTTTTACTTTGATAAAATATTGTAATTCAAACCTCTTTCATGGGGATAAGGTTAAGAAAAAGTCAAGAAACTCAGTTCCATTGTTCTCAGTCCCAATAATACCAAAGAGCATGTAGCCTTTTTCGTTTTGTTTTGTTTTGGTCATCGTTATTATTGGGCTTTGTAATTGAAACTTAGTGCGGATGTAACTTTCTTCTCTCCTGACCTCCCCGTTCTGCCCAGAAACTTCTCTCTTGGGCAAGTCACAGACCAAAGAGTCTTGCAGCAGTCCCAAGCAGCCACTAAGAGTCACAGATTCAGGCCGCACTGTTGTCAGGGCAGGCTGGCCACCACACCCAGAAGGGGAAGCCTGTTGTGAGTGGCCTCTGTCCAATGCAAGCAGTGTCCCGTGTGCCAGGGGCCACTCCTGGCTGAAAATGAGCTAGTCTTCTCCTCTCTCCTTTACCACTTTCAGGGACCTAAGGACTGAATCCAGAAGAACCAAGAGGCCTAAATGTCAGAGGCTCTTGGTGGGCCATGCAGTGGGCTGAGATCCTCTGAGCAGAGGTCTTCCATGCAGAGTGCTCTGCAGCAGTCTAGATGAATCAGGCTGGGTTGCCAGTGGGCGTGAGTCAGCAATAAGATGCCCTCTCCCCACTACACTTGCATAACTCTAAACACAGGCTTTGTCTTCCCTAACAATCACTCATCTGGCTGTGACACAGCAGAGCCTGCTTCCTGGAGGACATGTTCATGGGAAAAATATTTTAAAAGAGGGTGTCCACACCTGAGCTTCAGCACTGTGTGCAACGGTCATTCATCTCAATTGCTGGAAGTATAACACGGTCATATGTCGCTTAACAACACGTTCTGAGAAATATATCATTAGGTGGGTTTGTTGCTGTGGAAACATCGTCCAGTACACTCACACAACCTAGATGGTAGAGTCTACTACACACCTAGGCTATATAGTCCTATATGTGGTCAGCTGTTGACCAAAACATTGCTATGTGGCACATGACTATATGTGGCAAACCATGAACAAGCTGGTTTTCCAAATGACTTGCCTCAAGATTTGGGACCCATTTAACAATAACAACAATAGGAACAACAGCAACAACAACAATGAACACTTTCATAGCACTGAACATGACCCAGACAGTTCACTAAGCACTTGACATATATTAACTCATGTATTTTCCCCATTTTACAGATAAGAAAACTGAGGCGCAGTGATGGTAACCAGCTTTCCCAATGTCACAGAGGTAGTAAGAACCTGAACCAGAGCCCCAGGAATTCCAATTTCTTAACCCAGCTCAGAAGTTTGACTTGGATGTTCATGTGATGGAATGGTGGAGGATGGAAGAAAAGTGTAAATCACAAGTATTTCCCAGTTGATAACTTCTCAAACCCAAGAATGGCTCAGGTTGGCTCCTGGCGCTTGGCATGTCATGGTTCTATCATGCTAATTCCATATTCTGGCACTCATAGAAGTTGTGGCTGGCTATCTGGAAGGGGAGAAAAATCCCCCAGACTCTGTGCTGGCTGGAAGTGTTTGGCATTTTGGGTGAGTGAGGGTGTGAAAAGCAGCTTGTTGTAATGCTATAGGATGTCTGGACCACACTAAGGAGAGGCCCTGGCAACACTGCTAAGAAATGGAACATCACTCGCCAAGAAGAGACCCCATTGCAGGGAAACTCTGATGGCTGAAGTGCTCACATGTAGATGGGGCTTACCCAGGAGAACCATGAGAATTCCCAGATGGTCAGTGGGAAGATGCTAAGGTGATTACCATGGTTTTCACTTCCCAGCTCATGGGACAATGTCCTCCAGGTCCTATGACCTGGGGGTTGAAAACCATGATAACTTTGAATTACTTTCTTGTTGCTGTTGTAAAAGTTAACACTAATGGAATGGCTTAAAGCAAGGAAAATTTATCTTATAATTCTGGAGGCCAAAAGTCTGACACAGGTCTCACTGGGCTAAAATTAAGCCATCTGGAAGGTGATGTTCCTTTCTAGAGGCTCTAGAGGAACATCCATTTGCTTGCCTTTTCCAGCTTCTAGAGGTGGCCTTCGGTCCTCAGCTTATGGTCCCTTCCATCTCCAAAGCTGATAATGGCCCATTGAGTCTTTCTTACATTGCTTTACTGACATTGAGTTTTCTGCCTCTCTCTTCCACATATTGGGACCCTTGTGATTACGCTGGGCCAAGGACAAGCTTTCTATCCCAAAGTCAACTGATTAGCACCTTTTTTGCTTCCGTAATTCTCCCTCACCATGTAACATACGCACAGGTTCAAAGGATCAGGACTTGGATGTCTTTGGGAGGCCATTACTCTGCCTATCACAGGCCACAGATGGAAAGGGTAGAAACCCCTATCATGAACATTCTTGGCCCAGTTGAGGGCCTGCTAAGCAGCTGGTGGTCTCTGCCACATGCTGGAGAGAAATTGTTGGAGACCTGCCTCAGAGAAAAGACTGGAAATCACATAAATGGTTTTTAAAGAACTACAGATACGTCCATCTTCTTGAGTCAAAAAACTCATTTCTGCTCCCTGTCAGAACCTAAAAAAGAACCATCCTGTGGGGTCAAATCATTGACATAGGCAGCCTGGAATCCTTCTGAACAGTGACTACAAGGGACAGTTTGTAGGAGAACGTGAGTTAACTCAGTTCTAAAATCTCAGAAGAACGCATCCAGAACATTCCTTCATCATGCATCTCGGATCTGTTAGGCACAACATCAAAGCCAGCTCAAGCCTGTGGGTGTGTTTAGCCTGTGTGTGTCCCAGGGCAGCATGCGTAGAACTCACAATGTGCTTCTATTTCTTGGTCTTGAACTAACCCCTGTCAGGAGTGTGGAGGAGTAAGGGCCCTAATTTCAAGCCAGTCAGGGTTTACTCTGACCATAGATTTATCTTTCATACTCTGCTCTGGCCATCCCTCAGTTTTAGTCTGTCCAGCCTGAAATGGTTTACTTTTTAAATTTTATGCATCTTTTTATCTTTTTTATTTTTTAACTTTTAACATGCGTAGCTCATTTGAGGATCGTGACAGCAGCTCTCTCTGTCGGTCGGTCGGGAGCAGTGCAGATGCCATGTGTGCCCTTGGGAAAGTGGCTTGACCTCTGTCTCAATGTCCTTGTCTGCAATATAAGGATAATTACAGCACCTGCCACCGAGGGATGAACTAAGGAGTGAGTGAACCATGCAAAGCCCTTAGAACAGTGTCTGGTACTTGGTAAAGCTATGATACACCATAGCTGTTATTATTATCAAAAAATTAAATAAGACACGAACCTCTTTTACTGTCACAGAACTGGCCATTTTGATGCCACCAGACCATTGATATTCACTCCATTTTGAGCATGACAGACACATTCCTAAGCAATATGCTTCTTTGTTTTGCTTTATAGGAATACAGTTGACTCTTGAACAACATGGACTTGAACTGCCTGGGTCTACTTATATGTAGATTTTTTTTTTTCATCCAAACACAGATAGAAAATACAGCACTTGCAGGATACAAAACCTTCGTGTATGGAGGATAACTTTCCCTATACTAAGGGGCAGTCCCCCACATATACCAAGAGGCATTCCTACAAATGCTTTTTCTTGTAGCGGAGGGTAGACATCAAAGCCCACTGTTGAGGGGGTAGATGATAAGCAGATGGAAAGCCGAGCACTTATGCCAGGGCCAAGAGAAAGCTCCTCTATCCAGCTTGGGTTAGGGATGTAAATAAGGTATAGTGGGTTCTCTAAGGGCTCTTTGGTGCTGGCTATCTTCCTGATTCTCACCCAAACTCAAAAGGGAACCTCCCAGACAGTGCTACGTTGCCCTGACAGTCAATCAAATCCTGTTAATCCAAAAGGCCACCCCAGACATCATGAACAGATCTTGGCCAAGTCCATTCTAATCCAGCTTCAACCCCACCATGTCCCAACTCCACTTTCCACTCTGCGCCTTGTGGCAGTGTTGAATGTCAGGGAACTCTCCTTGGGGACTGTAAAAAAGCCTTCAGGCTTCCCATCCCACGGCAGGGCCACTTGCTGTCCTCTGCCCTCATGCCTGGTATCCGCTTTCCACTCTCATCGCATTCTGACTCTGAATGGCCAGATTCTACCACCAAGCCTGGAAGAACTTCAGGGACCAAGAACCTTAACTCCAAATGGAACACAGGCCACAAAAATTCCTCAAATATGTACACCAAAACAAAAGTGTCCCCGGGGATTCACTTTATCTTACTGAGTTTCAGCTGAAGGGGAAACATTCTAATGGCAAGTAAGAAAAGCTGTCAGAGAACTGTTTTGTTCAACATCAAATGCATTCCAGGCCTTATTTAATCAGGGAGCTCTCTTCACAGCTGATGCAGAGGTTGTTCCTGCAAATTGTTCCTGAGTCAGGGAGAGGGACCTTGATTTTAAATGCAAAATAATGTTCTTTTGGCACAGGCAAAGTTAGTTGGCAGCTGGAGGTTTGGGGTGACCTCTGACCCTCTCCCACAGTTCCTCCCAAGTCCCACTGCACAAAACTAAGCCACTCTCAAATCCCAGGCTCTAATTGGCTCTTTGGTTTGTTTTGCTTTTCTCCTCTATCCAGAGCTTCAAAAGGCACTTCGATAATTGTTTGAGGCATGAAAAAGGCAGGTTTCAGCTTTCCTAACCGGAATGGAGGTAATTACTGTCTTCCACACACGAGCCGGTACATGCTTGAAATCAGATGGCTCTGGGTTGTTTTAGAAAGTGTAGCTGGGCCTCTGAGCCAGGACAGGGAGGATTATGGAGACTTCCAGCGGCTCCATTCCAGAGAGGCTGGAATTCAGACATCCCAGAAACGGTGAGGGAAACTTCCATATTTTTTTTTTTGCAGTCTCTTCAATTCTGCCCAAGAGATTTGGCCTGAAAAGATTGTGCCTTCAACCTCATCCTGGAAATTCAGGTAGCATTTTTCGGTTTTCTCTCTCAGGAGACAGAAGCTGACACCCCACATGACTCCCATCTTGCTGTAATCAGCAACCAGGGCCTTGACCTGGGCTGTCTTCCTTTCCAGCCACAGAAAGGGGTCAAACTGAGCCAGGTCTGGTAAGAGCTACCTCAGAGAACCAGAACACGGATTTGCTTTTGTTCCCTCAGGACAGCAAACCCAAGTGGGGGCAGACTCAGGCTCACATCCCACTCACGTGGCCCTTGGGAGCAAGACCCTGCTTCAAATTTCAGCCTGCCAGGTGTGTGTCCACAGGCAGCTAACAAACATCTCTCATCCAGCCACAGCCTCACCCAGAGAAGAAGAGTAATCGACCCAACCTTATAGCATTGCTGTGAAGTCAGTTAACACAGGGTTGAAGTTTGCTGTGAAGTCACAGCAACCCTATGTTATGGTTAACTTCAGTTAACATAGGGTTAACATAGGTTTAATATGAGGGGCTAACAATTACATATAAATGTTAGCTACTGTAATTGTCAGAGGCATGGCCACTGGTGCCAAAGGAACCACTCTGAAAATTCTGGAGGTTTTGAAGACTCTGGGGATTCAGAAATGGAGGAAGAAAAGAAGCTGCTGCAGGAACAGTGCAGGGAGGCTAGAAGGGAACAGGGTGGCAGCCCCAGCTCAAAAGGTCTTCCCTCTCGAGGGCACCAGCTGAAACGTATAAGGTTGCCTGAAATTCCACAGATTAGAGATTTAGTTTTGCTTCTTCACAACAATATATCTCAAAGAGAACTGGCTGGTTAAACATTATTCATACATCTGCGTGAACTGGTTTATTTGCTCTCTTCCTAATACCTACACACTTAGAAGCTCCGGGGAGCAAAGAGGTTGGGTCTGAGTTAGAGACTAGGAAAGGAACAGAAAGTAATAACTTAGAGTCACAAAGCACTGTCCAAGACATGGCCAACTGTTCAGCCTCTGAGAGCCCCAGTTCAATTCACTGGCTGGCCTGCAGACGGCCTGCCTGGCTCATGAGAAAGGAGGAGTGGGGAGTCAGGTGTGTCCTGGAGGTCCTGAGGTGCTTTTCTGATGTTGGTACTTTCACGTTGCCCACTCATAAAATACCCTTTGTAAATGGCTTCTGGGCCTCCCTCCTCTCTGGGAGTGCCTCCTTTGTGAGCTCTGCATATGGGTGGCCCAGAGAGCAGGCCCCAGCTGTTGCCTCTCCTCGGACATTCCATCTATATGACCTCATCCAGGTGCGGGCTTGAGTCACCGCTCCACTACAGACTCTCTTGATTTGGATATTTAGTTGCCTACTTGACATCTCCCTTTCAAGCACCTCAAACAGAATGCTCCATGTGCCCTTACCCCTACCCCCTGCCACCCAAAACAATCCAAACAAAAACCCCATCGGCCTGGTCTCCATGGACATGTTCTTGATGCAGTCAACCTTTCAGGACTATTGACGTCTCTCCTTGTACCTTGTACTTTCCTTTCACAGCCCTTAGGACAATGTATGATCACTTATTTATTTTTATACTGACTTGTGTAATACCTGTTTCCCAATAGACTGTAAAATTCATGAGAATGATACCAGGTTGTTTGTCTCCTGTTCTTCCCCACACCCTAACTGGCACACAGTAGGTCCTCACTATGTATTTGTTGAATGGATAGTATTAAAGTGAAGATGGGTCCTGGGGTGAGGAAGAGTTTCTGGGCACAAAGAAAGGCCACGAAACCTGGCAAAAAATACATGAGCTCATATCTTGTTTTCCTGAGGGGCCATTTGGTTTCTTCCTCCTCCCATTTGATGAAGTTTTATGTTTAATTAAAGCCCTGAACAGTTAGAACAAATGTATAGGAAATGATCACATGATCATGAACTTAGCAAACTGCTACAAGCTTAACTGTCTAATATGGGGAGTGCCTAAATGATATGTATCAATATGGTTGACTCTCAATTATCCATTCCAGTGGATACTCTAATAGCCAATAATCTAATAGTTCATAATTTACTTGCCTATAACCCCATAAGTTTTACATGTGGCTTTGGATTATATTTTGGAATCTGCATCAGGGTATAGAGGGCTGTGATGGTTTAGGAATTCACAGTACTTTGAGTGTATATGTCCTATGTCACTACCCCAGTTGCCCATTAAGGATTCCTCTGGGTTCCAACTGCATGTGGAAAAAATACTGCATTGTGCTTGGGAGGAAACTGCATTGGTCTTTGTTTGTTTGTTTTGTTTTGGCTGTAAAAATTGGGGTCCAAACCCCAGCTCTTGCATTTACTAACTAGCTCTGTTTTCACACTACCTGTCCCGTCTAAACTACTCCCTCAGGCAGGTGCAAAACAAGTCGAAAGCAGAGTTAAGCTCCTTATGAACTTTTTGTTTTACATCTAGGCAAAGAAACTTTCTCTCTTCTCCTTTTCTTCTCTTTTTCTTTCTGCCTTAAAAGACCTTCTCTTCCAGCTCAGTGGGATGAAGTCAACAAGGTCTTTGCTTTACAAAATCATGCCTGATTGGGAAAGCTCCTGAAAATGTCTAGACAAATCTGAAAGAAAAATGCTGTCCTGGGCAATCTAATATGGAAAACTGACTCTGGGCTTTCCCTGGGCTCCACTGGCCCCACCACTGGTGCAAATGATGGTGACGTTCTCCTCATTGTACATACATCTGGGAATTTGCTCATGCTGTCTTGGGTCAAAGTCTCAAGTTGGAAAATGGATTCATCCTGAGATCCAAGGCAGAACCAGTTGTGTTGTCAGTGGGTAGCTGAGACCCCAAAATTCCCACCTCTTTTTCCTGTCATGAAGTTTCTATCTCGAGAGAAAACAGCTGTCCATTCTTAGGCCAACTGGGACTGAAGCCAGCTGTTCCTTCCAGATGCCAAGAGTCAGATGCACACCCACTCTTTTCTCCTATTCCCTAAGGCTGAAGTCTCAAACTTTATTGAATTTATTAATAATCTTAGGGACTTGCTAAAAAGCATTTCCCCAGGCTCTACCTCCAGAGAATCTGATTCAGTTAATTCAGGTTGGCCAGGAAATCTGCATGTTAAATAACAACCCTCCTGCCCCACCTCATTTCTGATCTCTAGGAAATTCCTATGTAATTGGTCTGAGAATCATACTTTGAGTGACAATAGCTACAGTGGAGGCACTGGTGTGCCGGTAAATGTTTAACAACTGGCTCTGGAGGTGGAAAGGCCTGGTTTGTAGCTTGCTGATTTCTGTGGTATAAATATTCCCACTTTGGTCAACTCAAGCTACAAATATGACATCATGATTGTGAAGTTGGGAAAAGGTTTGTGCAATCAGTTCTGATAAGGCCATAGTAACTGATTTCACATGCCCACTGGGTGGAAGTGGCCAGATGCCTCCAAATGCTGGTTCCTAGGCTCTAGCATAGAAGGGTCACTTTTCGGTCCAGAATGTCACATCCCCTAATTTTTTTTCCCTCAATCCTTCGTTTTTTGAATGGTTTGTTTTGGTTACTGGCTCTCGGAGACATTGAGGGGTTCCAAGCCAGAGAGCGAGGAAGGGGAAGAGAAGGAGCTCCAGGAAAGAAAATGCAATTAGTGTAGGATGTTGGCCTCAGCTACACCGCTAACCTTGTTCAACCCAGCTTTCAGCAGGGAAGGGGTTTCAAACACCTGTCTCTGCCTTCATTTGATAAGCTTTCTGGTCAACTCACATTAACCTGATCCTGCTGACCTGGAGAAGGATGAAAAGGCTGAGTGTCGGGGACCTGAGGGGATGAAAGGGGATGGGGGAGGCCTGGGGGGTGCTCATATGACCCGGGGTCGCCATCGGCTTAAGGCTTCCCCTTTGTCTCTCTGCTCTGGCCCCATGTTTGAAGGTTCTGGTGATTTCCTCCCGCCCCCCCGACTAGGCGAACAGATGTGGAAAGATCTCCAGTTCCCAGGGCTCAGGACACAACTGCCTGTTGTTTCCCGCCTGCAGACCAGGGCCTGCAGTCACAGGCAGAACAGCTACGCAATCACTCGCCAAAGAGCTGAGCCCAGTCAGGTGTGGGGCTCAAGCCCACTCCGCCTTTTGGGAGCGAGAGGATGTGTAAACCTAGCGGAACAAGAATGGAAAACAACCATGTCCCCGCCCTGTCGTGCTCTAAGTTCACTATGTAGGAATTCAGGGGCACTTTAGCAGAGGCAATGACTTGAGCTCTTCCACGGCAATACAATGCTCACAGGTGCCATGACCATTTGAACAAACGCTGCCTTCTGGGCCAGCTGCTTCTCTTGTCCCAAACTGCAGGTACTGCCAGCGTGAGAACTTTGCCCACTTCTAGACTGGAGTTGAGGGCACCCTGCTACTCTAAAAAGGATGTTTTCCTCAGCCCACTGAGCTTTCACGGCTCACTGGATCAAGGCGGTAGAAGAGTTACAAAGGAAGGGGTGCAAGTGTTAGCTTCCTTATGTACCTTATTTATTCAACACTGATAGTTTCAGAAATGGCCTAGAGCCTAGCTTCCTCACCACCATCCATATACCTTTGACAAGTGGGACAAATAAAAGCATAAAAATATCTCCCTTAAATAAAACGCCTGTCTCATATCTAGTCCGTCTACAAGAATAAGCTGATACCTAATGATATGTTTTCTAGTTTATGCAACAAATGGTGATGATTACAATTTTGCACAAAGACCTGGTACATATACGTCTTAGCATGTAGCACATTTACCTGTAAATGCTACAAGTAGCAGAATGGCAGCCATCTCCCTAAAGCACTGATTCTCCAAGTGAGGTCTGCAGTACCCTGGGATCCCTGAGACCCTATCAGGGTGTCTGCAAGCTCAAGACTATTTTCATAATAATACCAAGATGTTATTTGCCTTCTTCACTGTGTTGACATCTGGGTAAAACTGCTGGTGCTAGACTATGCTGGCATTCTTCACTGCTGCAAACTTACAGGGGGAAAACATGCCAGTTTCGCTGAAGAATGTCCTAAATTAGACAGTAAAAATTATTAATTTTATAAAACCTTGCCCAAAAGTGTACTTATTCTCCCCTCCCCTCCTCTCCCCTCCCCTCCACTCCCTTCCCTTCCCTTCCCTCCCCTTCCCCTTCCCTTTCCTTCCCTTCCCTTCCCTTTCTTTTCTTTGTGTGATGACTTGGAAACAAAGTATCAAGCATTTCTGGTGCATCCTGAAGTATGATGGTCATCTGGAGGAAAAGCACTTGTGTGAGTGTCCTGAGTTGTGATCTGCACTAGTCATTTTCATGGAACACAATGTTTACTCAAAAGGACCAAATAACCATAGTTATTCAGATTTGGTTATTTGACAGGCATTTTCTCAAAAATAAACTGAGCTCATCACTTCAAGAAAGACAATAATTAACAGTATTTTCTGCCAAAATAGAAGTATAAAGCAAAAATTAGAATTTTTAAAAACCTGTATCTGCCATAGTGAACTTAACACCTTCCCAACACTTACAGAGGTTTTTGATGAGATCAGTAATGATATTAACAAATAAGAACTTTTAGTTTTCGTCATGAAATATATCAAATTTGAAAAATCTGCATGACTTAGTGAAGCAATATTTTCCAAATGACCCATGCATATTATTTCAAAATCATGCATGAGCAAAAGATCTATTCAGAGTACAAGCCAGACAACTGAATTTTAACATAACTGAGCACAAAAAGTTCATTGATATAGTTTCAGATTCTGCATTGCAACTAACCTTAGTAATCTACTATTGGTTGAGTTTTGGTATAATGTCAAAGAAGAATATTCACAATTATCTGAAAAGACTATTAAAATATTCCTCCCTTTTCCAACAAAATATCTATGTGAAGCTGGGTTTCCTTCGCATACTTCAACCAAAACAACATTATCACAGCTGATTGAATGCAGAAGCCGATGAGAATCCAGCTGTCTTCTATTAAGCCAGACAGTCAAGAGATTTGCAAAAATGTAAAACATTGTCACTCTTCTCACTTGGATTTTTTAAAAAACAGTTATTTTTATAATAAAATGTTATTCTTAACATTTAAATGGATTAATGAATATAAGCATTTTAATAAATTACTAAATGTTAATTTATTCATTAACAATGAATAAATATTAAATGAACAAATACTATTTTTGGTTTTAGTTTTTAATATGGGAAATTATTTAATTATCTATTGCTGTATAGCAAAGTATCCTAAAACCTAGTGGCTTAAAACAACAATAATCACTTGAGTTGCCAGCCTAAAGAAATAGGTCCAGCTTCCTGGCAGGGCGTGGTGGCTCACGCCTGTAATCCCAGCACTTTGGGAGGCCGAGGCGGGCAGACCACGAGGTCAGGAGATCGAGACCATCCTGGCTAACATGGTGAAACCCCGTCTCTACTAAAAATACAAAAAATTAGCCAGGCATGGTGGCAGGCGCCTGTGGTCCCAGCTACTCGGGAGCCTGAGGCAGGAGAATGGCGTGAACCCGGGAGGCAGAGCTTGCAGTGAGCCGAGATTGTGCCACTGCACTCCAGCCTGGGCGACAGAGTGAGACTCTGCCTAAAAAAAAAAAAAAAAAAAAAAAAAAAAAAAAAAAAAAAAAAAGAAAAGAAAGAAAGAAATCGGTCCACCGGGGTGGCTCATACCTGTAATCCCATCACTTTGGGAGGCTGAGGTGAGATGATCACTTGAGGCCAGGAGTTTGAGACAAGCCTGGGCAACATAGCGAGACCCCATTTCTAAAAGAAAAAAAAAATAGCCAGGAATGGTGGTGCACACCTGTAGTCTAGCAACGTGAGAGACTGAGGCTGAAAGATTGCTTAATCCCAGGAGGTTGAGGCTACAGTGAATTGTGATTGCACCACTGCACTGCAGCCTGGATGACAGAGGGAGACTCTGTCTCTCTAAAAAAAAAAAAAAAAAAAAGGAAGAAGAAAGAAAGGAAGAAAAGAAATTATTGGTCCATATGTCTGAAATGTCTTTGCTATCTATCTTTGTCCTGTTGCTCATAGTTAGACCATCATTTAGGCAACTTCTTGCTCACTTACCCTCCACAAGCTTGGACACAGGTCCTTCTAGCTCTGTTTCTTCTGAACTTGAGTTTACTGGAGCCTCCCTTATGAGTTTTAACACTCCCCATAACCTTTGTATGATTTGTACATTGAAAATACCCCCAAAATTACAAATAAATTATTAAACTAAAGGAAAGGTTAGTAAGATTGCTGGACATAAAATTAATATTTGAAAATAAATTATATTTCAATAAGATACACAAATGGCCAACAAGCACGTAAGAAATATCTTTAGTATCACCTGCTCTCTGCAGCTCCCAGCCACACCTCCCCAGGAGCAGAGGTTTTCTGGGCTAGGTCAGGCCCTCCCATTACCTGCTTTGTAGAAGACAGGGAAGAAAATCACTCACTGTATGTAATTTTATTTAAGAGAGTGCAAGAATGTCGTGTTTGAGCCTTTCACTCTTTTTTTCTTTGTATTTCTTATCGGAAATGAAAGAAAACAGCCAGTGAGATAGGATCTCAGGTCTAGAATTCCTAGCAGGTAATTTGGGAGTTGAAAACAAATCTCCCCTGAAATGCATTAAGCAGGTGAAGGGGATTCCAGTTTCAACTCTTAAACCACACCTTATCCTGGCCTGGCAAATAACTTCCTTCCAGCCCCAGGCAAATCCCAACTTCCACCCGCCAAATGCCTGCAGTTAATAAACGTTTAAGCAACAGCAAAAACCCCAAGTGGAAAATGGAAGACTGATTCGAGGCCGAGATACTAGAAGGGCTGCCTGGGAGCCCCTCTCTGAGTGCCGCGCCCACAGGAGGGACGTTTAGCCAGGGAAGCCGGGGCCTGGAGCTGGGGAACCCAAGGCATGATGTCTTTCAGAGCATCAGAGCAGGGTAAATATCTGACTTGAGTCAAATGATTATTTTCCTTGATCAGATTTGTCCACTTGTTTCACTGGAACTCCATACCACTAGCCATGGTCAAACCCTTCAAAATGCCCCAAATCTCCAGACTGCATTATTGCGCCCCAGTAGGTCCTGCTTCCTGCTAAGTGCTGCAAGACTGGAGTTTCCAAGCTCTGGTCTAGAAAAGTCAGCTGAGGGTTGGTAAGGAAGTTCTCATGGGTCCAGAGAGAACTGAGAAAAACAAGGATCATGTTATACTGTGGAAATGTGCTCCGCGGTACTTTTTATTCCCGTTTTACATATCAGAAAACAGAGGCTCAGAGACGTTGAATGACTTGTCACATAGCTAGTCAGTAGCAGAGCGAGGATGGAGATTCACATGATCAATCACAGTGACTACCATTTGCTGAGCACCTGTAGTGAGACAGGCAAACACCTTGTGCTTTGTGTGTGTTAACTTGTTCAGTTCTCATGGATTGCTTCCTTTTTAAAGAAATGAAACTGTTCAACAGAGCTTCCTGCCATGAGGGAAATCTTCTACATCTCACTGTCCAATAGGTAGCCACAAGCCCCATGTTGCTATTCAGCCCTTGAAATGTGGTAAGTGAAACTGAGGAACAAAATTTTTAAATTTTATTTCACTTAAATTGATTTAAATGTAAACAGCCACATGTGGCTGGCAGCTCTAGGAGGTTCAGTAGCTTTTCCAAAAGCCAGAGAAGTGATGAGGTGAAGGTTGTGTTGTGGGGCTGATTGAGCCCCAAATCCAGGTGTTTCCCCTTTTCTCTCTGCTCCCCTGTGAGGTGGCCTCCCTTTTCCAAAGTAAAAGACACAGGGAAGGAAACTGACCAGACAGTATACAGTGAGCCAAAAATAAAGCCAGACCCCCTAAAGGTGGGGTCTGTATTTGAGTCTGCTTCTTCCGAATGTGTCTGGAAGCCCCCATGGGTGGCCAAACAGCCCAGCTGGGGGCTTCAGACCCTGCACCAGAAACTTCCCAGAGCCCACCATGGCCCATTTGGCTGGGGGTTCTATGACTCACAGATTCCAACCCTACAATTTAAACAGCAGCATTTCCTTTTTCTGGGCTTAACACTAATTGGTAGAGGTAGTGAGCTCCCAGGCCCAGCCTCACCCTGTCGAAACATGTAGCTCTCAATGGTTCCCACTGGAAGCACCACCCATGAGGTGCAGCTACCATTGCCATGTGTCTGAATGCCAATGTTTAACCCAAGCTGGCCCATTGTTGTTCCATGAGCCTCTGTATAGCCTCTGAGTGTTCATCTTTGCTGCATCACTCTCCTCCAAAACCTCCAAGGACATCCTGTGAAGCTCAGAACAGAACAAAACCCAACGTCACCACTTCCATGGCTGGCCCCTGCCCACTGCTCTGACCTAATGTATCATAGTTGTCCCCTTTTTTCACTCTACTCCAGTCTCTGGCTTCCTTACTGTTCCCCAAACACATCACACTTGTTCCTGTCCCAGGCCTTTGCACTTGCTATTCCTTCTGCTCGAAATGTTCTTTCTGGATTGAACATTGCTTACTCTCTCTTCATCCAATCTCTGCTCAAATGTCACCTCTTCAGAGAGGTCTTCTTGACCCCACTGTGTGTAAAATAGTGCACCCCTCACTGCCATCTCTTAACCTGCTTACTTTCTCAAGGCATTTATCACTAGTATGTACGTTTGTTGGTTTGCTTGCTTACTGTCACCCATACTAAGATGCAAACAGGGTAAGAAGGAACAGTGTCCTTTTTTTAACCCTGTATCTCCAGTTTCTAGAAGAGAGGCTGCCACATGGGTGCTCACTGAATATTTGTTGAGTGAATAAATGAATGCATGCATGCATGACTGCTCACCTAGAGCGTGGGGGCCAGGGCAGAGGTGGGCTCAGGCTGTCTCACTCTACACAGACCCGCACTTCCATGATTTGGATGCTGAACCATGAGAAACAAAGAGATTTGCTGGTTTAATTTCTTTTGCCCTGGGAAAGTTAAAGATCACAGATAATCCAGAACTCAGTGCCAAGTTCTCTGATTTATAATCGAGGAATTATCCACATAGAGGTAAACAAGAGCAAAGGACTGACAAGCAAACTGTAGGAGGAGAATGATGAGAAACAGACGGAGAGACCCACGCAATCTGCAGCCTCCAGCTAGTCTGGGTTCCCGCCAGCCCTCACTCAAATTTGGATCCAGAGAATCTCTGCTGATGTTCACTTCCAGATTCCTTTGGGCCACACTGCCAGTGTTGGGAGCGGGGGTGACTGCAAGTGGGGGCAGCCTAAGCAAGTCACTCCTTTACCTGACAACGATATTTCGCACTCATCTGAAAGGCACACTCAAGAGGGCAGGCGTTTCCCAAAGATGCCCCAGGCTCACAAAAGTCACCAGATTTTCCCCAAACCTAGATTTTGGGGGAAAAAGTCCTTTCCTTCTTTAATGTAGTCCACAGAAATGTGTCTCTTTATTCCACCTCTAGAAACTTCAAAGAAACAAAATTAGCAGTGCCTAGAAGCATCTGACACATAGGAGGTAGTAAAAACTGAATGAATGAATGAATGAATGACAATATCAACCCAAAAGGGGAACAGTGGCCTCATGAAGAATGGGATGGTCAAGCAAATCCTGGACTCCCTATGCCCCCTAGATCACTTTGGATATGCCCTGAGGCCTCAGTTTCCCTATCTGTAAAATGAAAGCCTGGCCTAGCTGAACTCCAATTTCCCTCCCAGCTCTGACACTCTCTAATTCTCTGAACACGCCTTCATAGCTTCTTTATTGTGGACTAGTTCTTACATGTGTCCTGCTGAGAGCAAGGTCTGCTGGTCTGGCCTTGTTTTTAAACAGCAGAGGTTATTTAATAGCAATTCTCCCAGAATATTTTTCAGCTTTTCCATGAAAGAAGGTTCTGGAAAGTAGCCATCATCAAAATAGGAAGTAAAGCCAGGTTAGTGTTCCACTTATCAGATAATACGGGCTTAACCAAAATTCCTGTCACCCCCTAGGGTGATTCTGGGAGCTTGACCAGATTTCAGAGGTTTCATATTCAAAGCAGTGAGAAATCATCTCTGAGGCTTGTGGGATTTGGTACCTGTTTCCCTTCTTTCCATGTCTCAGGGCTGTGGGTGCCAAGTGAAGGCTGCAGTAACCCTTCCAGCCTCAGAGGAGCGCTCTGTCCTGTAGGCCATGGGAATGCCCAGGCTGGCCCGGATCGTTCCTCTGTCCACTTCAGCATTTCATTTTATGCTGCCTGTAAATCTGACCATTTCTTCCACTCCTAGAGGTGTCCCAAAGCACTAGTCCAGCAGAATTCAGACTCCTCTACCTTTCCCAACTCTACTCACAGCCTCAAGTCACCAGGAGGAGAAAGAGCACCTGACCGAGGGTGGGACCAGGATTCCAGACCGGCTTTAGATGAGCATCACTCTGGGCCTCAGTGTCCTTAGATGGGAGGGAGGTGGAGACTGGGTATGGCTGCTTGTCCTGTCCCTTCCAGGTTGATGATTTTCCCTAGCCCAGAGCCGGAGCTGGCCCTTTTCCCACAAGGAAGCCATGGTTTGTATGTTATGTAGTAGCTACAAATGCAGGGACTTTTTTTCCCCTTTTCTTTTTAATGATCCTAGGTACTCTAGGAAGAGGCACACATTTTTATGATCCCAGGAACCAAACAACATAATGAAAATCATGGCAACCATCAGCCCAGTAAAACCCATGGCAAAAGCCTCCGCATTCTCAAACAGGACCCTGGGAATTGAAAACTCTCAGAAGGCTTAAGTGGCTCAGGCCTTGCTGAAGGCCTTGGGACGGCAGCTGATGGCTGATGAAAGGATTTTAACGTGCCACTGAAATTCTCTTTTCCAAAATAACCACTTTGAAACTTGTTAATTACACACACACAACCAGCCAGAGCCCCCCAACAGGACCCAGGGCTTCTACCAGGGAGAGCTGGGCTCCAGAGGCTGGCCGCTGCCTTGGCGCTCCATACGCTTTGTGTTGGGTGACTTCGCTTCAAGAAGAGAATCCAAAGTAATGAAAACCACATGGCCACTCCCCCGCCCCCAGCCTCCTATTCTACCTCCCTTCCCTGGAGACAGAGGCTGGCTCAGTCTAATTTGGTCCAGTGTTTTTGTTTCCTAAAATCTGTCTTGGGCCCTGGGCCATTAATAGGTTGCAGCTGATTTTAATCTACATCAATCAGAGCCCTTGCTTCTTCAGTTTTAAGGAGATTACAAATTGTGTGTCCCACAAACTCAGGATGGAGGGAAAAGGCCCTGGATGGGGAGTGGCAGTAGGGGAGACAGATCCTGGAAGGCACAGAAACTGCTCCCCACTCAGCAGTGGGCTTGAAGGAGCCTGGGATCACTCAAAGCTAGGGAAGTGGGGCTAGGGGGAGGTGAGGGTCTTGCAGCTGTGACTCAGTGGCAAGAACACAGAACCTGGTCCTGGGTAAACAGAGCTAAAACCAAGGATCTGGACCAGCAGAGGCCTCTCTCACCCATCTTCAACAAATTAATTTCCCAAGTGGTTGCGGGGCACCCCCCCTCCCCATAAGCTAAAGCAGGGGTAAGCAAACCATGGCCGACTGGTCAAATCCGGCCTGCAGCCCGATGTATATTTAGTCCTCCTGGAACAAGGCCATGTCCGTTTGTTTACGTATCGTCCATGGCTGCCTTGCAGTTGTGGTAGGGACCCTGTGGCCTGCAAGGCCAAAAATAGTCACTATCTGCCCCTTTACAGTAAACATTTGCCGACTCCTGAGCTAGAGAACTATCCTAGATCTCGCTGGGCAGGAATTCCACTTACAAGCCTGTTAACAAGGGATGGATTAGGATTTACTCCATTCCCACCCATACCAAAGTGTAGGTTCCTTCCTTCCAAACATCATTCTCCAGGTATCTTCATGCTTAATCTTCATTAAGCAATGACAATAAGAAGGAATGCCCACAACCATACCACTCAGTGAAGGTTCCAAGTACTTGCCCTGACAACCCGACACTCCCATTTCACAGATGAAACAGAGTCACTGAGATAAAGCAACTCACTGAAGTTCACTCAGGGAAAAGCACAGCTAGGAAGAGCTGGGCCTCTGAGTCACAGCATGGTCCTCTGTCCATGGGATGGCCGTAATGAAGGGAGCTGGGGAGCTTTAACATAGCAATGCTCCCTTACGTGTGCCACACGACCACTTGACAACCCAGTGAAGGGCTCAGGGTAGTGTGTCTTCATTTTCAAGGTGAAAAACATAGCACTATGAGGGAGTGGGGATGAGAATCAGACAGGCCAGACTACACTCACCCCTTGAAAACCACCTTTATCCAGGCCCAGTGGCTGGTGAGCCCAGGCCCTCTGGCCCTAGCCGGGCCCTCACTCAATCAGGACCCAGGGCCCCCTATTTTCCCAGTGTGCCTCTAAGACAGCTCTTGCCTTCAGGCGCTTCTAGGCTAGCGGGGCAGAGACAGGAAGGGGAGGATTATGATTGCATGGCAGGCACAGTGATGGAGAGCCACAAGTGGTGCTTCAGGAGGACAAAGCAGGGTCACCTTGCCCTTCCCTAGAAGCAAACCCCTTTGTAGGGAACCCTGGGTGAAGGGCCTCCAGTGGAAATGCTATTCACTAGAAATGCAAGTGGGCAACCTTCCAAGGCTTTCAGGGGCTAAAAAAGTGTTGGGATCATTCTGGGCACAGGCAGGGAAGCCAGAGAAACTGGTACCCTCTCAGAGATGAGACTGGCAGGTAAACTGATGACACCAAGGAAGCTGCTGCCTTGGAGCAGTAGGAGTTCTCCCCACGGGAACCATTTCCTGCAGGACCAGGCCTGGGGTGGAGACCCTTCCGGCCAAGGTAGGAGGTCACCCCAGGCTGCAATCTCAGTGGTCTGGAAGCCCATGAAGGCTGGTTGTGTCTGGGCCTTGAACAGAATCATAGACCAGCAGGGTGCCATGCTGGCTTGCGTAGAATGTTGACTCTGCAAAGGTCTCTAGCTAACAGGAGCTGAAAGTTCCTGCAAAGGATAGCGAGTGGCCTGTACCTCACTGTCTCTATTTCCATTGCTGTCCCCAGGTCCCCTTTCCTTGGTAAGCTTCTCCTTGAACTTTAGGCAGCACCTCAAAGCAGTTTCAGAATTCACCGAGGAGCCATGGGTCCCAGTCTTTGGAGTCCTGCTGTTGTTCAGAGGTCTCTAAGTGACTAGAGGTTGCGAATTGCCAGAGGGTGGCAGAGGACTCCAACCGAGCAGGGACCAAGTATAAAGCAAACTTCCATCATCATCAACAACTGGAGCCCTGCACTGGCCCAGAACAGAGCCTGGGAAACGACCCCATCAGCATCTTTGGGTCCCCTCATCTTGGGGACTCCCCTCAGAAACAGTCTTCAGTAGGGTTAAGCCCTTGGCCAGATGAAGAAATAGCACAGCACCTCTGGCTTCTGCTTCCCAGGGAGCCTCCAGTGGATCCCCTGGCACCCTCTGCTTCCGACGGCACGAAGGTTGTGGGTGTAAACCTCAAAGCTCCGTTTTGTCTAGACTTGGTTTCCGGGTGGCTTCAGGCTCTCTGCTCCATGGAACCCAACAGCCAGGAGATTTCTGCCACTGCTTCCTTGAGTCTAGACTGGCGGAAGAGCAGGGGCTCGTGACTATAACATGAACGTGAACCGTGGACCAAAGTGGGTGTTCAGGACAGCTGATTGGACAAGGTCCTGAGCTATGCTGAGGAGTGACGCTGGCACTTTGGTAATGCAGCGGAATGGAATATTCCATGGTTAATTAGCAGTCACTGAGTTAATTAGCAGTCACTGAGTGTCTGTTGTGAGCTGGTCACCATCTGGATGAACAAACTGGCAAGTAGACGCTGAGGAGGTCACGTGCCCAGGAGTTTATTTAGAGAGTGCAGTTTCTTCCCATATTGAGGTGTGCGGAATGTTCGCTTACAGGTGTGTGATCATGGGGTTGGGTCAAACTCCTCGACTTTCCTATGGAATGCCAGTCCTAGGACCCTCTGCAACCTGAAGCCCTCACACAAAGAACAGAGTATTTATGTCAAACTCTACCCTTCTGTGCTACCAAACAAAGCCGAGCCAGAATAAAGCAAAGTGAAAAAGCTCATAAACACTTCCTGGGGCTGGGCTCACAAAGTAAAGCTCAAAGCAGAACAAGCCAGATGTGTTTCAAACCCATAAACACACACGAGGACCCCCGAGCTGCCCCTGGCCCGAGCAGACTGGGTGCTAAAACAGCACTGGAGCAATGAAGGAGGGTGTCATTCTAAAATTAGAGCTCTACTTTCTCTCCCCTCTGAACATATAGGGGTGGAATTATGGATTAATGTTGAAAATTGATTTCATGTGTACTTCAAGAGCACCTGGGCAGTGATGTCCACACTCCCTCCCCACCCCCTCCACATACACACTCTCCCTCAACTCAACCCGGAGACCTGGAGCTTTTGCTACCAATCACATCTTGTGTCCTGTATAAACAAGGGCTGGTAACTAGTACAGGAAATGAACTTCACAAGCATTGAATGTGTACCCACCTGTGGTATGGGGAGTTGCCAGATTTTTTTCTAACTGAGAATGTTCACAGAATCTCGAAACTTTCTTTCAGCTTCCCTCTCTGCACACTTGAGTGTGGGCGCCTACCATGCGTGCACACATACCCAAGCACAAAATTTCCCTCAATTTCCCCCAAGATACATCAACAATGAGATGTGCCCATACATACACGGGCACACAGCCAGCCGTTCCCAAACCTTCTCCTTTGTCCCCCCGCCCGCCTTTCGACGTATAAATGAGAGCACCTAGGTGTGTTGGTGCTGCCCCTCCCCGCCTCGGACACATGCAGAACTTTGCGCCCACTCAGCACGATCCAGCACACAGGAGCTGGGGAGCCAAGGGTGTTTATATTCTCACGTGTGCACCGGCGTGCACGCACACATGCACGCGCACACACAGCCACATTCCAGCTGGCCCCAGCACAGCTGTGACAGGCCTGGGTCTGTTTGCCATTGTTTTCCTTCGCCACTAACAGGCGTTCTTGCAACAGAGAGGAGGTCATGAGAGGTTTCCACCCCGTTTTGTAGCATTTACCCCAGGCCTGCATGTTGGGGAGGTGGCTTTTGAGAATGAGCTATGGGTGGCAGGGTGGAAAGCAGAGACAAAGGCATTCCTTCCCATCTCCTGCCTGAGCTTCACTCGCTAATGTGCACTGCTCTGGATTGTTTGGAGATTTCTTTATGTGTCGTCCTGTCTGAAACCTGGCTGGGAGGACGGAGGCTCAGCTAAAGAATTTCTGGAAGTTCTGTCTCAAGGTCCTGCTTTGTCACCTCTTATTACTACAACTGTTCTAGGCCCAGGCTGCCTGGGGGCACACTGTGTCCTGAAAGCCTGAGTGGCAGGCCCCAGCCACATAAGCCAAGACAAATTTGGGTAGAAACTGAAGGAGATACAAATGGACCCCAAGTGGCCACTATCCCTCTAGGGATTTTGGCCCACAAGAAAAGCTGGTATATAAAGAATTCCCCACCTGACCCTCAGCAGCAGTGAATGTTCTAATGATTCCCCCAGCAGTACATATGCAAAGTGGATAGTGTCTTTGCATTGACAATAAGATTGGCTAATCTGGCTGGGCGCAGTTGCTCACGCCTGTAATCCCAGCACTTTGGGAGGCCGAGGTGGGCGGATGTCCTGAGATTGAGAGTTCGAGACCAGTCTGGCCAACATGGTGAAACCCCATCTCTATTAAAAATACAAAAAAATTAGCCAGGCATGGTGGTGCACGCCTGTAATCCCAGCTACTCGGGAGGCTGAGGCAGGGGAATTGCTTGAATCAGGGAGGTAGAGGGTGTAGTAAGCCGAGATCATGCCACTGCCCTCCAGCCTGGGTGACAGAGCGAGACTCCGTCTCAAAAAAAAAAAAAAAAAAAAAAAAAAAAAAAAAAAAAAAAAAAAAAAAAAAAAAAGATTGGCTAATCTACAAGCTCATTTGCTATTTCTAAGAGCCAGGTGGGACTTAATGCATCTAAGACACTAACAAACCCAGAGTTCTTACTGTGTGGATCTGGACAGAGGGGGCGACTGACAGATTTCTCACTGTGCCCCACTGAACTGTGGCAAGGGACTGGCTAGAAATACATGTACTTTGTCTGCAGCCATTGCTTGCAAACTCTACCCCACTCACCTCTGTGGCAAAGTCCTTTCTTCAAATAAAATCTTACTAGAAAGCCCAGTGTACAAAACTGATCAAAACAGTCTCTCTGGTTCCAGGGATGAGTTAGCTGTGTGTGAGCGGGGATGCGGTGTCCCCATCTGCTCCTGCTCCATCCTCGTGCTCCCCCCATCAATACTTCAGGGAATCTCTGAGGGGTTCCTTGGATCCCAGGTTGAAAACCATTATCACAATGCAGGCCCCTTCTTGTAACAGTTGTCAAACTTTGTACCCAAGAAAACACGTAATGACAAAGAGCTGCTAGGAATTTGACGGCCTTTCAAATTCGCCTGAGTTTTACATACTATGGATTTCAGCTGCTACTCATGTTTGGTGTGGCACTAAGAGTTATGGACCCCTTGCTGAAACACCCTGGCCTCTTGCAGGTCTGCAGTTCACAAATTAGGAATAACTGTACAGAAATTGAGAACAAGAAATGAGACTGGGGTCCCAGATGGAGCCACACCATCAAGTGTGTAGACTGGGCTCCAGTGTCTAGTGAAGAAATTTGTGCTTAAATAGTATTTGGCAATGGAGAGCCATTAAAAAGCCATATGCAATTATTACTATTAATTATTTTTTAAGCCAGGAAATGAACGATTGAAAATGAACTAGCAGAAAAAAAAAAAAAAAAGCATTACTCCTTTGCAATTTAAGTTCCCTTTCCCATCTCTAGCTGTCTGAGCTTCCACATCCCAGCCCCAGAGTCCACTGGGAGAGTTTCCCTCCCAAGCATCACAGATGGGCCCAGCCCAGACACCTTTCTCCAGTCTTCATGATCAGAGGCACTGATTGTCTGCTGTGGCATTACCTAAAGTGAGTGGTCCAGCTCAGGCTTCAGACCCTTGTGACTGAGCAAACTCATTGATGTACACAAATGAAAACCATGCCTAAATTAAAGAATGTGCATATGGGTGAACAAAGAGGGGATTTATATGGTGTGCAGGCCAAAGTGGAGGCCTAATTCCTTGGTTTTGCCCACCTTCTTCCCTAGACCTTCAGATCCCCCTACCCCTAAATATGTCAATGAAGTCCTTGGTTTCAGCTGCGGAGTCAGGAAATACAACTGGAGGTAGCATGGGATGCCGGCCTGGAGAGTCATTGTGCCCCGATCCAGCTCTGTACTCTGTTTGCCTTGGGGAGAATTGCTAAAGCTTCTGGTACCGGAATGTGTCCATGCCTAAAACAAAAGGTACTATTAACGCGCATCCACCAACTTCAGAAGGGGCCGTAGGGATGAAGATGTAATTAAAGCCTGTGAGCACTTTGTGCTTCTTGATGAAAGACAACAACACCACCGTGAAGTTTTATTATCTACCGACTCTGTTTTTAAAATTGTTCCAATTCCTTTCCATTTTTCCTTTTGGGGTCTGCATAAACTTCATTAGCTATTAATTTCAAAAAAGTCCTCCTTGCACCTCAGAGCAGGATTTTATCTAGCGCCTCAGAGAATTTCTTTCCATACCGCAGACCCTCAAAGGATTCCTCTTGGTCAGGGTGGAAGAGGCCTGCGTGTGTTCAGCTGCTGAGTTCAGTTCAATTTAATAAATATTTATGGAACATCTACTAACATCTTCTTAGCCCTGAGAGGCAGGGCAGGGCTGAAACGAGTAGGAAAGGTTGTGAACTTTGGAGCCAGGCTGCCTGAGGGTTGAATTCCAGCTGACACTTCCATACGGGTCCTTGGAGAGCCTCTCATCACCTCTCTGAATCTCTGTTTGTCACCTGGAAAATGGAGATAACCCCATTCATCTCCCAGGGTAAGGTAATAAAAAGATAGAAATCTAGTGAGTGGTGGGTAGGCGCTCAGTGAGGCCTTGCCACCTTCTCTCTAGCATCAGCCTCTGGAGGAGGGGGAAGGGAGATGCCGCTTCCTCAGCTCTGTTTCTCCTCCCTGAGGCCCTCTGTCTACTCCTAAAGGCTTGTCCATCCATTTTGGAAAGAATGTCCGCCGGTTAAACCAGTGCTTCTGAAATGTTCTCATGTCAATTTCTCCTGTGCTCCTGGGCGGCTCATTTTCTCCACACACACCCTCCTCCGCCAAAATACCTCCACGGCCTCCCCATCATTACGCCCTCCACCCTCCCTCCAAACTCATTCCCAAGGAGGAGAGAAGAGCTTTCCTATTCTTTTGAGACAGCATGCAGTGGAAGTGGCTTTGCTTTGTTGTCTCCACTTCAGAAAAGATCAAACTGCAGGCTCCATGAAGTGTCAGTCCTCCAAAGGAGGCTTCAGGCCAGAGGGAGGAGGGGTGAGACCAGGCAGGGTAGGCTGAGGCTGTCCCAGAGGGACCAGTCCAGGCAGAACGAACACAGCCTTCCAAGGTGCCCTCGCAGGGGCCCACATCACCCTGGATCTAGCCTGAAAGATGCCCCCTAGAATGTTCCCTGGCAGATATGGCTGTCCTGTCTGAGAGAACCACGATAAAGGAGTTCACACAGGATCCTGTCCTTTTCTAAATGAGGATTCTTGTCTCCCGGGTTCCCAGGGAGGACAGCGGATGCAAGGGAGCCCTTGAATAGGCACCGCAGAGGCCAACACACTTTAAATTAAGCTTCTGATGCTTAGAAGGGGCCACAGCTTCCCACAAATCCCCTGGTGCAGGCGGCTTTGAGGCAGAGTGTTCAGTCCGTCTGTTCTTTTAGAAGTGCGCCTTGGAAGCCAGGAGTTATTTGTTTCCGAAAGGTAGGCACTCATCAGGTGGGTGGTCTTTGCATTTTTGTGTGCTTTGATTCCCTCCCTTTTCTTTTCAGGACTATTGAGGGGTTTGTTTTTCCCTCTCCCAGCAGTGCTCGGGGGTTTGGCTGCAGTGTGCATCTGTGTTGGGTTTTCCCACAGGCCCCTGCAAAAGCAGCCCTGTTGCCTTCAGAAAGTCCCAGGCAGCCCGTGGGGGGAGTCGGAGCTGCAGCTGTGCACCCCCTCCCTTCTGCAGCAGGCTTTGATCAGTTTTCGTGGGGGCTGAGTGCAGCCTGACCTCCCATCTCCAGCATCTCTCAGGTGGAAAGTTCTGTTCAGCCTGTCTGTGGCTTCAAAGGCTCTTCCTCCTTCAGGCTGGGATGAGACTGATAATGGTTCTCATTTTGTTGTCGTGTGATCTCCCAGCAGCCCCCATCTTTCCATTGACAGGGTTTTACTTATTTGGTTGGGCTGCTTTGGCCAAACTCAAACTACCTTTCTGGTTGAGGAAGCACATTGACGTCCTCTCCCATTGAGGCTCCTTTGATGGTTCAGACGTGGCCTTCCAGCCCAGACAAAGGTGACCGGGCTGCGGCAGCCAGGCACCTGGCGAATCAGCATCTGAGCGTTGGGCAGGGCAGATGTCCCTCCGTGAGGGCAGAGGACTGTGTGAGCCTGCAAGTCTGTGAAGAGGAACACTCGGCTCTGCCCTTTCTACCTTTGAAGGCTAATGCAAGTCGCTGCTTTCTGCTCTAGTTCCTTGCAGGAATCCAGCGGTGGTGGTCGATGTCACACCCCACCCCATGCCCGTGCCTGAACCTGGGCTGGACATAGGCAAGGCCAAAGCCCTGACATTGACAACATTTCCAAAGAACTTGAGCCATTCACTATCTTGAGAAGTGGGCACTGGGCCAGCTGAGCTTGGGGAGTTCCTGTTCTGGCCCATTATTTCCAACAGTTGTGGCCTTACAGCCTTAGTTCTCAGTCCAAGGGGTTAACAACAGCTACCTCAGCTGCTCCAGGGCCTACTTCCGGCTCCGGCCTCAAAGTGCTGCTGACCCTGTGCTTGGGCCTTCCAGCCCCCCACGGTGTGTAAAAGGACAGGGCTGGACATCTAAGGTAGCTGTCAGCGAGTTTGCACAGGGGTTGCTGCCTCACCAAAGCTCCAGGGGGCCTCGGCTGCAGCTCGTCACTCCTCATGATGTGGATGGGGTTAGGCTGCACGTTGCCCTTTGGTTTCCTCATATTTAAAATAAGGTGGCCAAGGGCAACAGGAGCGGTCAGGAGAGCATCCTTCTTCCTCAGTCTGATAGCACAGTCTCTTCCTTCCTTTTGATCATATTCAAAACAACTGCAATAGAACAATAAGTCTGGGAGGAGGCCAGAGGGGGATTTATTATGCTGTTGTGATGTGGCACAGCCTTGCCTGACTTTATCTTGCACTGAGGTCTGCATGGGAGGAAATCTGCAGGCCTGTGGATGGTCTCTCTGAAGCTGAACTCCCTCCAACCTGAAATCTGGGAGGGCAGGGGAGATGCTGCCATGTTGGCCACACCCCAGCATGAACCATGGCAAGAGGGAGACCAGCCCAGATCTCCCAAAACTCTGAAAACATGACTGTGAGAGGCATAGGGACCCCCAACAGTCAGAGCCCGCCTGGGTTTAGCCCTATAAGAGGGGACTCCAGAAACTGAGTTTGCCCCAGGACAGGAGCTCCCTAGAGCTTTTCTTAACAGCCAGTATCCTCTCTTCCCATTCTAGCAGGAGAGGGAGTTGTGTGGGGAGGTGCCCTCTGTTTGTAGCAAAGCAGGGAAAGCTCAGCAGTGGACTGTCAGCTTCTCACACCAGAGAGACCATGTGGCAGGGGGTTCTTCTCTTTTCCCAACAAGGCCGAGAGCCAAGAAAGGACCTCAGAGCCCTGGAGCTGAGAGAAAGTTGATTTGTCCCAGTTTTGACTTTATCTCCCCCTGAATGCAAATGTTTTGACATCCATCTGCTGTTAGCAGGACCCACCAGGTCATCTCAGCAAACTTCATTTCAATCAACCCATCACTCCAACCCTCATTGACAAAGAAACTCTAATGCCAGTGCTGCTAGTAAAATACATACATAAATAAATACAACCTTTCTCATCTGACAGCTGGGTGCTACGGGCTGCTGGCCTGACTATCTCTGTGGGGCTTGAGCCTTTTGTAATACTGTGGCTCAAGCACAGGCAAACCTGGGATTCAAGGTCTGCCTCCACCAGCATTTGCCAAATGACCTTGAACAGATTACATGACCTCCCAGAGCCTCAGTTTCCTCATCTGTAAGATGGCGATGAGAATAGCAACCATGTAGGATTGTTTTGAGGATTAAATGAGATAATGTATGTGACATACATAGCACATGTTAAACATTCTATAGAGTGTGGTCATTATCACTACCACTATTTCAAATAGATGTGAGGATCTGATCGAACTTCCTTGGTCCTTAGTAGTGTCCTCAGGTGAACCATGAGCTCCGATCTCTGCCATGAGAAGTTAATGTATGAGGAACGCAAGAGGGAAGAGACCCGGCAGCACAACGTTTAGGAAAGTTCACCTCAGACCCCAGCAGCAAGTCCAGGGGCTGAACTCAGTTTTCTAGACGACCAGATTCTCTCTCTCTCCAGTCATTTCATCTCTCTGGGCAACCCCACTGCATTAGTTTTCTAGGGCTGCAGCAACAAAGTATCACGAACAGAATGGCCTAAAACCACAGAAATGTAGTCTGTATAGTCCTGGCGGCCAGAAGCCCCACGTCAAGGTTTCTGCAGGGCCAGGCTCCCTCTGAAGGCTCTCAGGGAGACCTCTTCCTCGCCTCTTCCAGCTTCTGGTGGCTCCAGGTGTTCCTTGGCTTGGGGCTGCTTGACTCCAGTCTCTGCCTCCGTGGTCACACTACCTCATCCTCTTTGTGACTGTCCCCCTCTGTGTCTCTTATCAGGACACTTTGTCATTAGATTTAGGGCCCACCTGGGTAGTTCAGGATGATCTCATCTCAACATCCTTAATTACCTCTGCAAAGACCCTTTATACAAATCAGGCCATATTTACACGTTCTGGGGGTAAGGACATGGACGTATCTTTTAGGGAGCCACCATTTAACCTACTGCATCCACTAACTCTGCAAAATATCACATTGGATTATGACTAAAAAGTCAGGATAAGACCTCTCACCTGGGGTGGGTGAGGGGCTCACTCCTCTCCATGGTAACATCACTGCTTCTCTGCTTAGTCTCAAGGAGGGGTCATGATCCACTACATTCAAAGAAAAATCTAGCTCTTCATTCTTTACTCATTGGCAGGGAGTGAAAACAAGTTCTTTCCGCTTAGTAAGAAACACTGCATCCAGTGGGGGACTCAAGTCTGTGCTGAGTCCTAGGGCTTCCTGTTCTTAGTTGGAGATGCTGGGATTTCAAAACCCATTGTGCCCCTTAGGCTTATGAGTGCAAAAACTCACGAGTGATGAGCCCCCTTCTGGCAAAGCCCCACCAGAAACATCACTCTCTCAGTGCTCAAACCCTTCACCCTCTCCTCTTCTTGCCAACCTCCAGAGGCACCACACTCACTGAAAAGGGGGCACAACTCTCTTTTCTCAAAGGCCTCCTCTGGCCTTGCTCTCTGACCCCTGTTGTCTATTTCCTCCTTCAGCCCCTTATTCAACCATAGAGATCCATGTCTCATAGGAAAGACATTGCCCAGGGGTTCCCAGTCCCCTGTTGGGAAGGCCTTTCCTCCAAAATTGCTGACAGTTAAGCTACCAGACTGCAAGGGAAGACAGATTATAATACAATGCGTTTTTTTGTTTCTTCCAATCAAATAATACTTCTATATAAATTTAGTACAGGTCTCAGCTCCTTCCAGGTGGTTTTAAGAAAAAAACCAGTGTTATGCCCTTTCCCTCTGATGAGTCTAATTTAATGGGGCTCTGGTGTTGGCCCTGCTTTGCCCTTCAAGAGTGTCTATGAATAACTTTGTGTTTGTAGGTTTCTTTTTAAAGGTGTTCCTCCTATTTCTGGCTCACAGACGTTGACAAGTAGTATGTGTAGAGTTCAGTCTGCGCAAATCTGGGAGCTCTGAACACTAGATCACATATTCACAGAGTCCCCTGCCACTGGAACCTGGCTAGGGGTAGGAAAGTCACCGTAACCCTACAGTCCTGTGGAAAGGGTAGAGTAGTGGGGATTAACTGGAAAGAAGTGAAAATAAGACAAAGTAGCCAGTGGAATCTCCAGTCTGCCCCTTGCTTAGCTATGGAGAGCGCAGCAAGACAATGGGTGAAGTCCACTGCTTCTCTGAACCATCTTTCAACTTGACTGCTGAGGGTCCACTTTCTCTCCTTTCTCTGCTTGCATGTTTGTGCAAAATTTGTGTCTTCACATGGAGACTATGAGTTTTGTGTGCATGGAACAGAGCCCTCTAGAAGGGTCTTGTGCCACTTTAAAATGTGACTCCCAAAAAATCTGACCTGTGCTCATACATTGCTGATGGAAATACAAAATGATTCAGCCATGTGGAGAATAGTATTGCAGTTCTTCAAAAAGTTAAACATAGAATCACCATATGACTACTAAATCCACTCCTAGGTACATACCCTAAAAAATTGAAAATAGGTATTCAAATAAATACATGTATACGCAAGTTCATAGCAGCACAACATTCACAACAGCTGAAGGGTGGAACCAGCCCAAATGACCACTGATGGACGAATGAAGAACAAAATGCAGTATATCCTGACAACGGAATATTATTCAGCCATAAAAAGGAATGAGGTACTGATGCACGCTATACCATGGAGAAATCTTGAAAACATACTAGTGAAAGAAGACAGGCATAAAAGGTCACATACTATATGATTCCATTTATATGAAATATCCAGAATGGGTAAATCCCCAGCAACAGAGTAGATTGGTGGGTTTCCAGGAGCTGGGAGGAGGGGGAAATGGGAACACTTGCATAATGGTTATGGGTCTTGCTTTTGGGGTGACAAAAACATTTGGAACTAGACAGAGATGCTGGTTGCACATCATGATATCTAGTTGCCATGGAATTGTTTACTTTAAAATGGTTAATTTCATGTTATATAAATTTCACCTCCATAAAAATGAAATATTTTAGAAAGAGAAAATTTAAAAAAAGACCTATGTGTTCCACAAACACCACCCAACCCTTGCTCTCATTCCCATTTCCCGTTCCCTTCCTAGTAGACCTGTGTGCCCATTGTCAGTGCTATGGTATCACATCAGCTTATGGTGCAGATTACTGTCGGGCTTGTTCTTGATCCCACTTGTGAGATACATCCTCTAGAATTCCATGACTAACTCTGAGTCTACACAGTGGCAACCAAACGTTTTAGCAGAGAACAATGGGTGTTTTACCACAAGACTCTTTCCCAATACTTTGTTTCTGTGGCAGAAAAGCGGATTTTTCTTGGCAAGATGAACAGATTTGCACATTTCTCTGTCTCTAGGAATTTCCATAGGCTGCAAGAAGAAAAAGAACACAAGTGTCAAGATACCTAGAAAAAGATGTTGAAGGCTTGCATAAAACCTACTGAGCCTAAAACTGTTGTTTATTGAAGTTATGGGGAAAAAAGTTCATGCCCCCATTCTGTTTGTTCCAACCTCATTTGAAGAGTTGAGAGAGAACTTGTAGTTCTGTGCTTCTAGAACAGAAAAGATTTGGAACCTCAAAGAGAAAAATGCCCATAGGGAGAACAGGGGACATGGAGATGCCCTGCGTTAACTAGGGCAGAAAGTTGTAGTCTGTTGATGGAACTGTCATTCACTCATGCACCTGAACCCTTGAAGTCATTCATGAGGGTGGAAAGCAACTTCTTCCAAGCTCTTGTTAATGTTGATATTTTGACCTCCTCCTATAAATCACAAATGTTCTTAATGGAATTCATTCATTCACTGCATATGGTCCTGCCATGCACCAGAAGGCAATAGGCCAAGCCACTGGCTGAAGAAGACCCCGTCCCTGCCTTGCTGCATAAGCAGCTCAGTGAAAAAGCCAGGCAGACATACCAGGAACATCACAGCGATACGCAAGTGCTCAGACAGAGGTATCAGGCCATGGGAGCACCAAGGAGTCACTGCATCTGGGCCCTGTCAGAGTTGGGGACAGTAGAGCCCAGTGTTAAAGGAAGATGGTGACAGGAGACCAGCATTGCAGGCAAGTACGCACAGCATCCACACTGGCCCAGAGGCATGGACACAGGTGGCATATCTGGGGAACACTGCTGCAGACAGGAGAGAAGGGAACATCGCTACAAGAGGAGAGGAGGCTGTCAGGGCAAGTTGGGGCCAGGCTGGAAAGGGTCTTACATTTGACCCATTTTTTTCTGCTGACTTTTTCTTTTTCATAGGAACAACAGCCAAATATTTGTCATAAATCATTTTCCTTCATCCTGTCAGTAGCCCCCTTTTACCGATGAATACACTGAGGTTCAAAGAGGTTAAGTAATTCCAAAGAGGGATGCACACATCACCAGAACATACGAGAAACTGCTTGTCAATGACTGAGTGGTTACTGCTGGGGGAAGCCAGGATGGAAGGATGGGACCAAAAGGACAAAGGCAGCTTTAATTGCATCAGTAACATTTCATTTCTTAAGCTGGGTTTGGGTACATGGATGCTCTTTGTGCCTTTTTGTTTGTGTGAAATTTTCATAATGACTCTTAAAGCCACTGGACTTGCGTGTCAGGGCAGCACCTTTGCTTGAAAGGAGGCAGTGTCTGAGGCTGAGGGTCCCTTGAGAACACAGGGGCTGCCCTTAATACCCAAATGCTTGATAGGTTTTTCACTGTGGTTAAGAGGTAAGTCACTATTTGTTCCACCTAGTCAAGGCCTCAGAGCTGACACTTCTACAGAAAAAGCAGGACAGACGGGTTTGATTCTCCTGGTTCCCTTGGGCAGGAACTGAATGTTTCCCATCTAGGGGCATATGAGCAGAGAGGAAGGGGTCTGAGCCCCCCAGTGTGTCCTCAGTTACCACTTCTACGCGGCTTGGCAGCCTGTGCTTCGAGTTCCTTTTCAAGTGCATTTCCCTTCAAGTTAACACTGTTTGCTTCCTCCGCTAGAGCATCCTGCCCCCTCCAGCGTAGCCCTGAGAAGGAGACCCAGCCCCCTGCCTTCCTGGCATGCAGAACTTAAAACAAGAGCTCTCTGCCATCGGACATCCTTACCATTTCCAGCTATTGAGTGTAATCAGGTGTGCCAGGATCTGATTTCAAAGCCAAAAGCAAAGGGGCTCAGAGGAATCCTCTCTCGGTTGCGCCAGTGGAAGACAAAGGGGTCTGAACAAACAGGATGCACTGAGAGCTGTGGAGAGCACTCCCCAGCAAGCAGAGTGGGCAGGATGCAGGGTTGGAATAGTTGACCTGTAAGCCTGGGCGTTGGCATGTGAGGCAGTCATACCCAAGAGAAGCAAGGCAGGGCATGAACAGATGCTGATTCATCTGACAGCCTCTCTGGATGGTTCCTGGTAGACAGTCATGCTCTTCCAGGGCCCAGGGAGTTATATAATCCCCACCTGACTAGAAGATCCCGACTCTGGCCATTCACCTTGCAAAGAATGCTGACATTTCTACAAATCAGAGCAAACCCACTATGCCTTGTAGGGCAGATGAGCAGTACTCAGGAATCCACAAGCAAGTCAGAACGATGCGCTGTGGAGGTGGAGAAGACCCACTGGTTGCACCCCAATGTCTGGGTCCTGATGGATCCATTTTTTTCTGTCCCTGTTTCTATCTCTTATCCCATACTCTGCTTGCTGGGCTTGGGAACCTACATCTAGTAAACTCTCCCGATCATTAACTGGATAAAGAGTTAAAAGTCATTCTAGAGAACACGACCCTTCTTGGGAGGCTATAGTCCGAGGGAAAATTTCAGTATTTCCTTTTTCCTTCTCATTGCCCCCATTTTTATACGGCAGGAATCAGAGATGAAAACAAATGCTGTAACAAACCTGACTTGAAGGCAAACAAAGATCATCAAAGGCAACAAGAATAGGAAGCAGCTTACAGTGGGAAGAAAGTGCCCATCTAGACTGACCCCTCACTTATGGTGAAACTTAGTGGTGCTGCCCCAGTTCACCATCTTTCAGAGATAGCCTTGCTGGTGTTTTCAACCGGGGTTGCTTGGAGTATTGCCCACAGACACCTCTGACTGTTACAGTGCCTCGGGGAATGCTCCTGGCATTTTCTGGATGAGGCTGCAAGTACAAATGTCCTCCAGTACACAGGATAGTCACACAACCGAAGAACTACCCCCACCCTTTTTCTAATAGAGCAGTACTGGTGAAATTGGTCTTTTTTTTTTTTTTTTTTTTTTTGAGACAGAGTCTCACTCTGTCGCCCAGGCTGGAGTGCAATGGCGTGACCTCAGCTCACTACAACCTCCATCTCCCAAGTTCAAGGGATTCTCCTGCCTCAGTCTCCTGAGTAGCTGGGATTACAGGTATGTGCCACCATGCCCAGATAATTTTTTTTTGTATTTTTAGTAGAGACGGGGTTTCACCATGTTGGCCAGGCTGGTCTCGAACTCCTGACCTCAAGTGATCTGCATGCCTCGGCCTCCCATAGTGCTGGGATTACAGGCGTGAGCCACCGCGTCCAGCCAGAATTGGTCATTTCTGACACTCAGCTGAACCTCGAGCCCCTCCAACCTGGAGCCTTTGAACATGAAACCTATAGAGAGAATCTCTGAAAAGAATCCAATTCTAAAGGCCACTGTTGGTTCTAGATGAAATAAAAAGCACACAGAAAATGAAAACCCACCTGACATCTGTAGTTCATCAATTGCCTTTAAAGGCAACTCTTATACAAACTCCAAAATTCCCAAGAGAAATTCTAACCTGGCATAAAGCATCAGGAGATTTATGGAGATGCTTTCTCCCAGGGCTAGAGTTCTGGGAACCGGAGACCCAGAGGCTGCCTCTCGGCTTCTATAAAATAGGTCTGGGACATACATTAGGTTGTTTTGTCCCTATACAGTGTAAATAGCTGGCGCGTGACACTTCAGCAATGGCTAAAAAATAAAATCCGAGCTAATCGTGGGTATATGGAAAGCACAACAAATGTGCAAGTTGCAAATGATTTCTATCTATGTAAAATGGCAACATGATTGGGGCTCTTCTTTAGTATGGCCAGGGTGGAAGCTGAGTATGAGGTCCTTGGGGGAATTCTAACTACATGAAATTGACTAACTAGGGCTGTTTTTTTCTTGGAGGGAGCAGGTAGAAACCAGCAGATACCATCCAGATTTTTCTTAAAAGGAGAGACTTGATGAATCCATCATTCTACTCATAAGCAAATGCCTTTCACAAAGAATTTGAATTCTAGTGAGATTTTGAGCACAAAGCTGCAATGTCTTTGAGAACTTGATTTATGATTCAAGATGAACTGCAGCTAACTCTGGGGTCATTCAGCCAGGGGGGATGGGAAGGGTAGACCCATTAATCAAAAGGTAGCAGGGGACCCCTCCAGGTGAGACAAATGCACAAAGGGAGGAAGTGAGTCCAGGTGGAAAAAGAGACCCCTCCCCTCATCTCTGGTGTCACTGGGAGACAGCTCTGCTTCAGGGAAGCTCGGAGGGATGGTCTAATATACATTCTCTCAAAGAATCAGAGAGGCTGAAGCTTGTCTGAGAAGAATTTAAATCCTGGCTCTGATACTCACGAGCTCTATGACATTAAGCAAGCTATCTAAATCTGAATCTTGGGCCCTTCCAAGATGGGGATAATGGTACCTGCCTCAGAGGGTTGTTAGGGAAATAAGCAGGCATTTACTGAGTACCTAATACATGCCAGGCTTGGTATGAGGTCCTGGAGAGACAATGGTAGAAGGGTTGACAGTTTCATGAAATCACTTCTATAGTTCACTAGGCACAGACACTGCCTATCATTTGGTAGCCGCTCAACAAATGTTACTTCCCTTCCCCTTATAATCTGTATCACTGGGCACCTGCTATGTGCAAGCTTTTGTGTAGGCCCTTGGACCTGACATCAAGTAGCAATTTGTAACTTCAAAACTGGTTTCACACAGGAGAACAAATGTCAGCAGTTTTTGCACTTGCTCATAGAGAGATAGCAGGAGGGATTTTGAGCTCACAAATCCCTTTAGTTGTAGCAGCCCTTCTTTTATTGATGTTATATCCTGGACTTCTAAGAAAGATCCAACCTATTTATTGCAGGTCATTAATATACCTGACACTGCTATAGGTGCTTAACTCAATGAATAAATCAAAGACACCTGCCCTCCAGGACTTATATGGTAGCAGAGAAGACACAGAATGAAGGGTAAACATTGTGAGCTATGGATTATTTATTACCTTGTATAGCGATAAGTGCTTTGGGAAAATATAAGTAGAGCAGGATGGGGGTAAGCAGAGTGGGCTGCAATTTTAAGTGGGTCAGTCTCATAGAGAAGGTGATATTTTAGCAAAAACTTAAAGGTGAGGGAGTCATCTATTACGTGAGGAAAGGAAGTGAGGGAGTCAGCTATGGTACTCTGGAGAAAAGGGTTCCAGCAAAGGGTTCAGAAGTGCAAAGGCCCTAAGGTGAAAGCCTGCCTGTGACAGGGGTCAGCTAGGAGGCAGTGTGGCTGCAACAGGTGAGCAAGTGAGGAGCTGTGAGAAGCAGGGAAGCAGGTGCCGCTGGAATTGGTGGGGCTTTCTAGGCCGGTGGAAGGACTCTGCTTTCAGTCTGAGTGAAAAAGGGTTATTTGAGAGTTTTGAGCAGAGGAATGGCATGATCGATTTATGTCTTAAAAATGGAGAGGAGGTCATAAACTCAGGCTCAGGCCTTCCATGAAGGTTGGAAAACCATCCATTTATCTACCCTGTCATCTTCACAGGCCCCCTGGCATGAAGATTAGGCAGATTATTTCTATTCCCATTTTACAAACTGGGGAATTGGGACTCGGGAAGGCTATGGGCATTCTCTGAGGGCCCAGAGCTGGAAGGTGGTAGGCTGGGGACTGAATTCTTGCAGTGCCCCCCAACTTGGACTAAGATGGGTTTCTGGACACTAGGAGCTGTCTGCTCCACAGTGTCCACGGGGCTTTCATGCATCCTTGAGGATTGTTTTGGTGCAGAGAAAAGACCAACTGGGGCTACTTTGGTTTTTGAAATTAATATTTATTACATGTTGTTACACGTTGAAAAAACTCGGTTTTCTTTTAGGCTTTAAAGTGTATCTTATAAATCTTATTACATTCTAGTTATAAATCATAAATGGTCAGTGACAGTTTGTGGATGATGTCCTCACATTTCAAAAGATCCTTCCTTACCTTATGCCTCAATAACGAACACGGTGCATTGCACCTAGTACATCCCACATCATATATCCCAGAGTCAATCACAACAGAAAGGAAGAGGAAGGGCTGCTGCGGGCCTGCGGTGGGGATGCAACTTGGCCAGGCACTAATCCATGACCAGGGCTGGGGCTCCAGTCCTCAGGGTCTGTGGAGTGGGCTTACTGGCAGGCACTGGCCGCTGGGCAGGGTGCCATAGGAAGGACATTGGAGAGGCATCCGAATGTAGGAAGAAAGGGAATGTTTTCCCTTTCCCTATCTCCTAGCTCCCTTTTTATCCTTAACTCTGGAGAAAAATTTGTGACTACAAAGTTGTAGGCTGGTTTTGCTTCCACCATGTTAATGAGCAGAGGCTCCAGGGGCAGTTTGACAGTGTAAGGCCCCTCTGAGGAGGCCTCCCATTGCTTATCTCAGCCTTTTTCTAACTCCCCGCTCTCCCCTTGGCCTCTCCATGGTCCATCTTTCTCTCTGCTGTCTTTCCTGCAGCGTTCCTCCCTGCCCCTCCCTTCTTTTGGCCTTGGGAGCTCTCCACCCTTCCCCTCCCAACATTTTCCCTCCATACCCCACGCTCTTTGTTGCTGAATTCAAGGTTCTCAATACAATAAAGCTTTGATGATTTGCCCCAATTGAGAAGGAGTGTCAGCTTAAATTAATGAGGAGTCTGAATAATAGAATTTTAAAGCAAAGTTTAGTTGCTTTCATGTTGTTAAGACATCCTTTCCAGAGAGAAGAGTTAGCATTTAAATGCAGTAATAGTTGATGTTGAGAAATGGGGCAATATGTCTTAGAGAATCTTTTCAGTAATCTACCAGAAACGAATCACTTATAACTAGCATATACTTTCTTTGAATCCGAGTGTTTCTGCCTTTAAAACCTTTCAATTTTAGTGACCAACATTTTTTAAATCACTGATTTTATCAGACTTCTGTCAGATCCACAAGTTTCAACCCCTGAGTTCTTCATGGCAGAGACATTTCCACATTGAAAGTCTCTCTAGAAATTTTTAATTTCCAATGACATAAGCAATACATGAATATATTCTCTTTGCAAAAAACTTGATACTTTAAAAATAAATTAAAATCACATAAATAATAAAATCATTTCTGTTATCCCATTTATATTACTTTCTTTAAGGTGCTAACAATGTATTCTCCATAACAAATCATTCTGCACAGAAGTCCCTTCTCCAGTGTCCTATCCAAAAGGCAACCATCCACACTTGATTGGATCTTACAAGTTTAAAAAATAAGTAGTGGCTGAGGTAGTTACGGCTCTCAGCTTCCCAGTTTGTCTTTATTCTGCAATTCTCCCCACTTCCCTACCACATCTCTGCATGTTCCATTCGCATATATCTGCCAGGAAAACTCACCAAGTAAAGCACATCTGCCAAATGTTAATAATTAGGAAATCTAGATAAGGGTATTTGGGTGTTCATTATATTATTTTCTTTATTTTCTGAATGTTGAAATTTTTCACAATGAAAAAAGAAAGAAAAAGAAAAACTCACCAAATTCTAAGAACAACGAAACAGCAAATGACCCTGAGAAGAAGAAAGGGCCGGTTCTAGTTACTGCTATTTTCCTCTTCCTACAGAGTCCCAGCCCTGCACTGGGAAAGGCTGTGCCTCATCTGTGGGAATAGGAACATAGAAATGCCTGGTGTATTTCTTAGTAATGTGTCCACGTTTTCAAGCTCTTTCACACTTGTTCTTCTTTTACTTGCACAACAAGCCTTTAGGGGGTATAAAAGGCAGGTGGGTTTCCCCCATTTTACAGAAATGGTATTATTGGAAACCAAGAGGTTTCATGATACTAGCTAATAATACCAGCTCACAGTTACTGCCTTCTTACTAGGCAGCAGGCATTGTTCTAGGTACTTACATGCATTAAATAATTTTAACCTTACAATAACTCTAAGAATTATGTGCATAACTGCCTGAGATCACAAAGCTAGTAAGTGGTGGATTGCAGTATGAACCCAGGCAGTCTACTCATGAGCCTAAACTCACAAGCATTTATATCCTCATGTGATAACATTACAGATGCCTTTCTAGCATCCCGAGAGTGGAAATCTGGCAGCCTCCAGGGTGCATTCGGACTACAAAAGCATTCATTTGGCTTATACGGTATTTTATAATTTTTGAATTTCAAGATTTATTTAAAGAAAAATTTAATACCAAAAAAAAAAAACTTAGCTGGGCATGGTGGCGTGCGCCTGTAATCCCGGCTACTTGGGAGGCTGAGGCAGGAGAATCGCTTGAACCTGGGAGGTGGAGGTCGTAGTGAGCCAAGATTGCACCATTGCACTCCGCCTTGGGCAACAAGAGCGAAACTCCGTCTCAAAAAATAAATAAATAAAATAGTGAAAAAAATTTATCTGAAAACCCAGATTTCTGGCTTCCCTTGTAAAATCAGACGTTCTGGCAACATGAGGCCAGCATCCCACAAGATAACAATTGACTGGAGCTGAGAATGTGAAAGAGAAATTTTTCATGACAGTTGTTAAAGACTTTAAGACTTTATTCAAGAAGGAACACTGCAATGGGGTTTTGCAGCCGTGGAGAGAGATGGGCTCAACTCCGAATACAACAAGGAAAAGTGGTAATTTATAGCCAAAGAGCAGGGTGGATGTCAGTGGATGAAAAATTACTAAGAAGAAACACCAAGGCTGGGGGATTCTGGCTAAACTGACATGGCAGGATTCTTACTGAAGGCAGGCAAGGGTGATAGGATATTAAGGGTGGGGGCTGAGGAATTTGATTAGGTACTGAGGGTGATCAAATACAAAGGGTGGGGAATTTTCACTCAATTGACTTAGCAGGATTCTTGCTAAAACTGGACTAAGCAAGCCAAGGACAGAGCCCAAGGTTGGGGCCTAGTCAGAAAGAGGACTCAGAGGAGCCTGACTCAAGTTTGGTCAGAATGACAGTCTTTGTCAGTAACTGCTGCCCCTTTACATACGGTAGGCTCTCTCTAATCTGTCAGTCCCTACAACTGCCTATTATTGCACCTGGCCTCTTTTTGCAACTCTTTTTACCTGTCTAGCATGGACATTTGAGTTTGTAACCCCTGTATTATTGAAAAAAAAAGACAAACCCTAAAGAAACAGAATGTAATTTTTGTCCTGGTGCCATCAACACACTGCCAAAGTCATTTATTCATTCATTTGTCTTTCCATGTAATAACCATCCATTCATGTATCCATCCACACACGTTTTCATTCTTCCTATGTCATGCACCCTCCCCACCTAGCTTAGCAATCCTCAAACTGCATAGTCATACTTGCATTTCTTGGCCAGAATCTACTTTTTTCCCAATCACATAAGAAGGGTAAGATCAGAGGATAAGGGACGTTCTGTGAGGAAAGCAGTTATTGTAGGTGTTATAAACTGAGCTGTGTCCCCTCAAAATTCATATGTGAAGTGCTAACTTCCAGTGAGATTGTATTTGGAGACAGGGCCTTTAAAAGAAGGTAATTAATGACCAGGTGTGGTGGCTCACACCTGTAATCCAACACTTTGAGAGGCCCAGTCAGGCAGATTACCTCTGGTCAGGAGTTCAAGACCAGCCTGGCTAACATGGTGAAGCCTCATCTCTTCTAAAAATACAAAAATTAGCCAGGTGTGGTGGCACATGCTCGTAGTCCCAGCTACTCGGGAGGCTGAGGCAGGAGAATTGCTTGAACCTGGGAGGTGGAGACTGCAGTGAGTCAAGATCGTGCCACTGCACCCCAGCCTGGGCAACAGAGTGAGGCTTAACTAAAAAAAAAAAAAAGTAATGAATTGCACATCATGGTCAGCAACCGAAAATAAAATAAAAGGATGTAATAAAGGTTAAACAAGGTCATAAATATGAGGTCCTAGCCTCATGGTGACCTCAAACCAAAAAACATACAATGGACACACAGAAAATAAAAAGTAAGAAGATACAGTTCTAATCCAATAGAACCAGTGTCTTTATAAGAAGTGAATGAGACACTAGGAGCTCACACACAGAGAACAAGCCATGTGAGGACACAGAGAGATGATGTCCACCTGCAAGCCAAGGGGAGAGGCCTCCGGAGAAACCAAACCTGCTGGAGCCTGGATTGTGGACTTCCAGTCCAGAACTGTGAGAAAATACATTTCTGATCTTTAAGCCTTGCAGTTTGTGGTATTCTTTTATGCAGCTTGAGCAGACTAATACAGCAAGGAACTGTTGTCCATGTGCCCTCTGCCTTTTCACTCCTTTTCACCCTCCCCACTTTCCCTGAACAGGCAGTCACCTAACATCCAAGGCCATGTGAATAGGTACTAAGAGAAGGTGTTGGTAATCCCAGTTAAGAAGGTCTACGGTTTCTCCAGTGGTGTGATCGCACCATCAGGATGGGCTTTGAGGGTGGGAAAGGGATGAGGAGATGCCACTAAAGAATTTTACCAGCAAGATGAACTCAGGCCATCTCACTAAACCCTGTGTGCTTGAAATGGGGAGTTGATGCTTAAAGTTTACAGACTTTGGAGTTGAGGTGTGGGCATGAAAAATATTAGCAAAACCCAAGATGGCTTAAGGTTCATCCAGCTAGTTGGTTGGGTTTAACAAGCAGTTTTTGTCTGGAGATCCTGAGTCCAGCTTAAACAGTGAGGGTCAGAATAATCACTGCAAAATTTGCTTCATTTTAAGCTTTCCTCCGGCTTTTCACCAGGTGTTCTAGTTACAGAGGCTTATGTTATTGACATAAAGATAGGTGGCTGTTGATTAACTCCGGAGGGGCATAGAGAACTGGGAGAAAGCCAAACTGGCTTCTGCTTCATCTTTGTATCAACTTTCAAGCTGTTAGATTGGTAATGACTGTGGGGTTTGGACAATGGTGTTGGGATGAGAGGCTGGACAAACCCCATATAGGTTTCTGGGCCCCAGAGGACAGCCAGTGGCAATAGACTTAAACCTCCGATTCTAAATAGAATGGGCACGGATCTGGAGGTGCTCCGGAGGAACTGACTAGAACCCCACAGTAGCAGGGTTGGAAACACTATCATAGGCTCCTAGGGAAATGTTGCAATTCTAGTCACTAGATAAAAGTGTCAGTCACAGGACAAAGTTTGACCGATGATTTAATCACCTTTGACATACTCAGAGCTCAAAAAAGGGCAAGGAAACACAGACATTTAGACTAGCCTCTCCTTCACTCCTAGACTCACGTCCACTAAAAATAATATGGGCAGACTGAAATTTGAATGCATTTGGTTTGGGTTTGGCTTTTAGCCATCTGATGAGGTACAAAAGTAATGGTATCTAATGAATAAATGGTAAAGCATACTGTCACAATTCAGTTTTCCCCCTAATCCTCTGGTTGATGCATGAATTCACATAAAGCACAATTTCTCTGACTCATTTGAAATAGGGCAACACCACACACGACTAGTCGTCCAAAAACCATCATGGAGATTTGTGAGTAACTTCCAATAAAGAGCTGTGGGCACTGAGAACACAATTGGCAAAAACTTGATCCAAACCGAGTCCTTCACTTGTGTTTTAAAATCTTAGTTTGAAAGTTATTTGGGACTTCTTAGTCAAGAAACTGGACTTTACAAGACCTGAGGGTGGGGGCTGGAGAAAGGCAAGGATCAGGGATAGGGACAAGGGATCCTTGCAGGGGACAGAGAAGACCTTGGGGGTTAATGAAGAGGGAATATCTATCTTCCCACTCGCTTGGTCAGGGTTCCCCAATGGAAGTTCCTCTTGCTTCTGCTGATGTCTGTTTTTTGGGAAAAGGAAGTAACTCCAAAGACTGGTGGAAGGAGGAAAGGTAGCTGGGTCCCATGGTGGGAACACAATTTTCTTTAGCTGAGAGAGGGATTTTATTTTCATTCCTCTTTTCATTACACACCTTCCCCAATCTTCTGTATATTCTTAAATAATTCTCAACAGCTCTTCCTTCCCACTCACTAGTCCTATACCTCTGTGACTGGGCACTTTAACAGGGTAAGAAGTAAGATCCTGGAGTCAGGGGCTGGAGGTGAGCAGTGAAAGGAGATGCCTAGGCTGTGAGGGTGTAAGGGGACCAGGTCTACAGTTATGAGCAGGAAGCAAGAGGGAATGAGTATACTTGCGGTAGTCCAGTTAGAGGGTATAAAGTATGCCCTGGAGTTCATCACTGTCTTGCCCTCTCACAGCCCCTCTACAAAAAGCTGGCCTTCCCACACCTCCTGCTGCTTGGGCAGCCATGTTTCCAGCGACTTCCTTAGCCAACAAGGATTTGGTTAGCTAGTGACCAATGATGTTGTCTGAGACAAAACACTAAGATAAGTCCGAGCTAATCAGATTCTCTCTTCAGAATTTTAACCAAGGAAAAAAGCCAATGGGAACTGAAGTTGAAAGGCTAAGGGAGAAACACAGGGTGAGCCATGTGCAAACTGAAGTTTTGAGTAAATAAACTACAGTATGCAGGACAAAATCTGCTGGGAGAGTGGGAGTAGCCCTGGGCAGACATGTAGAGAAAAGCAGAGACCCCAGGATAATGAATTCCCAGGGCTGCCTCCCCTCCAGAAGGCTTTCCAATTCTGCACCACCTATATCCTTAACAGTATGTGTCCCCTTTTACTGGAGATAATTGAGACTCCCCTTCCCAATGAAAATAGCCCAACTGGGCCGGGCACGGTGGCTCACGCCTATAATCCCAGCACTTTGGGAGGCCGAGGCAGGCGGATCACGAGGTCAGGAGATCGAGACCGTCCTAGCTAACACGGTGAAACTCCGTCTCTACTAAAAATACAAAAAATTAGCCGGGCGTGGTGGCAGGCGCCTGTAGTCCCAGCTACTCCGGAGGCTGAGGCAGGAGAATAGCGTGAACCCGGGAGGCAGAGGTTGCAGTGAGCCGAGATTGCGCCACTGCACTCCAGCCTGGGCGACAGAGCAAAACTGTCTCAAAAAAAAAAAAAAAAAAGAAAAAGAAAAAAAGAAAATAGCCCAACTGTAACTAAAAGTTTGTACAAGTTTCATGTAGGTAGGTTGAAAGTTGAATTATTGTCTGAAGACATTTGCTTTAGTGAGAGTGAGTCGGCTGGCTCTCAGCAAACATGGCCTACCACCACAGCCTACTTGGAAGCAGCTTGTGTACTTGAGATTAGGTTTTAGGCAGGAAATAGTGTGACCTAATTTCTCCTTTGTTCTTATCACCTCGGGGTACGCGAAGTCTATGTTTGAGACCTGAAGAAAGGAAGTCTTGGCATCTACAAAATATTGGTTTGGTCTGAGAAAGTTAAATCCCTGTTAAGTCACCAAAATCCAAGTCCACAAATCTCTGAGGAAAGCTTTAAAACCACGATTTTTTCATTGGTTGAAAGGAGTAAAGAGGTGTGGTGGTCATGTTGGTTCACCAACAAGAGTTGATGAATCATTTGTTATCTCCCATTTCAAGGCTCAGGAGGGCTAAACTGGAAGGAAAACCAAAAGCAGCTCTTGTCAATATGAGACCTCCTTCATCTCTTATGTCCTCAGCTTTGGAAATGCCCCCGGGCAAGGCTGCCATCAGCACTTGACTGAAAACACATGGAGGCAGCCCATTCGGAGCAGGAATTCATTATTGAAAGAATAATAAGGGAAAGTTTCTCTCTCTCTCTTGCAGGGAGAGCTGCTTTCTGGAAAAGTCACAGGGCTTTGAAGGAACGTGCATCATGTCTGGTAACAAGCGGCAGAATGGAAATGGAAGGGCACATTTCCAAAAGTCTTTTCACACAAGGCATGATGGTCTGGGGTCACTCAAACTAGTTGTTCTATCTTAAATGTGTCATGAAATCAGGCTATGGCTCCCTTGAACCCACTATCCCTTCCCGGAGTTACTTGTGTCTGAAAGCTCTAGAGGAAAAGTACCCAGAGTTAACTGGTCTTTCCTGGCTACCCCCTCTATTTCAAAAGGTCACCTGTGGACTAAACTAGGCTGCAAAACTGTTTGGTCTTCCTTAACACTACCCCATAAATCTTTGATGTATGCCAGGTAATCTGAGGGAAAGGTATATATAAGCGTGAATATGGAAGAAGGAAACATTTGCAAGCCCACTGGGTATAGCTGTGCATGCCAAACATTACAGGTGTTCACCAATATCCAGTTCCCCTTTCCTTCAGAACACTGAGGAAGTGGTACCTTCCTGCCTCCTGGAAGTTAGGAGTGGCTGCATGGCTGCACGGCCAGGAGAGTAGAAGGAATGTATATCATTTTTTGAGGGAAGGACTCAATTATCAGTGCTCAATCTCTCTCTCTTTCTTTCTTACTTTCTTCTCTCTCTCCCCCATCCACCTCTCCCTTCCCCTACTGTGGCAACTGTGGCAGTGCATGTTAATACTGAAGTGCAATATTGAGTCACACATGGAGAGCTTGTCTGGAGTCTCAGACATGCATGGATTTTGCAAGTCACTGAGATCTGGGGGGACTGTTTGATAGGGAACAAAACCAAATGTGTCCTGACTTATGTCTAGTGATTTATTGGTTTCCTCTCCTCCCAGATCTATTTGGAGTTTTGGAAAATATGTGTTCCATCTGAACCCTGCCCTCACTGAAATTCAGAAGTAGGCAGTGTGTTTTCTCTCACACTTAGGATGTTTGGCTGAGAAGTGTGATGAGTGCCTTCCCTCCATTTGTGCAAAAGAAGCCTCTTTGAATTCTGGAGTGGAATGAAGAAAGTCCTTTCACAGCCACAGGATAAAAGTGATGGTGATGATATTGAAAATAAAACTTGGAAAAAATGACCCTTCCAAATGGTTCCAAGACCAGTTTTTAGGCTAGAATCAGATATTTTGCACTTCTCTTTGCCTTCACTCACTTTTCTCCCATTACCTAATCCTTATCCTCCCTTTCCAGAATTCTCATTTGGCAATCCTGGTTTTGCTGGACAAACTTTTATAACCCTGTCTCTGAGCAGTCATTTTGCTTTGTTCACAACACACAACCTAAAAGACATTATGCACAGAGTTCAAGGCTCTCTGGGTTAATCCAAAATGTTCACCCTGTAGGCTGACAGGGACCACACATTTCTGAATCTTCACCAGGACTGCAATACCTTAATAGAATGCCCAGAAGGCTAGCAGGATTAGGGAGACAAAGTTGAACTTTGATACACACACACACACCCCTAAAATATCTCTGAATTGCATCATTAATTACTTTCAGTAAAAGCAGATTATCAGCTCACGGGGAAGAATGCTACCTGTGTCCTTCTTTCTTGTGAACATTTCCTGGGGCAACTTTCCTGTGCATGTCTCCTGATCCTTAAAAATGGTGACAGGAGAAGCAGTGATGGAGCCTCTACTATATTCTGAGCATCACTGCCCAGAGTAGAAGATCAAACTACTAGCATTGTTCCTGGTGATTCTTTTATTTAGAAAATATTCACTGAGTTCTTTCCTATTGTGTGTGTAGTATTGTGCTGAGTACTTTAGTGAACTGAGGATGAAAAGAGAGTAGAACTGCCTGAGTTCAAATCCACATTTCATCCTTTCCAGTGACAGACTGAACCTCTCTTGCTTCAGTTCCTCATCTGCAGAGAAGGAATAATACAAAATTCTACCTGTAAGATTACTAGAAGCATTAGAGAAGATTGTATATGTAAAGTGTGTGTCAGACACGCAGCAAGTGCTCTATATCAGAGGCAGTGCTTAGGTCCTGTCCCTGCAGCCTGGTTTGTGGTGAAGGCCTGGAGGGCCTTGGGCAGGAGAGTACTGTATTGGTTTGTCAAACGAATTGGGAGTGTATAGGGCACTCTCTTAGTGTTTCTTGGGGTCAAAAAGGTAGTTTCAAGGAGGAGCCACTTAATTTTTGACATTTGGGATCAGGATATGTCTTCCTCTTGCTTTTTTCAGACACTTTCGAGTGATCCATTTTAATGTGTGAACAATTTAGCATTTTTTTTCTTGGCAAACGATGGAAGTGAAGAGAGAACAATTAGGAGTTGCAGAGAACAGACAGCATCTTGCTCAATGTAAGGGAGGAAAAGTAATATATTTTCCTCACCTATCTCAAGGTTTGTGGCTGAGAGCGCTATAAGAAAACACAGATTAACAAGAGAAAAACATATACATTTACCTTTTTCTTCTTTTAATCTGAAAGTGCCTACTAAGTGACTCAACCAAAGCCAAAGCGCCTTTTATGACTTCACCATGGACTAAGAAGGGGTTCTCAAAAGAGAGCGCAGCCCTCCCAAATCCAGAACCACCCCCAAAGAGAGTCAAAAGAAAGACACAGATAAACCCCCCAAGAGCTGGCAATAGTTGGTAGGATAGCTGGAAACAGGGTGCAACCCACATTTCTGTCCAGCTGTATTCTTGAGTTCCCTCCCCTGAAGTTGGTTGGGGAACTCAAGACAGCTTGTATGCCCCAACAGGGAGAAAATCAAACCAAGTTATCAGGACAGAAATTGAGACAAACAAGGAAAGAGACAGCAGTTCCTGGGAGGGAAAGGATCAATAATAAACGAGTACCTTAAAGCTAGATTTAGTCAGAAAGTCACAATATAGACAGTTTTTTTCCTGCTAATCTGAATTTGGGAAGGAAGGGACAAGGAGAAATTTCTACCTTCTCTCTCAACCAGGCACTACAGAGATCTGGGAGAGCTGACTTTGATAAGAATTATAATTTTCCCAGCTTTTTGTCAGTTGCCCTAGGATCTCATCTGCATGATCCAGGATGAGTGGGGTGTCTCAGTCACCCCATATTGGGCACCAGAAACTGTAGGGGAGAAAAAGTAATATCTTGCATGAACCCATTGCAAGGTTCATGGCCAAGGCCCCCATAACAAAAGACAGATTTACAAGAGAAGGCTGGGCTCACACCTGTAATCCCAGGACTTTAGGAGGCCGAGGAGGGCAGATCTCCTGAGGACAGGAGTTCGAGACCAGCCTGGCCAAAATGGTGAAACTCCATCTCTACTAAAAAAAAGTACAAAAGTTAACCGGGCATGGTGGCACATGCCTGTAATCCTGGCTACATGGGAGGCTGAGGCAGGAGAATTGCTTGAACCTGGGAGGCAGAGGTTGCAGTGGGCCAAGATCATGCCACTGCACTCTAACCTGGGTGACAGAGCAAGACTCCATCTCAAACAACAACAACAACAAGATTTACAAGAGAAAAGCATAACAATTTATTTAACGTAAGTTTTATGTGACATGAGAACCTTTAGAAATGAAGACCTGGCTGGGTGCGGTGGCTCATGCCTGTAATCCCAGAACTTTAGGAGGCTGAGCTGGTAAGGTGGCTTGAGCCTGGAGGATCACTTGAGCCCAGGAGTTCAAGACCAGCCTGGGCAACACAGTAGAGACTCTGTCTCTACAAAAGATAAAAAATTAGCCAGGTGTGGTGATGCCCATCTGTGGTCCCAGCTACTTGGGAGGCTGAGGTTGGAGTATCGCTTGAGCCTGGGAGGTTGAGGCTGCAGTGAGCTGTGATTGCACTGCTGTACTCTAGACTGGGAGACAGAGTGAGACTCTGGCAAAAAAAAAAAAAAAAAGAAAAAAATCTGTGTATTTTTATGCTTAAGTTTGATGAAGAGTAGATAGTCAGGCAGAAGTATGATTGGAGGACTAAAGAGTGTGATCTAATGGGAATAAACTGGGGGAAATTTAGCAAGGCCTGTTTGTTCAGATTCTTCTCTGTCCCTGTGTCTTCAGAGATAAGGACATTCCTTTCCTCTGGGTAGAGAGTGAACACTTCAGGAATGAACATTTTACAACCTGCTTCAGGAGAGGAGGGGTGAGGAGGAGGTGACAATGGCCTTCCTGCCTCTGCTGTTTTTTTAAGGCCAAGGTGCCGGATTTTGGAGTAGTGTATCCTGAACCCCACCTCCAACTTCTCAAATAGTCCCTTGATGTTTGAAATTAACCAATTCATGTCATAAGAATCCATAGGAAATGTACATTTCCTGATTAAATGCAAAAACTCACCTTGGTTTTCACCAACATTTTATTGAACATCCCAAGTTCTCAAAATGTACCTCACTCAGAGGGAGACACATGGTCACAGCCTGGGACATCTGCCTGCTCTGCCTCTTCCAGGTCTACCCAAATCCTTCTTTCCTTCCAATGCGCAGCACACCAATACCTTCCCTGATTCACTCCAGCTGAATAAGATGCTCTTCCTATTGCCCTTGCTGCCTGGGGCTTGGATGTGATTCTGCTTTATATTATAGTTAATAGTTTGTAAGTCTTTTCCCATTACTTGGAGTACATTTTTGGAGGGCAAGCACACACTGAGCTTTGTTTTCAAGCTTTACCTGAGCACTTGGTGTGCACTCAACAAATACTGAGTCGTTAAAGGACTCAGTCGTTCTTCATCAATCTTCATCAATCTGCACCTACTTGGTGCACAGCACTCTGCTGGGCACTCATAGGAGACATGAAATAGGATGAGACTTGATTCTAGCCCTCAATGCACTAAAAACCTCTGATGGAGGAGCAGGTACAAAGTGATTCTACAGAGGACAGCTTGAGGTCACTAACAACCTGGGTAAGATAGGTCACAAGGCCAAAGGCTGGAAAGATTTAATGCCTGGCTTTGAAGGGGCTAAAGCCCCCAGACCTTGCCCTGAACCCAGCCTGATGCTTCAATCAGAGCCTCATGGCAGTAGGAGTGTGTAGGCTGGGTGTTCTACTGGAAACGACTAAATTATCCTACGGGTCACCAATTGATTTATTTGCTAATTGACTGGCCCAGCTTTGGGCTTTAAATCTAAAGAAATCATTTCATCCTTTATTAAATACTGCATGAGTCTCAGTCTTTGTTCTGCAGGGCTATACACAATATACCAATGAAACTTGAATTTACACTACAATAGTTATGCCACTAATGACCTTCAAATGCCACTAATACCATACATGCTCCACTTCTCAGCTGGATCTGAACCTGTCAGTGAATTCTGAGCCCATCGACCTCCCTCTGACACAGAGTCGACCCCCTTGCCCATGCCCGCCCCCAGCCTCCCACATCATTCCATGATTTCATTTCTGAATCGGTTACTATTTGGAGACCCCAATTCCTTTACACCTACTCTTTTTATTTGGTAGACAATACTTTATTCGGAAATGTTCCCTCCTGTAATTACAAATCTTGTTAGTCATCCTCCTCCTCTCCCCAGGGGGATTGTGGGCTTTAATTAATTAATGTGGTTAAACCGCTTTGAGGTGCCTGGTTGAAAGGTGCTATATAAGTGCAAATTATTATTATGGCTGTTGACATCCCATGGCGGCAAAGCCCTCAGCCCTACACATCTAGAGACCTGAACAAAGGCTTCTTCATCTTCACCTTCCCTGCTAGGTCTGAAATCGCTAGCTCAATGGTTTAGGAGCAAAATCTGTTACCATCTCAACAGCAATCAACTAATTAATCCCCATTATGCCAGCTTCCGTTTCCTTCTTCCAAGCAGTACGGTCCTGTTTTATTTCACAAATCACGCCCCCATCAACTCTAGACAAAGGTCACGGTATCCCTATGGCCTCTGTTGGCCTAAAGGAAAAAAAAAAAAAAAGGAGAGAAAGTTTGAAAAAAAAAAATTGTTATGAAATGCACTAACTTCCCACCAGCAACCTAAATGGAACTTTCCTCCAACAGCAGTCCTCTTTCATACCTATTGCCCACAGAGCCACTGGCCTCGCAAACCAGAGATCCAGAAACACAGCGGAAATGTGGGTTAGGGTCCTGCAGCCCTGGCTTGACTAAGGATAGCTATAGACAAAAGGGGAGTGTCGCTGCACTGGGTGGGAAGAGGTCATCCACAGAAGCAAGCACCTCTCTTCAGCTTTCTCTATGACCCCCAAGTTTCCTCTGAGAAAGCCAGCTGCCATCTGTAGCCAGGAAGCCCTCACAAAGGCAGGGGATCATGATTTAAATGTTTTGTGCTATACCTAGCACACCACAGTCCTTAACAAATGCCCAATACTTCCACTATGATGGTAGCCATTGAAAGCAGCCCTGTGGGGGAGACTTGGCCTCGCATAGGGATGCGGCTGACCAAAACACTCCTTACAAGGTTGTGCCTCACACCCTTTGTTCGAGTGGATGTGGGCAAGCCTCAGGGGGTCATGTCTTCATCTGCCTTCATTTATCCTCCCTATTGAAGGGCTCCTTCGGGACATCGGTCAGCCTCTGTGGGAAATGATTTGGAGAGCAACAAAAGAACCTGGGCTCTCTGGGAGGCCTTCAGAATTCAGCAAACATCTGGACATGGAAGGCCAGGTTCTCAAGCAGTCTAGCTGGGGAGATGTCAAAAGAGAGAAAGAGCTGTGTCTGCAATGCAAGCCCTTAGTTCTGTGGCGACATTTGTTGTAGAAAGACACAGACACCCCAGTAGGTAGATAGGAAGATTTTTCAAAAGCTCCTCTATTTGTCGGGTTTTGTGAGTTCAGTGCACTGTTTGTCAGTTCTCATAGCATGTGTGAGGAAACAGAAGTTTCACATGGCTGGCAAGCAGCATGTGATGGGTGTTCTGACTCTGTGTGCACTATGAATGACCCAAGGTTGTATAAGCCTGTCCTGGTAGTTGCTGTTAAGCTTTCTGTTATCCTTGAAGTTTGTAAAGCCCTCATGGGTCAAGATGACTTATTGGATTCTCACCCACGAGCACATTTTAATTGACAAAAAAATTAAGCATTAAGTGGCGAAATGATTTACACTTCATCGGTGAAATTCAGGATCTGAACTCTTGACTCTCAACGTTCCCTTTATTGTTGAGTCAATCCATTTAGAACACATTAGTCAGCATGATTCAACACTCACCACTAATCAGCATTAGTGATGGAACTAATCAGCATTCCCCAGTGTCCCTGAATCTATCCTCAAATAGCAAAAGAAATTGGCTTCTGTCAAGAGACAATGGAATGCAGTTTTTGTCAGTATTCACAAGCTGATGTCCAGTCCAAGTCCCACGTACTCTCAGGAACCTACCTCAGTCATCCTACTTGGAATAAGTCTACTCCCTTTATCCTTCTATATTCCACTGTTTGAACCTTGGTAATAGGTATCACAGTTTGCTTTTGATTAAACTTATTTAACTACATCTCTCCTAACTAGATTCTGGGCTACTAAAAGGAAGGGACCCTTTTTTTTTTTCAGCCTTATATCCCTTGACCCCTGAGCACCATGCTTTGTGAACAATAGATGCTCAACAAATATTTGCTGAACTGAACTCACTGAAATGTAGCTTAAATCATATTCCAGAAAGAACAGGAAGTTCTTTGGAAGAGACTTTCAAAGAAAATCAACAACCTGAATTGATTTAACATATTTTGGTACTGTTACCTGGCCATTTTTGCAAATGCAAATTGTTAACTCTGTAAAGATAGCCAAGTGGCTTCCAGGTTCTAAAAGAGGAATGTAAATCCAGTCTAACTATAGTCCAGGCCTTGGAATAAAGTTTTTCTCTATAATTATTCCAACTGATATTTTGTTTCGTTTTTTTTTTTTTTAAAGTAGAGACAGGAAAAAACATTTTGGAAAAAAAAAAGTGTTTGGTCTATGACTTTGGACCCAAGTTCATGCCCTGCCTTGTGCTATAAGCAATAGTAGCTCTCATTGAAGTTCCTCTCTTGGATACTGCATAAAAGCAAAACACATACTAAAGTTCCTTCCTGAAGGAGATTCTATTTTGGGTGGGCAGAACAAGATTTTTGGGTGCCAATCCTTGGTGAAGTGATACCCTTTCTCTTCTACTTTAGAGTCTGGAACCAAAGAAGGTCTTGATGGCACTTTTTAATACATACAATATTTATGCTGCATTTTAAGAGTATAACTCTATTATGCAACAAGCCCAGCCCTGAAGTCTGTACTATTGCACCTAATCTCTGCAACTGGGCTCCTCAGAAAGGGCTGTGTCACCGAATATTCGTTTTCTTTTCTCATGATAACAGAACTCCCAAAATTTAGCTGGGTATGTGGCCACCCAGATTAATGACTACATTTTTAGCCTTTCTGATCATATATTTACAGACTGGTCAACATCATATAAGCAGGAATAATGTGTATAACTTCTGGTTAATGTCCTTAAGGGAAGGGGGATGCTTTCCCTCCCACTACCATTCTCTATCTCATGCACATCCTGCTACTGTGATGGAGGGCATGATGCTGAACCATTCTGCACCATGGTAACGGCAACATCCTAGGTGTGACAGAGCAAAAAGTCAGTGGCCTGGGCTCTTGGATAGACACATAGAGCTAAGCTGCCAAACCAGCTCTGGACTGCATTCCTCCTCGGCACTACATGAGGAAGCAGTACATCTCTATCATGTGTACCACTGTTAGTTTAGGTTATAGTTACACCTGGCCAAACTTACAGTCGAACTGCACTCAGGAACTTCGTTGAAGGATTATTGTATCAGTATGACCAACCCATTTTAGCTTAGAATTTCCAGATTCAAATTTCAGGACAGGCCTGAAGTATCTCAACAGAGGCTCATGAAGCCTGAGAGATAAGCTGCCACAGGGGCTTCCACGATGGAAGATGAGAGGGCCCAAATCCACTTCGGATTTTCTCAAATCTTAGGAGCCCAGGCTGAGGGCTTAGAAAGGGCTACAAACCCAATTTTGAGGCAGTGAACATTACTTTACCTTTCTGGAACTCAGTTTCCTCAAGTGAGAATCAGGGTGATGGATGAGATTAAAAGCTTGCTTTCTGGGAAGTATTATATAGTTAACTTTAGGGAAATGAAGAATTTTTTTAAGAGAGAGAGAGATGGGGTTTTGCTCTGTCACTGAGGCTAGAGTGCAGTGCTTCTCTAAAGAAGGCATGAGAAGACTGCCTGTGGAAAGATGACAACAAACGTATGATTATACGAGGCTGCAGAGAAATTGGTCTACTATCTCCAGAACAAGTATAAATTGGTAAAAGTCTTTAGAGAGCAATTTGGGAAGATACAGTAAAAATGAAAATGTGCAGACACTCTGACCAGCCATTCCATTTTTTATATATACCTAGTGAAACTCTCATACCTAAACATCAAGAAACACAGGTAATAAAATTGTTACAAATAATCAAAATTTCCATAAGTAGGGGAGTGGGTAGCATGTGGTATATTCACACACTGAATGGATGTGGATATCTAAGGTGAAAGAATGTGACCTCTGTATCACGTGGCCTGTGTATCATGTGACCTGTGTATCACATGGCTATATTACAAAAACAGTGTTAAGCAACAAAAGCAAGTTGTGAAATCGTGTACAATAAACCATTTATGCAAATTTCAGAATGCACTCAAAATCAATCATTATACTATGTGTGGATTCACATGTATGTAGAAAAGTTTTTAAGAATGGAGAGGAAAGATGTGACCAAACTCTGGAGACTTTTCACTTTTGTGGAGGAATGTGGGATAAGGAGGGAATGGACCAGGAATAGGTACAGAGTCCTAAAGTTTGTCAAGTTTCATGCCTGTAACTAAAAAAAAAAAAAATCAGAAACAAATGGGACAAAATTTTAGTATTTATTTGGGGTGTTAGATTCACCTGTTTTCTTTTATGGTTTTCTGTACTGTTCTGTATTTAAAATATTTTTTTCATATATTATAAAATATTTCCAAATACTGTAAAATCTCTCTTCAAGGCTAATTGCCAGAAAAAAAAAAAGTAAACAAAGCAGAGAGCCTCTGTGAGAAGATGTCATGGAGGGAGGGGATGTAAAGTGAATGTGCACAGGGGAGAAGAGAACTGAGCAGATAGAAGTCCTTCCTCTCCTTTCTCATCTCTCCGGGAGGTCCCACACTAAGAGGCAGGCAGAAGCAGCAACGGACAGCACCTTGGCCTAGACAAACTTTCCGAGGCTGCAGTGGCACCTGGCAGGCTGGGGACAATGTGACAGGCCTGCTTTGCCTTCTTCTCCATGACCTCTGGGAGAGGAGTTCACTCTCTTTGCTCCATTGAGTTCCAGGGCTCTTTGCCCAGGCTCCCACAAGAATGCCAGGCTGTGCCAGGTGCAGAGGTGGTATTTACCAGGCAGACACCTCTGTACCTGGATGGAAATAAATTGAGAATCTTCTGGGTCACTTTGAGTCCAGAAGCATAAAACATTTTGATAGGTTACTGATTCAAACTGAAATCTGATGAACTCAAGTGGTGGTATTTGGGGGGAAATTTTTTTCAATAAATCATCCAGTTGGCTCAGTGACTAAAAAAATGGGGTGGGAAAACTTAACGCAAGTTTGTGACAAGGGAACAAACAGAAGAGATTAATGCCTTTCCTGATACGTTTCAAAAGGTGATCAAACCGTTCTTGATTGCAAAAGCAAAGCAAGAAAGATGAGGCACATAGCTTTCCAGCTCTAAAAAAGATCGCTGTTACTTTGTTTTCTGTTTTCTTTGCCACCCTATGCCAAGTGGTTAGAGATATGGGAAACTAACTTCATCTCCAGCACCTTCTCTGGACCTGTCTCAGGGTGCCCTGGTCTCCCCAGCTCCCGCTCCATGGTTTATGCTGCTCATTCAAACCTACACTAATAGACGACAGCCCCAGGATCCAAATTCAACCTGTCATACCTGACTTTGATTTTGCAAAAATGATATAAAAAACACACTTCTGTCTTACTGAGGAACTAAGCCACTATCTTCTGTCCTGTTCCAAACAACCTGGCTTTTCTTTTACAAATCCTCCCCAGATCCCTGAGGAAAGGAGTAAAGGGGAGGCTGTGCTAGATCAACCCTTCGTTCCCCTGGACCTCCCTTTCCTTAGGTTCTGTTTCACCAAGTCCGCAGGTGTTTGTGCCTATGAGCCCCTGAAAACCAGGAGGGCTCCTGGAGAGCTAGGACCTGGGTTTTCCTCTAGGCCTCCTGCAGCACCAGCAACACAGCCCAGCTGCTTTCAATGACAGAATCTTTATTCTTGGCCTTGAGTCCCAGCTGTGTTCTGGGTGTCACAACATTTGGGGCTTGCTAAGGGAACAAAGGTCATGACCAGAGGAGACGTGGGTCAACCTGGAGCTCACTATAAACTCCCTTTCCTTTCGGCTGCCAGGTGCTTCTGTGGGCACACACCATTAAAGCTGATGCCCAGAACCAACTCCTGCTCTTCCCTCTCCACTAGGCCCCAGCACACCTGAGCATCACTCTAAGAGGCTAGCCAAACTGCTGAGCTTTTTCACTTGGTGGGCACTGAGACTTGCATGGTGAACTCTGGGGACCAAAGGAAAAATTGATTCATGAGATTCCCCTCCTACCCCCACCTTTCCCACTTCATTGCACAGAGAGGCTCAACTCTCTCTCTGCCTGGGATCTAGCTTCCTCTCAGAGTCCACACCCTCAGGAAACTGGTGGCTGTGAGCTCCCTCTCCTTTGGGGCCTAAGTATTTCCAGCGTCCAGGGCCCAGCATCCAGAGGCCAGGATCCCAGACAAACGCTGGACAGACAAAGAAGATGCAAACAGGATGGTATTACCATGTTAATGGCCTGAGTTGAGGCCTCCTGAAGATGCTGGGAGGAGGGGGGTTCTTTCATTTACTTTTTCTTTCTTCTTCTTCTTCTTTTTTTTTTTTTTTTTTTTTTTGCAAAAGGAGAATAGTTCCGCTTTCTATTTTACTACAACAATAGCATGGACTGGCTCCTTCAAGTGTTTCAAAAAGCAGCCTGAGAAATCTCTAACCAGCCCCTCAGTCTCTCCAGCCTGCCGCTTTATTGTCCTTCCCATCCCAGTGAACAAAGAGGAGGGAAGGGTAGAAGGCCCCCAGTTGCTGCCTGTTCTCAGCATCCTAATCCTTGAGAACCGGTGAGGGAAATGGCCTGTGGAGCTAGTAAATCGAATTCTGCCCTCACCTTTTATTCCCTCCCTCTGCTTAAGCACTCGGGAGTTCTTCAGGTATTATAAAATCTCCGGGCTAGCAGGCCAGTAGGCATCTTGGGGCTTGCTAAGGGATAAAAGGCACTGAGGGATCATTCCCTGCCCCCACGGGTAGCCGGCGTGGTTGGCTTGTTTCCACCATCCAGGCGGCTCTAATGAAGACCGAACATCGGCCACAGTGGCTGGTGGCCTCCCTTCTAGTTGGCAGCACAGGAGCTGCCCTGTCTGTCTCTAAGTCCCTGGACATGGGCTGCACATCCCACCCAGAGGTCCAGGTGCCAACCTCCACACCAACTCGGGGCTCACCTGCCAGTGCAACTCCTCATGTGAGGAAAGCTACTTGGCCTTGACTGATGGTACCTTTCCAAGTTTTCCACCCAGGGACCAAGGGTTTCTTTGCTTTAAACCTGGGGAATCATGCAGGTGTCTTTTGGTTTGGTCATCTGGTAGGAAGGCAAAATTAGCTTTGATGTTGCAGTATGTGGAGATCTCAAGGGTACAACTGGGCTGAGCTAAGGGAATGATGAGTACATCCTCTCCTAGGAGGATCGGACAAAGCTGATGTGACAAGGCTGTTAGAGATCCCGCAGGATGGTTACAAGAATCCACATAAGAAAAACATTTTATGCTGTGGCCCCCACACAAACTCATAATGTGTGCGGACATTCACAAACACACAATCACACAAGAAATATTTTATGAAATGATACAATATGTGTGATATAATCTGATATTTTTTCTTCTCTCTTTCTTCTGTCTTCTCTCTCTCTCTGTTTTCAAATGCTGGTTGTGGTTCATCAATTTCACTTCATGACCCACCAGTGGGTTGCGACAGTTTTCAAAGTCTTGAATCGAGGTTAATGTTTTCATTTTCCAGCTGACAAAATCAAGGCCCAGGGATTTTCTCAAGCTCATACCAAAGCTGAAGGTAAAATCCAAAGGTTCTTTCTAGTAAATGAGGGGCCTGCATTTTTCTGGGGACCTGCATTTTTTGTTTTCCCAAAGTCTTTGGGAGTACACAGCAAGAAGGCAGAGCGTGCCAAGAGGTTTGTTTTCAGGGGCATTGCTGGTAAAAGCAGAGGTGTTCCACTGCTTCTGGGAAACCTCAGAGAGGGATGTGTAGCTTGGGGGAGTGGGATAGAGAAAACAACTTAGAAAGCAACCAGGTGAGGTTCTGAGGTCTCCTAACCAAGCATTTTATTTACTGGTTGTTGTTCTTGAATTATAAGACATTTTCCTGAATTTTTCTCTTTGCTAGACACAGCTCCAGGTCAGCCTCCTTTAGAGATCCACTTTCTCCCCTGTTTTCCAACTTTTTCGAAAAGTCATTCCTTGCAGTTTTTTAACCTCTACCAATTCATTGTATTTCCAGGCTCTACTTTCTCTAAATAACTATCTCTTCCCTCTTAAAATCATCATCTTAGCAATGAGCATCAGAGAGGCAACTCAGTGACTCTTCTTCTCACAAATGTTATCCCAAAAGTTATCCAAATTTGACCAGGCTTAGAAATGCTATTTAACAAAATGCCTAGTGATCAGGGTGCATGTATCACATCAAGCCTCTTCACACACGTCATCTGAGCAGAACAAACTTTTTCCTCCTGAAATTATCTTGTAATCTTCCATAGAATTTCTTGAAATCTTCATCGAAATTTGCTACTTACTATACTTCTAATCTTCTAAGAAGGCCTCTAAAAATGAAGAGCTGAATGCCACCCTCTGTACTGGGTAAATAAAAGTCCAGCTTTCTGATTGCTTATTAGTTATACACCCTTAGAGAGGATGTAACAAAGAGGCCTGCTGTTTGCTTTGCTTAATCTGGTCTTAAAATCTCTGCTCCTTTGTCAGAAAACACTATTTGCAATTGTAAAAAAAAATATTTACCAAGGAACTTGGATAGCATAAGTCAAAGGCTAAGAGCCAAAGGTCGTAGTTCTCACCCCAAATTTCGTGGACCTGAGAGTCCCCGCTGTGGAGCTCAGCTGCACCAAACAAACATGCTGCTTTGTGAGTCCATTAAGAAGCAGACATTTTAGAAGGGGAAGGAAAGGGAAGGCTGCAGCCTGTTCCTTAGTTAGAAGCATGAACTCTCCAGCCTGCCCTACATAATCCCTGCTAGGTCTTTGCACTGCATTTTGTCTCCATGGGGAAATTACAGGGACTGCCCTGTTTCATAAACCTGGGAAAAATATTTAACTTATAAATCCTTCAGGGCAGGACTTCTCCCATGGACAGCAGTGACAATATGTGCCTCTAGGGTCAGGCCAGATATTCACCTAAGCATCTCTGTGGGTGGGGTCTCCTGCCCGACAGCAGGGGACAGATGTGTATCCTGAGCACTTCTGTGCGGATCCTTCCTCATCCACAAAGCAGTTTTGTACCTCTGATCTTGTGGGCTGACTCTTCTAACAGTGCTTGAATTTACCCCTTCATGTTAATTGTTTTCTGGAAAGACCCGTAATCGGGTGCCTTTCCTAACCACTGGCGTATCTAGCATCTGAGAATGAACCACCATTGTAGATCAGTGAGTTCCAGGATGTGGCCTCAGGGTGCTCTACCCTACGCAAGAACTCAGCTCCTTCTAAGTCCTGGGCTCATGTCACAAGGTGCAGGTCCTAAAGGTCTGGTCCCAGCAGGAAGACCATGTTAGGACAGGACAGGAAAAGGAAATAAGATAATCAGAAGGAGTCAGGGAAGTAGGGCTCATGGAGCCATGACATTGTGCCCCAGAGGCTGCCAACCCAGATGGTTCTTTAGCTTGTTAAGCAAGAGGGCTCTGGGGCAGCATTGGCTCCTCACCTCCACACTGGTGTCAGAATCATTGCCCATTTCATGCCATGGGATCTGGAAAGAGGAATGGGGTGGTAGCAATTCCGAGCTTTCTTGGTTTGATCCTCATGTTTTGATTGTCTCATTCTGTTAGGAAATTCTGTAGGTGTCCTTCAGCCCTCAATCTTCTCTGTCAAATTCTTGCCACAACTGCCGATCTCTTGCTCTCATTAGGGTAAATATCACTGGCCAATGCATCTTGGCTTTTGATTCTGTCTGGAGCTAGCTTCTATCAGAACCATAGCAGTAATTACCACTAGCAATGGGCAGCACTGAGCATAAGCTTAAAGAAATGGCTTAATCCAAGGATCTTACCTTGAAGAACCAGGCCTTCCTCTTTGATGGTGTAGACAAATGAGGTGAAGGGAGCCAGAGGGGACTTGGCAATAAGAATCTGCACATAAAGCACATTTTTCTAGGGTTAGTCAAAGGATCAGGGATGGGCCTCTATTCACTCCCCATCCCATTTTGACACGAAGTGGTAACACAGGACTGTAAGTCACAAGGCTTATTTAAAAAAAAAAAAAACAAAAACATTTTATAACCCAAGGTTTAAATGAGTGTTATCCTTTCAAAGTGGTCACCTTAAAAGGTTGTACATTTATTCCAACTATTCCGTCATCAAATGCCATATTCTTGAATCAATTCTTCTAGAAATAAGTCTCATTATTTTATAACACATGCTTAAATAGCTACCTTTCTGCCCAAAAATAAACCTAGCTTGATTCTCTAATTTTATTTATAAACTTAGCTGTTTTACTAAAAAAATTCAAAGATATCTTTCAAAGATTTACTATCACTGCAAATATTCAAAATAACTTGCGAAAGGCAAAGCAATTGAAGGTTTCCTTGTTGGCCCTGGTCCTTCACCAAACCCTTTACTATGTGACTACATTTTCTCTTACTTAAGGTGTAGAGCATTTCCCATGGCCCTTGATTGTGGGTTTGGGTATATGACTTGCCAGGTGGCATGACACAGGTTGTGCCAGTTCCCAGCCGAGGCCTCAAAAAGCCTCAAGTATTTCTAGTTGTTCTCTTAATGTTTGGGCCATCGTCAGAGAAAAATATGTCCATGCTAGTCTGCTATCTCAGAAGGAGGGCAATAGATACCTGAAACAGAGCTGGCCAGAAAGGCTCAGGCTAAAGAGTTGACCCCTAGAGACCCACAGATACACAAGTTAAATATCACTGTATGCCTCTGAGATTTTGGTAGTAGAGTCATGAAGCATTAGTGCAGCAAGAGTTAACTGATATACCAGCCAAAATATCAAAAAATGTTTTCAGCAATGGCATTTTCCTAAGACAACACTTATTTTAAAGGAGATGGTTATTTGGTCATTTAAAAAAATCAGTATCATTAAGCCATTATCACATCTCATACAGTTCTACAGAACCTCTAATAATTGGTGGATTATTTTATTGGAATAATAAAATAATATTATCAATAATAATTGATAATAATATTGGAAGATTAATATCAGTTTCCTGTTTTACACATTAAAACAACATTATCAGAAACAGAGACAGTTTAAACTCTGAACTGTGTAGGTAATCAGGGAGGCAAGAGAGAAAGAAGAAACAATTTCAAATAATCAAAAGGCTTATATATAATATCTTGGCCTATCTCAATTCAACAAATATTTGCTGTCAACTATGAGAAGTGGTGGAAAAATGTGATGAAAAGATCACAGGTTTTAGTCATAGGCTTGGAATCTAGCTCTTCCACTGATCGGCTAGGAGCCTATGGCAGAGCCTACAATTTTCCTCTAGCAGCCATTCCCCTTCTTCCCTTTAGTAAATAACTCCCCAAGTTTCCACATTTCTCTGCTTCTTTTGCAAGTAGATGTGGCTATGTGACCAAGCTTTGACTAGCAGAATGTGAGTACAAATGACAGGTAGAACTTCTGGATTATGTTTTCATAAGAAAACTGCGTGCCCTTCACTTTCTCTTTCGCTCTTCCCAAGGCAGGAACCAGATCCAAGCAAATGGATGTGGACAACACTCTGGGGATGACAAGGCGGCATGAGAGAGGGAAGCTGGGTGGCTTCAGAGAGCATCAGTGTCTCCTACTCGGGGTCACCAGTCCTCTCAGGGCAGAGCCACTTATCTCAACCACTGTATTTTGACATCTTTGTTACTTCAGTGCAGCCTGAATTCTAACCAAAACTGTGACTCTGGACAACTAAACTTGTTAAGTCTCAGTTTCCCCACATGTAAAATGGTGATAAAAACACCTTCCTAAGTGGGATTATTATGAGGATTAAATTAAGTATACAAAATACCTGTCACTGTGTCAAACACAAAATAAGTTCATAATAAATAATAGGAACATTTCCAACTAACCCATCACATATGGTTCCCTTAACCCTCACTCACCAAATAACAATATACTTGGCTTCTACCAGAAGAAAGTCTCCAGTTGGGTTGCAATAATTTTTACAAATGTTCTAAAATTATTTAGATAAACTAGTTCATCGTTCTCAGAACCAATGAGAAGAAAGTACAGGTGGGCATTTACACATTCATGTCAAAAATATTTCATTTGAAAATTAAGGTAGATCCCTTTCTGCCTGAGACAGTTTGGAGATGGTTCAATGTGAATTTATTTATTTATTTATTTTTTATTTTTTTGAGATGGAGTCTAGCTCTGTCGCCCAGGCTGGAGTGCAGTGGCGCAATCTTGGCTCACTGCAAGCTCCGCCTCACGGGTTCACACCATTCTCCTGCCTCAGCCTCCTGAGTAGCTGGGACTATAGGCGCCCACAAGCATGTCCAGCTAATTTTTTGTATTTTTAGTGGAGACGGGGTTTCACTGTGTTAGCCAGGATGGTCTCAATCTCCTGACCTCGTGATCCACCCGCCTCGGCCCCCAAAGTGCTGGGATTACAGGCGTGAGCCACCATGCCCGGCGCGGTTCAATGTGAATTTTAAGGATATCCCTTAGAAGGGGAATGGCATGGTAGAAGAAAAAACAGTGGTTCTCGATTTTAATGTGGGTTTGCATCACCTGTGGGTCCTGTTGACCTACACATTCTGATTCTGTAGGTTTTGAGTGGAGCCTAAGAGAGTCTGCATTTCTAACAGGCTCCCAAGAGACAATGATGCTGTGGTTCATAGACCACATTTTGAGTAGCCAGGTTCTAGGCAATTAGACTGATTGAAGAGTCTAAGATGGAGAAGCAAGAGATGGGAGATGTGGGGCCAGTTAGGAGGCGACTCCAATAATTCAGTGATAAGATAATAAGGGCCTAAACTATAGCTGTGCCAGAAAGAGTGGTAAAAAAGGAAATTGATAAGATAAATGTAAATCCTTTAGATCAAATAGTAGTAAAAATAAACTAAACATATAAAAAAATCTCAGATCTTTGTTGTCTGTATGTAGCAACTAGACATGAAACCAAAAGGGTATAAATAGCAATAAATAAAGTATCATGCTATATTTTAAAAAATATTACCATTTTTATTTTATGCACTGCAGAAACTGAGACCCAGAAAAAAAGAATGTAATATTCCAATGCGACACAAGAATGGCATCTGAGCCTAAGCCTTCCAACTCTGTGGTGCTAACTCCACTTTCTAATAGCCAGTCTATGAGCAAGCCCTGAATCCCAGCCAAAAGGATCTCACACCTGGAGGGACCTCCCTGCCGGAAATCAAAGAGTTTGGACAGGTCACTGATTAATGCACTGTCCTTCTGGAGCAGGATTTAAAATGAGTCATCAAAAGGATGATCTGTGTGCAGTTAGAAAAAAGGAAGTGATAAGTTATGTCAGATGAATTCCATTTCCTTTCTTTGGAAAAGAACTTCCAGATTGATAGATCAGAGGGCTACTACCAACAAAAAATATCTGATTTCAGCAAAAAACATGACAAACTCTCTTGATAGCCTTCTGGATAAAGTGAAGATAAGTTGAGCTGGGTGCTAATACCATTAAGTGGACTTGTGAGTGACCAAAAGGTCAGTAGTAACCTGGTGAGGGGCAGCAACCTCTAGTAGAATGTACTGAATTCTAGCTTGGTCTTACTGACTTGAATGAGATTGCTGATGTATTCAATTACACCCGTACAACAAATATGAAATCCAGCAGGGAATGGAACTGAGAAAAACTGCTCCTCTAATAGAGCTTACATTCTAAAGAAAGATAAGAAGTACAAAATAAATAAAATATGTTATGTTCGATGAGTATATGTGCAATGGATGAAAAGAGCAGATAAAGAATATAGGAAGTGTATTGGACTGGAGGTGGGGGCATCAATTTTGAATAGAGTATCATGAGATCTCACTGAAGAGGTGACATTTGGACTTGTGAATCAGGTAACTAAATGCATTGATGAGATGCTGAATTGATGGGAAGGTAACAGAAGACAAAAAATTTAGAGAAAGAGGTCATAGATTAGATTAGATAAACATGAAATCAAAACAAATCTCAATTTGGTTAGAACGTTGGAACAAATCCTACACATTGTTTGGGATGCAATTTTATTGAACTAAATGAAAGGCCTTGTCCTTGAGAACAGAGCACCAATGATTCATTATGAAACAGGCAAAATGAGATTCAGCATTCAGAAAATGGAATGATGGTTAACTACAGTTCAATATTAGTCAGCTGTGAGATGTAATTCTCAAAAATCTAGCAAGTTCTCAGGTTATATCAATGGAGACATAGTATGTGGAACAAGGGAGGTGATAGTCCTGCTCTCCTCCTCACCCAGGAAACCATGCCTGATGCAATGTGTTTGGACTGGGGCCCAAATTCCAAAAGAAAAAATGACAAACAAGAAGGTGGTTGGAGGCCCGAAGCAATCCATGACCATAAACACTTCAATGCAAACATCATGGTAAGAGGACTGGAGTGAAAATGCATACTGCTTTTCTATGAGTTTTCTAACCTGAAGATTCTATAATATTATATACTGGTATATACTATGTGAAGATGCATATTGATTTACTATGAGTTTTCTAACCTGAAGATTCTGTTATATGCTAGTATTATACACTAGTATATACTATGTGAAGATGCATATTGCTTTTACTATGAGTTTTCTAACCTGAGGATTCTGTAATATTATATGCTAGTATTATATACTATTATATACTATGTGAAGATGCATATTGCTTTTGAGTTTTCTAACCTGAAGATTCTGTAGTCTTATATACTAGTGAGGGGAAGTGTAAATTAGCTTTCTAGCCCAATATGTTTCAGGAAGAAAAGTGACGCTTGCCATGTATCTTTGTGGATACATATAGATTCCTCCCTTTTTTTGATCCGAATTAATGCCCCATGACCCTTCTGCCATTCAAAGTATAAACTATCCTCTTCTAAAGAAGACAACCCCCCAGCAGATAATTTAGGCTGTGCTGGTTCAGATGTTCAGCCATCTCATAAATCTGGGGAGTTCTAATCATTGTCTGATGTAGGTGGTTTTCAAGTATCATTCTATCTTCTTCAATACATGATGCCCTGCAGGGAGGCCTAGGTACTTAATAAAACAACAGGGCTCTAGTGAAAAATTCTGATCACACTCAAACCTGTGTGCAATGTGTGAAAGTTGGCTTTGGAAGTCTGAGGGTTCAAAGAAATATGTAACTGAGCAAGAATGAGTGTAGATATATGTGGCTCAGAAAGCCTGGGGCTCCTTGTGGTAGGTATGTGGTATGTGGGCAGTTAATCCCATCTCCCACAAATAGCCAAATTGTTTCTTCTTGAATATTTCCTTCATATCAGACCAGCTCGGCTTTAACTGCACTCTAACAAATACACTTTCTCCTCTCTTTACCTATCCTTGCAAGGAAAGTGGTCACCCATATTTTAAAATTCTTTGGAGGGTTTGGGCCTATAATCTCAGCACGTTGGGAGGTTGAGGCAGGAGGACTGCTGGAGGCCAGGAGTTTGAGACCAGCCTGGGCAACATAGTGAGACTCTGTTTTGATTAATTGATCCAACTATCCATCAATTATTTGGAGGAACATTTAAGGTATATCCAATATGTACTCGATGCTGGATCCCCAATCCCACTACCATCTGGAAGCAATTTTCGTTATTTGTGCCATCCACCCACCCACCCATGCACTTTTTCAATCCACAAATATTTACTGAGCTCTTTTGTTTGTGCTTGGCACTGCTCTAGGTGCAGGGGATAGAGCAGGGAACAAGACAGAGAGGTCCGTGATCTCATGGAGCTGACATTCTGGTGGCAGAAGGCAGACAATACAGGGAAGCCTTTGGGTTTTTTCCACTGTGACATTCTACTATGTGCTCCTCACTCTAGGGCATTCAATCCATCCATCAACAAACATTTATTGAGTACCACACTCTGGGCCAGGCAGATTCAATTTACACTCTGTAAATTTGCACTTATTAAAATACTGCTACCTGTTTCTACCTCAGTTTATTTTTTAGAGGCAAGCTCTAAATTTTCAGTGGGATTCAGCAGATCTGGGGCATTTTCTGTAATCTCACTCTGTTCCCTTCTCTAGGACCTGATATGGTGCTTTTCAGCTGAGGGTTCCTAGAATGATGGGCAGGTATCTTCCTCACTGTTCTTCACTTCATCCCTATGCTGGTGTGTGGAGGTTTCTCTCCAATGACAAGTAGAAACACAGAGGCCTATGTACTCTAAATAAAGCGTGGAAGGAAAATTGGCCATTGGGGCCCATGGGCTTCTCCTTGTAAACTCTCTCCTCCTTCTTTTATGTCCCTCTCCCCAGGTTTCTATTTTGCTCTCAGTAAATAAGCTGTCAGCTAATTCTCTCTACCCCTAAAGTGAGGGCTGGTAAACCTTCCCACATTAGCCTTGTCAGGTGTGTCTGCATTGTAATATAAGACTCTCAAAAAAGAGAAATGGTCTGCAATGATAGAAAGTGCAATAGGACTGGGGTGGGTAGGGGAGACTTCCAGGGTTCCTACAGTAATAATGCTGACGAGAACAACAACCACCAACAGACACTAATCTTCACAATAATCCTCAAAGGTAGGTAGCTTGTAAGTACTGAAGCTGGGTTCCAACCCAGGCTACCTGGTTCTGTACTACCTGGTCTGTACTTTTAACCACCACGATGGCAGCTCCCAATCTGCCACATACAACTCAATCCACTTTTCTGGGATAATACATTAAATGAGGCAGGATACATAACAGCAAATAAGGGCTTTTTTTTTTCCTGCATGGATATTGCATGATTCAAGACAAAGAAGGGAGCTGGACAGGGTATCCGTGCGGGCTGCCTCAGCTGTTCGCAAGCTTCCACACTGGCAGTCTCCCTTCTGCCCTTCATCCCTGAAAGTCTAAATACAAATGTCACCTCTTCCAGAAGCTTCAGCCGATTTCTCCAGCCTAAAGTCATCTCTCTCTAATCTCTTCGTACTTTATCTGTACTCTCCAATTATTAGTTTTCTTTACTGTTTTATGGTTAATGTTACCTCAATTTAACATAATCTATTTGACCATTCTTCTTGTTGTTGCTGCTTCTGGTCCTGCAAACCTCTAGTGTGGTGCTATATACGTAAGAGAAGCTTCATTATGAAATACAAGAACGAATGAGTGAATAAATGCACAAATTGATGACCCACAGAAGCTCTACTGATTCATATCCATTTTTAGGACTTATCTGGTTCCCTCTTCCCAAAGTTGGGGGACTCAGAAAATGCCATAGAAAACAGCAGGCTTCCCAGTCAATCACTGCCAAGATTCTCGGCTTGGCCAGGCCCAAAGTCAAGTCTTTGGTTTCAGCTTGCTATAGCATCACATGTTTTTCCTGGCCTGATCCCACTTCCAAGAGGCTCAGAAAGTGGAAAAGGAGCCACAGAACAGAAAGTGCTAGGCATAGTAACCCCAGGCCTTCTCCAGGATGGCGACACCTTCTAGGGATAGTGTCTGGGTCCTCCTTTTTAAAGTATAGGTGTGGCCCTCATCTGAGGCAACCCAGCCCAGCCCTTCTCCATGGGTGGCTAGGAAGGCCAGTGTGGAGCAGGCAGCACAGAGATGTCAGGAACCTTGGGCACAGGCTACCCTGGAGGCTGCTTTTTTTTTTTTTTTTTAGATGGAGTCTTGCTCTTGTTGCTCAGGTTGGAGTGCAGTGTTGTGATCTTGGCTCACTGCAACCTCCGCCTCCCAGGTTCAGGCGATTCTCCTGCCTCAGCCTCCCGAGTAGCTGGGATTACAGGCACCCGCCACCACGCCCAGCTAATTTTTTGTATTTTTAGTAGAGAGCGGATTTCACCGTGTTGGCCAGGCTGGTCTCGAACTCCTGACCTCAGGTGGTCCACCCACTTCAGCCTCCCAAAATGCTGGGATTATAGGCGTGAGCCACTGTGCCCGGCCTGCAGGCTGCTTTTATAGAGTTCTGGTCCTGGCAGTTTACATGAGTTCCTGCAATACAGCCCCAACCTTAGGAAAAAGTGAGTTTTGCCTTTGTGGCCCAGGAAAGCAGACATGAATAGGCAGCCATGAGGCTGAGGGTAAGCTGGCACTGATTCTTCCACTTTCTCTTCTCTAATTCCTGTGCCAAGAAGGCTTCCTGTACACCAGTCATGAATTCTTCCTCTCTTCTATTTCCTTCCCCTTCCCACCCCAACCCCAAATCTCACATTAGTTCGGGGCTGAAAGGAAGAGTGAAATGACCTGGCAGAGGAAAAGTATAAGCAGAAGAGTTTCTTCCTGTAAGGGCAGGTGGTAGGACTGGCTTTCTTTCTATCTCTGCTATCTGCTATAAGATGTGGGGCCCAGAGACAATGTAATATGTTCAGCAAAGAGAAGTACAGCAAGAAGCAACTGAAGTAGATAGCTCCCAAATATGACTTTGCATCCATCCACAATTTCCTGTCCTGCTAGTTTTTTAATCCTGTCTCAGTCTCCCTCATGATCAGCAAGATTACGTGGTCGTTGATAAATTCAGTGGGGATTTCCTTGTTGAATGTGTCTGATGCTTTTCATCTTCATGCAAGGGTCCTGTCGAGAAATTAGGGAGGAAGCCCACTGACTGAAACGTCCTTCTACACGGACCCTATTATCTCACTTCAACTGGAGTCCTAGGCTAATAAAACCCATTGGTAAGTTAAACAAACCTTTCCTCTAGCTATGCCAAGTGTCTGCGACAGAAATCCTTCATGCCAGAGTTTTCCTCCTTGTCCAAGACTTAGAAAAAAGTTGTTTTCTCAGCTGCTTTGAAGCTCAGGAAGAGAGCCAGGGAGGCAAACAAACCAGTTAGTCTTGCATCAGATAATTCAACAGGCTTTTGATAACCCCAAAGTCTTCTGTCCCTTCCCAGGTTGAGCTGAACTCTCCAAGCCAAAGGACAGAAGGGCCGGAAATGCTCCAGACAGGAAGATCTGTGACTGGAATGAGGCCATAGGATCAGGGGAGCTTGAAGTGTACCCAGTGATCCTCACAGGAATTCCCCATTGTGTTGCGAGAGCTGGAGGGAAAGATGGCAGAGGTCCAACTCCCAGTCTGTATTTGGATCTTAGACTGATTAGAATCTGCTTCATCACTTGGAAAATCACTCTGCATGGAACACTGAAGCCTCAACACCAGCAGCTTTGCAGGATTATGTGGGGAGAGCAGAGAATGAGTTTAGCGGCATCTAAACTGCCTTCTCAAAATGGAAGAGCAAGATCTGTAGAAGTAATACAGTGCTGGAAAATGGCAGGATGGAAAAATGAACTGTATTTGAGCAGGCATGAATTTATTAATTTGTCTACATGTGGCCTACTTCCCAAGTTTTTCTACAGAAATTAGGGGATATAAAGTAAGCTGATCTGAATCCCTAAAAATATAATATAAATAATAATATACAATATAATAATATGATATATAAATAATATAAATAATATAATTCTAGTCTCTGGGAAGAGTCTCTTAGGAAACTTGACCTTGAGGTTATAAGATCCTATTTCTTCATAGAATATCATTATGCTTTTGTATAACACCTCTCTGGTGATTGTTTTCAAAATGTTTACCTATAATATAACACATCAAGTTCTCAAAGTATAAGAAAGTATTGCCTAGAAAAGAGCTAGGGCTCCTTAAAGAAAATATTAATTTTTTCTGATCAGTAGGATGTTAACTTAGTAAATTATGGAATAGTAAATAGTTCAGGGTCAGAATGACATTTTGAGTTTACTGTTTTTTCCTCAACATTTTATTATGAAACTTTTCAGACATACAACAAAAGTGAAAGAATTTTATAGTGAATAACCATAAACATATCAACTGGTTCTACCATTAACATTTTATTACTTGAACCCAGAAATTTGAGGTTGTAATGAGCTATGATTAGCTCTCCAGCCTGAGTGACAGACCAAGGCCCTGTCTCAAAAAACAGAAACAAAAAGACCAAAATAATTTTATTACACTTGTTTTTTTATCACATATCTATTTATCTGTCAACCCATCTTATTTTTTGTTCTGGTTGTTATTACATTTCAAAGTAAATTGCAAACATCAGTACACTTTAACTACTTTAGCATGCATATAATTAACTACAAGCTTAATATTTATTAACACAATTTAAAAACCATGTTGGTTGGCTGGGCGCGGTGGCTCACGCTTGTAATCCCAGCACTTTGGGAGGCCGAGGCGGGCGGATCACAAGGTCAGGAGATCGAGACCATGGTGAAACCCCGTCTCTACCAAAAATACAAAAAATTAGCTGAGCGTGGTGGTGGGCGCCTGTAGTCCCAGCTACTCGGAGAGGCTGAGGCAGGAGAATGGCGTGAACCCGGGAGGCGGAGCTTGCAGTGAGCCGAGATTGCTCCACTGCACTCCAACCTGGGCGACAGAGCGAGACTCGGTCTCAAAAAAAAAAAAAAAAAAGTTGGTTTTTTTTTTTTTTTTCAGTGAACTTTACATGTGGTTTGAAAGTGTTAGTAATTCTTAGGGCCAAGCGCGGTGGCTCACGCCTGTAATCCCAGCACTTTGGGAGGCCGAGGTGGGCATATCACGAGGTCAGGAGATTGAGACCATCCTGGGTAACATAGTGAAACCCTGTCTCTACTAAAAAAAAAAAACAGAAAAAAAAAAAATTAGCCGGGCATGGTGGCACGGGAGGCTACTTGGGAGGCTGAGGCAGGAGAATCGCTTGAACCCAGGAGGTGGAGGTTGCAGTGAGCTGAGATTGTGTCACTGTACTCCAGCCTGGCAACAAAGCTAGACTCTGTCTCAAAAAAAAAAAAAAAAAGTATTAGTAATTCTTCCTGAATTATACCACAATCAGAGAAAATTCATCAACTACAAATACATGGTAGTATGCAAATTTATACAGTCAAAAATATGGGCCACCAATTCTTTCTAGATTAATATCAGCTTTATTTAGGTATAATATACATGCAATAAAATTATTTTTTAACATAAGCATTTAAACTGTATATTTCCCTATAACCACTGCTTTAACTACACCACATAAGCTTTGATGTTGTATTTTTGTTTTCATTTTCATTCATTTCTAATTTCTCTTGTGATTTATTCTTTGACCTATTGCTTATATAGGGGTGTGTCTGTGTGTGTGTGTTTTTAAATTTGCACACAATTGAGAATTTCCAAATTTTCCTTTTGTTACTGATTATTGACTTCACCCCAGGGCTGGGCATGTTGGCTCACACCTATAATACCAGCACTTTGGGAGGCCGAGGTGGGCAGATCACTTGAGGCCAGGAGTTCAAGACCAGCCTGACCAACATGGCAAAACCCTGTCTCTACTAATCATACAAAAATTAGTTGGTTGTGGTGGTGCATGCCTGTAATCCCAGCTACTCAGGTGGCTGAGGCACAAGAATCACTTGAACCTGGGAGGCAGAGGTTGCAGTGAGCCAAGATCGTGCTACTGCACTCCAGCCTGGGTGACAGAGTGAGACTCTGTCTCAAAAAAAGCAAAAAAAAAAAAAAAAAAAAAAATCATTCCATTGTGATTGTAGAAGTTTGTATGATTTCAATCTTTTAAATTTATTGAGGCTCAATTTGTAGTCTAATTTATACTTGAGAAGAACATGTATCTGCTGTTGTTTAGAGTGTTCTATAGATGCCTTTGAGGTCTAGCTGACGTAGAGTGTTGTTTGAGTCTTCTGTTTCTTTGTTGAACTTTTGTCTAGTTGTCCTATCCATTATTGAAAGTGGGGTATTGAAGCCTCCAGCTATTATCATTGAATTTCTATTTCTCCCTTCAATTCTATTAGTTTTTGCTTCATGTATCTTGGGGCATAGGTGTTAGGTGCACATACATTTATAGTTATGTCTTCCTAATGGAGCAAACCTTTTATAATTATAAAATGTCTCTTTTTTTGTTTCCAGTAATGATTTTTGTCTTACAGTCTATTCTGTCTGATAGTAGCATAGCCATTTCAGCTTTCTTTACTGTTTGCATGACATGTATTTTTCCATCTTTTTACCTTCAACCTATTTGCGTCTGACTCAAAGTGTGTCTCCTGTAGACAGCATATAGTTGGATCATGTTGTTTTTAAAAAAAATTATTCTGTCAATCTCTGCCTTTTGGTTGGAGCATTAATCAACTCACATTTAGTGTAATTATTGATAAAGTAGGATATATGCCTGCCATTTTGCTATTTGTTTTCTGTGTGTATTTCCTTTTTGTTCCTCTGTTTTGCCATTACTATCTTCGGTCATTACTGCATTCTTTGTGTTAGGTATTTTTCTAGTATACAATTTTAACTCTCTTGTTGTTTCTTCCACTACGCATTTTTGAGTTATTTTCTTAGATGCTGCCCTGAGGATTGTCATTAATATTTTAACTTAAAACTAGTTCAGATTGTTACCACCTTAATTTCAATTGTTTGCAAAAAATGTGCATCAATATAGCTCTATTCTCTTCCCCTTCCTTGTACTATTGTCATACAAATTACATCTTTATACATTATAAGCCCATCTAGGCAGTTTTATAATTCTTGCTTTTTGCAGTTATCTTTCAAATCAGATGGGAGAGGAAAAGAATTACAAACGAAAATACATTCTATTGTCTTTTTCATTTACCTACATATTTATCTTTACCAACACACTCTTTTTTTTATTTTTTTAAAAATTTTTTGAGACAGAGTCTCACTCTGTCACCCAGGCTGGAGTGCAGTGGCGCAATCTCGGCTCACTGCAACCTCCGCCTCCTGGGTTCACGCCATTCTCCTGCCTCAGCCTCCCGGAGTAGCTGGACTACAGGCACCCGCCACCAGGCCCGGCTAATTTTTTTTGTATTTTTAGTAGAGATGGGGTTTCGCCATGTTAGCCAGGATGGTCTTGATATCCTGACCTTGTGATCCACCTGTCTTGGCCACCCAAAGTGCTGGGATTACAGGTGTGAGCCACCACACCCGGCCACACACTTTATTTTTTCACATTGATTCGAGTTACTGTCTAGTGTCCTTTCATTTCAGCCTGAAGAATTCTTTTTAGTACTTTCTGTATGGCAGGTGTTTCTCTTAGATTTTGTTTTTTCTGGGAATGTCTTAATTTCTCCTTCATTTTTGAAGGATAATATTGCTGGATACAGAATTCTGGATTGACAATCTTTTTGTTTCAACAGTTTGAATACGTTATTCAATTACCTTCTGGCTTCCGTGGTTTCTGATGAGAAGTCAGTCAGTTAATTTTATTGAAGGTCCCTTATACATGAAGCCAATTCGTGGTCCACTAATGACATGACAGATTTCCTTAAACGCTGTGAATCAGTAAATCTTTCAGCCTGTGTGTGTGTGTGTGTTGGGGCATGCATTCAATACTCCATCAAGCCATATAACTCTGTTTCATTCTTCACTTCTTTCTTGCACACAGCCTCAAGGTCAGCTGGAAGGGAGATCTTCAGGTTTTCTCAGCTCTTACAAAGCCCTGGACATCTATGTAGCCCTCTAGATTCCTGGTGTATGTAGGAGCTTTATAAAACCCCCTGTAGCTATCTCATTCCACTAGATTTTCCTTTATATTTTTTGGTCAGTCTCTTGTTGGCCCTATCTGGTAATGGAGACTTGGGCAGCCATGATGGTGAGCAATTACCACTGGCTGTTTTTGACAAATGCTCTGTGGGTAGTGCTGTTCACACAGGCCAAGTTCTGAATCTAAGTCAAATAAAGACAAGCCCTGAGAATGGAGCTTTTTAGCATGCTGTTGGACAGGTCAAATAATAGCAATTCTCTAGGATGGGGTTTTTAAGGTGCTCCAAACCTGTTCTATCCTCTCCAGTGGCTGCTACCATGCTGGCTTTCAAAGATGCCACAAATAAAGATTGTTGGTGTGCAAGATTGCTGTAGCACTGATGAAGGGAGAATGGAATTATGGCAAGTTAAAATTCCACAAGTCTTGCTGTTATTCCTGAGAGTCACTTGTTTTTTTCCCAAATAAACACTCCTCAGACTGTTGTGAGCCTTTATTTAATTTCCAGAATTCTGAAGAAGTTTATTTAAGTTTTTGTCAATGTTCTTGTTACTTTTACGGAGGTGTAGAGTTTGGGAGTGCCTTATTCCACTATGCTGAAAATTGAGTCTCCAAAGCCAAAATGTAAACATCCTGATTCAGTATCTATCTTGGTTATCTCCCCCTATTCAATTTTGACTCCTCCTTTTTCTGTTTTAAAAGTTTTCACAGCACTAGACAACTGATTTTTTAATCGACTTAATGCTTACACATAATTGAAAATGGCAAATGATTTCACTTTTGTATTATCTTTCAGCTCTTTAATTGAATCTGTCACTTATTATATTATTAATTTCCAGGTGCTCTTCCTTGTCTTCTGACCACTTCCAATTCAGTGCTTCCTATTCTTGTTCTTATGTCATCTCTAACTCTCTGAGGAAATTAATTATACTTTAAGTTTTCTTTTGAATCTCACATTATCTCTATTTTCTTCTCTCCTTGCTATGAGAGGAATTTTCCAAAGTCTGGTGATCCTTGGTTTTCAATCATATTTAAAACATAAAATATTTTTATGCTAAAAATACAGTTAAAAGCACCATGTATATACACAGCATTTGTAAACAGTGGGATCCACTGTAGAGTCAATAAATGGAGTTACCTTCTCAGAGGTGGATTGATATTTACAAAAATCTCGTTTGGTTGCTACATTCTAGAAGCAGGGCAGAGAAAGGGGCTGTAGACTCACCATCTGGCAGGCATAATCCCCTGTTTTAACAAAATGCCCATTTTTGTTCTATGCTCTGTCTAGAGTCCCAAGTCTGTCTCCAAAGATAAATTTTGGCTTTTATCCTGGGTTGGAGACTTGTCACTTAGCTTTCCAGGGTGAAAAAGGGGGTTCAGCTACTTCATATATTTCATATACAATTTTAAACCAATCTGCTGTTTTTGTCTTTTCTGTCTTCTATGATATCTGGTTCTTCTAAGTCCTGAAGAAATCTCTCAAGTGTTCTACTGCTACACTACTTTGAAGGCACAAAAGTGTCTCTGTTCTTTCTTGCCAATCTTGTATCACTTCAAGTGTTCTATTATTTGCTGAAGCCTGTTGATATCTCAAAAAGATTCGTACTCTCTTTGTCTTTTTGGATTAACTTTATTAGTTTATCACACAGAAATAATTTCAAATGAATCATGAGAAAGAATATACATATGTGGTCAAACCTCCACATATAAAGTGCAGGCACTCTTTGTGAACTTTAGTTTTTCTATCTCCAATTAGGTAGTGATTTAGTAGCATTATCTTAATATCAGTTTGAGGGTTATGCACGTACACACACGTGTGCACACACACACATCCCACATGTAAATATGTACAAAATAGCTCCTCTTAAGGCTAGTCAATACAATTTTTTAGCTATTATCAAATCATGGTTATAGGGGGCTAAAAAAGGAGGCTCGGGGTCAAGTACAATCATCATTATTACAAAATGTAACACACCTTAGATTTGGTCAAACATGGCTTCAAATCTTGGCTATATGATTTTGGGTACTCTAACCTCTTCAAAGCTTACCTTCCTCATCTCTAAAATGAACACAGTAGCACTCATCTCATAGGCTTATTGTGAGGATTAAAGAGATGAAAGAAATTAGTGAAAAATGTGGTACATCATAGGAACCTGAGAAATATTAGTTTCTTTCCACTATGATGAGAGAATCTTATGGGGACAAAAAATGCAGAAAAGATAGTAACTTGCCCCGTTTTAAAGGCTAAAGAGTTAGTTCAATGGTCTGCCTTTCCTTGCTGTCCATGTGAGAGTGCCTATGTGTGCAAGGCTAATGTACAACTTCACACACAGGCTACAGAACTGTACATATTTCTAACCATTTCTGAAATTGTTAATGTTACCATTTGTTAATATTACCATTGGGTACTCTGAAGGAAGTGAGAATTGACTTTATTGTCAGTAAGTTCATCACCATCAAATACTACATTTAAATTTTATTTTTCATTGGTTTTTTTAAAAATCAAAAGTTAACATAAGTATCACCAATTTCAATTTTCAAATAAGTATGAACTGGTTTCATCATCATCTGAATTTGGAAACTTCAATCTAGCGCCAATTAAAGCAAACAAATACTGTCGCAGAGAATTTCAAGCAAAAGAAATCCATTCCCTTTCTCTACCCTAAATCAGGAGTATTTAAATAACCAAAAAAAACAAGATGCACAAGAGCTCTGTCCAGCTGTAAATGCTAAGCTCTGGATATCTAGTTAGGCAAGCCTGATTTCCCAGCGCCATCCACAAGACCCATAAGAAACAGAGCTGGGTCCTCCTGTCTAGGCCCACTAGAAAATGCAGCCGAGGCAAGGCAGCTCTGGCCTTCAAGGGTCACAGAAGGAAGACTGTGGCTGTGTGATTATTATAGTAAAAAGATGCCAGGAACTCAGAGGGTGTGTCTTGAATTCTGAAGCACACATCCCTGTTACATCATGCTTGGGCCACACGGGACTTTCTTTAGTCTCACAGGAACCGATTCAAGGAAGGCAACATGTTTCTATGTAAAGAGGCTGAAATCTGGGTTTGACACATCCAAAAACAGCTGGTCAAATGGGACTGGTTTGTGTAATGTACCACATCCCTGGCCCTGCTCTGATGGGTGGAGGAACCAATTCTAGTGAGAAATCAACATGCTCTTTCTTCAGAGCACGGTCAAATTAATTCTCTCTGTTACCGCAGCATTCTTCCTATTTCCCTAAAGTCCTCCTCCAGCAAATGCAAGGGCAAAGGACAAGAAGAAAACACAAGACAGGATTTCAGATGAGTTGAAGAGTGTAACAGAGACAACAGGGCACCCTTCCCGTCTTTTCCTTTAAGCACAAACTAAATCTAGTTTCAGTAAGATGGAGGAGAGCTAGAACTTTATATAATAACTCTCTCCAGTGTTGTCAGGAACCTGTCAGCTTCGTCTTTTGTATTTTCAATATTTTTAATGTGACTGTTTCTAAATCTTACACTATATATAACCATAGAATGACTCACTTATCAACTATTATAAGGGAATTAACGTATCTTTAATTCATAGAAATAAGCTCACAGACTGAAATAATTCAAGAAACAGGTATAGGCACCAGAAGGATCTCAGAAAGAACTTGGTAAGAAGAGCTTGATAGCAACCAGACTGATATATAAGGAGTTTAAAATTCTAAAATTCTCATTAGAATCACTTGTTGGTGCTCCATCTGTGTCTCCAGGCAGTCTACCTACTTAAGACACACCCCACCAGGCTGAGCATTCTATAAAATGAGTGAATAGGTTACCTTGCCTGAAACACAGGGCCCTGAAGCTGAGAATACTGACCATCAGTAGAGTCAAAAACTGTCCAATATGAGGCATTCCCTGTGCTGAGAAGTCTGGACAGGGCCCTCTGTGGGGTGCAGCATGGCCTGGCACCGAGCCCCCACAGTCATGCTAAGAATGAACTCTGCTCAGAATCCTCAGGGGCCTTTTACAGTTTCATAATCCCATATACCCTTCTTACTGTTAATGCTGACTTGACTACACTGTGAGACTATTTGCCAGTCCCAACAAACAATTAATTTTTCTCTCTCTTTCCCCGTTGGTACACTATGAATATGGCTTTATGTTTTTCTGATTATATAAATACCACAAGTTTACCATAAACAAGTCAAGCAAAACAGAGAGTCATGAGGAATAAAGCAACCCAACCTCTTTCAGTGGTTCTGAGTGAGAAAAACTATGTAAGGAACTACAGAACAGAGTGTGGGATCTAAGCTCCCTCTCTCCCCGAGGGCCTTCAGAGGTGGAACAGGAGGCAAGTCCAGAAGATATAGTCTTTTAAAAAGTCCTGGCCAGGCGTGGTGGTTCATGCCTATAATCCCAGCACTTTGGGCGGCCGAGGCAGGTGGATCACCTGAGGTCAGGAGTCCGAGACCAGCCTGGTCAACATGGCGAAACCCCGTCTCTACTAAAAATACAAAAATTAGCCGGGCGTGGTGGTGCACTTGGGTATTCCCAGCTACTCAAGAGGCTGAGGCAGAAGAAAAGTTTGAACCCAGGAGGTGGAGGTTGCAGTGAGCAGAGATCGTGCCATTGCACTCCAGTCTGGGTAACAAGAGTGAAACCCCATCTTAAAAAAAAAAAAAAAAAAAAAAGGCCTAAGCTCTTTTTGGGCCTTTCTGATGTCAGCTTCATTCTGTCACCCCTCTGCTCCTATCCGCCTACCAGGCAGGCAACTGCCTCCTGGAATGACACACAGCAACCTTGGGCTTGGCCTAATTAGGAGGCATAACAATGGGAAAAGCCTCTGCTTTGTTCCCCTAGGGTACCCATCTTAAATAACTTTCCGTTTTTTCCCCTCCTTTCCAAGGAGTTAATCATGTTTTAGAAGTAAACTAGAGCTCTGCCTAATTACTATGGGACAGAAGCTTTTATCACAAAGACAAAAGCCCACAAGAGTTTTCTTCAATATTCAGACCGAGTTCTTCTAATCACAAGAAGGAAGAATAAATTAGAGATAACTACCCTAATGACATTGTGGATTCCTGTATGCACAGGCAGGCAGATTCATCCCCAGGGGAGTCAGCCAGAACTCTAGGAGAAATGAGACACCACAGAGGAAAAAAAGGCAAGAGAAAAGAGAATGGAAACAAAACAAAAACAAAAACTAGGTTTAGCAATACAAGAGCCTGGAGACCTCAGTCCTCCTCAGGCACAGCTGCAGGATCTCTGACTCTCAGGAGACACATGATGAAGGAGTGTGATCTTGGGGACAGCTGGAGGGATGGGCCTAAAGTTGTCTCACTGTTCAGAACTTGATTTTTTATTTGGTGATCTGGAGCAGTTTTCTGAGCCATCTACCCCTTTAAAATCAGGATCTTAAGAAAAAGGCTCAATTAAGGTGGGCCTTACTAAAAGACATTGAAAAACAACTAGATTTAAAGATCCATTCAGTCCAGACCAGCATCTTTAAGGAGACTTTGTAAAATGTTTACCATGCTCTTTGGGGTCCCTAGGTAGAAGGACTAGAGAAGGTTAATGACAAAGCAAAGCACGGCTACAATATTCATGCACTAAGTTAGCAATTTCTGAAATGAAGCTATATTGCTACCTCTTTGGTTTGAATCAAAGTTTTGTTGTTTTTTAAGAATAATTAAAAAGAAAATACTTTAGATTTTCCTGATATGAGTTTTTAAGGAACACAACATTTTGTTCATTTTTATGTTATCCTCTTAACTACATTCCTGTATATCCATATCATGAATACCACGCTGCTAGGAAAAACGGTTAGTAATATGTATATTTACATGAAAAATCATCCATAATGTGTGGATTAATTTTAAAGTAGGTTATACGACATTATATATGGTGAGTACATAAATATTTCGATATATGCATAGAAAAAGCCTAGAAGATTATATACCATTAGAGGATTTTCCCTCCTACTATATTGCTTGATTTTTTTTCATAACTAGCATGCATTACTTTTTTGTTTTCCATTTCAGAATAAACAAACAAAAACATCCCCTCTCTTATACATGGAAAGTGAAGTTAAAGATAAGAGTGTGTGCTCTGCCATTCTCCATCAGCAATCAAGCCAGGATATGCAATTCGGTGTCACCAGAGATTTTCTGTTTAGCAGGCAAATTCTAGCTGGGTGTCACTGAAAGCAGACTACGCCAAAATGAAAATACAGGACCTAAAAAGGGCAGACGCACTTGGAAATTATATAAAACCATATTTACAGCAAGTATAAACAATGACTACTCAGAACTGAATGATTTATTTAATGTTATATTAATTCAACAAATATTTACTGAGTACCTCCTATGTTCCAAGAACTGAGTTAGACATTAGGGAAAGCAAAGATGAACATGATGAGGTCCCTGCCCATAAGAAGCTAAATGGCCCAGGTTTGAGCTAACCCAGAAAGCCTCAGGAATCCAGGAGATGACATGTTAAAAAACAGTCGCTTCCTTGCTTAGGGTAAGCTGTAGTCCACAGCTTTGGTGGCTTAAATGCCTGTACTTCCAGCTTTCTCAGATTATTCTGATCAATATATGAAAGAGATGTCCTGGTAGACTATATGGATCATATATTCATGTAATCTTAAAGTGAGTTTTCTCTGTCAGACAACTAAGACCCTTGTATATAACCCACAAGCTCTCCCCAGTGGATTAGCACATTTTTCACTTCTTGAAGACCATCCTCAGCTCCCTATAGTATCTACTTTCCAAAGCCTTCAGTAGGTCCTCCTCAGTATGGGCCAACTGGCTGCTCCAGGCTCAGCCCTCACCTATGCCCCTCCTGCTCACTCCCAATTCAGACTTGCCGATCCAGCTAGATTTTGAAAATTATGTTTTATTCATCTTTGCTTTTTCCAGAGCCTAACCTAGTACACAGTAGATGTTCAGTAAATATCAGCTTGCTAAATGACCACATTTCCAAAATTATTACTAATTTCATCTTAGTTACTTATTTGATGCCACTTTTGAACTGGAAAGAATATTTTACAGCTCATCATTAATGATTAAGGGAAACTAACCCAGAAAAGGTTGTATTTTTGTTGTGGAAGCAATGACATCAAGGACTTTCATCAAGCTTAATATGTGGTTTTAAAAAAAAAAAAAAGGTCATGGATAGAATGGCTAACTAAAACCCCAAAATGATTTCGTAATTGCTTTTAAGTTAATATTTTTTAACTTACTCTTCATCTGAAACTTTTCAAAGAGCCTTATAAGCCAGAAAAGCTGTTCATTGTAAGTTTCATCCTTTTTTTTTCTCTCTACTGTGGTGGAGGTGAATAATAGAAAGGCCAAAAGGAAACCAGGAAGATGAACAGCAAATGCATAAGAAGGAAGAGGAAAAGAAAAGGAATGGAATAATACAGGAACCAGGAAAGTAGACCTGAGTAATCAGAAATTATCTCTACTTAATGGGGGAATAAATTCTTTAACTTAACAATATAGGTTCTTCTTATTAGAATTTTCTGGCCCACACTTGTATGTAACTATAAGTATCTAATATGTGTATTATTATTATTATTATTATTATTATTATTGAGATGGAGTTTCACTCTTGTTGCCCAGGCTGGAGTGCAGTGGCACAATCCTGGCTCACCACAACCTCTGCCTCCTGGGTCAAGTGATTCTCTTGCCTCAGCCTCCTGAGTAGCTGGGATTACAGGCATGTGCCACCACGCCCAGCTAATTTTGTATTTTTAGTAGAGATGGGGTTTCTCCATGTTGGTCAGGCTGGTCTCGAACTCCTGACTGCAGGTGATCTGCCCGCCTCGGCCTCCTAAAGTGCTGGGATTACAGGCGTGAGCCACCGCACCCAGCTTAATATGTGTATTATTTAGTATTCTTTCTGTTGCAAGTAACAGAGATGTGATTGAGACCAAACAAAAAAGGGAATTTATTGGCTCACTTAACTGGAATGTCAGGAGTAACTGACCTTAGGCACAGCTGGATCCAGGGCCTCAGATGATGGCCTCATAATCTCATATTAATTCAATTATTCAATTCCTCCTTCCACCTGGAACATTCTCTCAATCTCTTTTTTTTTTTCTCTGGGTTGATTTATTGCCATTCTGAAGTGGGTTCCTTCATATGGTGGCAAAGACAGCCATAAGGAGCTCCAGGCTTATATCCTACCAATTTAGCAACTCTTATTGTTCAGCAAAATTCTGGACTTACTCTATTCAACTTAGCTTGGGTTAACCAACTATTGCAAACCAATCTCTGTAGAAAGGAAATGTGATCCTTCCATTGGTCAGACATGAACCCAGTGGGTACAATCAGCCCTAACTAGACAACATAGGCTGAAAAAAATTGAAGAGGCATGTTTCCTTACAGGAAAATCATGGTGTAGGTATGAGAGAAGGGGTAAGAGATCAAGGGCAAGCAGAAATACCAGATGTCTATCACACTGTTTATGAGGCAAGACAAACTAGTGGCTACAAGTCACTTTAGAGTCTCTTTTCTACCATTTACTAGTTGTTTTAACTTCAGAGCACTTCATAATCTCCATAGCCCATTTCTTCCATCTGTAAATTCAGGGTAGCAATGCCCACTTCACAGTGTTATTGTAAAAACCCACCTCACAGCATATTGTAAAGATGATGTTTGTATAGCTCTTATCATGTGCCTGGCATAAAAATGGCAGCTGATAATGTTATTATCAGCATTCCCTGGAGCAGCTATTATAGAAAGCACAGAGGATATGGTAGAAATGGGTAGGAAAGAAAGTTGCATAGCTGTAATTTAGACGTCAAACCATGATATGTAGCCTCACTTTTGAGCCCCTCTAGAGTCTATTGGTTTAATCTTGGCACTTGAACAGAATCATTGCCTCCAGTACCTTAAACTGTTCTCAGTCCAACACCACATTTTTTTCCATTCTACTGTACAAGCTTTGTAGGACGGTTGATCCCTCTCATTCATCAAGTCAATCACTTTCTGTATACCTGCTCATGACTTCAGAAAAGTCTTAATTATAGATTTCCCAATATAAGAATGATATTACTTGAAACTCATCAAGACCCAGTTACAGTTTGAGGTGGGTTAACAATTAAGAATGCTAATTTTAATTATTTTAGTATCTGTGGCCCAGTGTCATAGACTGAGGAAGGGGGGGGTTCAGGAAAGCCAGTCAATTATAAGATATATCTGCAGGATTATACCTTAAATTGGTGAATACTTATTAAAACCAACAACAACTAACAATTAACCTCTTTGGGATTGAGTTTCTTCATGTATCAAATGGGGATAATAGTACTTAACCTTACAAAGATGTTGATAATAAATGCATTATTATTAATACATGCATAGCACTTTAGCACTTAGCAAACGGTCAAGTACTTGATGAATGCTAGCTATTATTGTTACTGTTGTTGTTGTTTTTAAATACTATTGAATTGGAAATCAGTAAATTAGTAATCTTATACAGAATCCTTTTTAAGTAAGAGATCTTTTCCTTCTGAAGGACAGAAAGTTTAAGAGGTCTGGCCAATCCTACAGATTTACAGCCATGTGAAGCTGAGAAGAGAATTCTGCAGTCTCTTCCCCTAAATTGTCCCTTTGTTGAAAGCCTTGTGGGCTAACTCTTCAGCCTGCAAGCAGAGTGTGAATGTGGGAAGACATCCTGTAGTTCTAGTTTGCTGTTGGCATTCGGTTCCATAATGAATGTCTCTGGACCTCATAAACAGTGCCATGAGAGGAAAAATTTGCCAAAGTTCAGTTGTATATCAAAGAAAGCCACAGAGCCAGAGAGCTCCCTGAGGACCCACACAGCTGCTTTGTCTACTGCCAAGCCATGGCTCTAATGCACAGATATGCCTGTGAGCCAAGAGCCAAAGCCACAAAGTTCCACCAGTTCATTTAGGCTTGGCATTTCAGTGTACCGAGGGATCTGTTATTTGGGTTGCTGTCTCATTGTTAAGGGGTAAAAACAGAAACATGCCCCCCATCACCAGCAAACTGGTTTACTAAAATCACCACCACTACCTCCACCCCATCCCAGCTCCTACTGTGAGAACAGTTCTACTGTCCTGTGTGACAAAATACAGCAAATGCCAGTTTTTCCCACTGGTGACCCCTGATCACTTTGTGGTCATTCTTTCCCATGGAGCTGACTTGGATGGGCCAGTTTCTGCATCCCAGGGTAGGTGCAGCCCTGTGGCCAATGCCACCACTGCTGAGTCTATCTTAATCCCTATCCCTCTAAAATAAAACACTCTGGATGGTTTAATTTCCATTCCAATAGCTTTTCAAATTTTCCCTAAACCTTTCACCTCAGAACACACACACACACACACACACACACACACACAAAATTCACAATTCTTTCCACCTGTGGAATTTGCTTATTTCCTCAAACAATGCCCCCTAATCCAGTGACTACAACTTTTCTTCCTGGAAGTCATGATGATTTGAGTTCTAGAAATGTCCCTGAATGGAGAGCTATGTAGAGGACTTCGCACAAGAGAATACTGAAGTTACAAAGAGTAGCTTGTCATCTTTGGAGTTTATTTCATAAACTTCTCCAAATAAAACTTTGGAGAAGTTTTATTTAAGTCAACAAATGCAAGCTGGGCATCTGCTCTGTGCCAGGCACTGTGCTGTGACTTGCAGCTGGCATGACAGGGAGGCAGTCAGCAGGTAACTGAACATAAAACCATGTGCAATGAGAGTCCAGAGAACACCTGTTCTTCATTATTTACAAGAATGTAAGAGATGGAATCATGAAGGCCATGCCATGGAGAACAGGCTGAAAAGTTCTAGGCACTAATATACACTTCAAAGTCATACTGGAAGCATACAAATATGAGTACATAATGCTTTATGAGTAAAGAAAAGGTACCTAGCACTACTATTTCTTATCCATGAATTCGGTTTGAATACTCAAAATTCATCTCTCGCTAGAGAAGCTTTTATTCTTGAAAGCACAAAGTTGTTTTTTTTTTTTAACACAAATTTATGTTTTCATATAGGAAAATGCAGTCCTTGAGAAAAAGTGACTTATCCAAGGCTAGGCAAAGTCGGTGTCCCGAAGGCTGAAGGTGGCCAAGCTGGGGCAGCTCTCAGAATTCCCATCTTCTGCATTATCATCAGACCATCCTGCCTTAATAAAACCAACCCCATGTCTTGGTTTTGAGCATTTGAAAAATGGAAAGAAATGTGACATTTTCCATTTGAAAATGGAAAGAAATGTGATAGGGAATCTTAAGATTCCCTGGCTTTCTGATTACTTGCAAATACACATAAGGCTCACATATCACCCTCCTCTCATTTGTCAGCATCTGAATTTTTTTGGTCATCATGTGAGTGATGAAAACTTAAAAGCTACGTTGATATGTACAGCATGTGGAAAACCACTCCCAGGTTCTCTCTGCCCTGGAAGAGCCAGAGGCACATGCACACATTTCTTATACACCCAAACAGACCCATTCGTCCACTCGTGAACACGTTCAACATCATCAGACACTCGTTCAAAAAACAGCATGCTATGTGCTGACTTGACGGGAAGCCACAGGCTAAGTTCTCAGACCCTGGCCAAGAAGAGATGGGATCCAACTCATCCCTAGACCACAGGAAAAATACTTTCAACCACAGAGCTGGCCGCAAAATATTCTTTTTGTAGGAAACAAAATGTTTCCAGCCCTGGGATTTTCTTTTCTTTTATTTTTTTTTCAGTCCTTTCACTGTTATTGAGGAGGAAAGGCAAATGCTCAAGCAAGAGGCCAAGTAAACATCGAAAGAAACCAAAACCAGGGCTCCTTTGCTGGGAGAGTGGAACACAGGGTGAATGAGCAGTGCACTGGATGAGGCCCAGGCCTTGTGAAGCTTCATGGGGAGCAACAACCTGGGCAGTTCTTTAGGTGTTCACAGCCCCTGTTTCATCCCACTTCACTGCAGCTCTTCTTATTGATTAAGTGGGCTTGGACAATTTACTTAACTTTTCATAGCCTCCACTTCCTTAAGTGTTAAGTGTGAATAATAATAATAATAATAATAATAACAACAACAATAATATCACAGGTTAGCATAAAGAATAAATGAAACATACATAAAAGCTGCACCGGACGGGTGTAGTGGCTCATGCCTATAATCCCAGGACTTTGGGAGGCCGAGGTGGGAGGATCACGAGGTCAAGAGATTGAGACCATCCTGGCCAACATGGTGAAACCCCATGTCTACTAAAAATACAAAAATTAGCTGGGCGTGGTGGCATGCAACTGTAGTCCCAGCTACTTGGGAGGCTGAGGTAGGAGAATAGCTTGAACCGAGGAGGCAGAGGTGGCAGTGAGCTGAGATCGTGCCACTGCACTCCAGCCTAGTGAGAGAGTGAGACTCCACCTCAAAAAAAAAAAAAAAAAAAAAGCAAAAGCAAAAGCACAATGCCTACTATATAGTAGGCACTCAAGAAATAGGATTTGTTAAGGTAGTTTCAGTAACTCTCTCAGGTGCTGCTAGAGAACTATTTTCATGAACTGTTAGAACACAAAGATTCCTTAGAGACTAATACTCCAGACCCCATATTTCATAAATAAGAAAACAGTCCTAGAGAGAGAAAGGTTGTGACCAAATCATCCAGTCAGTAGTAGGCCCTGGGCTAGGACCCTGCAGACTGGACGCAGAGTAAAGAGAGTTAAAGTAACTCACATCATAGAATATATTAACACTATGTGCTGTTGACTGGCCATGGATCTCAGACTTTGTGTCTTTAAGAATTGCCCATCAACGTAGAAATGCAGATTTCTAGACCCACCCCTAAAGCTGCTGATTTAGTCTGGGAAGTCCAGGAATCTGAATTTTTAACAAGCTCTGCAAGTGGATTCCAAGAGGTATTCCTCTGACCACCTGTCAAGAAGTATTACAAGAGGAAGTCATCAGCCAAATAAATAACTGAGCAGAGTGTTAGGGTTATATCCTATGGTTTAGCACAAACAATGTGGCCAGCGCCCGTTGATAATGAGACTTCTCCCACTGTACAAAATAGTAAGTGAGGTATAGCATGGCATTGCTTCTTCTTCATAGAACCAGAAAGTGAAATCATCTTCTAGATCATGAAATTCTCTTATAGAAGAGGAACCTGTGACTCAGAGTCATTTGTCCAAGATCACATATCTAATTAGAGACAGAGGTAGAACTTTGCTTTAGAACAACATTATCTTTTTTGCAATGGAAAAATTTTTCCAGGTACCCACATATGAAGACAGTAGTTTATGTATGTATGTTATATGCTAGAATCCATAAATTAATCTTAATCTCTGAAATAATTAAAAAATCATGGTCTTCTCATGTTATTTCTGGTGCTGTAAATTCACTTCATAGGCTCCCTTGTAGACTAATGAAGGAAACTTGGTCAGAAGAAAGAACTAACAATGTCATACAAAGCTGAACACTTCAGAGACACAGAAACTGTAGTTACATTGTTGCACATGACCTACTTCCTTTTCATTAAAATCCTGCTCTTTTCATATAAAACATATATCTGACCCCAAGGTCTATAAAGTTCTATGAGTCATCAAACAACTACATAAGTATCATGGTTAGTGATTACTGTGTTAAAGCATTTGCAGACTTGCAAGACACAGCCCAAATAAATCAATATTGGCTTGGATTCAAGTCCAGTTCTCAAAAGGATGAGGTTTCAGCTGTTCCCTGTAGTATTAGAACATGTAATAATCTCTTAGCAATTTCTGGAGCTTGATACCCACAGACTAGAAATGATGGTTACTTTCTTTCTTTTTTTTTTTTTTTTTGAGATGGAGTTTCGCTCTTGTTTCTCAGGCTGGAATGCAATGGCACGATCTTGCCTCACTGCAACCTCCACCTCCCAGGTTCAAGCGATTCTCTTGCCTCAGCCTCCCAAGTAGCTGGGATTACAGGTGTCCGCCACCACGCTCAACTAATTTTTGTATTTTTTAGTAGAGACAGGGTTTCACCATATTGGCCAGGCTGGTCTCGAACTCGTGACCTCAGGTGATCCACCCACCTTGGCCTCCCAAAGTGCTGGGATTACAAGCGTGAGCCACTGCGCCTGGCTGAAATGATGGTTACTTTCTACTCTTGGCCCAATGCTGAAGAATATGAGAAGGCACAAGTATAGTTCTTCCATTTCTACTTTTCTTTGATGAATGCATTCAGATAGCAGTAATCTTCATCCCTCAACAGAGTTTGTTCTGAAAGTTGTCGTGAAATGTGGGCAACATTGTAAAGTAAAAGCCACAGGCTGTTTGAAAAAGAATCAATAGTGTATTCCACAGTTGGATAATGCCTATCCTCACAAAAAACTCAGAATGCTCCAATTCATTAAGTCAGTAACAGCAGCCTTAGATGAGATTTATTATGATTTAGATCAATCTTACAACCATTATTACTAGCCAAATAAGGCCAAAAGAAGAGGGTTATAGAAGTCTCTTTACAGAATCTGAGGTGGAATCTGAATTAGAATCCAAATACATCACTAACCGCTTAATAATCCTTTCCCTCCTGGAGAGAGTTCTGGCCTTTGGAGCTGTTCTTCTGCTCCATGTCATTAGGGCATTCAGAGAATGCCAACTCCTCTTCTACGACATGAACCAATTAAAGGGTGGGAGCCTGCCATGCTTTCAACAGGGGAGGGGCAGGGTTTGGATATGTGCATACAGACCCTGGAACATTTCAACACACCTCTTTTAGAGAAGGTTCTGTTGGTTTCAAACCCCCAACCCCCATGAGACACTATTTCCAGCCATTAAAATGTTTCCTGAGCTTAGATACATCTGGAAAGTTTTGGAAAATCCTACGGGAAGGAGGCTATGCCAAAAGAGCTCCTTTTCTCATGCCATTCAGGAAGCACAGCACAAATGTTTGCCCTTCAAGACAGTCCAGGCCAGGAGCCCAACTCTCAGGGATGGAGAACCATGGTAGACAGAAGAGTCCTTTGGGGGAAGAGAGACAATGGAGAAGAGATTGGGGGTCTTATATTAACCATGTACCAACCAGGGAGCTTATGTAGACCTGTATCTGTCAAGGTCCATCAGTAAAATGGGACATATCCCGGTAGTTCAAGAGAGAGCATTTAATTTGGGGAATTAGTTACAAATGTGTTGGAAGAGCTGAAATAAAAATAGGGGACAATGAGTCAACCCAGAGATTAGCAACAACAAGAAGCTACCACCATCCCCAGGGCTGGAGGAATCAAGGATGAGGTGCTGTTACTAGAGCCCAGAGGCTGGAGCTGCCCAACTAGAGTTGCAACAACAAAGGGAGCGTGGAGAGGAAATAATGTCACTGCCTGGGACACCACTGGAAGCAGGGCAGAGGAATGAGCGTGTGAGTGTGTGTGTGTGTGTGTGTGTACAAAAATACATGGCTTCTCTCATACTTCTGCCCTTCATCCTTCCTCTCCAAACTAACCAGACTCAATGGAAAGGGAGACTAGGAAATGCAAATTGTAAAGGTCAGTTCCCTGTGGTATCAAGTAGAGCAGGGGAAGGGCAGGGAGTGGATCTGAGAGCAAACAATCTACTGACTGGCATGACCCACGAAGGCAAGGATTCCTGATTCCCAATTTGTAGATGTGGGTCTTTCAGAAAACTTTGAAGCCTGAACTGGTGTTTCTGCAAATTAGCTACTGATGCCACACTCCTGGACTTTACATTTGCTAGAATTCAGTGGAGAGGGAGACATAGCTCTCTATAGGGCCCTCTCCTCCCTGAGCTCAGGGGCTTTACCGAAAATAGTTTGCACCTTCCGTTTCTGCTGAAGGCATCTCTTAACTTTACATTTTTCCCACATTCTGATAACCATTGTCTCTATATAGAAGCCAGGGATCCAAAATAAGGAAATGGCATTGAGAGTGGAGATGACATGATGTGCTGTAAACAGTGGTGGGAGGCAGGGGAAGACAAAATGTTGACTAAAGATTCTGTGCAATTATAAGAAATCATTTCTGATCTCCAACCTAATTCTTGATGGCAGTCATTGAGGCCTGGATGGAAGAATGAAAGCAGTCATACACCGTCCACGTAAGCAGGAAACAACGCATGTTCCAAGCAGGGCCAGCTCTTGCCTCCCTCCCAGGCCTCCTTTTTCTCCTTTACCAGCCTGTTTCAGTGAGTAAAACCTCATCCACTCACTCATTTGCCTCAGGAACAACCCCCTTCCGACACCCTTCCAGATCTCCTCTTTGTGCTTAAATGCTGTGGATCCTGCCTCCTAACCATCTCATAACTCTTCCCTCTTTTCCCTCTCAATATCCACTGACTTGGTTCAGGCCCTCATTTCTTTGCATCTTATTTCAAATCCCTCCAAATCTGTATGGAAAACTCTTGCCAAAGGGAGACTTGGAAGGTAAAAATTTGATGTCGCAGGCTTGCTGGAAGTTCCTTAGTGGGGCTTCTGAAAACCTGCAGGACTGAGTCTGGTTTGTCCTTCCTTTCCTTACTTTATCTTTAACTACATACAGGCCCCATTCTCCCAGATCCCTACCCATTGTACAGACACATACCCTCCCCTGTAGCACTAAAGAAGGACGATTTGTAGTTCCTGCCTCAGACCCTTTGTTCAAACATCTTCCTCAGTCTCCTACCTCATCTATCAAGCAAATACCAATGCACTTTTCAAGTTTTGTTTCCAGTATCACACCCTCTTCTGAATCCTTCTCTGGCCATCACTTCCTTGTGAATGTTCTGACCATCCCAACGATGGCTACACTGTCCTCTTCGACAATTCCCTCAATTCCTTCTTATATTTATTTGCCTGAATGCTTCCCTCTATTAACACTAGGTACTCTCCTCTACTACTATGGCTCTTCAGAGCAGGAAACTGAGCTTTATTTGACTTAATTTTCCCAGCATTTGGCACACATACGTACCCAGAAAGGATATGAAGGATGAAAAAATGAGGCAGGAATGAAGGGAAAGGGGAGGTGTTCAACATAAAGAACACTTAGTTGTCTTGTCTAGATAAAAATAGAAGAGTTACGTTCTACAAAGCTAGCATCAGCCTGAAACCAAAATCTGGCAAAGACACAATGAAAAAGGAAAACTTCAGGCCCTGATGGACATATGTGTAAAAATCCTCAACAAAATAGTAGGAAACCAAATCCAGTAGTACATAAAAAAGTTAATTCACCACGATCAAGTAAGCTTCATTTCTGAGGTGCAAGCTTCAACATATGCAAATCAATATGATTCATCACATAAACAGAATTAAAGAGAAAAACCATATGATCATCTCAACAGATGCAGAAGAAGCTTCTGATAAAATCCTTATTCCTTCATGAAAAAACCCTCAACAAATTAGACATAAAAGTAACATACCTCAAAATAATTAGAGTCATCTATAACAAATCCACAGCCAACATCATACTGAATGGGCAAAAGCTAGAAGCATTCTCTTTAAGAACAGGAATAAGACAAAGCTGCCCACTCTCACCACTCCTATTCAACATAGTACTGGAAGTCCTAGCCAGAGCAGTCAGGCAAGAGAATGAAATAATAGGGATCCAAGTAAGAAGACAATAAGTCAAATTATCCCTCTTTACTGACAATATGATCATATACTGAGAAAACCCTAAAGACTCCACTAAAGCCTCCTACAACTGATAAATGACTTCAGTAAGTTTCAGGATACAAAATCAATGTACAGAAAATTAGTAGCATTCCTATATACCAATAATGTTCAAGCTCAGAGCCAAATCAAGAACACAATCCCATTTACAGTAGTCACAACAACAAAAAACACCTAGGAATACATCAAACTAGGGAAGTGAAATATTTCAACAAGGAGAACTACAAGTAACTGCTAAAAGAAATCAGAGAGGATCCCCCCCAAAAACACATTCCATGTTCATGGATTAGAATAATCAATATCATTAAAATGACCATACTGTGCAAAGAAACCTGCAGATTCAACACAATTCTTATCAAACTACCAACATAATTCTTCACAGAATTACAAAAAACTGTTCTAAAATTCACATGGAACCAAAAAGCAGCCTGAATAGCCAAAGCAATTCTAAGCAGAAATAACAAAGCCAGAAGCATCACATTACCTGACTTGAAACTATACTATAACACTACAGTAACCCAAACGCCATGCTACTGCTACAAAAATAGACATACAGACCAATGGAACAGAATAGAGAATTCAGAAATAAAGCTGCACACCTACAGTCATCTGATCTTCAATAAAGTTGAGAAAAATAAGCAATGGGGAAAAGACTCCCTAGTCAATACATGGTGTTGGGATAGCTGGCTAGCCATATGCAGAAGAATAAAACTAGACTCCCACATTTTACCATATATAAAAATTAACTCAAGGTAGATTAAATACTTAAATGTAGGCCCTCAAACTGTAAGAATCCTAGAAGAAAATCTAGGAAATACCATTCTGATGTTGGCCTTGAGAAAGAATTTATGACTAAGCCCTCAAAAGCAATTGGAACAAAAACAAAAATTGACAAACAAAACCTAATTAAAGAGCTTCTGCACAGCAAAAGAAACTAACAACAGAGTACACAGACAACCTACAGAATTGGAGAAAATATTTACAAACTATGCATCTGACAAAGGTCTAATATCCAGAATCTATAAGGAACTTAAACAATTCAACAAGCAAAAAATAAATAACCCCATTAAAAAATGGGCAAAATACATCAACAGACAGTTCCCAAAAGAAGACACACAGGTAGCCAACAAATATATGAAAAAATGCTCAACATTACCAATCATCAGAGAAATGTAAATCAAAACCACAATGAGATACCATCTCACACCAGTCAGAATGGCTTTATTAAAAAGTTAAAAAGCAACAGATGCTGGTGAGGCTGTGGAGAAAAGAAAATGCTCATACACTGTTGGTGGGAATGTAGACAGTTCAGCCACTGTAGAAAGCAGTTTGGAGATTTTGCAAAGAACTTAAAAACTATCACTTGACTTAGCAATCCCATTGCTGGGTATATACCCAAAGGAAAAAAAATTGTTCTACCAAAAAAAAAGTACATCCATGTACATCCACATGTACTTGGATGTTCATTGCAGCACTATTCACAATAGTAAAGACATGGAATCAACCTAGGTGCCCATCAGTGGTGGACTGGATAAAGAAAATGTGGTACATATACAGCCATAAAAAAGAATGAAATCATATCCTTTGCAGCAACATGGATGCAGCTGGAGGCCATTATCCTAAGTGAATTAACATAGGAACAGAAAACCAAATACTGCATGTTCTCACTTATAAGTGGGAGCAAAGTACAGGGTACCCATGGACATAAAGATGAGAATACCTATGGGGTACTATGCTTACTACCCGGGTGATGGGATTATTCGCACCTCAAACTTCAGCATCTCATAACATACCCATGTAACAAACCTGCACATATGTTCCTAAATCTAAAATAAAAGTTGAAATTATATTTTAAAACTTGTAAACTTATCCCAAAGAGATATCAGCACATCCATGTTCATTGTAGCATTATTTACAATAGCCAAGGTATGGAAACAATCTAAAGGTGTATCAACAAGTAAATGGATAAAGAAAATGTGGTAGTGGCGGTTCCAAGATGGCCGAATAGGAACAGCTCCAGTCTACAGCTCCCAGCGTGGGCAATGCAGAAGACGGGTGATTTCTGCATTTCCAACTGAGGTACCGGGTTCATCTCACTGGGGCTTGTCCGACAGTGGGTGCAGGACAGTGGGTGCAGCCCACCGAGCATGAGCTGAAGCAGGGTGAGGCATCGCCTCACCTGGGAAGTGCAAGGGGTCAGGGAATTCTCTTTCCTAGCCAAGGGAAGCTGTGACAGACGGCACCTGGAAAATCGGGTCACTCTCACCCTAATACTGAGCTTTTCCAGCAGTCTTAGCAAATGGCACACCAGGAGATTATATCACACGCCTGGCTTGGAGGATCCCACGCCCGTGGAGCCTCGCTCATTGCTAGCACAACAGTCTGAGATTGAACTGCAAGGCAGCAGCGAGGCTGGGGGAGAGGTGCCTGCCATTGCTGAGGCTTGAATAGGTAAACAAAGCAGCCGGGAAGCTTGAACTGGGTGGCGCCCACAGCAGCTCAAGGAGGCCTGCCTGCCTCTGTAGACTCCACCTCTGGGGGGCAGGACATAGGTGAACAAAAGGCAGGAGAAACCTCTGCAGACTTAAATGTCCCTGTCTGACAGCTTTGAAGAGAGTAGTGGTTCTCCCAGCACAGAGCTTGAGATCTGAGAACAGACAGACTGCCTCGTCAAGTGGGTCCCTGACCCCCGAGTAGCTTAACTGGGAGGTCCCCCCCAGTAGGGGTAGACTGACACCTCACGTGGCCGGGTACCCCCATGAGACGAAGCTTCCACAGGAACGATCAGGCAGCAGCATTTGCTGTTTAGCAATATTCACTGTTCTGCAGCCTCTGCTGCAGATACTCAGGCAAACGGTCTAGAGTGGACATCCAGCAAACACCAACAGACCTGCAGCTGAGGGTCCTGTTAGAAGGAAAACTAACAAATAGAAAGGACATCCACACCAAAACCCCATCTGTATGTCACCATCATCAAAGACCAAAGGTAGATAAAACCACAAAGATGGGGGAAAAAAAAGAGCAGAAAAGCTGAAAATTCTAAAAATCAGAGCGCCTCTCCCCCTCCAAAGGAACACAGCTCCTCACCAGCAACGGAACAAAGCTGGATGGAGAATGACTTTGACAAGTTGAGAGAAGAAGGCTTCAGATGATCAAACTTCTCTGAGCTAAAGGAGGAAGTTCAAACCCATTGCAAAGAAGCTAATAACCTTGAAAAAAGATTAGACGAATGGCTAACTAGAATAACCAGTGGAGAGAAGTCCTTAAATGACCTGATGGAGCTGAAAACCATGGCATGAGAACTACGTGATGAATGCATAAGCTTCAGTAGCCGACTCGATCAACTGGAAGAAAGGTATCCGTGACTGAAGATGAAATGAATGAAATAAAGTGAGAAGCGAAGTTTAGCGAAAAAAGAGTAAAAAGAAATGAACAGAGCCTCCAAGAAATATGGGACTATGTGAAAAGACCAAACCTACATCTGATCGGTGTACCTGAAAGTGATGGGGAGAATGAAACCAATTTGGAAAACACTCTGCAGGATATTATCCAGGAGAACTTCTCCAACCTAGCAAGGCAGGCCAACATTGAAATTCAGGAAATACAGAGAACGCCACAAAGATACTCCTCAAGAAGAGCAACTCCAAGACACATAATTGTCAGATTCACCAAAGTTGAAATGAAGGAAAAAATGTTAAGGGCAGCCAGAGAGAAAGGTCGGGTTACCCACAGAGGGAAGCCCATCAAACTAACAGCTGATCTCTCAGCAGAAACTCTACAAGCCAGAAGAGAGTGGGGGCCAATATTCAACATTCTTAAAGAAAAGAATTTTCAACCCAGAATTTCATGTCCAGCCAAACTAAGCTTCATAAGTGAAGGAGAAATAAAATCCTTTACAGACAAGCAAATGCTGAGAGATTTTGTTACCACCAGGCCTGCCCTACAAGAGCTCCTGAAGGAAGCACTAAACATGGAAAGGAATAACCGGTACCAGTCACTGCAAAAACATGCCAAATTGTAAAGCCCATCAAGGCTAGGAAGAAACTGCATCAACTAATGAGCAAAATAACCAGCTAACATCATAATGACAGGATCAAATTCACATATAACAATATTAACTTTAAATGTAAATGGGCTAAATGCTCCAATTAAAAGACACAGACTGGCAAATTGGATAAAGAGTCAAGACCTATCAGTGTGCTGTATTCAGAAGACCCATCTCATGTGCAGAGACACACATAGGCTCAAAATAAAGGGATGGAGGAAGATCTTCCAAACAAATGGAAAACAAAAAAAGGCAGGGGTTGCAATCCTAGTCTCTGATAAAACAGACTTTAAACCAACAAAGATCAAAAGAGACAAAGAAGGCCATTACATAATGGTAAAGGGATCAATTCAACAAGAAGAGCTAACTATCCTAAATATATATGCACCCAACACAGGAGCACCCAGATTCATAAAGCAAGTTTCCAGAGACCTACCTACAAAGAGACTTAGACTCCCACACAATAATAGTGGGAGACTTTAACACCCCACTGTCGATATTAGACAAATCAGCGAGACAGAAAGTTAACAAGGATATCCAGGTATTGAACTCAGCTCTGCACCAAGCAGACCCAATAGACATCTACAGAACTCTCCACCCCAAATCAACAGAATACACATTCTTCTTAGCACCACATCGTAGTTATTCCAAAATTGACCACATAATTGGAAGTAAAGCACTCCTCAGTAAATGTAAAAGAACAGAAATTATAACAAACTGTTTCTCAGACCACAGTGCAATCAAACTAGAACTCAGGATTAAGAAACTCACTCAAAACCGCTTAACTACAGGGAAACTGACCAACCTGCTCCTGAATGACTACTGGGTACATAACGAAATGAAGGCAGAAATAAAGATGGTCTTTGAAACCAGTGAGAACAAAGACACAACATACCAGAATCTCTGGGACGCATTTCAAGCAGGGTGTAGAGGGAAATTTATAGCACTAAATGCCCACAAGAGAAAGCAGGAAAGATCTAAAATTGACACCCTAACATCACAATTAAAAGAACTAGAGAAGCAAGAACAAACACATTCAAAAGCTAGCAGAAGGCAAGAAATAACTAAGATCGGAGCAGAACTGAAAGAGATAGAGAAACAAAAAACCCTTCAAAAAATCAATGAATCCAGGAGCTGGTTTTCTGAAAAGATCAACAAAATTGATAGACCACTAGCAAGACTAATAAATAAGAGAGAAGAATCAAATAGATGCAATAAAAAATGATAAAGGGGATATCACCACCAATCCCACAGAAATACAAACTACCATCAGAGAATACTATAAACACCTCTATGCAAATAAACTAGAAAATCTAAAAGAAATGGATAAATTTCTGGACACATACACCCTCCCAAGACTAAACCAGGAAGAAGTTGAATCTCTGAATAGACCAATAACAGGCTCTGAAATTGAGGCAATAATTAATAGCCTACCAACCAAAAAAAGTCCAGGACCAGATGGATTCACAGCTGAATTCTACCAGAGGTACAAGGAGGAGATGATACCATTCCTTCTGAAACTATTCTTATCAATAGAAAAAGAGGGAATCCTCCCTAACTCATTTTATGAGGCCAGCATCATCCATATACCAAAGCCCAGCAGAGACACAACCAAAAAAGAGAATTTTTAGACCAATATCCCTGATGAACACCAATGCAAAAATCCTCAATAAAATACTGGCAAACCGAATCCAGCAGCACATCAAAAAGCTTATCCACCATGATCAAGTGGGCTTCATCCCTGGGATGCAAGGCTGGTTCAACATACGCAAATCAATAAACGTAATCCAGCATATAAACAGAACCAAAGACAAAAACCACATGATTGTATCAATAGATGCAGAAAAGGCCTTTGACAAAATTCAACAGCGCTTCATGCTAAAAACTGTCAATAAATTAGGTATTGATGGGACATATCTCAAAATAATAAGAGCTATTTATGACAAACCCACAGCCAATATCATACTGAATGGGCAAAAACTGGAAGCGTTCCCTTTGAAAACTGGCACAAGACAGGGATGCCCTCTCTCACCACTCCTATTCAACATAGTGTTGGAAGTTCTGACCAGGGCAATCAGGCAGGAGAAAGAAATAAAGGGTATTCAATTAGGAAAAGAGGAAGTCAAATTGTCCCTGTTTGCAGACGATATGATTGTATATTTAGAAAACCCCATCGTCTCAGCCCAAAATCTCCTTAAGCTGATAAGCAACTTCAGCAAAGTCTCAGGATACAAAATCAGTGTGCAAAAATCACAAGCATTCTTATACACCAATCACAGACAAACTGAGAGTCAAATCCTGAGTGAATTCCCATTCACAATTGCTTCAGAGAGAATAAAATACCTAGGAATCTAACTTACAAGGGATGTGAAGGACCTCTTCAAGGAGAACTACAAACCACTGCTCAATGAAATAAAAGAGGACATAAACAAATGGAAGACGATTCCATGCTCATGGATAGGAAGAATCAATATCATGAAAACGGCCATACTGCCCAAGGTAATTTATAGATTCAATGCAATCCCCATCAAGCTACCAATGACTTTCTTCACAGAATTGGAAAAAACTACTTTAAAGTCCATATGGAACCAAAAAAGAGCCCACATTGCCAAGACAATCCTAAGCCAAAAGAACAAAGCTGGAGGCATCACCCTACCTGACTTCAAACTATACTACAAAGCTACAGTAACCAAAACAGCGTGGTACTGGTACCAAAACAGAGATATAGACCAATGGAACAGAACAGAGCCCTCAGAAATAACACCACACATCTACAACCATCTGATCTTTGACAAACCTGACAAAAACAAGAAATGGGGAAAGGATTCCCTATTTAATAAATGGTGCTGGGAAAACTGGCTAGCCATATATAGAAAGCTGAAACTGGATCCCTTCCTTACACCTTGTACAAAAATTAATTCAAGATGGATTAAAGACTTACATGTTAGACCTAAAACCATAAAAACCCTAGAAGAAAACCTAGGCAATACCAGTCAGGACACAGACATGGGCAAGGACTTTATGTCTAAAACACCAAAAGCAATGGCAACAAAAGTCAAAATTGACAAATGGGATCTAATTAAACTAAAGAGCTTCTGCACAGCAAAAGAAACTATCCTAAGAGTGAACAGGCAACCTACAGAATGGGAGAAAATTTTTGCAATCTACTCATCTGACAAAGGGCTAATATCCAGAATCTACAAAGAACTCAAACAAATGTACAAGAAAAAAACAAACAACCCCATCAAAAAGTGGGCAAAGGATATGAACAGACACTTTTCAAAAGAAGACATTTATGCAGCCAACAGACACATGAAAAAATGCTCATCACCACTGGCCATCAGAGAAATGCAAATCAAAACCACAATGAGATACCATCTCACACCAGTTAGAATGGTGATCATTAAAAAGTCAGGAAACAACAGGTGCTGGGGAGGATGTGGAGAAATAGGAACACTTTTACACTGTTGGTGGGACTGTGAACTAGTTCAACCACTGTGGAAGACAGTGTGGCCATTCCTCAAGGATCTAGAACCAGATATACCATTTGACCCAGCCATCCCATTACTGGGTATATACCCAAAGGATTATAAATCATGGTGCTATAAAGACACATGCACACATATGTTTATTGCAGCACTATACACAATAGCAAAGACTTGGAACCAACCCAAACGTCCATCAATGATAGACTGGATTAAGAAAATGTGGCACATATACACCATGGAATACCATGCAGCCATAAAAAATGATGAGTTCATGTCCTTTGTAGGGACATGGATGAAGCTGGAAACCATCATTCTCAGCAAACTATCAAAAGGACAAAAAACCAAACACTGCATGTTCTCACTCACAGTGGGAATTGAACAATGAGAACACTTGGACACAGGAAGGGGAACATCACACACTGGGGCCTGTTGTCGGGTGGGGGGAGCGGGGAGGGATAGCATTAGGAGATATACCTAATGTAAATGACGAGTTAATGGGTGCAGCACACCAACATGGCACATGTATACATATGTAACAAACCTGCACGCTGTGCACATGTACCCTAGAACTTAAAGTATAATGAAAAAAAAATATATATATATATAAAAGAAAATCCTGCCATATGCAACATGGATGAACCTGGGGGACACTATGCTAAGTGACATAAGCCAGTCATAGAAAACAAATATTATATGAGTCCACTTATGAGGTATCTAAAATAGTCAAAAAGATAGAAACAGAGTAGAATGATGATTTCCAGGGATTGGGAGAAGTGGAAAACGGGGAGTTCTCTTTCAGTGGATACACCGTTTCAGTTATGCAATGCGAATAAGTTCCAGACATCTGCTGTATGACAATGTGCATACAGTTAATACGGTATTGTGTTCTTAGACTGTTTGTCAAAAGGATAGATCTCATGTTAAGTGGTCTTACCACAATAAAAAATAAAAATTAAAAAAATTAAAAATGCAAAAAAATTGGAAGAGTTAGAAGAGGATTGTGTCTGTGGCTAGAGGATACACAAAGGATTATTATTACAATTACAGTCTCTAGAAGATTTATTACTAAAGATTTTAAGCTGTAACACATACTGTCTTAGCCCATTTTGTGCTGCTATAACTGAATACCACAGACTGGGTAATTTATAATGAACAGAAATTTATTTCTCATAGTCCTGTATGCTGGAAAGTCCAAGATTGAGAGGTCATCATCTTGCCATGGCCTTTTTGCTGCATCATCTCATGGTGGAAGGGCAAAGAGAAGGTGAAAAAGAAACAATACTAAAATTTTTATAAGGAACTCACTCCTGTGATAACAAATTCACTTTCACAATAACAGCATTAATCCATTCATGACAGATGAGCTCTTATGGCCTAAATCAATTCTTAAAGATCCCACCTCTTAATACTATCACAATGGTCATTAAGTTTCCACCACATGTATTTTTTGGGACATGTTCAAACCACAGCATTCTGGCCCCAGCACCCCAAATTCATGTCCTTCTCACATATAAATACATTATTCCATCCCAATAGCCGCAAAGTGTTAACTCATTCTAGCATCAACTTAAAAGCCCAAAGTCCAGAGTCTCATCTAAATCATATATGAGTGAGACTCAAGGCATGATTCATCCTAAAGCAAATTCCCCATTAGTTGTGAGCCTATACAATTAAACAAGTTATGTGCCTCCAAAATACAATGATAGGAAAGGCATAGGATAGACATTCCCATTCCAAAAGGGAGAAATAAAAAAGAAGAAAGGAGTAACTGATCCAAAGTTAGTCCAAAACTCAACAGGGAAAACAACCTCAAATAAGGCTCCAGAATAAACTCCTTTTACTCCATTTCCACCTTCTGTTCACACTAGGGCAGGGGTTGTACCCAGAAGACCTTGGGAAGCTCCAACCCCATGGCTTTGCTAGTCTCAGCCCTCACAGCAGCTCTTATGGGTTAGTCTTGCTGCTGCAGCTGTCCAAGGCTGGGGCTGCACATTGGTTGCTCTGCAGTTCTGGAGTCTCAAGTGACCCTGCCATGACACCTATACTAAATGTAGAGGGCACTCTCTGTGGCAGCTGCAACCCCACAGTTCCAGTGAGCATTGCCCTAGTTGGGGCTCTCTGCCATGGCTCTGCCCCTGTGATAAATTTCTGCCTGGATGTCCAGGCTATCCAATATATCCTTTCAAATCTAGGTGGAGGCTACCATGGCCTAAGAGCTCATACATTCTGCATGCCTGCATAAGCACTATGTGGGCACCACCAAGGCTTACTACTTGTGCCCTCTAGAGTGGCAACATGAGTCACACCTGGGCCTGCTTGAGCTATGACTGGGTGGCAGAGAAATGCTCCTCTGGGATGCAGAAGGTAGAGTCCTGAAGTGGCCCTGGAAAGTCAGCCTGTGGATGGTACCCTGGGTCTGTCCCTGTAAACCATCTGCCCTCCTAGAGCTCTGGGATTGTGATGGGAGGGGCAGCCTCAAAAATCTCCAAAATCCCCTCTGGGTCATTCTCCCATTGTCTTGATGAATAGTATCTGGCTTTCTTCTATTCATACTAATCTCCTTATCAAATGGTTGCTTAGCCACACATTTCCTCTCCAGAAAATGCTCTCTTTCTTTCTCTACCATGCAACCAGGCTGAGAATCCTTCAGATCCCTTTTAATTATAGATCCCATCTTTAAATTATTTCTCTCTTCTCTCATTTTACCATGTGCAGTTAAAAGAAGCCGCACAGTTCTTCGATGTTTTGGTTTAAAATTTCTTCTACCAGATATCCTAGTTCATTGCTCTTAAATTCTGCTTTTCATAAGGCCTCAAGGCATGGATGCAATTCAACCAAGTTGTTTGCCACTTCATAACAGTCATGGCCTTTACTTCAGTATTCATCTTTTCTGTCTAATACCTCATCAAAATGGCCTTTACTGGCCAGGCCCAGTGGCTCATGCCTGTAATCCCAGTACTTTGGGAGGCTGAGGTAGGTGGATCACCTGAGGTCGGGAGTTCGAAACTAGCCTGACCAACATAGAGAAACCCCGTCTCTACTAAAAACAAAAACAAAAACAAAAACAAAATTAGCTGGGTATGGTGGTGGGTGCCTGTAATCCCAGCTACTCGGGAGGCTGAGGTGGGAGAATAGCTTGAGCCTGGGAGGCAGAGGTTGCGGTGAGCCAAGATCGTGCCATTGCACTCCAGCCCAGGCAACAAGAGTGAAACTCCGTCTCAAAAACAAACAAACAAACAAAAAAAAAAAAAAAAAAAAGAAAGAAAAAGAATGGCCTTTACTGTCTCTATTTCTACTTAACATTCTGATCACAATCACTTATGTAATCTCTAAGAAGTTTCTCATTCTCTTCTTCTGAGTCCTCCAGAATTACTGTTAATATTCCATTTATAGCAATCTAGGCTTTTGTTAGTCTGCTACTCCAGATTCTTCCAGCCTTTACCCATCACCCAATACCAAAGCCACTTCCATATTTTCAGGTATTTATTATAACAACCACCACACTCCTAGTACCAATTTTCTGTCTTAGTCCATTTTGTCTTGGTATAAACGAATACCACCGACTAGATAATTTACAATGAACAGAAATTTATTTTTCACAGTTCTGGAGGCTGAGAAGTCCAAAATCAAGGGGCCAGCATCTGGTGAGGGCCTTCTTGCTGCATCATTGCATGGTGGAAGGGCAAAGAGAGGGTGACAGAGAGACAAATGGAGGCTGAATTTGTCTTCTTATAAAGAACCTACTCCTGCAATAACAAACCCACTTCTATTGATAATGGCATTAATCCATTCATGAGGGCAGGGCCCTCATGGGCTGATCACCTCTTAAAAGTCCTACCTTTTAATAGTTTATAATGGCCATTAAGTAAACTACTACTTAACATATGCTGTTTTGGGGACACATTCAAACCACAGCATATATCTTTTCTTGAGGAAAAATATTAGATTATTAGGATATGAAAAAAAGTGACCAAGGTGTCATAGTGACTGCTATGGCAGTCACTCATCCAACTTATCTCAGTGGGTTTTCTTTGAAAATACTTGGCCTTTGAACAACCACAACATGTAACAAGATCCCCTACACAGAGGTGTCCTAGAGACTATTGTTTAATTCAAACTGAGATTATAAGTATAGGCCAGGTGCTGTGGCTCAGGCCTTATAATCTCAGCCCTTTGGATGACCGAGGCAGGAGGATTACATGAAACCAGGAGTTCAAGCCCAGCCTGGGCAACACAGCAAGACCCTGTCTCTACATAAAATTTAAAAAATAGCCAGGTGTGGTGGTATGTGGTGTGTACCTGTAGTCCCAGCTACTTGGGAGGCTAAGATGGAAGAATTGCTTGAGCTCAGGAGTTCAAGGCTGCAGTGAGCTATGATCATGCCACTGTACTGCAGCCTGGGCGACACAGCAAGACCCTGTCTCTAAGGAAAAAAAGAGATTACAGGTGGTTCCTGAGAAGGACTGGCCTCCTCAAGTCAAATGGATCAAATGCTGACAGACTCAGCAGAGCCAGTTACAGGGATCTTGGAGTCATGGGGATCTTTTAGCAAATCTACATGAGAAAAGTAGGGAGGATGGTATAAAAAGGCAAAGCTAGTGTCAGAATGGAGTCACAAGTAGGAAATAGAGATCAGTCACAAAGAAGAGCCTAACATTCCAATGCAGGTCAGTATGGAACAGTATATCTGGAGAGAACACTACATAAATAGTTACAAATAAAAGAGAACAGCTTGGCATAGGCACAGCTATTGAAGGGTTAGAAGCCATGCTGAAGCCACCAAATCTTTTTATTATAAAGAGGCACCAGTAAAAACAAAACAAACAAACCAAAACCAAAAACCAAAACCAAAACAAAACATAGTACTGCTAGAGAGTTTTCCCATTTTACTAGACATTGATGGAATCTTCATTAGGATGCTGGGATAATACTTTCAGAGCAGAATAGACAACTGAGAAAGGATTTAAAGATAAACCGTGAAATGGATTACTGTGTGGAAAAGTGACTTTGCAAGGAAAAAAATGAAGAAATAGGTATCATTTATATGTCATTCTGTATCATCCATAAGGGAAGGGAAGTATCTATGGGAGGCACCACTATACCTCCTGGGCCCTTAGGTTCTTACTGGAGGAGAGAGGTGAGCACAGGTCCGTCCCCACTGTGGGCAAGATGCCACAGAGACTTCTCTTTCTTCTTTGACAATAAATGACAGAACACTGAAGCCAAACCCAGAGCACAGAAAAGGCGCTGGCTGGAAAGGCTAGTACTTGGAACAGAGAGGAAGGACCAAAATTTCCCTGATTGAATGGTGAGATTCAGAAGACCATGTCCCGTAGAGTTTATTCTTCCTCAAAAGTGTTCTGTTGCCACACAGAGCCACACAGTCACAAGGAAGTAACTAATCATTACTTAACAGAGATCGAAAAAGCTCTCTCGAAGCAATGGATCATTCCACTCTTTGAAGGGAGTATTCCACCAAGTATAAGCATTGAAGGTGACCACACCACAGGGGTTGAAAAAAAATTGTTCTGCAATTAATTCCAAGTAACATGCATGAATAATCTTACATGAACATGGTACTCCTTATAGAATAAAGGTTAAGAACCTAGGGATGTAAAAGAGGGAGCGTATGTATGTGATGGGGGAGGGAGAGGCAAAGGAAAAGGAAAGTTCTGGCTTTGCCCCTTAGAAGCCATGTGATTTAGAGCAAAAATTTCAAACTCCATGAAGTTCAATGTGCTCCAATTGTAAAGTATATCTAGTAATACCCACCTCAGAGTTTTCATGAGGATTGAAAAAGAAAATGCCCACAAAGCACTTAGCAGAATAACTGGCACAAAGTAGACTCTCAATAAACGGATGAATCGACTCAGCATAGCAACCGGAGAGCCAGGGCTGCCGGGGCTTTGGGGGGATTGTTTTCAATCCCTCCCAGACATACCAGGTGCCTTAGCTCTAATTCTCTAAGGTTTGTAAAGATGAGCCTCTTTCTGGAGTTTGACTCTCAGAGAATTCTGTTAGAGAATCACAGATCATAATCCCAGCTCAATCTTTCATTGCCAATTCTGAGTTGAGGATTCAGAAAATGGGCAGTGGGATACAACCATGGGAGCTGGGCTCTCCAAAGGTTTTCTCAAAATCATTGTCCCTTTGTAACAATAAAATGAGAGTCCAACAGTCAAGCACACACAGTCTTTGTCTGAGATGCAAGAACTCTTAAGCTCTGCCAATTTAAGAAGAGAAACTTCCAGAAAGAGACACTCAGTGAAAAAAAAACCTCGGCTTCAAGCATTCTAAGACAGTTGCCACGAGCCACTGGCTGATTTAAAAATCCAGGGAAGCTTGGGGGCAGGGAGGGGACAACAAGGTAAGGTGAAGGTTACGGGAAGGAAGGAGTGACTATGTCAACTTTGCAGTAACTGAAAATTCCAAATTATTTACAGCGGGCAGAAATCAGGAAAGCTCAATGATTTGTATTACATTTGAAAATTAATCACCCATGAGATAATGTGTAGCATATCATAAAATGTTATGGTAACATAATCAGACTAACATAAATTCAAACAGAATGCTAGAGACTTATTTGATTCATTTCTCCTCAAACCTCCACAATGTAAACCTTTTGTCTGCTTCCCATTCCACTACCCCTAATTTTTTTTTTTTTTTTTTTTGAGAAATTGTCTCGCCATGTCACCCAGGCTGGAGTGCAGTGGCGCAATCTTGGCTCACTGCAACTTCCACCTCCCAGGTTCAAGCAGTTCCCTGCCTCAGCCTCCCAAGTAGCTGGGATTACAGGTGTCTGCCACCACACTCGGCTAATTTTTGTATTTTTAGTAGAGATGGGGTTTCACCATCTTGGCCAGGCTGGGCTCAAACTCCTGACCTCATGATCCACCTGCCTCAGCCTCCCAAAGTGCTGGGATTACAGGCGTGAGCCACCGCACCCAGCTTCCTCTACCCCTAATTTTATAAGCTATTAAGAATTTGGGCGCTTTGCAGATGCCGCCACCGAGGAAAACCGTGTACTATTAGCCATGGTCAACCCCACCGTGTTCTTCGACATTGCCGTCAACGGCGAGCCCTTGGGCTGCATCTCCTTCGAGCTGTTTGCAGACAAGGTCCCAAAGACAGCAGAAAATTTTTGTGCTCTGAGCACTGGAGAGAAAGGATTTTGTTATAAGGGTTCCTGCTTTCACAGAATTATTCCAGGGTTTATGTGTCAGGGTGGTGACTTCACACGCCATAATGGCACTGGTGGCAAGTCCATCTATAGGGAGAAATTTGAAGATGAGAACTTCATCCTAAGGCATACAGGTCCTGGCATCTTGTCCGTGGCAAATGCTAGACCAACACAAATGGTTCCCAGTTTTTCATCTGCACTGCCAAGACTGAGTAGCTGGATGGCAAGCATGTGGTCTTTGGCAAAGTGAAAGAAGGCATGAGTATTGTGGAGCACTCTGGGTCCAGGAATGGCAAGACCAACAAGAAGATCACCATTGCTGACTGTGGACAACACGAATAAGTTTGACTTGTGTTTTATCTTAACCACCAGACCATTCCTTCCGTAGCTCAGGAGAGCATCCCTCCACCCCATTTGCTCGCAGTATCCTAGAATCTTTGTGCTCTCGGCTGCAGTTCCCTTTGGGTTCCATGTTTTCCTTGTTCCCTCCCATGCCTAGCTGGATTGCAGAGTTAAGTTTACGATCATGAAATAAAAACTAAATAAAAAAAAAAAAGAATTTGGAAGGGCCTGAGGTCCCCCCACTCCACTCATTGCACCCATCAGTGACATCAAGAAAGGACTGGAAATGAAAACTAGCATTGTACCATGCTGTGCACCTCACAGCCACAGCTACCCCAGGAGAGAAGCAGAGGCCACGGGCTCAGGTGGTGTAGCATCTCACAGTAGGGATACTCCCCCAGCAACAGCAGCCAGAAGACGAATGCTCCAAGCTGGACCTGCTTTGGCCACATGTGTGATAAGCTTTCAAATCTCACACACATAGGCAGAAGAAGAGGCATTTCAGAACCACAGGCAAATGCCAGGAGTATTTCAAAGTCAAATAATGCCTAGAGCAAGAGAAAAAAAGCAAGAAGAAGCTCCTCATCTCCTTGCTTTCATGTTCCTCCCCCAGGGTGGGAGGTGCTATTCTAATACATAACTCACTAAGTTTTACATGTAAACCAAATGACATTCTAGGTCTAATCACCGTTCAGGAAAGTCAGAGAGGAAGATAATAAGGACCATTCATTGCAACCCAGCAGAATCGTCACCAAGTCAAGGCCTCCTTTTCCAGAACCTCATTTTATTCCTAAATTAAAACAGTGATAACTGTCAGAAGCATTTGAACCAGAGTGACTCCGTCTTGAAAACATGCTGTAAAAATAAGGCTGAGACCTATTGATCTGTATTCCCAGGAAGTTAGGCATTCCAAGTCACAGCATGAGATAGGAGGTCAGAAAAGAAATAGGTCACAAAGACACTGCTGATAAAGCAGGTTGCAGTAAAGAAGTTGGCCAAAGCCCACCAATCCAAGATGACGATGAACATGATCTCTGGTGTCCTGCTCATTATACGCTAATTATAATGCATTAGCATGTTAAAAGACATTTCCACCAACATCGTGATGGTTTACAAATGCCATGACAACATCAGGAAGTTACTGTACATGGTCTAAAAAGGGGAGGAACCCTCAGTTCTGGGAATTGCCCACCTCTTTACGGGAAAACTCATGAATAATCCGCCTCTTGTTTAGCATATAATAAAAAAAAAACCATAAAAATAGCGAGCCAGCAGCTCTTGGGGTTGCTCTGCCGTGGAGTAGCCATACTTTATTCCTTTACTTTCTTAATAAACTTGCTTTCACTTTACTCTATGAACTCTGGCACAGAGTAGACTCTTTATGGACTCACCCCAAATTCCTTCTTGCCTGAGGTCCAAGAACCCTCTCTTGGGGTCTGGATTGGGATCCCTTTCTGATAACACAACCATCACCTTACATCTCAGAGCACATAGTACAGGAAAAAGAACTGAGGGTCTGGAACAATACAAACTTGGTTTCAAATATTGATGCTGTCACTGAATACGAGTTATGTTATTAGCTAAGTTCTTCTATTTGTAAAAATAGAGATGATCAGATCTATGCTAAAGGGTTATTGGAGGAATTGATGGAAATAAAACACAAAGGGTCAAAAATGATCCCTGCAAACTCATAGGTACTCAGTAAAGGCTAACTCCTTTCCATCACTAGAAAATAAAGGGAATTTAAATTAGTATCACCTGGTGCACAGGAACCAAGCAAGGATGCTGTCCATTATCAACTATGGGACCCTGGGATGGCAGGAAATGGGTTCCCGCACAGGCTGCTGCCTGCCCTCAGCCACTCTTCCTCCCTCTGTCCTGCCCTCCTTTATCAAAATAAAGATTGATTGACTCAAAAATGTGATAACCAAAAAGCTTCTCCCATGCTCGCAAGATCAGACAAAGTTGGTTCTCCCATTGCACACCTTTAGCCTATGAAGATGGGGACTAGGAAGCCAGGATTTAAGGGGGACGTCCATGAGCAGAAATGGCCGTCTGTAGGAGAGCAGTAGCATAGCTAGCCCTTTGGCTGGATGTTGTCTATAAGGAAAGTCACTTGACTGGGGAGTTCATGTTCACTGTGAAGTTTAACTTGGAAAAAGTCACACATTCAGATTTCGGCTCAAGAATTTAAAAGATGACTTTTATCTTGTAATTGATTGCAATGTGGGGTGAGATGGTGCTTAAATTTTTTTTTTTTTTCCTGCACAGTTCTTTAGGATCTCTTTATAAACCACTGAAAGTCATGACAGATATAAATATATCACCTGCAAACCCAACAATTTGATTGGGTTTGGGGACTTTTTTGCCTAGAATCTATCTACTAAAAGTCACCAGAGTAAAGTGAAAATAATAACACATTCAGAATTGAAAGAATTGAATTTCTGTTCTATTTCTGCTACCTACTAGTTGTGTGACCCTGAATAAATTAGTTAATATCAATTGCTTACCGCCATCTGTAAAACAAAGGGGCTAGAATGGAGTACGAGACTGAAGAACACCCATGTAAGAATCACCCAAAGTGCTTGCTAAAAACCCCAGATCCTAGGCTTGGCATTGCCCTCACTGAATCCAGCACTAGGGATGGGGCCTGGGATCTTCATTGTTCACAAACACCTGGGATTTTTAAATTTACTGTACTTGAGACTCACTGGAGAAGATGATCTCTAGACTGTATCTCAGACGGGCACTGTCATATTCTAAATGCTTTTTGTTCTAGTGAAAGTGCTGATTCATTTGTAAATCAGTTCATAGTTTAGGCAGGTATTGAACCCTTCTTTCCTTTTTACTTTCCCTAGCCAGTGAGGTTGCCCATTTTCTTCTCACTCACAGCGAACCAGCTAAGGCTAAAATACAACATCCTGTCCAATCTTCATTCTCAAATGAGCCAAAGAAACTTCAAGGTCCTTGACTTTCAGGGCAGCGCCTTGTCCAAGAGATCTCATAGCTGTTTCCGATGTTGTTTCCCAACTGAAAATATTTTTCTTCCCAAGCCAGACAACAGGGTCTTCAATTTGGTTCCAAAGCCCTGTGTCTCTTCTACTTCCTGCAACTGCTCAGATTTCTCTAGAAATCTCTTGCCCAGGTATTTGGCCTAGTTTACTTAGCAAGTTAGAGCAGGCAGGGTCACTGCACAAGGGGAATTGGTACCAGACAAACAGCATATAAAAATAAAATAAGTCAGAGCTAGAGGAGAACAACAGAGGTGATAAAATGCTAGTGAAATGAGTGGCTCATTAAAGGGTAAACCACGTACATGCTCTGTAAGAGGACCAGTTATTTGTCCCGTGATGGTCGGAGCTCAAGCACCTCAAAGAGAGAAGGACGGACATGTGCTAAGTCTGCCATAAAAAGAAATGTTTTCAGTTTAAATATATTAATACATGTTTTCTTTCTCCTAGATATGTCCTTTCTACTTTTTGGTGTTAAAGTGCCTTTACCTTTTTGAAATGGTGGTAACGGTTAATTTTATAACTATATTTGATAAAAAATGATCTTTAAAACATCATGGTGGTTCTCTCACCCTTGCTTTGTTTTTATTTTATTTGGCTTAAAATCTCCTAGGAAAGACTGATTCTCCCCCTCAGCAAAGGTACATGGTCTATCGTGGTCAAAGCATGGGAAAGGGGACCCTTCATCTCCAGCATGGGAGTCTTTGTACCTGTGTATTTTCAGTTGGCAATTTCCAACGGAACCCTCTTAAGAGAAAGTTCTCTCTACTTGAGCTCATTCAGAAATAGTGATTTCTTGGATACACTGACTTTTTTCAAAGGGAGCCCCATGGTTTGCTTGTTTGTTTGTGGGTGGTAGGAAAGATACAGGTATTCTTATCTCAAATGTGGAGATGGAAATGGGAGATGTCCACTTGGGTGTCTGTGTTGCCCTTTCTCAGTCCCTGCACTGTGAGTAGCAGCTCATTGTATTCATACACTGGGACCGCACACTTTCCGTAGGATTTCCTCAGATTTTAATACATTTGCCTAGTGCCTAGTGCCAATACATTGCCTGAAAAAAGGGATTCTTTGAATGCCACCATTCTGGGTTCCCCTTTTATTTATTTCCCCAATCCACTTAATACCTGTTAGAGCACTTCTGTTGGAAGAGTGTGGGCAGGGGCTTGGATTTCACACTTGAGCAGCTCTGGAAAGGGAGGAGACACTTATACCCAAGACAATGTACTTGACTGGATTTTATGTTCCCTTTGCTATTTCTGTAGGTATTTATGCTTAAAAAGAGTTTTCATCTACCCCTGCAGCACAGCCGAACTTCTCCTCTGGCGGGATCTAGTCACACACACACATACTCACATAATTCTCCTTGCCTAAAAACAGCAGATGAGCTGGAGTAGAAAACAAGAGAACAAGTACAGTGACCTGGAACCATGCCACCAAGGGAGAGAGGTTCCTTTTGAGTTAGGGCAACTAAGTCTGAATCCTTCTTTGGAGGAATCTAGGAGTAGGGAGATATACAACTATGACTTACATCAGGTAAAACATCATCCTCAATGTCTTTCTTTGGGTGAATACGAATATAAGCCTGACATGCTGCCCCAAATCTACCCTTTAGCTTATCTGGGAAAAAAATGCATCAACTTTTCTTTAGTTTTTCAGTCTTTCATTAAGCCTGTCCAACTACAGAGAGGAGAAGTTAAGACTTGTAGAAGACAGCAACAAAGATTTCCTACCCTCCTCATGCTATCTGGTCCCTGAAAGCAGCTGCAGACCCCTTCTCTCCCTCAGCATGGGTCTGTGTTTAGGGTTCTGGCTTGCTTACACAAAGGCTATCCCATAAGATTCCAGGGGAAGCCTGACTCCCATCCTCCCATAGACTCCAGCAGGCTGGTTCTGCAAAAAGTATTCCTATCTTCAGTATTCTTACAGTATTTCTATTTAGGTATCTGCTTATAATTGCAAGGTTTGATGCTAAGATTTTAAACTGACAATTACTAACATTTTAAAGGAATGGTTAAATTGTAAAACTCAATTTCTATGCGGAAGAATGATTCTAAATAAGCAGTCCTTCATCCTTCAAGACTGGGTTCACGAGTAGCTACAGGGAGTGCGTTTCTTTTTCTTGCTTTCTCTCTCTCTTTCAAAATAAATGTATCTACTGTGTAAGTGTCAAGCACTGCCCTTACATTTGAGGGTATGCAGATAAATTCAGTTACAGATCTCAAGGGGCTCATAATTCAGGGCTCAGAAGTCTAAGAATAGAGACAAGGGCCAGGTGCAAGTGTGGGCCAGAGGGAAGAGGGACGGATCACAGCTGGTGTCAGGGAAGTCTTCACAGTGATGATATTTGAGTCTTCGAAAATATAAAATAGACACTGAGAATCCTATCACCAGAAAGGAAACACTGAATATTTCCAAGATTCAAAGAAATACTTCCAAGATGCAATACTTCTAAGATGCAAAACGAGGACTTTGAGAAAAGCCTACAGATTCAAGTGTGGATCAGCAGCTTGAGTGATATTGGTTCTGTCAACAATTTACTAGGTACTTTAGGCTCGCCCCTCAAGCATCCCATAATTTCAGGGTGCCTCCTAAATAGAAATGAAAATATTATTAGAAAGTTCATTTAAATAAACCTCCTATATGAAAAAAAGACCTCTTTCCAATTTGTTGAAATAAGAGAGTCATAATAATTATTTCATCAAGGGGGTGTGAGGCTTAGTCAGGATTCATTTACTTTGTTACTCTTTCTAGGGCACTTGAAAATTTATACAATCCCATTTGTAGTTTGTAAGACCAGACTTCATGAGGATTTGAGGAGAAATTGTATAAATGTGAATGTTTTTATCGAGTTTTTCTTCCTTCTATCAAGTATAACCAGCCTTACTTTAGCTTTTCCAGCCCTCGCTAGAAGGCACTTGGTAATGGCAAGAGTTTCCCAAGTGAAGGCCTCGGCCACTCCTCTCTGCATGCTCTGCCTCATTAATGGCTAGAGAACCTTCCTTAGTGGCAGGACCCCCCATCTCCTCTAGACTTACTTCATTCACTGTGCTCTTACTGCAAGTCTGGTTTACATGCTTATCTGTTTCCTCAAGTAGATTGTGAACAACCAGAGGGTATCAACCATCTCTTAACTGTTTTTTTTTTTTTTTTATCTCCAGCGCAACTAGTTACACAGTGACTAGCAGAGAAGAGGTGATTAAATAAAGGTTTGTCAAACGAATGAGCGCCCAAACCCTCCGCTCTTGTTACAAGGCAAAACCCAGCCCGTGCCCTCTGATGATGCAGCCTATCCTGCTGTTCTTCAGCTGCGGCTCACTCTACCCCAGCACCTCCCCTTTCTGACTACCTGAATTTTATCTATTATTTAAGGCAGAGGTTTCCAACCTTGGCTGCGCATTAGAATCACATGGGGGAGCTTTACAAATAAAATAAGCACTGATGCTCAGCTCTACTGGCAGAGATTTTGATTTAACTGGTCAGGGTGGGGCATTGGCATTGGTATAAATGCTCCTGTGATGAGCCTTAAGTGCAGCCAGGTTTGAGAACCACTGATTTTTTTTTTTTTTTTTTTTTTTTTTTTTTTGAGACAGAGTCTTGCTCTGTCACCCAGGCTTGAGCGCAGTGGCACAATCTCTACTCACTGTAACCTTTGCCTCCTGGGTTCAAGTGATTCTCCTACCTCAGCCTCCTGAGTAGCTGGGACTACAGGTATGTGCCACCATGCCTGGCTATTTTTTTTTTCTTTTTTTGTATTTTTAGTAGAGATGGGGTTTTACCACGTTGGTCAGGCTGGTCTCGAACTCCTGACCTGAGGCGATTCACCCACCTTGGCCTCCCAAAAGTGCTGGGATTACAGGCATGAGCCACTGCGTCCTGCCGAGAATCACTGATTTTAAGGTAATACTGAAGTCTCACCTTTTCCTGAAAAGACTTAATATGTCTCTGATGATGTTACCTTCCTTTAGATTCAAAGCAGTTACTGTTTTAACTACTCATTAGACAACAAATCAAACACTGCCTTGTGACAGTACCTCAGTATTAGTTTGTTTGGACCTTGAGGGCAGGAACTAGTCCTCTACTTCTTTATATTCCCATACAATGCACAGGGTAGACCAAAACATATTTTTGATGGTTTAAAACAACAACAACTACAAAAAGTAGGAGAGGCCATTTTAGTTCTACTCTAAGAACATGTCTTTGGTAAGAATAAAAACGTTGCAAAAAGGGTGGGGCAGGATTGAAGCAGAGTAGGAAAAGAGTAAATAAAAGTCAAATGGAAAAAAAGCTAAATTAGTCCAGAAGAAAATGTTTTCCAGCTTTTTAAGAGAGTTTTTGCAAACACTGAAGCAGAATAAGCAAGAAAATTAACTTGGCTTGTGGCCCTGATAAGGAGATTTCTTTCTCGGTTATAAAATTTTGTAAAGTTTCCAGGGTGTAAAGAAAATAATCAGCCAGGGAGGACTCCTTCCCTCAGACAACACAATTCAGCTCTTGGGTTAATCGGCTTGAAGGTCTGCTCAGCTTGACCTGACCCCCTTCCAGGCCTGTGATCTGAAACTAAGCCTCACATTCAAGAGCCCTGGTGTAGAGCTCAATGTCATAGAAACGGGATAAAACATAATCCTCATCCCATAACCTTGATCCCTGGGTGCAGTGGCCTCTGCTTGGGCATTGAAAAAAAATCCTAAAAAACAAAAAACTATACCTGTTATCTTCTCTAAGTGGCTAGTGTCCCAGAGGTCTTACTACCCTAGAATTATCCAGGCACGTTCTGCTACTAAATGGTGTTATAAGAAAGTACTACTTCGTGCACTTACCTTAAAGGTTAGCTTTCAAGTACTGCTTTGTGTACATACCCAGAAAAGCCTTCGCTTCTATGGCTTCTAGGGTTTTTCATAAAATAAGACCACAGGAAAGACTCAGGGAATCACTAAGCACACCCTCTGCTAAGGCAAGATAAGGTAACTAGACAGAGACATGTTTTTTCTATATCAAACTTTATTCTAGTTATTAGGTCACAAATTTAACAACTGGTCCCAAAAGGCATGCATATTTCTATAGATTAATTAAATGTATGTTCTTTGCCTGGGTTGGCCATTTTAACACTGGCCATATTTTACATTAATTTCTAATTATTGTTTGAAAACATGATTCCAAGGCATTTAAGTCTGCTCCTTATTGATTAGTAATGATAGTAACAAGTTGTCTTTTGTAAATTAAGATAACAAGACTGACCCATCTAGGGAGTTGATGAACTGTCACCGATCCATCTACACTTTGCTCCTGGTTCTTATGACCACTGGCCTGCATTTGACCTTATCAGCCAAAAGCCAAGAGCCACCAACATCCTCCAGTCACCAAAGAGACATAAAAAAAATAGCATTTGTCCTACCAGCTACTTCCTGTTGACACTGACTGGTTAATTTAGTGAAACAAAAGAAAAATAGAAAAATAAAAATATGGCTCTAACTTCTTTATTCACTTATAAATTCTAACTGGAATCAGTAAAACTAGGATTTGGGAGCCTTGAATCCATGATACCATATATAATAGAAGAAATCATAAATTCCGTGTGTTACAGTAAGAATGGCTTCTAAAATCTAAAACCTAAAACAGAGATAAACTCCAAGTTTTCAAGGAGTGGGATCAAGGATCCATGAAAACGAATGACTCAACATCAATTCACAAGGAATTTTGCTTCCTCTGATAAAGTTTACATAGGCGTGTTCGACAATCCTTAATGATATCCCTGAAAGCTGCAACACAGCTATTTAACATGATTTACTACCAAAGGTCATTAGATTCTCCAGGAATATTTTGGAATGTGTTCCACTAAAAAGAGAAATAATAGCTTCAGAACCTAGGATACCAGACTCTTCGGGGAAAAGGTGCCATTGAGATAATGAGCATTCCAGGGCCTGAAAACTCAAGAATGTTTCCCTGAATAGAAACAAGCAGCTCTATCTTCTCAGGACATGGCTGACTTGATCACCAAGCTGGAATATTATTTACATAGTCCAAAGCAAACCAAGAAGAATTCTCTGGTTTGGAAAATTATGTCTAGAACAGGCAATAGCTCATGCCTGTTTTTGATGATTCCTGCTTCCTTGAAAAAGAGCCAGTTTACCTAACGCAGGTAAAGGCAACAACACCTTTTCTGCCATTTTCTCCAGAAAGGATCACCAGTGTGACATTTCATGCCTCTGTATCTGAATAGCCTGGATTTGATATATATTTAGCAAGCTGGGCAAATCTGGCTTCTGAATTCTGTCCTATCCAAAAAATCAAAATAATCGCCCGTCTTCTTCTTCCTCCTGCTTTTAGGAGAAACTAGATTGAATCTGGTCACACAGCAGGATAAAGTTGAGGTTAGTCATTAGGAAAAAGAATTTTTTTATTATGAAACATTTTACCAAAGCTTTACCAAAGAGGTCAGACAGTGGTGCGCTTTTCTTTGGAATGAAGAATGAAGAGAGAAGACGTGAAAGGAGGTAGAAAGTAAACTTTCTGGATGTAAGGGAAGGATTCTCAATCTTGGCCAGGATAGAAACCACAAATAGGGAACTCTGAGAAAGTCATCAACCATTTGGAGGTCTCTCTAGCATCATTCAGCACTTTACACTACAGGTGTATGTGTTAATATAAAAGTACCTAGTATCTGGGGAATAATTTATTCACCTGGCAGCATCTGCTGGCCTAAGATTTTCAAAGTACACAGACTTCAAGAAAAAGCATCGTCATTATTTAATTCATATACAAATTATCTAGTCCTCAACAAATACAATCTAAGTGAAATGATCATTTAGAGACAGAGAATTGGATACCCTTAGAGGTGTGGTCCTTGGTCACTTACAAATATCAGAGAAATGCTGACTCTGTGGGATCAATTCTTATGTTTTTTTCCTGTGTGTGACCTGTCTCCCCACTTTATTATAACTGCTGTTGGGACAAGCAGAAATGCTGGTTTATTTATGCCCTACTAGCTGTTGCTGGCCCAGGACAGACAATGTGGCCAGCATTTTCAGAAGACGCTCAGATTGCTCAGTACATCTCATTCCCCGACCTTCATAGTCAGAGAACACTGTCAAAGCACCCACCTGTCTTCTCTCTGAATCAAGGTACTGGAGGATCAGCCGGGTATTCACACTGTGACTCCATGTATTTCCTAGTGCGGCTATCACACAGCTGGATCCAGAAGTGCCTGAAATGAAATGGTAAAAGCATGCTTTCAGATGCCCTTTCTTGAGACGGCATTTCACATGAAGTCCAGACATTACTCATTGCCAGTAGTCCAGAGAGTACTTGGGGGCTCAGTTCATTACCACAGAACTTGAGGAATTAGTGAAGTAGGAGAGGGGTTAAGGAATATGAGACTAAAAACCAGCAGGGGTTTCCGTCAGCCTTGGTGAAAGTGACCACCACTGGGCCAAATAATAACAGCGTTATATATCAAAAAGAGGTTGCATTGCAAGACAGCTCAGAGCCATTTCTACTAGTAAATCTAGCCATTCAATATCCAAGGCATAATGCTACTCCACAGAATAAGAACCAGTTATGAAATAGTCTTAGTTTAATAGAGTTGTCAGACATTTTTAGCTTGAAAAGAGTCTTAACTCAATTTTCCTTATCAATATAGAAATGGTGGCATATACATGTAAAATTCCCTGGTCCTCTCACCCGCCCGTATACACACACCCAAAAAAGGAATCTGGAAGATCTCAACATTTCATAGGTAAGCTGTTTTAGACATCCCTGTTCCAAGAGAAACATTCCTTTACCTTCTAAGACTTTCCCTTAAGGAGGAGGGTCTGAAGTAAACTTTATCTGAGTTCCTAGCCTCCTCCAAGTTGCAACTTACATCTCCAAAGCTTTACTGACCCTTCTTGACATCAGCATGAGAAAACCCTTTCTGCTCCCTACCTACTCCTTCCCCCTTGAAGGCAAGCCAACAAGTCCTGCTGCATAGACGCCAGCTCCCACTATCACGTCCAGCACATCCCAAGGCCTCCTCCGAACCCCTGTGCCCTGTGCCCGAGGCCTCCTCTGAAACCCTGTGCCCTGTGCCCAAGGCCTCCTCTGAACCCACTTTGGCCCTGGGCCATGACAGGAATCCTAACCTTAGGAGGGCACAGTTGGACATTTAGTGTGCCTTGTAGCCTCCAGATATGATCTTTTTTCTATGAGGAGACTACATACAGGTTGAAGTCCACCGAATTAGCTAAAACAAAATGAGGCCTCGAGTGTGTCATCTGTTGTCCCCTTACTACATCATCTAATTTGTACGCCTCAGTGTGGAGTAGGAATTGGTCTTTTTTTTCCAGGGCAGACACCTTTCAGGGTGGTCTACTAACTGCACATGGCCTTAAGCACTTGGGCCCAAATGCTGTAACAGACAAATGTAGTTCAGTGGTTCTTGACTGGAGGGTGATTTTATTGGCAATGTCTAACTCGCAGTGTTACTGGCATCTAGAGGGTAGAGGCTGGTGATACTGCTAACCATTTTATAATGCATAGGACAGCATCCTACGACAAAGAATTATCCAGCCCAAAATATAGCAGTGCTGAAGTTGAGAACCCTTGGGTCAGATAACACCAACCATATATATATATATATATTTCCTGGTTCAAGCAGGAACAGGAATGAATGAGATGGAAATCAATAACCAAGGTCTCAACAAGCCTGGGGATATCAGATTGAAAGAGAATTTAGTGTAAGAAAGAATAAAATTTGGGGTAACCTCAGTTCATCATGTACACAATTCAAAACATGAACAAATTAATGTAAAAACAAATAATCTAGATTGTTCCGATCTGATCACATCATTCCCCTACTTAAAACGCCTTCAGTAGTCCTTCATGCCTGAGATTAAATACTATCTCCTAAACAAGGCACTCTGAGCACTTTGTCAGCTGCCTCTGCATCTCTCTCTGGCTTCACCTCTCTCAGCCCCCTCACTGGATGGTCTCCCATGACCTCCTGACTTCCCTGGCCTCATCCTCCTTGACCTCTTGTCAGCAGTTGATAAAGCTTCCCCCTTCCTTGGCATCCAATCTACTGGCCTCTTCTGCTTCTCCTTTTACCATGTTGATTACTCCTTTCCTTTCTCTGCCTTTGTTTTCTCTTTCTTCTTAGTTGTGGGTGGACCTTAGGGAGTGGGGAATGACCACATTTTTTCTTGTCTAATACCAAATGCTTTCAGTATCCAGGAAAATAATGTGCATTAGTAAAGAGGCCAGGTGCTTGCATATTAACATGTAGAAATTATTTACCCCCACTAAGAGATATAGTCTTTACCATTTTTCTTGAAATTCACAACCCTCTCAGTCTAACTTTTCATTTTCCCCTTTTTGATAGAAATAGACTTATAGAAAAATATTTTCTACTCTAAGAAAACCAACACTGCAAGGGCAATAGCAACTACATTTGCATTTTAGAAAAACAGCTCTATTGAGATAATTTGCTATCATACTTCCTCCGATTTCAAGTGTACAGTTCAGCGGCTTTTTCTATATTCACAGAGATGTTCAGCCATCACCACAATTAACTTTAGAACATTTCAAACCCCTAAAAAGAAACCCCACACCCACAATCCATCAGTCCCCAACACCCCATTCCCTGCCCACCTCCAGCTCTTGGCAACCATTGGCCTGTTTTTTTTTTTCTCTATAGATTTAGTAACTGACTTTCAATTACAGCCTTAGGAGATGAGGGGAAGTGGTGAGTACTGTGGTGAGTTCGAGAATTCATCCAGGATCTCAAGGGGGCGGTCTCTGTTCAGCTCTAGCTGTTGTCATGTGGCAATGTGAGTTCATAGTTAGTCACATCTTATTTATTTATTTATTTTAAAATTGTAAAACACTTATAATCACATCTTTTGATTTTTAAAAATCATAGTGATATGATTTTTTAATTGCATGAAGTGCAATTTTGATTTTTAAAACGGAAGCCAGAAATCAATGCTTTAAGTATAATTTCCTGATTTTAAAATGTTGGTTCAGTATTTACACTTTTAAAAACACACAAATAAACATGCTTTTGAGCCAGATATGCCTCATTCCCATTAAGCTTGCAGTGTCTGCTCTACATGTCATGGCTCCACTTTGAAAAGGATGAGAGCCCATTTGACAAGGTGGATGGTTTCTACGCCTTTGTCACAACCTTTGGCTTGTCTCAACACTTGTCTTCCACTTTTAACCACAAGAACTGCAAGCCTACATCATAAATTTTAGCACTGCAAATTCAGTATCATCAAAGCAAGCTCATATTTTCCCATATAAATCTACTCCTCCATCTCTGTTCCTTCCTTTGACCCTCCAGTAAATCTGGTTTAAAAACTCAGCTCCATTTTCAAAATGTTTCCTTCTCTCATGCTTCTCACTTGCAATAAATTGAGAGGTCTTACTGATTTAACTGTAAAATCCTACCTATATCCATCCATTCATTTCTCCTACCTCACCCTTAGATCCATTCCTAACTCTCCATTCCTCCTAACTCAACCTTAGACCCACATTAGCTTTCACCTGGTGTGACTGCTTTAGTTGCCTGTTGTCTGTGCTGCTGTCACTTTCTCCCTACTAAAGCCATCCTCTGTTTTACTATCTGATTAACCTCCTCCAAGCACATACCTAAGCACACCACCCTCCCATTTGCAACCAGCAGGCTCAAAACCTTTCAGTGGCTCCCAAGTGCCTTCAGAGAATTCTAAATTCCTAACACTGGCATTCAAGGACTTTCTACCCTGTGCCCACCTGCCCTTCCAGACTTCTTCCCCCTGCTCCATTTCCCACATCTGTGTTCCTACTTAATCACGTATTTCCCATGTCCCTCCCTCACCTGGAACTCCCCTATGTTCACATGTCCCAAATCTACTCTGCCTTCAATGCTACTTCCTATGTGCCAATTTCTCTAATCTTCACAGAAATAATGTCTTCCTCCTGTAAACTTCTATAATACTTTATTTTACTGTCTCATATTACAATCATTTTCTACCTGTGGTATATTATTTGTGTGCTTTTCTTATCATCTTTAATACAGTCATGCTCTGCATAATGATGTTTCAGCAAATGACAGACTGCAAATATGACAGTGGCCCCATAACATTATCATGCAGCTGATAAATTCCTATCACCTAGTGATGTCACAGCAGTGGTAACATCATAGCACAATGCATACTCGCGTGCTTGTGGTGATGCAGGGTAAATAAACCTACTATAATGTCAGCTGTATAAAAGTATAGCACATACAATTATGTATAGTACATAATACTTGATCTCATTATAGTATATGTATTTACTATACTTTTTATCAATATTTTAGAGTCTATTCTACTTATAATAACCAGTTTAGTAAATACAAAAACCAGTTATGTAGTTACTACACTTTTATGTATTTACTATATTTTTTATCATATCTATATTGATGTATTTACTATATATACTTTTATGTAGTTTATGTATTTACTATACTTTCAATGTATTTACTATACTTTTATGTATTATCTATTTACTATACTTTTAATCATGATTTTAGAGTATATTCTACTTATTTTAAGAAGTTAACTGTAAAACAGCCTCAGGCAGATCCTTCAGGAGGTATTGCAGAAGAAGGCATTGTTATCGTAGGAGATGACAGCTTCACGCGTATTATTGCCCCTGAAGACTTTCCAGTGAGACAAGATGGGGGGTGGAAGACAGTGATATTGATGATATTGATCCTGTGTAGTCCTAGGCTAATGTGTGTGTCTGTGTCTTAATTTTTAACAAAAACGTTTAAAAAGGTAAAAAAAATCTAAAAAACAGAAATAAGCTTGTGGAATAAGGATATAAAGAACATGTTTTTGAACAGCTACGCAATGTTTGTATTTTCAGTTATGTTACTGCAAGATCAAAAAGTTAAAAAAATTAAAACATTTATAAAGTAAAAAAGTGATAGTAATCAAAGGTTAATTTATTACTGAAAAAAGAAAAATGTCTCTATCAATGAATGTAGCCTAAGGATATGGGGTTTGTGAAGTCTACTGTAGTGTACAGCAGTGTCCTAGGCCTTCATGTTCACTCATCAGTAGGTGCACTCACCAACGGACCCAGAGCAACTCCAGTCCTATAAGCTCCAGTCATAGTAAGTGCCCTACACAGGTGTACCATTTTTAATCCTTTTACCATTTTTATTGTACCTTTTCTGTTTAGATGTGTTTAGACACACAAATACTTACTATTGTGTTCCAATTGCCTATAGTATTCAGTACAGCAGCATGCTGAATGGGTCTGTAGACTAGGAGCAATGGGCTATACCATATAGCCTGGGTTTGTAGTAGGCTATACCATCTCAGTTTGTGTAAATACATTCCATGATGTTCACACAATGTCAAAATTGCTTAATGATGCATTTCTCAGAACCCATCTCCATTGTTAAGTGACGTATGACTGTATATTATAAAGAGGCCAAACCCACGACCGATGTATGTCAGCATGCCTGAGTTACTTAACACAAGGTCTGAGACACAGAGGATGCTTATAATACTGACTAAATGACTAATTAAAAAGTTATTTCCACTAAATTTTGAATCATATTGTATCATTGTTTTGGCAGCAGATTTACATCCTTAATTCTATCTTGCTTAGCTAAAATTAATAGGTTTACATTTTTCAAGTAAACTCTAGAAGTTAGTTGCTTAGATGCCTGCTAAGTGATGGGATCAAGGGAGGCTGAGCTCTAAAGTCTGTCAAGAAAAAGCTACATGTGAATAATTAGGAGTTGCTAGTTAAGCACTCAAACTTCTTTCTTTTTTCTTTTTTTTTTTTTTTGGTGATAAACCGTAGGAGTTTCTTAGGTCTAAAGGAAGACACAGGATGTCTTCAGAGATTGGAGCCACATTTGGGCCAGGAGCAACTATTTAAAGGACTCCACGTCGCTAAACCAATAAGAATAGTATAAAAAAGTACCCATGTATTTGGTTGTTTTCTGGACAGGTAAACCCAAGTCTTAAGTAAGGGCCATGAGTACAGATGACCACAGAAAAGTTTCCAAAGGAAACCCTGAGTGAGCAAGCTTGACTGTAGTCTACTATAGACTTTAAAAATATCCATTTGTATTTTTAGGAGGGCTTACAAACATTAATCCACCATAAAAGTAATAACGGTAAGGCCTTGAAAGTTAATGATAATGAAAGGCAATTTTTAAATTTTTTTTTGAGACAGGGTCTCCCTTGTTGCCCAGGCTGGAATGCAGTAGTATGACCATAGCTCACTGTAACCTTGAATTCCCATGCTCAAGCAATCCTCCCACCTCAGCCTACCGAGTAGCTGGGACCACAGGCACATGCTACCACGATTGGCTAACTTATTTTTATTTTTTTGTAGGGACAGAGTCTCACTATGTTGCCCAAGGTGGAAAGGCAATATTTTTTAAGGTACTATGTGCTAGGTATTATGTAAGCTTGAATCTTGTTGAGCTTCATATCTTAGTTACATCTTTTTTGATCCTTACAACAATCCTATGAAATGAGTAATATTAACATCCCTATTGACAGAATGAGGCTATGAGAAACTAAGTCACTCCAGTTCACATGGTTAGTTACTGACACAGCCAGGGTTAGAAACCAGGCCAACTGAGTCTTAACCACTACTCCAATTAGCTTTCTCTGGGCTTATCATGTCTCTCATATCAAATAACGTGTTATTCTGCCAGCCCACAAGGGCCTTGAGAGCTCAAAGGCCCATCTCTGGGAGGACACTGATGGAAGTGTGTCATGAGGATCTTATCACTCATCTGAGCTCTGCATGTCACTCAGGCTCCATACCCGGCTTCCTCTGTTCTGATGTACAGTGATAACCCAGGGCAAGAGGTTTCCAGAAAGACAGCATATATTCTGGCTCAGCAAGTTACTTAATCTCACTCAACTGGCCCAGCAGCTGGATTCATGCAAGTCAGGTGGCCTGGAACTGACCCTCTCTGGTTGTAGAATTAAAAATCTGGCAAGGATTGGAAAGATAGTTCACTTAATAGGGCCTCAAGTATAGGAAAGCAATTGAAGGGCGATTGCAGTGATAGGATCACTTGAGAGAGGGAGGTAGGGAAACTCTAAGTTACTATAAAGCTGTGACCTTATTTTACTAGAAAACTTAGTGGTCTCTTATGTCTTTTGACTTTCAAGCATTCCTGTGAGAGGGCTGGCATAAATGATTGTTAATGCTGTTGATGGGAAATTTAAAGTAGGAGGAATCTGCCTACTGGCTTTTAAGAAAAGGTGATTTCCTGCGAGATGACCTAATTGGTTAGGAAACAGATAAGTGAACCTACTCTATGTTCACTTTAAGAGGAAGTTCTAAAAATTGAGGTGCTCACTCCCTCTTCTCTCCTTTTTGATGACTGTGATAGACTTGCCAAAGCAGTATAACTTCATTGTCTGGAATTTGGTTAATTCCAATGCAAATACAAAAATCAAATACTTGAACAGAGCTTTAAAAATATTTTCATTTTTGAGGATTTTCATTGTTATGGGATTGAGCCTGTAGAAGTCTCTGTGTAAGCTACATAGAGCAAATCTAATCTATTCACACTGAAGTCAGGGCTCTATAAAAGACTGTGGGAACATTCATCCTCCACTCTCTCAGAGACTCTTTTAGGTAAGTCAAAGCATGTTCTCTTTCTGTGATTGCTAACCCATCTGTAAAATGTGAATAATAATTCTGGCCTCCAGGCAACCAGAGGTTCTTGGTGACCCTTAGATGAAGATACTTGATATGTATAAGTGACAGGAACAATGATGATCAAACACTGAAGATGAAATTCTAGGGAGGAAAGAAGTTTAATCATTATCTCCTGCATTTTTTATTCTGTTAACAATGAGGCAAGATAGTAAATCTTAGTTGCAAAGTGGTTAAAACACATGATTTGGATTCTGGAATATCTTTCATGACTATCTTTTGGATCCAATTCCTTACTCATTTGGTGTGGGAGTTGGTTATGAAGACGAATTTCTCACAGGGCAAGGAACTGTCTCTCTGCTCTGTATACATGGGGTGTAGCCCTCGTGCAATCAGACTGGAGGAGGATAACCAGGTTGCTATGTAGCCTTGATTTCCAAAAAGGTGATGGGCTTCTGGTACCAACCCGTGTCAGTATTTAGAAGAGGCCTGTTGGAAAGCTCTTAATGAGAAAGCTCCTTCTCTGAAAACATTTCAATTTATGACTCCTGTGCTAAGCATTTCTAGGAGATCAAACTGAATCTCTAGTGCATAACAGAAAAGCGTTTGCCCTGCAGCGAAAGGGTCAACTTTAAAAGAATGCTTTTCCATGTTAGAAAAAAAAAAGTCAAAAAAACAAAGCAATGACTCCCAAAATAGGAACAGAGGGGAAGGAAAAGTTCATGGCCTTAGCGGACTGGACATTCTGGATATTTGGTCCCTCCAGTCCCTGCAGATGAAAGCCCATTTATTTAGAGTAGAAAGAGGAAATTAAAAAAAATAAAGGAATAACAATACCTACAAATGTTTTCAGGATTGAAATAAATCCAGGGAAGAAGATGGTATGTTACCACTGGAACTGCATTCTTGTTCTTATCCCTTGTCCTCACGTCCTGAAGCACATTCCATGTAATGCATGATAGCCTGTGGCCAGCTGCTGGCTAGAAGGCAGGACCCTGCAGTTCTATTTCTGACTCCGTCTGGGCTTTTGATGAGACCAGGTGGGAGAAGGAGAGTAGTGTAACAAAGAACCTCAGAGTAGGCCTTGGTAATGAGCAGTTACCTAACTGCACTAAGCCTCAGTTTCCTCATCCATGACAAGAAGGGGTAAATGACCTCAAAAGTTCCTGCCTTATTAAAAAACTTTGAGTCTTTGGTATTTTGATGATATGAATGAGTTCCTCATTGAGAACCTCACTTGTTCCAGGAAGTTTGAGAATGCGCCACTCCATGCGCTGTCTTTGAATCGCTGTGCCCTACCCAGCACCCGTTTATGCTTGAAAAGAGCACAGGGAACAGGCATGGGTTCTTTTGCTGATAGCAGATTTCTCTCCAGACTAGAGATTTTCTTAGTCTACCCTACTTAGTAAGACTTTATGATGGGTAAACCTGTGCTGACCAGTGGCCAAGTCCCAGCAAACACAACTTCATAGTAACAAAGCTTCAAGACGGGAGTCTGAGTGCGAGACTAGGGATCAGAAGGATTCAATTCATTCATTCAATTCATCATCCATTCAATTCAGCTTCTCATGTTTAAAACTAGGCCCCTGGCACTTGCTGAGCATGGTTCTTTATTGGATCATCCATTTGAACTGGGGAAGGGACTGAGAATCTTGGTAACCTCTCTTGGCAGGTCATCAGTTCTTGTTCCATACAATGCAGAATTTCAGCAACAAAAGGTGAAGAGGATGAGTAAGTTATTAAAGCAGGGAAACTGCCTATAATAGGCTATTTTTAGAATAAAGATTCAAGATGACCTACAAGCTCTGTGAGACCACAGGACAAAGGTGTCAAAGAAAAGAGACTGGGATAGGCTCAGACATTTATCTTCCAGCAAAATTAATTTCCTTGGGGGCTTGTGGTTCACTAACTGAATCTGTGAACCAGCTGTATTTAGGGTGCATTCTACTTCCTTGGGTCTCTAAAATTGACAATGGTCTATAGGTCAGGTTCCAACGGAAGTGATATTTCTGACCTAGCTCTATAAATAGAGCACTGGAAAAAACCCATCAGCTGCAATGGCTCAGGGACCACACGCTATCTATTAAGTAAGCAACCGCAGTATTTGTGCTACCATTTTAGATAAGAAAAAATATATCTTTTGTTATTTATAATCTTCTGAGCTTTGAGATTCTCAAAATACTTTAAAGCTATTAGTTGTCTTTCAGATTTATAAATACAGGATCTGAGGCATAAAACTATGTAATAACTGCTTCAACTAATATCATCTACCCACCGAGGAAGGCATTTGGCTGGTAAAGAATGGGCTGCTTCACTTTAGTAAAGCAGAACATTTCATTCCTGATGTCTCTTGGCTGGAGGTGAAAGGCGTGAATGCAGTCCAGAGGCTTTACTTGCACAACATACCTAGGCTGATCCAAGTCTCAGCAAAACTCGTTACTGAGAAAGGTAAGAAATGTGAAGCAGAAGACAGGAAGAAGTGAGGCAATCAGAACCTCTGGAATGCAAGAGTTAGGGATGGATCCTCCATAGCACAAGGTAGGGCAAAAGCGGGGGTGAGCCATCCACTAGGCTAGAGACTGGTATGCACCAGCACAAATCACTCAACAACTCCACTGGCTCATGGATAGGGAGAAAATACCTTCAGTTTCCCAGCGTCTTAACAAAATACTTTAAGTTCTTATCCAACCAGGACATTTTTGAATATGAAATGGGGACATTTTAATAGTTATACTGGGATAAAACTGAGCTTGCCCTGATAAACTGAGCTTGCCCTGAGAAAACCAAGACATACGTTATCCTACAGAGATACTATGTAGGAACTGTCCAGAATCACAGTGAGCACGCTCACTTTATACGAAAAGCTTCAGTCTGGAAGTAGGGGATGCTGTACTAGGCTTCTCTGCTGTGTCTGCAGTGTCAATCATCAAGGTCTCAAAGATGGCAAGGAAAACAATAGTAGGCATAAGAAGAACAGAACTAGATTGTCTGAATAAAAAGAAGCAATCTCCTCCCATCAGTAGGCCAATTCTCCAGGAGGCCAAGCCCCTGAACCTTTTCTCCAATACAGCTTTCCTCTTGCTACCTTCTACTTAAGGAAAGAAAAAAAAAATCCTGAATGGTGACTTGTAGTTATATCTCTTGACCTTTGTGAATAAGTTTTTAATTAAAAATAAATGCACACATTACAGAAAACACATATTACCCTTAAGTAAATACTAGCAAAATAAAACAAAGAAAACAAAAACCTAACCATTTAAAGAAATCTGTGGCACTTTCTCTTTAAATTTAGCTTCATTCAAGACAAGCCAGAAAGATGCTTGCATAAAATATGGGTTTTTTCCCCTACAATGTGTTCTATCTGCTCACCATGAAATCCTCAGACCACACCTTTCAGCTGTCCTGGTATGAGCTTTGCTTTCCTGCTCCCATTGTAGAGTCAGAGGCAGCAAGAGGATAACAGAGTTGAATTCTAATAAGTCTTGTGTATTATACGTGGTCACCATCTCATTTTTTGACCACTTGATATTTGTTTCAGGTGGCACTGGCTGAGGCAGAATGAATACAGCTGCTGATTCTGATCTCACACTGGGTATATCCCTGAATGCTGGAAAAAACATCACCCTTAGAAGTGTGCGTTCAGCCAGCTGCCTTTGGAGAGAGCTGGGAAGGGTGCAAAGTGGCATGTCCTTTACCAGTCACTCTTTCTGGGTAAGATTCAAACTATAGTGAAGTAACATTTGGTTGCTTTACATATCCAACGAAGTACTCTGGGACAAGGAGAAAGCCAGGTGGCCACCCACTTGACTAAACAGCAAGGGGACACACTAGCAGTCATGTGGTTTGCCTTCAGGAAATCAGCTCACAAGGCAAACCCAGGACTGGGAGAGGGTCCTTTGCCCATGCATTAGCTTGTGAAGAATCAGGACTGGGTAAGCCTGCTGTTGCTTCAGGCCCACTTTGGATCACTGGCTCTTTGCAAGCAGTAAGAACAGAAGAGAAAAGAAATATGATTTGTTTATTAGGAAATATGTTCTTGAAGAAAAATTTTTCTGGGAGAACATCAATGGCTTTAAAAACCATTAATGCAAAAAGACATTTCAACTAAAATGCCATGTCTAATCCTGGACTGCATCTTGGAAAAAACTGCCATAGAGTACATTATTGGGACACCTAGCAAAGTTTGAATATTGCCAGTATATTAGATAATAGTATTGTATCAATACTAATTTCCTGGGTGAGATCATTGTACTGTGGTTATGTAAGAGAAGTTCTTGTTCTTAAGAAATAAATGCTGAAGTATTTGGGGATGAAAGGATATGATATCTGTAACTTGCCCTCAGATGGTTTAGCAAACATAATTATAATAAGTTAACAATATTATAAAATAAATTGGTAACTAACATACAAGAGATAAAAACAAATGAGGCAAAAGGTTAAAAATCAGGTAAAGGGCCGGGCATGGGGGCTCACGCCTGTAATCCCAGCACTTTGGGAGGCCAAGGCGGGTGGATCATGAGGTCAGGAGATTGAGGCCATCCTGGCTAACACAGTGAAACCCTGTCTCTACCAAAACTACAAAAAATTAGCCAGGCATTGTGGCGGGCGCCTGTAGTCCCAGCTACTCGGGAGGCTGAGGCAGGAGAATGGTGTGAACCCGGGAGGCGGAGTTTGCAGCAAGCCAAGATTGCACCACTGCACTCCAGCCTGGGCGACAGAGCAAGACTCCATCTCAAAACAAACAAACAAACAAACAAACAAACAAACAAAATCAGGTAAAGGGTATATGGGGAGTTCAATATACTTTTCTTGGAACTTTTCTGTAGGTTTGAACTCTCCTTCCCCCCAAAAATATTATTGGGAAAATGTAGGTTGGCCTTCCCTGAGAGATTACTTGGTCATTGATATAAAATCAAGACATGGGATTGGATCTCTGGAGAAATTACTAGGGCATTCATATGTTTCTAAACATCAGAATCATCTGTTAACTTTTTAAAATGCAGAATCTAGGCCCCATCCCAAACCTGATGAATCAGAATCTCTGGAGGTGATGCCCAAGAGTCCATATTTTCAAAAACCTCTCTCAGATGATCCTAATATATGCTAACATTTGAAAAAAATCATGTATTAGGCATTTGCTGTTTTGCCTGCAATTACAGACTCCTCAGATCCCGCAGACAGTCCACGTACCATCATGCATGCATTTGTATTAGAAAATCTCCACCTAGTATCTTGTGATGTGGCTCTGGGTCCTTTTAATCTCAGAAGACATCATTCTGGAGAATGCCCTTTAGCCAGTTTTTAAGACTGACTTAATCCCCCACCCTGCTTCCCAAGAGGAATAGAGAGAAGAGATGTAAATACCCTTTAGAACTGCCATAATTCATCTGCTTGGAGCTGTTGTCTGAGGACACACCCAAAATACTAATTCAGAGAGGCTTGGTAGGAGGGGCAGCTGATAGCCTAGGCATGAAACAGGCCAGGGCTGGTTACCTGGCCCAGGTCCTCACTCAGAAACCCTCGTTAAGGCACCGCCTCAGTCATGCTCCTTGACCTGCATTGCTTCAAGACACCAAACAAGGGTCAGCTTTCAGAGTTCACACTCTCCTGTGTTTCCTCAGTGACAGCAGGAACAGAGTGCAAGTAGGGGAGCAAAAAGAATCAAGTGAGACAAGACAGAAATGCTGAGGTGCTTTGAAAACTCCGGAGTGCCTAAGTGCATCTGATGAATTTGACTTAAAGTGCTTCGTTTGATCCCACAACATGGATACAATACTTATTCCCATTTCAGAGGCAGAGAAGTGACTTGACCACCAAAATTCACCTGGTCAGAGGGAAAGCTGGGCCCCGGCCCAGGCCTTCTCCAGCTTTAGCTGTCCCAGCCGCCTGCCACCTGGCACTGGAGAGCATGTCATGGTGGAGAATGCTTTCAATTATCACCTTGCCCAGAGTGTGAGGATTTATGGTTATGCTTTCCTCCCTCCCCATCTCCATCAGCCTCTTTGGGAAGCAGAGGATCCTGATAGGAATCAGCATATGTTCCTGCGTGGGAGGGAATGGAATGCTGGCCTCACATAAGTTTGTTGCCCTCAAGGCTCTGAGAAGGGGGTGGGGGAAGAAGTAAAATGTTGACATTTGGTGGAGGCAATCCCAGTGTCCTTTGCTCCCAGAGTTTTAGACAAGAACCCGAAGGTTTTTGTTTCCCACACTGGTAAATTCACTCTGGCTGCCGAGTTCCTTCAATGCAGCATGCTTCCTTGGCCATCTGGACCCGGCTTTCTGAGGCAAGGCTGAGGGAAACTGCTGCACTTCTCCTTTTGGAGGCCTGCACACACACACGAGGGGTGTCCCCATGGCCACCATGCCAACACAAGGCTCACCACAAACTGGGGCCACAGGAGGGAGGAAAACTCCATTTGTGGCAGGAATTCACAGCTCACAAGTTTCAGGGTCCAAACAGTGTGCAGTTTACCAGGGTATGGGGCTTAGGCAATGGAGATGACCTTGCTTTAACTTCCTCAAGTATCTCTTCACAAGCATGTCCCAATTCCCGGGGAGTGGAGGGTAGGGCAGTCAAGTACTTTCAGGCAGCCGCCTCATGGCAGGAGAGGGAGCTCATGAACAAAATGTGCTGAGGCTAGCAGGGTTATTTTAATTGGGGGAACTGGTTTTGGTGGCAGTAGCCAGTCAGTTCACATCTGCAAAATATGAATTCTTAAGCAAACCAATTTCCTTCTTCCTCGAAGGCCAATGCTCATCCAGAAATGAGACAGAACTATGGGTTTACTGCAAATGACCAGCATCAGCAAAGCGGCCAAGACTACCAACTTTGGGTAATGTGTCCCACATCTCAGATGTCAGCTGATATAAAACATTACAGTAAAGAATTATGAGGTAACATTTTGGGATAATTATTGTTTTCCAGGCTAAACACCTTACATACATTATCTCTGTGAGGGAGGTACCATTATCATACCAATTTTCTAGTGAAGGAAGCTGAGCTACAAAGAAAGTGATTTGCCCAAGGCCACCTGGCAAGTGGCAGAGTCAGGATTTAAACCCCAGAGTCTGATTCATTATTTTTCTTTTCATTGTTTCTTTTGGCCATTTAGATATTATAAGAATGGCCATTAATCTCCCTTTCTAGGAGAGAAAGGAAACCACCCCCCTACCCCGCCCCAATTTTCTGGACATCCCATTCATTTTCTTTTCCTCATTAAATTATAATATTCAGTTTCTTATTCAGAGTCATCTGGGCCTTTCTAGAAAAGCATATTTTAATAATGTTCTCTCCCTATTGTTGGGAAACTCTTAGTCATATGATAGGTTTCTAGAAATTGATACCAAAAGAAAAATAAATCTCCAGGCTTTCTCCAGCTGAAAATATGTAAGGTGATCCCAGTTGCCAAAATCATGACTGGCTTTCCTTCTATGACTATAATCTCCACATCTGGTTCACCTTCTTTGCCAGAAGTACATAATCATATATCTTTTTGTATCTTAGGATGTTTCTCTATTTTATGACATTTCTAAACAGAATTGCTGTGTTAATCATCATCATAATCTGATAATTACATTATTTATTTTATCAGTGTTCACTCTGCAATGAAAAAATGAAGCAGCAGAAGGTGAATGTGAAAGAATAAGAAAAGCCCTGCAGAAAACCCGTTAGCCCATGTTTTCATCTGTGATGTGGATGTGGGATGGGAAGAGGGACAATGACATAGTACCGACCAGGTTCCAGAAACTATTCCAAGTGCTTTACATGATAAAAATCTCTTAATTGTCTCAATGACCATACGAAGTATATCTCTAGTGTTGCCCCTATTTAATACATGACAAAACCTTACTGATATCTGTATAGCTAGTAAGTAGGAGAGACAGGATTCAATCTGTCAGCCCAACTCTGGCGGTGCCCGTGTCCCCGCTCTGTGATCCTGACAGGCAGCCACAGCCAGGAGTCCTTGTTTTAGATATTCCCCATGTCTGCTGCTGAACTAGACTCTAACGGTGGATTCTTGGTACATCCTTACCCAAGGATAACCCATAAGTTTTCATGACATTACCACGGACTCGTCTTGCTTGTGAAACCAAGTAATAGTACAAACAGAAGAATCATGTGTTAAGAATTTTTTGAATTCAGTGATTCTGTCATCATTATTCTTAAAGAAAGTGATGTGCCCAAGGTCACACACTTAGTCACTGGTCAGTCCTGGGGCAAACACCCCTTGATGTCCAGCCCTTGAGTCAGGATGATTGCCTCATCTAGAAGGCACCATGGGCACTCTGCCTGAATCCAGGAACCTCTGGAGTTGTATATGGCTCTGTCCAAGACAAAGGAATCCGCTGTACCAGATCCACAGAAGCCCTGGCTCTAAATTAGAAACAGCACAACAACAACATTGCAGCAACAACAAAATAGTAATAAAATAAAAGGTGGGAAGACCTCGAGAGCATAAAAATTTCCTTAAACTGATCATCAAGGAAAGGAAAGGGAGGGTTCCTTCTTTAAAGAGGCAAGTGCCCAGCAGGAACCTAAAACTCATTACTATTCTGTTTTTCTTTTTTCATGACTAAAAAGTTTTTCTATCCTCCCCCTTCCTATCCCTATCAAAAGACTACCCCCTCCGCAAGACAATCACAAACTTTAAAAGTAGCAAGCCCTCACTTCAAACAAAATGTAAAAATAAAAATTCAAAAACCCATAGTGTTTGCAAAACAGCTTTGTATGGAGGAAGGGCAAATCTTATCTTAAGAGAGGCTAATTTCATAGGAATCGGGCAAAGAGAGGAGAGGTAGAAAGGGTGGGAGCACAGAAGAAGGGGAGGCGGGAGAGGAGGGGATAAAGGAGGAAGAATCGCTGGCTTTAAAAAGCAACATTGTCCAGAGAGGTGAAAGGGAACAGATGGCCGTGGAGAATGTGGCCCTGAAAGCCTGAAGAAAGGGGCGATGCCGACAGATCTTGCTGTTTCCCATTGATGCCTGAATGTTCTGGTGTGGGGAGCCGAGGCCAGTGCAGGGGACGGACCTCTGTTCCCAGCAGCTCACTGGGGCACTGGCGCTGAGGCTCACTGAGAAAAAGAGCAGGCGGGGGTGAGGGGGGCGGGAGGCAGCTGTGGCTGCAGAGGGAAAGGACAGTGGGCAGCATCAGAGACGTGCGGCTTCCACAGCCTTCTCTTTTGGCCCAGCCCAGGGAGGTCAGCCCAGTGCTGGTCTTTGCCCTGGCAGAGGTGAAGTAAAGGACAGAAGCCAGGGCCCAAAGCCTCAGCATCCTTCCCCTCAAAACCCACTGTGGGAGGCCTGTCTGGGATAAAGTAGATACCTTGGGAGAGGGAAATGAAGAAAATATTCCAAATGCTTTCAGAGGATTGAGACATTCAAATTACAATAAACAAGAAATCTGGGTCTCTGAAAAAGGTCAGAGAATCCTGCCAAGGAAATCTTGTATTATTTCATGGAGTCTCAAGGCAGAGAAGTGATTTGTTGAGAAAAACAAAAATGAGTTGGTGGCAGACCCAGGAAGGAATCCAAGAGTCAGTTTCAGAGGACTGAGTCAGCCCCCAAAGAGGTACAGGATTCAAGGTGGGCCTCCCTGGTCATTGCTTGTAGCTGTGCCACACTGGAGGATTGTTACTGGAGACTCACAAGTCAGTACAGGGCAGCACTAATACAGGAACCTCTGGCCAGCTGGCGAGCCCGTCCTTCCGGGAGGGAAAAGCCCAGCAGCCCCTGCAGATGGAGGCCTGAGAACTTGGGAAGGCGGGGAAGGGTTTGCGGAAGCAGAGATTACAAAGAGGCTCATAAACTTTAGGGGACAAAGATGCAATCACTGTAATTTCCTTAACTTAACTTTGATCAGAAAAATTATCGTTCCAAATGACATCTTCACCTCTCCCTACACGTGCAGAAGACGTTGTTAAAATTCAGCCCTGCTCCTGCTGACTAAAGAGGGAGCCACCTTCTGCCTGGCTCACTGTTCAGTCAGCCCACAGAGACTGGACAAGTTGAAAACAAAATTCCCCCAGTTCTTCTCTTCCTTTCTCTTCTTCCCTGGCCCTAAAAATGAGAGAGACCTGAATCTGGGGCAGATGGTCTTTCAAACAGTGGGGCAGGAGTTTGCAGAAACAGACCCCTCATCAGAACAATCTTTTGGAAACATTCCCACACATTTCAGGCCCCCATAAACATCACCCTCTGTGAGAGTAAAGGAAGTTAAAAGGGGGCCCTAAATATATTTAGTGACCTGGCAAGTTCACCTTTACCTGGGGCTAGGCCTCCATTGCCATGTCAAAGAGCCACCAAGCCCCACGTTTTGCACTGTAGATGCATCTGAGTCACTGAGAAAATTCCCATGGAGCGGCTCAGTAAAAAAAGATCAACCATGATAAAGACCTTGCCTTTTATTTCCCTGCTTCATCCAAATTGCTCCCCAGGCGCTTTAGATTTAGAAGCTCTACTAATCAACCTTATAAACAGCAGCCCAGCCACTGCATAGAAATTACTTTGTATAGCTCCTAAGCGAAATTACCCCAGGGGATAGAAGATGCCCAAGGCTTTAACAATCACAACATAACACAGCCTCAGTATGAGAATAGAAGACAAGCACACTTTGACATCCCAATTGAAACTCCGGGCTGAATCCGACATAGAAGAATGTAATTACCTTTCCTAGTTTGACGATGCACTGAAGAAACTGGAGAAGTGGAATACCTATTAGGTTCCCACTAATCCTCCTCCTAAATTCAAAGCAGGGCTAGTCCCTGGAATTCATTTCTGAGTATCCTTACTCTCCACTATTGTTAAATAGCTCAATTGATAAGTGCTTCCAGCTAATAATGCTTTCCACGGAGCTCACCCCCTCCTCTTTCCCAGCAGCTCAAAGCACTTTACAAATATCACCTCATTATTCTTTATAACACTCAAGTGAGCCTGATAGGTGGAAAGGTTCATTATCTTCTCCTTCCCAATAGGGGAAATAGACAAAGGAAGGAGAAGTGACTCGCTGAAGCCAGCAAAGCAGAGGCAGAACTGGAACTAAAACTCAGCCATTCTCCTGACTCCGAACGCACACATGTCCTATGTCAGCTTGTAAAGCTGTTCTGCTAACAGGGCAGGATTTTCTCAGCGTGGGCTGTGTTGTAATCAACAGGTCCGCAGAACTGGGGCACCAGGCTGGAGGGGAAAGGGCATGAGTCGAAATGGGGAGTCCCCACTCAAACAGCCTTCACTAGTATGGACCAGTTTCTTTACCTCTGAATCTCAGTGTCCTCCTTGGAAAAGGAGGTGTGTAAATTATAGGATCTTTCAGGTTCCTCCCAGCTCTTAGGTAATTGGTGAAGTGAGAGTTTCAAAAGAGGGTTCTATTTTTCACTAGCCCCTTGTGATCACCTGGGCCTCATTCCTCTTGTAGGCCTGAAATAGCATCTTTGTTTATAGAGTGCTCTATGTCATCCACTGTTCACCCAGTGGGGATCAAATCATTCAGTTCAAAGTGGCAAATGGGAGAGAGAGTCCTATAGGGCATCAAGGCCAAGCACTAAAGAGATATGGAGACAGGCAGGGAGCAGGAAGACAGAAGACTGGAAGGGACATAAAAGGAAGAATTGGCGAACAACATCTTGAGCTGTGCCTTGGTCCTCACCAGGGCACTCTCTATATTCCAAGGAACCTATGACAAGCCTTCCAAAGCATAAGAAGGTTCCAAAGAAACAGGGTTTGCTTGGGTTTTTCTAAATACAGGATTTACTTGCCAACCCCAAAACCCAAGTGAACAATGCCCCAATGTACCCTGTAGTGGTGGTTTTCCATTTAAATAGAATTTGATTTTAATGAAATAACATTGATGTACCTTCCTCAAGTTAATTAAAACCAGATTATACAGGTGGTGCCATAGTTTATAATTTGTATTGCTTGAGCCAGATAAACCTGAGCCTTTAGAAAACCTGTAGTATTTCATCTCTCTGATTTTCTACTTTCTCTTCCTAAATGATGCTTTGCTACTCATTTGCCATAAAGTGAGTTGGAGAGAGAGGACATTTGGTAAAACCAACATTTATTTGTAGGGGAAGCAGCCCCCGCAACCAGAATAATGACCTTGGAAATGGTTTTGTGTGATGGGGCGATTGCAGTGACGGGATATAAAGGACTGACTGTGCAGCCGCCAGAAAGAAACACATTTTTGTAATATCTGAGTTGTTTCTATTGGCCTGGTCTGCCTTGCATTCACCATGGGAACTGAGTCAACAAGTTTGCTTGCTTTTCTTTCATACAGAGCATTTCTTTTTCCACATACAGGGTAAAAGGAATAAAGAATAGATATCCCCTGAAAGTCAAAGGCTTCATGATAAAAAAAAATGGGTATAATGTTATTATTTATTTCCAAGTCCAGTTGTAAAGGCAACTGGTTGTAAGCTCTATTCCATCTGCTCTCTCTGAGGACCTCAGCCTGCCCTTGTGGAACCTTCTTTCTGGGAAGTTAAAGAATTTCCAGGATTAGCTCAAGTCCTGAGGCTGCCAACTGTGACAATCTACAAAGGTCTCTTAGGTAATAATTCAGATCCCATTTCTGCTCAAGGCCAAGATGGTCCCCAGTGAGTTGGAAATATTCTTGTTTCCTGGACCTAGACCATAATGTGAGTTGACCTTCCAACATCTTGGAAGGGCAAGCTCAGCATCTCCGAATACTAAAGACTCAACAACTGATATATATGTGACAACACAAATGAAACTGAATTTAAAAAGCAGGGGTTAAGGGTCATCAGAAACAACGTGAAAAAGAAATGCTACATGAAAAGAAAGAAGAAAGGAAAGAGAGAGAAAGACAAGAAAGAGAGAAAAAGAAAGAAAGAGAGAGAAAGAGAGAGAGAGAAAGGAAGGAAGGAAGGGAAAGAAAGAAAGAAAAGAAAAAAAAGAAAGAAAGTCTCGTAAATTTAATAATTTATCTCCCACCTAATTCTGGAGGAAAGTATCTTGTGAACATATCCTAAACTGAACTTTTGAATTCTCCAAAAGAAAGCCAAGTTTCCAATGCTGATTAGATAAAATGCCAAATTCCTTTCACCATTGCAATCCCAAGTTAGGGAAGAATGAATCAATACTCTCAGCTTGTCAGGTGTCTTGGAGACAAGTATGTCTTTAGATCCTACCAGGGATTGCATTAGTGTAACGGGGTGTAGAGGACACCCTAATCCTTCCTCTGACACTCTTTCTCTATATATCTCAGTAGTGCAGACATCTGAGTAGTTGGTGAAACACTAAAGTAAGCTTCTAACCCAGATCTATGACTAACTCATTCTGTGACCTCCTTAAGCCTCAGTTTCCCCAACTGAAAAATGAAGTATGACCACAGGGCCTCTAATATCCCTTCCAACTCTTAAATATCCTACTATTGTGTCTCTGCATAGATTTGCTCAGCACTTTTCCCAGCCACAGTATATTCTCTACCTTTTAGTTTCATTCAATGCTGGTCTGTCTCCAAGGGTCCCAGAGAGTCAGTGTCTGAGGAGTCGCAGGCTATAAATTCAAGCTTTACTGACTAATAGGAATATTTACTTCTCTCACTCCTGCAGTGTAAACTCAATGTCAGAACACTAGTGTTCTAGGTGACCTCACTCAGAAAAATCCAATGGCATATGCCAATAGATACAATCCTAAATGGGTAAGGATGAAGACCCCAAATGTGAAGATTTAGCAAGTAAACCAAAATGATAACAGGCTAAACTCACAGTATGAACATCTAGGAATAAATGAATAGCTTTTAAAATAAATGACCAGAACTTCAAGGTGTAGATTTTTCCACTACTCAAGCTTTGCAATCTAGTTATGACCTAGCTCAGCAACTATATCCACAACAATGGATTTCCACAATGTTAGTTGAGGAAATTTTAGGAACAGTCAGCAACTCCAAAAAACTTTTCATTCAAGGATTCCAAAATGTTATGTAAGTATTATTTCTTATGATCCCAAACAGATGTGGAGATGAGGCTCTTCGTCTGAGAAATAAGGAACATTTTACAGACTTGTCTCAGATTATAGAGTAAGCCAGGAGTTGAACAGAGACCTAACAAGCCATTCTCAGAATTATTCAGTTCCTAATCTGTTACATATTTGCAGAATACCTGGGTTTAAAATAGTAGAGAGTAGTTTAGAAGATTCATTGAGAAACAAGAGGCCCAACTTGGTTTTGATTACCAGATTTCCCTAGCAATCAGTGATCCATTTGTTTGCTACCTTTATTTGGAAGTCTTTTGGAAGCCTGACTGAGATGGATCAAATCTACATCTGACAAAATGATTAATATAAATACTCATGGGTACTTAAAAAATAATTTTCTACTTTTCTATATTACCTATTAGTCAATTCAGAATACAGCCTCATTACAACAGACCAACATTTAGAACACGTTGGTAGATCTGATATATTAAACAACAAAGCAAATCACAAAGTAGTATGCACACTATGGTCTAATTTTGAAAAAAAGTTAACATAAGTATATACACAGAAAAGTGGCTAGAAGGACAAACACGGACATATTATCTTAATGTAGTAGGATTATAATTTTTATGTTTCTTCTTGGGAGCTATCTATATTTTCTATTGGTTAATAAAACAACATGAATAAACTTCATAAACATAATATTGAGTAAAAGAAAACAGTACCAAAGAGAACCTGCTATATGACTCCATTTATATAAAGTTCAAAAACAGACAAAACTAATCCATGGTTGTAGAAGTCCAGATAGTAGTTAGTTACCTTTGGGATGAGGGTGGAGGGGTGGGATGGGGTCATGACAGGAAGGGGGAGCTTCCATGGGTGCTATTAATGTTATGTTTCTTAATTTGGGTGCTGGTTACATGTGTGCTCAGTGAGAAAGTTCATGGAGCTATACACTACGATGTACACACTTTTTTGTTTACATATTATACTTCATTTAAAAAGTTACTTAAAAAAACAAAACAACTGAATCCAGAGGCTTCCTCACACCTATTCTCAGGAAGTCTAGAGGAAGGACTCTTTTTGGGGGCGGGGAGAGCCATATTTCCATAGCTCCATTTCTGAATTCTGAAATATGGCTCCATAAAAATGGGAAGAGAAATACAAATTTACATCATTGAAGGCTCCTGACTTGTGAATAACAACATCGTTTGCCATCTCCCTTGACAACATGGTATTAATGGCGACTCTGAAAATCCAAGTTTTCATTCAACTCAGACTCACTATAAGGGTTGATCAATCAGCCTGGACCAGATGTAGCCACGCTGGGAGATACACTTCCCACATCAGGGCTCCATTCATGAAAACAAGCAAAAAGTGGCTGAGGCTGCTAGAAAGGAAGCTCTGTGAGGGCAGGGACTTTGTATCCTCACCGCCTGATGTAAGACCTGGCATAGAATTGGGGTTCAATAAGTATTTCTGAAGTGAGTGAATATATACATTCACTTTCAAAAAGAAGTGTGTGTGTTCGGCTCATGTAGTAATTATGAGGGACAGTAAAGGAGAGAGAAAAGGATGAAATAGAATGACAGATACTTGATTGGTGATATATACTTGATTGGTTATATATGTCTCTGACTGTCCCTTCAGTGTTCCTCAACTAAGTCGGGCTAACTAAGGCATGGGGAGATTTATGTTGCTGTAGATGTTTAGGAAAACCAACTAGAAGAACAACACTGTCCAGGCTGAGCGTGGTGGCTCAGGCCTATAATCCCAGCACTTTGGGAGGCCAAGGTGGGTAGATCACTTGAGGTCAGGAGTTCGAGACCAACCTGGCCAACACAGCGAAAGAAACCCTGTCTTTAGTAAAAATACAAAAATTAGCTGGGCATGATGGTGCACGCCTGCAAGCTCAGCTACTTGGGAGGCTGAAGTGGGAGAATTGCTTGAACCAGGGAGGCAGAGGTTGCAGTGAGCTGAGATTGTGCCACTGCACTCCAGCCTGGGTGACAGAGAGAGGCTGCCTCAATTAAAAAAAAAAAAAATATATATATATATATATATATACACAATGCAAGTCACATATGTAAGTTAAAATTTTCCAGTAGGCACATGAAAAAAATAGAAATCGGTAAAATAAATGTCAAATATATTTAGTTAGCACAATATATCCAAAACATTATCATTTCAATGTGTAATCAATATGAAAATTAAGACATTTTATGTTTTTTTCCCTCATACTGTCCTTGAAATCCAGTGCATATTTTACACTTATGGCACCTTTCATGTGCTCAGTAGCTATATGTGGGTGGTGGCTATGTAGCAACAGTGCAGGTCTAGGAGGACAGCTATTTGGTGGTTGTAGTGGTAGTGTGTGTGTGTGTGTGTAAGAGAAAGTGTGTGTGTAAGAGAGTGTGAGACCAACTAACTTGATGGTATGTAACACTGGTTCCATCTCTTCTTTGAGTCAGCTGCATCCCAGTCCTTAGTTTCTATAGACATGCCAGTATCCTTGTGATAATTTTACTTTCTGCTTCAGCTACTTTGAGTATGGTTTCTGTCACATGCAATAAAAAGAGACAGATGTACAGAAAACATGCCTGTGAGTTTATCCTGCTTTAGAGGCACAATGTCTGTCAAACAGTAAACACTAAATTAGCATTGTTGAATTTATAAATCAAGAAATACAGTTATTAACAAAAATGTGCCATCATCTTATTCTGAAGGTTTTTATGCCACTTGCTGTTGGTTGTGCAATCGATTTGTACATCCCTTTTGAGAACAAATGAACCAAAGTCTAGTTCCTACTTTAAGTATTCCAGGTCCATTTTAGCTGTAAATTCTGAATCAAACAGGAGTTTAATAAGATGCAGGCGCTACAAGTTACCTGGATACTATCCATCTGAGACTGCTGCAATGTAAAAGAAATTAAAATAACAGCCTTTCTATCAGCCAACATACCTCCTGCTTCATCTCAGGGTTTGTCTTTCTGCCAACACACATTTATTTCTGTGTGTCTTCAGTTAAACATGGAACTGGAATTTGAGAGGAAATGGGTCAGTAGTTTAACTTTGCTGAGCGAAAAGCAACAGCCATCCCTGATACAAAAACCCAAATCACTTGGTGATTTAAATACATAAATAAGTTTGGTATTTCAGTATTGTTGTTCATTCCACTCTATTAGGTCCAGACTCATAAAGGAGAGGTGATACCAATGAATGTGCAGTTTCATTTCAATTCCAATTTTTCTATGTCACAAACCAGTCTTCGGGCACCCTAAATTTCATCTGTTTCTGGGATAGCTTTGCAGGTGGTATACCATCAAGTTGGAAAGGAAGGACTAAATGAGAGGCAGAAACAATCACCTTCCCTCTGCTTGATGGGAAACCCCTCCTGGGACTGGGGAGAGATACTGAATGCCATTAGGAGGAGTTCTTGCTTGGCTTTCAGAACCTCCAGTGCTAAAAGGCACGTGCAGTCCAGTGGGATTAGAGGAGAGAGGGAGGGCCACTCAGGTACTAGGCAGTATCAGGGCAGAGACAGTCAGAAAGAACCGGAGAACGAACTCTATCATCCCCTGCTGCTAAAATTCTTGGATGAGCCCTGCATGTGCTAAATGTGGGAGGGCATTTGCAGAATTTGTTGTAACTCCTGCTATCCAGAGAGGTGTAAGATATTCAGCGGGTGCCTTACAGCAAAGAGAGGACTGGGGAAAGGTATGTTATTGCTACATCTGTATCAGTCATTGGCTTGTAAATGCCTTTATATTCTGCACAGATCATTCAACATTTGAGTTGGAAACTTAACCCAATTGTCTATGGAGCTGTTTCTGATTTGCCCTGGTTGAAATGGGTAAGCAGGTTATATCTGAATTTTCTGATCATCCTAATTATGACTAGGAGAGACACATAGCAGATGGAACCCCCAGCACAAAAGCTGGACTCCTGGGTTCTGCCAATAGCTTGTATGTGGCCTGCTTTTATCTCAAAGTGCCCATTTGTAAAAAAGGGGACAACAATAACCTCCAAAGGATACTGCCCTAAATGTTGATGAGATCACATTTGAGAACGCACAGACTTTGGAAAGGAGACGGGAAATAGAGCAATGAAGTGATTAAGGGACCATCTTAAGTGACCACAAGTGGCTAAGAGCACAGACTCGGGAGCCAATCTCTGGGCTGTCACTTATTACCTTTGCCTTTGAACAAACAACCTCTCAGTGCCTGAGTTTTTCATCTGCAAATCAGAGATGTAACAGTGTCTACTTCCTGGGTACCAATAAATGGGTTCGTATATGTTAAATGCCTAGAGTAGTATCTGACAACATATAAAATTAGCATATCATTTTCATACTTAAAGCTAAAAAAGACATCACAAATTATCTAATCATTCTCAGAAAATACCCTTTCACAGATAGAATACTGAAGTCCAGAGAGGTCAAAATAAATTGATAGGAACAATTTGCGTACCCCAGTCAGCTCACCACCAGAGACAATGATGATTATGAGCAACTGCTCTCAGAAAGTTCCATAAGGGTCATTGCTGGATGCTCGTAATGCTAGATTAGGTCCAGAAGTAAGACTGCCCTTCTGGTATAGTCTTGGGGAACAAATTAGGCCTCACACATTGGTTCTTAGCTGCCAGATGGGCTCTTCTTCTGAGAGGCACAGAAAATGTGAGAGCATTTGGCTGGTGGTACTCAGTGCCATCAAACTTCCAAGATGGTCAGCCTGAAATTGAAGTTGCCTTGAAGGAGTGCTGGAAGGGAAGAGAGTGCTAGGGGGTGAAAGGCGAAAATCTATCCCACTGCCTAGAAAAGTCTTTTGGAAGAATGAGCTAAGTCCAAAGGCTTCAATTTCTGTTGCCAGGGGCTGGGGAGAAAACTTCACCTTGATGTGATGTGGCAGGCCTGGCATGCTGTCGATGCAGAGAAGCTGCGGCCCAGCTGACAGGAGGGTCGAGCTGAGCAGTCTCACTGTTCCCCCGAGACCTGGACCAAGCTTGGAGCCAGGGGAAATAGGGATTAACACAATGTAGTGTCCGAACTAATGAGTTAGCAAAACAGAGGCAGATGGCAATTGAGTAACTTAACTCGCACATCTCTGTTTGCAATGCACTTCCACAAGCTTCTCCTCTGTCCTCGTGCTATGTAACTCTGTCCAGCCCTTTCCGTTCATCCCAGAAGGTCATGGCCACAGAGTAATCGTCCTACATAAAAGGAGCTATAACACTACTTTCTAAACACAACTGTCACCCACAGTTGGAGTATACTGGTGGGGAGGAGGTCTTTCAGACAGCTTTGGTGAGATACCTCTGGTTCTGGAGGGAAAGCAGTAATTTTAAATGAATTCTTGTTGTTTTACATTTAAGATATAATTCCATATAACGATTGCTTAAAATGTAGACAGCTGGGTATGGGAACGCTAAAAAGGGGCATAACTTGCAACTTGGAAATGCAAACAAGAAAAAGGAACCTTAATTCTGATCCCAAGACAAGTTTCCTTCAGTCAGATCTTCAGGATTGTGCAACAGTTTCCTTCACAGGCAGTGGAGAGAGGCGCTGCTACCAGAGGACGTGATAAATGACGTGAGTGTACACTTAGGCCAGACATGCCCGCCTTGCCACTCTGGGAGGCAAACGACCGCTTCACAAATTACCTACTGCCCTGTGCCTCTCATAAGGTTTTTTCCTGGCTTCTTTTCCAATGGTCATTGCTTCCAGGTGGCCTATTACTGTGCCAGCTAGCAACAAGGCCAGCCAGGACATAGCCATTGTGGGAAATCCTGCCTTGTACTTTTGAATGTTGGTTCATTTTTATAATAATCTGTGTAATAATAAAGTTCCAACCACGTAAACAACAAGATTTTCCGGAAGAAAAGAAGGTTAAAAAAAATCCCTGATTTATGCATTTTGTTAAAAGGTTTACTTTTTCCCTCATTCTTTCTTGTTATTTCATTCTGAGATCATAAGAAAAAAATTAAAATAAACTTCATTGATGCAAATGGATTTTGCTTTCACAAAGTGAAAACCTGACTTGAGAAGAAACTTCAGTGGTTACTGAATTACTCAGCAGAACAAATAGAACATGTATCTTGACAAAGAAGCCTGTGAGTGGAAAGTGTACTCCCCACTTGCACCCACACTCCCAAGCTTCCCTACCCAGTGATCCTCTCAGGGGAAACCTGCTCACTCTGTCTCTCTAGAATAGGTCCTTGGGATTGACACATACTAGTACAGTAAAACAGGCTGTAATCAAAAGGAGAAAATAACAAGTGTTGATCAGGTGTAAGACTCCACAGCTTACTAGCTGGCAGCATCAGCTGTGGACCAAATGATGCCTGGGGAAATATTTATATTCCACCCTGATTCTAACTCTGATAATTCAGGGCAGCAGAATGCACAGGTGAAGAAGACCTTGAACACTGAGTGCTGAGAGCAACACTTGGAGAAAACCACAGATGACATTCTTGCAAGCAGAAATTCATTATGGTTTTTTTTTTTTCATTCACTGCTGTTGGGAATAAACATACTTTTCAACCCTAAGGGTCAGCTGCCTTTCATGGGAAGTAACTAGTCACAACCTCCTCATTAAAAGAAGAGGATGTCCTGAAGGAGTGAAACTGGTAAGTGACCAGCATCTACTTCAGTGACGCTTCCTCCAGTGTGTACGTCTGTGTTATATACCACATGGTTTCTCAACCGCAGCACCCTGTGACTTTAGGCTGGGTAAGTCCTGGTTGGAGGGACTATCCTGTTTATTGTAGGATGCTTAGCATTGTCCCTGAGTAGACACCAGTAGCATCCCTCCACATCTGTGACATTGTCAAAAGTCCTCTGGGGGCAATACTGCCCTGGGTTGAGAACAACTGGTACACTGGTACACATGGTAAATTCTGGAAAAGCTTCAGTGAGGGATGTTAGAATCTTCTCTTTGATACTTTTAAAAGTTATATAATTAGCTTATATATTTTCATGTTGTTTAATGAGAATTCAACTCACACGTATCCAAAGACATTAAAAATACTGAAAGGAAATTTGTACCAAATTACAAGAGTCCTTGGTTCCTTCTAATGGGTAGAAATTTATGAGCAAATTAAGAATTAATTGATTTTTCCAGTTTTGGTTTCTTATGTAGAAAGAGGAATCAAAATAAGCTAAATAAATACAATGAACACAAATAAGGCCATGTGTTATCAGGAAGAACAGTGGTTTGAGTCTAAAGGGGGCTGCACCCAGCTGGGCCAAAAAAAAGCCATGTAATACTATGCTAGTGATTTACCAAAGAGGTTTTTTTCACTTGTCGCTAAGAGTTCTTTCAGCTTTAACCATGCCCACCTTTATATCCCAGGAAACTATCAACATACCATCAGTAGGATATGTTTTTTTAAGTGATTTTTAGAGTAGCCAGGATACATTTGTGCTGGTCCAATCAGTGAAATGGTTGGTCTGAGTTAAAGCCATATAAGGGAATACAACCTCAAAGTCTTAACTTCATTAGCATTGGTGAGCAAATCAAATACATTGAGTAGGATTTTTAACAGTATTAAGTTCTAAGTCTTTGTGGGGAGGTTCTGTCTTTTCACCTAGACTTAGCAGAGAGCCTGACATAGTGTCATCTGTAATAACTGTTATTTGAATGAATGAACAAATAATTTGTATTTGCAGTAGATAAGGAATGTCTGGAGTAGGGCCCTAACTTTTAAGAATTAGAAAGGCCACTCTGTCCTCTCACAAAATATCTTATGGCGTTGATGTCAAAGATAAAACATTGAGTGAGATCAGTGATTCTCATCCAGAGACAATTCTTCCTCTCTCTCCCTTTCCCCCTCCCCAGGGTATTTGCTAATGTCTGGAGACATTTCTGGTTGTCACAAATGAAGGGATGCCATTGGCATCTACCCAGTGGGAAGAGGCAGAAATGCTACTGAACATACCATAATGCACAGGATAGCTCTCTACAATCAAGAATAATGTGGCACAAAATGCCAATAGTGCCCAGGTTGAGAAACGTCAGGCTAGATAAACCAACTGGCCAGAGCTAAATAAATGGACTTTGTCTCAGAATGTGTTTTCTGCCAGTCCCCGTTCTTGTTCTTCCTAAGTCTTTTCTCTATTTATCCATCCCCCTTGAGCCTCCTAATCCCAAATCTTACTTTATATGTATTTTGCATCCACTGGCCATTACATCTGATTGTTTCAGAGATAATCTGAAGTAAGCACAGATGGAGTGATAGAAACTGTGGACAGGGTTCCGCGCAGGGGAGGTCTTGTGAGTGGACAGAAACAGAGCAGAAGTTGTTTCCTCCTAAATAAGAGCAGCTGGAAGGGGTTTTGGGTAGAGACTCAATTGGTGATTTTCATTTTAACCCAATCCACTTACTGTGGCACTGTTATTGACTAATAGGAAGAAGTAGTGTTAGAACCTAATTATAAAGAATCTCTGTGGCTCTTTATTTATTTATTTATTTTGAGACGGAGTCTCACTCTGTCACCCAGGCTGGAGTGCAGTGGTGCAATCTCGGCTCACTGCAAGCTCTGCCTCCCGGGTTCACACCATTCTCCTGCCTGAGCCTCCCGAGTAGCTGGGACTACAGGCACCCGCCACCATGCCTGGTTAATTTTTTTGTTATTTTTAGTAGAGACGGGGTTTCACCATGTTAGCCAGGATGGTCTCGATCTCCTGACCTTGTGATCTGCCTGCCTCGGCCTCCCAAAGTGCTGGGATTACAGGTGTGAGCCACCGCGCCTGGCCAACTGTATGGCTTTTTTAACAGAAATGCACCATGATCAGTTTAAGGGAACTAGGCAATAGACCAATATTGCTTTAAGTGAAGCTCACATAAGTAAATTCTTCTAAGAAATAGGTAAAAATGTATTTCCCAGTAAAGACTATCTGGCAAAGTGGAAAGACTGGAATTCTGGTGAGTCAGATTCTAACTAGCTAACTAGCTGTGTGACTCTGAAAAGTCACTTACGGTCATTAGGACTTGGTTTCCTAATCCAAAATAAGAGATCATTTCCAGCAGCTAAATTTGACAATTGACAGGACAAAGAAAACAGGATATATGGGGAAATAGGAAAGAATGATGGATTTGTAATAAATGTGAACATGATTTCATGGCTAAGATTGTTGGCTCTATATTCTGCTCTTTTAATTTAGAAACGTATCAATAGATGCCAATTAAACTGTGCTCACGCTACTGATTGATCTAACTTAAAATATTTGAAGTGCCCATCTCATTTATTTTTACAAGACTGAAGTCATCACTCTTATAAACTGAAGGTTGCCTTGTGTGGGTGTACACAAATCACAGCCTTGATGAACAGGGAATTAGAACACAGTTTTCCTTTGCAATCTGCATGTTCTAAGCTAATGTTAAAATAGTGAGAACCCTGAGATTGCAACAAAAGATTTGGGATTACATCTTCACTGAAATGACACTGAGATGGTGGTGCCAGCCAGACTTCTGAGTGAGTTATGGCACAGGCACAGCCCAGAGACTTGGCATTTTTCTGTTTTTATTTTTTTCCACTGGTGACTCTTGCTGAGACTGTAAAAGCCAGCGATCCTTCATCCCCCACTCCATCTCTCTGTGGGGAATTATAATAAGATTAAATACTCTTAATTATACACACACACTGACATCCTGAGGAAACTGATGAAAACTACCTGGCAGAAAACATAGGTGTATATTAACTCTAACCATCTGGGGCCTGCTGGGGCACTAACCACAACTGTTGGCTTTTACTCCCCAAGTGAGATGTCATTCTGAGACCATGTGTGTGGTCAGTTAATCAGGTGTGTTTCAGTTTGGCTGGACGAATAGGCTCTGCAATTTTACTTTGGTCCCATCAAATATTCTTAGCTTTTCAAGATGACCAACAGCCTCTGTCAGAGAGGAATAATTGGGAGGAAAAGTAAGCTCCTCATTGGCCAAGTGGAGCCAGACAATTTTACATGGTTCCCAGAAGCTACTTAGAAACACACTTTAAGCACAAGAACATCTCCAGAACCTGGATGCTTTGAGAAAGAGGCAATTTAAGAGAATGACAGCAAAATAAAAGCCTGGAATTTCAGGAAGTGGTTCCAGGAACAATGTGTATATAAAAATGAAGCGGAATCATTTTTTCCAGGCAATCTACTTTTATACACAATGCAATCGTATGACAATAACTAGCATTTATGAGTATGTGAGTACACACTCTATGTTTATAGATACCACAGCAGCCGCCAACAGTGGAAGAGAGTGAGTGGATCCCTTTGTGACTAGCAGCCTCACTCTTCACCCTGCTAAGTTCACCACACCCATGGGAGCCTTGCTTACCAGCCCAGCAACAGTTGCCTTGATTAAAATGTGATGTCCCTGGTCACTAATAATTCTCTTGGGAAGTAGAGGGAAAGTAGCCAAACTATACTATGGGAGGAATGGACAAAATCTCTCTCCCCTTTCCATTCAGATGTATCCTGACCACAGAAATTGTCTTCCCACCAAGTTTTCTACCCTCCATTCTACCTTCCAATGTGATTACATTTGTCTGCCTTTCTACTTAATCTTCACACACCTCTGTCATTCCTCTCTTCTCCCTATGGTGGGAGTAAGTATTTTGGTCAACTGCAGGCAGACAAAGTGATACCATTCTCCATGTCCACTCTGAGGCCTAGGACACCAATCATAGACAGGAAGATGGATGAAGCCAGAAAGGGGATTTCCTCTACTTGTCTACCAGTGCACCCCCCTCTCCCATCAGTCCCTCTGTTTTCCCCTTAAAGCACTTGGCAGTCTCTGAGTAAATCCTATTGACTTGGAACCTGAAAAAATGTTGGCAAAAATCTTTTAGTAAAAATTATCTCCAATATATAAATTCTAATCAATGATATAATTTAATTTAGATTTATTCATTCACTCAATCATCCAATAAATATTTATTGAGTTCCTTTATGTACTAGGAACTGGACTGGGTACGAGTAGCTAGGCATTTTAGTAAATAATGGCATGAGACTTATGTCAGGCTGAGCAAGCCCTGGCAATATCAGTTTATCCTTGAATGAGAAGCTCCACTTGTTATTTCCCGGAACAAATAACAATAAAGCAGCACATATGGCAAATAACAGGTACCTAGTATGTATTTGTTGCTGTAATTGGATGAAGAAGCATGATGGAAAGAGCAAGTAGACCAAATCAGAAGATATGAAGCAAAATTTCTGGGCCTGAGTGTCTCATCTGTAAAATGAGGATCATGCTACTTACATCATTTATTAGACAAGACTGCAGTGAAAATCAAAAGAGATAACGTATATGAAAGCATTCTGCAAATTATAAAAGCAGAATGCATACACAGACTACAGACTACTGTGATTATTCAATCTTGAGATCACAGATAAAAGCAGTATAGTCAGCCCTCCATATCTAGGGGTTCCCCATCTGTAGATTCAACCAATGTGGATTGAAAATATTTGAAAAAAAAAAAGCAATGAAAAATAACAATATAACAATAAAGATAACACAAATTTAAAATACAGCATAATAACTATTTAAATAGCATTTACATTGTATGAGGTATTATAAGTAATCTAGAGATTAAAGTATATGGGAGGATGTGCATAGGTTATATGCAAACATTATGCGATTTTATGTAAGGGACTTGGGCATCTGAGGATTTTAGTATGGGGCTGAGTCCTTGAACCAATCCCTCATGGGTACTTAGGGAACGGACCATATATCTCTTTACTTCAACCAACAAAGAAACGTTAATAGAGGAAGGTGGTCTCAATCAACCAGGTTGGGCACTAATAAATTAAATGATCTGAGTCTTAAAGGGAAAGGGAAAGAGCTATTGGGAGAAACATGCTTTTTATAATTTAACACATAGTGACTGAAAACAGGAAATACTTCAGTTATGAAAACAAAAGGAGCCCATGTGCTGAAAGACTTAAACATATTGAAGTGGGCCAAAAGTAATTAGGTTGAGTAGGGTAAGGATAAAAAAGTTAAAGCTAATGTTTTATCCTACCTCTAGATTCAGTTTCTGAGTAGATGAAAAGAGTTCAGTGTTTCTCAAACTGGAGTGATATGTGGAGTCCTTTTAAAGGGGAAAAATAGAGACTTGCAAAACTGTTAAACAATCTCTAGGAGACCTTAGATTAAGTTTCAGAATCACCAGCTTAAGAAACTTAAGACTTATTTTTTTAAATGACTTTTAATTGCAAAGTATCGTCTTTATGATTTAAAAAAAAATTTCATAAAAAGTTTAGTTTAAAATCTCATTAAACTTGCAGACCTCAAGAATCTACAGCTCCCAATTTGAGAAGTGCTGATTTTGTCTCACTCCTTCCCTTTATAGATGAAGGAACTCGGGCCTGTGAAGACAGTGACTCCCTAAGCCACACAGATGGCTATTAGCCAAAACGGGGCACAAGCCCAGGCTGCTTGATTTCGAAAGCAGAGCTTTTTCCTTCTTCACACAAGGCCTCCTCTGTTTGTGGCAGAGTTCACTATCTGCTCCAGACAGATACTGGTATTGTCCTACACCAGAGACAGGGAAGCAGATGGAGGCGAGAAGGTTTGAAGGGGAAGTGATGTGGGTGTGGCTGATGCAGACGTCATTGCAGCTGGACAAGCGATTTGAAAGAAAGGTATTTCCAAGGCTGGATTCTTCTGCTCATCGTTGAAACAAAGAAACACTGGGTGGAAAACACTGGCAGCTTTAATAGTGGGAACATTTCTCCCTAACAAGTTTGAGCAGAAAGTAGGAAGAATATGGTCCTGAGCTAAAAACTGGAGAGGAACCAGAGAAGGTATGAGGTTATAATTCAGGGTGGCCAATTTAATCAGCTCATATTCATTAAACACCCACATACACATGGTGCTTTACAACAAACCCCTTCGCTCACTCTGAAGCATCCACAGGCCTGTTTTAAATGGGCCACCCTGTACATGTTGGGAATCTGGCCAGGGTGTTAAGGCAACTGCTTCCCTTCCTAAGAAAAATAGGGTGGATTTTTAGACAACCACAAGTAAAGGCTAAAACCTCTAGTTGCATATCCCATCTGAAAGCTGGGAAAGACTTGAGGAATCTGTTTTCCAAGAATCTGTTTGCAAAACTCCATAATATAGTAAACCCTTCCATTTTAGACCTGTAACATCCTATACTATCTACATTCCCAGACTTTTACCCTGCAATTTCCCTGGGTACATTTCCCCTCTTATTGGAGCTGAACTCAAGTGCTTTATGAATATTCCCACATAATGACTGAAGCATTATGACCCTTGAGTTATGTCTAATTAGCCAATCAATGATTTTGGTCACTTCCGGCCCTTGTATAATGGACTCATTGTAACTACAAAAAACATGTTCTTACCACTGCCTGTGTAAACTGCCAAGAATATTTTCAATCTTACTGATTTATCAAGCAACTTTTGATTGCAATCTGAGGAGAAGACTGCCTGGGCCTGTTCCTCTGACACTACCCAGGAGCTGGGCCTAGCAAGCTTCTGGTACTATGTGGTCTCTGAATACCAGGGAGGAATGTGGCACAAGTCACCCCACTTGGGTCCCTGCCCAACTGTGTTGGCAGGTGCTGTGACTTTTACAAGAAATCTTATACTTCCAAAGATTGTAACACACACACAGGGCATCAGACCATTAGGAAAGGCTGAAAAGCTTCCTTGACATCAGACCATTCATTCTTGGATAACGTTCTCATTCTTCCATGATGCCATCCACTGGGAGATTTCAGGAAGCTGAGGACAAGACTCAAGGCGTTGTAATTACAGCTTATAATACAAAGCAAACAGTAGGTGCTCAACTAAACACTGCTGGGTGGTGGGTTGTTTTTTGTTTTTAATTTGGCTTAGTTTCAATGTGTGGTTTAGGGGGTTGAGATGGGTTCATGAGGTCGTAGATACAAATGGGAAGGCAAGATGATTTGTTTGAAGTGGCTCTGCATGTCTCTAAATATGTGAGCAGAGAAAAATACTTATAGTATTGTTCAAGGTAGTTAGGTGAACAATCATAAGAGCTGTAAAATAATAAGCCTACTTTAATAACACCCTCACATTTTACAAAATCCTTAAGTGGCCCCAACAGCTTTGCCTTGGGTGTGTGTGAAATAAATAGCAGGTGGCTTATTTGGCATGTCCCTCCAGTTCAGGAGTAAGTCTGAGGCCCCTGGGTCCCTAGGAGTCTTCCAGCTTAATAAATAGAACATTATCAATATTCCAGAAGCCTCTTGTGTAATCCTCCTCCAATAGTATCATCTTCTCTCCTGCCCAGAGTGAACCTTCATTTTAAACTTGGTGATTTTCATTCAAGCTGTTGACAACATTTCAAAAATCCTATCAAATGTACGCAGAATAAGGCTCCCCAAGCCAATATAAGGGACATATTTCTTTATATTTTTCACTAGAATTAAACCAGCTAATTCATTAATTCATTCAACAAATGTTTATCAAGTGCCCACTATGTATCAAGCAAAGACTTAGGCACTAGAGAAAACAGCCGTGAGCAAGACAGACATGGTCTGCATCCTTACAGCCTAAACACGCAAACAGTTACACAAATAATCAGTTAGTTACAGTTGTGAGAAGAGCTCTGTGGGTGAGGGGCGGCATACTCTGGAAGTGTAACTGTTAGCTACAACCCCTGAGAAGGCATAGGGTCTGGGAAAGTAGCCCTGAGAAAGCATATTGGAGAATGACATGAGGCAGAGGACGCAGCATATGACACACACTAGGTGTCAATGAGAAAATAAAATCGTGATTTAACCATTACAGTTTGTTTACTAGACTCAAGCCTTCAAAACCTGGGATCTCTAAAGAAAAACAGAATAAAAAGTAGAAAGTATGGAAACCACAGCTCCACAGCGCCCCCACCTCACCCACCCCAGTCACCGAAGCTGACAGCGGGGAAGGAGGGTGTTAGGAAAATTTGACTTTACTATCACATACAAAGAGATTAAAGGGCATCCTTGCACCCTGGCTCCTGAAGTGCTATTTCTTAAGATTAAGCAGCAGACCCTTCCCAAGTTTAAATAGGGTAACGCTAAGTTTTGGTTGTTGAAGCAGTTCCATCTGCACTAACCTTTACAAACCATGACCGTGTCAGTTTTTCCAAGCAGGAGAAATGGATGGAAAGCCAGGCCACATCTTAATAGGGCCCTGGTGAGCTAATGGGTGTGATTATTTCATTGTCTCGGATTCACGCCAGCCGAGGCTCATCAGATACAGGCACAATCCAGGAGAAACATGACCTCACTTTCGACATGGGACTGTGCATTCAGATGCCAACAGGAATTTAGTGATCCCTCAGCGCAGGTAAAACTGAGCTCTTTACGGTTTCGGCTAATGAGAAGCATACCAAAGTTACCTAAAACAGTAAAGCTAATATTGACATTAACATACTAGATACTGTTAGGGTATGGGAAGCCAGGAAAAACTTCTGAGACCATCTGTGCTAAGTGTGACACATATATAATGAGGCGTGTATTTAAGATAAATTGCCATCTCTTTAAATGATTAAGTACCAGATTTATGGAAAGCTATAACCCCACCAGGACCACAGGGTTGTTAAGTGGTTAGGGCTATAAAGGTGAGAATCTCAAGATTTCAGTTGCGCCACAAATTGTCCACTGACTTGCAAAATCTTTGCCAAGGAAACTTTGCCTCAGTTTTCCCAATGAAAGAAAAGGAAGTCTATCACCTAGGTTGTATAGCTGTGAGAAGAGCAAAAGTTTTGCAGTCAGGAACATGCATGCATTCACTGATTCCTTCTCAGAATCTTCTCATTATATCATGTTGACATCCATTGGAAGATACCAGGAAGTCAACACAAGGCTCAATGCATTCTGGTTCAGCTTACGGCACATTTGCTCATTATTCATTCAATCATCTTTTTTCTGAGCACCTATTGTGTGCCAGAGTGAGACCCTGTACTAGGCACTAGGAAGATTAGAATGATTAAAAACAGACTTGCTTTCTGCTCCAACGGTGCTTAGAATCTGCTGAGGGAAAGTGCCAGGATTGACTATACGGGAGTTGTGTGATATTGGGCAATTTGCTTAATTTCTTTGTTGAGTTTCATTTCCTCATCTGTAAAATGAAGATAATATAACGTGTGGTATGAAAGTGCCTAAAATTACATCACACACAAATATAAGGTGCCCAATAAATGTTGGTTCTTTTCTTCCTCTCTCCAGATTACAAAGATAAGGCTTACAGAGTTTCAGCTCTTCAAATAAAAGGTGCTTCACAAATGCAAATGACCAAGCTATTATTATCACTGACTACATAAGAGGCAGTGTGGTATAGTGGAAAGATCTCTGGCTTTGGAAACAAAGACTGAACTTAGAATCTTTTTAAAAAATTCTTATTTATTACACTTTAAGTTATGGGATACATGTGCGGAACATGCAGGTTTGTTACATAGGTATACTTGTGCCATGGTGGTTTGTTGCACCCATCAACCCATCATCTAGGTTTTAAGCCCTGCATGAATTAGGTATTTGTCCTAATGCCCCCCTTGCCCTTGCCCCCCACCCACCAACAGGCCCCGGTGTGTGAAGTTCCCCTCCTTGTGTCCATGTGTTCTCATCATTAAATCCCACTTATGAGTGAGAACATGCAGTGTTTGATTTTCTGTTCCTGTGTTAGTTTGCTGAGAATGATGGTTTCCAGCTTCATCCATGTCCCTGCAAAGGACATAAGCTCACTTTTTTACAGCTGCATAGTATTTCATAGTGTATATGTGCCACATTTTCTTTATCCAGTCTATCACTGATGGGCATTGAACTTAGAATCTTGACTCTCCCACTTCCTAGATATGTGGCCTTGAAGAAGCCATTTAAACCTCTCTGGCCTCTATGTTTTCATCTGTAAAATGGCAATGATAGAGTTTAGAGGATTAAATAGGACAATAAATGCAACATACTCAGGGTAATCAGTAAGCAGTGGAAAATAGGGAATTAGCAAATAATGGGGACACACACACAAAGCCACTCTCAAAGAAGATAGTTTGATTTAATTACTATAGTACTACTTGCACTTATTTTCATTTACTTGTGAGATTCACAGAGATAGAAAAGCTTGGCATGTCTCTCCCAGAGGCAGGCTGGCCCAGCTTTTTCTGTCACTTACTGTGTTACTTAGAGACACTTACCACACTAAGTAAATCATCACCCAACATCTACACTATGCTTCTTTCATATTTGTGAAAGAGCTCTTCACTCACATATGCATGTACTACAGACCCAACAGTGAGTGCTAGGGAAGGAGAATGTTGATTAGAAAATTTCCCAGATGGTATTTATGTATTATGTTCTCTCACATATATTTGAATTCTACTCAAATGCTGTTCGTTTTCTAGGGTTAATTGAAAATCTGATATTCTAAGATCCTTGTTTGGTGTTCTGGTAACTAGAAAGTTAAAAAGTTGGGCTTATGAGTATACCTTTACTTTTCTTCTGGAGTCCCCAAAAGAGCCAAACAGAACTTTCTTCCCTCTTATAAGGTGGTAACATAAGTTTTTAATGATGCTCTTTTCTGTTTCTCTCCAGGAATCCTGCTGTGATGTACTCCATTCTTAGGGTAATGAATTTGCTTTTGTATCTCTTGAAGCGGTCTTGCTTCAGCCTAAGGTCAGCCCATACACTTGGACGAGCATCTCAATCCCTTCCAATACCTTTGAGGTCTTTTACCAATGGTTACCTATCCTTTCCTCTCCAGCATTACTACATGTTCTGTTTTTACTGCATTATGTACATCAATATCAAAATGCGAAATAAAAAACACCCACCTTAAAAAAAAACCTCCTTTGACTTCCCCAGCTACCACTCCATTTCACTGTTTCCATTTGTAGTGAAAAACCTTAAAGAATTGAACATGCTCTTTGTTTTTCTCTTTAACCTACCCCAGGCAGGCTTATGTCCCCTACACTCCACTGAAATTACTCTTGTCAAGGTCAACGTTGACTGTATCTGCCAAATCCAAGGGTCAATTCTCAGTCCCCATCTTATTTGACCTCTTAGCAGCACTGGACCTAACTCCTTGCTTCTTGAAATATTAGCTTCACTTGGCCTCCAGAAAAAGCACACTCTCATGGATTTCTTCCCACCTTATCCTCTCTTCCCTGCCAGTCTCCTTTGCAGGTTTCTCTTCTATTCTAAATGTTGATGTACCCCCAGGATCAATCTCTGCCATATTCTCACTACAGCTCAGCCCATTCTCCTGAGCTCTAGACTCAGACCCATTTATTCAGCTGCTTTGTCATTGTCCACTTGCATATCTTTCTCTTCTTATTTATTTATTTTTTGAGACACGGTCTCACTCTATGGCCTAGGTTGGAGTGCAGTGGCACAATCAGGGCTCACTGTAGCCTTGGCCTTCCAGGCCCAAGCCATCCTCCCACCTCAGCCCCCCAAGTAGCTGGGACTACAGGTGCACACCACCAGGCCTGGTTAATTTTGTTTATTTTTTTGTAGAGACAGGGTCTCACTGTGTTTGTTGCCCAGGTAACTGGTCTTGAATGCCTAGGCTTAAGCAATCCTGCTGCCTCAGCCTCCCAAAGTGCTGGAAGTCACCACGCCCGGTCACTTATGTATCTCAAATGCAACTATTCTAGGACAGAACCCCCCTTTTTTCTTTCTTCAGATAGAGTCTTATTGTGTCGCCAGGCTGGAATGCAGTGGCGTGATCTCAGCTCACTGCAACCTCCGCCTCCCGCGTTCAAGCATTTCTTCTGCCTCAGCCTCCCAAGTAGCTAGGACTACAGGCACGTACCACCATGCCCAGCTAATTTTTGGTATTTTTAGTAGAAATGGGGTTTCACCACGTTGGCCAGGATGGTCTCAATCTCTTGACCTCGTGATCTGCCCACCTCAGCCTCCCAAAGTGCTGGGATTACAGGCGTGCCACCACACCCAGCCCTCTGGGACAGAACTCTTAATCCTCTAACCTGCACCTCCCACCCCAACCTGTTCTCTTCAACATCCTAGATTTTTTTGGCCTAAATAACTCTAGGAATGGAAAAAATGACACCATTCTCAGTTATTTAAGATAAAAAACACACAGATAATTTTTTTTAAATTTTCTTTTCTTTTTTTTTTTTTTTTTTGAGACAGAGTCTTGCTCTGTTGCCCAGGCTGGAGTGCAGCAGCACAATCTCGGCTCACTGCAGCCTCCACCTCCCAGGTTCAAGTGATTCTCCAGCCTCCACCTCCTGAGTAGCGTGGGCGTGTGCCACCATGTCCGGCTAATTTTTTTTTGTATTTTTAGTAGAGATGGGGTTTCACCATATTAGCCAGGCTGGTCTCGAACTCCTGACCTCGTGATCTGCTCACCTCAGCCTCCCAAAGTGCTGAGATTACAGGCGTGAGCCACTGCACCCGGCCAATTATTCATTTTTTAAAATACACTTCACATTCAATCTGTTTGCAGATTTTGTAAGGAATGTCTTCATATTTATCTTGAATCTGACCACTTGCCATCCCCTATACCACACCCCCCAGTCTGAGCCACCATAATCTCTCTCCTGGATTAGTGTTATGTTTCCTGACTTGTCTCCTGGCTTTCATGTGGCCCCCTTACAGTCTATACTCCTACAGAGCAGGCCAAATAATCTTCCTAAAATGTTAATCAAGTCATGTCCATCCCTGGCTGAAAACTCTGCATTATGCTTAGGATAAAATCCAAGTTCTTTACCTAGTTTTACATACCCTAGTCCTCTCCAGTCAACTTACAGGCCTTACTAGGTTGTTGTGAATACAAAACTACTACATACACAAAGGAACTTTAAAATTATTAGATGCCATAAGTAGATGTTATTGTTGTTGCTATCATTATTATTGGATCAGTTGCCTTTTGGTAAAGAGTTTTAAACATGTCTTCTAAATGTAAACTGTAATTTCTGCCAATGGCTATATGTGATTACAGACAGATCTTGTAACAGGCAAATCCTTTCCTTCTTGTTAACCCATTTATGCCAGAGGTTGCAAATTTTTTGTGTGAAAAATCAGACCTTGGTGATGACCTTGAGCATGAGGATATAAATAACTCCCACAAGCTTAGTGTTCCAATAATGGAACACTAGGCATAAATGGGTTAATAGGTTCAGTCATAATCCTCCTGCTATATATTTAACTTTGTCTTTTTTCCCTTCTGGATGTGAGATGTCCCTTGCAGGAAACAGCAGCTGTGCCACTAACCCTGGACATTGTCCAAGGCCATTTCCATATCCTGTGAGAGAATCATCCCCTCGAAGTTTGTTTTTGCAGCACAAAATAGAAGAAAGATCAAGAAAAAAAATATATCGACAGACATAGATATATAGTATGTAGCACTTCTTGTCCAGAAATGACTTCTGTGTGATCAGAGAAATGACTAGGCCACGGTCTCCAACTCAGCAACCTGTACTGAGCTAGTCATTATGATTAGTCCATTCATTACTTAAACACAAGAGGCTCTGGAATGAAACCTAGCAGCCAGGCATAACATATGAAGTATTGATAGGGAAAGTGAAAGATGTGGCACCTATTTGAAAGAACAGGAGAAGTCCGTGAAAGACAAATGTCACTGACTGAGTTGCCCCAAAATTCCAAAGCCAAGCAGCAAACACGTTTTCCCTTGAGAAAGGCAGAATCCCAGTTTCACTTTTTACCCAAGAAGAAACCATGGTATGAGACCAGGAAAGAACCTTAGAGAACACAGCAATGCTTTGTGGATCACCAATACTACTTCCTGAGTGCTCTCATTTTCTCACGGAAGGTTTCCATAATTCAACTCAGTGGACGCAATCTGTGCAAGAGCTGGTGTGCTGAAGGGCAATATGTCCAAGCTGATACAGCACCAACAAGATCTTGATGGTGGTTTCCTAAATGGGTTTCTAAATTTTACAAATAGCCAAACCCACTGGCACTAGATTATTTTTGCCTTAAGTAACTTTTATTTTTAAATGAAACATCAAATACATAAACAACCTTGAGACTCAAGCCATGAGCCCAGTGGGTAATGTCAATATGGAACCATGTCGCATCTCCCAGGAGGGATGTATCACCAGGCCTCTTCAGGGCAAGCTTCAGGGAAAAGAGCTGGGTACTCTACAGCCAAGAGACTCAGGAAGGCTGTTAGTTTTTTGTGGTTGCTATCTCACTGTACACAGATGGGGGAAAACCCTAAAAAATAAAAACAATGACCATAACCAGATTCCGGCAGCTACCCTGAAAATGAGCCACAAAATGTCAACTTGATTTTGTAGTCATGCATGCTTCAGGTGTTTGTAGTCTACTTCATTTAGCCTTATACTTCATTTTCCCTCCCAATTATTAGACTGCAAATCTCCTTTATAATTTCGCTGCTCTATTTCATTCTATATGCAGCAGCAGAGTGTTTACTACTTTGGGAAGTAGGTATGGCTGTCTTGTGTTAGGACTTTAGACGATTTCTCTCATTCCCCACTTTAACAGTGAGTAAAGATACTAAAGCAGCAGCCTCGGTAGCAGGGATGCAGCACTTGTACCACCACTGCCCCATCATAGAGCATATGGGAGCGGCTGCTGAGCAATTCCATTACAGCAGTCCAAGCGGCCACTATAGACCTTCTGGAGTTGAATGGAAGATGAAATCAATTTGCCCTCTCTAGCTAGAAGCACCCAGGCATTATAGGAAAACCAGTGCAAAAAGAATGAAACATATTTACTTTATAGGAAGATAAACATAGTCAATAACTAAACTAAAACAAATACAAGAGAATTCAAATATTCTGCCTTTAGTCTGGCAGGTGAACATTAACTTGAAGACTTGGCTATGACCAGTGGGAGAATGGAGGATGATGGGGACTTGGGCCTTAGCATGCACTGGCTGTGGGATTCTGAGGAATTAACTTGTTTGAGGCTGTGTGCTCATTTGTGAAAATGTAGGTAAAACACCTGCCTCACAGGGTTTCTGTTAATATAAAAATTAAAGGAGAAAAATGAAAATATGTACATGACTAAAATTAATTCCTTTCCCAATTAGGTTTCTGGTGTTTTAGTTCTTAGAAGCACCTCTACCTAGCTTTAGTAATATTTCCCTAGTAATAAAACATCACCTGTAAACTGATTCAGCAATATATAAACAGCAGAATTCTGCTAATTCTTTTTGGCAACCAGACAGGCCAAAAAGATAGCTATTAAGATAAGAATCAATTCTAAAATGTTCCCCACGGGCTCTCTTTTCTATGTGGTTGTCAGAGGTCTCAGGATGTCCACAGCCATAAAAATAGTTGTCAAAACATTTTTTTCAGAAGCTTTCTCTTGTTTCCCTTTTTCTACCACAGCTGTGACACCAGCACTTTGTGTCCATCACTAATAATCCCACTTCCTCAGGACCCAGCAGAACTGCTTCTTGATCCTTCTCCTTTAAAAGAAGAATAACAGTGTTAGCCTACCTCTTTTATCTGGGCCGATTAATCACCAGGCCAGCTTTTCCAGGTAAATGTTTCAAGTGTTGCATCCTCCGCCTGGAATACTCTTCTCTATTTTTCTGTGCTGCCGACTCATCTCTCGTTATCTCCTCTAGTCTCCTCTGGACTTTGCCCACTCCTAAGAAGTAATGGCTCCCTTCCCACGTGTTCCTTCAATCCTCATGAACCTGCCTTTCAAATGTCTGTCAACATTGCTCTACTTTATAGTTTTTTATATCCTCAAGTCTGATATGTAGTAGGCATTGAATAAATACTGAGTGAACAAATTAATTCATATAAATGAATTTTAAAATTCTCAGCTTTTCCAATGGTCCCTTACAACTCACACATAAATATGTAAGTCTGTCTCAAGTCTTGGAATCCTCACACTCAACGATACATCTAATTTAGTCTAGCTCATAAAATTTTGACTAAGGAAGTGAATATCAAGTACAATTTGAAAACATATCATTGTCATCATCTTTCAGTCCCAAAATGGTATATTTCATGAACAGTTTTATTAAGTGGCCATTCTGCAGAGGCTTTCAGGTTGCCTGCCTGTCAGACTGGACCATGTACAATTACAAGGATTCCACAGTAGTCTGCAGTCCCTTCCTGCATTTTATAAAGAGCACTTCAAAATGCTCTGAAAAAAATCTGTTATGTCCTAAAGCTCCTGAGAGTGAAATGTTACAGTTGGAAGCCGCCTGAAGCTCATTTATACACTGAAGTTATTAATCCCCTTCTTATATGTTTGATATAAGCCCTAGGGCACTTGGGAGGGTGATCCAATTACCCAATTCAGAGAATTGCCCTTTTCTTTCAACCAAGTTCAGAGCTCTGAATTTTTGTTCCACCAATGACTTTTTGTTTCAGTCAAACAAGGTCACGGAAGAGGCCAATATCTGCCAAGGCCAACAGGGGTTTCATTTACATGCCCACTAATGCGAGCAACATAAGAACCTCTTGAGAGCATTAAACTAGGGTGTGGGACAACAAGCCTGTTATTTATTTACCAGTTCCCAAAGCCACCCCTGCCGGTTTCTTGCTATTCAACATTTTTGGTTACCATTTTGGATGTAATGGAACTTTCTTCTGTGCATCTGGAAGATGTGGTGGGATTTGTCAATAGGCAAGAAACCCCTGGGGAAATGTTCAGATGAGCCTTCAAGGCTGCTTTAGTCCAGGGACATGAGGCAGACTAAGCACAGTCTGTATTTCCTTAAGTCAAACGTTTCCAAAGTTAGCTTATTTATGACCATAGGGGGTTTCTTTTGCCATCCATCATCTGTCTCAGGCCTTTATTAGTTATTTTTGTTGTTGTTGTTTCCTTTACAATGAATACTAAATAGATTCAGTCTTGCTTTAGCTATGACTGGTACACTTTTGTCATGGCCAGAGAGAGGATGATTTGGCCAATGTCTTATCACGTCACAGACATAGGCTATTTGTTAAAATTGACTATGGTATGCTTGTTACTTGAAGCTGATGAGCAGTACTTTAGTTGAGAATAAGCATTAACAGATGGTCCAGAGAAATAAGGCAACATGTTAATTCATTTCTCCAAAATTCCAGTATTCCCACTTCAGAATTTGTGAAAAATTAAAATTACACTAAGGTTGTTAAGAGAAGAGTTAATCTTAGGAATGTTTATTAAAGTCAAGAATAACTAGTTATCAAAAAAAGTATCTTTATCAAAATGCGACACTAATCTTTGAATTGCTCTGTGTTTGCAATAATCCACAGAAACATCTGGAAAACTCACCTTCCTGCCTAAATATTTCACAAATATATTCACATTATCACTAAAAAAAAGTCAGGAAATGAAAAGGTAAGTGAAAAAATATTATATTTCTTCTACTGGCCCAATCATAAAGCAAAGAGTTTTTGAGTCTGATATGTGAAAGACATAACAAAATTTGTAAACAGTGGAAGATATGATTTATAAAAAGTAAAAAAAGAAAAGACAGGTTAAAAATATAATTTAGACAGCCATATAGTTTATACAGATGAATTTTTCTGATACATACTGCTCAGATGAGAGAATGAAAATGTCTTGATTGCCTTAAAAATTTTGTTTTTTAGAACATGGAGAAAGAACTTGTAGATCACACTGGTAAGTTAATAATCTGAAACTACAAGATCTAGGTTTTAATCTCGAGCTTTGAAATTAATTCCTCATGGGGTTTTGGAAAATACTTTAATCTGTCTCATCTCAGTTTCTCCAGATGAAATATCTAGATTGTATGATACAGCACGATTCATCAAATAGGAAGCCTTTACAGATAATAATGTTTACGCATGTAAGCTCTAAGGTGGGACTGCCTTCAGCAGCTTGAAGACTTTAAAACACAGGACAGAGCAGTAACACAAACAGGACAGTTCTTTGTCTTCCAGTGGTGTTACCAGCGTGTGGGTACAGATCACTTCACATCTTTCCTCACTGGACAGCCGAATCAGACACAGAACCTGCCTCCTCTTTATTCTACTTATAGGCCTTTTTTCTTTCTGCACATGCTCCTGAAGCTCTGGCATTAAAGCTGATGGTCTATTCCGAGGTGGCCCATAAAGTACTTCTCCCTCAGCCTCCACTGTCACTTTGCTGTGAATCCCAGCCCTAGCCACCCAGTGCCCTGCTTTCCTCAGACCCAGGGTAGGATGAGAAATGTGTAGGAGCACTACATTCCTGCCATGCTAACCTTCGCTCCCTCACAAAAGCTAAGGGCAGTCAGAAGCCAGCACCCAGCCATGGGCATCTCTCTGCCCCTAACACCTGCCAATTCCTGCCCTAAAACTATTGAAAGAATGCTGAGGTCCAGGGAGCTCGAGCGGGAAAAGGGTAACTGGCAGAAGGGAAAACACAATCCTGGTCTCAAAGCAGCAATAAAAATAAAATTAAACCCTCAGACACACACATAAGATTCTTTATGTCTTCAATTGAAGTTGCCAGAGTACTTCACACTGCAACTACGTGCAAGAGGATTTTCTGAAAAAACAAACCACACACACAACAGACCTTACTGCTCCCTTGAAGGGGCTTATTTAAGGCAAAACAAGGCCTCCCATCATTCCTGTGAGAGATCATTGTCCCCCTTGTTGCCACAGCGCCCTGTGAGGCTGTGGGAAACAAATGACCTCAGAGGCACTGCAGTATGTGTCACTGCAAAAGAAAAGAGAGTGGAAGGGGCTGGGGGAGGGGGCTGCTGGCCAGCGGAGCCCTCCACCGCGCGCGGAGGTCCTCCAATGATATCCCTCCAGGCACAGCGGGAAGGAGGCTTGCCGGCCCCAGGAGTCTCCCTCCAGCCTGTAACGGGATTAGGCTCCCGCTCCCTAGAAGCAAAGCGTCTTTCTAGACGTCCTGCTGCTCGCCCTGGTCAATCTGTCCTCTAAATTGGCCCTCCCCACAAAGTGCCCGCTGACTGCTAGTGTCTCCCTCTGTTTCATGAGTGTCTTGAGTGGAGACAGGGCTCCCCTGAGGCCCGCGAAGAGGAGTGGGCGCAGAGGGAGGGAGGGAGAAGAGGGTAGTCGGGGATCAGAGAGGTGGCTGGGGGAGGGGACACACACACTGGGGCAATCGGAGAGCAGGGAGGATGGAGGCGGAAGGAGAGAGGGTTAGGATGAGCGGATCGGGAAGGAACATGGCGAAGCAAAGCTGAGCTCAGCAGCAGACACTTCCTTCGCCACACACTCCCCGCACTGGAGAAGGAAGCCCGTGGAGGCCTCGCTCTCACTGGGGCGCGTGTGGGCAAACAAGCCCGCAGTCCAGCCAGAAGCAGCCTTCCAACCACACAACTTCCTCCTGTGGACGCTAACACTGACGGATGTGGCCCCTTCTCTGCGATCTCTGTACAATGGAACGGCTGCTATGACTTCCAGCCTACACGGGAGCACACAGAAGCACAGTGGTTGAGGGTAGACTCTGAGTCTCACTAAGAGGGCAACTCCACCTTCACTGCACCCACACACGCGTGCGCACACACACTCCCACTCCCCGCCGGGAGAAAGACTGTGTTACAGCATCGCATGTATGCATTTTACCTTCAGAGATGATACCGGCCCAGCCCTCCTCCTTGAGCCACAGAGCTATGTTAACCACAAGGTGGCAAACAAAAACGAGGAAGGAGGAGAGAGAATGGGCGCCGCCGCGGGAGAGCCCTGCACACTCGAATGAGGAGGCCCCCTTCACTCAGAGCCTGCACACCTGGAGATGAGCCTGTCTCCATACTGGGGGACATTGAGAATACACAAAAACACTGAAAATAAAACATGATATATTAACATATATATACATATATATATATATCATACAGTTTATCTGTAAAATTCCTTTTACATATGCATATATTTTCTATGGAAATAGGTATGCATCTCTTTATTGTTTAATCACCTACGTTAATTCACCAAACCATTACTTTATGCACAGTACAAATTTCTGAAAATACCAGAGTTTCAAAAATTCTGTTTATCGATAGAATTTGTTTTGGCTTCTATAAAACAAGGAGACATGGTACTTTGCAGTCTCAGGGGTAAGAAAAGTGGTATGAAAAACTATCTTGTACCCAAAATCTTTCCTCATGAAAGTCTCAACTGTGGCAATGTAGGTTTTTGCACCAAGTTTGTGATTGGGAAGTACTGCAATTTGAAAGTAGCTGGATTCAGTGCACAAAGGCTCTGCCTATTTTCAGTCGTTTACCAGGAACACAAAGGTCTCTAGGTTGCTCTCTCTCCTCCCAGTGGTGCCCAGGACTGCGCAAGAACCCCAGAGGCATTTGCCTTTCACAAACACACTCATTCAAACTAGAGATAAGAGTGAGAAGGAGCTAACAACAATTCTGTTATGTTTCTTTTTTTTTTTTTTTGAGACGGAATCTCACTCTGTCACTCAGGCTGGAGTGCAGTGGCACAACCTCAGCTCACTGCAACCTCCGCCTCCCGGGTTCAAGCAATTCTCTTGCCTCAGCCTCCTGAGTAGCTGGGACTACAGGTGCCCGCCACCATGCCCGGCTAATTTTTAGCATTTTTAGTAGAGACGGTTTCACCCTGTTAGCTAGGATGGTCTCGATCTCCTGATCTTGTGATCCGCCCACCTTGGCCTCCCAAAGTGCTGGGATTACAGGCATGAGCCACCACGCCTGGCCTCTGTTATGTTTCTTTTAGGTCTGGGGCTTACTCTTTTTCAGAGCAGTGATGGTTATGAAAGAACGTAGGCTCTAGAACCAGAAACTTGATCCCAAGCTCCCCAACTTCACCTCTCTGTCCTCACCTTCTTATCTGTAAAATGGGGCTGATAACACTTACATCATCAGATTGCTATGAAAATTAGTTAATAATGAATTAATATATGAAAAATCCTTACAACAAAGGCTTGGTGCATAGCAATAAATATTAGTTGCTGTAATAATTAACATTTTTCTTGGCTCACTCTCATTTAGGAATTTTAGTACCCCAGTCAAGCATTAATAAAAATAATGACAAGAGCTAACATTTATATTTTTTTGAGAGCTCACTATGTGTTAGGCACTAGAGGTCCTTTATATGTATTATATGTATTTAATTCTCACAACAATCCCATGAGGGAAGTTTGTAGGTATCTTCTTATAACCTTTAATAGACGCACTGCATTAGTTTGAACTGTATGCTATGGCTGATATTCAGCCACCTTAGATCTACAGAAGCAGTGACTTCTTTAGTTTAGCCTTAATTTCTTGGGGTGACTATAAAGACTTCAAGGGGCCAGGTGCAGTGGCTCATGCCTGTAATCCTAGCACTTTGGGAGGCTGAGGCGGGAGGATCGCTTGAGGTCAGGAGTTTGAGACCAGCCTGGCTAACGTGGTGAAACCCTGTCTCTACTAAAAATATAAAAATTAGCTGAATGTGGTGGCAGGTGCCTGTAATCCCAGCTACTCAGGAGGCTGAGGCAGAAGAATCTCTTGAACCTGGGACATGGCGGTTGCAGTGAGCTGAGATCGTGCCACCATACTCCAGCCTGGGCAACAGAGTGAGACCATGTCTCAAAAACAAACGGACAAACAAAAGACTTCAAGGGAACAAGGACCAGGTCAAGGGAATAAGATACATGAAACAAGCACCAGGAGACTCCCCCATTTCTCCATCCTTACCCCCCATAGCTAAAACATAATGAAACGATATGACTCAGGAAGAAAGCAGTAGACATGATGATATTGGGTGTAGAAGAAGAGAAACTAAAGCTCTGGGGAGCAAAGTTAAGTGGCCAAGTATAAAAGCAATGGCTCTTGAAATTCCTGGCAAGAGTTCCCCAGCCTCAGAAAACAATTTCAAGGCCGCTTATTCACTCAGTAGGTACTTATTGAGCATCTAATCAGAGTCCTTGAAACAGGGTGGAAATGAGTAAGACCTGGCTTCTAACTTTGGTCCAGCCATTTGTTAGCTCTATGACCCTGGGTGAGTTGCTTAACTTGTAAGTGCCAGGGCTCAGAAAACAATATCCCAAACTGGTGCTTTGGCAGGCTGAGTATTCTGAACTAAAGGATATTGGGTAGCCTCAGGGCTGCCTCAGAAGCAAAGTCTTTCTCTGACCTTCTCCTGCCCTCCTTGTCTCCCATCTCCCCTGAAGGGAATCACAGAAACCAGAATTCCTCGTCCTCAAGACAGGTCATAGAATCTAGAACCCCTCTCCCCCAAAGCAATCCATAAAACCTAGAAAGGTCATTCTCTCCCTTCTCCCTAAAACCCTTCATTTCAGAGGGGTCCTACCCCCTACCTGGAGGAAAGAATGCTATAGGGAGGTCATGAAGAATCTGAACAGACAGGCCTTGCTGTGTCTACCCCCTCAGTCTCTCATCATTAGATCAGATCTTTTTTGTCCAATCACATTTCTACACAGCTGCCCATTCTTCCTCAAACCAAAGCATAGAAACAGACCATCTTCCCTGGGCCTTTGGGTCTACATTTCTGAAGACTCCCTTGTCATGTAAAACTTTGATGAAATACATTTGTTATGCTTTTCTCATCAACCTGTCTTTTATTAAAGGGGTGTGTCAGCTGTGACCCTCATGATGCGTGAGGGAAGGTGTCACATCTTTCCACCCCACATAAGTCCCAATTTCCTCATCTCTAAAAAGGAGACAATATCATATATGATGTACAGTTGTTGGGAGGATTAGAGATGAGTATGAAAAAGACCTAGTACATGGCACATGCCCAGTAAGAGTCATTACTGCTGCTGCTGGTAACAGGAAGACTACTGCTGCCACTACTGCCACAGGCATTGTGCTAGCCACCTAAGGTTGGGCCCTGCTGTCACGGATGTCAGCCAATGAAAGGAAGAATTACAGAAATAACGATGATAGGATGTGCCTAGTGAGGAAGCTCAATGCATTTAGGGCAGCCTTTTATGGCCAGGAGAACTTCAGCCAGGGAAGGGTGGGGAGAAGGCATTCCAGGAGAGGGAGCGGCATCTGCAAAGGCACAGAAGCTGCAAAGGCACGTGGTGGGCTCTGAGCTGGGAAGCAGCTCAGTCTAGGAGTACATCTGGGGAAGAGGCAGTGAAGAGGAACAAGAGAAGGCCCGGAAGAGTGGCTGGGCCACAGAATGGAGAACATGGTCTCCCCGCCTCCACCAGGAGTTCAGAAACAAATAAGACTAGACACAGTTTTAGGAGATTCTTCTTTTAACTGCCAAATATATCATTTTGATTATTTTAAGTGTTTGTTGTTCAAGACTCAAGGAGCCCAGCCCAGGCTGACAAGGCCGTTTCCCTGCACCCTGCAAACACTGAGAAAGGTTAAAAGCGAACAAGTGGAAAGTACCCAGACCAAAGGCAAAGTAGACAAAATTTTTTCCTTTCTTTCTCCTTCTTTCAGTATATGAAAAGACTAGTCTCTAAAGTCTCTATTTCAAACAAAAAGGACAGACAGTTCCAGCTTCTAAATCCTGGCAAAGAACCACCACCACTCTTTTTAGAGAGAGAAAAAACACACCCCCCACAACACACAACTTTCAGCAACGTTTTTGCCAGCAGCATTCCAAATGATTCCTTTGAGGTAGCCAAGAGGAGCCCTCAAAAGGCGAAAGAACTCACAGCTCTGCCTGGCTTCTGAGAGAGGTAACGGCCATAGGAACTGTGGGCCCTGCTTAATGGCTGCTGATCTGGTCTGGCTGCCCAGTACCCATGCGCTGTGATTTTAGGCAGCAGCTATTTGCGTTTACCACTCACTACCTTGAAGCAAGAAGAGAAGGGACTCCCCCAACCCCAGTGATTGCCTCCGTTTTCATTCTCCCTCCTCCAACCCCAGTGATTACCATTCTCCTTTACTCAGCCTCTTCCAAAACAAAACCAAAAAAATGCCCTACTTGCCCCTGAGCTAAAGGAATCCAATCACCCAGAAAGGGAGACTTTATGAGCTTTCTGGGGGCTCTGGGCGGATGGAAGGGATTAAAGCAAGGTGTGCTTTATGTCTTTTGTGGTTTACTCTCTTGCTGCCTTATGGAGTAACCAATTCCCCACCCTTGGACAGGTCTGCTTGTTCCTCTTGGTGGGTTCTGTTTTTCTTTCCTCCCCCATGGTTTTTTGTAAGGTGGTGGGAGGATGCACTAAACTCCATTTCAGATGCATCATAAAACTCAGAGAGGCTGGTCTATGGCACCTCCAAGCAGGTGGGGTGTGCTCCACTGTGGCAGCTGCTCCTCTGTGGGGTGGTATGAATTAGGAGAGGTTTCCAACAATTCTGTCATTCTGTGCTGGTACTGCAGCAGAGGGGCATGGCCCAGTCCCACCTTCTCTAGGATTACATGTCTCCAATAAGCATGGTGAATTTCTTCTTTTGTTAAGGATACTCAAACTCCATGATATAATCATAAAACAAGATATTCTTAAAATATTTTTTCAAATAATTTTTAATGATTTCTTTACCATAGGCTTTTATATCACACAATCTGACTGAAGAATAATTTACAGTCCAGATCCTGCATTCCATGGACCAACCAGACCATAACCCTCCTAGAGTTTTCGGACAGGACCTATTCTGTTTCATAATAGGAGAAATATTATACAAGTGGGCAATAAACATACAAAAAGATGCTTCATCTCACTAGTAATCAAAGTAAAGTAAACATAAATGACAGTAAGATATTGTTTCACTCAAGAGACTCACAAAGATTGAGAAAAAAAAATTAGCTGCAGTGTAGGCAATAGTGAGGGGGACCAATAATTCACAAACACTGCTGATGGGCATGCAAACTGATACATTCCTGACAGGTAGTTTGGCAATACATACAAAAACTGAAACATGCCTCGGACCCATCGATCATCAACATTACTTCAGGAGTACAGGCATGCCTGTGTCGCTGTATTACGCTTTGCAGATGCTATGTTTTTCTACAAATTGAACGTTTGTGGCAAGCGTGTCGACAAGTCTTTCGGCACCCTTTTTCCAACAGCATGTGCTTACTTCGTGTCTGTGTCATGTTTTGGTCATTCTCGCACTATTTCAAACTTTTCCATTATAATTATATCTGTTATGGTGATCTATGATCAGTGATATTTTACGTTACTCTTGTAATTGTTTTGGGCACCATCAACCACACCTCTGTAAGACAGCAAACTTAATAAATGTGTGTATTCTGACTTTCCAACAACCAGCCCTTCCCCATCTTTTCCTCTTCTCAGGCCTCTCTATTCCCTGAGACACAATAACATTGAAATTAGGCCAAGAACATTGAAATTAGGCCAATTAACCCTACAATGGCCTCTAAGTGTTCAAGTGAAAGGAAGAGTCACATATCTCTCACTTTAAAGCTAGAAATGATTAAGCTTAGTGAGGAAGGCATGTTGAAAATGGCTGTCTGTGCTCTAGAAATGGAACAACAAGGAATGGATGGCAGCACATCTGTTTGTAGCATGGTTTACTGAATATTTTAAGCCCACCATTGAGACTTAGTGCTCAGAAAAAAGAGATCTCTTTCAAAATAGTACTACTCATTGACAAAGTAGCTGGTCACCGAAGAGCTCTGATGAAGATGTACAAGGTTAATGTTGTTTTCATGCCTGCTGCGGCCCGTGGATCAAGGAGTAATTTTGACTTTTAAGTCTTATTATTTAAGAAATACAATTTGTAAGGCTATAGCTGCCATAGATAGTGATTCCTCTTATGGATCTGGGCAAAGTAAGTTGAAAATCTTCTAGAAAGGATTCAGCATTCTGGATGCCATTCAGAAGATTCGTGATCTATAGGAGGAGGTCAAAATACCATCCTTAATAGGAGCTTGGAATAAGATTCTAACCTTCATGAATGACTTTGAGGGGTTCAAGACTTCATTGGAAGAAGTTACTGCAGATATGGTGGAAATAGCAAGAGAATTAGAATTAGAAATGGAGCCCAAATATGTGACTGAATTGCTGCAATCTCATGACAAAACATGATGAGGAGTTGCTTCTTTTGGATGAGCAAAGAAAGTGGTCTCTTGAGATGGAATCTACTGGTGAGGATGCTATGAACAATGTTGAAATGACAACAAGGGATTTAGAATATCACAGAAACTTAGTTGACAAAGCAGTGGCAGGGTTTGAAAGGATTGACTCCAATTTTGAAAGAAGTTCTACCGTGGATAAAATGTTATCAAACAGCATGCATGCTACAGAGCAATCTTTCATAATAAAGAGTCAATCCATAAGGCAAACTTCATTATTGTCATTTTTTAAGAAATTGCTACAGCCACTCCAACCTTCAGCAACCACCCCCTGAACAGTCAGCAACCTTCAACACAAAGGCAAGACCCTTCACCAGCAAGATTATAATTCACTGAAGTATCTGATGATCCCTAGCATTTTTTTTTTTTTTAGCAATTAAGTATTTTAAATTTAGGTACTCTATATTGTTTTTAAAAAAAATACAATACTATTGCACACTTTTAATAGGGTACAGTGTAAACATAACTTTTTTTTTTTTTTTTTTTTGAGACGGAGTCTCGCTCTGTCACCCAGGTTGGAGTGCAGTGACACAACCTCGGCTCACTGCAAGCTCTGTCTCCTGGGTTCATGCCATTCTCCCGCCTCAGCCTCTGGAGTAGCTGGGACCACAGGAGCCCGTCACCGCGTCCGGCTAATTTTTTTGTATTTATTTAGTAGAGATGGGGTTTCACCCTGTAAGCCAGGATAGTCTCGATCTCCTGACCTCGTGATCCACCTGCCTCTGCCTCCTAAAGTGCTGGGATTACAGGCGTGAGCCACTGCACCTGGCCAACATAACTTTTATATGCACTGGGAAACCAAAAAATGTATTTCACTTTATTGCAATATTTACTTTATTGCAATGGTCTGGAACCATGTCTACAATATCCTCAAGATATGGCTCTATAACCTGGGAGATAATTAAGACAAATTTGGAAATCTGGATGTAAAAGGATGTTTACTGCAATTTTTAAGTGATAGTAAGCAATATAAAAAACCCAAATGAATAATAATTGGGAAATGCATAAATGGATAATAGCACAGCTGTTTACTGGAATATTATATACTGTCACTATAATTAATGGTGTCATTACTTATGGTCATAGAGTTGTCCACAATGAGAAAGTACAGGATGATTTTGTTTCCTAACAATGGCACATGGAAGTATAATATGCACATTCTGAGAGTGATCTGGAGAGTTGCTCACCAAAATGTTATTTCTCTCAGCAGTAGGATTTAAATTGACTTTTCCATTTTTCCTTTGTACTTTTAGTCATTTTAAAACTAGAAAACAATAATAACAATAATTCTATTTTCACTTTGGTAGAAAAAAAAACCCCAAACCACTGAACCAATCTCCAACTGTGACCAGCAAGTCTGATGAATTTTATTCAGTCCGGTTCCAGGGAGGTATTTACCAGAATGACAACCATGGCCAACTGATATTAGAAAGAGTTTATTAATATCAGGAATAGATTGGCGAGATTAAATTAGAGAATCTAATAGACCCACAAACCCCAGTTCCACTTTACTTTCTGTTGTTTCCAAAATCAGAATGAAGCCAGTAACAAAATGAGGAGCTAAACTTTTTAGGCAAATCTTTTTGGGTTCCAGGTAACATTAAGGTGAATTCTAAAATGCCCAATCTATTTTGAGGATATTGGAGCTAACCTACCACTCAATAAAATTTGTATTAATGTTTTCTTTATGAAACTCAAAGAGTTAACAAACAAATATGTCTCCAAAAATAGGCAACATAAGAAATGGGACATGAAAAATACATCTGCACTAGTCCCACCAAAGCAAGCGTGCCATCTCTACAGTTTGGGAACTCCCATTGGGCGGCTGCCTATATCCCTCCAGTGACAAGATGGGGTTCTTTTTACTGTGCATCACGGTCCCCTCTACAGCCAGAGAGCTTACTCACTAGAGTTCTTCCTAAAAAGCCTGAAGGTACTCGGATAGTACTCTAATACTGGGACTATCTTCTCATTTCACAGAAAGAGAAATCGAGTCACAATGAGGCCAAGAGGCTTAAACTTGGCATTTCAGACCTCAGAGCTTGAAATGGGGCTCCCACGTCAAAATTCTGTCCTGAGTCCACTACTTCTTCTTTTTGCTACTTGAATCATGAGCAAACCGAGAGGCTAGCCCAGGGCTTCCCAAGGGTTACCTTCCCCACCTAAATGTATAAACTCTTTGGATTCTTAATAATAAAAAAATAAAAAAATAAACAAATCTTTTGTAGAGACAGGATCTTGCTTTGTTGCCCAGGCTGGTCTTGGACTCCCAGGCTCAAGTGATCCTCCCAACTTGGTCTCCTAAAGTTCTGGGATTACAGGTGTGAGCCACCACACCTGGCCTATTCTTTTGATGTTTAAGCTTGTAAGCACGCAGAAGTGACAAACTTCATTTTACTGGTTTAAAACATTATTGGGGCCGGGCGCAGTGGCTCACGCCTGTAATCCCAACACTTTGGGAGGCTGAGGTGGGTAGATCAGGAGGTCAAGGGATTGAGACCATCCTGGCTAACATGGTGAAACTCCGTCTCTACTAAAAGTAAAAATTAGCCGGGTGTGGTGGCGTGTGCCTGTAGTCCCAGCTACTCTGGAGGCTGAGGCAGGAAAATCACTTGAACCTGGGAGGCGAAGGTTGCCGTGAGCCGAAATCACGCCCTTGCACTCCAGACTGGCAACAGAGCGAGACTCCGTCTCAAAAAACAAAAACAAAAACAAAAACAAAAACAAAAAAACCCAAAAAACCAAAAAACAAAAAACACTATTGGAAGACACAAAAGTTCTTACAATAGACACACCACCTATATAGCACCACAAAGAGCAGTGACCACATGACTATAGCTCCTTTTTCTAATGTTCTTTACTACTTTACAAGTAATCTCTTTGTCGAGAAAACATTGCTGCTATCATCAACAGTTCTAAAATGTCTTTGTTTCATGGAAGTGGTGATGAGAAAGAATCATATGCTTGCTTGCCTAACATCACAGGTGGAACGTATACATGTGACTTAGGCACAACCCCTAGAGACCCATGGGCTTGAGGGTACCCCACAGAGTTGCACCACGTGGATGGCCTGAACTGCTCAGATACTTCTAATAGAAGCATAGTTATGTGGAAGGGAAGGTCTTACTGAGGCCTTCACCCAAAGTGGCAACTTTTTAGAAAAATTCTAAACGAAACATTGACACTTCTGTCCTCCTTTCCCCCTGCTGCGACAGCCAGACAACAATGGCTCAGGCCCCAACCCCAACACCCGGCTCTGTGCTGTTATGACTCGGATGCACCTCTGCCTCCACGTTTTTATCCTCTCTGCTGTGGACCCCACAGTGCCTGCAAATGCACCTTCCTCAGCCCTGATCTTTCATCTCACCTTGCCAAAGTGCCAGTCTGAGTCTTCCATGGTAGATCTGGTTACTGAGAAAGAGACAGGAGAAAAGATAGACACATTTCTGTGGCAATATTCTAGCTCTGATATTCCAGCAGTTCCCACAAGTCCTCCCCTCTGTACCCCATCCCTCACCTACACACATAGAGGCCCAGTCCAGCTGTTGGGAAAAATACCAAAGAAATCACTCTGTGGCTCATATCCTCTCGCTAAAATGCAGATCGAGATTATTGTAGTCTTTTGTAAATCCACTATTACCACCAATGCATTACTTTATTTTTCTTTATGGGGTTAAGTAGCATGACCATGAGTGTCTAAATTTTTTAAAGGTGGTACTATTGGCAGTTGTGCCAAGATGCCAGTTGCAAATCAGGACTGTCCTCAGGAATTGGGATATGTGTTCCTCCTGGGCGTGAGGAAAACAACACAAAATAAGGAAAGGCTAGGGAAGAGGCCCACAGGGGGCTGTTTTGCTTTCAACTTGCTTTCTGACATTGCTAATAATAAAAATCCTTAGAAACTTCCAATGAGCTGTGTGCTTGCTTCAGGACTGAAACGTTGAGGAGAAGTATTATGACTATACTCTATAGGCTAAACATGGGAGGAAAAATAGTACCAGCCTCACTTTCCCCATCAAAACCCTTCCCCCAACTGTGCCAGACCCCCACCTGCTGAAAGTAAAAGCAAAGGACACAGGCAGGCCAATTCTTGGGGTCCTCAGGAAAGATAAGGAGGGAATGAATGAATGAATTCAAGCACAGACCTAGAAGAACCTCAGGGAATTTATACTGGTAAGTGTCCCGGAAACCCCTGGAGCTCCCTCTCTGAAGCCATGAAGTCCTTGCCTTCCACAAACAAGTGGAAAGTCCTGTTTCTCACTGCCTGGCAAGTGGGATGGGAGGAGTCTGGGGAAGAGTCCAGGCCTATGCCCAGGCATCTGTGAGGAAATAGGTTCTAACACCTCAAGGTCCTATTGAACATAATGTCTCACAGAAAGGACCTTGGTTAATCAGGGTCTATGGTGGCATCTCCCTAGGAAAGTAGGAGCTTCTTTTGGGAAGAGACTTCTATAATCCAAACAACCACCTTTGATGTGAACTCTTAGAGTCCACCTATTGGTAAGGTGGAAGAGTTAGGAGACATGTTTCTATGTGGGCAAGGGGGTAGCCTGGTCACTTTCTAGGTTCCTGCTGGCTTTCACAATGTGTCCATAGGAGGCATCAGACCTGGCCAGAGGAAAATCACTTTGTCCAGTCTCACAACTGATAAGTAATAGTTACAGAAATACAGCACCACAAAGTTGTTTAAGCCCTCTTGTTACTCTGTGCTCTTTCCTCACCCAGTACCATCCATTCATTAATTCTATCATTCATTCAACTAATATTTATTTATCCACTTTTACGGCTCAATTATCACCTATAAGGAGATGACTCAATTGTTTATCTCCAGCCCAGACCTCTTCACTGAGCTCCAGTACACCTATATCTTGCTGGTATGTCTTCTTAGTGTCTCAAAGGTGCATCAAACTCAGTGTTTCCAAGGCCAAGCTCATTATCAGCTCTTAAACATATTCCCTTCTTTTCATCCCCATCCTCATTACTCCAGTGCAAAGAAACCAGAATATCCCCCATGGACAACTGCATCCACCTCCTGGCAGGGGCTCCTCTACACCCATCTAATTCATTCTCTACACTGCAGCTAGTGGGATCTTTCCGACTAGCAAATCTCATTACCTTACCCCATCTTTTGCTAGAAACAGGTCAATAGCTTTTCTTTGCTCTTAGAATAAAGACCAGAAACCCCACTGTGTTCTGCTCCCTGACTATGGTCTAATCCCACACATTCCCTCACTCTTGCAGTCTCAGTGTCCACGCTGACTCCTCTCCATAGAGCGCTCTCCTCTAATCAATGCCTCCTCTCTCTTCAGGACATCTCTCCAGCAAAGGCTTGTAAAGTATGTTCCACTCTCCTATAATGCGCTCTCTTAGTCAATGTACCCCTCTCCTTTGAGGTAAGGGTCAGGGCTGTAATTTGTTATTTACTTTGGGCTTCTTTGATTCATGGTTGTTCCTCCTCTAGACTGTAAGCTTTGTGTGGGCAGGAGCTGTGTCTGTTTGGTTTACCATAAACATTCATCAAATAATTATTGAATAAAGAATAAAGGGAAAAAAGGAAAGAGAGAGAGGAATTATTCCCATTCTCCCTCAACACTTTTGGTCTTTTCTACTTTTGGTAGAAAAAGTAGTACTTTTCTACTTCTGGTCTTTAGTTCATGCTGTTCCCCTAGTCTAGCAGGTTCTCCTCTCTAGGAAGACCCTAGCAGTTAAAACCCTATTTCTTACTCAAAATGCCACTGCCCTATGTCTGCCCTTCATTTCTACCATTCTTTGAGTCTGGTCTGGATTAGGGTGCTTTATGTATATAGTCACCTTTTGGGCAGGGTCTATGTCTTATTTGTCTCTGTATCCTACCATCACCACTGTCCCCAACCTCAGGGCTTAGGGCAGTACCTTCTACAAGTTTATTGAAAAGAAGTGAATTCAGTGGAGCTACTGACACTAAGGCCAGAGCCATGAAGAAAGGATTCCTTTCCCAGTTAGGGGATGCCATGTTGGATAGTCACACTATTGCCTGGTGCCATCCTATTTGTGATTTTACTGAAGTTGTACTGGTAGTTCTGCTAGATTGGTTCACAAAAGAAGTCAAACAGATGTAATTTCTACCTTCCAGTATCCCACTATCTAAAACAGTGAATGATATTAAGCCAAACTGAAGGCAAATGTGTTCAGTGGATTTGATGAATAGAGGTAGAGGGAGTTAGATATCCTGGGGCAACCACCATCTCCCCTTCACTAAATCAGGGAAACTGTCTATGTTCACTTAATTCTATTTACTTAACACTAGCCTAAAGAAAACTTGTTTTCATTTATCCATCTGTCTTATTTTCAAATAAAATTTCTAAATGCAGACCACACACGATATTTCAGTGGGCCTAACACTGATTTATGCTAAGACTCAGGGAAGGGAGGCACTCTGAAGAAAGATGCTTCACCAGCAATTTTCTCACTGTCAGCCTTTGCTTGCTCTGCTATAGTAACATGCAGATGCAGTTTAGTGTCTCAATTACTGCTGGATTTGGTCCATTCAAGAGTCATATCATCGCTGCTATACCAAGTAAGCATGAAAGTCAAAACTGTGATTCCTGACAACCACGGTGATAGAATATAAATTAAAAGGCCCTTGCTTGCTTAGCCATCATTCTGAAAACATCAGAATGCAATTTGTTGGACAGATTCTATAATCTGCAGATGAAGGCAGTTACAGGGCTCAAGTTTATCCAGCGTTAACAAGCCCTAATAGTCTAGTTCAGCTCAGACATAACAAACGGAAATGGCTTTAAATTATCCTTCCCTAGAGACATGATTTCATAAGAGAACGAACTCTATATGTGCACAGAGAGATTTCCAATGTAAACATGTGGTGGAAGCTAAAAGCTGCAGCCGAGTTTCAAGCCTGGATATGCCAATGGCAGGGTATTTGATTTCAAAGACACCGATTTCCTCCCAGTGCGATAGTGTGTATGCTTTTTTTGCTGACTACACTTTGAACTGCAGAATACACACAAGCTTGCATCTATGTGTAATTTTATAGTTTTCTTTCTAGCTAGGATATTAATAGATTTTACTTAGCCTTTCCATGCATAAGTATGACTGGGATATAGATGCTTAAGGGATAAGGTTCCTCACAGAAAACACAAGGCTCCCTCATCACCTGGGCTGTCTGAAATGTAGACTAGCCTTTAAGGCTTTGGAAAACACAGGGTGAGCAACTTGGGTCTTCCATGTTCAAGCAGGATATCAACCAAGCTCTCCATGAATATAAAAAAGTAGGGAAGCCAGGCTTGGTGGCTCATGCCTATAACCCCAGCACTTTGGGAGGCCGAGGCGGGTGGATCACCTGAGGTCTAGAGTTCGAGACCAGCCTGGCCAACATGGTGAAACCCCATCTCTACTAAAAATACAGAAATTAGCTGGGCGTGGGGCACGCACCTGTAATCCCAGCTTCTAGGGAGGGTGAGGCAGGAGAATTGCTTGAACCTGGGAGGCGGAGGTTGCAGTGAGCCGAGATGGTGCCACTGCACTCCAGCCTGGGTGGCAGAGCAAGACTCCATTCAAAAAAAAAAAAAAAATGAAAAAATAAAAAATAAAATAAAAAGTAGGGAAATGAGAATTCCTTTGCCCTGTAAAGTGAACAGAACATCCTAGTTTGTTCCTTTTAGGTTAATCAGGTCTAAAAAGCCTATGATCAAGATTTTACAATGACACTCAGCCAACGTCCATTTGGCCTATATGTCAAATGAGGTCCATCTCTTGTTTTTATATAGCCCATGAGCTCAGAATAGTTATTATAGTTTTAAATAGCTGAAAAAAGACAAAAAATATTTTGTGACGTGTAGAAATTATATAAATTTCAAATTTCAGTGTTCACAAACAAAGTTTTACTGAACACAGCCATGCTCATTTGTTCAGGTGTCGTCTGTGGTGACTTCACACTACAGTGGCAGAGCTGTTTAGCTGCAACACAGATCATAGGACCTGCAAAACCTAAAATAAATAAAGGCCTAAAATATTCTGGCCCTTTACAGAAAAGGTTTGTTTATCCCGGATCTAAACTATGAGACAAAGTCAGTATCGCCCAGGCTGGAGTGCAGTGGCACGATCTTCGCTCACTGCAAGCTCTGCCTCCCGGGTTCATGCCATTCTCCTGCCTCAGCCTTCTGAGTAGCTGGGACTACAGGCGCCCCCCACCACGTCTGGCTAATTTTTTTGTATTTTAGTAGAGACAGGGTTTCACTCTGTTAGCCAGGATGGTCTCGATCTCATGACCTCATGATCTGCCTACCTTGGCCTCCCAAAGTGCTGGGATTACAGGCATGAGCCCCCGTGCCAGGCAAGACAAAGTCAATGTTAATCTTCAATTGCTTCTTTTGTTTTTAAACAAACATATGCATTATGCCTATGAGCTCCCAAGTGAGTTAAATATCCTTTGCATTTATACCAGAATCCATTTAGCCAAAGTCGAATGCCTTTGTACAATTTTATTTCAAACCATCAAGTCTTGCATAAACTATTTTGACCTGAGAGCACAAGGAAATCACAAGTAAGAAATCTTAATTTTTATTTAAAATTTCCTGAATTTGAAAATATTGTATGACTCCAGCCCAGAGGGCACCAGCTTGCAATACCTGATTTAGACCATGAATATACCATAGATTCTTCACTTTTCAGTCATTACAAACTGTTCTTGCTACCAAGGCAGGCCTAAGAAAATTGTTCGTGCTTTGCAAAGTATTTTAAATTTTTATACAGTTTTAAAAAACTTAGTCTACATTTATCATCAAAGCTTGTCACAGAAGACATATTAGTTTCAGTGACATTAAAGCTTTAAACTGGTAAACTCTTTGAGGGAATGTCCTTTGCCCTTAATTTTTCTCATGCCCTCCCAGAGCATGGTCCATGCAATGGTCCCTTGGTACCACTGGGTGCCAAGATAGGTACTTGCTGACCTTACCAGTACTTTTCATTTTTTGACTTCTCTCTTGCCCTGTTGATGTTCAGGGCCCACATGGAATATTCAGCAAATTCATTATTTCATCTCTGCCCTGGGGTAGTGTATCTACTCTCTTTTTAGTGTGCTCTAAAAAGATTAGACTCTCTAACACTTTAAAGTCCTCTCTCAAACCACACAGATATATTCTGCCTTGGATTCCCAAGCAATCTTACTGTGTATGGGTGTTTTAATAAAGATCAAAAGTTACCAGCAGCCCTCTGCACTCTAAGAGGAACAAAGACTGCTACTATTAGTAGCTGAAACTGCTGACGCTGTTCACGGGCCTACTTCTTTATTTATTATTATTATTTTGAGACAGGGTCTCACTCTGTCATCCAGGCTGGAGTGCAGTGGCACAATCATGGCTCACTACAACCTTGACCTCCCAGGCTCAAGCAATCCTCCTGCTTCAGCCAATTCTGGAGGCACATGCCACCATGCCTGGCTAATATATATGGTTTTTCATAGAGACTGGGTCCCTACTACATCACTCAGGCTGGTCTCAAACTCCTGGGCTTAAGCGATCCTTCTGCCTTGGCCTCCCAATATGTTGGGATTATAAGCATGAGCTATCATACACAGCCACCTACTTCTTAAAGTCAAATATTTGCAGTACAGGGGACCCCCAATCATTTTGTGGGTGCTAAATCTATTTCCCCAAACTGATAGGAAGTAAAGGAATGCAGCTAACAAAAACTCTGAAACTGTTACTCTTTCATGCATAGGTAAATATGCATTTAGTCAATAAACATTTATGAAATACTGCTAAAGTGTCAGGAATGATGTTAGATATTAGAGACAGCAGAAGGAGCATAACTTGGACTTTGTCCCTAAGATCTTTCAGTCAAGTGAAAGCAAACAGTGTTGCAAACAATTCATGAAAAAAAAATGTGTTGAGGATTACAGACAAGGAAGGGAAGAAGAGGAAGAAGATGCTTCATTCTTCCTAAGGGTGAAGTGTGAAAAAGGCTTCAGAGAGGTGGTGGCACTTCGATTGAGTCTTAAAAGCTGAGCCAGCCTTGGGGGGTAGAGGGAAGGCAAGAGGGGAAGGGATAAATTATAGGCAGAGGAGCAGCAAAAGGGACCCAAAAATGTGAACTATCCTAGACCATAAGAAGTACTCTGAGAAATTCACAATGGTTCTAGTGTATGTGTTTAGCGAGAGGAGGGGTGACGGAGAAATGAGGCCGAGAGAGAAACCATTCAGAGATATACGGCTGGAGAACTGAGCAGCTGCCAGACCTCGAGGTCCCTGTGTGTATGCTAAGGAGTCTGGAATAAATTCCAGAGACAGTGAAAAAGACATTGAGGGATTTCAAGTACAAGAGTAACACAATCACATTGTTCTGCTAGAAAGAACACTTTGGACATGGTACAGAAGAGGGACTGAAGGGCTACAGAGTGGGACTGCTGGACTAGTCCAGGCAGCAGAAATCCAAGGTGTGAATTTAGACCCTGGATGTAGGGCTGAATATGAAATCGAGGAAGAAATCTTGATGATCGAGTGGTTGTTTGGGGGAAGGGGCAACAGAACAGAGAGGAAGTTGATTCCCAGGTTGTTATTTGGTGTCTGGGTAACTAGTGGAGCTATTCACCATGCAAAGAAATAGAAGAGGAGGAATAGGATCTTTTTTGCTTAAAAACAACAGCAACAGAAAGAAATCAGTGCCTTTCTGATTATATTCTAGGCTAGGAAATCATATCAAATGAAGTTGTGCTTCAGGCAGTCTTAGAAAATTCTTTTTCTGTCCTAGTGGCTTTTGAATGCCGTGGGTTAGATTACCATGTCAAAGATGAAGCCACTTTAAATCTGTTTTGGAAAAAGATGGGATATAAATATGTAATATAAAAAACATCAAGATATTTATATTTTAATCTATTGTCTGCACGTATCCAAAAACAAATATAGGATCTTTCTGAAATTCTTCTGTGAGGTTTGAGGGGACTGTTAAGTTATACACCTTTTCCACAACTGAATTCTGAACCCATTTGTGTTAGTCTGTTCTTGCATCACTATAAAGAAATAACTGCCCAGGCACAGTGGCTCACGCCTCATGCACTTTTGGAGTCCAAGGTGGGTGAATCACTTGAGGTCAGGAGTTCGAGGCCAGCCTGGCCAACATGGTGAAACTCCATCTCCACTAAAATACAAAAATTAGCTGGGCTTGGTAGCACACTCCTGTAATCCCAGCTCCTTGGGTGGCTGAAGCATGAGAGTCGCGCTTGAACCCAGGAGGTGGAGGTTGCAGTGAGCTGAGATCGTGCCTCCAGGCACTCCAGCCTGGGCAACAGAGCAATACTCTGTCTCAAAAAAAAAAAAAAAAGAAAAAGAAAAAAGAAAAAAAAAAAAAGAAACACCTGAGGCTGAGCAATTTATAAAGAAAAGAGGCTTAATTGGCTCACAGCTGTGCAGGCTCTACAGCAATCATGGTGCTGGCATCTGCTCAGCTTCTGGTAAGGCCTCAGGAAGCTTATAGTCATGGTGGGAGGTGAAGGGAAGCTAGCATGTCACAAGTTGAGAGTAGGAACAAGAGTGGGGGGAGGTGCCACACTCTTTAAATAACCACATTTCATGTTAATCACCAGAGCAAGAACTCATTCATCACCAAACGGATGGTACTAAGCCATTCATGAAGGATCTGCCCCCATAATCAGAACACCTCCCACCAAGCCCCAAGTCCGACACTGGGGATTTTAACATGAGAGTTGGAGGGGACAAACATCTAAACTATATCATTATGCCTCTAGCTCCCCAAATCTCATGTCCTTCTTACATTGCAAAATATAATCATCCTTTCTCAATAGTTCTCCCAAGTCTTAATTTGTTCCAATTCCAACTCAATCAAAAGTCCCAAGTCTAAAGTCCAAAGTTTCATCTGGAGATGAGTTCCTTCCATCTATGAGCCTGTAAGATCAAAAACAAGTTATTTACTTCTGAGATACAACGGTAATATGGGCATTGGATAAATATTCACATTCCAAAGGAAAAACTGGCCAAAGGAAAGGGGCTATAGTTCCCATGCAGGTCTGAAACCCAGAAGGGCAGTCATTAAATCTTTTTTTTTTTTTTTGAGACTGAGTCTTGCACTGTTTGTTGCCCAGACTGGAGTGCAGTGGCGTGATCTCCGCTCACTGCAAGCTCCGCCTCCTGGGTTCATGCCATTCTCCTGCCTCAGCCTCCCGAGTAGCTGGGACTACAGGTGCCCGCCACCATGCCTGGCTAATTTTTTGTATTTTTAGTAGAGACTGGGTTTCCTCATGTTGGCCAGACTGGTCTTGAACTCCTGACCTCATGATCCTCCTGCCTTGGCCTCCCAACGTGCTGGGATTACAGGCGTGAGCCACTGCGCCCAGGCTATTTATTTATTTTTGAGACGGAGTCTCGCTCTGTCACCCAGGCTGGAGTGCAGTGGCGTGATCTTTGCTCACTGCAAGCTCCGCCTCCCGGGTTCACGCCATTCTCCTGCCTCAGCTTCCTGAGTAGCTGGGACTACAGGCGCCCGCCACCATGCCCGGCTAATTTTTTGTACTTTTAGTAGAGATGGGGTTTCACCGTGTTAGCGAGGATGGTCTTGATCTCCTGACCTCATGATCCACCCACCTTGGCCTCCCAAAGTGCTGGGATTACAGGCGTGAGCCACCACGCTCGGCGGCAGTCATTAAATCTTAAAGCTCCAAAATAATCTTCTTTGACTCCATGTCCCACATCCAGGGCACACTGGTGCATGGGCAGTTCTGTCCCTGTGGCTTTGCAGGATGCAGACCCCATGACTGCTCTCATGGGTTGGAGTTGAGTGCCTGCAGCTTTTCCAAGCTCAGGATACAAGCTGCCCATGGCTCTACCATTCTGGGATGTGGAGGGTGGTGGCCCTCTTCCCATCACTCCATAAAGCAGTGCCCTGGTGAGGACTCTGTGTGGGGGGCTCCAAGTCCACATTTCCTCTCCACACTGCTCTAGTAGAGGTTCTCCGTAAGGGCTCCACCTCTGCAGCAGGCTACTGCCTGGGCACCCAGGATTTCCAATACATCCTCTGAAATCTAGGGGAATCTGCAAAGTTTTCCTTCACTCTGTGCACCTGCAGGCTTAATACCACGTGGAAGCCACTAAAGCTTACAGCTTGTGCCCTCCAGAGCCAGCAGCCCAAGCTGTACCTGGAGCCCTTTGAGCTGGAGCTGGAGATGGAGCTGAAGCAGCCCACATGCAGACAGCAGTGTCTCAAGTCTGAGCAGGGCAACGGCCCAGGCCTGGGTGCTGAAACCATTATTTCCTTATAATGCTCTGGGTCTGATGGCAAAGTCTGTCTCCAGATCTCTGATATGCCTTTTCCCCATTGTCTTGGAAATTAGCACTTGGCTCCCTTTTAGTCACACTAATCTTTCTAAGCAAGTGGTTGTTCCTCAGCCTGCTTGTAGTCCTCTCCTAAAAATGCTTTTTCTTTCTCTGCCACATAGCCAGGCTGCAAATTATCCAAAATTTTACACTCTGCTTCCCTTTTAAATGTAAGTTGCAACTTTAAATCATTTCTTTGCTCATATATCCGATTGTAGGCTGTCAAAAAAGATAGGGGGAAAATTACACAACATTAGTCTGGGCACTGATTTTTTAGACCTGACCCTAAAAGTTCACGCAACAGAAGCAAAAATAGAAAAATGGGATTATATCAAAATAAAAAACCCCTGTACCACAAGGAAAACAACTGCATGAAGCGACAACTTTTGGATTGGGAGAAAATATTTTCAAGGCATACATCTGATTAGGGTTTAATATCCAAAATACATAAGGAGCTCAAATCGTGTGGTGAGTATAGTGAATAATTATGTACTGTACATTTGAAAATTGTTGAGAGTAAATTTCAAATGTGCTTACCACAAAACTGGTAAGTGTTTGAAGTGATGGATATCTTAACTAGTTTGATTTAATTATTCCATATTATATTCATTAATTATAACATTACATTCTGCCCATAAATACATGCAACTGTATTTGTCAATTTTAAATTAAAAAATAAGTTAAAAAAAAGGCAGCAGAAATGGAGACCAAGGGCTACATATATTTTAAAGATAAGGAGCAGGTAACTCCAGGATTTGTTGCCTGAGTGGATTTGGGGCCAACATCCAGAGGACAACAAACACAGAAAACTCTGGGTACTCATTGGTATTCACCTAAAACTGAAAATTTCAAAAAAGTCTACAAATATAATTAGGTCAAATGTGGATGTGTATGAATTTACAAGATGTAGAGGCCACAAATACCAGCAGTTACCAAATGATCTGCTCCCCTAAGTGTCCTTCCACATGGTGACAAGGATAAACCTTTCTGTGCCTTTCTACTTGCTTTCACTTGATGGGCTTCACGTTATGGTAAGGAAATATTTTGCTCATTAACTCCAAAGCTAAACTCTTCATTAGAAAGAGAGACAGAGAGAGAGAGGGAGAGAGAGAGAAAGAGAGAGAGAGAAGGCATGGGTACATAGCAACAGTGAGCTTCCCCAAAACTGGGTTAGGCAGTGCTCCCGTCCCATCCCTCTATGGCTGGTGGAGGACAATATCTGAATGTGAGAAGTGCTTCCTTATCTCAGACTCACCAGTTAGATAAGCCATTCCACTCTCCCTAAGGAGGAGCAATGAAGAAGCAGAAAGGCCAAGAGTGACTTAGGGAAAACCCTTCCTCCTAGAGAACAAAGACTTTCCCCCTAAAGCCCTTAACTAGTAGATTTTTTTCTTCTTTCCTAACATAAGCAGTAGATAGGATAGAATTTAATTCCACTCAGTAAGCATCAAGTGGCTTCTGTGTTCCAAGGACTGGACTAGGCACTGGAAATAAAGAGATAAAAGACAAAGTTCTATCTTCAAGTGTTCACATCCTATTTCTGTAAGATAGGCCTCCAGAAGGAAGATAAACACGTGATAGAGTCAAGGGGTAAGCAAATTATATGGGGAGCAAACAGGAAGTACTAGGGAATTAGAGTGAATATGAAAAAAAATCTGGATTTTTTTTTCTTACACTATACACAATATTTCAAGCCATCATTTCCTTTCTATTAGTGAAAGATTTTTGTTTGCCACAGGATGTGAAAGTGCACTATATGCAGTTGTGTGATATATTGGTGGACATATATTCTTTCCACCCCTTTTCTAATAACTGAAACCTTCCTTTCCTTTGGAGAACTGCTCCAGCCCTACCTCTGGGGCCCTGTCTTCCTGCCACTGGGGTAGGCAAAAGATCTAATGGGCCAATAGGACTCTTTTTGAGGGTACTGACAAAGTTGGAGAGAAAAAGGACCTATGCCTTATGAGATCCTAAGTGATACGGACCAGAGACTGCTGCATTGCTACCTCCCATATGGCAAAACCTGCTGCGAATGAAACCAACAGGAGGAAAGCAGAGCAGAGAGATGGAATTACAGCAGAAACGATGACATTGTTGGAAACCCATTAGATCCACTTCCTAGCCTTCGCAATTACATTAGCCAATAAATTCCACTGGATCTGTCACTTGTATTTATCATAAACTTAGAAATCACTTTATTAATAAAACATTACTTATAAATTGCTTCTACCATGCCTTTGACCTAAGAAAATAAGGTTCAGACTTCCACAAAACTTTATGAAAACCCTGACCACTTTAGTGCTATAATAGATGTTCTAGGAATTGCCAATGAGTCCATAAATGACACAGTGTCATTTAATGATGAAGCTACTCTGATACAGTATCAGATCAACTAATTTTTCCTATAATATACTTGCATATAACCCAACCCTTCATATTTCTATGATGTATATCATGCATTTTTTGCATTACACCTTACTGAAATAGTTACCTTGATTCTTGTCCTTTAAAGAGATTAAATTCATTTTCAGTTCTAATTTAGTCATTAACATTGTGCTTTGCCTTAACATTCTCTCTGCCCAGCTCATCTTAGTGGCATCTTCAAGGTAAAATCACCTTTGATATGTGAAAATTCTTGCTTCTCACCTTCCCTGAAGGGGAAAATATCAGCAAAATTATAATTTGAAATTGTAATGAACTCTATTTCCCTGCTTCTTAACTTATAAGGATGAAATGGGACAAGTGAAAACATGTAGAGATCTCTGAGTGCCAAAGGCAGACTGTTCCCCATTGCTTTCATATTTTACTTCCCTAACCAGATTTCAGTGTCCTAGAGAGCCAAGCGTCATGGATGTCTTGGGATATCCCAAATATGCAAGATGGTATAGGAGCCTAGGGAAAACCTCCCCTTCACCCTCTGAGTGTCCACTGAAAATCAACCAACAAAAGGCAGGTTAATAGGAGAAAAGGCATACAAAAATAATAATATGCACACATGTGCACAGGAGTCATAAAAAATAAGAAAAACTCAAAGAAAGGGTCAGATAGTTGAAGTTTTCATCCTGAGGTTACAGAAGGAATAGGGGCTTAGAGTCTGGCAAGACCAGTTATGGGTGGAAGAGAAGAAAAGCATGGCTACCAAAGGCAGTCTTGTAATGCAGATGAAACCTCACAGGTAGCAGCCCTCCAAAGAGTAAGTTTCTGTTAGATTCCCAGAGGTGTCAAACTCTCAGTCTCTCTCTCCCAGGAGCCCATCCGTCCTAGATCCAGACAAGTTCCAGCACAGAAAGGCTGGCTATTTATTTCAGCAATGTAGATTTTCTCTACAGATGTAAATCTCCCCCACAAAAGGTAGATTTACAGGGCTATTCCTGTCTGCAGGCTCTCTGAATAGCCATCTCAAATATGTCAAAGAAGTATATTTGAGGGTGAAATATTTTGGTTTCCTTTAATGGTAAAAAAAGGAAGAAGGAAAAATGTATTTACTTTCCTTGGTAACTCATTGTATCGGTCCAAAGACACCTTAAAGTTATTTCTGATAAATATTTCTAAGTAAACACTATTAGTAAAATACTATTGAATACTAACCATGTGCCAGGCGTATGTTACATTCCTCCTAAAAACATTTCTTCTTTTTTTACCCCTTGTATAGACAAAGAAAAAGTAGCAGCCTTCTCTCTAAAAGATCATTATATGGTCACATCTCAGCACTGCCTATGATTAAACTACCTCAATTTCTTTAAACATTCTTTATTGTGATGATTAAAATTATATACATTGTAGAAAATGACTGTGCTATTAGATTGCTATCTTACAGTACTACTTTTCAACTTTTACTACTTAGGAAAGGCAGATTTCCCAATCCTCTAATTTTCTCAACATTTAGACTGATTCATATTTATAAGAGGAAGAACTAGGCCTAGAGAGAGAACAGTACATTCAATGTTCATCTTAGTTGCATCTGTAAGGTTAAATCACTGCTGATACATGAAAATTGAAATTAGAAACAAAGTTATTTGTTATAATGCTAGATGAAAAATATGGCAACCATAGGTCTCTCCTCCCGCCACCCAAGATGCTGAAAGGAAAGAAGGCCAAGGAGAAGAAAATGGCTCCAGCTCCTGCTGTCATAAAGAAGCAGGAGGCCAAGAAAGTGGTGAATCCCCTGTTTGAGAAAAGGCCCAAGAATTTTGGCATTGTACAGGATATCCAGCCCCAAAGAGAACTCACCCGCTTTGTGAAATGGCTCCACTATATTAGGTTGCAGCGGCAGAGAGCCATCCTCTAGAAGTGGATGTAAGTGCCTCCTGCCATTAACCAGTTCACCCAGGCCCTGGACTACCAAACAGCTACTCAACTGCTTAAGTTGGCCCACAATTACAGGCCAGAGACAAAGCAAGAGAAGAAGCAGAGGCTGTTGGCCCGGGCCAAGAAGAAAGCTACCGGCAAAGGGGACATCCCCACTAAGAGACCACCTGTCCTTCGAGCAGGAGTTAACATGGTCACCACCTTGGTGGAGAACAAGAAAGCTCAGCTGGTGATGACTGCACACGATGTGGATCCCATCGAGCTGGCTGTCTTCTGCCTGCCTGCCCAGTGTTGTAAAAAGGGGGTCCCTTACTGCATTATCAAGGGGAAGGCAAGACTGGGACATCTAGTCCACAGGAAGACCTGCAACACTGTTGCCTTTACAAAGGTTAACTCAGAAGACAAAGGAGCTTTGGCTAAGCTGGTGGAAGCTATCAGGACCAACTATGACAGATACGACGAGATCCACTGTCACTGGGGAGGCAATGTCCTGGGTCTCAAGTCTGTGGCTCACATTATCAAGCTCGAAAAGGCAAAGGTTAAAGAACTTGCCACTGAACTGGGTTAAATGTACACTGTTGAGTTTTCTGTCCATAAAAATAATTAAAATAATACAAAATTTCCTTCAAAAAAGAAAAAAAAATATGGCAAGCATAAAGATACACTTTGAGATAGCTAAATAGCCTCCAATCTTAACCTACACATGGGTGGGCCCTTGGCAGCCATGTTTAAGCCATGTTGTCTGGTTGGATTAAGGGCAGACATATCACCTGTGCCAGACTGATCAGATCCTCTCTCAGGAATTTAGACTCATTGATGCTAGTCTACCTGGGCTGGGAAGTCGAACTAAGGACGTACAAACGTGGGTACTGAGGATGCACCATGTTTGGCCATGTGCTCACCAAGCAGCGAAAGTGGCTAGCTGAGAAAGAGAAAAGAAAGAAAGCAGATGTACAGACAGAAGCAGAGATCTGAATCCACAAGCCCCTGAAGGCAGCCAGGCAGACAGAGAGCTACACCTGGGCAACAGAGACTAGTTGCCTGGGTCCTTGTAAATGCTCCTGTTCCAGGCTCTGGTCTCTTATGAAGTCCAGTTGTACTTCATGCTGTTGGGTTCTGTGAGAGTCTGCCGATTCCTTATGGCAAATTGTTTTGTTGCTATTAAGATAGTTTGAGTGGGTTTCAGTTATTTACAAATAAAAGATTTTTGGGCCTGGCATGGTGGCTCATGCCTATAATCCTAGCACTTTCGGAGTGTGAGGCAGGAGGATTGCTTGAACCCAGGAGTTCAAGACCAGCCTGGGCAATATAGTGAGACCCCATCTCTTAAAAAAACAAAACAAAACACAAAAACTAAAAAGTTAGCTGAGTGTGGTGGCACATGCCTGTAGTCCCAGCTACTAAGGAGGCTGAGGTGGGAGGATTGCCTCAGCCAAGGAGGTCGAGGCTGCAGTGAGCTGTGATCATGTCACTGCACTCCAGCCTGGGGGACAGAGTGAGATCCTGTCAAACAAAACAAAACAAAAATTTCTAACCTAGGCAATAAGCGAGTGGTTCTTAATTCAGGTTGAGCATCAGAATGCCCTGAAGAGGTTTTAAAAACACCAATACCCCTGCTCTGTCCCCAGGGATTCTGATTCAGCTGGTCTGGGATATAGCCTAGGCAAGGGAAAATTTACAAACCTCCACTTGAGAATTATGGCCCATGGAATGGCAATAGGTAGACAGCAGAAAGCTAGACAGCAAAGGAAAAAGGACATTTCAGATCAAAATAACTATGCCAATAGGGAAGAAAGAACCACAGGATGCAAGAGTACAGCCACTTCCACAAAGCTGCATGCTACAATGGCTAATTTTAGTATCTACTTTCATACTGAAAAACTGTGGTCAACTTTAGACATCTGTCTTGAAAAGAGATTTAAGGTTCTGAGGGGGGGTATTTCAGGTTTAATTCTTGTATCAATAAACTATCCACTGCAGCTTTAAATCTGAATCATTTTGGTACCTGAAAGCATCAAATCTTTTTAAAAAATTATTTAGCTGGACAATTACAGGTTGCGATGGGCTAGGACAGGCACCAACAAAAATAAGATGTGGGTGTGTGCAAAAGAGGCAATTATGTGGGAATTTGGTACACAGAAATTCTCCCCTGCACAGGAAGAAATTGAGTCCAAAAGTTGATTGTATTCATCTGACAGCAAGATTAACACTCAAATTATGGAATTAGTAAGTAAACTACAAATGAAATCACCCTCTTACTAGTTTGACAAAGGAATTCATCTCAGTTAGAGCATGGAACTTTTCTGAGGTAGATGAGAAAAATTACTGTAATATTTGTTAAAAACATTTTTAAACAACCATAAAAAGGAAATGTAGAGTATTCTACCCTATATAAATGCATCTTTTAAGAACTACATTATTTGCTTAAAAGCATTGGGGACAAACAAAGAAATGGTTAGCTCTCTTTCAAACCCTGAGAACGAATTCTCCACCATTGAATGGGTTGGTGTCTAAAAGCCACATCAGGATTATAGCATTAGTTTCAAGAAACTGATACAGAGAAAGAAAATCTGATTTGGGTCTTAGAAACCTGCACTGTTTAATAGATGCATTGGTGGCAAGTAGAATTCTGTCATCATTTTATATTAAAGTTCAAAGCATTTTTGTCAAAATGTAGGAATTTGGAGTGTAATTTGTTTAAAAACTTGAAGAATTTGCCTGTAATTGATCGGAGTGCATCAAAATAGCAATCTATGTACTGGACAGTAAGACCCCCAGGAACTCAGTCCTTTATTTCTTTCGTCAACTAGATTGCTTCACATCTCCCATGGGTAGCCCCCATGTATACCAAAAGGGATGAATAAGTGTTGAGTGAAATATAATGAAAAGGAAATATAATCATTACCACACATTTATGACATCATTCTAGGCAAGTGAATGATCTTACCTTTTTGAATTCTGCTTTCTTTATTGTAAAACCAAGACTCATCCAAGTTAAATACAAAGGAAGATAGGACAGTTTTGAGAGATTAAGTGGTTTAAAGCAAAAGATGGCAGAACCATAATTAAACATCCTCAATAGTTTGTTCTCCAAATGATATAATAATAGCTAACATTTGTTGAATATATTATATATCAGATATCATTCTCACATATTATTAACTCTTTTAACTCTCAGAATTACCTCTGAAATAGGTACTATTATTATTCTTACTTTTACAATTAAAGAAACTGTGGCACAGACAGGTTAAGTAACTTATCCAAGATAAAACAGCTGGAAGTGGCAGAGCCAAGATATACACCAATGCAAGTATGGCTTCTGATAAACCTTCTCTCAGCCTTTATGCTATACCGCTTCTTGAATGTAGTGACCACAGAGACTTTTAACCTCTCCTTCTAGTCTCTTAAAGTATTGCTAACCTAATGGCTATTTCCAAAATACCAAACCCATGGTGGGTGCCTGATTGTCCATGGGGAAGGCTCTGTAGAACTTTCTGCTCTTGTTACTAGAAAATCCGTAGTTACAGATTCTAACTCTACCTTTAATTAGCCAGGTGCATCTGAACAAGGCTCTCAAGGCCACAATTTCATTTAAATAAATAAATTCTATTAGATGATCCCTGGAGCTATTTTCCAACTCTGTGTAATGCTATGAAAAAAAGTAAAAGATTCCAAGCCTCTTCTACCACTCCCCACATTGTCAAACCTTATCAGCACTGCCTTCACCAAGCTTAAAACCAGATCCAGGAAGGTGAGCTGGTTGCAGTGAAACCTGTTAGTTTCATAGAGGAAAGCCTGTTTAGGGACTGCAAAGATGCAAATCAGAAAATTACTAAGAGACTAAAGTATGCTGATTGTACTAATCAACTGAAAGAGTGGCTGTTTTTTTAATTTTGAGAAAAATGTAAATGCAGAAAAGTACAGAGAAAAATATAACATATTTTCTGTTTCTTTTTTCTTTTTCTTTTTTTTTTTTTTTTGACACAGGGTCTCACTCTGTCACCCAGACTGGAGTGCAGTGGTGCGATCTTGGCTCACTACAACCTCCGCCTCCTGGGTTCAAGTGATACTCCTGCCTCAGCCTCCGGAGTAGCCGGAATTACAAGCACCCGCCACCATGCCCAGCTAATTTTTGTATTTTTAGTAGAGATGGGGTTTGACTATGTCGGCCAGGCTGGTCTCAAACTCCTGATCTCAAGTGATCTGCCTGCCTCGGCCCCACAAAGTGCTGAGATGACAGGCATGAGCCACTGCGCCCGGCCAACATATTTTCTATATTTTCTTCAGTTCTTGTTTGTTTTTTATATATATATGTATATAAAAAATACATAATACATATATACATGCATATATATAGATCATAAAATATATGTGATATATATATTACGAGATCATATCATATATATGATATATATATCATATATATATATCACTTGATACATGAAGTAAAGTATGCCAATCACATTTCTTCCTCCAGTGACAACCACTGTCAAGAATTTGGAGAGGTTATCTGTGCTACCATGTTATGGAAGCACTATTCACAATGGCCAAGACATGGAATCAACTTAAAGGTCCATCAACAGATGAATGGATAAAAAAAATGTGGCCTATATGCATAATGGAACACAGCTGATGCTTGAACAACACAGGTTTGAACTGCAAGGTCCACTTACGTGTGGATTTTTTCAATAAAGTTACTCCAACCTGTCTCTCCTACCTCCCACTCCACTCTTTCACCTCTGCCATCTCTGAGACAGCAAGACCAACTCCTCCTGTTCTTCAGCCTACTCAATGTTTAGACGATGTGGGTGAAGACTTTTACAAAGATCTACTTTCATTTAATGAATGGTAAATATGTTTTCTCTTCCTTATGATTTTCTTTTTTTTTATTTATTTATTTTTTATTATACTTTAGGTTTTAGGGTACATGTGCACAATGTACAGGTTTGTTACATATGTATCCATGTGCCATGTTGTTTTGCTGCACCCATTAACTCGTCATTTAGCATTAGGTATATCTCCTAATGCTGTCCCTCCCCCCTCCCCCCACCCCACAACAGTCCCCGGAGTGTGATGTTCCCCTTCCTGTGTCCATGAGTTCTCATTGTTCAATTCCCACCTATGAGTGAGAAAATGCGGTGTTTGGTTTTTTGTCCTTGTGATAGTTTACTGAGAATGATGGTTTCCAGCTTCATCCATGTCCCTACAAAGGACATGAACTCATCATTTTTTATGGCTGCATAGTATTCCATGGTGTATATGTGCCACATTTTCTTAATCCAGTCTATTGTTGTTGGACATTTGGGTTGGTTCCAACTCTTTGCTATTGTGAATAGTGCCGCAATAAACATACGTGTGCTTGTGTCTTTATAGCAGCATGATTTATAGTCCTTTGGGTATATACTCAGTAATGGGATGGCTGGGTCAAATGGTATTTCTAGTTCTAGATCCCTGAGGAATCGCCACACTGACTTCCACAATGGTTGAACTAGTTTACAGTCCCACCAACAGTGTAAAAGTGTTCCTATTTCTCCACATCCTCTCCAGCACCTGTGGTTTCCTGACATTTTAATGATGGCCATTCTAACTGGTGTGAGATGGTATCTCACTGTGGTTTTGACTTGCATTTCTCTGATGGCCAGTGATGATGAGCATTTTTTCATATGTTTTTTGGCTGCATAAATGTCTTCTTTTGAGAAGTGTCTGTTCATGTCCTTTGCCCACTTTTTGATGGGGTTGTTTGTTTTTTTCTTGTCAATTTGTTTGAGTTCATTGTAGATTCTGGATATTAGCCCTTTGTCAGATGAGTAGGTTGCAAAAATTTTCTCCCATTCTGTAGGTTGCCTGTTCACTCTGATGGTAGTTTCTTTTGCTGTGCAGAAGCTGTTTAGTTTAATTAGATCCCATTTGTCAATTTTGGCTTTTGTTGCCATTGCTTTTGGTGTTTTAGACATGAAGTCCTTGCCCATGCCTATGTCCTGAATGGTATTGACTAGGTTTTCTTGTAGGATTTTAATGGTTTTAGGTCTAACATTTAAGTCTTTAATCCATCTTGAATTAATTTTTGTATAAGGTGTAAGGAAGGGATCCAGTTTCAGCTTTCTACATGTGGCTAGCCAGTTTTCCCAGCACCATTTATTAAATAGGGAATCCTTTCCCCATTGCTTGTTTTTGTCAGGTTTGTCAAAGATCAGATAGTTGTAGATATGAGGCGTTATTTCTGAGGGCTCCGTTCTGTTCCATTGATCTATGTCTCTGTTGTGGTACCAGTACCATGCTGTTTTGGTTACTGTAGCTTTGTAGTATAGTTTGAAGTCAGGTAGCGTGATGACGCCAGCTTTGTTCTTTTGGCTTAGGATTGACTTGGCGATGTGGGCTCTTTTTTGGTTCCATATGAACTTTAAAGTAGTTTTTTCCAATTCTGTGAAGAAAGTCATTGGTAGCTTGATGGGGATGGCATTGAATCTATAAATTACCTTGGGCAGTATGGCCATTTTCACGATATTGATTCTTCCAACCCATAAGCATGGAATGTTCTTCCATTTGTTTGTATCCTCTTTTATTTCATTGAGCAGTGGTATGATTTTCTTAATAACATTTTCTTTTCTCTAGCTTACTTACTGTAAGAATACAGTATATAATATATATAACATACAAAGTATGTGTTGACTGTTTATGTTATCAGTAAGGCTTCCAACCAACAGTAGGCTAATAAAGTTTTGGAGAAGCCAAAAGGTATTTGTGGACTGTGTGAGGGTTAGCACCCCTCATCCCTGCATTTTTCTAGGGTTGACTCTACTATTCAGCCATAAAAAAGAATGAAATTCCACCATTTGTGACAATATGGATGAACCTGGAAGACATTATGTTAAATGAAATAAGCCAGGCACAGAAAACAAAATACCACATTATTTCACTTCTTTGTGGAATCCAAAAAAGTTGATTACACAGAAGTAGACAGTAGAATGGTGGTTACCAGAGGCTGGGGTGTGGTGGAGAGGGGGATGGGAAGATGTTGGTCAAAGGATACACAGTTGCAATGAGAGAGGAGGAACAAATTTCAAGAGACCTAAGGTAGAGCAAGGTGTCTATGGTTAAAAATATATTGCATTCTTGAAAAATGTAGAGAGTGGATGTTACATGCTGTTACCACAAAATGGTAACTATGTGAGCAATACATTTGTTTAATTAGCTAGATTTAACCATTCTACAATGTATGTGTACTTTAAAACATCATGTTGTATATGATTATAACATACAATGTTATCTATTAATTTTAAAAAGAAAAAATTGGTGTTCATCCTTCTGGCCTTTTTAAAAAATAAAAATAAATATAGCCTTCGTTGTACATAATTTTACCTGTGAAGCAAAGGTATCTCTAAGGCTCACAGCTAGATGTGTAGTTGCTGGGCTGCAGTGCTCATGCCTGTTCACATCAGACTAGAGGCTGCCAGATAGTTCTTCAAAGTGACTTTACCAGTTTCCTCTTCCATTAGCAGTTTGAGTTCCTGTTTTCTTATATGCTCACCAACATTTAGGGTTTTTGTTTTGTTTTGCCAAACTGATGGCTAAGAGTGGGATCTCATTTTTGTATTAATTTTTATTTCCTTAATGACTTGTAAAGTTGAATGCCCAGGTTTCTTCTAAAAATCACCAGTTTATATCCCTTGTCTATTTTTCTATTTTTTTCTTATTGATTTGTAGGCATTCTTTACATATGATGATATGATTAAGGCTAGAAGGTCCTAGGTTACAGGGGTCCCGGGATGGCCCCAACTGGGTCAAGGGGACACCACTCTGCTGAGTGGCTCTGTAGCAGAGCAGTATATGCAGAGGCAGAAAGGGTGAGAGCATTCTATTCAGGGACCAGCTAACAGTCCTCAGCTGGGTGGGTGGGTTGTGGACAGGGTCCTCTGGTTCTCTTTCATCTACCTATCCATTTTCCTGGTCCCTCCGCTATGATACACCTCTATTTCCCAGTCAGTAGGAAAGAGAATTATAAATCAGCCATTTCAGCATCACTGATGGAATCACAGAATGAAGGAGGAAAAAGTCGGGACTCTCTAAAAACAGGTTTCACATACATGAGATGATTTAAAGATGTTTCTTCTCAGCTCACAAAATATTAAAGAAAAGAACAGATGAAACTAAACTGAACTGGAATAAGAAAAAGATATTTATCTTTATTTCTCTCTCTGCACTTCAGTTTTTTTCTTCAGGGAAAGAGGGGGAAATAGTTTTTTTTTGTTGTTTTTTTTTTTTTTTTTGCCCTATGGCTAACTAGAGACAGCCTAGAATTAGAAACAAAACAGATGCAAAATCTTCTCTTCTGTGGGGTGAGTGAATACATAGTTATAAGCTTCTTCCCCAAGAGAACTTAGATCTTTTAACATGTAGGCCAGGAGGCTGCTCCATGGTGCTGTCCCAAACTTTCTCAGTAGTTAAGAGCCATGCACCCTATAGAGGTTTAGAAAAACAATACTATGAAAGGGAGCTTATTCTCCTTGGCTTTTCTTGAAATAATGATCTCTGTCAAGCCTCAACTGTTAAAATGAATTGTAGTTTGATTAATTACCTTTATTCCGTTAAAAAAATAAATGACCAAAGTATGTGTTTATATATGCAGAGATGTATAATATACGTGTGTGTGTGTGTGTGTATCTCATTTGTGTTTGTGTGTATATACCAAGAGTGAAAGAGCCAGCTGTTTTAGCCATTTATATTTGGGGGACGGGTGGGTAATACAGTAAGTTCTGTTGAAAGGAAATTATGGGAGAGAATCTGATATCCTGAATCTTTCGACAAGACAGGGTTCAGAGGGCAAGTGTGGAAATAAACTTAGAAACCAGCTTCTTGTTTCTAGATCAGTTTTTAAAAGTAAGCCTATAATGTGAACTCTTTTTGGAAGTCGGGTTTTGCTACTGTTGTTTGGGGCTTTTTGTTTGCAGGCTTGCTTGGTTTTGTTTCTAAGTTAATTTTTCTTGCATAATTCAATTGGAAAATGCATATGAATGGGGTATTGTTAAGATTCCTTTCCATCAAAATCGCCATATTCAGCAAACTCCCCCAATACTTTCAATAACCAGTTTGCAGAATTGATATTCTTCTCTCTTCCCAGTTTCTCCCTGTAACTTGAAAACTACAAATATAGAAATTATCACTTGAATCTATGCAGGATAATTGATTGTGAAGTCAGACAACCTCTGTTATTAGCAGACTCACTTAAAAGCTGGAAACCCTCCTGGATAAATTACTTTTAAGTGACCATGTGGGATCCATGAAGGGGAAATGACTGCTGGTGCAGAACATGCGGAATCTGTCTCAGCGATGTGGCCCAGGAAATTGCAGAACCCAGTTGTGGAGCTAATTAGTAGATATGTGGATGCATGAAAACTATAGTCACAGGAGCTTGTACTTACACAAAACATCCTGACTTGCCACATAGTAGAACTCAATGAAATGGCCCAACTAGTACAGAAAGATGTGGAGCAACATATGGACTTAGTTTTTTCTTTAAACTTTAAGTTTTAAATAAGTATAGATCCGTTGAAACCACAATAATGCCAACGCCATTGCTTTTTTTTTTTTTGGAGACACAGTCTCGTTCTGTAGCCCAGGCTGGAGTGCAGTGGCGTGATCTTGGCTCGTTGCAACCTCCGCCTCCCGGGTCCCGGTTCAAGCAATTCTCCTGCCTCAGCCTCCCAAGTAGCTAGGATTACAGGCACGTGCCATCACACCCAGCTAATTTTTGTATTTTTAGTAGAGACGGGGTTTCACCATGTTAGCCAGGCTGGTCTTGAACTCCTGACCTCATGATCTACCCGCCTTGGCCTTCCAAAGTGCCGGGATTACAGGCATGAGCCACCGCGTCCGGCCAGCTATTGTTCTTTAGAATAGCTTTTCCATGTATAAACCTAGAATGCCTAGCAATGCACAGGAGAAAAGTTTGTTGGGCTGAAATGAAAGGAGGGGTGGAGAAAGGGTTAAGAAGATACAGTACTTTCTGTGTAATTCCAGGGAGCAAAACCTAAGAATTAGAGAAATTGTTCCCATAGATCTAAGAAAAAGCATATATTTAAAGCCTATAATGAGCATTTCTTTGTGCCCTGGTTCAGTAATGTTCTGATCGAAATTTTGCAGTGACTTTAGGGCAGCTTAGTAAAACAGGCAGAGTGGCCATAGAACAAGGCTGCATAAAGGTACCTGACGTATATAGGAAGGGAAGAAGGGACAGAGGGTTCCATAGGGAAATGAGTGCCTATGGGGCTCTAGGCAGAGGTAGGTTAGCTGTTCCAGTAAATCACCTACTTTTGACAGTGATTTAAAGGGTTTCTTGCTGAATGATAGTAAAGTAAATACGTATTAGTGAATAACTAGAAGACAAAATCCTATTCTGAAACACAAATACTGTGCTGAAATGTACCAGGATCGTGTTTACTAAGGCACAGTGATTAAATTTTAAATTCTAGTTTATTTTTCCTCTTATAGTCACAGATATTCCTTTGTACTTATAAGTTGACTTTAATTTATGAATATTATGTACTTTTTAAAAATAATACCTTCTCGAAGATTAATACCTACTCATAATGGTTAGAACTTGAAATAATTACAGTCTGTTTACCTTTGGCTCCTTGTTGAATCTTAACTATAAAAATATTTGTAAGAAATAAAATAACCTCATTGGGTAATATGGTCATTGATATTAAAAGCAAAAGGGAACCAGGAAATTTAGTTGGATTCCCAGAGGAGTCTTTGGCTGAGAAAGGTTTGGGAAGCACCACGCTAGCTAGATGCCTCCAAGCGTAATATACTCTTGGCCTAAGCATAGAAGGAGAAAGCAGTAGACAAAAAAAGGGGAAATGGAACAACCCTTTGTTAAAAAAAAAAAAAATCTGAAGAATAGCATTTTTATTCTCTGTGTGTTCTGGAGGAAATTTATACACAATCCCTCACCCCTCCCCACCAAAAAAATGTGGCGCGAGGTCAAACTAATGACGCTGAGAAAAATATCTGACAACATCAGATTGATGGTTTAAGAACTATGGCAGAAATACTTTAAATCTATTAAAATTTTAGTTTTCTAAAACAGACAAAATTAAGATACACACCCTTATGTCTAAAATCAAGTGTGAAACATGTTTGCTGGATATCTTCCTGTGTGCCCCTCTAGATTTACTCACAATCATTCTTCACCTGCTCTCTGCCCTGGGACCTGGCCTGTGTGTGTCACATCAACAGGACTCTCCTGGGTTGCACTGGGGTGCACCAGTAGGAGATTTGAAGGAGCAGAGTGATGTTGGGCTACGGACTGGCTGTGCCTCTTGATGGAAGGTCTCAGATCCTGCTAGGCAGTCTTTTCTGCACAGCCCCCTCTCTCTCCTTGCTTCCAGAAACCAGCCTGTTCCCTCACCTTCTCAGTCTAGGGGCACTAATGGAGCCCCACTGTAATTAGCCTTGGAATACTAAAGTGTGCCATCTCTTTCCTGATGGCATCCTGGCTGATACAAGATGTAATATTTTAGGTTGAAAAAAATGTAGTTAGGTTATAGAAAAGGTTCTAGTGGCAACCTGTGCTCATTTTATGTCTACCCCTAACATTTACTACTATTTTTATTAGAGTTGAGTGTGGGCCAAGCCTAGGCATAAGGAGGTTTATAATCAAAAGCCTTTAGTTCTCTGTTCATGATCTAGTCATAGATACAGACCGGGCTGGAACAAGAACTACTTGGCTTTTTTTTTTTTTTTTTTTTTTTGAGACGGAGTCTCGCTCTGTCGCCCAGGCTGGACTGCAGTGGCACGATCTCGGCTCACTGCAAGCTCCGTCTCCTGGGTTTGCGCCATTCTCCTGCCTCAGCCTCCCGAGTAGCTGGGACTACAGGTGCCCGCCACCACGCCCGGCTAATTTTTTGTATTTTTAGTAGAGACGGGGTTTCACCATGTTAGCCAGGATGGTCTCGATCTCCTGACCTCGTGATCCACCCGCCTCGGCCTCCCAAAGTGCTGGGATTACAAGCGTGAGCCACCGCGCCCGGCCAAGAACTACTTGGCTTTTATTACATTGACACAAGCCCAACTTTCCTCAAACCCCTACATGTCCTTACAACCTGTCACCCTTTCTTTTCACTGGGTAGTAGTGGGGCAAATAGCACTGTGAGTAAGAGGGTCCAGGATGGTACTAAACACACAGTAAGTTTACTTGGGGAAACATGTTTTACTTAAAGAATAATAACATTGGCCGGGCTTGGTGGCTCATGCCTGTAATCCTAGCACTTTGGGAGGCTGAGGCAGGTGGATCACCTGAGATCAGGAGTTCGAGACCAGCCTGACCAACATGGAGAAACCCCATCTCTATTAAAAATACAACATTAGCCGGGTGTGGTGGTACATGCCTGTAATACCAGCTACTCGGGAGGCCAAGACAGGAGAATTGCTTGAACCTGGGAGGTGGAGGTTGCAGTGAGCCGAGATTGCGCCATTGCACTCCAGCCTGGGCAACAAAAGTAAAACTCCATCTCAAAAAAAAAAAAAAAAAAAGAATAATAACATTATTCAATTAGTATTTAATAAAAGATGAAAATAAATTGTTACAACTAAGCACCTCAACAGCAAGAACCATGTCTTATCATTTTTCCATTCCCCAGACCTAGCACAGAGCTTGACACTTAGTAGAGAGCCATTAAAAAACACTCAGATAAATTACAGTGTTAAGTTCTAAGGTACAATAGGATGGTCAGTGCTATGGGTGGCGACAGTTGTGTACATTGAGTGTACATTTATGCCTGGGTTCCCTTTTGCTCTTCTTAATGGAACATCATCGATGCCTCCCTTGGTGTGGTATTTAGCCTATTTTGGGTCATGGACTTCCCCTTTGAGAATGTGATGAAACCATATACCTACACACCAAAAGATAAGTGTAGGTCAAGGACTAACGATAAAAAAATACTCTTAATCAAGATGTTCTACATAATACTGAAGCAGATATAGTCCCTGTGCAATAAAAGGGCAGGGCACAAAGTACTCTATGAGGAATCTGAAGAAGTTCATTCCAGTTCAGACTTCATAAAAATATAACCTAGAGAAACTTACTTTCTTTATCCAAACCCCCAGCTTCTGATAATGGGTACCTATGATGGTGGCTGTTGATAATGATAGCTCTCACTACAGGCCAGGCATTGTGCTAAGTGTTTTACATATTTTAATGCATTTAACCCTCAAAAACATATCTTAACTCACTTAATCCTTATTAGGTAGGTACTACTATTATCCTCATTTTAAACATTAAGAAGATGGACACAAGGAGCATTAGCAGACTGCTCAAGATCATAAAAGTAGTCAGTGAAGGAGCCAGCATCAAACCCAGGTTGTCCCACTCAAAGGCTTGAGCTCATACCTGCTCCTAACTACCTCACTCCACTAATGGAATTTATTAAAACATACTTGTTGAGTAGCTAATGGAGTGTAAGGCACTGTGTTAGTTGCTGTGGGAGACTCAGAGACATATCCAACAGAGTTTTCCCTGAAGAATGCATAAATGCTAGGGGAGGGGATAGGCAGGTAAAGCCTCATTTGCATTAATAATACTACATGGTACAGGTGAGGAATAACTGGGGGAGAGCATCAGCACTACTGAAGTAAAGCATGAGTAGATAAGTCAAAAGCAGCCTAGGAGGTGATATAAACCTCCAGAGAAAAGGATACTTGAACAGGAATCCAGAGACTTTGAAAAACTAATGGTAGGGATGAAAATTTGAAGGAACTAGGGGAAAAGATAGTCACGCCCTAGAAAAAAACTTTATATTCAACATTAATATACAACATGAAACACAAAAGTTTATATCTTAAGTATATTATTTACATAACATAAAAGGAAAAAAGTTCTAGAGAGGTCTTTCAGATCATTAGAAGATGCCACTTAAAAGCCAGAGCACGTGCAGACTGAGCCCTGGCCAGTCCTGGTTCTTGATCTCGTCATGTGCTGAGCTGTGTGCCAGGTGTCAGAGACAAAGAGATAGGGTAGCTACCCTCAAGAAGCATACAGTTTATTGGGAAAGACAAACTACTGTGCAATTTACTATAAAATGTTTTGGTGCCTATGACAACAGGGGATGAATAGAGTCTATGAGATGAGGCCTGGATGGCTCATCAAGTGTCATCCCTGCCCAGATGTGCAGGTTGGGTATAGAGGGTTTGTTGAATCTACTTGGGCTCAAATGGTCCACTCTAACACTGAGTGGGCTTTAGAATGTAAAACAAGAGATTACTTGAGAACCACCCAAACAGCACTGTAAGTAAACTACATACCATTTATTAATATGCCAGGCACTTATAAAATAAATTATAGCACGTACACCTGTGAGTGTGGCTTTATTTATGATCCTCTAAGAGGTTTAACTTTTTAGAGATTGGAGGTACCTGTCTTAGCTTTTATTCTCAGATTTCTTTTCCTGCTGTTCTTGACTGTCTTTTAGCTTCTAAGGACTCACAATGGTATGCCCTGTTTAACAGGTCCTTTGGGCTTTTTCTGCATGCTCTCATGGAATCTGAATATCACGCTTGAAGGTGAATCTTGAACTACAGAAAAATGCCTCCACTCCCGCTTCCATTCTCTGTGTGTGAAGCATCGGTGCATCACTTTCTCTGATGCAGGGCTGGGTTTCCCCAGGAGTCTCACTCTGTCATCCAGGCTGGAGTACAGTGGCGTGATCTCAGCTCACTGTAACCTCCGCCTCCCAGGTTCATGTGATTCTCCTGCTTCAGCTTCCTGAGTAGCTGGGATTACAGGTGCCTGCCACCACACCCAGCAAATTGTTTTTCTATTTCTAGTAGAGGTGGGGTTTTACCATGTTGATCAGGCTGGTTTTGAACTCCTGACCTCAAGTAATCCACCTGCCTTGGCCTCCCAAAGTGCTAGGATTACAGGCCTGAGCCACCATACCTGGCCCCCAGTTCTTTCTTGTTTGTACTGTGCCTCCTGTCTGGATGGCCTCCCAGTTCCCTAAGCAACACCACCCTTAGCTGCCCAGGCCTCAGACTCAATGCCCAGTGAGGTCACAAGTGGGGGCTCAGCCCAGTATCCAGTACATAATAAGCACTCAGTAAAGGTTTGCTGAATGATGAAGGAACAAATAAATGAATGCTCACATCTTCAGGTCTCTAAGAAACCCTGCCCTCAGCCACTAGCAGCAGTACCTATCTGCCACAGACTGACTGTCCAGCCTGTAGCTAATACCAGTCTCATCATGGATACTTCATCCCTACAACCTGCTCTCACTCCCAGATCCCATGGCCTCCCTGGGCGCTCCTGTCTCTGGGTCAGGAGGGCATATTTATTTTGTCCCTGTGTTCTCCTTGGGGGAAAAACAGCTCTGGGCTGAGTGCTGCTGGGAAGGCTGCCCCTAGAAACAAGAGATGTTTTCCCTCTGTGTGTGTTCTTGCTTCGCCTTTTGAAATTCTCATAGTCACGAATCTACTGGTCAAGGTTATTAACACCACACATCTAACAAACATCTAACTGTCCCTTTTTAACCAACCGTTCAAGGTGCTAGTTAAAAGCATTCCTGGTAATTACACAAAGCCAATGCCTTAAGCTTTCTGCTTGTAGGCAGCCCTCCTTTCACCTCACAGTCAAATCCCAGTAGACTCCCCAACATTCCCCTAACTTAAAGGTGGCTATCTCTACCCAGGCCTGTCCTAGCTTTTAGGTTCCTAACAGTCCAACACAAAGCAAGGAGACAATGGCCTTTCCACAGAGTACATCTGTGAGGCCTGGAAGGCAAGATTCTCTCAGGTGCCACTTAGCTGTAGGCCAACTATTTCCTAATCTGCAAAAGCTCAAATCAGCCAGTCAAAACACATGGATAGAGTACCACTTATGCACAAGGCATGGGAATGATACACAACCATCAGAAATGCAGGCCTCACTCCTCAAAAGAAGCTTATGAATGAGAGAAAGGCTTTTTAAATAAAAACCCAGCATTACAGGGCCACACATCCTGACAGTCAATATGAAGTAACGGCAGCAAAAGCAACTGATACATGTGGAAGGGATGGGGAAGGAAATTTGGATGGCAGTTGGAATGGGAAATAATTGGTCAGTTTGGCCAAAATACAGGCGAGAAGAGATCCATCAAGCTGGACTAATTGTCAAAATCCTTGAGTGAAATTATGTAATATGCTCTCTTGTAGGCCTTCAAACTGCCGGTCAGATTTATTTTGGACCCCTTCAAGATATCATACAGAAGTCGAACATAGTTCTTCATGCATGAATTAAAAGAAAAACACTATTATTATTTTTTCCTTCATTTTATACATTTATCTAGTAATCTAGTGCTTACTACATGCTAAGCACTGTTCTAAGTGTATTATAAATATTAAGTCATTGTGTTGGGTGCAGTGGCTATGCCTGTAATCCCAGCACTTTCGGAGGCCGAGGCAGGTGGATCCCCTGAGCTCAGGAGTTTGAGACTCAGCCTGGGCAACATGGTGAAACTCCTCCTCTACCGAAAATACAAAAATTAGCCAGGTGTGGTCCCAGCTACTCAGGAGGCTGAAGTGGGAGTAGCTGTGATCCCAGCTACTCAGGAGGCTGAAGTGGGAGGATAACTGGGGCCTGGGAAATTGCTGCAGTGAGCCATGATCGCACCACTGTACTCCAGCTGGGATGACAGAGCAAGACCCTGTCTCAAAAAAAAAAAAAAATACATTAATTTAAAAAAATTTAAAAATTAACTAATTGAATCCTCATAGCAACAATGTGAGGTCAGAATGATTATTTTGCCTTTTTTTACAGAAAGGGCAATAGAAGCTCATAGTTTAAGTAACTTGCTCAAGGTCTACCCTTGTGCTGCCTCTCTGGGTACTAAGAAAGAGTAGATTATGGATTAAATGCTGCTATTTCCTAAGCCTCTAAGAGGCAACAAAATGCTAAGAGCAGAGACTCATCAGCGATGTCTTCCCTGAGCTGCTTTTGAACTCTTCCAAGTCTATCACTTACTAAATTGTTTCTGAAAGCCCCTGTGGCACTAGCAGTCCACACCCAAAAGGAGAGAACCAAAACCTTTGCAAGCTTGCCAAGTGTATAAATTGGCTAAATTAGACCCTAAGTAGGAAGGTGGGTTAGAAAAGGACAGGGGAATGTGAAGAGGGAGAATAAAAGGGGAGTGGGCAGCTGGGCTGCCCTAGTCTTGCAGTATGGAGCAAGATTACTTTTTACAGATGTGTAGGGCTAAGAGAGAAGATCATAACATTATACCTCCTATTATGGCTTTTTCCCCCTAGTTTTACTTTTTTGAGGGGCGGGGTTTCAATTTCCTTTTAGAATTGGATAGGCTTGATTTTAAAAATTGTGAGAAGTTAGTGGTTAAAGGAAACAGGAAGTAGGAGAAATGTGGCACAATGGGGACTTGGAGACAGATGAGGAGAGTGCAGAGGAAAAGAAAAGAGGAGGTCTGCTATACTTCTGCAGAGGGGAAAGAAACACGAGAGATGTGTTGAGAGTTGGAGGAGAAAGGCTAGGAAAGATTTTAACCAGAAAGAGCCAGTGTTCTTTAGTATGACCCTATGAAAACGACTCTTCCAGACCTTTGGGTTCATAGTCCACAGTGTAAGAAATGCTATTGGGATACTTGGTAGACCACACCCATAGAGCTATTTCACACTTAACAATTGTGGCCACAGCAGATGATGGGATGGAAGGACTAATTTCATAAACTTTCCCAGTTGGACCAAGTAAAACTTTTTATTTAATGAGATCAAAATGCTGACAAATCATTTTATAGAGGGAGTGAGCCAGGAAGAATATGTGTTGGTTCTAAAAGAAAGTGGGTGTTGGGCAGTATATTTTTGTTACTTCTTAACCAAGAGGAAAGCAGGGAGGAGGAAGAGAGGGGCAAGGCCCCTTGCCTTTGGCAGGCAGTAGGCTGAGTACCACAGCAGCTCTGCAGAATTAGAACAGCCATCTTGGAACAATCATTTGAATCCTATATAAGCTCATCTCAAAGCTGTTAGCTATTTACAGTCTAAGACTTGACAGTCTCCTCAGGCTCTTTAAAGATATTAAAATGATGACACATTTTAATATGTCAAATTTAATATTACAAAAATGTTGTAATAAAGTTTCAGGGCTTTCTTTCCCCATTGGTTTAATCATATGCATATAAAACAGGAGGCATCCAAAGTTAACATCTTCTAGTGCCCAGATTTCTGCGTCTATTGCATTGCTGTGTGATAAACATGGACAAAGATTCTTTAAGGCCAGTTTCAGACTGAAAGTACTCTATTAATTCCAGCCAGTAAAGAACAAGGAGAGAAAGGGATGATTCCAATATCAAGCCAAACTGGGGGCTTGGGGAGGGAGAGGAAAAGTGGAGAATCTAAGGACACCACATGCAGTAGTACAGTGGTTACTGAAGGGGTTTTGGAGTCAGACTGATTTGAATGCTTATCTCACTTCTGCCTTTCAATGGCTCTGTGACCTGCAGAAATTTACTAAACCTCTCTGGGTCTTTACTTCCTCATCTGTAAAATGGAGATAACAGTATCTGTCTCATAGTGTTGTTAGAAGGCAGTATGAACTCATGCAGGTAATGCAGGTAAGGCACTGGCACATATTAGGCACTCAGTAAATGATAGCTATTATTCTCAGAACCATGTCTAGTGAGACTCCACTTCTCTAGGCTAGATAGACATTTTACAGAAGAAGTAAAAAGGGTGCGGAGCTACCCTAAAGAAGCTAAGCACTTTAGATTTCAAAGGGAGCCTCCATTCTGACCTGATCCTCTGAGTTAAAGCTGGAATACAGAGGCATCCAGGTGATCTACAAGGTATAACTCTGAGCTACAGTAGACCTAGGTGAGCCATTCCCAATAAATTGGATCCCCACAGCTGGCTACAAGAAGATAAAAGAATGAGAAAGGACTCCTTTCACTTGGTATGACTGGACTTGATTCTATTTTCAAAGCTTTATCTATTGTTTTGTTTAGGTTTAAAATTGATAGTGATTTTCAATAATCATAAAAGCTCCCAGGCTCCTTGGACAGTTTTTTTATTGAAGTAACAAAGCATTGCAGATTTGGCAAAAAGAAATACAAGGCTCAGTTAAATTTAAATTTCAGGTAAACAATGAATAATTTTAAAGTATGAGTAGGTCCCAGTACAATATTTTAGATGTACTTATACAAAAATTGTTATGTAAAATTCTAATTTAACTGGACATCTTGGAATTTTTTGGAAACCCTAAATAGTGGCCAAGAATTTGCCCTTTCTAACATGCAGAGTGGCAAAGCAGTCACCAAAACAACAATAACAAAAACTCCTCCGTTTCCAGGGCCGTTACTTCTCAACAAATGCAGCACTAAATTCTCAGGCTTTTTGTTTGTTTGTTTTTTAAAGATCATTTCCCTGCAGAGAGGTTTTTTTAAAGCATCTCACAGTCTAGAGAAAAAATAACAATGGGATGGGACTTCCCCTCTGATGGCATCTAAATAATTACTGGTTGGCTGACGTTTAAGACATGATACTTGTAAGAGTACTGACCCCTTGCTTTTTTAGCTTTCCTAGCCAAGGCCAATAGGTTAAGTTATGTTCTTCCAAAAATGTCTCTTCTTTATTCTTCATGAAAAAAATACACATACAGAAATTATGTTCCCCCAGATGAAACAGCATTTTCTTTGGCAGGTTCAATGCCACTAAATACTAGGAAATTAACCTTCAGGGCTTAAGGGGCAAGGCCCAACAGTGCTGGCCATTGTCTCTAGCTACAGCTGCAGCCTGGCTATTCACACTGACCCCAGAGAGGGAGGTCCGCCATGTCATGAACAAGGCCACATGGTAAGTAGACCGTCCATGCAAACAAATAAATGCAAAACTCCCTCTTTCTTAGTAATATCAAAAACAACTGAGTTCTTTCTTTCCTGATGGAAAGTCAATAATATTCCTTACTTTCCAAAATATCCCCAAACAACCCCAGGTTTAAGGTCTTAGCAACTTAAATTTAGAAATAGGTTTACCCTATAAGGCCCTAGGGATTTTAAGCAAATGGTACCATTCTTCTTTTTTTTCTTTTTGTCAGACCTCCTATTCATTTCCTAAGGCTCCTCAGGTGCAGTGACTACTCTTTCAAAGGTTAGCAACCAATGTTTCAAGGAATTGTTGGATTTTTAATCTTCTTGAAAGTATTACATTAAGCTCTTGGGCCAGGTTACCACAGCCTATGGCCAGGTTGAACTGGACAAAAATAGAATTCACTCTAGCTTACAAATCTGGCACAAATTACGTGCTGGTCAAAAACGTTTTTTAATCACAAGAATTATTAGTGAAAATCCACTGGTGCTTTCTGTGGCCCAATGGGTGTGATCACCTGATGAATTCAGAAAGAAGAAACCAAAGAAGAAAACTAATCACATCACCTTGGTGTAAAGCATGCATAACAGACAGAGTGAAATTAACGGCTTCTCTAGGAAGCCTTCCTTCATACAGGCAAAGCAGAGCCTTGTGATTCCCTTAATTCCCTTGTTTCTGACATAAGTATATAGAAATAGCTATACTATGTGATACATGTATCAAACCATTTTGGATTACTCACTGTTCTCAGAACACATCCCAAGTTCTCCTGTCCCTGAGCCTTTGCTCACATCTTTCTTCTGGACTGCTTCCCACTTTTACCCATGCCGGGCAAAAGCTTATCTGAATTTTTTCAAAATTCAACTCAAATGCAATTCTTCCCTTAAATGGTCTCTCTTTCTCTCCCAAATTCCAAGTGTTCTTTGCTTTTTCCACCTTTTCACAGATATCTAACTGGAAGGAGTGATGGACTTGTTTCTCTCATGAATGACAAAGCCCCCAAGGCAGGGACTGGATCCCACAAAGCCTCATCCAAATGGAGCAGAGGGTAGGGACTCAGTGTCAGCAGGATTAGTGAGCTTATTGACCATGTCATTGATATCTTAGTAACATCAACTCTAGAAAGTCTTTACTGATGACCTTCCTGACATCACACAGCACTTACCTCTACCACAGAATTTATGACATCATATTGAAATTTCATAGAAACCACTGGACTATTAGGTCTTAAGGGTAGAGACATTGTCTCACTATCCATGTGTCTGCAGTACCTAACACAGTACTTGAAAATGAGAGGGCACGTAAATAAACATGTGATGAGATGTTCAAAGTGAACTATAAGCCCTTTAAGGGGAGCTTAGATTCTCATCTTCTGCTCCTTCTCATTATAACCAAGAAACATTAATTTTGATGCTGACATCTGAGGCAGGTTCTGCAGCAGCTTCTCATTTTTTTTCAAGTAGGTCATACCATTTGGTAAGCAAAAATATGGAAAATGTTCTGAAATATAAGTGCTAATCTCAAGGTTTCATGTATTTTGAGAAGCTTGAGACTTAATTGTCTCAAATAGCTTCCTGGGTGGCCCTCTTCCTTAACCCAAGATAGCCTCACAAATTTGTTTCACTTCAGCATGATCTACATTCCAATTATGATCATTATTTGGTGTTTTCAAAATAACTCCAACTGAAATTCTAAGACTGGATTATATGATGACAAGACTTTATAAATTTATTATACTAAAAATCATTGAATTGTATACTTACAATGGGTGAATTTTATAGTATGTAAATTATACCTCAATAAATCTGTAAAGAAAATTAACTCCGACTAGTCATCAACAGAGAATCCTCGTATTTTTCATTTTAACCTCCAAGGTCTACCATAGTAAAAGATAGCATGGCTGTTCCTCATTAGCCAAGAGGTGCGTCCACTCTGGCAGGAGTGTTCAGGCAGGTCACCAAATGTAAACAGCCCTGTAAAGGTCATCACAAAGGCGCTGTTGTTCTGTCTCACAGCCGAGAAGGAAAGGAGAGTTGCCACAGAATATCTACTCTTTCTTGCATCCTAATTAGAAACATGTGGAAGAGGGCCCACCCACAGGTCAAGCCAGCCAGAAAGGCCCCATTTCTTCTACCTAATGTTGCATGTTGGCTAAAGTAAGACCTCTCCCTGGGCCTGCCATGGGAATGGTTTCAAATTATAAAAGTATCTCCAAAGGCCACCATCAAAGCACCAGTAGATTTTCACTAGTGGCTCCCCATGATTTGAAAAACACTTCCTTGACCAGCACATAATTCGTGCCAGGTTGGTAAACTGGAATGAATTCCATTTGTTTGTCCACTTCAACCTGGTCAAGGGCTGTTGTACCCTGGCCCAAATTACACACTCTCAGACTCCCTTGGGTAGGTGAAATGCAGAACTTACAAAGTTTAAAAGCTCTAGGCAGTATCTTGGCGACACAGATCATACAAACGTCTGTATTCTTTCTTGTAACCCATTTAAGTTGAACTTAATATTTTGATTCTTTCCACATTATAGATGGAGAATATAGCATCGATACCTAAACTGTCTCAATGAGCTATCAAGTAAATGAACAATAGGTTATATAAACTCTATTAATGCCCTAAAGAAAATGCCATATAAGTCTAAGATGATATTTATTACAACACTACGAAAAGAGCAATGCTGTTGTTCTCATTCAGACAAGCCCTAGTTAATATTCACATTTCTTCAAACTCTGGGGGGCAGTGACTTGTTTTAGTAGTAGAAAATTAATATAAAGTCAGTTCAAGTAAAACTAAAGTTTTAGGGACTGGGTGCAGTGGCTCATGCCTGTAATCCCAGCACTTTGGGAGGCCAAGGCGGGCAGATCATGAGGTCAGGAGATCGAGACCATCCTGGCTAACATGGTGAAACCCCATCTCTACTAAAAATACAAAAAAATTGGCCAGGCATAGTGGCGGGCACCTGTAGTCCCAGCTACTCGGGAGGCTGAGGCAGGAGAATGGTGTGAACCCGGGAGGCGGAGCTTGCAGTGAGCAGAGATCATGCCACTGCACTCCAGCCTGGGCAACAGAGCGAGACTCCATCTCAAAAAAAAAAAAAAAAAAAAAAAAAAAGAAAAGAAAAAAACCTAAAGTTTTACTTTGGGCCTAGAGAGCTGCTAATGCTGGCAGACCTGATTATTTACACATACTAAAATGATGTTGTTTTTGTTTTGTTTTGTTTTGTTTTGTTTTGAGACGGAGTCTCGCTCTGTCGCCCAGGCTGGAGTGCAGTGGCGCGATCTCGGCTCACTGCAAGCTCCGCCTCCCGGGTTCATGCCATTCTCCTGCCTCAGCCTCTGGAGTAGCTGGGACTACAGGCGCCCGCCACCGCGCCCGGCTAATTTTTTGTATTTTTTTTTAGTAGAGATGGGGTTTCACCGTGGTCTCGATCTCCTGACCTCGTGATCCACCCGCCTCGGCCTCCCAAAGTGCTGGGATCACAGGCGTGAGCCACTGCGCCCAGCCGTTGTTGTTGTTTTTAACATAGGGAGCAATACATGCAAAGACTGTTGTGCTGGCCCAATATGGGGCCTTTTGCAAAGATCAGATAGTCCAAGAGGCCTGCTTTGATCTGACCAAAGATGGGTATTTAATCTCCTATGTGGAAGAAAACTATAGTTCTTAGATTAATTACCCAGCTACAGATCTGCTGCCAAACTGCTCCAAGTCTCTCCTCCTAATGTGAAATAAAATGGCCATTTACTTCAAATCACGTGGTAGAGCCAGCTTGTGCCAGAGAATATGCATTCCTTCTTCCCTCATTTAGACACATAAAAGATCAGTGCTTCGGGAGCTCAGTCTGTACTCCGAACTTCATTGTTTCTTCTAAGTTTGCCAGACACAGGATGAGGGACTGACAATAGGTGGTTCTTGGAAAGAAACTTTGAAAACTAAAGGGAGTTAATTTTACATGTGGAGAGTTGATCTTCTTGGTTGAGATACACAATTAAAATGAGACAAAGACTGAAAGGCCTTCTGGTGAACCCACGCAAAGTGTCACTAGCTGCCTTTTCACAGAAAACCAACTGGGTTCTGGCAACTGGATGGTGGTGGCAGTGGGTGGGGAGGGGAAGTCGTAATTAAGAACCCATGGTTCCAGTTAAATTGGTCGCACGCTCTACAGGAGCTCTGTCTGTACTCTGAACCATCATTGCCTGTCATAGGGGCCAGAGGATCAAAGCTTGGACTCAGTGGATGATCCTGAATGAATCTCTGAGCTTCTCTGTGCTGCCTCAACTCTTAAAAAATAAATAAATAAGATCCATCCACTTCGGTGTGAAATGAAGTGGCACCATGGTTTTGGCATCATAACCAAGATATGTCTTGTTCATATTACTCTGCTCTGTAGACTCAACTGTGTGGAAGCTTTGGGCTTCCAATGTATGAACAAATGCCAGGGGCTGAATGATCAGCAGCCAAATGTAAAATCAGATTCGCTGAAAAGAGGCAAGCATTTTAAGTCTGCCTTTCAAAGACCTGCAGCCCCACCTGACTACTGAGGTCTAAATGGAAGTGATTAACACTATTTGGTTGCATTTTCTTTGGCTAGCTCATGCCTTGTTGACCACTGAGAGACATTCAGGCAGGAAGAGGGATCAGAATGAGTGCAGGGGTCAGAGGGGTAAGGGGAGGGACAAGAGAAGACACAGTGGAGTAGGAGTGAACTGGGCAGTGGAAGTGTCCTTTTATCGAATGCTTATTTCCCTCGAGGCAGGGCGACGATAGTGAACTTGCTATCAGCACTCTTGGATCAATCTTTCCAGATGCTTCTCTGAAGAGAGAATGACTCTGATCAAACCCTCCCCAAACCAGAAGTTGAGGAAGTAGGAGGAGGAATTTTAAAAGCGGGTAATGCACATAGAATTCTTAATAGGAAGCTAGATGAACTGCTCTGGCACATAGCAGTATTCTAGCCCCTAAGCTGAAGCTTCCAGGCCTAGAGAGGCTATGGCAATCAGAGGCCACAGGGGTCTTTATGCTCCTTCCTCCTAGATTTCAAGATAGCCAGAGAAAAAGAAGGAAGCTAGGCACTAAGAATCCTGGTACTGAACAATCCTAGCTATTGTCAGCCCATTCCAAATGGCTTCTATTAGAAAAACCATTTATATCACTCAAGACCAATGCCCAACCCCCCATCTCCCTGATTGTCACTCAATCTATGATGGTTCCAGGGGAACTGCAAGCTAGAGGTGAAGGATTCCTTTGTTTGCATCTCTATGATAGGATGACATGTGGTCCTGAGTGCCAAGGTACTAAGATAAGAGGGGTGCCCAAAATGCCCAGATGGCTGGAGAATGAAAACCCAGAGAAGAGAGCCAAGTTTGCACAGCAGACAAGGGCCACTGTGGCTGGGGCTGGAAGTGGAGTCCTTGTAATCCACAGACAGCAGCGGAACTAAAGGGAAGCCATCCCCCGACTCAGCTGGTGGGAGTTGGGCGGCTTCCCAGCTGGAAGGGGCTCTCAAACACATCCCTGTAAGCTACCCATGAAAGACAGAGATGCCGTTAAAAACAACAAACAAAAGGAGCCGCTAATCAAGAGGAACTTCAGATTTAAGAACGGGATTCAGTCATCCTTCCAGAAAGATGCATGCCTGGGCCACAGCCCAAGAGAATGACATTCAGCTGCTGCACCCCTCTTTGGGGCCCAAGTTAGAAGGCACTGAAAGGAGAAGAGATTCACAAAGGAGGCAGATGGGACGGCCCCCACAGACATGCAGTGCAGTTCCCATAGAGAATATTATAATTCACCAGGTATAAGCAGTTGCAATTGTGATCAGCTGCTTGAAACCGAAATAATGTTTTGCATAAGAAGCAGCAAAAACCTCAAAATTCATATCGTACTCTTTCCCCATAAACTTTGAAAGTTAAAATCATTTGGTGGTTGATGCACAGTGCTGGAAATCAGCAACCAGTCATCTTGGCCACCCCCAGTTCTAACTACTCAAGACAACCCAACCAAGGGCTTTTTCTGTGGTTAGTAAAACGAAGGTATTTTGCATCAATAGCCCAAATGGCCTTAATTCTTTCCCAAGCTTAATACACACAACCAGGCTATTTTGCTAACAATGTCTGCTCTCTATTTCTTTCCTACTATTTTCAATACTAACAAAATTGCTCTTAGCAACATTTGATCTTCCACTAATTCCTCACATAGAAAGGCTATAACAAACATCACCAGGTGAACCAAACAGAACAAGACAATGGAAGAGAGAAACATTTAAAGTTTGATAATTATGCTGGCAAAATCTATAAACTGTGGAAAGAAACTGAGACAAGGCATTTTAGTTTAATTGGGCTTTGAGAACTGTTTGTGTGATTACCAGGGCTGGACTATTTTTTTTTCCTTGAAAGTCCAGCTGCCTTTGTTCAGGGAAAAAAAAGGGAGGTTATACCTGTTGACCCAGCTGCCCTCAGGCAACAACAGGGTCAATATTGGAGGGAATCTGCAGGTCTGTGAAGACTGATCCTTCATCCCATCCTTGTCTTAATAACTGGATGAGTAAAGCAATAGAATCTTCTCCCTCTGCATTTTAGCCTGCAACATGTTTTAAACTAGAAGACAGCAGAGAAGCAGAATGGTGGATCCGTTCTACATTCTGCTCCGAACATGCATGGATATCACACAACTGAGAGACTCCAGGGAATTGCGATTTTGCTCTTTCCATCTTTTCAGAAGTGTCAGTGCAGGCTGAGTCAATCTTCATAATCAGAAACAGCTTCTCTGTTTATAACTTACCCTTGGATATAACACCTTTCATCAGCACTAAAAAGCAAAACAAAACAAAACAAAACAAAAACACGTTTCTTCCCCATTGTGCTACTGTCCTATACGGACTTGGGCCTTTGTGGATGAAGAACACTCAGTTATCCCTGAAAATGGACAAAATTATATTTAGTTGATTTGTACAACATGAACTGAAATAACAGTGCTGAGTTTCAATGGGTCTGTTTGCTGAATTAGAATATGATTGGGGCCAATATCCAGTTACCTTCTATTTATTTATTTATTTATTTTTGAGAGGGAGTCTCGCTCTGTAGCCCAGGCTGGAGTGCAGTAGCGCGATCTTGGCTCACTGCAACCTCCACCTCCTGGGTCCGGGTTCAAGCAATTCTCCTGCCTCAGCCTCGAGAGTAGCTGGGATTACAGGCACGTGTCACCATGCCCAGCTAATTTTTGTATTTTTAGTAGAGACAGGGTTTCACCATGTTGGCCAGGCTGGTCTTGAACTTCTGACCTAGTGATCCACCCGCCTCGGCCTCCCAAAGTGCTGGGATTACAGGCGTAAGCCACCACACCTGGCCCAGTTACCTTCTCTTTAAATCTTGTCCTCCTCACAAATGACATCAACATCTATGGGTGGAGTCTTCTTAACAGCACTAGTGCTGTTTTAAGTATGATAATAAAAGGAAAAAAGATGATCTTGAGCTGAGATAGCTTAAAGATTGCAATAGGAACAGGATACCCTATGAAAAGAGAATGTAAGCTCTTCAGAAGAGCAAGAATTCAGGATGTCCTAGGTCACTGCTTGTGGCATTGTCATTTATCAGTGGCTGCAGAAACATGGTGGCCAGATTTCCTGAAAATTTTTTAAAAGGCTTTTTCCCTGAATTGTCTCCTGATGTAAACTACTATTTATTTGCAAGAGATGACGGGAAAAAAGTATATACATATATTAAAACTTCAAGCCTTTAAAATAGCCATTGCCTGCTTCCCAAATGGCCTATTTAGTAAGTCTCATTTTCTTGCAATGATTTCCTCTTCAGACAAAGTTGCCTAGGGGTAGTCTATTAAAATTTATTTTATGGGTTTTTCTTTTCTTTCTTTTTTTAACTAGATTACATGTTGGACTGCAATTAACAACGTAGACATGGCACCGACAATCTACTCTGCATCCCTCCACTCACAAAAACGTTCTGGAGAGACTGCACTTCATCCACGCAAAGATAAGGTGTGTAGGGTTGGGAAAATGGGAGATGAGGAGTTAAGAGGTGATGGATGGAAAACCACTATCTAAACAGGTTCAAAGGTAATCTGCTTTTTAATTTTTAATTAATTAATTAATTAATTACTTTTTTGAGATGGAGTCGTGCTCTGTGGCCCAGGCTGGAGTGCAGTGGCCTAATCTCTGCTTACTGCAACCTCTGCCTCGCGGGTTCAAGTGATTCTCCTGCCTCAGCCTCCCAAGTAGCTGGGATTACAGGTATGCACCACCACATCCAGCTAATTTTTGTATTTTTAATAGAGACGGGTTTCACCATGTTGGTCAGGCTGGTCTTGAACTCCTGACCTCAAGTGATCTGCGCAGCTCAGCCTCCCAAAGTGCTGGGATTACAGGTGTGAGCCACCACGTCCAGCCGTGACCTGCTTTTTAAAAAGACTGCCCCCTTCCCCCTCACACCCTGCATGAAGCACTCATACCTATGATGGTGATCCTGACAACAGCATGGGGTTCTCCACTAATATTGTTGTGATCATATCTACCGTGTGGTTTACAGGCTTCATGGTTTTGTAAAAAACACAAGCACAGAGGAGGAAAAAGTAAAACAGTCGAAAATTCATCAGGTGATAAGAGGAAATCAGGTTTGCATGCCTGAGGGGAAAACAGCCCTCAGAGCTTTGATGTGATCCCTTCCATCCTACAGTGAGCAGGGTATCTGATCTTACTTCTACCCAACACCACCCAAGAGTGAAGCTGCCAGAGTGAAGGGCCTTTTACACAGGAGAGAGGTGGGCACCCTCATAAGGCTCTCCAGTCTTCCCAGGAGCCGTCTATCAGACAACTGATTGATTCAAAACCAATTTATTATTAAGGCCTTGAATTATAGAAGACAGGAATATCAGTGAAAGTATTTCCATGCCTGACAATGGCTCCAAACTAACATAAAAAAAACTGAATCAAATAATACCTATAATCTTCTGTATTCCTCAAATTATGTTTCCCATGATAATTTACATGTACCATCCTAGTATGTCTAAGAATATTCCATATATAAGGCCATCACATTCTACTGAAATTTCCTGAGTGTCACAGCTGAAATAACCACTTCCCCATGATTATTCACTTCCTTTGGCTAGAGGAACCAGCTCTTCCAGGGTCCAATACCAGCGGCTCTGTGGTGGTTCCCTCACCATGTCTTTGGCAGACATCCAGCCTCTACCATTAGTTGGGATGTTTTACAGCAAACAACGCTGCATTAAAAGATGCTTATTTAGGGACATTTAATTAAAGTGATTGGCATTATTATCATTATTGTTATTATTAAAATATTATGGAAGTTCCTAATTGCAGAATGAGAACTCCATGCCCCAGTGATTTTCATCTTCCAAAATAATAAAAGTTAAATCTAGCAGGAACTATTTGGCTTTATGATCTTGGAAGATACAGTGCTGCTTAATGTCTGCTGGATTCTTCCTTTGCCGTTCACCTTTCTCTACCTCTCTGTGATTTTTCTTTCTTCTCTACTTGAAAATAAACATTCTTTACCTTCGGGCCTCTCATTTGCTGATCCTTGAGTTGTGATGGTGATGAGTAATGATGCCTCTGTGGCTCATTTCACTGCCAATACCAGTGCCATTGACTTGGCTTTTACTTTAAAAACTGGGAAGTGGGTAACAGACACCCACACTTCATGAGGCTGCTCTGTCTCAAATGCTTCCCATCAGACAGATAGAAACAGAGCTTCCTTTCTTGGTGGAGAACATGAGCTATCTTTTATGCCTTCTTAGTTAATGAAGGGTCTTAGTGTAAGAATAGCTTTTCCAGTCCATAAGCAAGATAACTCATGAAAAAAATCTGCTAACATTTCTAAGAGATAAATACGAAACACCCATCTTTAAGTGACACAGAAACATCATCAAATAGTGTAGTGTTGCATCAAAGATATATTCATAGGTCTAACAGTGAAATAACTGGTGTTATGACATGACAGCAAGGATTTTTCCCTCTGTTTTGTAAGAGCCTTCTCTCTCAGTTTTGTCCATGAGCTGAGAGCAAGGGCAGCTTTTCCAATAGAAAGTACATTTGGTTTCAATTCACTTTCATAACAACAGACACTAACTCTTAGGAAGATAGAGAACATTAAGCTCCATTGTTCAGGCTGAGGATGACTGACTTGGGTGGCAGAAAGCTAAACAGTCTCTTTTCTGAAGAAGAAAATGCCTACGGGTGTAGCAAATCTCATTCCCAAACAGCCTTTTTTTTTTTTTTTTTTTTTAATGACACAGATATAAATGACAGTGAAGGAAAATTAAAGAATCATCTCAAATAATAGAACTGGGAAGGGACCTCAAGAAATCATCATCCGATTCAGCCTCCTTTAAGAAAGTTTTGTTTCTTAAATAATTTTATAAACACCAAGGCATTGTTATTTAACAAGGTCTAAGGGCAGAGAAAAATATTTTATAAATTATTTTAGTAAGCTGCTTGTAGGGCCTTTTATTATCTTAAATAATGACTAAATGAATAAAATTCTTTGAGATTTGGCAGCTTTAAGATTGCAGAGGTTGTTAAGAGGTAGAAATAGGATCCATGTTGTGTTCCTTTGGCAAAAGAAAATACTCACGCCACTGGTTCATGTCCCAAACAACCAGAAACTCACTCTCCATCTTTCTAATTTTTCAGAAATAACCTGTCATGTACATTTCCTTTTCTCTCACTGACAGAAAGGAAGGCATATTGGATAAGCAAATATAATGGAAGAATTCTGACGCACAAAGTGTCCTAATAAAGGGTCCTTCAGGGTAAAAAATACTCAAGTTGGGCGTTATGTAATTCTATCCTTGATATTATTTAGAAAACAACAGGGGAAAATAGCATCCACTGTACATTCCTCGAGAACCTCCAGTCAAAGGTTCTAGCATGTTTCCTGGCTTCAGACTGGCTATAAATAAATTTAATAAGGACGAAAAAAAATCACTGCATCATTTACAGTTCTCTCTCAACTCCAGCTGACAAAAATCCAGTCCAGATGTTTGTGTTGCAAGAACAACAGTAAGAGGGTGAGCCTCAATCGTGAATATGAAAGCCCAGAGAGGGTGAGTTTGAAGAGAAAGGGAGAGCTAGGTTGGCAAGGAGGGTGTGAACAAACTTGATTTGATACTAACTTACAGAAACACAGTAATTAATTTATTTTGTGTATAAGAAATCCAGTTTATTAGCCTTTCCTCTGCCTCATCTCCCTTTTCAAAGCCACTGGAGTTTGGCTGGTGAAGCTTGAAATGGTTATTCCATAACCTTTGCTTTTAAATTAAACAAATGACTTCAGCTTTTGGAGCAGTTGTTGACTCAGGGGAAAGCATGCCATTAAAAGTGTGCCAGAGACAGATTTAATTGGTACAAGTCCCAAAAACTGCTTGAAAGAGTACAGGCTTCCCGTATATAGATTTCAGGGAAATTACTCAAAGGCCGCACAGCTTTGTCAGAATTTGAGATGTGAAACAAGGCAGCTGAAAGACTCCATATCAAAAGGGTAAATTCAATTCAGGAGATATTAATCTGATTACCTAAGTAAGGCTGCGAATCGGATATGCTCCATTGTGCGCTCTTGTTCAACCTGGACAGCTGGAGGAGCCAATAGCTTCCTTTTTCTCTGACATATAATTAAGTTTTAAGAGACGATCAGGTTACGGATACAAAGTTTTAAGAAATATTTCATTCAGGAGTGGTATTTACAGTGCTCGCCTGTTGCAAGAGACATTGTTCACTTTATTTCCTTGAGCCACACTGGAGAGTGTGTGGATCAGGGCCTAGGGGCTTGGTATTTGTGTTTCAGGCTACAATAAACGCCCTCTGTGCACCTGCCTGGAGGAAAAACCAGTCCAGCCGCCTCCCAAGACAAAAGCGCCCTGTATTAAGTGCTGAAAACCCAGACATGAACTGACCCTGTCAAATTCCAGCTAGGAAAAAAAAAAATCAATATTTTCATCCAATCCAAGAGGAGCTGTCATGTAGGTTTCTGGATTTCCTTTTTCATCTGTACTAAGTCTGAACAACAATGACCTGTCAACGGAAGTCATCTCCTTTCTCATGAGTCTCCTCATCTTTCTAGATTCCTTCCCTGATGGCACAACCCATTGCCTGGCATACCATAATCTGCCCTCCAGAGGTCAACACATTCTCCCACTCTTTCTCTACCAGGTCTTTCCCACTGGAATCTCACTTCGGCCAGGCAAGTTCATCTTCTGAAAGAGAACATTACTGGCTGGGCGCGGTGGCTCACGCTTGTAATCCCAGCACTTTGGGAGGCCGAGGCGGGCGGATCACGAGGTCAGGAGATCGAGACCACGGTGAAACCCCGTCTCTATTAAAAAATACAAAAAATTAGCTGGGCGTGGTGGCGGGCGCCTGTAGTCCCAGCTACTCGGAGAGGCTGAGACAGGAGAATGGCGTGAACCCAGGAGCGGAGCTTGCAGTGAGTCGAGATTGCGCCACTGCACTCCAGCCTGGGTGACAGAGCGAGACTCCGTCTCAAAAAAAAAAAAAAAAAAAGAAAGAGAACATTACTAACTCATGTGTTTTCAACGAGTTTTCCAACACACACTTGTCACAAACTCTAGGTACATTTAGAATTGCAAGAATGTTTATTAGGCCAGAGGATCAAGGTTATATTTCTTCTATGCTCACTGTGGTTTCCAATGCAAATTGGTCAAAAGATATACTGGGTCACACATACCAATTTCAGATGACTTCCTCTGAGAGAACTGTTCAGCTTGGGCTTGTTCTAATTCATGTCTAGAATTAATCATGCTGGTCTCAGCTGACCTGCACATTCTCATGGAGAAAAAAAATGATTTCTTACAAATATGAAACCCAGCTAGGTGAAGTTTCATTTGTGAATTTCACCAGAGGCATGGGCAACTTTAACCTAAGTCATGGGTAAATAAACTGAAAAGGACAAGGTGATTACCTGAACTTGAAAGTGCAAGTTGGTTACAGGACCAGAAAGGACTTGTGAATTGCAATCTCCTACTTCTCTAAGCCAACCCGAAATGGAGGGAGAAATTAATTAAATCATGATTTTGATAATTATTTAAAACTGCCATAGACAGTAAAGCTTTGGCTACAAACATTTGTTAATATATCTGATGATGAATAACTAAACCTTCAAGGTTAACAGTTTTTTCAAGGTTCTTCAATAGCTCCTCCAAACTCTAGCCCAGAGGGGAGGGATGGATGTGGGAACCAAGATGACTAGCACAAGAAAGCCAGTTCCCTAACACTAGGATGTGCTCAATTGTTTGTGTCTGAAGAGAGGAGAGGAACCAAGCAGCATTTTACCTCATTTGGTGCTCATTAAACAGCTGGCCAGGAAAAACAGTCACCCACCACAGGTACTAAGCTACTTCAACCTATACCACGCTAGTATGGCCAGCCTGGCAAGTTCTCAGTGGAACAGGGGACTAGTTAATAGCCTGTCACCTTGTGAGTAGGTCTAACTCAATGATGGAGGTGGTCTGCTGGCTGATATCCAGGCACTGCAGACACAGTGAGTCAGGACAGACCAACCAGGGGCCCCATCTTAGTTCTGCCCTGACATCCTAAGGCAGTGGTCCAAGCCTCCATCACAAAGACCATGATGATCTCTCCTTTCTGTGAATGCCTCTGATATTAAAAATCTGCTTCTCTCATCCTGGCAATTCATTAGATGCTGTACTACAGTGTGACTTTAACTGTTTCATGTCTATGGGCCTCACGTTCCGGATTTTCCTTCTTTTTGTAACTTTTCTTGTCTTATGCACTGTAGTGCAATACATATAGCCAGTTTAGATGTAAAGTTTAGCTTCATTACAGTATGCAGGAATTCTAGGGTTCCAACCAGATAAAACTGAAAAACACTAGAATTAGTCTTTATGTTTGAGAGGGGAGAGGCCAAGCCTGATACTGTTCTTATGGCCTCCTGAAAATTCAGCAAGTATTTCATATTATAGATGCTTCATACTTAATGTGTAAATGAATGAACAATTGAATGAATGGACCCAGTGCTCAAATTTTGGTTTCAGTCTCACTCTACTTGGGACAGTAAAGAGCTCTGCAGTAAAAACAAGGAAGGGAGAAATTTGAACTATACCAAGTGGTGGGAATACATCACAATGACTCAATGGGATGCAGTGAAAAAATACTATAACCTACTTCATATTTTAAAAATTCTATTTCTGGTGTGTTTTATATAACTATATATAGTAGCACTATAGTTTTCAGCAGCAGTTTTCCATATTTTGGGGCAATGTGCTAAAAAATGATGGGTTATAGATTCAAAAGATTGCTGCTCTAGATATCCAATATAATAACGGTGACAAAAGAAATGTGAGAAAATGCTCATAGATGGGTTGGTCCAGCCTTCTTTAAGAGGTGAACAGAGAAGCCTGTCTGAGGCTTGAAAAAGAACATACCAATTTGCTCATTGAAGGCAGAATGTGACAGAAGAAGCAAACTGAAAGGCCTGCCAGCTTCACCTAATGCAAGCTCCTATGTATATAGCTGAGGGAACTGAGGTCCAGAGAAGTTAAGTGCCTTGCTCAAAATAGTACAGATGGTTTGTGGCAAAGCTGGTCCTTGAATACAAGTCTCCCAATTCCAAATGCAGTGCTTCAGCTTCTGTTAAAACACACTGCTTTTCTACTGACTATCAACATAGAGATTTCAGGGCACATATAAAGAAACAGCTGCGATTATAGTGATGCATGGAAACCTCTCAACTCTAACAATGACAGAAATATGTCATCATAAACTCTAGCTGAGGTAGTTGTATGATCATCTTGAGGAGCTGAGTATGGTATACTGGTCAAGAGCACAGACTCTAGAGCAAGACTCTAGGTTTGAATGCCAACTAATTACTAGTTATGTGATCATCAGCAAGTTATGGAAATACTTAGTACTTCAGTTTCTTTGTTTCTAAATTGAGGGTGATAATTGAACCCCACTAAGTTGTTGCATTTTTATGTGCTTAGTATAGTGCCTGACACATAGTAGGCACTCAATATTATTGCAATCATTAGCAAAAGGAACATAAAACTTGTATTAATTTCCATAGTGCCTTTTTTTTTTTGAGACAGAGTCTTGCTCTCTCACCCAGGCTGGAGTGCAGTGGCACCATCTCGGCTCACTGCAACCTCCGCCTCACAGGCTCAAGCGATTTTGGTGCCTCCGCCTCCTGGGTAGCTGGGATTACAGGCATGCACCATCACACTCAGTTAATTTTTGTATTTTTCGTAGAGATGGTGTTTCGCCATGTTGGCCAGGCTGGTCTTGAACTCCTGGCCTCAAGTGATCTGCCCACCTCAGCCTCCCAAAGTGCTGGGATTATAGGCATGAGCCACCACACACAGCCCTCATAGTTCCATTTAGTACTTTAAGTCATTTGCCATTTTCTGTCACATTGTAGCAGAGTTATAGATAGCCTGACACCATTTCTAACCATTAGGTGCCTCGATAAATGGAGGGCTCACCTGATGTTATTCGGAAGACTGGTATACCAAAGAAATCTCTCCTGGGTTGGTAAGGTGGGAAGCTAGAACCAGACCTGGCCACCCAACATCTCAGAAAGGTTAAAACTTATTATAAAGTTCTCATTGCTTTAAGAAGTTCAGGGCTAACCCCACCCCAAAGTGACTTGCCTCAAAGAGATCAAAATCCAAGTTCTATAGTTTCATCTCCATCCCCCTAACCTGTAAATGGCTGCCTGAGAAAATGCTTCCAGCTACAAAATGATTCTGTCATTTCCCTATTTCTTTTTCTTTCTCTTTTTTTTTTAAATTATACTTTATATTCTGGGATACATGTGCAGAACATGCAGGTTTGTTGCATGGGTATACATGTGCCATGGTGGTTTGCTGCACCCATCAACCTGTCATCTACATTAGGTATTTCTCCTAATGCTATCCCTCCCCTAGCCCCCAACCTGGTGTGTGATGATCCCCTCCCCATGTCCATGTGTTCTCATTTTTCAGCTCTCACTTATGAGTGAGAACATGCGGTGTTTGGTTTTCTGTTCTTGGGTTAGTTTGCTGAGAATGATGGTTTCCAGCTTCATCCATGTCCCCGCAAAGGACATGAGCTCATCCTTTTTTATGGCTGCATGGTATTCCATGGTGTATATGTGCCACATTTTCTTTATACTTCCCTATTTCAATGGCTCCCTATTACCCTCAGGAAAAAATTCAAACTGATTAGCATGCGGAATAAGACCTTTCTGCTGGGAGCAAGCCCCCTAAAATCGGGCCATAAACTGGCCCCAAAACTGGCCATAAACAAAATTTCTGCAGCACTGTGACATGTTCATGATGGCCATAATGCCCACGCTGGAAGGTTGTGGGTTTATGGGAATGAGGGCAAGGAAAACCTGTCCCGCCCAGGGCGGAAAACTGCTTAAAGGCATTCTTAAGCCACAAACAATAGCATGAGCCATCTGTGCCTTAAGGACATGCTCCTGCTGCAGTTAACTAGCCCAACGTATTCCTTTAATGTGGCCCATCCCTTTGTTGCCCATAAGGGATACTTTTAGTTAATTTAATATCTATAGAAACAATGCTAATGACTCGCTTGCTGTTAATAAATATGTGGGTAAATCTCTGTTCGGGGCTCTCAGCTCTGAAGGCTGTGAGACCCCTGATTTCCCACTTCACACCTTTATATTTCTGTGTGTGTGTCTTTAATTCCTCTAGCACCGCTGGATTAGGGTCTCCCCAACCAAGCTGGTCTCGGCAATCCGGCCCCTGCCTGGCTCTACACCCTGCCTCGATTCCATGATGGGGGCTTTTCCCTCTGCCAGGTGCCCTTTCCCCTTCTCTCTCTCAAGAACTGCTGTTAATTCTTCACATGCCTCCTTGTTGTAAAGTTCCTAGAGAGCCTCCATCCCCAAGCCAGGACTCCTATCTGTTCCCCCAGAAACATCCCAAACCTAGTGCCATCATGATACCAAGTGTAACCTGCTTACTCGTCCATCATAGCCACACCCCTTCCCCTCCCCTGACTGTGAGCTTCCCAAAGAGCAGGGACTGTAGCTTTTGTCTCTGTGTCCCAAGCACCTGCCTAACACATGACCTAGCAGACAGTAGGTGGCTAATAAATATCATTATAGTGTATCACACTAAGCTACGCAGTCACCACCCTTGTGTGAAGGTGGGAGATTTCTCCTTCAAAAGCTGAGCTGTTCCACTTCTGTTCTTTCCTTTCTCACATGGTTCCCTGAATTGCCTATTGCCATTTATCATATAGTATTTATTATCATCAATTATTTATTAACTATTATTGTCAAGCACTTTTCTAAGATGTGGGGATCCAGCACTGAACAAAAGTGACAAAAATTCCTGCCCACAAGAACTTACATTTCGGCCAGGCACAGTGGCTCACTCCTGTAATCCCAGCAATTTGGGAGGCCGAGGCAGGTGGATCACTTGAGGTCAGGAGTTTGAGAGTAGCCTGGCTGACATGGCAAAACCCCATCTCTACTAAAAATACAAAAAAATTAGCCAGGTGTGGTGGTGCGTGCCTGTAATCCCAGCTACTCAGGAGGCTGAGGCATGAGAATTGCTTGAATGTGGGAGGCAGAGGTTGCAGTGAGTGGAGATCATGCCACTGCACTCGAGCCTGGGTGATAGAGTAAAACTGTGTCTCAAAAAAAAAAAAAACAAAAAACACCTCACATTCTAATGACCCTAAGACAGGCCTTTCTGCTGGTTTACCTTAGTTTTGTACTATCCAGTCAAACGGCAAGCTATTTCCCTCAGTTCTAGTTTGGTCCCTGAAGGAGCAAGAAACTTCTTCCTGGCTGGCCTTGGATCCACCCCTTGGTCTCTGGCAGCCACTTATTGACTGTTGTTTGTTTTCTGGGGTCTACATTTAAAGATTTCAATTGCTTATTCTATCTCTGGCCTAGAGTCCTACTCAGAAGGAATTTATTTTGAGGCTTTTCTAGCTTCATTTACCTAAACATATTTTAAAACAAAAAAAATTTGTCTCCTTAAACCTGTTCACTGGATTTCTTTCATCCTCTATAGCTGGAGATGACAGTGCCAGGAAATGTGATTAACCTTAGCTGCTTTAATGAGCCTATTAGATGGAAATATGGTTAAAAAAATCAACATCATAACCTAAAAAGACCTTCTATTAAAGACGGGAACCTCCACCTTGAACACACACACACACACACACTGCACATATACATATATACATTTGCATTTAACCCACAAAACTCAGACACTCCCCTGAGGGTAGAGAGTAATTTTGCTCTTGTATACTGTAAATCATGGAAAGGATGTAACTAACAGACACAGAGTTCTCCACTGCACATATTTTAGTTATCCAGCTGCCCTCTGGTCTTCTCTGGCTTCCCTTGCTCAAGCAGTGGATAGATGATGGCTGACCATGGGGACAGCCTGTGCTAACGTGCCTCTGTTATATGTCCCTGAATATGAGGTAACTTATACATGGTTAAATTTAGGCCTCATATCTCACCAGATAATAATAATTTAGAGTAGACAGTGGATTCTGGATAAACAGAAGAGACATCTCTCCCCTCCTGAAGACAAATTCAAGGGCTGATTATTGGTATAAAGAAAATTAGATCAAGGAGGAGCCAGGTTACCTGGGGCTAAAAGAAAATATTTTTACATTTTATTTTTAAAACAGTATACTGGTTTGATGGCATGGACTAGTGATAGGTAACTTCTACCAAAATTTTGATCTGAAAGGAGAGGGCTGGGTGTGGTGGCTCACACCTGTAATCCCAGCACATTGGGAGGTAGAGGCAGGAGGATCGCTTGAAGCCAGGAGTTTGAGACCAGCCTGGGCAGGATAGCAAGACCCTGTCTCTACAAAATAAAACTGAAAAAATTAGCCAGGCATGGTGGTGCATGCCTGTAGTCCCAGCTACTTGGAAGGCTGAGGTAGGAGGATCACTGGGGCCTGGGAGGCCAAGGCTACAGTGAGGGCAATGGAGTGAGACCCTGTCTCTAAATAAATAAATAAAAAATAAATGGAAGAAGGAGAAGATGCTGAGAATGAAAATAACTAAAGGGGTCAACAGAGCTACACAGTCCTACTTAACAAACTTATAATATCTGCTCAGCTGGACAAAGTCCTTCTATTAGATGTTATGTTTGGGTATTTACCTCCCTTCAAAAGGAATCTGTCCTTCATATATAGCCCCTTATAAGGAAAAAATGCCCCCCCATCAATGGATCCTGCTGAAAGGATAGGTGTACTGGCCATCTTCTTTACCGTTACAGCTGAATGGATGAAGGGACAACCCATGAACACAATTACCAGGTGTGAAAGATAAAATGGGTCAATTAGATCATAAAGTCAAGTGTCAGTGTCATGGAAAGGCAAGACAGAGATGAGACAAATGAAGAGAATAACTTAAGTTTCAACCTTCCCAATACCCACCCATGTGATCTGGCTGTATTTTAGTTCCTATTTATACATAGTCATGATAATCTCAATTGTGTCCTTACAAAAGAGCTTAGTGGATAAGAATGTACCTCTGGAGCCAGTCTCCCTAGGTGGAAATCCTGACTCTGCCACTAATTGTGTTGCCTTCTAAGCCCCAGTTCCTTCATCTACAAAATGGGATAATTAATACAGTTGTCCCGCGGTATCTGCAGGGGATTAATTCCACGGCCCCCTGCAGACACCAAAATCCATGGATGCTCAAGTCCTTTATATAAAATTGCATTGTATTTGCATATAACCTACACACATCCTCCTGGATACTTTCAATCTCTAGATTATTTATAATACCTAATACAGTGTAAATGCTATGTAGATAGTTGTTATACTGTAGTTTAGGGAATAATGACAAGGAAAAAGGTCTGTATGTGTTCAGCACAGACATAATCATCCATTTTTCCCCTACTATTTTTTGATTCATGGTTGGTTGAATCTATGGATGCAGAACTCATGGAGAAGGAGGGCCAACCGCGCTATCCTCAGAGGGTGGTTGTGAGGACTGAATGAGATAATAAACATACGATGCCAGGCATACAGTATATGGTCCATAATGTGTGTATTAATGTGCCCCGCAGGTGATTCTGATGTGTGCTAAAATTTGAGAAAATGGAATAAAGGTTTTGGTGAAGAAACACAACCACTCCGTATCTTTGACTGAAGAACAGCCCTCCTCTATCTGGGGAAGATCATCCATCTTCTTTAATTAAACATGCAGCTTTGGAAGGGATAGATATCAGAAACTAGGTCGGACCTCAACTGGACCCTCCTTGGGCTAGACCGCCTTGCTAGACCTTGTTACGATCCTTCTCCAAATCCTAGTAAACATCGCAAATGCATTCTGAAGATACTTCATGCCACATTACAACACAAACTAATCATTGGGCACCACCCCTAAAATCCAGCCGTTCTTTTCTTCTTTATGATCTCTGACCTAGAGGCCTCTTGCCCTTGGTATAGCATTCTCTGCAGTGATGGAAAACAAGGATCTCTTCTCAGAGAGTCCTTCTAACTTGAAGGCCTCTGGGATCACACCACCTCTTGGCATCCCATTCTCTCGGCTTTTGGCCCTGTCGTCACCTCTCTAGCTGAGGCAACTGACAAAGATGCCTTGGTGTTTTTGTCCCTCCAGCCTTCTTGACATTGAGACCTTAACAGAAACAGTGCAGATTTGAGAAATTGGACAGTAAATCCTAAATGGTAAAAAGATTTGAGGGTGAGGGGAAACTACTTTCAAAGCTAGCCCAACTCTCACACAAACTACCTCAAGGACTGCTCCCCAAAGAAACCTCTCTGGCTCTCATCTAACTTGATTGTAATGCATCTTGTGCTTCAAATGTGCCTCCTTTTGACAAACTAGCACCGGCAAAAGAGAGCTCCTGACCAAGAAGCACTTCCTGGTGGTTGACTTTAATGTTCCCTTTCTCCTTTTGTTCTCCCAGCTGAGGTTACATTGTCCCCTGGCCTCCAGGCTGAAAATCCTCAACACATTCCTCTCCCTTTTGGGATTTACAGCTTTTGTGACATTTGTAGGCTGTGCCCATCTCCTCTCAACTCTAGCCTCCCCTACCTCACATAACATTTAAGCTTTCTTTAGCCGAATACCACACATTTTTTGGTGCTTTTAATCTTTTTCTATAAATCAGGCATTTCATGGCATCTGAACAGCTGCTGGAAGACATATGCCCAGTCAAGTGCTATGGACTCCTGAATACCAGGGAAGTAGAGCACTGGCTGGCATGTGCCCTTGTGAATAGAACCATGTAAAATCGTGTGTGTTGATATAGTCTGTGGCTTTGGAAACAAAAACTGAAAGGTCACTAGGACACTTAAACATTTTTATCCAAAACTCACTCCTAAGAGGCAGCAGTAACCAAATTTAAAACTTCACGGGAGGGGCTCTGACTTCTGTTCCCAGCACACCACCTCTCACTGTGTGGCCTTTCAGCAATTCTCTTCTCTCCTTCATGCTTCAGTTGCTTGAGGTAGATTAAGAAATTCATCATTTTAAGACAATTAAAAATACTATGGAAACGCTAATGTTAATAATGTTGATCATAGTTGTTAATATTAACTTTGTAGTCACATGGTGACACCTTAGGCTTTCAAAGGACTAATTACAGCCAACTTGCACCATACCCCCAAGGAGTGGATTTTTAAAACTGCTCCACTCATATCCATTGGTACATGGCCCTACACAAACCAACGAACATTTAGTTTGAGATTGGGCTGCGAAGGGCCTTGGAGCTAAAGCATGTAGAGATTTCTGCTAACTTGAGCAACCCACCCCAAAGTCTGTGGTTAATGGATTACAAATTTGGGTAATGCAGGACAATAAATCACAACTATAATAATAAAGCTGAAAATACACACAATTTAAGTAGAAACACCAGTGTTTTTTATCGGAAATGAAAGAAACCATTGATCATAGCAACTGTCTGAGATTAGCAGGGAGCCACATTTTCAAACATCCTGCAGTAAATCCAGAGCAGATCCAGCTGGAAAGCAAGAGTGGAAATAAGACTTGAAAATTCATACCACGCTTTGAAGTTTGCTTCTTTCACAACCATGAGTCTCTGATTTGTCCCAACCATTCTGAGCTGTCTTGCTTGCTGAACTTATTTTAAAAGAGAACACAAGCCACAAACTTGCATATAATCTTTCAAATGGACTCCAGCTTTTTGCAGGGATGGTTTGGTAGGGAATATGAATCCCCAAATACTTTCTCTTGCACATGAAATCAGCCATCAATTCCCCCGACTCCAACCAGAATAGAAAGCCTTCCAACAATACAACTAGAAACCACTCTTGGTTCTAGGAAGTGCTGCTATTTCTCTTGTGTTCTTTCCTTGACCTATCCACACATTTTACATTTTTAGCTTTCATGTGCTATGATCTATTGAAAACAAGTAATGCAGAAAACAGGATACAACATGCCAGATGCTGGGAATACCAAGATGGCAGCCTAATAATGTCTTCTTTTCCATAAAGCCATGTGGAACTCCTGAAGTGGGCCATGTCACCATAATGAAGTAACTGCTACTCTGTTAAATCGTCAGAAGAAAGCAAGCCAATGGTCTATAGCTTCAATCTTGCACAGGGCTCACTGTTACCATCTGTCAAATCTCACCTACCAACTGTGTTACAGTAGGTGGGCACTCAGCCGGTTCTGCTCAAATCCCAGGTGACTTTGGAATAGGATATGGCATCTTAGGCCATTTGGACTGTTAGATCCCTTCTCTATTAATCACTCTGGGAGAAAGAGATGTTACCTATGACTGAGGTCCAACAATTCTTAGTATCTCCAATGACCATAAGGAAGAATTGGCAAGGGCTAAGAAACGTGTCCTTGGCCACACAACAGTCACAATAACTGAGCACGGAATTCTATAATAACCTATAGGTCTGAACTTCTGTCAACAAAATGAAATCTGAAGAAGAAAATACTGTGACTCAAAGTACCTAGTATAGAACAATGTAGAACATACAACCAAAAACTCCTTATTTCTGTCCCTATCTCTTCTGTTGAATGACAGAGTAGATACTGGAAGATTGCTACAGTCTTTTCCAGCTCTAACAGTTAAGATCATAAGGAGGGTCTGAAGATCAGAAACATTCACCCAATGATAGGGTTTAATTCTGATTTACAGAGTGGGAAGAATGACTGTGTTGTTGATGTTGCCCTAAACACAATAAAAAGGACCTTCAGAAATCTTAGCATTGGTACTCTGGCATACCTGCAACAGTCTCCCCTTCCTGTATTACTGTCTCTTTCTCACTCTGTGTACACTTCAGGTCTTGTCTCTTGCTCTCTCTGCCTGTCTCCACACAAAGGTATACAAAATCAGAAGTGTGTGCAAACCAGTGAGTATAAGAAACACACTGGGATTTGGGGGCGGGGGGCAAGGTCTATCCTGTCCTGTAATAGATTTCAGCTGCAGTGCACAGTACACTGCTTAAACAGTGCTCCCTTGAAAACAGTTGTGAGGTGAGAACAAGCAGCCAAGAGCAGCCAGCGATAAAATGATCTGAGTGGACCTAAGAGGAGTAGTACCCAGCAGGGGCTGATTCAGGGAAATGAAGTCCCTTCTGCTCTGATGCAGAGGAGGGAATACAAGTGACCTGGACCAACCGAGAGATCTCTTCCACCCCAATAGATCCTGTACTATTAATATCTGCCAGCTGCAGGCCCAGAGCATCCCCCTGCTGAGATCAAAAGAGCTCCTATCTTAGCTGGAACAAGGTCATCTGCACAGGGCTGTAAAAAGCGAGCCCTGGCTGGCTGCAGGGACGTCTATGGGGGAGGAGAAGTCAGGAGATGGGAGGTGCTCTCTCACGCTCCTTTAATCTCGGCTGACCAGCTGTTGCCCTCCCAGTGTTTGTAAAGTTGAGAGTTCTTTGTTTTTGTGTTGCTGGGTCTCCCCGCCCTCCCACCCTTATTAAATCTGTGGCTGAGTTGTTGGCTTGGATTAAGTAGACTCATGTTCACTGCTTGACATCATGGTATAATTCCCTTCATTGAGGTTTCATTCCACTGTTGAGTTATCCAGCTCCCAGGTGGGAGAGCCAAAGAAGGGAGAAGTACACCCCAAGGGCCAAGGACTTTCCCGGCATTGCTCCTGCCCCTGAGCTTTGTGCCTTGAGAAGGAATGAGAGGGCAAACTGAATTTTCTCTATTTACTTAAAATATCTCCTCATATTTGCAGTGTGCTTGTCAATTTGCAGCCTGTCTTTCACAAACTATCCTATTCACAAACTATTGGGAGAATGGAACTTTCGGAACTTATGCAAATTGACCAGTCACCCCATCCCTGTGTGTTTCTTATTCTCACTGGTTTGCACACACTTCTGATTTTGTACACCTTTGTGTGGAGAGAGGCAGAGAGAGCAAGAGACTGACAGACAAGACCACAAGTGTACCCAGAGTGACAAAGAGAAAACATACAGGGAGGAAGGGCTCCTGCAGGTATGCCGAAGTATCAGTGCTAAGATTTATTAAAGACCCTTTTTACTGTGTTTAATCTAGGGCAACATCAGCAACACGGCCATTCTTCCTACTCTGTAAGTCAGAATTAAAACCCCATCAGTGGGTGAATGCTCCTGACCTTCAGACCTACCTCATGATCTTATATGCTAGAGCTGGAAAACACTTTAGCAATCTTCTATGCTTCCAACCTGTCATGTAACAGAAGAAACTGAGACCCAAAGTCATCAAAAGGGCCTGCCTAACACCACAGTTAACAACACAATGGCAAAGCTGATACAATGAATGCTTGAAGCAAAACAGAGCAATTTATACATGTGTGTGCATGCGTGTGTGTGTGTAAATCATAGGAACTTAACATCTGTTGTAATATATTTGAATGGCTATAAATGTTCTAAGACATTGTTCATTTTAATCCACTAATAAAAACCTTCATTATAGACTTTAGGAATATATTTATATAGCCTCTTTATCTGCTCAGCTATACAAAAAAAAATCCAGAAAAATCAATTATTTCCATTATTTCTTGGATTTCTGGGAGGATGAGCTGGTAACTCTTCCTTTGCTATGAACACAAGTCAGGGGTTTCTTGTGGCAGTTATACTGCAGCCCCAAAGCAATTTCTTTTCTATGTGTTTTGCTTTTCTTCTTTGCTTAAGATAAACCAGGAAGGCAACACAAATAAAAGTACTTACTGATTTTCAAATAAGGAAGCAGTTTACTCTATTCTGGTCTCCTCAGAGCCGAATAAGTGTGTGTGTATATGTGTGTATGTGTGTGTGTAATAATTATAATAATTTTTTAACAATGTTCATAGGTGCTTTATACGATTCTCATGGTCGCTGTTCTTCTGAAGTATTTACTGTGATATTCATTCAGCATTTATTTACTGCCTAGTATGTGTCTAGAACTTTGCTAGTCACTAGATAACAACATGGATACAAAAAGAATATGACATGGTCGTGTCTTTAAAATCTGCCAATTTAGGCAGAAAAACATGAGAAGTTAAATTAATTTTCTAGACTTTTTCTCTATACAGTTGAGCAGATAGAGCGGCCACAGAGGAAAAACAGAGAGTGAGACCATAGCCAAGCAGGTTCTGTGAAAGAGGCAGTCTTTAAATAAGCCTCGAAGGAGTGCATGTGGGACGAGAAGCAGAAGAAGTGAAAGAGGGAAGCACTGTTCTAGGGTGAGCTGTCTCTGCACAGGCCTGGAGCTGGGAGTGGGGAGGGGCAGGCCAAGAGCGGCATACTTGGCATAGGAGCTTCACCTAAGATATCGGGAGGAACTAAATTTGAATAGAAAGGAAATGACAGATTATGAAGGGTTAAAATCATTCACTTTATCTAGTGGTGTTTTGAAAACCAGTCTACCCAAAGGGAGCAAATAAAAAAACAAGGCACCTGATTTTCAGCATTTGCTGATTTCCATGGTATAAATACTTTCACCATGGCTGATTTCAAGCTAACAAACCCCAAATACCTAAATATGTTAAAATCAGCTTACTGATTTTAGCTCATTCTCAGAAAAAAAAAAAAAAACAAAACAAAACAAACAACAAAAAAGAAACAAACAAACAAAAAACTATTCTAAGATTTCTGAGAGCAACAGAGCAGAACGAGGCCAGACGGGGAAGTTCAATTTGGTAGTGGCAGAATGGAAACTGTACAGGCTAGAGCTGGGAAGGCCAATCTGGATGTTATTAAAATAATTCAATTGGGAGTTTAGTAAATCTGCTGATCACAACACACATTACAAAAAAGAGGGGACAAAGGAAAGATACATGCGGAAAGAAGTACTAAGCAGACTTGATGACAAAAGTTTCAGGAGGGAGGAATACTCGATGATTCAGGTTTTCAGCCTCACTGATGGGGGTTATGATGATGTATCCCTGAACTTGGAAGGAGGGTACACAAAGCATTGTACAGTTTTCATAAATAAGCCACTAGTTTTCCCTCCTAAAGCCACCATTAAGAAGCAGAAGTGTGGTTTTTGCAATTTCTAAGACCATAAAGCAAAGCTGATCTGCAGAAGATCACCTGGGCAGTCAGTCAGGAGCCTTGCTAGGCCTAAAAGTCTCCCGTATTCCTTCATGAGCAATTCTCAGAAAGTGGAAAGGGAGGAGGGGCCTGGAAGAGCTATACATGTCTACCCAGACCCACAGCATTCTGCATGAAAGATACTAGACTACAAGGATAACAACTCAGAAATGTCAAGTAAGCACTTTCAATAAAACTAGAAACCACCCTCTGGTTTACTGGTGTTATTTCCCCAGCTACGTAAAGCTTATTGCCATCGAAACCATAGCCAGCCTGACCTTTGCTAGCAGGGGAGGGTGGAGAAAATTTTGCAGATTTACCAGCGTGGAGATTTTTTTCTTAATCTTCTGTAAAGCTGATCAGGAATGTCACATCTCTGGCACATGAAACTGATGTACGCTTTTTAGTCCAAAGGAACTCAGCACAAGCAAAAGGCTAAATTGCTAGGGGACCACTGGGAAAGCCAACCTTTGAGTATCAGTCTCAAAAACAAAGTCATTTAACAATTCATCGGCCCTCATACTAAGGACTTGAAATAGCACACAGAGGAGTGACTGGCCTCCAAATGGAGCTCCCTTATAGAGGCAGGGCAAGAGACTCCCCAGTATAAGAGATCAAATGCCAGGAAAGGTGGCCAAACCTAAATCAACAGGCTCCGGCTGGGTTCACTGGTCAGGGCCTATTAGCCATATCTCCCAGCTCTCAACAGGAGGTGGAGAGGCAGTGGGGCTGTACGTCAGTGTCAAGTTTCAGCCTCTCCAGGACAGATTCCTTACCTTCAGACAGGGACAAATCATCAGCTGGAGACACCAGGTCTGCCTGAGAAGCCAGGGCTCCACTCAGATGGGTTGTAATCTGATTCGTCAAGATAACCTGTGAACAGACAGGGAGAAGGGGGGTGGGGCAAGGGAGAAGAAAGACAGGGAAGACCAAATTAATTATTGGAGTTATCAAAAGGCAGACTATGGTTTAGGAGAAGACTGATAAATACACAGGTAGCAAAACCCCAGCCCTGACTTTCACCAGCTTTATCTTTAGGCCAGAATATCTGGCATGGCCTAGCAGTTATTCAAAACCCAGAAAACTGAGGAAATAGACTGACTTTTTTCAGAGTAAAACCTCTATCAATTCATTCTAAATGCTGAGTAAGTTGGGACTGAGGGGTGTTATCACATTGGTTAAATAATAGGCAGCTAACCACGATTAAATGCACATGTACACATTTTATCAGACTTTAATTTTTAAAATTATATCCACCAGGCACAGTGGCTCATACCTGTAATCCCAGCACTTTGGGAGGCTGAGGCAGGCGGATCACCTGAGGTCAGGAGTTTGAGAACAGCCTGACCAAATGGAGAAGGTCAGTCTCTACTGAAAATACAAAATTAGTCAGGCATGGTGGCACATGCCTATAATCCCAGCTACTCTACTCGGGAGGCTGAGGCAGGAGAATCGCTTGAACCCGAGGGGCGGAGGTTGTGGTGAGCTGAGATTGCACCATTGCACTCCAGCCTGGGCAACAAGAGCGAAATTCCATCTCAAAAATAAATAAATAAATTAATTAATTAAAAACAAAATAAAATAAAATTGCAACCACAACCTAAGATATTACTGGTGTTGAATAAAATTAATAATTTAAAATTTGGGGACAGGCACAGTGGCTCATGCCTGTAATCCCAGCACTTTGGGAGACTGAGGTGGGCGAATCACCTGAGGTCAGGAGTTTGAGACCAGCCTGGCCAACATGGAGAAACCCTGTCTCTACTAAAAATACCAAAAATTAGCCGGGCATAGTAGCAGGCGCCTGTAGTCCTAGCTACTCAGGAGGCTGAGACAGGAGAATTGCTTGAACCCAGGAGGCCGAGGTTGCAGTGAGCCAAGATCATGCCATTGCACTCCAGCCTGGGCAACAAGAGTGAAACTCTGTCTCAAACAAACAAACAAACAAATAAATAAATAAAATAAAATAAAATTTGGATGCCTGTAGCTTCTTTTCTTGTTATCGTTAAAAGTCAGAGTTTTATTTCCAAATTTGTGATATAGGAATGAATGAGTTTGACTCTAAAGAAATAACACTCCTCTTTTAAATAGTTAAATTCTAACATTAAATTCTAACAAAAAAAGTACAAAGTCTCACTATGTATTTAAGACACAAATGAGCATAATCCTACCTATACAAAATGAAGTTCATAACATTTAAGATCCCTGGAAAGGACTCTCATACTACCTAATTCATGGGATTGAATGCCACACAAATTTTCAAATTTGGTATAGTCAAGAAACTATTCCTAAAAAGTCCTCATTTGTAAAACCTACCTTATTGTTTAGAAGCCTAGAGGAAGAATAAATACAGGTTCTTTTCTGGAAAATTATAACATAGTGAATACAACAAACATTTAGATGTTCTCATCAAGGGAAGAAACTATGAGCATCTTGGTCACTCAGAGGCAACGTCCCTTCTGAAAGGCGCACTAGGCATTTAGTGCACAATTCAGTGCTTGGAATATTTGTCTAGCCAGACTGAGCTGGTCTGAAACAAGGGTCAGCTATGGTTTTGTTGCCACCCTGATTTGAACAGAAATGGAAGTTGCCTCCATTTTTTATTATCCAGCTTTTCAGCCACACCTCTGTCACTGTATCCTGAATGGACCAGTGACACATTATAAATCCTATATCAATGGCAGCTTAATTGAGGGCTGAGAGGGACCAGGACGGCAAGGTCAGGTAAAGAAATGAAGTACTCGAGTAGCAAAGACAACCTTTTAAGTTCTATGTGCCCACTGGGCTTGTGAGCCTCCAGTCACTCTGCAGCAATAATCAGATATTGTAGAATTCCACTCAGTATTTGCTAATCTTCTCTCTCATATTCTTTTGTATTGCTACTTTCCATAGACCAGTGAGAATCACCTAAGATATGCCTTCAGTTAAAATGGCTGGAACCTCCTTGAAACAACTGTTCAGCTCTATGAGTATAAATAAGGAACTGTGTTCATTGATCTCTTTTTTTTTTGTTTTTTTTTGAGACAGGGTCTCACTCTGTTGCCCAGTCTGGAGTGCAATAGCGTGATCTCAGCTCACTGCAACCTCTGCCTCCCAGGTTCAAGCATTTCTCCTGCCTCAGCTTCCCAAGTAGCTGGGACTACAGGCCTGTGCCACCACGCCTGGCTAATTTTGTATTTTTAGTAGAGATGGGGTTTCACCATGTTGGCCAGGCTGGTCTAGAACTCCTGACCTAAAATGATCCACCCGCCTCGCCCTCCCAGAGTGCTGGAATTACAGGCATGAGCCACCATGCCTGGCCATTTCTGTTTTATAATATAGGGTATGAGCTTTGGAGTTCAGTAAAACTGGGTTCAAATTCCGATTTTGATCCTGTGTACCTTTGAGCTTCATTTGTTCATAGGTAAAATAATATCTATCTCATAGAATTTTTATGAGAATTAAATGAGACAATCAATGTAAGATACTTAAAGTATCTGACACATAGTAAATATTCAATAAATAGAAGCAATTGTTGTTATTGTTATTATTTCCTTCAGAATGAGGATACACAGGTTAATAAATTAGTATATGCCACAGGCTCCAGACAGTTGGTTCTAACAATAGAACACTAAATCACAATTTTCTATATCAGGATATACTTTGGTACGTGATGATTTCTACCTATTTTAGTCCTTCCTAAGTTTTATTTAATTGCAAAGAATTTGTGTAAAAATCTTAGTAAGAAAAATATAGCCATTATTTAAATCAAGTCCAATAAGATATTGACATTGCTCTGAAAATACTATGTGCTTTATCTACCAATGAACTGAATAATGCATTTGTCTATCTTAGTTAAAAAAAATGTGGAACTTCTGAGAGATCTAAATATGTCAGCTCTAATATTTTTGTGATTCTTTTAAATGATGGCTTGGTGAAAATGATTGGGACTCCAATGATATGGTTAATAGTAATGAGAAAAAAATTCTTAATACCTACCATGCAAAGCATGTCACCATATACATGGGGGAAATCAAGATATAAAGGTACTGTATGTCTCTAGAAACTTACAAATTCAATGACGAGGCACTGACTAAAATATTTAGACCACTTTTCCTCAATTTTATTCTCACTTCACTGGTTCTATAATGGAAACTTGTACTGAGATGACGGTTTTATTGTACAGAACTAATGAAATGCTACCTTACAGAACCTAAAACTGAACTACAGATGTACCTCAAAAGATACCCAGCATCATTTCCACTTCTGGTGAAAGAGTAGATGGGGAAGAAAATATCCACTCCCCAATGGCAAAAGAACAAGCTCCTAACTGATTTTGCTAATAATCCTCTCCCTTTTAATCACGTGTCTTAAAGCCAAATCACCAAAGGGATACATAGCAACCAAACTCAGGGCTTTGCTAATCATGTCATCTTACTGAATTGTTGTGGTTTTCTAAATCTATTTTCAGCAAAAAGGATAGAATGAAAACATTTCCCAAAGCATTGATTACAATCATGACAACTTGGGGAGAAGACTATAGGTATATTTTCCTCTGAGGCAATCAGGAGACTCGAAAACTATACTCTTAAAATAACATATGAAATACTATTATAATTTATAAACAGACTCTTAACACAATCTGGTTTCTAACTGACACTTCATGGGGTTTTCCTGCTGCTTTGCTCCATGGGAAAGACTGAGTCTTCTGATGCTCAGTACTAAATTTGTGTAAGAGCAATTTGCACAGTGTTTAGGACAAGCGCTTTGGAATCAGACCTGAACTTAGATCCTGGGCTCTACCATTTACTCGCTGTGTGACATGGAGCAAGCTTCATAGTCTCTCTGGGTATGATAATACTTAGCTCACATGGTTCTGAGGATTCAGCTGGATAATGCATAGAAAGTCCTTAGCACAGTACCCGGCCTATGGAAAATGTTACCCCATCACTGTCATTAGTTATCCTTTGCTGATTTATACCTTGCTTGTTTAGCTATAAAACCCATGCCTGATTCCCTTTTATACAGCATATAGCCCACTGCTGACAAATAACAAATATTTGCTGTCGATGTGTTCAAAAGCAATAACAATTTAATTGAAAGTACATATGCTTTTTTTGCTATTTCCCTAAAATATGGCTTATTGAAAACACACAACACACCCCCAATACCACCAATTACAATGCAAGACCAGAGTGGGATTCTTGGACAAAGGAAAAGGTAGATATTTTTAATGGTCATGGTTAGGTCTGAAGCCAGGAATAGACAGAATCCAACTTAATCAGCTTCTCTTGAGGAAGAAGAATACCATCCACCTATTAGAAGGAACAAGAAACCCTATAAATTGCATAAAGTAACTTCTGTCTCAACTCAACTTTATATATGAGAGAATGCTTACTCTCAAAGCTTCTTTGCATTGCCCTCTTAACAGTATGTTGTTTACAGAGGTGCACCTGTATAGGAAATGGCCCCTCATATAGTGTCACATAGACCTTGAGTCCCATTTTTAATGCTTTCCCACAAGGAAAAATGGGGAGAGATTTCTCCCTTCAAAAGCCATGCCCCCAGGTTCCCAGTTTTCCTTTGCATTACATAGTTTCTCAACCCTTCTGTGTACTTCAGTCAAATATCCACACTCAGATTAAGAGAAAAATTAAGATCTTTAAAAAAGAAACACAGGGTATAGATTCATAAACCACCCAGTAGGTCCTCCTTTCACAGCCAGCAAGGCATAGAAGCTAGAGAAAAGAGATAGAGGGGAACCAGTTAAAGATGGGATGAACTGCTAAGGCAGAAGGCTGGGAAATCAATGTCATTTTGGTCAGAAGGCAGAGGCTCCTGGCCAGGAAAACCCAACCAACACACACACTAACGAAAATACATGACTTATTTCCACTAAGTATTTAAAAAGTAGCTTAAGGCAGCAAATACCTTGAGTTAAGAGAGAATAAGCAGAATGAACTGGTCATCAGTCAGGGGATTGGGCCAACTGAGCCCAACTCTCTGCCAGTCTATGTGCCCAATGCAGGCCCTCTGCCTTCAGCTGACTCATCTGTCTTTAGCTAGGCTATGACTAGACTATACCCAGGCTACACCTATCCTCTGCTCAAGCTTAATGTTCCTGGCCTTTAAGGGCCAATGTATATGTCAATTCTAACCCACTCTACATTGAAGATTAGAAATATCTTTGGTGGGGTGGAAGGGGAGGGGGCTCCATGAGTAGCCATTTTGTATGCTGGAGCCTTCCATGAGTACTAGAATGTACAGGTGAAGAGAAAATTGGATAGCCCTGGAGACCTGAGTGGGAAATGGCCAGGCCTGAAGGCACAGCCTTTGATAGAAACAGCTCATTTTGCCTGACTTTTGGTGGGGGACAAAGAAGAGGGAGTTTGTGGTCAGCCAGGGATAGAATAGGTTGGAATGTGATATCTGGTCCTGTTTGGTCAGCAGAAGAGATATTCATGATCAGGAAAATAATTATTCAATATTTAAAAGTCAGATTTTTTAAGGACCCAAGAATCTGACAAATGCCATCAGTGAGCTTTCTGTGGGGGCAGCTGAGAGGCAAATTTTGTAATCCCCATTTTCCACCAAGTGAACTGGAGTCACCTGTCTAAGACCAATAGTACAGATGGGATGAGGGCATGCAGGCTTCCCTGCCTGCTCTCCTTCCTAAGGCCACATGGGACACAGGAGAAGAGAGAGAAACTCTCAGCTCAGATCTACTGACAGGTGACTTCTCCAGGCCTTAATGTCATGGTCTAGAGAATTCCACCTATAAAAGTAATAAACAAAGAAATCTAGTATCCAGAAAGACACTGAAAGATGGTCAAGAAGCTACACTGTAACAAGATCAATCTTGTGATAAAAGTCTTTTCAGACTCTGCTAATAAATACCAAAAATCAAGTAGGTCAATGGCTTCCGCTTCTATGAAAGTCAAGTATGTGAGGCAATCTTATATGAATTTTGACAAATTTTTGGTGGTTTTCAGTGGCTCTTGATAACATGTGGTTATCATTTCCGACGCCCATGGGAAGTTTTGAAACTAAACTTTTCATGGAACTCATGTCTCTGTGCAACAGAGTTGAAGGGGTAGGCTGGGCTAGAGGATTCACGAAGCAACCTCAGGCATCTCAGGGACATTTCTAGCCCATAACAACACCTGCTTCCTCCTCCCACCCACTCCCTGGCAGAAACCTGCCACAATCTAACACACATCAGGAAGTTTCAAAATCACTTTAACTGGGCCAGGATGGCGAGATGCAGTGATAGTCCGTCCTGATACTTCTAGCTCTCAAGTAAACAGCAGCCCCTGGATAATCTGGGTGGCCAGAGAGAGACGCAAGAAGAGAATGTGGGTGCTGAGTCTACTCACCAACCTGCCTGGCACTAAATCCAATGCTTTCAAAGTGACGAGGCTCTGCCTTTCATCAGCTCTGAAGGCACAGTTAATCTTTTTTTCCTTTTTGTACTAAAAATGGTCTCTCGGCTTAAGGCACAGCTTTAAAAATGTTACTTTTGTATCTGAAGTGCTCCTAATTGCCATATATGACAGTGACCTAGCCTTTCTATCCAAACAGAGGCCTGGGATAAGTCAGAAATTCAGGTTTTAATCCTGGCTCTGTTCAGAGTTACTGAATGCCTTGCTTTTGAGGAGACAGAGACCGGAACTTTCCTGTGAGAAATTGTTCAGGTCCATTGAGTCCTTTCATCACCAAGGTTTGAGAGAAAGGCCTGGAGTGGTTTTCCCCATGCTGTCCTCCTGCTCCCCAACCGTGACGGTGTCTGCCCCAACCTGTCTGCTGTGGTAGGAGCTGGAGGTGAGAAGGAGACAAGAGGAAGAAAGAGAATAAGGAAAGCAATGAGGGCAAGAGGCAGAAGGAAGAGAGTGACAACAGAGTAGGTCTAGAAAGGCCACGCTCCCAGACGCATGCCTCTCCCCATCCCAAACCCTTCCTGTCCACTTCCAGCTTTGTAAAGAGATACCCAATATTTGTTACGGAGTTTGAGCGTCACAAAAACAAATCTGGTTTTAGTATTTGCTGGCTTAGTTTTGCCATGCTCTGGAAAATCAAAAATCATTCCACGATTAAAAAAAAACAACACAAACTTTTATCTTAGCTTCAGCTCAGAAAATATCAACTATCAGTTCTAGAATAAAAGCTGATAAGGTTTCAATATTCCAGCCTGCCATTTCCATCTTGAAGGACTGCACAACAATTGTTTTCTGGGAAAATCTGAAAGGCTGTGGGGAATTTTTCTTGTGAAATATTTGTAGAGAAGAGGCCAAACTTCAATTTGGCTTGAAGAAACATGGGTGTGGGAGTCAGGCAGCCTTTTATTTCTGGCTCTGTCACTAACCTGCTGTGCAATTCTGGGAAATTCTCCTAACCTCTCTGTACCTAAAAGTGTTGAGTCCACAAAAGATATGCAGAAAATGAATGTATTACAACTGTTAATGTAGCAGCCTGCTTAGAATAAATGTTTCATATATTTTACTCACATTAGGATGAGTGCTGTACTCAAAATTCCACCTTTGCATTGATTATCTCAACCTTAAGAAACCCATCCTACACAGAACCAACTGGCAGTGGCCAAGGAAAAGGGGATGGAAAAAGGGATGAAGGAGCAACTTGAAATAATTTGTGTTTATGGTGAGAATACTTCCAACCTTAATAACTTCACACCTGTTATTATCAGCCCTGAGGAAAACTCTCTTCTGTAGATTTCACTGTGAAATCCATAGGCAAAGCTAGAGAAACACTCTGCCTAGTAGGGGAGCCCCTAAAGAAGAGAGTGGCTCAGTCTGAGGGAACGCAGAAGGAGGAGGTGAAAAAAATCTCCTTAGCTTTGCACAAACACACACTCACTCAATCACAGAGGGGGCTGACTCAAGTAGTGCTTCCGTGCTACTTTTGACCACTGAGTTCAGAAAAAATGCATTGAAGTAGAATTGTGTCTGCCATTTGGCAAAAGTAAACACACAAGATAACCATGTGGCTCCCTAAGGCAGCTTTCTCTTTGGCCTACTTCTCTTGGGGTGCACATGCAAGGGGATGCAGTGGAAACTGTGGGCCGGCAGCTACCATGCCATAGACATAGGTGTGGAGAGCTATGGTTCCACTGCCGGCTGCCCCACTGGCCCCAGTGGGCTGAGGTTAGCACGTGTTGGTTCCGGATCTCAGATGGGGCCGGCAGTTGTAAAGAGGCCACAAACAGCAAGCTAGTGTGCTGTTTCCACCTTCAGCCCAACCCCGGCGGCATCCTGTCAGTGATCTTGAGCCCACTGCAGGAAATAACACGCACAACTGGTGAACTGTGACAATGCAGCCACAGTGGCTTCCAATGGTGTATTCGCCAACTGTGTGCGATTTTGCATTTAGCATGAGGCCAAAAAAGTCTCTGGCCAGCTAGAACCTGGAAGAGAACAAGGCCAATGGTCAGATGACTCTGAGATTCGCATGGATGTGGAAGAAACTATCCTACCAGCCTTCTGCTGCACTGTATGTGTCCTGTGGCCACGTTGCTTTGGCGTGTAGCTGGGTATCCTTGCCTGCTACCTGATCACTGCCCACTGAGTCCCATAGAAAGGCAGAGGAGGTGAATTTCCAGCAGCCCCCCAAGTTTCTGCTGACCTTTTTAGGTGTTTTTATTACTTGTGGTGCTTTCTATTCATGTGTACTCCTGGGCTCTGGGGATTCCCCTCCCTTTGATTTGCAAGGAGGATTAGAAAGACACAGCTTTGTGATCGGTCCCTCACAGACAGCTGGTATCAAGTGATTTCCCCTTCTTAGACTCATTTGAGACCAAGAAAACAGTTCTGTTGAATCACTTGCTCCTTGGAGGTATGAAAATAGGGCACTTGGGGGAGTCCAACCTGATAAATACCAACATTGATACCCTTCAGCCTCAGCTACACTTCCAGTGGCGTATAGTAGAGCGGAGTTGAAGCAGAGGAGTCTCGGGTCCCACCCAGCCTCTGAGAAACCTCCAGTGGAGGGTAAGCAATTCTGGGCTTACTGCTTGCATTTCTGTACCACCAGCACAAATGGCATCATAATCGCCAAGGGCTCTCCAAACTCAGTGCCTGGAGAGGTGCAACCAATTCTATCTCCAGAGTGAATCTGTAGCACAAAATGGGAGCAAAGGCCACTCACTATGTGTTCAAACAGAGGTCACAAGGTTCTGCCTAGGAACAAATTTCCAAGTTAGCCACTTTATCAGATATGCTCTTGAACAAAAGTTATTTATTTGATGTCCTCAAGGAAGGGATATTGTGTAAGGTGTTATTTTTAAAAGGAGGGGTGGGGGCAGCTGAAGCAGTGCTGTCTGTGTCTGTACTTGAAGAAATGACATCAATATAGACACACAATAATGACCTACAATTAAACAGAGTCAACACAGGAGAGACACATAAGAAGAACAGATCCAGAACAAATATATTGAAATGGCTAAATATTTACATGGTAAGTAGGGGCAGGCTTCCTCCCACGGTGATGCCCTTGGAGTGGAGATCTTCCATCATGGTTACTAACATTCAAACTCCCAATCATGTGGTACAAGCCCGTTAAAAAGGATGTCCTGAGGCTGGGCACGGTGGCTCACGCCTGTAATCCTAGCACTTTGGGAGGCCGAGGCAGGTGGACCACCTGAGGTCAGGAGTTCAAGACCAGCCTGGTCAACATGGTGAAACCCTGTCTCTACTAAAACTACAAAAAATTAGTCAGGCGTGGTGGCACACGCCTGTAATTCAGCTACTCGGGAGGCTGAGGCAGGAGAATCACTTAAACTAGGGGAGGTGGAGGTTACAGTGAGCTAAGATCATGCCACTGCACTCCAGCCTAGGCAACAAGAGCAAAACTCCATCTCAAAAGAAAAAAAAAAAAGGATGTCCTGGCCAAAGGCAGATCACACTTGAGGCACAAGCCCTACTGCCAGATGCCAAACAGGTTTTTAATCTCTGATACTGGCTTGGAAATGGCTTCCTGGAACACTGTCCAAATGGGAAACATGAGGCTTTCAGGACTCAGAGTCGCTAGAGAGGATGGTGAGGCATATATGATGCGCATTGGCTAAACCTGCCCAGTACAACTGCCTGTGGGTGCTAGACTATAGTTTTTCTCCCTCGTTTTCAGGTAGCTATTTGTCGCCTCTCATATGACATCATTAATAAGAATAACCATGTCATTTTACACGTATATGGTACTTTATACTTTTCAGGGTATGTTCACAGAATGGTCTTAGCTGATCCTCAGTGCAGAGTGAGGGGATCTGGGAAGTGACTGAAGCAGCTGTCCTGGGTTAGGAGGGTGGACTCTGGAGTCAGATCCCCTGGGCTTCCATCTCAGCTCCATTGCCTACTCATTGTAGATTATTTATTCCACACCTACTCAGGTAGATTATTTAATCTCTCTGTGCCTCACTTTCTTCAACTGTATAATTGGCATAGCAATTTACCTGTTTAAGGATAAATGAGTTAGCATATAAAGCATTTAAGACAGTGCCTAACACATATTAATATTATCCTTTTACTTATTATTCTATTGCATTCAATTATTCCAATAGGAAAACCAAGGCTTATAACATTCTCATTCTAATTTCTCTATTTCTCATGGTTTATCCGCCCCAAATGCCCCAGTCTGAAATAGCCTCCTTTACTCTCTAAGTCTCCATCTTTGAGGGGCCAGTTCAAATCCCACCTTTTCCATGAAATCTTTGCTAACTATTCTAGCCCTAACTTTTCTCTCACTTCTTAATACTCATACTTTATTTCTTTTATTTTTATTTTTATTTTGAGACAGGCTCTTGCTCTGCCATCCAGACTAAACTGCAGTAGTGCAATCACGGCTCACTGCAGCCTTGAACTCCTGAGCTCAAGCGTTCCTCCCACCTCAGACACAAGAGGAGCTGGGAACAGAGGCATGCACCACCACACTCGGCTAATGTTTTATTTTTTGTAGAGACAGAGTTTTCCTATGTTCCCAGGCTGGTCTCAAACTCCAAGGGTTAAGTGATCCTCCTGCCTTGGCCTCCCAAAGTGCTGGGTTTACAGGTGTGAGCCACCTTGCCCTAGATAATACCCTGACTTTAGAATCAATACCAAGTAACTTAGTACAAGACTTTTTATGTCATTTGTATTACCCTTCTCTCTCTATGGTGCACATTTCATGAGATTTTATGTGTTTCTACATCTCTGACCCTGTTCTAAAGGAGTGAAGGAGGAAGAGAGGAAACTCACATTCACTAAGCATTTCCTATGTGTCAGACCCCTACCAATTGCTTGAGATATGTTGGCTTATTTTATCCTCACAACTCAGTGAGGTAAACATTATCATCCTGGTTGTAAAGATGAGGAAACTGAGGTTCAAGAAGTTGAGGCATTTTCTGAGATCAAATAGCTGGCACATGGGAGCACCAGACTCAGACCACATCTGCCTGGCTCTCTAGTCTATCACATAAAAAGGTTCTCAATATGAATACTCATGGTCCCATGGATATTTGTGGATTGATTTCCTCAGAATAAGGCATTCACTGATATCAGATTAACCAAGTCCCATTTGTTTAATGCAAAATCATTCATAAAGAAAAAAACTGTACAAAATGTTTAAGTATAAAACAAATTTTGAGTAGCAAGAAGAAACCAGTCAACTGTTAGAATTCTGTTTGTTAGAGTTGGAAACACTGAGTCTTCAGGCAGGAGGAACCATGCTCCAGTAGGTCCGACAAGGGTAAGGACACAGACTCCTGGGTTCTATTTCTGTCTTGGCCACCAACCACTCTGCTAATATTTTCACTTCTGCTGAAATGTGATGACAAGAGTTTCAGAAGATTGGTTGTCACATAAGAACAGAATAAGAGCAGGTAGTTAGCTGGTTAAATGTGGAAGAGCCACAAACAACACTGAGATCTGGAACAGGAGTTCACAGGTGGGAAAAATTCCATTTGGGCATTTGTCTTCTCAGTTTTACTTCAACGCACAGAGAGCAGCATGGTTTTGGAACCAGTCTTAAATATAAGTGATGACGGTATCTGTGTTTTCAAATGCATACCTCTAAAACTAAAAGTCTTTAGTTTAAGAAATATTTTCTTGTTTTTCCTATTTGAAATGATATTTACATTTATTTTTCAGATGGGTTACTCTGTACAACGGTAGTGCTAAATAAGAAAAAAATAATTAATTCTTAATATATTTGGGAACCAGCTCATGAAGTGTATTAGTGTCTATAACCTGACAGAGGTCCTGGCCTTATGTTAAAGACACAGCTAGGATAGAGGTGGTAGGGCCAGGGGTTTGTCTTTGGTCTTTGAAGTCATCTAGCTAAGAGGCCAGGCTGTTTAACGACTGGTAACTGAGGAGGGTTTATGGCTGTTCCTGCAGTCCTTAGAGGTATACCATGATCCCTTTGAAAAAAGGGACACAGAAGCTGGAAACACTGACTACCAATCCTACATACCTAAAGTCCCACTGAATTCAGAATCCCGGAGTTCTGAGCAAATCTCGTGGAAGCCGTCCTGCCTCCATCAAGGCCTGGAAAGGGATCACTGCCGAGAACAGATGCCCACATGCTTTGGAATGAGAGGACAAGCAAGCTTTTTTCTGTCTGGTTATTGACAACATGGTGTTCCTTCTCGTGGACTCCTCCTGCCCTCCCCAGGACCACACTGAAATGACTAAATCTGCCTGTTGGCTCCAGTGAATCCAGTCAAATAAGTCAATTCTCTTTAAGTTTGTGGTCTCAACTCCTTGTTGGTTTATTGCAAAATTAAAGGGCATACAGAGTAGAACCATCAATCAGTAACCAGCAGAGGAATAAGCTCTTTGTGGAATGTACTGAGAAGCAGGAAAGAAGAAAAAATGAAAAGAAACCTCATGAAATGGTCATTTGTTAGGAGAACAGAGAAAAAAAGTCTGCATTTCACATGCAACATCATTTAGGAAAAGTCTTATTAAAGGTTTCCTATCTCACCAGGAATGCAAGCACAGGAACGCAAACAAAAATCCCTCAAAATGACCTGCCATCTATTAGTGCTGGTTTCTTGTGGGTTTTGCTGTATTCCATAGACACAGCCTGAGATCATGTGGCCCAAGGGCTGGAACAGTGACTCAGCAGGCTCAGGACCGGGGAAAGGAGATGAGAAGCCACTGTTGTTTATTACAAAACAAAACAAACAAACAAACAAATGTAAATGGCTCTTTCAGCCCTCTACCGCATGCTGACCTTCCCTTAGCACCCCTTTATTTAAAGTACCCAGTGCCGTGTCTTACTTGGAATTTTTAACAAATGCAATTTGATCAGGGTGAAAACTGAAGAGCATTATATAGTCTAGACAAAGAAACCTAACATTTACTGGGTACCCAGTGAGTATCAAACACCATGTTCAGTGCCTTAGTTACAGACCTCCTTTCATCCTCATCATAACCCCATGAGGTAGGTGACATTATTCCTCTTTTAAGGATAAAGATATTAAGTGACTTGCCTGGTTTGCAGCAAGCAGCAACATCAATGTGACTACAAAATCACTTCTTTCAAATAGATTCACCATTTCAAGCATGGCACCAGGAAAACTACTATGTGGCATTCTAAATCCTTCTGGAAGAAATGAAATTGGTAGTACTGGAAATAGCATAAGGGTAACTCACCAGCTGTGTCTACCTTGTACATTTTTTTCTCTAGATAAGTTTCTTCTCTAGGGCAACTAGTATTGCCTGTTTCACAGGAGAGAAAAGCAAGATGCCAAGAAGTGTAGGAAATTTCTGGCACTGGTAGGCAAAAGAGCCAATAGAACACAGCATGCCTCTGGCTGGTCGCAGTGGCTCACGTCTGTAATCCCAACGTTTTGGGAGGCCGAGACGGGCAGATCACTTTAGTCCAGGAGTTCAAGACCAGTCTGGCCAACATGGCAAAACCCTGTCTCTACAAAAAATACAAAAATTAGCCGGGCATGGTGGCACGCACCTATAGTCCCAGCTATTTGGTAGGCTGAGGCACACGAGAGAATTGCTTGAACCTGGGAGACGGAGGTTGCAGTGAGCCGAGATCATGCCACTACACTCCAGCCTGTATGACAAAGCAAGACTCTGTCTCAAAAACAAACAAAAAAAACCCCCACAACATACCTCTGATTCTCACCTGTGGCAAGATGTAGCCTTTGAAATACTATGGTAATAGATAAGATTTACACTGCTTTAAAATAATGAAGGGGCCATGTATATAATATACACATTTATATGAATATAAAATTTCATCTGAACATCTTTATCAACATCAATAAGGTATATATTATATCTCTTTCCATATCAGAGAGAAAAAGTGGCTTGCCTAAAGTTTACAGCATATAAATGGGCCTAAACCCAAGTCTGACTCCATATTTCATGGTCTTTACACTCCTTGATCCTGAAGGGGAGGGCACCTCCCAGAAAGAGGCAGACTGATGGTGAAAGAATAACCTCCATGAGAAAGCTAGGTCTTAATGGCTTTCTGAAATAAGGATGAGCTGCTTGTGAATTGTTATGTCCTGTGGAACTGGATCTTTGCTTCTCCTTTTTTTCTATATAGGTTTGACTATTAATAATAGCATTAGGACCTATGCTGTCTCTGAGGGTTGCTGTCCATTACTAATGTGAGGCTCCTTGTAAGTGCTGGTTATGGTTTATGAGTAGTGGTCCCCTTCATTAATTCAGCCAAAGAGCTTCCAAGAGAGGACTACGGAAGTAAGAAGTGAGAGAAACCCATACCTGGGACTAAGGAGGTTCAGGGCAAGATTGCAAGGAGGTTAAAGAGTAAAGTTTATATTTAAGGCTTCCTTCCCTAACACTCACCATGATCTCTCTGTCCTGAGTACTCCATAAGCTTTGTACACTCATCTTTCCAAGTGCAGCTAAAAGTGGGACCTGCTCCCCGACATCCTTTTCCCAGTAGCCAGTACTACCTCGGAGGGCTTTGAGGGCCCAAGACCCCATCCCTGTACCATCCACCACTGCTCATAAATCTACACAGTCCTTTCTTCCCTTCCCTCTTTCTGATGAACTAAGTCTTAAATATGTCTTACAGATGACTTTTGCTACAGAGCTGTGTATTTTTCAGGGAGGGCCCGTGCTGACATAACAATTGCACTAAAGCAGTGGCTCTGAAGTGGTGGAGATGGGTTTTGAATCTAGTTCTTCTCACTCCAGCTCCATACTAATTCCCCTACATATTCTTTTCCTTCCTCTTCTGAAATAGAAAACCTGGCTCAACATGTGACCGACAGACTCCCCTGTAGATACTGGAAGCATAGTTGAAATAAAAGCTGAATATCTCAGAAAACAAAATTACCCAAGTAATTAATTATTAAAATTTAAAATGTTATTAAAATACTTATTAAATACAAATCGTGGTTAAAACAAAGACTGATATTTTTCTGTTAAAAAAAGAAGTAAAATGAGCTAAAATGAAACGTAGCAAGTAACCCATGAAAAGAGGATGGATGGGAAGCTAGGAGATGAGAAGGTATGACTTCTCACTGGAAGACTCAGGGGAGGAGTCATTTGATCTGGGCCTTGAAAGAAGGGCCCAATTTGGACATTGAGAGTTATGTGGAAGGTCATTCTAAATGGCCGAAGAGGCCCCTATATTATGATAATTTGGATCTGCAGAGTATTTCAGAGGAGGAACTCTGGAATACTGGAAGTCATTAACAAGGTGACCAATCTGTCTCTTTCTGTAATAACAGCACAGGTATTTATACCAGGGATGCATCTGTCTCAAAAAAGGAGCTCTTTGAAAAGCATGAAAACAGGCTCCCAGCTGGGAGACACTGGAGAGGACTTCCTTCTCCTGTTCACCTGCATCTCATGTCTGCATGACCCAACTTTACAGGAAGTAGAGGCAAGATGTCTACATAATCTCCTCCTACCACTGAGCTTGGTTCCTACAGGACAGGTCTTGCAGTAAGGACAAAAAAATAGAAATAATATGTCAGTTGAGAATTCAAGGGTGTGTGTGTGTGTGTGTGTGTGTGTGTGTGTGTGTGTGTGTGTGTGGAGAGCTAAGTTTCAAACTGTATTTAGAAGCTAAATTCTGCTACAACACATCAAAGAGTATCAGGCCCCATTACAGAGGAAAGGAAAAGCCCTAATTTGCATGCAACAGGGTTTAGGAAAAATTTTTATGAAAGACTTCTCTAAGGGGGTAAAAACTAAAACAAAACAGCAACCAAAAAGTCCTCAAATGACTGTGTGACTGTGTGTTATCCATGCATATCCTGATAGCTTCTCGCCAATTCCCTCGCAGGCAGGAGAGACCCCACTGGACTTCAAAATTTTCCTACCCTAGAGAAAGGAGGCATTATAAACCAAAGCAGAGTCCCCTTATTTGTTCCACTACTTTTTTTTTTAAGTCCACTTTTTCTGCCAGTTACTTTTCAACATGACTGACAAGAATGCTTTCCACTTTTCCATTATGTTTTCAAAGCCAACAGCAAAGCTCAACTAGAGGTTCAAATAAAAATTTTAATCAATACAACTGTAAGAATGTTACTTTCATATAAATTTAGTCAGTTATTAGGTAGCACATGAGGGTCACAGAGAAACCCCCAGACTCTAACACAGACTTGGAAATGAGGAAAATAAGATGGACTTCTGGAGTTAAACTGCATAACAATCAGCACTCACTGGCACAGGACAGAACTGCAGAATGAAAGGACAGAATATGTGTCTCATTAAACAATGGATCTAGGCAATGATCATCAATGGGTGCTAAAACCAGTAGGTGAAAAGTTGACAGAAACCTTGGTCATGGGAAGATCAGGCTGCCACTATCCCGAACCACTGATCAACTTAATCACCATTAAAGATGATATAGTCAGACATTATTGCCTTGTGACATGATAAAATAGGAAGTACTAGCACCACCTATAGAGTGTTTTTGCCTAAAAAGAAAAAACAAAACAAAACAAAACAAAACCCTCTAAACCTTAATCTAATCAAACCTTAGCAGCAACCACCAGTTTATGGGAAATATAAGATCTAGAAGAACAAGTTAAAAGGACATGGTGAAGAAGCCATCAGCCAAATCTAGAATGTAGGGCATCTGATATCCAATTTCTCCAAATAATTAATGTCACAAATAAAAGGAGGGTAAGGAAGTAATTATTTCTGACCTTAATTATTAATTATTTGTGACATTTATTATTTTATTCTGGGAAGTACTCCAGAATAAAAGAAAGTAAAAGGATATAACAACCAAATGCAATTTATGGACCTTATTTAGGTCCTTATTTAAACTAATCAACTGTAAAAGGATATCTTTGAGACAATCAGGGAAATCTGATTATGGGCTGGCTATTAGATGATATTAATGAATTGTTAATTTTGTTAGGTGTGGTAAAGGCAAGGCATTATGGTTTCATATGCCCTTATCGATTTAAAGATAGGAGATGTGGGTAGAGAAATGTGTGTTCCAGAGAGAAATTTAAAAATGCAAACAAGAAAGGAAGGAAGGAAGAAAGTAAATGTAATCATGGTACATTTTGTAGCTCTGCCATGAATGCCTACATTGTCACAGTAATGTAAATATTAACTGAATATTATGATATAATCACACTGGAAAAAAGAAGGGGAAGAGTGAAACTGAAGGAGAGAATGGTGTAAGTACCCTATGGTCATCGTCCATAGAAAACATGAGATAGGCCAGGCGCAGTGGCTCACGCTTGTAATCCCAGCACTTTGGGAGGCCGAGGCGGGAGGATCACGAGGTCAGGAGATCGAGACTATGGTGAAACCCCGTCTCTACTAAAAATGCAAAAAAATTAGCCGGGCGTGGTGACGGGCGCCTGTAGTCCCAGCTACTCGGAGAGGCTGAGACAGGAGAATGGCATGAACCCAGGAGGCAGAGCTTGCAGTGAGCCGAGATCGCGCCACTGCACTCCAGCCTGGGTAACGGAGCAAGACTCCGTCTCAAAAAAAAAAAAAAAAAAAAGAAAACATGAGATAATATCTAAAATAGAAAAATTAAGAAACAGCAATTCAAGCATATCAATTAGAAATGTGGGGGTCACTAGTAGAATCAACAACAAGAGATTTGAAAGTGGCTGCTCCCGAAGCTTAAGAAGCAAAGGAGAGTGGGGAAATTGGGGCAAGAAACTGGTTTTCAGTACAAATCTATACTATTACTAGATTTGTAAAACAATATACATGTTTTACTCTGACGCAAAATAAAATTTAAATAAAAAATAAAAAATATATATAACAGGATATGGGGAGGAAGTCTGTCAGCTAAAAAATTATACATAAAGTATAGCCTGGCATGGAGGCTCACACCTGTAATCCCAACTACTCAGGACGCTGATGGGAGAGGATCGCTTGAGCCCAGGAGTTCGAGGCTGCAGTGAGCTATAATTGCACCACTATACTCCAGCTCTGTATGACAGAGTGAGAGTGCATCTCTAAGAAAAAAAAGAAAAATGATGGCAGTGCTTGTTCCAGACCTAGCCAGGGTTGCCAGGAAGTCCTGTGTGCCCACTTAAGTGGTCACCTGTCAGACAGATCTGCACTGTGGAGGTGGAACAGCAGGCTAACAGGGCCTGATAACATAAGCATTTGAATCACTTAACTCCCCTCACATCAATTCTGTACTTACCAAGCAACTGTCCAATAATGATTTGTCACTGAATTTGCCTTAAAGGGGAACTTAGGCAAGCCTATCCAGTGCACAGAACAGCTTAATTTTGCACTGTAGGATCAACAATTTGTCATTCTATTTTTATAGCTCAGCCTGGTCCGGGAGTTTTGGGACCAAGAACAGGGCCAGGTTCACCTGAGAGTAATAGGCTTTTGGCCAAAAGCTGATCACCAGGTAAAAAACACCTTGGGAGACTTCCTGACTCTGGATAGCAGCCTCCTCCTGCTCAGGAGCTGCCCTAACTTTAGTATCCCCTCATCACACTGCCTTAAGCAAAATCATAACCACCAGTTAATCTCGGTTATTTCCCTACATTACACTAAATAATTGAGAGACAATTGTGTCTGACCACTTTTAGGAAGACACAGTGGTCACTCGTGGCTCTTTTCAAGCAAAGATATTCTTCAACAGTTGCTTTCAGGACCCCACAGAACATCATGGGCAGAAGCTGAAGTTCTAGAACTGTTATAATATAGAAACTGTATAATATAGAAAGGCGGGCGCAGTAGCTCACGCCTGTAATCCCAGCACTTTGGGAGGCCGAGGTGGGCGGATCACGAGGTCAGGGGATCGAGACCATCCTGGCTAATACGGTGAAACCCCGTCTCTACTAAAAATACAAAAAATTAGCCAGGTGAGGTGGCGGGTGCCTGTAGTCCCAGCTACTGGGGAGGCTGAGGCAGGAGAATGGCGTGAACCCGGGAGGCGGAGCTTGCAGTGAGCCGAGATCACGCCACTGCACTACAGCCTGGGTGACAGAGAGAGACTCCGTCTCAAAAAAAAAAAAAAAAAAAAAATATATATATATATATGAAAGTGTTTATAAACTTAAAATACCATGGTAATAGAACATTTCAATTTTTTTATAAAGAAAACATAATAATAAGTATTATTGAGTACTTCCAAAGTGCTCTTTACATGCAGTATCTCATTTAATCTTCACAAAGCCCTAAGGTATAGGATCATTCTATTCGTCATATATATTTATTTATTTACAAAGGTGGAAAATAAGATATGGCGACACTGAATAATTTGGTCAGGGTCATACAGCAGAATGGAGCAAGGATTCACAACTGGGTCGTCCACTTAGTGGGTGTGGTTCTCAGCAGCAGTGAAGTGTCTTGCTGAGACTCACACAGCAAATGAGAAGTAGAGCCAGGAAGAGGCATCTCTTGTCTTTTACTACAACTCGGCAGAAGGAAGTGGAAGCCAATGAAACCCTTCAGACATTATAATCTCCCCTAACTACAGCCACTACAGCCAATTCCATTAGCTCCAAACCAGCTGAGCAAATGCCTGAGTTATATTAAGCCCCCACAGTGATCACCTGGTGAAGAAATGCCCCTGTGCAACTGCATCCAAAAATTAGAAATTAAGTTCTGAAATCATAACAGAACTGTCGGTGACAGGGCAAAAAGTGTGGCACATAAAAATTGTTTGCTGTTTCATTTTTGAGTTGAAACAAGTATCTCACAAAGATAACTTCAAGCATTTGCCTTACTTCCCCCTGGAGAAAAGAGAACACAAAGAAAATGGCAAATTTAGGAGGTTCCCAGAGTTCTAATAAAGTTGTCCTTCATTTATTATCAAGGCTACCATTTATTGAGCATTACTATGATGTGTGAGCAATAAAGCTAAGCACCTTTCAAATATTATCATCATCGTCATCTTCAATTAGTTAGTCCCTTATTATGAGTTCATCAGTCTGCTAAGCACTACACAGAGATTACCTCCTTTAATCCTGGCCACTCTCCTGTGAGGCAGGCCATAGTATTTTACATCCATTTGACAGGTAAAGAAAATGAGCTTAGAGGGCTTATAAAAATTGTATAAGGTAATGGGAGAGCCATAACTTGAAGCTAAAGCCCAGAACCCATATCCCTTGGACGATAAAGCCTTGTTTCTTACCTACCATGCTGTATTGCCTATTTATCTTTTTTTTTTTTATCTTCACAACACACTTTCAAGGTGCTATAATATTCATTTTATAGATGAGAAAAATGAGTCTCAGAGAGGTTAAATCACTTTCTAAAGACACATAGCTGGTAAGCAGCAAAGATGGGATTCAAACCCAGGCTCGTTTCACTCCAAAGCCCAAGCTTCTCATCACTACACTACAGTATCTGTCTTTTCACTAGGATGTCAGTGCATTCATTTAACAAATATTTATCAAAGCCTTACTATGCACCAAGCACTGCTGTATGCACTTGGGATACAATGTGAATAAAACAGATAGAAATCCTTCCCTGTAGTTTACATTCTAGTGGTGGGAGGCAGACAATAAACGTAATAAATGACAAATAATACAGTATGTTAGAAAGTGATCATTACTATGGGAAACAAACTAGGGTAAGGGAGATTTAGCTTAAGGTGTGGGAATAGGTTGCAATTTTAAACAAAGTGGGCGACAGAGCCTTCATGGGAAAAAGAAATATGAACATAGAGTTAACGAAAGAGGACAGCACGCATATGAATATCCAGTCAGTTCTGTATCTCTTCAACAGAAATCTGTAAAGAGAAATCCTTTAACATCTTATCTCATGTACAAATATCAAGGAAGCAGAAAAGTTAAAAAGCCAAGGGCCTGGGCTTTGTCCCCTAACTTGCAAAAATGCATACTGCAAGGAGATAAAAAAAAAATACACACATAGCTCATCTGCAATAAAAGATGGAAATGGTAAGGTTGGTAGCTGTATCTAGGCAAATAAAAAAAAAAGAGAGAGAGAGCGCTAAATATTTTACCTATCAAGAATTAGCTCCCAAAGTCAGTGGCCTTTCCCAGGCAATCTGGGTGATGTCTACATCAAGCTCTCAGTCTACAGATGTTAACATTATAAAACTATTCCCATAAAATTACACTGCATAACAGCCAAAGACTGGCTGAACCCCTGTGACCCAAACGTGCTATCTCCAGAAAAACCAACAAGGCAAGCTATATTACACTTTCCACGAGTACACAAAGCCTAGACTATTCTGAGTAAAAGTTCATTACTTGGAGAGTTCAGCCTAAGACTGTGGGAAATTACAGAAATAATCTCTTCATCCAAGTAAAAAAAGAACTCCTCTATTAGGAAGGATCTTGAAAATGTATCCCTCTATTCCAGACTTTCTAATAAGGAAAAATTAAGGATAGACACTGAATTTTGGTGCTTTGCCTCCTCTATGAATGGCCTTCAGTGAACCATCTGCTTCTTACAGGTCACAAACAAATTTTATTGGCCATATCTGAGAATACAGCAACATATATTCTTTTTTTTTTTTTTTTTTTTTTTGAGATGGAGTCTCGCTCTGTCGCCCAGGCTGGAGTGCAGTGGCGCAATCTCGGCTCACTGCAAGCTCTGCCTCCCGGGTTCACGCCATTCTCCTGCCTCAGCCTCTCCGAGTAGCTGGGACTACATGCGCCCGCCACCATGTCCGGCTAATTTTTTTTGTATTTTTAGTAGAGACGGGGTTTCACCGTGGTCTCGATCTCCTGACCTCGTGATCCGCCCGCCTCGGCCTCCCAAAGTGCTGGGATTACAAGCGTGAGCCACCGCGCCCGGCAAGCAACATATATTCTATAGGATTTCTCCTGTTTTGGGCTGGATTGCAGGGCATGTAACAAACTAAAGGTATTGAAGACGCAGAACTGCCTAGTGAGAATAATGGAAGTTAAGGTTGCAAAGTTATTGCAAAGTTATTCCTAGGGTTAGTATTAGTAAAGTATTACATGACTATCTGAAATTTATTTCTATTTTTTATTTCCTTGCCGACCCTTTGGAAAAAGAGGGTGGTTCTACAGTAGCTATTTCCAATTGGCAGTTGTGCATGACCAGAAGCTTCAGATCAAGTGAGTCAACCAGGACCTCAATCCAAGGCCTCTGTTCCAGTACTGGACAACAGCCCTTTTCATGGTACAGATTCCACAAAAGAGAGACAAAGGAAGAGAGGGAAGCAAAAGCCAGGAGAGAGGTAAATAACCTCCAATTCAATCCCTCATTGAGTCCACATATGTTTACTGAGCAACCACTGGGGAACAGGCATTGTTCCAGCTTCTGGGTAACAACAGAGAACAGGACTAAGACAACCTCTTTCTGCCCTTGTAGAGTGAGACCCCCTAGTCAGGGTCCAACAGTAAACAAGAAAACCCGGAAATGAGCAAGGCAATTTCAGATATGATGAGTGATGTGAGGAAATAAAATAGATTGGGTGTAGATACTGATAGGACAGTCAGGGGAGTCCTGTCGGAGACAGGACATTCAGGCTAGATCTGAGTGATGATCCTGGGGTAGCACAGAGTTCCGGGCAGAGTCCCAGGCAGGGGAGATGAGTAGAAAGGTCCTAAAGAGAAAGATGCTTACGATGCCCTGGGAACCCAGAGTAGATCAGCATGGCTGGAGTTACTGCAAGGGGTGGTCAGAGCAGTGGGCAGGGCTGAGCCAGGCAGTGCCTTGGAGGCTGGCACCCAGCCTTGGGTTTGGTTGCAAGAGTTGGGGAGACCACTGGTGGCTCTGAGGCAGGAGATTGACATGATCTGGTTTATGTTTTAAAATGTGCTGATTGTGAGGAGTCAAACACCAACATTTAATCCTCCCATGAAAGCACAGCTTTTGTGTTCTTTGTAACACGCTTAAAATATTCATGAGTGCTCAATCCCTCTTGGCTTGTGGGGGGAAAAAGAAATTATATACCAAAGCTCTTCTTCCTCAGGCCACTGCGTGTTGGGAGAAGCAGAGAGACAGAAACACTGGGCCCCAAAGACATGCTGGCAGGGGGGCCCGTCTTCTCAGGGTGGCCAAGAGTGGCGCCTGAGGGGAGAAGGTGTCTGATCACACTGTGGCTGCTATAGTTGAATCCGAACAGTAGCAGTGGCACCAAAGCAGAATATTTCTGGTTGGAAACACTTTCAAATAGAATTCCAGTTCATCTAAGGCAGGATGTGGTCTCATTCTATCAATCAGTAAGTACTTATTACATCTCTACTAAATGCAGTCTAGGAACAAACAAAGATGAAAAAGTGAATGCTGTGTAAATTAAAGATGCTCTGTGCCTTTGAGGATTTGAAAGTCTCATGGAGAAGACAAGACAAAAGAGGGAAAATATCCACAGTGGTACACATTGCTATCTTCACATATACGTAGATATTTAGAGATAGAGCTAAAACCCAGATCTTTTGATTCCTAGTTCATCACTATCTCAGGTGAACAAATCCACAAAGCCCATAGTTTATGATTCTAATTGTGATGAGATGTGAACAGACATTTTGCCAGGAATCCGTAACTCCCACTATTACCGCCAATAAGACAAAGGTCATCCACAAACAGCCACTTGGCAGAATCCACTTCAGCAAATTCAATCTCTTCCAACCCACCACCAGTTTCACTTCCCTGTGGGGAAGATACAAAATGTACATGGGAGGAAGTGAGAGTGACGTGCTGGTGATCAGTTGTCTTTTCTGAAAAAGTGCAATCTACACAATGATATATATGTATACACAGAGGCAAATGGCTGCATGATGTATATGTATGTGTGTATGTGCACACATATATATGCATTTTAATAGCTCATTCAAGAAAAATAAGCAGGACCTGGATATGTTAGGTGTCCGAAGTGATAGTTTCCAGAATGGTAGGACAAAATTGACCTGGCTTCTCTAGCCAGCAGGAAATGCAATTCTGTTCCTGCTGCTCAAGGAGAAATGTTAGAACTCCATCAGAAGCTTTATGTTAGTCTCTCCTAGCCACTCTATTTCTAATAAAAATGGCATTTAGGTCACTTACTTAAAACAACAGTGATTTATAACTGCAGCTGAGAACTGCATGGAAGTCTGCAGCATATTATTTGACATCTGAAAAGTTTGGTTTTATCTGTGTAAAATGAGAACCATAAAACTGACAATCCCAGAATCAGGACAGGGAAGCTTCAGCGTGAAATAAATTGTTTAATTATGACAGAGCATGGTGAAAACAGCAGCCACTAACATTTTTATATGATATTCATACACAAAGTGATATGATTAATCTGATGTTAACTCAGATTTATCAGCCCAATACATTATAATCCTCTATTGTGAGCTAGAGAGACATAAAATGAAGTTATGGGCCCATAAGCAAAATATTTTTAAAATAAGTTCCCTTACGGGTTTGAGGACTCTCCTTCAAGGGTCTCTATACATACTATGGGAGTTCTGGCATAATCTCTCTACAAAGTGGCCCATATCTAGAAGTACTGGTCTTTTTATTAATATTAGTGTTTGCCAAATAACCAATCAAACCTTACACACAAATTCTTTCATTTGAAAGAATTCTAGAAGACTAATTCTTTCATTTGAATCTCCCAGTGGTAAACATGTTCTCTTTGACATCATCTCTTTGATGTTAAATGAAATGACATTAAAGTATGTTTCTAGATTTGCATAAAGGAATTTTTTTCATATAATACCATATGTGGTTGTCTTACCCCAGTTGTGCAAATTGAGGTATGTTTTTAATATCTGCGGTTGTCACGGTTTTCCTATTATTAGGGCTACTCTGGAGATTTGAATCAGCTGGATTGTTCACCTTCAGAGCTCAAAACCAAAAGAGCAAGAATTTCCAAAGAGCAAAAAAAGTATTGTCTTTGCGGAAAGCACAATACTCTTCCCCTTTTCAAGTTGCTTTTTACCTATCTGAAGAACACCAGGCCATCAGAGGCAATGCACTGGGTTAGACTTACAAGTCAACTTTTCGGGAGAAACAGCACCTAGAGAGAGCTCAAGGTTTGGTCTCCGACTTCAGAGCTGATTCAGAATTCTGATTCTGTTTTCCTACAAGATGAGCCCCACATCTCCGTAACTTTTTGCGCAATGTATAGAACTACATAAATACTTGGTGTGCTGATATTTTTGATAAAACAATAATGTTTATATATTTTTACAGCACTTTACAAAGTGTTTTCATATTTATTACACGTTTGAGGCACAGCCTTGTAAGGTTGGTACTACTATCATCCCTAGTTTATAGAGACACCAGGAATACATGTAATTTGTCAAGACACTCAGCTCTTAAGTAGTAGAGTCAGAATTTGATCTCATAGCCTGTCCTCTATTCATTTATACCTCATTCCCTCTGATAACTTTGCTTAGATCAAAAAGCCATCACCCTTCCAGGGAAATGTTGGGGCTCAGAACAGGATACCCCCAAATATGGCACCCTGGCATACCAAGCATTTTAAGCTAAAGGACATTGGAAAACCACAGAAACAGGAAGGTCACTCTCTGACCTTCTCTTGCCTTTCCCTCTGAAGCAGGCCATAAAATAATTTTCTGACCTACCTTCCCTAAAAGTAGGCCTTAAGATCTTCATTCCAGAGGAGTCCTACCCTATACTTGGAAGCCATCCGAACAAACAGGCCTTGCAAAGTTCTCCCTAGTTGATTACCATTAGATCATACTCTGTGGTCCTCCAATCATACTTCTGTATGACTATCCATATAACTACACAGTTTTCCCTGGGTCTTTGGGTCATTTCTAAGGGCTTCAGTGTCACATAAAACTCTGTTAAATAAATTTGTTATGCTTTTTGCTTGTTACTCTGCCTTTGCTATAGGGTTCAGTAATGAACCTTGAAATAGGTGAGAAAAAGACATTACTTCTTCTAACCCTACAGTTCCTGGTGCCCAAACAGGAACCTAAAACCTACCCCCAACAGTGCAAACACCAATTACTTGCCAGGCAAGGACTGCTCAGGGGTAGGGATACAAATAAAGAATAAATCTGATGGGAACATCCATCTATAAACCCAGTGCATGCATTTAATCCAATTTAGTAGTGCTACATCTTATTAAATGTGCATTTCCAACGCTGCTACATTTATAATTCATGTTATAAATGAGCACAATTATATTTATCTCTCAAAATGCCAACCATCTACTAGAGTGAATTGTTTTCTTCCTCTGTGCTACTTGATTCGTACCAACAGAATAGCATTTATCATATTATTATATTATACAGTTAGTTATGTTATTTTTATTTTTTATTTTTTGAGACAGAGTCTCACTCTGTTGCCCAGGCAGGAGTGCAGTGGTATGTGATCTCGGCTGATTGCAACCTCCGCCTCCTAGGTTCAAGTGATTCTCCTGCTTCAGCCTCCCGAGTAGCTGGGATTACAGGCACGTGCCACCACGCCCAGCTAATTTTTGTATTTTTAGTAGAAATGGGGTTTTACCATATTGGCCAGGCTGGTCTTGAACTCCTGACCTCAGGTGTTCCACCTGCCTCAGCCTCCCAAAGTGCTGGGATTATGGGTGTGAGCCACCGTGCCTGGCCGACAGTTAGTTATTTTTATACCAGTCTGCCCCACTGGTCTGGGAGCATCTTAAAAACAAGAACCATGTCCCATTCATTTTGAGCATAGCACCTGGTACACCTTAGATCCCAAGGAAATGATTGCTGAATACTCACTAGGGGACCTAACATTTATTTGTGATATACTTAGCCATAAATGAGTAATAAATCTTAAGAGACCAAACTTTACTAAGGCCAAATCACTGTCTGAAACATACAGTAACTCTGCTATTATAATTCTAGTTCTGAATCCAGTTTAAGAATTCTGTTTGAACTACTGATAAATGTTTATCATAGGCTGATAAGGGTCTATTCACTCCAGACATCAAGGTAATAGTAAGCCCTAATGGTAAAGTGAATTGGATACAGGATAGGAAGCCAAAATCTAAGATTATGCTACTCATTCCAAGACATCTGGTCACTTGATCAGTATTCTACCTAAGCCACTTGACCTAGATTATACCATTTATTTCACATTAAACCCTGTGGGAAGTATTATATGCTATTTCAGAGGCACAGTTCCCTATTCCATGTTTTTCTACTACCCAATGCAGCCTCCATGCATTTCCCTTTAGTTTGAAATAGGTAATATCCAGGAAAGGCAGATGAGAAATGGTAAAGAAGGAAATTAAACACGATGCTGACCCCTCTCTCTCACTCTCTGCCATCCACTTTTCTTGGATCCTAAAAGCTTCTGACATCTCATTCAGCACTCTCTAATCCCCCTAAATGAGTTTCTACTAATCTCTTCTCCGATTAAAATAATCCCTGCTCAACCTCCTACTCCGTATAACTATCTCAAGGCTCCATAAAAGTCATAGTAACAAATTTGTATCTACTTTACCTTTACTACCTTTCCTAGCCTCTAAAAAACTAAATACTCTAGGAGATGCCTCCTGTACTTCTGGCATTCCACCAAAATAAATGAAGTCCCAGATACTCCAAAGCATCTCTCACTGGCTTACCCTAAATCTTGTCACAAACCCCAGGCCATTCAAAACACTAGCTACTCAGAAAACTTTCTCCTCTACTCTGGTAAATTCTATCACCAAGCCTATAAACCTTGGATACCGTCAGGAGTCTGGTTCCATTCCTGCCTATAAGTCATCCCTAACCCCAGTCATAGAATTCTTAGATGTCTAGAAACTTTTTAGGCATTTCTATTTCCTTTAGAGTAGTCTCAAATGAGATAGGCATGCTGACCAACATGACAACCCTACTCCGAGTACCAGCTAGTCAAAACAGTCCTACTAATTTAACAGCCATAGTCCTGAATAAACGCGATCCTCACCCCTGTTTTAAGCAATAGGAGTTCCTAGAGGTCTATTGTTTTCAGTGAATTCTAAGGAAGTGGGAAGGAAGGACCATAGATTAGAGGGTATGTTTACAGAGCCATCTCAAGAGTCTGGCAAAGTGGGATGATAGTTCACTTTTGTGTTTTGGGGGCCTTGGCCATTCCCAGAAGAGAAAAGTGTAAGGCAGTTAGAAGACAAGCACCAAAATGGTGAAATTTATTTATAAAATAAATTTGCTGTTGACTCCTCTTTGCATACTGCTTTTTGGCATCCCTTTAACCTACTATACATTGTGATTTCTGCATTCTAGTTTCTGATGATCAAGGTTGCCATTAGTGCTTATTTAAACCAGATGTTTTCCACAAGAAAATGTCAGATGAGGGGGAAGGGCTGGGCCATTATGAAAGAACATAGGCCTTACTACTTTCCTCTTCCCAGAGACTGCTGATTTGACTCAAGTTTCCGAATTGAAAGTCTGACATATTCATTTTTACTTATAGAAAAGTGTAGCTTTGTGTGTTCAAACAAGAACTAATGTCAGAAAAAAAGCATTATGAAATATACTTGTCTTTACTGTATAGGTAACTAATGTTAATTACATAAATCTAAAAACGTAAAATTAGAATTAAGTATTGATAATGAATATTATTATGAAATCAGATTTAAGTTCTAAGACCTTGTTTAATTTTTTGTTGCCAATATGATGCTAACATCACTGGGACTGTCTGTACTGGGAGCCCTCACCTGCCTCATCCCTTATATGTGGTGATTTCCCTTTTCACTCCTCAGGTCTTCCCTGGCTTCTATAAAACAAGAAATTCTGCTTTTTACATAAACTTCTTAGAACTGAGTTTTTGTCATATGTAACAGAGTCTTAAGTAAAATGTTGTATTAAGCATTAGAATTTTTCGTATTCAAACTCTCTTGCTGGTTTGCAATTTGTTCACAGGTCATCTGCAAAAGTTGTGGGAAAATGCTTGCAGGTATCCTGTTCCTTTCAGCCCTCACAAAGCATCAGGGTGGTCGGTATCACCTCTGATGCAAAGGAGGAAACTGAGGCTAAGAGACTTGCTCAGAAGACAAACAACTACTGTGGGAGAGGAAAAGATTTATTTTTCCGTGGCTGAGCCTCTATAATAAAAGCCACATTACCAAGAGAAAAGCATAACAAATTTATTTATAAATTTGTGACACAGGAGGCTTCAGAAATCAAGATCCAAAGAAACAAGTAAACTTAAGTATTTTTACGCTTAGGTTTGATGAAGAGATGGACAGTTGTAGAGAAGTATGATTGGAAAAAGGGGATATAATCTAATGGCAATAAACAAGAGGGAATTTAGCAAGGCCTGTTTGTTCAAACTCCTCTCTGAGTCCCTGTGTCTTCAGAGATAAGGACACTCCTCAGCTTCAGGAGAGAAGGGCAGGGGGAAAGTAAGAGAATGATCTTCCTGCTTCTGCAATTTTCACAAATGCCAGGCTTCATATTGTGGGGTAGTGTGTCCTGAACCTCATCACTACCAAGAGTTGTAGAGAAAATTCCAACCCAGGGAGATGTGACTTGGAATTCTATTAACCTCCTAAACAAACTGGGTCAGGGGGCAGGTGAAAATCCCACATCCATGAATATAAATTTCAACTGCACCTGGTAAAAACCTTAAGTGGGGCATGGGGATGTGTTGTTTACCTTTCTTTACTACCAGATCAGAACATTTTCTGCATCTGATTAAACAAACTCTGCCTTGGGGTGGTAGGGTGGGTGAGAAGAGGGGAAAGGAATGCCTCCCAAGGTAGCGGGTGACAGGGGCTACAAGGGCAACCTTCCCTCTCTCATGCCAATATCTCAGGTCCCCTCAGCCATTTAATGATACTGCCCCAGACACAAAACAACAAAAGGCAGACCTTGTTCTTAAACCTTAGATGCTAAATCCTCATGCCTTCTCCTCTTTCCACACTGCTACTCTTTCCTCCTATTCTGTCTACAACATCACAAATACACGTGTGTGCACACACACACATGCTGCAACATTCACATGGAACAATACACAGTAAACGTTCCTACAAGGTGAAGGTACTCTAGGGAAAAAGGGCTATTATCCATCCAGTAGAGGTTACTCCTATTTACAAACTCTACCAACCCCATGGCTAGTATGGCTTTGAGCCCTGCATTTACTAGTGCAAACAGTCTCACCCAGGAACTCTCTCTCAGCCCCCTTCCCTGCCTGACCCGGAGTCCCCGGCCTACTGTGTCCTGCCGCAGATTTCCTTGCTCCTCTGTCGAACCTCACAAGTTCCTTCTGTCTCACCTCTTTTCTTCTCACAAAATCCTGTAACAACCCTATACCTGTTACTGGTTTGGGGGCAAGGGGTGAATATGAGTCCCAGTTCTGCTCACTTTGGGATAAACAGGGATTTTAAAATACCTAATATAGAGGGTTACATCTTACACAGGGATTGTATTCTAGAGTTGGCATGTAAGGCAAATTTTACATAGTCAAAATTACCCTGGAAAATCCCTTAAACCTCCCAATACAAAATATATGGTTTTGTAGTTGCAACGCTGCACAGTATATGGGTATATAGTAATATGAATAGCATAAAATTAAAAGTACAAGTGCAAGATACAATTCTGGAGTATTTTTAATTATATACAAGAAAGAGAGAGTGCATAGTTGAACTTGAATACATTAAACGGGGCGCTGATGCTACTCTTCTGTATCTTTCACCTCAACTCCCACAGTCTTTTCGCACACATCTAAATAGGCTTAAGGGCTCCATTTACATGAAAAGACAGACAGCTCCGGGAACCTTTGAGGCCTGCTCTTAAGATACACAATCACCACAAAAGGAAAAGGGAGAGCATTCTTTCACACAGATCTCTTTTCCTGTTTTTGCCTTGTGGCAGGAACAAAAGAAGATTTCTGAAAGAGAAAGCTGGTAAAAACTGCAGGCCAATAACTTCTACACTAGGCTGTGAAAGATGCCCAATTTCAAAATGCTTCCTTAAGCTGCAACATCCACAGCACACAGCCTTGAGGAGGTGCAAGGGTCTTCGTGACCAATTGCCCTAAAGTCTTTGAAGGATATGAGACCTTAAGAAAAAGCTGATTCTATGAAATCACGCAGAATGAATTAAAAGGAGCATTCTAGCCCAAGTCTGAGATAAAACAAAGGTTAGATTAGGCATTTCAGAACTAGTGGAAGATTAACAATTGTTGTGAATATACTTAATGTACTTACTGTTTTTTAAGACCTTATTATCTAAGTATATCTTCAAATATGGCATCAGGTAATTGTTTATGTTAGCTGTTGAATGTTCCTCTAAATGTGAGAAAATCAGCTTATAGCATGATGGAGTGCAGAAAACGCTACCCCCAAATATGGAACCTTGGCACACTGAGTATTAAGCTGAAGGAAGTTAAGAAAACTGCAGAAGAAAAAGGTCTCTCTGACCTTCTCTCTTGAAGACCCTCATGAGACAGGTGTCTTGTACTATATCCGGAGGGATGGAATGTTAAACACAGAGGCCAAGAAGAAACTAAACAAACAGGCTTTGCTAAGATCCCCCTAGTTTATCATCATTAGGTCATACCTGCTTTTCGTCCAACTATACTTCTACATGACTGTCCATGCTTCATCAAACCTAACCATAAAAATACAGCTTTTCTTGGGTCTGGATCTTAATTTCTGAAGGCTCCTGCATCATGTAAAACTTTGGTTAAATAAATGTGCTATGCTTTTCTCTTGTTAATCTCCTTTGTTATAGAGGTGTCAGCCATGAAACTTGTGAGGTAAAGACATTACTCCCCTACTATCTGTACCCCCGCTATCTTCCCCTCTCCCCACATACACACACACACACACACACACACACACACACACACACACACACACACGGTCTCTCAGCCACACTGGCCCTCTTTTTGTTCTGGGATACTCTAAGCTTGCTCCTATCCCAGAGCCTTTGCACCAGATATTTCTTTCTATTTGAATATGTTTTCCTCACTTTTCCCAAGACCCATGGGGATGCTTCTCATGACGTAGGTCTCAGCTAATGCAAGTCCTCCTCATAGAGGCCTCCTCTGATCACCCATTTTATAGCAGCCAGTCTCCACACCCCCCCATGATCACTTTCCTTAGTTTTATTTCCCTGGTCAAATATATCACCACCCGAAAATACCTTATTTATTTGTTATTTTGTGTATTATCTTAATTCTTCCACTGGAATGAAAGCTCCTTGAGGACAGGACCTCTGTCTTTTTCACCACTTTCTCAATGCCCAACACATGCCTGGCCCAGAGTAGATACCCCATAAATATATAATGAGGGAATAAATGACTCTCAGGCAAAACAGTGATATAGCCATAGCCATATCGCTGCTTGGTCCACAGTATCATGGTCAAGACACCATGCTTAACTGGTGCCTGCTACATAAGCACTAGAAAAGGGGCTAGGGAGGGAAATAAAGCATCATGAGCTCAACTTGCAGATCTGTGCTGACCCTTAATCTGCTATCTATCTTGCTTTGGGATCATACGAAATTATGGCCATTTATAACCACATGTGGCAGATTACCACTGGCTTTACAGTTAACCTTGTCTAATTCTTCTTCAGTCTCTAAAAAAAGATAAATGCCATCTTGTTAAATTACACATGATAACCTAGCAAAAACGTCTGAGTACTTTATTTGTGCTCTGAGAGCTTTTAAATCATCCTCCCTTGTTTGCATCTCGTTCAAGAACAGGGGTCATGACAGGACAGAGCTTTGTGGAAGCTGGCACTGGAGGCTAGACTTCAGCAGCAGGAATTTGCAGAGCCTCATTCACTGACATGTCTCACAAATATGTCTGAGCAGCTTCTTTCAAGCCCACCTGCCACTGGCAAATTCTCCCCTTAGTTTCTGCCCATGACTCAGTTGCTTAATTCTAGTCTAGTTAACCTTGACTAGGGACAGGTCACTCCGGTCTGAAAAATGACTACTTAGGCCAATGGCAGTGGAGGCTCCAGAATTTTTACACAGGAAGGCTCCTGCTTTTGATATTCTAGAAGATTCTTCTTTCTTTGCAGTAACTTTCTTGTCATCTGAGCTGGCTTGAGTGGGTGTTCATTCCTTAAGACCTCAAAAGTCTAAGTTAATACCAATGTGTGACAGAGGAAGAATAATGCTCTCTAGTAAACTATCTCATGGGGATGGTCATGACCTGCCCCCAAATAACAGGCAGTCTGTGGGAAGTCCTTGAGTGGCAATGTTGGAAAAGGCGCAGTGTTCATTAGTGTTCATTGTTTGATACCTTACATACGCACACACACACACCTCGTTTTATTAGTCATGAACCCAGCATCTTTAAGTTTTATTAAGACACAAAAACCATAGCAACGTCCCACGGTTACACTAACATATTACTAGTTAAAGAGATATGTTTCTGGAATAAGAAAAATCAACCAAAACCAATAAAAACTTGGTTTCAAATTGTGTGTGAGTGTGTGTGTGTGTGTGTATACAGACAGGGTCTCCCAGGCTGGAGTGCACTGGCATGTGCAATCATGGCTCACTACAACCTCAACCTTGCAGGCTCAAGTGATCCTCCTGCCTCAGCCTCTTGAGTAGCTGGGACTATAAGTGAACACCACCATGCCCGGCTAATGTTTTACTGTTCGTAGTGACAGGGTCTCACTATATTGTCCAGGCTGGTCTCGAACTCCTGGCCTCAAGTCATCCTCCTACCTTGGCCTCCCAAAGTGCTGGGATTACTCACCTGGTCTCAGATTTGACTAATCATATCACTCACACAGCTCACTTATGTTTCTGAATCTCAGCTACCTCATCATTAGAAGGTGATTAGTAATACATTTCTCTCAGGGTTTTATGAATATTCAAATTAAACAAACTATACTAAACATCTAGCATAATGTGTGGCACTTAGTAAGTGTTCAAAAAATGTCAGTTCCTATGCTCCGGTTTGACTTACTTTCTCCATAACTAATGAATCTATCCATTAATTAAAAACATTAATAATCTATTGTGGTTCTCTACCATTTTAAAAGCATGGGTTATGGAAGAAATAAATGACATGGACTCCACTTCTATAAAGTTTACAATTGAGTTAAGGTGTCAAAAACAATCACAGAGAACAACACTATGAAACCTAACATATTTATATAATAAACTTTGGAGTTTTATAATACTGCTAAGAAAGAAATCTTTCAATTAAAGAATTTCTCAATCCCGCAATCTTAGCAAAAACTCTTTTCACTCCTTCATGTTCTCTTCTCATCTTGCTGCATATATACACATTTTAATAATTTTATATTTTGTTTTTAATTGCTTAACATTATGTAAAAATTCTTAATATATAAAATCATTTAATTTTAAATTATCAATTAAGCATAAACAGTATACTATACATGTCACAGTTTAATTCTTCCATTTTTAGACACTGAAGGAGTTTTTCCCTTTACAAATAATGGTGCAATTAATTTTATTTTTATTTTTAATTTTTTGTTCCATTGCTTTTTTAATTGTGGTAAAATATGTAGCATAATGCTTATAATTTTAACCATTTATGAGTATATAATTCACTGACATTAAATTAATTCATAACATTACATAACTATTACCATTATCTACTCAAAATGTTTTCTTATTCCCAACATAAATTCTGTACTCACTAAAAAACAGCTCCCCATTCATCCTTCCCCAAGCTCCTGGAAACCTCTATTCTACTTTCTGTATCTATGAATTTGCCTATTCCAGACACCCATATAAGTGGAATCATACAACATTTATCCTTCAATGTCTGATTTATTTCACTCAGCATGTTTTCAAAGTCCATCCATGTTTTAATGCTGCAATTAATTTGATTAGTGCAGGGGACATTCTGTAATTGCCTTTTTTAAAATTACAGATTTTATTTCTTTTTCCTGGAACCTATACTCCAGCAATAAAATGTTAAAATATGAGCTTTGCTCTTGAAATATACTTATGTATGATCTCTTTAACTTTAATATCCCTTATATGAAGGAATCCAGATTTTATGTTTATTACTTTAGTATTTATCTGATTCTATTCGATTGCTTCCTGTGCCAAAAGTTTTTCTTTTTGTATCGGGTGTCAGATCTGTAGAAGGTTAGGGGCAAGAGAGACTGGTGAAGTGAGTAAGACAATAGGAAAGGCTCAGGAAGGAGGTGGGATTTAACCTGGGGCCTTGGAAATACAGTAGGATAGGCCTCAGAGAAAAAGCAAAGTTTACACAAGATGAAAACAGTTTGACAGAAAATACTAGGATGTCACCACAGATCAACCAAGCAGTGTGACTTCAGGCCTCTTTCACTGAGAGCAGTAGAGCTGTTCCTGGGGATCCAATGGAATGAGTCTGATGAGACAAGAAGGGACATATCATGGAAGGACCTAAAAGCCAGACATAAAAATGGAAGCTTCCCCAACTGAAATTAATTCAGAGTCATCGTCATCAAAGTAGATGACACCTTTAACGGACTTTCCAGTAAGTCTTTTCTGGGTGACTACAGACACCCGAATCCACCTGGAAGGATGAAGAGAGATCCTTTAATCCTTTCTTAATAGACCACTCAGCAGACATCAGATGGTCAGGTGAATGACAGAAATGGCCAGTGAAGGGGCCACCAGCACCAGCCCTGGACAGGTGACAAAGATTTCTAAGGGCTGTAACTCCAGTGACTAGTCCTCAGATTCAACACCCAAATAGGGTAAATCTCTATCCCTTTGTCAAGCTCACTGTGTCACCTGACCAAATCTAGTCAGAGGTAAGGTGCAGCACATATTTCTTCCACTGACCACAGTACAATATCCTGGATCCAGATGAACTTTTTTTGCACAGTATTTATTATTCTAATAAACCAAATGGAATGTTTAGAGATGACTGGAGCAATCTGATTGGCAAACTTACAGGGCATTAATTCTTCCAAGGTGACTGGTGAATAAAAAGTGAAACTATAGCACTCATGTAAACAATCCATCTGCCTCATTTCCCTCCCCCAGGCACCTCTAATTTTCAGCTTATATTAGCTGTAAGACGAGCTAATGTTTTTAGTGTAGAAAAATGGCATCATCCCAGACATAGAAATTACTTTAAGAAGGAAAAGCTCTGTGGCAATACACATTGTATAAATAGGCATCCATGAACAATGACTATTACATTGCAGCAGATAGGTGAGATCATGGTATGGGCAGTTGAGAAACTACTAACTTATTACAGGTATCAAAAGTTCCACTTTGGCCGGGCGCGGTGGCTCACGCTTGTAATCCCAGCACTTTGGGAGGCCGAGGCGGGCGGATCACGAGGTCAGGAGATCGAGGCCACAATGAAACCCCGTCTCTACTAAAAATACAAAAAATTAGCCGGGCGTGGTGGCGGGCGCCTGTAGTCCCAGCTACTCAGAGAGGCTGAGGCAGGAGAATGGCGTGAACCCAGGAGGCGGAGCTTGCAGTGAGCCGAGATTGCGCCACTGCACTCCAGCCTGGGCGACAGAGCAAGGCTCTGTCTCAAAAAAAAAAAAAGTTCCACTTTAGGTGAGAAAATTATGTGATAACTTTTGTCCATAAATATATATACTTTTGAACTAATCCCAAAGAAATGATTGTAACTCAACAATACAGTCTAATTGCCTCATTGTCTCAAAACAAGTCCCTCCTTGTGGGACGTTGAAAATTAGTGTGAATGATTGTCTTATAAAAGGAATTAGGTAACTAAGGTATGAAAGCAGGACTTGGAATGATGGAACCAGAACCAGGGTACAAGGGCTTTCCCAGGGGCCAGACCAGCAAACCAGGCAGGTGACCTCTAAGGTCAACTATTTCCAGGTAATTACCTTACGTTTATCTTTGACAAATCTTGCTTTCAACTTCTTGTTGATATTATTAACTCTTCCCGTCAACTCTTTTTGTTTATCTCTGTCTTTGAACTCTTTCTTAGACCACAAAGAGAAAAAGTTTTCTGAAAATAGTTGAAACACAAACTCCGTAAGATATTAATGTTTTTAGTGGGGAGAGAGGAAAAGGAAGAGGAAGAAAAGGGAAAAAGAGCAAAGTCAAGGAAGAAGAGAATGCGAAAGAAATAAAAAAAAAAGGGAGCATGTGAAAGAAAGAAAATACTAAGTGAAAAAAGGGAAGAGGGGAGGATGAAAGGCAAAGGAGATGGAGAAAAAGAGAATACATAGTTCTCTTTAGGACTATAAAGAGAAGTATTCCAGAAGTGAAAGAATCAAAGCACTAGAGAGGAACATATTGGACTATTTTCCAGCTCCTCCTAAATTGCCTCTTGATTACTCAGTACCCAGTGGGTAATTTACAAGGCCCAATGGTATGCCTTGTATTCAAACAGACAAGAACTCTTCACAGTGTTTATGATGGATCCCTTTGGTGATTTGGTGAAACCTGTAAGCCCTTCTCAGAAAAATGTTTCTAAATGCATAAAATATATACACTTTTAAGTAAATGAAACATAGAGGATTACAAAGAAAACCAATTTTATAGAAATATAGTTTCCAAAATACCTTTGAATATTTGAAATATTAATGAATGTGCTTCTTAATGCATTAATGGCAAAATCTAGTGGTGGATCAACTACAATATTGTCAAAGTAGTGATGCATATAAAGAGTATTTAAAGGTACCTGGAACAACTGAAATGCAAGATTAACTGTCCAATCTGTGGTTTAAAGTCCCAGGAACAGCTAATACTGTTGTGGTTTTTTGCCCACAATCAAAATTGAAGGAAATAATCAATTTCAGGTAAAGGTTAGTGAAAATGGAGATGTAGCTTTCTTCTCATCTAAGTTCATGGATCTCCTGAATTTGGAGGGTTGGGGGAGACAGGCTGATGCTAACTAGGATAAGAACCTCCTACCCTATTCTTACGTAAAGAATAAAACAACTTGAAGAGATAATACCTCTTTTTTTAAAATAAATCTTTTAATCTAGGAGCAACATGAGATTCCACAAAATCATTCAGATCAAAGCTGCTGAGAAACCAACAATTCTGAAGAAATAAATAATTACAGAAACAAGTAACATGAAGTGGCACTAATTACAAACGCTTCTTAGAGAAGGCAAGTCCTTTCCAAGTTCCTAAAGAAGTACTAATATATTGGGGATACTGACAAATTGAAAAATTAAATATGAGCTTCACCTAACACCACACATCAAGATAAGATCTAGACAAAATAGAGTTAATTATAAAACTATTTGAAAAACTAGAAGAAATGATGCATATTTTTCTTGTTTTTAGTAATTGTTAAGACAGAGCAGGATAATACTTGAGGCCAATTATAACAGTAAAATATATAGCAATATATTTAGTGAGTAAGAGTACTGTCCACAACCCTGAGTTTGAATCTCATTTATGTCACTTCTATCTGTATTACTCTCTGTGCCTCAACTTCCTACCAGTGAAACGGAGATAACATTACCTACTCCACAGGGGGGTTACTGTAAAGCATAAATAAATACAGATTTATAAGCTGTAGTAATAATAATGGAAACTTTTCAAAATCACTTATTAGCTACCATTTTATGTGTTTTAAAGAAATGTTTTGCTTAAAAGAAATTATAAAGAAAAATGCTGACATATTTGATTACACAAAAAATGTTAAGACTTTTGCATATAAATGATTCCATAAACAAAATTAAAAGGCAAATGAGAAACTGGGAAAAATAACTGAAACAAATATGAGACAAAAGGTTAATAGCCTTACTGTATAAGCCAATACAAAAACACACATTAACATTCCAATAGAAACGTGAACAGAAAACTAAATTAAACAAACATTCACAAAAGACAAAATACAACATACAGAAAAATTTTTCCAAAAGAAAGGTTAAAGGATGTGAGAAAATACTTTAAGTATAATGTTACACGAAAAAAAAAAGCTACAGATGGCATGATATCAATTTTGTTAATATACAAATACACTGAAAAAATCTGGAAATAAATATACTACAGTATTAAAGGTATCTCTGGATAGACAATTATGACTAAGTTATTTTTATTTTCTTCTTCATTTTTTCTGCCTTTTGGAATGGAGAATTTGACCAAATTTACAATGAGGAACATTCTTTTTTTTTTTTTTTTTTTTTTTTTTTGACGGAGTCCTGCTCTGTTGCCCAGGCTAGAGTGCAGTGGCGCCATCTGGCTCACTGCAACCTCCACCGCCCAGGTTCAAGTGATTCTCCTGCCTCAGCCTCCTGAGTAGCTGAGATTACAGGCACACACCACCATGCCTGGCTAATTTTTTTTGTACTTTTAGTAGAGTCGAGGTTTTGCCATGTTGGCCAGGCTGGTCTCGACCTCCTGACCTCAGGTGATCTGCTTGCCTTGGCCTCCGAAAGTGCTAGGATTACAGGAGTGAGTCACCGCACCTGGCTACATTCCTTTTTAATAGAAAAAAAGAACATAACACTATAACATTACTTGAAATAGTGAAAAATTAGACGCCACCTAAATATCCATCAATAACAAATGGGTTTGTATGTATATATTCAGTATGACTTAATAGGCAGCTGTTAAAAAAGAATAAAGTGTATTTTTTCCTGCAATGTTGTTATACAAAAAGAAACAAGTTGCAAAACAGTTTATATAAGTGTGACCCTATTAAAATACCATGTATGTTTCTCCATTGTTTGGCAAAAGACATGTGTGTGCACATACATGTGTGTATGAGTGATGGACGGAAGGGTGGTGAAGAAGTAGGGAATAAAGTAAGGCTTGGAGGAGTGTATTGAATTTCCAGAATATAAGCTAGGACCATATTTAAATGTCAATTCAAAAATACACATCCCAGCTAGATTTACATAATTTTAGATGGCTGTTATTTCTCCCTCTTCTATTCATATAATTTCTGAAGAGGTTGGGATAAATAATAGGGAAGACCCACATTTGAGTCTCTATACAGAGAATATTTCCAAGAAAATCAGAACCTAATCATTCTCTAAAGCTCAAATTTCCACAGCTAAAATCTAATTTTAAACTTCACCACCTTGTTTTCAAAATTTAGCTGCCTGGTTATAGGTATACTCAACTCCTGCAGGGTGTAGGATTAAAAGAGGAATGAGGGATCTTGCTCTTTTGTACAAGTTGCAAAAGACCCTTTAGAAATAAGGGACTTAAAAAGAAAGGCTATTGGCTGTGAAAGACATTCCTCTTAAATCTCAATTAAAACTAGTTCCTTCCTGCACCTTACAAGTTATGAAGGCTTCCCCAAATGGCAGACAGGTCAATCTTGATGTGCATGACTGAGATAACATGGCTGTGTGATAACTTCGTTCAGTCATAATGGACACTGGTGTTTTTCCTGTAGCATTACAAAATGGAGAATTTTTACATAACTGTATTAGCATGTCATCTTTAAACAACACTATTCTGTCTCACCATCAAACAAATGGTATTTCATACTTTGACAAGGGCTGAGCTGGAAAAGTACAGCACCAAAAGTTGGAAAAAGTTCAGTAGAGAAATGAGCAAAGATGTTGGACCCAGCAGAGCAAAGATAATGGACCCAGCAGACATGGAGGCAACTGAAATTAATCTGCACACCTAGAGGAACAGATGTGACACCTGCAGGATGCTTCAGACTAAAGCTCATCATGGGAAAGTCTCTTTTCTTAAAATTATTTCCTTTATTTTGTTTTCCCCAACATTAGAGTCGAAAGGACAACTCCTCCACATTCCTTCAAAAGCTTTAACAGGTTTCAAGTTGTTTACCAGCATTTAAAATAGAAAAAGGACTGGGACCTCTTTCCTTGTGTAGCTACACTCCCCTCTAAAAAAAACACACGCTTGGCTCTTTTCACCTCCTGCTTTTAAGAAGGAATTTTAATGGGCCGGGGCTCATCGAGGTGCATAAACTCAGGAGGGAGGAGCACAATGGTAAATTATACCTTGCAAAGAGTCAGAGCCCACTCACTGCTGCCAGTGATGTTAAGTCCATAAACAAAATCTTTTTTTTTTTTTAATTCCTCCTTGAAAGGTGCAACAGAAGAAGATGAATCACTTCTTTTTTTCCCCTGGATCTGTCATACAAGAATCAAGGACTTGTCAATGACTCCAAACAGCAGGGCCTTGACAACTAGTCAAAGACAAAGTTGTTTTGTCCAGCATCTCTCCTTTCTCTGGAGGCATTTTCCTCCCAATTAATATAAGTTATGAGGCTGCACTGAAGAGCTCAATAAACTGACACCGAAGGACATAAGTTGGCTTTTTTACACTGAAAACCATGGTAAGCTGATATATACAGCTTGTGTCCATGAAGGTGGAGGTGCCAGAACTTCTGGTAACCTCTGGCTGCATCACTGCTGCTACACTGGGGCAGTCATTGCATTTTCTGATAGTCTCTGCCTTCCTGGGAACGTTCCATAACCCTCAGCTCTACTCTCCTATTTTCTTCTGCTAGACCCCAGACCCTCAGGTGTCTGGTTTGAGCAGTCATTGAGATGTAGGTATGAGGCCCTCAGTGAATTAATGCCGGTTGTCCTGGGGCTGTGAGCAGGCCGGGACAACACCCATAGGCCTGTTCCCAGGGGATTTAGGGGAGGATTTTACCTATTTTGGATCTGCTTCTTTTTCTCCTTAAAACAATAATAGAACTACCACTGTGTTGTGCATTTTGGAAACACAAATCCAAAGAATTCTATAATATTTGAAAACATCTACTTAAAGGAATTGACGAAATTGTGATTGTTTCCCTTAAAAGTAAACTGTATAGCTTGATATCTCAGGCATTATAGTAAGAAAATTAAGCTTCTTGACTCAGAAACAAATATAGAAACAAGCCGTGACTCATTTTTACCATCATTCTATTCCAGAAACTTAAAAGCATAGCCTGCATAGTGAAGATCCACATAAAAATGCAGGCACATTTGCTGCAGTGCTAAGAGCAGAAGATATCAATTAATTAGAGAAGTGTGAAAATAAAGACAGGATAAATGAGGGGGGCTGGTAGGGAGACAGGAAGCAGAAGTGACAAACAACAGCAAAAATATCATAAATAAATAATTCAGAATGGATGCTAAATACAAAAGTGGGAGCCAAGCCAGACTAAAGTTCAGATGCATCTAGGGTTACTTTGTGCAACACATTTATTCACTAAAGCGCCAAAGCAGCTATTAGAGGAAACAATAAAGAGGCCCTCTCCCCTGGAAATTTGAGTCCTGCTTTGGAATTTTTATGACATTTCTTCCTTAACAAACAAGAAGGTCTCACCACCTTCCCCTGGCTTCAAAGCCTCACTATGGCGGTGGCCTGCGATTAATATCCTTGGTCTGATTTATATATGTTGTTTGAGGTATTTTCAAAAGTCACGTAGTTTATGAAAGAATTGCAGCTCTAGCAGGCAAACAAATAAACAAGACCCCCATATCTCTAACCTACAGGATTGCCCTGATTGCCATGACTCACCTTGGTCATTTCAACAATGTCCTTTCATGTCACCAGGGCTGTGTGTGCAAAATTAGGACACTACCTGGACCTCCAGCTAAACACTAAAAAATACTCTAGGATTCCCAGTCGGGAAGTGGTGAGGGTGTGATGTAAGTATGTGTGTAAAACTATAGTCCAGTTGGTTTTTGTTTTATACAACAAGTGGGTTCCTGAAAAGTCAAGATTTAAGTACTTTTTTTTGTAGATGAAAACATTTACAATTCACATCAGAAGCTCACTACTTAATGAAATCTGATTGTGGTTCCAGTTATAAAGAATGCTTTTGTAATTAAAATACAATCTTTTTGTTTGATCAATTTTATACATTCAGACGTGGTTTTACTGGAGTTTCTTAAATGTAGGGTATACTTAGAGTATTATTACTAGTTGGTAAGTATTGTTTTGTTTTAATGCTATTCTTTTCTTTTTCAGCAAAAATCCAAAGAAGTATTTCCGTAGCCCAAGTTCATACTCTTCACAACATGAAAGATAGAACTTGCTCTGCTTTATTTAGCTTAGTGCGTCCTGTGGCATGTGAGGCATCCAGGGTAGCAGACACCAGCAAATTGTTAGGGAGAAACTGAGAGGCAATGCCCCACTGACTGCGCGGCAGTATTTCCAAGCCAGTGACAGAGCTGAACCAGGATCAGACTGCTCTTTAAAAACACCTGTTCTGTAAACCTGAGTTAGTGAGGGCAGCATCTTCCAGCTGACTCAGCCCAGCCGCTGCTGCCCTCTGCCAGAGGGCCTGGTGCCATTCGGGCAAGGACTCAGGTGCCTTACCCCCAGACCCTTCATGACCCACTGGCACGCAAAGGCGAGGGTGCCAGCATCAATGGGCACATCCATCCCAATCTGCCATTTTAAAGCAGCTGCCTGCAGGCTGTGTCCGCCCTCTGCTAGCAGAATGCAATGGGGCAGAGAAATTAAAATCCAGGGGAGCTGGGGAAAAAAGAAAGATGGAAACCTTAAAGACAGTATCTTGGAAGCATATGTTTTAGAATCACTGCAGCCAGTTCCCTGTCAAGAAAATATTAGCCATGTTGGTTGGTCCAATCTCATGTAGCCACAGATGGTTTTATGCCTCACTATTCAGATCCCCACTCCCCAGAGTAGTGAGAAACAAAGGACGTGGTGCTTTGTGGTGTAGTTATTCTGCCACCTAGTGTTACATGTAAAAACAAACAAATAAATTAAAAAAAAAAATACAGGCTATGTTAGAAGAGTAAAAGTAGAATCATGAATTTCACTAAATTACATTGTTTTTTCTTTCCAAACATGAAGATCCTTCATGTACAGTGGCGGCCTGGGGAGGCATTGCCAACAATTACAACAGCCCTTCTCATTTGAATTGAATGGAAGGCCAAAGAGCATGAGGTCTGAAGTTTAGGATGTGAAGGAGAAAAGAACATAACCTCAGAAACCCAATTTTAATGATATTTAAAAGGCCTATTCCCTCCAGGTAAGGTAAATACCATGAATACAATAATACAAACTGGAACTGGACAAGGAAAGCTATAGTTTCTGTCCTGAAGAAGAAAGAGTAAACAGAAAAAATGCAGATTGCTTTTTAAAGTATTATTACTTCTGCAACTAACGCATCAAGAAGTAATAAAATGAGCTATGGGCTTGGAGTGAAGGTCTGAGTGTGAGTCCCAATTCAGTAGCTTCCTCGCTGTGCTGGTGAGTTGTGCAGTATCTCTGAGCTTCAATTTGGTGTTCTGGAAAACAGCTGTATACTTACACACACATTCTTCCTCCTTTTACAACACTGTCCTGAGGATCAATTAGAAACGTACATGAAGGCATTTTGTAACTATAAAGTGCTTTGCAGCACCCTGAAGACCATTTCCCTCACTATATTATTCTCTTTTTGCGGTTATATCTGCCATTTATATGTATGTGGCTTTCTGTATTTAACTTGTCCTGGAGTGCTAGTGATCACTCTTAAATAAGTGCTTTCAGAATTAAAAGAAGTATTAAATAGGAAAATGTGCAAGTATGTCATGCAACATATAAAAAAAATCCCCCAAATAGACTAATAAAGTATTAGCATTACAGTTTAAAATTAGATTATTCCAAGTGTTTCTCCTTAAAATTATGTTCCGTTGAGAATGATAAGCCATCTTGGTTAGTTGTTTCTACTAAAATTAGTATATTCACGAAAATTCTTAAAATTACAGGGAATCTGAACTGAACTTTCCTTCTTGTGGGCAGAGCCTTCCATTGTGATAAACCAGGCATCAGGAAATAGTTTTTCATTTCCGTTCCTGCACTAACTAGCTATGTCACTTTAAGCAATTTCAGTTTCCAAATGGGCAAAAAGTAAGACGTAAACAAAATAACCATGGCTTCCAGTTCTATGATGACAAGTTGTTGTTCTGCTTTTGATAGCAAAATTTAAAGACAATTCAAAATCCGTGATAGACTAGCTATAATGTAATTTTCAGAAATGTCCTACAAGTTATATAAATTTTCAGTCACAGGATAGAAAAGACAGCATTAGGCGAGATGGCCACTGTAGCATGGGTGTGTTTGTGTCCTTTATCAGAACTTAGAGCTGCTCAGAAACCACTGCGGGCTAAAACAAACAGGCTACAAGAAAGTGCATACCCAGCCACCTACCTGGCCTTTCAAAATTGCAAAGAAAGACTTTACTTCCACTTAGCTCTGAAAACACCCTTTGCTCTTTTTAGTAATATTTTTAACAATGCCAAGAAAAGAACTCTATTTATCCAGATTTCCTCTCTCCTTAGAAATGTCAACATTACTCAGGAGTATAGCAAAAAACAGCCTGGAGTTTTCATGATGTGAACGTGAGACCAAAGTCACACTGAGGAGAGATTAAACTTGGAACATGATTGCCAGTAAAGAAGATAACTCATGCCTAGAAAAAGCCCAGCTGCTGACTTCTGTTACAGAATTCACAACCACACTGGGTTCACAAGCCCTTCTTCCCATATGGAAGCCCCCTTTTCTTAAATGTCCCAGATTCTCTCTCCTTTAGGTTGATGCTAGCGCCTCTTCTCATAAAAGTGCTCAGCTTTGCTCCATCTCCCTGGTTTGTACAAACCCTGGCATATTTTGGCCTGGAAGATTTAGCCCTTTTCTTTCCACTATCTACTGGAACTTCTACCCGTTTTTGTCAAAAAGATTTTTTTTTTTCAAGGCTTTCCAATAATCTGCTGGAGGCCACAGAGACAGATCTAATCACAGTTCTCATCAGTCTTTCTCCCCTGGCCAAACAGAGCCAGGAGGCTACATGGAATGGTGCTGAATTCTTTTTTCTCCCTCAAGACATACTTCTGTCCAGAGAGTTAGGGCCCACTGTGTGTTCCTGGGAGCTAACATTTCCTGGGGAATGTTTAGGGATTCCACATTTACTCTAAACAAAATAACATATAAAACTTTAAGTCTAAATTCCATAGAGCTTTTTAAAACGAGGGGCCTTTTCTCTCCTTGGCTTACAGCAGCCCTGAGGCTTGTTGTATCTCATTCATTTTGGCCATTTTCCAGAGCAGCTGACAAACTGAAAATAAGCACACTGCTGTCTCCCCTCCTTCACTCCCCACACTACCTTCCCCTGCTCCTGACAACCACCACTCCTCACACACACAGATCCATGAGGGTGAGGCCTGTTCTCAGAATAATGTGGAGGTGAACACTACCTCCACCTCATTGCTCAGACTTTAATACCGATCTTGAACAGTCTTGGTTTGGGATTTCAAATGTAAGTCATTCTTGGCCTAAATCAGATTGTGGGATTAGAGCCCTATTCAACTTGTGAGAGCAGGAATTCGCCTTTTAGGGATATGTGTCTAAAGTCATAAATCGCCTTGGAGACATGCCCACCTCCACTTCTAAACTGCCTCTGAGTCTCTGTCCTTTTAGATAAGCAACAGGAAAAGAGATATAAGGTAACTTATGTTGCATGATTTGAACCAAATATTTGAGGCAGGCCTCTCTGTTCTTGGAAAGCTCTGGTGGAAAGCTGACTTGAAAAGAGGACGTAACAAAGCATCACACACTAGCAGATCATACCAATATCATACAAATCTAAGTGACTGGTTTCCAGTAGGAATCCAGGGCCCCAACATAAGGCACCACTTCCATGTATTACTAATACATCACGAATCTGATCAACCATAGTTCCAAGTCTATTTGACTCAGAATTTAGCAGCAGTTCCAGTTCCCCAAATTAGTGAGGAGGAGATAGGCATTCAGCTTATAAAGTTTTCCAATAAGAACCACTATCTTTGAAGTACTAAATTTATACCCACACCAATTTGTTAGACCCCACCCAGGCTGGGCCTCCCCTGGATCACAATACAAACTCCTAGGACCAGGACAGGGCCTAACTGGTCTGGAGGAGATGGAGGAGACGGTGAGGACATAGATCATGGTTTTGCCTAGATATTTTCACCTTGGTATCAATCGACACATCTGAGCTAGTTAGTGTTACGGCATTCTTTAACCCTCCTTCCAAAAGAAACATTATGGGCCTTTTCTACCATGCCATTCATCTACCCAAATGTTAGGACATTGTTTTCTTTATGAAGTGTATGATTAATTGCCAAGACAACACCTGTGGCTTGCCATTTTTGTTATGGGAAAGTCTAGGAAATCCATGTACAAGACTACCCAGAGATTACCCACCCAGTGGCTTGGAATGCAGTGTGACCAAAGGCATTTCCAGAGAGCTCACAGGACACAATGGCCATGCATGGGTGGATTTGCTGGATGGATCAGACAAACCAACCACAACTTTTCCATCTTTTGTTTCGATTCCTTCCAGTAGATTGGCCTTGTTACCAATACTGATGCCAAGACTACCAATTGCTTGCAACAAAGAATTGTTGTTAACCCCTACCCACTGTTTCATTCACTCTAATTATTCTCTAACAATACAATGGCTTCAAAAAGCCTCCAACTGTCCAGCAGACACTATGGGCCAGAGGAATCACTGAACACAAGCAGCCTATCAATAGAAGACAATACTGAAGCAACTTCTGTCTGGGTGTTTGCTCCATCTTCTCTGAAACAATGGGAGAGAGAGCTCAGGAGAATAAAAAGGAAGTCCTGCCCTACAGATCTTTTGTTTGTCTGCCAATGCTTTATCTGTTCCAAGTTCTTGGGCGTATCCTTCACCACTCCCAAATACAGGAAAAAGCCTCGATTTCCTAGGAAATGCAGCTTCTATGTTTTTGATGAATTCTTATTGTACCCAAATCAGACTTCAGTGAGGATTCCGGTTAAGATTTTTTTTTTTTTCACTCCTAAGGTCAAATATATCTTATATAGTAGGTAGACTATTGGACTAATTCACAGCAACAATGACAATACAAATAGATCTTTCTATAACATTTTAGATGGCAGCATAGAGCCCACCGCATATCAGTGGTTGTTTTTGTTTTTTTTGTTTTTTTAACAGATAACACTGGTTGACAGAATCACTGAATAGAAAAGTAATACACTGGAAGCAGGTCATCACAAAAAGACATCAGTTTAACAAAATTGAAACTGATACGATAATCTTGGAGGTTTCCAAACAGAGGGAATATAAAGTCAACAGAAAATTAAATGAGAGGAAGCCTCTGTTCATTACAAATTAACATATAATTAGATTGGGATGCACCCATAATGATGAAATACCAGCAGAAATGAAAGGTCAGTTGTTTCCAGTAGGGCAACGCTGCCAGAATGATGTTTAAAGGAAACAGACCAACACGGTAACCCAGAATCTCAAAGATATCCCAGAATAAAGAAGATTCATTATAGTCTATTTGAGTCATCAAGTAGTGTGAGTTCATATGTAAAGCGAACATGGGGCCTGGAATGTGTACAGTGTGTCAATTACTACCAAGCAATTAAAGCAATAAAAACCAAGGCTCCAAACCATACCCGCAGCAGAGCTATAAATAAGTGAACAAAGGGAAACTAAATTCCCTAAGGAAGGAAAAGCCTGGATCAAAAGAATCAGCAAGGTCTAGATCTCAGAAAATATAAAATAACATCAACCATGACAATTTAATAGTGATGTTACTCAATAATTCTCACAAGCTGGATGACTTAGCCAAAAAAGATAAACTATTAGAAATATTAACATGCAGAAAGTTGTTTCTGCCTAAAAGTGTGCATAATATAAAAAAGTTTACAATAGGGAAAAATATGAATAATGCTTTATTTTTTAACCTTTGCAAGTTTAAAAAATTTAATCATCCTGAAAATATTTCCCTAGCTAGAAAAAAGAGAAATATCATTAATTATCATATGTGAATCAAAGCAATGAGCAATCTGAAGGCAACGGGTATTGATTTCCTTTAAAATTTCTGTTCTAAATAGTCCCAGGTTTTAGATGTAAATTAATTTCGGAGAGCACATCTTAGTAATAAATAATACATGATGCACACACTACTTATGGTATTATTAGTAGTATAGTATATATTAAAATGTGGTGCCAAGAGCCTCCTTCAAGGAAGCACTTGCTGTCCTCCTATGGGGAGTATGATCAGCAGACAGCCTCTAGCATCAGCTCCTTTAGGGTGAGCTTAAGCTTTCTAGGGCCTCCATGCCCAAGGTCATGTCCAGGAGTAGATCATATTCCATAATTAAGAGGCTCTACCACTAACTAGGTGGGTGAACTTGAGTAAGTTACTAACTTCTCTGACCTAGAGCTTACATAATAATATACTGATAATAATAATATCTTCCTGATGTGGTTGTCACAAATATTAAAAGAGATAATGTGTGAAAAGTACTTATTTAGCATGGCGTTTGTCACCTAGGAAGGGCTCAGTAAATTGTGGCTATAATATTATTCTTAACCCCAGCAATTAGCACAGTTTTGAACACTTAACAGGTACTTGAAAAGTATATGTTGATGAAGTAAGGCAAAGTCCTGATTGCTAGGTACCCTACCTTCCCCTGTTTGAACATTAGAGGAAACTATTGAATTCAAAACGAGGAGATGAAAAGGTGAAAAAAGGAGCTTTATTTGTTCAATAAATTTTTATTATGCACTGATATGTAAGAAAAACTAGTCTTTCTACCTTCAGGGGGTCTACAACCTGCACAGGGAAACAAGATGTGTTAGTAGCTTCTATTTCCAGGCAATCTGTAATAAGTGCTGTCCACGTATAGACTATCTATGGGTTCAGAGGCTGGCAGTCACGTCCAACCACTCCCTGGGTAGGACAGCTACGGAGGGTACCTTGAAGTGTGATGAGAAAAGAATTCATTCTGGGCAAACAGGATGGACTGAGCCAAGTCTAAAGTGAAGAAAGCAAATGCATCTTTACAGAAATCCTACTAGTCCAGGCTGGCTGGAGGACAAGGGTTTATGCTGAAGATTAGTGAGAGACAGATCTGGAAAGGGTAGTGTGGAGTAGCCTGGAAGGTGCTCAGATAGCAAGGCACAGGTGGCAGAAACTAGAGAAGCTTCAGAGCTGAGGGTATAGCCAGGCTGAGACAAACTGATCTGGCAGCTGTGTACAGGGTCAACACGAGCAGGGGAAGTCTGGAGACCAGGCAGACACTGCCAGAGTCATTTAATCCTCATAACAACCCAATAAGTATCCTCAGATGGGGAAACTGAGCGTAGGCCCAAGGTCGCACAGCTCAAAAGAGATACGAGTAGGACAGAAACTCAGTGTGGCACCAGAATTCATTAAGGGAGACATGACTGGGCAGGGGAATCATTTGATGGTCTTGGGAATGGTAGACAAAATATACATGAGCTGGAATGCTTGCAGGGAGAGGGCAGGGGGATGGGCAGAAACTACTTTTTAACGATTTAAAAAAAATAAAACCTGAGAACCAAAAAATTTTAAATTTAAATGGACCCTATATTAATTAGACTTAGCCAAAATGATGAAGCCAAATATTTTATCATGACACCATGATTGACAATTTATTTTTTTATTTTTTTATTTTTTGAGATAGAGTCTCACTCTTTCGCCCAGGCTGGAGTGCAGTGGTGCAATCTCGGCTCACTGCAAGCTCCTCCTCCTGGATTCATGCCATTCTCCTGCCTCAGCCTCCCGAGTAGCTGGGACCACAAGCGCCTGCCACCATACCCGGCTAATTTTTTGTATTTTTAGTAGAGATGGTGTTTCACCATGTTAGCCAGGATATTCTCGATCTCCTGACCTCGTGATCTGCCCGCCTCGGCCTCCCGAAGTGCTGGGATTACAGGCGTGAGCCACCACGCCTGCCTGATTGACAATTTAAAAAGAGAATAGGTTTTTCTCATAACAAAGGAAGAAAGAAGAGAAAAAAGGAAAGAGAAGTTTTTAGATTCTAAGTTCCAACCATGTATAGCAGCTTCCAATAGGAAAGAATATGCACTTTGGGTTTTTCCGCATACCAGAGCCACATTTTAAAGGGAAAGACAAGAAAAAGTCATAGACTAGGCCCAGGTAGATATCTGGGATGAAAGCTATGATAACATCCAAACAGCTACTGGCTAACAAACGATAAACAAGCACAGATGGCAAGCTCACTAGAATTGCTTTGCGTTGCAGACTTGTCACATGAATTTGGTTTTATTTTAGCTTAATAAGATAATATAGGTAAAGTGCCTAGCCTAGTACATGAGGCAAAGCATATGCTAGTTCCTTTCCTTTTCCTTCTCAGCTTCTTCCCTACCTACCCAACAGAAGGGTAAGATAATTTTTCTTTCTTTGATAGCATAACTTGAAGAAATATAAAACAGTCCAATATTTCTTCAGGAAGAAAAACATCAAGGCAAATTTCCTTGGCCTTATGTTCTTGAGTCTGGCATTACCTATGAGTGAGTTGGGACAACTACGGGAATAGAACCTGTTTCTTTGAGAAGTAAACAAGGGCAAGGATATGAACAAATGTCAGGCCACACGAAAACAAGAGGCATTTTGTACTCTGGACGCTTTATCTTACTCTACTAGCAATTCACCATGAAAAGCAAGCTCCTGAGCCAGCTGAAACTTCAGTTGGCTTTTCTTTCGTTAGATAAATAATCATCCTTTATCACCTTTAACTGCCTGGCAATTGATTAGTAAGGCACCTCTAATGAAATCTTAGGTAAGTAAAAAATATATCTTCTTTTTCTCTCCGCTTTTCCTGAACAGACAATCCCCAGAAGTTCCTGTTTATTGTCTGTCCTTCCCTAAGTGGCTGTATAAGGAAGTGGAGTTGAGGCTGTTAAAGGTTTCCAGCTCCTGGGGTGAAAGGCGCTGTTCTAAGTCATCGCACTTATTACACACACAACAGGCATGGGCTGGGGCTCCAAATAGACACAATGAGGTCTGTTCTGAGATGGAAAAAAAACTAGAGATCCAAGGCAGTCTTTATCATTGTAGATATAACACCCAGGGTAATAGGGGCACCCTATAAAAACCTCAGTTGCTGATAGAGTGAGGCTGCAGCTCCTGGACAGTGTCAGTGTCACACTTAGTGAGAAGGTCTCTCGGCTCTGATGCCTTCGTGGATGTTCTCATGGACAGACAGTGGCCTTCTGGATGGACAGACTGTGTAAAAATAAGGAACAGTTGTGGCCCAAAACAATGTGACTAATGTAGCTTTTTCACATCCAACCTAAGACCTTTCACTTTTTAATTTAGATATTACAGTTATACTGGCCTGATTTTCTCAACTAAAAACCAGGGCTCTTGTCAGCAATGTATACTTAAAAGGACAGTGGAAAGTATATGAAATGAGATTGTTGGAATATCTGATAGTTATATCAGAGTCTGCTAGGTAAAGAGGCCTCATATGGTTCTTCTGGCTGGTGGAGATTATAAAGGAAACTCCAGGGTCTCAGAACTGGGGCAGTACCACAGGGCTGGGCTGATGAGATAGGTGAGTGGAAGAAGACAGAGAACAATGAACAAAAGAAGAGAACAGTGAGCTGAAGAAAACATATCAAAGTCAGGCACTAGAATGGAGTCCTGGTGCCCAGTTAAAAAAAAGAAAAAAAAAGACTGGGAGAAGGACACCTTTTTGGGAAGTAGAGGCTGAGGCTGGAGCAGGATGACTGCTTCCCTCGCTGGAGGATCAGCGTGTGATGAGAAAGCAGTTGTGACCTCCATGTCAGGCAGAAAGCAGGGTTGTAAGTGTTCTTGGGCTGACTTGACACACTTAGGATTTCTCAGTGTTTGGTAAACTCGATACCACCAAGAGTGGCTGCGGTGGTATTGGTGACACCTTGAGAAAGGGAGTCAGAGAAGGGGCGAATAAGCAAGAGAAATGCCGTAGGAAGGACAGGTGTCTAACCACATCCCCCCATGTGCCCAGGAGGGAAGTGACGAGGGAGCAGAGGCATTTTACTCAGATAACAGTTGTGTCTTATCTGGGTCCCAGGAGGCTGTATTTCTACAAGGACGAGGGCCACAGCTTAGTTATCTATGTGAACTTGGTAACCAGTATAACGCATTATATGCTGTGACTATTTGATAAATATTTGTCATTTTGTTGCTGTTGTTAAGGTGCCAAGATTTCTGTAGAACTAGTGTCTTCTCATAGTGGTTCACAGAATGCTACAGAACATCACAGCTGAAAAGGACAGAGATATCATCATGACCAGTTCTCTGATGTAGATCCAGAAACAGGCTAAGAGGAGCAACACATCTTGCCCAAGGTCACACTCCATCCTCAGATATTCTGATCCCTGGTGGAATGCAGGTATCTGAATTGTTAACCAGTATCACATCAACCCCAAACTGATAGAATTAATTGCAGGTGTTCCACAGACCACAGCACAGAGATACATTGTATTACATTATATGGTCTGGTTTTAAGAGTTGAGACCAGGCTGAGTGTCACAGTGATGAGTAAGGGTTAGCATAACCTATCAATAAGTTTTTCTTGTAAAAAGCAATAAATATGGTTGGGCACAGTGGCTCACGCCTGTAATCCTAGCATTTTGGGAGGCCAAGGCAGGGGGATTGTTTGAGGGCAGGAATTTGAGATCAGCCTGGGCAACGTAGTGAGATCTTTGTCTCTACAAAAATTTTTTAAAAAATTAGCTGGGCACAGTGGTCCTACCTACTTGGGAGGCTGAGGTGAGAGAACTGCTTGAGCCCGGAAGTTCAAGGCTGCAGTGAGCTATGATTGTGCCACCATACTCCAGCTGGGGCGACAGAGCAAGACCTCATCTTAAAAAACAAAAAAACAACAAAACAACAAAACAAAACAAAACTAAACTAAGGAATTCTATTTTGTGAAAAATGTTTCTGATCAAAATCACCATGAAATACCACTTCACAACTACTAGGATGGCTATAAGACTGACAATAAAAAGTGTTGGCAAGGATGTGGAGAAACTATAACCCTCAATATATTGATGGTGGGAATGTAAAATGGTGTGGTCACTTTGGAAAATGATTTGGCAGCTCCTCAAAACGTTAAAAGAAAACAGAGTTAACATATAACCCAGCAGTTCTACTCAGAGATATATTCATATGATAAATGCTTGGGAGGCCGAGGCACTTTGGGAGGCCAAGGTGGGCGGCTCACAAAGTCAGAAGATCGAGACCATCTTGGCCAACACGGTGAAACACCATCTCTACTAAAATACAAAAGATCAGCCGGGCATGGTGGTGCATGCCTGTAATCCCAGCTACTTGGGAGGCTGAGGCAGGGGAATCACTTGAACTGGGAGGCAGAGGTTGCAGCGAGCTGAGATTGCACCACTGCACTCCGGCCTGGTGACAGAGCAAGACTCCGTCTCAAAAAGAAAAGAAAAGAGAAATGAAAACACATGTCCATGCAAAACTCTGCATGTAAATGTTCACAGCAGCATTATTTATAATAGCTAAAAAGCAGAAAAAATCTCAAATCCATAGAGACAGAAAGCAGTGTTTGCCTAGGGCTGGGATGGGGAGTAAGGAGAAGAAATGCAGAGTGACTGCTAATGGGTACAAGATTTCTTCTGGGAGTAAAAATGTTCTCAAACTTGATAATGACAATAGTTACACAACTCAGGGAATACACAAAAATTACTCAATTGGACATTTTAAATAGGTAAATTTGATGGTATATGAACTATGTTTCAATAACGTTTTTAAAAATATTTTGAAACCAAGGCTCCTAGGTTCTAGTACGTTGCCAGGCCCCATCTTGTGATACTTAAAACTGGCTCTGGGCTATCTAGATTTGTTTATTTTTCATTGCTTCAGTTAACAGCAGGAAGAAATAAACTCATAGTTTCTCAATGTGCTTATGATCCTCAATTCAAGATGCAACTCATTCTTCCAGAGTCAGGAGGGAATAGACACTTGAATCCAGGTGCTCTGTAGGCTGGAAAAGATTTAAAGCCCTGAGTTGGCTCCACAGCAAAAAATTTTTTTCCAATAATTCTCTTCTGAAGAAATTTCCCAGGACAGAGATTTTTGAGACAGCTACATCACTGCTCACATAATTGAAATAGCAGGTGAATAAAGGCAGGCAGAGTATGTCAGCTGGTTTGATGAAGGGTCATACAGGTGTCTTCAAAAATAGGCAAGTGCTGGGGAATCAATTTGTGTGCTTTCTCAGAGACTTAAGGAACAGACTGTTACAATTAGTTAAGGGGCTGCATACAAATGACACTCCTTTGTGTGGATGTCTGCAAATCTACGTAGAGGAGCCAGCAGTCATTTGGAATCCAGGTCAGCCAGGGAAAGCTGAGCAGGAGCACATGTTTGCGTTTCAGAGAACAACTCCCCAACTCCTCCCCAAATAGACACAAAGATAATGGCCTAGAAGGGGTCAGTGTCTTACTAGCCTTTGATTGAGGCATCAAACCTCATTAAAAAGTCTGTTAGTCATATGTAGAAGAAGAACAGAATCCAAAGTGTGTTCTGCCATAAAAACAACAAACATGGTTGTAAAACCCTGTTAGTGAACTCCTAAAACTCTCTCTCTATAGCATGAATAAACACCTTGATACACAATCAGGATAGAATACACTCTCACCAGGCATGGTGGTGGCACCTATAGTCCCAGCTCCCAGAGAGGCTGAGGCAGGAGGATTGCTTGAGCCCAGGAGTTCTGGGCTGTAGAGCACAATGCTGATCAGGTATCCTCACTAAATTTGACATCAATATGGTGACCTTATAGTAGCAGGGGACCACCAGGTTGCCTAAGGAGGGTTGAACTCGCCCAATTTGGAAACAGAGCACGTCAAACTCCTATGCTGATCAGTAGTGGAAATGCACCTGCAAATGGCCACTACACTCCAGCCTGGGCAACATGGCAAGACCTCATCTCTTACTTAATTAATGAATTAATTTTTAAACTTTTATTTTAGGTTCAGGGGTACATATACCAGTTTGTTATATAGGTAAATTGCCTGTCATGGGAGTTTGGTGCACAGATTATTTTGCCACCCAGGTAATAAGCATAGTATCTGATAGGATATTTTTCTATCATCACCCTCCTCCCTCCCTCCACCCTCAAGTAGGCCCTGGTGTCTGTTATTCCTTTCTTTGTGTCTATGTGTTTAGCTCAATGTTTAGCTCTCACTTATAAGTAAGAACACATGGGTTGGTTTTCTGTTCATGTGTTAGTTCACTTAGGTTAATGGCCTCCAGCTCCATCCATGTTGCTGCAAAGGACATGATCTCATTCTTTTTTTTAAGGTTGTATAGTATTCTACGGTGTATATATACCACATTTTCTTTATCCAGTCTACCACTGATGAGCATTTAGGCTGATTCCTTGTCTTTGCTATTGTGAATAGTGCTACAATGAACACATGCACGCAGGTAAGACCTCAGCTCTTAGAGGAAAAAAGCAAAACAGAATACACTCTCTACTGTCCTTGGCCCCCTCCTCTTCTGCTTGATCTAATTGGCTGTCTTGGCTTCAAGTACAGTTATGTGCTACGTGGTCAACAATATAATGGAGCTGAAAAATTCCTATCATGTAGTGACACTGTAGCTGTGCTAACGACATAGTGCAAGATATTACTCACGTGGTTGTGGTGATGCTGGTGTAAACAAACCTACTGTATTGTTAGTCATATAAAAGCACAGCACATACAATAATGTACAGCACATAATACTTGATAATGATAATAAATGACTATGTTAGTGGTTTGTTTTCACTCTGCTATACTTTTATCATTATTTTACAGTGTACTCTTTCTACATATTAAAAATATTTTACTGTAAAACAATATTCTGTGTAACACCAGCAGCAACCTTATATATCTCCTGTTTACCTCTTGATTGCATATCATTTTCTCTTGTGCTTGATTTAAGTTTTACTACAAAAGAGTCAAAAAGTTAAAAATAATTAAAAGTTTATAAAGTCAAACAGTTACAGTAATTACATTTATTGTTGAAAATTTGTAAAATAAATTTAGTGTAGCCTAGGTGTAGTGTTTATAAAATCTACAGTAGTGTACAGTAATATCCTAGGCCTTTTACATTTACTTACTGTGCACTCACTGACTCACCCAGAACAGCTTTCAGTCCTGCACGCTCCATTCATGGTAAGTACCCTCATAGGTGTACCATTTTTGATCTCTTATACCATATATTTACTGTTTAATTTCTATGTTGAGATACACAAACACTTGCCATTGTGTTCCAATTGCCTATAGTATTCAGTACAATAACATGCTCTACAGGTTTGCTGCCCAGGAACAACAGGCTGTACCATCCAGCCAAGGTGTACAGCAGGCTATACCATCTAGGTTTTTCTAAGTGCACTCGATGATGTTTGCATAATGTTGAAATCACCTAATAACTCATTTCTCAGAGCACATTCCCATCATTAAGTGATGCATAATTGTAATTCAGGTACTTCTCAGCTTTCTTTCTTGACCCATACTACTGTCGTTCATTGGACTCCTCCACCTGAATGTCTCTTCTCATTAGTACCTTAATTTAAACTCAACATGTTACAAAATGACCTCATCATTCCCTAAGGCTGCTTTTCCTCTGAATTTCTTGTTGAAGGCAGCATGACCCATCCAGACATCTGAGTTCCTAACTGGAGGTCCCACTCAAACACCCACCCCTGTATCCAACCAGTCACTGTAGTCTGCTCATTTGACTTCTGATACGCATCTCAGATCTGTCCCTTCACCTCTTCTCTTACTGCTACCACTTCCAGACTATACAGCAGCTTTCCCACTGGTTCCTTTGTTACCCCTTTTTCCCACCTTACACTATCATCAGAATTCTCTTCCTGAAAAAAGAAATCAAATGAAGTTACTCTCTTTCTTTAAAACCTCCATAAGCCCTTCTATTACTTACAGGATAATGCCTTAGTATGCTATAAGACCCATCACAATCTTACCTCAACTTAACCTATTTAGGCTCATTTTCTACTACAGTTCATAAAAAATGTATTTTTTCACCGTGAATATACTATGCTGTTTCACACCTTTTTGCATTTCCACATGCTGTTCCCTGTATTGATGGGGCTCCTCCCACCCTTGTCAAACTGGAAAATGTTGATATGTTCTTGAAGTTTCAACTCAAATATTTTCTCTTCTCCTTTGCAGAAATATTTGCTGCTGCTTCTGTGTTTCCTCAAGTATTTTACTTATGCCAATCACTAAGCACAAAACACAATATAAAACTTCAGGTCTGGGGTGATGCCTTAGTTACAACTGCATCTCCAATGACTAGCATACTCAGGTACTTAATGAATGTTCATGAACTGAATGAATAAACCAGGAGACTAAATTATTATAAAAGCAAGAGAATGGACCTTACTTATAGTATGACTTAAATATATAAACAGAAATCTAAAAATGAACATTTCCTCTAAAATAAGCTTCATGATAAAGTATATTAGCCAGACAAAATAATGTAATCGGCATATATGCCCTTGGCTCAGACAACCAGAACTGACATTTCAGTCCTGTGAACGTGGCCTCTTAGGGAAAATATTAGTACCATGCTTAACTAATAATAAGCACTATCTGTGTGTTTGCTGTTGCTGTTCTTGTTAGGGGGTTATAATCTGGACTGTACTCCATCTAAATAGATATAAAAATAAGTGGTCACAATGAAATTCTACCGTCTAAACAACCAGCCTACAATATCTAACATTACATTAAGAAATGAACATACCCAAGTCTCCTAATGCACACAAAAATATTCTGCTTCAAACACATGAATGAGCCAATGGCCTGTGGATATAGCCCACCTCCCAGCATCTGAAGATGGTATGATTAAAAGCTTTTGGCAATATCTTCTAGATTTTTCTATAGACCAACATCAAGCCAATTTATCTGACCTCCTTGATCTACATAGCCCTTCCAGTACCTACAGCTATTTTTCTAGAGGCCTGAATGAGTCAGAACAAGAAAATGATTAATCAACTTGGAGAGATTTGAAAGCTGGAAGGGAGCCATCCTGTGAGTAAAAGCTCAGAGCTGTGGGACTGCAGCAGTTGGAAAGTTAGGGGATTTCCATGGTTGAAAACATTTGGCCGGCTTGCTATGGTCCTCTGACCTTGCAATAAGACAGACCGGACCGAGCTGGTGATTTACCTCTGACAATATCCTATGTCTGCTGCCTCTGGCTGTTCACTCTGACTTGACAAAGTCAAAGTTATTCCCCCTGAGCCTTATGACTTTGGAACTGGCTCAGAAAATTTTCCTGTTTTTTCCTCCCAATGGATATCATTCTCAAACCTTGGCTTCACTTTTATGTACAGCGAGGCTTAAATTAAAAGTGTATGCAATGCACCTAGCACAGTGCTTGGCAAAGAGTTAGGTGGGTCTGCTCCTTTTTTAGGACAGGTTGGTTTCCCAGCACCCAGGGGATATAGCACCATCTTGCTTTTCTTTTCCTTTTTTTTTTTTCTTTCTGCCAGTTGTTAACCTGCCAGTACCATTTGAAATCACTTTTCCTGCTTAAGGTTTGTATCACTTGCCACTGCTCCTTATTTCATCTATTCAAATTCTTCCAATTCCCTTTACTGGGGACTTGATTTCTGAAGTTGCTTATTTTAAAGATACTACTCTAGTATTATCTAACTTTTTATATTCCAAAAGTACGACAGACACTGTTGTTGTCTTTTGTTTGCTGTTTAACATGTAATATATTACTGATGCCAGGAAGGCTTCTCATATTTCCCAACTATTTATCTCTACCGGTGATGACTCTACTTCCATTTTCTTGCCCTTTTACTTTGTGTACACTGCCCTCTTTCTTCTTTGTTTCACTTGAGCATATGAATCACTTGGATTTTATTACCATTTATTACCATCTCTTTCTTTCCTGGGTCTGCTTACTGTTCCATCACTGCATTTATAATATATTCCTGTGTCTACTATCAATAATAAGTTCAGCAAGATATTCTCATGCCTGATGATTGTTTATTGGTCTCCTGTCCCTGTTTCTTTCATTAACATCATTTATTTTCCCTGTATAACTTTTTCATTAACTTAGTAATGACATAGGGTTAGGCAAAGCTTTCTGCTTCTCTTCTCTACTAGAAAAGATCCAAGTCCTTCTCCATTCATTAAACATGGTCATATGTCTCATATATATATACATGTAAACTTTCACTGTGAGAATTCTTATCCATTGATTTGTAGATCACAAGGAACTTGTTGAGCAATGACAGCTGTTGCTTTTCAATGCACTGGCATGGTTGGGAGGGGGCTGGGCATTTTGCCTTTTGGCACACAAGTCAGTAAACACATTGGAGATTAACAGCAAAGAGATAAGAAGCTTGGGTGTGGGGAGGACTAGAATGATGGTTTAGGGGAAAAGGAGAAAGGAGGGAATTTCAGGAAAAGGAATTGAAATTATAGATCAAATGACCAGATAACAAAAAGAAGGGGAGAGATTCAATAAGGTTGGAGGAAAGATTTAGAGAGAAAACAAGATTGGAGGAAGGAAAGTGCAGTGGTTAAGGATAAGAAAGAAATTAGGAACAGAGACAAAGAGAGAAGAAAAAGGTGGCAACCAGCTGGTCATCCACTTGAGAAAGCAAGCATGAAGGAAAATATTTAAGAATAAGTAAATACAGTTGAGAAAACATTCCAAATCAATGTGTCATCCTCCTTTTAAAATCCCCTTTGTTATTATAATATACCATCCACAATATGGCTTCTTGCTACAAATCCCTCAGCAGATAGAAGCAGAAATAGCCCTCTTGCTATTTGTTTGAGGTCAGTTACCCTAGTCAAAGTCCTCAGAGACTCAAATCCTGTCAATCTACACAACTCAAAAGTGAGAAAGTAACTGGGATGTTCTTCTGACAGTTTAACTCCAATGACTGGCTCTAATGTTGACCTTCCATGTGTGACAATGATGATAGTAATTTTTCTCACATCAAAGAATTTTTAAAATTTATTCTACTCCAAGCAACTACAATGACCAAAGATGCCTCTTGCTAGTTACTGATTTACATTTTAAAAGTACTTGGGAAACAAAAGGACACTAAAATCACAGCCAAGAACTCCTAAGCCGGATAAGGGTCTTTTTGGCAACTCCTAAGAAGCAGAAATCTCTGCATAGCAGTCCGTTTCTTTAGCTGTAAGGCTGAATCTATTCCCTCACTGTAGATCCCATAGAACAGATTTTGTAGTAGACATCTGTTGCCTTTGAATGTCCTTTTTTTGGTAGGAACACCAACAGTGCTTGGCTTTGGGTAACCACCCCTGACCTTTATTATGGGCAGTGCTGGTAGGACTGTCATCTAAGGTGCAGGGCCTTCCCTGGCTAAGAGGTAGGCTTATAATCCAAGCCAGTCAGATTCTCTGCTGGGAATCTGAATGACTAGTCAAACAATAAAGATGTTTAACAGAAAATGTCTGGAGTGAACTCATTCCAGTGGTGGTGCCTTGATGTGACCATTAGTTTCTGTTTCCTCTACTCCCACAGATGTCCTACTCTGAAAATCTGTTCTACCTTTCCTTCAATTCTATGACACACTCTCTATACCTTCAAAAATTACTCTTTTTTCCTTTCAGTTAGCCAAAGTAATTTATATTGCTTGCAATCAAAAAGCCTCAACTTATATAATCCACATTACACTGAATGAGAAAGTCACCTGTATAAGACTGTCCTACAATTTTATGCTTTTTGTAACCTCTCAACTGGCTACAGGCCTGGTCTCCTCTGTGCCTTCTCAGTGCTGAATACCTAGTTGAAAAAGTGTAACTGATTCTGAAGAGCAGGGATAGAATTCAGTGACATGCTAGAAATGATATGAGTTGCTTCAACCTAGTTAAAGTGAAAATTTTAGTAGGAAATGAGGAAGGTGGCCTAGCCCATGACAGCATCAGGAACTAATCAAAGAGATGAGGCAGTCTTGAGGACTAGATAGGGCACAAAGATATAAGAGATCTATGACACAGCTCTGATCCTGTCCCCTAAATTGAAGGCTTGCCTAACTAAAAAGACATGACAAATCCCAAACCAGAGCCAGGATCTTCCCCTGTTGTTTATAGTTTTCAGGGCCATGCCCTTTGTTTGGAAACAGGGTGACTGACCAACTGAACAGGTACACGCCAAAGGCCTTGTAGGGAATGTAGCTGAACCTAGGCCTGGAGACCAGGGTCTAGTTACTCTCCAGTGCCCTGGAGACTGCCTACTCTGAAACTGACTGTAAGTAGATCAATCCAGATTTTATTGCAGATATCTACTCCAAAGAGTCATTTCTTTCTCATTCTACAACATATAAGACATTGACAATGGCAAATTCCTGTCATAATGAAGATGAGTAAGCCACAGGCATCTTCTATAATGTCACACTTTTACTTGCACTGGTTCTTAGCACATACTATTCTAAAATGCAATGTGAAGCTCATCTTATCCACAAAGGGCCCTCTAGGAAAGAGTTTTATTAGAAAATCTAATTGCCAAGAGTTTCATGGGTGGTCCAAGAGTACAATTAGGCCAATAGTGACCAGGTTTTCCAGCTCTTGGCTATCAAAAACATGTTGGCTTGACCAGCGAGATGACTACAGGTCAATACAAAAGATTAAAATATACACAACGCAAGATAGAACAATCACTTCTCAGCTGTCTAGAGAAGCTTATTTACAAATGAACTTTCAACTTAATGAATTTTCATAGATACGAAGCTAGGTCTCAAACGTGCCTGTTAACTTTGCCCAACAGCAAAAGATACTATCAGCTGTTCCATGAATACTGCCTTTTTAGACATGGTAAAAAGTAGACTTTCATAATCTGTAAGTTAAGAAATTCAGTTTTAGAGAATATTAGTTTTCTTTCCCAATCTGCCAGTTTCTAGGGTCCCAGATGAGTCACTGAGAAAATCAGACTGTATTCCCATGTTCACAGTCTATAGGAAGCTGCAAAAGCTGAGACCTGGAAGGAACCTTAGCATTCATTTAGATTAAATCCCATCACTTTACACAGGATAAATTGCATGTGAGGGCCAGTCAAGAAGTGGTGACTTGACGTAAGTCACACAGCGGGTCAGTGCCAGGCTAAATCTAGAGTACAGATTATTTGACTTGTGTCCACAGCTCATTTCACTGTATCAAGTGCTTTAAAATAAAGCTGTTTTTAACCAGACTGAATTCTCATTCATTCATGTCATTCAACACAAATTTATAAAGTGTGTCTTACACACCAAGAGCTGTTTTAGGTATGGACCTAAAACGATGAATAGAACTAAGTTCTTTTAAAAAAAAAATCAAAGATGTTGGTTTCTAAAAATGACATCTCTCAGTTTTTCAGCAAATTTTCACACTGTGTTAAAGGCGAGACAATGAAATAGGTTGTATAAATCTAGTAAGAATAATGATTCAACATTGATTAAGCAGTATATGAACTATTTTGCCAGCAAGAGAAAACCTTTCCATTAAGCTAATGAAAGTTTCATTAAGCTAATAAAATTTCATTAAGCTGATAAATATTTTCACTAAGTGAATCATATTTTCACTAAGCTAATCATACTAGTAAGGCCAGGAAACCATTATGATCTTTAGCTCCCAACCTAGAGGTAAGATGCCTTGTCCTTACCATCTCAGATGGTAAAGAAGGAGTTGTGGTGATCATGGGCTTTGGGCTTTGGAGCTACAGAAACCTGATTTTCAGTCTAAATTCTGGCTCTGTCTCTTACTAGCTTGTAACCTTGGACAATTTATTTACCTTCCTTAGTCTCAATTTTTTCAGGTATAAAAGGGGGATGAAACAACCTACTTTAGAGGGCTATTGTAAAAGTTAGATATAATGTATGCAAAACATTTAGCACAGTGCTGGCACAGAGTAGGCCCTTAATACATCATGACTATCATTATTATCACTAATAATAATAATTAATGGCATAATAATATGCTCTGTCAAACAGTTCTAAAGGAACAAAATTAAATACATGAATGGCCAGCACATGTATTTCAAAGCCATTACGTAGGCATGCCCATCACACTTACAGGAAGCTTTCCTCCAATTATATATTACAGCAGGGATTTGAACTTAGGATGCTCAGACTATAGAACCTGAATATGTAAGTGTCTGTACACTGTCTCCAAACAGAAATATACCCCAGTTGATGGACCCTCAAGAAAAAAGCACAATTTAAGAAGACCTGGAAGGGGTTTGGTCTCAAAACTGGGCTGAAGGGACCATTGCTGAGGAGGACAGTATTATTGCTACATTGGAAATATTAATATAAATTGCTAAAACTTATTGAGTGCTAACACTTATTACCTTTTTAGTAAGAATCACAGCTCTACTGGAATTGTTTTATTTAATTCTTACAACAACCCTCGGAGGTGGATATCAATATTACTGCCATTTCACAGAATGCATAAGTAACTAATCTAAGGTCAACAGTTGGTATATGGGAAAGTAAGATTTAAACCCAGGCAGTCTTCAAATTGAATGACTGGCCTTGGACCCCAAGGAGAGGAGAGGGGTGCAGTTGTGGGAGTTGGAAAAGTTTTGCCTAAGTCATGCTGAGCATCCATGTCTGGGGCCTGGAGGGAGAGAAAGGGAAGAGACTATTTGAAGAAAGGCAAGAGTGCCCTACTGCCTTCTTAGGCAAAGCCAGAAGTGACCCCAAACCTTGGAGGATACTTAATCTCTTGTTTCTCCACCTCTGGCCACACACTTGTGAGGAGGAGGCCTGATTGCATCCTTAAAGACATCTACATGCCTGGAAAGATCCAGAAGCCTCCTTTACTAACTGAAACACTTGAGTTTTGAATTTAAAATCCTGGAAGAGTCCATCAGAGTTCCATTCTGTACCTAACATAGTGCCTATCATTTAGTAGGGCACAATAAACATCTCTAGAAGAAAAAAAGAAATGAAGTAAAGAAAAACTAGAATGGATTCTCAAAGACTGTATCAAAGCATGATTATCAAAGACCTAGCTCAGTAAAATAAATGAGTCCTGGCCTAGGAGTCAGGAGATTTGGGTTCTATCCAGAACTGAAACTAGCTGTGTAAAACTGGCAAGTCACTTAGTCTCTCTGGCCCTCAGTTTGCTCACCTGTAAAATGGGTTGGAGGATGTATTAGTATGTTCTCATGTGCTAATAAAGACATACCCGAGACTGGGTAATTCATAAACAAAAGGAGGTTTAATGGACCTGCAGTTCCACATGGCTGGGGAAGCCACACAATCATGGCAGAAGGCAAGGAGGAGCAAAGTTACGTCTTACACGGCGCCAGGCAAGAGAGCTTATGTAGGGGAACTCCCCTTTATAAAACCATCAGATCTTGTGAGACTTATTTACTATCACGAAAACAGCACAGGAAAACCCACCCCCATGATTCAATTACCTCCCACCGGGTCCCTCTTACAACACATGGGAATTATGGGAGCTACAATTCAAGGTGAGATTTGGGTGGGGACACAATCAAACCATATCAGATGAGATGCTCTATAAGATAATACGTGAAGAAGTCTTGCTCAGCGGCTGGCCCGGGAGAGGCTTTTAGCTTATGTTTACTGAATATTATGCTCTCTTACTTTTAAACTCCTTTTTGAGCCATTTAGGTTGGCTCCCTCATTTTATAGATTAGAAAACCAAAGAACAGAGGAGTTAAGTGACAAGTATAAGAACACTCAACTAATTGCAGCACACCAGAGACAGCAATCAAGTTCCTTTGCCTCTCAGCCTGGAGCCCTTTTCTCCATATCACACTGCCCGTGACTTGATTGGTGTACTTGCTCCTCCCTGCCATCTATGAAGAAGCTTCTAAAAATAGTAATGTCACACAGTGAATGGATTTCCAGGAAGCCATCAAGTTCAGGCCAACGTCTTTGAGCAAGATTCACCTTAAAACACTCAAAGGGAATAGAATATATACATTTTCAATCCTCAGAGATGGAAATTCTACCGTATTTCTCAGCAGTCTACTCCAATTTTGCTTGTTAGTAGATACTTCCTTATGCCTATCCCAAATCCCTCATATTGCAGTTTAAGCCTCTTGTGTCATCCTCAGGTGAGGCAGAAAACACTGGTCACTATGTTCCACTAAGCTTCTCCATATACATAAAGATTACTATTAAATTGCTCTTTATCTTCCTCTCTTTCCAAGCTAATCCCAGTTTCTTTAAATTCCTTCATAGTTCTTTCCCAATCCTTTTATCACCTTCGAGGCTGAACTCTCAGCCACCTCTAGATTCAACCCCTACCCATGAATTACAAATTGCAGACCTGAGCACAATTTCCAAATATGGTTCTAAATGTGGACTGGCAAGCTGATTGTGTCATGGTTTCTGCAGAATAGTTCCCTAAATTAGCATCCCACGATCATGCTTTGGGTTGTAAAACTACAGGCCACCTTAATTTAGACTGAAAGAAGGTTATTGGTAGCTTCTTCATAGCAAATTTAAGCTTGAAGTGGCCATCTCCCAGTTCTCAGCATGTTTCTAATGATTTCTCCTCCACGCAAGTAAGGGAGAACTTTAATAAGAATCCAGATAAGACATAAGTAAGAAAGTAAATAAGCTGAAAAGGAATCCTAAAATGTGGATCAAATATAAATAGATTGGTATAACAATGTTCCTCCATTAGTGCAAATAATTCAGTGGTATCTAAGAAGCAATGAGTTGCTGAAGTATAATTTACTTATCATATATTGTCCCTATAGTGTTTTCTGTTTGTTTGCAAAATTTTTCTAAATTTATAATATTTTAGAAAAAAAGTTTCTCTAAATTGCACAATTGCATGTCTAAATTTTTTTCTTAACATTCTTTCTCTTGTATTTTTTAATATGTGTTGTTGAGGCTCAAAAAGAAAATAGCTTTTTGGGCCGGGCGCAGTGGCTCACATCTGTAATCCCAGCACTTTGGAAGGCCGAGGTGGGTGGATCACGAGGTCAGGAGTTCAAGACCAGCCTGGTCAAGATGGTGAAATCCCGTCTCTACTAAAAATACAAAATTAGCTGGGCGTGGCAGCGGACACCTGTAATCCCAGCTACTTGGGAGGCTGAGGCAGAGAATTGCTTGAACCCGGGAGGTGGAGGTTGCAGTGAGTCAGTGAGCCAGGACTGTGCCATTGCACTCCAGCCTGGGCAACACAGCAAGACTCTCCTTCTCAAAAAAGAAAAAAAAAAAGAATAGCTTTTTAAGATATCTTTTGTTGTTTGCATAAAAAATAAAACTACTGTATTATAAAATTAGCAATTTCTTAAGCCATATATTAATATCAACTTAGTAAATATTTATCAGATGCCTACTTATGCATAAAGCACATACTAGAGAACTGAATAAATATGAATAGATCATAATAATATGAACCTGAAAGGCTTTTCACGAAGGTGATATTTAAGTTGAATATTAAGAAATAAGTAAAATTTTGAATGCTGCTCAAGGTGAAAGAAGATATGCCAAGCAGAAGTAATCCATGAGTGAAAAAAGGAAGAGCTACATCACTTACACAGCTAATGGGCCATTGGCAAAGTAAGTGATTGGGAGAGAATAAAACGGGATTCCAGAGAGATACTATTGTACAATACTTTTTCTAAAGTGGTTCTTGAAAAGTTATCCAAGAATTGTAACAGTCATGCAATTTTAGTGCAATCTCAGGATAAGAAAACAAGTAACAAACAAAATAGGCTTCACGCAGGATGCAGGCTGCATCAAAGGAGGTGGTATAAAAGATATGGAAAACAAAGTCATTTGCTTTTTATAGTTTAAATAATTTCACCCTCCATAGTTTCACCATTTTTTCTTCATTCTACACCAAGATTGTTGGTCCCACTCAGCAAACATGGAACTTCTTTGTCTGTGCATGTGTGTTTCTCAGTAAGAAGAACAACAAAAAAATGTGGCTGAGGCTGATTTGTAATTTTTCACTGTGGCTTTGAATTGTGGATGATATCAGCACAGCTACAAAAACTGGGTTTTTCAGTTAAGCCTCCCTCCCTGTTGGCTAAGCAGCAGAGCATGAAACATAAACCATAAAGAAACAATGGCAGGGCTCAGGGATTATTTGTTGTTTTCCAAATACATCTTAGTGACAGAATGGAAAATAGTCAACTGAGAATCTAAGTTCATCAAGGCCAAGACTCTCATCAAGGCCAAGATAATTTCATAAGGTAGGATTTTCTTTTCTTTCCTTTTAAAAAACATTTTTAAAAATTTGTTAACAAGGGAGAAAGAAAATACTTGAATGTCTGAGAAGGGTTTGGCAGAATGGGATGTGAGGCTTAACTAGCCAGAAGGAGCTATGAGTTATCATGGCAGAATTCTCAATCCATATTCCCTTAACAATTACATATGCCTGTAGGCTTGTGCCATACAACAATCTCACAAATAAACTGAGAGAATTAAAGGTCTGGACAGGACTCAGTGAACTTGGACGACTTGGGTGAATACTACATGTATGTGCTTCCAGGCACACACAAGTGTTTGTATGTGTTTATGTGTGTTTCTCAACAGAAAATCTAAAAGCTGCAAAAAATTCCCATTCATTAGACACGTATTAAAAACATACATATCCCAAATCAAGCCTTGGCCTAGGCAAGGCTAGTAAGTAATGAGACAGAAACCGTCTTGGAGGAGATCCTAAACCAGAAGGAAAAAGAAGAATGTAAACATGTTTGATTAAAAATGGGAGGAAAGGACGAAGGAAAGTTTCTACGCCTCAAAATTGTGATTTAGGCAACTGCGTAGATAACGATTTTCCTATTAGCCAAGGTACGGGAAGTGTAAGAAATGGCCATTTTGGAAAGAAATACTAACAGTTCAGACTTGGGCATTCTGAGTTGGAGTTAGCCCACAACATCTAGTAGGAGATTCCCAGCAGACACTTGGACACGTGGGGCTGGAGCTCAGGAGAAGAGCCTGAGCTGGAGGTAGAGATCTGTGACTGGTCAGGGTATGTGTGCATCCACAGGAATAAATGAGAGCTCACCCAGGGAAAATGTACAGTAAGAAAAGAAGTATAGATGGTATCTAAAATTCTGTAAGAGATAACGATTCAACAAATACCTCTTGGGTAACTACTCTGTAGTCATTTTGTGAGGTATTTCCAGGCATAGAAAGGTGAAGAAAATGGAGTTCCAGTCTCAAGGAGATTACTTCTCCTATGGGTATTTGAATAACACAAACATTTATTTATTTATTTTTATTTTTTTATTTCAATAGGTTTTTGGGGAACAGAGGTGTTTGGTTACATGAGTAAGTTCTTTGGTGGTGATTTCTGAAATTTTGGTGCACTCATCACCCAAGCAGTGTACACTGTACCTAATGTGAACTCTTTTATCTCTCGCCACCCCCAACCTTTTCCCACAAGTCCCCAAAGTCCCATGTATCATTCTTATGCCTTTGTGTCCTCCTAGCTTAGTCCCACATATGAGTGAGAACATTCAATGTTTGTTTTTCCATTTCTGAGTTACTTCACTTAGAATAATAGTCTCCAATTTCATCAAGGTTGCTGTGAATGCCATTATTTCATTCCTTTTTATGGCTGAGTAGTACTCCATGGTATATACATATACCACATCTCCTTGTATACTCATTGACTGATGGGCATTTTAGCTGGTTCCATATTTTTGCAATTGCAAACTGTGCTGCCATAAACACACATGTGCAAGTATCTTTTTCATATAATGACTTCTTTTCCTTGGCTAGATACCTAGTAGTGGGATTCCTGGATCAAATGGTAGATCTACTTTTAGTTCTTTAAGGAATCTCCACATTGTTTTCCCTATTGGTTGCACTATTTTACATTCCAATCAACAGTGTAAAAGTGTTCCCTTTTCACTGCATCCATGCCAACATCTATTTTTTTTTAAATTTTTTGATTATGGCCATTCTTGCAGGAGTGAGGTGGTATCACATTGCGGTTTTGATTTGCATTTCCCTGATAATTAGTGATGTTCAGCATTTTATCCATATGCTTGTTGGCCATTTGTATATCTTCTTTTCAGAATTGTCTATTCATGTCCTTAGCCCACTTTTTGATGGAATTGTTTGTTTTTTTTTGATGATTTGAGTTCTTTTTAGATTCTGGATATTAGTCCTTTGTCAGATGTATAGATTTTGTAAAGATTTTCTCCCACTCTGTGGGTTGTTTGTTAACTCTGTTGATTATTTCTTTTGCTGTGAAGAAGCTTTTTAGTTTAATTGAGTCCCATCTATTTGTCTTTGTTTTTGTTGCATTTGCTTTTGGGTTCTTGGTCATGAAGTCTTTGCCTAAGCCAGTGTCTAGAAGGGTTTTTCTGATGTTGTCTTCTAGAATCTTTATGGTTTCAGGTCTTTAAGTCTTTGATCCATCTTCAGTTGATTTTTGTACAAGGTTAGAGATGAGGATCCAGTTTCATTCTCCTACATGTGGCTTGCCAATTATCCCAGCACCATTTTTGAATAGGGTGTCCTTTTCCCACTTTATGTTTTTGTTTGCTTTGTCAAAGATCAGTTGGCTGTAAGTATTTGTCTTTATTTCTGGGTTCTCTATTCTGTTCCATTGGTCTATGTGCCTATTTTTATACCAGTACCACGCTGTCTTGGTGACTATGCCCTTATAATGTAGTTTGAAGTTGGGTAATATGATGCCTCCAGATTTGTTGTTTTTGCTTAGTATTGCTTTGACTCACAGGCTCTTTTTTGGTTCCATGTGAATTTCAGGATTGTTTTTTCTAGTTCTGTGAAGAATGTTGGTGGTATTTTAATGGGAATTGCATTTAATTTGCAGAGGGCTTTTGGCAGTATGGCCATTTTCACATATTGAGTGCAGTGGCATGATCTCAGCTCACTACCTCTGCCTCCCAGGTTCAAGTGATTCTCCTGCCTCAGCCTCCTGAGTAGCTGGGACTACAGGTGTGCACCACCATGCCCAGCTGATTTTTGTATTTTTAGTAAAGATGGGGTTTCACCACATTGGCCAGGATGGTCTCAATTTCCTGACTTCGTGATCTACCCGCCTCAGCCTCCCAAAGTGCTGGGATTACAGGCGTGAGCCACCATGCCTGGCCGGGGTTGAGTTCTTGATTTGATTCTCAGCTTGGCTGCTGCCGGTGTATAGCAGAGCTACTGATTTGTGTATGTTAATTTTGTGTCTTGAAACTTTGCTGAATTCATTTATCAGTTCTAAGAGCTTTTTGGATGAGTCTTTTTGGGTTTTCTAGGTATACCATCATATCATTGGCAAATAGCAACGGTTTAACTTCCTCTTTACTGATTTGGATGCCATTTATTTGTCTAACTGCTCTGGCTAGGACTTCCAGTACTATGTTGAATAGAAGCGGTGAAAGGGGGCATCTTTGTCTTGTTCCAGTTCTCATGAGGGATGATTTCAACTTATCCCTGTTCCGTATAATGTTGGCTGTGGGTGTGTCATAGATGGCTTATACTATCTTAAGGTGTGCCCCTTCTATGCCAATTTTGCTGAGGGTATTAATCATAAAGGGATGCTGGATTTTGTCAAATGCTTTTTCTGTGTCTCTTGAGGTGATCACATGATTTTTAATTTTAATTCTGTTTGTGTGGTGTATCACAATTATTGACTGACATATGTTAAACCATCTCTGCATCTGAAACCCACTTAATCCTCAATTATTCCTTCAAATATGCTTTCTAAACTTTCAGATTTCTCTTCTTTCTTGGGAACACCAATTATTCTTAGGTTTGGATGCTTAACATAGTACCAAATTTCTTGGAGGCTTTGTTCATTTTTAAAAATTCTTTTTTCTTTGTCTTTGATGGATTGGGTTAATTTGAAAACCTTGTCTTTGAGTTCTGAAGTTCTTTTTTCTGCTTGTTTGATTCTATTGCTGGGACTTCATTTCTCTGTGTCCTTGATTTCCAGATGTTGTGAGAGTTTTTTATTTATGCCATTTATTTCACTGAAGAATTTTCCTTTCATATCCTGTATCATATTTTTGATTTCTTTAAGTTGGACTTCACCTTTCTCTGGTGCCTCCTAGATTAGCTTAATAATTCACTTTCTGAATTATTATAGTTATTATTCTGACAATTCAGAGATTTCATCTTGGTTTGAATCAATTGTTGGTGAGCCAGTATGATCTTTTGGGGGTGTTAAAGAACCTCATTTTGTCATATTACCAGAATTGTTTTTCTAGTTCCTTCTCATTTGGGTAGATGATGTCAGAGGTAAGATCTGGGATTCAAGGGCTGCTGTTCAGATTCTTTGGTCACACAGAGTGCTCCCTTGAGATGGTGCTCCCCTAGGAATGGGGCTTCCTGAGAGCCAAACTCTAGTGATTGTTTTGGCTCTTCTGGGCCTAGCCATCTAGCGGAGCTCCTGGGCTCTGGGTTGGTACTGGCGAGTGTCTGCAAAGCGTCCTGTGATGTGATCTGTCTTCAGGTCTTGCAGCTGAGGATACCAGTACCTGCTCCAGTGGAGGTAGCAGGGAGTGAAGTGGACTCTGTAAGGGTCCTTGGTTGTGTTTTTGTTTAGTGTATTGGTTTTGTGTTGGTTGGCCACTGGCTAGAAGGTGACATTTTCAAGAGTGCATTAATCCTATAGAGAGGATGCAATTGAATGGGATAAGAGAAAAGAAATGCTATGGAATAGATGAAGTCTACCAAGTTAATGTTAAAGTAATCACTTTAAAATAATTCCAGTTTCCTAGTGGTTTCCTTCATAGAGCATCCTCATGGGAGAAAAAAATTATCAAATTCTCCTGTTCCAAAGGAACTGAGAAGCTTTGATACGCAGGATTATGGTGCTCTGTCAGCTACGCTGCTCTGCCGGGAGTTTTAGCTATTTAGAAGTTCCCTTTCTCTTTATTAATCTTTTCAGTATTTTGCAAGTTTTCCCTAAATATGAAAGTATCTCTGCTGTCAGACTTATATCCAACTACCCAGACCATCAGGCTGCAGAAATTTTCCCATTGTCCTGTCACCAGACTTGGTACTTTACCGAACCATTTCTGCTCCCCTGTCACTGTCCATGACCACATTTTTGGCTGCATAATCTATTATATCTAATAGTGTCAGGTTGTAATATTGTGGCTTGATACTATATATACACTCTTCTCACTATCTAACACATCATACCTTCCAGTTATACTGAAAATTCCACAAATTCATCCTTTTAGATTATGTTGTAAACTATTTTAGTTGCCTATTTTTTCAACAGAGAAGTATAAGTTTTCTGATATAAGCAGGGCAGTTTTTCACAGTTTTTAACTATGTGTTTTTCATCTCTAAAGAAAGATTCATATATTGATATCGTAATTATGCATTTGAAGTTTCTGTCTCTTGATTAAATAGCTATGAAATCAATGCTAATGCCACATCAATAGCACTTACATTCAGGTAATAGCAAAATTAAGTTATCACATAGAGATTAGCAGGCTTTTCAACAAGCACATATTTCTCTAGTGCCCATCCTCAGAGTATCAAAAATACTACTGATAGCCACATAAACTGTTAATGAAATGTACTGCCAACTGCCAATGATATTTACAAAAAGTGGGCCTCTCGCCTTGCTGAAGCCAGAATTAATGTTTGATCAGAAATGAGCCAGGCAATATTATATCTTTTTCCTAACCCCTGGTACTCACTTGGAAAGGGGATAAGGGTATGGGGTTCACATCAAATAATCTTTACAAGTCAGAACAGAACAAGTCTTAAAATTGTTTTTGGCTTCATTGCCTCTGGGTCAGCTGCTGAAACAGAAGTCCAGCTGTGACTTATAGGCTTACATTAATTTTCCTTATGCTGCTTAATTTTAGTAGCATAGTTTCCACATACTCTAATTTCTTGTTTTCAGTGTTGTATGACATGTCTTGTAAATAGTGTGAAGTTGATTTAACTGTACAACATTAAAGTTATATCCCCACTAGGTCTATAATCTAAAGACCCGTTACTTACAGATAAGGAATAGTTCTGACTTCTGGTAACTACTGAGAATTAATGAAGAAATCCAGCAAGGCCCTCTTACTTATTAGAGACTAATCTTAAACAAGAAGGCTTTGCTAAATTATACAAAGTTGTCCTTTCAAAGTTAAGTAACAAACACTTTATACTGTAGACCCTGAGTCTTCCATGACTTCCTCTGTTTTAGAAAAATATTCTACATGAGTGCCTGACTCTCTGCTCCAAATTCTTCTGGTTTCCTTCCTCTACAAAGGCTATGAAAGTCAGGCTTATATTAAATTTAATTTGGCCCATAGCCACACAAGTCCCATCAAGAAAAACAATCTTGAGAATGCCACTCTGGGACGGGGACTGTACATTTTCAGTGTTCAGAACAGACCCCTGTAGGATGCTTCACACAGTGCTTCCCCCCATACCACAATTCTTGACTCTGAGTGGGTGAAGAACTCAACTCTCAGTCAGTCTGATGGGCCTGAACCTACTTCCCCTGGACCGTGCACCCGCATCATAGAGTACTGACTAATGAAAATAGCAGTTATGTTCTTGATCAAGAGGCCATTATCCACTTTCTTTATAAAGGAGCCATAAACTCCACATTGATTGGCCAGAAAGATATGCCTTTACATTGTGTAGGATTAAGCTCACAGAGGTCTATACATAACTGATAACATGAGATTTTAAGTGGAAGGGGGGCTGGATTTAGAAAAGAGGAGATGAAAAATGGTCTGAAAGCAGCAGTGGGGAACAAGAAAGAGGACACCTAGCCCACCTCCAGGCTTTGTCATAGGAGACTGGGGAAGATAACACTACCACCACTTAGGAGAGCAGCAGGGGAGGCAGCATCCTTAGGCGACAGCCACAGTTCAGTTTAGAGTGGGAAGGTGAAAGGACTGTTCTGAGAAGGGGTTGAGAATACAGGAGATCTTGCCAATGACAGATTCTGAATTCCAGAGGACACAGGACTTGGGGAGAAACGGAATAGAAGAATTAGAGTTTGGGAGGTAAAAGGTTTCCTACAAGTCAGGCTTCTTATAGTGACTAATCTCAACATTGATCAAAGGTGTCATGAAATAAGATTGTTTGAGGCAAATAGTGGTGATTAGGCTGAGAGAGGGGTTGGAGAGGGATTACTGTCCAGGCTCCTCTTGACCCCTGTTGATGGAGGTGAGGGAGTCCAAGGAAAAGAGCCCTATCCAAGTATTTACACCCCTCTTAATCCCTGCTGATGGAGGAGGTGACATGTAAATCCATAAAACAGAGGAATATTATATATACTTTGAAATACTTCTTTGTAATTCTAGATTTAATTTTATGGCAAGAAATAAAAAGATAAAGGAACCACTGGGATAACAGAACTTAGATGGGATTCTTTAAGAAGACCTTGACAGCGTTATTTGGGAAATCTTTCAGGGAGACTTAAAAGATATTTCACGGCTTTGGAGAAACTGAAATGATATATTTGATTTGTTATACTCTTTTCCAACACATTAAGGTAGAGTTCACTTTAGGAAAGTTATCACATGTCATTAAGATTCAATTTCCTTAACTGTCAGGAGGTGATAATAATACCTATCTCCTAGGGCTGTCATGAGGATTAAGTGAAGCAAACACAAGCACAGCACCTACCATACAGTTCACTGCCAATAAACACTTAACGACCTTTTTCATTTGTTCTCTCTAACAAATGCATGAGTCAAGTGTTATCTCCAGTTTAAAATGAGGAAATAGGTTTTTAGAGAGCTTCAGTAACTCACTTAAAGTCCCTCTTTTAGGAAGAGACTGAGCTGGGATTTCTAACTCTGCTTGGGCTGATGCCAAAGGTTGGTCTGAGCTCTTTGCATTGAACCTTACTGACTTTCCCATTTGTTTTTCTGCTACAGTTAATATAAGAAGTTATTTTCCCCAAATTAGTTGAGAAACATATTGCCCTTATAAATGCCAAAAGTAGTACAATAGGTGTACCTGGCATAAACCCACATGTGAATCACTATGAGACAAGAACCACCTGCATTTACTGGTGGTGGTGGTGAAGAATCAACAGAATATGAAACAACACTGGGCACTTAAAAAAAATCCCATAAGAGCCTCAGATTATCCTTGGTGCTGAGTAAGTTCCTCTATGTTACAAAAGCAAAATTTGGCTCAGCTTTTATTTGTTTCTTCTTTTTGTATTGAAAAACCCCAAAGTTAATGAAAACCAGTGAAGCAGCTACAGGATCTAGAAGATGTGCTAAGCAGTCTAAAGACAGGTTCTGGCCCTGCCTCAGCTACTAGGCAGCCAGTGCCTTTGGGCAGGTTCATAACCTCTCCAGTGGTAACAACCTAGTGCTTAAGAGTATGGATTTCAGAACCAGAAAGCCTGGGTCGAATTTTGGTTCTTCTACTTAATACTGCATGACCTTGGGCAACTAACACTTTGAGCCACAGTTTGCTCATCTCAAAATGGGGACAATAGCACCTAACTCCTGGAACTATTATAAGGATTAAATGCACTACTGCAGGTAGTTGGAACAGATTGGTGCTCAGAAAACATTTAATTGTTCCCATCACCACTCTCTGAGTTCCATTCTCCTTATTTCTGAAATGGGTACAATAACATCTGTCTTGCTTCCTCTTCTCTACCTTCCAAACAGGATTATTTGTGATGATTATTGTGGCAAAAAAGAAAAGAGAAAAACTGAAGAGGAAGATGAAGACAAGCTTCAAATATTAAGATAGTTATATGATGAGAGAGTAGACGCCATTGGTGTCTAAGAGATTAAAAAATCACTTTCTTCTCATTCCCTATTGAGAAACTTTGTAAAATATAAAAGGCCACATTAAGAATATAGGGTTATTATGATGATAATTCAGGAGAGAATGGAATATACTATCTTTGTCATTTGAGGCAATGGGGATAACTAATCTTCTTCAAGTTTTTTGAAAATGATAACTAAATCCTAAAAGTCCTAAATACCTAGCTGAGGAAAACAAATTGTTCTTCAGCTTCTCAGAACATCAAGTTCTTTTTTCCATAATATAATAAGAACCCCCAAGGATTCATTTAATTCACAGTATAAAGGCAAAACAACAAAGTTGAAATAAAGGAAGGCTGGTTTCACAGATTGCCCACAAAACTGGGAATTTTTTACTACAGCACAATGCAATAAAGAGGCTTAGAAATTGAGTCCTGGGGGAAGGACACAAGCTATATTTGTTGCATGTGGATATAAGAGGCCAGAAGTTGGCTTCTTCTATTCTGTGAAGTGCCATGTGCATAAATTTGTAGAGTTAAATTCCCTTTAACTCAAAACACTCGTGAACAAACAGTTGGAACAAAGCCACCTCCAGAACATGATGAACCATAGCACTTAGAACACTGATCATCTCTCATTGCTCAAATAAATAAGCCTTTAAAATACTGACGTGCTTTACTTGGAGTTTTTCTTATTTATGCGTGTCTTAACTGATTTCAAAAGAATCTTACGGAGTGGGGGCCGTAGAAGTAATCTAGACATCCCTCCCCCCACCTCCCCATGCTAGAAGATTCTTTTTCATATCATTCTGTACAGAGGCCAAACATTTCAGGGATAAGAATGCTCCATTGGCTTGGTTGCCCCACTGAAGTTAAAGTTGATAAGTACCAGGGGTAACACAATTCCCCTGCCTAAGGTTTCCATGAGTGGCCTCCTGCTAGAGTAACACTTTGATCTTTTTTTTTCTTTTCAGCCCTCTTCAAGGATACCAAAAAGAATTTTTGTGCAGATATGAACTAGGTTTCCTCCTCTCTCATTCACAGTCGAGAAGTCAGGTGCACCCCTGGCTTCAGGATACACACTTTCTCCTTCTCCTTCACACAGGAACTGCCTTCCTCCTGCAAAGAACAGGTGTCCAGGGCCTTACCTGACTCTGAGAGTGTGTTTAACTAGGGAAGGGTATAAAAGGCCTGATTGTAGCCACAGATCAGGCCACATTCTCTAATACGTTTTTACTGGAATAAAGCTGACATTTTATTCTCCATCAATCTGATGCCAGAGTCCATTTCTCAACAGGGAATGAGAAGTGATTTTTTACTCTCTTAGACACCAGTGGCATCTACTCTTTCTCATCGTATAACTATGTTAATATTTGAAGGTTGTCTTCATATTCCTCTTTGGTTTTTCTCTTTTCCAGGCTGACATGAGTTCACCATTTTTCCTCTTAGGATATAAATCCAGACCTCTTATTCTCCTGATTATAATGGTCAAGGACCCCCTTAATGATGGACCTGACCTAGTACTCTGGACATGGACTCTTAGAGAAGAAGAACTACTGCCACCATGATCCATGATGCTATATTCTAATAATGCACCCTCCTATTAGTTGTTCTTTTTTAAAAGTAGGTATACAGTAGTATTGAATCACATTGAGTTTCCTACCAACTAATGTCCCTAAATCTTTTCCTTATTACTTGCTATCAACCCAAGCTTCCTCCTTCAAGACTTAACATACTACTTTGTTAACCTTAGCTTAGGACTTTACATTAATCTGTGTAAAATTCTGACTCACTGATTCTAGTAGCATAATACAGTGGTTAAGGGCATGGGCTTTGGTGATAGACAAATGGTTCCTGTGCCATCTGTGCCTCTTATTGGCTGTGGGACTTGAGTAAATGACTTAGCATATCTGTGCCTCTACATCTATCTATAGAATGGAATATTACTAGTATACACCTCAGAGGGTCACTGTGAGGATTAAATGAGAGAAGTCATACACAGTAAGTACTCAGTAAATGCTACATATGGCTGTTATTAGCAAATCCACCATGAACCTACACAGATCTTTAAAAAATCCTGTCTCACTGTTGCAAAAGCACATTATTTGTGCTTTCGTCAGAAATTTTTAATGAGAAAATTGGACAGAACAGCATCAGTAGACAGGTTTCTGAGGCTTACCCTGAGGACCCCTCTCCAGATGGACATCAGTCTATCCATCAGCTCAAAACTGCCAGTGGACATTTGTTCAACCAGCTATAAATCTACTTAACCTCAACAAGACAACAAGAGTATCATAAAAATCTTAGCCAAACTCCTCCCAGAAATAAAAATCTATCCCTTGACATTTCCATAATCAATAAGATGAACTGTGAAAGACTTTAAGGATGTTAGAAATAGGAATGTTTTGTTTTCAATGAGCTCACATTGACTCCTAATAATCACATTTTTCTCACACGTAACCATTCAGTGATCCACTCTAAAAATTTGCTGAAGATCAATGTCCTGCATATTCTGGAACACATCTTCTTCTTCACTCCATTTTTTCAAAATTAAGATAGTGTCCAGTGCCATTTTCCATTACTATGACACCAAACCCTATTGCTATCATTTCTCATAAATGATGTGATTACATTGGCAAATTCTGTCACTAGCCAGTGCTGTGGTTCCAATGGAAAGTCCCCAGTAGTGAGTTAGGAGGGTTCTAAACCAGTCCAAATTGTTCAGCAAATTGCTGACCACCCAAAGGACACACATGGTGATATTTACCTTGCTGCTGGTGCTGCTGTTGTTGCTGCTGCTAACAGCTCTATGTAAGGCTCTGAGTCAAGTATTTTACATGGATTGTCTAATTTAATTATCAAAACAACCCTCTGAGGTCAGTGTTATGATAATATCCTTTTTAGATGGGGGGCTTAGGTCATACAGCATGTAAGTGGCTGACCTAGTATTCAAACCCAGTTCAATAAGATTCTAGAGCCCAAACTTCCAACCAAGTGCCATATTATCTCCCTTTTTTACTAAATGGCACTATTTCGTTGTATGAACTGTACAGCTTGGGTCCAGTCCCAGTCTTGCAGGCACAGAAACTTGACCTTGTCAGTATCCCAGAGTTGAATAGACTTAGGCATGATGCCTTCCCCTGACGAAGTTCACAATAAACTGGTGGAGCAAACGAGAATGCCAATGTGTTGATTTACAACAGTTATGTATCTGTCATACAGACCACAACAATCTGACCACAGCATTTTTCTCTTTGGAGGGTTCTACTTACAGAGGCAAACTGTAAACACAAGACATCAGAATAGGAGGCATTTGCTACAGAACTTGAATGTTAAATTGAATTTCCAACAAAGAAGGACTGTTGCCAGTGACACTGAAACTTTGAAGACTGCCAACATTCACATTTCTATGGACAGTTACTGTGGGCAGAGGGCACAACCAGTTGTTTACCTCTGGGTGCTTCTGATGTCGACCAACCCCCTTTCTGACACACTGGTGCATTACTTACGTCTAGGCCAGTCTTTGGCCTAGAGACAATGACTTTCCTTAGGTGACTTTCTACAACTATGCTCTGATATCTGATGGTTTTATATATTAATTTATTTCCCAACCAAGTAGTTGAGTAACCTTCCCCACCATATCTAGTCAACAATCTACAATATAATTCACTCTGGCCTATGGCCTTTAATTCATTTAAGAAAGCTAGGAGCTCTCCTACTTTCTTATGTTTTATTTTTCTTTTTTCCCCCTTAAAGTCATGTATACCATATTCAGTTGGCAACACAAAAGAGGTGCTACAATAGTGAAGGTGGTACAAAAACAGCACCTGAGATGTTCTTTTCATTCTTCTATCTTCTCCAAACATTGTTTTCAATGGGGAAAGTGGGTGGAGGGAGGGCAATGTGATTAGAGAGATTCTTGCATGTAGGGAGCAAGGCCCTTGAACTAAAAGTGGAAGTAGCCTTATATTCAGATAAATCAGTCACTAGGCACTGGGTGGGGAGGGGAAAGGGTCACAGAGAATGTTCTGAGCTAGGCCACTTAATGATTTTAGACATGCCTACCTAGGAAATGCACCATGTGGCAATACTCTTGTTCTGACCACAGCACATTAGTCAGAGAAACATCCTCAGAGAGAAGTTCAAGGAAGACAAGGCACATGTTTGAGTGTGGGAACACAACTGACACTAAGTGAAGCTTGACAACCTGAAAATGAAAGTGACTGGAAATGAAGTGAAACCATTCTGTTAGTAAAGAATGGAATGTGAAAATGAAATGAACATTTTAAATAGAGCACACTGCCCTTCATTTTACTTGGTGACTCAGCCTGGGAGTTTCTGTAATACATACAGAATTCTGTTTGGTGAAGTGACCTACTTGCTCTTTGTGGGTGACCGTATCGTGAACAGCTGGGGAGTAACTCACTCCACGTCAACATGATACTGATCACAAGCGCATTTCCTTGCTTTTGTAGAGTGCTATGGAGATTTCAAAGCACTTTTTTCCAAGTATTTTCTCCTTTAATTCTCACACAAACTCTGTGAGATTGTTGTCCATTTTGTTACAGGTAAGGAAACTATTTTAAGTTCAGTGTTTTTTCCATGATACTACAGCAGTGGCAGTTACTACTACAGCTCACCCAGAATTCACTGAAGGCCACCAAGACACAAGACACACACAATGGTCATTCCATTACCCTTAAGTAACCTAAGCCCTGGTCATTTATATACATAGAATGGTATGTTACCATCCCTAATATCTTTAAGATCAAACTCACATGTACAAGAACATTTTTAAGGTAGTCCTATCTATTTGGCTCCAGAGTATTTGAATACTGCAACGTAAATACTCATCACCTTTATTTGCTTCAGGCATGGTGTATAAAAATTGTCATCCCATTGAATAAATCCCTTGTTATCTGGTCTCAACGTTCCTAACTATAGAACTATTCTAAAGATATTCCTGGCTAGGAGCGGTGGCTCACACCTGTAATCCTAGCACTTTGGGAGGCTGAGGCGGGTGATCACCTCAGGTCAGGAGTTAGAGACCAGCCTGGCCAACATGGTGAAATCCTGTCTCTACTAAAAATACAAAAATTAGCTGAGCGTGGTGGCGTACGCCTATTGTCCTAGCTACTCAGGAGGCTGAGGCAGGAAAATCACTTGAACCCGGGTGGCAGAGGTTGCAGTGCGCTGAGATGGCGCCACTGCACTCCAGCCTGGGTGACAATAAGACTCTGTCTCAAAAAAAAAAAAAAAAAAAAGATATTCCTAGAGTGTGTTTCACTCAGATTAATACAGCCTGATGAAATTCCAGTGCCAAATAAGGAAAAAGATCGTGTGCTCGTGGAGGAATATTACTGCCTGGCAAGAAGCTTCCTTTAATACCGCTTAAAAAGATTAGCAGGAGGAAGAAAATCAAGATTACAATAAAAGAATTATCATTAAAATTTCTCCATGTAATTCCTTTCTTTGATGCCTAAATGCAGTACTTTCTATTCTAGCAAGATGGTAGTTAAGGCATGTGTATCCGAAGGGCAGGAGATCTCTAAGTGGGTACAGAATATCTTACAATCATCTTCCCAAAAGTAGATTTAAAGTGGACTGGTGCATTTTTCAGATCTAAATATTCTCCTTTCTCCTTGCCCTCACTTCAGCTCTTTTAAATGTTGGAAAACAAAAAGTGAACAAGGCAACAAAGAAAATTGTAAAATGCTCATGGAAAAACTCATCTTCTAGAAGGGAATCTTAGTGGGAGGGACAATTCCTCTCAGAGAGTTATCAGTGAAGCTGTGAAAATATGAGGCCCTGGAAGCCAGAGGTGTCACCCAACAAGGCTGCAGCAAGGACCATTAGCAATGGCTGCTGTGCCCTCTGTCACTGCCTCAACTTAGAAAGGAAGTCTTTGTCAGCCTCATGATACCTAGCATGGTGCCTACTTCACAGAGAGTTCTATAAATAATTGCTGAGTGAAATCAGATGAAATGGAAACAAGTTCAACATGTCCCAAGAGTATTAGATACTTGAGTGCTAGAGTGGAATTGTTCTCTATTGGAAGAAAAGAAAAAAATATACCATTTTGAGTTGCAAGTCTTCAAGTCTTGCATGTGAAGGATGACAAAATCTTCCTGATCTCCAAACTGGGTCACCTATCATGAAAGAGGAAAGCACTTCTGCAAAGTGCTACATCCTTGAAAACATCTTAAACTACTCAACAAAACACGATTTCACCTCAAGGGAAGACTATCAAAGATCTCCACAGATTCCATTCAATTCAGTAAAGATTTTACTTTCAGACTGCCCATAGAGGTTGCCTGTGGGTGCTGGCTACTCAACTGCCGCTGAGAACAGTGAAACTCTATCATAATGCAGCTTGTCATCCCACAGATGTGATATCCACTAGGGTATAATATATAACCCCAATGAGTTTTACTGTTGAATAGAGATGCTGTAATGTATGGTGCCGCTACAGACCTGCACGGAGGGTCAGTTAACCTGAGTTCAAGCTCTATCATTTTCCAGCTGTGGGGCCATGGACACATTATTTTATCTCTCTGAGCCTTGGTGTTTTCCTGTGGAAAGTAAGGGGCTTAACAGATAACCTCAAAGATCCTCTCTAGCTTCTAACATTTGTAATACTCCATGACTCTGTGAAGAAAAGCAACTAAAATTAAACCCTTTATTGTTTATATACTGCATAGAACACAAGATGATACATCAGAAGGTCACACGGACATGATCCTGTTAGAAAAACCAGCCCTTTCTGTGGCTGAAAGGAATGAGAATATCTTGGCTTTCAAAGTGGGCAAAGATTTGGTTTGGACTTCTCTCCAAAAGACAGCATGTCTCAGCAGTCAAAATGATGCCAGTAGCCACAGGCTGGGTCATTGCTTTTAGTGAGGCCCAGCAGGCACAACACAACTTTCTTAATTACCATTACTATAGCCTTTACCACACCTTGTTTTTCTTGGGGACTCTCTTGGTCAGGTAATCTGGGTTAGATCCAACCCAATTTATAAAATTTGAGGCTTTTCCCACTGTAGGTAAGATTACATGCTATTTTAAGAAACCTCTTGGGGGATGAGGAAATATGTTGTTTTTCTTTTAAATATTATACTGTATATCAATTCCAAATGCTAGCTGAACTTTTAAAGAAAAACATGAGTTCCCCTAAAAATAGCCTGTCTGCAATGCCTCTTAGACTTGGGCACTTTATACAAATAGTATAACTTGCTTAGCCTGCAATTAGAAATAAAATAATATTTAGTGAACACATTTAAAAGGTTAAGAAAAGCTAAATGTAAATGTCCCCCAAACATTAAACATTAATTAATGTGAGCTGACTTGTTATTTTAAAGTTATATGCTCAAAAAAAAAAAAAAATCTCAAATGAGTTCCTAAATCCACACTTGAAAACCTTTGGTAACCAAATATCAAATCCAAAGGCCCAGTCTCGGTTTTCAATTTTCCTTGACCACTCTGCAGTATTGGACTGCTGGAATTCTTTCTAATCCTGACCACCATGACTCTACCTAGTACTGGCTCCCCTGCTTCTTTGACTTCATTCTCTACATTTCTTTCCCCAGGATATTCTTAATTTATCTCCTTCTTATCCTATCATAACTTTTTAATGTATCACAAAATGCAGAGCCATCCTCTGCTCTTTTCTCTTTTAGTATCTTTTTCTTACAGTCTTGCCTTTGGATTTGGCAAACTCTAGATGTATTTTCTCCTAACTCTGTGTGGATGACTTCCTAATCTTAATCACTATGCTTCACCCTGTCATGTGAATTTCGATTTTCTATCTTCCCCCACTGCAAGCTGAACATCTCTACCATTTTGCCTTATTATTTCAAATTCAGAAGCCATGTAAAACTGAATTGAGCAAGTAAGAAACCTGTGGGAATGAATTAAAATTGGAGATATCAATGAATCAATTCATGATTTCTAAAATATGCATATATGCATATGTAAGTGTATATGTGTGTGTGTGCATATATATATATGTATATGTGTGTGTGTGTGTGTGTGTGTGTGTATGTGTGTATTTTTCCCCAAGTTCACTTCACTGAAAGAGCCAAGAGCCAAGATATCTCAATAGTAATGAGCACACCTATGCCTAGAACTTGGTCTTTAATACTATTTCCACCAAAAAAGAACTGGAGTGGCCGGTTGCGGTGGCTCAAGCCTGTAATCCCAGCACTTTGGGAGGCCGAGGCGGGCGGATCATGAGGTCAGGAGATCAAGACCATCCTGGCTAACATGGTGAAACCCCATCTCTACTAAAAATACAAAAAAATTAGCCAGGCGCGTTGGCGGGCGCCTGTAGTCCCAGCTACTCGGGAGGCTGAGGCAGAAGAATGGTGTGAACCCGGGAGGCGGGGCTTGCAGTGAGCCGAGATCGCACCACTGCACTCCCGCCTGGGCGACAGAGTGAGACTCCGTCTCAAAAAAAAAAAAAAAAAAAAAGAACTGGGGTTTCTTGGGAAAATGGGTGATTTCAGAGCTTAGGCAGAATAGGTACAAGGTATGCCTAGAATAACTTGTGCCAAAAATCAAGGAAGTGTTAAAAAAAAAAAAAAAAAAAAAAGATGGTGGAGATATGATACAAGAACATACTGGCTAAATCTGAGACAGTTTATACGATTTGGTACAGTATCAACCACTGAAAAGAACAGTGGATTCCATGACCAGTACAAACTGGTAAGAGATGCATGGTTGGATGGAGAGAAGAAAAAGCTCCTGCTTTTTAGAAAATGTCTACTGTTGACAGACGAATGTGGAAGGAATGTCAAAGATGGAAAATCATGATTTTTCTGTCATCTTATAAAGTTTGGACTATACAAGAATCATCAATAGATAATAAATTGGGGGGTAGTGATGAAGAGCAAGCTATTTGTTTCCCACTGATTACTCAGTGCTTTTAAAGGAAAAACAGTACCTATACAAAGGAAAAATTAGACAATGCCTTGACCTGGAGATCAAAATTTACATCACCATGAGTGGGAGATGGACATTATGTGCCTGCAGATATGATAACTCAAGGACAAAACATCACCTGGATGACAAGGCATAACCTGATTCTAATCATAAGGAAACATCAGACAAATTTTTAAAAAGCAAGGGGTGGGGCTTAAATTCTTTAAAACTGTCAAAGTCATAAAAGATAAAGGCTGTAGACATGTTCCAGATTAAAGGAGACTAAAGGAACATGACAACTAAAGGCAATACCTAATCCTATGCTGGATCCTGTGCTGGAGGGAAAAAGTGCTATAAACAACACTATTGTATCTTTCAGCCAACTGACAAAACTGGCATATAAATGGTAGATTAGATAGAAGTATTTAATCAAATTTACCAAAGTTGATAACTCTACTAAGGTTATCTAACAGAATATCCCCTTTCTTGGAAATACCACACCAAAGTATTTGGGGGTATAGAATCATGATGAATGTAATTTAGCCTCAAATGGCTCAGAAAAATATTATACATATATATGCATATGTAGATAGAGTAGATTATAAAGCAAATGTAAAATATTAGCAACAGGTGAATATGGGTAAAGGTATTTGACTGTTATGTGGACTGTTTTCATTCTTGTAACTTTTCTTACTTCCAAATAAAAAGTAAAAAAAAAAAAAAAGAAAAAAAGAAAACAACACAAAAAAACAACCAAAAAAGCCTGCATTGAAACCTTTTATCTCAGTCCCCAAACAAGCTGTCCCTATTTTTTATTGGCTTTATTATCCTAAGCAGGTTGAAACATTGCACTTGTTCTCAAGAGTCTTCTCTCTCTCACCTCTCAGAGCCATTTCACCACATACTGCCTATTCATCCTTCATAATGTTTCACATCTATCCCTTCCTTTGAATTCCTACAACTACCACCCTATTTCAAACACCTATCATTTTACAAAAAATTATTGCTACAATTCATCACTCCTAAAATAGGCTTTGTCTATTGAAAAACATCTTACACATATTTATCACATTTGTCTGCAACCATATTATTTTCATTCTGTCACTCATCTCAAATTTCCACTATGGACTGTATAACACCTAAAATAAATAAGTGCCTAACTTCTTAGAACTTAAGAAAATTGAATAGTGAATTAATACATTATATGGTAGGAAAGAGTTGGAAACACCAAAGAGCACACTCGCCTCTCAAAAATCAAAATAACTCATGGTCTCAGAGTATATACAACCACTGCTAACAACTCATTATGTATCCTCTCTGATTTTTTTATTGTCATAAGTGTAAATATATTTTACAAAATGGGGACCATACTATACATTCTGTTTTATAACCTACTTTTCACTTCTTCCTATATCATGAGTAGTTCCCCATTTGAATAAATATATTTATACAATATGATTTTAATAGGTATAGAACAATGCAGTGTATACTTGAAATATAATTTACTTCATTAATTATTTGGGAGTTTTTCAACTTTTAATTCTTATAAAGAGCACAGATAAAAATAATTTGTAGATACATACTTGTACTCATCTCTTACTGATTTATCTAGGGTAAATGGCTATTTTTTAAAAAATTAAATCACATCTTCCACCACTTAATGTACACACTAGAGACATATCTCACTTTATTGTACTCCACTTTATCGTGCTTCACAGATACTGCAGCTTTTACAAATTGAAGGTTGTGGCAACTCTGCATCGAACAAGTCTATTAGTGCCATTTTTCCAATAGCATGTGCTCATGCATGTCTCTGTGTGATATCTGGTAATTCTCACAATATTTCTAACTTTTTCAATCATGATTATGTTATTATGGTGACCTGTGATCAGTGATCTTTGATGTTATTCTTGTAATTGTTTGTGGGTGCCATGAACTATATTCATATATGACAGCAAATTTAATTGATAAATATGTGTATTCTGACTGCTCCACTGGCCAGCCATTTCCCCATCTTTTTCCCTCTCCTTGGGACTCTCTATTCCCTGAGACAATACCAATATTGAAATTAGTTCAATTAATAACCTTACAATAGCCTCTAAGTGTTCAAGTGAAAGAAAGAATCACATTTCTCTCATTTTAAATCAAAAGTTAGAGATAATTTAGCTTAGTGAGGGAGGAAAGTCAAAAGCCGAATCAGGCAGGAAGCTAGGCCTCTTGTGCCAAACAGTTGGCCAAGTTATGAATGCAAAGCAAAAGTTCATGAAGGAAATTAAAAGTGCTACTCCAATGAACACATGAATGATAAGAAGGCAAAACAACCTTATTGCTGATAGGGAGAGTTTTAGTAGTTTAGCTAGAAGACCAAACCAGCCACAACATTTCCTTAAGCCAAAGTCTAATCCAGAGCAAGGGCTTAACTCTCTTCAATTCTACAAAGGCTGAAAGAGATCAGAAAGCTGCAGAAGAAAAGTTGGAAGTTAGCAGGGGTTGCTTCATGAGTTGTTTAAAGAAAGAGGCCACCTCCGTAACATACAAATACAAAGTGAAGCAGCAAGTGCTGATGCAGAAGCTGCAGAAATTTATCCAGAAGATCTAGCTAAGATCATTGATGAAGGCGACTCAACTAAACAGATTTTTCATGTAGACAAAATAGCCTTATATTGGAATAAGTTGCCATCTCAGACTGTCAAAGCTCAAAAGCAGAAGTCAATGCCTAGCTTCAGAGCTTCAAAAGACAGGCTGACTCTCTTGGTAAGGGCTAATGCAGCTGATGACTCTAACTTGAAGCCAATGATCATTTATCATTCCGAAAACCTAGAGTCCCTAAGAATTATGCAAAAGCTACTTTGCCTGTGCTCTAGAAATGGAACGACAAAGTCTGGATGACAGCACATCTGTTTACAGTATGTCTTACTGAATATTTTAAACCCACTGTTGAGACCTACTGCTCAGAGAAAAAGATTTCTTTCAAAATAGTACTGCTCATTGACAATGTTCCTAGTCACCCAAGAGCTCTGATGGAGATACATAAGATTAAGGTTGTTTTCATGCCTGATTCTGTATCCCATGTGTCGAGGAATAATTTCAACATTCAAGTCTTAATATTTAAGAAATAAATTTTTGTAAGGTTATAGCTGTCACAGATAGTGATTCCTCTGATAGATCTTCACAAAATATATAAATTGGGAACCTTCTGGAAAAGATTCACAATTCTAGGTGCCATTAAGAACATTCATGATTCATGGGAGGAGGTCAAAATATCAGCATAAACAGGAGTTTGGAAGAAACTGATTCCAACCCTTAGGGATGACTCTGAAGGGTTTAAGACTGGATGAGGTCACTGCAAATGTGAAGGAAATAGTAAAAGAACTAGAATTAGAAGTAGAGCCTGAAGCCATGACTGAATTGCTGCAATCTCGTGATAAAATCTGATGAGAAGTTGATTCATGGCTGGGCGCAGTGGCTGATGCTTGTAATCCCAGCACTTTGTGAGGCTGAGGTGGGCGGATCACCTAAGGTCGGGAGTTGGAGACCAGCCTGACCAACATGGAGAAACCCCATCTCTACTAAAAATACAAAATTAGCCAGGCGTAGAGGCACATGCCTGTAATCCCAGCTACTCAGGAGGCTGAGGCAGGAGAATCGCTTTAACCTGGGAAGCAGAGGTTGCGGTGAACCAAGATCACGCCATTGCACTCCAGCCTGGGCAACAAGAGCAAAACTCCGTCTCAAAAAAAAAAAAAAGACATTGCTTCATATGAATGAACAAAGAAAGTAGTTTCTTGAGATGGGATCTACTCCTGGTGAAGGTGCTGTGAACGTTGTTGAAATGACAACAAAGGATTCAGAATATTATATAAACGTAGTTGATAAAGCAACAGCAGGGTTTGAGAGGACTGACTCAAATTCTGAAAGTTCTACTATAGGTTAAGTGCTATCAAACATTATGACATGCTATAGAGCAATATTTCATGAAAGGAAGAGTCTATTAATGCAGTAAACTTCACTGTTGACTTGTTTTGAGAAAGTGGCACACCCACTCTAACCTTCAGTAACCACCACCATGATCAGACAGCAGCCACTAATATCCAGGCAAAACACTCCACCAGCAAAAAGATTACGACTCGCTGAAGGCTCAGATGATTATTAGCATTTTTTAGCAATAAATTATTTTTAATTAAAGTACATACATTGGTTTTTTAGACATAATGGTACTGCACACTTAAGAGTCTACAGTATAGCATTAACATAACTTTGATATGCACTAGGAAACCGAAAAAATTGTGTGAGTAGCTTTATTACAATATTCTCTTTTTCTCCATATTCACTTTATTGTGGTGGTCTGGAACCAATCCCTCAATATCTCCAAGATATGCCTGCATGCGCTTTGACACTCCTATGCCTTTACTCCCTTTCTGATGTTGTCTTCATGCCTTCTCTATGCCAATCCAAATCAGAAGCAGGCAACATATCTTAAATGCCTTTTTATCAACAGTCTCAAAAAACGGTCATTGACTAACATCCTACATATTCTTTTAAGCCTTATTCAAATCTCTCCTCTTCCACAGAGCCTCCCCTACATCCTCTACAGGCCACAGTCATCACTATCCTTCCTCCTTATCACTGATATAAAAAAGATTGATATACAGTATTTTCTCCCATTGACAGGTGGCAAGTGCCTGCATCTTCACTTGACAGGTAGGAAAAACATGGTATGAAAAGGTGACTTACTTGCTAATGGTCTGGTTCTAGGACATAGTTCTACAGCCTATGTCCTAAGATAAGCCATAAGAAGAGTATTCCCTGGGAAAGTTTTTGTGATACCAGACCTGTCCCTGTTATGCCTTAAGTGTTTGATGAAAGCACAAGTTGATTGGATTAGCTTAAGGTTAAAACAAAATGGTTTTTAAATTAATTATATGCATGAGTACTTCAGGCTAATGAGTTCTCTTTCCAGAAATATCACTAAGATTCAAAACTGTTCTTTTCATTGCTTTCAGGTAGATATGTTTACTTAAAAATAAAACTATGCTAAAAATTGTAACCAAGAAAGAGCTTTATAGAACTTGCTCTCATAAGGTGCAAATCATTTATATTTATAAAATCAATAAATTACATACACACTTTTAAAGTGTATAACAGTGCTTGAGAAAAAAATTTTCTCTTAAATAATTTCAATATGAAACTCCTAATATGATTTGTATTTTTTAAAAAATTCATGAGGAATTAAAATAGTAATGAAACTCTACTACTTAAGCAAAGCAATCAGGACTACTTTGGACTTTGGGAGGGAAATCTTAGTATTACCAGTAGCTTCTGGGGATCCAGCTGCTGCCTTTGTACAATTATAGAAAAAACCATTTGGATGGGCATGGTAGCTTACACCTGTAATCCCACTTTGGGAGGCCAAGGAGGGAGGATTGCTTGAGCCCAGGAGTTTGAGATCGGCCTGGGCAACATAGCGAGACCTCATCTCTACTAAAAATAAAAAAAAATTAGCTAGGCATAGTGGCACATGCCTGTGATCCCAGTTACTTGGGAGGCAGAGGTGGGAGGATCACTTGAGCCTGCAAGGTTGAGGCCACAGTGAGCCGTGATCACACCACTGCACTCCAGCCTGGGTGACAGAGTGACACTCTGTCTCAAGAAGAAAAAAAAATTATTGATTTATTTTACCAACTTCCTTCAAGTAAAATTGTATGCGTAAATTTACTTAGTTTTGTGTAAGCCATCACTAAAGCTGTCTTTGAGGCTCATAAAAGGAAGGGTCTCTGAGGATATTAAGTTAGAAGAGAACACATTTGCAAAATTATATTCCTCAGCATTTTTTGCTCTATTCAAGAATTTTCCATAGTAAAATGTTATGCACATTTTTCCCAATTTTAAAATGAAGTTTTAGTGGGTAATACTTTAAATAAAAGCAATAACAGCACTGTTCACTGCCTTCTCCAAGAATGACAAGCTCCATCTTATCAAAGAGAGGTAAGAAGGAAGTGGTTAATATTGCTGTAGTAATCCCCGAATCAAAGCCACCATTTGCACTGCCTATGTTCTTGGGCTCCCCTATGCCAGACGCTGAGATTTCCTTCGTGGACAAGGAAGGTTCCACAAAAGAAATGATTAAAAACAACTAGGAGATGATTACTCCTTTGTGTCTCCTGCCTGAGAGCCTGAAATCTGAGCAGAATTCATCTCCGTTTCTCTAATGAATTCCTCTGCTGCTGTCATGCGGTTAATTCTCCGCATTTTCTACTACCCTGATTATTAAATGAAAAAAGAAAAAGGAAAAGGAGCCAGCCAATATAAACATCAAAGGGTACTCCCACTTCTGTGGCATTCAGATATTTTCCAGAGCTCGACTGTGGGGACAAAAGAGATTGGGGGGTTGCTGGGGAGTTGTTTTCTGTTTCCTCTGGGAGACAATGGGCCAAACTTGCCAGACAATGCTACAGTGCAAGTAGGTGGCATATCACCAGGCAGCAAAGGTTTTCTCAGTGAAGCTGGATGTTCCCTTGGCTTAGCCAAGGCAGACCCAAGCTATTATTGAATGGCAGTGGGTGGAAGATGAGAGCCAGGCCCTCCCTAAAGGGAGACTGGCTGCAAACATCCTCCACTGGGCCTCAGACCAAAGCACTGAAGGGGGAGGACGGCATGAGATGAAGGAGGGAGGCAACTTCAGAAACTTAAAACCAGCACGTTTTCATTTCCTGAACCTAAAGCAAATAACTGTTTGTGGTATTCACTGGAGTCTGAGTTTTTTCTTTTGTCAAGCCTACAGACCCCACAAAAGACTGACTAGAAGATTGGTCTGAGGTTCTGAGACTGAATGGGAATAAATGTAAACTCTATTACATGAATACAAGAAAGAAAACTATTACAGGCCTAAGTTCAGGATGAAAGAATGACCAGTCTGAATAAGAGTTCATGTGAAAAAGATCTAGGGGTTTTAGTTGACAGTGAACATTACATGAGCCAACAGTGTGACTTGGCTGCTGAAAACCCTGATGATATTTAAGGCCAGATTAGCAGAAGTATAGTGTTCAGAGTAAGGAAAAAAAATAGTCTCTGTGCTCTGCACTGGTCTGGACACAGTTGGAGTGTTGCTTCTATTCTGGATGCCAAGAGTTAAAGAAAATACAGAAAACTGGAGCATGTCAAAACAGTCAGAGAAAGAGAAAAGATACAAAAATCATGTCATGCGAGGAATAAGTAGAGAAACTAGAATTGTTTCAACAAGAAAAAAGAATTCATTGAGCAGATTAGCTATCTATGAATAGCTGGAGGGTACTCTGTAGGAGAGAGGGCAAATTTATCTCCATGACTCCAAAGGGCAGACAAACAGGCAGAAAACTAGCTCAATACAAAAAGAACGTTTCCAACAATTCAGACTGTCCCCAAATGGAACAGGGTGTTTTGTGTAACAGTTATTTCTCCAGCATTGGAAGAGTTCAAAGTCTAATGAACATTTGCCAGGGATGTTGTAATTGAGCATTCCAGCATTAAGTGGGAGACTGGTGTCAATGTCTTATTAAAGTCTTTCAAATTTCGAGGCTGAGAACTGCATAATAATATAGAAATAACAATAAAAATCAAAGGCATCTATTATTGGCTTAATATATCAGCCAAAAATTTATTCATAGTGATTCAAAATACCATTGCAATCCTCTGCACTGAGAACCATAAGATATTTCTGAGTGAAATTAAAGGAGACCTAATAAATTGGGAGAGAAAACATGATCATTGGAAAACTCCACATTATTAAAGATGTCAATTCACCCTGAGTTCAACACAGATTCATTACAATCCCCTTGAAAACTTCAACAGTCTTTTCTCAAAATTTTCAGGCTGAATCTAAAATTTATATGAAGTGCAAAAGATTTATACCAAAAAAATTGATTTTTAAAAAAACTCACAAAGTCAGAGAACTCGTACTATCTGATATTAAGACTTAGTATAAAGCCTCAGAGCCTAAGCAACATAGGAGTGGTGTAAAGATAGCAAATCCTGCTGTGGAACAAAATGGAGAGTCCAGTTAGAGTAAAGCATATGCAGTAAATTGATAATTTTTACAAAGGCTCCAAGATAATTTAATAAAAAGAGAAAACCCTTCAAAAGATAGCTAGAGAACACTGGAAAAAGGCATGGGAAAAAAATGAACCTTGATAGCTACCTCATGACACACACAGAGATTAATTCAGGATTGATCATAAACATAAGAGATGAAACAATAAAGCTTCTAGAAAAAGGTGTAGAAGAAGATTGCTGCAACCATGGAGATGACAAAGATTTCTTTAAAAGGCTATAAAAAGAACTAACCATTTTAATTAAAACTTGCTCAATAGAGAAGACACCAGTAAGAACGTAGAAAGACAAGCCATGGACTGAGAGGACATAGTTATAGTACATATATCTGAAAAAGGACTTATATTCAGAATATACGTATTTTTTAAAACCTCCAAAACCAACAATAAAAAGACAAACAGCCAATAAAACTGATCAAAAGATTGGAGAAACACTTCACAAAAGAATATGTGAGTGCTTAATAAGCACATGAAAAGGTACTCAATATCATTAGTCATCATTGAAATCAAAATTAAAATCTCAGTGCAAGACTGTTTCAAGCTTACTGGAATGTCTAAAATTAAAGAAAAAAGCTCTTGGTGAAATTGTAGAACAAACATAATTATTTTATATTTCTGTTGGTAATGTAAAATTTGTATAACCTACTTTGGAAACAGTTTGGCACTTTCTTTTAAACATTCATCTACCCTCTGACCCACCAATTTCAAAAACAGAACTTGTATAAGTATATTCATAATGGCATTATTCATAATAACCCTAAAGTGAAAATTACCCACATATCTATCCCTAAGAGAATGGCTAAAAATTAATTGTCTTATATTTTTACAATGGCATACTACACAGAACTAAAAAAGGAATTAACAAAAAATACACACAAAACATGGATAAATCTAAAAAGCAATGCTGTCCGAAAGAAGCCAGATATCAGTGCTTGATTTCTACGTATGTGAGTTTCAAGCACAGGAAAAACTAATCTATAGTGATAGAAATCAGAAGAGTGATTGCCTAAGGAGGCTTGAGATTGACTGGAAGGGAACACAAGAAAATATTTTTTTCAAAGCTCATTGAATTGTCCACTTAAGATCTGTGCATTTCACTCTCTAGAAATTTTACCTCAATAAAAGAATAATATCTCTGCTTCCTTAAAAAAAAATCATTGCAGTTCCTTGAGTGAGTATCATGAGTAAATAAGGAAAACTTCCCTCCAGTTAGAGTCTTAAACTAAAGAAGCCATTGTTTATAGGATTTCCAGCATTCTAATACCCTTTCTATGATGTTTATTAACCTGTTTTGTCTTTTAGATACCTGTCTTCAAAAAAGTATACTCCATGTCAAAAGAGTAGAACTCCTTGAGAATAAAGTCTATGTCTTATTCACCTTTGTGGGGCAAGCATAGCATTTGATCCAAAGTTCATACCAAGAATATTATTTGCTGACTATGCTAGGACTACACTAGGTACTGTAGATATAGCAATAAACAAAACAGACCTGGTCTTAGATATCAGGGAACCTGTAATCTAGTGCGGGCCACTAATATTAAATAAAAAAACATACAAATAAATATATAATTATACAATTATAATAAATACAGTGAATAAAAAGAGGACGAAGAGGAATTACAAGGGGAGATCTAATTTTCTTAAAGGAGTGATTTTTACACAGAGACCCATAGGATAATAGCAATTGGCCAGGTGAAGATTGGGGAAGGAAGACTATTATTCCATGGAGAGGAAAGAACCTGTGTGAAGATGTGGAGAAGTGGGAAAGAGTGAAGAGGAGGCAGAGTGGTACCATGCAGGACTTTGTAGGCCATACAATGATTTCTACGTTGAATTCTAAAAGTACAACCAGAAGCCAATGAAACATTTTAAGCAGGGAAATAATATAAACCTATCACCCTGGCTGCTGTGTTTAAAAGGATTAAAACAGTACATTTCAAATCATTAATGGATCATAAAGTGAATTTAATTAATCATGCCCAGCAAGAAAGCAACACAGAAATATAACTTTTTTTTTTTTTTTTTTTTTTTTTTTTTTTTTTTTTTTTTTTTTTTGAGACGGAGTCTCACTCTGTCACCCAGGCTGGAGTGCAGTGGCGCAATTTCTGCTCACTGCAAGCTCCGTGTGATTCTCCTGCCTCAGCCTCCCAAGTAGCTGGGACTACAGGCATGTGCCACCACGCCTGGCTAATTTTTTTGTATTTTTAGTAGAGACAGGGTTTCACCTTGTCAGCCAGGATGGTCTCGATCTCCTGACCTCGTGATCCGCCTGCCTCGGCCTCCCAAAGTGCTGGGATTACAAGCGTGAGCCACCACGCCTGGCCCCTAATTTTTTTTTTTTTTTTTTTTTTTTTGAAACAGAGCTCTGCTCTTTTGGCCCAGGCTGGAGTACAATGGCGTGATCTCAGTTCACCACAACCTCTGCCTCCTGGGTTCAAGGGATTCTCCTGCCTCAGCCTCCCGAGTAGCTGGGTTTACAGGCATGTGCCACCATGCTCGGCTAATTTTGTATTTTTAGTAGGGACAGGGTTTCTCCCTGCTGGTCAGGCTGGTCTCGAACTCCTGACCTCAGGTGATTCACCTGCCTTGGCCTCCCAAAGTGCTGGGATTACAGGCGTGAGCCACCATGCCCAGCCAGGAATATAATTTTTAAAAATATCAAAATGCATGATACAGAGAAAAGATATGTATTATTCTGTGAATCTTTGATTTTGGATTTACTTACAGATACATAGCAACACAAGTATGTGTACTGAATGTATTTTTTATTGTAGGCCATCCTCAAAAAAGTCTGAACGCTGTTAATTAGAGGGAAGTAAGAGTGGAAACTGGGAGAGCAGTTAGGAGGTGACTGGAGAAGTTGAGATGGTAAATATGTTGACAGATTTAATGCTCATTCTAGAGACAGACATTTGAAAGGACTGAAACAACAGGTGGTTGTTTGCATTTGGAGGGCAAATGAAAGGTACATGTCAAGGATGCGTCAGGTTTCCAGCACCCATTAACTTGAAAAATGAACGAATGGGAGTGAATAAATGAGTAAAGACGGCATAGTAAATCTAACTAAAATTGTAATTTTCTTCAAATTTAATTGTAAAATAAAATCTAATTATTTAAAATAGTAGAAATTTTTTCCCCCTTGGTTTCCCCTCACAAGGTTTTTAGAAATATGGCCCAGGTCTTCTTCAACTTTATATCCCCAGGTCCTACCATAGGGCTTGCCACCAAGTACATACTTTGTTATTATGTGCTGAGTGAATTAATGAATGGAGTAAAATAAAAATAAAAAAGTAGTCTTAGGAGAAAATAAAGTGTTCTATAGTTCTTAAGGTCAAGGAATAGCAAATCAACTTAGGATAGACTTTTCTTGTAAGTTGCCACTTACTAATCAAAAGCCACATTTTATAAAACTAAAGGAAGAATATCTTTAACATTATAATCATACTATAAAAGTATTCTTCCCCCTTTCACTTCTAAATATTAATAAATCTCAAAAGTCCTCTTTTACCACACTGTCATATCTCATTCTCACTCTGTTTACAGATTTGCAAAAGACTCAAGAAGTTCTCAGTTCACAGTTATAAACATTACTCAGATTATTCCTGTGTATTTGGTAGAGGGCAGATATAATTCTCTACTTAAAACGAAATAAATGGGTCATGGATAATATTCAAGACACCCAAAGCTACACAGCAGCAGAGTTCACAGTAATCCGTCCCTGGCCTTGTGGTTTGTAGTTAGCCATGTGGCACTTTTATTACTCCCTAACTAACACCATTTTTTTGTTGATCCTGATAGTTAAGAGTTGTCTATTCAATTTTCACTCCCTCAAGGGCAGACACCATGTCTTCTACTATTACTGTATTGTCCATAATGTTTAGCAGTCCTGAACACAGCAGACACTTAATATTTCTTGCCTGGACTAGCAGTAAAATTAAAACAAACATCTCCTAATTTAGAGGTTAAACTAGACTCTGCTCCCTTCATCAAGCTGTATTGGTCTTGCATGCAAGTTTTATCTCCAGCAGTTCTTGCCTTCCATTACAAAATAGCAATTGCCTCCTTTCAAAATGAAAAACATTTTCCATTGTAAGTTATACTTGCAACTATGATGTTGAAATGTTCCTCAAATGATGATTTTCATCTATGCTGCAAAGGAAAAAAGTGTAACTCATAAGCTTAATTCTTAAAACAAATCCAATAACTGTCATTGGTTCTAGGCAGCCCTCTTAGCTTGTTTGTTTCTTTTAATGTCTCAGGCCATTTCTCCCAGAGTTCGTGGTGGTAAACAGTCCAATGAGTGTGACCACAGAGAGACTACTGCTGGCATAATGAATGTGATCCCTATTATTTCTAACAGATAACATGCCATCCTACACAAAAAAAGCGTTGAAAGGTGGTAGAGTGGAAGCCATTGGTTAAGAAGTTTGAAGGCGGCCTAAATTAACACGTTCAATCAGAAAAGCTTGTTCCCAACATTCTTGCCTCAACTTGACTTGGTCAAAACAGACTGGTGAATGAGATTAGGTATATCATCTTATGTTCTGGCTCACTGTTCATCTTAAGTTTTGAGTATCTTTGAAAATCACAAATTGTTGCAACACTTCAGTCACTAAAAGTTTTATGTAATTGTTTTGAGAACAATACTGACCACTTTAAAGAGAATTTTGAATTTTACCAAGTGTTTTTGTATCCCTTTAGCCCTTTCTGGCAGTTCTGATAAATCTAAATATCATTGTTTCCATCCAATTATGAGAAAACAAGAGATGCATGCAACTTTGTGCCAAGCCAATTATCTGGAGGCTGCTTGAAGATATGGTCCCAGACCTCAGTAAGTTTGCTTCTCGTTGAGGGAAAAAACATGTACAAAATCAATTAAAACACAAGGTACAGTGATCTAAGTGCTTCAGCAACAGGTCAAATAAAGTGGTACAAAGAGAAACATTTAAGTCCAGGTAGAAATCAGGGAGGAAATTTAATGATATAAGTAGCATTTGAGTGTTGTCTTGAAGGATGTCAAGTATTGTAATGGAGATGAGGAAAGAATTCTAGTATGGGGTAACAACACTATCCAGGCTATAAAGGGTGCTAAGTGCATGCTGTATTCAAGGAACCACATGAAACCTGTGTGGCTAGAGCAGAGGGGTCACGTGGGATCAACAAGTGAAGAAGAAAAGTTTACCCGAATGAGATCCACAAAAATGTTATCAGTAAAAAGTATGAATTTAAAGTTTGGAAACATTTTGAGTGTCTCAAAGAAAAGAGCTGTGTACCAGCTTTTGTGTTACATATGCAATTTAGGATGAAGCTGACAATCAACATGTTTGAAAATATAACCTATCACTAAATTCCTCTGTCAGAAAAATCCATTTACATAATTATTCCAAAATCCATTCAGAAAATGATTCTATTCAAACTCCTGGATATGCCAATATTTTAACAAGGGTAACTCACAAGATGAATTCTCATAAAATAAGGGAGGATATAAAACCAAAAAGTTAAAAAAGGAGAGAGAGATGACTCACATTTAAAATCTCATTCATCAGGTTCAGGGTCAGTAAAAAGGGCTGCACAAAGAGCTCTGGTCTGTTTACCTTAACATCAGCAGAGACACATTGTCACAAATAGAAAACCTGAATTCTGGATAGGAAAGTCTGTTTTCAGAGAGCCAACATATAACTTTTGATGGCTGACATTGAGATTCAATCAAACTTGGCACCAATTAAAAGACATTGTTTGGAGAGCACAGACTTAGTGTTTCTATTATCATCAGCTGAAATATAAAGATTATAATTTGATCTTTCGAATTTGGAACAGAAAAATCTGTTTTCAGAGAAGCCAACATACACCATTTAGTAACTTTTGCACGTCAATATAAACTTCTCTTCTTTTCACAATGAAAGAGGAAGGAGCACCCAAAGAGAAGGCTTCATGAAAGGCTCCTTTCAAACAGTGGCTCTTGCTGTGTCATCTTGATTAAGGGCTCATAAATAAAAGGACACAACAGCTGCAACTTATGATTAACCATGGTATAGTATTTCAACCAGTGAATAACATTACAGTTATTAGAACCAACAAAACTCCTTATATTCGTTCAATACATGACCTTGGCTTTGTCTGGCCTGTAGGTGACCTGAATTGAAGAGAGATGTCTGGGTTAAAATTTAACTCAGAGTCCGAAAAGCTATGTCACATGGCTGGGAAGTCAATAATGTTGCAATTTCAGGAACCACCCTCCTTTCAATGTGATTGGATGGTATAAAGGTGAATCTGAGTGTATCTGAGTGTATCATAAAGCTAACTGGTCAGACTTGGACAGCTCTTGAATGATGTCCAAACATTTGTGAACAGTCTGAGTAAACCACTGAGGTTATTCTTACACAATCAAGGTAACTTTACTGCCTGCCATGGGCAAGTAAGTGCTCTCTAGATTATAGCTGTAAACAATTCTCAAGTGATTAATGACACATATTCTTTCTCTGCCCTCTACTGAGGGCAGAACTCTCTTAAGGAAAACAGAAAAAGGCTTCACCCTTTGATTTACAGGCTAAGACCAAAGCAATCTGAGTTTCCTCTAAGTATGAGAACCTATTCTGCGTAAGACCTGGGCTCCCAAGAAAGACCACAGAAGGCAGGAAGAAAGGGTCTTCCATTATCTCCTTCCCTAGAAAGTATGCACTGAGAAGCTGCTAATGTCCCCTAAGTCTCAGATGGGTTCAGGACCGAATTCTAAGAACTATTTTCCCCATGACCACAACAGATGAAAACTAAAAGAGTATGACTTTTCTCATTTTAATTGGTAAGTAACCATATAATTTAGTTCTTAGACACTTTCTTATCATGGGGCCTCAAGTTACCTTTTATTGGGTTGTCCTACTGATCATGTAATGGTTTCAAACTCTGTTATACAGAAGCTCAAGTTTCCATAAACCAAATCTATGGCCTCCACAGAAACCATGATCCAAACACATATGCTTAATTTTTGTCAGTTTATCACCAGTTCATATGTTAACACTGCAATAGAAGTTGGGTTTCCAAGCATGAATACTTAATTATTTAAGCAATTATATTTCTTCTCCCAGCTCTGCCAAGAAAACACTCAATTTCTCTAAAAATGAACAATAACATTTATTTAACACAAGTACTTTTTTATATTTATAACATTCTTTTAAGAAAGGATATTGTCTTTTTTTTTAAAAGCACATAGTAATATAGCATTAACTAATAGCATTTAGATACTTAATACTGGGAATTAAGGAGATGCATATTTCTCAAGAAAAAGGAGTTTGCTTGAATCTTCCATTTCATTATTATTCATAAAATGTAAAACACTAACCACATGAAGAACTTAAAATTCATTAGACATTATTTAAATCAATGGGATAAAATGCTAGCTTCTAGAGAGATTATGGATTATGATGTTCAACAGTATCGAGCATAGATTACATCCTAAATGGACACTTGTTATATTGAGCCAATTAACCATAAAAGTAAAAACTAACTTTTTAAAAATAGAGTCAAGAAAAATTTTAATCTGAACTTTTCATCTTGATGTCTCCAGAATATAGAGTACATAGAATATAAAGTATATAGAATATAGAGTGCCTTGGATATAACAGGAATCAACAATGACTGATTATGTGAATGAATGATTTGATTGATTAATTAATGGAAGAAGGGCAACTGTATACTAAAATTAAGATAAGCTGAAAAGGGATAGGGTCATTTAGGTTACCGAATATAGTAGGAAAAAAATGTCCATTTGGTGGACTTGTTTTTTAAAATCTGTTTTTCTATACATTTAAAAATCTGCTTATACATGTTTTATCTATTTATACATTTTTAAAAATCTGTTTCCATATATACTCTTCAAAGTACAACGTAAAATCTGAATCAATACAAAGTAAAGATATTTCAGCCTTGATTTTCTAGCACAAAAAAAGTAACTGGACCAGCCTTTTAAGTAGGGAAATGTGTTTATTTTCTTTGAGTGCCTAATGTAAATTAAAGGTATTGATTTCAGGATTATCTTTCAAGGAAAACTACTAAACTCTTTTGTTGAATCAAATTACTCTGAGCAAGTTTTATGACACCTAGCTTTTAGAAAACATGCATAAATATCATTTCCTTTAATATGTCAGCAACTTTTAGTGGGAGAAGTAATTTTGAAATTAAACATCATTCCACTTCCTTAGCAATGGTAAAAAGCATCTTTCAAAAGGAATATTTAAGGGAATTTAAATTTAAGGGAGACCAGGTGCAGTGGCTCATGCCTGTAATCCCAGCACTTTGGGAGGCCAAGGCAGGTGGATCATCTGAGGCCAGGAGTTTGAGGCCAGACTGATCAACATGGCGAAATCTAGTCTCTACTAAAAATACAAAAATTAGTCAGGCATGGTGGTGGGTGCCTGTAATCCCAGTTACTCAGGAGGCTGAGACAGGAGAATTGCTTGAACCCTGAGGCAGAGGTTGTAGTGAGCCAAAATCACGCCACTGCACTCCAGCCTGGGTGACAGAGTGAAACTCCATCACAAATAATAATAATAATAATAATAATAATAAATTTAAGGGAAGGGGTAGTTGCTTTTTTTCTATAAGCAATAAATAGTGAGGAAAAGGAAGTTTGATCCTAACCATACCTCTCTGCTGTTTAATACCTCAAGTCTTAAGATTTATAGTTTCTAATAAAACATTATCGAGTGAGTAGAAAAATGGATGAAATTTGTTTTTAGTCACTGATCTATAATTGCCACTAGGAAATCAATATTTTAGGTTGAATCTCTCAACTTTTGAGATTAGTGGCAAGACAGTGAACAAATATTACTTGGTTTGAAACTTCTACAAAAAAAATCTGTTAATGTCTCCTTTCCATAAAGAAATACACACTAGATAAACTGAGGAAATTATGTACTGGTCACTCAAATTCATTCAAGTACTTATTGAGTACCTCTGGTGATATAAGAATGACTAAAATATTGTTCCTACCTGCTGAAGGCTCACAGTCCGGGTACAAATTCAGACCTGACAAATCCATCAAATGTATACTTAAGATTTGTGTACTTTATGGTATGTAAATCACATAGTAACAAATATATAATATTAATTATTGTAAAATATAATAATACTTATGCAACAATAATTTACACAAAAAAATTAAAAGAAAGATTAGGACTGGTAAGGTAAGTTAAATTATAGCAGCAGAACCACTACAATAGAAGTAGAGAACAAGGAGGAGGAGTTGTGCCTAGGGGAGGAGCAAAGCCTTATTAAAGAGCTACAAACATATGAGTTTCACCAAGCAGAGAAGCTGGCAAAAAGCATCCTAGTGGAAGAAAAGTCGATGCAAAACACAAAGGTGAGGAACAGCAAGAAATCAGTGTGTCTGAAGCACATACATGGCTAGAGAGGTGATCCAAGAAAATCTTACAAACTAAGAGAATAAATTTGGATTATATTCTTTAGAGAGAAGTCAAAAGAGGTCTCTAAATAGGAGAGTGACTAGATCAGATTTGTTTCTAGGTGGATAACTCATTCCATCTTTCCAAAACAGAGGAGCATCACCTCTGAATTCCATTTGATTTCACAAGTTCATTGCTAGAAAGAATGTCAGTGTGGAAAAAATTGCTTTGATGAAGTAATCAATTCACGATTCCCACCATCAATATAACAATCACAAGTAATGGATTGGCTAACACAAAAGTAGAGCCATAGACAAACCTAATACTGTTGCCTATAGCAACTGCTTCTGAATGATCATTCTAAAAAGCTCTTTCTTACCTAAAAGAAGAAGAAGAAAGAAGAAAGAGGAGAAAGAGGAAAGATGGGAGAAAGGGAAGGGGGAGGAGGGAGAAATAGGGAGGGAAGGGGAGAAAGGAGGAGGGGGAGGAGGGAGAGAAGGGAGGAGGTAATGGACGGAGGAGGAAGAGGAAGAAAAAAAGGAAGAAAGGAAGAAGGAAAAAGAAAAAAGAACAACAAAGAAAAAAAAAAAAGAAATCACTATCCAGCTCTCCTTTTTAACTTTGTAAGGTATGTACCACTGAAATCAGAGACTAAATGACTCTAAAAGAATATGAAAAATTAAGACAACTGGTATTACAAAATGTTTTATAAAATATGTCCAAGCTGGGAGTGGTGGCTCAGGCCTGTAATCCCAGCATTTGGGAGGCCGAGGCAGGTGGATCACTTGAGGTCAGGAGTTTGAGACCAGCTTGGCTAACATGGTGAAACCCCATCTCTACTAAAAACACAAAAATTAGCTGGCCATGGTGGCATGCACCTATAATACCAGCTACTCAGGAAGCTGAGGCAGGAGAAGAGCTTTGACCCGGGAGGTGGAAGTTGCAGTGAGCTGAGATTGTGCCACTGCACTCCAGCCTCGGTGACAGAGCAAGACTCCACCTCAAAAACCAAAGAAAAATAAACAAATAAAACAAAAATATGTCCAAGATGCAGTAAGAGAAAAAGATGCAAAACAGTATATAATATATAAATACATTCTTTGTGAAGCAAATGAATACTAAATATGTTAATATATGCATTGAAAAAATTTGAAGGACTGTATACAAACATGCTAATATCAGTTAAGTCTAAGATTATGGGGAACTTTCTCCCTTCCTCCATAATGTATCTCTGAAAGGTCTGAATTTTATGAGTATGTATTACTTTTACAAACATAAAAGCATATGAAGGATAAATGTAATTTAAATGAGATCTCTTGATGGTGGCCCATAATCACAAAGAGTGTGGGAAGTTGGATAAGTAAAATAAGCATTTCCATGTGGGTGTCACCACTAACAAGCAGGTTTCCCACATTTCTATGTGGTCAACATAACATCCCAAAGGGAGAGTTCTTTTTTTTTTTTTCCTTTTCAACTTTTTAGATTCGGGGGATACATGTGCAAGTTTGTTACCTGGATATATTGTGTGATGATGGGGTTTGGGTTGTGAATGATCCCCTTATTCAGGTACTGAGAACAGTACTCAACAGTTAGTTTTTCAACCCTTCTCCCCACTTCCTCCCTCCCTTCTCTAGCAGTTCCCAGTGTCGACTGTTGCCATCTCTATGTTCTTGAGTACTTAATGTTTAACTTCCACTTATAAGTGAGAATGTGTGGTATTTGGTTTCCTGTTCCTGCCTTAATTCACTTAGGATAATGGCCTCCAGCTGCATTCACGTTGCTGCAAAGACATGACTTCATTCTTTTCATGGCTGCATAGTATTTCATGGTCCATATGTACCATATTTTCTCTATCAGATGGGCACCTAGGCTGATTCCATGTCTTTGTTATTGTGAACAGTGCTGTGATGAACATGTGAGTATGTGTATGTGTCTTTTTGGTAGAAAAATTTGTTTTCTATTGGATATATACCCAGTGATGGAATTGCTGGGTCAAATGATAATTGTTTTAGGTTCTTTGAGAAATCTCCAAACTGCTTTCCACAGTGGCTGAAATAATTTACATTCCCACCAACAGTGTACATGCATTCCCTTTTCTCTGCAGTCTTGCCAACACGTTGGTTTTTGGCTTCTTAATAGCAGCCATTCTGACTGGTGTAAGATGGTATCTCATGGTGGTTTTGATGTGCATTTCTCTGATGATTAGTGATAATAAGTATTTTTTTCATATGTTTGTTGGTTGCTTGTATGTCTTCTTTTGAGAAGTGTCTTCTCATGTCTTTTGCCCATCTTTTAATAGGGTTATTTGGGTTTTGCTGTTCAATTGTTCAATAAGTTCCTAATAGAATTTGGATATTACACCTTTGTCAGATGCATAGTTTGTAATATTTTCTTACTATCTGTAGGTTGTCTATTTACTCTGTTGATAGCTTCTTTTGCTGTGCAGAAGCTTTTTAGTTTAATTAGGTCCCACCTGTCAATTTTTGTTTTTGTTCCAATTGCTTTTGAGGACTTAGTCATAAATTCTTTACCAAAGCCCATGTCCAGAATGGTATTTCCTAGGTTTTCTTCAGGATTCTTACATTTCAAGGTCTTACATTTAAATCTTTAATCCATCTTGAGTCAATTTTTGCATATGGTGAAAGGTAGGGGTCTGGTTTCATTCTTCTGCATATGGCTAGCCAACTACCCCAGCAGTATTTATTGACCAGGGAGTCCTTTCCACATTGCTTATTTTTGTCAGCTTTGTTGAAAATTAGACATCTATAGGTGTGTGACTTTATTTCGGGGTTCTCTATTCTGTTCCATTGGTTAATGTGTCTGCTTCTGTACCAGTACCAAGCTGTTTTGGTTACTGTAGCCTTATACTGTAGTTTCCAGTTGGGTAATGTGATGCCTCGAAGGGAGAGTTTTTAGATTTGTGCAGGGGTACCCCTGGGCCATGGACCAACACTGGTCTGTGGCCTGTTAGGAACTGGGCCACATAGCAGGAGGTTAGCTTCACCTCCTGTCAGATCAGTGACAGAGTTGGATTGTCATAGGAGCACAAATCCTATTGTGAACTGCACATTCGAGGGATCTAGGCTGTGTGCTCTTTATGAGAATTTAATGCCTGATGATCTGAAGTGGAACAGTTTCATCCTGAAACCACCACCCCTGCCCCCATCCACGGAAAAATTGTCTTCCACAAAACTGGTCCCTGGTGTCAAAAAAAGGCTGGGGACCATAGGCAAGCCTCATCTGTCTGACTTCTATTCTTTCTCCCTAATCTACTCAAGAACATGATATAATTCCTTGCTATGATCATGCTTTTCCTGTAGCCTTTAAAATAATTATCTTAATGCTGGTAAGTTTGCTATCAGTCTGTAGTAGCGGCAAATAATCTTTAGTTATTGTCTTTGTGACAAACAGATATGCATTTTGGATCTGTGGAATTCCTTCCTCTTGCAGGAATAGCAAACTGAAATGATGAATTCAAGAGATTCAAGAATTTGCATGCCATTCCACTTGCCCTATACAGAAACTGAATTTCTTTAAGGCTAAATCTAACATGTTGGCAATACTTTATTATGTAGTTATTATTTATTTTTCAATGCGCACTCTTACATTGTTTCATCTGATTTTCATAGAAACCCTATGAGGTAGTGGGGCTGAAAATCATCCCTATCCTTTTATTTTTCATGATTTTACATTTTAAGACATTTTGGCTGGTGGGAGTGAAGTAGTTAATACAAAAGGAGTGCATTCCCAGTGCATAAAATTTGGAAATAAAAACAGAACCAAACCAAAGAATCATTCCTAGTCCCATTACTAGATACAACATTATAACCACTTAGGTTTCCAATATTTTCAGTTATTCTTTGTATTTAAGCCTGTTTAAACATGAGAAAATTTTCATATGTGTAATGAGAGTCAAAGCTAGGGCTAAAACTCATGAACACTTTCCCTCATACTAGGAAGCCTCTTCCTTCTTATTAATTTGTCTCTCTTTCAAGATGCTCAAGCATTAGAAAGAATAAATCTCCAGAAACACAGATTTGGGGATTGTTCATATTTTGTTTCCATTTACAGGTAAACTTACCAATGGTCTTTGGAGAGAAGCACCTGCAGCATAAAAATTATTGTCAAATACAATGATTTTTAAGATTCTTTTTGACTCTGAAATAATTCTTCTCCTTCTCCTTCTTCTTTTCTTCTTTTTTTTTTTTTGAGACAGGGCCTTGCTCTATCACCCTGGCTGGAGTGGTGCAGTAGCAAACTCACTATAAGCAGTAAGGCACAGTGGCTCATGCCTGTAATCTCAGCACTTTGGGAGGATGAGGCAGGCAGATCACTTGAGTCCAGGAGTTTAAGACCAGCCTGGGTAACGTGGTGAAACCCTGTCTCTACAAAAGAAAAAAGAATACAAAAAATTAGCCGGGCATGGTGGTATGCACCTGTAGTCCCAGCTACTCAGGAGGCTGAGATGGAAGGACTGCTTGAGCCCAGGAGGCAGAGGTTTTAGTGAGCTGTGATTGCACCACTGCGCTCTAGCCTGGATGACACAGTGAGATCTTGTCTCCAAAAAAAAAAATTTTTTTAAAGCTCACTATAACCTTGCACTCTTGGGTTCAAGTGATCCTCCCACATCAGCCTCCCAAGTAGCTGGGACTACAGGTGCATGCCACCATACCCAGGTAATTTTTAAAATTTTTTGTAGCGATGGAGTCTCACTATATTGCCCAGGCTGGTCTCAAACTCCTGAGCTCAAGCAATCCTCCCGCCTTGGGTTTTCAACGTGCTGGGATTACAGGTGTGAACGACTGCGCCTAGTCCAACTCTGAAACAATTCTAATCTCCTCTGAATGGAACTGTGGCTACAGGTCAAGAATCAGGATCAATCGGATAACAGATGTGTGACAGTTATAATACTGAGTGTCAACTTGATTGGATTGAAGGATGCAAAGTATTATTCCTGGGTGTATCTGTGAGGGTGTTGCCAAAAAGTTAAACATGTGAGTCAGTGGACTTGGAGAAGCAGACCCACCCTCAATCTTGGTGGGCACCATCTAATCAGCTGCCAGTGCAGCTAGAAAGAAGCAGGCAGAAGTTGGAAGGACTTGACTTGCTGAGTCTTCAGGCCTTCATCTTTCTCCCGTGCTGGATGCTTCCTGCGCTTGAACATCAGACTCCAAGTTCCTCAGTTTTTAGACTCTTGACTTACACCAGGGATTTGCCATGGGCTCTTGGGCCTTTGGTCACAGACTGAAAGCTGCACTGTTGGTTTCCCTACTTTTGAGGTCTTGGGACTCGGACTGGCTTCCTTGCTCCTCAGCTTGCAGAGAGCCTATTGTGGGACCTCACCTTGTGATCATGTGAGTCAATACTACTTAATAAACATCCCTTCATATATTCATCTATGCTGTTAGTTCTGCCCCTCTAGAGAACCCTAATACAAGATGAGAACAAATTAAGTCAGTCAAAATCCCCCAAATAAGAAGTTAATCAAACTAAAATTAAAATCATAAACTAACATCATAAGTTGGAACAAGTGTCAACTAAGGAAAGGAAAGGAATACAGGCCCAGTAATCAACCTGAAGTTATACATCTAAAAAGTGGTGTGGCCAGATTAAGCCTTAATCTAGGTGGCTCAAAGCTTATGTTCTTTTCCATGTCTTACCTCTCTAGGTGTAGTCACAGAGAGTCTATGCCCCTTAAATCGCTAAGAAACTAGGCATGTTTGCAAATGCCTTAACATTTTCCCCGGAAGGTGAAACCTAAAAAAGTGGTTAGCAAAGGTATCTCAGAATTTGTTTCTGCAGTACATGTCTCTTCCAGTTTCTGCAATGTGGTGGGGAAATTAAACATCTCTCTGGCTCTCCTTTACCACATGAACACCCATGTGTACGTGGATGCATGCACACACGTGTATGCGTGTACAAACACACACAATTTAACCATCTTCACTTCAGATGGTCTGACCTTCAAGTCAGGTCACCCATAATCAGAAACTGGAATATATAAAAAGGACATATGAAAAAGAATTTAAATTGAATTGAATATTAAAAGTTACAGAACTCACATATTCTCTGTTCAAGCAAATCCTGCTGCCCTTAACTGTGCAAACACATTTGTCTATAATATATAAAATCATTACATTTGGAGATAAAGTTAAAATCAACATGTTGATCCAAACTAGTGGGAAACAAACTGAAATGCTTACAGCAGTCAAAATTGGAAAAAGTAAATCACAGAGTTACTCAGTACACTGCATAGCTGTTAATTTAGCTTTGGAAAACTCTCTTAAAGGAGAACTTCTAAATTGAAGCACAAGATGGCTTGAATAGAGGCAGTGGTTTGTAAGGGAGGAGGAGATTCCACAGGAGTACTGAGACCACACATTAGACACCAAGGCTTCTCAAGCACCTCTTCACCTAACCCACTGTATTCTCATGGCAAAACACCTCATGATGCTCTAGGGCATGGAAACCATAATCTATATAATGCATACATCATTATATTCTTTGGGTGGCAATGGATCTAAATGAAAAATATACATAAATGTACTGTTTTAAAGGCAGTTGAAATTATTAGGCATATAAGATTGGAAAACAGGATGCTTGACTTTTACTCAGAGTTTTTCCAGTGACTCATCGTGTAATTCTGAGGACATAACCCTTTGATCCTTAGCCTACAACCCAGAGAATTTTAAATTGTGCTCCTCCAAACCCGCACCTTTGGAGGCACCCTCTCCAGCTTCTTTTGCCCTCACATGAAAGGATCTGTAGACGTGGAAAATTGTTGTTTGGTGATTTCCCATAACCTCCTTTCTAGTATTTCAGTCATTCTCCTCTTACATCTGAGGGACGCTGCAGAGAAATCACTGCTTTGCACAATCAAAGCCACAGGCTTAAAATTTCACTACTGGAGGGGGCAGGCTGAGAAGGAACAAGTCCGGCTTTAACACCACAAATATCTCCAATTACCAAATGTGGGCAGAAAAATGACAAAAAAATCAAGGACAGATAGAAAGGCCCTTGGTATTCTTCAAAGCTTCCCTTTGGGATGAAAGTTCCTTGAGGCTTCCAAGGCAGAAAGCTTGGGCAGTCTGCACACCTGGGGTGCATTAGTGAGCCCTGGACTCGAGGTGAAACAGGCTGAATTTCATCTAGATGCTTCCCACAATCCACTCTCATAAAACTCAGAGTAATTTACCAGTTTAGGAACCCGGCATGGTATTCATGGAGCACTAAATCTGGGGATTACCTTCCAGAGTCACTGGATAAATCCCACTGCTCATCTTTGTAAATACACCTTCATCTTGATTACCTTTAGCTCAACGGAGTTTCATTTTGTTTGCTGTGGCACACGGTCAAGACTAAAACCCACCTTCGAATCAAATCATTCTCACACCTCTCCTGAGAAGTCTTTCAAAGAGCATCCAAACGTTGATGTAACTAATGGGTGAGTTTTAGCATTAGGCTATGTGCTCTTCTAAATACAAAACACCAATGCCTCTGCTGTTGCTTCCCTTCCCTCACCTGCTATGTGGAGGTGATGATAGCTTGTCTTGCCAGTTCCCACAATCTGTATGAAAAGGAAGTCTCACTGTAGTTACCTGACAGACTCTAACCTTGCCACAGCAGCCAGTATGGTTGCTCCTGCCCAGAAAAGCCCTTGGTCTCTCACATTTCCCTAACTCTGTCCTGTACATCCTGAAGTAAAACTCAGCACAGAGCTCACCCAGCCACCCTAATCAGTGCATTCTATACATCTGCTCGCTGTCTTTCTCCATTCCCAGCTACTTAGAGAAGCAGATCATAAGGCAGTAGCTTTTGCATTCTGGCTCTGCAATTTGCTACCTGTGAGACCTTGGCAAAGTTACTTAGCCTCTTTTTGCCTGGGTTTCCATATTTGTAAAGTGGCGATAATGATGACAGCTGCTCATAAAGTTGTAAGTATTAAATATATAACCTTATAGTGCCTGAAATGTAGTAAAGCACTCAACAGCATGATGATAATCATGATGATACTTTTTCATTATCAAAGTCAACTACTTTTCTTAAAAAGAGTACTCCTCTACCCCGGCCCTCTCTAACATTTACAACCCCCTCATCTAACAGTGGGCAGAGTGGCCTTCTACTCCCAAACAACAACTAGCTAGAGCAAACTGAGTCATTAGTAAGCAGGCTGTAGGATAAGCAGGTTTGGGCAAAATAATAGATGAAGGCAAAGTAAAGATGAATGATAGTGCTCCCCAAACCATCTGTGCTCCATCAAACTAGACATCCTAAATGTGTAGGCTATGGTTCAGAATCCATTCAAAGTTGGGGTATTTTAAGGTGACCGGTGGCAAAACTTTAACCATTAGGGTGACTTATGGAACTAGGCAACGCTCTAGCCTATACATGTTATTCAGGACTGAGGAACTGTCGGTGCCACAGGCCAAGCTCTAGTCTCAGAATGAAAGGTGGGAACAAAGGGTGGAATACAGGGCACCCTCTCCCCATCCCCAAACAAATATACGTTCTACCATCTGTTTCTACCATCTGTGCAAGACCCAACTGTCTTGAAGTCAGACTTCAACTGGCTGGCGTCCTAGTGTTTGGGGCTCCTTATAAGCCATTCACATCTCCCATGTGATGTAAGGCATACCACTCCTATGGTGTGATGCCCTGAAAGATGTAACATCTGTTTACCCATGTCATAGCCTAGCATTCTAATGCATGCTTTCTATGGTAGTCTTACTCCTAACAGTTACAATAACAACATAGAAGAGCATTTTTCAACTTGTATCCCTCTCTGTATTATGTTATTATTAGAGATGTTCTTTGAAAAAAATTCCATATGACATATAAATATTATCGATTTCTACGTGTATTATGACATAAGACAGGCTGTGAAGCACTGTTCTAGACTAAGACCAGAAAGAAACCTGCAATTCATAAGTTCCAAACATTTACGGAGTACCTACTAAGTACAAGTCATGTTACACTACATGCTTTTAATATTCTGTATTTAGATTTTCTATCTGTAGCTCAGAAATAAAATAATAAATACATTTGTATCAGAGGAATGACCTCAGAGTAATAATAGCTACAAGTAGTTTGTGAACTTTTTAGATAAAAAATAAAAGGTAAATTTAAATACATATTTTTAATTTGCTGCATAAAATATGTTTTATCCCCCAATCAGATTCTTGCCAAGAAAGAAAAAAAGAAAAGGCAACAGAGCCTCATCCTGAAAAGAAAAAGCCTGAAAACCTAGAGATACATGAGAAACATCTGCCGCATACTAGCGCAGCAAGGAAACCATGCACCAATAAACAGTAATTTAACTGTAAAAGGAATGCTTCACACATACTGAAAGCAGTTCCTTTATCTTCAAAGGAAAAATATTAATGAAAGAAGAAAGGGTTTTAGAGTACTCTGCGGGAAGGTGGCATTGCTCTTACCTGCCTCTATATCAAAATGCCAATATAGAAACACACTCCCACAATCATTTTATTTATAACACTTGGCATCCATTGTGACCAGAGCAGAAATTTTATCTACACTTCAAAGTGCTTCCGATTTCAGCCTCTCCAAGATAATCAAAAAAGGGTTCTGTCTTCAGTCTGCCTGAAAAAGTAGGGAAAGATGATTTTTTGTTTTTCAGGTTTTTTAGGTTTTTCAGGTTTTTACAACATCTGTTTACGCATGTCACAGCCAAACAACATCAGTTGCTAGCCACACAAAACAGGGGCAATGAAATGAATGTGTCAAACTGTGGGAGAATTCTAATGGTGCTTTACTGAGAACTCCCTTCTCTCTTGCACCCACATTCTGCCAATTTCCAATATGCCAGCTATTGGACAGCACTGGGGAGAAGTTACAACCCTCCAGAAACAGCCGAAAAATTCCTTTGTGGACTTCAAGGGATAAGAGAAAATAGAAAGGCCTGGGCTTCAAACTTTTAACAAAGAAGGATTTGAGAAGGAATGTGATTCAACAGGATACACATAGCCCAATTACTTAGGTGACTTATGATCGAAGTCTTAATCCAGTTTCCAATGTCAACTCCTCATGTGGTTACTGTCAAATAGGAAACCCTGTTTCTTTATGCATTAGACTGGAGAGTAGAGACATGGGGGAAGGATGACAGAAAAAAAGAAAGTATGCATAACACACTGTAAAGTGGGAAGTGATACATAACTAAACAAATGATAAAATCATATAAAACAATAATAAGTCTTTTTCCCATAGCTTCAGAAAGAATATTTCAACTAATTGGGTCACTGGAAAACAATAACTTTATATAGCATTCTGATAAATAGGTCCACAGGCTAAATAATTTTTTTAAAAAAAGTTACTTATCAATGTATTCAAGTTGTGTTTTTGATCCGCAAAGAGATAGGGTTTCAGTTTATACTTGCTGTTTGTTGAAGCAGCCTCACGCAGGAAAGGGATATGAAAAAAGAAGACAACCCTGATTACTGCAAAATGAAGAGGGCAGCATGATCACCAGCTCAACGTTAGAAAAACGGCATTATAAAAGCAGTGCTGAGAGACCAGGTATTCTGCCTACTTGGATGAGATGCCACCTTTGAAGCAATGCCAAGGTCATGTGCATTGAGCTGTTAAAGATACCTGAGTAGGAAAATGTCTTCAGGCAAGGTAACTTTCTTTAAAGTATGCTTAGCACCTGGTCATCTGGTCATCTCAACAGTGGCTCAACGATCAATAGACAAGATAGCATAAAACGTTAGTCAAATGCCAGAAAGCTTGAACATCTCGGCTGGAGAGTTAAATTCGTTTGACTTTTGGAAGGCTTTCTTAAATTTATACGTGTTTCCAGGAGCTTAAGCTAATTAAAAAAAAAAAAACTTAATTGCTTATTTTCATTTTTTGCCTTTCTCTCACTCCCCACTGCCCCCTTCCATCGCCCTCATCAATTTAGAGTTGCTTTTATATATTTTCCCCTTAGAAGTGGACTTTAGCTCTAGCCTAGTGAGAGAAAAGATAAGCACACGTGATTGCGTGTTTTTAAGGAAACATCCACTAAGGATATCTAGTTAAACTTGAAACATGAATTTTGGTAGATGGAAATCAGTAAAGCATGTATAATTAGATCACTCTGGTACTGGCCAGCAACAAAGATCATTCTAAAAATTGAGAACAAAACACCTAGGTGCCTACCTGTGTAAACACACACACACACACACACACACACGTGCACGCACACCCAAGTGCACGCACACACGTGTGCTTGAGCAGTCATAGGCATATACTGTTGGGCTGAGTGCCTTTCTGGCACCCAGAAAAAGATGGTGCTTTTAAAAGTTTTAAAGGATAACATCACTAAGTGTTTGTGTACAGAATTATGTGCTATTTGCCATTGGAAGTCAATGTGGCATTGTATACTCAGTGTCCGTCTCGAATCTGGAATAAAAACTTTTCTCAGAAACAAGTCTTAGTCCAATATTACCTTTCTTGGCCCATTCTGGTAGTTACACTCTAGAGAAAAGGACTCCTTTGCTCATTTTGTGACATGCCTCAACTGTGGATGGCAAATTTGATGACAATATTATGAACAAAGTGATTTAGAACAGATCTCTAGTAAAAAACAGAACTCCATCTTGGCATAGTGCAGTTGATTAATATGCCCCAGGCCCATGAAATACATACTCTTGCTGCTAACTGAAACAATCCAGAAGCCTTCTGTGTAAGATACCTGGGTGATATTGTTCCATAATCCTATCCTCTTTTGGCACTGCTATAACTATTTATTTCAAGGTTGTTACCTTTAATTTCTAGAATCAGGGAATACATGATCCAAAGTTTACCTTTTCTTGTATTCAAAATAACCTGCTCAGAAGTCTTCAATATAAAATATTAACGCTGTAGATTAATGCAATGTTCATCAACTCTGGAGACCAAAGGGCTTTTACAGAGGCTATTGTTTTAGTTTTTAATGCTCATTATATCCCTGAGTGACAGACATCATGATCCTCATTTCCTCGTAGAGAAATCATCTAATGATGATTGAGTTGCCTGAGGTGAAGTCACTGGTAAAGCTGAGAAGTAAACTCTAAATTTCCTGATCCACGATTTCAGCACTAGAATGTATTATCTTATTTTAAGAAATGACTAAGGATTTAAGAGCCAAGTCTTTGAGAACAGCATACTGATTAAGAGTATAGGTTTTGGAATTAGTTGGACCTGGGTTTGAATCCCAGTTCTACTATTTACTATTGTGAATTTTGGATAAGTTTCTTAACCTCTCTGCGCCTCACTTGCCACCCATCCATACAAAGCCCCAGAAAAATAGATACATGTTACTTCGTATGTTTTCCAAGATGTATGCCTAAGAGATAAAATCTGCCTCCTCATCATCTCCTAGGAATATTTAAGGATTAGCTAGATTGGTGAGTTGGCACATACTCTGAGACTCCAACTAACGAACACAGCATCCAAATGGAGTCCAGGCTCAGCAGGAGGATCCTGCCTATTATAGCACATGTCTGGCAATTTATTTATGAGTGCAGCAAGCAGGTTTCTATATCACTTACTGTGATGGAAGAGAAAGAGAAGGAAAGAGAGGCAACATCTTGATGAAAGATATTGCAAATTTGAATGCAACTATTCTAGGAAGTGCATATATAGTAAAGAAATCATTAAGCCGTTGGCTGAGAGAGGTTCACTTGATGGAATTCATGTAATAAGAGGTTGTAGAGTGATTTGAACCCAAGTCAGACTGAGCCACACATTTTCTACCAGTACTCTGTACTTACTAGGAGATGGTGATCTCATGTATGAATGTTAACTGACAACTTATCTCAGACACCTGCAAGTTAAACAGACACCATAATTCAACTTGAATTTGGCTGGGGAACCAGAAAAGAACCCAAGACCAGTGAGACATCGGCACACTTATTATCATGCCCCAGCACTCATTTAGAAAGAAATGAATCATAGAATATGTCAGCCATAGCTCATTTAATACAACCAAAAATAGGTGTTTCTTAGCTATTTTCCACCTAAAGACCATCCCCAGCTAGCTATGCTTGTGAGGTAGCACATCCCAAACACGGGTGGGAGAACCATGAACAAGTGCACCTAGCCATCTTTATAAACCTGCCTACAATGAATAAAATGGAAATGGTCAGTATGAAGCATTCAGTACTTAAATTGCTCTGCTTAACTGATGAAACTCAAATACTGTTCCTCTTTAGTATGCTTTATTTCTTTTATAAACATACCAACTTTCTTTAAGGCCAGTAAATGCACCATGATTTCTTTTTTCCTTCTTCATGCCAGCAAAAGGATGGAAAATGGAGTTTGAAGTTGTAAGTCTCAGATGGAAAAACAGAAATGCAAAAGCCATGGGGAAGAATGTGGTATGTCAGTATTATAAAAAGATCATCAATGGAATCAATCTGTTGCTTTATGTCATCGATAGTTTGATCTTTCTGGGAAATGCTGATTCCCCAGGATTCAAAGTATGGCTAGAGAAAGGTAGAGAACATTCTGTTCCTTTCTCATGGGCAAATATTATTAATATTTACACTAACTTAATATCATTATTTGCAAGGAAGATAAAGCTAAAAACTTAGATGTGGATTGTGCCACTGAGCTCACCATTAATATAATTAAATTTTCTTATGTAATGCAGTTCAGTCCTTGAAAAGAGGATTAATCAACGTGAGGCTTCCATTAATTCATTCAATTAATTCCAAGTTTAAATAGGTAGGTCAGAATAGGTTTCCAGACCCGTTGAGAAGACAACATTTTAGCAAAGGCTTGAAGTGAGTAAGGGAGTTAGTCATATGTATATTAGAAGCAGAGCATTTTAGTCATTAACCTTGATCCAATCCAGTGCCCCCTCATCCTGGCCCCATTGGATGGTCTTATCCACATGCTGTTGGCTTTCCTCCAGCATTGTTCAGTATTTCCAATGTATCCTATCCTAAAGTCATATACTTTTTAAATAGCAATCACTGAAAGCCTCAAGGTACTATATCTAAGTTGCTCTTCTCTTAGCCTGGAGACACTGAGATTTGTCAAGGTTATATCTTTGTCTTAGTCAAAATGATGTTGTTCTCTTTCCTCTGGTTCTTATAACCACTTTTTTTTTCTTTTTTTTTAGAGACAGGGTCTCACTTTTTTGCCCAAGCTACAGTGCAGTGATGCAATCATAGCTCCACTACACCCTGGAACTCCTGGGCTCCAGGGATCCTCCCACCTGAGTAGCTGGCACTATAGGCTTAAACCACCACAGCCTGCCTTAGCACCATCCTTATTCCCTTGACTATCCTGTACTCTAAATAATCTACCAGAAAGTGGAACTTACTAGCACCTCCACTAAAGTCTGAACATGCAGAGTAAGAACTAGTACATGGAGAGTAAGAAAAGATAACAAAATGTATGAGTCATTAAGAAGATAAGAGAGGAAGAAGGAATTAATAGGCAAATGCTAATCACATATACAGTTGATGCTACACTGGAAACATCACAATGAAATAATCTAAGACTTGGGCTAGTCAGTGCCATAATTACAAAGATGCCCTGTAGAGTAAGTTTCTAGTCGTTAAGATTTCAGTGGCTAGAAGTATCCCTTTCATGGACCAATATGTGGCCACAGATGTTAATATAATGACCTACATAGGAGTAGTTTGTATATTTTACTGATCTTAAGACTTTTACTCATCTTAAGACTGTTTCAAAGCTATGCATTCTTCCTTGAGTAAATATTTATCTGTGCAGTTGAATGGTTCCAGCCCAAGGAAAGAAGCCAGAAACATGGGTACTCCCTAATAGTCTGCTGCTGCTTCAATATGACAACAAGGGAGTCATTTCTCCTCTAAGTTCTCTCTACTGAGGAACAGAGACAGTCTATGAACCAGGACCAAGACCTAGAGACCTTTCCACAAAATTACTCATATTACATGTGATTCTTATCCCACAGAAGGTGCCGAGACCCAGGAATCCAAATCAATGAGTAGTCACTCGTTCTAGTCACCTCTCAGATTCTGAGTAGGACTTCTCATTCAAAATCTACAGCCCAAAAGTTAATTCCCCACTTAGGTCTCACTGTACTTACTGGCTTCTGTCTTGGATAATAAAATCTTGGATTCTAAGGCCAGAGTGTTCCCACAGACAGTATAGCAAGACGGCAATCAGCTCTTTGCAAAGAATATAAAGAATATTTTTCTATCTTCAAGTCTGATCTTATGTGGAAAAAATCAAAGACCAAAATGTATTAACTACAAATGGCTCTAGCCAGCCCTACTTGGCTTTATATTATAAATAAGAAACAAAACAATACCTCCATGAGTTAAAACACTGAGCTAAGCATACATGAGTGTACACTCATTTGAATTTGCCACTGACTTGCTGCAGAACTTTTGGCAAGTGAAACTTCTCTGAGTTCTACTTCTTCACCTGTAAAATTTAAAAATGATACTTTACTAACTAGGTTTTCACAAGCAATAAACTTTAAAATGCCTTTACAAAATGCAAATGCCTGGAGCTGTATAATTAGTCACGTCATCTTCAGACTAAAACAAAGGCCTAACTCCCTGTAATCCAGGTGTCCCTACACTCAATAATAAGAGACCTTGGAGATTTGGCTCAGAAATGAGTAAACAGACTACAATACAGGAAGGGCAAACTACTGGGAAGGGAGGCCAATACTAGTTAATCATTCACAGGATTAAGTGTCTTATTTCTCTTTCATAGCATAGGCTTGACTAGCTAGAAACTTACCCAGCCAAGCACAAAAAGCCATCAGTGGTTAAAAGAAAATAATTGAATGAGAAAGGAACCATGGTTCGGGTCACATCACTTTAATTCTCTTAAGTTCTTTCTTTAAGGGCTTTTTGTTTCCACTTGAAGCTTGGGAGATATCAGTCAATCTAAATATATAGAAATTCAATTATTCTCCTTGCCTATATAACCTCTTATATATTGTATAAATGAGCTCCCACAAGCTTATGGAATTTTATGGAGGAGTTTGGCAAGAGTTCACAATCCTGTTCTTAGCTACTTGCAAATGGTTATGTGACTTAGGAAAGCCTCTTAATCTAGCTAAGCTTCTTATTCTCCAAAATTAGAAAATAGAAATCATGAATTGGGCCCTGGCTAATGAAGGGACAAACCCATTGGTATCTGGCTCTGTTTGCATTCTGCAATGTGGTCAGAGGTTAAGTCAGTAAGGACGGGACAAATATACATGTAATAGATTAAGAATGTAATGACAGAAAATCATACAGGATCCACATCCTCCCCTTAACTACTGACAAAGGATTTCTTTACCTTTTCAAAATGAGAACTAGGCGATTTAAGGGAGGAGGGAAGGTAAAAAGTGACATTGAGGGAGGTACAGTTGAACTGAAGACCTAACAGAATGTACTGGAAAGGAATGTATTAAAATTGACTGGTGGATATGCACATTTAAACATGGCTATGATACAGAGGTGTTGAAATATTAAGTATTTTCATCAGCCTAAAATAAGATGGAGAAATATGGCTGGGTGTGGTGGCTCACACCTGTAATCCTAGCACTTTGGGAGGCTGAGGCGGGCAGATCACTTGAGATCAGGAGTTCGAAACCAGGCTGCCCAACATGGTGAAACCTTGTCTCTACTAAAAATACAAAAATTAGCAGGGCATGGTGGTGGGTACCTGCAATTCCAGTTACTTGGGAGGCTGAGGCAGGAGAATCTCTTGAAGCCCGGAGGCAGAGGTTACAGTGAGCCGAGATCGCCCCATTGCACTCCAGCCTGGGCGACAGAGCGAGACTCCATCACTGAAAAAAAAAGAAGAATGAGAAATATGACAAACAAGATGAAAGGTAATCACTGCCTACAAAACACTGCATTTAATATTTTCTTTAGAAACTAATAAAATTACAATTTCTAGTAAAAGACACTGTAGGCCAGATGCAGTTCTCATGCCTGTAATCCCAGCACTTTGGGAGGCTGAGGTGGGTGGATCACCTGAGGTCAGGAGTTTGAGACGAGCCTGGCCAACGTGGTGAAATCCCGTCTCTACTAAAAATACAAAAAATTAGCTGGGCGTGGTGGTGGGCGCCTGTAATCCCAGCTACTTGGGAGGCTGAGGCAGGAGAATCGCTTGAACCCAGGAGGCAGAGGTTGCAGTGAGCTGAGATTGCCGTCATTGCCCTCCAGACTGGGCAACAGGAGTGAAACTCCGTCTCAAAAAAAAAAAAAAATAGGACACTGTAGTCTTGAATCCTTTTCTCCAAATAAGATTCTGCTACAGAAATGGCTTATTTCTTTTTTGTTCTGTCAGGCTCTAAAGTTACAAATACGAGACAATGATGACAGATCAAGTAAGTTAGAAATTCTTCAAGAAAAAGAGAACTTCTTCTATAAATATATGAACTCGATCAGGCTGAGAACCTGTCTACCTGTTTACACAGAAAATCAAGACTTTGGCCACTTGATGGGTTATGGGGGAGGAGCCTGAAACCCCTGGCCAGCAGGGCCTTCCCTTTCAGGGACTCCTGGTAAAAACTTACTTTTTTCTACCCAAAGGCCAAAACCAAGACATGAAGATTTTACTTCTGGAAACCCTGGTCTAAAACTCAGTGAAGTCATCATTCCCAAAACATTTTTTTCATCAACATTTTATGCTCAGAAATGAGAATAAAAAGTTGTATAGCCTTTCCAAAAGGCAACTTGCTAATTATAATCATGAAAAAATAGATTCAGCCTAAATGTCCAACATCTAGAATGGTTATAGAATTCATGTTACAGTTGTGAAATAAACAATTCTGCTGCTATTAAAATTCTTTTGACAAAAAAGTTTTTAATAGGATGAGATGATAAAATAAGTAAAAAATACTATATAAAAACCATAAAATATAGCTAAACCATGTAAAAATTTTAAATGTATATAAAATAAGACTAGTAAGAAATATGACAAAATGTTAACAGTAGTCATTTCAGGGTGTGGTTTTAGAATACTAATTTTTTAAATGATAGCTTTCTTAAATAAGGAAAATAGAGTACTTTTATTATGGGAAAAAAAAATTAGTAATAAAAAGGATATCCTCTGATTTTAATTCTCCTGTGTGCCAGTACTTCTCCTGCCCAATCTTTCATTCTCTCCTAAACCTGAGCCAGACATTTTGTAGTTAATTAACTAAAATGTTTTTAATGAATGCTTACTCTGAAATGGACCCTGTACTAGGCAAATTAAAGGCTATGAAAGAAACAGGAAATGAGGTCTTTGCTTTCAAGGAAAGGATGCTGCTAAACTCTAGAGAGAATGCTTGGGAGGGAAAACCACCAACATTTTCCTAGGAAATAAAGAAATATAGCAAATTCAAGTAGAGTAGGTTCCCTCCTACACTGGAGAGTGAATCACTCCATCATTCAATTTAAAACCAAAGAGTTCTCTTATTCCCTAATGGAGAAGTCAGAAAACTGGACTTCACAATCATTACAACCCTCAGTAAGAAAGGCATCTTCCTAATGAAGAACCGAAAGCCGAGAGAGTTTAAATGGTTCTTTCCACCACAGCTAAGAGTCCCTAGAACAGTATTCTTTGCTATTTTTTGTGAGCACATACACAAAACATATAAACAAGACTTGTTTAAGTTAGAAAAGGCTTTGTTGTAAGGGCAGTGCAAACAAGCAGAGAAATGACACTACAGTTAAGGTGAACAAGGAGGACATCTAGAACCTCTAATATATATATTAGAACCTCTAATTCAAAATACGCCCATCAGATCAACATATATCCATCAATTCAAATATACCCATCATGGCTACCTTGCAAGAACCCACCCTTCCATGATGTGCATCACTAACTGCCTCTCAGACCATCTGGCCACAGGAAAATTTGAGCCAGCAGGACTCAGCAACATCTACATAGAGAGTTATTTGTGATACAAGATATCAGATTGGGGAGGAGGTTAACTTTTCTAAATGTAGTGTTATTTAAAATATATTTAAAAGTTCATATTTATTTATATTTACTATTCTTTTTAAGTTGTTAAAAAGAATAATAAATGCCCATGTACTCGACTTACGATGTAAAACATTAAGGGGTTATATGTTAAGGAACAGATGAATGAGAAAATCAAATTATGCAAAATTAGTGACCAATAATAGAATAAGAAGGTTATAATCATCAATAAGAAGCCTAAGAGTAGATAAAATGCTTTAGGAGCAGAAAATTTGAAATGAGCACTAAACAACAACAACAACAAATGAAAGCAGGCTGCTTGAGGAGAATATAACCAGAATATGACTCTGGTCTGGGTACTCCCTTGCCCTTTTATACTGTATCCTCCTCTGAAACCATGCTTCTCCCAGGGTAGCAAATGAATCATCCATCTATTAGAAAAATGAAGAAAGCCTCAGATTAAAAGAAAAAGAGACCAAAATTCATTGAGCTTACTATGCAAGCTGGAGTCTCCAGGGATCAGAAACTATATAAAGTGCTGTTATAGTGATTAGGAAAACAACAACAGCTAGAATAATCCCTCCTAAAACCTGAAATAGGAGAGGGCCAGGAACAAACTGCTCTGATGGAGGTGTATGCTTATGTCCTAGGACCTGGAATAAAAGAGGATTTTAAAGGGCAAGTCTGAAATGTACTCGCTGAACATGACCTGCCTTGCTAAGCCTGGTTCTTGTCACGGCTATTATGCCCTCAATTTCATGAACATCATGTTCACTTGGAAAGAAAAAAAAAACAAAGCTGTTTTAGTAGTAATTGCACATCAATATGAGAGTCCTATTATTTCTATTAAGTTAATTAACCTATTTTTGAAAAGTATACAAAATAGGTCACTTAAGTGGGTGTGACCTTATCCAGTGAACTATGCTTTTAAACTGTCTCCAACTATTAAGATTTATAGACCCCTTTATCAACATCTTGGTTTGAAAAGGCTGGCTGAGTGAAAGGCATGCAACACCAGGCCAAAACAGCTTTGGTCCCTATCAATCAGCCTATTATTACTTAATGATATTTAGACGATATGATTAGATTTTCAAATTGAATGCTGTTTAATCGAAATTCCAGAGTGCTTGTGTAATCGTGCTACATTTTAAGGTTCAGACAGTCTGAAGGAGAGAATTTATATCTAAGATCTATAAAAATAGTGCTCCTCATAGATTGTTGGTAAATGAGAAAACTGCTTTACAATGGTATATGTATATGGGCAAAAACTGCTTCTAAATCATCACCACATCACTATCAAAGACATAAAAGGCCTTTGCAGAACTGAGCTCCATGCTAGGCAGTGTACAAAAGTTTTGCTTTGTACTTTTGTCCTGATTAAAAGGAGTAAAATTCTAGAGACCCATTTCTATTAAATTTCATACAATTCCATATACAAAGAGAAAATGCCCTGTAGAGCCTCTTCCTATCTGAGTGTCTGTGGGTCCATGACTATGTGGCCCACCCCAAGGAGTGATATTTGTGCTGTACCCAATAAAATCTAGTGTCAAAATTATGGGAGACACTTCCAAACTCTCACGGCCTAGCAAAACAGCGTCACTATCAGAGTAGTCCAAATCACGAAAAAGAATAGCAAGCTATACTTCAAAGCAATTCACAGATCTGCCTAAGGGTGCAAATTATATTGTATATACTTTATCTCTAAAGTATATACAATAAAATCCATCTCATAAGGTTGTTTTAAAAATTAAATAAGATAATATTTATGGGAGGACTTTGTACCTATAAAGTGCTAAAGAGGGCAGGGAGTATAATAAGTAGAATATCAGAACTCTAATAAATGACTTTTCATGGGGAAATGTCAGACTGTCTATGAAATCTTTGGGTAGGTATAGTGGTTACAGGAGTATTCCTGTTGTCCCATCAATCATACCAATTAAGTAAAGACCTCGTCTACCCATCAAATCTTAATCTGAGTACTTTAAAAAGCCATTTCCATGCAACACTGAAAAGGGAGTAGAACTTGAGGAGGAAAATATGGTCATTGAATTTTACTCCACCCACTATCTAACCAATCTACCAAGTGCTGCCTCTGTACCAACCACTGAGCTGTACCAACCAACACTGAAAGGCAAAAATAAGACATAATCTCTGATACAATAAAGCAGGAAGGGAAGGATATACACAAAACACGTGCTATAGGTTTTATAGGAACTATGTAAGAAGTATATACAGGGTATGATGGGATACAAGGAGGGAGTTACAAAAGACTTCACACTGGAATTGGGTTTTAAAATATAAAACAGGTGTTGGCAATTAAAGAAGTGGGTGGAGAGAATGCAGACTGTCCAACAACATGGCATGTTTTGGAACACACAAACTTTCAGTGTGGCTAGAACAGAGGTCATAAGAGGATTCAAGACTAGAAACAAGGTAAAGATCATTAAGACCTCAATAACCAATATAAAGAGTGTAAACCTTGTCTTATAGCACACAAGAAACCACTAAATATTTTTAAAATGAGACAGTAATATTTTATGATTTGCATTTTGTAAAGGTTAATCTGGAAATGGTATCGAGAGTAGACTGTAATGAGACCAGACTGGTGGCAGGAAGACAATTGCAGCTGCCCGGTGACAGAAGAGCAAGAGCCGAATTAAGGTAGTAATCAGGGGATGGAGATAAGGGGCATAAAGTATTAAGGCAGTCAAATCTACAGATGTTGAGGAAATGGATTGAGGGTTTTTCGGCTTGAGAGACGGAGTGGATAGATATTCCATTCACAGAGAGAGCAAATTCAGGAACAGAATATTAAGTTTTATGTATGTTGTGCTACAAATCATTACAGGGCATCCAGGTAAAGAAGTTGACTAGTACCCAGATTAATACGTCTGGGGATCAGGAAAAATATCTGAGCCTAGAAATATATGTTTGGGAATCCGCAGACTGGTGCTAATGGGAATGATGAATTCAACAGCACTTTTCTAACACTCTCTTCCCTATTATGTTAGTCAGCCTACTAACCAGGTAAGTATTCTCAGATTATTTAAAATTGAAGACACTTTGAAGATGAAACTTGATTCACAGCTAAAAATATTTAATTGAAAATTTGGTACAGATAACAAAATAACTCTTTCTGAAAGCCAAACCATCAATTTTTTACTATACTCTCGGTCTAATTAAAAGAGAAAAAGAGTTAAATTTGGCAAATAATTCTTAAAGGAAAGACTAGTAAATATAATAGAAAAAAATTTACTCCAAAGGTTTACTCTGCCGAACCGTAAAAATAATAATTAGTATTTTGTACCTATTGGTTACAGCACCTTCTATCCTTCGGACTATAAGAACTTTATACTTTCATTAGTTTTCACAACATGCCTGTCAGGTTGGCTAGTGTACTAGGACTTTTTTCTTCATGTATAGCTGGAGAAACTAAAAAAAAAAAAAAAAAAAAAAAAGCAGAAATAATGTACCTGGTCTCCCAGTAGGACATTAAAAACAGAACATAGATCTCTAAACTTTTGGTTTACACTCTCTCCCCTACACTATCATCAACATCATTTCCATAACAATCATTAGTAGGTTACCACTGGGGCACTATATTCATGGTACTGTGCCAGGCCACCCTCTTATGGCATAAGATATTAATGCTGAGATCATTGTAAACGGGGAGGTGTGAGTAGGGAACTTTCTCTAAAGCCTTTCAGCTATTTCTTTTATGTACTATGCTTACCAAATTAGATGGATTATTATACAGCATGCAAAACTAAAAATAATTTTATAAAGTACTTGCAACTTCGAGTATAAAGCCAATGACAAAATATATTGTAGTAAAGAGAGTTGTTTTTAATCATTACTGAAAAAGGAAGTTTAATGAGGGAGACAAGAGCTGGCATGAGACTCAGAGCCCTGCACCACCAGGTTACCAGTACAAATCCAGTCCAGTCTTGGACTGACTAGAAGTTACTTTGATATAATACTGTTTTGTTGGCTAGTGTGAAATAATGAGTCTGTTTCATGCCAGTTCTCACAGGACAAGAATCTACCTCACAAAAATAAATAGTACTTCTGACCCTAATAGAACTCTTTACCCAAGAGGAAAAAAAATTGCATATGAATAAAGTGAATTTCTGCCTACCAGCCACTGTCTTCCCCATAAAATCGGGCCCCGTTTTCACTGTTCCACGCAAATCAGTAACCTCTAGATGGCCATTATCTCTGTCTGGCAAAGCTTGCATGCCACTACGTAGTCCTATTTTTCTTCTGAGATGAACTATAGAGGTTTCCAGGTTTTTAAACATAATGTTAACTAGTACACAGTTCCCAACAAGTTACTAATGGGATAAAAGAATAAATTTCATTTTGAAGTGATTTTAAAATCTCCGTACACAAGGACATCTGAAAGTACTTAAGAAATATACTTAAGTCCCTGTTGGTTGAAAGAAAAAAACAACCCTCTGTTTTACTCCATAAAGATTATTGAAAATACCATGCAATTAATGCTATTTATATGGAATTGAGTTCAACTCCAAAGGTAACACTTAACCACACTCTATTTACCAAGTTAATCTACCAGATTTGTTTACTTTGTCTGATTTACTAAGACAAATACATGAGTGTCTAAAATGTTTTATCTGGCCCTGGGAAAGGAAAACTAAAGGAGTGTTGTGCTTTTATTAATAGATAAGTGCAAACAGGCCCATCCTATCAAATGAACAGCTAGGACCTTTGGCCACTGTTTACTGAAAATAAAATTAGGCTTGGCTGGCAGGTATTTATCAGATCTGAGAATAATTAACTACCCACATCTGGTACATGTTACTGAAAATGCTAGTGGGAACCATTACCTTTGGTAAGGGTTATTTTTCCTGAACAGCTAACATCCCCTCACAAAATACTGGAATGCACTCCCAAACACATTCAGAGCAACACCAAAAGCAGTTCCAAAGCTGTTTCCCCACTTCAACCCAACAGAAAAACAGTTTTAGAAATCTAAAAGAAATCACCAAAACATGGCTCATTCCCACCACACTCCACAATGCTCACCAAGGGGATCACTAGCCGCAGAAAGCCCTCGGAGCTTTGCAAACACACAAGGGTCATTTTAACTTAATAACATTTTGCACTTTAAATCTTGTTTGTTTTTTAAGGACTTCAGGGAACTTCACCAATGTAGGATAAAACAAGTACAGTTTTCACAATTCAAAAGGAGAGCCTATGAGCCCACAGCCCCCATTATTAGACAGTTGAAAAGGCAATAATCAAATTCAGGTACACTGTGCCTAGTTCATTTCTCTTCTAGCCTAACAATTTCATTACCAGGTGATAGTCTTCATGATTTTATTAAAGGAAAGGAAATGCTCTAAGGCATTTATATAAATAAGCAATGCAAAGTAAATTGTTTTATATCATAGAAGTAAGAGACAGGAAATTCAAGGGCTCTGTAATTACTTTCCTGTGAAATTCTAAATAAGTCATTTGTTTAGTCAAGTGACCTCTCATCTCTGCTCCGTAAAATTGGGAATACCAAGCCCTATCAGAAAGCAGTAAAGAGGAATAAACTGCTGATGGCACCAGGAAAACGTCTGTAAACAGACAAGAAATTTCAAATCTTCAAGAACATTTCTTCTCAAGAGAAATAGTAGGACTATATTAATAATGTATTAACCCAGCACCATTTATTGCAGTATTTTTCCAACTTTTTCATAAATAAATATTACTGTCCTTCCTAATGTGACAAAGGAACCTGCATTCTAAAGAGTAAGAACTTGGGTGATTTGAAGATCAGCAACTGCCTTATTTCCAAGGAAACTGCAAATTGAATTCTATTAACAATGAATAGGTGACCTGTCTGTACACACATGCCTTACTAAAATATGCTAGGTGGGTGGCCATTAGGCACCTTAGTAGATGAGGGTATGAATTAAGAAACAAGTAAGTCTAAGGATATAGAGCCAGTAAATAGGACTTGGGAAACAGAAGAAGGCAGGCGTTATAGCCAAGGAGGAAATTTAATACGGGAGAGGAAAGAGAGGCCAAAGAAAAATAGAAGAAATAGAAAAACCAATGAGTATTCCTGAGATTAGGTAAAGAAGTGAGGCCAAAAAAAATGCGCACGACAGGCATGAGCTGGAGGACCATCGGGGGATAGGAGAGATGGGAAGAAAGTCATCCATGTGAGATATCAAAGCAAGTCAGAATTATTCAGTTGAAATCAGAGGAATGTTTGTTGATCTGGGTTGGGTCTGATAAGGTTAAAAAGAACCAGAGAAAGGAATGGATTTATAATTCCATGCTGCACACAGTCATGAGAATTTGGAAAACAAGAAGAATTATTTGTATAAAACTGGCAAAATGAGAAAATACTAAGCCTCAAATCTTCCAACTCTAACAAGATTTAACTTGCTGGATTGTAAAAGATTTCTTATATGAAATCCATCTGTAGTATCACTCTACTCATTCAGCTCTTCTACTAGAATATTATCTGTGGTTTGACTACAGAAGCACAGCTTTCCTTGGATTCATTCAGATATGCACAATTCAGAAACGACTTGCAAGTCTCAAGGAGTCAGACAGTACAAACTATTTTCATGTCATTTAACAAGAAGGTTGATTTCTCTGAAGTGTCAAACCCAATAACTAGCAGCTATAATACATTTAACGCATTCTTCTGCTTTCATTATTTTTTCACAAAGCACTTGCTTACAGGAAGAAAATTTCTGTATGCTTTTTAGTACATTAAATCTCTTATTATCATCCAAAGTTTTAGAAATGCTTTCGCTCAGTTTTTTTTTTTTTTGAGACGAATTCTCGCTCTGTCATCCAGGCTGGAGTGCAGTGGCACAATCTTGGCTCACTGCAACCTCTGCCTCCTGGGTTCACACCATTCTCCTGCCTCAGCCTCCTGACTAGCTGGGACTACAGGCGCCCACCACCACACCCGGCTAATTTTTTGTATTTTTAGTCGAGATGGGGTTTCACCGTCTTAGCCAGGATGGTCTCGATCTCCTGACCTCATGATTTGCCTGCCTCCGCCTCCCAGAGTGCTGGTATTACAGGCGTGAGCCACCGTGCCCAGCAGCTCAGATTTTAAAAAGTAATTATTTCCCCTGGTATAGAACCTTCTATATGAAATATTAAAAGGCTTTTGAGATAAACTTATATATTTCCTTTAAAAGCATTCAGTATTCGATTTAAAATATCCCTAGATTTCTATTTTAAGAAAAAAACTATAGGACTTATTTTAGAATGAAAAATTATGTCTGGGAAGTTAGCTTAAACTTGCATAAAACAATATTTTAAAAAGGAATTTACGTTCTATTGCAATTTACCCACTAACCAAGATAATTCAATATTGTAAAGTTAGCTTCTATGGAAATTAAAGGAAGTTTCCCTGAATTAAGAGACAACTTAATTATACCTACATGTTTGAATTATTTCAAACCTGCTCTCTATTACTTATTTCTCTCAAAACTGATGTTAATAGTAACAGCTGAGAAATTGAACCTAAAAAGCAGGGTTTCTTAACCTTACCACTACTGACATTTTAGGCTGGGTAATTCTTTGTTGTGAGGAATTGTTCTGTGCACTATAGGAGGTATAGGCATCCTAGCCTCTAGGCAGTAGCACCACACTCACCTCTGTGCACAGTTGTGACAATAAAAAAATGTCTCCAGAAATTACCAAATTTCCTCTGGGGGCAAAATCCCTCCTTTTTGAAGAATACTGCTGTAAAGTGATGGCAACCATCATGGTTTCACATTAAGGAGAAGGAGGAAGGAGCATGGTTTTTAGGGATACAAGGTGTGGAGAAAAGAGAATGGGCTTTAGATTTAGGCAGATTTGGGTCAAAGTTAAGATCCTATCACTCATTAGCTATGCAGCCTTGTGAAAATTCACTTAATCCTCAACTTCCTCATAAATGAAGTGAGAATAGTAACATTTTAGTTGACATTTGTCTTTCCCTGTCCAGAATCCCTTTTTGGGGGAAAAGAGTTAAAAAGTCATCTCTTCCTTTAGAGGAAACAGATCTCTTCTGCTCTCAATCCAGTCCCTGACCCAGGGTTGAACACATGAACCAGGTTCAGCCAGTGATTTAACTGCATTCGCCAGGCCTTAATGCCTAGTGCAGGGATGTGCATGTGACCTATGCTGGGCCAATTATACTCAATTCTGAGACTTTGGCTCAAGCAATCAGTAAAGATTCATTCCTTTTCTATTAAGGTTGCTAAGCTAGTAGAGTATACACCTGGTGCTACTACACACGAAAAACCTGAATAATAATAAAGCCAACCCAGTAGAAAACAAGAGAGAGAAAGCCCTGACAAAATGATGTGTAATATCTGAAGTCAGATCTACTCCTTAGATTTTTCAATTATGTTAGCTAGTGAATTCTCTTTTATTTTAACAAGTCAGTGTGGTTGGATTTAGCCTATAAAGTACCTATCTCAAACAGGTGTTGAGAGGACCAACTAAAATGAAAATAATAGGCCTATAAAGAGCTTCCTTCCCTTGAGTCCCAATTTATAGAAATCAAAACAAACACAACGATATAAGAGCTAAAATACAATACTGTGAAGGATCAAACAAAAGAACTCACGTCTTGGCTTTGAGCTCTTTTCAATAAACTGCTAGACATTCCAAGAAAGTTTAAATTCATGGAGCCAAAAATGACTATGTAATTACTACGCAATGTTACCAACAATCAAGCCAATGAACAGCACTTGCAGATTCTGGTTGGTTTGCCACCATTGTTTGTAAGTGGCCAATATTATGGGTTTGCTTATAAAGGTTCCATAGGTTGATTTTATTTTATTGCCAGAAGGCTGACAAAGGGATTTATAGAGTAACTAGATTAAAGCAAAAATAATAGGATTGGGACTAGGGTGAATCAAGCGAGGCACCCACTTCACATGCAAAATTTTAAGAGCTACTAAAAAACTCAGTAGTCAAGATATAATATTTTAATGCAATATTTTAAAAAATCAAAATTAATCCCACAAATCCATAGTGAAGAAAATATCAGAATTTTAAATAAAGACAGGATCAGTGTCATTGGTCTTTCATTTTGCCTCAGGCTCCAATATGACTTGGCAGGGCATTGCAAAATAGAGTAAGATTTCTAAGTTGTAAGAAGCAGAGACATATTTAGTGTTCACAAATAGCATCAAAGACCTGAATGCACTTGAGTGGCAACCTAGTTAAGAACTCTGAATTGAAAGCTAGGGAACTCAGGTTCAAGTTCCAGCTCTGCCATACTAAGGTATGTAACACTGAGCAAATTACCTGGCCTTTCTAATTTTAGGTTCTGGCATAAATAAATGGAAAGGTCTATACCAGATGATTATTAAGATCTTTCTTAGCTCTAAAGTTATATGATTCCTTTGTAAAATGGATTTCTTTTGATGTCTAAAAACAAATCACAGTGAGTATGTTGCATTTCCCAGCATTTGTGTCATCTGGGAGCTCATGAAATAACAAGCATTAACCATGCAAGTCTATCAGTGAAAATAACTCAGGTTGAGGGTGATTTTTTTTTAATAATAGGAGTGTTCTCACATGTTTCAAATGCCATTTGATTGTAAGTTCCTACATTGGGGAAGTCGGCAGTTTTCTGTTGTGGGTATAGGGTAGCAGGTTGATCTGTGTCTCTAAAAGCTGAAATAATTCACATGGCTACCCACTGACAAGCCCATTGAAGCATAAAGTAATTGGGTTAATAAGTGACTGCTTATAATTCCCAAAAATAGGAAAATGAAAATCTAAAATTGACAACAAAGCACATGACAAACATCTGGAACAGGAATAAGAAAAAAGTGTAATATATTAACTCTAAAGAAATAGCATAATATGTGAAAAGTAGTAAATGGTTAGAAAGCATTGGAAATAGAATGTAAAAACTGAGTATGAAAAACTAAAATGTCTGTGTTCAGGGTCCAAGCATATACTTTGTCTTTTTTTTTTTTTTTTTTTTTTTTTTTTTTTTTGAGATGGAGTCTTGCTCTGTCACCCAGGCTGGAGCGCAGTGGTGCGATCTCAGCTCACTGCAACCTCCGCCTCCCAGGTTCAAGCGATTCTTCTGCCTCAGCCTCCCGAGTAGCTGGGATTACAGGCACGCGCCATCATGGCTGGCTAATTTTTGTATTTTTAGTAGATCCGGGGTTTCACCATGTTGGTCAGGCTGGTCTCGAACTCCTGACCTCATGATCCGCCCACCTCAGCCTCCCAAAGTGCTGGGATTACAAGCGTGAGCCACCGTGACCAACCTCAACAGCATTTTTAAAAGAACCTTGCAAATGAAAATGAGCTATTTTTAAATCAATTTTTAAAATGTTAACTTTTTTGTACAAAATTTCAAAGACAAGGTAGATATGATAGTATTCATGATAATGCCCCCTAAACAGACACAACCATTACCAGCTTTAATAATTACCAATTCATGGCCAATGTTATTACATCTATACCCCCATCAATTTCCCCTATTCTTATAAAGGGCTACTCATTTTAAGCCCCAAAACAAACCTTTTGGGGGCATTAGTTTCCCTGTTTATAAAATGAAGGCAATTATATTAACCTTCTCACCTACAATAAAAGTTGCAAAAAAAAAATAACCAAATCTTGAGGCTCTTCTAACACTTACTATGGTGTCTGCTTGTGAGAAATAAAAAGATAGAAAATAGAATCAACTTTTGTTTAAATAAGTCTGTCTTCTAGGCAGTTCAAAGTGCTTTGGGAGAATTTATCTTTCATTCTCCCAGCACCTCTATGTGGCCAAGAAAGTATTATTATTCACCTTCAGCAGATATGGAAATTAAAGAAAAAGGAAATTATTCAGGCTGGATCAAATGAAGAATCACAGGAGAGGCAAAAATAAGTCCAGGTTTTCTGACTTCCCATGTTCTTTCATTATGATATGCCACTTCTACTCCTATTATAATATAGGTGGTTGAAACAATTGTTTTCTCTAAATGAAATGGACTTATCCTCTATCAAAACTTTTATACATTTAAAAGTGCTATATAGAGCAGTGTTATATAACATGTAGGTATTAAAGTATATTAACTGACTGACATTAAAGTTCACTTTGTAGATTCACATAAGGCCACTCTTTAGTTGGTTCAGCTTACCTAAAGAAGACAGCAAAAAGTAAAGGAAGGAAATTAAACATATCTGTGGTTCACTAGAATTGAACAATTAAAGTTTGGCATTTCATAGGTTTGAAATCGTTTCTAAACCATTTACTTGGCAAATGCAAAAATCACTTCAGTGTTACACTGAAGAATTATACCATTTGGGTCCAGTCCATAGTGCCACAGGCATGGATGATGCAACTTTCAACTAAGTTACAGAGTATTTTTACAGCACTTACCAACTCATTATAACTTCATATATTTAAGACATTTTCCTTCCGATTCATAAAATAGTTCCTGTTCATTGAGTTTAGTCAAGGCAGGTTGGGATGGTGGCTTGGGATGGGAGAAGAAAAAAAAGGGCTGTGTGAAGGGTGTGGTGAGAATAGTCTGCCATGAGCTAGGTCTCCCTGAATGTGGCCTATTATTCATTTTATGGAATAAATCAGGGCAAAAGCTCTTTCTCTTTCCATAGTCTCAATAGTAGCCAGCTGTGGCTTGAGCAATGTCTTCTAGGATTATCACAGCAGAGATCACAGCTTCCTAAACATTCAAATGAATAGTTTAAAAATTTATATTAGAAGGGGATTCTTCTCCAATGATTTCTGACTTTGAAAATAATACTAACGGCCACGAGCTACCCAACCCCTGACTCCTATGGCTTTCTGACAAACTACATATAAATAAACAAACAAACTAAATAGATAAAAACAAATAGGTTTAAGTCATATTTTTTTGAAAAATAATAGTTTGTTATTGCCATTATTATTGTTTTTATTCAGGATATAGAGCTCATGTGGATTGCTGCTTCTAAAATAAGACAGAAAACAGAATTACAATATAATAGAAAGGACAATGAACTGGTAGTTAAGCAACCTAGGTTCTTCTATCTGCACTAACTAGCTCTGCTGGGCAAGGCTGATATACTGCAGGACAGAAGTTTTCTGTCAAAAGAAATCCATGTTCCAAATGATTTCTAAGACTATTTTAGTTCTGAAATTCTTACACTACCTATTTCCATACCTTTTATTTTATTACTTCTATATAGTATCCCCATCTTTCACAATGCCATCTCTTTCATATAACATGCTTAAGTATGTTAATTATCTCTGTTGATTAGCTTATAGAAAACCTGTTCAAATCCAAAGCAAAGAAAAAAAATCCCTTGTATTATGTGAACTTTTAATAGCACTCTTTTATGGGTGTAGGTTAATATGAATAATAATATTTTCTAGTTCTCCAGATCCCCAAAGTAAGTCCCTTTTGCTTATTTTGTTTTTGAGATAGGCTCTTGCTCTGTCACCTAGGCTGGAGGGCAGTGGTATAATCACGGTTCACTGCTGACTCAACCACCCAGGCTCAAGCAGTCTTCCTACCTCAGTCTCTGAAGGTAGCTTGGACCACAGGGTGCATGCCACCACACCTGGCTAATTTTTGTATTTTTTGTAGAGACAGGATTTCACCATGTTGCCCAGGCTGGTCTCAAAACTCCTGAGCTCAAGCATCTGCCTACTTCAGCCTCCCAAAATGCTGGGATTATAGGCATGAGGCACCATGCCTGGCTGTGAGTCCTTTTTAAATGGATGATAGCCTCTTTAAATCAAAGAGATGCTACGGAACCAAGTGACTCATAATACCAAACAAACGTTTATACTTTTATGTAAAAAAGTTCAAAATTCTGCCAAAAGAAAAAAAATGTACCAAGGTTTCCATTTTCAAACTTTCAAGAATAGCATCGGGTGTGTTTTCATCAATAAAAGAATAATAAAATCATCATAATTCATTATAGTTCAAACATTTTATCTTTTCCTAAATATTTCATGAATAAATATCACAGTGTGCATGACCCCGTTAGAATGAAGTTAAATATGAATAAACATAGAAATTTTTTAAAAAATGAGCCTTCTGGGCATACTGCATGCACAACTTAATTCCAAACTAAGACCCAAGAATAGCAAGATATGCTACTGTCAGTTTCATAAAGGCAGAGAGAGAGAGAGAAATTTTCTGAAGTGCTTTCTTGACTTAAAAAGGGATTCCCCTAAAAGCTGGTAACTAGATAAAGGAGAAACCAACCTTCCACACAAAAAGGCATAAAAAACTAGGCATAACAATGTTATAGCAAAACATTTTGGAATTTTAAAACTTGAAATACAAAGCCTTTCCCTGTGGAGATGAACTTCCATTCTGCAAGGACTCTGTCAACATTATCAACCTCAAACACTTGGCACACACACCCACAAAAAAAGTGATGACACAGGAAATTGTCTGGAAACAAACAAACAAAACTAGTATTCTCTCTCCCTGGAACCAGCGCTGCTCTGACAGAGCAGGCAAAGCAACCAGCATGTCAGGACTTCATTTTACAGTCTGTTTAATTGTTCTATTCCAATTCAACAGTCTGAGCCCCTCTTCGAAGTGCAAGACAGAAGAAACAAAAAGATCTTCCAAGATATTATCTAGTTCTTACTTCACTAGCTTCTATTGAAGAAACTCTAAGTGCTAATTAGCCACATAAACTGGGCAGATGAACACCACGTCTCTGTGTGTTACTAATCTTACACATAGAGGAGGGTCTCTTTCTGCTCTGAGGGCCTCGTCAATCAGAAATTCACACTTGCTGAAAACTGCAAAAACCTTTGTATATTGCATCCTGGATTCACATTTGCATTCTAGCTACTGCTCTTTACCCATGAACTTTTCTACTTTTCAAACTGACTATAAAAGGATAAAGCAGTTGCAGTAACTACCCTATCACAATCTAGTTGAATTTTGCAACCAGTTATTGACTTGGTCGCCATTATAGGAACCATAAGAAGAGGCTTTTCAGTATTTTTTGTGCTTCTTCTCTTGCCAAAAATCACTTGGTTCTCCAGTGAAGCCCAAATAACAAAGCAAAATAAGTAAAAACAAAAATCTCACACCTATTTCACCTCTATAAAGAAATTACAGGCCGGGCGCAGTGGCTCATGCCTGTAATCCCAGCACTTTGGGAGGCCGAGGCAGGTGGATCACGATGTCAAGAGATTGAGACCATCCTGGCCAACATGGTGAAACCCCGTCTCTACTAAAAAACACAAAAAATTAGCTGGGCGTGGTGGAGGGCACCTGTAGTCCCAGCTACTCAGGAGGCTGAGGCAGGAGAATGGCATGAACCCGGGAGGCGGAGCTTGCAGTGAGCCGAGATCGCGCCACTGCACTCCAGCCTGGGCGACACAACGAGACGCCATCTCAAAAAAAAAAAAAAAAAAAAAAGAAATATGATACTATACTATGATACCAACCCAACTTCCCTTGCGTAATTTCCTTTTATATAACATGTTCAATAAAACTTATCATTCTAGTAGCTTTTGCATGTCTTTCCCCCTAAAATTCAGTAATCTACCCATTGATATGGTCAATAATGGTATAAAAAATTGTGTTATGCAAATATTTGTGAAGAATACGAGTGGGAGGAAGATTAGATAATGGTAATTCTCAGATTAATTCTCTTTCCTAACTCTCTATAATGAAATGTCATAGATCTTTCAGTTAGAGATTCCCTGTTTTGTGATTGGTCATTTCTAGAACTACCATTGAAAACTTAAAGGAAGATCTCTGAGCACTTTTGCTTTTGACGAAGATTAAGTAACAGGGACCCGATTTACCTTACCACCTAAAACAATCAACAATACTTTTCAAGAAACAAAACACATGGAACAACATCTTTTCAAGACACTGGACATCTGGCAAGAGATGAGGGGGAAAAAAAAAGGAAAGTTCTACAATTTCCTCAGGCCACTACCTTAAGAGAATTTCTAGGTTGTGTTGCATGAAGAGGGAACACAGGTGGAATCCAACAGGCTCCCTGAAGTGAGGAGAAGGAGCTGAAAATCCAGAGAAAAGAAGACAGCTAAAGTTCACAGAAGAGATCTTAGAGGGTCCCCCTCAAATATCCATCAGAGTACTGATTAGTGCACGCATGTAAGGAAACTACCTGAGGCTAGAGAAAGAATGATCTGAGAGGAGTAGAGGGTAGAGTGCCTGGCACTCATATAGGACCAAGAATAATGCCTATTTTTACCAATAAGAATGGAAAACTTCATAATGCATTAAGCATCGGGTAGAATACTCAGAAGGGTCTTGCCTTGTTGGTGGGGAATGATTAGCTTTAAATTAAATGGTTCTGCCTAAACAAATCCTGAAAGCAAGATCCAAAAGGATGTGTTTCCAAGTAACTTAACTGCATCCCAAAACAAAGTTTAAAATTTATAGGAATACAAATATCTAGCACCCAAAAAGGTGAAATTCACAATGTCTGGTATCTAATCAAAGATAACCAGGCAAGCAAAACAAGCAAGAAAATACTACTCATAGTGAGGAGAAAAATCAACCATTGAAATTAACTCAGAACTGACACAGATACTAGAATTAGCAGACAAGGTACTTTGTATGGTTAAAATAAGAAGATGATTAAAATATGACTCATGAATCACATGGCTTATTGACAAAGAGATTCTTTTTTCCCCCACAATGCTTAAACAGGTGGAGAATAATGAGAACAAACCTCTTAGGGAATACACTCAATAAATGAGATAAACTAGCCTCATAGTGTGTGAGTTTCCATTTCATTTAGATTCTAATTATTAAAGTCTAGTTGCTCAATTAGGGTGGAAGTAGGCCTCCATGAATGCAAAGTCTAGTCAAAGTTGAGGCATAAAACTATGCATCTGACAAATGTCTAATATCCAGCATATATAAAAAATGTAAATGAATTTACAAGAAAAAAAACAACCCCATTAAAAAGGACATGAATAGACACTTCAAAAAAAGACATATATATGGCCAATAAGCATATGAAAAAAGCTCAATATCACTGATCATTAGAGAAATGCAAATCAAAAACACAATGAGATAATATCTCACACAAGTCAGAATGGCTATTACTATAAAGTCAAAAAATAACAGATGCTGGAAAGGTTGAGGAGAACAGGGAACACTTATACACTGCTGGTGGGAATGTAAATTAGTTCAACCATTGTGGAAAGCAGTGTGAAAATTCCTCAAAGAGCTAAAAATAGCACTACCATTCAGTAAATCAATGTGTACAAAGGAAAGATCACTGGAAAGGATAACCACTGGATAATTCAAATTTATTTATTATATTTATTTCTTATTATCAAAATATATTTTACAGATAATTGACTAAAACAAAATTGAGTGTGGGATTTATAACTAATGTATATTTAAATGCATGACAAGTACTGTAAGATTATTGTTAAGGTTCTTATACTATACATAAAGTGGCACAGTAACACTTAAAGATATTGACCCAGCAATACTACTACTGGGTATATACCCAAAGGAATATAAATCATTCTACCATAAAGACAGCACATGTCTGTTCATTGCAGCACTATTCATAATAGCAAAGACATGGAATCAACCTAAATGCCCATAAATGGCAGACTGGAAAAAGAAAATGTGATATATATACACTATGGAATACTATGCAGCCATAAAAAGGAATGAAATCATGTCTTTTGTGGGACCATGGATGGAGCTGGAGGCCATTATCCTTCGCAAACTAACACAGAAAAACAAAATCAAATCACATGTTCTCACTTATCAGTAGGAGCTAAATGATGAAAACTGATGGACACAAAGAGGAGAACAACAGACACTGGAGCCTACTTGAAGGAAGAGAGTGGGAGGAGGGAGGAGCTAAAAAAAAAAAAAAACGATTGGGTACTAAGCTTAGTACCTACATAATGAAATAATCTGTAAAACCAACCCTGTTACACGTATTTCCCTATATAACAAACCTGCACATGTACCCCTGAACCTAATATAAAAGTTAAAACAATTACCAATTTGTTAAGTTAAAAAAGCAAAAACAAACAAAAAACAACATCTGAGGCATATCTTTTTACAAGAGATTCTAGGGAGTGATGGTTTGACCAACACAATGGGGATCCACAACAACGTCAAAAGTCCCTCAACACTAGCAAGTGGTGCTGGTGTTGGCTGGCCAGGCTCAAGAGAATAACTCAAAGGCTAACAGAGAGTAGCCCTGCCACAGCCTACGTTCTCAACGTATCTGTCAAAATCTTGGGTTTATATGTGTTATAGAGTCCAGTAGTTGAGGACAACTACTCATATTTGAGTTCATATATGTGGTCTGATAAGGTGTGATATAACATTTCTATGGGGAGGAAGATTACACTCTGTGTTCTTACCACAGCAAAACTTTTATCATTCATGCAGCAAATTATGTGTCTGGAATCATTTCAAAGTTACATAACACAAGAACATTAAAATAGTCTTTATGGCTGGGCATGGTGGTTCATGCCTGTAATCCTAGCACTTTGGGAGGCCAAGGTGGGCAGATCACCTGAGGTCTGGAATTCGAAACCAGCCTGATCAACATGGAGAAACCCCGTCTCAACTAAAAATACAAAAAATTAGCCAGGCATGGTGGCGCATGCCTGTAATCCCAGCTACTCAGGAGGCTGGGGCAGGAGAATCACTTCAACCTGGGAGGCGGAGGTTGTGGTGAGCCAAGATCATGCCATTGCACTTCAGCCTGGGCAACAAGAGTGAAACTCTGTCTCAAAAAAAAAAAAGTCTTTATAACTATAGTCCATGTTTGAAAACTCAATAGACATACTAAAAATACCCAAATCAAATTTCTAGTGGTAAACACTACAATGTCTGAGGTGACAAATACACTGGATAGAATTAATGTTAGATTAAACATTGCAAAAGAGATGATTAGAGAACTTGAAGGCATAACAATAGAAACTATGCAAACTGAAACACACACACACACACAAAAAAGCCAACAAAAATGAATGAAGCTGTGGGACATTAGTGAGATGTGGGACAATTTCAATTAGCTTAATATACATGTAGCAAGAGATCCCAAAGATGAGAAGGTAGAGAGAGAAGAAAAATATTTGAAAACATAGTGGCCAAGATTTTTCCAAATTTGATGAAAATGCTAAACAAACATATCAAAAAAAGCTCAAGAAAACCCCAAGCATAAAAAGCAAAGAAAATGACACAAAGGTACATCACAATCAATTTCTCAAAATCAAAGAGAAAAGAAAATCTCAAAAACAACAAGATTAAAAACAATTATATACATATGCAGAGGAACAAAGATAAGGATAAGCACAGTTTCCAGTCAGAAACAATAAAAGCCAAAATACAATAAAGCAATAACTACAAAAAGCTAAAAGAAAAAAGATCTATCAACCTAGAATTCTACACTCAACAAATATATCTTTCAGAAACAAAGGTAAAATGAAGACCTCTCAGAAAAACAAAAGCTAAAATAATTCATCACAAGGAGACCTACACTACAAGAACTGATAGAGCAAATTCTTCAGGTAAATCTCATTCAGTAAATCAGTCTATACAAAGGAAAGATCACAGGAAATGGTAACCACTGGGTAATATCTATTTATTAGATTTATTTTCTTATTATCAAAATATATTTTACAGATAATTGACTAAAATAAAACTCAGTGTGGGATTTATAACTAAAGTATATTTATGTGTAAGTAAAATGTATGACAACTACTTTAAGACTATTGTAAGGTTCTTATACTGTATGTAAAGTGGTATAATATCACTTCAAGATAGACTGTGATAAGTTAAAGATATATACTGTCAATCCTACAGCCATCACTAAAATAACTACACAAAGAGTTACAGCTAATAAGACAATAGTAGAGATAAATGGAATCATAAAAACACTAATCCAAAAACAAATAAGATATAAGGTTAACGTACATAAGTCAATTGCTTATTTATATACCAGCGATGAGCAATTGGAATTTGAAATTAAAAACACAATACCATTTAGACTAGCATCAACAAAAGGGAAATACTTAGGTATAAACCAAACAAAATATGTACAAGATCTATGTAAGAAAATTATAAAACTTTCATGAAGGAAATCAAAGAAGATCTAAATAAGTGGAGAGACATTCTATGTTCATGGATAATAAGACTCAATATTGTCAAGAAGTCAGTTCTTCCCAACTTAATCCATAAATTTGGTTCAATCTCAATCAAAATCCAAACAAGTTACTTTATGGATATGGACAAATTCTAAAGTTTATGTAGAAAGGAAACAAACTAATAGCCAACATAATACTGACAAAGAAAAACAAAGTTGGAGAAATAAAAGTCTTCAGGCCGGGCACGGTGGCTTATGCCAGTAATCCCAACACTTTGTGAGGCCAAGGTGGGTGGATCACCTGAGTCAGGAGTTTGAGACCAGCCTGACCAACATGGTGAAACCCTGTCTTTCTTAAAAATACAAAATTAGCTGGGCGTGGTGGTGCATGCCTGTAATCCCAACTACTTGGGAGGCTGAGGCAGAAGAATCGCTTGAACCTGGGAGGTGGAGGTTGTAGTGAGCTGAGATTGCACCATTGCACTCCAGCATGGACAACAAGAGTGAAACTCTGTCTCAAAAAAAAAAAAAAAAAAAGTCTTCAACTTCAAGACTTACTATAAAGCTATAGTAATCTGCCAGGCATGGCAGCATGCACTTGTAGTCCCAGCTATTAGGAGGCTAACGCAGAAAGATTGCTTGAGTACAGGAGTTCTGGGTTGTTGTGTGCTATGCCAATTGGGTGTCCACATTCAGTTCAGCATCAATATGCTGAAAGCAGGGAACCAACCAGGTTGCCTAAGGAGGAATAAACTGGCCTAGATTGGAACTGGAGCACTCCAAAACTCCCACGCTGATCAGAAGTGGGATCACGCAAATGAATAGCCACTGCACTCCATCCTGAGCCACATAGTGGGACCTCATGTCTTAAATGAATACATGCATACATTCACAAAGCTACAGTAATCAAGACAATGTGATATTGGTGAAAATATAGATAACTAGATCAATAGAACAAAATACAGCCCAGAAACAGACTCACATAAATATAGTTAAATGAACCTTGACAAAGAAGCAAAGTCAATTCAATGCAGAGGGATAGTCTTTCCAACAAACAGTGCTGGACCAAATAGTCATTCACATCAATATAAACACTGACCTTATACCTTTCACAAAGATTAACTCAAAATGGATCATAGAAGTAAATATACAATGCAAACTATAAAAATTCCAGACGATAACATAGAAAAAAATCTAGGTGATCTTGGGCTTGGCAATGAGTTTGAATATAACACCTAAAGCACAATCCATGAAAAAAAATTGACAAATTAGGCTTCATTAAAATTAAAAGCTTCTGCTCTGACAAAGACACTGTTAAGATAATGAATAGACAAACCAAAAATTGGGAGAAAATTTTTACAAAACACCTATCTGATAAAGGACTTGCATCCACAGGACTCTTAAAACAGCAATAAGAAAATAAACAATCCTATTTTAAAAATGAGTAAAAGATCTGAACAGACACTTCTTCAAAGAAGATATGCAGATACCACTACACACCTACAGATCCTCCTCAACTTACAGTGGGGTTATGACTCAATAAATTCATTGTAAATTGAAAACTCATAAGTCAAAACTGCATTTAATATACCTAACCTACAGAACATCATACCTTACTTAGCTTAGCCTATCTTAAACATGCTCAGAATACTTCCATTAGCCTACAGTTGGACAAAATCATCTAACACAAAGCCTATGTTATAATAAAGTGCCAAATACCTCATGCAATTTATTGAACAGTACACTGCACAGTACTGATGGTTACCCTTTGACCACATGGCTGACTGGGACTTGTGGCTTACTGTTACTGCACAGTATCATGAAAGAGTATCATAACACATATCACTAGCCCAGGAAAAGATCAACATTCAAAATTTGGAGTATAGTTTCTACTGCATGCATATTGCTTTCGCACCATTGAAAAATCAAAAAAGTGTAAGTCAAACCATTGTAACTTGGAGAAGATCTGTATCAGAATGACTAAAATCCAAAGCAATGACATCATCAAATGCTGGCAAGGATATGAAGCAACAGGAACTCTCATTCATTGCTGGTGAGAAAGCAAAATGGTACAGACAGTTTGGCAGTTTCTTACAAAGCTGAACATACAGCAATCCTATAATCTAGCAATTCCACTCCTAGTGTGTATTTGACCAATAAAAAAGAAAGCATACCTCTGTTCAAAAATTTGTAATCAAATGTTCATAGTAGATTTATTTGTAATAGCCATAAACTAGAAAGAACCTAAAATGTCCATCAACAGATGAATGGATAAGCAAATGTAGTATATACATACAGTGGAAAACTACTTTGCAGTAAAAAGTAATGAAGTACTGATACATGCAACAACATGGATGAATCTCAAAATAAATTGGAGTAAAAAAGCAAGACCAAAATGAGTTTATACTGTATGATCCATTAATAAGGAACTCTAGAAAATGTAATATAATCTATTGTGACAAAAACAGATCAGTGTTTTGCTTATGAGGGTAAGGTAGGGAAGGGTAAGAGACATGGATTGCAAAGGTCATGTAGAAACATTTAAGGATAAAAGACATGTTAATTATCTTGAGTGTGGTGATGATCTAATGGGTATGTAAATATGATAAAACATCAAATTGGACTAAATATGTGCTGTTTATTGGATGTCAGTTATAACTCAATAAAGCTCTTTTTTTTTTTAATTTCTCTTGCTTTATCTTTTTTGGTTCTATGTTTCACTCTCACAGTAATTCCTTCCAGCTGTGTTGTAATCTCCTTCCATAAGAGTTGTTTAAAATATAAAGAACAACTTCTTCATTTACCATTATATAAAAATATTTATTGAAAACCTAATGTATATAAGCCAATGAAGTGGGCACTTGAAGGGGATACAATTGGGCACTATAGAGATAGATATCAGATTACAAGGGATAAATAATACAGATGGTGATGAAATCTAGTGACAGATGTCGTTTACTAGAGTACAAAAAGGCTCAGGGAATGATTAAACAGCAAAGCAAATATTAGGTCCATGAAGAGCTCTTGCCAGAAAGTTTTTGGAAACGGCCAGGTTAATGTGTCAGAATTTCAAGCAGAATATAGAAGTTCCCATAGACAGGTCCTTACAGTTAAATTATTTTATATGTTCTTACTTATTAAACTGCAATACATTAAATCTCAATGTGAGGACATGAGATGAGCATAGAACTAATTTTTAAAAGTAGATTCCAGGACACATTTACTCATAGTATGTCTTCTGTAAGAAAAGTACAGAAACACATAGTCCTAGTGTCATCCAATTCAACTATTTCTCCTAGGTTTATAGATCTCAGTTGATGTTTTTAAAATACATCAACTTTGGCACTCTCCCCCAAAGGCCAGGAATCTCTGGCTGTTATGCCTCAAGTGGAATAAGACTCCCGGAGAAATTCTTTTGCCACCACAACTATTTCAGTGTGGTTCTAAGTGGCGAGTCTCAATGCTTGCCAAATTCCTCTGGTCTGATCCCATCTGGATGAACCCAAAATACGGCAAAATAGGACCTTCTATTTCCTGGTCATATTTGATTATCCAATATCCCTCCAGAATCATGCCTGCTTTTTATCTTTAAGCAAACATTGGCCTAAGGCTCTTAATCTAATCTAAGACATTGTGTACAAATAGGCACAAGGAACACCCCCTCCCATCACTGCTATACTTTCACCTTTACTGAAAAAGCAATTTAAAAAAAACCCTAAGAGTGTTCACAGCTTTTACTTATCTAGCCATAGTTATGGGCCAAATTATATGAGCCTGAAAGTCCCCTGACAATTAATGGTTTCATATGAAGGATCAACTACGTGTTACGTACATAGTGCCTCTTTCTAATTGCACTTAACTTCTGTTTAAAACCTAAGCTAGGGCCCTCTAATAGAGAAGCAAAATTCTGTCTAGTTCCTTAAGGTCCTTCCCTCTCATTCAAACTGAAGGCATTCCAATAAGCCAACAACACCCAAGCAATCTGAGAGGCCCTTAACTGAAATTCCCCTGAGTCACCTCCTGTGAAGATTCTAAACTTTTTTTCTTTTGGTGGCAGGCCGTGGGGGGAGACAGAGTCTGTCTGTTGCCCAGGCTGGAGTGCAGTGGCGCCATCTTGGTTCGAGCAATTCTCCTGCCTCAGCCTCCCGAGTAGCTGGGACTACAGGTGTGCGTCATCATATCCACTAATTTTTTGTATTTTTAGTAGAGATGGGGTTTCACCATGTTGCCCAAGCTAGTCTCGAACTCCTGAGCTCAGGCATTCCACCCACCAAGGCCTCCCAAAGCGCTAGGATTACAGGCATGTGCCACCACGCCCAGCCTAAACTTTCTTTTCTTGCTCTGGCCTTTGCTAAATCCATTTTAGCTTTTGTTTCCTAATTCATTCCATCTCCCCACACTACTAGTTAAATAATGTAGTCCTTATTCCTTTTAACAGAACAGTCCTGGGCCCCTTTATATTGAACATAACTTCTACCTATACTCAGACCAAGTACATATAACTTCACATTGAAGCTGTTCATCACATAGTTCAGTAAGTTTCAGAAAAACACTAAATATCCAAAGTTTCTAAAAATGTAAACATAATATTCTACATAGACTATATATTCTAGATTTATCTAATAGTGTTTAGCCAGATGAAAGGCAGGGGCCAAACCCAAGTACTCTCCAAATGTCTTCTTTGGGTGAGTTCAACTTGTACAAAAGTTCTTGGACAGGATGCAGATGCACTGCAGCTAAGTACAGAGGAAAGCCATAAAGAAAAGGGAAATGTATGAGTGACAATCAAGATATAAATAACTTTCAGTAATTCATTTCCAGACAATTCACTCAATTCACACATTAATACTGACTTCAAGAAAATACCACTGAACAAGAGAGGCTCAGAATACCCAATTATGAAATACCTATTTTAAGTTATTATTTACACATATCACATTTTTCTGTGAACAGCAGATTTTTATAACTTATTAAACATAATATGTGTAACAGGTATTTTAATGTAGGTTATATAATTTAATACCCACAATAACCATAAAGTATTCTTGTTACTTTTGCCATATAACAGAGGAAAAAACAAGTCCCCAAAAGCTTTGGTTCCTTGCCTAATTTATCCCGCCAGTAGATAGCAGAACAAGATATTCAAACCCAGATCTATCCAGCTCCAAAGCCTGTGCCCTTTCCAGTAGGATGCAGTCTCTGATGTAGTTCTCACTAGTGCTTTGGAAAATTCCTGAGACATGGAGCCCAGATGTTATAATGCAAAACCACTAGACAATGGGTCAGAAGACTTGTGAGCCTGGCTGTGGCATGTGTGTGACCTTGGTCTAATCATGTTCCTTCTGCAGGCTTTTTCTCATCTATTAATATAAAATAGGGAGTTTAGATAGTTAATATTTAATGGCTCTTCCAGCTCTAATGTTTTACCATACTGATTCTATGAATTGTAGACAATGCAAAAGCGTGTAATAAGGAAATGAGTAATAAAAAGGTTAACTGGGTATTTGAAACAATATAGCCAAGCAAGTCAAAGATTGAGGAAATTATACAAGCAGAAATGGAAAAAAATGGCTTTGCAGTGTTATCTTCCCAATATGAATAAAAAAGACTTTATATAGTATACAAAAAGGTAAACAAGATCCTATCAAAAAAAGAATTTTAGCAAACAAATTCACCTGTTTGAAGTTAAAATCAATTAACATTTTAATTATTTTAAACAAAACACAAAATACAGACATGAGAAAACATAGACAAACCCCAATACAGATATGCTTTGAGGTTTGTTTACTAGCTTCTGAAGAGGATATGGAGTTCCTTTTATATAAACAGAAATGTGGGTTGGCACTGTCAGGTATAGGGCAAGATAGTTAATGAAGTTTCCAGAAAGAGCAGCAGAGAACAACTCATTGTATCTCAAAAAGCTCTACTCATCAACAAAAGACAATGCTCTACTACAAAAGACAATGACTGTGTGAGATTTTAATCTCGTTTTGCTTTCCGTATTCAGGCCACAAAGTCAGTCTGTGCACAGTGCAACAATTTAAAACCTTCATAGTACATGGTGTTTCCCTATATTGAGCCAAGATTCTTCAATCAGGCTTCCTGAGATTCTTCCTTGGTTTTCTAAAATGATGACAACCAAGTGCCTCTTTGCTCAGCCGCCATCACTAAGAGCCAATATGAGACATATGCAGACAAGCTCTGTGGGGAAACAACACAGGCCAGGAGTGAAAGTACACCGAAACTAGTTCTCCAACAGCTAGGGCTAGACAGACAGCAAATGACCAAGAGCTCTCTGAGCCTTAGGAGGCCAATGGTTTGGGATGAACTGTCAGAATTGAGAAAGGGTCAAATTTCTAGGCTTGTGAGAGAGTACAGAGGCTCTGGTTATCCATCTTAAGTTCTCTCATTAGGTAAATATGTTTTATGTGGAAAAAAAAGATGATGAGCAGCCTGGCCAAAGAACCTAAGACAAATGAAATCTTTCACAGGATGTTCACAGACAAAAAGGCTGAGTAATGTAGAGGAGAAAAAAATCCCTGAAGATGAAGGGAGGGAGAAAAAATTAAAGCCATCAGTTCTAACATTTGCCAAGGAAAGAGAGTGAGAACACTGTTTGGACTGTCCATAAACCAGGTAAAAATGACTGTTGGTTCTGATAGAGTCCACACACACTTACAATACCCTTCCACTGATGCCAACCACCCTGTGCTTCCTCTGAAGGTTGCAGCTGCTTTTCAAAGCCCCCAGAAAGCAACAGGCAGGGTATAGTGAGAGCTGGAAGGAAGGAGATTAGGCAAGGACTTGGCATAAATAGAAGTGTAGCCAAAAGGCACAAATATAAAGGGAGAGAGACAATTTTCCTGTGTGGTTTGTGTGTGTGGTGTGGGGGGGAGCTCAAAATAAGAGCTAGCCAAAGTTCTGGCCTTGACGGCCTGAAGGGTTTGGCAAGAACAGCCTTTCTCATGGCAGGCGGGCCAGGAAATGAAGCTTTCAGCTGTCTGCTTCAATGATTTGCTCACTGTCACCATTTTAATGTTTGGCCGCTAGCCCATTTGTATTTTCTTCTTCTTTGGGGATTAGCACATAAGTGTGGACAAAGTCCATTTTGGTCATTCAGGACTCTGCCATGTATCATTTCCTTCCACACCGTTATCTGTCAACTAGGGACTTCAAGAACAAGAAATCCTGACAGAGGACTAAACAAGCTATAGAATTAGATGATTTGTAAAAGACCTTGGAGATCATCTAACCCAGCCTGATCAGACTGATTTTACAGATGGGGACACTAATAGCAGCTAAGAGAAGTAAGGTGACATGCTAAAAACACACTAAAACTTAGAGAGTGGCAAAGTTGGGACAAGTACCCAGCTCCCTCATCCCCATCCAGCCAGTCACCTGTCCACAGAAATCACAGTGTTCCTTTAGGACTCCATCTCAGACAGCATAATAATTCTCCCCCAACCCCCCCACCCCCCAGGCTTTTTTTTTTCCTTTGAGACGGAGTCTTGCTCTGTCGCCCAGGCTGGAGTGCAGTGGCGCCATCTTGGCTCACTGCAAGCCCCCAACCCCTTTTTTAGTGGAGACTTGATAAAAACTGTGATGTGTTCTGACTCTGATCAATAATTTGCATATAAGTTTGGTAAGTAATTATCCAAAATGTGTGGTCTCCAAAAAGAGAAACAAATGTGGAGGCACATAACAGCACTCAGAGAAAAGACCCAAAATAAAACCAAGCATAACACATGGCATTAAAAACTATCTTCATAAAACTTAGATTCCTACTTTTACTTATTATATATAATTATCACTATTATTAAATCATGATGATCATGCTGCCTCCCAAATAAACTATGGCCTCTGTTTATCCTGTCATGTTGATTTACAAAACAGCAAGTCAATTTTAGGCCTTGGAGATGTGTTCTAAATTAAATTAAGCATGGATTTAAAATACTGTATTTCTAACTCAAGGAACAAATTTAAATATAGAAGATAATATTTTCATTTGAAAGAAAGAAAAACATAAAGAATGAAAAGTTACTTGCAACAAAAGTAAACCTATATTATAGAAATTATTTCATAACTTTTTTTGCCAATGGAAATAATTTCTGATATTGACAGAAATCACATACTCAGAAATATGTAACCCTTAAAGGGCTTAAAAGAGTCTAACTCTGAAAAGGAGTTTGAGAGTGGAGGAGTAGGTAGATATAAATCAATCTGCATGTAAGGTCATAACAAAGCAATCTATCTTCTTTCCTCAAACTGTGGTTTCCTTTACTCTAAAAAAATTTTTTCTTCCAGTACTATAGAAATCATGTTATATGACTTTTTTTTTTTTTTTTTTTTTTTTTTTGAGACAGAGTCTCGCTCTGTCGCCCAGGCTGGAGTGCAGTGGCGCCATCTCGGCTCACTGCAAGCTCCGCCTCCCGGGTTCACGCCATTCTCCTGCCTCAGCCTCTCCGAGTAGCTGGGACTACAGGCGCCCGCCACCACGCCCAGCTAATTTTTTGTATTTTTAGTAGAGACGGGGTTTCACCGTGGTCTCGATCTCCTGACCTCGTAATCCGCCCGCCTCGGCCTCCCAAAGTGCTGGGATTACAAGCGAGAGCCACCGCGCCTGGCGATATGACTTTTTAAAAAAAAAAAAAAAACACTTCACTAACTAGTAAAAGTTAAATTAACTAGTTTTTCTTCTTTATATTCATTTCAATGTAACAGTCTTTAATAGCTTTACCAAGCATCATTTAATTCTGGGAATAAGGAAATTAAAGGATGCTTCTGACATAAAAGCACTCAAAATTAACTGGGGAAACCAACATATGAATGGAATCACCCTGAGTCCTAAGTCTTGTGATAAAAGGTACTTTGAAAGCACATGGGAGGAGCTGCAGACCAGCCTGGGAAGGTCTAGGAAGGCCAAATGAAGAAGATGACACCTGAGATAAAGGATAAACACGAGTTAGGCAGGTTAAAAGAAAGGAGTCCTACTTCTATTATGCTTTATGTTTTCTTATCTAACGTACTCATTTCATAGGAAATTTGATCTATCCCATAAAACTTTCGAAGGAAAAATGACATCATCATTGTTGTGTCGAAATAAGATTAACAGAGTACCAGACATACTGAATATCAAAAAACAAAGACTAAACCAAATAATAATGTTAATGTAATACCCAAACATCAGAAAACACAGCAACTTTTCAGCGTTGTCACACGAGCTTTCTCTACTCATATTTATGTGTTATAGAATACTAACTATATGCAAGACATTTTGCTAATGCTGTAGCAGATGCAATCATGATTAAGCTGGTCTCTCTTGCCAGGGAATTTATCATTTTGCTTTAGTAGTATATTCTTTCCCATGCACAGAAAAAGTAGCAATTCTCAAAACTTTTAGTCTTGGGTTCCCTTTAAGAATATAAAAATTATTGACGACCTATAGAACTTTTACTTGCGAGGGTTATATTTACCATATTAGAAATTTAAATAGATGAATTTTAAAGCATTTATTTAATTCATTTAAAACTAACACTAATAGGCCGGGCGCCGTGGCTCATGCCTGTAATCCCAGCACTTTGGGAGGCCGAGGCGGGTGGATCACGAGGTCAGGAGATCGAGACCACGGTGAAACCCCGTCTCTACTAAAAATACAAAAAATTAGCTGGGCGCGGTGGCGGGCGCCTGTAGTCCCAGCTACTCTGGAGGCTGAGGCAGGAGAATGGCGTGAACCCGGGAGGCGGAACTTGCAGTGAGCCAAGATTGCGCCACTGCACTCCAGCCTGGGCGACAGAGCGAGACTCCGTCTCAAAAAAAAAAAAAACCAAAAAAACTAACACTAATAAACTCATAACATCTTATCATAAATAACGTATTTTTATGAGAATGACTAGATTTTCTAAAACAAAAAATGTTCATGAGAAGAGTGGCACTGTTCTGCATTCTTGCAAGTTTCTTCAATGTCTGACTTAATAAATGACAGCTAGATGATGACTCTTGGCACAGTAACAAGGGTGACCCTATGCTCAACTTGCTTCGACAGTCCTGGTTTATTGCTGTTATCTCAGAGTAATGATTAATAGAGCCCCTTTACTTTCAAAAATACCCTAGTTTTGATGATAAATTATATGGTCACCTTGACAATGCCTTTTTTTTTTTTTTTTTTTTTTTGAGATGGAGTCTCGCTCTGTCGCCCAGGCTGGAGTGCAGTGGTGTGGTCTTGGCTCACTGCAAGCTCCGCCTCCCGGGTTCATGCCATTCTCCTGCCTCAGCCTCCCGAGTAGCTGGGACTACAGGCACCCGCCACCACGCCCGGCTAACTTTTTTTGTATTTTTAGTAGAGACAGGGTTTCACCGTGTTAGCCAGGATGGTCTCGATCTCCTGACCTCGTGATCCACCCACCTCAGCCTCCCAAAGTGCTGGGATTACAGGCTTGAGCCACCACGCCCGGCCGACAATGCCTTTTAAATGCAATGCTAGCATTTCACTTCTTCCCACCATGTGAACAGTTCTAAATGAAGCCATACTGGGTTTGGTTTACATAATAATATTCCAGGCCAGGCGCGGTGGCTCACGCCTGTAATCCCAGCACTTTGAGAGGCCAAAGTGGGCGAATCACGATGTCAGGAGTTCAAGACCAGCCTGGCCAACATGGTGAAACACCGTCTTTACTAAAAATACAAAAAATTAGCTGGACGTAGTGGCAGGCACCTGTAATCCCAGCTACTTGGGAGGCTGAGACAGGAGAATTGCTTGAACCCAGAAGGCGGAGGTTGCAGTGAGCCGAGATTGCGCTACTGCATTCTAGCTCAAGCAACAGAGTAAGACTCCATCTCAAAAAAAAAAAACCCAAAAACCATAATAATATTCCACCAACCTCTTCTAAAAATCAGCCAGCCCTAGGTGAAAATTCCTCACAAACTCTTGATTTCTCTGTTTGTTTTGCCTTCTACGGTCTGAATATGTTCCCCAAAGCACGTGTTGAAAATTTGATCCCCAATGTGGTGATGTTGGGAGGTGGGATCTTGAAGAGGTGATTAGGCAGAGCCTTCATTAATAGATTAATGCCATTATCTCAGGAGTGGGTTCCTTATAAAAAGAGGAGTTCAGCCTCTCTCTCTCTCTCTCTCTCAGCCTCTCTTGCCCTTCTGCCTTCTGCCATGGAATGCAAAGTAAGAAGGCCCTCGATCTTGGGGTTCCCAGCATCCAGTACCGTGGGCCAAATAAATTTCTGTTCATTATAAATTGCACAGTCTCACGTAGCTTCTTATAGCAGCACAAAATGGACTAAGACACCTTCTTAAACTATTGACAAAACCCATTTTTGATAGTTCTATGTGACAATACATGCTGCTAGTTTTCTTGCTATATACCTAGTTCAGAGTTTGAACTATAGAATGCCACTTTGCCCGGTTGTTTCAAATTGATTGGAATATAACCTATAGATTGAGTGCTATCAATTAACCAGATTTGCTTAACCTCCAGACTAATAAAACACTAGTCAAAACCTAGCACATTAATTCACACCATCACCAGAAATTGAGACAACTCAGTAAGACAAGAGACTTCTTTGAAAAAGTATGAAATCTACCAGACCTAACTCTGTGAGCATGGCAGGGGGTATGAAGAGGACTGCAAAAGAAATGCTGTAAATTCTGATTCGTGAACCTTGAAAGTGACGTGAATTTGGCTTTGCATCCCAAGTGGCAGAGAAACCTCAGCAGTTATCCAGCACTTTTAGAAAGTAGGGTAAAATTATAAGAACATTTTTATGAGTTGTGGCTGGCAAGCCCTGGCCTGTTAAAACTCTTTAAAAACCAATGCCTTGGTGTAGGCAACATTTACTGTTTACTGTAGCTCTGGTTGTTAGGGGTTATTGCTAAGGTCCTGGTTTTCCATGACATCAGCAGCATTCCAAGGGAAGTGTGTGTCAGTGACTTTCGGTAATGACTCCCTTTTCCAAACGTTCAAATCTTCTGCCAAGCTGCCCTACACCTGCACACCAGCTGAGTTGGAGGAAAAGGAAAAGCAAGATGGATTAAGTGGGATTTTTGTCTGGGCTCCTTAATGAGACTAAAGGCTTTTCTTCCTTCAGTGTTTGGTCTTGTGTAATAAATTGATGCCAACTCCTTTAGGAGTGACATGACTCATCCTTAACTTTTTATAAACCGATCTGATTATCTGTCATGACCTCTCTCTGTCATATTCTGGAATCACTTTTTCAGAGTTTTCTTCTGTAGAAAAAGTTTAGGGCTTAATGAGACGATCAGCATGGCATGCCAACCCTCTGGCAGGGTTTCTGAGGGAGGCACCTGCTGCTCCTCAAATTAGCAGGAAGCAGAAGCAGTGAGGAGACATTACTGTGCGGCTGCTTCAAGGGTCACCTGGCTTTCAATGTTTCAAACCAGATGAGTTCTCTCAAGATGGCAGCAGCAGACCTCATTCTAGAGCCTGTCCTCGCCAAAAACAGGGATCTGGTTAACCTTATCTGAGGGTGCCTAGTGCCCACTCAAAAAGCCTGTGACTGCTATCAGGGCCAGTGCCAATTGTATACTTTTATGAGACCTTTCTTCCAAAGGCTTAAAGTGTTTTACCAATATTAACTCATCAGTAGTCATGACAACCCTCTGAGTAGAAAACTGGCAAATATTGGTTCAGATGGGAGAAATTGTGGGATGGGATTGGGAAGAATCAAGTACTCTGCTAAGAGTGAGGCAGTGGGAGCACTCCCATGCCCCACACTGCCACCCCTTAGGTAATTTATCCCCTTCAGGGTTTCTTCCAGTTCTGCCTAGGCTAGATGAACCTGCTTTTTTTGTCTCAATCAAAGGGTTTTGAAAAATAAGCACTGCTGTTAATAAGGCAAAGCCTGAAGCTGTCAAAGGAAAACAAGAACAATTTTATACAAAGACACAAAGAACTGTCCTCTTAAGAGTTTTGGTAAAAGAATGATTTATGCATTCAGTATATGCTTCTACGACTGACACAAAGCACAAGGTTCAATCTTTCTGTACCTCAACTTTCTCATCTATACAAGCCAAAAAAAAAAAAAAAACCACTTAGAATATCTCCAGAGATGTTTTGAAATTTTAGTAATAAACGTTTTGAATTGCACAGAGATCTTTGAAGGAGGATCTCTGAAGTGTTAAAAAGTGCCCTGTCTTACAGTATATTACAGTTCTAGAGGAAAGTCCTTTAATTACTGGTATATATGTTAGGAAATAAGGACAAATTCATGCGGTTTCAAGTGATTTTTAAAAATAAAAGCTGCTATAATTACAAAAAAAAAATCATCTTTATCTTGCAGAAACATTTTTTTAAAAGTGGTAGAGGCAGGTTCTTCCATAGTATATGGCAGCCACAGATAACACACTATAAAGATGGCTACTTTTCCCAATTTCTCTTTGACTTCATCAAAAAGGAATCAAACATGAAAAAATACTAAAAGAACCATTCTCATTCAATGATAGATTGAATGAAGATAGAAAAGCATAGCTGTTAGGTTCAACTACTGAGTTAAGCTATAAAAGTCTGCTCAGTGTAAGCTCACATTGAGTTTTGAGCCTTAATTTCCTTGAATATTTTTTAAAAAGATAATTTTACAATTATACCTTGTTAGCAAAAGATTGGGCCAATTAGGAAATAAGTCTTTCAATAGACTTCCTGGTACGCAGAATTAACAAAGTTATCCCTGACTAAATTCCACAAATCATTTTCATAAATAAATACATAAATCAGGGAGCAGAGAGAGAGACAGACACAGAGAAAGACAGAAAAGTTTTTATCTAAAATGCTTAAAACCCAAGAAAAGAGAATTTTTTTTTAAGTTTCTTTTCTCCTTGAAGAGAAAAGATTTAATGAGTTACTAATCCCCTCAGTAAAGTTCTTTGGTAATTGCCCTATTTTAAGCCACACTCATTTTGCTAGGAGCCTTTGCTGTTAAAAGATGTTGTTTTATTATGTGAAACTACACACAAAAGCAATGTAACAAAACGGTAAAATATGCTTCTGATTTTGTTATGCTACCAACCTATACTTACCCAGAAATTTTAACTGCCAAATGTCTTTTATCTAATGCAGACTTCTTCTTTCACCACCCACCCATTACCACATGAAGTAACAACATCATTAGGAGTGGAAAACTCTGGGAATAAAAACCTGAGCCCTGGAAAAAAAAATACTAAATGGGAATCTGCCTGCAGCTCTGCAGATTTTCAAGCTTGTCCTGGCTACTTGGGTCTGTAAGCTAGACTTTTGTGCCCAGACTATGGCTGGATGAGCAAGGCAAGCTCAAATCACACCCTGAGGGCTAGGAACAGAACACACAGTCTACAATCCTCTAAAGAGTTTTGAGAGCTTGCTACAGAGAATCCTTTCTCATTGGCCCTTGGTGATGTCATGCCCATGTCTCTAGGGCCCAGGAAATGCACCATGACTAATGGAGCGCCTCATCTGTGAATACACATTCCTTCTCAGAGGAGCAGCAACAGGCAGTGTCAGGGCAACGAAGAAGGCCCAGTTAGGGAATGCCAGTCAGTCATGCACAAAGGGCTTCAGTAGTTTTGAAATAGACTGCTCTTGTTCACCTTCTCAGAAAACCCTCAGCAACGGCATGGACACCTGTGGACTGTAGTACTGCAGGACAGTAACCCTTAAACTGGTTTGTTGGCTTGTTTTTCATTATTCTCTTTAAGGAAAGAAAAGTGGTCATTGTAATAAGACACAAATCCTTTCAGATTTCTAATGTATTAAGGCAGGGATCAGCAAACTCTTTCTGCAAAAGACCAGATAATAAAAATTTTAGGCTGTGTGCCATGTGATATCTGAGCTGGTTTTGGCCCATGGTTTTGCTGATCTCTATATTAAAGACTGGACTACCTCTTCCCCTGCTATATACCTGGGTCAAAGTACTCTTAAATAAGAATGCAGTTACAGAAAAGGATGTGAAGGAGTTTCTACAATATATCTGTGATGACTATCCCATCTAGCACCTAAAGATAGTTACAGAGAGGTGGTCTAGCCCATGGTTTCAAAATGTAGGCTCAGTCAAATGGGTGAGTATAAATTCTAACTCTGCCATCTCTGAATTTAAGTTCTTGGACAAGTTACTTCATTCCTCTAAGTCTTGATTTCTTCATCTGCAAAACAAGTTTCCAAATTGTTCCTACTCAGTGAAGTTAATATGAAATTTCAACGAGGTAACATATGAACAAAGCTTAGTTAGGCATAGTGCCTAGGACACCATAGTGCTCAATAGGCTATTCATCCTAGATTTTTTAAAAGTGATTATAATTACCACACCTGGCTGTTGTAGACCAAAATAAAGAGGCACAGATCACTACAAAAGCTAATACACTGTTAACTTCTTTCCAATTCTATTAATACCATCACTATCTTTCATAGTTGCACAGAACTCCACATGGAATGCACCATAAATGAATCAAAATCTTATGTTGAACATTTGTTTACTGTCCTTTGCCATCATAAACAATATTATGATGAACATCCCTAAATATGTGCCTTTGAATACTTGTTCAATTTTATTCATTGGGGAAAAAGGTATGCACAATTTAAAGAACTTATAGTTGTTCTGCCAAATGGCTCTCCAGAAAGGTTATACCAATTTCTATTTCTACCATCACTGAAAGAAAAGATCTGTTTCCTAATCTTCTTGACAACAGTACAACTACTATAACGCTGAAAAATTTCAGGCCCAGAGAGGTTAAATGACTGGCCCAATTTTAATAAAAAATGTTTAATGTTCCTTTGGCCTGCAACTTTGTAGATCATTTTATAATTATTTTGATTAATGGCAAATCTTTTGGGAACCCAATTGACTTGTGATTATTATTAATAATTTCATTTTATGGTTGAGAAAGCTGGAGTTCAGAAGTTTACTTTAGATAGCCAAAGTTCTCCAGATAAGGCAAAGGACATAGACAAACACAATCAAACTAGAAATAAATTTCATCCTATTGTTGGGCCATGCAAGGCTTGCCACAGTATCACAGGCAAAATGTAATTTTCAGGTGGCAGAAAAATATATTGCTAACTCAGCGACTAATTTAACTTTTCTTTCTTTTGGCAAATAGCAAATCTAAACAGAGCCCTTTTTTTTTTTGGCTGTGAATCTAAATAAGCCTATAAACTAAATGTCTCCTTCACCAAGGAAAAAAATCACCTGAGTGTTTGACAAGAAAGTCACAGATCTAGGCATTTGTTAAGGTTTACTTCATTCACTCTATTCTGTTACCTTGCTTTATTTTCCTCTCGACACTTATCTCAATTTGAAATTGTATTATTTATTTGCGTGTAACAATTCTAAGTTCCATGAGGACAGGAACTTTGTCTTGTTTACTGTCTTCTCAGTTCCTAGAACAGTACCTGGCTCATAGCAAGTGATTTGTAAACATTAACTGGATGAGTAAATCCTACCAGATGCTATCTGTGTATTTCCCTAGCTCTATGACCTCCAGGTCAGGCAGGCTTTGGAGGTGTCATTCCCTGTCTACAATACTGCAAAACAAACCAGCTTCCTAATGGAAAAGAGCAGACTCTCTCTTATCAGCACGGTCCCTCACTAGCTAATAAAATCCCAATCAAACCTCCACTATTAGTTTAGCCATGCCACATGCTGGCGCATGTTGACATGTCATCATCTCCCACCCTCTCCCTTCACTTAGGAGATGTTGTCACTGTTAGTCCTTGTAAGCATGCACGTTGGTTTTACCCAAGTGGTTGGTTGGTTGGTTGGTTTGTCCCCAAAAGACCCTCCCAGGTAAGTCAGTAACTAGAATGAAGTTCTAAACACAAATGCATCACTTATTCACTGTTTTATTTAAAGATGTAATGAACACGGTAGTTGACCACCCAATATGCATTCTGTCCCAGATGATTATCTACTCCTATGTGATCAAATATGGTAGCTACTAGCCATACATGGTTATATACATTTAAATTAATTTTAAAAATGCATTTCCTCAATTGCACTAGCTATATTTCAATTGTTCCATAATTGCCACATGGAGCTAATGGCTACTGTATTGGACAGCATGGATATAGAACATTTCCATCACTACAAAAAGTTACAGTGCGAGGTCCAGTCAAACAATGGTAATCCCATTCTCCTTACCTGAAATTGATTTTAAAATGGGCATGCAGCAGAACTCGGGTCAATAGAACACGGGGAAGTCTGTTAAGTGGCTTCTGGGCAAGGTTTCCTTATGCCTAAAAATATCACATAGCAAATGGTGTCTCTTTTGCCTTTGGATATTAGTTCAGGATGTGATGGAAATGTTGGGGCCATCTTGCAAACATGAGGAGACCCAGTTTAACAGCAGAGCCTACCCACTAAAAATGGCAGAGCAGAGTAATGGAAGGGATATGAGCTCTTAAAGAAATCACTGAGCTACTGAACTGTTACCAGCCCTGTATCCTCATTATGTGAGACAATAGGATGATAAATGTCCCTATTGTTTATGCCACTGGAGTTGAAGTTTTTATAATTCATAGCCAGATGCAAACTAATAATAGAGCTTTATTTATACTTCTCTATTTCTCTCTAATAAAAGAGTTCTAAATCAGTCAATGTACTGCTAAAAATCCAAAATGACTCTCCACTTTAATGCAGGTCCCCAAGTTTGGCTACAACAAAACCTCTTATATTTAAACCTCAGCTAAAGAGTATTTTGTCTCATAGATGTGAGCATCTTAGTTTTTTCCCGTTATTAATTTCTGTTTATCCTGCCACTTTTAGTCTGAGAAACTTAAGTTTAAAATACAATATGAAAAAATATTTTGCCAATAGGATTTCAATAGCAAAAGCTTTTTTCCTTTTGATAAAAGTGAGAAGAATTCAAAGGTAGTATTGGAAGTTTCAGAGTTCTTAGAATTGGAAATATCCTCAAAGATCGGCTACTTAGCCCCTTCATTTTGCAATCGAGGAAACTGAGGTCCAAAGAGATAAAGTAACTGTGGTAAAAGAACAGTCCTCCAAAGATGTTAATGCCCTAATCTCTAACCTGTGAATATATTGTCTTACATGGAGATAGGAACTTTGCGGATATGATTAAATTAAACATTTTGTGATAAGGAGATTATCTTGGACTTTCCAGATAGACTCAATGTAATTATAAGGGACCTTATAAAAGGGAGTCAAGAGTGTCAAAAACAAAAAAGAAATGTAGCAATGGAATCAGATATTGGAGTGATGTGCTCTGAAGATGGAACAGGAAGCTGTGAGCCAAGGAATGCATGTGGCCTCTGGAAGCTGGAAAGGCAAGAAAATGGATTCTCCCCTGAAGCTTCCAGAAAGAACACAGCCCTCCCAACACTTTGATTTTAAAATTCTCAAGAACTGTAAAATAATAAATTTGGGTTGTTTTATGTAACTTACATCTGTGGTAATGTCTTACCATAGCAATAGGAAACTGAAACTAATGTAGCAGCCTTCCCCAAAGTTACACACAGCTTGTACTACTAATGTCAAAACTCAAATCCTTAGGTCCAGTTTTCCGTCTATCAGGAGTGCAGTGGCGTGGGCTCGGCGCACTGCAACCTCCACCTCCCGGGTTCATGTGATTCTCCTGCCTCAGCCTCCCGACTCGGTGGGATTATAAGCGTGTGCCACCACGCCGGAACAATTTTTGTATTTTTAGTAGAGACAGAGTTTTACCATGTTGGCTAGGCTGGTCTCGAACTCCTGACTCAAGTGATCTACCCTCCTCGGCCTCCCAAAGTGCTGGGATTACAGGCATGAGCCCCCATGCCTAGCCTATCAAAAACTTCTATACCTCCATCTGTTCTTTCCATACTGTTTTCTCAAATATAGGAAAATCCCAGTTCAATGCTTTTATTGTGTTATATGGAAAAATACCTGATTAACTACAATATGGGACCATTGTATAGTGGTTAAGAGCATAGCCTCTGGACTGGTTTTGAACCCTGGTTCTGCCACTTATTAACTGTATGACTTTGGGCATGTTATCTAGTCTCCCTCTGTCTCAGTTTCATCATCTGTAAAATGAGGTTAATAATATCTATCTTATATAGGTTTATTGTCAGGATTTAATTAGTTAACATTTGCAAAGAACATAAAACACACCAGCATGGAATAAGCAGTATGTGTTTGTTACAATAAGCTTTTAAAAGTATGGCTGGTCTACTTCTTTTTTGTGTGTTGTTGTTGTTTTTTGTTTTTTTGAGATGGAGCCTCATCTGTTGCCACGCTACAGTGCAGTGGTGTGATCTCAGCTCACTGCAACCACTGCCTTCCGGGTTCAAGCGATTCTCCTGCCTCAGCCTCCCGAGTAGCTGGGACTACAGGCGTGTGCCACCATGCTCAGCTAATTTTTGTATTTTTAGTAGAGATGGTGTTTCACCATGTTGGACAGGATGGTCTTGATCTCTTGACCTCGTGATCCGCCTGCCTGCCTCAGCCTCCCAAAGTGCTGAGATTACAGGTGTGAGCCACTGTGCCCGGCCTGGTCCACCTTTAATTTGTCATATGTGACCCCGCTCACAGCAAAACAAAATATTAAAGATGACTGGATAGCAAATAATTTAACTAAAAATTAAATTTTCAATTCAGACGTTTGATTCTTAACTAATTTTGATTTTTAATTACACAGTCTAGATCCTGTTTTGGAAGATTTTCCTATGTTTGGGCAAGTCACATTTTAAGCCAGACTACAAATAGATCAGCTAGTTTACAGATAGGAAAAGTGTCTCATTTATACCTTAAAACTAATATAGAGTCACTTTTTTTATAAATAATATAAGAGGACCAAGATTTTTAAAAATATGAACTATGCGGAGGGCGTTTGATTAGCTAGCTTGTTCAAATGGCTGAGTCTCTTTTTATAGAATATGGTGAATGGTGGACTTTGGAATCTCATATTTAGAATCTTCAGCCATCCCTGAGGTAACTTAAGGCTCTACTGAAAATTTCTCTACTCGGCAAGAAATTAACTAAGTAGGAGGATTTCTCTCCTCATCTCATATTCTCCTGTGCATGCTTGTAAGTATTACTTGCTTGGCTTGGATTTAATCTTAATGGAATGTAACCACTCCCAAAGCACTGAAAGCATTCACTAAGATTTGGACATGCTGCATTTTGGATGAATGAGGAAGATTCTATGACAGAAGATGGGAAGTAAGGATATTCAATCAAATCAATGAAATACTGACAGGCAACACAAGCTTATCATAATAAGAAATGAGAACCAAATTGTAAGCTCCGTGAGGGCAGAACCTATGTCTATGTGTATACTATTCCCCATTATAACCCTGAACCCAGCACAATCTTGACAAAGCTGGTAGGTGTGCAGTATTTCTGGAATGAACAAATGGGCTGCCAAAAGGAAAAGCTAAAGGCTAAATTTATATAAACAAAGCAACATGGGATGTTGCTGCACTGTCTAATATGGTTGGGATTGTGTAGAAAGAAAAATATTAGTAATATGAGGTGTTTATTTACAATAATCCATTGTACAAGTAGAATCACATGTCCTCTTTCCAGTCTGTTATTAAATCTTGCTGAAACTCAAAATGAAACTACCTCAGAAAGTGAGATTTTCCTTTGCTACATTAATTAAAACACCAGAGAAAAGCAGGTTTTAGAATAGAGTAGAACACACAGACATTCCACTACACTTAAACACTATGTACTGAATGGTTTTACTCATCTTAAAATTTAACTGCACCTGCATTGGTAACACATCTGAGCTGAAAAAGAAGGTAGAGCAGGTAATTTGGCAATTTAAAATTCTTAAGATCAATAAAAAGTATGCAAAATGTATACTCCATTCCTTAAAATATTAATCATAAAAATAATATAAAATCATCTTCATCAAAATGTAAAACCTTTGCTCTGCAAAAACCCTGTTAACAGGATGAAAAGGTAGTTTACAGAATGGGAGAAAATATTTGTAAACCATATATCAAACAAAGAATTTGTATCTAGAATGCGAAGAGAATTCCCAAAGTTCAACATTAAAAAATCAAATAATCCAGTTAGAAAATTAGCAAAAAATATACACAGACATCCTTTCACTCAATCGGGATATATAGATGGCAAGTAAACACATGAAAATACGTTTAACATCAATTAGTCATTAGAAAAATGTAAATTAAAATCACAATATTACTATCACCTATCAAAAATGGCATTTAAAAATTAATGATAACACTAAATGATTTTGGATCACTCATACACTGCTGGTGGAAATGTAAAATGGAATCGCCATTCTGGAAAACAGTCTGATAGTTCCTTTTAAAACTAAAAATAGATTTACTATACAACCCAGGATTGTACTCTTTGGTACATATCCCAGAGAAATGAAAACTCTTCTCACAGAAATTTGTACATGAAGGCTCATAGCAGCTTTATTCATAATAGTCCCAAACTGAAAACTATCCAAATATCCTTAAAAGGGTGAATAGTTAAACAAACTATGGTACATCCATACAACAAAATACTACTCAGCAACAAAAATAAATCAATTCTATATACACATAACAACTTGGATGAACCATAAGAAAAGTGGAAAAAGCCAATCACAAAAGGCTACATACTGTATAATTTCATTTATATAATATTTGTGAAATAACATGATTACAGAGATGGAGAACAGATTCACGGTTACCAGAGGTTAGGGAATATGAGATGGGGTGGGTGTGGCTAGCAGGATGTGGCACAAGAGGCTTCTGATAATACAGTGAGGCATTTTGATGGATGCTAGTGCTTATTCAAAGCTATGCATGATGACACACAAAAATGAATGCATGCATTACTGGTGAAATAAGTTTTATGGGTTGTACCCATATTGGTTTCCAGGTTTTGATATTGTACTTGAGCCATGAAATACGTCAACACTGGGGAAGGCTGGGTGAAGGACATATATGACCTTGCTGTACATTTCTTTGTACCTTGCTATGAATATATAATTATTTCAAAAAAAAAAGTTTTCTTAACAAGCCAAAATAATCTTAAAAAAATCATTCAGATTTGGCCAGTCATGGTGGCTCATGCCTGTAATCCCAGCACTTTGGGAGGCTGAGGCGGGAGGATCACGAAGTCAGGAGTTCGAGACCAGCCTGGCCAATATGGTGAAACTCCGTCTCTACTAAAAAAATACAAAAGTTAGCCGGGCGTGGTGGTGTGCGCCTGTAGTCCCAGCTACTCAGGAGGCCGAGGCAGGAGAATCGCTTGAACCTGGGAAGTGGAGGTTGCAGTAAGCGGAGATCGCACCACTGCACTCCAGCCTGGGCGACAGAGTGAGACTTCATCTCAAAAATAAAAAAAAATCATTCAGATTTAACAGTACTATCTTTGAAGGTAATGTGACTTTAAATCCACAGGTTCCATTTTTTAAAAAGCATACATGACTTCTCTTCTACCAGACATTCATTTTTAGAAAATAAAATATTTTCCTCTATCCTCAAATTCAAAAACAGCTGAATAAATATTCCTCAGTTTCCAAACAGAGTAATCCTTGAGTTGAAATACGTGGAAAAAGAAAATTCCAAATATAAACCAATATGTGCCTGTCTTACCTGAAAAACAGCTAGAATCACATCATCTCTGAGTTGGAAAGAACTTCAAGTTCTTCCAGTTCAAATTCCCACCAACATAAGATTCATTTTTCTAATATTTCTGATTGAGCTAACCTTTGAATTCATGCAGTTACTATATTGCCTGCCCACCACATTCTTTTCTGGAAAAAGCATCCCTCATTTTTCTGTGAACTGCTTTTCTCAATTATAGTTCTCCTAAGAGCCAATTTTTTCCATCCCGAGATCAGTCCAGAGAAGGCACTGGAATCAAACTAGGGGTCCTGCCCCTTGGCCTTGATTGATTTGCTCAGAATTGGGCACTTGGCCCAATCTGGACCAGAGAATTTTTCCAAGATTTTTCTCACTAAATGTGCTAGAGAGAGTTTCTCTTCATTGTTGGGAGATGTATAACCCAGGCATGCTTAGCAATCATGTTTCACATAATGTGCATGAGAGAGAAAGTCTGCAGAGGAAAAATGAGCTAATACTCTGAGAGAAGCAGAGATGAAAGAAAGAGAAATAAGGAAAGCTGCATTTGAGTCTCTGGTTCTAGTTGTTTCTGGGGCCTAGTGGGATGTCTGCCCTCTCCACAGTTTGGCTGTTCAATCCTTTCTTTGTTCACATGAGACATTCCTAATATCTTTCCACTTATTTCCTCTTTTTACCAAGGTAGTTCAAGTCACGTTTCTACCACATGCAATGAAAAGAATATCCTACTATGAATAAGAAGTCCATAACTCACAATACAGCCTGTTAAGAGCTCTAATTGTTAGAATGTTCTTCCTGATGTTGAAACACATATGCCTCCATGGATATTCCAACCATTGCCTTACATCCTTACCAAGGCTCATCCTCCTCTTTCCAATATTCAAAGATTATGATCACATAACCTTTGTGGATATTCATTACTTTTTGTCTGTAAAGCATATATTTCCTTACTATTTTGATAATAGCACCCCAATTCTTTGAGGGAAATTACCTCTACCCCCACTGAATGCAGCCTAATGGGATTATGAGTCAAGATTCCCTGCCATTCTTTAGCCAAAGAGTGAACATATGACCCAAGCCAGATCCCCTAGTTTTGAATCTTAACAAAAACACTGAAAGTTGCTGGAGTGTGATAACTTTGGCAGTAAAGCCCAGAAGAATGTGACTGCCAGGTTTACTGAGCCCTCTTAAGCTGTTCTTTCCCTGTCCTTTCTGAGCCTGATTCTTCCTCCTTCTCTTTGACTCTGTAAACTCTTTAATATCCTTCCAATAAGAAATGCTTTTAACTGGTTAGTTTATATAATTAAACAAGTCTATCTTAAACATATCCCCAAAGTTTTCTGTTTTTTAGGCTAAGTAATCTTAGCTTGTTGAACTGTACTTCAGGTGAGTTGATTTCCAATCTATAATCTGATTGGTTCCCTGCTAAATGAACATTTATCAAAAATCTTGTGAACACATGGCAGTCAAACAAAAGGTGGTCTGACCAGAACAGAGAGAGATAGCAAGAATATGTCGATCTTTTTATTTTTTTATTTTTTCGAGACAGAGTTTCGCTTTGTCACCTAGGCTGGAGTGAAGTGGCGTGATCTCGGCTCACTCCAACCTCCGCCCACTGGGTTCAAGCGATTTTCCTGCCTCAGCCTCCCAAGTGGCTGGGATTATAGATGCACAACACCATGCCTGGCTAATTTTTGTATTTTTAGTGGAGGCAGGATTTCACCATGTTGGTCAGGCTGGTCTCGAACTCCTGACCTCAGGTGATCCGCCCGCCTCGGCCTCCCAAAATGCAGGGATTACAGGCATGAGCCACCACACCTGGTGAATATGTCCATCTTTGATCTTGACATGTATTTTTGTTAATGCAGCTCCAAAGCCCACATCACAAGCACATGACACTGAGGCAGATTTTGAGTTTATAGACAAGTAAAATCTTTAGTCATTTTATATTAACTTCTATAAAATTAAATATTTTCAGCTGTATAGTATACAGTTTACTTTAAAAATTCTAAGTGACATTGCAGCCTTTAGGCTTGATATGGTTTCAGTTAAGTCTACAAAATTTGCCAATGTAATAATATGGTTGTCACTGACTTTAGAAATACAGATTGAGTTTTATTCTCTAACAATGTGACAAGGGAATAAAATAACAATAATCCTGTTTATCACTCTGCTCTAAAGGAATTTAATAATTCTAAATTTGGATATTTGAGTCACATAAAGTAATTAGCTAAATACATTTGTATAAAAGAACCTCTGAGCCACTGATAAACAAATAGAGCCAGACTTTTCCTAAGGGATGAAAAAACAAAATTTGGTAAATAGAAGACACACACACACACACACACACACACAATCAGCCATATAGATCAGGCATTAAGAACCAGTAGATTATGGAGGCTTACTTAATAACTCTCAACAGTTTGTGACTGCCAAGCACTTTTCTCTGATATTTACAGGAATTCCCATAGGAAGTGAAGTTTCTACCATTTCACCTTTAAAATTTTATTTTCAGGATTCTTACTTTAGTTCAGAAAGTTTATAATGCTGAGAGATCTCAAGGCTTCAGTAAAAGAATCAACTTCTACAAAAAAAGAGTTAGAGGAGATTGGCTAAAGAAAAATTATTAGATATTTTGTTTGAATTTCTGAGATCTTTTCCATTTTAATTTTAACCATGGCTTTAATCCAAGATATGCTATACAATGAGAAGTTTGAAGAATAAACACAGTTGTAAAGCAATAGAGAGATGATTCCTAAAAGGGAGGGCTGGCTGCCCAGTTTGTTCCCCAACATTGGTTTTCATCTTGGTGAATTTATCTTCATTCCAGGATCTAAATCTCAGCTAATCAGTTTCAAAACCCAATTGTTAAACACAGCAAGAGGAGACCCACATTAAGCAGATTCACAGGGGCTGATGTATATAATCAGAATGTTGATTTATTAATCTCCTCAGAGAAAATCAATTGCTACATAGACCAGGAACACTTGAGTCAGTCACACTAGTGTATTTTCTCCTCTGAAGGCACCCTCTATGGACCAGAGAACAACCTCTAGGAGTTGAGAGCAGTCCCTGGCTGATACCAAGAAAACAAGACTTCAGTTCTATAGCTGCAAAGGAATGAAACCTGCCAATAAAAGGAATGATTTTGGAAGGGGACCATGAGCTCCAGGTAAGAACACTGCCAACCAACACCTTGATTTTGTTTCAGCCTGAATAGAAAACTCAGCCATACTATCCTGGATTTCTATCTACAGAAATGTGAGCTAATAAATGGCTGTTGTTTTAAGCTGTTAAGTTTGTGGTTACACTGCAGTAGAAAACTAACACACCTATAGACCAATGATTCTCAAAATGTTGTTCCCCAATCAGCATCACTATCATCTAGGAACTTGTTAGAAATGCAAATTCTTGGGCTATAAGAATCTGGGGATAGGGTCTAGCAATCGGTATTTTAACAAGGCCTCCAGTTAATTCTAAAGTATATACTGAAGTTTGAGAACCACTGAAGTACACTTTGCTTGTAGGCACAGGCAACCTTTACCTTGCGATTTGATCTTGTCCATGCTTCTATGGATGACCAACATCTTTTCTGACTAATATCTGCTATTTAGTTTTGCAGTCAAGTCTTTTATTCTTTCAAGATCATAGTATTTAAGAAAATTGTGTAAATTTCCACTGTGATCCTGTGCTTATCAATTTCTAGTTTAACTCTAGGGAAAAATCTAATTTCCCCTTTTAAGTGATAGGCACCTCACTGCTGTTGCCCTGTGGTATCTACACTGAACCAGACACTAGGTACAATGTAGTAGTTGTAGTTAAACTACCAAATTGATGTTAAACTAAATTATTCTCTAGTTAAAGAATAATGTGACATATGTAAGTCTTTAAGTTTTAGCTGTGTTGTTACCCCAAACTCTAAACTCATAGAGTTCTCAGTTTCTCAGTTTCAGCAATCAGTGTTTGCCTGGAAGTGAGCATCCTACCTCAGTATACAAAGAAAACTCATAAGGTATAGTAGAAAGAGGCTTGAACAAGCAGCCAAGAGACCTAGGTTCTAGATTAGGCTCTACTATGGACTTGCTGTGTAACCTTAAACAAGTAAGTTAACATCTCAGAGCCGATTTCCTCATCTGTAAAATAAAAGCCTCTAAGTAAAGGATCTCCTGCAGCTAAATCCTTCTGTGGCTTTCTCATTCACAGTGCATTCTTCCAGAAGCAAGACCAGTGCCCTTGATGACAAAAAAGAGCAAGATACAAAGTAGTAAATGATACTGCAACTGGCTTAGTTTGTGTCTCCTAAGAAGAGGAAAAGGCTAGATACCTTCTCATCTCTAGGAAATTACCTTTCAGAGTAAAGAAAAATTAATTTCAATGAAAAACTACATATTAACTCTTTTAAAATAGAGAGCTACCAAAACTAGCTTGAGAGTTTAAGTTAAAATTATGAATGCTAACTTAGTAAGAGCTGTGTATTTGTTACCAAGTTCATATCATTTGAGAGCAGAGATACAGAGCAGCATCTATAAGCCTCCCTACTTATGTTTTTTTTGAGACAGGGTCTCACTCTGTCACCTAGGCTGAAGTGCAGCAGCATGATTTTGGCTCACTGCAACCTCTGCCTCCCAGGTTCAAGTGGTTCTCCCACCTCAGCCTCCCGAGTAGCTGGGGCTACAGGCATGTAACACCAAGCCCAGCTATTTTCTGTATTTTCTGGTAGAGATGGGGTTTCACCATGTTGGCCAGGCTAGTCTCGAACTCCTGACCTCAAGTGATCCATCCACTTTGGCCTCCCAAAGTGCTGGGATTATAGGAGTGAGCCACTGGTGCCTGGCCTATAAGCCCCTTTTTAATGAAACCTACACTCTGTCAGGTTTGACTTGAAAATTACAGGTAATTTGATTGCAAAGAAACTTTACTCTTGCGATCTAATTGACTTCTCTTCACATTAACTTTTCTGAAGGTCTATTTCTCTGGGTGAGAATCTAAGCTAAAGATAGAGACACAAAAAGGATTAAGCTTCTAAAGGAATGAAGTTTGGTCTTCCAAAGGAAGAACTTGGAACAATCAAAACCAAACCCATATTCTAGCTTCTAAATACCGCCACGTTCAGAAAGTTTCTACATTTCTCTTAAAAACCATTTGGTCCCAGTGATACTTCCCAAGCAGTGAAAAGAATTTTCACTTTAAAGTTAACGAATTTTTATGGGTTTTTCTAATTGTATCATACATTCATTTTTATATTCCATTCAATAGATATTTGTTGATCATCCACCATGCTCTCCAAGCCCTATGCTAGGAACCTGGGAGTAGAAGGTATAGCACCTACTCACAGGAACTTACATTCCTGGGGGACACAAACTAACAGGCAATTCCATCATGAGATACAATGAAAACTCTAAAATTTAATTCTATCTGATAACAGATCAATTCTACTTAACCTTCTAAGAAATGACCGAATACCATCTCTGGGTTTTAAAGTAAGAGTGAATAAGCAACATATCCTTCCTATCATGATGATATCAACATAATAAAGCAGAATACTTCCTTGTTACTTGTGGTTCTCCAGGGACAAAAAGCATTATAGTGTGTGTGTGTGTGTGTGTGTGTGTGTGTGTGTGTGTGTGTGTTACAATGTACAATTGTTATTTATGAATTATCACTATACAGTACCGCTAACTTTGGAAAATGAGCCCCTATATTTCCCATTCATATACTCAAGGCCACCATTCACTGAATAAATCCAACATTCATTCAATACAGATTAATGAGTACTCTGTGTTGCAGCATTATGCTAGGCCCTGGGCTAATACAGATGGAGGACTTAGTCCTATCCCCATGGAATTTGCAGTCTAATAGAAGAGACAGCTATATAAACAAATCGTTGAAACAGTATGTGAATAGTGCTTTTAAGAGCATATAATCCTAGCAGAGCACAGGGAGTGAACAGACCACTCAGGAGGAAACCAGGTGGGTTGGGGTGGTTGCCTGATCTATAGCTACATTCAATGGTCTGGGTGGAGTAGTTTGGGAAATACAAAAATAAATAAGGCAAAATCTCCATTCTGATTTCCATGGTAAATAGGGAGAGAGATGAAAAAATACAATTTGAGGCACATATATGAGATAAGCCCTTTTACAGAGGGTCAAAGTGCTTTGGAAAAGCAGAGCAAAGGATGACTACTTTCTTTTAAGGGCGCTGGAGAAGGCTTCACAAAGGAGGTGGTATCTGAGGTGGCTCATTAGCTTATACTCTGGAAGTTTCTATTTATACCAGCAGACATAAATTATTTCAGTTCTGAAGAGGTGCTTTTAGATTTTCCCTTAGCTACTTTAAAGTCTTTATTGAGAAACTGCAATAAGCAAATATATTCTCCGTAGAAAGAATCCACCCAAACACCTTGAGATTCTCATTCCACATATTTCACACATGATATCTTTTAAGTCTGGGAAAGTAGACTAGGAAATGTTTCAAATACTCAAGGGCCTCAAAACATATATGTTGGAAAGTGTACCTAATTTCCAAAAAAGGTCGAATTGCAGAAGAATCCATTTTGATTAGAAAACAAGCTGCTCACTTCTCATATGGAACAGATGCTGCAGTTTAAGCACTAAGGAAGTAAAAAGCACCTCTGCTGTCAAGTCACTGCACAGTCTCTTCTCCAGCTCAGCAGCAATCTCATGTTGATCAACGTGTCATACATGAAAACCCATTTTCTTTGGTGAGGGGCTATAGTTTTATGCAGTTATTCAAAGGAGTAGAACACTTCTGACTGCTGCTTCCAATCTTTGCTGACGACGACTTAGGACTAGAACACTTGAATACAAAATAATCCATAAAGAAGGAAAGTAATTTTTTAACTGCTGAGTATGAGACTTTTTTTTGGCATACACAAAACCTAAATGGCTCCCCCAGAACAAGAGCATGCACAACAATAGAATCAAGGCAGCAAACATGCTTAGGAAACAAGGCTACATAAACTAAGGGAAGTGCTAAGTATGAATATGAGTATTTAAAAGCTGATAAAAGAATGATTTTTGTTGCTACTATGGTAAAAAATTATTAGCACAAAAAAAAGTATAGCTATAAAACAAAGATGTTTATAATTCAATCTCCCTTATATTATAATTATTGCAACCAAGTTATTCATATCAGATCTAGCACCAGAGAAATCATGGGAAAACACCAGGATTAATGAGAGTGCCCATCTAACATAAGTGTTGATAGTCATCATGAAGATCAGGTATGGGATGACTTGCTTCAACTTCTTAGGTGTCATTTTGATAACTCCTTTATAGACTCTGTTTTCATGTGATCCTATGGGACGTTGGTGCTTTCTAAATGACACCATGAGAATGAGTTTCAATGGAGCTACAGTTCTAAGAACAGAGCCTTCCATCAATTTTCATGGCAGATTATGTGATATTTAAGATCAACTGACTAATCATCCAAAAAGGGATTTATTTAAAAAAAAAAAAAAAACCACCTCTTAAATACCTACATGGTTACAATGGCTCCAGAAGGGAGACACTTTTTTTCTTTTCCCAGGAATATCCAATTCTCCTGGCAACTAAACTGACCACAGTCAAATTGCACAGATTTTTTTTCTACAAACCTGGATATGTACACATTAATCAAAGTGCTCTGCCACTGCTCACAAATATTAAAGTTCAGCTTGCAAGCACAGTCATTTGCATTGATGAAGCCCCAGTTCTAAGCAATATCAGATTAAGTTCACATTCAGATGAACACAGGGCACTGAGAATTACACAGCCAGCTACTTACAAACGACTGCGTGTGCTTTTCCATTGCAGTTTTTATTCCAGCTTTCATGGAAACAAGCACTGCCACAGCCCCTTGATGAGCCAGCAGAGCCCAGTCATCTGGCAACAATGACAGGTATCTGGCATCTGAGAGGAATATCAACTAAAGACAATGAGAGAATTAAAAAAGAAGTAAACACAAGACAGTCTTTTTTCACCCCCTTAGATTCTGCATTTCCACTTGCTTGATTCAGTAATTGTTTTGTTTTGAATGTTGTGTAAATGAATGCTACAGCCCTATACAATTTTTAAACCACTTTGCTGTGTGTCTCATATGGAGCTCAATAATGTTACTGCTGGCATGAGTGCACCATAAAGCATATGACTCCCTGATGTAATATTTTAAATAAGGATATATTTCTCATCCAATGTGACATTATGCAGGAAAATTTCACTTTGTCACCTGTTTCTCATGAGAGCTTGAGAAAGCTACATAATCTTTTTTATTTATTTATTTATTTTAGTCAGAGTCTTGCTCTGTCACCTAGGCTGGAGTGCAATGGCACAATCTCGGCTCACTACAACCTCCACCTCCTGGGTTCAAGTGATTCTCCTGCCTCAGCCTCCCAAGTAGCTGGGATTACAGGTGCCCGCCATCATGCCCAGCTAATTTTTGTATTTTTAGTAGAGATGGGGTTTCACCATGTTGGCCAGGCTGGTCTCGAACTCCTGACCTCATGATCCGCCCACCTCGGCCTCCCAAAGTGCTGAGATTACAGGTGTGAGCCACCACACCCAGCCTTACATAATTCCTTTCAACTGTATCTATCTCATCATTAAAATAAGAATAAGAAAACTTGTCTTCTTTTTTTCTCCTTAATAGCTTGTGAGGCCTATGCATTAATCAAAATAAACGAAAATAATTCACAAACTCAGTGACATCAAAGAGCTAGTTCGCTGTTTTACTTAAGGAAGAATTGGCCGGGCGCCGTGGCTCACGCCTGTAATCCCAGCACTTTGGGAGGCCGAGACGGGCGGATCACGAGGTCAGGAGATTGAGACCATCCTGGCTAACACAGTGAAACCCCGTCTCTACTAAAAATACAAAAAATTAGCCGGGCGTGGTGGCAGGTGCCTGTAGTCCCAGCTACTCGGGAGGCTGAGGCAGGAGAATGGCGTGAACCCGGGAGGCGGAGCTTGCAGTGAGCCGAGGTCGCGCCACTGCACTCCAGCCTGGGCGACAGAGCAAGACTCTGTCTCGAAAAAAAAAAAAAAAAAAAAAAGGAAGATTTATTCTATGGCTTCAAAAAATAGAGCCATCACATGAAATATCTTAGTACAAAAACACACTATATTGTACAGATTTTTTTATGTGTACAGCTGCTAGAAGTTAGAAATCACCCAAAGTCTTCTTAATCTGCCACTCTCGGAATAAGACAGGTACCAATACTATTGCACCTCTATTAGGAATGCAAAGGCTTACAGTAAAATTGGATGAAACTGCTTACTCAGAGTCACCCAGCAGTTCTGTGGTAGGAATGGAAAATAGGCTGAACCCACACTGTTGGATGGTACTATGAATCTATCATTTTTTCCTTCCATTTAAGGACATTTCCAAAATGATAGCTCCAATCTTCATATGTGCTTATTATACAATGTGCCACCATTACAAAATTTAATTTAAAAAAAAATGGGGGAAAGAGTTCCATTCCCCCACACATTAATTTGCCAGATGATTTAAATAGCACGTCATAGGTCTCTGATGCACAGAGAGTCCAGGGAGCTAATGCATCATTTTGGAATACTTACAGCCTGAAGAAACACAGAGTCAAATCATAACAGGACCAACTAGGCTTTTTATCCAAGAAGGATAAATGAAATTCCATGCAGTTGCTTGTGCACAAAGTCTTTTCAATTAGATTTTTGAAATGCAACCAACAGTTTTTTGTTTGTTTGTTTTGTTTTGTTTTTTTGAGACGGAGTCTCGCTCTGTTGCCCAGACTGGAGTGCAATGGCGCAATCTCGGCTCACTGCAACCTCCACCTCCCGGGTTGAAGCAATTCTCCCACCTCAGCCTCCCGAGTAGCTGGGACTACAGGCGTGCGCCACCACGCCCAGCTAATTTTTGTATTTTTAGTAGAGATGGGGTTTCACCACGTTGGCCAGACTGCTCTGGAACTCCTGATCTCAAGTGATCCACCCATCTCAGCCTCCCAAAGTGCTGGGATTACAGGCGTGAGCCACCGTACCCGGCTGATACCATCTAACTTTTTAAAAGACTAAGTTCCGCCAGGTGCGGTGGCTCACACTTGTAATCCCAGCACTTTGGGGGGTTGAGACGGGCGGATCACGAGGTCAGGAAATCGAGACCACGGTGAAACCCCGTCTCTACTAAAAATACAAAATATTAGCCGGGCGTGGTGGCGGGCGCCTGTAGTCCCAGCTACTCGGAGAGGCTGAGGCAGGAGAATGGCGTGAACCTGGGTGGCGGAGCTTGCGGTGAGCCGAGATTGCGCCACTGCACTCCAGCCTGGGCGACAGAGCAAGACTCCATCTCAAAAAATAAATAAATAAATAAAAATAAAAGACTAAGTTCCTGTCCAGGTATGGTAGCTCATGCCTGTGATCTCAACACTTTGGGAGGCCAAGGTGGGAAGATTGCTTGAGCCCAGGAATTCAAGACCAGCCTGGGCAACATAGTGAGATCCTGACTCTACTAAAAATCAAGAAGAAAATTAGTCAGGTATGGTGGTACACGCCTATGATCCCAGCTACTCAGGAGGCTGAGGTGGGAGGATCATGTGAGCCTGAGAGGTTGAGGCTGGAGTAAGCCATGATCATGCCACTGCACTCCAGCCTGGAGGAGAGAGCAAGACTCTGTCTCAAAAAAAAAAAGAAAAAGAAAAAAGAAAAGATCATTCCTGACATTTATATGGTTAATTTTATTTTTATGGAACAGGCAAAGCCTGAAAATGATAAAATATAAATGGATTTGCACTGAAAAGAAAGTCTCTTTTTCCTGTTTCTCACACAGCAAAACACCTCCCTGGAAACAACCCTACAACAAAGATAAGCTATGCTTGCGTGTGTGTGTGTGTGTGTGTGTGTGTGTGTGTTTTATACAAAGGAGAGCATGTTAGACATACTGTTCTCATTTTGCTTTATTTAATAATGCATCTTGGATTTTGTTCCATTACCACTGCAGAACTTCCTCATTCTTTTAACAAGTTGCACAGTATATTCCATGGAGTACCATAATATACTGATTCAGTCCCCTATTGATGACAATTAAGTTGTTTCCAGTCCTCTGCTTTTATAAGTATTGATGCAATAACTATACTTATGTCAGTCATTTTGCTCAAATGAAAAATACAAATGTAGGAAAATCCCTTAAGTGGAATTGCTTAGTCAAAGGATACATGCATTTAAGTTTTTTTTATAGATTGGCCTTCACGGAAGTTGTATCTATCAATTTATCATTCCACCAAAAAGTATAAAACCAACTGCTTTCTCAAACCCTTTATAGCCAGTTTTGATCAAGCTTCATCTTCAATAATATGATATATCATGTTTTCCATTTAATTTTCATTATGAGTGAAGTCTGATATCTTTTTCTTAAATTTTAAAAGCACTTGTGCTTACTTTTCTGTGACCTGTCCTTATCCTTTACCCATCGCTGGTCATTGCTTTCTTGTTTATTCGTAGATGCTCTCTATTCAATAGGGAAAATAGTCTTGGTCTGTGATACATGTGAAATATCTTCTCCAGATTTTCATTTGTCATTTGACTTTGCTTATAATGGCTTTTCTTGTTATGCATAAATTTTGTTTTTTAGTATTTAAAGTTAGTTATTTTATGGCTTCTGTGCTTTATATTATACTCAAAAAGACTTTCTAATGTAGAAATTATCTTAAATAACCTTAGATATTCTTCCAATACTTTTTTGATTTTATTTTTCACATTTAGATCATTGTTCCACCCAAGGATTTATTTTTGGATAAGGCTTAAGATATAATTTCAACTCCATTTCTTTGCCTAATGGTAAGATTTATTGAATGCTCTAGTGTTTATTGTGATATGCAGTGCCAACATTATCTTATGTGAAATATATATATAAGATATGTATATATATCTTATACTCCTTCCACATTTATTTTTGGATGTCCCATGTTTTTCATTTCACTATCTATACCAGCAGCACAGACTTTAAGTTATTGTAGCTTAATACATTTTACAAAAATTGGTCTAGTCCCACCTCAATGCTCTTCTTTCTCAGAATCTGTCATTATGAATTCTTTTATTTTTGTAAATTTTTTAGTTGAATCACTTGGTTTTTCCAAATATACAATCATATTACTTAGAAGGTATGGTTAATATGCCTCCTTTCTAGTTTTTTTATTTCTAATTTCTTTTTCTTATAAGACTCCTTTGTCTAGTGCTACTATAACAATACTAAATGATAGTAGGAATAAAGGTGATCATTGGCTTAATAAGTTTATGGAAATGCTTCTGGAATTCCCTATAAAGCAAGGTGTTGACTTTTTCATTTTTAGGTTAGCAAGAGGGCACTTACCAAGCTAAGGATTGTGGATCCTTAGATCACTTAACTAGGAGATGGGGATGGGGTCATATGGTACAAACCAGGGCCGTTACTCCTCAACAAGGAGGAATAACGCCTCTTAGAAGCGTGGTAAGCAGGTGCCATAAAACATGTCTACCACAATTTCTCACTGCCTGGAATCATTGGAAAAGTTTCATAAATGCTCTGGCTTTCAGGTTCTTCACTTTTACAATAAAGCTGCTAAAGCCTGGTTGCAAAGTTGTTATAATGTTTAGAAATAATATACGTAAAATGCCTGATGCACAAGAGTCACTCAATAAGTGACAGCAGTGTGATTAATCTATGAGATAATAAAAAGTTCTTACTTGAAACACAAGAGAAAAAAATAACTTCCAGGGCGTAAAGAGATAATCTCATGAACTCAGGGACACTAACTTCCCTATAATGCATTCCTCCATATTAATTTTTACTTTACATTATACCTTCTCTAAAGAAATTGTTACAGAGAATCACACTCCTAGCAATATGGTAGAGGACTAGTACATCACACCTAAAATATAAAATATGTCTTTTTAAGCATGGTTCAGCCGGAGAGTAACAGAAATAAATGTAAGCCAGAAACAACTGAAAAAAATTTCTCAGAAGGAAAAAAACTTGGGAGGATTCTTTCCTGAGAGCAGTTGCCAATCCTTAATGAACTAGAGCCTGGGTTCTAAATGGGCACACGGCAAGAGAGTTGGGCGGATAGCAGACACAGCCCAGGCCCAAGCAGGACAAGAGATTAAATGAGGACCCTTACTTAAAGTTGAGACTTCCAGGCTCCCAAAAGGTGACACCTTCAGTGGGCAAACTAAGAAAAAAAAACCCACCTTGAAGCAGGAGACCTGCCCTTCTCAGATGTGGCTCTGGATATATCAGGAAAAAAAGGGCAGGGAACAAGGGTCTTCCCTATTCATTCATTTTTTCATTCAATCAATATGTATTGAGGGCCTGTTTTTGTCAGGCACCTTTCCAGGCACTGGGTAACAAAGATCTCTGCCCTAATGAGAATTTCTATCTAAAACCTGCCTAACGTGATTTAGGGCTAGAAACTTAAACCACTTATATGGCCTAAAAACCTGCAGCTTACAAATTAACATCAAGAACTGCAGCCTAGACAACATGGTGAGACCCTGTCTCTACAGAAAAATTGGAAAAATTACTTGAGTATGGTGGCACGTGCCTATAGTCTCAGCTACATGGACAACATGGTGACACCCTGTCTCTACAAAAAAAAATTAGAAAAATTAGTGGGTGGCACGTGCCTGTACTTGGGGACACTGAGGTGGGAGGATTATCTGAGGCCAGGGAAGTCGAGGCTGCAGTGAGCCATGATCGCACAACTGCACTCCAGCCTGGGTGACACAGTGAGACCTTGTCTCAATTAAAAAAAAAAAAGAACTGGCTTGGCGGTTCTCCTGCATTTGAAGTGTTCACAAGCACCTGATGGGAGCAAATAGGAATCTTCCCTTGAAGAACATACTTTAAACACTGGCCTCAAAGAATTTTAACAGATAAAGTTCCTGAAATGAATGAACACACACACACACGCATGCGCACACATGTACACACGCACACAACACACACATGAGCTATTATAAATGAGGATCAAGTCAAATGAGAAATCATAATGAAGATTTTAAAATATTTTGAACCAAATGTGAAAGCATTATAAAAAAATCCGCAGAGCTCAAAATACACCTGCACCATGGCTATGGACAGATGTGTTGTCCTCACAACTCCTTTGGGCCCAAGCATATATTACCCTTCTTCTCATTGCTGCAATCTGCATAAATTTGGTACACAGGTTACAAAAAATCCAATAAATAAAAGAAACAGTTGACAAGACAGCTACAGAGACAATGATATTTTTGGAATTACGTTCAGAGTCTATGGCTCTTTCTTCCTTTTGGTGGGGGAGGGGCACACTTCCTTTAAATGTCCTCATTAGGAACTGTCACAGGTTGGAAGAGCATAAGGAGTCATGACAACTAAATGCAATGTGGGATGCTGGATTAGATCCTGAAGTAGAAAAAGGATATTAGTGGGGAAAATTGGAGAAATTTAAATGATGTCTACCGATTACCAAATAGTATTTTATTGGTGTTAATTTCCTGATTTTGGTAACTGTACTATACTTATGTTAGATGTTAACATCAGAGGGAGCTAGGTGAAGGATATATGGAAACTACTATTTTGTCTACTGTTTTGTGATATAGATTTTTTAATAACTTTTTTCAAAATAAAAAGGAAATAAATATCCTTGTTGATGGCAAATCGTTATTTTTTAAATTATAGAACTGATTTCGAAAAGAAAAAAATGCAGAACAAAGGTTAGTGAAAAGTCAGTAATCTATTTGGGTAATAAATTTCTTCACAGGGGAGGGGTTGATTTAAAAAATATGGTGTGACTTTAAGTCAATGTGAGACTGTTTTCTTCTACAGTCCATAAATGGCTTCTAACGGCAATTCAAAAGGACAAGTTCTAAAAATATTTCTTGCAATGACAGCATCATTGGATTAGTGTAAAGAGTGGCTACATTGAAGAATAGCACTCGTTTAAACAGTGTAACTTATGGTATATTTATTTTTAAAAATCACTCCTCATTACCTTATGGTCACACCTCAGGGTGTTAAAGCAATTTCTGGGCACTCAGTAAGTAAAAGAAAAGTTAATTGAATGCAATAATTTGTCATGTCTCCCTCTGCTTTCTAATGTAAAAGTCTAGGTTATTTTTAATCTCTTTTACTATGGAAGATATTCTAATCGTACCTTTTTGATATTTTGAGCAAATTTATTACTTTTTAGCAAAATTTGCTATTCTACAAGAAGGAAAGGAAAGTCCTCCTGAAAAACAGAGTAGCAGAGAACGGTGTGTGGCCACCAAAGTGAGCTCTCTAGGGTCATATCTTTTTTGGTCCCATGGTATATTCTACCTAGACCAATACTGAGCAGCCACCAGACATATTCACCAATCTGTTGATCATGATAACTGCAACATTTAATGGAGAATTTATAACCCAGGATCCTATCCTTCAGTTATTAAGTTGAGATATTTCATACATTGAAATTTGTGTTGGAAGGCCTTTGTGTCTCATAATCAAAAAATAAAAAATATATAAAACTATATGAATATATATAAACAATTACCCAAATAGGCACCATGATCAAGTCTATAACAAAACAGAAGCATTTTATTTCTTTATTTCCCTAATGCAACAGCATGCTCTAGGATATAGGCACAAGTCACAGAATAAATGTTTTAATGTCTCTTCCTTTCTGCCATTTAATTTGCCTATATTTTACCTGTCTTGCTTAATAAAACACATGTAATAACATTGTTACCTTCCAAGGGACTTATGTAAATTAATGAATATGGCTGTAAAACATTTTGTAAACATGAAGTGTTACATAAATACTTACGAATTCCTTGAATGTGCTCATTATATTGCCCATTTTGAACCTTAATATTTACTTATAACTCTACATTTGAGATTTCCCCAAGGAAGAAATTCCAACTTTTCTTGCCTGTAGCTTTATAGGCTTTTCTTTATATAAGCAAAGTCCAATTCAATAGGACATAGAACTAGGAATAAACACAACTAACCAAAAACCAGGCAGTATTCACAGATATTCTAAGCCTGCAGATATAGCTAATCACATTCATTCAGCATTTACACTGTGAAATTACTACAGAAATGTAGTAATTTACAGAAAATTAAGCAGTAAAACTTAAAAGTTCACAATATAATGTCATGACTGTCAAATTCTCTGCTTCAACAGAAGACCATATTTTCTCACTAATCAAAGGGCAGATTATGAAAGCTGAAAAAAAATTTTATATCTGAGCAAGATTTGAATAATTTAGCTTCTATTGCTCTGATTTTATACATTTTTTGAATGAATCACTTCAAATCATGCTACTTATGCTTTACATAGCCAGTCCGAAACCATTACCAACTTGAAAACCTAGTTTCATATTAAAAATTAACCAAGATGATTGAGATGGTACATAAAATATTCTTCACAGTATCTGTTATGTATAAACACTCAAGAAATAATACTTACACAAATAATATGAAATTAATAATTAACTCTGGCAGATGATCTCACATCCAATAAAAATGAAATATTAAACACTTGGGAAATACTACTAATAATATCTCTATTTGTACATTAAACCCATGACAATGAAACACAAGTTGATAACTATTTGGGCCATTTTTGATAATAAGGAACTTATCACAATGAGAGTAAGAAGATTAAGAAAACAAATATTCTTGCTGTAACAATTGTAGCATTTTTATATATTATAAAATATAACAGAGAAACCATCATATGTATCTGCACAAATTTAATGACAAAATGCTGCATATATCCCTCAAAAACTTCAGTTGAAAGACAATCACACAAAGATAATAAAAATGCCATTCAATGGTACAATATCAGATAATGGGTCAGTATAAAACAAATGATTTTCCAATAATGTAATGTGGAACCATTTCAATTATGTGACAGAAAATAATCCAACTTCACCTTAATGTATTCAGATAAAAAATATATATATATATAATCTGGTACCAATCACATTGTTCAGTGAGGCTGAAGGGTTGGCTGTGGCTCAGGACTAGAAGGCTGTCACTAGCAATGATCACAAGTATTTAGAATAAAATAAGAAAACAAGCCGGATACCACAACTCCTAGGGCACTATTGAGTTCACACAGGAGAAAAACCATAGATATGTATTCAATGTGGAAAGCTCTCACCAAAAGATTAAGTCTTCTTTCATCCCAGAAAATATTCATACTAGGAGAAACTCTTTGTTTGTACTGAATGTTGGTGGGCCTTCAGACAGAAATCAGAGTTGCCTACTCATCAGAAGATTCGTACTTCAGAGAAACCTCATGAATGCAGCATCTGTGAAAAGTCTTTTGCTAAGAAATCACATCTTCAACTACGTCACTAAATTCCTACAGGAGAGAAACCTATATGTGAACTAACTGTGAGGAAGCCTTCAGATGTCAAATATGAAGAAACGCAGAATGCTCATACTTAAGATAAAGCCTATCAATGCAGTGACTGTGATAAGAGCTCCATTCAGTTACCCTGGTATCCAGATAATCAGTTCTTAGTATGCATCAGAGCATTCATATATGGAAAAAAAACTTATTTGTTTCCTGAAAGTCATAAAGCCTTCTCACAGTAATCAGATCTAATCATAAAGCAGAGAATTCATGTTGCAGAGATCACATGAGTATGTTGTATATGGGAAAGCCTTCAACCAGAAGTCGTACTGTGAGAACTCATTCCCAAGAGAATTTGTAGGAATGCCTGGTATGAGGGAACCTTTCCTTATTTGCATCAGCCTTGTTAACTATCACATTTACATTGAGAGTTTAATGCATGAGAAAGAGCCATCCTGTAGAACATACTAAAATGTGCATTTCTTTAAATGTTAGTGACTTTATGATTTGCAAATTATAATTCTTCATCTATGAACTACTTGTTCAAAACTCTTAGCTATTTTTCTTATGAGTTGTTTTCTTTGATGGGTAAAATTCTTAATAATTATGGATATTAGACACTCTTTGTTATTATGCATGGTGAAAATCGTATTACAGCTTTCAATATAGTGTCTTTTACAATAGGGACAATATTGATTAATCTAAGCTGCAAGAATTCTTTTCCTGCAGAAAAGCCAAAAGTAGCTGATGTAAATTCTAGTAAGAATTAATTTAAAAAATCAATAAACCAACTTAGTATTTTTAAACATAAATATGCTATTGTACTCAGTATCTATAAAATATTTTCAGGCAAAAATTAGATATGGTAGGTCAAAATCTTACAAGTTCAGAGAACTTTAAGACAGCCAAATTTAAGAGCATGTTTTTGTAATTTAGGAAAAACACTGTCTGATTATATAAAGTAAATTTTCTATGTAGCAAGTTTATTTAATTTGTAAAGAAACAATAATGACATGTCCACTACACATGGACTATGTTCTTAATACCTTTATAGTGAAGTTTCACTAACTGGGTGTTAATTGCACTAGCTCAAAAAGCATCTAGCAGGTATTGCTTTGTATGACCAAAGAAGACTATCTTCTGGAGCTGGTGAGCATGCTGCCACTTTTCCCTCTGAATTCAACTCAGATAAAACCAGCTGGGGCACAGCTGCAGCCCAGCTGCCAACTTTGATTTCCTTTGGCTACACTAAAAACAATCACCCCAGCATGATCACATGATAATTAAATCTGAATTACTACAGCTGAGGCTCACAATATTAAAAATTAAAATTTGCTAAGAATTCTGAAAGACTATCTGCATAAAGAATTAGATTTGTGATTGTGTCATCATGTATCTCTATGCACATTCTGTCATCTATCTTAGTCCACAGAGCTAGACACCCTATGAATCAAGTGACTCCTAACTTCAGCTATAGGAGAGACTGTAAATTTGTATTCTAAATCTTGAGAAAATAAAGAAGGTGTGGAGGGGATGGCAAGTGAGATCTCAAAGGAGGACAGTTGAGATTGAGCCTCAATGCATTATGGAAGACCATTGTTAAATAGGGCTGAAAACATAAAAATTCAATGGAAGAAGAGACTCCAGAGACTAAATCTCAATGAGTGCAATGTTATACTAGGACTCCTAACTCTGAACGCTAACTGAATTTCCTATATGAGGTTATACTGTGACTAAGTTATGCTTCCATAGTAAAGCCCCAAAGCCTTTTAAAAATTCCTTTAAAGGCAATTCCATGTAATAACACCATACCTACTGCTGGAGGGCCTGGCAGAGATCCTACTATGAGCTAGCCTCTTGCAGGGGAGTTAGAAGATTGCAGAGTAAAGCTTTTTGGAGGATAAGCCATGGGAACACATGGCCAAACAACGAGCAATGAGGTCTAGGGGAACAGAGAGGAACATCGCACAAGTAACATAACTTCAGTGCCTGGAAAGCACAAAGTACAATCACAAATCAAAGGCTTAATAATGTAATACTTATCACCGCAGGTGACCATCTGCTTTGAGTCTGTTATGGGATGTAATTGCTCCCTTCTTGCTGACAGCCATTTCAGGAAACCCAGGTGGCACTTCTGGCAACCTGCCCAAGATGGTCCTTTCCCTTTGTATTTTGGCAGGAACAGAGAGGTACTGGACAAAGGAAGTAGTTTGGTGAACATTACTGGATTTTCAGTTTACCCAAAACCAAAGTACGTAGGATGGTATTGTAGTGGGGTTGTGTTGTATTTACTTCTCAGAAAAGACAGAACTGCCACACATTCAATATGTGAAAGAAAGCCTTGAAAGCAGACACCTACTCACCAAAAGCAAATAATTTAAGATGGATGAACTGAAAAGACATGTAACAGCACAACCACATGAGAGCTTTTGTGTGTATAAATTTGCTTGCTTTTAAAACCACTGATATCCTGTTTCTGAAAACTTATTCCTGGCCTCTATTCTTCTCTAATAGAACCCAATCAGTTTCTGACAGCTCTTTCTCAAACAGCTGTCTTTCATTTAATTTCATTTAGTGTGCAAACCGTTTCAAGTTGCATGCACAAGCATACTGTGAAGAATTCATTTTCTCTAGTTTCCTGGCGACAATAAAAGAATTTAATAATAAAAAAAAAAGTTGAACTTTGGCCTGAAATGTTGCTGTCCTGCTGAAATGGTGAATTACACAAGTGGAAGTGATCCAAAGGTTACTTGGTCCACCCCCTACAATGCAAAAAGAGCCTGAACAGATCCTTTCATGTAATTATCTTACTTGTCATTTTAAAATCTTGTAAGAAAAATTCCACATTCTCACTAAATAAATTTGGTCCAGACCTTGATAATCTGAAGAATGAACTTCCTCAGGGATAAGTGCAGGGAGAGTAAGAGGATTTAGGACTCACAACCTGGAATTAGTCAAAATATAGAATTGAAAAACAGGTATGATTCTAAATGCAAATATAGGAGAATATCAGGGAAGATTTTTGTAAAGGAAGCTGAGTTCTTAAAGAAGAGAGCCACAGTATTGCATAATAGATCAGGGGCTTTTGAGCTTAATAATCATGGATTAAAATTCTACCAATGCTAAGGTATAGTTCTCTTATCTCCAAAATGGGTATTAATGTTTAATGGGCTCTCATACTAAGTTCTAAGTGCTTCACATGTATTAACTTATAGATAAATGCTTATACAATAAAGTTGTACAGATTAAATAATGTTATTAGGGTGTTTAGCACAGTTCTTATGTTCCATAAATAGTAATAATTATTTTTCCCACTTCTGCTTATGAAATCAGATATTCTCACCAATAAGACTTTTGGGACCCAAAGATCTAAAAAGAGAGACCAAAGTAAGTAATGCCACTTTGCTCCCTCCCTCTTTACCTTTCAACCAAGGCAGGAAACAATCTTGAGACAGATGGAGAAAGGGAAGCCATTCAGTTTTGTCCCTTTACCTAAGTAATAATGGTAAGAAGAGGGGATTGTGGAACAGTATGAATATCTTTCAGTTTCTTTCGACACAGATAACCACTTCATCCTCCACCTTTTTCCACCCCTCTTATGTTCACTGCACCATCCTCTGAGTTTCAAATCCCCTAGGATCTTGAATGCCACAGAGTGCCTCAAAGAACAAGCCTACTGTCCCTTGCAGACAGCTGTGTCCCTATCTTAAATTTCCACCTTTCACAAAAGACATGGTAAACTTACTTTCCAATTTCTCAGTATACTAGCTCCTAAGTATGATGATCCTTGAAATTAGCAGACATTTATGAACTTCAGTGAAATTTGGGCCTAGAGTCTCCAATCTATTGACAGTACTTACATCTCATCATCTTTCCAAGTAATAAAACCAGGGCTCTCTGTGTGATCTTTCTATGTTCAGTTCAACCAAAGTTTACACTATATTCCTCTTCGAGTTTAAGTTTTGGTTGAAGTAAGTATGCCAAAGATTTGGCAGGCATTGACTGTAGGGACACTTAGCATTCAATCTGGCGAGAGGCTAAAATATAATCCATTTTAAATGGGAAGACCAGACATGAAGTTGGTATTACCAGTGCCTCATGTTATCAAGTACTGCTGCCCACTCTTTCCTGTCAGCCCTCTATTTCCATCACTAGCAAGAATGCCTGGGCCAATCACCACATTCTGAACCATGGCTGCTTACTATCTATATACTCCAGGCCCCAAATAACTGCTTTCTTTCTCCAATCACCCTGAAAAAGAGAGAATATTATCTAGCAACTACAGCAGAGGATTCCTAGGCACACTTCTGGAGAAATGCACTGGGAATGGTAATGGAAAAGAACCATATCCCAGCAAAGATTTCATCTTCTCTTTCTAGCAAGCTTCTTATGTCCCTCAGAAAACTTTGCTTCCTGTTATCTAATGCTTTGGGTAGGACACTCACACATCTCATTAGCACCAGGCCAGAGCATTCAAGAAATAAAACCTACTTCCATACCATGTTTACAAAAGAGAGAGACATGTATGAATTCATACCATAAGCTGGTCTCACAGCCACATTATAAAAGTCATATTCAACTTGCCTGCATTTTATCAAACCATTAATCATTTCTACACTGACCCCACCCCCAAGACTCTTATGCTCTGGCCAGGGAGCATTTCAAGTGTGTGGCCATCAAGTGCCACGAATAACAGAGAATGCAGGAAAAGTAGTTTCTAAATCAAATCCATACTCTTGAAAATAAACACATTTTTTAATGATATAATTACAACAATATGCCACTCTTGGTTTGAAAAGTAATATAACATTAAGTTTAAAAAAAAAAAGGAATCAAGAAGAAAATATATCATATTGCTCTGTATCAGTTTTTGCCTGTATATAATAAGGCTAGCTGGTATAAAGTAAGGCAATAGACAAGCAGATTGATAAAATAATGAAAATCGAAGATCCTCATAGACAATAAAGGTTGAGACTATATTGTACTTGAATTGCAATAACCCAGACGCAAACAGATAATTGAAGTGGTGGACTAAATCCAAACCACCAAAGCCAAATTAATATGTTTAAAAAATATATATGTAACAACTTTATTGAGATATTACTCACATATCATAAAATTCGCCCTTTTAAAGTATATAATTCAGTGTTTTTAGTGTACTCACAGAGTTTTATAACCATCACCAATATCTAATTCCAGAACATTTTCGTTACTCTGAAAAGAAACCCGATACTCATTAGTAGTCACTCTCCCTCCCCATTCCTCCCTCCCTCTAGATCCTGGCAATCACTTGTCTCTCTTCTGTCTCTATGAATTTGCCTATTCTGAACATTTTATATAAAGGGAATTATACAACATCTAGCTATTTGTGATTAGCCTCTGTCACTTAACAGAATGTTCATCCATGTTGACACATGTATCACTACTTTATTCCTTTCACTACTAAATAATATTTCACTGTACAAATATACCACATTTTGTTTATCTGTTCATCAGTTGAGAGACATTTAGGTTGTTTCCACTTTTTGACTATTATGAATAATGCTGCTATGGATATTTATGTACAAAGTTCTGTGTAAACATATTTTCAGTTCTCTTGGGTATATACCTAGGCGTGGAATTGCCGGGTCCTATGGTAACTCTATGTTTAACTTTTTGAGGAATGTGAGTTCCCATTTTTTTTATATCCTTACCAACACTGGTTATTGTCTATCTTTTTTATCATAGCCATCCTAGTGGTATAAAGTGGTATCTTATTATGGTTTTGACTTGTATTCCATCAATGACTAATGCTGTTGAGCATCTTTTCATGTGCTTATTGGCCATTTGCATATCATCTTTGGAAAAAAATCTATCAAAATTATTTATCTACTTTTAATTATTTGTCTTTTTATTGGTATATTATAAGGGTTCTCCATATTTTCTGGATACTAGACCCTTATCATATGTAAGATTTGCAATTACTTTCTTCTTTTCTGTGGACTGTCTTTCAAGGTCACAAAGATTGTGCTCTATGGCCTCTTTCTAAGAGTTTCATAGTTTTAGATCATACATTTAGGTGTCTCATCCATTTCATGTGTTCTGTAAAGTACCAATTCAACTTCTTTTGTATGTGGCTGTCAAATTGTCCCAGTATTGTGTGTTGAAGAGACTACTCTCCAGTGAATTGTCTTGGCACCCTTGTAAAAATTCAATTAATCGAAAATGAAAGAGTTTACTTCCCAACTCTCATTGATAATTCATGGATCTGTATTTTTATCCTATGCTAGGACCACACTGTTTGGATTACTATAGTTTTATACTGAGTATTAAAACTGGAAAATGTGAGTCTTCCAACTTTCTTCTTCTTTAAAAGATTGTTTTAAGATTGTTATGGCTTTCCTGGATCCCAGTGAATTTTAGTATTGGTTAAGGTTTTGATAGGAATTTTGTTGAATATGTAGATCCATGTAGATAGTATTTCCATCTTAACAATATTAAGTCTCTTGATTCATGAATATAGGACATCTTTCCATTTATTTAGGCTTCTTTAATTTCTTTCAACAATGTTTCATAATTTTCAGTGTGCAAATCTTATACCTTTGGGGGTTCAATTTATTCCTTAGTATTTTACGTTTTTTGATGTGCAAAGTACTAGGTTGTAGCATCTCTTCTAGCTCTCATGGAGCACTAAGGTAAAAAAGGAATAATTGTTTATAGACTTCACATCCTATGCTATATCCCTGTCAGCTTAACTATGTCATAGCCAAGCATGTTTATACCAGTCCTGAATGTTTATAAACATCTTAATGAAGAGGGAAATAATACTGATCTATCTTGAGGCAGGAGAACAGAGCAAAGTGCAGACTGGAATCAAATAGATTGGTCACTCACAGGCTACAAAATGCTGAAAAATTTGTTCTCCTTCTGTAGCCTCAGTTTTCTCATCTATAAAATTAAGATAATATCTGCCTTGCAAGGTTTTATGTGGATTGGAAACAATATATTCATGGGCCAGGACTTTGTCTTGTTAACTATTATTTATTTGGCTCCTAAATCAATGCCTGGGGCATAAAAGGTGCTCAATGAATAGCCATTAAATGAGTTTTTTAAAAGTCTAATGTAGTATGTACCAAAAGTAAGGGCTCAATAAGTGACAGCAATGGTTATCATCATCATCACCATGAGATTACTGACTTTAGCATAAATAACCCAATGTTCCAATGAAGTACTAAGTAAGCTGAATCACAGTGCTACCATACCCTGCATGGAATGGAAATACAAATAAATTTAGCCAGAGGCAATGCAAACCTGGAAAGAACAAAGGATAACTTTAACAACTCCAATGTGACACAAACACTGAAGTTCATTTTAAATTAACTTTTACTTACTTGATATTGTTGAATATGGAAAAGGCTAGAAAACATTGTGCCAGATAGGGCAAAATGTTCAAGGTTTGACAGAACAATTGGAAATAAAAAAACCTACGACATCTACTTCATATTGATTATAATGATATATTAACCAGGCTTGAAAGTACTCTAAATATATATATTTTTTTTTTCCTTGAGACGTAGTCTCGCTCTGTCGCCCAGGCTGGAGTGCAGTGGCGCAATCTCGGCTCACTGCAAGCTCCGCCTCCCGGGTTCACGCCATTCTCCTGCCTCAGCCTCTCCTAGTAGCTGGGACTACAGGCGCCCGCCACCACGCCCGGCTAATTTTTTTTGTATTTTTAGTAGAGACGGGGTTCCACCGTGGTCTCAATCTCCTGACCTCGTGATCTGCCCGCCTCGGCCTCCCAAAGTGCTGGGATTACAAGCGTGAGCCACCGCGCCCGGCTCTAAATTTTTTTTAAATGAAATGATTGTTGAGTTATTTTTTCTGTATATTTCCTTAAGTTCATTTTTTTAAGTAAGAAACAAAAGTAGAAATGATAAAAATAAAAAGAACCCCACAAATATGTCAAGCTAGAAACATGTAGTTTCTAGGTTCTTATAGTTTCTCAAAACCTAATACAAATATTTGTAAAAATAGGAAAATAGAACAAAACGAATGCTCAAACCAAAATTCAAGTCCAGTTACTATATGCAGCCTCTAAAATGCCTTCTGCTGTTTCACCTGACCGCTTTTTCATTTCCTGCAGTTTTATCTTCTAAAAAGATTAAGAGGGAGCTAGTGTTTTGCATTTAAAACATGGCAATAAGACTCTGAAACACTTTAAACTTGGCACTAGTCATTACTAACTAATTGGTTTAAAAGCTAATTTTTCCCACTTCTGTTTCATTCCCATAGTTGCAAATCAAAGGAAGATGATCTTTTAGAGGACCCAATAAATAGAAGGTATATAATCCTGTCACTAATATTGGTAAACCTTGTTTCTGTGCTTGTAAATGCTGCTTGTTTCACCAAACAAAAGTGGTTGCTTTCATTGAAGAAGAGAATTTAAAAGTCCTTTCTTACTATAATAAAAGCAAAAGTCTACTTATAATTACAAATACTTTAAACTTGGAGTCTGAAATGAAATTCCAATTATTGTTATCCTGGTATGCATTTTACAATAATTTGAAAGCCTTTCATCCTTTTAAAATAATAACAAAACCAATCTATTTTTAAAATCTTTAAACAATGCATACTTAGTAAAAAACAAGCAAACAAAAAGTACAAAATAATGTAAAATTCTCCCATCCTGACCCCCAGGCCGATAGTCCTCCTCCCCAAAAGAAACCAGTTTCTTATTAACAATTTGAAATTTTCCATACATAGGCAAGTATAATCAATCATACATATATAACATACATACATAAAATCATGCATATACATCAATTTTTAAATTATCATTTTTGGACGATAACAAAGTAACTAGAGAACCTAGGAGCTTCAAGCAATGTTGGAGAGCATTTACCAATCCTCTTGTTTTATACAGGTCAGGAAACTGAAGCCCAATTAGGTAAATTGTCCGAAGCTATTCCTAACCACTGAGAAGCTCCGAAATTTTGTTTCTTGCATGATTTTAAAGATATTGCTATCTCCGAAGAAACCTGAGAATATCTTTCTCACATAGGAAAAAAAGAAAGATTCCTGGAGTTTAGTTTAAAGTAAATATGTTTCAAACTAAAGTTTCTCCAACTGTTTCAATCTCCATTTGGGTGAGAGGGTGTGGTCATTAAGTTTCATCTGAAACAACAGTTCTGCCTGGGCAGACTTAACAGCCTATTTACATCTGTATTCTTAAGAAAACTAGTAAAAATATAAACTTTATGAATTTCTCCAACTCCTGTGCAGGCATAGTAAAATCATGCATTTGATTTTCTCAGTTGAGCGCTTAAGAATTCAGAGAGCTAACAAGCCCCAACCTGTACCCTGCATAATAAACAAATAACAGTATCTCATTAAGTAGCTCAAGAGGGAAAGTTCTTGGTTTCATCAAAAGTGAATGAAGTCTGTCGTGGATTTCTTGAAATCCACTTACAAGAATCATGTGGGCCAATATTCACCCAATTGGTATGTGAGCAGAGACATGATGTCAACAGTGTCTGGAGATAACCCTATTCCAAAGCCACTGTGTTCAGAGAGACTCCTGCAGTGATGAAAGGTACTTTACTGAATGACTGCTAGTAGAATATGCAATGAAGTGGGGAGATTAGATAACTGAATTTTAAGACACAGAATTCAGTTTTGGTCTCACCATGTCATCCTAGGTCTAAGTGCTTTGTTTCTCAGTTTATCCGCTCTTTTAATTAGTAATAATATTATTTATTGGTTTGAGGGCTTTAGAAACTTTTGACAACAAAGGCCTTGCTCAAAGAACCTACCATGCTTTTTTGAGTTCTTAAAACAAAACAAAGCAAAACACACAGAAGCAGTTGTTTGCCCTCCCTCACATCTTTGCAAGCTTCCATAGAAGCCGGAATCTTTATTCTTTATTATCTATTATATAATAATTTGCTGATTCTTTAAACCTTTTAAAATCACACAGAAATAGAAACTGCCCCTTAAGCCTGACCTGGCACTAAATACTAAAACTTCTGTAGACTGTTAGCAGTAAAAATGCCAAATAAAAATCTCTCACGTACACTCTCTCACTCACTCTGTGTACGTTGTTACCTTGAGTTTCTGGGATTTGTCTCCAACATAAACAGTACTTGTGTCACATTGAAGGAGGTTACCTCAGCTCTTCTGAAACCTGCGACTGGGTAAGTTCTATTCCCCGAAACAAACACAGCAGGAGGGTGGGCCTGGCAAGCCACAACCCTAATACTGAAAAATGCCAACCAGTGCTTCTAATAGGAGACAAAATATATTGAACACGCAAAATTCCCTACATTTTTACAGGAGTAATTACATTTCTCATCCATAGAACACCTTTCTTTGGAGGGGTTATTTGATCCTAATGTGTTTTTTTAAATTAATTTTTTAAATTGTCTCCTCCTTATCTGAAGTGGTCTGAAACAGTCAAGAATATATTTTCTTCTTTGTCCTTGCGGGTAGGACATGTTCTTATTCAGTCTATCCTCTAATGAAATCTGGAGAGACTTCTCTTCCTCAATTTGTGCTAACACTTTAAATTAACTTTGCACACTAGGAAAAAGAAATGAGAAATGGGTGCAGACATAAACATTATAATGAAATAGTTAAAGCAACCCACACTATATTCGTAAGAGTAATAATTTAGAATCTTAGTTACTGGCATCTAATAATCTATTACTTTTGGTTTTGTTCCTCACCTTCTGGTTGCCTGCCTCTGGGCCACTTCATTTTATGTTTTTTTATCATCATACTCTTCATGGCAAGAAAATAAACACAAACTGAAACTCAATGTGGTAATTTATTTTCTAGTTTCTCATAAGAGGTGTGATAGAAAAAGAGATTGAAACTATTATGATAACTCCTGAGGTTTTGAATTATACAGGGAATACATTTAATTATTTTATTAGTTATGTTTTATAAGTCAATAAAGTAAACTGCTATAGTCCACTTATGCAATATTGAGCTCTAAGCAACTCAAAAGACATGCATTGGTGTGGGGGTTGACTGGTTTGGCTGTGTGTCCACCCAAATCTTTTCTTGTAGTTCGCATAATCCCCATGTGTCATGGGAGGGACCCGTGGGAGGTAACTGCATCATGGGGGTGGTTACCCCCATGCTGTTCTTGTGATAGTGAGTGAGTTCTCACATGATCTGATGGTTTTATAAGTGGCTTTTTCCCCCTTTTGTTCATTCTTGTCTCTTCTGCTGCCATGTGAAGAAGGACGTGTTTGCTTCCCCTTCTGTCATGATTTCCTGAGGCCTCCACAGCCCTGTGGAACTGTGAGTCAACTAAACCTCTTTCCTTCATAAATTACCCACTCTTGGATATGTCTTTATTAGCAGCATAAGAACAGACTAACATAGTAAAGTGGTGCCAGTAGAGTGGGGTGCTGCTATAAGGATACCCAAGAATGTGGAAGCAACTTTGGAAGTGGTAACAGGTAGGGTTTGGAACAGTTTGGAGGGCTCAGAAGAAGACAGAAAAATGTGGGATATTTTGGAACTTCCTAGAGACTTAGAGGGCTCAGAAGACAGGAAGATGTGGGAAAGTTTGAAACTTCCCAGAGACTTGTTGAATGGCTTTGACCAAAATGCTGACAGTGATATGGACAATGAAGTGCAGGTAGAGGTGGTCTCAGACAAAGATGAGGAACTTTTGGGAACTGGAGCAAAGTTGACTCTTGTTATGCTTTAGAAAACAGACTGATGGAATTTTGCCCCTTCCCTAGAGATCTGGGGAACCCTGAACTTGAGAGAGATGGTTTGGAATTGGAATTTATGTTTAAAGGGGACACAGAACATAAAAGTTTTAAAAAATTGCAATAGAAAAGAAAAACCCATTTTCTGAGGAGAAATTCAAGTGGACTGCAGAAATTTGCATAAGTAACAAGGAGTCAAATGTTACTTGCCAAGACAATGGAGAAAATGTCTCCAGGGCATGTCAGAGGTCTTCATGGCAGCCCCAGCCATCACAGGCCCAGAGGCCTAGGAGGGAAAAATGGTTTTGTGGGCCATGCCCAGGGCCTCCTTGCTCTATGCAGCCTTGGGACATGGTGCCCTGTGTCCCAGCTGCTTCACTCCAGCCATGGTTAAAAGGGGTCAAGGTACATTTCAGGCCATCACTTCAGAGAGTGCAAGTCCCAAGCCTTAGCAGCTTCCATGTGGTGTTGGTCCTATGGATGCACAGAAGACAAGAACTGGGGTTTCGGAACCTCCACTTAGATTTCAGGGATGTATGGAAACACTTGGATGTCCAGGCAGAAGTCTAATGTAGAGGTGGAGCCCTCATAAAGCACCTCTACTAGGGCAGTGCAGAAGGGAAATGTGCGGTTGGAGCCCCCACATAGAGTCCCTACTGGGGCACTGCCTGGTGGAGCTGTGAGAAGATGGCCACTGTCCTCCACACCTGAGAATGGTAGATCCACTGACAGCTTGCACCATGCACCTGGAAAAGCCAGACACTCAATGCCAGCCTGTGAAAACACCTGGGAGGGAGGCTGTACCCTGTAAAGCCACAGGGGTGGAGGTGCCCAAGGCCATGGAAGCCCACCTCTTGCATCAGTGTGACCTACACATGAGACATGGAGTCAAAGGAGATCATTTCAGAACTTTAAGATTTGACTGTCTTACTGGATTTCGGACTTGCATGGGGCCTGTAGCCCCTTTATTTTAGCCAATTTCTCCCATCTGGAATGGGTGTATTTACCCAATGTCTGTACCCCCATTGTATCTAGGAAGTAACTAACTTGTTTTTGATTTTACAGGCTTAGGCAGAAGGGACTTACTTTGTCTCGGATGAGACTTTGGACTTGGACTTTTGAGTTAATGCTGGAATGAGTTAAGACTTTGCCAAACTTTTGGAATGGCATGATTGTGTTTTGAAGTGTGAGGGCATGAAATTTGGGAAGGGCCAGGGGTGGAATGATATAGTTTTGGCCATGCCCCACCCAAATCTTATCCTGAATTATAGTTCCCCTTATCCCCATGTGTCATGAGAGGGACCTGGTGGGAGGTAACTGAATCTTGGAGGTGGTTACCCCATGCTGCTATTCTTGTGATACTGAGTGAGTTGTCACAAGATCTGATGGTTTTATAAGGAACTTTTCCCCATTTAGCTCATTCTTCTCTCTCCTGCCACCATGTGAAGAAGGACATATTTGCTTCCCCTTCTGCTATGATTGTAAGTTTCCTGAGGCCTCCACAGCCCTGCAGAACTGTGAGTCAATTAAACCTCTTTCCTTTATAAATTACCAGTCTCAGGTATGTCTTTATTAGCAGGTGAGAACAGACTAACAGAGTGGTCAGGATCTGGGTGGAGTTCCTGCATACATATTTGGTAGATGAATGCCCCTAAGCCAGCAGCAATTTAACCCTTTTGGGCTTCACTTTATTTACTCTTTGCAAAATGGGGAAGAGGGAAATGATCTCTAAGGCTCCATATATCTAGAATGTTATGAATTATTTTTAGCCAATTCAATATTCATAGCCCCTTTGAGGTAAGTCAAGCTCAAGTAAAAATTGTTCACGGATTAAAAAAGAGTAAAGCACAATGGAAGGATGAGAGACCAGGGTCCATACCTAGTAAATAAGAGATGTCAAGTACCACCTGACCTCGAGGCAACTCACTGCACACTAGGCAGGGCCATAATGAAAGTCCATCAATCTTTACTGAAAAAAAATTACAGACTTTGGGCCAGGTGTAGTGGCTCATTCCTGTAATCTCAGCACTTTGGGAGGCTGAGACAGGAAGATTGCTTGAGATCAGGAGTTCAAGGGCCTGGGCAACACAGTGAGACTCTGTCTCTAAAAAAAATTAAATAAATAAAATTAGACAGTTTCAAAATTAAATCTCTGTGCAACCGGCCAGAGTTTTTGCATGTTCCACAGGCACATGAGTATCCAATATGACTTATAAAATAGTTTTTAAAGCCACTTTTTTCTAATAAAGAAATTCATATTTGATGAGTTTCCTTCTATAGTTGAGGTCTTTGAAAATACACTTCTATCTTCTTCCTTTCCCATCAAGCTTACCCATGTTGACAGGGACAAACTCTAATCTGTACATGAACAAAGACATGAGACAAGAGTCTAATCAGGAGAAAAGTCAAAAAGAACTTCCCTCTCCCTTTGAAATTTTAACTCTTGTCCAAGCACTCCCTCTCACCCCATACTCCTCTCATAAAATGTGTTTATTTGTCTTTGATTCTCCTCAAAGGTGCCTGGAGAAGCCTGTCGAGTGAGCTGCCACCTTCCAGATTTAATCAGTTTTCCTCAGTTGTTTGGCAGTTCCAAATGCAGAAACCAAAAACTCTTCTGCTCGACTGGGCTTTCTCAATACAGGCGTTGGCACAGCCCCACGCAATTCCATCTAAGCAGAACAACTGCAGCATTAAGTTCCCTCCTATCACAAGGGCCTAGTGTTACTTGGTTGGGTTGTCATTCCACCTGTCAGCTGCCACCAGAGGAAAACGAATTTGCAAATTTACACAGTTTTCTTAGGAATGCTCTTTCTTTTTTTTTCTCTTTGGACTCTACATTCCTGTAGCTCCTATTCTTCAAGGGCACAGGGGCTTATTTAAACATAAATTTTTACAACTTAACTGGAAGGGTGCCCTGCTTGCAAATGGAAAACTGCCACAGAGCAGACTTAACTGCAGCAAGCAGGTGACAGAGCAAGGAACAGGACCCAAAATTATGATTTTTTGTGTGCTACTGAAGTAAAAGAATTTAAGAAGGTTTTACTCAGGGTCATAGGCTGGGTTGGAAGGCTGGGAAAAGGAAATCAGTAGTATCTATATCTAATTATGGTGATAGAATTTCACAGACATCTATAACCTAGGTCAAATGTCAAAGACATGAAAACCTAAGACACTTTCACACATCCCTGAGCATCATGATTAAATTCAAATAGTTGGGGATCTGTCCCCAGGACCAGGATCCTATTGTGTTAGGGGCCTCTAAATAATAAGACTTTATGAGTTCTCTTCCACAACAAAGAGTAGGAAGTGATTAGCAGCTGGGGAGAACACAGGGACTTTCCCAAGTAAGGGTTTTTCAACTTCATTAAATCTAGCAATTAAAGAAACGAGGAGTTTTGAACTGTGACATAATATTGAAAAAGAACAGACTGTATGGTTAAATAATAAACAATGCTGATGTTTAACAACCTTGTCCATTGCTGTCTCCAGAACCCCTAGAACAGAGCCTGGTACATAACAGGAGCACAGAAATGCTGTTCTCTCTGCCCAGAACCACCTCCCCAGCAACACCGCCATGGACACAACTCGTCTCTCATTGCATTCAGGTCTCTGCTCAAAGGCTCCCTCTTTAGATATGCCTTGCTTGAGCATATGCTCTAGAATTTCCTTATCCTTCTTTATTTTCTTCCTAACAATGTGATATGGTTTAGCTCTGTGTCCCCACCCAAATCTCATCTTGAATTGTACTCCCATAATTCCCATGTGTTGTGGGAGGGACCTGGTGGGAGACAATTTGAATCCATTGGGGCAGTTTCCCCCATACTGTTCTCATGGTAGTTAATAAGTCTCACGAGATCTGATGGGTTTATAAGAGGTTTCCACTTCTGCATCATCCTCATTTTTCCTCTTGCCACTGCCATGTAAGAAGTGCCTTTCATCTCCCGCCATGATTCTTAGGCCTCCCCAGCCATGCAGAACTGTAAGTCCAATTAAACCTCTTTTTCTACCCAGTCTCAGGTATGTCTTTATCAGCAGAGTGAAACTGGACTAATATACACATAATGCTACCCAACATTGTATGTCTATTTGCTTACTTTTTAATTGCCTGGGCAGGTACTATTTTGTTCACTATAGTATTGCCAAACTCTTAAACAAAAGCTGGCACATAGTAACTACTCAATAAAAGTTATGAAAAGAATGAGTGGTTAGAATGGACTATAAGCTACAGACTTATTCTATTCTGTATTCAGTCAAACAGCCAATAAACAATCACTGGTTATTCATGGAATGTTGGATACCATCTAGGAATAAAGAACCTGTGTTGACTAAGAGAAAGCCCCTAGATAAGTAAGTCAGTTATGATAACAGTTTAATATGAAAAAGAGTCACGAGACTGTGCATAAATGGCTATGAGAACAAGGAGGAAAGACATCTGAATCCTACAGGCAAAGTGAGTAGAGTTCTCCAGGTGAAGCTTCAGTGAGGTGCTCTGCAGAATGAACAGCACATGGGAGGAAATGGAGCATGCAGCCACGTGATGATGCAACAAAGTCAGTAGAGAGACATGGTGGGAGGTAAGACCGGAAGGATGCAGGGAACTTAGCATGAAAGGCCTTGGCACTAAACTAAATGAATCCTGGAACGATGTGTGTTTATATATCATTTTAAGAATGTTTTGCATTTTAAGAATAACATTTTGATAACTTTGTAGGACATGAATTAGAAGAGGTCAGAATAAAGGAAGATACGTTTTTCCAGTGGTCTAGACAGAAGTAATGAAACAAAACCCATCCGTGTATTCATTCATTTCTTCATTTCTTCAATGAATAATTCTTAGTGTCTCCTTAGGCAAAGTTGTGCAAGGCACTTGGAATAGGTAATAGCAGTGGAAATGGAAAAGAACCTGCTTTAAAGCTGTGAGCAAATGAGTCTGACTGTTGTGTATATGGTTTGGGTGACTAGTTTACTTGGGAGGGAAATAATATGTGAAGTTTCAGATGGTCTGAAGTATCATTTGAATATCCAGTTAGAGATATCTACTAGGCAATAGACAGAAGAACAAGCAGAAAAAGTCAATGCATTCTATATAAACGTTCAAAAACTTCTACATGGCATTTCTTACAGACTCCAAATTTCGCTACTCCTATTCTCAGATTAAAAAAAAAATAGTTAAATTTCTTTAGGGAGGCAAATGTTTTCATTAAAATTATGAAATTTACACTTTTACTAAAAAATGTGAACTTAAGAAAAATACAAATTATAAGGAGACTAATTTTCAGAAAAAATAGCTTTTTATATTGATACTCAACAATTCTAAAATTGTATAAATGCATTCACCAAGAGAGAAATCCATAATAAACAACTGAAAATGTGTAGGAAGTAAAATAAAGGAGGAAAACAAATGAGGAAGATGGATGTATACATGTGATACTCCTAGGAGGAATGAGATTTAACTATCAAGTCAGGAAAGCTTAATTGTCCTTACACATGTTATTTGTATATTTGCATCCATCACCAGCATAATGATTTGTGGCAGTTTATGACAATTCATTCATTACTGACAAAATAAATAATTAAGAAAGATGAAATCAAACAGGAACATAGATAAGAAAATAATGCCAGGAGTAAGACTGGCACACACATATCATTTATTCCTTTGCAGCTATTAGAGATGATCTTGCAAATTTGGCTCTAACCTTCCTAGCAACCAAAGTAAAGAGGAAAATACAATCAAATATAAGATTCATAATAAGCATTTTAAAAACATGTATCGTTGTTTCCTGACCTTGAGATCTGAGAAGAATTTCATCTGTAAGTCCTCTCAAAAACGATGGGATGTGGTGTACTAGGTGGACTCCTCAATGAAAGCTCAACCACAGAAAGAATACTGAATTTTATTCAGCTGTTTGCTATAACATCCATTATTGAAGGCCAGTGATTTAATATTGAAAAGGAGTAGGAGGAAGGAAGAAAGTACCTCAGCAAGTGGTAAAAGCAGCTGAGTTAAGCACATAGCTCTTGGATGGTATGACTTGGCCTGAAACTAAAATGCAGACAATCCAGAAAAATGGATGGAGAATAAGTCGTTCACACAATATTCTATAAATACATTTGGAAACAGACTTTTGAGCAACTGGACAGCAGAGAGTTCAAAGTACTCATCTCTAAAAGGAACCTGAATACAAATTTTCTATGGTGCAGCTTGAAGGTGTCCATATTCGGCAATAGCTGAACCAAAGAGCAGGGTTAAAATCCTCTTCAAAGATTAAGGAGCCTAATGAAGACATCATACTCTACAAAAATATGGATTTTGTAGAATATCCATGAAAAATGTAGGATAGTCAAGTATGAAAAAGATGGGCTTTAGAGTTAGGCTTGGCTTCACATTCTGGTTCTGCTACTTATTACTCTATGACCCTTGAAAAATCACTTAACCTTTCTGTTTCTTTTTCTTTTTTTTTTTTTGAGACGGAGTCTCACTCTGTCACCCAGGCTGGAGTGCAGTGGCATCATCTTGGCTCACTGCAAGCTCTGCCTCCCTGGTTCACGCCATTCTCCCGCCTCAGCCTCCCGAGTAGCTGGGACTACAGGCGCCCGCCACCAGGCCTGGCTAAATTTTTTGTATTTTTAGTGAGACGGGGTTTCACCTTGTTAGCAAGGATGGTCTCCATCTCCTGACCTCATGATCCACCAGCCTCAGCCTCCCAAAGTGCTGGGATTACAGGCGTGAGCCACCATGCCTGGCCGAGTCTGTTTCTTTTATCTATAATGTGCAGGTTGTAATTAGGAGGAAACGAAGTAAATATAAAGTGCTACTATGGTGTTGGGTATGTGAATACCAACATGAATGGGGATGGGGCAGGGCAGATACCAAGGGAACTAATCAGAAAAATAAAAACAAAAAACAGTATACATGAAATTGAAAGGAGGGAAGTACAGAATCCATATCTGGCAAAGAAAGACTTCTTTTTTTTCATACCCATAAATATCAGGGAGAAAGACTTCTTTATATTGTAACACAATTAAGTATGATCCCAAGAGAGCACAACTTCTATTAATCAAAGTGCATCATACTCTTCAAGAGCACTGGTGGGTTGAAAATAAGTTGAGAATACAGTTCTCAACCAAGACTTTTTTTTTTTTTAATGTTCTTTCAGTTGCAGATAATTAGTCAGTGTTCAATGTTTGTTATAAATAGGAAAAACCTATACATCAAATGATAAATGCCAATGAAATAACTCATTCATCTAATTTCTAAGTAACTACTCAAATATTGCTTCTGTATATCATCAAAATTTTGATATAGCTAAAAGAACTCTTATGATAAATTACTTAATTATAAACCTATGCTTGCCAGGAAAAGAATTTTAATTTCACAAGCAACATAAAAAATAACCGGAGCCTGCTCTCCATAGGAACTACTCAATTTGCCTTGTGGCAGGTGTATACAAGCACTTGAAAAGAAACATCTGCTTTCCTTCTTACAGAGAGCTTCACCTCAGGAAAAAAACATAAATTCCTGTTTATCACAAAATACTTTAAAAGCTAAGAAAGCATGACCAGATGTAGTCATTTAGGAGCATTTTTCTTCCTTATAGGCATCTTACTCATGAATCAGAACAAGTGAAATATTTGATTTCTACTTTTCTTCAATTAACTTTTTTCAGCTTTGCTCATCACTAACCTATTTTCTGGTCATCTCTCCTAAATTATATTCACCCTGACTGTGGGGGTAATCATACTCCTCAATCCAGGGTATACTATTATTATCAGTCTGTTTAAGGCCTCTGTTGGCTTATTTTATTTTTTTAACCCCGTTTATCACTACTCCCCCATTTTCTCCTAAGCTTTCGTAAGCAAAAACTTAATTGTCTGGCATCTGTCTTTGGATATGGAGTGTCTCTTTGAAAAATATTAAGTGTCCTTTTACATATATGTGTGTGTGTTGTGCATATATACCCTAAAACTCAAAGTATAATAATAAGAATAAAAATAAATAAATAAATGAAAATAAATAAAATCATACAGACCCAGACTACGAACATTTTTTAAAATAAAGAGTCTACCGTACACCTTCTGTAAAAAATTAGGGCATGTTTGCAAACCTGAAGTACAAACCAAAAATAACATCACACATTTGCACCTGTATATTATTTTACTATAGAATCAAAGTGAACTTTGTTTTTTTTTTTATACTTTAGGTTTTAGGGTACACGTGCACAATGTGCAGGTTTCTTACATATGTATCCATGTGCCATGTTGTTTTGCTGCACCCATTAACTCGTCATTTAGCATTAGGTATATCTCCTAATGCTGTCTTTCCCCCCTCCCCCAACCCCACAACAGTCCCCGGAGTGTGATGTTCCCCTTCCTGGGTCCATGAGTTCTCATTGTTCAATTCCCACCTATGAGTGAGAACATGCAGTGTTTGGTTTTTTGTCCTTGCGATAGTTTACTGAGAATGATGGTTTCCAGTTTCATCCATGTCCCTACAAAGGACATGAACTCATCATTTTTTATGGCTGCATAGTATTCCATGGTGTATATGTGCCACATTTTCTTAATCCAGTCTATTGTTGTTGGACATTTGGGTTGGTTCCAAGTCTTTGCTATTGGGAATAGTGCTGCAATAAACATACGTGTGCATGTGTCTTTATAGCAGCATAATTCATAGTCCCTTGGGTATATGACCCTTGGCTGGGTCAAATGGTATTTCTAGTTCTAGATCCCTGAGGAATCGCCACACTGACTTCCACAATGGTTGAACTAGTTTACAGTCCCACCAACAGTGTAAAAGTGTTCCTATTTCTCCACATCCTCTCCAGCACCTGTGGTTTCCTGACATTTTAATGATGGCCATTCTAACTGGTGTGAGATGGTATCTCACTGTGGTTTTGATTTGCATTTCTCTGATGGCCAGTGATGATGGGCATTTTTTCATGTGTTTTTTGGCTGCATAAATGTCTTCTTTTGAGAAGTGTCTGTTCATGTCCTTCACCCACTTTTTGATGGGGTTGTTTGTTTTTTTCTTGTAAATTTGTTTCAGTTCATTGTAGATTCTGGATATCAGCCCTTTGTCAGATGAGTAGGTTGCAAAAATTTTCTCCCATTCTGTAGGTTGCCTGTTCACTCTGATGGTAGTTTCTTTTGCTGTGCAGAAGCTCTTTAGTTTAATTAGATCCCATTTGTCAATTTTGGCTTTTGTTGCCATTACTTTTGGTGTTTTAGACATGAAGTCCTTGCCCACGCCTATGTCCTGAATGGTATTGCCTAGGTTTTCTTGTAGGATTTTAATGGTTTTAGGTCTAACATTAAAGTCTTTAATGCATCTTGAATTAATTTTTGTATAAGGTGTAAGGAAGGGATCCAGTTTCAGCTTTCTACACATGGCTAGCCAGTTTTCCCAGCACCATTTATTAAATAGGGAATCCTTTCCCCATTGCTTGTTTTTGTCAGGTTTGTCAAAGATCAGATAGTTGTAGATATGCGGCATCATTTCTCAGGGCTCTGTTCTGTTTCATTGATCTATGTCTCTGTTGTGGTACCAGTACCATGCTGTTTTGGTTACTGTAGCCTTGTAGTATAGTTTGAAGTCAGGTAGCGTGATGCCTCCAGCTTTGTTCTTTTGGCTTAGGATTGACTTGGTGACGCGGGCTCTTTTTTGGTTCCATATGAACTTTAAAGTAGTTTTTCCCAATTCTGTGAAGAAAGTCATTGGTAGCTTGATGGGGATGGCACTGAATCTATAAATTACCTTGGGCAGTATGGCCATTTTCACGATATTGATTCTTCCAACCCATGAGCATGGAATGTTCTTCCATTTGTTTGTATCCTCTTTGATTTCATTGAGCAGTGGTTTGTAGTTCTCCTTGAAGAGGTCCTTCACATCCCTTGTAAGTTGGATTCCTAGGTATTTTATCTCTTTGAAGCAATTGTGAATGGGAGTTCACTCATGATTTGGCTCTCTGTTTGTCTCTGATTGGTGCACAAGAATGCTTGTGATTTTTGTACATTGATTTTGTATCCTGAGACTTTGCTGAAGTTGCTAATCAGCTTAAGGAGATTTGGGGCTGAGACAATGGGGTTTTCTAGATATACAATCATGTCATCTGCAAACAGGGACAATTTGACTTCCTCTTTTCCTAAGTGAATACCTTTTATTTCCTTCTCCTGCCTGATTGTCCTGGCCAGAACTTCCAGCACTATGGTGAATAGGAGTGGTAAGAGAGGGCATCCCTGTCTTGTGCCAGTTTTCAAAGGGAATGCTTCCAGTTTTTGCCCATTCAGTATGATATTGGCTGTGGGTTTGTCATAGATAGCTCTTATTTTGAGATACGTCCCATCAATACCTAATTTATTGAGCGTTTTTAGCATGAAGGGTTGTTGAATTTTGTCAAAGGCCTTTTCTGCATCTATTGAGATAATCATGTGGTTTTTGTCTTTGGTTCTGTTTATATGCTGAATTACATTTATTGATTTGCGTATGTTGAACCAGCCTTGCATCCCAGGGATGAAGCCCACTTGATCATGGTGTATAAGCTTTTTGATGTGCTGCTGGATTCAGTTTGCCAGTATTTTATTGAGGATTTTTGCATCAATGTTCATCAAGGATATTGGTCTGAAATTCTCTTTTTTGGTTATGTCTCTGCCAGGCTTTGGTATCAGGACGATGCTGGCCTCATAAAATGTGTTAGGGAGGATTCCCTCTTTTTCTATCGATTGGAATAGTTTCAGAAGGAATGGTACCAGTTCCTCCTTGTACCTCTGCTAGAATTCGGCTGTGACTCCATCAGGTCTTGGACTCTTTTTGGTTGGTAAGCTATTGATTATTGCCACAATTTCAGAACCTGTTATTGGTCTATTCAGAGATTCAACTTCTTCCTGGTTTAGTCTTGGGAGGGTATATTTGTCGAGGAATTTATCCATTTCTTCTAGATTTTCTAGTTTATTTGCATAGAGGTGTTTGTAGTATTCTCTGATGGTAGATTGTATTTCTGTGGGATCGGTGGTGATATCCCCTTTTTCATTTTTTATTGCATCTATTTGATTCTTCTCTCTTTTCTTCTTTATTAGTCTTGCTAGTGGTCTATGAATTTTGTTGATCTTTTCAAAAAACCAGCTCCTGGATGCATTAATTTTTTGAAAGGTTTTTTGTGTCTCTATTTCCTTCAGTTCTGCTCTGATTTTAGTTATTTCTAGCCTTCTGCTAGCTTTTGAATGTGTTTGCTCTTGCTTTTCTAGTTCTTTTAATTGTGATGTTAGGGTGTCAATTTTGGATCTTTCCTGCTTTCTCTTGTGGGCATTTAGTGCTATAAATTTCCCTCTACACACTGCTTTGAATGTCCCAGAGATTCTGGTATGTTGTGTCTTTGTTCTCGTCGGTTTCAAAGAACATCTTTATTTCTTCCTTCATTTGATTATGTACCCAATAGTCATTCAGGAGCAGGTTGTTCAGTTTCCATGTAGTTGGGCAGTTTTGAGTGAGTTTCTTAATCCTGAGTTCTAGTTTGATTGCACTGTGGTCTGAGAGACAGTTTGTTATAATTTCTGTTCTTTTACATTTGCTGAGGAGAGCTTTACTTCCAACTATGTGGTCAATTTTGGAATAGGTGTGGTGTGGTGCTGAAAAAAATGTATATTCTGTTGATTTGGGGTGCAGAGTTCTGTAGATGTCTATTAGGTCCACTTTGTGCAGAGCTGAGTTCAATTCCTGGACATCCTTGTTAACTTTCTATCTCGTTGATTTGTCTAATGTTAACAGTGGGGTGTTAAGATCTCCCATTATTATTGTGTGGGAGTTTAAGTCCCTTTGTAGGTCACTGAGGACTTGCTTTATGAATCTGGGTGCTCCTTTGTTGGGTGCATATATATTTAGGATAGTTAGCTCTTCTTGTTGAATTGATCCCTTTACCATTATGTAATGGCCTTCTTTGTCTCTTTTGATCTTTGTTGGTTTAAAGTCTGTTTTATCAGAGACTAGGATTGCAACCCCTGCCTTTTTTTGTTTTCCATTTGTTTGGAAGATCTTCCTCCATCCCTTTATTTTGAGCCTATGTGTGTCTCTGCACATGAGATGGGTCTTCTGAATACAGCACACTGATGGGTCTTGACTCCTTATCCAGTTTGCCATTCTGTGTCTTTTAATTGGAGCATTTAGCCCATTTACATTTAAAGTTAATATTGTTATGTGTGAATTTGATCCTGTCATTATGATGTTAGCTGGTTATTTTGCTCGTTAGTTGATGCATTTTCTTCCTAGCCTCCATGGTCTTTACAATTTGGCATGTTTTTGCAGAGGCTGGTACTGGTTGTTCCTTTCCATGTTTAGTGCTTCCTTCAGGAGCTCTTTTAGGGCAGGCCTGATGGTGACAAAATCACTCAGCATTTGCTTGTCTGTAAAGTATTTTATTTCTCCTTCACTTATGAAGCTTAGTTTGGCTGGATATGAAATTCTGGGTTGAAAATTCTTTTCTTTAGGAATGTTGAATATCGGCCCCCACTCTCTTCTGGCTTGTAGAGTTTCTGCCGAGAGATCAGCTGTTAGTCTGATGGGCTTCCCTTTGTGGGTAACCCGACCTTTCTCTCTGGCTGCCCTTAACATTTTTTCCTTCAATTCAACTTTGGTGAATCTGACAGTTATGTGTCTTGGAGTTGCCCTTCTCGAGGAGTATCTTTGTGGCGTTCTCTGTATTTCCTGAATCTGAATGTTGGCCTGCCTTGCTAGATTGGGGAAGTTCTCCTGGATAATATCTTGCAGAGTATTTTCCAACTTGGTTCCATTCTCCCCGTCATTTTCAGGAACACCAATCAGATGTAGGTTTGGTCTTTTCACATAGTCCCAAATTTCTTGGAGGCTTTGTTCGTTTCTTTTCATTCTTTTTTCTCTAAACTTCCCTTCTCGCTTCACTTCATTCATTTCATCTTCCATCACTGATACCCTTTCTTCCAGTTGATCGCATCGGCTACTGAGGCTTCTGCAATCTTCACGTAGTTCTCGATACTTGGCTTTCAGCTCCATCAGCTCCTTTAAGCCCTTCTCTCCATTGGTTATTCTAGTTATCCATTCGTCTAATTTTTTTTCAAAGTTTTTAACTTCTTTGCTATTGTTTTGAATTTCCTCCCGTAGCTCGGAGTAGTTTGATCGTCTGAAGCCTTCTTCTCTCAACTCGTCAAAGTCATTCTCCATCCAGCTTTGTTCCGTTGCTGGTGAGGAACTGCGTTCCTTTGGAGGAGGAGAGGTGCTCTGCTTTTTAGAGTTTCCGGTTTTTCTGCTCTGTTTTTTCCCCACCTTTGTGGTTTTATCTACTTTTGGTCTTTGATGATGGTGATGTATAGATGGGTTTTTGGTGTGGATGTCCTTTCTGTTTGTTAGTTTTCCTTCTACCAGACAGGACCCTCAGCTGCAGGTCTGTTGGAGTTTGCTAGAGGTCCACTCCAGACCCTGTTTGGCCGGGTGTCAGCAGCAGTGGCTGCAGAACAGCGGATTTTCATGAGACCACAAATTCAGCTGTCTGATAGTTCCTCTGGAAGTTTTGTCTCAGAGGAGTACCCGGCCGAGTGAGGTGTCAGTCTGTCCCTACTGGGGGGTGCCTCCCAGTTAGGCTGCTCAGGGGTGAGGGACCCACTTTAGGAGGCAGTCTGTCCGTTCTCAGATCTCCAGCTGCGTGCTGGAAGAACCACTACTCTCTTCAAAGCTGTCAATCAGACAGGGACATTTAAGTCTGCAGAGGTTCCTGCTGAATTTTTGTCTGTGCCCTGCCCCCAGAGGTGGAGCCTACAGAGGCAGGCAGGCCTCCTTGAGCTGTGGTGGGCTCCACCCAGTTCGAGCTTCCTGGCTGCTTTGTTTACTTAAGCAAGCCTGGGCAATGGCAGGCGCCCCTCCCCCAGCCTCACTGCCGCCTCACAGTTTGATCTCAGACTGCTGTGCTAGCAATCAGCGAGACTCCGTGGGCATAGGACCCTCCGAGCCAGGTGCAGGACACAACCTCCTGGTGTGCCGTTTTCCAGGCCCGTTGGAAAAGCGCAGTATTAGGGTGGGACTGACCCGATCTTCCAGGTGCTGTCTGTTATCCCTTTCTTTGACTAGGAAAGGGAACTCCCTGACCCCTTGCGCTTCCCGAGTGAGGCAATGCCTCGCCCTGCTTCGACTCGTGTACAGTGCGCTGCACCGACTGTCCTGCACCCACTGTTTGGCACTCCCTAGTGAGATGAACCCGGTACCTCAAACGGAAATGCAGAAATCACCCGTCTTCTGTGTCACTCAGGCTGGGAGCTGTAGACCGGAGCTGTTCCTATTTGGCCATCTTGGCTCCACCCCTTTTTTTTTTTTTTTTTTTTTTGAGACAGAGTCTCGCTCTGTCGCCTAGGCTGGAGTGCAGTGGCGCAATCTCGGCTCACTGCAAGCTCTGCCTTCCGGGTTCACGCCAGTCTCCTGCCTTAGCCTCCCGAGTAGCTGGGACTACAGGCGCCCGCCACTATGCCCGGCTAATTTTTTTGTATTTTTAGTAGAGACGGGGTTTCACCATGTTAGCCAGGATGGTCTCGACCTCGTGATCCGCCCGCCTCGGCCTCCCAAAGTGCTGGGATTACAGGTGTGAGCCACCACACCCGGCCAAAGTGAACTTTTCTTAAATAACTGAATATTCTCTACAAACCAAGGCCCTAAGTCTCATACAGTCTTAAAAGTATTATTTAAATGTCATAGCAATATGTTTTGAAACCTAAAGAAATTTAGGACAATCTATTAAAAGCTAATCTTAACCGGTTACTGTAACTATGATGTAAAAACGAAGGATAAGAGAGTTGGATTTTCTAAAGTTATGCCGGTACAATACCAAAAGATCCCTATTTTTATTTGCCCATGTTGCTTTAAAATAAGTATAGTAATCTGTTCCCAAGAGCTAAAGCACATCAATGCTGGAAGATTAATGAGATACGATGCTCTGAGTACTCTAAGCTCTTGATATAAAGGTCTGATGGACTCTATGTTTAAGTCAGTGTCTCACTTTAGTAGAGTTCACATGCACACACATGGCTCTAGAGTGCCTAGGTTTTAAATAAGAAAATAATTTGGCCACTCTGGAAAACCAGAAAAAATAACTTGAATTTTAAATATGTAACTCAGTTTTTATGGCACCTCTAGTTTCCACTTACTTGCCTAAACTTTATATATAAATCTAAAATATCATTTAGGGCATAAAAGCTCACATATAAAAATCGAAAATAATATAATTTGGGGCATAAAAGCCCACATATATAAATCTAAAACGATATCATTTAGGGCATAAAAGCCCACAAATATCTGCTGCGTACATCTCTTACAAGAAACCACCATCTTGAAGTGTAATTTAAATACAAAAGGTCTTTGCCAAAGTCCGCATTTTCACACACACATAAACATTTACCTGACACTGAGGCTACCAAAAGAACCACATTTAGAGGAGGGGGGAAAGGGGATGGGAGGGCATGTGCAAAATGCAAATCTGGCACTTGGCATGGTCTCCATTTGAGAGGCCCAAGCAGATTGGGATGTATGGCTTTGTTCCATCAAAAGGTCGTTTGAAGCACAGCATTTTATTTTTATAGTAGGGTATTGAGTTCTGAGGTCTCTGATACACCCCAGGGAACCAGCAAAAGCTAGTCTCAACCCTGTGCCAGCCCCCTGCTGGGCCACTAATGAAGATGGAGAACTGTGAGTGCACCCAAATAAAACACAGGAAAAGGCGAAAAAGGACTCCGAGCTGGGTCCGTTCCTTTTATTCCAGAGGAGCAACCTTTTCTGTACTTAGGGACTAATGAGTCGTGAACAGGAGAGGGGAACAAATCACACAGTACATTACCAGGAGGGACAACACCGTCAGCCTTTGTGTTCAGTAGCTGGTTCAGTTTTCAGAACATTTCCCAGCAAGGACCGAAAGCAACTTGAACAAAGGAAACAGCAGTTAGATACTTGAACTGTCTCCATTAATACTCCAGAGAATTGGGTGCTTCAAAGTTGGAGTGACTAGTGAGAGTGGGGAGAGGATATAGGTAAGGGGGCCCAGGAAAAAAAAATAATGATGGCTTTATATGAAAAGTTCATGAAAAGCAGAAAATGACGAGAATTTTTTTTTTAAACTTGTTTTTCAGAGTTGTTATTTTGAAAGTTCTGTCCTTTCTGAGGACAGCTCTGATCCCTCCACAGACTTTTAAACGCAGAACAGAAATGAAGCGTAAGAAGTTATTTCATTTTCCATCTTCACCACTTAATTAGGAAGGGCATTTAAGGTGTTCAAAGTTTTAATTGCCTTCTCCCCTACCCCAACCTCTTTCTTCAGTTACGCCCATACAGCAACTGAGCCAAAGCCAGACAGACATCTGAAGCTTCTCTCATGCAGGAAAAAACACCAGCACAATTACCCCAGACACCATTTATTTCTCTCCCCCACTTCCTTCATCCCCCGCCACTCTTTCCATCTCAATCTCCCCCCACCTCTCTCTCTCTCTCTGTATCTCTCTCTCTCTCTGTCACACACACACACACACACATACACACACACACACACACACACACACACGATCCCATAACACTGCTAGTACACAGAAAGCTTTCCTGGCATAATTGATAGCAGCAAATGCTGCAACATGAGAAATTTTCCAATAATCTGAAAGAAAGGAAGGAGAAGAAAAAAGAGGGAGAAAAAATGAGGAGTTATTAGACAAAAGAAAGAGAGGTTGCAACAGCTAACTCTCTCTATTAAAAAAACAAAAACCTAACTGAGACACATTCATGGAAAATGACAGTGATCCAAATTGGTCATGGTAAAAAAGTAAATAAGCAAATTTGATTCATTTCCATATACCTTAAAAAGTCTAGAATTTTATCTCTTTTCTCTCTATTTACTATGATAGTATGCAGGTCAATAAAAGATGTTTTAGTAGGGCCAGGATTGTAACAAAACCTTTGTCCTTACAAAAACTTACACCAAAGACATCACCAATAATAGCTCTTAGATTCATGGAGAAATGAGATCCTTGATTTTGATCTGGAATTCTAACAATAAATTCTAACAATAAGTGCTCACTTAGGGCCCTAGAGTAGTAAATAATAGTTTATTTTTAAGTCAATAAAATAATTATTTTAAGTCAATAAAAATACTATCAGTTCTTATTTATTTAATATCAACAATGTAATGATACATATACATGACCTTCAATTCTAACCATGATGCATGTTAGGCATTACCAGGTAATGTTACAGAGAGTAAATGACTCTGTAACATCCTCACAGGATGTTCAAGGCCCCATAGCTCAATCACTGATGGAGCCAGATTTTTTTTCTGGTTCCACAGGGTACTTTCTTTCTGTTAAACCACAGAAGAAAGTGAGCTGTTGTCAACCCTTTAACATTTGAACAGAATGGCTTTCTAAGCATAATACTATAATAATCCAGAGTTCTCTACAATCAGTAATCCATCATATAGACCAGTCAATCATGATGAATCATAATGGGAACGATATCTTTGCTAATTAAGGTAGACTGGCTAGAGGTATTTTGACAATGGGAAAAGTCTCCAGAGGGTCTCAGAACACCCTGCTACTCTGATTATTAGACTAGAATTAGGCCCCAAACCCTAACTTAATCCATAGGTTCAGGGTCCAATTCTGGTATATGCCAGCTACCCAAAATAAAGAGCATTATCAAATTAATGGAATCTCTGGGGATCAGTGGACCCTAGGGAATCAGAAATAGTATGGGCTGTCACAGGCATCTCTTTTTTTTTTTTTTTTTTTTTTTTTTTTTGAGATGGAGTTTTGCTCTTGTTGCCCAGGTTGGAGTGCAATGGCGCAATCTTGGCTCACTGCAACCTCCACCGCCTGGGTTCAAGTGGTTCTCCTGCCTCAGCCTCCCGAGTAGCTGAGATTACAGGAACGCACCACCACACCCAGCTAATTTTGTATTTTTAGTAGAGATGAGGTTTCATCATGTTGGTCAGGCTGGTCTCGAACTCCTGACCTCAGGTGATCCACCCACCTCGGCCTCCCAAAGTGCTGGGATTACAGTCATAAGCCACCGCGCCTGGCCCCAGGCATCTTTTAATGCCTGTCATTCTGAACTTTCAGGAAGCCCCAGAAGTGTTATTCCCTCAAGAAGCCCCCAATATTAGAAGTTAATCCTAACAGAAAATGCCTTTCTCATCACCAATAACATCCCTTGACTTTGGAGGGTATCCATCCTAAGATTAATTCTCCCTGTGCTTTGGATTCATCCCATCTCAAGTTGCCCCATTTTCTCCACTCTCATAGCAACCTCTATCCTTGACTCCTTATCAGCATTTAAATATGCTCAAGCCCACATGCCCTCCCCCCATCCCATATGGAAAGGGGGCAGGGAAGTGCTGGGAAGGGGAGCGCGTGGTGCCTGGCGACGGCTCTACCCCCAGACCTGTGCCCACAGGCCTAGGTGAGTACAGGCACTTCTGCCTTGGTGCCCAAATGTTGTATTTCCCAATACTGCCCTGGCCCATCACGCCCCCATCCTGTGCCTATAAAAATCCCGAGACCCTAGCAGGTGGACACATAGGTGGCTGGATGTTGAGAGGAGCACACGAGCCGAGGAACACACGGGCAGCTGGACAGCGAGAGGAATGCACCAACAGGCACCGGCACACGGGCAAGCCAACAACACGGAGTTTGGCTGGGACAGCCGTTGGAGAGCCCGGGCCTCTGGGCGGCCCAACTCCAGGGGAAAACCTTCCCATTCCATCCCCCTTCTGGCTTCCCCCATCTGCTGAGAGCCACCTCCACTCAAAACCTTGCACTCATTCTCCAAGCCCACAAGTGATTCAATTATTCCATTACACCAAGGCAAGAACTCCGGGATACAGAAAGCCCTCTGTCCTTGAGATAAGGAAGGGAGTCTAATTGAGCTAACACAAGCCACCTACAGACGGCAAAACTAAAAGAGCACTCTGTGACACATGCCCACTGGGGCTTCAGCTGTAAACATTCACCCCTAGACACTGCCATGGGGTCAGAGCCCTACAGCCTGCCCATCCAGCCTCCCCTAGAGGTTCGAGCAGCAGGACACTGAAGAAGCGAGCCATTCCCCACTGTGACACACCCTGCAAGGGGGACAAGGGAACTTTTCCCATTTCAATATCACCTTCACATACCATCTTCAGCCTCTTCTTTGTAGCCAGAATGCATGAAAGTATGACCTCCCACCTCCCATGATCCTATCCAGTCACCTCCCACTTACTCTTTAACCAAATTTACTGAACTCCTGAAACTACCAGACAACCAAAAAGGCTCTTAAAAGGCCACTGATGCTTTTTAGTTACAAAATCCAATGGCCTTTTTTTAAAACAATCTTTTTGTATTTTACTTGAACTCTTAGCTGAATTCAGAACCATAAAACACTCCCTTCTTTTTCAAACTCTCTCTTCCTTTGGCTTCCTTAACTATACACTCCTGATTTTCCTCAAACTTCTCCAGTCCCTCCTCTCTTCAGTTCCTTGAATAAGCTGCTCATAATGTTGCTATACTAGGCCGTTTTCTCTATGCATTCTCCTTGGATAATGTTATCTACTTACTTGATTTCAATTAAACTAGCTATATACCCTGAAGAACACCCAATCTATACGTTCAGCCTAAATCTCTCTGTGTCTCTAGAAATGCAGACACTGTCTAAAGAACAGGGGTTACGATAAGGAACAAAACAGACACAATCCATTTATTTCCCAAGTTCACTGTCTAACCCTTCCTTGTGGATGTCTCGAAGGCACCTCCAATTGGAAATGTCAAAAGCTGAAGTCAATTATCTGCTCCTATTCCAAAAGAAAGGACAGTTTTTCCTACTCTAGTCCTCATCTTAATGATAGCCTGGAAATTTTTCTTGACTCCTTCCTTTCTCCAGTTAATCACCAAATCCTAATGTTTTACCTTCTAAATATCTCTGTATAAAATTTCTTACAATTCCACTGTCACTATCAAAACCCAGGCAACCATCATTTCTCACCAATGTTACAGCTAGCAGCTTCTTAACTCGTCTACCATCAGACTTATTATCCACTGATTTTTTTTAACATACTGCCGTAAGAAACACACAGCAGCGTACAAGTCATCAGTATTGAGGCAGGCATATATATAGCAGGGGTTCAATATATTTTTGTTGAATGAATGAATCAATCAACCAACCAACCAATCCAGACTCCAAGGGTTACTTTTGCTGTTTCTTCAAAAATCTCCCCCAAATTGAGCAGTGGTCTTTGGAAAACAAAATATTACCCCAACATTTATGGCTTTGTTTTGCTCTGCTCCTCATGATTACAAATATTGGGGAAGTGCATCAGACTGATGAAAGGTGTTCAGGATCCATATTTAAACTCCAGTTGTGTAGGACCACCATGTATGTCCACAGCAGTCGTTCTGAACTGGGGACAATTTTGTCCCCCAAGGGAGTGCTGCTACTGGCATCTAGTGGGTAGAAGTCAGAGATGCTGCTAAATATCCTACAATGTACAGAACAGCCCCCAGTGACAAGGAATTATCTAGTACAAAATGTCAATAGTGCCCCAGAGGTCTATAGTTTCAAAAACAAGGCACTACCAAAAGCACTATTTCAAAATGTCACAGGATTAGGGTTTTACAACGAGACAATAAACCCGTTAACTTCCTCTGTAAAAAGAGATATGACACTTTCCATTTTCTAGGGTAAAAGTTAATGGGTTTCTCAGATTTTAAAAAACAGAGATAAAGTTTAAATAATGCCTTAGTGTTCCAACTTTAGGAATTTAAAACATATCTACAACAAGTTCTAATAAGATTTATTAATTTCTTTACTGAAGGCTTCATTCTTTTTCTGCTCACTACCAACAAAAATAAACACAATAATAAAATACCCCAACATGCACACACATACACACACAATGTCTTATCATTGCTTCTTACAGCTTTGGGAAACAAAAAGATTGTTTCTTTCTCACGTTCCCTCTCTATCTTCTTCACTCTCTTTATTTAACCAACCATAATGTTGGTTATCGAGTTGTAGAGTAAGTTAATATAGTTTATAATGTAGTTACGGAGTAAGTTTTATTGTCGGTTGTACTTGTTAATGTGTTCCCATTCTCAAGATAAAAAATAAATAAGCAGAATTCTTCATGTTTCTCTCAGAAAACAAACAAACAAAAAATGCCAAAAACTTAATTTTTTTTTTTTTTTTTTTTTGAGACAGAGTCTCGCTCTGTCACCCAGGCTGGAGTGCGGTGGCGCAATCTCCGCTCACTGCAAGCTCCGCCTCCCGGGTTCACGCCATTCTCCTGCCTCAGCTCTCCAAGTAGCTGGGACTACAGGCGCCTGCCACCACGCCCGGCTAAGTTTTTTGTATTTTTAGTAGAGACGGGGTTTCACCGTGGTCTCGATCTCCTGACCTCGTGATCCGCCCGCCTCGGCCTCCCAAAGTGCTGAGATTACAAACATGAGCCACCACGCCCAGCCCAAAAACCTAAATTAATATGCTTTACTTGCATGAATGGCAACTGATTTCTTTCTATCAAGAAATATGAAATATTCTCCATTTTTATCTTTAGTAAGTAACCATCAAACCAATGCTAATATATATCAGTTCTAATGGCTTTTTTCTACTAATTTTCTTTCCTAGATATCACGTTTTTAAGTATTGTACAATTTTCTACACAACATCAGAGTAGACTAAGAAACCAGCAGTTATGATACAATGAGCACAAAATTTAGGGGAAAAGAATACTCCAGTGATCGAGTATCAAAACCTCCATTGCTTGCTGTGACAATATTCCTTTTTTGTGCTTGTGCTTCACGCAATATCATCAAGATTTAGAGTAATCTGACATAAGTCAACAAACCTACTCAATGACTTTGTTGTCTGATTATTGCATCCAGTTACTACCTTCAGAATTTTTGATCATTACATGTACCAGCTGTGTCCTAAACGGAATTATCTGATACAGGCTGAAATTATATAGTAAGACCCTAAAATCAAAAAGTAAAATTGCTTTCATCATCTCTACTCCTCTCTCTCACTCTAAGATCTTAGGTGGTTCCCATTTTTTTAACCTCACTTTATTAAAGATACAGTTTGCATTAACGCTATTTGAATCTCACCAAATAAAGTTTGTCTCTTCTAATTGAAACATAGGATATGTCACAATAACTGAAATCACACGTTAAAAGTTGAAACTCTCTAGTCTGACAGTAAGAGTTGTGATCCAGCATATGTACAGCATAAGAATTCCAATATATAGGTTTTACCTTAGGAGAGTGTCCTGGGGAAAGAGACTATTATTAGCCAGTTCAGCAGTGTGCATATGTACACAGATGTCTATATACAAATACCTCAGATTTGTCAGAACACAATAAATATCTCAGTTTTTGGCACTAATATGTAGGCTCAGACTAAATTAGGAAATGAATTGAAAAGTGAAAACTAAGAAAACAACATTAGTCATTGCAATGAAAAGACTGGCAACAACATAAATGTCCATCAGTAGGGGCCTAGTTAAAAAAAATTATAATACAGCTATACAATAGATACCACAAAACCACAAGAAAGAAAAAAGAAGCATTTTATGTACTAACATGGAATGAATTCCAAGATATAGTGTTAAGTGAAATTAAGCAAGGTATAGAACAGCAGGTATGGGAAACAAGTAACTGTATGAAAGAGGAATGTTTATTCATTCATTCTCACATACATATATATATATATATATATATACATACAAAAATACATATATATATATATATCTTTCTCCTATGCATATCAAATATTTATGGAAGGAAATAAAAGAAACTAGTAACTTGAGCTACCTTCAAGGGGGCTAATCAGACGACTTGGGGAATTGGGAGAAAACAAAATTTCTTCCTACATACAGCTCTGTAACCTCTGAAATTCTGAACCGGGTGAATGTATTTCCTATTTAAAAATAAATGCAACTGAAATTAAGAAATATTATTTGCGGCCGGGCTCAGTGGCTCACGTCTATAATCCCAGCACTTTGGGAGGCCGAGGCGGGCAGATCACGAGGTCAGGAGATCGAGACCATCCTGGCTAACACAGTGAAACTCCATCTCTAATAAAACCACAGGAAATTAGCCAGGCGTGGTGGCATGCACCTGTAGTCCCAGCTACTCAGGAGGCTGAGGCAGGAGAATCACTTGAATCCAGAAGGTGGAGGTTGCAGTGAGCCGAGATCGTGCCACTGCACTCCAGCCTTGGGCAACAGAGCAAGACTCTGTCTCAAAAATAAATAAATAAATAAATAAATAAATAAATAAATAAATATTATTTGCCAAAACATCACATAATTGTTAGGAAAAAAAAAATAAGTATTTATCACTCTATAACTCAGTAAATTCTGTCAATATGTAGGTCAAAGCGTATTCCTCAACATTCACTGGCGCTTTAGCTGTAAACATTTACCCCTAGGCGCTGCTGTGGGGTCAGAGCCCCACAGCCTGCCCGTCTGTGTGCTCCCCTAGAGGTTTGAGCAGTGGGGCACTGAAGAAGCAAGCCACTCCCCCTTGTTGCATGCCCTGTGACGGGGACAAAGGAACTTTTCCTGTTTCACTATGATTTCCTTCAGAGCTCTCATTCAGTGTCACCACAGCCTCTGAGTAGCCTCCAATAGAATTTTGAAATAACATTCTCCTTCATAATTCAACATGCTTATTATAAATAAATTAGGAAGTATATATAAACACAGAAATAAGTTTTGACATAAGTGGTTCCAAACTTAAATGCCATAAAATAGGACTCCGTCCTCACTCTTCTCCTTTTAGATAATACCTATGTTACTCAATGATGTGATCAAGTGAACCGAACACATGTCCTGTGCCACAGCTGGAGGAAAGCTGAAGAGGCTCCTGTGGGCCGGGACCACAGTCCTACTTGCACATGCTAGGAGGAGGCTCAAGAGGCATTTGAACCTCTGGCCACTTCAGACACAAAAACAAAAAACAACTCAGCATGCGTTATGACAACCCAAAACCTATGCTCTCTGGAAGACATTCTATAGTACTCAAATATTACTAAACAATTACATCCTTTAGAGCACCTCATTATAGGACAAAATTTCTTTAATTCTTTGAGAGCTATATCAAAGTGATAGACGCTTATAATTGTTAGTGCCTAACTTCAAAATCTTCTGGGACAAGCTAATTTCTTTCAGGCCATGCTACAGAACTTTGAGTCTCCAACTATGTGCTTGCTCTCATTGGACTCCCTACATCAGATCAGGACCAGTTTTCTTCCCCTGCACAGCCTTATAAATGGTTAGGCATTACTTTGGCTCTGATCTTCAGTGAAATTCTATCAATGAGTGGTTTGTTTCAAAGTCCCAATGCCCTCTATTTTTTCTTATGTTGAAATTTTACTGTTAATAGTTTATTTGGAGCTGATGAAGACCCCAGATATTGACTACTAAACTGTTTTTCTTTTTCTCAATCAGTATCAGAGAGGCCAGGCACATACATGTTGAGGATCATGGTAAAACATCTGTTTTTCAATGAGAAAGTAGACTTTTCAGTTAATGCTCCTGAAGAGACCCCTGCACTGATCAAACCCAACTGTTCATCATGGCATTGGTTCATAACTGCTCATCTAGGTTAAAAGAAAAGAAGGCATCTGAGCAGATCAGAGTGAGGCTTTCAGAAAAAGCTTTAACACCTTGGAAACTGATCTGCATTTCAGGCTGGGGACACCTCTCATATTACATGCTTTGGTGGTCTGGGGCCTGGGTTTTGATAGACACTCAAAAGCAAATAGAGCTATTCAAACATTAGCCCATATCTGAAGAGTATCTTGGGTACTCAAGTGCACTATGAAATGTGATTAACCATGCTTTGATTTTGAAGAATCCCAGAAAAGGAAAAGAATGTAAATAAAAGAATAAAAAACACATATACAATTGGACATTATGGAATCAGAAGTATGGACAGAAAATAAATAAGATTAAGTTGATACATCTGGGGAAGGAAACACTAGCCCATTCATCCTTAAATTCTCCATCAAATAAACAGGAAGCAACTGTTTCCATCCTTATTTTGCAAATGGGAAAATCAAGACATGAAGCAGAAAAGGAACAGCATGGGAAAAAATGTTACAGGTTTACAAAAGTAACGAGTAAGAACACTAAGGCTAAGTCTCCTGATGCCATACTCCACTGTTCTCATCTTTCTTCATCACAGAAGTCCCTGTTTTGTTCCTATGTCTTCTCCAGGAAATTTGTGAACTACCTGATAACTACCAGGTAATATGTAATTATCATTTTCATGCATACAGAATATAATTTTAGCCAGATGTAAAAGATGGAGGAGAAAGAAGAAAAGACATGACCTTTGACTTCCAGGAGATTTGTATGTTAGAGAGACAGAGCCTGTGAGACCAAGTACAAGAGCGCATATACGCCACCTTAAATCTTTCTTGAAAACAGATGGTGATGAATGAAATTAGTCTTAAAATAGATGGCACATATGTAGTCTAATATCCTATGCAGTGAGAAAAAATACATACTTTAAAAAACTTTTGTCTTTAATGATTTTAATATACTTTAAATATTCAGATAACACTGGATGCAGTAGTAATAAAATAAAAATCAACAGAAAGATTTAGATTTCATTGAGAGAGGCAGGCTCATTCAAATTCTAAAATATTTACCAATACTGCTAGTGATATTATATACTACAACTAATAATAAAGGGAAAAATACTATTATACTGTGATACCTTCTGCTTTCTCAAATATATCAGAGTTTAAGCAAAAGTAAATGCTAAATACTGTCAAGTAGACCTTAAGATCTCGGGGGATTTATGTATATTTTTTAAGTGCCCCAAAATATTATGCAAATCAATGAAACAATATGTTTCTATGCAGATTTTGACCACAATTAAAACATGATTTGCCAAGACCACATGAAATAGAAAAGTGGGTAATAATTTACCTGCAGAAGTTTTGATTGAATGTATGACTTAAATGCTCCTTTCCTGAAATCATACCAGCATCGTGGGAAACAATTTAATTAAAATGCACAGTAGACTCTAAAAAAGAGAATGATTATTTTGGAAAAATAGGCCCCAAGAAATATCCATGGCAAAGTTAGTACGGTTCTAAGGTCAGAGAGATTCCAAAAACAAGAAAGTATGTTAACTCTTTTGTAGCATAAAAATTAGATGGCTATTTAAAACAAATCCAGGGTTTTAAATAGACCAGGATTTATTTATTTATTTATTTAGAGACAGGGTCTTGGCTCTATTGCCCAGGCGGGACTGCAGTGGCACCATCATGGCTCACTGAAGCCTCAACCTTCCAGGCTCAAGCAATTCCCCCACCACAACCTCCTGAATAGCTGGGACTACAGGCACAAGCTATCACACCCAACTAATTTTTTATTTTTTTGTAGAGACAGGGGCTCCTTCTTTTGTGTAGGCTGGTCTGGAACCCTTGGGCTCAAGCAGTCCTTCCACTTTGGCCTCCCAAAGTGCTGGCACTACAGGCATGAGCCACTGTGTCCAGTCCCAAGTTATAATTAAATGTATGATCTTGATAAAACTAATGACTTATTCAAGTATTAATAGAAATCAAATATCTCTTGCATCATAGCCAAAGTTGGTCTCTTAGGAAACCGCCAAGCAATTTGCTAAGTCAGCTACTAATTATCTTTACAGGATATTAACATGGCATTGCACCTAGACAAGCTGCTTCATCTTTATTTGGAAAGAAAAAAAAAAGGTGAAGGGCTTAGAGCCTAACATATATGTCATATTATTTTTACTCTACAATTTTCTGTTCATAAGTCGCTCAGCTGGTAGAAAGGACAAGAGCTGAATGTAAACCAGAAATGATACCTTTCAAACACTGCAAACCTAAATGCAGCTTAAATGCAGAAAGAGGAAATAAAGAAATATTCTTGGCCAGGCACAGTGGTGCATACCTGTAGTCCCAGCTACTTGGGAGGCTGAGGCAAAAGGATGACTTGAGGCCCAGAGTTCAAGACCAGCCAGGACAACATAGCAAGGCCCCACCCCTAAAAAACTGTTTTTTATTTCCTAATGACTCAATTGAACTATATAAATATCCTTACGATAATGAAAATAGAGACTATAATTGGATATTATAATAGTGCATATGCTACCTGCATATCATATGCATGTTACATATATGACATGCCTAGAATACTAGGTAGCTCACATTTAAAATGTTTATCTTCCACCTTATGTACATATAAGAACAAGCACACATTTTTTATTTTTTATATTTTTGAGACGGAGTCTGACTGTCACCCAGGATGGAGTGCAGTGGCCCAATCTTGGCTCACTGCAACCTCCACCTGCCGGGTTGAAGTGATTCTCCTGCCTCAGCCACACCAGTAGCTGGAATTACAGACATGTGCCATGACACCCGGCTAGTTTTTCTACTTTTAGTAGAGACAGGGTTTCACCATGTTGGCCAGGTTGGTCTCAAACACCTGATCTCAGGTGATCCACCCACTTTGGCCTCCCAAAGTGCTGGGATTACAGGCATAAGCCACCACTCCTGGCCAAGCACACATTTTAATGTAACATACTGCTACCAAATAAGATATTCAACTCATATTTTTGTTTATTTGGGGAGAATGGATTGGGGTTTTGTTCTTGGAGTTTGAGCTTGTGATGGTCTTTTAGGCTTGGTCTACACAAACATTAAATGTGTGTATGCTTAGAAAAGGCAAACATCTTTAATATTCAACTTGAAACTTTTTCGAAAGTTAATAAGGCACCTTTCTACATAATCAGTAGGCTAGCCCTTCCAAAGTAAAACCTAAGCAGGATGATTTATTAAATAATGACCAGTCTACTAGACAGAGTGCTTGTAAATACCCTGGGGAGGGACAATATCTTGTATTCTACATTCTGGCAATCATCTAGCATGGTGCCTTACATATAGTAGCCATATGATAAACACTGGTTGTCTGAAATCGACAACAAACAGTCTAAATCATAGTCTTACTTCTATCATTAATATTTTTGGAAATCTAATAAATACCTTATGAGATATCTAGCCCATGACTTACTTCATCTCTCCACTTAGAGCAACTGACCACCATCCAGAGAAAAAAGCCCATCCCTACCACCATTTTAACCCTGTTGCTGTTATATGACCCTTACTCCTTTGGCTACAGATGACTGAATCAAGGGTAGACTTATAACTTAAACTAAATAAATTAGAGTATCTCATTTGAGAATTTGAATTTAAAGGCACATAGACTGTCAACTGGAAGCTAAACATCTCAGTGGCATAGCATTAAAAGAAAGGTTCAACTGAGTTTCTCAGAACCATACTGGTCCCTCCTTTTTTAAGCCCTATCTATACAATATTTCCTTGAATTCTGAGATGTATCATTTCTTATATTCTTAAATGAAAATTTCACTTTTGGGTAATAAATAGCAAAAATGAACTAAAGCTTTAAGCAAGAAATTGTGGCGAGTCATTTCTCTTTACAGCTGTTTCAACACATGTAAAATATCATACATATTCTTCAAGTAAGAAAGGTCCTTGGGTGTGTTAGTTCAAACAACTCCCAATCAGGAATTTCTTTGACAACCTCCCTAAGTGACTCACACTGATTACTATTTGAACAGAAGAAGCCCGTTCTAATTTCTTGGTCCTTTTTTAGATAGATCTAAAAATCTGCCTTCCTGTAACTTTGATCCACTGGTCCTACTTCTATCTTCTACAGAAATTTAAATAAGTTTCTTTTACTTTCCATGTGCTAATCTTTTAGCCTTTTGAAGGAGGTATCCTATCACCTTCTTATATTAACTCTTTTCCCAATTAAACTTTCTAAGCTCATTCATTCTTACCTGTACTTGAAAAATTAACTTGATAAGGTATATATTAAGATAATTGATTTCTGCACATGGTTACTGAGATGTGATTACTAAAGAAAACTCTACTTACAGCTCCTCCATCTGTGAAGACAAGGCATTGAAAAAGTTTCTCTAGGCCCACAGAATATTTCTGGATGGAGAGGTAAAATCACCCCAGTAAGGAAACTGACACATAGAAGCCCAATTCCAAACAAGCAATAGTAAAGCTTGATACTCTCCTCAGTATTTCCTTTCCTAACCCCAGGTCCATTCAGTGTGTCATGGAGCCATGATTTCCTCATGAAATGATTTTCATTAGTCTGTAGAAAGTACCCCTAAACCCTGCCCATGTTACTCCTCAGTGGGCAGGGCCTCTCGGCCTGGCCTGAACAATTCGGTCAGTAGCAACTCTGCATCTCTCTGGAGAGGACATCGCAGAGACAACCCACAGACCCCCTGACACTGCAGCTGCAGCAGGACTGCCCTTACTGCTCTAGGCTGGGGAAGGAACAAAGGGCCTTGCCTGTTTGCTTTGCTGGCAGACCACAGCCTCCATACAGAGAAGAGCCCAGTCTCCCTTCCCTGTGAGCCCTCACCCCCTACTCTTTACCAGGCAGCATCCTTGGCTCAGACCCACAAAGCAGCTATCCCACCCGTGGCTGAAAATTCCCACTGGCAATGGCTCTGTATTTCCCAGGGATGCGGCTCCCAAAGGCAGCTGCCAGCCCCTCTGCCACTGCCACTGCAGTGGTACTGTCCTTACTGCTCTCAGACTGAGGAAGGAACAAAGACATGAGTGCTTGACTTGTGCCTCCAGCACACCACAGCCACCATGTGGAGGGGAGCCCAGTCTCTCTTCCCTGTCAGCCTCCACCTCCCTAGTCGTCACCAGGCAGGGCCCTTGGCTTGGTCCCACAGCATAGGCATCCCACCCCCAGCTGAACATTCCCACTGGCAACAACTCTGTTTTTCTGGGGTGGAGCTCCCAGAGGCAACTGAAAGCCCCTCTGCCAGTACCATTGCAGTGGTACTACCCTTGCTGCCCTCGGACTGGGAAAGAAATAAAGACCCTGAGTACTTTACTCATACCTCCAGTATGCCACAGCCACCCTACAAGGAAGAGGCCTGTCTGTCTTCCCTGTGAATCTCTCACTCCCCTCTGTTTGTCACCAGGCAAGCCTTCCTGGCTGGGGCCTACAAGGCACCCACCCCACCCCAGGCTGATTGTTCTGATTGTCAGGCAGCTCTGTGTTTCTCTGGAGTGGAGCCTCAAGAAACAAGTGAAAGGCTCTCTGCCATTGCCACTGCCAAGGTTCCAAGCTTGGGAGGGAGCACAAAGCCTGAGCTCCATCTAGGGCTACAGTATATAGCACAAGACTGCCAAACAGATCTGCAGCCAGCACTCAAGTGTGAGAGGAGCTGACATTCTCAGACCACTGAAAGGGAGCACAGCTGCACATGCAAGGAAATGCAGAGGAGCCACATGGTTGAGCAAGAACCTACCTACAGGCCATTATGCTTAAGCACCACCTACTGGATCATAGCCCAAACATCAACACCAAAAATACTTTGCTAATATACGCTTCTGGGGAACCAAGGACAAGAATTCAGGCACAAATACAGACTCTGCACAAAGCCTCGGCCCTCGAAAAACATCCAGAAATGAAGTCAACTGACTATACTCAAATTACATCGCAGTTAAAGGAACATCAGCCCACACATATGAGAAAGAACCAATGCAAGAACTCTGACAACTCTAAAAGCCAGAGTGTCTCCCTTACCTCCAAATGACTACAACATCTCCCCAGCAATGGTTCTTAACCAGAAGGAAATGGCTGAAATGACAGACGTAGAATTCAGAATCTGGATGGCAATGAAATTCAACAAGATTCAGCAGAAAATTGAAACCTATTCCAACGAATCTGACGAATCCAATCAAATGATTCAAGAGAATGAAAGACAAAACACTCAGTTTAAGAAAGAACCAAACTGAGATGATAAAGCTGAAAAACTCACTACAAGATTTTCATAACACAAAGGGAAGTATTAACAGCAGAATAGACAAGGCTGAGAAAAGAATCTCAGAGCTCAAAGACTAGTTCTTCAAATTAACTCAGACAAAAATAAAGAAAAAAGAATTTTAAAAAACTTTAACGAAGTCTCTGTGAAATACGAAATTATGTAAAGAGACCAAATCAACAACTTATTGGCATCCCTGAAAGAGAGAAAGAGAGAGCAAGCAACTTGAAAAACATATTTGAGAATATTGTCAACAAAAATTTTCCCAAACTCACTAGAGAGGTCGACATACAAATTCAGAAAATTCAAAGAACCACTGTGAGCTACTATACAAGATGACCATCCCCAAAGCACCCAGTCATCAAATCCTCCAACATCAATGTGAGAGAAAAAATATTAAAGGCACCTAGAGAGAAGGGTCAGGTCACTTACAAAGGGAACCACATCAGGCTAACAGTGGACTTTTCAGCAGAAACCCTACAAGCCAGAAGAGTATGGGGGCCTATATTCAGCATCCTTAAGGAAAATAAATTGAAACCAAGAATTTCATATCCAGCCAAACTAGCTTCAGGAGAAATAAGACCCTTTTCAGGCAAGCAAATGCTAAGACAATTTATTACCTATTATCTAGTGATGTGCCTTACAAGAAGTCCTTGGGTCCTTAAGGGAGTACTATGGAAATGAAGGACAATTACTGACCACTACAAACATGTACTCAAATACAAAGACCACTGACAGTATAAAGCAAGTACACAAACAAGTCTACATAACAACCAGCCAACAACATGATGACAGGATCAAATCTGCACGTATCAATATTAACCATGAAGAAAAACAGGTTAAGCACCCCACCTAAAAGGCACAAAGTGGCAAGTTGAATAAATAAGCAAGGCCTAACACTATAATGTCTTCAGGAGACCCATCTCACATACAGTGGGAAAGTAAAGGCTCAAAGTAAAGGGATGGAGAAAGATCCAACAAGCAAACATAAAATAAAAAAGGGCAGGGGTTGCTATTCTTATTTCAGACAAAATTGACTTTAAACCAACAATGATCAAAAAGGACAAAGAAGGGCATTACATAATCATGAAGGGTTCAAATCAACAAGAAGGCTTAACAATCCTAAATATATATGCACCCAATACTGGAGCACCTAGATTCATAACATGAATTCCTAGAGACTTACGAAAAGACATAGATAACCACATGATAATAGTGGGAAACTTCCAACACCCCACTGACAGTATTGGACAAACCATCGAGGCAGAATATTGGGGACTTAAACTTGACAGTTGACCAAATGCACTAAACAGACATCTAAAGAACACTGCACCCAACAAAAACAGCATATACGTCCTTCTGATCTGCACATGGCACATACTGTAAAATTGACCACACACTGGAACACAAAACAATTCTCAACAAATTTTTAAAAACCGAAATTACACCAACCACATTCTTAGACCACAGCACAATAAAAACAGAAACCAATACCAAGAAAATCTCTCAGAACCATACAATTAAATGGAAATTAAACAATCTGCTCCTGAATGACTTTAGGGTAAACAATGAAATTAAGGCAGGAATCAAGAAATTACTTGCAACTAATGAAAACAAGCTACAACATAGCAGAATCTCTGGGACAGAGCTAAAGCAGTATTAAGAGGAAAGTTTATAGCACTGTGATGGTTAATACTGAGTGTCACCTTGATTGGATTGAAGGATGCAATATTGATCCTGGGTGTGTCTGTGAGGGTGTTGCCAAAGGAGATTAACATCTGAGTCAGAGGGCTGGGGAAGGCAGACCCACTCTTAATCGCATGGGCACCATCTAATCAGCTGCCAGTGAATGTAAAGCAGAAAACATGAAGTGACGAGATGAGCCTAGCCTCCCAGTCTACATCCTTCTCCCATGCTAGATGCTTCCTGCCCTCAAACAGTGGACTTCAAGTTCTTCAGTTTTGGGACTTGGACTCACTCTCCTTGCTCCTCAGCTTGCAGACAGCCTACTGCGGGACCTTGTGATAATGTAAGTTAATACTTAATAAACTCCTATATATATAAAATACTTAATAAACTCCTATATATATAGTTTATTATGTATTATCTATATAGGAGTTCATTTTTTATATATATCAGGGACATTACCACCAATACTGAAGACAAACAAAAAACCCTCAGAGACTACTATGAATATCTCTGTGCACACAAACTAGAAAACCTAGAAGAAATGGGTAAATTCCTGGAAACATACAACATCCCAAGATTGAAGCAGAAAGAAATTGAATCCCTGAACAGACCAATAATGGGTTCCAAAATTGAATTGGTAATACAAAAACTACCAACCAGAAAAAGCCCTGGACCAGATAGATTCACAGCAGAATCCTACCAGATGAAGAAGAGTTCTACCTATCCTATTAAACCTATCCAGAAAACTGGGGAGAAGAGACTCCTCCTTTACTCATTCTATGAGGCCAGCATCATCCTAATACCAATAGCTAGAAGAGATGAAATGAAAAAAGAAATCTTCAGGCCAATATTCCTGATGAACATAGACGTAAAAAATCCTCAACAAAATACTAGTAAACTCAATCCAGCAGCACATCCCTCAAAAAGCTAATCCATCACAATCAAGTAGGCTTTATTCCTGGGATGCAAGGTTGGTTTAACATACACAAATCAATAAATGTGATTAATCATATAAACAGAACTAAAAGCAAAAGCCACATGATTATCTCAATAGCCGCAAGAAAGGCTTTATATAAAATTCAACACCCTTTTGTGCTAAAAACAAACTAGGCATCAAAGGTATATACTTCAAAATAAGAAGCACCATTTACAACAAATCCACATCCAACATCATATGAAGGGGCAAAAACTAGAAGCATTCCCCCTGAGAACCAGAACAAGACAAGGATGCTCACTCGTACTGCTCCTATTCAGTATAGTACAGGAAGTCCTAGTTAAAGCAATTGGGCAAGATACAGAAATAAAAGGCATCCACACAGGAAGAAAGGAAGTCAAACTACCTCTCTTCATAGACAATATGATACTATACCTGGGAAACTCCAGTCTCTGCCCAAAGGCTCCTAGATCTGATAAATAACTTCGGCAAAGTTTCAGGATACAAAATCAACGTCATTTCCATACATCAACAATATCCAAGCTGAGAGCCAAATCAAGAAAGCAATCCCATTTACAACAGCCACAAAAAAACCAAAATACCTAGGAATACACCTAATCATGGAGGTGAAAGATCTCTCAACAAGAATTACACAACACTGCTAAAAGAAATCAGAGATGACACAAACAAATGAAAAAAACATTCCATCCTCATCGATAAGAAGAATCGATATTGTTAAAATGGCCATATTGCCAAAAGCAATACACAGATTCAATGCTGTTCCTATCAAACTACCAACGACATTTTTCACATAATTAGAGAAAAAAAAAAAGCACTAAAATTCAATTGGAACCAAAAAAGAGCCTGAATAGCCAAAGCAATCCTAAGCAAAAAGAACAAAGCTGGAGGCATCACACTACCTGACTTCAAACTATACTACAAGGCTACAGTAACTAAAACAGCATGGTACTGTTACAAAAACAGACACACAGACAAATGGAACATGTTAGAGAACCCAGAAATAAAGCCACACCCCTACAACTAGCTGATCTTCAACAAAGTCAATAAAAACAAGCAATGGGGAAAGGACTCCCTATTCAATAAATGTTTTGGGGATAACTGGCTAGCCATATGCAAATGATCGAAACTGGATCCTTACCTTTCACTATGTACCAAAATCAACTCAAGATGGATTAAAGACTTAAATATGAAACTAAAAGTATAAAGATCCTAAAAGAAAATCTAGGAAATACCATTCTGGATATCAGCCCATGCAAAGACTTCAAGACAAAGACTCCAAAAGCAGCTGCAACAAAAACAAGAATTGACAAGTAAGACCTAATTAAACTAAAGAGCTTCTGAATGGCAAGAAACTATAAACAGAGTAACCAGACATCCTACAGAATGGGAGAAAATATTTGCAAACTATGCATCCAACCAAGGTCTAATATCCAGAATATATAAGAAACTCAAATCAACAAGCCAAAAATGAGAAACTTCATTTAAAAACGGGCAAAGTACATGAACAGACACTTCTCAAAAAACATACACATGGCCAACAAGAACATGAAAAAAATGCTCAATAACACTAATCATTAGGGAAATGCAAATCAAAACCACAGTGAAATACCATTTCACATCAGTCAGATTGGCCATTATTAAAAACTCAAAAAATAACATGCTGGTGAGGTTACAGAGAGAAGGGAATGCTTGTACACTGCTGGTGAGAATGTAAATTAGTTCAGCCACTGTAGAAAGTTTGGAGACTTCTCAAAGAATTTAACATAGAATTACCTTTTGACCCAGCAATCCCATTACTGGTATATACCCAAAGAAATGTATTAATAAATCATTCTACCATAAAGACACATGCATGCATATGTTCATCACAGCACTATTCACAATAGCAAAGACATGGAATCAACCTAGATGCCCAGCAATGGTAGATTAGATAAACAAAATGTGGTACATATATACCATGGAATACTATGCAGCTATTAAAAAAGTGAGATCATGTCATTTTGCAGGAACATGGATGGAGCTGGAGGTCATAATCCTAAGATATAATGCAGAAGAACAGTATTTGGTTCTGCATGTTCTCACTTATAAGTGGGGGCCAAATATTCAGTACACATGGACTCAAAAACAGGAACAACAGACACTGGGACCTACTTAAGGGTGGGGAGTGGGAGGATGGTGAGGATTTTAAAAACTACCTAATTGGGTATTATGCTGATTACTCAGGTGACACAATTATTTGTACACAAAACCCCTGTGACACACACACAATTTACCCATGTAATAAACCTGCACATGTATACCTGGAACCTAAAATAAAAGTTAGGAAAAAAACCAACAACAAAAACCAAAGCACCCCTAAACATACAGAGGCCTTTATTCCTTGCTCCAATTTATAAACCATAGCTCTGATCAAGGCATGGCAGGTCATACCCCTGCTCAGTAGCCTAAAAAGAAAGAGTAATTCTCATCAATGTCTGGCATCAACCTACCTTTGGCATAAAAACGAACAACAAAGAGTATTCAACTTTAGAAGAATACTAAAGCAACTTTAGAATGGTGGTGTAAGAATCTTAGAAAATCTGCTGTTTCCTAAAAGCAACAAGAACACCAGCAAAATTGTCAGAATCAATTCTTCTGGAGCTCTGGAAACTAATCAAAGACTTGCAATAATCAAAAAGTGTTTATTCAAGAAAAATGAGTGAATTTTGCTAAGAATAGAGAGCTCTATGACATTTTAATTTTCTCTATTCCCATCTTCCATTCTCCAACTCCAAGGTACACTAGAAAACCAACAGTCATGTAACCATGGCAGATATACAATAATAAGTATTGGTGTGGATGTGGAGGAATCAGAATCTTCATGCATTGCTGGTGAGGATGTAAAATGTTACCACCACTCTGGAAACCAATTTAACAGTTCCTCAAAAATTTAAACAAAAAATTAACATATGACCTAGGAAGTAAACACCCAGCTATACACCCAAGAGAATTGAAAACATGTCCATATAAAACTTTTAAACAAATATCCAGAGCAGCATTATTCATAACAGCCAAAAAGTTGAAACACCCCAAATTTCTACCAATTGATGAAAAGGGAAACAAATGGATGTGTTATATCCATATTGTGGAATATTATTTGGCAGTGAAGTCATAAAAATAAAGTGCTGATAAATACTAAAACATGCGTGAACATTCTACAAAGAGAAAAGAGGCTAGTCACAAAAGGCCACATTTTGTATGATAGAGTTCTATGAAATGTCAAGAATAGGTAAATCCACAGGGAAAGAAAATGGATTTGTGGTTGCCAGGGGTGAGAGAGAAGAAGAAATGTAGAGTGACTATTAACGGTACAGAGTTCTTTTTAAAGTGATGAAAATATTCTACAATTAGGTATTGGTGATGGTTGCACAACTCTTTAAATATACTAAAAAACCACTAAATTGTACATTGAAAGTATTATTTAAAAGCTGGTTTTTAAAAAAGTTTTCATTGATGTAAAAATTGCTCCCATACCTTGTCACCTTTGTTTCTCTGATCATATCTTTCCTCTACCTGGAATGCACATCCTTTTCATGAAAAACTGTTGAAATCAGACCCATTCTCTAAGAGCCCATTCAACTACTACTCTTTCTATAGTGTTTTGTTTTTTTTTTTTTTTTTTTTGAGACAGAGTCTCGCTCTGTCAGACAGACTGGAGTGCAGTGGCATGATCGCGACTCACTGCAACCTCTGCCTCCCGGGTTCAAGGAATTCTCCTGCCTCAGCCTCCCTAGTAGCTAGGACTGTAGGTGCATACCACCAAGCCTGGCTAATTTTTTTGTATTTTTTGTAAAGATGGGGTCTTGCTGTGTTGCCCATGATGGTCTCAAACTCTTGGCCTCAAGCAATCCTTAGCCACCCAAATATGTCACTTTAAATACGTTAACTTTATTAGTTCTTTATGAATACCTTTTATCTTCCATACTGAATAGTAAGAACCTTGAGAACAAGGATCATGCCTTCTTTGTGCATAATCAAATGTGACTTCAAAATTCTCTAGCATCAGTGTGCTTTTCAATACTTTTCCTTTAAAACATGATGTATTTCTTTTTCTTTTTTTCTTTTTCTTTTCCTGGTTTTTTTTTTTTTTTTTTTCTGAGATGGAATCTTGCTCTGTTGCCCAGGTTGGAGTGCAGTGGCAACAATCTTGGCTCACTGCAACCTCCACCTCTCAGGTTCAAGCAATTCTGCTGCCTCAGCCTCCTGAGTAGCTGGGATTACAGGTGCCTGCCACCACGCTTGGCTAATTTTTATATTTTTAGTAGAAAATGGGGTTTCACCATGTTGACCAGGCTGCTCTCAAACTCCTGACCTCAGGTGATCTGCCTGCCTCAGCCTCCCAAAGTGCTGGGATTACAGGCATGAGCCACCGTGACCAGCCAAAACATTATGCATTTCTTTCCAGAAAAATGGAAAAGTAAAAATGTTTTTACTTTTTTCCCACTTCATTCCATAAGTGAGCAGTACTTTTCTCTGCACCTACAAGGTACTCTTATAAAGTTTGCTGAATGAGTTTGCTCTTCCATATGAATAAACAAAATATACTAAATCAACGTTGTGCAACAGTCTAATGCTCTTTCCATTTTTTCCCATTTTGTTTCCTTTTAGCATCATTCAATGCACTGCTAGAAAAAAATTAATTCCCTGAAATTTTGAATGTCATTTCACATCAAATATAACCTCAAAATGCTCGACTATCAGCCTGCTTTTAAATTTTTTTCCTTTAATTAAGATATATTTCTTTCCAGAAAAATTGAAAAGCAGAAAAATTTTTTAAATTTTATATTTTTATTGTTTTATATTTTAGAGATAAGGTCTCACTGCATTGCCCAGGCTAGACTCAAACTCCTGGGAACAAGAAATCCTCCTGCCTAAGTCTCCCAAGTAGTTGAGACTATAGGTGTATACCAGCATGCCCAGCTTTATAAAGGTTTTTATCATATTACAGAACCAGAAGAAAGACTAATATGTTTCTGTATTCCCTTCTATACTTTTTCAATGCATTATTGATACTTTTGTAGATTTCCCCCTTTATTATGTTTCCTCATGCCATTACAAATTTTCTTGCAAACATGAATCCTTTCCTATAAATGAACCATCTTCTCCCTAATTCTAATAATATTAGTTTAAAAATAGGATGCATTAGCTTTTCTTATTATGAAAATTGTACATGGGCTTCAGAGGAAAAAAATTTTAAAACAGAAAATAGAAAAGAAAACTAAATCAGAATCTTTTTTTTTAATTTTACCAATTCCCCCATTACACTCAAACACAATATTTCAAATTTTCTCTCTTCTCTCTCAAATATATGAAATCATGTTCTTTACAGTTTTATTATCCTGCCTCATTTAATTACTATTACAACATAAGTGTTTTCCAACATCATTAAAATCTTTTGTAAATAATTTAATGACTTCATAAGACTATACTGTATAAATATAAAATAATATTTAATCACTGTTGAATATTTGGGTTGTTTTCCATTATTAATCATAAATAATAATGCAATAAATATATTTGCAGATAAATATTTATATACATATATAATTATTCCCTCAAGACATATTTCTAATGAAATAATTATGAAGTAAAAGAAGATATATGAGACGATGTAAAGCTTCTGATATTATAACACCAAGTTACATTCCAGTAAAGTTGTATCATTTTATATTCCCAACCAGAAGTATATGAGAGTTCCCATATCATATATAGTATTAGGCATTATGTCTAAACATAACCAAAACACAAAACCTAAATTTTAAGTGTGTACCAAGCTGAGATGATACAGCTTCCAAACTCCTGAAAACAAGCTGCCCAGGGTGCTCCATATTCCCCATCCCAAGGGTTGCAGCACCTCAATCCCAGCCACTCAGAACCTAAATCCACAAGAACACCTTTGGTCCAAGTGCCTTGCCCACAGGGGACTGGCATCCAAGCAGAACCACCAGCCAGCTAGCTCCCTGCTTTCCTGGAGTGCAGACCACCCTGGTGTCCCACCCCTAGGCGAGCAGCATTCAAGCCATTCTGATGGCCAATCAGCCCTGCACTTCCTTGGAGAATGGACTAGCCTGACACCTCACCCCTAGGGAAGCAGTGCCCAAGCCAAGAGGTAGGCCAACCATTTCCATGTTTTCCCTGAGCACAGACCAGGCCAGCACATGGCCCCAGGGGAGCAGCACCTAAGCCAAGCTGTCAGCTAACCAGCCCCACACTTCCCTGGAGCATTAACCAACCAAGTGCCCCACTTTCAAGGGAGTAGACCCTTAGTAGGTAGGCCAGCCTCACACAACTCTGCAGCTTAAGCCACTGAGACACTTGCAGGCACTTGCCAACACTGACTACAGCTGAAGAAACTGCATGGAGACTACACTATGCTACCCCTGCAGAACAAAGCAACATACCCCACCCAACTGAGACCCTAAAACACATCTGCAGGTGAAAGTCTTCCCCAACGAAAGCCCCTCTACAAAATTGGAATAGGCAACTGTTCCACCAGATGCACAGATATCAACACAGGGATCCAAGATGAAAAGCAATGAAACATGACACCACTAATGAGACACAATTCCCCAGTAACTTACCCACCAAAATGAAAATTTATAAATTGCCGAAAAAGGAAATCAAAGCAAAAATCTTAACCTCAGCAAGATACAAAATAATACAAATAGACAATTCAATAAAATGGAGAAAAATCATTATCTCAATGAGAAATTCAATGAAGGGATAGACATAATAAAAAGAGAACCAAACAGAAAACTTGGAGCTGAAGAATTCAGTGGATGAAATAAAAATAGAACAGAAAAATCTCAATAACAGATTAGATAAAGCAGAAAAAAGAATCCCTGACTTTCAAAGCAAGTTTTTGAAATAACTCAGACAAAAGAATAAAAGAGAAAAAACAGAAAGAAAAGAAAAGGGAATAAAAAAGAACAAAGAAAGCCTACAAGACTTTGGGACACCATTAAGTGAACAAATATTCATATTATGAGAATCCCAGAAAAAGAAAACATGGAGAAGGGCCTAGAAAAACTATTTAATAAAGTAATAGCTGCGAACTACCCAAGTCTTGGGAGAGATATGGACATCTAAATCCAGGAAGCTCAAAAGTCCAGAAAATTTCAAACCAATAAGGTCCTCTCTGAGGTACATTATAGTCAAACTGTCAAAAGTCAAAGACAAAGAAAGAATTGTAAAACAGCATAGGAAAAGCATCAGGTCACATACTAGGGAATCCCCATTAGACTAAGAAGAGACTCCTCAGCAGAAACCTTACAGGCCAGGAGAGAATAAAATCATATGTTCACAACACTGAAAGAAAAAAATTGCTAGCCGTGAATACTATACTGATCAAAGCTATTCTTTAGAAATAAGGAAGAAATAAAGTCTTTCCTAGGAAAGCAAACTCTGAGAGAATTCATCACCACTAGGCTGGCATTACAAGAAATGATTAAGGGAGTCCTACACCTGTAAGCAAAAGAATGATAACTACCATCATGAAAACATGGGGAAGCATAAAACACTGATAGTACAGATACACAAATGAGAAAGGAAAAGGAATCAAACCATATCACTTCAAAAAACCACCAAACTGCAAGATAAACAATTAAGAAAAAGGAAAAAAACAAAAAGGACATACAAAACAGCAGAAAACAAATAACAAAATGACAAGAGTAAGTTCTCACCTGTAAATAATAACCTTGAATGTAAAAGAACTAAATTCCCCATCTAAAAGATATGAACTGGTGGAATGTATAATAAAACAAGACCCAACCATATGCTTCCTACAAGAGGAGGTGCCCAACACCTTTTTATTTATTTATCTTTTTGAGATGGAGTCTCACTCTGTCACCAGGCTGGAGTGCTGTGGCACGATCTTGGCTCACTGCAACCTCCGCCTCCTGGGTTCAAGTGATTCTCCTGCCTCAGCCTCCCGAGTAGCTGGGACCACAGGTGTGCATCACCATGCCCAGCTAATTTTTGTATTTTTAGTAGAGACAGGGTTTCACCATGTTGGCCAGGATGGTCTCAATCTCTTGACCTCATGATTTCCACCCACTTCGGCCTCCCAAAGTGCTGGGATTACAGGTGTGAGCCCCCGCGCTCAGCCCCCATACACTTTTAAATGACCAGATCTCCCAAAAATTCACTCACTGTCATAAGAACACCAACAAAGTGATGATACTAAACCATTCATGAGAAATTCACCCCCATTATCCAGTCACCTTCCAGTGGGCCCCACCTCCAACACTGGGGGTTATAATTCAACATGAGATTTGGCCAAGAATAAATATGTAAATCATATTAGAAAGAAATATTAAAGATTAAAGCAAAAATAAACAAAATAGAGACTTAAAAAACCAAAAGACCAAGAAGATGGAAAGTTGCATTTTCAAAAAGATAAAATCAACAAACCATTTAGCTAGCCAAAAAGAGAGAAAGAAAACCCCCCAAAATAAAATAAAAAGTGAAGGAGACATTACAACTAATACAGAAGAAATGTAAAGGATTATTAGAGACAATCATGAACAACTATATACGAACAAATTAAAAACCTAGAGGAAATGGATCAACTTCTGGGCACATATGATCTACCAAGATTGAACCAGAAAGAAATGGAAAACATGAACAGACCAATGATGAGTAATAAAATTGAATCAGCAATAAAAAGTCTCCCAACAAAGAAAAGCCCAGGACCAGATGGCTTGATGGCTGAATTCTTTTTTTTTTTTTTTTTTTTTTTTGACATAGAGTCTCACTCTTGCTCAGGCTGGCAGGCTGGAGTGCAGTGGTACAATCTCAGCTAACTGCAACCTCCACCCCCTAGGTTCAAGTGATTCTCATGTCTCAGCCTCCTGAGTAGCTGGGATTACAGGTGCCTGTCACCACGGCCAGCTAATTTTTTTGTATTTTTTTTTTGTTGTTTTTTTTTAGTAGAGATGGGATTTCACCATATTGGCCAGGCTGGTCTCGAACTCCTGACCTCAAGTGATCTGCCTGCCTCACCCTCCCAAAGTGCTGAGATTACAGGCATGAGCCACTGCACCTAGCCTCCACTGCTGAATTCTACCAAACTTTTAACATGAACTAACACCAATTCTTCTGAAACTACTCTAAGAAATTGAAGGGAAGAGAATTCTTTAAAACTCATTCTATAAGTCCAGCATTACTCTGATACCAAAACCAGACAAGGACACAACCAAAGAGAAAACTACAGGCCAATAGTCCTGATAAACACAGATGTAAAAATCCTCAACAAAATACTAACAAATTAAATCCAGCAGCACATCAAAATGGTTATGCATCATGATCAACTGGGATTTATTCCATGGATGCAAGGATGGTTCAACATATGCAAATCAATAAACATGACACCTCATATCAACAGAATAAATAACAAAAAAAGATCATCTCAATAGATGCAGAAAAAGCATTTGATAAAATTCAACATCCCTTTATAGTAAAAACTGTCAATGAATTCAGTATAGAAGGAATGTACCTAAGCAAAATAAAGGCCACATCTGACAAATCCACAGCCAACATCATACCTTATGGTGAAAAAGTTGAATGTTCTCCCTCTAAGAACTAGAACAAGACAAAGATGCTCACATTCACCACTTTTATTCAATTTAGTACCAGAGGTCCTAGCCAGAGCAATCAGGCAAAAGAAAGAAAGAAAAGGCATCCAAATCGAAAAGGAGAAAGTCAAATTGTCCCTGTTTGCAAAAGACATAATTTAACATATAGAAAAACCTAAATACTCCATCAAAAAACCTCTTAGAACGAACAGACAAATTCAGTAAAGTTGCAGTATACAAAATCAACATACAAAACTCAGGAGTGTTTCTCTACACCAATAACAAACTAGCTGAAAAAGAAATCAAGAAAGCAATCCCATTTACAGTAGCTATAAAATAAAATAAAATAAAATACCTAGAAATAAACTTAACAAAGGAGGTGAAAAAAATCTCAACAATGGAAACTATAAAACACTGATGAAAGAAATTGAAGAGAACACAAAAAAATTAAAAGGCAGCCCATATTCATAATTGGCAGAATAAAAAATATTAAAATGACCATATTACCCAAAGCAGTCTACAGACTCAGTGTGATCCCCCTCAAAATACTAATGACATTTTTCACAAAATTAAACAAAAACAATCCTCAAATTTGTATGGAACCCCAAAAGATCTCAAATAGCTGGGTGTGGTGGCTCACACCTGTAAGCACAGCACTTTGGGAGGCCAAGGTGGGTGAATCATTTGAGGTCAGGAGTTTGAGACCAGCCTGGCCAACATAGTGAAACCCCATCTATACTAAAAATACAAAAAATTAACTGGGTGTGGCGCTGCATGCCTGTAATCCCAGCTACCGGGGAGGCTGGGGCATGAGAATCGCTCAAACCCAGGAGGCAGAGGTTGCAGTGAGCCGAGATTGAGAGACTGCACTCCAGCCTGGGTGACAGAGCAAGACTGTGTCTCAAAGAAAAGAAAAGAAAAGAAAGAAAAGAAAAGAAAAGAAAAGAAAAGAAAAGAAAAGAAAAGAAAAGAAACCTCAAATACCTAAAGTGATTCTGAGCAGAAAGAACAAAGCTCGAGGCATCATGCTACCTGACTTCAAAATATAGCTGTAATAACCAAGACAGCACGGTACTGACACAAAAACAGACCCAGACCAATGCAAGAGAATAGAGAACCCAGAAATAAATCCACATATTTACCGCCAACTAATTTTTGACAAAGGCACTAAAAACACACATTGGGAAAAGAACTGTCTTCTCAATAAATGGTGCTGGGAAAAATATTTAATATTTAACCTTCAATAGGAAATGCTAATTAGATGTCCAATTACTTTAACTGAAAGCATTTTTTCCCCTATTACATTACCATAAGCCCAGGTCAAAAAGAACTGCTGAAAACTTTCAATGTCTTCTTATTCCCAACTATACTTCGGAAAGGAGAATAAACTATCAGAATTGGAAAGTTGGAAGAAAATTTCAAGATCTTCTTGTTCAGCAGCTCATAACAATATAACAAGATCAGGAGCCAAGATCAACTGTAAGAAGTAATTTATTCCTATAAATAATTAAAATACTATGAGTGTTTTGATTAATGTCTGCATAACTTAGATTACATTCAAAGTTTTTCCTATAACAACCTCACTAACCCACTTGCATTCTGAGAAAGTAGCTGCAGCTCACTGGGAAGCAAGAGAGAGGCTCACATATAACTAGCAACCTCTCTTTCCTGAGCCGCATTCTGAAGTCAGCCACTTACTGCTATACCAAGTATAGCAGAAATAGTTGTGGTAACTACAAAATCCAATTAAAATTAAAACATTTTAATTCTTTTATCTTCTATCAAAATCTAAGTATGCTGATGGGAACATGTGCACACATATAATCTGGCATATGCTTTATAACAGAAATTTGTTAAGAAACACTGACCTACTCCAGTCACCTCATTTTAAAGACAAGGAAAAAGGTTCAGGTTTTTATATAATCATAGCTAAAAAGTGGTCATGGCACTGGGACTCTTGTCTAAACATACATGACTTCCAAGACCTTATTCTTCCTCTGGCATCACACTGCCTTTCTGGCACTGAATCTGAAAGATATTTCAAGTTTTAATTCAGACATTCTTCTCTGCACATACTGAGCTTTTAAATCTTTTAAAGCATTCTAAAAACTGTAACAAAGAGGAAAACTCTAAAATCACTATGAAATAAAAAATTTTAAATAAAGGATTTATAATTCAGTTTACTAGAAACATATATTATGTGTGGGATAGAGAAGTATACCAAAATGGATATGATATTGTCACTGCTCTCAAAGTGATTGTAATCTCCTGAGGCAAAAAGATATGTACAACTAAAATACATAATAAAATATGTTTGATACTAGCAATATATCAAAATACATTATTATGACGCATATAGAAAAGACTACTTCTGGCCAGGGAAACAGGATGTCATGGAAGGGTTTGTATATGACCTAAGTTTTAAAAAGTAGAATTTCACCTAGCAGAAATGCAAAAGGGAATATTACGGGCATATGTTACAAATAACAAAAGCAAAGGGATTATGCAGGAAAATGGAGGGTTATCCAGGAAATGATGAAAAATCCAGAATAACTGCAGCTATGTGTGCATGCGAGGAAGACATGAGAGAGAGTAGTGGGTAATAAAATTGAAAAGGAAAGGTAAGGCCAGGCCATTGTGTCTTGAAGGTCAACGTGAAAACTCTAGGCATGGGTAAGAAATAGTTAAAAGTAATGCAGTTACATACTCAGATCTTGGAAAGATAACTACAGCACTTGGGAGGAGGAATTACAGCAGGGAGAATTTTTTTAATGTAAGATTAGTTGGCTTTGTAATAATCCAAAGATGCTATAAGTAGGCCAGAATTAGGGCAGTGGCAGTGGAAATGGAAAGGAGGTACTAAATGCAGAGGTGAAATCCAACTGGGATCACGCATAAGTGATGTGGAGGACAAAAGAAAGGGAACAAAGGGACTGATTTGAGGGCTTAAGCTTGCTGGAAGAGGACACTGGCCATGAATAACCCATGAAAGAATAAAAAGATAGGAGGGTGGAGGCTTAGAGGGGTTATCAATAGTTTTCTTTGGGATAGAACAAAGTATTTTTCACTAAGTGGTATATTTGATGTCTCTTGTATGACATTAAATGCTGGCCCTTGAAATATCTTCAATTGGCAGGTGTTAGCAAAAGAATATGCCTATGTGTTATTGGTGGAAATATAAATTGTTTCAACTTCTTAGGCAATTTCATAGAATCTAACAAAATTTTAAATGTGCACTGTTCTTTGACTAGAAATTACGTTTTTCAGAATTCATCTCACAGATAATCTCACATATATACACTAAGAATTTAAAAGGATATATATACTGCATTGTTCACTAACAATCAAAACATAACTTAAATGTCCAGCAATAATGTTTGGTTAAAGAAATGATACCAAAGAGATATGATGGTATAATATACAACCTTAAAAAATGAGTCAGATTTATAAGTAAAAAAAGTGAGGTGCAAAAGAGTATATATGATATGCAACTAACTGTGTAAAAGAAAAATAGATATGCCTACACATGGTTGTTTGTGCACAGATTATCTTTGGAAGTATAATTCTGAGACTGATAACAGTGTGTAAAGAGGGAGCTAGGGGATTGGAAATGTCATGGCAGAGAGGCTTTTAAAAAACAAACAAAAAATGTACATGTATTGCCTACTCTACTAATTAAATTGGAAGGCAAATGATGAATTGAATTTTTTCTCCATCTATAGTTGCCCTCTACTGGAAAGGCCAAAAAGGGCCAAAGGTATGTGACCAAAAACGCAAAGGGACAGAAACATCAGGAAACTGGTAAACCGACTGTGAATAAATAAACAGATTATACTTGAAAATCATTCTCCAAAACCTGGTATACATTAATAAGTAAGCCCTTGCTAAAATACGATAAAGATAAAATTGAGTATGATATACTCAATTTTTAAATTATATCGTGATAAAAATTAGGCAAAAATTTGATTAATTCTGTGCCAGATTTTCTTTGGCACAAAATTAGAGGAGATAGAGGAAAGACAAATTCTTTCCTCTATCAATTACAAATGCATATTAAAATATAAAAGAAAAATACAACTATAAAGCAACTTAATTTGATAAGAACGAAAAGGTCTCTGATTTTCTTCTCTTGCTGTCTGTAATCTTTTTATATACATCAATAAAAGCCAACCAAACACTCACACACACACACACACACACACACACACACACACACAAAGAACTAAAAGGTTACAGTCACATTGAAGTTGATAGGATGGCAGATTTTATTTTCATCATTTAAATTTTCTTTACTGTTAGTACAATGATTGTATAATAAATCAAAAAGTTAGAGGAAGGAAAAGAAAAAATACAGAAACCAGCAATTTTTCTAGTAAATGACAAAAAAAGCTAAGAGATTCTGAAAGCATTTTTGTATTAAATGAACAATAATTTTCCAATTCTGCTATCTTTCAAATGTTTACAAATGCATTTTGATATCTTTTATATATTAAATAATAATTCTAGGACTATTGAGTTTATAACATGATCCTGTTTTCAGATCCTACCTCTTATATCTAAATTAACTTGCAAAAGAGTTTTCAGAAAGTTCCATTCATCTTTGAACTTCATTATAGATATATTTTAATGTCAGCAACTAGCATTTAAAAGCACATTTATTAAAGTTTACATTATACATTAATACAACACATTTTAGAAACCATCAAAGATAATTCTGATGATTATGTAAAAAATCTAAAGATCATTGGAAAGAACTATTACATTTTCTCTTTAAAGGCTTTATTTTTATTATTTTTATTTATTTATTTATTTATTTTACTGGTAATCACGTTGTTTGCCGTAAAATAGGAAGCTGGGATCCAATTTTACTGTCATTTGGAGCATTCATGGCTCTGAGCCTACTCCACCCAACCCAATAAACATTTCTTTCTTCCTTTCTTTTTTTTTTTTTTTGAGACGGAGTTTCACTCTTGTTGTCCAGGCTGGAGTGCAATGGCACAACCTCGGCTCACTGCAACCTCTGCCTCCCAGATTCAAGCGATTCTCCTGCCTCAGCCTCCTGAGTAGCTGGGATTATAGGCATCCGCTACCATGGTGGGCTAATTTTTTGTAATTTTAGTAGAGACGGGGTTTCACCATGTTCGCCATGTTGGCCAGGCTGGTCTCGAACTCCTGACCTTAGGTGATCCACCCGCCTCAGCTTCCCAAAGTGTTGGGATTACAGGTGTGAACCACCATACCTGGCCATAAATATTTCTTATTTTATTTGTTATTTTTATTTATTTGTTTATTTATTTATTTTATTTATTTATTTTTGAGACGGAGTCTCGGTCTGTCGCCAAGGCTGGAGTGCGGTGGTGTGATCTCGGCTCACTGCAACCTCCGCCTCCCAGATTCAAGATATTCTCCTGCCTCAGCCTCCCCAGTAGCTGGGACTACAGGCACACATCACCACGCCTGGCTAATTTTTTGTATTTTAGTAGAGATGGGGTTTCACCGTGTTGCCCAGGCTGGTCTCAAACTCCTGAGCTCAGGCAATCAGCCTGCCTCAGCCTCCCAAAGTGCTGGAACTACAGGCATGAGCCACTGCGCCCAGCCCCACAAATATTTCTTTAAGTCCTGGTGCGGTGGCTCACACCTGTAATCCCAGCACTTTGGGAGGCCAAGGCAGGTGGATCACCTGAGCTCAGGAGTTAGAGACCAGCCTGACCAACATGACAAAAACCCGTCTCTACTAAAAATACAAAAAATTAGCCAGGCATGGTGGCATCCCTGCTACTTGGGAGGCTGAGGTGGGAGGATCACTTGAGCCTGGGAGGCAGAGTTTACAGTGAGACAAGATCTTGCCACTACACCCCAACCTGGGTGACAAAGCGAGACAAAAACAAAAACAAAACAAAACAAAACAAAACTTTTCTTTAGCAAGTAACACTGAGCTCTAGTACTAGTAAGTAAGTAAGTACTAGTAAGTAAGCTCTAGTTTCTATTAAGAAAAAAATGTATCATTATCTGTGCAAAAGGATTATATCTCATTGAGAACCATTTTAGCAATTATTTCAAGGGCACTAAAAAAGTCATTTCTTCTACTGAAAACAAAAACAAGGACAGACACTAAAACCCAGCCTCCAAGATGACTCCCAGTGACGCTCATGCTCTTGGGTAGTTTTTCTTCCATATTGAATTGGAGTTGGTCAGTGTGACCAATGGAATATAAAACTTATGTTTTGTGACTTCTAACACTAGGTCTCTTTGCTCACTGTGTAGAGCCAGCATTAAGAATAAGCATCAACATGCCAGCCTACACGTGACCAACACAGAAGATCTTCCATCCTCAGTCAAGCTGTCAGATGTGTGTTTCATTAACCTATATCTAACTGAAACCTCATGAAAGATCCAATGCTACGAGTACTCAGCCAGAAACTATGAGTGCTCATACATATTACTGTTGTTTTTAGTCACTACGTTTTGAGTTAATTTGTTACATGGCACAAGATAAGTAATACAAGGACTAAAATTTAGATATATATTAAAGAAACAAGAAGATTTCTATATCTAGCATTGCATATTGATCTTTTGCTGCTGCTATCACATGATTGCTCTCACTTAATCACTGAAAGGTTATTGATTTACATATGACATGAGAATTCAGAACCCTGGTTATACTTGCTGATTTGTAGATAAACAATATAATCTTGTAACATTTACTACCTACATTAAGGGAAAAATTCTCTATCACTAAAGGCAAAAATTCTCCCCAAAACTGGTTCTAAAAATAGGTTTAAAATATGTTTATTTAGTCAAAATTAACTATACTGAACATGTCACAGATATTTTTTTAAAAATATTAAGGATGGAATGGACATTACAGATCACCTAGACCAATGCCTTCATTTTTATGAATGTGAAAACTAAAGCCCAAATGATTACATGTTTAGATAAGTTATTTTTGCTTGTCAGGAATATCAGTTTATTCCTAAATTGTTAAGGGGGATTATTATAATACACTGAGTGGAAAAACACAAACTGTTTTTCTTCTGTTTTCACACCACAATCAACACTGAAGACTTCTGTGACCAAATGTGTGGGGATTTTCCCCCCACACACCAAGCAAGCAATCAGTTCTTTAGTAGACACCAGCTGGGTGTCCACTACTTCAGTTTAATTCTGACACTACCTGGAGATAGTGTCAGATCCCATAGTTTGAGGGCTCAGTCCCCAAGACCAACTGCCCCCGCCAAACTTCTGATGATCAATCACAAGCCCCAGGTTGTCTTGCCTATGCTTCCAACAGACAGAGTTAGGGGTAGAACAGAGAGCGAAAAACTAACCCAAGTAACTTTATTTAAAGATAGTATTTACACTATATGTCCTCAGACTAAAACCAAAAAGCACCCTAAACAAATACGGAATACTAGTTAACAGGATTCCTTTTTAAAGATGTATGGGTTAGCAATTCTGAAGTTGCTTTTTCATATCTAGGATTGAGTAAAAAAGTAAATTTATTGAGGGTAATGGAACCAGGCTTCTTGCTGTTGAAGAAGGAAGCTAAAAATATGGAAGGGAGGAATGACAGAATGAACAGTGTGATGCTGAATGGAAATTGTAGTTATCAATATGAATTCATGGTTTTACATAACAACAGATAAAAACAAAATATCAAATCTGTGGTATTACTTCCCCAAATTCATAACCTGAATCTAATAATAAGAAATCATTAGAGAAAATCAAAAGAAGAGCTCTTTATAAAATAAAAAGCCTATACTCATAAAAAATGTCAAGTTGTAGGGGACAAAGAATAAATTGTTCCAGGCTAAAGATTAAGAGGCATGACAAGTGAATGCAACACATGCTCAGGGATTTTAACTTGTTATAAAGGCCATTACTGGAACAACCGGAAAAACCCAAATACAGTCTGCAGACTAGATAATAGTATTATATCAATGTTAATTTCCTGGTTTTAATAATTACATCATGTTTGTATAAGAGACTGTCCTTGTTTTCAGGAAACATGCATGGAAACATTTAAGGATAAAGGAGTATCATGTATTCAATTCCAAAAATTCAGAGGGAAAAAGTGTGTATTTCTGTATGTTTGTGTGTATTATAATATGTGCATATGTGAACAATCTATCGGCCTAAATAGGGATTATTACCTACCACACAAATACATCAGCCTGATCTCAGAGCAAAGTGAGATCAATATTTACCAACAGAATTATATCAGGATATTTGTGAGATACAGTGAACTCTTAGAGGAAACAAAGAATTTCAAGTAACGTGAGGAATCTAAGGACCTGAATTGGAGTTATTCAAGATAATACATTCAGGTACTTACAGGAAAATTAAGAATAAAAGGCATTTTATCAAGAACCTAAAAGGTTCTTCTTGAAAAGTCTGACTTCAGTATGCAAGGACTACTGATGGTACAGCCCAGAGTTAAAGGCTTAGCTGGACAGAAGCAATCACTTCCAGAACAACCATTCTATCTTCTCATTCTCAGTCTCTATCAAGTCACTCATTAATTCAGTTATTCACCCAGGCAATTTATATTTATTGAGCATTTTCTAGAAGCCAGGTCCTATGCTGACATTCTCACAACCCAAAAACATGGAGGTCAGAGTCTGGATCCTAAAGATATTCCAAACAGATGGGTTCTGTTTGACTCATACATTTTTTCATTCCAAAGAATAAAGCAAAGACACCTGGACAACTTATGTCAAAGAGTCACTTAGGCATTCCCAATGAAGTGATCTGAGTTCCAAAATAAATTCCTAGAACCCATTCTTTCGTACAAAACTTAACCTTTCAGAACCGCTTATGGAAAAATAGCCTTTAATTCAAAACTATACTCTAAAGGTCTAAAATAAAAGCTTCCCAGTTCCTGAAAGAACTGTTCTATTGGAGAACAAATCAGTATTTAAAAGGCAGAGCCCCCAGCTCGATTAAACATCAAGATAAATAAATATTATTTCCAATGAAATGAGCAGTAGATTTGATTCCCTTTTTCTGCAGATGAAGATCAAGTTTGCGTAGGTTAAATATAAATATAGCTACCTGTAAAACTAATGAGTGATAAGACATAGAACTAAAAGAGGCAGAATAAGACACAGTTTGGTATCCATACAAGAAATTGGCCAGACACGGTGGCTCACGTTTGTAATCTCAGCATTTTGGGAGCCCAAGGCAGGCAGATCGCTTGAGCTCAGGAGTTTAAGACCAGGCTGGCCAACGTGGTGAAACCTGTCTCTACAAAAGAAAAAAAAAACGCAAAAAATAGCCAGGCACGGTGGCATACACCCACCGTCCCAGCTACTCTGGAGGCTGAGGTAGGAGGATCGCTGGAGCCTCGGAGGCAGAGGTTGCAGTGAGCTATGATGGCACCACTGCACTCCAGCCTGGGCAACAGAGTGAGACCTCATCTCAAAAAAAACAAAAGAAAAAAAGAAGAAGTAGTCATGGAAGTGAGACAGATAAAAGGAAGACATCAAGAGAAGAAAAGAATAAAGGTATCTAGAAATTGCTAGAGATGATGAAGTAAAACTTTGGAGTAAGGAAAGAATGACTAGAGGAAGTGATTATAGTGGTAATGGGACCAACTCCAGGGCTCTGTCCTCACTTGCTGGCTTGGCAAATTAGTTAAATGCTCTTACGGGTAAGTTTCCTCATCAGTTAAAAAAAAAAAAGTAAATATACCACCTCAGTTACAGTGCACAGTGCCTGACGCAGCATTTGTTGTATATATTAAATGTTAGTTATTATTACTATTATTGTTGATTATAGCAGAAGCTAAAGAAATACACTTTGATGATGTTACTCATGCTAGACCTAAGAAACAAATTGTAATTTAAGAGATTTCTGGTATAGAATGCTCCAAATGTCAAAGTGTTGTTTGTAAGTTACTTCAAGATGTGATAGTTAATGTCCTCATTGCCCTAGTGGCTGAAGCAGACTGAGATAAAGAGACATCAGAGCTTTGGTCATGTTCAACAAAATTAAGAGTCTATAGTCTGGTTATTACATGTAATTTGCCTATCTATTTGTGTACCATTTACATGTCAAAATGCCTTAAACCTCAAGGGAGTGTTCCTCTTAGTTTTGAAAGCTAGTAAGTTGACCTCTTTATATTTTTCCTAAAAACATTGCATTATATGTATACACACACACACACAGACACGTGGGAGGATATATATGCATATGGGAGAATCGCTTGAGGCCAGGAGTTCAAGACCAGCCTGGACAATACAGTGAGACCCCGTCTCTACAAAATTACATGAAAAAAATTAGCCAGGCATGGTCGTGTGCACCTGTAGTCCTAGCTATTTGGGAGGCTGAAGGGGAAGGATTGCTTGAGCCCAGGAGTCTGAGGTTACAGTGAGCTATGATCATGCTTATACTATACTCCAGCCTGGGCAACAAAGCAAGATCCTGACTCTTAAAAAAAAAAAATTAGATTAACAAACTATTATTAGCAAAGGGCAATAATGAGCACTCCTGTGGCAAAAGTTTTAAAAATGTGAAAGTTCACCTAGCAATTTCACTTCTAGGTTTTTATTTTATAAAAACAACTAGGGTTGTATATAAGAATTTGTCCATAAGGCTATTCCCTACAGCATATTTATATAGCAAAAATATATATGTTGAAAACAAAGAAACAACCTAAATTTCAAAAGTAGACTAGTAAAATAAATGAGAGTACATTCCGATGTTGAAATACTCTGCAGTCATTAAGTCATGTTGTAGAATAATTTAGTAGTGCCAAGAAAACATGCAATATATGTTTTTATTTAAATTTAAGGAGTAGATAATCTTTTTCATGAACTTCTTTGTTCTTTTCAAACATTAATTTTTCTACACAAATTTTAACATTATTTTATCCAGTTTTTAAGAAAATCAGGATTCTAGAAATCTGGTAACTTTCCCTTTTAGTTTATTCTTAAGCATTTTAAAGATTTTTGACGCTGCTATGAATGACAATTATTCTTTATTTTTTTAAGTTAGTTATTTAATGATACAGAGAAAATCTTATTGATATATATATATTTAATATCTGCTCATCCAATCAAATTTTTCCCTTTTTAATATTTCTCCTGGAGTTGGATATAAAATGTTTTCTTAGAAGTATTTTCTTAACATATAGTTACACATAAATTAAAAATAGCAAGATCCAGATAACTGTATATAAGGTGATCCCATTTTGGCAAGACACACTCCCCCTCCCCATTTATACCATTATATATAATGTATTTGTATATAATAAAATGGGTTTGATAAATGCAAAAACACACAGCTTGTTCACATAAATGCGTTAACATTTATGTTACATAAATGTTATGGAGAAGAGGGCAGGTAAACTTCCTTCTCCAAAAAAAATCTGCATTTTAAAAAAGATATTCATGAGAAAGCAGTATGGTACTCATGTAGATGTGCGTGTGTGTGAATAGAGATGCCTAAAAAGACAGTTATCAAAATTTTGATGGTGGACTACTCACAGTGATGGCTCTTCAGGTATTTTTATTTCTTCATATTTTTCTGTAGGATTCAAAACTGTATTACATGAAAATATATTATGCAATGCTATGAAGAAAAAAATAAAATCTTTTTGTTGTAGACCAAAAAATGATACACCCTATGTTATGCTGGTATATTGATGAGTCAGGAGAAAATGAAAGATGATGGGAGGAAAAGGATACATAGTGCAATGATGTTAATTATCAAGGGGGTGATAGGGAAGAGGACAGAGGTAGAAAAGAAAAGAAAAGAAAAGAAAAGAAAAAAGAGAAAACAGAAGAAAGGGAAAGGGAAAGGAAAGGAATAAGCTTTTGAAGGGTACCAGCTTTACCATCACAGCTATAATCTCGTTGGGGAAAAATGGCTTCCATAAAAACATGACTTTATCTTTATGATACTGCCTGTAAGAGAAGTATAGAGAAAGAAAAGACCTAGGTAGACTGAATCAGGGAATACTTCATAGAAAGAATAGGACTTAAGATTAGAAAGATTTAAATAAATTGTAAAGCAAGGATTTTCTAGACCTGTGAAAAATACAATCAAGGTATACAAGTTGAAATTCACACCACTGGACTGCAAAGGAAGCTTTACACTGGAGCAGGAAATAAAAGTGTAAGGTTGTGTACAGCCAGATTACAGAAGACCTCAAAAGACACGGTGAAAAACAGGCTTGAGATTCAAGGCCTTCGGCCGGGCGCGGTGGCTCACGCTTGTAATCCCAGCACTTTGGGAGGCCGAGGCCGGCGGATCACGAGGTCAGGAGATCCAGACCACGGTGAAACCCCGTCTCTACTAAAAATACAAAAAATTAGCCGGGCGTGGTGGCGGGCGCCTGTAGTCCCAGCTACTCGGAGAGGCTGAGGCAGGAGAATGGCGTGAACCCGGGAGGCGGAGCTTGCAGTGAGCCGAGATCGCGCCACTGCACTCCAACCTGGGTGACAGAGCAACACTCCGTCTCAAAAAAAAAAAAAAGAGATTCAAGGCCTTCTTTGAGCAGAGGAATGACACAAGAGAAATGTTTTAGAAATACAGACCTGGAGATGGCATGGGTATGTAAGGCGGTGAGCAGCAAAGGAAGCATCAAAAAGGCTGGCAAGGAGGCTGTGGGAGTAATGAAGGCCTAGGTAAACAAGGACAAACCCAAGAGATATTGTGAAGAATTGTTTGGAAACTCTTACTACAAAATATCAAAGTCTTAATAGTAATTCCAAGGAGACCAGGAGCCCTGGGGAATCTAGAAGGTAAAGGACAGGGTGATGAGCAACTCGGAGAAAAACAGGTGGAGAGGCCTTGGGTGTTAGCAGAGGAGCTGGGGCCCTTGGATAGGTTTGCAATCAGTGCAATCTCTATGCTCTCTGATGTGCTCTGGCACCTTTAGGAAGTGTTGGCCTGGCCCAGGGTCTCGAACAGCTAACAAAGTATCCAAGTTACTGATTCCTGGACTCATTTCTATTGTTTTATATATATATATATATTTATTATTATTATACTTTAAGTTCTAGGGTACATGTGCACAACGTGCAGGTTTGTTACTTATGTATACATGTGCCATGTTGGTGTGCTACACCCATTAACTCGTCATTTACATTAGGTATATCTCCTAATGCTATCCCTTCCCCCTCCCGCCACCCCACAACAGGCCCCGGTGTGTGATGTTCCCCTTCCTGATCCAAGTGTTCTCATTGTTCAATTCCCACCTATGAGTGAGAACATGCAGTGTTTGGTTTTTTGTCCTTGTGGTAGTTTGCTGAGAATGATGGTTTCCAGCTTCATCCACGTCCCTACAAAGGACATGAACTCACCATTTTTTATGGCTGCATAGTATTCCATGGTGTATATGTGCCACATTTTCTTAATCCAGTCTATCATTGATGGATGTTTGGGTTGGTTCCAAGTCTTTGCTATTGTGTATAGTGCTGCAATAAACATATGTGTGCATGTGTCTTTATAGCACCATGATTTATAATCCTTTGGGTATATACCCAGTAATGGGATGGCTGGGTCAAATGGTATATCTGGTTCTAGATCCTTGAGGAATGGCCACACTGTCTTCCACAGTGGTTGAACTAGTTCACAGTCCCACCAACAGTGTAAAAGTGTTCGTATTTCTCCACATCTTCTACAGCACCTGTTGTTTCCTGACTTTTTAATGATCGCCATTCTAACTGGTGTGAGATGATATCTCATTGTGGTTTTGATTTGCATTTCTCTGATTGCCTTATACAAAAATTAATTCAAGATAGATTAAAGACTTAAATGTTAGACCTAAAACCATAAAAACCCTAGAAGCAAACCTAGGCAATACCATTCAGGACATAGGCATGGGCAAGGACTTCATGTCTAAAACACCAAAAGTAATGGCAACAAAAGCCAAAATTGACAAATGGGATCTAATTAAACTAAAGAGCTTCTGCACAGCAAAAGAAACTACCATCAGAGTGAACAGGCAACCTACAGAACGGGAGAAAATTTTTGCAATCTACTCATCTGACAAAGGGCTAATATCCAGAATCTACAAATAACTCAAACAAATTTACAAGAAAAAAACAAACAACCCCATCAAAAAGTGGGTGAAGGATATGAACAGACATTTCTCAAAAGAAGACATTTATGCAGCCAACAGACACATGAAAAAATGCTCATCATCACTGACTCACTTCTATTATATAAGCTTTAGGCGGGCCGATCTTAACCTCTTATTAAATACTTAAAGAATGTTTTGATTGCTCACTATGTAGCTATCTAAATACTGTAAAATTCAGTTACTTCCCAATGTATTTCATTTAGACGTTGAAGGAGTGAACACCCAACAAATATTTCCATATCGTTTTCAAAGCAGCCTTTCTTCTGATAAGACTTTTCCACAACTTAGAACTTGTTGACACACTAAACACTAGATAAGATTTCGGTTAAAAATATTTCATTTTTTAAAGAGGACAGGTTCCTCTTCCTTCCCTCCAAAATAAAACCTAAAAAAAATAAAAAGAAAGAAGCATCCATGAAAAACGTCTAGCTTTCTTTTCTGTTGTCTGCATTTTCTTCATACAGTGAAGCCTACTTAAAGCAGTAGACTCATTTGTAGACATTCCCTGAAATATAAGCCCAAGGTATAACTATACCCACCCTCATAGTGCTGAGAGGAGATAATATTAATATTTGTAAAATGTTTAACACAGTGCCTGGCACATTATAATTACTCAAAATGACAGTACAAAATTGTAGTCCATGCAAACAATAGCAGGCCAAGAAACTGTTTATTCCGTATGATTTCAGTTATGTTAAATTACACAGAAAAGATTAGAAAGAAATGCACTAGAAAGCTGTCATTATTTCTGGGTGGTGGTGTTAGAGGTGGTTGCCCTTCTTTATTTTTCCTCATTCTTTTCGAATTTCCCACAAAAGGTGCACATTTCTTTTATCATCATAAATTTAAAATATCTAATATTAACAAGATTTTACACAGAACAGGGGCAGATAGAAGGCTTTATTGCCCCAGCAAGTAGAGACTGAACAAACGTTCTCTTCCCACTCTGTTTAGCAGCTTAGCTCCCTCAATAACAAGACCACTTTTCTTCTCATAAACTTTATTTTCCTTCTACTTGTTATCTCTACTTCTTTAGAGTTGTCCACCTGCTCATTCTTTTGTTTTCTGGTGTTAAAGAATAGAAGTTTAAAATGTACAAAAAACAAATATACGCTCTCAAGAGGCTTCCTTCTAAGTAGAAACCTTATTTATGTAGACACAAATAAATAAAACCTTATTTAGATAAATATATATTACAGTAAAAGTCTCCAGCAGTGAGACTGTGATGTGAAATGGTCTCTTAATATTGTGGGAACACAGGAAATGTTAGAATAAAAAAAAAAACAGCATCCTAGAATCATTTTTAAAAAAATATTTTTAGTTCTAGATCCCTGAGGAATCGCCACACTGACTTCCACAATGGTTGAACTAGTTTACAGTCCCACCAACAGTGTAAAAGTGTTCCTTTTTCTCCACATCCTCTCCAGCACCTGTTGTTTCCTGACTTTTTAATGATCGCCATTCTAACTGGTGTGAGATGGTATCTCATTGTGGTTTTGATTTGCATTTCTCTGATGGCCAGTGATGATGAACATTTTTTCATGTGTTTTTTGGCTGCATAAATGTCTTCTTTTGAGAAGTGTCTGTTCATGTCCTGTGGTACATATACACCATGGAATACTATGCAGCCATAAAAAATGATGAGTTCATGTCCTTTGTAGGGACATGGATGAAACTGGAAACCATCATTCTCAGTAAACTATCGCAAGGACAAAAAACCAAACACCGCATGTTCTCACTCATAGGTGGGAATTGAACAATGAGAACACATGGACACAGGAAGGGGAACATCACACTCCGGTGGCTGTTGTGGGGTGGGGGAAGGGGGGAGGGACAGCATTAGGAGATATACCTAATGCTAAATGACGAGTTAATGGGTGCAGCACACCAACATGGCACATGTATACATATGTAAAAAACCTGCACATTGTGCACATGTACCCTAAAACTTAAAGTATGACAATAAAAAATATATATTTTTAAATAGACTTCTTATAAACACTACACTGAAATGCAATATCCTTCATCCAATGAGCTTAAACTGGACTTCAATATAATTTTATCTGATTTATAAAGAAGTGTCAATAGTTAGTCCCATTTTATACAGAAAACCACAGCATTTTTTGGGGGTGGGGTGGTTTTGAGACAGGGTCTCACTCTGTCGCCCAGGTTGGAGTGCAGTGGCATGATCACAGCTCACTGCAGCCTCAGCCTGCTGGGCTCGAGCGATCCTCCCACCTCAGCCTCCAGAGTAGCTGGGACTATAGGCTGTACCACCATGCCCAACTATTTTAAATTTTTTGCAGAGACAGGGTTTCACCATGTTGCCCAGGCTGGCCTCGAACTCCTGGGTTCAAGCAATCCACCAGCCTCGGCCTCCCAAAGTACTGGGATTGCAGGCATGAGCCACCATGTCCAGCTAGACAATTACAACATTTGAAGATGGCTCTAAAAGTTTTAGGGCCAAGCATGGTGGCTCACATCTATAATCCCAGAACTTTTGGAGACCAAGGCAGGAGGATCATTTAAGCCCAGGAGTTCAAGATCAGCTTGGGCAACAAAATGAGACTTTGTCTCTACAAAAAGAATTAGCTGACACAGTGGCATGTGCCTGTAGTCCCAGCTACTTGGGAGGCTGAGGTGACAGGATTGCTTGAGCCCAAAAGGTCAAGGCTGCAGTGAGCCACGATTGTGCCACTGCACTCCAGCCTGGGTGACAGAGTGAGACCTTGTCTCTAAAAAAAAAAAAAAAAAAAGTCTTTTACAGCAATGGTCTAAAAAGTCTACAAGATGAACTATCTACTTCATAGAACCTTCCTCACTAGAATGAGATAGGGTCTTCTGCAATTTCCCTAGGTGGAGCCAGGGCGGTGGCGGCGGCGGTGGCTGCTGCTGCTGTTGCTGTTGCTGTTGCTGCCATGTGGAAGGAGAGAAAGACTGAGGAATGCTTCTGCTTCCAGACTTGAGGAAAAAACTCAAATATTTATATATTTTTAAATATAATAATTTCAAACCCTAAAAAAAAAAAGCTTTTCTTAACTATCATGAAGCAGTTAAATCATCATCCCCAAAGGTCTGCATATCTTGCTCCCTTTTCTACTACCCCATAGCCACCCTGTCCTTTCCCTAGTCACTAATATCTATGGTAGAACAGTAATAAATACTGAGTTTTGGTATTTTCAAATTATTGTTTCATATTCTTACTCATGAGAATGTTTTGCTTCTTGATTTTATTTTCAAATGTGGAGGTACAGAACATTTTATGCTTTTCTCTAAGAAAATAACAACTTATGAAATCTAAATTATTTTTACTTCTATGATCCTCGCTGGGTTTTGTTTCCTGTAAGGTTAATGGATTTTTGGCAGGAAGTATTATTCACCAGTCCTGGATTATATATTAAGATACAGAATTAAATGATCTGCCCTCACATTCAAAAATTAACTGAACTAAAATTGGTAACAATTTTATTCAGCCCTTATTGTGTAAAAGGCACTGTGTGTGAGATGAGAAGTATGAAACAAGAGCTGCTCTTAAAATGTTTACCTAATTCTTTATTATCCAAAGCTAAGATATGCTCTCAATAATGTAGTAAGTCATTTCAATTTTCTTTTTTTTTTTTTTTGAGACAAAGTTTCGCTCTTGTTGCCCAGGCTGGAGTACAATGGCACGATCTCGGCTCACTACAACCTCTGCCTCCCAGGTTCAAGCAATTCTCCTGCCTCAGCCTCCCGAGTAGCTGGGATTACAGGCATGCACCATCACGCCCGGCTAATTTTGTATTTTTAGTAGAGACGAGGTTTCTCCATGATGAGGCTGGTCTCAAACTCCTGAGCTCAGGTGATCTGCCCGCCTTGGCCTCCCAAAGTGCTGGGATTACAGGCGTGAGCCACCACACCTGGCCAGTCATTTCAATTTTCTAAAACGTAATAGCATCAGACTCATGGGATGCCACACTTTCAACCTCACAAAAATCCTGCTTTCTGCAACAGAGATTACAGTTAGGTAACAAGCAAAATGTAAAATGTGACAATGTTCTCATTGGTCATTGATAAGCATGCACTAATTAGATTATAGCCAGTAAGAAAGAGACAAGGTTGGGGGCAGGGGCAAGCAAAGAGGGGTATAGAGAGAGAAAGAGAAAAATGAGAAATAAAAGAAAAAGTTATCTTTACTAAGTTGTCTGTTTTAAAGTAACAAGGACAAGGACCAAAGTTTAAGAAGAAGAAAAACATAAATTTTTATTATACTGAAAGGAATACTTACAGTTATTTAAAGAAAGATATAGAACGTTGACCAAAATCTAAAAAAATTTAGATGGAAACCAGTGTGGATCTCTGTAGACAACCTAATATTCTGACAGCTAAGTCAGGGCCAGGATAAGGTCAAGAACTCAAAATACATCTTGTGTTTTGACTTTTAAACAGTTGGAAGAACGTGGGGAACAAGAGAGAAAAGAAAATCATCAACACTGGCCCAATGATACCCTTATAACTTATTCACCCCACTATTTGAAGCAAATAAAAGAGTCTCTATCACACTGTCCTTCTCCTTACACTGATTTATAGAATTCAGAACTAGAATTCCCAACACTTCATATCCTTTGGTTTCAAAATAATTTGAACCTAAAGATATCCATGTAAATTTGTTGAAAATGCTTCTTTCTTTTCCTGATGGATGCTTGCTTGCACTGCTGTTTTCTCAAGAAGACAGTGAGAGCAGTCATTTGAGTTGCTGGCACTGCTTTTCCTGGGCCTGTTACAAACAATAGGAAGCTGACAGTAGACAAGAAAAAACCTGTTTTTGTCATCATGCTTTGTTGCAGCCTGATGGGCAATAATGTTGGGTACCATATTTAGCCATGTGCTTTCCTTGTTCTTTAAAAAGTTTATGGTTTGGTACTCATTTGTAAAGTTTCAGCACAGTTCCTTCTTTTACAACCTTTTCTGCAAACAGTAATGGAAAAGCTACCTCATGGCACTTCATATAACTTTAGCCCTCTAGGGGTTTTGCCATCTTTGGCAATTTGGCTTTCAAACCCAAGATCTCACTTATGCTTAGTCTTAGTTTGTTTTTTAATTCCAATCTATTTCTTCAGAAGAGGGTTACTCTCCCTACTTACTTATCAGAAAGCCTTTTTAACATTAGTTTTCAAATTAAATACTGGCCCAAGGTTGCATATCAGCTCTGTAACTTTTCTAAAGATTTGCAGATCAAGCCAGGGAAGTAGTCTGGTTCGCTTTTGTAGAGAAAGTGATACAGACACATTTGGAAACTACTACTTAGTTCAAGATTCCAAGTTCCAAATCTCACTGAAAATAATTGGGGCTTGAATTCCATTTTTCTTCCCATGTAAGAAAAAGTTGGTACTTAAAAATTGTAAATCTCCTAATATTTCTCAGTCATCAGATATCTTTTCCAAAACAGCATTCTGATCAGTATAATGCAAATGAATCACCAATTAAATTCCACCCAAGATATTCCTGTACTAAAATTCAAAGGAAATTGCTTGGCAAAATGCATCTTAGGATCCGCCAAACCCCAAACATGTAAAAACAAATAATAACTCTAGGATGTTTTGCCAACCCCAAAAAAGCCAATGGCCACCCCTCTTTGAGAATGTCTTTATGTTTCTGAATGCCTTCTATTTAGGCTTCATAGTCTAAGTCCTTGGGTGTCAAAGGTCAAGAACCACCAACCAAAGAATTAATAAAACTGAAGCTCTAGGTAAATAAACTTCAAACTCCTAAGCTCTGTTAGAAAGTTTCACACATAGTTCATCTGTTGAGAGATTTTTTTTTTCCATTCAAAGAGCATTTAGCCTTAGGATTGCTTTCATTCAGCAAGGATCACCTACATTCTGATTCTTGTGGTTATTAGAGCAAATCACGGGGTGTTGAGAACTTGGCTTCCTCCATCTTAATAAAACAGTTGAAGTCAGAGAAGCAGTTAATCCCTGGAAGGCTTTGTGATCCCATCCCCTGACATGTTTGATAAATATGGAAATTGTAAAATGTTCTGACTTGTTAAAATTTTTTAAGCCTGCTTAACATGCTCTTTGGCCTCAACATGCACAAAGTGCTGACTTGGCATGCCTCGGAGCCTCCATCACCTTCTCTATTGTGTATACACTGACAACCCCTGAAGCATAAATAAGTCACACTTCACAAAGAATGTTTATTCTATGCTCTAAGAGGGACTCTCCTTTTCTCAAGGAAACAAAAGCATGGGAAAGGGGAGGGAGAAAGGGTGTGTACAAAAATATGTGGCAGAAAGGAAAAAAAAACCCTTCAATTCTAAATAATTACAAAATTGAAGACCATAAAAAAATCTGGGTTAGGGATAGGTATGTCTACATTTAGCTTATAAACAGATCTTTCAGAGTCTGAAATTACCATGGTAGGAAACAACTATTCCTCTTTGTTTCTTGCTTTACAAAATGTAATGAATAATATAGTTTTCTTTCAGTACCTCCTGTAATCCAAATGAGTCCACTCCCCTTTAACGCTATTCAAAGTTAAGAAAATAAAATACTATTATGACCTGTATCTGGCCACCAGTGAGCAAGAAAACAAGCTCTGATTACATGAATAGATGCAACTTCTACTCATCTCAAATAACTAATCATCTTGGAGACTGAATAAACAACTATATAAATACCGAGAAAGAAGGCTTGTAACTGTATGAGCCAGGTGCAGTGTTTAGAAACTCTGCAGACATAAAATTCAAAGGGAAACTCTGTGAAAAAATCACAAAGACAGTATACTTATGAAATGCTGATGACGCACTGGAGTACTTCAGAATCTGTAGCCAGCTACATTCATCAGTTGTAGACATTATTGATATTCCCAGATCCAACCATCGAATTCCCAGCACTTTGACTGTTTCCAGAAGATTGCTTTCATGGGGTCTCCTGAGGCTGCTGCTTATATTAAACTTACAATTACAAGCAACAACAGCAAAAGTGAGAAGCAGATGGCTGCAAGGTAGAATGGAAACAGAGGCCTCATGGATGCAGAGATAGGCACATCTTAGTAAAAAGAAAAGCAGCGGTAAAATAGCTGGGTGGCAGAGAACTGGTGGGAGAAGGAAAAGAAGCTGAGAGCCAGGATGACATCCATACCATTAAAACTATCCAGGAAAAACTGAGAATTAGCTATAGACCTGTAGACAGTTCTCAGGGTCTGCCAGTTTCAGGCAGACAGGAAAAGAAATGACCAGACCATTACAAGGGGCAAGAACTTGACCTGTGGCTGCTGGGGAAGAAAACAAGGATTAAAAAAAAAGAGAGAGAGAGTATAAATGTTGACCCTCAGGCTAGTCCTGGTACTCCAATTATGGAAGGAAGGAAGGAAAGTTGACAAATTATGACTTTAGGAGAGAAAAAATAATCAAAAGGATTGAGAATATTATCTTCTACCTTAGCATCAATACCACATTGCTCAAAAATAGTTGCAGCTCAGAATAGCATGGCATGAAGAAAATAACACTACAGAGAGAAAAGGAGACTGTATTAGTGCATTCTCACACTGCTATAAAGAACTACCTGAGACTGAGTAATTTATAAAGAGGTTTAGTTGGCTCACGGTTCCACAGGCTGTTAAAGAAGCATGGCTGAGGAGGCCTCAGGAAACTTACAATCGTGGCAGGAGGCGAAGGGGATGCCTGCACATCTTCACATGGCAGAACAGGAGAGAGAGCAAAGGGGGAAAGGGCTATACACTTTTAAACAACCAGATCTCATGAGAACTCACTCACTATCACAAGAACAGCAAAAGGGAAATTCACCCCCATGATCCAATCACTTCCCACCAGGTCCCTCCCACAATACTGGGAATTACAATTCAACATGAGATTTGGGTGGGCACACAGAGCCAAACCAGATCACAGAACAACCAAACTAATGACCCAGTCACCCATTTTCTCCTATGGGAGGCAGAATACCCAAATGTTAAGCTCAGTGCTTCTCAAACTTTAATGTGCATGAGAATCACCTGGAGGATCTTGTTCAAATGCAGATTCTGATTCAGGAGGTCTGGAGTGAGGCCAGAGATTTTGCATTTTCAAAAAGCTCCCGGGTGATGCTCTAAGAATGCTGTGAGGACCAAGGGTTCATATGGACCTTACTCAGGTAAGTTCTGGCTTGCCTCATGACCCTGGACAAGTCATTGAACTTCTCTGATTTTTTGGTGTCTTCATTTATTGAATAGAGACAGCAGTGCTTATCACATTGATGTGAGGAACAAACAAGACAATTTAACTTAATGCCTAGCTATTATCATCACTAGCACAATAGTTCCCAAAGCATAATAGACATACCATTGGTGGTAAAAAGAAAAATCTTTTTAAAATTGTAATTGTTGGCAATATTTTAATAGATATTAGAAAAAACATAACTATTACCTTAAACCCAAGATTTCATGAGTATTATCACTTAGGATAAAGCTAAGTTTAAAAGAAAAAGTTAATTTTAAAAATTACAAAGTAAATAAAAGTACAAGTGGCACAGAGAAAGAACAAATATGGTGAGGATGATACTCAGTTGACTAAAGTTTGGGAAACATCAATTAATACCAGGGTTAGCAAGCTCCTTGAAGTCAAGGGCTTGACCAGATTATCCTACTATAAGGAGCAGGTGTGTGGTAGAGTTTAAATGTATTTCAATTCTTTCCGGTCATTTAAGTCTTAGAAGCTGTACTTTAATCAAATGATATTCATCTTCATCCTTATTCATATATATTGCATAACTATGCTATCATGAATTGTGAAGCTATCCATAAGATTAAGGGAAACAAATTCTGTTGAATACAGACATTTTCCCCATTGATACTTAAATTAACCAATCTAAACTACCTCCCAACAGTGGGTAGGTAACAGAATTATTCCCCCAAGGAAAGGAAAAGCTATGATTTTATGTATCCAGTATTATGATGTTTCTCTTTTCCCACAAAAGTAGTGTAACACCATTCTTAGGTAATTTGTGGTCAAAGAGATGGATGTGGATAACTGGACACTTTACAACTGAATTTGTCATACTTTTAACAGCAACCATTAGAGCAAACAGGAAGTTTGGGGTCATAGATGAGTAGGAAACAGCATATTATGAGTAGTATAGTTTTCAAAAGAGAACTATAAAAGGCTTTCTGATGTATGTAGCATCTAATGTCTGATGTACTTGAAGCAACATCTCATTCTTACAATTTTGCTGTAGAAGGCTGATGGGTTTGTTTAGTTAATAAATAAAAGGTAAACACAGGCATATGTCCAAACTTCAGTCATTCACTTGTCTGTGACATGAACCACTTCTCCAATGAATTAGATAATAGTTTTCAAATATTGTCCTGAAAGAATATTTTCTCAAGTTTTTGGTGCTATTCATAGTATAATAGTTATAGATATATAACACACTTTTTTTTTTGGAACGAAGTCTCACTCTGTTGCCAGGCTAGAGTGCAGTGGCGTGATATTGGCTCACAGCAACCTCCACCTCCCAGGTTCAAGCGATTCTCCTTCCTCAGCCTCCTGAGTAGCTGGGATTACAGGCATGCGCCACCACACCCAGCAAATTTTTTATTTTTAGTACAGATGGGGTTTTACCATGTTGGCCAGGATGGTCTCAATCTCCTGACCTCGTGATCTGCCCACCTCGGCCTCCCAAAGTGCTGGGATTACAGGCGTGAGCCACTGCACCCGGCCAGATATAACACACTTTTAAGTTTAATATGTGTTATTAACATTTTTTCCATCACTTTCTTAAGTCTAGACAATCAGCAAAACAATAAATCAGCCCCTGATTGGTTGTGTTTGCTGATTTTCATGGTGTTAATACTTCTACCATGGCTAATTTGAAGCTATCAACATGATGTTAATGAATATGAAGTTGTGAAGAGATATACAATAGTATACACCATTATATAGTATTTCCAATACAGATACAAGAGACACAAATAACCTCAAGAGCATAGATAATAAAATGTAGTAAAACATAATTACTGAGTTTTGAGTATTATCTTTGTTTTTAAATAATTTATTTAATTGTAAGTTTATATAGTTTAATTTTTACTGATAACTGGCTCACAAAATTTCTGAAAATTTAATCACCAGATCTTGGGAGCTGGTAGGGGCTGCCTCCAACACATCATTGGCCACGTACCACATCCCACACATTGTTGCTACTACCCGATTTACGTTATCAATTTTAAGTTTTCTAAGTTAAAAAATTCTTGCATAAATGTGATAAATTTTGTGTGTTAAAGAAATGACAATAAAAATAACCATACAGATATTATGATTTGTATATTTTATATAGCCAAGTTTGTAGTTAACAATGGAAAACTTAAGAAATATTTCTGCCCTTCAGGCTTTACAAAATCAAATAATAAAAGCACCACTGCATCTTGGGGGAGAAAGGTAGGAAACAGATATTCATTTGAGTAAGAAAAAAAAAGGATATCAAGCTATGAATAAAAATATCTGTACTGATTTTTCACAAATAAAATTGCTCAGAAAAACTTGATATGCTAATAGAAGGAGACTGCTTATAATTGAATCCTAAAGAATGTTTTCTATGAGACAACCACCACAACATAAATGTTTTAGATGCTATCATTACATGCCAATACCAACTTTTTAATTTGTAAAACATAAAAGAGGAAATTATAAGCAAATCCAAAGCTAATTCACTAATCCCTCTAACTGAAGTAAACCACTCAGAGAATTAGAGAGCTTATTCCACAAAATGGTCATTTATGATGTCAACTAATACTTTTAAAGACTTTCAAACACTGGTCTGCATTGCCCTGGTTGAAAAGCTAAAAGCAGTTAAGTTGTGCTTGATCCCTTGGGAAAGTTCAGTTAACCAGTTTATATCAAAAGGATGAACATTCAACTACCGTCCCTTTCATGGAGAATAGTTTGTGTGAACAACGTACCAAAGACTCCTATAAAATCCTATGGAATTGTTTATTTCAAAAGTTAAGTCTTCAAAGCTCAGGGAAATACACAGCACATACATTTTTTATCTCTACAAAATGGAACATACGGAAAAATTTACAACTGTCAAGTGTTATTATGCTGCAAAACAAACATGTGGAAGAACACAACAGGGATAAATACGGTGAGGTTTGTTCACCAACTGGAGATGCTGGAGGCACATGGAAGATTTTACAAAAATTGCAACGTTTCAGACATTGGCAGGACATTTGTGCTACCTGCGCTTTATGACAATATGGCACAAAATAGTTCAACTGTTCATTCTGAATTATAACTCAGGTTTAGTCATGCAGGTCAACATGAAAAGCAGCCCTTTAAAAAAAGAAAGAGGCAGCCAGGCACGGTGGCTCACACCTGTAATTCCAGCACTTTGGGAGGCCAAGGCAGGCAGATAACGAGGTCAGAAGATTGAGACCATCCCGGCCAACGTGGTTAAACCCTGTCTCTACTAAAAATATAAAAATTAGCTGGGTATGGCGGCACCTGCCTGTAATCCCAGCTACTCGGGAGGCTGAGGCACAAGAATTGCTTGAACCCAGGAGGCGGAGGTTGCAGTGAGCGAGATCGTGCCACTGCACCCCAACCTAGTGACAGAGCGAGACAAAGTAAGGAAAAAAAGAGGAGAGGAGAGGAGAGGAGAGGAGAGGAGAGGGGAGGGGAGGGGAGGGGAGGGGAGGGGAGGGGAGGGGAGGGGAGGGGGAAAGAAAGGAGAAAGGAAGGGAGGGAGGGAGGAAGGAAGGAAGGGAGGGAGGAAGGGTAACAATTCCTGTCTTATGTTAAAAATTCCCAATCAGCAACTATGGATACTAAAGAAAAAAAAAGTGAAACAGCTAAAATCATAAAATAAAATAACCACAGTGATAAATATTGAAATAAAAATACAGTTGAAAATTATTTTTAAAAATATTTGTCATAGGGCAAACAAGTTGTTAGTTTTTAAAAAACTTTATAGCAATATAGATTGACGAATTAAGTCAATTTTAAAATTTAATCCATTTTTGCAATGACTTTCAGGTTTAAAAAAAAGGCACTAAACCTACATTTTAAAATGTAAAACTTTGCAGTCATCTCCCCAAATCCTCTCAGTGTGGTCTAGTATTGGAATATATGTTTTCACACATAAAACTTGAATGAAAAAAATAATAATTTCCCCCAAATTCTCAATATCAGCAGTGCCCCAAAGAAAAAATCCATCTAAGTATAAAGAGAGAAAAGTAATTCCCAGGAAATAAAGGCACTCGCTGTCCAAAGCTCACATGTACTAAACGCAGAGGCTGAAATAAGACTTGGATGTTCTTTCTGCTTTCTCCAGTCTTCTAGTCATTACTTTAACAGGCAAAGAATAACTAAATAGCGAAACTCTGACGGGAGCACATACTTTCCACACACCCTAAATGTCAAAGGCCTGTTTAGAGAAAGGCCAAACAGTCTACTGCATCTTAGACGTAAGGGCCAGAATTAGGAGATGTTTCTGACTAAGGAGTTTATTTCTGCCTCTACCACTGCTTCATTTTGTAACGTTAGCGAAAAGATTTATCTGTTCCTCACTTGGCTTTAAAAATAAAGATGGAGACACATAACCTCTACTTTGCTCTCTAGAATATTGTGAGGCTACAATAAATAATGCTCATAAAAGCTTTGATCTTGTAAGGAGGAGAGATTTTAGTGATTTCTGGAAGACCAGTGGTGGTCAAGATGAAACACAAGGAACAGATAAACCACGGATCACAGGGAAAAGCCTGATAAGCTTTCTTATTTATTTTCCAGGTAAAATTGTCTTTGAAACTAAACCAATAAACTGCCATCTATATCATATCCAATTTCCACTTCTTTAACATTCACTTATGCCATCATTACACATTATGACTTCTGAACAGATAAGAGACAACTAGAATAACCACAGTAATGATTAGAAAATCAGAGGAAAATTCAGGTGCTTGATTTCTAAGGCCTGGCTTCTGACATTTTAAAAAAATGAGGAATTAGAAAATTAGTATTAAAAAAGAGTCTTCAGGCCTCTTTATCGTCCCATTTGCCTCTTTCATGAGAAGTCATCAATGTAACTGCCAAGATTTCTTGCTGGGAAAATAATTTTGTAAGATGAAACAACTACACCTAATTGAACCTTAGTTTCTGGATATATGCCAGTATTTGCATTTAAGTTATTAACGACTGGTATACAGTGTTTTTTACTGAATCTTCTCTCTGAAAGAGAACTAGCACCGAGAATCAACCTTATGGAGCATAAAAGTTGTAAAACAGTAATGAGGAAAGCCTTTCCTTGCATATTAGCACTCAAAACTGGGGGTATTCATGTTATATGTTTAAATTCTCATATCTCACTCAAGAATGTAACTCAGGATACGTTAATTTGTAAAAAAAAAACAAAAAAAACAAAAAAAACTAATTCTTCACTTTGTAAAGATAGATTAATTTCCTTTTATCAGTTTATGTTTTCACAGAGTATTTGGGCATATACATAAAACACAAATAACTCATTTTTGAACACTGTAAAACGAACATCCTGCCAATCTTCCAAACAAACATCTTAAGTTATTTTTAAAAAGAGAAAGAAAAGAAAAAAGTCAGAATCTGTAAATAAGATAAAACAATAAAATCCATTAGTATAATCCACAGAAATCCATGTGTATAATCCACAGAAATAATCCACAGTTTAATTTCTATAACGGAAAAGAACTAGGTAAATTAAGTTAGCAAGAGTCCAAAAGAACCAGAGATTATATTGTAACCAGGAAGATCTTTCCACAGTACACATCTGGTATATATTTAAGTTTGGAAGACCAAAGTTAATTCCCTTCAGTCAAATCCTCCTCTTATTTCTGCTTGAATGCAAGGCGCATGGTGATAAATGTGCACAATTTGCCTAATTTGCAATATTAGACATCCCAAATCCCTTCAGATAAGCCCTCCAGAAATTGAGAAACTGAAATGGCTTACTATTTTTCCCTAAAGAACTTTCGCTTTGGGAACATCATTACCCTAACTGTCTATATAATCTTCGTCTGGGGAACTTAAAACAAGAGATTTACCTTTTTTGCTAAAAGTGGTATTTGTATCTGCCTGAAATGATGAACAAGGGACATCCATTATTTAATTAACTCTATTTGATGTGAATTTTGTATCAAATGGGGTTATATAAATAAACTATCTTTTCAACATTCTTATTGTAGGCTTAAGAAGACAAACAGGCTGGGCACAATGGCTCACATTTGCAATACTTGTACTTTGGGAGGCCAAGGCATGAGGATCACTTGAGCCCCAGAGTTCAAGACTAGCCTTGGAAACACAGTGAGACTCTGACTCCACAAAATACAAAATTAACTGGGCATGGTGGCAAGCACCTGTAGTCCCAGCTACTCAGGAGCCTGTAGTAGGAAGATTGCTTGAGCCCAGGAGGTAGAGGCTGCAGTGAGCTGTGAGTGTACCACTGCACTCCAACCTGGTTAATAGAGCAAGACCATGTTCCTACCCCCCCACCAAAAAAAAGCAGATGATTCTTACTGATCTTAAAACATGTCTAATCTATTCTGGTTCAGATAAGAACTCTGACAAATCCTATATTTCAGTAGTATGAAAAGTCAGTAATTGCAAAATGAGAAATATTTCCAATTATTTTTTATCCAAGGTGCACCAAAAAAATGAACAAAATCCCCCCCGAAAGCTACATTAACAACTGGTAAAATATAGTCAGTGGTCACCTAAGAAGGGCAAGGAAAACTAACATATAGTGATTCATTTGTATCTCAGATTTTGTTTTTTTAAAAAGACTACTTTCTTAGGAACAACAATCAAATGACTGTGATTGTTCCTAAGAAACAATCAAACTCAGTCAATATCAACTACCTTCCATCATCTGTCACAAATAAACTTGAAGAAAATGCATCTTAACTGACAGTTTATGTTTACTCAGGTCTTTTCAGAACATTCATTCATCCCTGTCTGGGATGATTCAGCCCCATAGCCTACTTTGGCTCAATGGTGACTGGGAAAAAGAGGATCATTAATTTATCAACAGGTTCCACTTGAGCCATCACCAAGCAGTCTGTGGGAAAGGCTGTGAAGTGGTCAAAACAGTGGAAGCCATAGCCTTCTGCCCTCCTCATGCTTTCTATGTAGCTTATTGGAAAACCAGGCAGCTCAGTGAGTTTTGTTATCTTTCAGGATACACTGAATTGAAAACTGCATGACTTATCTCAACTTCTAGTTGAAAATTTCACAAAATTATCTATGTACATGTTGTCCAAATGTAGCTGGAAAAATGAATGAGAGTTGGCAGAAGTGCTGATATTAAGTGACACGTTATACTTAAAAGCATCCAAATAGAAAAAAAAAAAGATTTGATGTTTGTAGTCTGGAATAAAAACAAACATTAAGAGATTTTAAAATTAGGGAATGTGTGAAGATAGAAAAATAAGAGCATGTGTTGAAAAGCAGCATTATTATTTTCCATATTTACTTATGTTTAAAGAAATATTCAAAGTTAAATACAGGAATACCATATGTAGCTCTAAACCCTAACATGTTATATAGGATGACTTTTCTCTTGCTTTAATTATTTAACAACATTTAACAAAATTTTAATGGGTGTCTACTATAGGCCAGGCATTGTGGTAGAGAATGAAAAAGACATGGCTCCTGCCTTCTGGAATCTTGGGGGGAGATAAGGAACTGTAAAGTGTCATGAGCACCATGATGATACGGTAATAAAGAACAGACCACAGAAGTACTTAGCCTAAGCAAAGGTCACTTGAGGAAGTAAAGTTTAGGTTGAAACCAGAGGCCAAGTAGCAATGATCCCCAAGAAGGATCAGGAAGGCAGCAGAGGAACACTATGTGGAAAAGCTGAAATAAGAGAGATCTGAATGAAACTGAAAGAAACTCATCAGAGCTAGGGCATGCACAGGGTAATAGTGGTGTAAGATAGAGCTGAAAGAAGAGATAAATAAGACCTGATCAAGAAGGGCTCTGCCCTAAGAGCAAGAAAACTCATTAGAATGTTTATAAAGGGAAATAACATTATCTTGTTCTCACTCTATCTACAGTGTGGAGTATGGAATAGTGTGGCAAAGGGGAGAATAGTAGAAGGCTATTGTCACAATACTGTGTGAGATGATAGTGCCTTGGACTGAAATGGTAGCACCCAAAAAACAGATGTAGAAAAATTTAGGAACTATTTAGGCAGTGGAATTATCAGAACTCTGTTTGATGATTAAATGTAGAGAGGGCAAAAGAACAAGGGCATCTCCTATTTTTCTGATTCGAGCCATGACAGATGAACTTATTGGAAGCAGAGCAAATTTGGAGAGAAAGGGGTGGAAAAGAAATGAGATTAAAAATAAAATTTGAGATGCTTGGGAAGCCAGGCTGATGTGAGAGCCAAAATAAATAGGAGATAAAAAGTGGAGAATAGCTGTGATGGTGAAGAGAGAGAGATAGTGCTAAATACTGAAGCAGTGGAACAATTTTTTAAGACAAGAGACTCTTAATAAGGTTAGGAGCCACTAGAAGGGGAGGTAAAAAATAATGCAAGGACCTTTATTTTGCATGCTTACTGTGTACCTGCTATGCTTAGCACTTTAAAGATATCACTTTTGATCTTCACGACAACTCCATGACCTAGGTATTATTATCTTCAACACACAAGAAAACTGAGGCTGAGACATACATAATTTGCCCAAGATTTCATAGTAACAGACACAAATTTGAATCAAAGTATGCCTGATTGTAAAGTCCATGCTCATAATCACTAGGCTACATACAGAATTTGGGAGAAAGAATCAGAGAAAAATCAAAATCCTTCTAAGGTGAATGTGGATGGAACCTAGGGCTTTAGGAAAAGAAAAAAAATCACATCATTCAGAGCAGAAGCAACAGAGGAAAATAATCATGGGAGAATACTTGTAGTTTTGATGGTAAATGAAGAAGAAATTTTCCATCTCAGATGTCTATTCTTACCATTGACTTGGAAATAGTCATTTGCTGAGGATCAAGATAAAACTGACATGTAAGATGTTTGAGAAGAGTGGAAAATATCTGAAACTGCCATTCATTCATTCATTCATTCATTGAACAACTTTTTTTTTTTAAGATACCAGGGTTTCTTCATGTTGCTCAGGCTGGTCTTAAACTCCTAACCTCAAGCGATCTTCCCACCTCAGCCTCCCTGGTATTTTAACAAATTGAAGGTTTGTGGCAACACTGAACTGAGCAACTCTGTTGGCACCATGTTTCCAACAGCATGTGCTCACTTCATGTGTTTTTGTTACATTCTGGTAATTTTCACAATATTTCAAATTTTTCATTGTTTTATTTGTTATGGTGATTTAAGATAAGTGATCTTTGATGTTGATATGGTTTGGCTCTGTGTCCCCACCCAAATCTCACCTTGAATTGTAATCATCCCCAGGTATCAAGGGCAGGGCCAGGTGGAGATAATTGAATCATGGGGGTGGTTTCTCCCATACTGTTCTCATGGTAGTGAATAAGATCTGATGGTTTGATAAGGGGAAACCCATTTCACTTGATTCCCATTCTCTTTTTGCCTGCTTGCCATCCATGTAACACATGACTTGCTCCTCCTTGCCTTCCACCATGATTGTGAGGCTTCCCCAGCCACGTGGAACTGTAAGTCCAATAAACCTCTTTCTTTTGTAAATTGCCCAGTCTCAGGTATGTCTTTATCAGCAGTGTGAAAATGGGCTAATACAGATGTAATCTTGTAATTGTTTGGGGGCACTGTCAAACACACCTTATAAGACAGTAAACTTAATTGATAAATGTTGTGCAAGTTCTGACTGCTTTACCAACTGGCCATTCCTTCATCTCTCTCCCTCTCCTCAGGCCTCCCTATTCCCTGAGACACAACAATATTGAAATTAGGCCAATGAATAACCCTACAGTGGCTTCTAGGTGTTCACATTAAAGGAAGAGTTGCACGTGTCTTACTTTGCTTAGTGAGGAAAGCATGTTGAAAGCCAAGATAGGCTGAAAGCTAGGCTTCCTGCGCCAAACAGCCAAGCTGTGAATGCAAATGAAAAGTTCTTAAGGGAAATTAAATCTGCTACTCCAGTGAACAAATAAATAATACAAAGTGAAACAGCCATATTGCTGATATGGAGAGTTTTGGTGATCTGATAGAGGATGAAACCAGCCACAACACTACCTTAAACCAAAGCCTAATTCAGAGCAAGTCCATAACTGTCTTCAATTCTATGATGGCTGAGAGAGGTGAGGAAGCTGCAGAAGAAATGTAGGGAGCTAGCAGAGGTTGCTTCATGAGGTTTAAGGAAAGAAGCCGTTCCATTCCATAACATATTATAGAAGTGCAAGGTGGAGCAGGAAGTACTGATATAAAAGCTGCAGAAAGTTATCCAGAAAATCTAGCTAAGATCATTAATGAAGGTGGCTACACTAAACAACAGAGTCTTCATGTAAACAAAACAGCCTTCTATTGGAAGAAGATGCCATCTCAGACTTTCATAGCTTGAGAGGAAAAGTCAGTGCCTGGCTACAAAGCTATAAAAGACAGGCTGACTTTTTTTAAATGGGCTAAAGCAGCTGATGACTTTAAGTTGAAACCAATGCTCATTTGTCATTCCAAAAATCCGAGGCTCCTAAGAATTATGCTAAACTACTCTGCCTATGCTCTGGAAATAGAACAACAAAACCTAGATCACAGCACCTCTGGTTACAGTGTGGTTCACTGAATATTTTAAGTCCCGTGTTGAGACTTACTGCTCAGAAGAAAGATTCATTTCAAAATAGTACTGCTTATTGACAATGTACCCAGTCAACCAAGAGCTCTAATAGAGATGTACCAGGGGATTAATAGTTTCATGACTGCTAACACAAGACCCATTCTGTAGCCCATAGATCGAGGATTAATTTCAACTTTCAAGTCTTATTACTTAAGAAACACAATTCAAGAGGTTGTAAGTGCCATAGATACGGATTCGTCTGATGGATCTGGGTAAAGCAAATTGAAAACTTTCTGGGAAGGATTCACCATTCTAGATGCTATTCAGAACATTCCTGATTCACTGGAAAAGGTCAAAATAGCAACATGCACAGGAGTGAAGAAGATTCCAGCTGTCACGCATTACTTTCAGGAGTTTAAGACTCCAGTGAAGGAAGTAACAGCAGATGCAGGAAAAACAGCAAAAGAACTAGAATAAGAAGTGGAGCCTGAAGATATGATTGAATTGTTGCAATCTCATCATAAAACTTGAACAAAAGAGAGAAAAGCATTTATTTCTTATGGATTACCAAAAAGAGTTATGGATCTATCTTATGGATAGCACTCTTTTTCTTGAGATGGAAACTACTCCTGGCGAAGAAGCTGTGAACACTGTTGAAATGACAACAAAAGATTTAGAATATTCCATAAACTTAGTTGATAAAGCAGTGGCAGGGTTTCAGAGGACTGACCCAAATTTTAAAAAAAGTTTGAAAAAGGACAAGATGGCTGACTAGATGAAGCCAAGAAGCACTGCTCCCCTCGAGACCAAAATTTCAAGTAAACCCACACAATTTGAACAGATCTTAAGAGAAGAAACACTGAAAGTAGATGGAGATGTGACAGAGATACTGAGACTGAAGAGACAGGAAGCTGGGAACCCTGTGTGAGCTACCCAAAGCCTAGGGCTACTTCCCAGCCCTGAACAGCTCCAGGGGAGAGGGTTAATGAAGAGACTGTGGGACTGCACACTATCACTGTGGACCTCTGGAATGCTAGCTACAGGGGAACCCACATCCACCATGGATGTTTGAGCTGGCAAAGGGATATGCCCAGAGAGTAGACAGAATCAGGGCTTCAACCAGCATGGAGCCAAGGACCTCTGTGCATGGGAGAGGCCAGCAGAGCACAGCCATAGACACCCATCTCCCAGGGCTCCCCATCTCCCTCCAAGAAGCTCTAACCCAGCTGACCGCTGAGGCAGGAGAAAGTAGGGCCAGCATGGGGGCACATCTGTGCTACAGGACCACTTGCCTGCCATCTCCTTCCAGGGCCCCTCCCTGACCCCCCACTACAAGAGCATGTGTGCAGTGCAGCCTCTCCTGTCCAGCCTGGATGCTCTTCTCCTCTTGAGTACATTTCCAGCAGCCTGGGAGCACTTCAGATCCCCCAAAATATCCAAAACCCAACCCTGAGGGTCCAGCAGATGAGCCCCAAGTTAGTCCTGGCACCCCAGGGCTGTGGTGGACAGCTCGGGAGTGCCAAGTCGAGTTATGTGGCTGGCACTGGAGCAGAGGAGGAGCCCATACTCACAGAACACTGAGGGGGTGAGATGTGTGGGTTTGTGGGTTGGCATGAAAGCGGGGCATGCATCCCTCTGCAAGGTCAATATAGAAAGGGTGTAGCCTATCTCCCTGCCATGGTTTCTGCCCAAGAGAGCCTCATGGCCCAGAACACCTAGCAAACGAAAGGCAGGCATGGTAACAGTGATCAGAGGGGGCTCCCCCAAGGCCCAAAAGCAAACGTGGTGGAAAGGTCATCTCTCTCCCCAACGTACTGGTGAGAGAGGGCATGACTGCAACATGAGGAAATACAAAGAAGACACATAGATGAATAAAAGCCTAGCTACTGATCATTACTCTTAAGTGCCATCTACCAGATCACAGCCTGAAGTACACCACCAAAAATATTTTGGTAATATGCCCCCCTAACTCCATGAAACCAGGGGCAAGAATTCAGCCACAAAGACCGTGTACAGAGTCCTGACCCTCTGAAAATACCCAGAAATGACGCCAACTGACTATACTCAACCTGCATCACAGATAAAGAAACACCAAACTTCCCAGATGAGAAAAAAAATCAGTACAAGAATTCTGGCAGTTCAAAAAGCCAGAGTGTCCACTTAACTACACATGAGTCCTCTAGCTCCTCAACAGTGGTTCTTAACCAGTCTGAAATGACAGACATAAAATTCAGAATCTAGATGGCAAGGAAGCTCATCTAGATTCAGCAGGAAGTTGAAACCTCAACCAAGAAATCCAGTAAAATGATCCAAGAGCTGAAAGACAAAATAGCCATTTTCAGAAAGAATCAAACAAATTCTAGAGCTGAAAAATTCACTACAAGAATTTCATAATTGGAATAATTGGAAGTATTAACACTAGAATAGACCACACTGAGGAAAGAATCCCAGAGCTCAAAGACCAGCTCTTTGAATCAACTCAGTCAGACACAGAGAGAAAAAGAATTTTTAAAAATGAACAAAATATTCAAGAAATATGAGCGTATGTAAAGAGATCAAATCTATGACTCACTGGCATTCCTGAGTGAGAAAAAAAGAGAGTAAGCAACTTGGAAGATATTTTTGAGGATACAGTCCACGAAAATTTCCCTTATCTCACGTTGACATGTAAATTCAAGAAATACAGAGAAGCTCAGCTAGATACCATACAAGATTACCATACCCAGGGCACACAGACATTAGATTCACCAAAGTCAATGTAAAAGACAAAAATTGTAAAGGCAGCTAGAGAGAAGGGTCAGGTCATGTACAGAGAGAACCCTATCAGGCTAGCAGGGAACCTCTAAGCTGAAACCTTACAAGCCAGAAGAGAGTGAAGACCTACTATCAGCATCCTTAAAGAAAACAAATTCCAACCAAGAATTTCATAGCCCACCAAACTAAGCTTCATAAATTAAGGAAAAATAAAATCCTTCTCAGATACACAAAGGCTGAGGGAATCCATTTCAACTAGAGAAGCCTTATAAGAGGCCTATAAGGGAGTGCTAAACATGGAATCAAGAGAATGACACCAGTTACCACAAAACACCCTTAAGCATGGTGCCTACATACACTATAAAGCAACTACACAATGAAGTCTTACATGAAAACCAGGCAACAATATGATGACAGGATCAAAATCTCACATATCGATACTAACCCTGAATGTAAATGGGCTGAACGTCCCACGTAAAAGACACAGAGTGGAAAGCTGAAAATAAAAACAAGACTCAACCGTCTGCTGTTAAGAGATTCATTTCACATGTAATGAAACCCACAAGCTCCAAGTAAAGAGATAAAGAAAGATCTAGCATGCAAATGGAAAATAAAAACAAGCAGGAGTTACTATTCTTATATCAGATAGAACAGACTTCAAAACAATAACAAAGAAGAACAAAGAAGGGCATTACATAATGATAAAGGGTACACATCAACAAGAAGACTTAACTATCCTAAATATATACCCACCCAACACTGGAGCACCAAGATTCATAAAACAAGTTCTTCTTGACCTATGAAAAGACTTAGATAGCTACACAAAAATAGAGGGGGACTTCAATGCCCCAGTGACAGCATTAAAAAGATCATTGAGGCAGAAAACTAATAAAGAAATTCTAGACTTAGATTCGACACTAGACCAATTAGACCTAATAGACATCTATAGAACACTCTACCCAATAACCACAGAATAGATATTCTTCTCATCTCCACATGGAATATATTCTAAGATCAACCATACGTTTGATCATAAAGCAAGTATCAATAAATTCAAAAAATTCAAAATCATATCAAGCACACTCTTGGACCACAGTGCAATAAAAACAGAAATCAATATCAACAAGATCTCTCAAAATTACACAAATACATGGAAATTACAAACTTGCTCCTGAATAAGTCCTGGGTGAACATGAAAATTAAGGCAGAAATTTAAAAAATGATAATAATGAAAATAGAAACATAACTTCCAAAAACCTCTGGGATGCAGCTAAAACAGCATTAAGAGGAAAGCTTATAACATGAAATTCCTTCATCAAGAAGTTAGAAATATCTCAAATTAACAATCCAACTTTACAACTAACAGAATTAGAAAAAACACACCCTCAAAGCTAGCCGGAAAAAGAAATAACTAAAATTAGAGAAAAACTGAATGAAAGTGAGACATAAAAATCCATACAAAAGATCAATAAAACCAACAGCTGGTTCTTTGAAAGAATCAACAAGACTAACAGACTGCTACCTAAATTAACAAAAAAGAGAGAGATCAAATTAGTAAACAAATAACAAAGATGACATTACAACTGATCCCACAGAAAAACAAAAGATCCTCAGAGACTACTTTGAACAACTCTATGCATACTAATTAGAAGATCTAGAGAAAGTGGATAAATTCCTGGAAACACACAGTCTCCCAAGATTGAATCAGGAAGAGATTGAAACCCTGAGTAGACCAATATCGAGTTCTGAAATTAAATCAGTAATAATAATAATAATAAAACCCTACCAACCAACCAAAAAAAAAAAAAAAAAAGCTAGACCAGATGGATTCACAGCCAAATTCTACCAGACATACAAAGAAGAACTGGTACCAATCCTACTAAAACTATTCCAGAAAATTGAGGAAGAGGGGCTCCTCCACAACTCATTCTATGAAGCCAGCATTACCTGATACCAGAATCTGGCAGAGACATAATAAACGCAGCAAACTTCAGGCCAATATCCCTGAAAAACATAGGTGCAAAAATCCTCAACAAAATATTAGCAAACTGAATCCAGCAGCATATCAAAAATTTAATATACCATGATCAAGTAGGCTTCATTCCTGAGATGCAAGGCTGGCTCAACATATGCAAATCAATCAATGTGATTCACAACATAAACAGAATTAAAAGCAAAAAATATGATCATAATAGATGCAGAAAAAGCTTTCAATAAAATCCAACATAACTTTGTGATTAAAAAACCCTCAATAGAGTAGGCACCAAAGGAATATACTTCAAAATAATAAGAGCTATGACAAACCCACAGCCCATGTCATACTGAATGAGCATGAACTGAAACAATTCCCCTTGAGAACTGGAACAAGAAAAGGGTGCCTAATCTCGTCACTACTATTCAATATACTACTGGAAATCCTAGCCACAGCAATCAGGCAAAAAAATAAAAAATAAATAAAAAGGCATCCAAATAGGAAAAGAAGAAGTCAAACTATCTCTCTTCACTGACAATATGATTTCATACCTACAAAACCCTGAAGACTCTGCCAAAAGCCTCCTAGGGCTAATAAACAGTTTAGTAAAGTTTCAGGATTTAAAAAAAAATCAATGTATAAAAATCAGTAGCATTTCTATACACCCATAACATCCAGGCTGAGAATCAAATCAAGAACACAATCCCATTTACAATAGCCACAAAGTAAATAAAATACCTAAGAATACATCAAACCAAGGAGGGGAAAGATCTCTATAAGGACAACTACAAAACACTGCTGAAAAAATCAGAGATGACACAAATAAATGAAGAAACATTATTCTATGCTCATGAACTGGAAGAATCAATATAATTAAAATGGCCACACTGCCCAAAGCAATCTGCAGATTCAATGCTATTCCTATCAAACTACCAATGTCATTTTCAAAGAATTAGGAAAAAACTATTCTAAAACTCGTATAGAATTTTAGAGCCCAAATAGCCAAAGCAACACTAAGCAAAAAGAACAAAGCTGGAAGCATTACACTAATTGACTTCAAACTACTATATGGCTACAATAACCAAAACAGCATGGTACTGGTACAAAAACACATAGATCAATACAGCAGAATAGAAAACTCATAAATAAATCCACACATTCAATCATCTGATCTTTGACAAGGCTGACAACAAGCAATAGGAAAAGAACTCCCTATTCAATAAATGGTGCTGGGATAGCTGGCTAGCCATATAGAGAAAAATGAAATTGAACTCCTAATTTTCCCCATATACAAAAATTAACTTAGGGTAGATTAAATATTTAAGTGTAAGACCTCAAACTATAAACGTCTTAGAAGAAAACCCAGAAAATAACTTTCTTGATATCAACCTGGGCAAAGAAGTTTTAGCTAAGTCCCCAAAAGCAACTGCAACAACAACAAAAATTGACAGGTGGGACCTAATTAAAGTAAAGAACTTCCGCACAGCAAAAGAAACTATCAACAGAGTAAACAGAAAACCCACAGAATGGGAGAGAGTATTCACAAACTATGCATCCAACAGAGGTCTAATATCCAGAATCTATAAGGAACTTAAACAATTCAACAAGCAAAAAACAACCCCATTAAAAAATGGGCAAAGGACATGAACAAACACTTCTCAAAACAAGACATACCAAAAAATAGGTTGGGCGCGGTGCCTCACACCAGTAATCCTAGCACTTTGGGAGACAGAGGCAGGCAGATCACTTGAGGTCAGGAGTTCAGGACCAGCCTGGACAACATGGTGAAACCCTGTCTCTACTAAAAATACAAAAATTAGCCAGGCATCATAGTGCACACCTGTAATCATAGCTACTCAGGAGGCGAGGCAGGAGAACCGCTTGAACCTGGGAGGCAGAGGTTGCAGTCAGCCAGGACTGCACTCCAGCCTGGATGACAGAGGGAGACTGTCTCAAAAAAAAAAAACAAAGAAGACATACTAAAAAATAATAGATGTTCGTGAGATTGTGGATTGTGGAGAAAAGGGAATGTTTATACGCCACTGGTGGGACAGCAAATTAGTTCAGCCATTGTAGAAAGTAGTTTGAAGGTTTCTCAAAGAACCTGCAACAGAGCTGTCAATTGGCCCAGTAATCCCATTACTGGGTATATACCCAAAGGAATATAAATCATTCTACCATAAAGACAAATGCACATCTATGTTCACTGCAGCACTATTCACAATAGCAAAGACATGGAATCAACCTATTATAGCTGCCCATCAACAATGCACTAGATAAAGAAAATGGGGTGCATATATACCACAGAATACTAAACAGCCATAAAAAAGAATGAGATCATGTCCTCTGTAGCAACATGGATGGAGCTAGAGACCATTATCCTAAGCAAATTAATGCAGAAACAAAAACCCAAATACCACAAGTTCTCACATGTAAGTACGAGAGAAATATTGAGTACACCAGGACATAAAGAAGAAAACAATAGACAATAGAGCCCACTTGAGGGTGGAGGGTGGGAGAAGGGTGAGGACTGAAAATCTACCTATTAGGTATTATGCTGATTACCTGGGTGACAAAATTATCTAGACACCAAACCCCCACAACATGCAATTTACCCATGTAATGAACGTGCACATGTACCCCTTGAACCTAAAATAAGAGTTGGAAGAAAAAAAAAAAGACAAGCAGCCAACAAACATGAAAAAATGCTCATCAACACTAAAAGTCAGAAAAATATAAATCAAAACCACAATGAGATACCACCTCACACCAGTCAGAATGGCTATTACTAAAAGTAAAAAAACAACAGATAGCTATTTCTCAAAGCTTAAAACAGAGCTACCATTTGACCCATCCATCCCAATACTGGGGATATACCCGAAAGAAAATAAATCATTCTACCAAAAAGACACAGGCACTCATATGTTCATCACCAGGATATTCACAATAGCAAAGACATAGTATCAACCTAGGTGCCCATCAATAATGGATCGGATAAAGAAAATGTGGTACATATACCATGGAATACTACACAGCCATGTAAAAGAACAAAATCATGTCCTTTGCATCAACATGGAGAAAGCTGGAGGCCATAATCCCAAGCAAATTAATGCAGGAACAGAAAACCAAACAATACATGTTCTCACTTATAAACGGGAGCTAAACATTGACTACACGTGAACATAAACATGGGAACAATAGACACTGTGGACTACTAGAGGTGGGAGGAATGGAGAGGAGTATAGGTTGAAAAACTACCTATTGGGTACTATTCTTATTACCAAGCAAATAAACTGATTCAAGAGTCAATCAACAAACTTCATTGTTGTCTTATTTTAAGAAATTGCCACAGCTACCCAACCTTCACCAACCACCAATCTGTTTAGTTGGAAGCCATCAACATCAAGGCAAGACCCTCCACCAGCGAAAAGATTATAACTCATTGAAGGCTCAGATGACTGTCAGCATTTTTTAACCATATTTTAAAAATAAAGCTTGTACATTTTTTAGACATAATGCTATGATACACTTAGTAGACTACAGTAGAGTGTAAACATAAGTTTTATATGCATTAGGAAACAAAAAATTTTGTGTTGCCCACTTTATTGCTATAACTGCTTTATTGCAGCAGTCTGGAACCGAACCCACAATATCTCCAAGGTATGCCTGTAAATAAGATGAAGGGTAAAGTGGAAGGGAGTTGAGGGACAAATGTCAATAACAGCATAGAAAAGAAATAACACTTAGTTTAGCTTGGTAGCAATTTGTTTACCCATGTAACAAAGAGGCAGAGTATTTTATAGTAGGTGAAAAAATGATGTTCTAAAAGTGGTAGGGAAGACTTAGAAGGACAATGACCCTGTGACAATGAAGATATGGGAAAATGACAAACATCCTGGCTGTAAGAGAAACAGCATCTCACGGGAGAGGCAGACCTCCAATCAGGAAAAACCTTCCTGAGAGTGGTTTAGCAATATCGAAATTTCAGACATTGCTGCCATCACTGGCACCTGATCCTCGTGTGAAGGCATCGTTTCTCAGGAGGCAATGTTCCCCCTTTATCCCTCTCTTTTGCTCTGACTCCTCTAATAGAACATTAACTTAGTTGGGACATTCTTTTAGACGAACTAAAAATAATAATTATATGTGAAAAAAACAAAAGGGTACTATACTGTCCTCAGAGCAGTAAAACTGTTTATTTAGAGAGTCACTTGAACAAGGCAGACACAGTGTAAGGTCCCAGGGGGGTATTCAGTTTCCATCATCTGGTTATTTCCCCAGGTCCTCTGTCATGCATCACAAAGGTCTCTGTGAATCCACTTAACAAGGAAAGAGCTAACACTCCTGTTTATTTGCTTCAACACTCTTGTCAACAAAAGGTGGTACACCTAAGGATAAAATAAATATTCAGCCACAAAAATCATGCTGCAAATATATATATTTTTACATGGAAAGGTTTTCTCTTACCTCTAAAAAGCAGATTAGAAAATAATATGTTGAGTTTGATCTCCTTTTTGTAAACAATAAATGTTTTTTAAATTGCAGTAAAGTATACATAAAATTTACCATTTAAACCATTTTCAAGTGTACAGTTGAGTAGCATTACCTATATTCACAGTCTTGTGAAACCATCAACATCCATCTCCAGAACCTTTTCATCATCCCAAACTGAAACTCTATATACATAAGTAATATGAATATTTACATATTAACAGAAAAAGTCTGAATAGATATACACCAAAAATGGTAATAGTGGACAATTTTAGGTAGTTTTTTCCTACTTTTTAGTCTTCTATATTTCCTAATTTTTTCTAAAAGGAAGTGTATTTCTAGTGTAATTTTAAAGTAACTTTAAGTGATGTTTTTAAAAGACACTGAGAGTTAAAACATTAAAAAAGCAAAGAGGCTGGTGCAATGGCTCACACCTGTAATCCTAGCATTCTGGGAGGCTGAGATGGCCAGATTGCCTGAGCTCAGGAGTTCAAGACCAGCCTGGGCAAATAGCGAAACCCTGTCTCTAACAAAAATATAAAAAATTAGCCAGGTATGGTGGCACGTGCCTGTGGTCCCAGCTACTCAGGAGGCTGAGCTGGGAGGATTGCTTGAGCCCGGGAAATAGAGGTTGCAGTGAGCTGAGATTGCACCATTGTACTCCAGTCTAGGTGAGATAGTGAGACCCCATTAAAGAAAAAGAAAAAAAGAAAAGCAGGATTAGAGGCCATACTCATCACCTTGCTATGATCTGGTAAGTTTCCCCTGCTTCCTAAAAATAAGAACCCCAAAACTTAGCTGGGTACATTGATGCTCAGCCAAAAGACAATATTTCTGGTTGTCATTCTTGCAGTTAGTTGTGGCCATAGAACTAAATTTTAGCCAGAGAAAGTGCAATGTGTAACTTCCCAGAAGTGTCCTTACAGGGAAGGCGTACATTCTTCTTGGTCTTTTCTCCTCCTGCCAGCTGCAATACTGATGCAATGGCTGAATCTCTAGCAGCCATATTGGACAATGTGGCAATACGGTAAGAATGGACAAGAAATAAGATAGATGTCTCTTTTTTTGTTATATGCAGTCATCCTAATCTTAACTGATAAAATTACAGTCATCCCTTGGCATATACTGGGAATTGGATCCAAGGCCACTCCTACACCACATATACCAAAATCCAAACACACTCAAGTTCCAAAGTCCACCCTCTGGAACTCACATATATGAAATGTCAGCCCTCCATACATGCAGGTTTTGCATGTCATAAATACTGTATTTGCAATGGAAATTTGCTTGAAAAAAATCTACATATAATTGGACCCATGCAGTTAAACCCATGATTTTCAAGAATCAACTGTACCTTCTAAATCATTTTCCTTCCTAGCATGTCTTATGTTCAGCGCTATACTTTTGTCAACCATGATCATAAAAAGAATACTACAGAAATTGAGAAATAACAAAGGTGACCAAATCCAAAGATGACCAATTCTCGACCTTCTTGTTTGAATTCACTATAGAATTCGCCACTGCCACTATTCTAGCATTCTGAAACTTCTTTTCTCCACTGCAGCAGTACTCTGTAGGTTTTGTTCCCATCTATTTAACCTTTTCAGTCTCCTTGCAAGGCTTCTTTATAAACTGTCAGCTTGTCTAAACGGTTCTAACTAAAAGTCAGTTTTGGTGTGTTTTTTTTTTTCATATGTGTTTACTGGGTGTTTCAGTAAATCAACCACCAAATTTTCCCTGAAGCAGTCATCCACTCAATTATTACTGAATGCCTAATAACTAACCATGTATTGAATGCTTACTTACTATATGCAAGGAACATTACATATTTTATCTCTAATCCTCTCAGCAACTCCTACAAGCTAGGGATTATTATATTCATTTCAGAGATGGGTCTGAGGCCCAAAGAATAATTACTCAAGTTTTCATAGCTGGTAAATGGAAGAATCAGACTTTGAACTTAGGCTTATTTACTCCAAAGTCCATTACCCATTAATTATACCCCATGGCACACACAAATCTATGACTCAAAATCCAGACACATAAAAAGCTGATTAATTTAAAAGGTTTTGCTACTTGACTCAGTACATGTTTATGATACATTTTTTATGAGTACTGTTTTGAGTGGCTGTCAGTGATACAGAAATGTTTAAGTCTTCAAGTAAAATGAATAAGATAGAAACAAATTAATGGTTTAACAAGGTAGAAAAGGAATACTAAGAAGTTCCGGGAATTCCTACAATATAATGGAATGCTTCAATTTCTCCTCCATAAAAATATAGAGAATTAATTTAAAAAATCTAATCCTTGTTGAAACTCACCCACACCAAGTAGATAGAGTGGTAACAGATATTACAACCTTAAAATAGAAGTAAAACCTTAACAGAACTTGCTTTGACATTTAAATTAGTACCTTTAAAAAGTAATTAGCAAAGCATTTTCCTTCTACAAGGTACACTACAGATGATTTATTTCATCACATCTTAATCTTTAGGGAGAAAAATTAGAAGCTTAGCTTGTCTAAATTGTCTATTAAAGTTAACCAATTACTGATTAAAAAGGGACAGGAAGTATGTAAAATTAGATTATCTGCTTATATTTGAATGTATTTTGAAAAGGTCTGAAAAATTCCTTCACAAAGTAAGACAAGCTATAAATGGTCAAATAAAATTTTAACAATGCATAGCTTAGACACGAATGTGGGACACACAGACCCAGACTCAATTTTAGAACAATATAACTATCAATTGTTTTAAAGGGACAATTAGCTACTTAACTACTAAGCAGCTTTTTAAATAGGTAATTCTGCAGTTAAAATTTATTTATTTATTTATTTGAGACGGAGTCTTGCTCTGTCACTAGGCTGGAGTGCAGTGACACAATCTCAGCTCACTGCAATCTCCGCCTCCCGGGTTCAAGTGATTCTCCTGCCTCAGCCTCCCGAGTAGCTGGGACTACAGGTGCGCACCACCACGCTCAGCTAATTTTTGTATTTTTAGTAGAGACAGGGTTTCACCAAGTTGGCCAGGACGGTCTCAATCTCTTGACCTCGTGATCTGCCTGCCTTGGCCTCCCAAAGTGCTGGGATTACAGGCATGAGCCACCACTCGTGGCCTAAAATTTATTTTGTAATGTAGGATACTTTTGAAAAATTCAAAATTCAAAATCCTCCATGAAAATCTATGATAGACTGTAAATAAAATCTAGGGGCAAAATGAATTCAGCATTGATCTCTAAAGAACAAATTCAATTGGTATATGCTCTATTGGTTGTTAGAGGAAAATATTAAATTTCTAAGATAAAAAAGATAGGCTGGGTGTGGTTGCTCACGCCTGTAATCCTAGCACTTTGGAAGTCCAAGGTGGGCAGGCTGCCTGAGCTCTGGAGTTCAAGACCACCCTAAGCAACACGGTGAAACCCTGTCTCTACTAAAATACAAAAATTTAGCTGGGTATGGTGGCACGTGCCTGTAGTCCCAGCTAGTCAGGAGGCTGAGGCAGAAGAATAACTTGAACCTAGGAGGTGGAGGATGCAGTGAGCTGAGATCACTCCACTGCATTCCAGCCTGGGTAACAGAACGAGACTCCATCTCAAAAAAATAAAATAAAATAAAAAAGATTTATTTTGATAATGCCTTGTAATTCAACAAAAAACTAGAGCTATAAATTAGAATTTGGTTTTGTGACAAAAATATGTTTTCATTATAATTATAAAATATACTCATTATTAGAAATTTGGAAAATGAAGAAAGGGTTAAAGATAAAAAGCCACGTCCTTATCAGCTTCAAATGCTGACATTTCCTTCTTCCATTAGCATATTTCTATATTTTTTAATTTTGATCATTCTATATAAATTAGATATTTGGCATTCTTTCTTTTTTCTTTTTCATTTAACTTTATGGCATTTTCCCTTATTGTTATAAAGTCTTCAAAGAAGTCACTTAATTCCAGAAAACATTCCAATGAATTTACTTAACCACAGCTCACTTTAAACAATTAGGTTGCTTCCAAATTTTTGCTATTACTACTAATGCTATGATAAATGTCTTTGTGCTTTTTCCAATTCACAGATAATTTCCTTAGCACAGATTCTAGGAGTGAAATTACTAGCAAAAGTTACACAGTCAGTAGAGCCTGGGTAAAAGTGTATGTGAGTCGGCTTGTACTCTTTCACAAGAGCTGACTACTAAATTTTCAGGTATTTTCTAAGCCAGTTGTTAAACACAGCCATCATTTAAAGCTAAATGTCTTAAATGTACAAATAAATAAAAATTATATTAAAACAAAGATAATAAATACTCAAAACACCTCATTTGTTAAATCTGTTGGACATTTTACTATTGTCTGTGCTCTTGGGGTTGCTTATACTATTGTATCCAGTTGGCAGGATTACTATATGATGGTGTTCCAGTGCACACCTCTTCCAAACTCCACATCTAGTTGTATCGTGTTGGTGGCCTGACTGAGGCCATGGTGGGAGTTGTAAAATGGAACAAATTGGGGCTTTTTACCCCCAGAGATTCCCAGATAATTATCCTGATCAGTCAGTTGGGGAGTTATATATGTGTATTGTTTATTTTATTCTCAAACTGCCAATGTTTTTCTACCCGTATTTGCTTATAAAAAGCCCTTAAAAAATAGAGACATAGGCTGATGGCTAAGCATTTTAATCAGTTTTGTTACCTGACTCACTCAGTAAATATTTTTGAAGCATTTTTGATAAGTACTGTGTTGAGTGACTGTGAACTGTCTTCAAGTAAAATGGACAAGATAGGAACAAATAATGATTTAACAAGATACAAAATGATTACTATCAACAGCTGCCAAAAGAAAGATAGAAAATAATAATTGCCATAAGGCAAAATGATATAGGGATGCCAATAAAGGAGAGACTATTTCCTGCTGAAGAACTGTAAAAGTTCCATAAAAGATACGGCATTTATAAATGAATAAATGGTGCCAGAGAAAAGTGAAATGATTGTTTAAGGCTATCACAAATTTTGTCCTCTTCTTTTCATGGCACTTTGACATATTTGTTTTATAACATATATCACTCTCCATCTGATATAGTTTGGCTGTGTCCCCACCCAAATCTCATCTTGAATTGTAGCTCCCATAATCCCCACGTGTCGTGGGAGGGACCCAGTGGGAGGTAATTCAATCACGGGGACAGGTTTTTTCCCATGCTGTTCTCATGATAGTGAATAAGTCTCACGAGATCTGATGGTTTTATAAAGGGCAGTTCTCCTGTACATGCCCTCTTCTCAGCGGCCATGTAAGACGTGACTTTGCTCCTCCTTTGCCTTCCACCATGATTATGAGGCCTCCCAGCCGTGTGGAACTGTGAATCCATTAAACCTCTTTCCTTTATAAATTACCCAGTCTTAGGTATGTCTTTATTAGCAACATGAGAACAGACTAATAAAGCATCGTATGTTGTAATGACTATAATATACCTCTGCCTCCCCCCATTATACTATTCATATCTCCTGAGTAGTCACCTTTGTATCCCCATCATAGTAGGTGTTAAATAAATGTCATGCTTTTAATAAGTGAATGAAAGAATGATTTAATGAATAGGAGCTCACATTTATGAGCTTATAATGTGCTAAGCAATACCCTAAGCACTTTACATATATTTAATCATTTAATGTTCACAACACCATGAAGTAGATGTCATTTCTACCAATGAGAAAACTCAGCCATTTTACAGAAAAGCAGACTGAATCACAGAGTGTTTTAAGTAACTGGACCAAGATTGCACAGATGGCAGGAGGGCTGGGCTTAAAACTCAGTCAGCCTAACTCTGGAGCTCTTGCTCTTCACCATACCTCCACACCCCCTCTCAAATAAACAAAGCATCGCAGGTGGCCTTAGTGGGTAGGGTTTGGCACTCTCAAATAAATGATTGAGCAGTAAACAAGATAGCAATGAATCCACATGCTCCTTTCTTTTTTTGCATTCATTCTTATATTGTTTCCAAGTCAAAAAGTAATAATGAATGCTCCTAAATTATGTATTCCAATCAATGTAATCAGTTCATTCACATTCAGAATAGTACAGGTCTCTATCTTAGATTCCTACATTTATTTATTTATTTTTTTTTACTGATCCCTAAATTTATACAAATAAGTGAGTCTCAAATTTGGCAAGTTTGACCATACAAATTTCTCCATGATCTCCTAATCAAATATTGTTTTTAAAGAATACCCCAAATTTGCCAATTAGAAAGAAAAACACTATTTAAATATTCAAAAAAGATGTTAAATACTCCACCTGAGTTTTGATAATCCAACAAGAATATGCTTCTATCTGGTAACTTGTACTTGCTATACAGTGATGAGTAGAGACTAGGAGATATGGTGTAACTGTGTCACAAATGTACCAGGGTAAAAGTCACTCTGGCACATCCCGAAGATAGCACTACTGGGTTCTGAGAGACAAAGAAGACTGAAATGCTTCAAAGCAACTTGCTGAGAGACTGATAAATCTCCAAAGCAGAATCAACAAATGTAAAAAAACAGGGCTTGAAATATGTCCAACAATCACTCATACAAAGTTACCTTTCTCCATCAGCTGTTAATGGAAAAAAAAAAGAAAGAAAGAAAGAAAAGAAAAGGAGAGGGAGAGAGAAAAGGCAATCTTTGTCCCTGATAAAATATCTCAATAATAATGGAGATTTAAAAATAACGCAAATTACTAACCTTAACCAAAAATGAGTTCTGATTTCAATACCAATGAAGGAAAACATAGCCATTAGGTAATATTATCACAATAAGACCAAGATATTGTATTTATTCTTACAAAAGGACACGGAACTAATTTATAAATCAAGTTTGGTCAGTCAGTCCTGGATTATTATCAAATAAAATATTTCATAACTTATGTACTCAGCTGGGCGCTGCTTCATGAAAAAATTCTGACTTATTTACCACATCCCAGTTCTAAGAATATGGAAGGATGAACTCCTGGATGCCTGACCTTTGCACTCATTTAAGATATTACTTAATAGAAACTGCACCTCTCAAATCTATTCTAATATGATGCATGCAGGAAATGCAAATTTGCATCTGAAATATTTAATGTTTAAATAATACTAGACAAGTTTGTAAAATCATAGTAAATTATTTGTTGTCCATCAAGAGCAGAGAAAGTTATATTCTAGGTAATACAATATTCTGATTTAGTTTCCTCATCTGCAAAATAAGACTGTTATGGATTAAATGAATTAATATTTGTTTAGTATTTACAGTAGTCCCTAGCATATAGATTAAATGCTACATAAGCAATTATTAAATAAATATCATTGTGATAGATCATATTTCCAAAAATGGCTTCAGCTGTATTTTTGGTCCAGCATGCTCTTCCAGAATCTTGCCACCCCCACCCATCACATGGTAGTCTATTTCTCTCCTCTTGAACCTAGGGGGATCTCTAATTATTCTGGCCAACAGAGCAAAAGAGAAATAATGTTCTGTGACTTCCAAGGCTATGTCATAAAAAGGATATAGCTTCTGCCTATCTTTCTCTTTTTGAAATGTTTGCTCTGAGGAACCCAGACACTCTACTTAAAGAAGCCCAAACTAGTTCATTTGGAGACATCACATGGAAAAACCCACGTGGAGAGGAACTGGGGCCAACAGCCAGTGACATCTGCCAGACATATAAATGAATGAATGATTATAGCGCCTAGCCTTTGAGGTTCCAGCCTCAAACACTGTGGAACTAAGAGAAGCCATTCCTGCTGTGCCCTGTCCGAATTCCTGACCCACAGAATCTGTGAGCATAATAACTGATTGTTTTGTGCCACTAAGTTGTGGGGTAATCTGTTACACAGCCACAGGAATGGGAACAATAAAACTGCTATACTTTTAAAATTTGCATTGCAACTAAAATCAAAAAGATTTTTAAAAGACTTACAAAACTAAACATAATGCAAATAGAGCAGAGAATAAACAGAAGATACACTCATAAAACAAAGTTGAAACAACTGTCAGGCATCTGACATATAATTATAACAACAGCAACAGCTAACACAACAGTTATTGTCCTCCATGTGTAAGAAGCACCACCAAAAGTCATGATTTAATGCTCCCAATAACCCTATAAGGATACTGTTATATTTTTATTTTATATACCACATGCAAATAAGAAATAAAATATCCTAACACTAAATAAGAAATAAAATACCCTAACACTAAGACTATAATTTCATCCTGCTTTGTTGCTGGCACTTTTTGAATGCTGGTAGTAAACTATTACTACTAATATAGACCAGGGTTTGGCAAACTTTATCTTAAAGGGCCAGATAATATATATTTTAGACTTTGAGGGCTCTCTCTCCTCTCTCTCTCTAGATATATATATATATATATAATTCTTTGTTTTATGTTTGTTACAATCACTTAAAACTGTAAACCCATTCTTAACTTGTGACTGCTACAATTAACATGCTGTGGACCAGTCGTGAGCCCATGGTGACAGACCATGGTAGAGAAATGTTAATACTGTAAGTTTAAATTAATAAACCCATCTTTATTATAACACTCATAATAGCATCTACAGTTATATGAAATTAAGAAAACACACTTTCTTGCTCTAGCTTATTATTATCCACTAAAAGTACAAGCTTCCCTGAACTAGGTCAGTAAACGAAAATCTAGACCCAAGAATCCATTATTTCCATTACAATAAATCTCTCTTCATAATTGACGTTTATCTACTTTGAAAAGGTCTAGAATACTGTCTGAAAGAAATTATTTTTCTAGGGTCTAACTGCTTCTCCAGGCATCCACATAGATATCTCTATGTTTGTTTACTGAGATTCATGACAGCCCAGTGTGATTGATAAAACACTGAACACTTCTAACCTTTAGTGTCGATGCTTTGCAAGAAAATGTTTATTATTCTTGGCAGGAAATGATGGAAACTGATGAGAAACAGCCAGACTAACTTCATATGTAAGTGAACTGGAATTTTTAGGGAACAGTCCTCTCTAGTAAATTTGTCTACACACAGCTTAATCAAGCAAATTTACAGCTGTTAACAGGTTGTGCCTCTGTATTCCTGAACATATAAATAAACTTCTTAATCAGAACAAAAACAGGTTCAGCGTCCAGTTGTTTAAACTGGAACTGGTACAGCCAGTACCTAACTGTAGTTAAAGCAACTGTCAAAAAGAATCATAATCAAAGTAGAAAAAAGTTGTTTTTCTGTTTCCTCAAAGCTACGAAGATGCTGCTCAGTGAACACTTCTGTGATCATCTAAACTCAAAGCTACATGACTTCATTTGAAGTAAGATGCCCAAACTAATGACAAATCAAACAAATGTGTTTTCAAACCAAGGTTCCAAATTAGGAAAAAGCTAATTACTTAAATTCAAATTGGAAGGGAAAATTTGGGGGGAGCCTGTAAATCAGAAGGCTCTTAGAAACTGGAATGGATATGGGAGTGAGGAAATGAACTCATGTGTATAAAAAATGTTTATTCACTTTGACCAGGATTGTAAAAGTAAATAAATTTAAGTAAGTAAAAAATAACAAGTAAAGGTTCATATACACCCCTCTTTACAGACTGAGAGTAGATAAGAGTTGATTACTGGTAAATAAGGTGTTGCACACACTATGTTGATAGAAATGGGTTGCCCTGCAGAACTAGTTAAAATAGTCATCAGAAAACCAATCCAATCATTAAAAATTCATATTAAAAAGTTACATCCTCTATTTTGGTAAATCCTTGGAAAATTAGAAGTATTATTTCAAAATATCTGATTTTTTTCACTATTTTGTATGACTCACTACCTTTCTTTCATCCAAAAGATTATCCAAACTACAAAGAAACTTATATCCTTTGTACAATACAAACACAAATATAAGTACAGAAAAAACAGCTAAACACACAGAAAACCCACAAAATAGCACTTTGGAACCTACATTACTTATAATTGAAAAGCTCTATTTATTATAAATTGGCTTAAAAAATGCCATGCCCTATACAAAACTTAAATTTTACAATAGATACCTAAATTCTATAATATCTGCTAAATTCTAACTTTCTCCAAATTATTCCAATATGACTTCAAACTAAGTGTCCATAGTATAAGCTGGTCAGAAGAAACGGCTCAGCTGTATACATTTTCAAAGTAATGGAATAAGACCCAATCTCATTAAAAATAATAACATTTTACAAGAATATCTATAAGCATCTGAATTCTTCTGACACAAGAAATATTTTTATATTAACAAAACAGAACCCATTACTCTAAAATCTTATATATTTGTATTAGAAAAACAGGGAGAGATTGGGTCTGAATAAATAAAATGAATAAATGATACAGGACCCCAAACAACTATCAGTTTTTCTAATGAAGCTCGCTCTGATGAGCCAAGGTTTCAATGATCTTTTTATCTGAATTTCTATAAATCTGTGGACTAAATCACATATAATCAGTTGATTATATATTGATTTGCATTAAAGTCATTTCTTATTTTTCTCTGTATTTTAAAAATCGTTTTAATCTCATAGCAAGCTAACTACATCTATAAGCAATTTTTACAGCAAGTATTCACCTCCTTACAACTCTCCTTAGTGCTATGGAAAGGTAGGTTCCAATTAGATATAAAGAGATTTGAATATCATTTAATTCAATGGATTATGGCAAGCCATTGAAAAAGAATGAAATGATAATAGCATATTTGAAGAGCAGTAAGCTAGACGTTTTGTGCAGGTTGAGGAACTGGAGGAAAACAAAACAAAATTGAGAAACTACTCAATTGTTCACAAAACAGGTGGCAGTTAACTGAATTATTGTAGTGCAAAAAGAAGTGGAAATAAGCATAGAAACAAATGAATAGGTTGAAGCAGCCTAGAAATAAAGTCACAAGCTGGTAATATATTACATATGAGAATAAGATAGAATAGTCTAAGATAATTAATTTCAGTTAAACAAACATTTATGAAGACCCTAATTTTTGCAAGGCATTCAAAAACAAAAATAAATCGATGTTACTACTTAGCAGTCAGTAAAGTATTGTGAAGAAAAATAAAGCAGGAAAAAATAGAGAAAACTAAAGGGTGCTGTTTTATAGAAGAGATCGTCTAGCAAGTTCTCTCTAGTGAGGTGATGCTTGAGCAGGGAACTAAATAAAGCATGGGGATAAGCTATATGGATATTCATGTTGGAAGAAGTTCCCAGAAGAAGGAACGAATATTAGGAGCTATTATGTAGCAAACCCCACACTAGACACTAAAAATACATGAGTGAACCAAAAAGGTACATGTATTCCAGGATTTTACATTACTGTAAATAAATGACAAAAACGTAATGTCTTGGAAGTGAAAACTTCCATGAAGAAAAGGCAAAAAGATAAGGAAATAGAAAGTGATGGATGACAGTGCTGTTATTTCTACTTTACAGATAGGGATATTGAGAAGTTAAATACAAACTGATAAATTAGAGAGCAGGTATTTAAACCCATAAAGTCTCACTTCTAAGCTCATTCTTTTATTTACTAAGCCATTCTCTCCCTCTGTACTATAAAATCTCCAGTGAAAACCACAAGATGGCAAAGATCATAGTCCATTCTTTGTTACACCCCTAATCAGTATGATAGCATACAGGGAATGCAAAATAAGATTGAATTGACTCTGATTTCCACCGTAGATATAATATTAAAACTCCATTACAATTAAAGAAGCCACGATCCTGAAACTAGGGAGATGGCTCTTCTTATTTAGGGAAATCCCATTCAATGACAACAATAGTTTTTTTAAAATGTATCATTTAAAGGTAAAAGTGATAGGTTTCTAAGGAGATCAGAGTGAAAGAGAACTACTCAAATGGGCCTGCTGCTTATCTCTACAACAGCAAACTATTTACATGGCCTTGGCAAATGGTGGGATGAGAGACTATAACCAATGAGGGAGGAAAAAACAAAGTTATCACTACACAGATGTAAAGTGAACTAGTGACAAGTTAGCAATACATATCAGGACTCATTGACACTATTTGCCCAAGTATTTTCTTCCTCATAAATCTTCAGGATTTAAAGTACTTCATTTCAACATTGCTTCCTATCACTTAGCAAACTAGTTCACAACTGTCAACACTTTAAACTCATAAACCAAAGGAAGAAAATCCCAGGGCCAATGGGAAAAGGTCTCACCACACCATAATAATCCATTTAATCTATCTTATTTATAATTATTTTACTTCTTTTCCTAATTAGAGAGCAATACATATTTAATCTTAAAAATCTGGGAAATTCAGAACTACATAAAGGAGAAAATAAATATCAACCTTAATTACACCGCCCAAAGATAATCACTGTCAACATGATGGAATGTTTCTTTCCACTCTTATTTCTGTGTGCGTTTGTAGTGGTAGAGGTTTTTGTGTGGGGGAATGTTGCTTTTTATGAATTGTTATCATACATTTTACACAGCTTTGTATCTTACTACTTTTCACTTAACATTAACATTATATGAAGATCAATTTGTCTATATGTTAAAATATAAATTTTAACAATGGTAAAATATTGTACTATATGTAATTAACTATCCTCTTGCTGATTATAAATTTATGCCATTAAAGATGATACTGGCGGCTGGGCGCGGTGGCTCACGCTTGTAATCCCAGTACTTTGGGAGGCCGAGGCGGGCGGATCACGAGGTCAGGAAATCGAGACCACGGTGAAACCCCGTCTCTACTAAAAATACAAAAAAAAAAAAATTAGCCGGGCGTGGTGGCGGGCGCCTGTAGTCCCAGCTACTCGGAGAGGCTGAGGCAGGAGAATGGCGTGAACCCGGGAGGCGGAGCTTGCAGTGAGCCGAGATTGCGCCACTGCACTCCAGCCTGGGCAACAGCGCGAGACTCCGTCTAAAAAAAAAAAAAAAAAAAAAAAAAAAAAAGATGATACTGGCATTAAGTATCACTGTATGTAATCTATATGCAAAATAATGATTATTTTCTCAGAATAAATCCCAAGAAGTAAAACTACTGATTCAAATTATATAGACATATTCTATAAAATTTTATAATGTTGCCAAATGTCCTCTACGAAGGTAATCAATTTATATTTCCTATGTTACCTGAGAGTTTCACCCCATACTCACCAGCAAAAAAAATCATATTTTTAAAAATGTAATAGGCAAAAAAGTCATCATTCCAATTTGCATTTATTTCATTAATGTAATTTGCCTTTTCTTTATTTTTTTACTATTAGCTACTTGTTTTTCTTCTTCTGTGAATTCCTTTTTGTATTATTTGGCCATTTTTCTATTTGGAAGTTAGCATATTTTCTCTCATTAACATAAAGGAACATTTCATATGGAGATACTTGCCCTTTATCAACACACATAATACAAGTATCTCTATAAAGAACTCTTACAACTCAACAATAAAAAGACAAATTACCCAATTAAACAAGAGGCAAAGGCTCTGAAAAGACAGCTTACCAAAGAAGAGATGTAAATATCCAATTAGCACATGAAAATCTGCTCAAAATCATTAGACATTAGAAAAATGAAAATCAAAACCATGAGATACCACTTCATACTCGTTAGAATAGCAGGTATAATTTTTTTTTAATTTGTAAGGAAAATAAAAAGGGTTGATAAAAATGTGAAGAAATTGGAACCTCACACAGTGCTAATGGTGCAGCTACTGAGAAAAACAGTTTGGCAGTTCCTGAAATAGTTAAACATAGAATTACTATAGAACTCAGCAATTCTACTCCCAGATACAGAGTCAAGAGAATTAAAAGCATATGTCCAAACAAAACGTAGATACAAGTATTCATAGCAGCACTATTGATAATAGACAAAAAGTAAAAATGAGTCAAATAACCATCAAATAAAATGTGGTATGTCCATACACTGAAATATTATTTGACCATAAGTAAAAGAAATTAAGCATAAATACATGTTATAATACAGATGAGCCTTGAAAACATTATACTAAGTAAAAGAAACCAAACACAAAAGATCACATTTGTATGACTATATTTATATGAAAGGTCCAGAATAGACGAATACGCAGTGACAGAAAACTAATAGATTAGAGGTTGCCAGGAGCTGGGGGAAGGCAGGAATCTGGAGTGACTACTAAGGGTTTTTTTCTGGGATGATGAAAATGCTCTGGAGTTATATACTGGCAGTGGTCGCATAACTCCATGAGTAAAGTAAAAACCACTGAATTGTACTTTAAAATGGTGAATTTTATTGCATGTCATTTATATCTCAATTTCTAAAAGACTTAAAACATTAAAAATGGAACATAAACATAAAAGTTAATACTCCATCATCAGCCCAGGAGTTTATAAGACCAGAAATTCCACTTCATGTATTTATCCTAATTTCAGCTTTGCTTGGTATATCAGAAGACTAGCAGTTATTCAAATTCCTATCAATAAAAAATTGGGTAAATATATTATCACATAATATTACTAAATACTATGAAAGTTGTTTTTTTTTTTTTTTTTTTTTTTGAGACGGTGTCTCACTCTTTCGCCCAGCCCGGAGTGCAGTGGCGCAATCTCGGCTCACTGCAAGCTCCGCCTCCCGGGTTCACGCCATTCTCCTGCCTCAGACCCCCCGAGTAGCTGGGACTACAGGCGCCCGCCACTGCGCCCAGCTAATTTTTTGTATTTTTAGTAGAGACGGGGTTTCACCGTGTTAACCAGGATGGTCTCGATCTCCTGACCTCGTGATCCGCCTGCTTCGGCCTCCCAAAGTACTGGGATTACAGGCTTGAGCCACCGCGCCCGACCGCAGGTATTTTTTAAATGAGGCACTCCTTATATAATGAAATGCAAGGATTTCCAAGAAATATTAAGTGAAGAAAATAAGGTACAAAATAGTATGTAAAGCATGCTATCAGTTATATTAAAAATATATACTTGTATATGCAATATTTACTTGTATTTACTCATATATACTTGAGTATATAAATACAATATATATTGAGTAAATAAATACAATATTTACTCATATATACTTGTATATGCAATATTTAAAGCGATAGTAATAATTTTCTAGAATAATTGAAAGGATACCAAAAATAGATTAAACAACTTTTTATCAGTAGGTTTAAAAATTAAGATAAATCAACAACTTTTTGGAAAAATATTATTAAAAAGATCTCAAAAGGAAATAGAAAGTTTGGATAACTATTTAAAAACTGAGTAACTAATAAAAATATACCCATAGAGAAGCTATGTGCAGTACATACAATCAACAAAGAATTGGTATTTATAATATATAAAGAACTTCTGCATGTCATTAAGAAAAAGGCAGACAACCAAAAAGGACAAAAACTTGAGTAGGCACTTGGTATGGTTTGGATCTGTGTCCCACCCAAATCTTATGTTCAAGTATAATCCCCAGTGTTGGAGGTGGGGCCTGGTGGGAGGTGTTTGAATCATGGAGGTGGATCCTTCATAAATGGTTTAGCACCATCACTTTGGTGCTGTTCTCCTCATAGAGTTCTCATGAGACCTGGTTGTTTAAAAGTGCTATCACCTCCTTCCTCTCTCTCTCTTCCTCCTGCTAAAAGTGTGTAGCACATCCCCCCTCTCTCTCTTCCACCTGCCATGTAAGATGCACCTGCTTCCCCTTTGTCTTTTGCCACGATTCAAAATTTCCTGAGGCCTCCCCAGAAGCCGTTATGCTTCCTGTACAGCCTATGGAACCATGAGCCAGTTAAACTTCTTTTCTTTATAAATTACCCAGTATTAGGTATTTCTTTATAGCATATCGAGAAGCAATACATCACTTCACCAAAATTATACAAATGACCAATAAGTATATGAAAAAGGTGTTTAATGTGTTTAATCATCAAAGAAAGGCAAGTTAACAGCATACTATATGTTATTCAATATACCCACTAGAGTAGCTAAAATATAGTAGTTAAATAAGAATGTGCAGCAACCAGTACTCCAACACTGATGGTAAGAAGATAAATTAGTTCAACAACTTAACTATTTGGCAACATCACTAAGCTAGATACATGCATAACCAATGGCCCAATAATTCAACTCCTAGGTTGAAAGAAATGTGCAAGTAAGTCCACCAAAATGTCCATAGCAGCCCTATTTACACTAGGCTAAAACTAGAAGGCATGCAAAACTCCATTACCAGTAGAATGGGCGGGGCGTGGTGGCTCACGCCTGTAATCTCAGCACTTTGGGAGGCCAAGGCAGGCAGATCACGAGGTCAGGAGTTCGAGACCAGCCTGACTAACATGGTGAAACCCCGCCTCAATTAAAAATACAAAAATTAGCCGGGCGTGGTGGTGTGGATCTGTAATCCCAGCTGCCCGAGAGGCTGAGGCAGGAGAATTGCTTGAACCTGGGATGCGGAGGTTGCAGTGAGCTGAGATCGAGCCATTGCACTCCAGCCTGGGCAACAGAGAGAGACACTATCTCAAAAAAAAAACAACAAAAAAACAACAACAAAAAAAAACAGTAGAATGGTAGAATGGATACATAAATATGTAATATATTCTATTATATGAATAATCACAAAATAGTATACTACACAGCAAACAGAATGAACCACAACTACACAATACAACATGATGAATCTCACAAATATACTACTGAGTGAAAAAGGCCATATATAAAAAAAAAGCATTCTGTATATTTCATCTGTATACAGTTCAAAAATGAACTAAACCCCCCTAAAATATATGGTTTAGAAACTGGAGTAGGTGGTCACCCTCAGAAAAGGCAGTGGCTGAAAGGGCACACAGTGGGGGCTTCTGGGACATTGGTAATTTTTTGTTTCTTGATCTGGATTCTGGTTACATGAGATTGTTCAGTTTGTGAAAATTCATTGAGCTGTACATTTATCACTTGTGCAATTTTTCCATAAATACGTTATATTTCAGTTTATAAATTATTTTTGAAAGCCCTCCTACTCAGAAACTCCACCAAGTATGGAGGATGTGGAAATAAGTTTTACCATATCTTCATGATGAGAAAATCCTACATTATAAAAATTTTTCCAGAGAATAGAAAATGAAGAAAGCTGCTGAGCTTCTTCTATAATCTAGAAAGAAAAATCGGTACTACAAACAAAAACTACAAGGAATTCTTAAACAAAATAGTAACAAAAAAATCCACATATATATATATATATATATATATATATATATATTTTTTTTTTTTTTTTTTTTTTTTTTTGAGACAGAGTCTCGCTCTGTTGCCCAGGCTGGAGTGCAGTGGCGCGATCTCAGCTCACTGCAACCTCCACCTCCCGGGTTCACGCCGTTCTCCTGCCTCAGCCTCCCGAGTAGCTGGGACTACAAGCACCCGCCACCACACCCGGCTAATTTCTTTTTGTATTTTAGTAGAGACAGGGTTTCACCGTGTCAGCCAGGATGGTCTTGATCTCCAGACCTTGTGATCCGCCCACCTCGGCCTCCCAAAGTGCTGAGATTACAGCAATACATTCTTTTTAAATACCTAAGTATAGTTCATTTGGCAATGCAAGGATGATTTAACACTACAAAAGCCATTAACATAATTTACCACATTAATGGGATAGAAAAGCCATATGATTTATCTAAGTAGATATAAAGAATTATAAAATTTTACTGGCAAACTGAATCCAGCAGCACATCAAAAAGTTTATCCACCACAATCAAGTAGGCTTCATCCGTGGGATGCAAAGTTGGTTAAACATATGCAAATCAATAAATGTAATTCATCACATAAATAGAACTAGACAAAAACCACGATTATCTCAACAGATGCAGAAAAGGCCTTCGATAAAATTCAACATCCTTTCATGTTAAAACTCTCAATAAACTAGGTATTGAAGAAACATACCTCAAAATAATAAAAGCCATGTATGACAAACCCACAGCCAATATCATACTGAACGGGCAAAAGCTGGAAGCATTCCCCTTGAAAACTGCCACAAGACAAGGATGCCCTCTCTCACCTTTCCTATTCAATGTAGTACTGGAAGTTCTGGCCAGGGAATCAGGCAAGAGAAAGAAATAAAGGATATTCGAATAGGAAAAGAGGAAGTCAAACTATCTTTGTTTGCAAATGGCATGATCCTATATCTAGAAAACACCATCGTCTCAACCCAAAAGCTTCTTACACTGATAAGCAACTTCAGCAAAGTCTCAGGATATAAAAATCAACGTGCAAAAATTGCTAACATTCCTATACACAAACAGGCAATCCAAGAGCCAAATCATGAATGAACTCCCATTCACAATTGCTACAAAGAAAATAAGATACCTAGGCTAACAAGGGAAGTGAAGGACCTCTTCAAGGAGAACTATAAACCACTGCTCAAAGAAATCACAGATGACACAAACAAATGGAAACATATCCCATGCTCATGGATAGGAAGAATCAATATCATGTAAATGACCATACTGTCCAAAGCAATTTACAGATTCAATGCTGTTCCCATTAAACTACCATTGACATCCTTCACAGAATTAGAAAACACTATTTAAAAATTCATATGGAACCAAAAAAGAGCCTGAATACCCAAGACAATCCTAAGCAAAAAGAACAAAGCTGGAGACATCACACTACCTGACTTCAAACTATATTACAAGGCAACAGTAACCAAAACAGCATGGTACTGGTACAAGAACAGACACATAGACCAATGGAACAGAATAGAGAACCCAGAAATAAGACCACACACCTATAACCATCTGATCTTCAAGAAATCTGACAAAAACAAGCAATGGGAAAAGGAGTCCTTATTTAATAAGTGGTGCTGGGAGAACTAGCTAGCCACATGCAGAAAATTGAAACTGGACTCCTTCCTTACACCATATATAAAAATCAACTCGAGATTAATTAAAGACTTAAATGTAAAACCCTGACTATAAAAACCCAAGAAGAAAGTCTTGGCAATACCATTCAGCAGATAGGCACAGGCAAAGATTTCATGATGAAGATGCCAAAAGCAATTGCAACAAAAGCAAAACTTGACAAATGAGATCTAATTAAACTAAAGAGCTTCTGCACAGCAAAAGAAAGTATCATCAAACTGATGATAGTTTCTGATAGAATGGCAGAAAATGTTTGCAATATATCCGTCTGACAAAGGTCTAACATCCAGCATCTACAAGGAACTTAAACAAATTTACAAGGAAAAAAAACATTAAAAAGTAGGCAAAGGACATGAACAGACACTTCTCAAAAGAAGATATACATGCAGCCAACAAATATATGACAAAAAGCTCCACATCATTGATCATTAGAGAAATGCAAATCAAAACCACAATGGCTCACATCAGTCAGAATGACTATTATTAAAAAGTCAAAAAACAACAGATGCTGGAGAGGTTGCAGAGAAAAAGGAACACTTTTACACTGTTGGTGGGAGTGTAAATTAGTTCAGCCATTGTAGAACACAGTATGGCAATTCCTCAAAGACCTAGAGGCAGAAATACTGTTTGACCCAGCAATCCTATTAGTGGGTATATACCCAAAGGAATACAAATAATTCTATTATAAAGATACATACACACATATGATCACTGCACCACTATACACAATAGCAAAGACATGGAATCAACCTAAATGTCCATCGGTGGTAGACTGGATTAAGAAAATGTGGTACGTATACACCATGGAACACTATGCAGCCATAAAAAAAATGAGACCATGTCCTTTGCAGGGACATGGATAGAACTGGAGGCCATTATCCTCGGCAAACTAATGTAGGAACAGAAAACCAAATGCCACATGTTCTCACTTATAAGTAGGAGCTGGATGATGAGAACACAGGGACACATGGAGGGAAACAATACATAGTGGGGCCTTGGATGGTGGGGGATGGGAAGAGGGAGAGCATCAGGAAGAATAGCTAACAGATGCTGGGCTTAATACCTAGGTAATGAGATGATCTATGTAGCAAACCACCATGGCACGCGTTTGCCTATGCAACAAACCTGCACATCCTGCACATGCACCCCTGAGCTTAAAAGTTGAAAATCAAATAAATAAACGAATGAACTCCATTACCTTTTTGAGTCTCTACTGCCTTGTCCATTAAAAGAGGATCCTAATAAACTAGAAATTTCCAAAATAAAAAAGTACAAAATTTTACATTGATTAATCACTTAAGAAAAAAGCTTCCACCAATATAGCAAGAAAAAGAAACTTTCTAAAATGAAAAATGATATATTAGGATCTCTGGAAATCAGGAACAAGAAAAAATCCCCCTATGACACTTCTATTCAAGAATAAAGAAGTATGAGATTTGGAATAGAAAAAAAACTGCTACTGCAAATATGATTCCATAGAAAATATAAGATAGTTTGCAAGCCATTTTAATAAGCATGCAAAGCAGGTTTGCTGGACTTTAAATATAAAAATCAATTTTCTGATCCAAGAACTGATTTGATTACATAATAAAAACAGATCCCATTTTTTAAAAACTATTAAAAACCCATGAATAAATCTAACCAAAGTATGATTTGTAAGATGTTTGAGGACAAAACTCTATAATATTATAGAATACCTAAATAGAGAAATAAACCATTTTCATAAATGAAAAGATTCAATATTATAAATATGTAAATTCTCTCCAATTTATGAATTCAATGTAATTCTAATAAAAACACAAGAGGATCTTTGGTGAGAACTTATCACAGAGAAGCAGAGAAACAGACTTCCAAATTACGGTTCTCAGAGACAGAGGATAAAGACTTTTTAAAAACTGAAATCCACATGTCAAGGGTGATATCTGATTTTTGCTTTTCTCATTTCTGGTCTCATCATTTTCAGGGATAATAGCCCTTCTCCATGAGACTTATTTTTTCCAAAACATTCCATAGCTTCAGAAAACAAACCAAACAATTACAGACCTAAAAGTCAGATAAAAGTTACCCACTGGAAAAGTGAAGTAAACTCAATCCAAGAAGCCAGCTGATTTTTAATGATGCAAAACACTAATAATTTAAAAGAGAAAAAAATCTTAACAGGACATATTTTAACCTCAATGAAATAAAATACTTAAGTTTAGAATTCCCTAGTAAAAGATATGTAGAAAGTATATTAGTTATACACTTTATAAAACCCTTGACAGTATTTGTACTAAATGCGAACATACCAGAGTCTAAGAAAAATCTTTATAGTACTGTCACATTATCAATCACTTGGAAAACCTAGGAAGTCAATTTTTATAGGGCAAGAAAGAAAAATATGGAAGTTACCCAAAGAAGCAGATAACAGAGAAAAGCAATTCAGCAAATTCTTGGAAACTCGGGAATGAGCTCTGGAGTTTAATATTAATGAAATGATCGGCTTAGACAATCAACGTAAAGCAGTCTTGAATAGTGGTTAAGAAAAGATCAGCCCACAGGAATTTTCCACAGGCATTCCCAAATTTATTAGTCATGGCAATAAATAGGAATGGCCTAAGGAAGTATACTTTTACTATGGGGTTAGACTTTCTGTTTGTTCTTTTTTTCTTCATTTTTACATTCCTACTACTAGTTTTTTGTTGTTTTTTTGTTTGTTTGTTTGTTTTTAAGACCTAAACTGCTTTTCCTAAGGTTCTGGACTATGCTGACATTCATAAGTGTATTTACAGGCTTCCCCACATTTTACACCTTTGAGCCCTTGTTCATTTAGTTCCTTAAAAGTAGAATGTCCTTGGAACCCATCTAACACATATCAAAATCCTACTCAACCTTCAAGGCACAATTTAAATATCATTTCCTCCCTGAAGAATTCTATAGTAATAATAAAAATTAACTGCTCCTCTATCCTGTGTTTATTCTAATGGGAAATAAACCTAATACTTAATGAACCTCTATGATATGCCAAGTGCTTTATAAAAGAATTTTAATTTTACCTTCTCAAAAGTCCTATAACATACTATTATCTCCATTCTGCAGATGGAAAACTAAAGATGTGAGAGGTTGCATAATACAGGCGTAAGTCATGGAGTTGGGATTTAACCAAAGCCTATCTGATTTCAAAGTCTATGGCCTTTATATAATTTCATGCTGCCTTTATCACAAACTGACTTGGAATGTGTTGTTTATATACCAGTCCACTCTTGTAGGTCATGAGATCTTTGAAGACAAAGGCACTATCCCATTTGGGTTTTAATCCTCCTATCCTAGCACAGTGCCTAATATGTATCATATAGCACTCTAGTGCTGCCTGAAATCTTGTGAAGAAATTAGTACAGCATTCATTTTCCTCATATAACTAGCTTCTATGTAGCCTCATGACCATAAAAAATAAATACCGGGACTTCCAGCTATAACAGAATAACTGGTACCAGATCTGTCCTACTGTAAACACTGAAAAAACTGGAAAAATACACAAAAAAGTTACTGTCACACCTCAGACAAAAGTTAGTGTTAAGACTGTGATCCCTGAGAAAAGGAAAATGAACAAGGTCATCCTGATGTCTGTCTGGAAGCACTTTCTGGAATGCACCACAAGGAATGATAACCCCAAGCAGAGTACAGAGGTCTTACTAAGTTAGGGTGACAGAGTTCAGAGTTTAAAGAGGAAGAAAGAGATGGACTCTTCAGGGCAGAGTGCTAAAGAGGAAGATCTATGCAGAGAAGAGCTATGCAGAGAAGAGCCCAGGAAATCTACACAGGGTTCCCCTTGAGACTACGACTGAAAATTAAGCTGCACATACATAGAGTAAATTCCATAAGAACAAAAAAAGTACCATGAATGTTAATCTAAATAATTTCCAGTACTCATATAAGACTGTGAGACATTTTGACAAGGTAAAGGAGAGAGACCTCATTGAATATCTAGAGCACTGCACGGAGACTCCCAGAAGGGTTACATCCTAGTAGTGAGGCTGAACTAGCTCCAGAGTAGTCGTTCTTGATCCTTTTCCCATTTGCCCAGAGAATACTCGCCAGTGGCACTTGCGGCTGCAGCGTTTACCCTGAGATAACTTTGCCATGTAATATCTCGTTTTAATTATTATTTTCACATTGCTCTAGTATATCAACTTTGGAAACAAAATACATCATTCTATTTGTACCATTCTGTTTTTAGTAGTGATATATCCATTTACAAAATGTAGTAATTCTCGATCACTAAAAATGTCAAATCCTAGAAAACATAGCATTCCTACACATGATGTTAACACAGTTCTCAAACAGTTATTGGCTGAATCTAATTTTTCTGAAATAGATGATTCTGATGATTCAGGTGATTCTGATGTTAGTTCAGTTTAAAAATAACTCTAAGAACAGTTTTTATATTTTATTTCCACACTGAAAATCAGTCAGATCTGCTTCAGCCTCAAAGACCACATTTATGTAACGTTAAAAAAGCACTAGCAATAAGCTGCACTTTTTTTTTCTAAAGGGGAAAAAGGTTAAAAGTTAAGAGTACATCACAATAACTTAGAGATGTATTAAAACACAGATTGCTAAGCATCACTCCAAGGTGACATTGATACTGTTGGTCCAGGTACCATACTTTGAGAGCCACTGCCCTAGAGTAAAAACAACTCTGGACAAACTCTAACAAGTGTCAAAAGGGTTATACTGATCCACAGTTCACTCAAACTACTTCCTAGAAGAAAGCTCAACATTTTTAATAGAAAGACAACAGAGCTCTGCATTCATCAACATCACATTCACAATCTCCATATTAGTATTAATAATGGGATTAATAGCAGATTTGGCACGAGAAGGATAATGAACTTGAAGCATAACAATAATATCCACACTGAGGCACAGAAAGAAAAAAGACAAATAAAATTAGCAAAGATTTGCTGATCTGTGGAACAGTATTAACTGGTTGAACTTACATGTAAATACAGTACCATGGGTAGGGTGAGAGGGGCAGGACAGTATGTGAAAAATTAATGGCCAAAAATTTACCATATTTGACAAAATATCAAAAAACAGGTAAAAGTATATCAACAAATGACAAACAGGATAAATACGAAGAAAACCACACAAAGACACACCATAATCAAAATGCTAAAAACGAACAAGTTATAAAGAAAAAAGGAAAAAGTATAAAAGCAGTAGAAGAAAAAATGGCATTATATAGAATAGAACATAGCTAAGAATATCATGACTTCTCATCAGAAACAATGCAAACCAGCATACAATGGAATGACAACCTTAAAAGTACAAAAAACAAAAAAACACTGTCAACCTAGAATTCTATTTCTAGCAAATATGTGCTTCAAAAATAAAGGTTAAATTAAAACTTTCAGAAAACCAAAGGCTGAAAGAATTCACTGCAAGCACATCTGCACCATAAGAAATATAAAGAACGTTCTTCAAGATGAAGTTAAATGATACCGGATGAAAGCCTGGATCTACATAAAGTAATGAAAATTACTTGAAAACATCATTCTCAGTAAACTATCGCAAACTAAACTATCGCAAGGACAAAAAACCAAACACCGCATGTTCTCTCTCATAGGTGGGAATTGAACAATGAGAACTCATGGACACAGGAAGGGGAACATCACACTCCGGGGACTGTCGTGGGGTGGGGGGAGGGGGGAGGGACAGCATTAGGAGATACACCTAATGCTAAATGACGAGTTAATGGGTGCAGGAAATCAACATGGCACATGGATACATATGTAACAAACCTGCACATTGTGCACATGTACCCTAAAACCCTAAAGTATAATAAAAAAAAAAAAAAAAAAAAAAAAAAAAGAAAATACCAGAATGGTAAATATGTGGCATTTAACATTGATATTTAGTTTAAATATTTAATATTTATCTATATTATTTATAAATTATTTTATTTATATTTAATATTGTATTAAATATTTTGAAATTAATTTTAATTTAATACATTTAACTTAAATTGAAATATTACTACTTGACATTAAATTAAATATCAAAGACTTTTTCCCTCATTTATTTAATTCCTTTAAAGATAACCGAGCTTAGCTGGGTGTGGTAGAACACGTGTGTAGTCCCGGCAACTCAGATGCTCAGGAGGGAAGACAGGTTGAGCCCAGGAAGCTTATTTCAGCCTGGGCAACAAAAAATCTTTTAACAAGCATTTGTTTGGTAAAGCTTGAGTAGTCCTTATCTGAAATGCTTGGAATTAGAAGTATTTTGGATTTTGAACTTCTTTTGATTTTGAAAAATGTGCATATACACAATAAGATCTCTCTGGGATGAAATCCAAGTCTAAACACAAAATTCATTTATGTTTCATATATACCTTATATATATAGGCTAAAGGTAGTTATATACAATAGTTTAAATAATTGTGTGCATAAAACAAAGTATGTGTACCTTCAATCTCAGCCACTCATGTGGACAATCTGTGGTTATTTGCCAATGTCATCATTCCTGATTGAATGTATATGCAACCAATAAGGAATCATTTCCTTACACTTATTCACACATAAATACTTAACAGTAAAAAATGAGATATACATTGAAAAATAATGTGTTCAGAGCAACTAAGCAGCACAGTAGCATCACCAGAATACTTGTATAACTGTTGAGCAACAGCAACAACGAACAATGGTAGGATTTTGGTCTCCACATGGGATATTGTGTTCTCATTAAAAGGTTATTACTGTACACTGTATTTTATTTTTTTAGGTGAGAAGAAACATCAGAAGCAGTTAAGGGACCAGGGAGTGTTCCTCACAGGGAGGAGAGAGTACTCTGTTGCATGGCTTTTTAAAATATTTCCTCGAAAGTCATATGACTCATTAACAATGGTTTTTGTCCTAGAAGTCTCTCTTTGATTTTATAAACATTTTAGATTTTAGATTTCCAGATTAGGGATGTACAACCTGTACAACTATGTTTCACATATTGTGCAGGGATATAGAAATGAACTAGGAATAATACTTGTCTTCAAAAAACTTATGGGGGATACAGACAGGTAAATAATAGCAAACACAATTCCAGAAGGAGAGAATAGGCATGAGATAGTATGAGAGTCAGTAAATAATTCAATAAGGTGGAAACAGAAGATAGAAAGGAAAGAGAAAGAGACTAGAAAAACAGAGATGGTAAATCATGAAGATCCACATCATAAAAAAGAATATGGATTTCATAGATAACTGGGAGTACTTGACAAATTTTTAATTACAGAATCACATTTTCTGTGTGTTTTTGTGCTTTCTGTGTTCATTTTAAAGAACATTTTGATCACAGACAATAGGAAAAAGATGAGGTATAGAGAAGGGGTTGGAGGCAGCTAGAGGCCGAAAGACCAAAGTAAACTGTCATAATTTAGGAAGTGACTGTGACTAAGACCTAAACTAAGGCAATAATGCATCACTCTCTCCTCCTTGATACTCTTCATTCACCTGGCTTCCAGAATACTATACTCCTGATTTCATCCCTTATCTCACTGGTTGCTTCTTCTCAGTCTCCTTTGTTTGTTCCCTCTTTTCCCCTACTCTGCCTGAATCCGTATTTCTTAATGTTGAAATGCCCTGGGCTAAGTTCTTGTTCCTTTTCTCTGTCTATTCATTCTCTTGGGGATTGTATCTAGTTTTTTGTTTCAAATACTACGTATTTTCATACGACTCCCAAGTTAACTTCCAATGAAATTCTGAACTCATATATCTGACTTCCTACTCAATACCTCCACTTAGATACCTAACGTACATCTCAAAGTTAACAAGTCCTGTTCTTCCCCTCTAAACCTGTTCTACCCACAGCCTTCCTTCCCGTCTAAGTTGATGTAAAGTGCACTTACACAGGAGAAAACAAACAAACAAAAAAAAAAATGTAGATTTATCTTAACTCTTTCTCTTATATCCTACATCTAATCTATTAGAAACTCATGCTGGCTCTATCTTCCAAATTCTAGAATCCACAGCTCACTGCCTCCTACCTTCACCTCTTGATTGAAATATTCCAACAACCTCCTAGCTTGTCTAATTCATCCCTTGCTCATACAACCTAGTATCAACCAGCAGCCAGTGATCTTTTAAAAATATAAATTAGGTGTCTCTCCTCTGCCCAATGCATCCATCCATTCAGTGCCTCACAAAGCCCTACATAAGCAGACCATTGTTACCTCTAAGACCTCATTTCCCATGGCTCTTCCTCTTGCTCTCTCCACTTCAGATCTATTGGCTTCCTTCAGATCTATTGGCTTCCTTGGAGTTCCTTGAACTCACCAAGCATGCTCTCATCTTGCAGCCTTTGCACTGACTGTTCTCTCTATCTGGCAAGCCCTTTTTTCCAAATATTCTCATGGCTTATTTCCTTCAGGTTTTGCTGAGATTTCATCGTTATGGACCATCTTTTATTTATTTATTTATTTATTTATTTATTTATTTATTTATTATTTTTTGAGAAAGAATCTCACTCTGTCAACACAGGCTGGAGTGCAGTGTCAAGATCTTGGCTCACTGCAGCCTCGACCTCCTGGTCTCAAATAATCTTCCTGCCTCTGGCTCCCATGTAGCTGGGACCAAAGGTGCACACCATCACACCCAGCTAATTTTTTAATTTTGTGTAGAGGCCGGGTCTCACTTTGTTGCCCAGGCTGGACTTGGGCTCCTGGGCTCAAGTGATCCTCCCACCTCAGCCTCCCAAAGTGCTGGGATTACAGGCATGAACCTCCGCATCAAGCCTGGACCACCATTACCACCATTTTTTTAAATTGCAACTCTCTCCCCACCTCCCACACTCCCAAACTCCCATCCCACCCTACTTTTTCTTTTTTCACAGCACTGACACCATCTGGAATACTATATAATTAAGTACTCCTTGAATGAATAAATTGTACCAGTAATATAGAGAAGGCAGATTTTTTAAAAAATGAAGAATACAGGCCGGGCACAGTGGCTCAAGCCTGTAATCCCAGCACTTTGGGAGGCCAAGGCGGGCAGATCATGAGGTCAGGAGATCGAGACCATCCTGGTTAACATGGTGAAACCTCATCTCTACTAAAAATACAAAAAATTAGCCAGGCGTGATGGCGGGTGCCTGTAGTCCCAGCTACTCAGGAGGCTGAGGCAGGAGAATGGTGTGAACCCAGGAGGCGGTGCTTGCAGTGAGCTGAGATTGCGCCACTGCACTCCATCCAGCCTGGGTGACAGAGCAAGACTCCGTCCAAAAAAAAAAAAAGAAGAAGAATATAAAATCAGCAGGGCTTGGTCTCCAATAGTATTCAGAGGGGGAAAAAAAGCAGTATGGGTTGACATCCATATTTCTAACTTGGGATGGAAGGAGCAAGGATAAATGTGTGAGAAAAAGATCCTAAGTTCACAGTTTTGGACATGTGGAGTAGATGACTTAGTTATATCCTACTGTGAGTGTGTTCTTTTTGTTGTTGTTGTTGTTGTTTTTGTTTTTGAGATGGAGTCTTGCTCTGTTGCCAGACTGGAGTACAGTGGCGTGATCTCGGCTCACTGCAACCTCTGCCTCCTGGGTTCAAGCAATTCTCCTGCCTCAGCCTCCCGAGTAGCTGGGACTACAGGTGCGCACCACCCACGCCCAGCTAATTTTTGTTTTTTTAATAGAGATGGGGTTTCATCATGTTGGCCAGGATGGTTTCGATCTCTCGACCTTATGATCCACCCACCTTGGCCTCCCAAAGTGCTGGGATTACAGGTGTGAGCAACCAGGCCTGGCCGAGTGTGTCTTATACTCCAAATCCTGAAGATCCCTTAATCTGCTAAGCAGTCTAGGTACCACATATAAATGGAATCATACATTATTAGTCTTTTTGTGACTGGCTTATTTCACTTAGCATAACGTCCTCAAGGTCATCATGTTGTATATGTGTCAGAATTTTTTTCCTTTTAAAAGCTGAATATTCAATTATTCGAGGAAATATTATTCGTTCATCTACTGATGACATTTGGGTTGCTTCCACCTTTTGGTTATTGTGTCCTACACTGCTATAAACATGAGTGTAGAAATATCTATTTCTCTGCAATCTTGAGATGATTATGGGAAATGCTAGAGGAAATCATCAGTTGCAGATGGGAAGATTGATGAAAAGGAGCTAACATTTTGCCAAAGAATCCTAGAAAACCAGAGAAAGACAAATGGCAGCAGCAACAGTCTTAGACATGGTAAGATTTGAAGATCAATCAGTGGGGACCCCTCCCTGCCTTAAATCCTGCTTGAGCTTAGTCATACAAAGGAGCACTGATTTCTCATTTCATATTTCTAATTGTAAAACTAGATACTTCTAACTTATCCTACCTGGGCTTAAGAATTATTTATAAGGTACTGTTAAAAGGGTATACTCTTAATATGCAACATAGTAACCATCATATATTAAAATAAGTTAAAGATAAAACTTGACCATGTAACCAGCGAATATGTTCAACTATTCATTTATCCTGCAGGCAATGTCTTTGTTGGCTTAATATTACAAAAGCTTTCTTTTTCAAGATCATTCTTGCCTACGTAGCAATGATGCACATTAAAATTAAAACCAGCTAAAAATATTTATCCAAGAGAACAAAAATGGCTTTTTTTCTTGAAAAAAACAGTGGTTAGTGTATATTTTTTGAGCCCCTTAACAATATCTTATTTCTCCTTTCAAAAAGCAATATGGAAATTAACAACAGTCCAAAAAAGGAAAAGGAAGAAAATATAGAAAACTCTAACAATAAATGAACAGAAACCTGAAAAAACAAATTCTACCTCAGCATTCAGTTTCAGAGCAATATTAATATTAAAGTACATAAAGGCATGATATTTTTATGGATACCTAATAGTTATAATACAGCTGTTATTATATATACTAATAGTTATATATTAAGTTATTAACATATAGTTGTTAGAATAGCTAGCATACAATGTTAAAAATCAGGATTTTCCAGTGTTTCTTTTAAACTTGTCTTTAGAGGTTACATCATAAAAAACAAAGTAATAATTGTTTACTAGAGAACCCTCATACACTGTTGACAAAATGTAAACTATTACCACCACTATGGAGAACAGTTTGGAGGGTCCTAAAAACACTAAAAATAGAGTTACAATATGATCTGGCAATCCCACTGCTAGGTATACATCCACAAAAAGGAAATCGGTATATCAAAGAAATATCTGCACTCCCATGTTTATTGGAGACCTAGTCACAATAACCAAGATTTGGAAGCAACCTAAGTGTCCATCAACACATGAATGGACAAAGAAAATGTGGTACATACACAAAATGGAGTATATTCAGCCATAAAAAAGAATGAGATCCTGTCATTTGTGACAACATAAATGGAACTGGTGGTCATTATGTTAAGTGAAATAAGCCAGACGCAGAAAAACAAACTTCACATGTTATCACTTGTTTCTGGGAGCTAAAAATTAAAATAATTGAACTCATGGAAATAGAGAGTAGAATGATGGAGAGTAGTAGAGGCTGGGGAGGGTAGCAGGATGGAGGGAGGGTGGGATAGTTAGTGGCTACAAAAATATAATTAGATAGAATTAATAAAATATAGGGCTAAATAGCACAACAGGGTGAGTACAGTTCACAATAATTTTTTGTACATTTTAAAATAACTAAAAGATGGGGTATCCATACCCTCAAGCATGATTACCCTGATGTGATTATTATACATTGTGTATCTGTATCAAAATATCTCATGTACTCCATAAATATATAGAACTACTGTGTACCACAAAAATTAAAAATTAAAAAAAAATGTTTCTTGGAAGATTAGAAGAAATGGAGCCTATTAACAGATTTTTAGGTAAATGGTCAGAGAAACTGTAGTATATATCAACTTTCTAGTACCTAGCAGAGCAACCAGCACTTACCAGGTATCCGAAAAAATATTTATAAATTAATGAATGAGTAAAAAACAAATGAGTGAACAAACCAATCAACTCGGTTACTCTGATGTATCTGCACGTATTCATTTCATAGCACTATCTTCTTACAGCTGCAGTGTGGTCATCTTGTTTTTGACACTAATAAAAAAGTGCCAAATATAAATAATGCTTCCTAGAAAAAAAAAATTTTTCCTTCTAAATACTTATGTTAAGTCCTTTGAACTTCATAAAGATATTTTAGGAGTAGATAAGAATAAAGCTTCTTGGAAAAGTAACAGGCATGTTTTGATAATAACATATACAGATGAATCCTGTTTATCAATTTATGGTCAAAGACATTCTCTGCCTCCTAGCCAAACGACAGAGAGTAAATTGGTATAAACAAGCAGGAAACACACCACCAAAAAGAGTAGACTGAATCTCAACATCAACTAGTTTTACCCCCTTTCTGATGAATAAATTTCTTCTATTACCACATACCTGGAAGGTAGTTTGGCAACACCCTGGAAAATTCACTACTTAACTCCCAGCACAGTCTATTTCATTTTTTGGACAGCTTTAAGGACCAGACAACTATTCTTTATACGGAGTCAAAATCCATCTTCATCTAACAACTGGTTGTCACTTTACCTTCTGGAGCTTCACAGTCTCATTCTAACCTTCCTTCTAAAGGGTTGCCCATCAAATATTAGGAGATAGCTATTATGACTCCTTATAGGCTTATTTTTGTAGCTTTGTTATGCGAAAAACTTTAGCCATTTTCTTCTGGATGTGCTTGAAGCTTATCACTCTCAAACTGTGATAATCAGAACGAAATAGTCCGATGCACAGAATAAAGCAGGACTACTACTAATCTTATTCTAGACATTCTATTAATGTTCTAGACATTCCTAAGATCACAATTCATTTTTTGAAAGAAACATGACAAAATTGCCCATATTGTTTTCTGTTAACTTAGGAATGTTAAGCCTTTTTTTCTACCCCTACATCTAAGCCATTTCTCCTCTATTCTGTAATACATAGCATTATATATTATATTATAAACTTGTTCTCAGTAAATTTTATCTTGCTGGTTAAGCCTATCATCCTGATATTTTTAGAGCTTTTATGACTCCTGTCTATATCAAAGAGATATCTGCACTCCTATGTTTATTGGGACCGTCTATATCACCCAATAATTTTGACTCCTGTCTGTATCACCCAATAATTTAGCCATCCTTCCTCAACTGTATATTATCTACAAATTTAATTAGTATGCCAGCTATATTTCTTTTAACTCTTTGTTGATATACATAATGAAGGTGAAGACAGATTCCTATGGTATCCCAGAGTTCTCCTTCCAGGTTAACACAGACCATTAAATGTCACTCTTTCAGATGGCTGTTCAGCCAGCTGCATAACAACATAACCGCATTATTATATCATATCCCTCTCATCCATCCTGCCCACAGTGATATCATGATGGACCATGTCAAAAAGCTTCATGAAATTCAGACCCCTGTCTGCTGTGATCAACAGTCTAACAGCCTTCCTAAGAAGAAGGAAATTAGGTTAATCTCCATAAAGTTTTTTTATAAAATCAGGCTAATTCTTAGAGCTCATCATTTTTCCTTAACTAGCATCTACTAAATCACCTAATAGGAAACTTTACTAAGGATTCAATTCAGATTCACCAGCTGTAGGGAACAAGAAAGAGAGAGAACCTACAGATGCTTAGGGTCTATGATCTGCTTTCTCTCCTCCATCTTCCTGCCCGAAGGCTGTGTCTCTAGGGATCCTGCCCAAGCTGCTGAAGCAGTGGGGAAAAAAAGACCAAAAATGAGTTTCCCAGATTTAAGTGCCTGGGTCCTATTCACAACTGCTCTTCCCCATGTTTTTTTAAAGCAATAAAGAGCAATCATTATCTAATGTTTTAACTTATCTGTATTACTCTTCTTCTCCATTAGTATATATTTTGGAGTTAACTACTCTCAAATGGTTTCCAGTAAGGCTTTTACCCTTCTACCCTCTCTAAAAAGAAACAAATGCTATAATAAAATCTTAACACAGCAATAGTCTGTGAGAAAAAAAGTGTAGCTTGATATGTAGCTGTAGGATCATAGCTTTCCGGTTTTGCTTTTCACGCTGTCACCTACTTACCACAAACTATACATATTTGTATATTTTTAGTTAAAAAAAATCCCAAAGTACTTACAGATAAAACATACTATGCCTCTCTAGTAAACAAACTCAAATCAAAGCACCACTGTTTAGTTCTTAGGCAATAAATAGTCATAACCAATAATTGTATTTGTATATTTTTAGTTCAAAAGAAATCCCAAAGTACTTACAGATAAAACATACTCTGCCTCTCGAGTAAACAAACTCAAATCAAAGCACCACTGTTTAGTTCTTAGGCGATAAATAGTCATAACCAATAATTGTGTGGGGCAGATCTTTTTTTACAATAAAAGTCCTCCCTACAAAGTAAGGAACAGGTTGTATGGCAAAAAGAAACAAAATTCAGGATAAAAACACATGAAATATTATGCTTCCTAATGATAATGTATAATTAGCCACTTTTCTTATAGAATTTTGGTTTGTTTTTGCTTTTATTTTTGCCTGACTATCCCATTAGGGACATTGACAAAATTGATTAAATGATGTTAATGGCCAGGCATGGTTGGCTCACACCTGTAAATCCCAGCACTTTCAGAGGTAAGGCGGGCAGATTATGAGGTCAAGAGATCAAGACCATCCTGGTCAACATGGTGAAACCCCATCTCTACTAAAAATACAACAATTAGCTGGGCATGGTGGTGTGCACCTGTAGTCCCAGCTACTTGAGAGGCTGAGGCAGGAGAATAGCTTTAACACAGGAGGTAGAGGTTGCAGTGAGCCGAGATTGCACCACTGCACTCCAGCCTGGTGACAGAACGAGAGTCTGTCTCTCAAAAAAAAAAAAAAAAGATGTTAAAAGTTAAATCACTGTATATGGCTACCATTTGAAAGAAAGAATAATTTGTAATTTCCCCTAGAGAATTAGGATCAGGTTCAAACTCTTAAGGACTCTCATTGCCGGGGAATAAAACTGCCTAAATTGGGAGAAATCCAGGGTTGAGCATGTAAATACAAGCAAAGCAGACAATTTCAAAGAAAGACTCATACCCTCAAGGCTAAGGTACTGGCATAATAAAGGAAATTCCAAATGAAAGTTCGCTCTACAATTGTGGCCTATAGGGGGGTTGCCCCCCAACCCACTGTCCCATAGTGCATTTTTAAAGTATTTCTTTTTTCTTTCTTTCTTTTTTCTTTTTTTGAGATGGAGTTTGGCTCTTGTTGCCCAGCCTGGAGTGCAATGGCGTGATCTTGGGTCACCACAACCACCCCCCAGGTTCAAGTGATTCTCCTGCCTCAGCCTCCTGGATAGCTGGGATTACTGGCATGTGCCACCATGCCCAGCTAATTTTTTTTTTTTTTTTTGGAGTTTTTAGTAGAGATGGGGTTTCTCCATGTTGGTCAGGCTGGTCTTGAACTCCTGACCTCAGGTGATCCACCTGCCTTGGCCTCCCAAAGTGCTGGGATTACAGGCATGAGCCACCGCGCCCAGCCTCATTTTCGTATTTAAATGTAAGGTCAAAACCCATTAATTCACGCAATATTTTAGAAATATCTTTCTTTTAGAAAATGTGTCAGTAATTTCTATGGAATTCTATATTATGTCCATCAAAGACATCACAGAATAGTAGATTCAAAGAATTTCAGAATTGAAATCTTGAATATCATGTAGTCTAAGGCTTTCATTTTTCAAAGGCTCAGAGAACTAAGTGATTTATCTGTAGTAAAGCAGCCAGTAGTGGATAGATCAGGAAACCACCACATATAATTCTATTACCTCTATTAAAATAAGGCACTGAGTTCCACAGGGTACAGTCCTAATACTTATTGTATAGGAATCATACTTTGCCTGACTACTAAATATTTACCTTTTAAATGTCTGTTAATTCAGAAGTCTAATAGTTTCCTCTTAAACAAAGCTAAAACATGACTCTGTAAATTCATATCTATAGAAAAATCGGTGTTGAAGTTATTATACATTACAAACTATATTTTACAAACCACATTATAATAGTCTAAGTGTATAGTAATCAAATGTCATCACATATAATTAAAGATAAATTCAATGTGTCAAAACAGAAGATCAAAGCACTTTTAATACTGCAGGGCCATCATTTTCAATCGCCTGTTCCTTGATCATGCCTTTAATTCACACAATTCAGTGAATCACAGTGCCTCTTCCTGCTGCAGTGGAAATAAGCTCCCAAAGAATCCTATTTTAAAAAAATTAACAAGCATATAAAATAGAAAATATTCTCAAGCCATGTCTGTGAAAAACTTAGTGCATCACCAGTTTCCTATTAAACCTGATCCTGGAAAAAATAGACAAGATGTTGTTTTTCATTTCTTTTTTATTATTATATTTATTTATTTATTTATTTATTTATTTTTTGAGACGGAGTGTTGCTCTGTCACCTAGGCTGCAGTGCAGTGGTGCAATCTTGGCTCACTGCAACTTCCGCTTACTGTGTTCAAGCAATTCTCCTGCCTCAGCCTCCCAAGTAGCTGGGACTACAGGCACCTGCCACCACACCTGGCTAATTTTTGTATTTTTAGTAGAGAAAGGCTTTCACTATGTTGGCCAGGCTGGTCTCAAACTCCTGACCTCATGATCCACTCACCTCGACCTCTCAAAGTGCTGGGATTACAGGCGTGAGCCACCGCACCCGGCCTTGTTTTTCATTTCTAAATCAGATTCTGACCTAAGCATACATTTATTTTTGAGTTACAGGAAGAGTTATTGGATTCATACTATGGCACATAACTAGATAATCTGAATTACCTGGTATTTCCTGTTTGTTGGTTGTTATTGGGTTTTTACTGTTTGTTTGCTTGCTTGGTTTGGTTTTAATACCTATCACGGCAAACACTACCTGAGCAATTCAAAAAGAAAGAACCAAGAATAAAATCACTCGGCATTACAGAAAAACCTCCCACTTCAGTTATTTTATTCCTCTAAACTTTGGCTGAACCACACTGGCTGTTATTTCGCTGAGGAAGCGATTGCCAAGTTATCCACAGGCACATACACACAGACAAACCACAATATGGTGAATGTCAGCCGTTACTCCTAAGAATCTCTTCACTAAAATATGTGCTGAGTAATGAGGAGTTATTCAGTTAAGTTCAGATAAATATAGAGTTAAAATAGGCCTTCAGAGATAATCAACTGAGATAGTAATTGCCCCAGATAATACTTATGAAAGTCAATACTAAGAAAACCTGTACATTAAATGTTCTTCATTAAAATAGGAAAAAATAAAGATCTTCTAAGAGTTCTTGAAGCTACCAATTTAAAATCCAAATAAGTTCAATCTTACTATGGACCTTTACAAATAAGTAACAGGCTTCAAGGAAATCAGAGCCTCTAAAGGCTACAACGTATCTTTTCAGATGCTGACTTTAAAATGAAAAACTTCTTACTTGTACTAACCATTAAAATCAAAACAACTGAACTCATGGACATAGAGAGTAGAATGGTGGTTACAAGAGGCTGGGAAGGGTAGTGGGGACTTAGTGGGAGGTGGAAATGGTTAATAGGTACAAAAATAATAATAATTAGAAATGAATAAGACCTACTACTTGATAGCAAAACAGGGTAACGATAGTCAATAATAACTTAATTGTACATTTCAAAATAACTAAGAGTGTAATTGTATTGTTTGTAATACAAAGGATAAATGCTTGAGGGGATAGATACCCCATTCTCCATGATGTGATTATTACACACTGTAGGCCTGTATCAAAACATACCATGTACCCCATAAATATATACCCTATGTACCCACAAAAATTAAAAATAGACTGAAGGGGGCCAGGTGTGGTGGCTCACATCTGTAATCCCAGCACATTGGGAGGCCAAGGCGGGTGGATCACCTAAGGTCAGGAGTTTGAGACCAGCCTGGCCAACATGGTAAAACCCCATCTCTACTAAAAATACAAAAATTAGCTGGGCATGGTGGTGTGTGCCTGTAGTCACAGCTACTCAGGAGGCCGAGACATGAGAATCACTTGAACCTGGGAAGCAGAGGTTGCAGTGAGTCAAGATCACGCCACTGAACTCCAGCCTGGGCAACAGAGCGAAACTCCATCTCAAAAAAAAAAACATAGATAGAAGGAGCCATAACAAATCTTTGAATAAGTCACTGTCTTACAACTATGCTTATTTCATAATAAAAGGATAATAAGAGCTCTTTTGCTGACAACCTAAGATATTTCCAATCTTGAGGAACATATTTTTAAAAGACAAAGATCTTTCGTGCTAACTACCCACTAAAATACACATGTCAGATGAAAATACTATTTTGGGACTCTGTATATGGAAAAGAGGTCAAACGTTATTGCAAAGGGTTTCCACAGAGAAATGATGAAAAGAAATTACACATGTCAACTAGTACAGTATTCACAGTGCATGCTCCATATTATATTATACTTTGGAGTATCCAATTTCCTTCAAGATTCAATAAAATAAAACATAATGCTTCTATTGTTACCATGGTATTCTTTGATATCCTTAATCAATGAGAGTTAATTAATCTGATCTGTTCTTCCCTGAATGTTTTAAATCATCTCCTTAACGTATGGGATATGTAAGAACTTTTGACTTATGAATATTTTTAATTTGAATCATAGGGTAAGTATCATATGTGCTTAGAAGTGTGGGGAATAAAAATTACCAAGATAAATCATCTCTGTCTATAAGGAATTTAAAATCTATTTTGGAAAAGAGGACTCAACATGTGCACACAGCACCATAGCACGTAGGTGCACACCGTGTGCACCCGAATGCACATACACACAATTAAACTACACACACACACACACACACACACACAAATCAAGGTACAGTGGAAACACTTATGCAAACCCAAATGAGCCATTATACAAAATTAAGGGCCTTTACTTTTATTTCTTTCTTCTTATTTATTTATTTAAGACAAGTTCTTGCTCTACTGCCCAGGCTGGAGTGCAGTGGCATGACCTCGGCTCACTGCAACCTCCTCCTCCTGAGCTCAAGCCATCCTCCCGCCTCAGTCTCTCTGAGTACCTGGGACTACAGGGACGCACCACCACACCTAACTAATTTTTGGATTTTTTTTTTTTTTTTTTTTTTTTTTTTTGTAGAGACAAGGTTTCATCATGTTGCCCAAGTTGGTCTGGAACGCAAGTGATCTACCCCGCCTTGGTTTCCCAAAGTGCTAGGACTACAAGCATGAGCCACTGTTTCTGGTTGGGCCTTTACTTTTCAAAGCTGCCCATGTCACAAAAGACAAGGAAAAGCTAAAAAGCTGCTGTATTAAAGGAAACTAAATAGACACGGCAAGAAAATTCCTATTCCCCCAATCCTTGGATTAGTGAAAAAACTACTATAAAGGTCATAAAGGGACAATAGGCAAAATTTGAAAGTGGACTCCGCGATAGATTATGGTATATTGAACTTGATCAATTACTGTTATTCTCTTCATACATGCTATATATGCCTCTTTTGTGCTGAGTCTCTCACATAACATCTTAGAAGAGAATGTCTTTGTTCTTAAGGGACACATACTAAACTATTTAGCTTAAAGGGTTGCAACCTCTGCAATTTACTAGCAAATGGTCCAGAACAAAAGTATAGTAATATGTATATATGTGTATTAGAAGACGAGGAAATATGGCAAAATGTTAACAGTGGATAAAACCACATGAATGGCTTATGGGAGCTGACTGTACTACACTGGCAACTTTTCTGTATACTTAAAGTTTTTCAAAATAATTTTTTTAACTCCATGAACATTTAAGCTTAAAAAAGACCTTGGAAATTATCTAGTCCAATCCTCGACCTAACTTTACAAATGTGGAAACAGACCTGACAATTAGATCAGTGGTTTCTTAACTTTTTGTTCTATACCCCATCAGTAAAACATTTTGGGCATGCACTCCCTCAACATATGTATTTTAATTATTTTACACTTTCTATTTGGGTACCAATTTATTGCGTACATTATTAAGACATACATAAAAAGTAAAATGTATATAGGATGAGGTAAAAATATTTGTAAATTTATAATTTTTCCTCTTGCATCAGAGTGGAGTACCATGGAGCATCCTTTGCTCCTGTCCTTACCTTGGTGATCACTGACAGCTCAGCACAAAAGAGGCATTTATAACATGTATGAATAGAATGTCATGGAAGGTTTTATGCTGATGTGGTTTATGTGGTACCTGAAGCATTCTAGGGCTTCGAAGAGTAGGTAGAGATGAGAGAAAGGCAGAGAGAGTCCAGACTGGACAAAGATTAACAAAATGCAAAGAAACAGAAAAATCATAGAAACTTTGGCAATTCATACTGAAAAGCAGTGACACAGAGGATTAAAGGATAGTTCAGTGATCAACTGTGAAAGGTCTTGAATATAAAAACCAAGGAGGAATGACTTAAACCATAAGTAATGAGGAAACTTTGAAAGGTTAGGAGGGTTAAAATAAGAAAGTGTCTTGAAACCAACAATGTTTACAATAATCAGTATGTGGCAGTGTTTTGCAGAATTAATGCGGAAAGACGGATTAAGTTATTACTAGATTACTCATCAGAAATTGACATAACTTCTAAGAACGAAACTAAATCTTTAATAAAAGCCCAGCCCTGGCCAGGCATGGTGCCTCACACCTGTAATCCCAGCACTTTGGGAGGCAGAGGCAGGCAGATCACAAGGTCAAGAGATCGAGACCAGCCTGGCCAAGATGGTGAAACCCCGTCTCTACTAACAATACAAATATTAGCTGGGTGTGGTGGCGCGCCCCTGTAGTCCCAGCTACTCGGGAGGCTGAGGCAGGAGAATCACTTGAACCTGGGAGGCAGAGGTTGCAGTGAGCCAAGATCGCGCCACTGCACTCCAGCCTGGCAACAGAGTAAGACACTGTCAAGATTAAAAAAAAAAAAAAAAAGAAAGAAAAAAAAAAAAACCAGCCCTGTCTGATTTTTCTACTTGCCTAAATTATATAACTATAGACCTGGGTGGTTTTATATCACCAAAGTAGTTTTCCATAAAGAGATATGCCTAACAATTTTCAGCACAGGCCACTTATTTGCCATTATTATTTCAAATCCAAACTGCCACATGGTCACAACTTTCTCCTAAAATATAAAAAAAACAAATGGTTAACGTGCTTGTTGCTATAAATGAAAATTAAAAAAAAAAAAAACTAGACTATTACATCTTCAGGCTCATCTTAGATAAATCACTGCAGAGCTTTTAAATCAAGTTTAAGTATCTCTTAAACATCATTATATATAGTAAAAACCATCCCTAGTGTCTGCTATTTCCTAATTTGATAATATTTTGCAGTGAGAAAATGCTAACAAATTTGTATAACTTTTGTACATTGTTACATGTTAATATAAAACTGTCCAAATGGTATCTTTGTACCTCAGCATAAATTCATTCTTTGCTTTTACTCAGACTGATATTGACATAAAAAGGCCTACATAGGACTACATAGGCCTTCTTATGTCAATAGCAGCAAAACAGAAGCAGCAAAATATGGGGCTCTATCTTTTTTGCCTTTTTGCCTTTTTTCCTTTTTATATAAAGAGACCAATGAGATTTAAGCTTACTTACATAATGGATAAATTAAGTACAATACGTTAAATACCAAGAAAATTCTAACCCTCTAGTTGGCTGAGACTCTTATTTTAACCACTATATCACTTGGTTCTGAGTCCTCACTTGGGATAAAATCCAAGAATTTCCTTTCCCAAATTATTTTGTAAATGAGTCATTTAACCAATAGAGTAGTAATACTATTAGACAGTTTCTGCAGATTAAGAGACAGGGTCTTTCTCCCTCTATCACCCAGGCTAGAGTGCAATGATATGGTAATAGCTCACTGCAGCCTCAAAGTCCTAGGCTCAAGCAATTCTCACCTATGCCTCCAAAGTGCTGAGACTACAGGCTCGTGCCACCCTGCCTGGCTAATTTTTTAAATTTTTGTAGATACCATGTCTCACTATGTTGCCTGGGCTGGTCTCAAACTCCTGGGCTCAAGTGATCCTATGCCTCAGCCTCCCAAAGATTAATCCTGGGATTAAAGGCATAAGCCACCACACCTGGACCTTCACTCCCTGTTTAGTAATCATTTGGTTTAAAAAAAAAAACACAGAAGCAGAAGCAAAATATGGGGCTTTATCAAGAAAGTGAAAGAAGGAAAACATTGATAGATAAAGATTCAGATGCCCTATGATAGTTTTTAAAAAAACGAAGATTGCTGTTATTTTTAAAAAATGACTATGGTAGCTGATACAGAACTTCTATGCAAAATGAAAGACTGAAGTATTGGATGGTCAAGGTGTAATAATTTCCTTTATGAAATGGTCTTCTCCTTTGATAACATTTTAATAACTCTATAAAACCCAAGATGGAAGGTGACATATGGGACTCTTCAATAATGTATATGTTCATTGTTATATTTATGTTTATAAATACATAAATTATATTTACATTTATTATACTTATAATATGCTAGTGCATATGTTAAATAATATTGCTTTCAATAGTGAACTGCATGTTTAACACCTCTTTACAACTTTTTCTTTTTTTAAATTGAGATACAATTTTGCTAAGCTATAAAAAGCTGCACATATTTAAAGTGTACAATTGGGGCCAGGCATGGTGGCTTATGCCTGTAATCTCAGCACTTTGGGAGGCCAAGGCGGGTGGATCACCCGAGGTCAGGAGTTCAAGACCAGTCTGGCCAACATGGTGAAACCCCATCTCTACTAAAAATACAAAACAGCCAGGCATGGTGGTGTGTGCCTGTAATCCCAGCTACTTGAGAGGCTGAGGCAGGAGAATTGCTTGAACCTGGGAGGCAGAGGCTGCAGTGAGCCTAGACTGCGCCACTGCATTATAGCCTGAGTGACAATGCGAGACTCCATCTCAAAAATAAATAAATAAATAAATAAATAAATAAATAAAGTGTACAATTGGATAACCTTTGAATTATGTATATACCTGCAAAACTATTATCACAGTTAAGATAGTAAAAACTTCTTTAACCTCCTGAAGTTTCCTTGTGCCTCTTTTAATTCCTTTCTCCTCCTCTACTCCCAATCTCTAGGTAACCACTCATCTGCTATCTGTATGAATTATTTTTCATTTTTTAGAATATTATACAAGTGAAATCAAACAGCAAGTAGTCTTTTCTGACTGACTTATTTCTCTCAGCATGATTATTTTAAGTGCCATCCATGTTGTTACATGTACCAATAATTAATTCATTTTTATTGTAAATAGTATTCCATTATATGGATATACTATAGTTTGTTTATCCATTCACTTGTTGATGGACATGTGGGTGACTTCATTTTTGGCTATTATAAATAAGGCTGCTATGACATTTATATACAAGCCCTTGCATGGACATATGCTTTCAATTATTTTGGGTAAAAAGCTAACTGAAATGGCTGAAGAATACGGTGGGTATATGGTTAACATTTTAAGAAACTGCCAAACTATTTTTTAAAGTGGTTGTACCATTTTACATTCCCACCCACAGGGTATAAGAGTTAGCTCCTTCGCATATTCACCAACATTCATATGGTTAATCTTCTTATTTTTTTCCTTTTATTTTTAGTTGACACATAATAATTGTACATATTTATAGAATAGGAAGTAATATTTGGTGTGGTATTGCAGTACACTTTTCATTTCCCTAACAATTAATGACATTGAGCTTTTCATGTGCTTACGGTCTCGAACTTCTGGGCTCAGGCAATCCTCTCACCTTGGCTTCCCAAAGTGCTGGGATTACAGATGTAATCCACCATGCTCTATCTGATGTCTACTTTTTGTTGTTGTTGGGTTGTTTGATTTTTTTATTGAATTTTGAGAGTTCCTTATATATTTTGAATATAAGTCCTTTATCATAATATGTTTTGCAAATATCTCCACAAATCTGTGGCTTGCCTTCTCATTCTCTTTTCAAGAGCAGAAATTTTAAATTCTGATGATGTTCAACTTATCAATTTGTTCTTTTATGGGTTGTGCTTTTGGAGGCATATAGAAGAAATCTTTTCCTATCTCAAGATAACAAAGATTTTCTCCCTATGTATTCTTTAAGGAGTTTTATAGTTTTAGGTTTTACACTTTAGTCTATGATCTGTTTTGAGTTAGTTTTTATATGGTATGTGATATAAATAATTTTTTCACATGAATACCCAATTGTTTTAGCACCATCTGTTAAAAAGTTTGGCCCTTCACCCGTGAATTGCCTTTATACCTTTGTGAAAACTCAGTTGCCCATGTACATATGAATCTGTTTCTGGGCTCTCCGTTCTTTCCCACTGATCTGTTTCTCTATCTTTATGCCAGTACCCTGCCTTGATTGCTCTAGCTTTATACACTTTTTTTTAATACACTTTTTACACTTTTTTTTTTTTTTTTTTTTTCAGACGGAGTTTCGCTCTTGTTGCCCAGCTGGAGGGCAATGGCACGATCTCGGCTCACTGCAACCTCTGCCTCCCAGGTCCAAGAGATTCTCCTGCCTCAGCCTTCCCATAACTGGGATTACAGGCACCCGCCACCATGCCCAGCTAATTTTTGTACTTTTAGTAGAGACAGGGATTCGCCATGTTGGTAAGGCTGGTCTCAAACTCCTGATCTCAGGTGATCCCCCTTCTTGGCCTCCCAAAGTGCTGTTATTACAGGCGTGAGCCACCATGCCTGGCCTCTTCTTCCTCTTTACAATATTTTTTTTTTGGCATAAGATGCTACAGTAATAGAAATAAAATTAAGGAATTTTTATTTATAACTGCATGAACCCTAGACCTGTTTCTCTATTTCAAAGATAAAACCATTAATTCTAAAAGCTAAGCAATAAATCTTTTAAAAAGACAAAGTACAGACTTCAGTAGAATTTATTTTATCATCTGTACTATATATTAAGCATTGTGCAGGTACCATCACTCAGCTCTTTTGTTTGATAATTTATGTGACTTAAACAACAGCCACCATTTTAAACTTGCTAATATGTATTAACAGAGTATATATTTAACATCTATTATGTACTCAGAAGTATAAAAGACTCCAGTCAAAAGAAATAGAAGATAGTGTTTCTATCACACTGATATCTACTTGGGAAAAAAAGAACAGACATAATACAATTTTTTAAAAAACTTTAATAAACCAACATGAAAATAATAATAGTAGAAGCTTGGTTCAAAAGTACTGTTGAAACATGGGGCCAGATGGGATTACCACAAAGACTCCTTAAAGAAAATTATAAATCAGATTTGGGAGAAATATTGGTGAGATTAGGGTAAATGACATCAGTTGAGAGGAAAAGGCATAATGTTATTTATGAAAGATTATCCTAGTAGCACCAAGTAGCGCAGTGTTAAAAGCGAGAATGACTAATATTAGGAAAATCAGGGAGAAAACTATTGCTATAATCCATGCATTAGGGGTTGGGGGCCCACCACCCAGAGTGAAAACTCACTTTAAATGTCTTGAAAACTATTAAAATGTCTTGAGATACACAAAGAATCTGAAAGCAAAAGTATTTCTTCACTTAAAATGTTCAAATCTATTAGAAATCAGAGTGTAATACTATATTTTAACTGCATTTAGATATTATAAAACCATATACACATTACAATTGCATTTTTAAAAATTTACTTTTGTGGGGCAAAAACAACTTTCTACACTCATCTTGAACAGTAGTGAGGCCTGGGGGTTGCAGAGTTGTTTACAGTGAACTCTGAGGGGCTCCCATTGCCAAATCTGCCCACACTGTAGCTTCATGTTTAGAAAATGGCTAGCCATACTTTCTTTTCTTCTCCTTCAGTAAAATTAGTAGACTAGCTTTTAGCATATGGAAGCATTTTCACATTGCAAGTTCTGGTGGTGGGGGGAAGGAACAATTTGCAAATGCCATCAAATGAAATGTGCACTTTCAAATGAGGTTGATTAGACAGTTTCATGTGGCAAAAGTTAGTCAATAAGTCTTTTCGTTTTTTCAAGAAGGAAATGCTCATCTTTGCATAAAATGCAGCAGGGTGATCAAGGAAGGTGTTTTAAAAACATCATTGTAGATTTTCAGAAAAGCACTTTTATTTGAGTGTTCAAGACTGAAATTCAGATGGATTTCATTTTTATTTTAAACTCCTTTTAGAAATATTAAAGTAGTGGCAACAGGAACAAAGTAGAATACAGCAGTGGCTAGAGAAAGCAATAGTCTTTTAAGGGCTACACTCAGACTTCTTCCTGACACTTTTTCATGTCTGCCTCTGCACCTCCTTCACACTGTCTCTTCTCCCACTTCTTTACTTCTTTTACCTTTAAACACACCAGGGAAGGGAAATGGGATATGTATGGGAAGTGTGGGATGAGTAAAGAAGAAAACTAAAAGATGCAACAAAGCTAGCATCATCACACTGGCTTTATTGAGCAGGCCCTTACAGGTCATCTAGAGGAAAAAAACGCAGAGGCTGGAGGGATTAACTGAGGTGATAGTCAATTGATATTCTTTATTTTCCCAAAGAAATACATTTATAAGTCATTACCTATAAGGACAAAAGGTAAGAATCAAGAACTTTAGCCCTTTTCACTTTCTTAATTTCTCTAATTCAAATATTCCAGTACTAAAGACAGGAATCTTGGCTGAAACCCCTACATGCATAAATAAAAAGAAAAAATCTTTTTTGTATAAACACCAGTAATTTAGCCACAGGAAAGCCAAAAATGTGCAAATAATAGCCCGAATCATAGACTGATATTATAAATCATCCTAAAACACAAACTTAATGAAATTTGAGATCGCTATAAGGGAAAGTCAAATACTCCTCTTATAAAACTCTAAGACCAAACATTCTACCTATGGCTTTAGGGGGAAAATAAGGAAGAGGAACAAAAAGGCACAGAAATAGAAAAAGCCATAAAAGAAGATACAAGTGAATGTTGGTAGAAACTAACAATGTAAATACAATGATATCTTATCAAGATCACAGAACTAAATTTAAAGTGGCCGAAAGAACTGGAGCTTTATTTATTTCCCATGGGCTCTCAGGCTTCATTCTCCAGGGCTTGTGCAAAGTGTGCCAAGAATATTATGGAACACAATTAACCATAATGTTATTTTTAGGCAGTATGTGTACTTACATTTTGATTGATATCATTACCTGACTTTAACTTTTCTTGGTGAGTAACAAGAAGAAGCTGACACAAAATTTCAATTATTGCCCTTTCTTTGTGAATCGAATCCATAAAACTTCCAAGAGGGAGAAGATAAAAGTAAATTCCTTATTCAACTTATCTTTGCCAAAGGGCTTGGCCAGGCCCATAGCTGAAGCAGGCTAGGGATCAGAGACCTTGAATTGCTTGCTACTTAATACCTGTTCTGCTCTAGGCAACACTGAAAGTTTTGCTTTGATAGTTCAAGGCTAAAAGCCAATTCTGATAGTTGGCCAGAGGGAACTTTTTAAAGTTAATCTCTTCATACAGCAATGTTTCTTCAGGAAAATAATAACATGTAGTTCCAAATTGTCCTGCAGTCCCAACTCATCCTCATGAATGTCTCTAGCAGTTAAAATTCACTCAAAAAGGATTTTTTACAGTTGAATCAACATTTCTAGTTTTTCAATCAACCAGCATACACTCACAGCACACAACAATAAAGATGCGAGAAGTAAAAGGATTTTGCTATCAGAAAATTGGAATTCTAGTTGGAAAGACATATTCACCCACTTAAACTAATTAAAAATAAAGAAAGGCACTGTTTGGTACTGAGTGTTAATGCAACGAGAATTCAAAGATTGAAAACTAGAGTTGATTCCTGACTTTTTAATGATTGCCATTCTAACTGGTGTGAGATGGTATCTCATTGTGGTTTTGATTTGCATTTCTCTGATGGCCAGTGATGATGAGCACTTTTTCATGTGTTTTTTGGCTGCATAAATGTCTTCTTTTGAGAAGTATCTGTTCATATCCTTTGCCCGCTTTTTGATGCGGTTGTTTGTTTTTTTCTTGTAAATTTGTTTGAGTTCATTGTAGATTCTGGACATAAGCCCTTTGTCAGATGAGTAGATTGCAAAAATTTTCTCCCATTCTGTAGGTTGCCTGTTCACTCTGATGGTGGTTTCTTTTGCTGTGCAGAAGCTCTTTAGTTTAATTAGATCCCATTTGTCAATTTTGGCTTTTGTTGCCATTGCTTTTGGTGTTTTAGACATGAAGTCCTTGCCCATGCCTATGTCCTGAATGGTATTTCCTAGGTTTGCTTCTAGGGTTTTTATGGTTTTAGGTCTAACATGTAAGTCTTTAATCCGACGAGTTAATGGGTGCAGCACACCAACATGGCACATGTATACATATGTAACAAACCTGCACGTTGTGCACATGTATCCTAAAACTTAAAGTATAATAATAGTAAAAAATATATTAAATTAAATTAAATTTAAAAAACTAGAGTTGAGCCAAGTAGAGTGGCTCACAACCGGTAACTCCAGCACCCTGGGAGGCCAACATGGGAGGATCACTTGAGCCCAGGAGCTCAAGACCAGCCTGGGCAACATAGGGAGACCCCATCACTACAAAAATTTTAAAAAATTATCGGTGCAAGGTAGCATGCATCTGTGGTCCCAGCTACTCAGGAGGCCAAGGCACGAGGATTGCTTGAGCCCAGGAGGTCCAGGCTGCAGTGAGCCATAATCACGCCACTGCACTCCAGCCTGGGCAGCAGAGTGAGACCTTGTCTCAAAACACAGACAACGACCACCAAAAAAAAAAAAAAAAATCAAGTGAAAACAAAAACAACTGGAGTGGGCCAGAAAAGTCCAAACTGGGTTTATGAAAGAGGTGGAAGGAACATAAAGAGATTTGAGTGGAGAAGAAGAATCAATAAGATTTGAAAAAGCAAGGAATATAAGCATTACAGATGAGGGAATAAAGCATTAATAAAGGTAAGAAAGTAAAACTGAACACGGTATTAGGGATGGGGATAAGGTTTGGTCTGTTAAATCAAGTTTACCCTAAAGCTGCCTCCTTACATATTTTAAGTTCAGCCTAAAGGTTTCTCTATACAGTGTGAACTATAATCTAAAAGGATGTGTAAACAGACCGTAACCTGCTCTTGTGACAATCACTGAGTTTTGGCCAAAGGGGGCCAACTGTTCAAACTATGTTCAAATAAGGCAAATGTGGAGCTGTAACCAATTCAGCTGTTTCTGTACCTCTATTTTGTTTTCTGTACATCACTTTCCTTTTTCTGTCCATAAATCTTCCAGCACATGGCTGCAGTGGAGTCTCTCTGAGACTACTCTGGTTCAAGAGGCCGCCCAATTTGCTCAGTTAAACTCTGTTATATTTAATTTGGTTAAGGATTGTCTTTTAATAGGTCTAAAGTATAAACAACCAGTTTAAGCAAAATAGGTATATCTGTTAAGGTTTATGGTTGAACAAATATGATAAGGCTGGTTTATGGAAGGCTTTGATTAGGCCAATGAGAGTCACAACTGGTTATTAATAAGGGAAGCAGCAGCATAAATTTCTTTTGAAAGGGTGGTTTTACAAACAGCATGGGGGTAAGGATTGGAAGCCAGCAAAGAAGATGGTGGAGCCCATTAGGTGCTAAACGATAAGAACCTCAACTTGAATAACAGCATTCATTTGTGCACCATTCAATAATATTTATCGGATGTCTGAATGTTCATCATTCACACGTGAATAAGACAGATATGATATTACTAGCCCACAGAAACCATTAGATAATAAATGTTCATTGTTTAAAGCGGCTAAGTTTTAGGGTAATTTGTTATGGCAATTGATAACTAATACAGATGTGAAGCCAGCAAAGGAGATACCAAAACTCCAAAAGCAGGAGAGAAACCAAAAAAAGCACACTACCACTGAAGACCAAAAATAAAAAAGTTCCAAAAATAAATAGTAGATTGGTAGTCAGTATCAGATATAAAAGAAGAATATAGGATGACGAACATTTTTTAAAATGTTATTAAAGTTGATACAGTTCACAATTAAAAATTATGAGATATATAAGAAAATACATACCATAATTGATTATCAAATTGTTTTTTCCTTAAAAAGAGAATGAGTAGGGAAAAAGTGTACACAACTGATAAATACCTCAAAAAAAATTTTTTTTTTTTTGAGACGGAGTCTCGCGCTGTTGCCCAGGCTGGAGTGCAGTGGCGCAATCTCGGCTCACTGCAAGCTCCGCCTCCCGGGTTCACGCCATTCTCCTGCCTCAGCCTCTCGGAGTAGCTGGGACTACAGGTGCCCGCCACCACGCCCGGCTAAATTTTTGTATTTTTAGTAGAGACGGGGTTTCACCATGGTCTCAATCTCCTGACCTCGTGATTTGCCCGCCTCGGCCTCCCAAAGTGCTGGGATTACAAGCGTGAGCCACCGCGCCCGGCCAAATACCTCAAATTTAAACAATTTATATTCCTAAGTCTATGGGTCGACCGTTAACTGATTAAATATCTAGTGAAGTATATGTCTCATGTACTGTAGTAAGTTTAAACAAAAAATTCACTTGTTTTGATCTAATACCCTAACTTTAGGCCTATACCCTCCTTATAACAAAAGAAAAAGCTTTGAATTTATTCAAACCTTTATCATATCACCTACCATATGTTGCTATAAATTATTTACATGTTCCCCATCCTAACTACAGTATAAGTTCCTCCAAAGTAGGAACCTTTAGTTTATTCATCTTTGAAGTCTCAGTACATAGATCAATAGCTAGTCCATAAAAGATATTCAGTTGCTAACTGAAAGTTACTGAATTTAGTAGAAAAACAATGGCTTTCTAAACATATTCATGTACCATCTATCATTTTTGAAGTATTAGGAGTTTTCTTTCATTTCTGTCTCTGCTGGATAGTATCTCTTCATTGTAATTCCCTAAAATTTAGCCTGGTCCCATTTGTCTGCCTTAGAACACTAGTCAAGGTCCTTCCACAAGACTTTCATGAGTTACAAGGTCTTCATTTCTTTTGTATTTAGTATTCAATCTTAACTTAGTTCTAACACAAACGTCCATTTCAATTATATCGAACTGAACAATCCTGAACCCATATTATTCCATGTTTTTCTTCCCAGATCATCTCAAATTTTGACTTGGAATGTCAAAATATTTATCTGAATCTAAAATTCCATATTCCCTTCTGTGTGTAAGTTGATAATTGCCTGAATAAAGTAATTAAGTAGCTATGTTTAGAAGAAACATAAGTAGAAACATAAGAAATAAGAAAATGAGGTGAAGTTACAAAAATTAACATTTAAAATAAACATTGGATGCTTGCTTTGTAAATGTCTGTTTGTGAAATAACTAAATTTTCAATTTTTAAAATGGTCCTGATACACCAAATTAATCTAAAACTTTGCCACTTAAAATATAAATAGGCTACTACTGATCTTAAAGAGCTGTAATCAGGACAAATTCTTACATTGAAAATGTTTGTGGGCATTTACTCAGAACAGCTGCCACCCAGGATGACTAAAATAACACAAATTAGATGTAATTGAGTTAAGGGACCACACCAGGTTTGTAATTCAATTTGTCCTATGTGGTTTAGATTTGGGTTTTCTTTTTCCCCTCCAGCAAACCACAGTTTGAAAACTTCATCAAATGGGAAGTACAAAGGAATAGGAATATATAATGCAAATGTTTATCATGAACAATTTACATAAAATCCACTTTAACAGTTTAGACAAAGTTTTTTGTGTGTGTGTGTTTTAAGTCTGATGGCAGCAAACACTTAAACATTGTTTAAGTTTCCTTTGAGGGTCCTATTCACTAAAACTTCTTGCTGCCAATTTCTCATTTTATCACAATTTATCCTAGCTGTAAAGTAAATTTTATTTTGTTCTAATTTCCTAACTTTGCACACTATTTACCTACAAGTACAAAGCAGATTCCAGGTTGAATTCAAGCTCACTTACAGACTTTAGTCCAAAATCCTTAGGGTCATTAATGAAAGTCAAAGGTAGAGCCAGAATTTTTACTAGGGTGTGCCTTTCAGCAGCCTTAAATATGGTTGATTATAAGTTGCTGATAGATATGGCTAATTACATTGTCATCACTGTGTTGATAATTTTGATTTCTATATGTCTAACCAGCATAGACCTGCCCCTAGAAGAATGTTTAGATAAGATGCCCTGAAACTAACCAATCCCTACCCTTGTACAAGAGAATGATCACTGAGGGATGTTTAGGAAAAGAGTTCAGCTTAGAAATTTAGTGTTGCCTCTCACCATGCCCTTTCCATTAGATGTCATGGGTTTTAAGCAAAATTTGAGATAAAGAGTTTTCCAAATGAGTATTTTGTTCATACAGTTCCCAATTCATGACATGATAATAGTTCCACATAAAACCAAAGGATCTGATATAATTAACAGGCTTCATTTCAGAAAATCTTGTTTGACAAGATTTCTCTGATAATTACAGGTTAAGCAGACCACAGCAATAGGACTGTATATCAACTTGATAACCAATCAAAAAACAAACTTACCCTCTTTTGATATTGATTACATAGAAAGTATTTGAATTCTTGCCAGTATTAAAAAGTCACTTTTCTCTGTGTAGATAATGTATGAAACTATTACTGAGACAAACTCTTGCCTCTGCATTTTTTACTTTAGCAGATATAGACATGAAAGGCACCTGGCCCTAATAATTCTTCCTTGTGTAACACTCCAGGACACACCATAAGCCTGTCCCCTCTAAAGCCTAGGCCCTTCCCAGCTTTCCTAAGACTCTAAAACCACACCTAAGAAACTTCTTAGGTTGTTCAGATCGTAGAGCTGCCAATCATGTCAAATAAACAGGGAAAATGGCTTTTTAGAAATCATATCTTATTTAACAATATTGGTGTCAAGTAGACAGAATTTTTTTCTAAATAAAGAGAACTAGCTACTCATCTGTCTTCTGCCGGCTATCTGACACCACCTGAGGTATACCATAAATCTTCCTAAAAGACAAGACCGAGTAGTACTACTGGTTAATTACAGGGGATCTCATGAATAAACCAGATGCTGAGTACAAGGGTTAGGATTATTGCCAGCTAGAACATGTACAAGACACTCAAATTATCTTGTATGCCAAATCCTTAATTTTGTGCCCCCCCCAAAAATGTGGTTAACATATGTGTTAAAGGTGGAAAAATGCACTATTGTGGTAATGCTATCTTCTATCTTAAATTCATTCACAGTGAAAAGCCATCTCTATACTTTAAAGGTTTGCCTCCACTGAACTCAATAAATCTAAAATTATATAGCCATTATCATTTTACAGATGGAGAAATTAAGGCAAAGCAGAGTGATGTGACTCATCCAAGGGCAAATATTAAGATGGTGCTTACATAGTAGTTGGAGAATAAACGTCCAACTATTCCCCCTGAAGGAGGATGACCTAAGCAGTCATATAACACACAACAGTCACAAAGAATAAAAAATGTCTAAGGGGAAGTCTGGAATACATCAAGAACTATGCATTCTTCAAGACTCAGCTCAAATTCTGTCTTTTATAGTTCATTCCCATCTTTCCATTTTCCAAATTTTCTAAAATACTATTAAACTGTCTTTATGTTAATAGTAATTTACTTGTAAGTACAAAGCTGCAATTCAGTTTACCTTTGCAGACAAGGAAAGGAAAAACAACAGATACAAAGCAAGTCAATGGTATCCTCTCTAATTTCTCTTCTTGGTTACTTGACCGGTTTGAATTATAAAGTTTAAGAGGGATTTTAAAAGTAACCTTTTTTTAATCTGCAAAGTCATATTCCAAGACCAACTCTCAAATCTGCAGATAGAAAGGAAACATGCTACTAGTAACAAATTTAAATTTAGAACTAACCAAACACAAGTAATCTTTTAAAATTCGTATCTAACTGTTGAATAAGGAAACAAACCTTTGCTAACAATATCAATTCAAAATGCTTTGCTTCAGCTGAGCCTGGTCTGAAGCACTCCAGAGCAATTTACCTACTGAGTCATAAACATGAACAGTTCATTTCAGTATAGGTTATACTTAGAATGAGTTTCATATGTGTTTATAAATACTTAGTGAAATATATAGTTTAAAAATTATAATCTTTAATAGCTTTTACGTCATAATAGAATAGTCCACAGATGTAGAAAATATACAGCAAACACTGCTGAACTTGAGGCAATCAAGTGTTAGTTTTGTTCACCAGTGGGACACTAAGCTTTGAAAGAATTATAACACTTGGGGTGATATCATTTTGAAAAGAAGTACACTGAGAAAACAGTAAATTTCTTTAAACCCTTTTCTCAAGTATCTCCTTTGTCTAAATTGTTTTTCCTTTAAAGAGAAAAAATTACTGCTGTTCTGCATCAACAAAAAGAACAACAGTGATTTTTCACAGAGGGTAAGAATCTGTTACGTTTTCCTAACAAACAGCAACCAATCACAAGAAGGTGAGAAGTAGAATTTAGAATGAGAATCTAACAGGCTAACATCATAAAAAGTGTTAGAATTCAAGTAAAGTGACAAATTTTACATATGACTTTCTATTCCAAGGTTTATCAAGATGACAGAACTCATACAGAATATTTGAATAAACATAAAAATAAAAATATACCTTAGGAAAAAAAAAACTAAAAGGTAAGACCACTCACTTTTATAAAAGCAGATGACTAAAAACAAGAGTTGGAAAGAACTAGATCCACCATGGACTGGCTCCTACAACTTACAAACCCTTGCTTTTACGTAAGTTTTTAGCACTGTTCTACCTAACATAGAACACTTTTTTGCTGGCCTAAAAGAAATAATAAACAGCAATTCCAAATGATCTACGCTGGGTAGTTCTCTCACTTTGAAGAACTTTCTTAAATAATGAAATAACCACCCTACTGCTACCATTAATTTGTGTAGAATCTTTACTAAGCAGCACAAAATAACTGGCAGTGGTTATCTTTATTATTTCACAAAACATCCCTGGGTAAGTTAAGGGTCAGAAATACCTACTACATGCTAAAGATGGGAAAATTTAAGAGCAAAGCATGACCTGCAATCACAAAATGAGACAGTGATGAGCTGGGACTAATTCCCTGATTCCTGACTCCCAACCTTTTGTTTGTGGTATATGATGGTACCTCTTAAATATCTGAACATTCAAAAGCAGACAGTAAGTGCAAACATCTTACCAATATTTTATCCAAAGCTCCCATTCACTTTGATTCAGTCCTATGTTTCTTAGTTTTATATAGTAAAAGAAAAAAAATTCAGATACTAGTGGTCTGATTAGTCTATAGTTTGGTGGTAATATTTGGCAGTTATCAAGTCCTTTTGGAGGTTTACTTTGAACATTAAATGATCATTATAAATGTGCTTCAAGGAAAAGTGACAAATAGCATAAGTTTTATCTATTTAAATATTATCTAGTTATTTATATTCCTAATTAAGTAAAACCTAAATCAAGCACAGAAAACTTCTTAGTTTATCAGAATGTATCCTCTGGAAATAAATTATTAATAACCTAATAGAATCCTAGAGCTGTAAAAGCCCTCAAAGATCACCTAATGCCCTCATCTTATATATTTCAAATTTTCCTCTTGAATTAATTTGGAAATTTAAATTAAATGCTAAACAGAAGCAACGGAGGGAGGACTTAGGCATACGGAACAGGGAAAACCAGATGTACATATAAACAAAGAGTCCTGGTTACATTTAATTCCCATCAATGTCAGTAATTGGGTAGAAGTGGGTTAAGGAGAAAGAAAGGAGAGAGAGTGTTAATGCCAGTGAAGTCCTTTGAACTGGGTCCAACAAGTGTTTCTAAGACAGTCTAATTTTTAAGGATAACACTCCTCCTGAAACCAACAATTGCAACATTTTTTGCATTTAATCAGAACCAGTACTTGCTTACTGATACGGTTTGGTTCTGTGTCCCCACCCAAATCTCATCTTGAATTATACTCCCATAATTCCTACATGTTGTGGGAGAGACCCAGTGGGAGATGGTTTGAATCATGGGGGCAGTTTCCCCCATACTGTTCTCGTGATAGTGAATAAGTCTCACAAGATCTGATGGTTTTATCAGGGGCTTCCGCTGTTGCATCCTCTCATTTTTTTCTCTTGCCACCACCATGTAAGAAGTGCCTTTCACCTCCCACCGTGATTCTCAGGCCTCCCCAGCCAAGCGGAACTGTAAGTCCAATTAAACCTCTTTTTCTTCCCAGTCTCAGGTATGTCTTTATCAGCTGCGTGAAAACAGACTAATACAGTAAATTGGTACCAGTGGAGTAGGGCGTTGCTATAAAGATACCTGAAAATGTGGAAGCAACTTTGGAAGTCAGTATCAGGCAGAGGTTGGAACAGTCTGAAGGGCTCAGAAGAAGACAAGAAAATGTGGGAAGGTTTGGAACCTCCTAGAGACCTGTTGAATGGCTTTGACAAAAATGCTGATAGTGATATGGACAATAAAGTCCAGGCTGAGGTGGTCTCAGATGGAGATGAGGGACCTGTTGGAACTGAAGAAAAGGTAACTCTTGTTATGTTTTAGCAAAGAGAATGGCAGCATTTTGTCCCTGCCCTTGAGATTTGTGGAACTTGGAACTTAAGAGAGATTCTATCTGGTAGAAGAAATTTCTAAGCAGCAAAGCATTCAAAAGGTGACTTGGGTGCTGTTAAAAGCATTCCATTTTTAAAAGGAAACAGAGCATAAAATTTCAGAAAATTTGCAGTCTGATGATGCAGTAGAAAAGAAAAACCCATTTTTTTGAGGAGAAGTTCAAGCTGGCTGCAGAAATTTGCACAAGAAGGAGCTGAAAGCTAATCCCCAAGACAATGGGGAAAATGTCTCCAGAGCATGTCATAGATCTTCATGGCAGCCCCTCCCATCACAGACCCAGAAGCCTAGGAGGAAAAAACGGTTTCATGGGCTGGGCCCAGGGTCCCCATGCTATGTGCAGCCTAGGGACTTGGTGGTCTGCATCCCAGCCACTCCAGCCATTGCTAAAAGGGGGCAAGATACAGCTCGGCCCATGGTTTCAGAGGGTACAAGCTCCAAACCTTGGCAGCTTCTATGTGGTGTTGAGCCTGCAGGTGCACAGAAGTCAAGAATTGAGGTTTGGGAACCTCCACCTAGATTTCAGAAGAAGTATGGAAACACCTGGATGCCCAGGCAAAAGTTTGCTGCAGGGGCAGGGCCCTCATGGAGACTCTCTGCTAGGGCAGTGTGGAAGGGAAATATGGGTTTGGAGCCCCCACACAGAGTCCCTACTGGGACACTGCCTAGTGGAGCTGTGAGAAGAGGGCCACCATCCTCCAGACCCTAGAATGGTAGATCCACCTACAGCTTGCACCTTGCACCTGGAAAAGCCACAGACACTCAACACCAGCCTGTGAAAGCAGCCAGGAGGGGGGCTATACCCTGCAAAGCCACAGGGGCAGAGCTGCCCAAGACTGTGGGAACCTACCCCTTAACATCAGCATGACTTGGATGTGAGACACTGAGTCAAAGGAGATCCTTTTGGAGCTTTAGAATTTGCCCCACTGGATTTCGTACTTGCATGGGCCCTGTAGCCCCTTTGTTTTAGCCAATTTCTCCCATCTGAAATGGCTGTATTTACCCAATGCCTGTACCCTTATTGTATCTAGGAAGCAACTAGCTTGCTTTTGATTTTGCAGTCTCACAGACGAAAGGGACTTGCCTTGTCTCGGATGACACTTTGGACTGTGGACTTTTGAGTTAATGCTGAAACGAGTTAAGACTTTGGGGGACTATAAGGAAGGCATGATTGGTTTTGAAATGTGAAGGCATGAGATTTGAGGGGGCCAGAGGCTGAATAAGGTTTGGCTCTGTGTCCCCACCCAAATCTTATCTTGAACTGTACTCCCATAATTCCCATGTGTTGTGGGAGGGACCTGGTGGAAGATAGTTTGAATCATGGGGGCAGTATTCCCCATACTGTTTTCATGGTAGTGAATAAGTCTCACAAGATCTGATGGTTTTATCAGGGGTTTCCACTTTTGCATCCTCCTCATTTTTCCTCTTGCTGACGCCATGTAAGAAGTGTCTTTCGCCTCCCACCAGGATTCTGAGGCCTCCCCAGCCAAGTGGAACCATAAGTCCAATCAAACCTCTTTTTCTTCCCAGTCTCAGGTATGTCTTTATCAGCTGCATGAAAACAAACTAACACAGTTACTAAAATTTTTTTCTCTTCTAATTGTCCATATCAGATTGCTATGAGAAGAGGAAAGGGCTAAACTAGACCTAAATATAATACTGTATGTAAGAAGTTGAAAAAACTGTGATAAATTATCTCTACATACTAATAGGAAAAGATATCCAAGAAATACTGGCAGAGTCAAAAAAGCAAGTTTGCAAACTGAGAGGCAGAGTAAGTATGATACTGATTCTGTGAGGAAAGCAAGCACACACATACACACACAAACACACACAGCAATACTATATTTCATAAGCCTATTTATCTATCCATAACATGTATCTCTAAGTCAATGCATAGAAAAAAGTCTGAAGCAACAGAAAACTAAACTGAAAATAGCTGTCATTTTCTGGCATTGGTGGGTAGGCAGCTGGGATTGGGGATGATGGTGGTGAGAGAATGTCAGAGCAGCCTATACATACATTCCACATGTTTTGAAGATAATATGTTAATACATTACTTCTATAATAAGAACTAATTTTTTAAAAGAATCATATGTGGATAAAAAGGACAAAGGTTGAGCAGAAAGATGCAATGGTTAGGGAGAAGCATGACTAGGCAGAGCATGAAAAAGACCTCTGCTTCCTCAGTAACTTGAGGTAAAGAGTTGCTATTTCCCTCCTTCAATTTACTCCTTAAACCCATCATCATCTCTGGCTCTATCCTGGTGATTTTTGAAAACTACCAATGTGAGTGTGGAGGCTCGTGGTCCTGTGAGTTCCTAACCATTCCTTACACCTTTGGAACATGAGATAAGGTAGGAGTAGTAGGTAGATGAGGGTAATGAGTTTTCTTTTAATTCTTGAAATTAACTACTATGCCAGAAATCTACTGTGGCTATTTTCCTCTATCCTTTAGCTATAAAAGTAAATGCTAACTCTTGGCTGTATAAATAGGAAGGAGGCATTCATTTAATACTATTACAAACCAGTTTCATCACTGCTATAATGCCAGTACCTTCTGGGATCAAGTCCTTCCTCCTGGTTTGCCCAAGAGAAACTAGTCAGCAGCCACTAGTCTGAACTCTGCTCTAACAGTGGCCCTACTGCTTGGTCTATGCACATGGTTTATTTCTTTTATCAAGAGTACTCTTTGTAAAATCTTGGCTTCCTCAGTTCCTCTATACAAGCAGGAGTTTGTCAGGGAAGAGTGTTCTGTGTGTATGGGGCAAGGAAAGGCATGATCAAAAGCACAATTACATAGCAAGCTCAGGGAATTATGAGGAAGCTTGTGGGATGGGAGTAAATGTACATGTGTGTATGTGTCTGGCAATGGAAAATAGGCGAAGGGGGAAATTATGGCAGGTAATGAGATGAGAATAAGTAGATCAGAGCCAGACTCTGAAACCCTGGCATGACAAGCTAAGGAGTTTAGACTTTATCCTTTGTGTGTTAATGGGGACCCATCAAAGGTTTTTAAACCAGAGAGTGATATGATTAGAGCTGTCTTTAAAGAAAGAGATTTGACAAGAGTATGGAGGATGGATTAGAAAATGGAAAGGTTAAAAGTAGATAAGCAGCTCTCCAAAGAACTGAAATGGAAGATGAAAGGGCCTAAACAGGGCAATGGCTAGGAGAATAGAGGGAAGAGTACCAACAAAGTCAAAAAGCAATTTTAGTGATAGAAGAGACAGGACTTGTTGATAGATTGGTTGTGAAGACCAAGGGAACATAAAGACTCAAGATCAATGTGAGGTTTCCAGCTGAGAGCATGGAGAGGCCATTAATGAAGACACAGAATATAGGAAGGGAGGGAGGGTGTTTGGAGTGTATCCGGAAAAATTAGTTTGGGATTGGTTGAACTGCTTACTAGGATAGCAACCCTTACTGAGCTCCAAAAGGATAAGGATGTTGTTTGCTAATTTTCTCTGTGCTGCACCTACTGCAATACCATGTGCATTTAATTCAAGTTTGTGAGAATGGTGATAATGCTAACATGTGCCAGGATAATTGAGACTTGACAATATTTAAGATATCTCTTCAAAGTGCCTGTGTAGAAAGGAAATATGAGATAAGGTGGTTTGTTTTACTTTTCTGTCAAATTTCTTCTTTAGTAGCTTCCAAAATAAATTCCCAATAATAACAGGGCTTTTAACAAGAAGGTCCATTACTAAGAGCAACCTGTGGTAGACCATCGTATGTCTCACAACTTTACATTCTACACATTCCAATAATCAAGTCACATCACCTCTAATTCTCTTTCTTGTTCAGGAACCTGTACTACCACTTAACATTCTAAAACCTGCCACACCCAATAGTCAAACACAATCAGAGCCATTTTAACAATATGGGGGAAAAAAAGAAAAAGAAAAAACCTCACTGCTGTTAAAAAACCTTGGGGGGAGGTACAGAAAAAAAAAAGCACCATTTGTTCCGGTTAATGTTGTGCAATGTTTTCTGGGGTTTGCCCTGTAGGCATGTTGAAATCAAAACTAAATAAATCAGCTCCGGCAACACAAAGAAACAATATTCCCTTCCCCTTTGGCTGCCTGAAGGAATAATGGCATCTTCTCCATGATGTGCACACACTTTGGAGCTGCTTTGTTTTTAATCTTCTGCCAAGTCAAGTTTTAGTTTTATTTTAATCTTGGTAACCACAGTAAATTCCAAATCTTTGACAAGTAAATGCTTTCTTTCTCACCAGAATCCCACTCACTTTCCTTTCTAACTCTAGGAGTTCAATAATGGCTGCAGTACTGATCTCTTTTCATGAACAAGAAAATAAATACACTATAAATTAAGAATATTTCCTGACATTTACATGATGGTTTAAATGTGACATGAGTACAATAAAATTGTCATCTTCTCTGCCCATCATTGTATAAATATATATATATATATATATATTTATGTGTACTGTAGGGAAAAGAACAGCATAGAAAGTCAGGAGATGTGCACTCAAGTCTCATTCATTTCAGTTGGCCGTATGATATTAGTTTAAAAACTTAAATTTGGTTTCCCTATGTATAAAAGTTAGGCAGATAAACTAGATGGTTTTCAAAGTCCCTTTCACTTTAAAATTCTGATTCATAAGATTATGTCTATTACCGATTTTTTTTAAACATATGAAAAAGTCACTCAAAAAAAATCCTAAAAAAAAGAAAAACCCTAATTTTTGGTGGTAAAATGAAATAAGCCTCAGAAATTATCTAATCTGTACAGCTTTGAAACTACATTCTATGGGAAATGCCCAAGCCAAGAGTTATAAACTGTTTATTTCTTGGAAGGATTCCATAGTTTAAAGAAAAAGATTGCAACCGGCTAATCTAGTTCAGCTCTGTCATTACAGAAGAAGAAACTGAGATGAGGAATGAAAGAAGAAATATAACACATCCATAAAATACTGTGCAACTATTTAAAATGATGGTAAGAGAAAAGGGGTCAAGATAAGTTAAGAAATGAGGCTATAAAACTGCATAAGTATTTATTCATTTTTCAGAGCAATAAATTCATTGTATCACTTTCTTTAAAATATTCTCATTATATAAATTCAAATACTACAAAAAAATACACAGAAAAGATGCATTAAATCATCCAAAATCTAACCATTGAGAAATATTCAGTATTAGATTAGCATTTAGTGACATTATTCCAGACAACTATTCACACATACACATAGATAATGGATGGACAGAAATAAATGTATTCTTTCTGGGATGAGATTACAGTCACAGTTAAAAATTAAAAATACCAATTCTAATTTTACCTGCAATTAACAGAAGCCAAAATGAAACTGAAGAAATTTTAAATCTTAGACAAATGTTTCTTCACTCAAGAAACATTAATTGTGAAAAAGTCCCTCTAACTTTAAGAAAAATGATCAAAACCACAAATAATAGATTAACATTACTTTTAAACTACTTTACATTTGAGACAGTTCTGATTGAATTGCTGCTATGAATAAGATTAATAATCTCTTATTCCCATTTCCCTTCTACCTACCTTCCAATTTTTATTGTATATATTTGTTTTACTTTGCCATGATGTAGAGTGTTTACAGTCTGTTGTACTGCCACACTTTCTACAGTATCTAAATCTTACATATATATATGAAGGTATTTAATATCACAACCCATTTTTGGTTTGATTCTTCTCTTGGTTGGCTAAATTTTAACAAGTAGTTCTTTTTCAGAAAGGTCTCACAGATGCTATATTCTCTGGGTTCTTTCACATTTGAGAGCATATGCCTTGGCCTTTATACCTCAACAACAACTTGGCTGGGTACACTGTTCTTGGGCCATAATTTCTTTTATGAGAACTGTGTTGACATAGCTCCTGTAGTATTGCACATCGTTGTGAAGTCTGAGGCCAGTCTAAACTTCTTCCTTGTAGATAACTTTTGCTTTTGCTTACATGACTGAAGAAATCTTTCTCTTGTTTGGCAACAATCAGGATATGACTCGATGTTGAACCTTCTCTACCAATTTTCAGGATTCAATGTATCTTTTGATCTGCAGGTTCAGTTCTTCATTTCAGTGAAGTTTTGCTATATCAGTTCTCCAAATACTTTTTTAGTTTGATTTGTTGGGTCCACTTCCTCAAAGACACCAGTAATCCTTTCAACTTCATATCAGATCATTGTTAACCAAATTGCTTTCATCTTTGTGTCTTACTCCCATGTTTACTGTGATTATTCCAAGCTTTCACTCCAAACCATTAAATTTTTAGTCACCTCTATTCTATTCCATACTAGCGCTATATCATCTATTAGTTTTGCAATAGAGGTGTTCTTGTCCTCAGATGTGCTTCCTTAGCTATAAAAACTCACTTTTTAACAATATGAACTCATTTTAAGATGTTTTGCAGGTACATGTACATGTGTGAGTCTATGTGTATGTGTGCATATACATGTACTATAAAAGCCCAAAAGGCTTTTATCTACTTTATCAGAATGTTATAGTTTTCTGCTGTAGTCAGCGATCTCTTTTCCTTTTTGCCTATCTGAATTTCCTAAATTTTTTCATAGTGAACATAATATGTTTACACACTGATGTTGACAGACACACACATGCAAATGTAAATGTATATATATTTCTAGAAAAAGAGTAGATTTCCAGGAAAAAAAATACTGAGAAGAGAAGAAATGAAATGATTTGTCTAAGCAAGTCAGTTGGTAGGACTGTTTCCTTCAACTATACTATACTGTTTCCAAGATGTTTGCTTCCAGGATAGCTACACATTTTCAGAGAACTGAAATATCCAGCCAAGGACTAAACATCTTTATGTCAGTCATGTAAAATGTATACAAGAATAATATCCTTCCTCGAGCTATGTGTATGGTGTTGTCTTTGAAAAATAGGAAAGTAAGCAGTGTCAGCATTCTGATAGCCAGCATATAATCTTTGTCTGAGACACAGATACACAGTGGATATGAATGAAAACCTCTCCTACTTTCTTAGTGACCAATTTTGTTCTTCTGTTTCAAGCTTTAGCAAGTATAGCCCTCAGAAAATTTCTTCATCAAAACTCTATCGAAAAAAGGAAATTCCAACCGGGCATGGTGGCTTATGTCTGTTATCCCAACAGTTTGGGAAGCAGAGGTAGGAGGATTGCTTGAGCCCACAAGTTTGAGACCAGCCTGGGCAACATAGCGAGACTCTGCCTCTACAAAAATAAAAAAATTAGCCAGGTGTGGTGGCGCACACCTGTGGCCCCAGCTACTTGGGAGGCTGAGGTGGGAGAATCACTTGAGCCCAGGAAGTCGAAGCTGCAGTAAGCCATGATCATGCCACTGCACCCAGCCTGAACAACAAAACGAGGCCCTGTCTTGAATAAATGAATAATGAATGAATGAACGAACAAATAATAACTTAGGAAATTCTGTGGCCAGGCACAGTGGGTCATGCCTGTAATGCCAACATTTTGGGGGAACCAAGAAGGGAGGATTGCTTGAGGCCAAGAGTTCCAGACCAGCCTGGGCCACAAAGTCAGACCCTGTCTCTACAAAAAATTAAAAAATTAGCCAGGCATAAAGGCAGGTGCCTGTTGTTCCAGCTACTTGGGAGGCGGAGGTAGGAGGATTGCTTGAGCCCAGTAATTTGAGGCTGCAGTGAGCTATGACTGCAAGACTGCACACTAGCCTGAGCAAGAGAGCTAGACCCTGTCTCTAAAAAAAAGAAAAAGAAAGAAAAAAGGCAATTCCTCTGAGTGTGGCAAATTGTTAATTAATATATCTAAGTTCTATCCAGTGTTCTTGCAAATATATTTATCTGAAATTTATTTTCTCCTAGACATACTGTGGGTAAATTGCTATATCTAAACTCATGTTGATGCTATCAAATTCCTAAAATCTTGGGACAGGGTCCTAGAACAAAAACCTATTTTTCTAAAGTAAAAGATAAAAACTATAGGCTCTCCTGAAGTGCTGAGCTGAAAACAACAAGAGTCTTCTTGATGACTAAGAAAATAAAGGTGACAAAGGAAACAATCATAACGATTCTGAATTTTTAAAGGAAGAGATGAAATGATGTTATAGAAAGATCAAGTAAAGTAGTGTCAAACCATTTATAAAGTTGAGGCTCAGCTCCTACTATTACGTGAGTTTGAACAGGCAATTCAACTTCTCTGAACTTGATTCTGCATCTGCTCAACAGAAACAGTAAAATTTCTGTCAAGTAGTATATTTATACACTTAACATAGAACATTACGTTTGCATATTTCTATTATACACACACACACAAACATACACACACACTTCTTTTTTTTTTGAGATGGAGTCTCGCTCTGTTGCCCAGGCTGTAGTGCAGTGGTGTGATCTCAGCTCATTGCAACCTCCGCCTCCCAGGTTCAAGCAATTCTCCTCAGCCTCCCAAGCAGCTGAGATTACAGGCACCCACCACCACCATGGCCAGCTAATTTTTTTGTATTTTTAGTAGACAGGGTTTCACCATGTTGGCCAGGCTAGTTTCGAACTCCTGACCGCAAGTGATCTACCTGCCTTGGCCTCCCAAAGTGCTAGGGTAACAGGCATGAGCCATCGCGCCCGGTCATATTTCTATAAAGTTTTAAAGTGCTTTTACAAAGAATGTCTTATTATTGGCAGGAATAAGCAAATATATAATTAATAAAGAACCGTTTTCATTGTCAAAATATAGATATGCTAGAAAGAAGACAGCATGGTAAATTTTGACTGTTTTATTAACTTTAACTATGTCACCTAATAACACTTACAGATCAGTATATTTATACCTGGCTTATCATTATTTTTCAAGGCTAACATAAATTTCAAAAGAAAGTATTGGCCAGGTGCAGTGGCTCACGCCTGTAATCCCAGCACTTTGGGGGGCTGAGGCAGGAGGATCACAAGGTCAGGAGATTGAGACCATCCTAGCTAACATGGTAAAACCCCGTCTCTACTAAAAATACAAAAACTTTAGCCAGGCGTGGTGGCAGGCGCCTGTAGTCCCAGCTACTCGGGAGGCTGAGGTAGGAGAATGGCGTGAATCCAAGAGGCGGAGCTTGCGGTGAGCCAAGATCACACCACTGCACTCCAGCCTGGGCAACAGAGCAAGACTCCATCTCAAAAAAAAAAAAGTATTGACCAAAGGAATACAGGAGAATCAAACACAAACATTCTAAAAATTCAAAAATCGTAATCAGCATTGGTAACACTAACAGGTGATTATTATTTTATATGTATAAACCTCAATAGGTTATAGAATAAAACATAAAAATGAATATAGAAATCAAATAATACAAGAAGTAGCATCATTTATAATGGGTTAATACAAAAAAATGTGATGTGAAAAATGGACTCCAATAGAAGATGTGGCAAGTAAACCCTAAAGATTCTTTGAAACATAATAGAAAAAATCATGATCGATCTAGAGAAAGGGCAGTAGAGGTAAGGTGAAAGCGGAAAGAAAGATTTTCAAGGAAACACTTAAAAGCTTCCTTATCAGTAGTATCTTGAACATTCTAACAAATAAAACTAAACTTAATAGTTGTGTCCACATGAATGACTTTGGATGCCCAGTTTTATAATTTAGTGATGCAAGTTTACAAAGACAAATGTTTTACAGGTAGGATACAATAGTAAAATTTGTTTAGATCTAGAGCATCTTTAAAAAGCACTGAGACCTTATTCACTTGGCCACAGTTTCACCTCATCAAATTTACATTCAATCATCCCACACTATTCAAAAGGTTGTCCCAAATAAGAATAGGAATGAAAATAAAGAGAAATATTGTTTTTCACTATGGCTTTTATCTGAGTTTTTTGTTTACTGTATTCAGTCTTGACTTCAAACCAAGTTTATTTGACAAGCACTTGGTGGTAAGACTAGACACCAAACTTTTCCTTGATGAAAACCAATGTGGGTGGCTTCTCTGTATTTTTCATCTTTTTTAAAGAGGGTGCCTCTTTGTGGTGGCATAAGATCTCATATAGCTGTGTTTGCGAAAGCCTGCTGCCCAGCCAGGCTAAGCACTCAAAAGTAAATTCCACTTCTGAGTTCTACTGGATTAATAGTGATCAGAAAATTCAATCAATCTGAAGCCAGGAAAGAAATTCATACAGAAAATCATCACCATCATCCTCATCAAATAAAAATAAAGCTTCATATATAGAGCTCTACGTTACTATCACACAAAATAAACAGACATGGTTCCTGTCTTCCATGAAGCCTCCATGCTAGAGCAGATGATGTGACACAGATATATAAACAGACATTCCCAACACAGACCAGAGACATGATGGCTGCCACCAGCCCAGAAATAAATCAACAACAGCTAAATATTTACAAAATGTGAGAGATTTATTATGTGCAATGTATTTTGTATAATACATATAATATTCTCTGTAATTGGTGAGGACTGAATGAACGTACAATTCTTTTGTTTCCTGATCCTACTCTCTCTCTGACTTCTCATGTAAATTTTAACCTGACAGTGACTATTTCGTATTCTATAAAAACAAAATAATAGAAGGTAAATTTCTTCCATATTGCATACACTCCAAAGGTATAGATTCATGAAAATACAGTAAAGCAAATTCTACTATGATTTCTGCTGAAATGAACCAGGGCAGAAATTCAATTTTTAAATCCCATATCAAAAAATATTCTCACATAATATACTTCACATACCAAGTAAACTATTTGGGGGCACTAGCTTTTGGAATGGTTGGTGTGAACTTCTGATTGGAGACAGGGATCCGAGTGTTATAAATGGTACTATCATTCTCCATCAAATGTTACCTATTTTATTTCTCTAAAACTTCCTCTGGCCATCTTCATTTCTTTGGTCCTTCTTTTTCAAATTTATTTTCTTTTCACTTTCTCTTGCCCTCCTTTGACTGTAGGATCCACAGATATAAAAATAAGAAGCTCCCCAAATAGATGGAAGGTGCATGGGGATCTTTGTCCCTTTGGTTTTGAAAAAGGAAGGAGTCTGTTTTTTAAATAGTTTAGATGTATCCTAATAATGACTGAATTAAGAGATTATCTGGGCTCCGGATACAATCGACAACTTTCAGTCCCTCAAATGTGCCATGTTCTTTCACATCCAAGCATTTCCTGTAGTTGGATTATGCTTTATCTCCAACTTAACCATGCCAACACCTACTCACCTTTCTACAAATGGAAACCTTAAGTGTTGCTTCTGTACTTTTCCTTGTGTATTTTCACATCCTCTTGTATTTCTCCTCTTATAGTGATGCTTATCACATTCTATCTTATTCATCTATTCACTGACTTGATATCCCACAAGATTGAAAGGTTTGTGTAAGGAGGAACTAGGACTTTATCATCTCGCTCTATCACAACACCTGGCATATGGTAGGCATTTAATGAAGGTTTGTTGAAGAGATGAAGGACAAGCCTGTCCAAAACAATTAAAATATGTTCTATAGCTCTAGAGCTGCACTACCCAACAGAACTTTCTACAATAATGGAAATGCTTACTATCTATGCTGTCCACTACACTAGCCACTAGTCACATGCAGCTACTGAATGCTTGAAATGTAACTAGTGAAACTAAATTTTCAATTTTATTTAACTTTCATTCATTTTAATAGCCACATACAGTTAGTGGTTAACATATTGGACAGTGCAACTCTACAGTTACAACAGGAATATAAGATATTATGCATGACTTGGTTTGATTATATTGTTTAATATATTGATCACCCTTTAAAGTATAGTTTACTGAAATAATTCAAATTTCCTATGTGAAATGTCTCTTAACAGATTATATACTTTTTGAGAAAAGGAATTTTATCTTGCTCATCATCATCTTATATATAGTAGATACATTTTATTTTATTTTATTTTATTTTATTTTAGATGGAGTCACTCTGTTGGCCAGGCTGGGGTGCATTGGCATGATCTTGGCTCACTGCAATCTCTACCTCCCAGGTTCCAGTGATTCTCCTGCCTCAGCCGTTCAAGTAGCTGGGATTACTGGTGCCCACCACCACACTTGGCTGATTTTTGTATTTTTAGTAGGGATGTTGGCCAGGCTGGCCTCAAACTCCTGACTTCAAGTGATTTGCCCACCTCAGCCTCCCAAAGTGCTGGGATTACAGGTGTGAGCCACCATGCCCGGCCAGATATTTAACATTTTAAAACATTTAACATTCAGTTAAACTGATGGGGAATACTGACTCTTAAAATTTAAAGAATCTGGTGTCTCTGTTTTTTTAATTTTCTTCCCAGTTTAACAAGTGAAAACTAAAAAACAGACAACTAAGTTAAAGTAAAACAAAAAAAGATGTTGTTACCTGAACTGAGTATCCACCACAGTGTCAAGCAGCTACCTAAAGTCCTTACTTTCAGGAAAGGAACTAAGGAAAGAATGTTCCCAAATATCTCCTACATCGCCACCTCTGTTCCATCTTTGCCCACACTATTTTCATTGCTAAAAGCCAAACTCCTACCCCAATCCCATCTTCATCTGTCCAAATTCTACATGTACTTCAATGTCCAATTCACATGTTCCTTCTTAATGACGCATTCATGTTAACAAAAGGATTGGATCTGTCTTGTCTACACAGTCCTCTAAGCTGGTAAATTCTGTTTTGTTCTATAGTGTTTGTCAAGTTCATTAAATACAATTAATTTTAGCTACACAGAATCTAATATGTTTTATTTTTCTGAACTATCAGCAATTGATATATGTAGTATTTCATTTTTATCATCACCAATTCTGAAAATTAAGGTTTTCTCGAATTAAGTCAAACATCTTTTACACATTAGGCATGTAATTTAGTATACTTCCAAACCTAGAGAAATATCTTTCATATAAACAGAAGAAATCAGAAGCAAGAGTCAGACACTGCGTCATACAAAACCATGCCTTTGACTGACAGAAAAGATATGCTTGACAAAATCCCAAACTACATTCCTAGAACTACTCCCTGATGAAACTGTTAACTTATAACATTTGAAAGTACCTTCAAATCCTAAGTGCATATTGGCTTTTTGTGATCCAGCCCTAAGTAGTAATAGTACTATCATCATTTATATTTCTGGATCTAAGATATGTACGTCAGCATGAATTAGCTGACAATAAAATTCTTCATATTTCTGAATGCAGCCTTTCATGGAACTTTCTTAAGCAAAAACAAATTCTAGTAAAACTGAATTTTACTAGAGAAAGGCAAGAAATGAAATCAACTATCTGTCCTCAGCTGAGTCCTCACTAACACTCAGTAGTTTACCTCATTTTAATTATTTCCCACTGCAACTATTCTACACCTTTTCTCCTATCTCCTTTTTCCTCATTCTTGGCCAATGGCCTTATCTTTTTTAATGAGATGCCTGAAGTCTGGTTTATCCTCCCTCAGCATCTGTCCTCTCCCTATACCTCCACCCATCTCCTGTCCTCTTACTCCTCTGATCTCTAAACATTCCTTCCCAAGGTCAATAACTCAACCTATACACTTGATATCATTTGTTCCAGATTCCTCCAAGATCAGTCAACAATTAACCCCTACTCCCCAGTACCTTCTTTCTTTTCTTCTCCAAATACTCCTTTACCTCTGCCTATAAATATGCTTATTTTTTCAATTCAAAGAGACAAGAAAAAAGTCTTCCCTTGACCCTAGTGATCCTATAGCTAACATTTCATCTCTATCCTCCCATTCATCTCCTAAATCCTTGAAAGAGTAGTCTATGTTGGAAAGTTTATTCTTTAAAATGTACCTATTCTTTAACTTCCTGGATTCATTCACCCACATCATAGTATTAAAACTATCTTCTTAAAGGCCATCAGTGATCTCAAAACCACCAAACCTAGTGGAGTCTTTTCTTAATCTTCATCTGTCTTCTCCACTGGAGAGTGGACCATATGATGCTACTGACTAGCCTCTCATTGAAATTCTTTCATCTCTTGGTTTCCAGATCACGTGCTGATTTAGAAAGCAAACACAAGAGCCAGCATCCAAACCTACAAAATGGCTAATATTATTTCTCTCACTCATAAGATACGGGAAAATAAGCAACAGACTCACCGAGTCTGTCCTGAGTGGGAAATTAAGCACAAAGAATCTTACCTATCTGGCAAGGTCAGGAATAGTATATATAATCTTGGCATTGAGAATGTAAGCCTCTGATCCCTCATATCATTCTGTGGATTATCAGTCCTAACAGCTTCTGTGATGATGCAATAGAAAGAACAATGGAATTAATTTGAGTTAGAGCATTACTATAACCGTGGAGTACAGAAGAGTCTGCAGGGATGATGAACACCGCAGTAGTTGGAGTAAAACAGGGTCACACACCTTAAGAGAGACTTCCTAATAATATGCTGTCCTGATTTCTTTCTCCCCTATTTGACCACTTTTGCCACCTACTTTTCTTCTATTCAAACTCAAAAATGTGTGTATTTCTCAAAGCACACATTTCTTTTCAGTCTTTTCTTCCTGTCCCTTTCTCTTCTTTGCAATTCTCATATGCCCCTACACATTCATTTCAAACACTTAATACATCTTCTTAATTCCCCAAATCAGCTCCTCTTCCTAATTTTCTTCTTTCTGTTAATGGTACAACCAGTGCCCTAGTTACCCAGATGCAAATATTGTTCCAATTCTCTTATCCCTCACTTGCCACATATAATCATGCCTCAGTTCTACCGATTCTGTCTACCAGATGCTTCATTTTTCTTTTCCATTTCCACTGCCACACCTTATGTTAGGCCTTATTCTCTCTCATCTGGGCCTCTGCAATGGCTCCTTAATTTTAATTCTTGATTCTAACCTCTCCCGACTCCACTGTATCCTTCCCATTAATCATTCTAAAGCACAGCTACTAGCTCCTACCATGCCCTTGCTAAAATGCCTTCATGGACTCCCCACTGTTAAAGAATAAAGTTCAAATCTTCATTCTCATTTTTAAAACCCTCCATGACCTGGCTCTAAGCTTTACTTGCCATTTTATCTCCCACCATTCTCTTCTATAAAAGCTATACTTCACCTTAAATCAGGCTTCCTGTTCCCAAATATCCCCTATATCTCTACCTCTGCTCCATCTTTGCCCATGCTATTTTCTTTGTCAAAAGCCTAACTCCTACCCCAATCCCATCTTAATCTGTCCAAATTCAACACATACCATGATGTCCAGTTCACATCTACCTCCTTCATGAAGCACTTATGTTAATAAAAGGATTAGATCTGTCTTGTCTACACAGTCCTCTTAGATGGTTGATTCTGCTATTTCTATAGATGTTTGAATATTTATATTCTACCTCTTCCTAGATAAGTTCTCTGAGGACAGAAGTAATATCTTATCCATTTTGCTCTTTCTGCAATGCTTAGCATAGTGTTCTATACTAGACAGGACTAGAATACATATAAGTCTCACAAAACAGCTAATGTAATTACAGGCATTCAGTTTAAGATGCCAAAGAATGTCTGATTCAGAAGTAGTAAGCATTTATGAAACACACACACACACACACACACTTTTTTCCTTTGCTTTTAGAATCCTCTAAGAGTTCTGAAGTTGCACTCTGCCAATAATCTCTTATATGTCGTGTTCCTGACAATATTAGATACTAATATTTTCAACTATTTCTATTTCTTAAAGAGCTTCTTTCCCTCTTCCTTCTCCTTTTCCTCCCCCTCCTCCTACTACTACTTCCAGCCAATTTTTCAGAAGACATCCTTACTTCACCTCATTAAGTTTAAAACAAGGTGTGATATCACTTACTTTTTTTTTCCTTGAAGAAAGCAGCTATAGCATCTGTCCTTCCTCAAAAGATGTTTTTGGACAGGCCAAACTTCAAGATGTCATTTAGGAACAAGTTTAGACCACAGGATGCACATCTATTGCAATGATATGTTACTAATCTTTATAAGCAATCTGGCTCTGTTCATGTACATTGTCAGAGTGTATGGCAAGGTTTAATATCACTTTTTCCCATATATCTGTCCATTCATTAATATTGCAGAAACCCTTCATTTACTCTTCCACGCGTAGATTTTATTACTGCTTAAAATCTCACACTGGTATGTACTTTGTATTGACAATGATACTTCAAAATAGCTTATTATTGTTCAAAAGTTCAGACAACTGTTTCTAACTTCCAGTTATCATTTTTTTTTCTATAAATGAAGCCAGGGAGCATTATCTACATATGGCTGGTGTAACAATTGGTTACCTGAGGAGATGACTCTTGAATCTTTTGTGACAATACTGTTGCTAACATAAGCAACAAAAATTAAAGAAATTCTGGAATTAGAGTGGAAAGAGTGACTAATCTTCACTGGAAACAGTGACTTAGACTTCATTCTGGTCTTCATTTGTCCCAGTGAAGAATTTTTTGTTCAATACCTGTAGGATATATTAGTTTGATGGTTCTAATAGCATTTGGAAATATCTATTGCTTTTTCAACATTTGTGAGTCACATGGGGTTATTTACGCAAAAGAACAGGAGGTCCAGAAATGTTTCCACATGCTAGAAAATGATTTCATCAGTTTAATAAGGCAGAAGAAAAAATGTGATTGATTTTGCAAATAAACACTAAGCTATAGGAGGTTTCTTCAAGGTTAACTTTAACAACTTTGCAGCCACATCAGATCACCTCATAAAATAACAGAATAGTATGAAGTCAGCTATGATTTATATGTTATAAAAACATGCAGTATGGTTAAAGTACAATTTAATATTCTAAATTCAGATAAACCTGAACTTTCACCTATTGATAAAATAGTAATCTTTCTGCCTACTCTCTTGTGACTCCTGGGATCATATAATCAAAAAAAGGCAAGTTCCAACTTTCTAACTTAAAAACTTTTAACCATACTGTTACTCTTCTGCTTAAGCCTTTTAAACTGGGAAGACAATAAGCTGTAGGAAAAAAAATGGGTACTACATTAAAGTCTAAAGGCAGTTGCCTTATTTTGGTTAATAAACCATTTAACGTTCAATTTCTGCTCTGAAAAAGCTCATAAAAATTTAACTTGACAATGGCAAACTACCACAGAAGAAAGAGGAAGACTCAAAGCCTATTAACAATAAGATGATATTATTATTACACCCAATCGCAGACCCAATGAGTGACAGTATATTTCAAAACCACAGGCAACAACTACGTACAGGCATACCTCACCTGTACTTCACATATATTGTGGTCTTTTACACATTCAGGGTTTGTGGCAACCATGCACTGAGCAAGTGTATGAGTGCCATTTTTCCAATAGCATGTGCTTATTTCATGTCTGTGTCACATTTTGCTTATTCTCACAATATTTCAAACTTTTTCATTATTATCATAACTGTTATGATGATCTGTGATCAGCAATCTTTGATATTACTATTAAGGTACCACAAACCGCACTCTTATAAGATGTCAAACCTAATAGGTAAGTCTGTGTGTTCTGACTGTTCCACCAGCACAGCCATTCCCCTGTCTTGCTGCCTGTCTTTGGGCTCCCTATTCCCTGAGACATAAAAATATGAAAATTAGTCCATTTAATAACTACATTTCGGCCGGGCGCGGTGGCTCACGCTTGTAATCCCAGCACTTTGGGAGGCCGAGGCGGGCGGATCACGAGGTCAGGAGATCGAGACCACGGTGAAACCCCGTCTCTACTAAAAATACAAAAAATTAGCCAGGCGTGGTGGCGGGCACCTGTAGTCCCAGCTACTCGGAGAGGCTGAGGCAGGAGAATGGCGTGAACCCGGGAGGCGGAGCTTGCAGTGAGCCGAGATTGTGCCACTGCACTCCAGCCTGGGCGACAGAGCGAGACTCTGTCTCAAAAAAAAAAAAAAAAAAAACTACATTTCTCTGAATCAGGTTAGACAAAAAAACAGAAAAAAAAAATGAAATAACCGTACAATGGCCTCTAAATGTTCAAGAAAGAGTAACAGTCACACATCTCTCACTTTAAATCAAAAGCTAGAAATAATTAAGATTAATGAGGAAGACCTATCAAAAGCTGAATCAGGGCAAAAACTAGGTGTCTTGCACCAAATAGCCAAGCTGTGAATACAAATAAAAAATTCTTGAAGGAAATTAAATGTGCTGCTACCCCAGGGAACACACAAATGCTAACAAAGCAAAACAGCCTTATTGCTGATAAGGAGACCAAATGTCTGGATAGAAGACCAAACCAGCCACAACATTACCTTAAGGCCAAAGCCTAATCCAGAGCAAGGCCCTAATTCTCTTCAATTCTATGAAGGCTGAGAGAGGAGAGAAAGCTGTAGAAGAAAAGTTGGAAGCTAGCAAAGGTTGCTTCATGAGGTATAAGGAAAGAAGCCATTCCGTCAAAGTGCAAGCAAAGCACCAAGTGTGGATGTAGATGCTGCAGCAAGTTATCCAGAAGATCTCCCTAAGGTCACTGATGAAGGTGGCTACCCTGAACAACAGATTTTCCATACAGACAAAACAGCCTCACACTGGGTGGGGGGAAAATGCCTCCTCAGACTTTCATAGCTGGAGAGCAGAAGTCAGTGCCTGGTTTCAAAACTTCAAAGGACAGGCTGACTCTCGGTAGGAGCTAATGCAGTTGGCAACTTTCTTTTTTTTTGTTTGTTTGTTTTTTTTTTTTTGAGATGGAGTCTCGCTCTTTCACCCAGGCTGGAGTACAGTGGCGCGATCTCGGCTCACTGCAGGCTCCGCCCCCCGGGGGTTCACGCCATTCTCCTGCCTCAGCCTCCCGCGTAGCTGGGACTACAGGCGCCCGCCACCTCGCCCGGCTAATTTTTTGTATTTTTAGTAGAGACGGGGTTTCACAGTGTTAGCCAGGATGGTCATCTTGATCTCCTGACCTCGTGATCCGCCCGCCTCGGCCTCCCAAAGTGCTGGGATTACAGGCGTGAGCCACCGCGCCCGGCCTGCAGTTGGCAACTTTCTAAGTTGAAGCCAGTACTCACTGGCCATTCTGAAAATCCTAGGGCCCTCAAAAGTTATGCTAAATCTACTCTGCCTGTGGTCTAGAAATGGAACAATAAAGTCTGGATGACAGGACATCTGTTTATAGCATGGTTTACTGAATATTTTAAGCCTGCTGTTAAGACCTACTGCTCAGAAGAAAAGATTCTTTTCAAAATATTACTGTTCATTGACAATGCCCCTGGCCACCCAAGAGCTCTGGTGGAGATGTACAAGGAGATTAATGTTTTCATGCCTCTTAACACAGCATCCATTCTGCAGCCCATGGATCAAGGAATAATTTCAACTTTCAAGTTTCACTATTTAAGAAATACATTTCATAAGGCTATTTCTGCCATAGATTGTGATTCCTCTGATGGATCTGGATAAAGAAAATTGAAATTCTTCTAGAAAGAATTTACCATTCTAGATGCCATTGAGAGTATTTCTGATTCATGGTAGGAGGTCAAAATACCAACATTGACAGGAATGAAGAAGATTCCAACCCTCATGGACTACTTTGAAGGTTTTAAGACTTCAGTGGAGGAAGTAGCTGTAGATGTGATACAAATAGCAAGAGAACTCGAATTAGAAGTGGAGCCTAAAGATGTGACTGAATTGTTACAATGACCAAACTTGAACAGATGAGGGATAAGGTATGAGCAAAGAAATTATTTTCTTGAGATGGAAACTATTCTGGGTGACAATGCTAAGAACATTGTTGAAATAACAACAAAGGATTTAGAATATTTCATAAACTTAGTTGATAAAGCAGTGGTAGGGTTTCAGAGGACTGATCCCAATTTTAAAAGAAGTTCCACTGTGAGTAAAATGCTATCAAGCGGCATGATATGCTACAGAGAAATCTTTCATGAAAGGAAGAGTCAACTGATTCAAGAGTCATTCAATGAACTTTATTGTCTTATTTTAATAAATTGATACAGCCACCCCAACTTTTAGCAACCACCACCCTGATCAGTCAGCAGCTATCAACATTGAGAGAGGACCCTCCACCAGCAAAAAGTTTATGACTCACTGAAGGCTCAGATGATCATTAGCATTTTTAGCAATAAAAACTTTTAAATTAAGGTGTGTACATTGCTTTTTTTTTTTTTTTTTTGAGATGGAGTCTCGCTCTGTCACCCAGGCTGGAATGCAGTGGCGTGATCTCAGCTCACTGCAAGCTCTGCCTCCCTGGTTCACGCCATTCTACTGCCTCAGCCTCCCGAGTAGCTGAGACTACAGGCGCCCACAACCATGCCCGGCTAATTTTTTTTGTATTTTTAGTAGAGACGAGGTTTCACCGTGTTAGCCAGGATGGTCTTGATCTCCTGACCTCGTGATCTGCCTGCCTCGGCCTCCCAAAGTGCTGGAATTATAGGAGTGAGCCACCGTGCCCGGCCTATACATTGCTTTTTTAGACATAATATTATTGCACACTTAATAGACCACAGTGTAGTATAAACCTAACTTTTATATGAATTGGGAAACCAAAAAAAAGTATCACTCACATTATTGCAATGGTTACTTTATTGTGATGGTCTGACACCGAACCCACCATATCTGCAAGGTATGGCTGTATACTGTGAGCAAATTTGCTACCAAAACCAAAATACTTATAACAGTGCTGCTGGGTTGCATATACCTCCAGACCCCAATTCCTGTTGCAAGTATTTCTACTCTGTCCCAGAAGACATCCAGCATTCACTGTATATTTGTAGGAAATAGGGACGCAGCATTTCTACGACCAGAGAAGTTCAAAATGTCTCCCATCTTAACTTAATCACATCTGATTCTACAACCAGGCAAGCCACTGGCTGTAGGATCACCTCTCACTCTTAGGAGAGTTCATCTTAAAATATATATTCCTGTGGACCATAACAAATTACTCTAAGCCTATGTATATCCAGACTCTAGTATGCAATAGGAACACTAACATATAACTATATATTCAATTGAGTACTTTATATACAACTCCACAAGACAGATTTTTTCCTTAACAAATAGAACTATTTACCTAATTTTGCCACAGTAGCTATACTTCTTTTTGATCAGCATTCATTTCTGAAAAACATCTTCTTTCCCATAGTTGTAAATGTTTTGCTGGCTTAAGAAGACATGAAGATAAATGGGCTATGTAAAGTTCTCTAAAATAGGAGAGTAGAAAGTGTTTCTTAAATATCTAATTGAAAACACTGCCTTTTAGGCTGCAGATTTTTCCATTATAATATACACATCAGAACGCAAAGCAATTTAAGTGTTAAACATTAGGAATTTTCTGACAGATACACAAATGAAGATAAGTTTTTTTGTTTTTTAGGACCAACTATTAGTCTTTCTACAAAAACACCTTAAGCCTGAATGTTCTTAAGTCATCTCCCAAGTCATTTGCTTCAAACAAAACAGTCTCCTTCCAAGAAAGATCTGTATTTTAACCAATACTTCTAGGGGACTCACATTACTGATGAAATAAGAAATTATGAATATAAAAACAACTCTTTTTGGAAGCTAAAGAAAGACAAAGAAGAAAACATAGACAGATGACAACAAATATTTAATGGAACGCCTTCCATGGGCCAGACATTAAAATGGGAGCTAAGGACACAAGGTAAACCAAACACAGTCCCTACCCTCATGAAATTTATAATTGATGTAATGCCATTATTATATTTTTCTCACATCAAAAGAGCTATTTATATTGCCATCAATCCATGAATGAAAGCTAAACATGCCTTACAGGAAACTATTTCCTAACCCCCGAAATAATCTGCTCATCTAAACAAGAGGCTAATCAACTGGACCTTCCCATTCCTCTTTGTCTTTGGGTAATTTTACTATTTATGCTTTATACTGTACATTAAGTCATGGGGATATAAAATATAGATGTTTATTAATGATGATGATAATAGTAATAGCAATAGTTAATATTTAATAAGCACGTGTTAAGTTCAGGGCACAGCACTAGACATGTTATATTTACTATTTGGTCTAATCCTCACCACAACCCTATCTGATAGGTATTATTATTATGTGTAACAGAGCTACTGTTAAAAGACTACTGTTTTATCAAATATATCAAAATAAGGGACTTAAATATATCAAATTAAGAAATCTAATTTTACTTCTTTATTCTTCTATCTAGAACCATAGTTAACAACTTAATCAGAAATATATAAATGCAAGTTTAAGTTATAACTATCCTGTAGTACGCAAAACTTAGAAAATGGCAGAAGATAGGGAAGACAGTAGTATATTCATCCCTTCTCTCCTTAAACCTGTGTGTTTTGTTTGTTTGTCTTTAAAAAAGCACAATATCCATTTATATGATCATATTGCTTATATCAAAGACTTTTGTTTTATCTAAAAGAACTCTTTTGGCCGGGCGCGGTGGCTCACGCCTGTAATCCCAACACTTTGGGAGGCCAAGGCGGGTAGATCACGAGGTCAGGAGTTCAAGACCAGCCTGGCCAAGATGGTGAAACTATGTCTCTACTAAAAATACAAAAATTAGCTGGGCGTGGTGGCAAGTGCCTGTAAACCCAGCTACTTGAGAGGCTGAAGCAGAGAATTGCTTGAACCGGGGTGGCGGAGGTTGCAGTGAGCGAGATTGCACCACTGCACTCTAGCCTGGGTGACAGAGCGAGACTCCATCTCAAAACAAACAACAACAACAAAAAAAAAAAAACAAAAAAAGAGGAACTATTTTAACCAGGGATGAAATTTAAAATTTAGAAATTAATTTCTTTAGCTATTTATTCCACAAAGAGACATTAACAACTTTTCCCCCTTTCCTATTCCTTTCTATTTCATTTTTCAAAAATAATCATTTATCTGATTAAAAGTTGAATTAGAAAAAAGTATTTTCAAATTCCCCAAAAGGTATCCCTCAATTCAAAACAGAATATGTCACTAAGAGCTGAGAGTTCCAAAACTCTATTTTGGGATTTTCAAATCCCAAATTCACTTCACATCTCAAGATTACAGTTCTTAAAAGGAACCCAAACAGCCCTTCCTCTAAGATGCCTATTTGAGAAGACAGTTATCTTTCCACAATCCTGAACTGGAGTGACTTTTGAACACCCCTTTCGATAAAGTCTAATTACAACCACTTTTAACCTTTTAAGGGTTGTGAAACTCACTGAGAAACTTGTGCAGGCTATGGACTTTCTTCCCAGAGTAATTCTAAGTACATACACACAAGATTTTATATAATTTTAGGCATTCCATACACTTACTGAAACCCAATCATGGACCTCAATTTAAAACTCTTGGTCTGCGCCGGGCACGGTGGCTCATGCCTGTAATCCCAGCACTTTGGGAGGCCGAGATGGGTGGATCAACTGAGGTCAGGAGTTCGAAACCAGCCTGGCCGACATGGCGAAACCCCATCTCTACTAAAAATACAAAAATTAGCTGGGCATGGTGGCGTGTGCCTGTACTCCCAGCTACTCGAGAGGCTGAGGCACGAGAATCGCTTGAACCCGGGAGGAGAGATCGAGCCACTGCACTCCAGTCTGGGCGACAAAGTGACACTTGGTCACAAAAAACAAACAAACAAACACACAAAAAACAACTCTTGGTCTGTTTCCTCACCAATCACATACCCTTCAATATCACGAGAACTTGGTATCGTGTGAAAATAATAAAGTGAAGCTTTTTGAAGAAAAATCAATTCAAAGATTTTTGACAATTAATGTCCCAAGATGAAAGGGGTACTTGGCAATTTGGGGTATCACTAAGCTGGCTGTACTCTAAAAGATCTCACCAAATGGCACTAGAGAAGCTAATTAGAAGTTAACATGGTCTTAGGCTATGCGCAAACCACATTAATCTCTCAGACTTCCACTGCTAACTAACAACTTCTTGCTTTAGATATTTTAATACCATTTAATAAGTGGAAAATTTTGACTTTATAGTATAGCCAGATTTTCCTTACTCTTCCTGATTCTTATCTAGAAGACAGTTTAGTTACTCATTGTAGCCAAGGGAGGTCTTGCCTTTCCCTTGGCTACAGGGAGTACAACTAAAACAAATATTTTAATATAGTAATACATTCAAGGTAGGTATGATTCTTACTTTCTTTTTGGTGAAAGAGCTCTCTGGCTTATCCAACAATCACAATGATTCAAATTCATCTTCTTGACCCACTCTCAATCCAGCAGGTTTCAAAAAATGTCTTGCGTATCTAATAACTGTAAGGTCCATAAGGGCAGGGTCCAGGTCAGCTCTGGTCACTATAGTATTTCCAGTAGTTAGCTTGCCTGGCATACAGTAAGTGCTCAAAAAATACAACTTTAATATGCTGGTGAAACTCTTGCAGCAACTACTAGTTCAACCGCTAGGTATGTGAGCTTGGCAAGTTACTAAGTATCTCTGAGATAGTTTATTTACCTAGAAAAGTGAATAATAAAATTCATACAATTAGTACTAAGATTAAATAAGATCAAGTATATAAACACACTATGGTAGTATCAAAAACACTATGTTACTCTTTAATGTAAACCTGTATTTTTAAGGCCTATTAAAATATAGCTGAGTTTTAAAATATGACATTATAGTCATATTGATATGGTTCAAATTAACTTTACAACCATGTTTTTACGAAACAACAAAGGGCCAAAAAAAGCTAGGAGCAAAAATATTAAAATACAGAGACAAAGACAGCTAAAACAAACAAACAAAAAAAACCCTCATAAATAAGGCAATGTTTTGAAAGAAAATAACTTCCTTATACATTTGTGGCTTAAAACACAACTAATACTTTCCTAGTGACAAAGCTGGCACAAACATAGCAACTGGGAGATTTAGTTTTCCTAAAATTATTCTCCAGCTCTGTCAAAAAAAAAAAAACCTTTACTTCTTAGAGACACGTACTCTAAGATGAAATTGTCTTGGTGGTACAAAAGAGCCCATTAAAATGTGCTTTAGTTTTCTTCCCCCTCCATGCCCCCACTCCCTCTGGCTGTACTGTTTTCTTTAAAAACTAAGTCCTACAGCGCCATCTACTGCGTCTGTTACAGATCACATCATTTTTGCCGGTTTTATCCCAGAGTGCTGAAGAAATAAGAAATGTAGCAAATTTAGAATCCGTCACTTTATACAACATACTTAGATGTAAATACCTACACTATCTATATCTATACCTATACCTATATCTGTATCTCCACCCACATGCTAGTATCTGAGCAACAATTTTACCCGCTTTCTTTCCACTTTCTTGAGTAGGCCCTAACTCATTATAACCCACGTATCACAATAGGAACCAAAATGTTTACCTCTATACATTAGAGGGAAGAGGTACAGTTATAATAATAACAAACTTTTATTGAGGGCTTACCATATGTCAAATAGTGTTCTGAGTACTTAATCAATATGCCACCATGCAAATAAAAGCAAGCATCTTGAGGAAAAGGGCTGTGATTCACTGTTCTTTTAAAATAACTGAATGTCAACTCCAGAGCCAACCGTTAAAAATAATTTAATTAAATAAATGGATGGATGGAGGGATGGGGGGAATAATAGATAGATGGATGGATATAGATGTCAGCCCACAGCTCGTGTGATAGTGCCTATCATATTTTTTATAATGCCTATCATATTTATTACAAAAATGTAGGCTTTAGCCAGAAAATTCAACACATTAGGGAAATCTCCAGTTAATTCAAAACCTCCTTCTTCCTCCCTAAGTGTATACTTAGGGAGCATAAAGAAAAAATTTTAAAAAGGTCACTTATAAACATGGTTTGTCTCCAATATAATAAAATGTGTATTAGTACAAGCCCAGTAACTTACATATCTAAATAAGTGATGTTTGTGAAATATATCAACCAAGAACTTAATCTAACACTGCTGGTACACAAACATTTTTGCAATTTCTCATTGGTAATGTCCTTTAGAATCACTTTTGAAAGCAATAAAACAAAATACGTTTTACTACTTTATATTTCATTTAATATATTTAAATCTATTACTTACTTTGACCACTCGTCTTATTTATCACACTTGGCTTTAAATGACAGTTGACTGTTTCAAAATTCAAAACAGCCTGCAAAATAAAGACCTGCCACCACAGAAAACTGACAAAAGAACGTACCAAGAAAGGAGCATGCATAACATGGGTATATAATCTTCTATGACCATTTCGAGAGAAACAACACCTATTTAGATATACTACTGCTGACATTTAAAAAGAAATTCAGACATCATATTTTTAAGTCACTGAACTTTATAATTGCAACTATTCCCATAATAGTTTTCATTTGCTATACATATACATGTTCTTTGTCTTAAGTCTTCCTTTCATGAAACTATAGAGACTCTGTCATCTTTTTGGAAGATTTGGCAGGCTTTGTAACTTCAACGTATTGATGTTACTCCTGCTACTTCACGTAAACCTTCACTTTAAGTTCAGTGTGTCTGCCACCATATTGCTCAATTCTTCTACTCTTCCAAATACTCTGAAGAAGCTTCCCAGAAATCCTTGTTTGGATCAGCAAAAACAATTTGGTGTCATCAGCAGATTTCACCATTTCCTTCTGGAGTCATTAAAACACTAAACAAGCATAATCTTGGTATCAATCCTTGGGGTTCCTATCATTAACCTCTCTCCAGCTGAAGTCAAGCTAGTCTCTGCTACATTGTGATTTCCATAACAGGACAAGGATGTGTTTATTTGCTAGAAGTTTAAACGTTGATGGCTTTTTTTAATGAAAGTTGCAAAATGCATTACGAAAGTAAAGAGGAAAAAATCCCAAAGGAAAGGCCAGAGAAATCAGCAAAGAGAAGCAGCTCCTAGTTGAGTTGTCTCATCCAAGCACACTGCCTCATATTTAACTGATTCTTAAACCTCTACAGGATTTTAACCTTTCCCCTCCAATTACTTATTTCTGTTATAATTATATGAGAGACTTTATTAAACATATTTGAAAATTCTCTATGAATTACAACCAGCAGGTCCAACTACTTTATTAGCTTTTCCTCTCTTTACTACATTTAAAGAGAGAAAAGCAAACAGTCCTTACCCAGAAAGTAAAAAAGCAAACAGTTTTCTACCCAAACTGGTCTGTACTCTGAACAAGAGAAATCACTCTTTCTTTTATTCAAGTGCAAATCTGTTTGAAGCTTTCATTCTGCTTTCCCATCCTGCTCTCTGCAGCTGCATAAAAGATGAGACATGGGAATGAAAGAAAACTAGGCTGGGGCCAAAAAGCAATACTGTCCATATGCAAACTCACTCAAAGAGCAGGAGTTTCTGTACATCCTTTCCCACTTTTTCCATTTTAGCAGACCCCTAGCCAAAAGGAGGAGGTACTGTGCTATAGCTGTATGTCCAATCCTGTTTAAAACAACTTCTCATGTGAAATCAGGGGAAGGATAAGGTTGCTAAACCCCCAGTCCTGACACAGAGCCCGAGGCATTCGCAGAGTCAACTTTAGCTCTAAGATGGCTGTAATTAGGCAAGTTTAAGAGAGAAATAGGGATAGTCTCACAGGTCTCTTAGAATGCTTGTGGCAGAGGCATAGCAACAGTAAGCAGAATTCACTTTACCTATTTTACCCCATGCAAAATTAGGGCAAAATCCTTCCCCTAAGCCAAAAGGCAAAATCTTCCCCTATGCCAAATCTGCAATAGACTTTCAGAATATCTGGAAACCCATTAGTCTACATGCAAGGGTGTCAGGTAACCTTATAATCCCAGCATTCTCCTCAGGCCAGCAGTGAACCACACACAATTGAAAAAGTTCACCACCTCAAAAACAAACTCTGCTGGCATCAGAAGGGTATTCTCAAGGGTTTTGACTCAGATGTCATTGTAACTCCATGTTATTTTTAATACTGTTCTTTGGATTTTGCCTCACACAGAATTCCCAAGTTACAGAAGGACCATGAACAATGTCCAGATGTATAAAATGCAAAAATACTTCCCTCCTACTTGTGGATTCCAAGATAAACACCACAAGAAGCACATGTGACTAAACTTAGAGCTCATTCCAAATTAAATACTGCATCATGTGCACAGTTTAGGGCTTAAAAAACAAACCCCACAAATATTCTGCACGGTTCATAAGCCAGGCCTGGGCAAGCACATGACCACATTGTAAGAAGGAAACATGAATTGGAGAGTAGAGGTAAAGGGTGAAAAAAGTCTGAGTCAAAACCTTTCCCAGAAAATTGGAGCTTTCAGCGAACATTTGTATAATATGGGACATAGATGAAAGAGGAAATTGTATTTTCCTGTGTTTTTTTTTTCCTACTGATACCCTCATTTCTAAAACTGCCCAGCAAATTGGGAAACTCTGCAGATTTCAAAATCCCCAGCCTAAGCCAAGCACAAACATCATTAAATATAGATACAAACACACACACCGAGGTAATGAGAACTTATATCTCTGAATGACCAGTCCAGACAGAATCCTTTGACATAGAAGCTGAGTTCTGGACAGAGTACATGGAACCTTATGGGACACAAACAGGAGAGTCAGGCAGTGTGAAAAGACCTACACTATTGTTATTGTGTTTCCAAAAAAAGTAAAAAATAGATGGATAAAGTAGAAAGACAGCAGAGAGATAGTCTGGCTAGCTGGGTGAGTTCAGTTTTTCTCCCACAACTTAACCTAAGCAAAAGCTTTTAAGAAATTCAGACTGGGAAGGCTGGGCACAGTGGCTCATGCCTGCAATCCCAGCACTTTTGGGAGGCCAAGGCAGGTGGTGGATCACCTGAGGTCAGGAGTTTGAGACCAACCTGACCAACATGGCGAAACCCCATCTCTACTAAAAATATAAAAATTAGCCAGGTGCAGTGGCAGGCGCCTGTGATCCCAGCTACTTGGGAGGCTGAGACATGAGAATAGCTTGAACCTGGGAGGCAGAGGTTGCAGTGAGCTGAGATCACGCCATTGCACTCCAGCCTGGGCAACAGAGTGAGATTTCATCTCAAAAAAAAAAAAAAAAAAAAAAAAAAATATATATATATATATATATATGCATCTATCAAATGTTACAGTTTTATATATATACTTATTTTATATATATATAAAATGTATGTTATGAGGCATAATTACAGATTATATATCTAATGAACCCAGCACCTAATTTATGAATTAAAATATTTCCAATCTGCTATGGACTAAATGTTTGTGTCCTCCCAAAATTAATGTATTAAAAGCCTAATCCCCAATATAATGGTATTTAGACCTAGGGCCTTTAGGGAGGTAATTAGGGTTCGATTAAGTCTTGAAGTTGGAGTCCCTACGATGGGAACAGCCATGTGAGGACATAATCAGGAAGAGGGCACCCAACCATGCTTCCACCCTGATCTCAGACTTCCAGCCTTCAGAACTGTGAGAAATAAATGTTTGTTATTTGAGCTCCTAATCTATGGTAATTTGCTACAGCAGCCCAAGCTAACTAAAACACAATCCCAGTGCAGCTATACATGGGCCCCTACCGAAAGCTATCTTCCTGCCTCCCTGCAATGATCATCACTATTCTGAATTGTGCATTTTTTCCACTCTTGCCTTTTTTTAAAGAAGTTCTTACATAACTGTTGGAGTTTTCTTTCTTAAAAGGAATTAAGTATTTCACTTACTACTGTCAATTTTCTATATACTATCTAGTTTATGCAAGGATCTATACAAAAGCATGCACAATTTGGCTTCCACCTTTTTAAAGCTCACATCCTAGAGTAAGATATTACATATTGGGTACATACATGTATTTAAAATGAATTTGATATTCCCTTTTTTGTTCCTGTTTGTGTGTGTTTCCACATGGGGGGGCAGGGGTGGGGAAGAATAAAGCCTTTATCTAATATATCAGAAAAAAATATCTGCCCGTATGTCTGTCTTCCCCCTAATATAAGTACCTCAAGATATGAAATTATTTCTTACTTGCTCTAATTTCCCAGTACCTAGCAGAGTGCTAAATGTCAAATGATTATTTTTCAACTAGTCTCTCAAATTAGAGCCCAGACGCTTTAAATGTTTCACTGTCAGAGCTGGTCAACAACAACAACAATTGTTCTTTTGATCAGTATTTTTCTTACATAACAGATCTCTTCCTTTCTCAGGCCCAAGTTTACCAATTATTTCCCTAGATGGCAAATCAGTATAAGTCACTACTTCACTTCCTCAGCCACTAAATAAAAATCTTAGGTAGCAATGAAATTGTCAAGTGAGACCATTTTCTCAAGAGTCATACAGTGCTAAGGAGTCCATCTGGGCAAGCACACTATCACACACACAAGTTTAATTTAATAGTATTTGAGCTATTCTCAACCACAGATGCCAATATGACATTGAGACATCAACTGTTTTCTACTGAAATACAGCATCATCTACAAAGCAAACTATACACAAAATGACTGAGAAGCCCCTACTATCTGACAGCAAGGAGTTTCACAACCACCTTAACATATCTTTACATTATGTACTGAACACAATGCTCTTGGGGGCTATGTTCTAAAGGATAGGCCTACGCCCTCAATTATGTCACCATTATGCAATATTCTCATGATTACAAATTTGTCCTTCCACTTGAAGGAGCAAAACTGACAGTTACTGTCACTTCAAAATTGAAATTAAGTTGTATGGCCTCTGTCAAAAGTATTATTTGTTAGAAAACTTTCCTGACTCATCTCTTGATTCTGCTCTATGCACAAGATTATCTAAAATCTCTCTCTGGGTGTGGAGAGGAACCAGGAGAGAAAGTGCCTGAAGAATTTAAGCCAGTCACAAGACATCAACATAAAGAATCTTTCTGAAGGGACAACTGCATTGTTATTCCAGAAGGCTTAACAGTTACACTTTAGGACGCAAAGCTTAGAGAACTATTCACATAAATGTTATTAGTCTGGAATTAGTTCTCGCACTGTAAAAAAAAAAAAAAAAAAAAAAATTTTTTAAACTGAAACACATTGGAGCACATGCCAGGCTTCTTTACAAAACCCACACCTTTTCACATAAACCAGCTGAAAAGCCTCAGTCAAGAATCCATATGGATTTTGATAAGTCATTCTACAGAAAAACCTTGAGAAGGTAGACACCTTTCTCAGAAGACCATCAGTGCACTATTTCAAACCCCTAATGCAAAAAAAAAAAAAAAAGTTACTTACCTGTGCCTGTAACTTGCCAGATATGCCCATTTCTTAATGTAACTCAGCTTTAAAGTCCACTTTTAAAATACGCTCACTATTACCATTGTATTTCAATATCAACCTGAAGCTGTGGTAAGGGGCTGAAGAAGGATCTCAAATGGAATACTGGGAGAGATGGACCAATGAGACAGGCAAGTGGCCACAACCATTCCAGTGTGTTACTCCACGTTCATCAACACAGTCTACCTGCTCAGTTCCTAATGGGGAGCACCTCCATTTATACTGTGTCAAAGACACACTTCATTTTCTCTACCTACCTTCCCCTTACCACCTAAATATGAGTTTTTCTTGCCAATGGGTTACTCCTACTTCCACTTGCCAATGGGTTACTACCTTCCCCTTACCACCTAAATATGAGTTTTTCTTGCCGATGGGTTACAGCTTGCAGCACGTGATGTTAATCGACTGAGAGATTTCTCTGGTGGTGATTTGACAAAAGTAGAATTATCATCATCTCTGCTAGAACCAGTTGGTTTTATTTTTAGCTATATCTCTAACAGTGTATCTTACCTGAGACACCAAAGGAAACAACTATTCTTTTCTAACTACCCCAATCCCTATCATTTCTCTAACTAGCTTGTAACTAGGATATCACAAAGATAGGAAGAAGAAGGTGTGTCATGTGCTGTAGGACATTATGTTTCACTCTGAGCAGCTTCTGTTCTTTTTTGGCTTCCCATAATTGTCTTACATATGGATTTACGGCTCAGCTTTGAATTTCAATAAAAGACAACTGTTATCCCCTTCATGGTAACCTACTGCAAATACTTCTAAACTACTTTATTTCATTATGCTATAAATATTACATTTACATGTACATGTATATAACATATTTCTGCTACAAGGAAGACCATCAAGAAAGTAAAAGGACAGAATGGGAGAAAATATTTGAAAATCAAATATCTATTAAGGGTCTTGTATCCAACATATAAAATGGGCAATTTAAAACACAATAATAAAAAGACAACCCAATTACAACTGGGCAAGAGATTTAAATAGACATTTCTCCAAAAGAGATATACAAATGGTCAATAAACACTTGAAAATTGTCAACATCATCAGCCATTAGAAAATGCAAACAAAAACCACAATGACATAACCACTTCACAAGCACTACAAGGATTATTGTAATTTTTAAGAAAAAGATGACAAGTATTAGTGAGGATGTGGAGAAACTGGAACCCTAGCTCGCCGCTGGTAGGACTTTGGAAAAGTGGCTTCACAGTTCCTCAAATTATTAAACACAGAGCTGCCATATGATCCAGCAATTCTACTCCTGGGGATATAACCAAGAGAAATAAAAACATATGTCCAAACAAAAGCTTGTACATGGATACTTATTACTGCATTATTCATAATACCCAAAATGTGAAAATAAACCAAATGTCCATCAACTGATAAATGGATAAACAAAATGAGTTATATTTATACAACAGTATATTATTTGGCAATGAAAAGGAATGAAGAATACTGATAACACGCTGCAACACTAATTTTGAAAACTTTGTGCTATATGAAAGAAGCCAGTCACAAAAGAACACATATTATATGACTCCACTTTTATGAAATGTCCAGAACAGGCAAATCTATAGAGATAGAAAATAGTGATTTCCAAGGGCTTGGGGAAGGTGGAAATGCAGAGTGAGAGAGTGGCTGCTACTGGGTACAGGGTTTCTTCTTGGGGTGGTGAAATGTTTTGGAATTAGACTGTGGTGATCATTGCGCAATCTGTCAATATGCTAAAAAAAAGAACCCTAAACTGTGTACTTTAAAAGGGTGAATTGTATGGTATGTAAATTATATCTCAAAAAGCTGTTAAATTTTTCGTTTTTTGAAGGCTTTTTATAATGTGTCCTTTATAAAATAGATCTTTCTAAAAAGGTCTATTAATAAAATGACATCTATTTTCTAATATATATTCTTGAATATGAAAGTTCTGGCATTCAACAAATAGATGTTGGCCTACTGACATTATCCTCTGGTGTAGTAGAATTCTGCCATAGTGAAATCCCTCTCTGCCCATCTTTCACTACTCTACTTGACCTTGTCTTAGTTCTCATGCTCATCTTTATAAGATGAAGTCCTCGGCAGGCCCTAGATACTGAAGGAGCAAATAATAGATGTCATCAGTGCCTATTATTTTAGAAATAAGAAACAAGAAGACTGCAGCTGGGCTATTTATCTAAGACAACACAACAGAATCCACTTTAAAATTTAAAGGAGTTGGCCAGGGGCAGTGGCTCACACCTATAATCCCAACACTTTGGGAGGCCAAAGCAGGAGGATCCCTTGAGGCTAGGGATTTACAACTAGCCTGGGCAACACGGCAAGACCCCCATCTCTACAAACAAATTTTAAAATTAGCATGGCATGATGGTATGTGCCTGTAGTCCTAGCTACATGGGACGCTGAGGCAGGAAAATCACCCAACCCCAGGGGGTGAAAGCTGCAGTGAGCTATAATTGAGCCATTGCACTCCCATTTGGACAACACAGCAAGACTGCCTCCGGAAAAAAAAGTTTTTTTTAAGAGTTGTATTTGTAGAATTGGCACTACAAATCCATCTCTAGCATACAACTGGTATATCTTCTGGTTATCTTTGAAAGTGCACCATATCTTACACTCAAAGTAATTGCCTAACCATCCTCACATATGTAAAAAAAAGTTAAAGGATGGTCTTTCTGGCATATCCAAAAATTAACTCTCTCCGAAAGGATTCTTATACAAGTTTATCTTATACCAAGTACACTATAATTAGTCAGATTTATTCATTCATTTAACCAAAATTTATTGAGCACTCACTACCTGCTAAACACTGAAACTATATAAATAAATTAAATTAGAAACAGACCCTGCCGTAAAAGAATTCATCACTATGGAGAAACACAAATGCCTTGTAAACAGGCAATATGATGGTGTGCTATATAGCAGAGGAGAATATGGTGCTGTCAGGAAAGCATTCAAAGTCAGAAGCCTAAATTCTACAAAGAGCCAGGAGGGCTGTAGACTATAACCAGGAGACATCTTGCTGAGGTTTTTCATCTGATCCTACCATTCGTTCAACGTATGGACATTCCCCCCCATCAATAAGAGTCAGGGATTGAACAACATACTCCAGATTCCTCAATAATATACACTCCCTGCCCTCAAGGGGCTAATTTTCAAAGTATGTCAACTAGAGTACTCCAGAAACTCTTTTCTCTGATAGGGGAATGAAGTAGAGAATAGAAAACAAATAAAACTAAAAATAAAAGGTATTCTTCCACATATTATTTAACATACTCTACAGGAAAGGGGTCAAGATTTTAAGTTGAGATATTTTAAACTCCCTTTAGCTATCAACTCTCTGAGGGTAGAAACAGCAACTTGTATCCTCAGCCAGAATTCCTAATTCCCATTAAATAGGTGTCAAATAAATGAAGAAATGAAACAATGGTAAGCAACAAATGCCATAAATACCACTTTCCTGAGCTAATTATTAATGGCATTTTACTACTTCCTTCACAGTACGCCTGTTTACTTTCTCCTTTTCTCTTCTCTTGCCCTCCCACTTCTTTCCTCTCTTTTTATCTTTATCTCTTCCTTTCTCTCCTATTTGAAATCTGCATCTTAAAGACTGCCACCAGCTGCTCTCACCGGCAATCGCTTTGCTAAGTAGGCCACAAGGATCCTAGTGAGCAATGGAGTATTCAGTTTTCTAATTAAAAAGCGCCACCTAGTGGTTACAGTTCCCTTCATCCTGATTGCACCACGAAACATGAAAGTAAAGCAGTATTAACAAATTCCAGGTCTTCTATGGTGCCAGCTTGGTCTTATGGCAGCATCAGATACAATGAACCCATTTCCTTTCACATCTACAACCAAGCTGTCAGAAGTAACTGATGTTGATAGTCTATGAAGCTTTGTAGTTAGGTGTATATTGACTTTATTTATTGCCCTAAGGTAGACAAATTTGTTACTTCAATTCTGGTAGAATTAAAGGTATAGGCATTGCCTGACTCGGCAGGAGCACAGAGGTAGTTCCTGCTCTTCCTAAACTCCTCAGCAGAGATGTATTCAACGTGGCTGACTAGAGAGATTGGACACTCACCCTCTCCAGAAAGAAGAACCAAAATTTCTAATATGTAATCAAAATAATCACACCTCAAATAGAAAATCTAGAAGAGAACACTAGTGTCCAACAGGCTCTAGTCACAGGAAACACCTGAGGCAAAGAAGGAGAAGGAAGCAAGTGACCAGCTCAGCCAAGATCAGCTATGAGCCCCAAGGGACTCACTATCACAGGGAAGGGTAAGTGACAGAACCTTAACAATCCATGTCCCCACTGTGGACTGCAGCAATCTAAACCATGGGGGAGCTCCTCTACCCACACAAACCCTGACACTAGCAAGGGTGGTGATCTGGAGACCCACAAGGGCATTGCACCAGACAAGGAACTCATGCTGGGTTAGTCACACCCCCAAGGCCTAAGCTGCTACCGCAGAGCACCACTGTGAGAGCACAGCTGTCATAGGACTGCATCCTGACCTAGAAATCAGAGGCCCCATATCTCCACATTCTGGGATCTCCCACTAACAACCCTAGTGTTGACCCAAATGGCTACAGCAGCATAGCACTGGCTGGTCTCAAAGGTGCTCCAGGGTCCCCAGTATTCTAGCCCATGGAAAACACTACTCCCCAGGGAATGGTGCAGTGTACCAAAAAGTTACAGTGTACCAAAGGTGCATTCTACCAGAAAGACAGCACAAATTCTGTGCTCAAGCACACAAGTGGAAAGATCTCCTCCCCTTCTCTGCACATTGCCATAGCAGTAGCCGTCACTAGGAGCCCAGATGGGTAAGCATGATAGCTGTCTGGAGCTGGAAGCAGTGACCCTGCCTGCACCAATGGAGCAGCCTCTGTGCTCAGGTTTACACATATACAACAGGAGCCTCTCTCCTCCTCTGCATACCACTACAGCCACTGCCACTGCTGCTACTGCCAGGGGCCAGGGTGGACAAGCTGGAGGGCTGCCTGTCTGGGGCTGTAAGTAGTAACTGTGCCCCCACTGGTGGTGCGGCCTCCACGCTTAGACTCGTATGTGAACATGGGGCCCCTCCCCTCCTCGGCATAGCAGTACAGTACTGCTGCCGCCAAGAGTGGACAAGTCTAAGAGCTGTGTGTCTGGGGCTGTGGATACTGACCCTGTATCACGGCCACCATCAACATTAGCGCACACTGCTTGGGACCCAGAGGGTCTTCTCGTCACTGCTGCTGCCACTGCCCACACCATACCAAATTCCCAGGGACCTGACAACTTGCTCACCTGCCCACCCCAACTCTGCCACCACCACCACCTCAGCATCTGAGCAAGCCACCTGGGGAGCCAAGAATTGAACCTCTTGGTCCCACTAAAACTAGTGACACCGCACATTGTCCTGGGGCCTAAGAACAAGTATGCTCAGCCCACCACTGCCACCAATAGGGCCCAAAAAGTGGCCTGCCTAGCATCCCTGTCCCACCAAACTTCACTATAAGCTCCACTAATAACCACACCAGAAGCCATGGAGGAAATCACAGATAACACAGATACTGTTTACAGCTAAAGAAATCATACAGAGACTACACAACTGAATGCACCCAGAATCAAAGCCAAAGAGCCCACCCAACTAGCACCATTGATACATCTCCTATGAAAGAAAATCCAAAAGCAGGAGCTAAACATTGGGTACTCATGGACATAAAGATAAGAACAACAGATGCTGGAAAATACATCAGGTGGGAGGGAGGGAGGAAGACAAAGATTGAAAACTACTTATTGAATACTGTGCTCACTTCCTGGGTGACATGTTCAATCGTACTCCAAACTCCAGCATTACATAATGTAACTTTGTAACAAACCTGAACATGTACCCCTAGAACCTAAAACAAAAGTTGAAGAAAAAGTTAAAAATAAAAAAATAAAAAATTTGAAGAAGCAACTATTATACCAGGTGTGCAGATGTCAACACAAGGACATAGAAAACATGAAAAAGCAAAGAACTATGACACCTCCAAAGGAACATAATAATTCTCCAGCAATATATCCCAATAAAAAGAAATTCAAGAAATGCTGGACCGGGCACTATGATTCACGCCTATAATCCCAGCACTTTGGGAGGCCAAGGCAGGTGGATCACCTGAGGTCAAGAGTTCAAGACCAGCCTGCCCAACATGGTGAAACCCCATCTCTACTAAAAATACAAAAAATTAGCCAGGTGTGGTCGTGGGCACCTGTAATCCCAGCTACTCAGGAGGCTGAGGCAGGAGAATTGCTTGAACCCGGGAGGCAGAGGTTGCAGTGAGCCGAGGCTGTGCCATTGCCCTCCAGCCTGGGCAACGAGAGCAAAACTCTGTCTCAAAAAAAAAAAAAAGAAATCCCGGAAAAAGAATTCAAAATGATGACACTAAAGAAGCCCAATGAGATACAAGAGAATTTCAAAAAACAATACAAAGAAATCAGAAAAACAATTCAGGAAATAAAGGAGCAGTTTACCACGGTGATAGAATAAAAAGAAACCAAAATTTTGGAACTGAAGAAGTCCTTGAAAAAATACAAAGTATACTCAAAAGCAGCAACAATAGACTAAACCAAGCAAAAGAAAGAGTCTCAGAACCTGAAGATGGGCCTTTTGAAATAACCCAGCCAGGCCAGACACGGTGGCTCACGTCTGTAATCCCAGCACTTTGGGAGGCCGAGGCGGGTGGATCACGAGGTCAGGAAATCGAGACCATCCTGGCTAACACAGTAAAACCCTGTCTCTAATAAAAATACAAAAAAATTAGCCGGGCGTGGTGGCGGGCACCTGTAGTCCCGGCTACTCAGGAGGCTGAGGCAGTAGAATGGTGTGAACCAGGGAGGCAGAGCTTGCAGTGAGCCGAGATCGCGCCACTGCACTCCAAGCGGGCAACAAAGCGAGACTCCGTCTCAAAAAAAAAAAAAAAAAAAAGAAAAAAAAAAAAAAAACCCACCCAGACCAAAAAAAAAAAAAAAAAATGAATAAAGAATAAAAAAGAATGAACGAAGTCTTCATGATATATGGGAAACCATAAAGTAACCGAATACATAAATTATCAGTATCCTCAAAGGGAAACAGAGAACAAAAAGACTCAAAAACCTATTTAATGAAATACTAGATGAAATTTTCCCAAGTCTACCAAGAGATTCAGACATCCAGGTACAGGAAGACCAGTGATCCAATGCGAAAGGTCTTCTCCATGACACATTGTATTCAAGCTGTATAAAGTCAATGACAAGGAGAAAAGTCTTAAAGCAGCAAGAGGAAAATGTCTAGTCACCTATAAAGGAGCCTACATCAACAGCAGACTTCTCAGCAAAAACCTTACAGGCTAGGAGAGAATGGGATTATATATTCAAAGTGCTGAAACAAAAATAACTGCTACCCAAGGATACTACATCCAGCAAAATTATCCTTCATAAATAAAGAAGAAATAAAGTCTTTTCTAAGCAAGCAAAAGCAGATGAAATTCATCACCACTAGACTAGCTCTTCAAGAAATGCTCAAGGGAGTGAAAAAAAAAAAAACACACACACACACACAAAATATACATACAAAAATATAAAACTAACTGGTAAAGCAATACACAAATGAAAAAGCCAAAAACTTCAAGTGATACCACCATAGAAAACCAGCAAACAACTAACAATATGAAGGAACAAAACCTCAATAATAACCTTGAATATAAATGGATTAAATTCTCCACTTAAAAGATACAGACTCTCTGAATTGATTTTTTTTAATGATCTAACTATATGCTGCCTACAATCAGTGCACTTTACCTGTGAAGACACATATAGACTTAAAGTAAATAAATGAAAAAAGATATTCCACACAAACGGAAACCAAAAGTCAGCAGAAATACCTACACTTATATCAGATAAAACAGACACTAAGTCAAAAACAATAATAAAAGACAAAGAAGCTGGGCATGATGGCTCCTGCCTGTAATCCCAGCTACTCAGAAGGCAGAGGTGGGAGGATCACTTGAGGCCAGGAGCTCAAGACTAGCCTAGAAAACATACTGAGACCCCATCTCTTAAAAAAAAAAAAAAGACACAGAAAGACAAGGTCATTATATAATGATAAAGGGATCAATCCAGCAAGAGGATATGCATAAAGCAAGTATTATTAGATCTAAAGGAAAAGATAGGCTCTAATACAATAATAGTGGGGGACTTCAACATCCCAATCTCAGCATTTAAGAGATCATCTAGACAGAAAATAAAGAAACACTGGATTTAAACAGGACTTTAGACAAAATGGACCTAACAGACATGTACAGAAAATGTTACCTAACATCTGTAGAATATACATTTTTCTCATCTGCACATAGAAAATTCTCCAGGATTTACCATATGTTAGGCTATAAAACTAATCTTTACAAAGCTAAAATCATATCAAGTATCTTAGATCACAATGGAATAAAACTAGAAATCAATGCCAAGAGGAACTCTGAAAACTATACAAATACATGGAAATTAAACAACATGCTCCTGAGTGACCACTGGGTCGATGAAAGAATCAAAATAAAAATTTTTTAAATTTCTTGAAACAAAGAAAATGGAAACACAACATACCAAAACCTGTGGGACAGAGCAAAAGTATGTTAAGAGGGGAGTTTATAGCAATAAACACCTACATCAGAAAAACAGAAAGATTTCAAATGAACAATCTAACCATGCACTTCAAAAAACTAAAAAGCAAGAACAAAGCAAACCAAAAATTAGCGGAAGAAAAGAAATAACAAAGATCAGAGCAGAACTAAATGAAATAGAGACTAAAAATACAATATAAAAGGTTGGTCATTGGAAAAGATAAACAAAATTGATAAACCACTACCTTGACTAACCAAAAAAAGAAGAGACGTCCCAAATAAGCAAAATCAGAAATGAAAAAGGAGACATTGCAGCTGACACCAGAAGTACAAAAGATCATCAGAGACTATTATGAACTATATGCTAGACCTAGAGAAAATGGAGAAATTCCTGGAAACACATTAATACAGGAGTTATTAAGAAATAATTTTTAGGCAGGTAGAAAGGGTAAAGGTTCTCGGTGGAAATTTTCCTGTAAGAAGCCAACCCCCAAACCATTTCTTTTCTAACAGAAAAGGTGGCTTAAAGGCAGCAAGCTTTGATACGCAAATTCTGGCGATTAGAAACTAGGTCCACCCAACGTGGCCAACATGGCAATTCCAGCCCTCTTCTCCTTGTCACCACAAGTATCAAGTGTCATGGCCGCCTCCAGATAACTCACACGTGTTCAGGACATCATGGTGACCCGCATTTGCATATTAAAGGACTAAAGTGGGAGGGCCAGGTTTTTCACGGGCTACATGAATGACACACCTGGTAAAACCAATCCCTGGGCTGTATGCAAATCAGACACCGCCTCCTCCAGCCTGCTAATATAACTAACTACTTTGCCACTGCACACATGGTTTCTCTCAGAGCCCCCCTCCCTCTGTCTCTGTATGGGGGAGCTTCTTCCTCCTTTCTTGCCTATTAAATTCTCCGCTCCTTAAAACCACTCCACATGGGTCCATGTCATTTTATCTAAATCAGCGCAAGACCAAGGACCCTGGTGTTCATCCATTCATTGGAGCCATATCAATACAATCCAACAAGATTGAATCAGGAAAAATAGAAAACCTGAACATAATGAGTATCAAGATTGAACCAGGAACAAAAAGTCTCCCAAGAAAAAAAGCCCAGTGCTGAATAAAGTCACTGCTGAATTCTACCAAACGTATAAAGAAAAACTCGTATCAGTCCTCCTCAAGCTATTCCAAAAAGTTAAGAGAAGGAAATTCTCCCTAACTCATTCTGAGGCCAGCATTATCCTGATACCAAAACCCGACAAAGCTACAACAAAAAAAATACAGACCAATAACCCTGATGAAAGTAAATGGAAAAGTCTTCAACAAAATACTACCAAACTAGATCCAACAGCACACCCAAAAGATAACATACCATGATCAAGTGGGATTCATCCAAAGGATATAAGGTGGTTCAATATACACAAACAGGCCAAGCATGGTGGCTCACACCAATAATCCCACCATTTTGGGAGGTCAGGGCCAGAGGATTGCTGGCGCCCAAGATTCAAGACCAGCCTGAGTAACACAGGGAGACTCTGTCTCTACAGAAAAATTTTAAAATTAGCTGGGCACGGTGCCACACACCTGTGGTCCCAGCTACTCAGGAGCCTGAGGTGGGAGGGTTGCTTGAGGCCAGGAAGTCGAGGCTGCAGTGAGACATGATCACACCACTGCACTCCAGCTTGGGCAACAGAGCAAGACCCTGCCTCAAAAAAAAAAAAAAAAAAGCTATATATATGCAAATCAATAAACATGATACATCACATCAACTGAATGAAGGACAAAAATCATATAACCAACTCAATAAATGCAGAAAAAGCATTTGACAATATTCAATACCTCTTCATGACAAAAAGTCTCAACAAACCAGGCATAAAAGAACCATACCTCAAAATAATGAAGGCTATACATGACACCTCCACAGTTAACATCACACTGAATGGGGAAAAGTTGAAAGTCTTTCCTCTATGAACCAGAACAAGATAAGGATACCCACTTTAACCACTCCTATTCACCATAGTACTTAAAGTCCTAGACAGAGGAATAGGCAAGTGAAAGAAATAAAAGGCATCCAAATTGGAAAAGAGGAAATCAAATTGTCCCTCTTTGCAGATGACATGATCTTATGTATTAGGAAAACCAAAAGACTCCATGAAAAACTCATAGAATGGATAAATTCTATAAAGTTACAGGATACAAAATAAACACAAAAATCGGTAGCATTTCTAGACACCAATAATGAAATAGTCAAAAAAGAAAGGAAGAAGGCAATCCCATTTACAAAAAGTACAAAAATACATATAATACCCACAAATAAATTTAACCACGGAGGTGAAAGATCTCCAAAAAAAATCAAACACTGAACACTGATGAAAGAAACTGAAGAGGACACAAACAAATGGAAAGACAACCCACGCTCATGGATCAGAAGAATTAACATTGTTAAAATGACCATAATGCCCAAAACAATGTAAAGATTCCATGCAATCTCTATCAAAATGTCAATGTCATTTTTCCCAGAAATAGAAAAAAAATCCTAAAATTTGTATGGAACCATAGAAGACCCTGAATAGCCAAAGCAATCCTGAGCCAAAAGAACAAAGCTGGAGGTATCACACCATCTGACTTCAAAACATATTACAAAGCTATAGTAACCAAAATACCATGAAAAACAGTGTAAAAACAGACACAGAGACCAATAAGACAGAATAGAGAATCCAGAATTAAATCCACATATTTACAGCCAACTGATCTTTGACAAAGCCCCCAAGAACATACATTGGAGAAAGGCAACCCTCTTCAATAAATGATGCTGGGAAAACTGAATATATTATGTATATATTTATTCAGAAGAATGAAACTAGACCCCCATCTCTCACCACATACAAAAGCTAACTCAAGATGGATTAAGGACTTAAACATAAGATCCAAAAATATAAAGCTACTAGAAGAAAGCATAGAGAGAACTTTTCAGGACATTTGTCTGGGCAAAGATTTTACAACTAAGATCTCAAAAGCACAGGCAACAAAAACAAAAATAGACAAATGAGACTATATTAAACTAAGAAACTTCTGCATAGCAAAAGAATAGACAGAGCAAAGAGACAACCTCATGACTGGGAGAGTATATCTGCAAATTACTCATCTGACAGGGGACTAATATCCAGAATATACAAGGAACTCAAACAATAGTAAAAATATGATAATATCATTTAAAAATGAGCAAAGGGCCTGGACTCAGTGGCTTACGCCTATAATTCCAGTGCTTTGGGAGGCCAAGGCAGGAGTATCACTTGAGGTCAGGAGTTTGAGACCGGCTAGGCAACATAGAAAGAACCCGTCTGTACAAAAAGAAAAATAAAAAAATTAGCTGGGCATGGGGGCATGCACCTACAGGTAGTCCCAGCTACTCAAGAGGCTTAAGCAGGGGGGATCACTTAAGTCCAGAAGTTCGAGGTTGTAATGAGCTATGAACATGCCACAGCACTCCAGCCAACCTGGCTGACAGAGCAGGACCTTGTCTCAAAAAAAAGCCAGGGGGGTGGGGGAGCAAAGGATATGAATAGACACTTCTCAAAAATGTATGAATACATACAAATGGCCAATAGGGATAAAAATGCTCAACATCACTAACCATCAGGGAAATGCAAATTAAACCACAATGAGATATCAAAGCGCCCCAATTAGACTGGGTATTATTGAAAATATAAAAAACAACAGATGCTGATAAGGATTCAGAGAAAAGGGAACTCTTATACACTGTTGGTGGAAATGCAAATTAGTAACTGCTATGGAAAAACAGTATGAAGTTTTCTCAGAAAACTAAAACTAAAACTACCATACAATCCAACAATAACAATACTGGGAATCTATCCAAAGGAAAAGAAATCAGCATATCAAAGGGATTCCTGAATTCACATGTTTATCACAACACTGTTCACAATAGCCAAGGTATGGAATCAACCTAAGTGCTCACTAAGGGATGAGTGAATAAAGAAAATGTGATATATATATATAATGAAATACGATGTGTATATATATATGTGTGTGTGTGTATATTATACACACACACACACACACACACACACAGTGACACAGTGAAATACTATTCAGCCATAAAAAAGAATGAAATCATGTCATTTGAAGTAACATGGATGGAACTGGAGGTCATTATGTTGAGCAAAATAAGCCAAGCACAGAAAGACAAATACCACATGTTCTCATTCACATGTGGGAGCTAAAAAACTTCATCTCATTGACATAGAGAATAGATCAACAGATAACCAGAGACTCGGAAGGGTGGTTCAAGGGGAGAAGACAGGAGAAGTTGGTTATGGGTACAAACACATAGTTAGATACAAGAAACAAGATCTAATGTTTGATAGCAGACCAGAGTGACTACACTTAGTAACAATATTATGTATATGTCAGAGTAACTAGAAGAGAGGACTTGAAATGATACCACATAAAAATGATAAGCACTCATAATGATGGAGACTTGATTATTACACATTCTATGCGTGCAGCAAACTCTCACATGAACACCATAAATATATAAAATACGACAATTAAAGAGAAAAAAACAAATATCCATGTCCAAGGTATATAAGGTATCCTATTTAAATGAGTAGCTTTCATTTAAAGTCAACAGTGTATCTTATAAATAACATTCAAGAATTATTCTACCCTGAAATACATTTGTGGACATGAACCATAGTGATCTTGAGCACTGCTTAAATAACAGGAATGGGATGACTCATAGGAAATAATGTCACAGTATAAAATACTTTGTAACATGTCATTGGCTAAAATCTATGAGTTACTGAAGGTTTTCACAATCCATACTTACTATTATCCCTGACCTCAGAATCTGTAAATTGTCCAGTGAGCGATACAAACTGAGATTCTTTGCCCAGTGTTAAGAAAACATATCTCAGGCAGGTGTGGTGGCTCACGTCTGTAATTCCAGCACTCTGGGAGGCCGAGGTGGGAAGATCACAAAGTTGGGAGTTCGAGACCAGCCTGGCCAACATGGTGAAACCCCACCCCTACTAAAAACACAAAAATTAGCTGGGTGTGGTGGCACACGCCTATTGTCCCAGCTACTTGGGAGGCTGAGGCAGGAGAATCGCTTGAACCCAGGAGGTGGAGGCTGCAGTGACCAAGATCGCACCACTGCACTCCAGTGTGGCGACAAAGCGAGACTCAGTCTCTCAAAAAAAAAAAAAAAAAAAAAGGAAACATATCCCTTCAACACTGGCATGATCTGTCTATTTTAAAAGAGAAAAAAGGACTTGTTGAATGGCTTTGACAAAAATGTTGACAGTGACATGAACAACAAGGTCCAGGCTGAGGTGGTCTCAAATAAAGATGAGGAACTTGTTAACTGGAGTAAAGGTGACTCTTGCTATGTTTTGGCAAACAGACTGGCAGCATTTTGCCCCTGCCCTAGAGATTTGTGGACCTTTGAACTTAAGAGAGATGATTTTGGGTATCTGGTGTAAAAAATTTCTAAGCAGTAAAGTATTCAAGATGTGACTTGGGTGCTGTTAAAGGCATTCAGTTTTATAAGGGAAGCAGAATATAGAAGTTTAGAAAATGTGCAGCCTGGCAACATGATAGAAAAGAAAATTCCATTTTCTGAGAAGAAATCCAAGCCGGCTGCAGAAAGTTACATAAGTAATAAGGGGCCAAATGTTAATCCCCAAGACAATGGAAAAAATGTCTCTAAGGCATGTCAGAGGTCTTCATGGGAGCCCCTCCTACTGTAGGCCAGGAGGCCTAGGAGGAAAAAGTGGTTTCATGGGCTGGGCCCAGGGTCCCTGTGCTGTGTGCAGCCCAGGGTCTTGGTGCCCTGCATTCCAGCCACTCCAGCCATGGCTGAAAGGAGCCAATGTGAGATCAAGCCATGGCTTCAGAGGGTGCAAGCCACAAGCCTTGGCAGCTTCCATGCAGTGTTAAGCCTGCCAGTACACAGAAGTCAAGAATTGGGGTTTGGGAACCTCCGCCTAGATTTCAGAAGATGTATGGAAACACCTGGATGCCCAGGCAGAAGTTTGATGCAGGGGTGGGACTCTTATGGAGAAGAACCTCTGCAGAAAGGAAATGTGGAGTCAGAGCTCCCGTACAGAGTCCCTACTGGGGAGCACGGCCTAGTGTAGCTGTGAGAAGATGGCCACCATCCTCCAGTCCCCAGAATGGTAGATCCAGGTCAAGAACAGTGGCTCACGCCTATAATCCCAGCACATTGGGAGGCTGAGGCAGGCAGATCACAAGGTCAGGAGTTCGAGACCAACCTAGCCAATATGGTGAAACTCTGTCTCTACTAAAAATACAAAAATTAGCTAGACGTGGTGGCAGGCACCTGTAGTCCCGGCTACTCAGGAGGCTGAGGCAGGAGAATTGCTTGAACTCAGGAGGCAGAGGGTATGGTGAGCCGAGATCACACGCCACTGCACTCCAGCCTGGTGACAGAGCGAGACTCTGTCTCAAAAAAAAAAAGAATGGTAAATCCACCAACAGCTTGCACCATTCACCTAGAAAAGCTGCAGACACTCAATGCTAGCCCATGAAGGCTGCTAGGAGGGGGGCTGTACCCTGCAAAGCCACAGAGGCACAGCTGCCTAAGACCATGGAAACCCACTTCTTCATCAGCGTGACCTGGATGTCAGACATGGAGTCAAAAGAGATCATTTTGGAGCTTTAAGATTGGACTGCCCTGCTGGATTTTTGACTTGCATGGGGCCTGGAGCCCCTTTGTTTTGGCCAATTTCTCCCATTTGGAATGGCTGTATTTACCCAATGCCTGTACCCCATTGTATGCAGGAAGTAACTAACTTGCTTTTTATTTTACAGGCTCATAGGCGGAAGGGACTTGCCTTGTCTCTGATGAGATGCTGGACTGTGAACTTTTGAGTTAAAGCTGAAATGAGTTGAGACTTTGGGGGACTGTTGGGAAGGTATGATTGGTTTTGAAATGTGAGGATATGAGATTTGGGAGGCTCCAGGGGTGGAATGATACAGTTTTGCTGTGTCCCCACCAAATTTCATCTTGAATTCCCATGTGTTGTGACAGAGACCCAGTGAGAGGTGATTGAATTACGGGGGTGGATCTTTCCTGTGCTGTTCTCATGATAGTGAATGAGTCTCACAAGATCTTATGGTTTTAAGAACGGTAGTTTCCCTGCACAAACTCTTTGCCTGCTGCCATTCCATGTAAGACATGACTTGCTCCTCCTTGCCTTCCGCCATGATTGTGTGGCTTCCCCAGCCATGTGGAACTGTTAAGTCCAATTAAACCTCTTTATTTTGTAAATTGCCCAGTCTCAGGTATCTCTTTATCAGCAGCGTAAAAATGGACTAATACACACTTTATACAAAAATCAGGTCAAAATGGATAAAAGACTTAAATCTAAGACCTGAACATAAAAATTCTAGAAGATAACATTGGAAAACCCCTTCTAGACATTGGCTTAAGCAAAGTCTTCATGACCAAGAATCCAAAAATAAATGCAACAAAAACAAAGATAAATAGATGGGACTTAATTAAACTAAAAAGCCTCTGTACAGCAGAAGAAATAATCAGCAGAGTGAACAGACAACCCACAAAATAGGAGAAAATATTAGCAAACTATGCATCCGACAAAGGACTAATATCCAGAATCTACAAGGAAATGAAACAAATCAGCAAGAAAAAAGCAAATAATCCCATCAAAAAAGTGGGCTAAAGACATGAATAAGCAATTCTCAAAAGAAGATATACAAATGGCCAACAAGCATATGAAAAAATGCTCAGCATCACTAATAATCAGGGAAATGCAAATCCAAACCATAACGTGATACCACCTTACTCCTGCAAGAATGGCCATAATTTAAAAATCAAAGTATAATAGATATTGGCATGAATATGGTGAAAAGGGAACACTTTTACACTGCTGGTGGAAATGTAAACTAGTACAACCTCTATGGAAAACAATGTGGAGACTCCTTAAAGAACTAAAAGTAGATCTACCATTTGATCCAGCAATCCCACTACTGGGTATCTAACCAAAGAAGTCATTACATGAAAAAGACACTTGCACACATATTTACAGCAGCACAATTTGCAATTGCAAAAATAGGAAACCAGCCCAAATGCCCATCAATAACGAGTGGATTAAAAAAATGTGATATATTGCCGGGCGCAGTGGCTCATGCCTGTAATCCCAGCACTTTGGGAGGCCGAGGCGGACGGATCACCTGAGGTTGGGAGTTCAAGACCAGCCTGAACAACATGGAGAAACCCTGTCTCTACTAAAAATACAAAATTAGCCGGGCGTGGTGGCACATGACTGTAATCCCAGCTACTCGGGAGGCTGAGGCAGGAGAATTGCTTGAACCCGGGAGGCAGAGGTTGTGGTAAGCCGAGATCGCACCATTGCATTCCAGCCTGGGCAACAAGAGCGAAACTCCATCTCAAAAAAAAAAAAAGAAAGGAAAAAGAAAAAGAAAAGAAATTGTGATATACACACACACACACACACACACACACACACACCCCATACACACTATAGAATACTACTCAGCCATAAAAACAAATGAAACAATGGCATTCACAGCAACCTAGATGGAACTGGAGACCATTATTCTAAGCAAAGTAACTCAGGAATGGAAAACCAAACATTGTATGTTCTTACTTATAGGTGGGAGCTAAGCTATGAGGACTCAGAGGCATCAGAATGATAAAATGAACTGTGGGGACTTAAGGGGAAGGGCAGGAGGCAGGTGAGGGAAAAAAGACTACATATTATGGCTGGGCGCAGTGGCCCATGCCTGTAATCCCAGAACTTTGGGAGGCTGAGGTGGGTGGATCACCTGAGGTCAGGAGCTTGAGACCAGCCTGCCAACATGGCAAAACCTCATCTCTACTAAAAATACAAAAATTAGCCAGGCATGGTGGCAGGCGCCTATAATCCCAGCTACTTGGGAGGCTGAGGCAGGAGAATCGCTTGAACTCGGGAGGTGGAGGTTGTAGTGAGCCCAGATCGTGCCACTGCACTCCAGGCCGGGCGACAGAGCAAGACTCCATCTCAAAAAAGAAAAAAAAAGACTACATATGGGGTACAGTGTACACTGCTTGGGTGATGGGTGCCCCAAAATCTCAGAAATCACCACTAAGGAACTTATCCATGTAACCAAACACCACCTCTTCCTGAAAAACCTATTGAAATTTAAAAAAAAAATTTAAGTACATACTATCTGCAACAACAACAACAAAAAGAAAGGTATAATTCCATTGAGATCTTTTCCTTAAATGTCTCTTTAAACATTAGAAAATAAAAACCTGTTAGGTTTTCTTCTACCTGCGATAATATTTCCTAAACTTCCCTATTCATAATCTAACAAGATGTTAAGGGGTATTTTTCCACTTTTCCAGAATCAGTAACTAGGGCCCACAGCTGACAGCAAGAGGCAATAAAGCCCAAATCTGAGGGAGAACACCAGCAATTAGGTTCAGATATCTCCCCCAAGGTTTGCTGAGAAGTAACAAAATCGCTGGTGCATTCAACCAACTCTCCCAAAGAGAGAACTAAGAGAAGGCAAGGGAGAGCTTGGGAGTCTGGCACCATGAAGGGTCATTAAGTTGGCACTTCAAAATAATTGGTCATACAGATTGCAAGGTGAAGATATCTGCAAGAAGGACACACTGGCAACTTGATCCAAAGCTGGCCGCTTGCTGAGCTGCAGAAACTGAAAGCACCTGAACACAGAAATATATGAAGCTAATTGTCTGGAGATTTCTGAAAGCAAAGCCTATCCTGGTAGTCAGAGCACATGGCAGGAACTGACCATGGAGGGGATGCCATCCCATCACAGAGCACACTAACACACACACACCCATAAACACTCAAACGGGGGCCACGCTAATTCACCCAGTGCACACATCTTTGGGACAGGGGAGGAAACTGAATTACCAGGAGAAAACCCATGCAGACATGGGGAGAATGTGCACATTCCACAGAGAGAGTGGCACCAGTTGGGAACTGGGATTTTTGTTTTTTGTTTTTTTGGTCATCAACGTTATACGAAAACAACATTATTTGAGGACCTGCTGTAATTCCCTAAATTTTATCCTGGCCTAGACTGTTTAGTAACAACAAAATATATGTATGTGTATGTGTGTGTGTGTGTGTGTGTATGATGTGCACATACACATATGCACATGCACATAGGAAACTTGTGGGTTATGTCCTTGCTTTCATTAATACATGCCAAAGGAAAGTCTCACATCAACTAGAACATTTGAGGGAAAAATATTTGCTTATACCCTAATAGGTTGTACTTGTTCAATAAATTGGTTACAATAATAATTACCAGAGCTCTTGTTAAAAATATAGATTCCACCAAGCACAGTGGCTCATGCCTGTAATCTCAGCTACTCTGGAGGCTGAGGCAGGAGGATCACTTGGGCCCAGGAGTTCAGGGCTGCAGTAAGCTACGACTGTACCACTGAACTCCAGCCTGGACAACAGAGAGACCCTGTCTGACATGACATGACATAACAAAATACAGATTCCTAGCCCTCCTCTAAGGACTCTGATTTTCCAGGTCTGGAGTGAAATTCAGGAATCTGTTGGGGTTGTTTTTGTTTGTTTACAAACTTTCTCAGTGATTCATATGATCACACATATTTGAGAAATACTGTTCCAGGAGAAACTGACTAAACTCCAGCATGTAGCATGCCTGCTCTATGAGATGGTTCTCAATGTTTCCCCAGTCTTCCCCATTACTCTATGCTACAACCAAATACAAATAAATGTCTGCCATTTCCTCAAATGTTCTCTATCTCCATTTCTTTCTTCTTACTACATACTTTTCTTAAGATGGCCTTCTCTCTTTATTCATTGGTAAATATAATCTATAGGACCTTTAATCTTCTGTTTTACCACCTCTACTTGTTTATATGTCAATTTTTTTTCCTGGGGACTCAGCATTATTGGAGGGTGGGAATGATGCCCTAATTTGTCCTATATTCCTAAGACCAAGCACAGAGCCTGTCATACAGCATATATGCCATCAATGTTTGTTGAGTGGATTAACTAATGTTCTCAGACCCCTGGGTGACCACATATTATAGAAACTTAATTTCAAAAAATCGTACACAGTACTAGAACTTTAAAATAATAATATGCATTTAGATTACCTTTCTCTCCCCTTGAAGTTTTTCTTTATGGGCCAATTATCTGTGCATATATTAACTGGCCAAATGAGAAATGAGATTAGACATAACAATAAACCATATTTATATGAGAGAAATACTGATGTGACACAAACTGCTACATTTTATATGAGTATATAAAAGAAAAAAATGCAAAGATGAAATAGATTTATAACTAACTAGGCAACATTCTTTCAACAGTAAAATTTGTATTTTTTAATCAATCTCCAACAACAAAATAACGTTAGAGTTGAAAAAAATTCAACAAGAAAAAAATCCATTATTAAATTGGAAGAACATTACTTTATTGGCATAAGTCAATGGAGTATAGAAAACATATCTTGGGAGGGTAAAATAATTATTGCCTAAGAAATTCAGTTGCTTTTCATCTAAAATTAACAACTAAAGTTTTTTCCTTTGTACCGCTCTAGTCATTTTAAAAACAAAATATTCTTCTAAACATGATAGCACCATATATACTAAAATAAAAACTGATAAATGCTTATCAATATACAGATGGACTTTAAATTCTTTAAACTAAAATAAATGGATAACCCCACTCATTTCCCTGGAGAAAAAGAAAAAGAAAAAAAAAGCTTTCTTTTCTAGAATGTGGCAGAAACTATTCTTCAGCTAACCCAATAGTCAGCCCCAAGCTCTTGGTTTGCCAGTTCAATTACAGATGCTCAAAGGAGCTAAATACTAGGTTTCTGAGCCTCCATTCCAACTATGGGTGATCTAGCAGCAGAGAACTGAAGGGGAGAAAAAATATTTTTTCCTCAACCCTCATAAGTATGTACTTAGCACAGACTTCTATAACAGAAGGCAGATTAACAAGAGAAAAACAGATAGGTTTATTAACGTGTACAGTGCATATCACACAGGAAAAGCCCTCAGTGAAAAGTAACTCAAGGCAGTGGTTTATGAGTCTGGCTTATATAGTATATCCAACAAAGAACAATAAATTTTAGAGAAGTGACAAGGCAAAGGAAAGCAGTCCCAGACTTCCAGAGGTGGGAAACCATGGAAAGGTAAATATATGGAAGGCACTAATGGAGTAAAGTCAGCTTGCAGATTCCTCTGGCGCCGTCTCTGAGAGATGATAAAGGGTTTTTTTCCAGTAAAGAATTTACATCCTGTCTTTAGGGGAGAAAGGGAGGAGGGAGGACAGCAAGACTTTTTTCTCTGTAAGTCTGTGTCCTGCTTTTAGGCAGAGAGCTCTACTGCATCTTAACTGTCTTCAGCTCGAGAATCCTTCATATTTTGGGGAGGCATATTCTGGTTTCCTACAGTACCAAACTTTACGAACCTTCCCAGAATACCATAATTGCCTGCCTACTTGCATGTACCCCTTATTACAGTGTAAGCTCCCTTAAGTTAGGGACAGCTTATCCCCTAACTGTCTGAACAAACTACGAAACTCTTTCAGAATAATCAAACACATGCATCAGTTTAATTTGGTTTGTACAGACATCTTCCCTGGAGTTTCCACCTTCCTGCTCCAATCTGTACTAGTCATCTCTAGGCTTGCTACTCAGCTGTCATCCTGGACTTTTGTTCACCATCATCTTGCAGATTTCCTCTCTCTCTCCAGTGTTACATTCCCCATTTTCCTAGATTTCGTGCCTTCTTTCGTATACTTCAATAGCTTCCTATGGGGAGATGTGTAGGAGATAAATTTTTTGGCACCTTGCATGCTAAAAAAAAAATCTTTAGGCTATCCTCATAATTGATTGACTATTTGGTTGGAATTAGAAATCTATGTTTGCCGTAATTTTCCCTCAGCACTTTGAAGGTACTGCTTCCTTGTCTACTAGCTTCCAGTGTTACTTTTGAGTTAAGTCTGACATGCCACTAATCCCTATTCCTTTCCTTGTGACTTGTTTTTACTCTCTGGCACTCTGAAATGTCCTGGTAATATGTCTTTTTCCCCCTCATTAATGGTGCTAAGCACTTTCAATTTAGAAACAGATGTCCTTCAGTTCTGGAAATTTTTCTTGCATTGTTTCACTGATAATTATTTCCCTTGGCTGGGCACAGTGGCTCATGCCTATAATCTCAGCATTTTGGGAGGCCGAGGTGGACGAATCACCTGAGGTCAGGAGTTTGAGACTAGCCGGGCCAACATGGTGAAACCCCGTCTCTACTAAAAATACAAAAATTAGCCGGGTGTGGTGGTGCATGCCCACAATCCCAGCTACTCGGGAGGCTGAGGCAGAAGAATTGCTTGAACCCGGGAGGTGGAGATTGCAGTGAGCCAGGATCATGCACTGCACTCCAGCCTGGGCAACAGAGTGAGACTCCATCTCAAAAAAATAAATAAATAAAATTATTTCCCTTCCCTTTTCTTTGATCTCTCTCTCTCTCTCTCTCTGAAAGTCTTTTTAGAAAGGAGATGGGCCTCCTGAGTAGATTCTCCATTATTTTTAATATTTCTGTAATATTCTTACATCTCTTTGGCTTTTATATTCTGGGAGATTTCTTCAATCTTATCTTCCCATCCATCATTTTAAAATTTTCTTCTATCATATTCTGTGAGCTCTTTTTCCCTAAGTATCTCCCTTTTGCAATCTCTTATTCTTGTTTCATATAGCAATTTATTCTCTGATCTCACAGAGATAATTACGTCAGATTCTGTGCTCAGTAATTTACATTCACCATATTTAATCATCACAACCAACCCATTGGTAGATGTCATTATCTCTGCAAGAATGCCAAACGGACATCTCAAATTCAATATATATATAGTACTGAACTCCTGATCTTCCCCCTAAAATCTGCTCTGTCCACAGTGTTCCTCTTGTCAGTTGATAACAGCTCCATCCATTCAGTTCCTGAGCCAAAAACATAGGCTCCTTTTTGTTTCATATAACGTACTCAAATCATCAGGAAATCCTGTTGTCTCAATCTCAAAAATATACACAAAATTCAATCATTCCTCACCATCTTCACTGATCATACTCGTTAAGTTATCATCATCTGTGATATGGTTTGAATATTCTCCCACCCAAATCTCATGTTGAACTTTAATCCCCAACATGGAAAATGGGGCCTAATGGAAGGTGCTTGGGTCACAGGGGCAGATCCCTCATGGCTTGCTGCTGTCTTCGCGCTAGTGAGTTCTCAAGAGATCTGGTGGTTTAAAAGTGTTGGGCACCTCACCCTCTACTCTCTCTCTTGCTCTTGCTTTTGTCATGTGATGGGCCTGCTCCCACTTCGACATCCACCATAAGTAAAAGCTCCCCTGAGGCCTCGGTGGAAGTTGAGCAGATGCTGGTGCCATGCTTCCTGTACAGCCTGCAGAATCATGAGCCAATGAAACCTCTTTTCTTTATAAATTACCCAGTCTCAGGTATTCCTTTATAGCAAGGCAAGAACAGCCCAACAAAATCTGTTGCCTAGGTTACTAGGAAAACCTCCTAATGATTCTCCCTTCTTTTATCCTAAATGCCCTACAGTCTATTCTCAACTCAGCAATACCAGAGCAGGCCTTTTAAAACTTCATTCAAGTCTTTGCTCAAATGTCACTGGCTCAATGATGCCAACCCTGACTATCCTAATTCTGCACCTCCTTTCCTCCGTATTCAGTATCTCCCTTACCCTGCTCTACTTCCTCTCTGCTTACAGCAATTATTATTTTTAACATACAATTCCTTTTTATTGCCTCCCCCATCCTCCCTCCTCTACCATTAGAATGGAAACTGCACAAAGGGAAAGGCTGTCATTATTTTATTCACTGGAATACCCCAACACATAGAAGAGTGGCTAATAATATTTGTTGAATTAATTAATAATAACTACTTTATACATGAAGGAAATAAGGCCTAGAAGATTAACTTGTCTCACATCTAAAACATGAAAAATTTGGTTAGAACTCAGGTTGGCCTGGTACCAAAGTGCACACATTTAACTTAGATTGCCGCTTATCCATGTCTGTGGCTAAAATGAATAAAGCCTCCATAGACTTCCAAGCCCAAGCTTTGAGGTGGGTTCTTATGTTTCTAATAAAAAAAATATATATTACTGCCAGGCACTGTGGCTCACATCTGCAATCATAGCACTTTGGAAGACCAAGGCAAGGAGGATCACTTGAGGCCAGGAGTTCGAGACCAGCCTGGGCAACATGGCAAAACCCTGTCTCTACAAAAAATACAAAAATTAGCCAGGCGTGGTGGCATGCACCTGTAGTCCCAGGTACTCAGAAGGCTGAAGTAAACTGTGAGCTCCACTACACTCCAACCTGAGCGACAAAGTGAGACCAGTCTCAAAAAAAACAAAAACAAAACAAAAAATCCTTTGTGTAAATTTAAAGGGAAAGTGTTAATGTAAATGTATGAGGCAATAAAATATGATGGCATTTAACTCAACACAAAAGCCAGCAGATGGAAATTTCTAGCAAGCTTGGAAATTTCTTTGAGCCTTCAACTATCTATATGGGAACCAGATTGCCAGAGAAACTTCTATTTAAAGATCTCTGACCCCCTAATAGAATATGTACTGCCTCTTCCCACTTTTACTTAGCAGGGCATGCCTTTGTGGTACATGATATATTATCTTATCCAGGATCTTCCAATCTTTCTTCCAAAGATTTACTTTAAACATGTGCTATTATGTATTTTAGCTGGACTATTGAAAAGTGTTTGGCTACTTCCTCTATTCCTATTCAAATATTTAAATTATATATTCTCCCTAAATAAGAGCTAGGGAGGAAAAAAGCTTCAGGCTCTAATAGGAAATATTATTTTTTTTTGTAATGGCAGGCTTAGAAAGTAAGGACAGAGACTATTTACATGTTGTAACTTTAGACAATACTAACAAACAAAATCCAACTCTTGAGTATGTTATTTGATATACAATCTTATAAATCCAACTCTTATATAAGAATGACATACTTTTGCCCACTAAAGTCAAGAGGAAAGCTGGGGCAAGGCCTTTCAACTGTCTTTAAAGGGCAGTAGGTCTAGCAGGCAGAAATAAATCTGCAGGCAAACAAGATCCTCATGTTATCTTCCTTCACACTCAATACTTAACCCAACGTCATTTCCCTCCAGCAAAGATGATAAAAGCCAATAAAGCTAGAGGTATCAGTTCTGAAAAAATGGGCAGCTATTGCTGGTACTTTTGAGAAAAGAAAAGGCCCATTCTGAAAGAACTCATTCAAGCCCTTTCCTTTCTCCAAGACCCAATTTATTCATTCACCAATTAAAATCTATCCAATAAAAGCTTACTCAGGTATTACAGTAAATAGTTGTTTCTGACTGACACCTAATCCCCCCCTTCTTCTGATAAACATACCCCATTTCTTTTAAAAAACATAAATTGAACTTTTGTTTTAGATTTGGGGGTATATACGCACAGGTTTGTTACAAGGGTATATTGCATGATGCTGAGATTTAGAATACGAATAATCCCATCATGCAGATAGTGAGCATGGTACCCAGTAGTTAGTTTTTCAACCCTTGCCCACCCTCTAACTTCCCCCTGTAGTGGTCCCCAGTGTCTACTGTTCCCATCTTTATGTCCATGAATACCCAATCTTTAGCTCTCACTTAGAAGTGAGAACATGTAGTATTTGATATACCCTATTTCTTTTGGAAAACTATTCCTCCACACTCTCAGACCATGTGTTTTGGGAGGGGTGGCACCCCCGACAAAAAGAACACTTGTTTACAATATGACAGCCGAAACAAGAAGGTAGGTATCACCTTATTCAGCCTTAGATGGGAACATGCACATTGGTGACTCCATGTTTTACTGCTCTGCACATGTCTGCAAATGACCACGAAAGCAACAAGATCATTAATTTGGTTTTTACTAATAAACTCTGACAAGGAGGCAAATATACAAACACTAAGTCTACAAGAAATGAGGATCAACTGTATATGCATAATTGCAGAAAATATGAGTGTCTTCCTCTCTAACCCCAGTGCAATGAAAGGCTCTCCAACTATGACTCAAAATTTAGACATAATAAAAGAAAATATAAATATATTTTACCACATAAAAATTTACTCATGGCAAAAAAGTGCAAAAAGATCTTAAAAGCAACAAGAGAAAAGAAACAACCTAAGTATCCATCAGCAGATGAATGTATAAAGAAATGTGGTACATATACTCAATGGAATACTATTCAACCATAAAAAAACAAAGAGAACTTGTCATTTGCAACAACATGGATGGAACTGAAGGTCACTGTGTTGTGTAAAATAAGTCGGACACAGAAAGACAAACTTGATATGTTCTCACTTATTTATGGGACCTAAAAATTAAAACACTTGGCCAGGCACAGTGGCTCATGCCTATAATCCTAACACTTTGGGGGGGCAAGGTGGGCGGATCACTTGAGGTCAGGAGTTCAAGACCAGCCTGGCTAATATGGTGAAACCCCGTCTTTACTAAAAATACAAAAATTAGCCAAGCGTGGTGGTATGCACCTATAATCCCAGCTACTCTGGAGGCTGAGGCAAGAGAATCACTTGAAGATGGGAGGTGGAGGTTGCAGTGAGCCAAGATCGTGCCATTGCACTCCAGCCTGGGCGAAAGAGCGAGATGCCATCTCAAAAAAAAAAAAAAAAAAAAAAAAAAATGAACTCATGGAGATAGAGAGTAAAATGATGGTTACCAGAGGTTGGGAAGAATAGTGGAGAGCGGGGCAGAGAAATGGGGATGGTTTATGGGTGCAAAAAAATAGAAAGAGTGAATTTCATAGCACAACAGGTGACTATAGTCAATAATAATTTAATTGTACTTTAAAAATCACTAAAACAGTGTAACTGGATTGTTTGTAACACAAAGGATAAATGCTTGAGGTGACAGATACCCCACTTACCTTGATGTGATTATTACACACTGTATGCCTGTATCAAAATATCCCATGTGCCCCATAAATATACATACCTACTATGTACCCACAAAAATTAAAAATAAAAAAATTAATAATAATATTTTAACTGATTCATTAAAGACATTATTAAGCAAAACTGGTATGCGGCAGCAAAGAATGCATTGATTACTACTTTGTTTTGGTACCACTGTCTTAATTTGAGCTAAGGCACCACAAGTTTTATCCATCACTATTTTCTTCACTATCAGTGCAAATGTCAACACAATGAAAAAGGTAAATGACATCTTAGTCTAACTACGAAAATAGTTTTAACTTTGCAGATACCTGATAAAGTCCCAGAGACACCCAGCAGTCCCAAGATCACATTTTGAAGATCACTGCCCTAGATAAGTATTTCTCAACTTTGATGAATCACCATAACCTTAAACTAATAAGTCAAAATCTCTTTATACCTTGACAAAGCAGCATTAGATGATTCTTAGGTCCACCAAAGGTTGATAATCACTGGCCTAGATGATACAGTGATAGGTAAAACTAGGGTGACAGCAGTGGAAATAGTAGGGGATAACTACCAAGAAACTGTATTCAGTAAGAACTAAAAGGCATTACAGATTGATGAAATGTAAGAATATGAAGACAATTAAACAGTCAAAGATTTAAATCTTAATTACTGAAAAACTTATGATATCATTAAAAGATTAAGAAGTCAGGAGGAGATTAAAAACCTAGAGAAGTAAGGCCGGGTGCAGCTCACGCCTGTAATCCCAGCACTTTGGGAGGCCGAGTCGGGCAGATTACAAGGTCAGGAGTTCGAGACCAGCCTGGCCAATATGGTGAAACCCAGTATCTACTAAAAATACAAAAATTAGCCGGGCATGGTGGCAGGCACCTGTAGTGTCAGCTACTTGGGAGGCTGAGGCAGGAGAATCGCTTGAACCTGGGAGGCAGAGGTTGCAGTGAGCCGAGATTGCGCCACTGCATTCTAGCCTGGGCAACAGAGTGAGACTCCATCTCAAAAAAAAAAAAAACCTAAAGAAGTAGGAGGGAAGATAAATTATTTTTTCCTGATCCTCCTAATCACAATTAATCCCTTCTTCCTCTGTGTTCTCACTAAATTGTTTGTATCTCTACTTTTACAATTTACTTCATTTAAAATTTTTACTACATTTTGCATTCTATTACAGTGAGCTCTTTCTCTCCCAATCAGTAAAATCTGAACTCCTCAAGGGGATGAATGAGTTTTGGGAGCACCAGCCATGGGTTCGTATAACTATACAATTTTCTGCATGTTACATAATCTCTCTAGCCTCAATGTTATCATGTCTAAAACAGGGATTAGAGACATATGCTCATAGTACCTAGCATAATGCCTAGTGTACCATAAAAACTCAAAGGATAACAATAACGAAATCAATCAGCATAGTTACATTTCCTTTAAAAGGACTGCTTTTAAAGCTAAGACCTTTCTGAGTGAATACAGACCTTTGGTAATTCTCACTATAATGCACACCACAGAGAGATCATTCTCAGTTAATTACAGAATGATAATCTAATTTGTGAATTGAATCATCCAAAATATCTGGCTGCAGACTCATTAAGCCCTCTAAATAAATGGACAAACAAGAAGTACAATTTTAAAATATGCTTTGCTTTTTATGGAATGTGGCACCTGGCTTTGTATAAAGAGTAGAAGAAAATAAATTTTCTGAAAATTCCCAGATTGCTGGTGGATTTAATTTCTTCATGCTATCATATACACAGATATAGCAGGGGGATGATGTTCTTTTCTCTATTCATGTAACTGAAACACACATCTGGTCTAAAAGGCAGCAGTTTATAAGAGTCGCTTCCCAGACAGTAATGGTTCTGGAATACAGGTCCAGTACAAAACTATCTAGTTGAAATAGGAATGGAGCTGAGGAAAGAATGGGAAGGATTAATTATAAGGGAGGTGAAATGCAACTCTCAAAGCTGGCTTTTAACCAGCATAGCTAAGGCTACATCTCCTGACTTGCCAAAAATAACAGTAGGGTCTTTTTTACCACAAGTAGTAAAGAGTACAGTTTTAGGTTTCATCTAAAAATAATCATTTAAAAAAACGAAAAGAATTACATCAAAGTATAATGAGAACTATTTAAACTGTATCATGACGCAACAAATGCTGTTTCTATTATAATCAGAAATGGCACTGCTCCAATATTCACAATAGCATGCCTGGAGAAGGTTGTACCTCTTCAGGAAAAACAAACAAACAAGAAAACAAACAACAACTCTAGAATGTCATATCAGGATGCATCCATTTGCAAGTAAATAAAAATCCAACTCAAAGTGGACTAAAATAATACTTCTCCAGCTTTTGTGTGCATATGACTTACCTGGGGATCCTATTAAAATGGATTTTAATTCAATTGAACTAGGGTACAGTCTAAAATTCCTCATTTCCAACAAACTCATAGGTAATGCTAATGCTGCCAGTCCATGCACCACCATTTCAATGCAAAGGACTTAATAAGAAAATACATTTATTAACACATCTGGAAACCCACAGATAACACTGCTCAATAACATCACCAAGGGCTAACAGTTTTCCACCTGTCTCTGCTCTATGTCCAAAATGAGATTGGGGCTGGGCACGGTGGCTCACACCTGTAATCCCAGGCACAGGTGGGTGGATCACTTGAGGCCAGGAGTTTGAGACCAGCCTGGCCAACATGTTGACATCCCGTCTTTACTAAAAATATATATACAAAAATTAGCCGGGTGTGGTGGAGCATGCCTATGGTCCCAGCTACTCAGGAGGCTGAGGCAAGAGAAATGCTTGAACCTGGGAGGCGGAGGTTGCAGTGAGCCAAGATTGTGCCACTGCACTACAGTCTGGACAACAGAGCAAGACTCTGACTCAAAAAAAAAAAAAAAAAAAAAAAACAACATTGGGCTCACTATTTCATAAGGATTCTATCTTTTATTCAGCACTAACGTTGTAAAGGAAGAATTATTATTTCAAAATCAGAACGATGCACAATATAAATTATACTAGGCTATCTTCAGATGTAGGTTTATGCTTTTCAATCTGAATTCGATTGGTACCTAATCAAAGACACTGCACAAATATGGTACAATACAAATCCAGTAAAATTTAAAAAAAAAGTTAAAAGGCATCAACACTGACTTTAGGAGTTGAAAAATGAGCAATATCAAACTGCAAAGCGGAATAGCAGTAATTCAGTTTCCTAGATTATTTTTAACATATAGTTCACTTTTACAATTTCTTCAGTGAAACATTATTTTTATTTAAATATTTATAAATTAAAGCAAAAACAAGAAAACTATGTTCAAAAGAACAGTAAACATCCTTTCTGAAACAGCATTATTGCAAGGGACCTCTTAATGTTGGCTATGTTCATATACGCAGCTGCACAATGTCCACTGTGTATGCCTTGGCCTACATACAATTTGAAAATGGGCCACAGGCTAAAATGTTGAAGAAAAAAATTTCTGAAAAATTATACATATTGATAAATCTTAAATTTTAAAGAAATAAGTACTTATAACCATAAACCTTAAACCAAGGCCTGTCAAGTTGATAATGGAGAAAACATTATGCAACTGAGGTATTTATAAAAATATTTTAATATTTAATATAAAATATAATATATAATATAATATTTAATATAAAAGTATTTTTTGGCCAGGTGTGGTGGCTCATGCCTGTAATCCCAACACTTTGGAAGGCCAAGATGGGAGGATGGCTTGGGCCCAGGAGTTCAAGACCAGCCTGGGCAATATGGTGAGACCGCATCTTTAAAAAAAACTTTTTTTAAAAAGTTAGCCAGGCATGGTGGCGTGTGCCTGTAGTCCCTGGCTTAAGCCCAGGAGGTCAAGGCTGCAGTGAGCCATGTTCATGCTATACTACTCCAGCCTGTGCAACAGAGACCCTCTCTCAAAAAATCCAAAACAACAACAAAAACGTATATAATTTTTTACATTAAATATTCACCCACATCATTTTTAGTGACTACACAGCATTTTCTTGAATTGATGTAATAATTTATTTAATCAAACTCCTCTGATACTTAGGCTTCTTCTAAATTTTTACTGATACTACAAACAAAACCACAAAGATATATTCTTATTTTTTTCCTTATGATAAGTACAGAATAAGTCACAGGAAAGATTCATTTTTAAAGTCTGTAATAAGTTTTGTCAAATTGTTCCTCCAAAAGGCTGGTACTAATTTACATGTTCGCTAGCAGTATCCATTTTCCCATACCACAATTTACACTAGGTATTATCAATTTTTCCACTCTTCAGTGTCTACCAAATACCTCTTCCTCCACTTTTCATTTGTTATAACTCTAGTTTAAGCTCTTACTACCTCACACCTAGATTATCGTTAGTCTTTTGTTTTTCATGTGTTTTTTCCTCCAATCTATTCTCTGAAACAGCAGTTTTCAAACTTTATGGCTTCATGACTCTACCTCTTAAAAAAATTACTGAAGATTCCAAAGAGCTTTTGTTTAGGGGGTTATGTCTATCGGTATTTACCAAGTTATAATTAAGAAATTAAAACAAAAGTTTTAATACACAAGCATGTATTCCATTAGCTATATGAGCAATGATGACATCCTATGTTACAAAGCCTCTGAAAAACTTGTACACTAATGAAAGAGAATGACAAAAAAGTAAACAGTGTCTCAGGATTCTTAGAATTATTAAAAGTACTATTATGAAAATACTTTTAATCTTTTCTCCTTGAAAAGGTCTGAGGGACCCCCAGGGGTCCTCAACCACACTCTGAGAATTCCTGCACTAGACCGTGCTCTTTGATGGCAGGATCCATGTCTTATTCACCTTTGTATTCCCAGTTCATAGAACTGAGTCCAAGACATCACAAATGCTCAAGAACCATTAGTTTAAATTTGTTTAATAACTAAATGCACTCCACTACCACCACCAAACATAGGTGTCTCCTAACATACTGCTCTGGCCACGTTACTCTCTATGAAAACTTCTAACAGTTCCTAACTAGCTACAAAATAAAAAAACAAATGTCTCTCTGGCTTCCAAGGACCTTAATCCAGTCCTTATTTTCCCTTTAACCTAATCTCTCATCCTCAGTTAAAAAAAAAAAAAAAAAAAAAAAAAACAAAAAAAACTCCTGCTCCAAGTAAGCTAATTTACTCACAGAAATCCTAAAAAACAAAAAAGTACACTTTTTCTGCTTTCATGTTTTTTGTTGAAATACTTGGAATTGCTTCCCTAATCCTGTCTAAATCTCATCTATTTATCCCAAGTTCCATCTTTCCCTTAAGGTCAGCCCTGGCCACCCACTCTTCTCTGAAGTCTCAAAGCCCATACCTCAGTCCCAAGACCATAGCATTGACAACACCAGAGAGCCTGTTACAAATCCAACTTCTTGAGCCTATGCCAGACCTAGTGAATCAGAAACTCTAAGATGGGGCCAAGCAATCTGTATTTTAAAAAGCCCCACAGGTGATTCCTATGTATGCTCAAAGTTGACAACCATGACATTTGGGGATTATGATTGGTTATAAAAAACAAAATCCTTAATATAGTAATTTAAACAAATAGGTATTTTTTTCCACACAGGAAAAAAAGAAGCCTGGAAATGGATCGTCCAGGACTGACTTCCAATGATGTCAAAACCCTTAGCAGGTTGATTTATCACCTTATGGGCACAAGATGGTTGCTGCTCCTTTGAGGCATGAAGAAGGAATAAGCAACAAAGGATCATGCCTAAAACATCACTGCCCAACAGCGCCACAGCCCCCCAGCAATAACCCTTCCCTTAAATGCTGTAGTAAACTGTATTTTCTAAAGATGGCCACCTCAATATATTTATTCTGTTTAATACTTTCTTTCTACAACGTGATAGATGCTCCTCCAACTGACAGAAGGGGACATATTCTCTCCCTGTAAGTCTAGGAAGAGATGTTTAACAGTCTTGTCTAATAGAGTACAACAGAAGTGATGCTAAATAACTCCAGAGGCAGGGTCATAAAAAAACCCAGTGATAATATTAAAACCACATGTGAATGTTCCAGCCGGACCCCCAGCAGGCACAAGCATTAATTAAAAAATTGCATGAACAAGCTTTCATATGACTCCAGCCTTGGTCTTTGAGTCTTCCAGCTGAGGCCTCAGACATCATGTAGCAGAAAAAAGTCCTTATCTGAATTACTCACCCACACAAACCATGAGAGATAATAAATTATAATTATTGTTTTAAGGTACTATATTTTATAACAAAATATTAAGTAGCAGTAGAGAACTAAAACATAGAAAAATCTCAAACTAACAACCTAACATCACACCTAGAGGAACCAAAAAAACAAGAGCAAACCAACTCTGAAGCTAGCAGAAGACAAGAAATAACCGAAATCAGAGCTGAATTGAATGAAATCGAGTCACGAAACAACATACAAAAGATCAACAAAAGCAAAAGTTGGTCCTTCGAAAAAAATGAGTAAGATTGATAGACCACCAGGTAGACTAATAAGTAAAAGAAAGAAGATCCAGAGCCAGGCACAGTGGCTCATGCCTGTAATCCCAGAACTTTGGGAGGCCAAGACAGGCGGATCACCTCAGGTCAGGACTTCGAGACCAGCCTGACCAACATGGAAAAACCCTGTCTTTACTAAAAATACAAAATTAGTCGGGTATGGTAGCACATGCCTGTAATCCCAGCTACTCAGGAGGCTGAGGCAGGAGAATTGCTTGAATCCAGGAAGCAGAGGTTGTGGTGAGCTGAGATGGTGCCATTGCACTCCAGCCTGGACAACAAGAGCAAAACTTCGTTAAAAAAAAAAAAAAAGAAGGTAGGAAGGAAGGAAGGAAGGAAGGAAGGAAGGAAGGAAGGAAGGAAAGAAGAGAAAATATTCAAATAAACACAATCACAACAGACAAAGGGGACATTACCAGCAACCCCACAGAAATACACAAAACCCTCAGATTATTACAAATATCACTATGTGCACAAACTAAAAAACCTAGAAGAAATGGATAATTTCCTGAAAATATAAAACAACCCAAGATTGAATCAGGAAGAAATTGAAACCCTAAACATGCAAAATTGAATCAGTAATAAAAAGCCTATCAACCAGAAAAAAACCCTGGACCAGACTGATTCAAATCCAAAGCCCACTGATGTATAAAAAATGAGCTGATACCAATCCTACTGAAACTATACCCAAAAATCCAGAAGGAAGGTGCTGGGATAACTGGCTAGCCACATGCAGAAGACTGAAATTGGGTTCCTCCGTTTTACCATATACAGAAACCAACTCAAGATGGCCTAAAGACTTAAATATAAAACTTAAAACTACAAAAACCCTAGAAGAAAACCTAGGAAACACTATTCCGGACATAGGTGATGGCAAAGATTTCATGACAAAGGCTCCAAAAGCAATTGAAAAAAAAAGCTGACAAATAGGATCTAGTTAAACGAAAGAGATCTGTTACAACAGAAGAAACTATAAACAGAATAAATAGATAACCTAAAGAAAGGGAGAAAATATTTGCAAACTATGTACAACAGAGGCCTAATATCCAGAATCTATAGAGAATTTGAAGAAATTAACAAGTAAAAACAAACAAATCCATTAAAAATGGGCAAAGGACATAAACAGACACTTCTCAAAAGAAGACAAACACACAGACAAAAAGCATATGAAAAAAATACAAAAATTAGCTGGGTGTGGTGGTGTGCTTGGTAGCTACGTGGGAGCCTGAGGCAAGAGAATCAATTGAACCTGGGAGGCGGAGATTGCAGTGAGCCAAGATCGCACCTCTGCATGCCAGCCTGGCAACAGAGCAAGACTCCATCTCAAAAAAAAAAAAAAAAAAAAAAAGTCAACATCCCTAATCATTAGAGAAATGTATACTAAAACCACAATGAGATACCATCTCACACCAGTCAGAATAGCTATTATTAAAAACTCAAAAAATAATACATGCTATCGAGGTTGCAGAGAAAAGGAAATGCTTATACACTGTTGGTAGGAATGTGAATAAGTTTAGCCATTGTGGAAAGTAGTTTGGCAATTTTTCAAAGAACTTAGAATTATGATTCAACCTAGCAATCCTACTACTAGGTATATAACCAAAGAAATATAAAGATTCTACCATAAAGACACAAGCACGCATATGTCCATCACAGCACTATTCACAATACCAAAGACATGGAATCAACCTAAATGCCCACTAATGGTGGACGAGATAAAGAAAATGTGGTACATATATACCATGAAATACTATGCAGCCATTAAAAAAGAATAAATCATGTCCTTTGCAGCAACATGGATGGAGCTGGAGGCCATTATCCTAGGCTAATTAATGCAGGAACAGAAAACCAAATACTGCATGTCCTCACTAGTAAGTAGAAGCTTAACATTGAGTCCTCATGAATACAAAGAAGGAAACAATAGACACGGGGGCCTACTTGAGGGTGGCTGGTGGGAGGAGGGTATGCACTGAAAAACTGCCTACTGGGTACTATGCTTATTACCTGCGTAATGAAATAATCTGAACACCAAACCCCCACAACATGCAATTTACCCATATAACAAACCTGCACATGTACCCCCTGAACCTAAAATAAAAGTTGGAAAGAAAAAAAAAATGGAGAGCTAAACAGGTAACACTGTCCAGAACTTGATCACATGGCTATCCTCAGTTGTAGAAGAAGTTGGGAAATCAGGAAACACGACTGTCATGAACCGAAGCTGGGCACACAGCTACCAAAACACGATTAGGGTTTTATTAACAAGGTGAAAATGGAAATAAGTTTTGGGTAGGCAACTAACAGTATCTGCCACAAACACCTAATTAGTACTTACTATCTACTACCTTATAATGTTGATCTTTTTAAAAATATGTTTTATATCCATAATAGAAACAAGAGTCTTGAAAGCAGACTATTTCATTTTTTTAAATGCCTTAAATGGTGGTTACACTAAAAATATTAGTTATTTAACTTCTGAAGGGAAATATTTAGGTTACACTTCAGAAAGAAGTTCTAGGTCCTAGAAGCGGTAAGATTCTGAAACAAATGCACAGAAAAGGTTTTTATCATTTTGAGAGAGGGTATTTTTCAGAATAACTTCTCAGGGAAAATGCTGGTACAAATAAACGATCAAATAAGCTTTGCAGATTCCTGACAGATTACAGACAAACCAACTAAACCCAGAGTTAGAAGTTTTCTCAGGCCAGGCGTGGTGGCTCACGCCTGTAATCCCAGCACTTTGGGAGGCAGAGGCGGGCAGATCATTTGAGGTCAGGAGTTTGAAACCAGCCTGGCCAACATGGTGAAACCCTATCTCTCCTAAAAACACAAAAATTAGCTGTTAAAAAGGGCATGGTGGTGGGCACCTGTAATCCCAGCTACTTGGGAGGCTTAGGCAAGAGAGTTGCTTGAATCCGGGAGGTGGAGGTCACAGTGAGCAGAGATCACAACACTGCACTCCAGCCTGGGCGACAGAGCAAGACTCCGTCTTCAAAAAAAAAAAAAAGAAGTTTTCTCAAAGGTGCCCGTAAATCCTCTCCAAAGGTGGCCATTATAGGCACTTGCCCAGCCCTTTATATAGCAATAAATATTGGTATAAGCTAACTAATAATTGCAGGGTCCTCTGTAAACATAAAGTACTAAATATTTATTTTAAAAGAACTACACTGATTTATCACTAAATTAAGTGGACAGAGTATATCACTGCAACTCCTAAAAATGACACTAGCCCCCAACTACCAACCACTCATGATTTTTACTACATCACCATTTCCACATCTTTAAATAATAATATAAAAGCCAGACGTTGTTACAACCTAATTTTAAAACAAATCCTAACACTAGTTAAAACACATTCGAAAACTTTCATTTTAGCTGAACAAATTGAGTTAAGTGCATTATCTGAGCTTAGAAAACTCTGATTCATTGTTCAAATAACTAAGGATAAAAACAGTCACTAAATCAGATTTAGCTGGTTATGGAACTATCAACTAACAAGTTACATAGCTCTTCAGAATTTACAAAGTCCTTTCAGAAATATAGATAAATATACATCCCTATAAAATTATTACATAGGAAAGTGCTTATAAATTATAAAAACCTCTATAAAGTTTAGTTATCAGAAATATATTACTATTCATCTATTAATAGTATTAGTAATAATATTAAGCCTTATGAGGTGGCAACTTTTAGCCACTTTCTACAGATAGGGATACTGAGGCTCAGAAATGAGAACTGACTCGTCCAGGATTGCACAGCTAGTTCTAACACATCTGGTACTTAAACTCCTATTTTCTTTCATTTTTCATTTCATTTATATAAATGTATGGAATACAGTGTAATTTTGCTACATGGATACATTGCATAGTGATGAAGTCAGGACTTTCCAGGTATCCATCACTGGAATAACATACATTGTACCAATTAAGTAATTTCTCATCATCCAACCCCCTCCCACCCTTCCCAGTCTCCATTGTCTTTCATTCCACACTCTGCATCCATGAGTACACATTATTTCACTCCCACTTATATGTGGTATTTGTCTTTTTGTGTCTGGCTTATTTCACATAAGATAATGGCCTCCAGTTTGATCCATGTTGCTGCAAAAGACATTATTTCATTCTTTTTATGGCTATATAGTATTCCATTGTGTATATATACTACATTTTCCTCATCCAATCATCCACTTTGGTTGATTCCATATCTTTGTTATTTTGAACTGCATTGTGATTCTGGGTACCTTCTACTGCATCATACTGTCTCAATGAAATGTTTAATCTTCAGAGTGTGATTCCCAAAGACTGGAAGAGAAAAGCATAAGGAGAGGTCTATTGTTCAATAGTAAACTGCCATTTCCAAGTGACAGAGGAGGCAGTTTAGGCAGATAGAGAGGGAGGGTCTTGGGAGTGGAAAAATACCCACAGGACTGCACCTGCACTGTCCCTGTAGCTAATGAGAAGAAATATGATTAAGAACTTACCCTTATGCCAGGATGTTGCTCAGAAAGGACCATCCCAACTTAGGCACAGGCACAGTAAGTCAACCTAAATGTCCTTAACTTGGCCCAACTCATTATAATGCCATTAACATGACATTAGCATTGTGGTTTTAGTACCCCTGTGGCTTTCACTTAGGCACTCATGGGTAATAACTAAGATGGAGTCACTCTGGCTAACCCCAGGCATGCACAGATGCAACATCCTTAGGAGGGAACGTTAGCCGTCCCATTTTGGGCAGAACCCACAGAAGGCTTCCTTGCTCTTGCCACATAAAAGACCCAGAACTCAGTCCCATTTCTGGCAACCTGCTTTCAGGTCCCCTGTCTTTGCTGAGAACTTTCCTTTTGCTTAATAAATTCTACTCTATTTACTCTCCAGTGTCTGCAAGTCTTATTCTTCTTGGTCATGGGACAAAAACTTGGACCTAGCTGAACTAGGGACTAAGCAAACTCCAACACAAGGTTAGAAGGCAGGCCAATCCCATGTTATTGGGCAACCCAGCAAACTAACCTAAAGATCATACAGAACAAAAAAGTAAATTCATTACAATATGGTGTCAGAAATAAAACTAACTTTTGTAGCTGTAAGCTAGGGGCACTAAGAAACTTCATATTATAACAATTTCAACATTTCTTTAAAATACTGTACTTTGGTACTTATAACTATGGGCATTACTTTATTCCAGTTTAGTTTAGAACTGTCTCTCCTTCAAATATATATATTTATGTGTGTGTGTGTGTGTATGTATGACACGCACACACACACACACAAACTGAAAGATCCTTTGAGTCATGAGTCTATAATACCTACTTTAAGTTTTAAGCTCCTAAGAACTTTTAATTAAATTCATGAACAGTGAATTTTATGAGATACATTTGGCAATGTCATGAAACTAAAATGTCTTCTGTCCAGTAACAGCATGTATTGTGTCTTCATAAAACCTCAAAGCAGAATCTTAGGATGCAGTCTTACTTCATGTGCTCCCTAAGAGAGGTCTAAAGTGCAAGTATTTTGAAATTATTTTCCTAAGACAGCATCCTTATTACAAGACTTAAGCTACAAGTTTGCCAATTCTGAGAATATTGTTCAGAAAACCTACAAGTCTTCAGTATATTCACTGGCACATAAAAGGCATTAATTATACTCTTAACATTACATGTGTGATTTGCATGTTTGTGAAAAAGCAATCAAAGCTGCAAGTAATCAAATATTTCTCTTACTTTAAATACTGATAACACTAATACAGAAGCAACACTGTGGTTACACTTACAAGCAGCAATCAAAGCATAAAGCAAAATTAGAGACTTACCATTGAAAAAGGCTTAGAGGAAACAATAAGTATTGAAAAGTTTTTAGTATGATAAGCAGCAAGGGAATAGAATAATTTTGACTACTGCATTAGGAGGCAGTCTTCCATTATGAATAAGAACACATGCACTGTAATCAGATATATCTGGATGCAAACTCAAGCCCTTCCACTTACTAGCCATGTGACTCTGGTAAAGTTATTTAACCTCTATAAGCCTCGATTTCTTCAACTATAAAAAGAGAATAATATAACCTACCTCACAAACTTATTTAGAATATGAAATGGAAAATGTCTGAAATGTACTCACTACAGAACCTGAAACAAAAAAAGTAGTACTCAATAAGGTGTAGCTATTTCTTACTAATAGCATTTCAATCCCGTAGAAATTTTTTCAACGTCAATGACTACTTATTTTATCCAGTAAAACAATTAACACAAACTCTGAGACAATAAATAAGGACCGTGATCTTAAAAGGGACTTCAAAGCCCAAATGTTTATAATCAAAATTTAATTTTAAAAGGAGCTTAGGTTCAAACCATTAATGGTAATACAAAAAGAACTATTGCTCTCTGTCTAGCCATACATACTTTTCTCTCCTATAACCATCAAAATAGCCTTAAGGTTAAAAAAGCTATAATCTAATGCAAATGTTTCACTTTTAAGAAGATATTTCCCAGCAGAAACTGAGTCAACATTAAAAGAATCTAGGCCAGGTGCAGTGGCTCATAGCTGTAATCCCAGCACTTTGGGAGGCCAAGGTGGGCAGATCACGAGGTCAGGAGATCAAGACCATCCTGGCTAACACAGTGAAACCCCGTCTCTACTAAAAATACAAAAAAAAACAAAAAAAAAATTAGCTGGGCATGGTGGCAGGCGCCTGTAGTCCCAGCTACTCGAGAGGCTGAGGCAGGAGAATGGCGTGAACCTGGGCGGTGGAGGTTGCAGTTAGCCGAGATCGTGCCACTGCACTCCAGCCTGGGCAACAGAGCAAGACTGACTCAAAAAAAAAGAATCTAAATAAATAGAGATGTAAAATCAACAAGATTATTTATCTTTCAATATCAAAGATAAACAGAAGTCAAAACGGGGTAGGAAACAATGTTCAAGTGAAAAATACATAATTTTTAATATCCTCTAATTTACATTATGTTACTTTGTATGTAATACATACTTTGTATGTTACTTTGTGTGTAATATATAATACATTATGTATTATGTATTGGAAGATAATAAAACCTTTAAACCACAGCTGTTATGTTTACATAGATTCTTAAATGTTTGGGAAATATTTTTAATCTTACAAAGTTAATTAAGTGCCTCTTGAATTCTTATATTCAATAAAGGGAAAACATTCTAACTGGGAAAATTAAAGTTGTTTTCTGGCTTTTTATTTGTTTGACATATACAAAACTGTGTACATTTAATGTATACAACTTGGAGAATGCACACTGTGAAACCTTTACTACGGTCAATGCCATAAACATATCCATTACCTCTAAAAGTTTCCACCTGCGCTCTTTATTTATGTAGTGTACGGGATAAGAACACAATGTAAGATCTACCTTTCAACAAATGTTTAAGTATACAATACTGTTCACTATAGGCACTGTGTCTCCAGGACTTATCATCTTGTGTAACTAAAACTTTTACCCTTTCACCAAGGGTTTCCTCCTGTTTCCTCCTTTCACCAAGGGTTTCACCCTGTTTCCTCCTCCTCCCATCCCCTGGCAATCACCGTTCTACTCTTTGCTCTATGAGTTTGACTATTTTAGATTCCATATACTAGTAAAAGTGGGATCATGTATTTTTTGTTCTTCTCTGTCTGGCTTATCTCATTTAGCATAATGTCTTCCAGGTTCATCCATGTTGTCACAGATAGTGGTATTTCCTTCTCTTTTAAGGCTAAATAATATATCATTGTGTGTATATATGACATTTTCTTTTTCCATTCATCCATGGATGGACATTTAGATTGCTTCCATGACTTAGCTATTGGGAATAATCCTACAATTAACATAGGAATTCAGATATTTATTTGAGATCCTGATTTTAATTCCTTTGGATATATGGCTAGAAGTAAGACTGCTGGATCATATGGTAGTCCTATCTTTAATGTTTTGAGGAACCGCCAAACTGTTTTCCATGGCAGGTAGCTACACCAATTTACATTCCCACCAAAAGTGAACAAGGCGCCAGGCACGGTGGCTCATGCCTATAATCCCAGCACTTTGGGAGGCCGAGGTGGATGGATCACCTGAGGTCAGGAGTTCGAGATCAGCCTGACCAACATGGTGAAACCTCATCTCTACTAAAAATACAAAAAAATTAGCTGGGCATGGTGGCACATGCCTGTAATCCCAGGTACTTGGGAGACTGAGACAGGAGAATCACTTGAACCCAGGAGGCAGAGGTTGCAGTGAGCTGAGATGGCGCCATTGCACTCCAGACTGGGCAACAAGAGTGAAACTCCATCTCAAAAAATAGTGAACAAGGGTTCTCTTTTCTTCACATCCTGCCGACTCCTACTATCTTTTGTGGGTTTTTAAATAATAACCATATTAAGAGATTGAGTGTTATCTTACTGTGGTTTTGATTTCCATTTCCCTTATGATTAGTGAGTAATTTTGTGAATCTTTTCTTATACCTGTGAACCATATGTATGTTTTCTTTTGAGAAACTTCTATTCAGTTCTTTTGCCCATTTTTTAATTGTATTGTCTCTTGTTTGCTTGCTTGTTCTTGTTTTACTATTGCGTTTTGGAGTTATTCATATATTTTGGATATTAACCCTTTATCAGATTTGTGGTTTCCAAATATTTTCTCCTATTTCATGAGCTGTTTGTTCATTTTCTTATTTCCTTTGCTATGCAGAAGCTTTTAAGTTTGGCATAGTTCCATTTGTCTATTTTTGCTTTTGTTACCTGTGCATTTGTTGTCATATCCAATAAATCACTGCCAAGGCTGCTGTCACAAAGCTTTTCCATGTTCTAAGAGTTTTTAGTTTTTAGGTCTTATGTTCAAGTCTTTAGTCCATTTGAATTTATTTTTGTGTATGGTATAAAATAAGGGCCCAATCTCATTCTTGTGCATGTGAATATCCAGTTTTCCCAACACCATTTATTGAAGAGGCTGTCCTTTCCCCCTTGTGTATTCTTGACACCTGTATCAAAGATCAATTGACCGCATATGCGTAGGTTTATTCCTGGGCTCTCTATTCTGTTCCATTGGTCTGTATATCTGTTTTATGCTAGTATCATACTGTTTTATTATTTGAAATATATTTTGTTATCCTAAAGTATTTTCCCTCCAGCTTTACTTGGAAGGTAACTGTATTAACTGTACTGTACTAACTAAGTGAACTACATTCAAGAAATGCAAAGGATACGTAACAATATCAACCAAAAAAAAAAACAAATTTTGTCTTTGAAAAAACACAAGAAATTATCCTTTGACCAAACTCTCACACAGCCAATATTCTATTTCAAACTGTTTATTTGAATTTAATTAAACAGTGAGCTGTTATCAGATTCTATTCAAGAGATGATCTAATTTCTCTACAATGCTTTCCTTTGATAAGTTAAAAATCATAACATAGAATATCATCTGACATTGTTAAACTTCTGAAGAAGGCATTACAGTAATACTATGTGTACAGAGCACTGATGTTAAATTCCCACCTTGATGATCACAGCTCTTTATATAAAATCTTGGTTGATGTCTCACAGAAGTTCATGCATCATACTAAATTAAAGGTACAGAGCTGTCAAATTATCAATGAATCTTCTACCTTCAGTTTTAAAGGGGTGCAGGGGAGACACTTAAGTTTTAGTTTCCCAGTATCTTTTCAATTTTTAGAATGAATGTTAGAATGTTTTCCCTTTAAGTGGTGTAAGAATTGAAGTAGGCATCTAATTAGATACGCATTTCAAAAATTGCCTAACTAGAAAAAGTGTGATACACCATTCTACAAATATGTATTGGACACCTACTCAATATATGACACTATTCAACATAGGCAGCTATGGAGGATGCATAAGAACATAATTCTGTTTTCAGGGAGCTTTATACTATAACTGAGGACCTCAGATATATACATACAAATATTTAAATGACACTGCAAGGCAAATACATAATTAAAGTTCCAATTAGAAGTTAAGACCATGTGTACTATAAAAGAAGGTAGAATTAACTGGGGCTAAAATAGTGATACAAAAAGCTCAGAGGAGAGACAGAACTTGAGAGCTCAGATAGGAAAGAAAAAAATTTAGAAAGGAAGAGATGAAAGAGGAGGACATCCACAGCTAAAAAGCCATAGAGAGGTCTAGGGGTAGTAGACCAGCAGCCTGCACAGAAGAGAAATGACAGCATGGGAGGAGTAGGTTGGAGCCAGAAGGAAGAGAACTTTAAATATTATATCATATCCTAAACTAAGACTTAATCATTCAATAAATATTAATTAGAGCATATATTATGTGCCATACATTGTCCTAGCTGCAAAAGACACAACTGTGGACAAAACAAATAGTTTCTCTGCCCCCATAGTGCTTATAGTCTAGTAGCTTAATTCTATAAGCATCATGGTACCATACAATGCTTCTGAGCATAGGAGGGATGTGATCAGAGATACACTATGGGAAAATGATGTAGCAATGGTATGTATCCATATGTACTATTACCGATACAGAAAAGACAGAAGCAGATCCATTAAGATACTACAATAACAACCCAGGATAGAAGTGGCACGTGATATTATTCAATTATCCAAATGACTCCTTAAGCAATCTTAGATAAATCACCTCATTCTCTGCATCCCTGTACTCATTGGAAAACAAGATTGCCACTCAGCTACAACCTTAAGATCTTCAATTAGAAAATTCTACAACAAATCAAGGCACTGTGTAACATATGTAAAGTAACGCTAAAGACTAAGAGCTACAATTGGCCTTCATTTCCAATGTTTTCTTAGCAATACAACTTTAGAATTATGCATGTGCTTTATGAATTTAACCACTACCTATCAGTCCAAAAGAGCACTCACTTTCTAAATAAGAAAGGAACCCTGGCCAGGCACGGTGGCTCATGCCTGTAATCCTAGCACTTTGGGAGGCCACAGTGGGCAGACTGCTTGAGCCCAGGAGTTCAAGACCAGCCTGGGCAACATAGCAAGACCCTGTCTCTACTAAAAATCAAAAAAATTAGCTAGGCATGGTGGTACATGCCTGTAGTCCCAGCTATTTGGGAGGTTGAGGCAGGAGGATCACTAGAACTCGGCATAGCTGCAGTAAGCTATAACCACGCCATTGCACTCCTGCCTGGGCAACACAGAGAGACCTTGTCTCAAAAAATAAAAATAAAAAAAGAATGGGACATTTAAGGTCCAAAGCTAGACATGATAAAGGGTTTACCCGAGAGACTATGAAGGTCTCTACTACCTCCCTTTAATTCCCTCTGTGTAATCTATAGTCCCAAACAAAGGACAGACAGAGAAGTTACTTATAAGCTACTTACCTATTTGTAAGAAACAGAAAAGGAACAGTAGACAAGATACTTATTTTATTCTCCATTATATCACGGAGAGCAATTTGTCTCTACATTTACCTTATTTGTAGAAGCCTTAAGGGAAAATACTATGTTTTATTCATCTTTATTATCCCATTGTTCCTAGCATGGAGTTTTGGACACAGGTGCTGAAGGTGGAATTAAAAAGAAAAGACAAAAGGAGTCTGAGATCCAAAAAATAAGTGTAAGTAAACCAGATAAAGGAGGGTTCAGGCAGTAACGGCATCCACCAATAAGACAGACAGAGGGGGATACAATAGTGAATAAGACATAATTTTTCCTTCTGAGGCACTTGCGGCCTTGTTAGAAAATATTTTAGGAGGAAAGAGATAAAATACACCAGACATCTGGAATGAGGTAACTAGCAAAATTAATAATTAAAGGCTATTTTTTACTGAATATGCCAAACATTGTGAAGAACATTACAGACATGATCTCATTTAATACTCACAGCCCTATGAATCAGATATTATTATCCTCATTTTTCAAACATGGAAACTAAAGGTTAGAGCTGGGATAAATACTTATTTAAGGTCATAAAATTAGCAAATAGTGCAGCTAAGATTCAAACCAACATCTAACTCCAAAGCCAGTACTTTTAGCCTCCAGGAACCAAGATGATGGCAATGAAGGTGGTATAAAGTAATCAGACACTGAATATATTTTGAAAGTGGAGCCAAGAGGATGTGCTGAAAGATGAAGAGGAGGGTTTAAATTGAAGAGGTATTAGATAATATGTACAGGACCAGATGATTAAATGGAAGAGAACCAGTGCATCAAAATCAAGTCCCCTTCTCCAAATACAGCCAGTGCCATTTCTTTATGAGTACCCAGAGCCAACTTCTACTCATAAAACCCGCCCTACTCTCCTTTTCATTTATTTATTTTTATTTACTTATTTATTTATTTATTTATTTATTTATTTATTTTTTGAGACAGGGTCTTGCTCTGTCCCCCAGCCTGGAATGCAGTGGCATGTTCATAGCTCATTGCAGCCTTGAACTCCTGGGTTCAAGCCATCCTCCCGCCCCAGCCTCCCAAGTAGCTGTGACTACAGGTGTGCACCACCACACCCAGCTAATTGTTTTGTGAGTGTGTGTGTGTGTGTGTGTGTGTGTGTGTGTGTGTGTGAAGACAAGGTCTTGCTATGTTGCACAGGCTGGTCTCTAGCTCCTGGCCAAATGATCCTCCTGCTTAGCTTCCCAAATGCTGGGATTTCAGGTGTGATCCAGCACACCTGACCTCCTTTTTTTTTTTTTTTTAACTTTTTATTTTGAAAGTTTTAGATTTACCAAAAAGTTGCAGAAAGTGTACAGAGTTCTCAAATGCCCTTCACCCAGCTTCTCCTAATATCACCATCTTACATACCATAGTACAATTATCAAAACCAATGTATTAAGATTGATGCAATACTATTAACTACAATACATCTTGCCAGTTTTGAGCAATTACAAATTAAGCTGCCATAGATACTCTTGTACGGATCTATTAGTGCCCCTGCATGTCAAGGTTCCCCATGATTACCTTCTGGCTCAATGATTTACTAGAAGGACTCACAGGACTCAGAAAAGCTGTTACATTCACAGTTATGGCTTATTACAGCAAAAGGATACATATCAAAATGAGCAAACAGAAAAGGAGCATGAACAAAATCCAGGAGAAACCAGGTGCAAGATTCCAGGTGTCCTCTCCCAGTGGAGTTGCATGCGTGTGTTTAATTGTCCTAGCAACAATGTGTGACAACACATGCAAAGTAATGTCAATCAGGAAAGTTCACTCAAGCCTTAATATCCAGCATTTTTGTTGAGCGTCAGTCACTAGGCATGCAATGCCTGCCTGCGAATGACCTCAGCTATTTAGACTGTAGTCCCCAGATCCCCAGAGAAAAATAGGCTTCACCATAAATCACACTGTTTGTATAAACTATCTGATCAAACCAGTACCTGTGGCTCAAGTCCTCAGGCATATAACACTCTTACTAGGCAGAATATTCCCAGGGTCTAGCACTCATCTCCCAGGAGCCAGTCAAGGGCAGTCCTGAAAAGAGGCCTTTTTTGAGAATGGCTGGATGTGAGTAACCCATGCCAGCTGAATTAACTCTTGCCTGCATAACCTATGAATCCATTTCTGGGCTAACCCATTCATTGTAACAGCGGCACAACATAATATTGTATGGATATATCAACATTAATTTAGCCAATCACCTACTTACTAACTTTTAAGTTGTTTCTAGGTTTTTGCTAGAAACAATAAAAACAAAGTTTCAGAAGTCATAAAGAGCTACACAAAAGAAAGATACACTTTTTCTAGAATTATTTTCACTAACTGATAAAGCTTTAGTCTAGACTGTGAGTTTCAGGGACCTTAATGAACATTGGATAGGTTTAAGAACAATCTGATTTCAGATGTGAATGAGCCAACAGTAGGCATTTATGGAAAAGAAAAACACTGTAAAGGACTTTTCTTACCTCAGAAGTCCTATGGTGCTTGTTTTCAGTAAAAATATGAAAGTAATAAGAGTAAACCAAAAATTACATTTCCAGAAAAGTGATACAACAATGTTACACACAGCAAAATAGGACTGCAGTTTTAATGGCATATCTATGTCTACATCAAGGGTCTAGGATTCCTACTTTACGATCAGAGTAACTTCATCAGGCTTTCACAAAAGTGACAGTTCTGAATATTTATGTTTAAGATAAAAATAAATGTTGAATTTGGGTACATACATTCTTTTTCCTCTTATCTCACCAGTAATAAACACAATATTCCCAATTTATAATTAATAAAACCTTAATTATTTTAAATGAAGTGGCCTAGCTTCTTATTTTTCTATTTTCAATATTATTAGTATCTAAGACAACATATAATCCTACATAAATTAAACCCACTTGGCATAATGGGACAGCTCATGGTGTAAAATAAATAAATAAATCCAGGCCCACATGAAGTTCACCATTAAAAAGAGAAAAAAAAATTTATGCTTGTCTCAAATAATAATAAAAAATTTAACCTTGTTACATGTCCACTTTAAAACCAGAACAAATTCTTTCCATTTGTTAATGATTTAAAACTGTCTTTAAAATAGCAAAATTAAAAATGTACATATTTTGATTCATTTTTCTAAGCAGCTTTAAACATAAAAATAATCATTAATATTCTAAAAACCTTGATAAGCAATAAATTAGAGCAATGGATATTCTCAAAAGGCATGTAATCAAGAACACAGATGGCAACAGAAAAACTGATTATAAGCACATCTTAGTAAAATAATTTGGATTTTAACAACAACTTTCAATGAAAATAGGGCATTTCCCTCTTAGAATACTTAATAATATATCCAAATTTATCTCCATATACCTCTTTTGTAAATAGTGTTAACTGGTACTCCTCCCCTTACACCAGAAAACATTTGTACAATATCAAGAAATGAAGGAAGTAGAAGAAGATTAAGGGGAGACAAAAAAGTTCAATATTATTCATATAACAACTGAAATTGATGTGTTGAATTCTCTAAAAAAGTAAAAATGTAGCTCTTAGGAATACAAGTAAAAAGCATTTCCAAAGAATTTTCAAAAGGTGAAAGAAAGTCCTGTTATCTAAGCAATGTATTTTCATTCTCTTTTATTCCAACAACTTACACAACTCTGGAATGGAAAATAAATAAAAAGAATACAACTAACATGGCATACTACAAAGGCCAATTTAAAAACAAAAACATAGGAATTTCAGCAGCAAGCATAAAAAAATTCAAATTATGTTTTAAAAGATAAAGAAAAATATTCCAATGAATGTAAATATGACATACATATGGTAAGACTATTTTCATAAACCTTAATTGTACTTTCATTAGCTGTTACCTCCTAAATATTAGTTATCCACAGTGCTAGGTCCTGGAAATCAGAGAAACAGAAATTATAATCCTGTCATTAAAAAGTTTACAGTCCACCGTAATTCTTTATGTCTCAGAAAAAAAGAAAATTCTGCTGTGGAAAAAAAAAAAAATCCCCAAACTGGCAGCTAAAAGATCTCTCATTCTACCCCCTGCTTGTCCTTTCCTATGCTGACTGTCCTGGAGCAAATCAGGTCACTTTTCGGCCTCATTGTCATCTGTAAAATGAAGGGGCCAAACTAAATTTTCTTTAAGGTCCTTTCTGGCAAAAACATCCTATTATTTTAATCTGATACGTAATTTACAATATGTATAATAACTATTCTGTATGTGGTAATTAGAAGTCAATGATAAAGTCAACATAAATAGCCATAACCACAATTTATTTTATAAAGCAGTATTTAAATTTGTTTCGGTTATTTTTATCAAGTATCTCTAAACAGCTTCAGAGCCCTGTTTTTTTAATACTAGTGTGAACACTTTAAAAAGACAAAGGTTCCGCATCTTCCATCCCAATTGCAGAGTATCACTTACACCTCCTCCATAGACTTCAGGAAAAAAGATTCTACCAGACTTCTACAACTTCTCAAAACTGCAGTCTGAACACATTCAAAGGTCTATAAAATTCTCTGCGAAAATTTTTTTAATTTTATGTTTTCATTTCAGTGATAGCCTCAAAATATTAGTAAAGCCATCTTATAACTGAAAACTTCTGAAAGATATTAATACATCTGTTTTCAATCAAGTGATATTGATTAATTCCTCTAATTCTCAGGGACTAACGTAGAAAAAAGCAACAGCATACTTCAAACTTAAATGCATTCATGCCCACATGAGGGCCAAATGATGTCACCGTTCCCAAAAGACGAAGGTTTTTTAGTACTAGTTCAAATAGAGAAAGAGGGGGAAAAGCTGAATAATCACATTTTATATATATATTTTATTTATATATATTTTTTATTTTTATATATTTATATTTATATATATTTCAAGACAATCTGTGAGATAAGCTTATATATATAGCAAGCAATAATTTAATTTAGCAAATTATCATATGTAATATATTAAATTGACATAATTAATTTGAACAGTACTATGGTGCCTGTAGATGCAATCCACCTTTATGGTTTTATAAGCACGACTTAATGTTAAGAATTATTAGCTAGTCTTATAATTCTCTACATTTGTTATAATAAAAATGAAATCAGCAATGGGGTTTTGTGAGAATATTATTTGCATTTAAAAGGGGTCAATGCCTTAACCTAGTTTGAGAAAACACTGCTCTTATAAGCAGACTGCTCTCTCACCCTTCGTCCTAATTCCTTAAGCTACTGGGTTTGTGGTGGTACCAGCCCTGGGTTCTGAGCCTACGGAGAAGGGGGAATGGTTCAGATCAGGGTTTTTTGAGCCATTCTAATAGATGTGTAGTGGTATTTCGTTGGGATTTTAATTTGCATGTCCCTAATGACAGGATTTTGACTATCTTTTCATGTGTTTGTCTGCCATCTGTATATCTAGAATGCATGGCTTACCACCCAATGCTCAGAGGCCATCAGACATTCACCTGTCATAGTTCTACTAGACTGAGATAAAAATCTTTTCTCCTACTGCCTGGCTCTCTGATACTATCTAAATCTCTAAAGCCTTTTCCAAATTTAAGAATTCTTTTTTTTCCTATAAGATGCCAGTGTAATTTGAGTACAGCTCCAATATAAGACATTCTGCCACTGAAAATGATATTTTATTACTGTTAAAAGATAATATTAAAGATAGGATTAAAAGCAAATATTAAAATTTAAGTTCAGTACCAATAGAGATAAGATTAATTAAAGACCAAGATGAGAAGCAGTATCTATAATTCATACATTCAAAAATATTTGTTAAAAAAAATATTTGTTGAGTGTCTACTATATGTTAGGCACTATTGCTGGTACTGAGAATAAGGCAGGCCAGGTGCAGTGGCTCATGCCTGTAATCCCAGAACTTTGGGAGGCCAAGATAGGAGAATTGCTTGAGTACAGGAGTTTGAGACCAGACTAAGCAACATAGTGAGATCGTATCTCTACAAAAAATAAAAAATTAGCCAGGTATGGTGGTGGTGCATGCCTGTAGTCCCAGCTACTTGGGAGAATGAGGTGGGAGGATCAGCTGAGCCTGGGAGATTGAGGCTACAGTGAGCCATGATTGTGCCTGCACTCCAGTCTGGGTGACAGAGTGAGACCCTGTCTCAAAAAATAAATAAATAGAGAGAGAAAATGAGGCAATAGAAAGAACACACAAATATTAGATATATAACATGCTAAGGGGTGAAAACTGTGACGGAGAAGAAACAAACCATAGTAAGAGGACAGCGGGTGTACAGTTAATATTTATATGGTTTGGGAGGTCCTCACTGATAAGATGACAGGATAGAATAAGCCATGTGGATATTTAGAGGAGGAAGGTTCCAGGCCGAGGAAGGTTCCAGGCTGAGGAACAGTAAATACTCCTCGAACAGGAGTATCTGTTGGCATGTAAAAGGAACTACAAAAAGGCACAGGTTTACTAATTTGTAAAGCAAATGAACCAGACAATAAAATACTATTTTAAGACATTTAGTTGTTCCATATATATTGTGGTTTTTGCCATTACGTTTAATGGCAAAAACCGCAATTACTTTTGCACCCACCTAATTAAACCACCTATTCGAAGTATAGTATAAATGAGTAAAAGTTCATGATTTCCTTTTTCTTAAAAAAAAAAAAATTAGATATCGGATCTGTGTGAGAGATTTTCCATTTAAATGTATCAATTTAGCTAGGAAAATTCCAACATTTTCTAAAGGAAATATTTTTCAAAATCCTTTTAAAACCAATCTTACAATCTTAATTGTCACAAAAAACAGATATCACAGTTATATAAGTACATAGTATAATCTGCATTTATTTCTAAATAGAGAAACAAAGCCAAAGGCAGAGAAATGGGATATTTAGTACCTATTTTTTCAGAGGGTTCTATTAAAAACAAAGAAAAGCAGTGCCCCTTTCTCACTTGGGAAAATAAATCACCTCAGGAAAAACTGAAAAGCATTAGCCTACAGTTACTACTTAAAAGCAAACAAACACAACTTTTAAAAAGTAAATTTTATTTTCCACGGAATTAAGTCAAGTAACAGTATGAATTAATAATAAAATAAGAATATACAGTCATCCTCCTGTATCCATGGGGGATTGGTTCCAGGACTCCTCTGCAGATACCATAATCCATGGATGCTCAAGTCCCTCATATAAAATGGTGCAGTGTTTGCATATAATCTATGTACATTCTCTTGTATACTTTAAATCAACTTTACATTACTTATAATACCCAATACAATGTACATGCTATGTAAATCTCTGCTAAACTATAGGGAATCATGACAAGAAAAAAAGTCTGTACATGTTCAGTACAAAGACAACAATCCTTTTTTTTTTTTTTTTTCAAATATATATATATATTTTTAGAGAGAGGGTCTCACTCTGTCTCCCAGGCTGGAGTGCAGTGACATGAACATGGCTCAGTGCAACCTCAACCTCCTGGGCCCAAGTGATCCTCCCACCTCAGCCTCTTGAGTAGCTGAGACTGCAGGGGCACACTACCACACCCATTGCTTTTTCAAATATCTCCTATCCTTAGTTGGTTGAATCCATGGATGCAGAACCCACAGATACAGAGGGCCGACTATATACATAAATTTCTATTCAATCAAGTATCTTTATATAGTATTTCAAAGTTCCCTTATTCTCCTTGACCAGGAAAAATATAAATTTGAATTTATCATTTTAACCAATTACAATAAAATGTAAAAGATGAACATCACCCAAGATAAACTTAACAGCACTTGACTTTAATTCAAAATATAAACTAAAAAGCCATTAAAGTATGTAGAATTTTTTGAATGTCATATTTTCTCCCTTGACTTCTTCCTTGGTTTTATAAACCTCAAAGGCTGTGTTGTAGTTTATATCACTTATACATATTCTTTATGTGCAAAGATTCAAGATTTTAATTTTCCAAAAACAAATCTAAAAATTATAAAATCATAACCAAATTTTATCTCAGTTTAAGGAACTGTCTTTTCTTGAGATGAAGCATGACTAAAATTGAGAAGCCTGAATGTTGATGAGGCTGTGGAACAACAACTAAAACTCCCTGACACACTGCAGATGGGAGTGTAACTTAGTACACACTTATGTCTTGCAGGTTACACATCACAAGCCCTGGCAATATCCTGTCATCTTCAGATTTCTGATCACAATGCCCGCTACAAAAAGCCATGCCACAAATAATCTTTCAAGGTTTTCTTACTGACACTTTCATTACTATCATTCCAACATCCCTTAATAGTTGACCTCTGACCATTTGAAGCAAACCAAATCCTATTGTACACAAAACAGCACTGAACACAATAACACAGTATCTAAACCTAAAATACTTAAAACAAAACTAACAACAACTGCAGTATTTTCTTAATTACGTAGAAATGGATCTAGGCAATTTCATGAAGTTTTACTACTTTATATTTACTGCAATGTGAGAAATGTGATACAAAGCATACACAAAGAGTAAACAATAAGAAGGAAGAAAAGGAGGGACTATAGGAACTTTTAAAAACATCATTTAAATCTACTCCAGGCTCAAATTATTAAAAGAATAAAATAATCTCAGCAGATGGGCTAATTTAAGATGATGGTGACGTTTGCTATAGCAATTAGACTGTACTACCTTTAAAAAGTCATCTGTTTTACATTTTCCTCTAATTTTATTATTTGATACTAGAAGTCAGTGAATGTAATATAAAAGAAACAAAAGAAAGGAAAAGAAAAAAGAGAAAAAAAAGAAAAACTTACTGGGATTGAAAACTCCTCAGCCAAATACTTCAAGGAGGATGCTTCTCTTGCCAAGAACTTGTTTCTTTCTTTGAGATTGCCTTGAAGTTGTGTATCAAACTCCTTTCTGACCACAGAAGCAACAGAGTCAAGAATCACAAGTTTAATTCCTTTTGAGATAATTTCTTCTTCCAAAGATTCAATCCTATAAAAGAAGAATTTATAAAATAGTCAATAAATTTAAGATAAAATAAATAAATAAAGGTATTGCAAAGGCTAAGCAACTTAAAAACAACAACAAACTATTCTTTCCTAAGTTACAGTAATGATTTGCAAGAATTCAGTAAACCTAACTTATTTTCAGCTCTTCTAGACATATCATACTTTTCTGGAAACAGAGCAAACTGTTTCTGTGTAGTTTCAGAATTCCTTGATTCTCCTAAGATAATGTTAACTCTCCAATTCTGGGGTAAAACTACTTGTGGTAGCCAGTCTGCAAAATGGCCCCCACTTACTCCCTCCTCTTGGTATTTCGCATCCTTGTATAGGTCCCTCCCACAGTGTACCAGACTTGATCTGTGTGACCACAAGCATATGACAAAATCATGGTACCTTATTTCTGAGTGTGGGTTATAAAAGACTACAGCTTCCATCTTGGGTACTTTTTCACTTGCACAGTCTCTCAGGTCACTTACTCTGAGGGAAGCAAGTTGCTATGTTGTGATTTATGGAGAGGCCCAGATGGTAAGGAACAAAGGCCTCTTGCCCACTGCCAGCAAGAAACAGATGCCTTCCAACAACTACATTAGGGAGCTTGGAAGCAGGTATTCCAGCTCCAGTCAAGCCTTAAGATAACTGCAGCCTTGGCCACCAGCTTGACTGTAACCTCTTGAGCAACATTGAGCCAGAAACACCCAGCTAAGCTACTCCCAGACACTTAACCCTTAGAAACTATGTGAAATAATATGTATTTGCTGTTTTAAGCTACTAAACTGTGAGACAATTTGTTAATGAAACAATAGATAAGTAAGACATCCCTTAATTAAATATAAAACATTTTATTCATTTAATTTTTTTTGTTTTTAAAGAAAGACTTCAACCAAAAGGCTATAACAAAGAAGAACACTGAAAAAGTTACTCCACATAATTATAACCTATAAAGACTTTTTTCACTTAGAAGCTGAAACATAAAAGATAAAACATAAACCTTCAACGCATTACTAAAAAATCAAAATCTAAGCAGCATACCTTTGTAGAACTTCATCACAGGTGAGTTCCCGATAAAGATGAACTTTACTACTTGTCAAAAGTAACTTTTCTTCAGTGTTAAAATATCTGGGAAAACGGGATTCTGCTATCTCAACCAGTCTGTGGGTGAAAAAAATAGCACAAACGAAAACGGTCAATTCTATATAAAGCCACATTGCTGAATCTCTAATTAATTTTACTTGAGAAACTCCTAAGCCTTATCAATAGAGCAGGTATAAGCAAAATGGCTTAATATACAGGTTTAGAATTAAGCTCTCTTTTGTAGGCACTAACAGAGGTTAGCACAGAGCATGCCATCAGCAAGGGCTGTTGGATCTCATCTAATCTTGAGCAAATAACAATGTCTCTTGAGATTTATCTTTCTGGGATTAAATATGTTTTTTGTAAATGATATTTAGAGTTTCAGCTATAAGATATGTTTACTAAATAAGAATGCTTTCATTTTATTGAATGAAATAAGGATATTTGAATATGGTATATTGTATTATAACAGATATCAGTAAGTCTTCATGTCTCATTCCAGAACAATACACTTTCTCAACTGAAACAATTCATGCAAATTAATGCTATGCAATAATTCCTTGGTAAACAGAAAATTATGGCCCAAATAAATTGATGTTCCAATACTTTCTTAGTAAACAAAAAATGATTTCCTAAACACTGAATTCTGGCCTCAAAGCCAGTTTAATATATGCAGTAGGCCAAACACAACAGTGACAAGTTAAAATGCCATCATTCATATTATAAGATATGGAAAGCATTACTAGAAATTTCTCATATTTATGGTTAAAAATGTTAAAAATATAAGTCTTTGAGTTTAACCATCTCATTTCATTTTAAATGTTTTGAATTTAAGCATCACATTTCATCTTAAATGAAATGACATTTTATCAGCCCTAGTACTTAGCCATCCCAGGAGAACTGGGAGGAGAGGCTGTAAACTCGAAAACCATCCTATATTTTATGTTCCATTTAGAGACTCAAAAGTACAAAAGAACAGTGTTTTCATTTCTAAATAGTTAGAATTCTGCGAAGAGGCTAGGAACTTCAAAAAGATAACCAAAACAAGTCCTTACATTTGCTATGATCAGAAATAAACGAGAAAAACCCAAAACAGGAAAAGAGAAGACAGAACTTCAACAACTGTTTTTAAGTATATTTTTGAACAATTTGAAAAGAAAAATATACATAGCTAAGTTGAACAGGAAGAGGAAAAAATACTTCATGAGTAAGGAATAGTACCAAAAGAGGTGTGAAGAGTGAGAATAAAATGGATGAAATAACCATCCAGGAAAAGAGCTTAAGAGAGGCACAGGGATTGAAATGGAAGAAGGAAATGAGGTAAGTGAGGAAATCAAGAAATGAGATGGCATTGGCACAGGCAGAGCAGCCAAATCCTGAGGGTTTGGGGGAAAAGCGTAAATTTTTGATTAGGCAAACTATTTGCTGAATTTAGTGCTGGTCAGAGAAGTCAGCTAAAAATCTCTGGCACTTAGAATCTACTAGTTTTTAACAGGATAGGTCTGGCAACATCTTCTAGAAACATGGAAGTTTTTCAAAATTTGAATGCCCAGTTGATTAGGAACCAGATTGAGAGTACCTAGCTCATTAGCAACAAGAACTGAACAGCTGACAATTTTCTGGATTTCCACTAGTGGCTTAAGTAGTGAAAGGCTCTGGAACTTATTGCTGCTTTCCCATTGCTGAAGGCCTCACAAAAGGAATGGTGGTCAATGGATGGACATGAACAACCTTTGTTCACAGTTACCATGCTAAATAACTGTATTAAATGGATCCTTTACACACCAGTATGCTGCAATTTTCTGTTTCTCTAAATGTTTTTTATTTTATAATAAACATCTAAAAATATATAAATCAAAAACCAAATATAAATGCAGTATTAGACATGCCTCACATTCATCCTAGTAACTTCTTGTGACAATCTTCATCACAAAGATCTTTTTTGTTTAGGGCAAAAAACAGAAAATAACCTATCATTTGTTCCCAGACATTAATTACATAAAGTTTGAAAATAATGCCATCTAGTGGATATCTTTTTATAAAAAGTATTCTTTTCAAAATGAGCACTAAGATCCATTCATTCAACAAATATTTACTGAGGACCTACTATATGCCAGGCACTGTTCTGGGTGCTGAGAATGTGGCAATGAACAACCACCAATACCAAAAGAAAAAGAAAAGCCCTTCCCTCATGGGGTTTACATTCTACTGAGGAAGACAAACAAATAAATATATATTATTTATGAGGTAATAAGGCTATAGAGGAAAATGAAGCAGGATGAGAGAATAGAATGTGACAGGTGGGGCTAGTGCTATTTTATATTTTATGTCAGGTGAACTGACAAAGGCCTCATTAATAAGGTGACATTTGAGCAAAAGCTTAAAAGAGATAAGAAAATGAACCATGTGGATATCCAGTGAAACAGCACACAAGAATAGAGAATTATAACAAGTGCAGGCCAGCGCGGTGACTCACGCCTGTAATCCCAGCACTCTGGGAGGCCAAGGCGGGCCGATCACGAGGTCAGGAGATCTAGACCATCCTGGCTAACATAGTGAAACCCCGTCTCTACTAAAAAATACAAAAAATTAGCCGGGCGTAGTGGCGGGCACCTGTAGTCCCAGCTACTCGGGAGGCTGAGGCAGGAGAATGGCGTGAACCTGGGAGGCGGAGCTTGCAGTGAGCTGAGATCGCGCCACTGCACTCCAGCCTGGGCGACAAAGCGAGACTCCGTCTCAAAAAAAAAAAAAAAAAAAAAAAGTGCAAAAGCTTACATGTGGAAAGATGCCTGGTGTGTTTGAGAAACAACAAAGAGACTAAAGTATCTGGAACACAGAGAGTAAGAGGGAGAATAATAGAAAACAAAGAGCTAGCCAAGGCCAAGATCACATAAGACCTTTAGGTCTGTGGCATTTTTTTTTTAGCTTTTATTCAGCAAAATAGGAAGCCTAGAAGCAGGAACAACATGATCTGACTTCTTCTTTTTAAAAGGACTGCTCTAATTGCCCAACGGAGAAGAGGCTTGGGCAAGAATGAAAGCAAGGCGATCAGCTAGCACAGATAAGAGCTAGTAGTTACCAGTTAAGAGCTGGTAGTGACCTCACCCAGGGAAGTAACAGGTCAAGTGATGAGAAGTAACTGGACTCAAGATATAGTTCAAAAGAGGAGCTAAAAGAATTTCTTGGCCGGGCGCGGTGGCTCACGCCTGCAATCTCAGCACTCTGGGAGGCCGAGGCAGGAGGATCACCTGAGGTCAGGAGTTCAAGACCAACCTGGCCAACATGGTGAAACTCCGTCTCTACTAAAAATACAAAAATTAGCCAGGTGTGGTGGCAGGCGCCTGTAATCCCAGCTACTCAGGAGGCTGAAGCAAGAGAATTGCCTGAATCTGGGAGATGGAGGTTGCAGTGAGCCAAGATCACACCGTTGCACTCAGCCTGGGTGACAGAGTGAGGCTCTGTCTCAAAAAAAAAGAATTTCTTGACTATTGGATGAGTGTCTAGAAGAATGGAATCACAACTTTATTGAAGCAGAAAAAACAAGATTCAGATAAAGGTTTTGGTTATTGGTGCAATTTGCATGTTTTATTTCCTTCATGGGGGAATCAAAAATGCAGTTTTGGACATATCAGGAAATCCATGTATGTAAACCTATCCAAGTTCCATGTCATTACGCAAATGAATATGAATCTGAAGTTCATGGGAAAGCTCCGAATTCAGATCTCAATCCAGGAGTTATAGCCTATAAAAGATTTTAAAGATCATAAGACTAGATGATATTAGGGATTGAGTACAGATATAGAAGAGAAAAGGTCCTAGGACTGAGTTCTGGGATTCCCCAAAGCCTGGAAGTTAAAATGATGAGGAGGACCCAGCAAAAGGGACTGCAAGGAGGAGGTGACCAAGAAGGTAGGTGTAAAATAAGAGAGAATGGTTCCAAGAAGCCAAGTGGGCTGGGCATGGTGGCTCACGCCTATAATCCCAACACTTTAGGAGGCCAAGGCAGGAGGATCTCTTGAGCCCAGAAGTTTAAGACCAACTAGGGCAACATACCAAAACCTTATCTGTACTAAAAATTAAAAAATTAGCTGCGCATGGTGGCATGTGCCTGTGGTCCCAGCTACTCGAGAGGCTGAGGTGAGAGGACTGCTTGAGTCTAGGGTGTCAAAGCTGCAGTGAACCATGATAGCACCACTGTACTCCGGCCTGGGTGACAGAGTTAGGTGAGACCCTGTCTAAAAAAATAAAAAGTCAAGGGAAGAAAGCTTTTCAAGAAAAAGAGAGTGATCAACTCTTTCGAATGCTGCTACTGGGTTGGATAAAATTTTTTAAACCAGTTGCATTATAGAGCTAGGAACTAAAGCCTGGATAGAGTGAACTCAAGAGAGAATGAAACAAGGGATTTCCACTTCATCCCACAGAGGATTAACTGGTACACGAACTGCACTAAAATAATAAGTAGAAAATCAGACAGAATACATGAAATAACAGTTTTCAGGTACTGAACAATAGAAAGCTTGAGACTGTAATCCTTGAGAGAAAGGAAACAAACACAATGAGCTTACAATCACCTCAGTTTGCTCCAGAGGCAGTTTCCAGGCTGCAACACAAGAAAGGGAAAGCAAACAGAGCTTGGTACACAACCTGAGTTGAGGAGATGGGGATCAGAGTTTGTGAAAGCTAGGGTGGCCAGAACTTATGGGGCAGAGTACCAGAGAGGAAGCAGGTGTGCAGAGTGAGCACTGCAGAGATCTGCAGAGAGGTCCACTTGAGAACTAATCTGCACATGTGTGAAGGGAAACTACCTGAGGTTGAGGAAAGAACCACCAGGAAGTATCAGACTGAACAATTCCTAGTGCCCACACGGGGTGGGAACAGTTCAGGTTTACACAAGATGAAGAATAATGAGACCTTATTATACACTGGGCATTGGGCAGAATTTTCAGAAGGATTTTACCTTAGTAGTGGAGCTAAATAAGTTTCAGAATAAAAACCACAGTCATGTGCTGCATAACGACATTTCAGTCAATGATGCATCACTTATACAACAGTGGTTCCATAAGCTTATATAGCATATTTTTACTATACCTTTCCTTTGTTTAGATACACAAATACCATCATGTTGTAATTGCCTATTCTATACAGTAACATGCTGTACAGGTTTATAGCCTAGAAGCAATAGGCTATACCATATAGTCTAGGTGTGCAGTAGGCTATATCATCTAGGTTCATGTAAGTACACTGTATGGTGTTCATACAACAACGAAATTGCCTAACAATGCATTTCTCAGAATATATCCCCATTGTTAAGCAAAGCATGACTGTACCTGGGATTTTTCCGCAACAAAATTCAAAAGCAACCTTCAAAAGGAACAAACTAATACTAAACTGTACCTTAAAACAAAACCTAACACTCTTTAAAGATATATGTTAAAATCCAGCACCCAACACATAAAATTTACAACGTCTAACATCGAATTAAAAAATTACCAGACAAGTAAAGGAAGAGGAAAAGATCCATAACCAGGAGAAAAATCAGTCAATAAAAACAGATTTTAAAAATTACATATGTGATGGCATTCATAGATAAAAACCTCAAAACGGCTATTATTAAACTTCTACATTTGCTCAAGGAGGTAAATAAAGCAGGGGTTGTCAAACTGTGCACTATGGCCTATGCCTGACCCATTTCCTGTTTTTGTCAATACAGTTTTATTAGATCACAGACGTATTTTTAATATTCTGTTTGACAAAATAGAAGCACTTCTACTACATTCTGAAGTATAACCGTTGTCTCAAGGAAAAACACCTGTACAATTGGGTTCTAAGATTAAGAAGTCACTTTTTCCATGGGAGACCATTTTTACTTGACAGAATGATTGACAGATAAGTTATGGTTTTTCTGACTTAAGTATTTGGTAGATGTTTTCCCAAAATGAGCAAAGTAAGCCCGACACTTCAAGAAAAACAAGTGGCAATATTTATTGCCAATGATAAAATTCAAGCTTTTAATGAAAAATCAGAATTCTAAAAAGCTTACATCTGCTACCATGAGTTTGACTGCATCCCAATATTTAAATACTTTTTGTTCAGATCAGTGGAGATACTAATGAAATTTTTTTATATTGAGTAATAAAATGTGTCAACATTTAGAAGAACTCCATAAGACAGTGAACCAATATTTTCTGAGTGACAAATGCATAATACTACAAAATCATGCATGGGTAAATATCCGTTAAGAGCTTAAGACAGATGAATAGATTTTAATGTAACTGTAGAAAAAATGCAATAATATGGTTTCAGATTCTGTATCACAACTAACCTCTAAGCAACTATTACTCAATTCCTGGTGTAGTATCAAAGAAGCATATCTTTAATTATCTGAAGAGACTATTAAAATATTCCTCCCTCTCCAACTATAACCAGTATGAGGCCAAATCTTCATATCTCAACCAAAACAACAGATTGCAACAGACTGAATGCAGAAGCAGATATTAGAATCAGGCTGTCTTCTATTAAGTCAGACACTAAAGAGATTTGCAAAAATGTAAAACAGCGCCACTCTTTTCTCACTTTTTTTAGTCAAAAATGTATTTATTTTCCATAAAAAATACATGTAAAGGCCAGGTGCAGTGGCTCACATCTGTAGTCCCAGCTACTCAGGAGGCTGAGGCAGGAGGCTCTCTTAAGTCCAGGAGCTAGAGGTTACAGTGAACTATGATCATGCCACTGCACTCTAGCCCGGGTGACAGAGCAAGGCCCTGTCTCTTAAAACAAACAAACAAACAAACAAAAAATGTATGACGGTCAGTTTTGTGTCAACTTGGCTAGTCCATAATCTCCTGTTATTCAATCAAACACTAATCTATGCATTGTTGTGAAAGGATTTTGTAGATGTCATTAATGTTCATAAACAGATGACTTTAAGTACAAGAGTTTATCCTAAATAATCTGGGTGGGCTAATTCGATCGCTTGAAAAGCCTTAAGAGCAGAATGAGACTTCCTTTAAAAAGATGAAATTCCACCTATGGACTATAGCTTAGGCCCTTGCCTGAGAGTTCCAGCCTGCCCTTTCCAACAGCCTGCCCTTTCCAACAGCCTGCCCTATGGATTTCAGACAACTCCACATCTGCATATGCCAATTCTTTGCAATAACTCTCTTAATATATGTGTTCTACTGGTTCTATTTTTCTAATGGAGCCCTGATTGGTACAATATGCTAACATGTAACTGTTAATTACCAATCCAATATCCATTTCCACTTCTTCCTCGCTATGAGAGCCCCAGTTTTATTCAGGCAGCAATATTTAACCAGACAACTCATCATGATTGTTACGACGATCTTCTCCCCTCACTTTCCCAGCCTCTTTTTACATATAGAGGTGACTCAGTGAGAAATCTACAAGAGGACTATAGGCAACAAAAAGGAAATCCACAGATGGGAGGAGGCAGATATTATGAATAAAAGTACACTTTCCTGATAAAAGATATAGTTGGCCCTTTTCCTTCCCTTCCCATTGACTTGAGCACAGAATGAATCCAATGTCTGAAAATGTACATGCCCTAGGTCTCTCTGTCATCACTGAGACCTGAGTGACCCAGTGCCAGCAACCACCTACTCAGGTCTTGTTATATGAGAGAAATAAACCTCTTTTTGTTTAAGCCACTGTTCTTTGGATAGTCAGTTATCTGCAGCAGTAAGCTTTCCTAACCGATTGACCAATCTTTCCTGATAATTCCAAATAGGGGTTAAGCTGTCCTGTAACAGAATGAATGAAATGTGATCAGACACTACAGGGCCAGCTCCATTCTATGACCCACAATGACAAACTAGAAGGTAGTATAAGAATGCCAAATCTGGCATATATATCAAAGAGCATTCATATTTTTTATTCTACCTGGCCCTATACCAGACCTCAAAATCCATTCCATGTGGGAGCCAGATGATCACTCATTTTAAGCCTTGTGGAGAATGGAATAAAAAACCAAACACAATATAAAGTTCAACCCCTATTCTCAAATGACCTTCAGAAGAACTCCTTGTGAACTATGCAACATAATTCCAACAAAGGAGCTAAAATCTTACCTCTTCATTTTCCAACTTGCCTCTGATGTAAATACCAACATGCACATAGGCAGAAAAAGATATGAAGGAGAAACAAGTAAATATGGAGGATTCAAAAAGTAAATAATTAAGGCTCTATGCAAAGACAAAAAACATAAGACTCTCCATAAATTCATTTGGAAAATGCAGACAAGTCACCTGCTAGTCTTCTGCTACTGTACATATGCTGATATCACCCAATTCATTGATAAGGTTTTCACACTGCTCTGAACTGTAATACTGGTAATAAAATATCATACAACAGTTTCCTCCTTAAGAAGACATCCTAAACTCTGTTTTATATGTGGTGCAAAGAAAGCAAAAAACCATTACAGTGAACTAAACTGCTGTTATAAAAATAATCTTAATCTTTGAATTCTTTACCCAAATTCCCTAGGACCTTTGTAAGAGCTATTTGCACATTGGCTTTTTATGACATAACTGGCTATTTAATACCTACTTGCTTAGTTAATTGAAGGCTAGTCATTGGCATTTTAAAGAGTACTTGGACAATCTGAGTGAACCACTGTCTTTACCAGCTTTAATCTCAAATATATTTTCATGTTCAAATTTCTAGTAGTCTCAATGTTTATTCTTCTGTTATTTTTTTTTAACCATTTAAGTCAAGATCCAAATAAGTTCATCACACAGCAATTGATCAATAAGGTTTTTAAATCTGTTTTAATCCAAAGGTTCCCCTTCCAACTATTTTTTAATCTTACAATTTATTTGTTACAGAAACCAAGTTGTTTGTTCTGTTATTTCCCACAGTTCGGATTCTGCTAATTGCATTTTCTAGAGTAGTTTGACGTGTTCCTCTCTTCTCTAGCTAGGTTGTAAATTGGTGGCTGGATCTGAAGCCTTGATCACATTAAAATTTGATTGTTCTTCCATCAGAAAGTACCCCAGTGACTCGTCATTTTTTTGTGATGTTAAAAGCCTAGATCCATTAGATTGTCAGAGTTTGTAATTTGGTGATATTCTATCATTGCTTATTCATTTACTACTGGGATACATTTATAAAAAGACCAATTTAGGCCAGGCACAGTGGCTCACATCTGTAATCCCAGCACTTTGGGAAGCCAAGACAGGCGGATCATAAGGTCAGGAGTTCGAGACCAGTCTGGCCAATATGGTGAAACCCTGTCTCTACTAAAAATACAAAAATTAGCCAGGCCTGGTGGCAGGCACCTGTAATTCCAGCTACTCAGGAGGCTGAGGCAGGAGAATTGCTTGAACCCGGGAGGTGGAGGTTGCAGTGAGCTGAGATCACGCCACTGCACTCCAGTCTGGGCAACAGAGAGAGACTTCATCTCAGAAAAAAAAAAAAAAAGCCGGCCATGGTGGCTCACACCTATAATCACAGCACTTTGGGAGGCCAAGGTGGGCGGATCACTTGAGGTCAGGAGTTCAAGACCAGCTTGGCCAACGTGGTGAAACCCTGTCTCTACTAAAAATACAAAAATTAGCTAGGCGTGGTGGTGCACACCTGTAGTCCCAGCTACTCAAGAGGCTGAGGCAGGAGAATCGCTTGAACCCAGGAGGTGGAGATTGCCATGAACCCAGATCGTGCCACTGCCCTCCAGCCTGGCAACAGAGCAAGACTCCATCTCAAAAAAAAAAAAGGGGGGGGGGGCGGTGGTAAATGTTAACCTATGTGTAAATGTTTCATGCTGCATATAAGTTACAAAAGTAAAACATTATAATAGAAAATAAAATCTCATACCTTTCAGCACTAAATGCAGACTCTGTGTCAATGTACACCACAGCTCCTTCCAATCCTCCCATGTTGGTGGGTAATGTAGCCAAAATGCTCATCATTATACAAAACTGAGTTTTTCCACAACCTGGTGGACCTGTAATCTAAAACAAAATAATAAAAAAAAAGTTATTTGGATAAACATCACAAGCCAGGCAAAGCAAAATCCTTTTAAGACCTTGCCATATATGCAGTCAAACTAACCTGGGTTCCCAGGAGAGAATTAAGCCCAAGACATCCATTGTATGGAATGAATTAACTTATCCCCTCTGCATCTGAATTGGCACTAGTTATGTACTATCCTTGGAGGAATTGAGAAAATAGCCACTCAAAGCATCCACTGTATCTTGTAGTTCAGATGAGAAACTTTTAGTTGAGAAAGGATGAAACATTCACTCATTTATACCATGACAACTTGGCATTCTATACGTTTTCCTCTGAAGATATTTATAATAGGACCTTAAAAATATTTAAGAGTCTTTAATAAATGGTTGAGCATTTGTTAAAAATTAGCACTTCAAAACAATGTTGTACTAGTCCCATTAAGGGCTACTTTAATCCATATTTTTAAGAGTATTTAGGGGTGAAGGATACTGATGTATACAATTTACTTTCAAACAGTTCAGCAAATAAAAATGTGTATGTGTGTGCATATATGTGTATAGAAAGAGAAATAAAGCAAATTTATTGTTTTATAAACAACTGTTGAGTTTAGGTGATTCCTACTTTGAAATGTCTATTTTGAAATCTTCATTGGCAGAAAGCTATTTTGAGATTATAAAAGTTGAAATAAAAAGAGTATTGACAGGAAATAATAGGAAGTTAACTATACTCATATTCAAGTGTAACTAGAAGTAGTTTGGCTCTGTGTCCCCATCCAAATCTCAGGTTAAATTGTAATCCCCAGTACTGGAGGAGGGGCCTGGTGGGAGGTGATTAGATCATGGTGTCAGTTTCCCTCTTGCTGTTCTCATGATAGTAAGCTCTCACAAGACCTGATGGTTTAAAAGTGTGTGGCACTTTCTCTTTCTCTCCTGTTCCACCATAGTAAGATGTCTCTCTCGCTCTCTCTCTCTCTGTTCCGCCATAGTAAGATGTCCTTGCTTCCCCTGTAAGTTTCCTGAGGCCTCCCAACAATGCCTCCTGTTAAGCCTGCAGAACTATGAGTTGATTACACCCCTCTTCTTCATAAATTACCCAGTCTCAGGTAGTTCTTTATAGCAATGTGAGAATGAACCAATATAGTAGTTAACAAAATTAATTTGAAAATGTTTAGAAATATCTCTTTTAAACACATGCTATTTGTCACATTAGTTGCGGCACCCAAATTTTTAGAACCAATGCACTATTTCTTTGTGAAAATAACACTAAAGAACTTTTTTTTTTTTTAACATTGAGAGGAAGGGGAGAGGAGAGGAAGGAAAAAGAAAAAAAAATCAAAGAGAGGAAAAATGTCTGGGCCAAAACTGAGACATACAATAAAGAAACTGTCTCAGATACATTATGAAGTAGGAAGAAATAAGTAGGAACGATCCGTGAGTCTAAATCATCTAGATCTGTGGTTCTCAGATTTGAGTGAGCATCAGAATCACCTGGAAAGCTTCTTAACCAGCATTTCTGGTTCAGCATGTCTGGGTTATAGCCAGAGAATTTACATTGCTAGTAAGTTCCCAGGTAATGCTGATGTTATTATATACTTTGAGAACCACCGTTTCAGAACTTAGTCTAAAGGTCAACTTCATTTATCAAAGTTCAACCTTAAAACACAAATGTTTAGCACATGCCTGTAATCCCAGCTACTCCAGAGGCTAAGGCAAGAGAATCACTTGAGCCCAGGAGTTCTAGACCAGCCAGGGCAACATAGCAAGACCATGTCTCAAAAAAAAATGTGCTGGTTTATAATCTTTACAACGATCATTTAGAGTTTAAGAATAAATAATGACTCCTGTCAATAATAGCTTGCCAGATTATGAGTGATCAGTAAAGAGAGTTCTCCAAACTTCTTTGACCACATACCCCAACAAACCAGCCAAGAAAAGCAATCAAAACAAAATTTAGTACAGCCCTCCAATATATGCATATTTATTATAAACATACTATTTTACTAATATGTCCTATACAGTATAAAACACAAAGTATGAATTAAAAATTATAAACATTAAAAATCATTTTATAATATTTATTACTTATATAAAAGATTTTTTGCTCTCATAAAAGCTTACCATTTTTAGTAGAGCAATGATAATAATGAAAATAATAAGAAACCAAATAGTATTTTTAAAAAATAATAATGTAAATATTTTGTGATTCAGTGATTGAAATGTCAAGTCCTAAGTTCCACTTATTTCAGTACTTAATTGTAAGCTGAGAAGGGGATAATTACAAAGATGCAAGGATTGAAATTAAAGAAATATATCATTTGTTGGACTTAACTAAATTACTACTTGCACTTTTCAATACCTTCCATCAATTATGCAAAAGCTTTTATTGATCTTTGGTTAAGAAATTTCCATCTTCCTTCACGTCAATTGATTGTTCTTGCAGACTAATCAAAACATGTCACATTTTAACATTTTTAACAACTGGTTTAAAAACCCACTGAAACTTTTTTTTTTTGCTTACATTTATTTATTTTTACTGAAGTATGACAATCAGCCAGAAAAGTACACAAATCATATCTGAGCAGTTTGATGAATTTCTACCACAATACTCATTTGCCACCAGGTATGTATCATGGGTTTTGCTTGTTTTAATATTTTTTAATTGATAAATAATAATATATATTTATGGAGTTCAATATGATATTTTGAAATATGTTTACAGTACACTGTAGAATGGTTATATCAAGCTAATTAACATATCTATCACTTCATATACTTATCTTTTTTTTGGTGAGAACATTTAAAATCTACTCTTTTAGCAATTTGAAATATACAATATTATAACTAACTATAGTTACCATGCTGTACAATAAATCACCAAAATTTATTCCTACTGTCTAACAAACTTGAGACCCTTTTACCAACATCTCTCCTTCCCCTATTCTCCCATCCCCCCAACTGAAACTCTATTTGGAACATTTTTGAAGAGTATACAAAATATTTTTCCAAGTATTTTTTAAGAGTGTAGATAAATTTTCATAAGACAAACATATCTTTGACAACAAAAATCACATGATAAAAGAAATATTCCAAACAGTGATTTTAAAAACATTCTCTCTGTGTTTTTATCCCAGCCTGTAGAAAAGGCAGTTACATTTTCACTCCTTGTTAAAACATTACCTTTACCTTGAAGAAATGAAGTAAGTGTTGCATTGATTGGTTGGTTGCTTGGTGTTTAATCTGCAACGCAGATTACATAGTCACTTGTCATACAAAAAAGGGTCAGCAAATTTGACATCTCTTGTCTTTTCATTTAAAAAAACATGCTTTACCCATATATATATATATTTTTTTTTAAGATAGGGTCTCACTCTGTTGCCCAGGCTAGAGTGCAGTGGCATGAACATAACTTACTGCAAGTGGCCTCAAATTCACACATGCCCAGCTTTTTTTTCATACAGACTGGGTTTCACCATGTTGTCCAGGCCGGTCTTGAACTCCAGGACTCAAGCCATCCACCCACCTCAGTCTCTCAAAGTGCTGAGATTATAGGCATGAGCCACAATGCCCAGCCAACCCATCTTTTAAGTTCAATGATTCTTTTAAAATCTTTGCCGTAAGATAATCAGAGATGCTCTTGTGATTCAAATGATTCTCATGGTCACTCCTCATCTCATTACAGAGTATAATAGGGATTCTATACAACAGTTAGGATTTTTTGTTTTTTTGTTTTGTTTTGTGACAGGGTCTCGCTCTGTCACCCAGGCTGGAGTGCAGTGGCACGATCACAGCTCACTGCAGCCTCTGCCTTCAGGGCTCAAGCAATCCTCCCACCTCCACCACTCAAGCAGCTGGAACTACCACCATACCCAGCTAATTTTTTAATTTTTTATAGTGGCAAGGTCTCACTATGTTGCCCAGGATGGTCTTGAACTCCTGAGCTCAAGTAATCCTCTCGCCTTGGCCTCCCCAAGTACTAGGATTACAGGCATGAGCCAACATGCCCAGCCTAACAGTCAGATTTTAAGAAAAATTAACAACATTGATACCATACTGAAACATTCTCTTTGCATATCTGACATCAACCTATGTGTTGCTATAGATTACCTAAGGATGATGCAACAGAAAAGTTGAAAGACTTTTACAGGGACCATCCATATACCCACCACTTAGACTCTGTATTTACAATGTTTACTGTATTTGTTATACTATACTATGACTATACTGTATGCTTTCTGTATGATTAATCCATTCGCCATTCCATCTTAGGGTTTTTTAATGCATTTCAAAGTAAATCAAACACATTAACATAGTTTCCTCCAACAGTCCAGCATGCATAGCATTAACTAGAATTTAACATGTATTATTCCTTTTTTTCCTTTTGCAGTAAATTTTACATGCAATGAAATGTGCAAATTATAAGTCTACCATTTCATAAACTTGAACAAGTGCATACATGTATGCAACCTAAACTCTTACAAAGTCAAAACACTATCATTATCCCAGGAAATTCTCTCATATACATTGTTTTGTATTCATTAAAGTCACTTATTTTCAAGAATATATCTTCCCTGACACATCTTTATTTTAATGGCACAAAATGAAATTACTTCTTCATGTATTTCATTATTGAAACAAAATATAGCTACTATGATAATCTGAGCCTTGTTAGAAATATCTGTACTTCAAGCTGGTCTCGAACTCCGGACCTCAGGTGATCCGCCTGCCTCGGCCTCCCAAAGTGCTGGGATTACAGGCGTGAGCCACCACGCCCGGCCTCCTTTGCCTATTTTTAAATTGGGTTGTTTTTCTTTTTATTGTTGAGTTGCAAGAGTTATTTATGTATTCTGGGTACAAGTCCTTTATCAGCTTAGATGATTTCCAAATATTTTTTCCCATCCTCTGGGTTGTCTTTTGACTTTCTTGATAATGTTCTTTGATGTACAAAACTTTTAATTTTAGTTTCATTTTTTTTTTCTGTGGTTTGTGCTTTTGCTCTCATATCTAAGAAACTATTGCCTAATCCAAGGTCAGAAAGACACCTGTGTTTTTTTCCAAAGAGTTTTATAGTTTTGGCTTTTGAATAATAGTTTTGCTGAATATAAAATTTTTGGTTGGGAGTTCTTTTCTTTCCATTCTTTGAACATGTAATTCCACTGCCTTCTGACCTCCATTATTTCTGACAATAAGTTATCCGTTATTCATATTGTTGTTGACTGAACAGAATTCATTTTTTCTTGCTGATTTCAAGATTTTTTTGTCTTTCAGTAATTTGACTATAAATTGTTTAGATGTGAATTCCTTTTATGTTGATGCTACTTTGGTTTTGTTTAGCTTTATCCAATTTGAAGAACAGAAAGATTGATGTTTTTCCACTGGTAGATTTTTCTTTCTCTTCTTCAAATGGGATACATTCTATTGATATACCTTTAAATTCACTGTATCTTTCTGCTGCTATTTCAAATCTGCATTTGAGCCCCTCTGGTGCATTTGCCATTTCAGTTAATAATGTGTTTTTCAACTTCATAATATCCATTTTATTCATATTTGTATATGTGTGTGCATGTGTGTAGATACTATATATTGCATGAAACAATATACAAGGTTAGTTGTTAACTGAAAAAAGTTAGCTTAAAACTATGTATAGAAGGTGTTTTACTTTGTGTAAAAATAAGGTATTTTTATTATTATTTATCTATACTTGTGTTTTCATAGAATGTTTTTGGAATAACAATAGTTTTTCTGGAAGGGGCAAGAGAATTTGGGATATTATCTGGAGAAAAGTTACATTTTATTGTAAGCTCATTTTTACTGGTTATTTTTTAAAAACATATGCGAAATTTTCCTATTTGGTGGTAAAAACTACTTACAGTTAAAGAACATATTTAACAAACTTGCAATTTAAAAAAAAAAGAAACATCTGTACTTCAAATATATAGCATCCTCTCACATGAAATAATTTGAGTTCTCAATGATTCAAATCATCTTCAAAGATTTCTATGCAACTTCGGAAAGTATTTGTTCATGAAAAAATTCATTTAAGGCCGGGCGCGGTGACTCACGCTTGTAATCCCAGCACTTTGGGAGGCCGAGGTGGGCAGATCACCTGAGGTCGGGAGTTTGAGACCAGCCTGACCAACATGGAGAAACCTCGTCTCTACTAAAAATACAAAAAAATTAGCCAGGCATGGTGGCGCATGCCTGTAATCTCAGCTCCTCGGGAGGCTGAGGCAGGAGAGTCACTTGAACCTGGGAGGTGGAGGTTGCGGTGAGCCGAGATCACGCCATTGCACTCTAGCCTGGGCAACAAGAGCAAAACTCCATCTCAAACAAACAAAAAAATTCATTTAAGTTGTTGCCATATTGTTTCCTATGTTTTATTTCATCCATTTTATGAACAAGTGGGTCCCTAATGTTACCAATAATGTACTGTATTTAGTCTTTTGCTGTTAAGAAAACACAAAAGAGGCTTTTAAATATCTATCATTAATTTTAATGACATTTTTTATAGATACGGAGTTATGTGTCACATAACTTTAAATGTCATGGAAAAACTTTTGTCAGTTTATCTTCCTGTCCCACATGTTCGTTAATTATGATGGCCTCCTACTATCGTTAGCCAGTATTTCAAGGGAATAAAATATCAGAAAGTATTTCTTTGTTAACAATAATGGATATAATTCCATCTGTCAAATTGTCTTGCTTATAATTTCACTTTTTCTGGACATCTCAGCTGAGATTAGATTGTTGTTGATTTTTACTTCAACATTAATAATGTCTCATAGGAGAAGCATCCGCTCTGACCTATACGTGTGTGGCTCACTTCCACGCTCATTATTAGTATTGCATACAATTTACAGTTTCTTTGCAGGAATCTTTCTTGCCATTTATCTGTTTTGTGAGCTTTGATTTCGTTAAAGCCATAAATCCACCTAAATAGACATATGCAGACTTATAATTCATCCCAGTATGTTGAAAATAAAGGTACAAGCAAGGGGCCTCTGTCAATCCCTGCATGCTTTCCTCATGCACTATAACTGATACCTAACAGTCTGACACCAGACCAAGTGAGGATGTCAGTGTTGATCCATTGATTAAATGTTAATTAAGGTAAATTTCATTTGTTACATTGAAACAATAAAAGTTTTAGTATTTTCTTCCAATAACCTAATGAAACATTTTACATACCCTGCTTTGGAGAATGCTAGTCTAAATTCAGAGCTCTAAACATTTTTTATGGAACTTTCTTCATTTTCAAAAACAACATGGATCAAATTAGTCACCAGATACCAGAGCAAGGGAAACTTCTGTCAGTAAAAGTTGAAAGTGGATCTTTAAATAAAGAAATGCTTATGCTTACTAATGATAGCAACAGGAGGCAGTGAAATGCCTAGGCACATAGGGTAGGGTCAGGTATCTGGTGAAACCCCACCTCCAAGCCGGATACAGTTCAAAGCCTGAAAGCCAAGCTACAGGTTAAATCCCCAGACCAGAGTGAGAACTTGTCTTCCTGTTTGGCACGCTTTCCTCTGGACTGATCCTCACCCTTCACCTATTTTACATATACCTACCTTTTCCTAATTCATTTTCTACACGGTCTTGCCCACCTTTGAGTGGTGTCTTTGCTTTAAAATTTTTGGCATAATTACAAACCAATCAGCATGCACTCCCCATTCTGTGCCTATAAAGAACCCAAACTCAATCAGTACAGGAGACAGCCGGAATTTAAGGGAGACGGCCAGATTTTGGGGAAGACAGCTGGACTTCGGGGAAGAGATGACCCGACTTTGGGGAAGATGACCTGCCCTTCCTGTCCCCTCTCTAGCTATCCTCTCCACGGAGAGTCATTTTCATGACTCAATAAAATTATCTGCCTTCACCATCCTTCAATTGTCCAACTGACCTCATTCTTCTTGGATGCCAGACAGGGACCCACCAAGTGCGGGTACCCAGAAGGCTGTCACGCTGGCCCTTTGCCCTTACCAGCAGAGGGCAACTGCCCCACATAACGAGGTAAGGGGCCAACTGAGCTGCTAACACACCACTGTCCGCAGAGGGCAAGAACTAAGAGAGTACTGTAACACCCACTCTGGGGATTCGGGGTCACAGGCACCCTTACCTGGGTACCTCCACGGGTCCTTCATGGAGCTTGCTCCTGGCAGCTCCCAGAGTGGCTGGCTCGCTAGCTCATGCCTGGTCTGGCCGCGGACCCCACACAGAGCTTGCTCCTGCTGGCACTCAGAGCTGTGCTGGCCAGATCCCACACTCGCTCACTCACACCAGCACATGAAGCTTGCTCCTGCAAGGGCCTGGAACAGCCAGCCAAATCCCGCACTCGCTCACTCACACCAGCACATGAAGCTTGCTCCTGCAAGTGCCTGGAACAGCCAGCCAGATCCCGCACTCGCTCACTCACGTGCTCCCTCCCGCAAGGGGTTGAGCATGGCGGGCCAAGTAAATGGGGTACCCCTGTCATAAGTCCAGCAAAGGGGCTGAGAAAAATCTTCCATCATTAATATCATTAGAGTGCTAACTAGCAGAGGAACAAAGGACTAGCCTTTCTATACATACTATCCATATGCCAGGTTTTGGATATGTTCTCAGATTTAATGAGCTTAAAACTGTTCAATGCTTTGTGATTTTTAAAAGGGTGAAACAAGCTATTATTTTAATTAAGATGATATATTTGGAAATACTCAGTGAAGTATCAAGTACCTTGAAAATGTAAAGTATTACTTTACTATTCCATCTTTAAAGAAAACATGTAAAAAATAGCTGAAAAGTTAAACAAGGGCAAATGGCATTTTCCCTACTTCATTATTTTTATATACTGATTCAGTATAATCTTGGAGAAAATAAAACATCATGTGAATAACAGTAAGAGATTTCTGGGTTTGTTTGTTGAGTTTGGATTAGAGTTTGGATAGTAGCATTTACTTTAAACTATAATAAACAATTTCTAATTTTTTTAGCAATCTTAGATCTTGCTCACAAATTTTTTTCCTCTCTTCCTAGACTCAAAAAAAATTATACCATATGCGATTTTATGGGCCGTCTGGAGTTAAATTTCATTTTTTTTCAGGTTTATTTAGTGGGTGAAAACATTTCAACATTAATAATTTTTAGCTTCAGATAATCTAGCTCTGAATTCTAGCACCCAAACCACAAAATTTCAAGTTGTGTTCAGTTCCCAGCTTCAGCCCCAATGGTGGTTAGAAAGAGAAAACATACCAAACCAGAATAGGCTAAGTTATTTGCTTCTTGGAAACTCAGACTGAATACAATATTTACACACCGAAAACACCAGTAAAAAAACAATTCAATTCATATAGTTAGAGCCAAAGTTTCAACAACCTGCTTGAGAAATGTAAAAGAACTAAAAAAAAAAAAGTCAGTAGTGAACATCACTCAAATATCAGCAAAGAAGCAAATGTTAATATTTGGTTTGAAGAGGAAAGAGAATTGTTCCCAAGAAAAGGTCTAATTGTACTAAAGTAAAAATGAAGCCTCCTCATCTTAAACTTTTCATGGCTGAGAGGAATGTAAAATCTGGTCCAGTTAGGACCTAAAATCTTATCAAGTTAACTCTCCTCACATTCAAGACGAGGGCAACTGGACAGGGTAATCTGCCCAGCCAATACCTGGCAGAAGACAATTTAAGGATGCCTAGCTCTGATCTGAAACCAGTGACCATGTTTTAAAAAAGCTTCATTAAAAAAACATTTTTTGAATGACCTCCAGCATCTAACTACTTGCCTCCATTTGTTCAACAATTACGTAGAAATATGAGTAGGTCTTCAGACCTACAAAATTCATTTTTAAAATAACATTCTAAATCCTAAAGCCAAAACCATAAAAAAGGAAAAAAAAAAAAAAGAATCTCAGAAAGGCCAGGCTGCATTGCAGTTTGCCTTGTGAAAGAAACCTTGATCTTAAATTACTTTATACCAACAAGTGAAAGAGTTTATGTCTTGGATTCTCTCTACCACTCCCTCCTTTTTCATATTGATAGCTGCTGTTTTGGAAGTAAATGGGAAGGGACAGAGGAAGAGTAGGGATGGGAAAAGAGCAGAAAAAGCAAGAGGGAATGGAAATGACAAGTACCCCAAGTTCCACCATTAACAAAAATCAAACAGTATTAAGGGATATAATCATTCATTTAACAGCAGTTATTGAACATGTGCCACATAAAAGACTCCAATAAACCATTACAGAGCAGAATGTTTATTTCTAAATTAGAGAGTAAGTGAAGAGTTGGGAACAATGGTCCAATCAACTGCATATGCTAAACGCCTGTATTAGAACAGAGGCCTAGTTATCTGCCTTTCAAAACACAGGGGAGGATAAACGAATGTCAGCAGACTGTACTCAAGGAATACCCATTTGAAATCTCTCTCTGGTTTTCCTGCTGCTGTTACAACTTGTGGGGCACATCTGAACCTGACTGCAGCCTGAAGAAGACAGGATCCACCTTTGCAGACCTGGAGACCCATAAGCAAAAAAATAAATGTTTGCTGCTGTTGTCAGCAGCCGAAATCAACTAATAAAGTATCTATGTCTTACACTTAACTGTTTCATGTACTTCTGTTACATGGCTCATGCTTATAGGCATTTGAGTTTACAACCCCTGCCTTATTATTTCCTGTGGTCATGTAGGCTACAGCTAATCCTGCCAATTATAAAAAGAACTATAATAGTAACTGTTCCAAGAAAAAACTAAGATACTGTCCAGGAGCGGTGGCTCACGCCTGTAATCCCAGCACTTTGGGAGGCCGAGGCAGGTGGATCATGAGGTCAGGAGATCAAGACCATCCTGACTAACATGGTGAAACACCGTCTCTACTAAAAATACAAAAAATTTGCCAGGCATGGTGGTGGGCACCTGTAGTCTCAGCCACTCGGGAGGCTGAGGCAGGAGAATGGCGTGAACCCAGGAAGCGGAGCTTGCAGTGAGCCAAGATCGCACCACTGCACTCCATCCTGGGCAACAAAGCAAGACTCTATCTCAAAAAAAAAAAGAAAAAGAAAAAAAAAAACTAAGATGCTAAAATAGAACTCCGGCATCCTGTCTCTAACATTTGAGAATAGTAGGGGAGTCACTTCCAAAGCCAAACTGTTCCACTAAAAGCAGATACCTCACCTCCCAAAATCATGAACAAAGCATAGAAATGACTCCAGAAATACAAATAATGCAGAAATGTGCTGTGTCACTTCTCATTACTTAGAGCAAGGATCCAGATTTAATCATCACTCTTAGCATTGCACAGATTTAGCAGTGCTTCCGTTTTACTATCCTAGAGGTAGGTACTCATGAGTTGAACTATGCAGATATTACATCTTTCTGTGTTGAACTGAGTTCTCTGTTCCTGTACTCTAGATTATATTACAGTATGAAAATAACATTTGTTTAAGATACAGGATCTCACCCCAGGCTGAAGTGCAGTGGCACAAGCATAGTCCACTGCAGATTTGAACTCCTGGCTCAAGTGATCCTCCTGCCTCAGTCTCCTAAGTAGCTGGGACTATAGGCAAGCACCACCACACCTAATTTTTTTTTTTTTTTTTTTTTTTTTTTTTTTTTTTTTTTTTTTTTTTTTTTACTTTTTGTAGAGCTAGGGTCTTGCTGTGTTACTCAGGCTGGTCTCAAACTCCTGGCCTCAAGTGATCCTCCTGCTTCAGCCTCCCAAAGTGCTGGGATTACAGGCATGAGCCACCACACCTGGCTGAAAATACCTTTTTTGATGATATCTTTGAATACTTTTTTTTTTTTTTTTTTTTTTTTTTGAGATGGAGCCTTACTCTGTTGCCCAGGTTGGAGTGCAGTGGCGCGATCTCAGCTCACTGCAACTTCTGCCTCCTGGGTTCGAGCGATTCTCATGCCTCAGCCTCCCAGCTGGGACAACAGGTGCATGCCACCACACCCAGCTAATTTTTGCATTTTTGGTAAAGATGGGGTTTTACCATGTTGGGCAGGCTGGTCTCGAACTCCTGGCCTCAAGTGATCTGCCCATCTCGGCCTCCCAAAGTGCTGGGATTACAGGCGTGAGCCACTGCACCTCACCTGTATCTTTAAATACAACTTTAATTTTACCTATTTATGATAGCATCTATCTCATGCTTTCTCAGCATGGGTGATATTAACCCTAAGGGTAAAAGTTGGTTTTGGAGGAAGGGAAAGATTTTACTCTTTTATGTATAAAGCACAGATATTTATACAGTACAAAAACAGATATACAGTATATGTGTGGTAGAAAAATTTCATTGCAGGGTGTGGTTAAGAAAAAATTGTTTAAAAAGCTTCTTAAGAGACAATAATGAAAAAAATGAATGAGGAACACTTATCTATATTATCTCATATGAGAAGGCTACCAAACTGATTTGATCTCCACATCATACAAACTTTAAGGAGTTTGCTGTTCTCAGGGAATGGAACAATACCCTGTAGTTCACTTCCTTCAGCAGGTCAGCAAAGTTGGTGTCTCGGATTTCTCCTCTGCTGCTTCTGCTTTAAGAATGAATAGCACTTCTCTACTTCCACTTTTCATCTTGGTGTTGTAACTGAATATGTAAGTATACCCAGATTCAGTGACATTCACGTAAGTCAAAACTGATGATAAATAACCTAGGAAGTTTTTAAGTCAGGAAAGAGCAACTATAAAAATGACAGCAAAATATTTCCAGATTGATTCTTACTCTCTCAATCTCCAGATCCACGCTAAGTTCATTCAATCAGTTGCCTTACCCCACCCACCCACCAGATCTATCTGACATCTATCTAGGACACTAGGCTTGACCTTTTAACCAGAAACAAAGACTGTGCAATGCAGTTAATTAGGCAGCTTCACTGACACCTGTATTTTATTAGTTCTCTACTGCTTCATAACAAATTACCACAAACTTGGCAGCTTAAACAGCATCCATTTATTATGTCACTGTAAGTCAGTTTTGACTTATGTGAATGTCACTGAATCTGGGTATACTTACATATTCAGTTACAACACCAAGATGAAAAGTGGAAGCAGAGAAGTGCTATTCATTCCTAAAGCAGAAGCAGCAGAGGATAAATCAGGGACACCAAGGTCAGAAGTCCAGAGAGGGTTGGCTAGGTTCTCTGCTTAAGGTCTTACAAGGTTGAAATCAACATCTCAGCTGAGCTGGACTCTTATCTGGAGGTTGGGAGTAAGTATCAACTTCCAAGTTCATTCAGGCTGTTGGCAAAATCTATTTCTCTGCAGCTCTAGGTCTGAGGTCCCTTTCTTGCTCTAATATCAGGGCCACTCACTGCTTCTAGAGGCTGCCTACATTCCTTCAATCATGGCCCCTCCATCTTCAAGGCAGCAATGGCATCCTGAGTCCTTCTCGGGTTTTAAACTTTTTTTCCTTCCCCTTTTTAACAGCCAGAGAAAGCTCACTACTTCTAAGGGCTCATATGATTAGATCCAAATAATCTCCCCATCTTAAAGTCAGCTATGCCATATAACATATAATAATCATGGGAGTGACATCTCATCATATTCAAAGGTTCCAAGGTTTAGGGCAGAACATCTTTGAGAGGCCATTTAAGAAATTCTGCCTACTACAACATTTCTGAGAATGGAATGGTCATAAAGTTTTTTTTTAATTATACACATACACACATGCATACGTACATATGTTTACACACATGCGTATATTAGTGGTAGGCGGCCTCTAAGACTCAATGATGCTCACCTTTGTTATCCATGCCTTTCTGTAGTCTCCTCCCACATTGTATCAGGTTTGTCTGTGACTAATAGAATACAGCAGAAATGATGGTATGTAACTTCCAAGGCTTTGTCTTAAAAGAAATTGTCATTTCTACCCTGTACCCTTGGATCACATACTCTGCAGAAAGTCAGCTGCTGTGTCATGAAGACACTCAAGCAGTCCTATGGAGAGGTTCACACCGCAAAGAACTGCCAACAGCCAGGACCAACTTCCCAGCCATATAAGCCATGTAAGGAAGCCTTCTTGGAAGCTCAACCCCACGTGGAGTCAGGGATCCCCACCAATCTTGGATCCCCGAGTTACCTGGTGCCAGCTGTTACCGCCCCACCAAGGGAGGCCAGGTTCTTTCGCGTAGCTCTAGGATAGAAGCCATATCCACGGAGTTTAGGAGCAGTCAGACTGCAGGCCGTGCCTCTGCTGTTCCTTGCCAGGCAAGGCCACTGGCCTGGGCCTCCAGCATGCCCACTCCACCACCAACTGAGGACTCCAGTCAGTCGGTCACGGCTCTGGCTCTGTATTTCACTGGATCAGAGCTCCCGGAGGTAACTGAGAGGCCCACTGTAACTGCCTCTGCCGGGTCCTTCCTCCTGCTGCCCTCAGGCTGGGGAGGGAGTGAACAGCCTGAGAGTAAGGATGCAGCTGCCTTCAGGAAAGGTGGCCAGACTCTTTTCTCTCAGAGGCCCAGCCCCTGCTGCTCCTCACAGGGCAGGGCCTCCTGACTTGGGCCCCCAGCATAGCCATCCCTACCCCCACATGATCACTTCAGTGAGCAGCGACTCTGTTTCTCTGGGGTGGGGCTTCCAAAGGCAACTGACAGGCCCTCTGCCATTGCGGCTGCTGCAGTACCCACCCTTGCTACTTCTAGGCTATGGAGGGAACAAAGAGTCTGATTGCTTTCAAGCACCTCCATCAGCAGAGAGGAGTACCCAACCTGCTCCCCATTCCCTCTTCCCAGGTACACCCCCCACCACCATCACTCCCAAAGGCAACTGAACAGGTCCTCCGCCGTGGCCAGCCTTGCTGCCTCCAGGCTGGGGAGAGAAACTCCAGTGTCAGCAGCTACCCTTCAGAGAGGTGGCCAGAATGCTTTCTACATGACCCCCTTCCTCCACTGCCCACTCCCAAACCAGGGATGCTGCTTTCTGGCTTCTACTGCACCTACCCCACCCCCACGAGTATGTCAGTCATGGCCCAGAGCCCTATCGAAAACCTTACCCCCACAGACCTGTGATCTTCCCTCGGGCTCCCACTGCCTAAGTGCCCTGCCTGAGAGTTTAGCCCCTCACCCAGGTATCAGCCCTCACCCCTTCCCATCACAGCCAGGACCTGAGGCTCCCCAACAATCCAGCCCCATCAAGACTCATAGAGGAAGTCCAGCCGGCCATCTAGGGACTAGGGAGTTAACAGATCTCCCTACCCTATTCCAATTTTGCTAGTACTTTACCACATCTCCCATTGCCTGAGGTTGAACTGACACAACCAGCCAACACCACCACAACCAACACACCCCTGCAGAGGCCCAAAGAAGGAGTCCCCCAACCCCACTCTTAAATGAAGAAGAGTCATCACATTGGAGAGCAGAGGAGCCACACAGCTACCTATGTTAGGATAAGTGATGAAGTTCTGCCCCAAAAACCACTCCCCTGGAGAGTCAAAAATTAGACATTTCCTAAGGCTCTCAACCATATGGTGGTCTGGAGATAGGCTGCAGTGTGTGTCTGATCCAGAAGTCAAGAGCTCTAGAACAAGGGTGTGATTGGGCAACAATCTACATTCCAGCCTATCTAGAAGGGGCTCGTGTAGCACCCCAAACCCCCACAGAGACTGTGGTACAATTCACTGGGAGCTTTTCCTAGCCACCCTCATCAGGGTTGGGGACTACACTTGACATAGGGGTATTTGTGGGCAAGCCAGGGGATCCAGCTCTACCCAGCTATGTCCCCAGCACTCCTGTAAAATAGGAAGTACATGGTATGGAGCCCTTCACAGTCTGGCCTATCACCTGAAACAACAGAGTTGTTCACAATAAACAAATATCAAGTACATAACTGTTTGCTTCCACCACAGCTGACTCTCACCCATAAGCATCATCTACTGGCCCGTAGGTTGAACTCCACAGCCCAATATACAACCTGCTGACAGAACATAAGGCCATGGAAACAAAGACAAAAGACCCTACTCGACATACTCTTAAGTCACACCCTTTAGTGAGTGGGGGAAGGAAAGGGGGAAAAAACAATAATAATACAAGAAAAGAAAGGGAAAGAAAACCCTACCTGCATGAAAATATCTACAAAAATTTGAAGTGCCAGCCAGGCACGGTGGCTCATGTCTGTAATCCATCCCAGCACTCCAACCCTGGAGGCCAAAGCAGAAGGATTGCTTGAGCCCAGGAGTTCAAGACCACGGTGGGACACTGTCTATACAAATAATTAAAAAATTAGCCAGGCATGATGGCACATGCCTATAGTCCCAGCTACTTGGAAGGCTGAGGCGGGAGGATTGCTTCAGCCTGGGAGGTCGAGGCTGTGGTGGAACATGATTCCCTGCACTTCAGCCTGTGTGAAACAGTGAGAACCTGTCTCAAAAAACAAAAATTTAGAAGTGCCAACACCTACAAATGAGAAGGAAGCAACATAAGAATGCTGGCACCAGAAAAATCCAATTTTTGTAACACCACCAAAGAATCACAGTAGCTCTCTAGGAAAGGTCCCCAACCAAAATGGAAACTCAGAAATGTCAGATAAATAATTCAAAGCATGGATTGAAAGAAACTCAAAGATATAAAAGAAAAGACTAAAAATCAACACAAAGAACCTACTAAAACAATCCAGGAAATGAAAAAAAAGATAAACATCTTAAAAGGGAATCAATTAGAGCTTCTGGAACTGAAAACTTCACTTTATGATTGTCAAGCTATTGAAAGCTTTATCAATAGACTAGACCAAGCAGAAAAAAGAATTATGACTGATATTTCAAACTAACACATATAGACAAATTAAAGAAAAAAGAATTTTAGGCCAGGTGCAATGGCTCACGCCTGTAATCCCAGCACTTTGGGAGGCCGAGGTGGGAGGATCACCTGAGGTCAGGAGTTTGAGATCAGCCTGACCAACATGGTGAAAACCCGTCTCTACACAAATAATACAAAATTAGCTGGGTGTGCTGGTGCATGCCTGTAATCCCAGCTACTCAGGAGGCTGAGGCAGGAGACTTGCTTGAACCCAGGAGGTGAAGGTTGCAGTGAGTCAAGTTTGCGCCATTGCACTCCAGCCTGGGCAACAAGAGCAAAACTCCGTCTCAAAGGAAAAAGAAAAAAAAGAAAGAAAGAATAAAGAATTTTATAAAATGAACAAAGTGTTTGAGAAGTGTGGGATTACATAAAGCAACCAAACCTATGAATTATTGGCATTCCTGAGAGAGAAGGAGAAAAAGTTGACAACCTGGAAAACATACTTGATGGAATAATTCAAGAAAATTTCCCTAATCTTGCTAGAGATATAGATATCCAGGTACAAGAAATCCAGACAACATAATGACCATCCCAAAGGCACACAGACATTCACCAAGGTCAATGCAAAAGAAAAAAGTCTTAAAGGCAGCAAGAGAGAATGGTAATGCACGGACAGAAGGATCCCCATCAGGCTAGCACCAGACATCTCAGCAGAAACCTTGCAAGCCAGAAAAGAGTGGGGACCTATTTTCAGTGTCTTTAAAGAAAAGAAATACCAACAAATAATTTCATATCCCACAAACTAAGCTTCATAAGTGAAAAATAAATAAATTTGTTTCTTGTCTTCTCAGACAAGAAAACACTGAGGGAATTTGTTTCAACTAGAACAGCCTTATAAGAGGTCCTTAAGGAAATGCTAAACATGGAATGGTAAGAACGACACCTGCTACCACAAAAACACACTTAAGTACATAGCCCACAGACACTATAAAGTAACTACGCAATCAAGTCTACATAACAACCAGCCAACAACACAATGACAGGATCAAAGTCTCACATATCATTATTAAACTTCAATGTAAATGGTCTGAACACCCCACTTAAAAGACAAAGAATGGTAAGCTAGAAAAAAAAAGACAAGACTCAACCATCTGCCATCTTCAAGAGACCCATCTCACATGTAATCCCACAGGCTCAAAGTAAAAATGGATGAAGAAAGAGCTAGCAGGCAAATGGAAAACAAGCAGAAGTCACTATTCTTATACCAGATAAAACAGACTTTAAACCATAACAACTAAGAAAGACATAGAAGGGTATTACACAATGATAAAGGGTACAATCCGGCCAGGCGTGGTGGCTCACACCTGTAATCCCAGCACTTTGGGAGGCTGAAGCAGGGAGATCATGAGGTCAGGAGATTGAGACCATCCTGGCCAACATGGTGAAACCCCATCTCTACTAAAAATACAAAAATTAGTTGGGTGTGGTGGCACGTGCCTGTAATCCCAGCTACTCAGGAGGCTGAGGCAGGAGAATCACTTGAACCGAGGAGTCGGAGGTTGGAGTGAGCAGAGATCGTGCCACTGCACTCCAGCCTGGTGACAGAGCAAGACTCCGTCTTAACAACAACAAAAAAAGTGTACAATCCAATAGGAAGACTTAACTATCCTAAATATATACCCATCAAACATTGGAGCACCCAGATTCATAAAACAAGTTCTTCTTGACTGATAAAAAGACTTAGACAGCCACACAAAAATGGGGGGGGGGGCTTCAACACCCCACTGACAGTGACAGAAAGACCATCAAGGCAGAAAAATAACAAAGAAACTCTGGACTTAAACTTGACACTTGACCAATTAAACCTAACAGATATCTATAGAACGATCCACACACCAACGATCCACATACCAACCACAGAATATACATTCTTCTCATCTGTACAAGGAACATATTCTAAGAGCAACCACACGTTTGGTCATAATAGTGTCAATAAATTTTTTTAAAAATCGAAATCATACCAAGCACACTATCAGACCACAGTGCCAAAAAAATAAAAATGAATATCAAGAAGATCTCTCAAAACTACACAAATACAGAAAGGACACAACTTGGTCCTGAATAACTCCTGGGTGAACATGAAATTAAGGCGGAAGTCAAAAAATTCTTTGATATTAATGAAAATAGGAACACAACTTCCCAAAATCTCTGGAAGGCAGCTAAAGCAGTATTAAGAGGAAAGTTTATAACACTAAATTTCTTCATTGAGAGGTTAGAAAGATTTCAAATTAACAGTTTAACTTTGCACCTAATGGAATTAGAAAAAAAAAAAAAAAAAAGAACAAACCAACCCCAAAACTACCAGAAGAAAATAAATCCCTAAAATTAGAGAGAAGACTCTGGGGCAAGATGGCCAACTAGATGCAGCCAGGAGGAACACATGCCACCAAGCGACTGGGACTTTGGGAAGACTGGCACATTCTGAGATCTTTGGAGGGAAGGCAGTGAGAATGGATGGAGGGAGGATACAGATGCTGGACTGAAGAAAGAAGCTGGGAACCCTGCATTGGGCTATCACACACCAAGACTTACTTCTGGCACCCAAGGACTCCTGAGGAAGGGGTGAGTTGAAGAGGTGAAAAACAAACCCCTCTCACCACAGACCTCTGAAATCCTAGCAGCAGGAGACCCCATGACCCCAGGGTGTGGAAACCTGAGCTGGCTGGGAGAGGTGCTTAGACAGGTGTTAGGGGTAGGACTGCAGTGTGGAACCCAGAGGGTTTGGTGCAGTAATGTCTGCAGTGGAGCACAACCAGGGTTGTCCATCTCCCAAGGCTCACCATGCTCTCCTAGGAGACTTTAGCCTTAGGGGAATTGTCAGATCTGAACAGATCATGGTGGTCTTGCATGTGAAATGGGGCCAGTCCAATCGAAGCATCCCTTGTCTGCTAGCCTCTCCCAGGGTCCCAACCTGGTGGAGCACACTTGCAGTGTACCCTCAGATGCCCAACTGAGGTGCCTCCAGGGGGCCTACATCATAGCTCCTTCACTGGCAGATAGTGCTGACCGTCAAGAGCTCCAGTAGAGCAGCCTCTACTGAGGCACACCAGACCACCCACACCCTCCACTGACTGCAGCCTCCTCTGTGCTGCTTTGCCAGCAGGAACATGCACACGGCCACCCCCCCGCCCTACCGTTTTGCTGGCACACGTGTGGGTAGACCTCACCTCCCCTCCACGCCAGCACCCATGCGCACATGCATCCCACTGTGTCACAGCTGCAGTGTGAGTGTAACCTCACCACTGTGTGGCCACTGCCAGTGCAAAAGCGCATATGGAGGACAGCAGCCCACATGCCACCCCCCAAACACACACATGGAGACTGGCAGCCCTGTACCTGCCAGCAGCACGAACACACACATGGAGACTGGCAGCCCTGTACCTGCCAGCACCACACTACACCCCACGCCAACACTGCCACCAGTGTGCATATGCACACAGAGGCTGGCAGCCCCGCACCCACCAGCACCCTGTCCAAGCCACGGAGCATGCATCCCACCATAATGCAGCTGCTGTTGGTACATGTGAACGAGCACAGATCCCACTGCCACCACCCCAACAATGCATTTTGGCTGGCACCACCCATCAGTGTTGTGGCCAGAGATCCAAGAACACCTGGGTCCCTCCAACACAGAAGGTCCCTAACCTGAAGGGCCCAGAGGGGGCCTGAATTCAAATTCAAGAAATGCAAAGAACTTCTGTGAGATACTATCCAAGATGATCATCCCCAAGACACAGTCATCAGATTCATCAAAGTCAAAATGAAGGAAAAAAATGTTAAAGGCAGCTAGAGAGAAGAGGCAAGTCGCCTACAAAGGGAACTCCATCAGGCGAACAGTGAACCTTTCAGCAGAAACTCTGCAAGCTGGAAGAAATTGGAGGACTATATTCAACATTCTTAAGGAAAAGAAATTCCAATCATGAATTTTGTGTGTGTGTTTTGTGTGTGTATGTATATGTGACAGGGTTTCACTCTATCACCCAGGCTGGAGTGCAGTGGCATGATCACGGCTCACTGCAGCAATGACCTCCTGGGCCCAAGCAGTTCTCTCACCTCAGCCTCCCGAGTAGCTGGGACTACAGGCACATGCCACCATGCCCGGCTAATTTTAGCATTTTTTGTAGAGACAGGGTTTCATCATGTTGCCCCGGCTGGTCTCAAACTCCTGGGCTCAAGCGATCCACCTGCTTCAGCCTCCCAAAGTGCTAGGATTACGGGCGTGAGCCACCACACCCAGCCCCAACCAAGAATTTCATATGCAGCCAAACTAAGCAAAGGAGAAATAAGATCCTTTTCAGAAAAACAAATGCTAAGGGAATTTGTTACCATTAGACCTGCTTTACGAGAGGTTCTGAAGGGAGTGTTAAATATAAAAAGGAAAGACCATCACCAGCCACTACAAAAACACACTTAAGTACACAGACCATTGCCACTATAAAGCAACAACACAAACAAGTCTGCATAATAACCAGCTAACAACATGATGACAATATCAAATCCACATGTCAATATTAACGTTGAATGTAAACAGGCTAAATGCCCCAATTAAAAGGCACAGAGTGGCAAGTTGGACAAAGAGGCAAGACCCAATGGTGTCCTATCTTCAAGAGACCCATCTCACATGCAGTGACACCCATAAGCTCAAAATAAAGGGATGGAGAAAAATCTACCAAGCAAATAGAAAATAGAAAAAAGTAGGGGTTGCTATTATAACAGACAAAGCCGACTTTAAACTAGTAAAGATAAAAAAAAACAAAGATGGTTTCCAGCTTCATCCATGTCCCTATAAAGGACATGAACTCATCATTTTTGAAGGGGAGCATCACACACTGGGGCCTGTTGTGGGATGGGGGGAGGGGGGAGGGATAGCATTAGGAGATATGCCTAATGTAAATGATGAGTTAATAGGTGCAGCACACCAACATGGCACATGTATACATATGTAACAAATCTGCACGTTGTGCACATGTACCCTAGAACTTAAACTGTAATAAAAAAATATATATATAAAAGACAAAGAAGGGCACTACATAATGGTAAAGCATTCAATTAAACAAAAAGACCTAATTATCCTATATATGCAGCAAACATAGGAGCACCCAGGTTCGTAAAGCAAGTTCTTAGAGACTTATGAAGAGACTGCATAATAATAGTGTGAGACTTCAACACCCCACTGACATTATGAGACAGATCATTAAGACAGAAAACTAATAAATTCAAAACCTGAACTCAACACTTGACCAAATGAACCTAATAGACATCTACAGAACTCTCCACCCAAAAACAGCAGAATATACATTATTTTCATCTGTACAGGGCACATATTCTAACACTGACCACACAATCAACCATAAAACAATTGTCAACAAATTCAAAAAAAAAAACTGCAATCATACCAATCACACTCTTAGACCACAGCACAATAAAAATAGAAATCAATACTAAGAAAATCATTAAAACCATACAATTACATGGAAATAAACAACCTGCTCCTGAGTGACTTTTGGGTAAACAATGGAATTAAGGCAGAAATCAAGAAATTCTTTGAAACTAATGAGAATAAAGATACAACATACCAGAATCTCTGGGACACAGCTACAGCAGTGTTAAGAGGAAAGTTTATAGTGTTAAAAGCCCATATCAGAAAGTTCAAAAGTTCTCAAGTGAATAACCTAACATCTCACCTAGAGGAAACAGAGAAGCAAGAGCAAACCAACCCCAAAGCTAGCAGAAGATAAGAAATAACCAAAATCAGAGCTGAACTGAACAAAATTGAGATGCAAAAAAATAATAATAATTAAAAAGATCAAAGAATCAAGGCGTTTATTCCTTGAAAGAATATATAAGATAAACTGCTAGCCAGACTAATAAGAAAAAAAAAAATCCAAATAAACAATCAGAAATGACAAAGGTGATATTCCATCAACCCCACAGAAATACAAAAAACCTTCAGAGAACTACTACAAACACCTCTATGTACACAAACTAGAAAACCTAGAAGAAATGCATAAATTCCTGGAAACATGCAACCTCCCAAGATTAACCAGAAAGAAATTAAACTAATGAACAGACCAATAATGAGGTCCTAAAGTGAATAGGTAACAAAAAGCCTACCAAGCAGAAAAATCCCAGGACCAGACATGTTCACGGCCTAATTCTACCAGATGTATAAAGAAGCGCTTATACCATTCCTACTGACAATGTTCCAAAAAACTGAGGAAGAGAGACTCCTCAATAACTCATTCTATAAGACCAGTATCAGCCTGACACCAAAATCTGGCAGAGACACAATGTAAAAGAAAGCATCAGGTCAATATGCCTGATGAACATGGATACAAAAATCTGCAAGAAAATATGAGCAAACTGAATCCAGCAACGCATCAAAAAGTTAATACGTCATGATTAAGTAAGCTTTATTCCTAAGATGCAGGGCTAGTTCAACATATGCAAATCAATAAATGTTATTCACAACATAAACAGATTTAAAGCAAAAACCATATGATCATCTCCATAGACACAGAAAAAGCTGTCAACATAATCCAACACCCCTTCATGATAAAAAGCCCTCAACAGACTAGGCATCGAAATGAACATACCTCAAAATACTAAGACCCATTTGTGACAAACCCACAGCCAACATCATTCTAAACAGGCAAAATTTGGGAGAACTAGAACAAGACAAGGATGCCCAGTCTCACCACTCCTACTCAACATAGTACAGGAAGTCCTAGCCAGAGCAATCAGGCAAGAGAAAGAAATAAGGCTGGGCGTGGTGGCACATGCCTGTAATCCCAGAATTTTGGGAGGCCTAGACGGGCAGATCACTTGAAGTCAGGAGTTCAAGACCAGGTTGGCCAATATGGTGAAACCTCATCTCTACTAAAAATATAAAAATTAGCTGGGAGTGGTGGTGCACGCCTATACTCCCAGCTACTTGAAAGGCTGAGGCAAGAGAATCACTTGAACCCAAGAGGTGAAGGTTGCAGTGAACCAAGATTGTACCACTGCACTCCAGCCTAGGTGACAGGGTGAGACTCCATCTCAAAAAGGAAAAAAAAAAAAAAGGGAAAGAAATAAAAGGCATCAAAATAGAAAAAGAAAAAGTAAAATCATCTCTCTTCACTGACAATATGATTCTCTACCTAGAAAACCCTAAAGACTGCTCCAAAAGGCTCCCAGAACTGATAAATGACTTTAGTAAAGTTGAAGTCTACAAAATCAATGCACAAAAATCAGTAGCTTTTCTATACACCAATAACATTCCAGCTGACAGCCAAGTCAAGAATACAATCCCATTTACAATAGCTACACAAAAAAATAAAATATCTAGGAATACATCTAACCAAGGAGGTGAACGATCTCTGGAAGGAGAACTACAAAATACTGCTACAAGAAATCATAGATGATACAAACAAATGAAAAAACATTCCATACTCATGGATTTGAAGAATCAATACCGTTAAAATGGCGTATTTCCCAAAGCAATGTACAGATTCAAATTACCAATGTCATTTTTCACAGAATTAGAAAAAACTATTCTAACATTCATATGGGAAGTTGGAGTCTGAAAAGCCAAAGCAATCCTAAGCAAAGAGAACAAAGCTAGAGGCATCACACTACCTGACTTCAAACTATAGCAACCAAAACGGCATGGTACTGGTACAAAAACAGACACAGTGATCAGTGGAACAGAATAGAAAACACAGAAATGAAACCACACACTTACAACCTCTGATCTTTGACAAAGTCAACAAAAATAAAAAATGGGGAAAGGACTCCCTATTCAATAAATGCTGTTGAGATTACCAGCTAGCCATATGCAGAATAATTAAACTGGACCCCTACCTTTTACCATATACAAAAATTAACTCAAGATGAATCAACAATTTAAATGTAAGATCCAACCCATAAAAATCCTAGAAGAAAACCAAGGAAAATCCATTCTGGACATCAACCTTGGCAAAGAATTAATGGCTAAGACCTCAAAAATATTGTAACAACAACAAAAATTGACAAGTGGAACCTAACTAAAGAGCTTCTGCACAGCAAAAGAAACTATCAACAGAATAAATGGACACCCTACAGAATAGGAGAAAATATTCACAAACTAGGCATGTGACAAAGGTCTAATATCCAGATTCTATAAGGAACTTAAACAAATCAACAAGCAAAAAATGACCCCATTAAAAGTGGGCAAAGGACATGAACAGACACTTCTCAAAAGAAGACATACAAGTGGCCAGCAAATATATGAAAAAATGCTCAACATCCCTAATCATTAGAGAAATGCAAATCAAAACCACAATGAGATACCATCTCACAGCAGCCAGAATGGCTATTATTAAGAAGTCAAAATGGCCAGGCACAGTGGCTCATGCCTATAATCTCAGCAATTTGGGAGGCTGAGGTGGGCGGATCACTTGAGGCCAGGAGTTTGAGACCAGCCTGGCCAACATGGTGAAACCCCATCTCTACTAAAAAATTTAAAAAAAAATTAGCTGGGCATGGTGGCACACACCTGTAATCCCAGCTACTCAGGAGGCTGAGGCACAAGAATCGCTCGAACCTGGGAGGCAGAGGTTGCAGTGAGCCGAAAATGCCACTGCCCTCCAGCCTGGGCAACAGAATGAGACTGTCCCAAAAAAAAAAGTCAAAAAATAATAGATGCTGGCAAGGCTGCAGAGAAAATGGAATGCTTATACACTGTAGGTGGAAATATAAATTAGTTCAACCACTGTGCAAAGGAGTTTGGAGATCTCCCAAAGAACTTAAAACAGAGCTACCATTTGACCCAGCCATCTCATTGCTGGATATATACCCAAAGGAAAATAAATTACTCTACCAAAAAGACATATGCACTCGTATGTTCACTGCCACAGTATTCACAATAGCAAAGACATGGAATCAACCTAAGTGCCCATCCATGGTAAAGTAGATAAAGAAAATGTGGTAAATATATACCATGGAATACTACACAGCCATAAAAAGAACAAAACCATGTCCTTTGCAGCAACATGGATGCAGCTCTTGGTCATTATCCTAAGTGAATTAACACAGGAACAGAAAACCAAAGACTGCATATTCTCACTTGTAAGTGGGAGCTAAACATTGGGTATACATGGACACAAAGATGGGAACAATCAACACTGGAGACTATTAGAAGGAGGAAGAAGGGAGGGGGGAAAAGGCTAAAAAAAACTACCTATTGAGGACTATGTTCAGTACCTGAGAGATGGTATAAATCATACCCCAAACCTCAGCATCACGGAATATACCAATGTAACAAACCTGTACATATACCCCCTGAACCTAAAATGAAATAGGGCACCCAATTACTAGAGAATAATCATTCTTTTCAAGCACACGTGCAACATTTATCAGAGTTGATCACATATTTAACCTTGAAAGATGTCTCAGGGAACTTCAAAGAATCAATATCATGCAAAGTTATCTGACAAAAATGCAATTAGATTAATAATGTAATTAAAATAATTTTTTAATTACTTAATTTAGATATTTTAAAATTCCAAATGATACATAAGTCAAAGAAGCAATTGTGATGGGAATGTTTAAATACTTTTAGAACAGAATGAAAATGGAAATACTATATATCAAAATAGAACGCTTCAAGAAAAATTCACAGTCTTAAAAGGTCAGAGTAAAAAGAAACACTGAAAATTAATAGATTAAATATGCAATTTAAGAAGTTAGAAAAAAAGAATAATCCCACAAAAAAAATTAAATAAAAGGAGATAATAAGAAAATGGCAGAAATAAAGGAGGTAGAAGATGAAGAAATAATAGAGAGGACCAACAAAGAACAACAAAATGCAGAGTTCTTTAAAACGATGACATACATACTCAAACCTCTGACAAGATTTTTTTTAAAAGAGAGGGAGAAATAAAACAAGTAATATCAGAAATGGAAAGGGGGACAAAAACCACATGTAAAACCAGATTTAAGAGCTGGAAGATTATAATGAATAACTTTATTATAATAAATTTGAAAACATAAAGAAAATGGACAAATTCCTAAAAATCTCATTCACTGAAACTAATCAAGAAGAAATAGAAAACCTGAGTAGTCCTATAATCATTAAAGGAATTGAATTTTTAAAAAATCTCCTCAGAAGGAAAAATATCAAGATCAGACAATTTTTCAGACAAGTTCTACCAAATCTTCAAGGAACAAATAATTCCCATCATATGCAAACTATTGCAGAATATTAAAGAGATATTCCATAATCCATTCTACCAAACTAGTATAAGATAAATACTAATTCAGACAAAGACACTACTAAAAGGAAAATTAAAGCTCAATATCCATCCTAAATATTGAAAAATCTTAAATATTAGCAAACTGAATCCAACAGTTTATAAAAAAAAGATAATATATCATGACCAAGTTGAACTTGTCCCAAAAACACAATAGTAGTTTAACATCAGAAAAATCTATTAAATGTTTTTCACCATGCTATTAGACCAAAGAAGAAAAATAATATAATCATTTCAATCAATGCAGAAAAAAAAAGCTTTTGATAAAATGTAACACCAAATTAGTATTTTAGCTAGGACATGAAGGAAAGTTCCTTATTTCTGATCAAGGATATCTACTTACAGCAAACATCACAGGTTTTTTTTTTTTAACTTTTTTATCTAGAAATAATTTTAAACTTACAGGAAAATGGTATTAATAAAAACAGAAGGCCAGGCGCAGTAGCTCACACCTGTAATCCCAACACTTTGGGAGGCCAGGGCAGAAGGGATCACTTGAGGTCAGGAGTTTAAGACCAGTCTGGGCAACATAGCAAGCCCTCATCTCTACAAAAGATTTAAAAAATTAGCCAGGCATGGTGGTACACACCTGTAGTCCTAGCTACTTGAGAGGCTGAGGAAGGAGGATCACTTCAGCCCAGGAGTTTGAAGCTGCACTAAGCTATGGTTGTGCCACTGCACTCCAGCCTAGGTGACACAGCTAGACCATGTATCTTTTTTTTAATTTAAAATAAAAATAAATTAAAAATAAATAAAAACAGAATACAGAATATATATATGCATTCTTTTCCCACATCCACCCACTGTTAACATTTTGCCCAATTTACTTTATCGTTTTGCTAGCTCTCTCTTACCTACACATGTGTGTATGTGCATGTACATGTATGATACACAGTATGAAATCAGTATGTCAATCTACACTCCCATTTTTATTGCAGCACTATTCACAGTACCCAAGAGATGGAATCAACCTAAGTGTCCATCAACAGACAAATGGATAAATATGTGGTACATACATGCAATGGACTACTATTTCAGCCATTAAAAAAGAATGAGATTCTGTCATCTGCAACAACATGGATGGAACTGAAGGTCATTATGTTGAGTAAAATGTCAGACACAGAAAGACAAACATTGTATGTTCTCACTCATACGTAGAAGCTAAAAAAATTGATCTCATAGAAGTGGAGAGTAGAATAGTGGTTACTAGAGGCTGAGATGGTTAGAGGCAGACAGCCAAAGGTTGGTTAGCAGTTACAAAATTACAGCAAGATAGGAGGAATAAGTCTTAGTTTGCTATAGCACTTTAGGGGAACTATAATTTAAAACAATTTATTATATATTTTCAAATAGCTAGAAGAGGGGCTTTTGGATGTTCTCAACACACAAAAAAAATGATAAATGCTTGAAGTGATGGATATGCCAATTACCCTGATTTGACCATTATACATTGTACACACATATCAAAATATCACACTGTACCCCATAAATATATACAATTATTGTATCAATTAAAAATTGTAATAAAAGCAAAAAAAAACTGTTTGAAGATAAATTGATATACTCCCTATACTCAGTTGAAAAACAAAAAACAAAAAAGATTGAAGAAGCCTACCTGTAGCTAGAACAGAAAGGAGAGAATCTGCCCCTACTAGGGAGTCAAAGTATTTATATTCCTATTCCAAGTCAGCCAATTAGATAACAACAAAATACCTAAAAGGCTTGTAACTTCTGTTTGGATTTTAAAAAATAATTAATAAAAGCTAAGTGAAAAAGTATTAAAAATTATTCTAAAACTTAAAAAGTAAAAAGAATTTCCCAGTTAATCTTCCTTAAGTTCAATGTTTTTGCTATTTAAATAAGTAAGGTTATGACTGTGGATCACTATTGTAATAAACCTTATTTAAGCAAGTGGAACTTCAGCCCAAAAAGTTTATGTAAAATCGTATGATTCTGGCACCACCTGGTGGCAGTATATTCCAAAAGAAGGGTGTGTGTGTGTGTGTGTGTGTGTGTGTGTGTGTGTGTGTGTGCATTTTTATTAATAACTAATTCACTCATGTATTTACCAACTATTTAATAGGCATCTGCTAGGCGTAGTTCACATAAATCTTTAAATCTCTCTTGGAAGACAGGAAATAAAATATAGTATCTAAAACAGGGTCCCTATCTCCAAGGAAAAAAAACCACAGTTAAATTATGACTATCAGAATGTAAGAAAATAATGTGGTCTTGTTTAGAAGTTTCCTGAAAGTATTTATGTCCCTAGAACTTTCAAGCAAGAAGTCCTCAGGAGTGTACTGATAAACATTGTCTATCAAGTCACCACATTGTAAGCAGTTTTCAAGGAAAATAACTGCAGTGGTTTTAAAACGTCCTCAAATTCCTGACACTTCTTCCTTCAAAAGGTTGGCCAGATGTAGTGGCTCATACCTGTAATCCCAGCACTTTGGGAGGCCCAGGTGGATGGATCACCTGAAGTCAGGAGTTCGAGACCAGCCTGGACAACATGGTGAAACCCATCTCTAGTAAAAATACAAAAATTAGCCAGGCATGGTGATGTGTGCCTGCAATCCCAGCTACTCACTTGAACCTGGGAGACAGAGGTTGCAATGAGCCAAGATTGTGCCACTGCACTCCAGCCTGAGCAACAGAGCAAGACTCTGTCTCAAAAAAAAAAAAAAAGTAGAGGCTAATTTCCCTTTCCTTAAATGTAGGCTTGACTTAATTACTCACTTCTAATGACGAAAAGTGGCAGAAGTAGTGGTGTGTAACTTCCAAAGCTAGGTTGCCAAAGATATCACCACTTCCATCTTGCCTTCTTCGAGACCACTCACCTGGGGGAAGTCAGCCATCATGTCATAAGACTCAAGAAGCCTGTGGAGAGCCTACCTGGGGAGGCACTGTGGCCTCCTGCCAACCACCAGCACCCATTTGCCAGTCATATAAATGGGCCCCTCAGAAACAGATCCTACAGCCCCTACCAAACTTCAGATGACTGCATCCCTCACCAACAATGCTGAGCTAAGCCACTCGCAAAAAAACTAAGAAATAACCAATGTTTATTGCTTCAAGCCACTTAGTTTTGGGATAATTTGTTATGCAACAGTATTAATTAATCCAACAACCTATCACTTCCTAGAAGAAATTTTATCTATAACAGAAAGTAAAAACAGCTCACTTTAGTTTAATACTATAATTTTTCCATATGTTAATAAAATTTCAAATTGTCCTTCCTAATTTATAGTGATCCTTTTTTAATTCCCCCAATTGTTTCATAATATTATTTCATAATATTTCCCACTTTCTTTTTTTTGAGACAGGCTCTTGCTCTGTCACCCAGGCTGGAATGCAGTGGTGTGACCATGGCTCACTCCAGCCTTGACCTCCCTGGCTCAAGGTCAGCCTCCTGAGTAGCTAGGACCATAAGCATGCACCACCACATATGGCTAAATGGTTTTTGGTTTTTTTTTTTGGTTTTTTTTTTGGTAAAGACAGGGTCTTGCCTTGTTGCTCAAAGTGCTGGGATTATAGGCATGATATAATCATATATACAAAATATATAATGTTATTTATGTGCATACATATTACATATATGACATATGTGTATATATTACATATTGTGACATGTGTATGTATATATAAATATATGTATGCATGTATATATGTATATATTACATATGTGTGACATGTGTATGTACATATATATATGTATATATTACATATGTGTGACATGTGTATGTACATATAAATATATGTATGCATGTATATATGTATATAACATATATGTATGCATTATATATAAAATACATATATAAACACACCCAGCAATATTTATCACTTTCTAAGTTAATTCAATGAAACAGCAACCTAAGCAGATTTTAATCAGTCAGCAAGGATTTTGTTTTTAACACCTCTGTTTGCAGAGCAACCACACTAAGTACTGAGTGGAGAACCATATCCTTGAAGTACTTACAATTTAATTCAGATTACTGTTCAAGAAATAATTTATGTTTTTTAACTAAACTTTTTCCCTAGCTCTGAAGATTATAGGTCAATGGAAGAAGGTATGAAAAATTTTTCCTTTACCTCTGTGAGGGATCCACAAGCCACACCACCATGCAGGGCTTCGTCCAAAGCAGAAAGGGTAGTAGATAAGAATGCTGGTGAGAAATCAGCAGACCTTTGTGCTTTTATCCCATAAGCCTGAACAAGAAAATGATTAAGTTTTTTTTCAACCTCTATATATATTCAAAAACATAAACCAACTTTAATTCTCTAAATTTTAGCAACTTTAACCCTAATCCATCCTTTTCCCTTCTATTTTTTATTTGTTCAACAAACATTTACTCTGTGCCAGGCACTGTGCTAGATTATGGGGATATGACATAACAGAAAGAGACGTTGCCCTCACAGTCTTATGAAGTCAACCAGGGCCTATGACATTAGGACTAGAAACCAGGCAATTACAACACAATTAATAACAGATACTGTAATAGGGAAAGTATAACTGATACAGATTTTGGAAACTTAATGGAATTGCCGGATGCCTGTGCTAAAACCTGAAAGAGCTGTTAGGTAAGCAAAGGAAATGTGACTATTCCTGCCAAAGAGGACAGAATGTACAAAGAAAGGTCAAGAAGCAAGAGAGGAAACAGGGACTAACACAAACTATAAATATACAGTTCATTTAGAATGGTTGAAAGATGGAGTGTAGGTGCAGCACAGCAAGCAATGAGGCTAGAGAAGTAAGCAAGGGCCTAACCATAAACAGCTCTGTTGAAGATGCAAAAAGGAGTGACATGAACAAGTTATTTCAAACTCAGGTTCGTTTGTGAAGAACAGTGTGAAGGAAGGTGTGGTAGACTGAGAAATGACCCCCCACCCCCACCCCTGGATATCCAAATCAAATCTCCAGAACCTGTCTGTGAATATTACCTTATTTGCAAAATGAGTGTTTGCAGATGTGATTAAGTTAAAGACCTTGAGATGAAGGGATAATCATGGATTATCCAGATGGACCCTAAATACCCACACTAATAAAAGAGAGGCAGAGGGAATTCAATACACACAGGAAAAGGTTATGTGAAGATGGTATAGAGAGAGAAGCAGCCACAAGCCAAGGAATGCTAATGGCCACCAAAAGCTGAAAGAGGCAAGGAAGGGATAATCCCCTAGAACCTCTGGAGAGAATGCAGCTCTGCCTACACCTTAATTTTGAGCCTCTGAACTCCAAAACTGTAAGAGAATAAATTTCTGTTGTCTGAAGCCACCCAGGGTGTGATTTATATTAGAACTGCTACAGGAAACTAATAAAACAAATTATAATTTCAAAGACATACTCAGATTAGTTTGTGAAGAACAGCTTGAAGCTGGGATATCTGTCAGGAAGACATTACAGTCATTCCAAAGAAAAATAATGGTAGCTAGAAGAAGGTAATAGTGGGGATAAAAACTTTTGGTACTAGCAACTGTATCTAAAGCCAGGTACACAGTACAACAGTCCCCCTTATCCACGGTTTCACTTCCCATGTTTCAGTTACCCCTGGTCAACATTGATCTGAAAATATTAAATGGATAATTCCAGAAATAATTCATAAGTTTTAAATTGCACACAGCTCTGAGTAGCATGGTGAAATCTCACATCATCCCACCTGGATGTGAATCATCCCTTTGCCAAGTGTATACACACTGTAGACACTCCCTGCCCATTAGTCAGTATCTCAGTTATCACCTCAGTTATCAGATCCAAAAAACATAGTATACATATAGTTTAGTACTACCCAAATTTTCAAACATCCACTGAGGGTCTTGAAACATATTCCCTGTGAACAAGGGGAGAAACACTACATATCTGAAGTTTTTCCAATATAATACAATTCTGAAATTCTCCTTTTTTTTGTTCAAGACAGAGTCTCACTCTGTTACCCGGGCTGGAGTGCAGTGATGCGATCTCAGCTCACTACAACCTCCACTTCCTGGGTTCAAGCAATTCTCCCACCTCAGCCTCCCAAGTAACTGGAATTACAGGTGCCTGCCACCAGACCCGAATAATTTTTGTATTTTTAGTAGAGACGGGGTTTTGCCATGTTGGCCAGGCTGGTCTTGAACTCCCGCCCTCAAGTGACCAGACCGCCTCGGCCTCCCAAAGTGCTGGGATTACAGGTGTGAGCCACTGCACCTGGCCCAAAATTCTCCTTTCTTATCCTTGGTGTTGTGTTTGTCCACAAGAAATTATACAAAGAATTCTGGTGATTTCATTTGTTGGTTTTGATCATTCTGATATATTTAGAACTACAAAAGTTAATACTCTATAAGGAAAATTGTTTTTTAAATTACTTTTATTAATCTTCTAGGATATTAAAATTTTACCTGATTTTTAAAAGATGTTTATTTTCTAATGTTCCTTTTATTCTTTTAAGGGCTTTTGACAACCTCCCTTTGTTAATGGTCTGCTTTACATTTCAGTTTAGTTTTGCCTGCTCCAGGGCACTGTCCAGTCGCTATGCTAGGATATGGAGCAAATAACATCAGCTCCTCTTAGATATTGCTGTGATTCAGGAATCATGAACAGTAAGGAAAAGGCAAGGATAGGAAGCTAATGAACATTTGTTACACATCTACTATGTGCTGTATTAAGTACTTTACATACATTATTTCATTTACACACAGGTATAATTATCTCCATTTCACAAATGGTAAAAAAACTGAGACTAAGAGATTTGCCAGATATTACTGCAAGGGGACAAACAAGAACTGTTGCTGCTTTTTTCCTAAAGAACATAACTTATCTAAAGCAAATTTGGAAAGGAAAAAAAAAGTTAAAGAAAACAGAAGTCAGTAAAAAATTCCACAATCCTGAGATAACCATTATTAACAACATACACCAAATACCTTTATAACGGTCATTTTTATAAAATTGGCATGTATACTATATACAATTTTGTAGCCTGCTTTTTTCACTAAGCGTTTATATCCTGGGCATTTCTTCTGTTATTAAAAATTATTGGCTGGGCGTGATGGCTCATGCCTGTAATCCCAGCACTTTGGGAGGCTAAGGCAGGAGGATCACTTGCAGGCAAGATTTCAAGACCAGCCTGGGCATCATAGCAAGACCCTGTCTCTATAAAAATAAATAAATAAATAAATAAATATTTTTCAAAGATTTTAGTGCCTACATAATATTACCTAACATAAATGTAATATAATTTATCTCCTTCCTTACTATTATTATTGTTTCCAATTTTTTGATATAAGAAATATTTCAGTCAGCATCCTTACATAGACATTTTTGTCTATAACCTATCATCGGGCAATGTGGATGCATGTGGGGATACTTTCTCAAACATGCAAAGGCAGCCCAATCTGTCAAAATTAAAGCACTTCACTTGCAATTTTAAGTGTAATTTCTAAAATAATAGATTTGGTAAGTCAAAAAAAGAATAATCCACTGGGCGTGGTGGCTCATGCCTGCAATCCCAGCACTTTGGGAGGCCGAGGCGGGCGTATCACCTGAGGTTGGGAGTTCGAGACCAGCCTGACGAACACGGAGCAACCCCATCTCTACTAAAAATACAAAAAAAGGAAAAATTAGCCGGGCATGGTAGCACATGCCTGTAATCCCGGTTACTCAGTAGGTTGAGGCAGGATCATGGCTTGAACCCGGGAGGCGGAGGTTGCGGTGAGCCAAGATCGTGCCACTGCACTCCAGCCTGGGCAACAAGAGCAAAACTCTATCTCAAAAAGAGGAACAAAATGAACTAACAGAACAAAACTTCAGAAAAGTAGTATGTATATAAATGAGACAAAGAAGAGTTTTGTGGTATGACATTACCAATTTTTCTTCTACCTTGGTGGCTGCTTCTTCTCAGACTCATTATCATCTAATCTGACCTGTAACTGTTGGCATCACTCAGGTTTCAGGGTTAAGTATACTTATCGTCTTACTGTATGCACTTTATAGGCAATCACCATTCATCCATTTCCCATGCCCCTCTCCCTTCAGGTCATTTTTTTATTTCACTTTATAGGCAATCACTCATCCATTCCGATAGCTTTAACTATCATATTTACACCAATGACTCCCATGTGCATGCCTCGCCTTCAAGGTCCAGGTCCATATATTTAACTGCCTACTTCCCATCTTCACTAAATGTTTTATAAACATCTTAAATTAGACAAGTACTGGCCGGGGGCGGTGGTTCACGCTTGTAATCCCAGCACTTTGGGAGGCTGAGGCAGGTGGATCACCTGAGGTCATGAGTTCGAGACCACCCTGGCCAACATGCTGAAACCCTGTCTCTACTAAAACTATAAAAAATTAACCGGGCATGGTGGTGGGTGCCTATAATGCCAGCTACTCGAGAGGCTAACACAGGAGAATCGCTTGAACCTGGGAGCCTGAGCCGAGATCTCGCCATTGCACTCCAGCCTGGGTGAAAAGAGCGAAACTCCATCTCAAAAAAAAAAAAAATTACACAAGTACTAAATTGAATGTATGATCTGCCTCCCTCAAACCTGCTCCTCTTCCAGTATTCCTGATTTCAGGAAATGGTACCACTCAGCTTTTCAAAGCAAAAGTCAGGGAATCATCTCTGACATTTTCCTATACTTCACCACCACCTCAGCCAAACAATCACCAAATCCCATTAATTCTCTCTCCTAGGCTCAGCACACTGGCTCACATCTGTAATCCCAGAACACTGGGAGGCTGAGGTGGGTGGATTGCTTGAGGCCAGCAGTTTGAGACCAGCCTGGCCAACGGCAAACCCCATCTCTACTAAAAATACAAAACTTAGCCAGGTGTGATGGTGCATGTCTGTAGTCCCAGCTACTGAGGAGGCTTAGGCACAAGAATTGCTGGAACCCAGAAGGTGGAGATTGCAGTGAGCCAAGATTGCACCACTGTACTCCAGCCTGGGCAACAGAGTGAGACTCTGTCTCAAAAAAAAAAAAAAAATTATCCCTCCTAAATATCTCTCATATTAATCAAAACTATAACCTCTGCATTAATAATATAAGTCACCATACTTTTTGTTTGTAATACAGTAATAGTACCTAACTAATCTTCATGAATATTTTCTTGCTCCTTTTCAATCCCTTGTCCATGTCCAAGACTGATTTTTTTTAAAACACATATTATAGTATACCCTTTTATGAGTTTCCATTGCTCTTGGAATAAAGTCCAAATCAAAGCCCTAATAATCTGACTCCTGCTTACTTCTCTGGCTTCATCTCTTACCACTCTCTTCTTCGCTGTAATGTCCCACTCACGCAAGCCCCATTCTCCTTCTCTTCCCAGGGCCTTTGCATCTGTTATACCCAATGCCCAGTAAGTCTTCCCTGCCCATCTCCCTTCCCAGCTCCTTTGCCTATCTCTCACCTATTCATCTTTCATGTTTTAGCTAAAGTATTGCTTCCTTGGAAGGGTCCTCCTGACCCCCCAAACTAAGTAATGTCCCTTATAAAGTTTCAAAGTCCCTTATGCTTTTCCTTCATAGGATTTAGCACTATTGTAATTAACTAATTATTTCTGAATTAATATTATAATGTCTGGCTTCCCCCACTAGACTGTAAACTACAAGAGGGCTGGAACTGTATAAACTTGTTCACCATGATAGCCTCAGTGCCTGACAAAGTACCTAATACATGCTTGACATTCAGTAAATACAGGCCAAGAGAATAAATGATTGAATAAATGAGCAAAAAAAATTTCCTGAAGAAATGAACTAAAACTAAGCCAACGCACCAACAACAGGAAAGCAGAGAGCCAAATTATGAATGAACTCCCATTCACAATTGCTACAAAGAAAATAAAATACTGGGCCGGCATGGTGGCTCACGCCTGTAATCCCAGCAATTTAGGAGGCCAAGGCGGGCGGATGATGAGGTCAGGAGATCTAGACCATCCTGGCTAACACGGTGAAACCCCGTCTCTACCAAAAATACAAAAAATTAGCCGGGCATGGAGGTGGGCGCCTGTAGTCCCAGCTATGTGGGAGGCTGAGGCAGGAGAATGGCATGAACCCAGGAGGCGGAGCTTGCAGTGAGCCGAGATTGCGCCACTGCACTCCAGCCTCGGCGACAGGGCAAGACTCTGTCTCAAAAAAATAAAATAAAATAAAATAAAATAAAATAAAATACCTAGCAATACAGCTAACAAGGGATGTGAAGGACCTCTTCAAGGAGAACTACAAACCACTGCTCCAAGAAATCAGAGAGGACACAAACAAATGGAAAAACATTCCATGCTCATGGATAGGAAGAATCAGTATCATGAAAATGGCCATATTGCCCAAAGTAATTTATAGATTCAATGCTATTCCCATTAAACTACCATTGACATTCCTCACAGAATTTTAAAAAACTATTTTAAAATTCATATGAAACCAAAAAGGAGCCTGTATAGCCAAGACAATCCTAAGCAAAAAGAATGAAGCTGCAGGCATCATGCTACCCAACTTCAAACTATACTACAAGGCTCTAGTAACCAAAAGAGCATGGTACTGATACAAAAACAGACACATAGACCAATGGAACAGAATAAAGAACTCAGAAATAAGACCGTACACCTACAACCATCTGATCTTCAACAAACCTGACAAAAACAAGCAATGGGGAAAGGATTAACAAATGATGCTAGGAGAACTGGCTAGCCATATGCAGGAAACTGAAACTGGACCCCTTCCTTACACTTTACACAAAAATTGACTCAAAATGGATTGAAGACTTGAATGTAAAACCCAAAACTATAGGAAAAAAAAACAAAACCTAGAAGAAAATCCAGGCAATACCATTCAGAACATAGGCACAAGCAAAGATATCATGACGAAAATGCCAAAAGCAATTGGAACAAAAGCAAAATTGACAAATGGGATCTAATTAAACTAAAGAGCTTCTGCATAGCAAAAGAAACTATCATGGTAGAAAATGGGAGAAAATTTTTTCAATCTATCCATCTGACAAAGGTCTAATATCCAGACTCTATAAGGAACTTAAACAAATTTACAAGAAAAAAAAACCAAACAACCCCATTACAAAGTGGGCTAAGGACATGAACAGATACTTTTCAAAAGAAGACATTCATGCGGCCAACAAACATATAAAAAAAAGCTCAACATCACTGATCATTAGAGAAATGGACATCAAAACCACAATGAGATACCATCTCACACCAATCAGAATGGCAATTACTAAAAAGTCAAGAAACAACAGATGCTGGCAAGGTTGCAGACTAATAGGAATGCTTTTACACTGTTGGTGGGAGTGTAAATTAATTCAACCATCATGGAAGACAGTGTGGCAATTCCTCAAAGACCTAGAGGCAGAAATACCATTTGACCCAGCAATGCCATTACTGGGTATATACCCAAAGGAATACAAATCATTCTATTATAAATATACATGCACACATATGTTCATTGCATCACTATTCACAATAGCAAAGACATGAAATCAACCCAAATGCCCATCAATGATAGACCGAATAAAGAAAATGTGGTATGTATACACAATGGAATACTGTGCAGCCATAAAAAGGAATGAGATTATGTCCTTTGCAGGGACATGGATGGAGCTGGAAGCCATCATCCTCAGCAAACTAATGCAAGAACAGAAAACTAAAAACTGTGTGTTCTCACTTACAAGCGGGAGCTGAACGATAAGAACACATGGACACATGGAAGGGAACAACACACACTGGGGCCTGTTGGAGGTTGTGGGGGAGAGGGAGAGCTTCAGGAAGAATAGCTAACGGATGCTGAGCTTAATATCTAGGTGATAGGATGATCTGTACAGCAAACCACCATGGCACACATTTACCTATGTAACAAACCTGTACATCCTGCACATGTACCCTGGAACTTACAATAAAAGTTGGAAAAAAAAAAAAACCTAAGCCAATGTTTAAGGCAGTGCTGAAATATAAAGAATGCTACAAGAATGAATGTAAACCATAGGAGAAAGATGGCTTCTTGAACTGTATTTGGAATTGTATTAAGATGGCAGCTGAAGGTAGTGATGGAAGCAGAATTTAAAGTTGAATTTCGGGACCATGCTCTCTATTTATTAACGAAAAATATGCCATGGATATTGACCAATTAGAATGACAGATGACAAATTAAAGGTTTTTCTGGTGCTTTACAACCTTCAAAATAATAACCAGTTAATCTGAATCTAGTCACAGAATCATTGCATAGTATTTTAACTTCTGTTTTCTCCCATAAAACAAAGAAAGCTGTTCAAGCAATGAAATCATGATAAAGCTAAGACTAATGCCAATTTCTAACTCCAATTCTGATTCTCCTTCTGACTACCCTGTCTTTAAAATATTTTCCTCAGATCACAGGCTAAATCTGAACAAAAGAAAATATCTGTTGTTTGGCCAGGCACAGTGGCTGATGCCTATAATTCCAGCACTTGGGGAGGCCGAGGCGGGAGGATCACTTGAGCTCATAAGTTCAAGAACAGTCTAGGCTATGTGGCAAAACCCCATCTCTACAAAAAACACAAAACTTAGTTGGGCATGGTAGTGTGCACCTGTAGTCCCAGCCACTCGGGAGGCTGAGGTGGGAGGATGGCTTGAGCCCAGAGGCAGAGGCTGCACTGAGCCAAGATCACACCACTATACTCCAGCCAGAGCCACAGAGCGAGACCTCATCTCAAAAAAAAAAAAAAAAAGAAAGAAAGAAAATATCTGTTGTTCAAATATCTGTTCATTGTTTTTAGAAGTTTCCAATGACACTAACGTTCCTTCCTTCTCCCCTTCTTCAGAGAATTGTACTTCATTGTTCAGTGTTCAGTAAATTTCAATATAAGGTAGTAAGGTAAGAAACTTACAGTCCACATAAATAAATACATTTGCAAAGCACTGAACAGAATTTTAGGAAACTTTTACTGTGAGAAAACAAGATATTTCTATCATGCTCCAAATCTACATTTTGAAAAGCTACAGTCATGACACAAAAAGTCTGAAAAAATGTACAATTTGATGAGGGCTTTTGTAAAAGACTTCAAATTTTCTTAAGAGTAAAGGATAAATTTTTAATTACCTTTTATTCAATCAATAAGCAAGTATAAGTACAATTATGTGTACTTTATGATCTAGAGCAAGTGATGATGGTAAAGGTCAGTATATCAAAGAAAGGGGCATTCTAAAATTAAGATTATAATTTAACTATGAGGCCCTCAAATACTACCTAATCAATCAGAGAAAGATGACCTTTTGAACTACTGCTATTGGCTACAGAAAAAAAATAAACACTTTCTGTTGCTCCCTAATTCCCATATTTAGAAATTGTCTCCCATGAGTTTATAAACGACATAAATTTTTCACATATAGGCTAGGCACGGTGGCTCATGCCTGTAATCCCAGGACTTTGGGAGGTCGACGCAAGCAGATCACTTGAGGTCAGAAGTTTGAGACCAGCCTGGCCAATAAGGTGAAATCCCAGCTCTACTAATAATACAAAAATAAGCTGGCTTGGTAGCACCGTGCCTGTAATCCCAGCTACTCAGGAGGCTGACGCAGGAGAATCGCTTGAACTCAGGAGGCTAAGGCAGGAGAATCGCTTGAACCCAGGAGGCAGAGGCTACAGTGAGCCGAGATCATGCAACTGCATTCCAGCCTGGGCAACAGAGCGTCTCAAAATGGAAAAAAAAAAATTTTCACATGTATTTTCCTTAGAGAACTAACTTCTATGGTAGAAAACTCAGTATTTTTGAGGTACTCATCTCTATTTCTGCAGGTGCCTCATCCCTAAAAAAACATGTTTAATGAGATGAGGAATCATTCATAATCAAATCATAATAAAATATAAATATACCGTTTGCATCTTTGGGGCACAGGCCCTGCTGACCATACATAGAAGTTCATGGACACCTCGATAACTCAGACCAGTCACTTTCATAAGCTCCAGTGGGGAAAGACATAAAAAGTCCTAAAGAAACATAAAGAGAGTATTTTAAACATATGTGTGTAACAAAGATACTAGAGTTAAAAGGAAACCTTCAATTGATACTGCTTATGTAGACAAAAGTGTAATTTATCGCAGATCAAAGATTTATACATTCATTATAGTATTTTCCCCATAAATATGACTTAACTAAAAGTTGTAATGACACAAACTTATCTTCTAATTATCCTGTTTAGTTGGCATACACCAGAGGATACACCAAATAATATCACATAGCACCAGCATCCAATCCAGGTGTGTATGAGCGCTACACTTGTGCCAAAAAGAATTTGGGTATAAATATATGCCCAGAAAGTGTCAGGTTGAAAGAGTTTCTTTCTTTCTTTTTTTTTTTTTTTTTTTGAGACAAGAGTTTTGCTCTGTCGCCCAGGCTAGAGTACAGTGACACGATCTCGGCTCACTGCAACCTCCACCTCCCGGAGTTAAAGTGATTCTTCTGCCTTAGACTCCTGAGTAGCTGGGACTACAGGCGCTCACTACCATGCCTGGCTAATTTTTTTTATTTTTAGTAGAGACAGGATTTCACCATATTGGCCAGGCTGGTCTCGAACTCCTGACCTCACGATCTGCCCACCTCGGCCTCCCAAAGTGCTGGGATTACAGGTGTGAGCCACCGTGCCCAGCTGAAGGAGTTTCTTTCTAAGCTAGAAGTTCACTCAGAGATAATATTTCATAGTTGAAAAAGAATAAAACTGACTATAGGATGAAATAACAAATTTCATACTTTTAAGAATGTTTCCGAGTATAAATATGTGAATAAGTAAATGTATAACAAAGGAACCGAAGTTATCTTTAACACAGAAAGCAATTCAAAAAAAAAAAATTGCAGGATGCTCTGTGAAAATGTCTTATTAAAGATAAAATCAGGCCAGGCACGGTGGCTCATGTCTGTAATGCTAGCACTTTGGGAGGCTGAGGGAGGCGGATCACTTGAGATCAGGAATCTGAGAGTAGCCTTGCCAACATGGTGAAACACCGTTTCTACTAAAAATACAAAAATTAGCCGGGCGTGGTGGCATGTGCGTGTAATCCCAGCTACTCAGGAGGTGGAAGCAGGAGAATCACTTGAACCGGGGAGGAGGAGATTGCAGTGAGCTGAGATGGCACCACTGTACTCCAGCCTGGGCAACAGAGTGAGACACTGACTCTAAACAAACAAACAAACAAAGGATAAAATCCTAAGACAAAACCTTAAATCTAGCCAGGCACAGTGGTGTGTGCCTGTAATCCCAGCTAGCTGGGAGTTGAGGCTGGAGGATTGCTTAAGGCTAGGAGTTCAAAATCAGCTGGGGTAACATGAGAACCTAGTCTCAAAAACAACAAAGAACAAAAACAACCAACCAAAACTTTTAAAACTTATTTACCCTGCTAAGGAGGATTTGCTTCACCACGTTACTTAAAAATGCAAGATCTGCTCTATATATTTCTCATGCTCCATCAATAAGAAAATGGTCTATTAAATTCTTTTGCTTTTAAGAGAAATGATACATGTTGAATAGTATCTCCTCATTTGAGTCCTATTTCTCATGTAACTATAAAACAGTAAAGCTGTTACTTCACTGTATGCCATGACCACTCTCCCCTCAAAATGCAAAAATACTAAATTTGGGTAAATGAAATCGCAATTGGAAATGCACCCAAGGAGGCTTGATATTTACAATTAGCCTATGGAAAAGCACCATCATTTATCTTTTTTTTTTGTAAGCCTACATTTTCATATTTCAAGTTTAAGAGGTATTAAGGTATAAAGTTAACTTGTGCATAAAACTTCTCAATAAAAATGTTAAATAAAATTTACCTGACAGGTAAGGATCTGATGTCTACTCAGACGGTCACACAGCTCTTGTGATAAACCCACTCGTTTTAGTTTCTTGCTACCCATGTCTCCAGATCCAGCAAAGAAAAGAAGAACCATGAAAAAAACAACAGAATATAACGTAAGTGATAGTGAATAGACTATCCAAAACAAAATTTAAAATTCCTCAAGTTTCTCCATATGCAAAATGAAACATATTGTGTTAAAAATATTACTGATAAAGGAATACTATAGAACCTTCTTAAATGTTTTAAATAGGAGAGACAATTGTCTGCCAAACAGGCACACAGAGAAACAAGGCAACCTCAAATATAATTTCACACAATTATTTGATATTTACTACATGAATATAGTACCACTTCACATTTGTAGAGCATCTTAAAATGTTCAATACATGTATAAATTTTATTTGAAAATGTAATTAACTTTCAAGGCATATTTCCAAACAGAACTACTAGAAAGTCTATTGCACTGTAACAATTTACATTGCACTGTAACAGCAATAGGTATATTTATTGAGCACCTACCACATACCAGGCACTGTTCCAAAACTTATCTAAATTATCACATTTAATCTTCTCAACAGCCCTAGAAGGAAAGTAGATTATTAGCCCCTTTTTTACATATGAGAAAACTAAAGCCTGGAAAAGTTAGCTAGTCCATTGTCGCCAGAAAACATAAATGACTGATCCAGAATTTGAACCCAGGCAGTCTGATTCTGAAACCTATCCTCTTAACCATTACACTCTACTCCAAGTCCATAATCATATTTAACTCTTCCTTTTTCTAGGAGTCAGAACACACCTTCTGAATCTAATGAGATTTTATCACTGCAGTAGTAAAATGTTCTTTTTAAATATATATATTATATATATTTTATATATATATAATATATATTATATATTTTTTATATATAATATATATTATATATATTATATATAATATATAATATATATTATATATATTATATATAATATATATTATATATAATATATATTATATATTTTTTATATATAATATATAATATATATTATATATAATATATAATATATATTATATATTATATAATATATATAATATATAATATATATAATATAATATATATAATATATATTTCATATATAATATATAATATATATATATATTATATATATATTTTATATATATATATTTTATACATATATAGAGAGAGAGAGAGAGAGAGAGACAGGTCTGGCTCTGTCACCCCAGCTGGAGTGCCGTGGCTCGATCTTGGCTCACTGCAACCTCCCCCTCCTGGGCTCAAGCAATCCTCCTACCTCAGCCTCCCAAGTAGCTGGGACCACAAGTGTGCACCACCATGTCTGGCTAATTTTTGTATTTTTTGTAGAGACAGGGTCGCCACCATGCCTGCCCAATTTTTGTATTTTTTGTAGAGACAGGGTTTTGCCATGTTGCCCAAGCTGGTCTCGAACTCCCGGGCTCAAGTGATCCTCTCGCCTTGACTTCCTAAAGTGCTGGGATTACAGGCATGAGTGATCAGGCCTGGCCCAAAATGTTCTTTACTACACTAGCTGCTTATAGTCTCACATGCAGTTAAATTTCACTATTGTACCTTGCTAGGGGTAAATGAGGCTCATGAAAGGTTTATCTTCACAGAGCTAAAAAAGAATTACTGTGAATCTCTTAATGCATACAAAGGAGAAGCTGTATATCTCATTGAGATGGTAAAGAAGTATCCTCTGGAAAGAACTGAAACAGGAACTCTTCATGGATCCAAGGAATAAAGCAATATAGTTATCAGAAAAGAAGTAACATTTTGGAATGAAAATATATGTATACTGAGAATGTACATATTTGTTTATTTCCAATACCATGGCCCAAATTTCTGTTTAACACCTAAATTCTCTGAATCAGACTGAATCAATCTCTCTCTCACACACACACACACACACACACACAATATACATACACACACACCTCTCACAAACACAAAATACATCCTCCTCATTTCTCTCTATGGGAATTTGTTAGCATTGACTTGTTTCCCCCAGTAGAAAACCAAGTGATACCTGCTATAACATTGCCTAGTGTCTTTTCAGATCAGGTAGTTTCAGGTCATGACACCATTTAGACTGATAAACTCAATTTAAAAAAAAAAAGAAGAAGAAGAAAGAAAAGAACTATAGGCTACACGAGGTGGCTCACGCCTATAATCCCAGCACTTTGGAAGCACAAGGCAGGCAAATTGCTTGAGCCCAGGAGTTTGACACCCGCCTGGGTAACATAGAGAGAACCTGTCTCTACAAAAAAATACAAAAATTAGCAGGGCATTGTGCCGCACATCTATAGTAGTCCTAGCTACCCAGGAGGCTGAGATGAGAGGATCGCCTGAGCCCAGGAGGTCGAGCCTGCAGTGAGCTGTGATCATGCCACTGCACTCTAGCCTGGGGAACAGACTGAGACCCTATCAAAAACAAAAAACAAACAAACAAAAAACTATAAATCCTAAACTATAGGGACTTTAACAACAACCAATTCTGCCATTTCTGCCTTAATAGGGCCACTCCCATCACTTGCCTGGACTATTGCATATTGTTTCTGGCCACTCCATTCATTTGTTCCTTAATTCACTCCTTCCACAGGCATTTAAACACACACCCTGCTGAGGTCTGGGGTACAAGAATCATTTAAGCATATTCCCTCCCCTTTGAATACTCATAGTTGAGATGAAAAGAGAGGTACACATAAATAACTACAGCCATGCAGTAAATATTACACTTGCTATTTAAAAGTGCTATGGGAGCAGACAGGAAGAAGCCCCAAATTCGCCTGCAAAAGTCAGATCAGTGTCACAATCCTGCCCTGAGTAGCTTCCTAAAAAGTCACGCTTATCCTTTAACACTTCCCATGGGACTGGTAGACCACAGGATAAATTCCAAACTTCTCAGGGTCGCATAGAAAAACATCAAAAATTGGTTCCTCACTTCCTTCTCACTCATACATCACATTGCAACACTCAGTTCCTATCCTTCCTGGCAGTTACTTCACCTCTCAGTGTCTTAATTTCCTTAAAACTCTTGTTTTACGGTCATATGAATTTACTACTTCATATGACTGTAGTGGAGGTTAAAGGACTCGGGGAGTGCCTGGCACATAGTACTTAAGGTCAGCAATCATCATTTAATGACTCTCACATGATCTGCCCTCCAGCCAGATGGTATGTGTATTGGTAGGTCATGCATCCTGTCTCCCTGACTTCCCTCCGCAAAACCTTCCCCAGAGTCAAGTCTTTTCCTCTCCAATGTTCTCATCAACTTCCTACACATCTATTCGATAATCTTATCAAAATACTATTATGGCTTGCAAGTTTGTTTGCCCCACCAGAGCACGTAAATTCCTGCGGTGTATGTGTGCGCGAACGCACGTATGTGTATTGCACATGAGGGGAGACCGTCAACCCTGGAGAATGAACCCTGTCCTCCTTACCACCAAGAAAATAAAATTCTTCATGTTAGATGTTCAACAACTGTCTAGGAACAATATTAGCTAATATTTATTGAGCCCTTATTACGTGCCACACTGTTCGAAAGGCTTCGGATATTTTACCTCACTTTACAGATAAGGATACTGAGGCAACTAGTTGAGAAACTTGGGCAAAGTTAAACAGCTGACAATTGGTGTGAAGCTCGCATTCGAATTCAGGGACCGGACTCCAGATTCCACGCTCTCCAACACCACCTGAAGTGGGACAGTCCCTCAACTTCCCCTAATGACAGGCTGCCTGAAGCGGGAAGGGGCTGGGGAGGAAGATGGGCATCAACAGGCGGAAACATCACCCAGAATCCCCTAAAAAGAGCTTTTTCCAACAGTGAGCAGCTTCCAAGCATTCCCCACCAAAAGAAGGCCCGAAGCTCCCCCAATTCACAGCGGGGTTCTTAGTGACGATCCCGAGTCTTAAGGGGGCGTGACCAGCACCCAAGAGAAAATCTCCGCTCCCCCAATATCGAAACCCACGGACCTAGGGAAGGAGCAGGAAATAATGAGCGAACCCCAATTCCCCACAACGGCACCCCACATGAAACTTTCCAGTACCGGGTCTGCAGCATCCAACTTTCAAGTCTCCCCACCCTTCACACAGATTCCCCGCGGAAAACGCCGCAAAGCAACAACCGAAGCACTGATTGGGTCGTCATTCTGGCTACTGTATCCAATCAGAGGCCGGCAGAGGCCCAGGTTGGCTCCGCGGCTTGCTGGGGATTGTAGTTAATACTGTGATCAGCATAACAGATCGAATCTGAACCAGTTTCTCAATACAGTGATTATCAAAATCTGTTGGAGGACCATCACCAAAAAGAATGTGAAACAAGGGAACACCCTGTTTGGAAATTTTTCTTTTTTTTTTTTTTTTGAGACGGGGTCTCGCTCTGTCGCCCAAGCTGGAGTGCAGTGGCGCGATCTCGGCTCACTGCAAGCTCCGCCTCCCAGGTTCACGCCATTCTCCTGCCTCAACCTCCCTAGTAGCTGGGACTACAGGCGCCCACCACCACGCCCGGCTAATTTTTTTGTATTTTTAGTAGAGACAGGGTTTCACCGTGTTAGCCAGGATGGTCTCGATTTCCTGACCTCGTGATCCACCCGCCTCGGCCTCCCAAAGCGCTGGGATTACAGGCGTGAGCCACCGCTCTCGGCCCCGGAAATCATTTTTTTCGTGTATCATCACTTTTAAAAATGGCTTAAAGGGGCCAGGCGCAGTGGCTCACGCCTGTAACTTCAGCACTTTGGGAGACCCAGGCGGGAGGATCAATTGAGCCCGGGAGTTCGAGACCAGCCTTGGCAATATAGTGAGACACCCTCCCTCACCCCTCCGCCTCTACAAAAAATACAAAAAATAGGCCGGGCGCGGTGGCTCATGCCTGTAATCCCAGCACTTTTGAAACTGCCCGATGGGTTCACCTTGCCGGCTGCCCAGACAGAACCGATTTATCAGGATAGGGGAATTGCAATGGAGAAAGAATAATTCACGCAGAGCCAGCTGTGCGGAAGACTGGAGTTTTATTGTTACTCAAATCAGTTGTTCCAAGCATTTGGGGATCGGAGTTTTTACCAATAATTTGGCTGGTAGGGGCTTAGGAAGTGAGAAGTGCTAATTGGTCAGGTTGGAGATGGAATCGTAAGGGGTCGAAGTGAGGTTTTCTTAATGTCTTCTGTTCCTGGGTGTGATCGCAAAACTGGTTGGGCCAGATTACTGGTCTGAGTGGTGTCAGCTGATCCATCGAGTGCAGGGTCTGCAAAATATCTCAAGCACTGATCTTAGGGCTTACAATAGTGATGTCACCCCCAGGAGCAATTTGGGGAGGTTCAGACTCTTGGAGCCAGAGGCTGCTTGACCCCTAAACAGTAATTTCTAAACTTGTAGCTAATTTGTTAGTCCTGCAAACGCAGACTGGTCCCCAGAAAAGAAGTGGGTCTTTTCGGAAAGGGCTGTTATCAATTTTGTTTCAGAGTCAAACCATGAACTGAATTCCTTCCCAAAGTTAGTTCAGCCTATGCCCAGGAATGAGCAAGGACAGCTTAACAGTTAGAAGCAAGATAGCGTCGGTTAGGTCTGATTTCTTCCACTGTCATAATTTCCTCAGTTATAATTTTACAAAGGCCGTTTCACTTCGGGATGCTGAGGCGGGCAGATCACTTGAGCTCAGGATTTGGAAACCAGCCTGGCCAACACGGCGAAACCCCGCCTCTACTAAACATACAAAAATTAGCCGGACGTGGTGGCAGGCACCTGTGATGATCCCAGCTACTTGGGAAGCTGAGGTGAGAGGAGCCAGACATTGCCTCAAAAAAAAAAAAAAAAAAAAAAAAAAAAAAAAAAAAAAAAAACCTTAATGGGCCAGAGAGGCATGTTAGTTTTCTCAGGAATCGAGGACAATCCACCAATTACAGAAGAGTTTTTGGAAGAAAGCGTTCTGTTTGTTTTAATTTGCTCTTTTCACCACCCTTTGGTGATTAAATAGTTTGGGAAATGCTGAATGAAATTACTAAACCTGAAACACATACTGAGGAAAGCTGAGAGTCTGTGATTAAAGCACACCAGGGAAACCAAACAAAAAGCTTGGTGTAAGGCAGCTGTGGTGAGGAAACCTAATAAGCCGTTACTTTAATAGCTGGTTTCAGGCCGGGAACGGTGGCTCACGCCTGTTGGGAGGCCAAGGTGGGCGGATCACCTTAAGTCAGGAGTTCGACACCAGCCTGGCCAACATGGTGAAACCCTGTCTCTATTAAAAATACAAAAATTAGCTGGGTGTGGTGGCGCGCGCCTGTAAATCCCAGCTACTCAGTGAGGCTGAGGCAGAAGAATCGCTTATCCCAGCTACTCAGTGAGGCTGAGGCTGGAGAATCGCTTAAACCTGGGAGGCGGAGGTTGCAGTGAGCCGAGATCGCGCCATTTCACTCCAGCCTGGGCGACAGAGCGAGACTGTCTCAAAAAAAAAAAAAGACTTGGTTTCAGATTACTTTGTTTGCGAAAAAGCCTTTGCTCATTCTTTGCTCTCTGATCTCTTATGCATACTTCTGTCTTATAATTTAGCCCACCGTATCCTAATTTTTGGCCTGCATCTCCCTTGAGAAGAAGGACCTCCATTTACTCAACTTAGAGAATAGGGACTAAGCCCGGTGTAGTGGCGCACGCCTCTAGTCCCAGCTACTACAGGAAGGCTGAGGCTGAAGAATTACTTGATCCAGGAAGTTCGAGGCTGCCATGAGCCGAGATCACACCACCGCACTCCAGCGACAGAGAGAGACTCTGTCTCTAAAAAAAATAAAATAAAGCCTAGCACACCGTTCAATTAACAGTTGTAGGGTAAATGTGCAAATAAATGAATGGAGTGAAGCAGAAGAATATGGAAATTCAGACCGCAGAGTTCCGGAACAAAAGAGCCCAGTAGATAGAATAATAATGGAGGAGAACCCAGTTCTCCTAGCTCCGGGTATCTATCCCCCGCGCCTGGCAAAACACCATCACTGTTTGGCGTTCAATAAATGTTGACTTCACGTGTTAAGGAGATAAGAGAGTGGAAGAAAAAAAAAAATCCAGGGTCACAGTTCCTGCCACCTGCTCGGCCGAATGCAGAACTGAAAGTAATGAGCGCCGGAGCTGTCACAATTGAGGGAGATGGTCCGCAGCCAGGTAGCTGATTTCCTCTTTCCGAGCTTTCTAGCTTTCCCTACTCCCGGAGAGGTGGCGTCACGTGACTCAAACAAATATGGCACTTAATTTTCATCTTCCGTGCCTTGAGCCAATAGGAGTGGGGCTTTCAGTCTTTGTCACCACCCCCACCACCGCTGTTCGGAGTGGGTTCTGTCACCTGACTGGGCTCAAACATGGCTGCGCTGAGAGCTCTATCGCTTTGGGCGCCGGGAGCAGGTGAGTGTAAGACACCCCTGAGAGGGAGGGGCCCCTCTCCACGACCCCCGCAGAGAGCGTCCCTGCGGCCCACCCCCACACTGCTTTCCACTTATGATACAGATTCGTCTCCTTATCGTCAATCCTCTGCCTTAACAGAGGGCTCAAACTAGGGAGGTTCCTGCTGAATTTCTCATTCTTGAGGAGGCGACCACCTGGGGATTTGGAGTCAAGACTGGGCATAACGTTCAGTAGGGAATACGGACGTAGAGTTATGGGTCTGCGCCCGGAGCAAATATGACTATTAATATTATTAAATATAGGAATCCGCGTGAAGAGATGGGATCCACCCCTTGAAGAAAGTGTTTTCAAAAACTAACGTGGGAAATTAAACTTAAAACGATACTCAGGCAAGCAAGTCCCGCCTTTCCCAGGCGGACCAGCAGTTGCTGCTTTGTCTTAATGCAGTGCCTTCTGTTTCTTCTCACTGGCGTTGTGTTGTTTCTAGGAGATACTCCGCGAATGAGAACATTGAGAATGTGTTCGGCATAACTCATTTCTTTGTATCTCCCTGCACTCTGTGCTGGGAAAATGAATCATCCGTTTGGAAAAGAGGAAGCTGCTTCGCAGAAGCAGCTTTTTGGATTTTTCTGCGAATGCCTGCGGAGGGGAGAATGGGAGCTGGCACAGGCATGTGTACCTCAGCTACAGGAGGGACAAGGGGATATCCCAAAGAGGGTAGAAGACATACTTCAGGCATTGGTGGCGTGTCCAAATCTGCTGAGGTAAGGGACCTCTTTTCCTACCAGACAGTCCCAGGGTGAGAGACACGTGATTCAATATTTGGGCACTGGTCAATGTGCCCCCACTCAACTACCCTCTGAAGAATAAGCAGAGGCACAGCGTATTTCACATGCTCTGAAATTTTACCTCTATAGTATACATCCATTACTTAGTCAATATTGGCTTTTGATTATCATCTGCAACTGAATGTAAGCCTGGCTACCAAAGTGTGCCTGAAACTGCCATTTCATGTTTATCCTCGTTAATATAGATGGTGGAACTGCATTGAAAACTATTTTCTTTGCCTCCAAAAAAGCAAACCCTGCTCTCTTCTTGCTTATGAGATTGAAGATATTGTTGTCGCTTTACTTAAAACTTTTTATTTCGAAATTATTACAGTCTCACAAGAAGCTGCAAAAATAATGGAGTCCAGCATATCCTTTTCCCAGTTTCCCCCAATTGCGACGTCTCATACAGCTGTAGTACAATATCAAAACCATGAAATTGACATTGGTACATTACTTTTAATGACACTACAGAGTTTATTTGGTTTTCAGCATTTTCTTAATCTGCCTTCATTTTTTCATTTGTAGTTTTATGCAGTTTTATCCATATATAGATTCATGTAATCCCACTGTAATAAGGATCAGAACTGTTCCATTATCACAAAAGAACTCCCTCACTCCTTGGTGCTACCTCTTTGTATTTATACAACAACCCCTCCTTGTTCCCTGGCAACCACAGTTCTCCATCCTCGATTTTCAGTGAAGTTCCTCCTTTGATGCTAGTAACCGCTGGTGATGTAGGAGTCAAATGTACTGTTTTAAGTCTTTCCTTGGGTTTTCCTTCCTTTGACTGTTATGCTATACTGTTTACATATTGTATTAGCACATATACGATGGAGAAACTTAAGTGATCCCTTCCTTTTCTTTTTCTCCTTTAATTTAAGATCTAGCCAGTTACCGTCTAAATTCCTAACTTCAAAGAAAGGCTTATGAATTCCTAAAGTCCTGTTTTTAGCATATAGTTAAAAATAAATTTGTATGAAGTTCCTTTTTTAAGACTATCTGATTCACTTTCTGTATTAAAAATATGCTTTAGATAATATTAGCTATTATGGTTTTCTCTGTAATATTATTTTGTTTTAAACTAAGATAGGGAGGTAGAGGTGAGATTAAGCCTTTTTATGAAAGCTGCTAGCTCTGTTCTGGTTCTAATTTGTTTGTTTGTTTGTTTTGGAGACAGAGTCTTGCTCTGTCACCCAGGCTGGAGTGCAGTGGCATGATCTAGGCTCACTGCAACCTCCGCCTCCCAGGTTCAAGTGATTCTCCTGCCTCAGCCTCCCGAGTAGCTGGGACTACAGGCGCCTGCCACCACACTTGGCTAATTTTTGTATTTTTAGTAGAGATGGGGTTTCACTATGTTGGCCAGGTTGGTCTCGAACTCGTGACCACAGGTGATCCACCCATCTCAGCCTCCCAAAGTGCTGAGATTACTGGTGTAAGCCACCTTGCCTGGCCTGATTCTAGTGTTTTATTGAACTGTCATATACATTTAAAAATATCTCATTAGGGCAATGTCTTGCCTGTTCAGGTTTAAAACAGAATGAGCAATGAAATCTGTCTGGGATGACAAAGGATGAAAGATCAGTAGAAACTCTTTTTTACAAGTCTTTCTTTTTACCTTTTTCAGATGTGGGCAGGACATCAACCCTCAAAGATTAGCCTGGGTCTGGCTTCTTGTACTGGAGAAATGGTTGGCCCGGGAAAAGGTAGGTAGGTTTATATTAAATTTTCCCCCGAGGCCAGGACTGAGAAGAACTTGAAAGTAGTTGTGGGATTTCCCTTCTGTCTGTTACTTCCTTTATTATTAAATTCATCATACTTATTCTCAGAGAATGGCTTAAATTTTTATTGCTGTCTCCTTACCTAAATTCATTCATTAATGCACTAATATACATTGGCATATATTACCATTTGTTAAATACACCATGAGTCTTGTGCTTAAAGAGAACTTTTGGAAACTCAGTGAAAGTAACAAAATAGCAAATAAAATATGAATCTGTAACATTTGGATCTATTCAATATTTAAGTAATAGAGAATGGGCTGAGCTAAAACTTGGTTTTTCTTCCAAAAATCATATTTAACTAGCCTAATTCCATGACATCTCATAGATTCAAATTCCATTAATTTGTAGTTTAATAATTCACATGAATTGAACAGAAAATTACCAGATATAAAAACAAATAAGCAAATTAATATTGAAAAAAAAAACCTGGTAAGGAATTACCTTTTTTAAAGATTAACTTCCATTAAAAGTCCTTTTAGAAGTATGTGTTATCAGAAATTTATATCTATAAAAGAATTACTCTGAGACATTTTCATATTGAACCTCAGACTTTGAGATTTAAGTGAAGAACCTCTAACTTAGAAATGACTGGCCCAAGGACACTCTGTAAAGTTATTGGACAGAGCTGGTGCTGAAACCAAGATCTTCTGACCTCAATCCTCTGCTTTTTCCACCTTAACACTACTTTTTTAGCCCAGATGGACTTAAAACTAAGAAACCACAAATTCTACTTTTTAAAATGTCTATAATTTTGCCAGTTTTTTAAATTTTTGCTCCTCTTGGTCCCCAGAATTAATTTTGTCTTTAGTTCCACTTTTGCATGATATTTATCGTTCCTCACAGAGCTGTCAAAAAGTAACAGAAATTGCTAATCTGAATGTATCTCTTATCCAGGATTTAGCCAATTGTTTAGGAAAGAAAAATGACAGAAAGACTAGTAGGAGTGAGAAGAAAGAAAAACAAGATTGAAAATTATTGAAACCCGGCATAGTTAAGAGTTGGCTATGGTTTCAGATTTAAAAGAGAAAACTTGAGCTAAAATAGTAACCTATAGTTACAATAGTATCTTCAAAGAGAAAAAGAACTATTGTTACTGATTAAGGATCTCTCTAGTACAAACATGGAATTTGTCAAATCAAATTAACTTTCCCCTCAGTAGAGACTATTTGCTTACTTTATGTCTGAATGGTTGCTTATTTTCTAGACAGTTGCTCAACTATGTCAGGAGATGGATTCCACTTCCCGTTCTTGTTTTTCCCAGCTTCACAGAGAGATTATTTGGTCTTTAAAGCTTCAATGACTTGCTTATTTAAACAGTTGTGGGACTATTTTACTTCTTCATAAAACTTTAAAACTATTTAAGCACCATGGCATCCAGTGAATTCTTGGGGTAGTTTTCCAAGTCCAGTCATTATCCTGAAGGTGCCTTCATCATCTAGGAATTTACTGGCTGCCTGTCCTTTTCCAGGCTCCCACCTTTTGCCAAAAGTTTCCCTTTTAATTATTAGATGAAGTAGTGATTCTATTTTCCCTTTCCTCCATCCAGTTTTGCCTTTTGCCTTTTAATCTTGCAGAGATGTATCTCTACATGTGTAAGCATTTATACAAAGATTTAGCTGCAGAAATGTTCACGTCTATGCTACTTCTATTAGAGGAAAACTGAAACAACTCCCATGTCCACAGTATAGGACAGGTTAATAAATGGAAGTATATCTATATGTAAAATACTATGCCACTATTCAAAAGTATTTGGCAAATGAGTTTTCACTAACATAGAGTGCTCATGGTCTGCTGTATGGGAAAAAACACAGTTTAGAAAAAAGTACATTTGGTATACATTCATAGAGATGTGCATAGCAAATGGTCTGAATGAATGGCCTTAGACTACAGTTTTCATAATTGTTCTCCTTCAGTGAGAATATATATAGCATTAATCCTCAGCTTCCCAGCATGAATTTTACCCACCAGCTTCCAATCACAGGCATTATACAAGCATTCACATGGCCTTGATGCACATATTAGGGAAGTACATGGTTAGAAGAAATAAGATTTTGGACCAAGAACACATTAGATCATGTTAGCCTCTGATGTGATGAATGGTACATGAATGGAGATAGTTAGGTCTTGTGCTCTAAACTCTCCTCACGCATGTACACACACACACACACACACACACACACACACACGTCCCTGCAGGTGTTCCTTGCCTTCCAATAAAACTTATCTTTGGGAAGCTTTAACCAGAGGCAAGATTGACAGATGTCTCATATTTAAGGCAGTGTTTGTCAGGATAAGTCTCAGACTCTTGCTATTTTTATTTGTGCCTGGAAAAGGGGAGACTCCAATTTGAGTGTTAGAGACCAAGTGAAGGTAAGTTATTGTGAAACGAGCAGGCGCAGGAAGAGTCAAAGCCTTTCTCTATATGCATTAGACCTCTCTGATGGCACGTCTCATTAACAAACACTGGGATCACCTTTTCCTTTTTGTTTGAAAAAATTGGGAAAAATGCTTCCTAACCATTTTACCTCTAGTGAAGATTATTTGTAAAAAATACATAAATGTGCCACAGTTTTGTTTGATTTGGAAATTAAATGTGTTAAGAATAAAATATGGCACACAGTACCTGTGAGGTACTGGCATATAATAAGTGTTTAATAAACATTGGATTTCTCCCCTTTTACTGTTCTTCTTTCACTGCTATGCAAAGGATAGTGAATGACAAAAACAGAGGTTTGGACCAAAGGAGGATCATGTGGGCCATACCTTCTCAGGCTTACCCACAACTGGGTGTTTTGAACACAGTAAGAGAGATTCTTGGGGAAAGACCTCAAGTGACAAAAAAGGTTAATGAAATGAACAAACCTTGGAACTTACGGCTGATCGGTGTGGGCTTTAAGTATTAGTTTTTAAGAGAAGTGTATGTCCAAGTTTAGCTATTTTTGTTTACAAAGAATAGTATCCGTGCCAGGCGTGGTGGCTCACGCCTGTAATCCCAGCACTTTGGAAGACCGAGGCAGGCGGATCACGAGGTCAGGAGATCAAGACCATCCTGGCTAACACAGTGAAACCCCATCTCTACTAAAAATACACAAAATTAGCCAGATGTGGGGGCACACGCCTATAGTCCCAGCTTCTCGGGAGCCTGAGGCAGGAGAATCGCTTGAACCCAGGAGGCAGAGGTTGCAGTGAGCTGAGATCGTGCCACTGCACACCAGCCTGGGCAGCTGAGCGAGACTCTATCTCAAAAAAAAAAAAAAGAATAGCATCTGAAAACATATCCAGGAATGTTGTGTTTAAAAGTACTTTATCTTAGAGAGGCCAGGCGTAGTAGCTCACATCTGTAATCCCAGCACTTTGAGAGGCTGAGGTGAGTGGATCACTTGAGGTCAGGAGTTCCAGACCAGCTTGGCCAAATGGTGACACCGTCTCTACTAAAAGTATAAAAATTAGCTGGGCGTGTTGGTGCGCACTTGTAATCCCAGCTACTCGGGAGGCTGAGGCCCGAGAATTGCTCGAAGCTGGGAGGTGGAGGTTGCAGTAAGCTAAAATCATGCCACGGTACTCCAGCCTGGGGAACAGAGCAAGACTCTGTCTCAAAAAAAAAAAAAAAAGAGTGCTTCATCTTAGAGAAATAGCAGAAATAAGACTAACTGGATAACTGGACAGAAATATTTAATTATAATTTGTTAACTAAAACATATATCTCATCTCTATGCTTCGTTCTTTTGATTCTTCTAGAAGTTACTCCCAGTTGTTTTCCGGAGAAAGCTTGAGTTTCTTTTATTGTCAGAAGACCTCCAAGGTGACATTCCAGAGAACATCCTCGAGGTGAGAGAGGGCCCTGGTGCCATCTGCCCAGGGTTGACAGTCACTCAAGCAGCTTAGCTTCCAGGGACCCAGAAGAAAGAGGTCTCCAAGATGTTGCCCATACTTTGTTCTCAGGCAAAGCAACACAGAAGCTCCTTTGAGGAGAGTTTAGAGTTAGGGTAAACTTATATGATTTTAGAATTTTTTAGGTGGTTGTCCAGAAGTACCAAGTATAACTGGGAATTAAAGATTTATTAGTAGATAGCAGGGAATATGAAGGGGACAAGGAACTAGAATTCGTTGACTATCTTTTCTATAACAGTCACTGAATGTGTTAAATTCTCATAACAACCTTCTGGGGGTAGATTCAAATTAAGTCTTAATTATATCGTTATAGCATGTGTCAGTTACTACTTTAGTGCCTGAGATATGCTCTGAGTCCCAATACTTATTTTTTTAATGACCCTGACACCAGTTAATTAAAGACATATTTACAGTAGGATTTAAGAGAGGGACTTTCACTTGTATTAGGTAAAGTAGTCATGGCCTTGCAGTCCATCTCTGAGGCAATTAATGAAGAGGCATCATTGAGCACCATCTATAGGCATGATGCTCAAGTGTGGGAAATAACCTACTTCTCACCCCCTTCTTTCCCTGTACCCTCACCCTGCAAACAGAGGATAGGCTCTAGAGGTTCTTGCTTTTAGGTGACTGAGGAAGAAGGACTAAAATACACACTATTATGGACTATTAAGGACTAAATACACACTATTATGTATTAAATCATATGGTACTAATTTTAAGTACATTGAAGTTGTATGGGTTGGAGGTATTGGAGAAGGTTTTTATGGAAGGAGAAAGAATGGACTGAAAGCATGGCTAGAATTTAGATCAAGGGTGAAAAACTGACATTCTTTTAAAAATTGAATGTAAATGCCTTTAGATGGGCATAATGTCTTACCTGGTCTGTGAGTTGGCAGACCTTGATTCACATCACCAGTACACATTTTGGAGGCAGTGAGGTGGGACTAGCTGGAGCATGGAGGCCCTGGGCAATTGCGTTCATCTCTTCCAGCCTCCAACTCCTCATTTATAAAATAGGAGTAATAGTAGTGTCTTCCTCTGAAGACTATTGTAAGGATTAATTTGATATTTCTGTGTAAAGGGCCTTAGAACAATGTCTAACACATAGTAACTACTACATAAGTATTTGCTGCTGCTACTATTGTATAAGTAAACTGAAAAAGAGGAAAGCATGAAGGCACACAAGTGATACCATTCCAGGCATGCCCACCACCCATCTCTTTCTTCATCCTCCATTATAGGAGCTGTATGAGACCTTAACACAGGGTGCAATAGGCTCCGGGCCTGACGGAAATCCGAGGAGGGAGAGCTGGACTCCTCGTCTCAGCTCCGAAGCTGTCTCTGTGCTCTGGGATCTCCTGAGGCAGTCTCCCCAGCCAGCACAGGCCCTGCTGGAGCTCCTGCTTGGGGAGGATGACGGCACTGGCCTCTGTCAGTGGCCTCTGCAGAATGCACTGGTGGACCTCATTCGAAAGGCATTGCGGGCTTTGCGGGGCCCTGATTCGGTGCCCCCTGGGGTAGTCGATGCCATCTATGGAGCCCTGCGGACTCTGCGTTGCCCTGCAGAACCACTTGGGGTTGAGTTGCGTCTCCTGTGTGAGGAACTACTAGAGGCCTGCAGGACTGAGGGGAGTCCCCTGCAGGAGGAACGGCTGCTCAGCTGCCTGCTGCACAAGGCCAGCCGGGGCCTGCTGTCCCTGTATGGCCATACCTATGCAGAGAAGGTCACAGAAAAGCCACCGAGGGCTACAGCCTCGGGAAAAGGTGTGTTCCCTTTGCTGCTGCTCCTTTAGTTTCAGTAATTCCAGTATGCCCAGCCTTGCTGGAGGCTCTAGACTGGTTCCTTCCATGTGGCTCAGGACATCTAATAGGGGCAGCTAAGCAAAAATGGGTATGATGCTCTTTTGTAAAAGTACAGGCCTGGCATGGTGGCTCAGGCCTGTAATCCTAGTACTTTGGGAGGCCAAGGCAAGGAGGATCATGTGAGGCTAGGAGTTCAAGACAAGCCTCTGCAACATAGTGAGTTCCCATCTCTACAAAAAAAAGTTTAGAAATTAGTTAGGCATGGTGGCACACACCTGTGGTCCAAGCTACTTAGGAGGCTGAGGCAGGAAGATCCCTGAGCCCAGGAGGTCAAGGCTGCAGCGAGCCCTGTTTGCACCGCTGTATTCCAGCCTGCATGACAGAGTGAGACCCTGTCTCAAATAAATAAATAAATAAATAAATAAATAAGTAAATAAAAGTATAGGTTTTCTAGTGTAAGATAGAGGTGTTGGGAGGAAAAAAAATAAAGTAATAAGCAATAGCAGGAAACAGCTTTTCAGAAGCTCCCAAGGGAAGTAAAGATTCTTTAAGATAAAGTATGGAAAACCCAGCCTAAGTTTTTAAAAGAGCAAACTCTCACATCACTTGGTTGTTCAAATGAGCTCTAGCTTAGAAAAGAAGAGCTCTTGGTTTCCTGATAACCGTCTTGTCTGATGTTCAGTCTCACCGGATCATCTAGATCCTGAGCGGGCAATGCTAGCCCTGTTCTCCAATCCCGACCCAGCCGAGGCTTGGAAAGTGGCCTATTTCTACTGCCTGAGCAACAACAAACACTTCCTCGAGCAGATTCTGGTAAGTCAAGCTTAATTGTTCATCACAGAGGTACCCAGGGATTCTCCCCAGACTTTTTCATTTCTTATTTCTCTCACACTCATTTAGCCACCATAAAGCAGTCTAATTAGTGTTGAGTCATTTGGTTTTCTCCCTCCCACAGTCCCATGGGAAAGGAGACTCTTGAGAATCAGCACCATTCATACTTACAGTTGCAGTCATTTTACGTCGGTCCTTTGGCAGAAACTAAAATGTTGTATATGTGTGTGCTTTCTGGAGGATGCAAGAAAGAAAACGCAGTGGCAACAATATGTTGCCTAGCTGACAGGAGAATTTAATTACTTTAATCTTTTCCTTCCAGATTGCAACTGAGCTTCAGTTTAATTCAGCAGATATTTATTAATCTCATCCTGTGTGCCATGTACTGTAATAGGAGCTGGAGTTACAACAGAAGTCAGTCTCTGCCTTCAAGGAGCAGTCTAGTGTTTTCATAAACATTTATTTTACTCAATTCACCACTTCTGTTTTTTTGGTTTTGAGACAGAGTTTCCCTCATCACCCAGGCTGGAGTGGAGTGGCGCAATCTCGGCCCATTGCAACCTCTGCCTCCTGGGTTCAAGCGATTCTCCTGCCTCAGCCTCCCGAGTAGCTGGGATTACAGGCATGTGCCACCATGCCGGCTAATTTTCTATTTTTAGTAGAGATAGGGTTTCACCATGTTGGCCAGGCTGGTCTCAAACTCCTGACCTCAAGTGATCTGCCTGCTTTGGCCTCCCAAAGTGCTGGGATTACAGGTGTGAGCCACTACTCCCAGCCAACCACTCCTGTTATTGTCAGAAATCTCCCTGCTGTACTAAAATACTTCTTTCTCTAAAGAGCAGTAAGCTAGAACCCATTCTGTCTCATCCACATAGATGCCTATAACAGCTTTCTTTGACTTACAGGTAACAGCACTAACATTGTTGAAAGAAGAAGACTTCCCAAATCTTGGCTGCCTACTCGATAGAGAATTCAGGCCCCTCAGCTGCCTGCTTGTGCTCCTGGGCTGGACACACTGCCAGAGCCTAGAGTCAGCCAAGAGGCTGCTCCAGACCCTGCACAGGACCCAGGTAACTCTCATTTAGCATCCCAGGCTGCTCTGGAAGTGAGAGCTGTAGGGCTTTGGGCTGAGGCTGAATGCAGAGCCCTAAAATCAGTCACAGTCTCTAACCCCAGGTTCCTGAATCAGCATCTCTTTCTTCTCCCATATCAACATAGGACCCAGGCTGTGATGAGCTCCTCAGGGATGCCTGTGATGGGTTGTGGGCTCACCTGGAGGTCCTGGAGTGGTGCATACAGCAGAGCAGGTATGGCCCTGTGCAGTCAGCGCCTGCCCACCACAGGGCACAGCTGACCCTGTGCTCCGCATGTGTGGCCATTTCAAGGCGTTTTCCACATAAATGTTTTGAGTTGGCAATGTTGACCAGCTACTAAAAATTGTTCCAGCTATTAAACCAAGAAAGAAACACAAGTAATTATTACCTTCACCATGACCATCAGGTCATAACTAGAGGATAATTTTAGGATGACAGTAATAAAAAGAACAATAGCTCACATTTCCAGTGCACTTACCATAAGCCAGGCATTGTTCTAAGCCCTTTACATGGATGATTTCAATTAAGCCTCACAATAATCCTATGGGTAGATACTAATATTATTTTCATTATAAAAGTCAGGCAACTGAAGCCCATAGATATAAAATAACTTATCCAAAGTCACACAGCTCATAATGTCATCCACATTCTTGGTCTTATGTTATCCTGGATCATGCTTTTATTCAACAAATGCTTATTGAACTGTGCATGGGGCCCTGTGTATCTCTGGTAACTTAGCCTGGACCTAGGTTTCTATCTTGTTCTTCACCCACTTCACCAGCACTTTCTGAAGTAGAGTGGGCAGAAGGGGAAGTAGCAAGGGGCTCTTACTCAAAGTACAGCCAGAGAAACTTGTGTTCATTTGAAGCTAGAGAGGGTGTAGAAATTAGAAAAGTCAATCTGTAGGACCTTTCTAGACCCTACTGATCTGAAAGGCCCTTTCTAGGCCCTTTCTAGACAACTAGAGCTGGTTTGATAGATGTACTTCCCTGAGGGTAAATAAATGTTATGCTCAGTCCCAAATCAACTAAAATTTAGTTTGTAGGGAAGTGAAACCTGTGGCATTATGGTCCAGAGAGGAAGAACAAGAGGGAATGGAGATTGATCTTTCTTCAAGCAATAATATAAACCTCCTCTCTTCCATCCTCCCAACTTTCTCATTCAGCAACCCCATACCAAAGAGAGATCTGTTGTGTCATTTACACGGTGGAGACAGCCACTCAGTGCTCTACACTCTCCATCACCTTACAAACCTTCCAGCCCTCAGGGAGGAGGATGTTCTCAAGCTCTTACAGAAAGTGCCAGCCAAGGACCCCCAGCAAGAGCCTGGTGAGTTGGAATGGAATGACCTGGCCATGATTTCCTCTTAGGACATTCTTACACATTTCTTCCAGCATGAGATTTATCCAGATGTGATTGCTGAGATCTTTCAAGAGGGTGGTGAGGAGGGCTCCTCTAAATGAGTGATGTTTGTCCTAATCAGTTTATAGGATATAGGGCATTCCTCCTCTTTCTTGGTGAGGTGTTGGGAATCCTGTGAGTATGATCCTGCATTCTTTGTCCTTGTGGAACCATCACAGGAACCACTACTACAGCCTCATTCCAGTGAAACAGAATTAGAAATTGCCCTCTGAATACACAGCATTGTTAGTCAGTGTTTATGCAAATTCTTAGTGAGTGGCTTCATGTTTTATAAGCTTTCTGATAGCATGTTTTGTGCCTTTTCTCCCATGTCTGCTTCATACTCCATGTAACAGATCAGGAGGTTTAGAAGAAAGACTTGCCTGGGCTGGGCACAGTGGCTCACGCCTGTAATCCCAGCACTTTGGGAGGCCAAGGCAGGTGGATCGCTTGAGGTCAGGAGTTCAAGACCAGCCTGGCCAACATTGTGAAACCCCGTCTCTACCAAAAATATAAAAAATCAGCCAGGTGTGGTGGTGTGTGCCTGTAATCCCAGCTACTCAGGAGGCTGAGGCAGGAGAATCGCTTGAATCCGGGAAGTGGAGGTTGCAGTGAGCCAAGATGGTGCCACTGCACTCTAGCCTGGGGGACAGAGGGAGACTTCGTCTCAATAAAAGGAGAAGACTTGTCTGAAACAGGAACAAAGCCTTTTTTTAACCTAAGATCTTTGCTTAAATTCAAGGCCCTATTAAAAAGCTCTTTTTCTTTAAGTTTTATCTTACTTCCCTCCCCTTTCAGATGAATTCTCACCATGGTTTTTTGTTCATTTGTTTGTTTTTGAGAAGGGGTCTTGCTATGTTGCCCAGGCTAGTCTCAAACTCTTGGGCTCACGTGATCCTCCTGTCTCAGCCTCCCCAGTAGGTGGGACTACAGGCACTTATCACTACAGCCCATATAGTTTTACCCTATTTTTAATTGACTAATAATAATTGTATCTATTTTAGGAATACAAGTGATGTGTTGATGCATGTATACATTGTGGAATGTATACGTTTCTTTTTGTTCTTAAGAAACGTATCATTGTATAGTCACAATCTGCCACACAGGTCCGAGACACTTACCTTTGAGAGACACAAACTTTCTTATATGGCAGTTGAGGTTTCCTAGCCTGGATGTTGCTTTACTTTCCAAAAGGACCTACTACTAATTGGAGAACCAGTGTTATTACATTCCATGTTTTTTTTTCTGGAAAGATAGGCAGCTTGTTTAGCAGATTTCCTGTAGGAATAGAAACTCTGCTCCTACATGCAAGTATACAGGCCTTCCAAAGAAATACAGTATTTTAAATCTGATCCCTGGACCCACTGGGGCACACTTCAAAAAGGCAAAAAAAAAGGCAATAATAGGGCTGCAACTAGGGTGAGGCAAGAGAGACATTTAAGGTGCAAAATTTAAGGAGGCACTCACTGTCAGGTACAAGTCCCGGCCCTGGGCAATAATGTCATGTAGAAGTCATGAGATATGTAGAAGGGAGGTGAGTGGGGGAAAGGCAGTGCAGGGAACTGAAAGTTGATACTGACTAGAGGAAAAACCCTAGAAGTGACACAGATCAGACCGACAGAAAGGAGAGAGGGTAAGAACCTACAAGTGGACCTCTAAGTACGGCACAGCATCTCTTTGCTTCACCCATACTTGCAGCCTGAATTAATTAACTCTCAAGTTCAGCCTGTTTCTCTTTGTAATTCAGATGCAGTTGATGCTGCAGTCCCTGAGCACCTGAGCCAGTGTCAGAACCTGACACTCTACCAGGGCTTCTGTGCCATGAAGTATGCCATCTATGCCCTCTGTGTAAACTCACACCAGCACTCCCAGTGCCAGGACTGCAAAGACAGCCTCTCTGAGGACCTGGCCTCAGCTGCAGAGCCAGCGAATGACTCTCTCTCCTCCCCAGGTATGGCACTTCCCTCCATCCCTGAGATAAGCTGGTAACAACCTATGCCAGTGGGTGCTTTGTGTGTTTACCCTCTTCCACCAAGATTGGGAGTGGGGTGATGGCCTTGGTTTTATTTCACCCAAGGATAGTTTCATCCATCTGTCAGCCTCTGAATCAAAGGGACATGGAAAAAGCAAGTGATTGCCTAAGTTTTAACAGAGTCTGATCACCTAGTATGGTGTTTTCCAAACGCTTTTTTTAAAAACTATATTTCACGGTAGGAATGGCATTTTACATCCTACTCCAGTTTGCACCTAGGTATATAATTTGTGTGTTTACGTATGTATGTGTATATATGTGATATATAAACTAAGTTTTAAAAACAATGCTTACTTCATAGAGCACACTCCTGATTATTTTTCTTTCCTATTTCATCTTTTTAAATGTAGCCTTCTAGGTAGGGAAATTTCATAGGTCACAGCCTACAGTGTGAAAAGTACCAACCTAATGGTCCTATCCTCTCTCATTTTTCTTAATAATTTACAATTCCTTAACTTGCCTTTGGTGACTAGTGGTCAGTTTTCCCTCTCTCGTAACTTTGGAATAGACCTTTACCTCTTAGCCTGGTCATTTTTGCCTATTAAGGATTTCTTAAGAGATCTAAGTAGGCATGATCATCGTTAGTATAAAAATAAGTGGAAATAGAATTGAGGAGTAAAGGGTCTGCATGTTACCTTCATTCCTGGAAGTGAAATATAGTCCTTATCAGGGATGAGGAACAATGTAACATTTACAAAGCAGATATAAAATAATGGGTTTTAGTTTTTAGTAAGCTGTACTTTTTTTTTTTTTTTTCTTTGAGACAGAGTCTTGCTCTGTTGCCCAGGCTGGAGTGCAGTGGTGTGATCTCGGCTCACTGCAACCTCTGCCTCCTGGGTTCAAGCGATTCTGCTACCTCACCCTCCTGAGTAGCTGGGATTATAGGCTCCCACTACCATGCCCGGCTAATTTTTGTATTTTAGTAGAGATGGTGTTTCACCAGTTGGCCAGGCTGGTATCGAACTCCTGACCTCAGGTGATGCACCCACTTTGGCCTCCCAAAGTGCTGGGATTACAGGCATGAGCCACTGCCCATGGCCAGCTGTACTTTTATTTATTTATTTATTTATTTTTACGGTAACTTTTTATTACACCAAGGTGTTCTAATGCCATCATATGAAGACAGGTGCTTCAAACAACCTGCATTAAATTATATTTTTAATACAATTAAAAACTATTTTTAACCTATTTGTAGCCACAAACTGAAAATGTGTCTGTCATCTTTACCTTAGAGCTAAAGGCTTACTTTATGCATATGGTATATTTAATAGTCTACAAATCAAAGATTCAAACAGTCCCTAAAAAAATTCCACATATTCTCATACCAACTCATCTACATAGAAATGGAAATCCCTGTGTTCTCACAAACCATTACTATGAGTTCACTGTAACAACTGGATCAATATGGCTTGCTTTTCAAAGTTAAACAGTCAGAAAGGGGCCTCTAAGAAGTCATTTAGCCCAATTCCCTCACCCTGTGTGTTTTCTCTCAAAGCTGGTGCAATTTTTTTTTAACCAAAAAACTGGACATATTTAATACATACAGTTTGAAAAGTTTGGATTTCACTCTTTGTTTTGATGTAATAACTCTTTTATAAAAGGAAACAGATTCAGACAAGCTCAGTGGCCCAACTAAAGACATTCAGCAATTAGTGGCAGGACTATAACATACATCTCTTTATGCTAGGGAAACCAGGCTCTCTATTATAAAGCTGACCAGGGCTATTGTTTTCCCCTTTTCTCTCATCCTAAACACCATTCACATTTTTTCTAGGTCACATTTTACTGGGATCATTTACAAAGCCCCCAGAACTTAACCATCATGTTCTACTTTTTTTATTTAATCCTATACAACTCTTAAAAAATGCTTGAAGTAATTTGATACCTGTACATCAGTACAAAACCTGGCTGAGTAAAATGAAGAGAGGGTCTATTCAAGATCATTAAGACCAAATGTAAACTGGGAAGGATGTGGAAGATAGCTGTGCAGCAAGTGTTTATAAGGTGTTCTAGCTGGGTAGAGAGCCTATTCTAACAGACAACGCACATCACAGAAAACAGCATGAACAGAACCACATCCTAGATAGAGTTCTGTGTACAGAAGATCCATGGAGGCAAGTGCTGTCAGGAAGGACACTGCCTCCCTCCGCCCTCCCAACTGTCACCACCAAGTTCCTTCAGATGAGACCTCACACAATGTCAAGTGCTTTCTAGGAAATACTAAGATCAGGTTGAGAGATTCTGCTTGGTCTAGTCAATCTGAAAAATTCAGGCTGGAAAGACATCTTTTCTCAAGAGTTGAGTTGACTTTTGCCTTCAAATCTTGCCTGCACCTTGCCTACCATGGCATCAATTTACACCTAAGGACCTTTGAAGAGAAAAATTCTATTATTTCTTTTATTTCTTGAGAGCAGATTTTTTTCCCTCCTCCTTTGGAAGACTTGCAGTACTTTGCTTCCATCTGAGCCAGAAAACTGTCCATTTCCTTTTGCGGATCTTTTGTCTGCTCTGAATGGCTGCCTTCAGGCTATACATGCCTTCATCAAGCCCCAACTCCTTTCTGCTCCTTTCTGCTTCTTTGACCTCTTTCTGAGCCCTCCTTTTCCTTGCATTCATCTTTTGTTTCGATTCTTTGACAAAGGCCTTATAGGATTGTACCCCTCTGGCGTCAATAGCTTGCTGAATGATATCCCTTATCCTGCGTTCCTCTGTGTACTGCACGCAAAGCACAGACTCCATGATCTGATCCATGTCACCCTTGAAGTCCAGATAGGCCTGTTTAATATCAGCCAGCCCTTCTTCTGAACCTTTGTATGTCTTTTCAAAAGCTTGAATGTCCTCTAAAGATATCTTTTTAAAGAGTAGCCGCCAATACGCCTCCTAGTCTAGGTCTTGGGTGAGCACAGGAGAGTCCTCGTCCACTGTTCCCTGCTCATCGTACACTGCTCTCTATTCTTTGTCACTGAGAACGTAATAGACTTTTCCCAGGATCTGAGGGCAGAGAGTATCCGTAAATCACCCCCGCCCCTCCCACCGAAACCGAGGCGCGAGAAATAAAGATCAGAGGGAGAAATAAAGATCAGAGGCGCCAAGCAGAGCTCAGCGTGCTCCCCGGGGGCGGGGCCCGGTGGCCAAAAGGCTGGGGAGGCCCAGGCGGCCCATCGGCCTCGGGGCGGGACGCGGCCAGCTGTACTTTTAAAATAGCAAAATCTTTCTGCAAATCATGAAAAGACATCCTAAGAAGTCTCTCTTATTCTTCTCACTGTAACTTCAGTTCTCTTATAATTAAAAAATGAGGCCGGGCGCGGTGGCTCACGCTTGTAATCCCAGCACTTTGGGAGGCCGAGGCGGGTGGATCACGAGGTCAGGAGATTGAGACCACGGTGAAACCCCGTCTCTACTAAAAATACAAAAAATTAGCCGGGCGTGGTGGCGGGGCCTGTAGTCCCAGCTACTCGGAGAGGCTGAGGCAGGAGAATGGCGTGAACCCGGGAGGCGGAGCTTGCAGTGAGCCGAGATTGCACCACTGCACTCCAGCCTGGGCGACAGAGCGAGACTCCGTCTCAAAAAAAAAAAAAAAAAAAAAAAAAAAGGAATACAAGAGCTACAGTTGTGAGAATGTTTGACTCTGGGAGGTAATGTTTCTAATGTTTCCATTCTCTGTCTTCTCTTTCTCTGGCCTCTTCTCTTGTACATGTTTTTGTAGGTGCTGCAAATCTCTTCTCAACTTACCTGGCCAGGTGTCAACAGTATCTGTGCAGTATTCCTGACTCTCTGTGCCTGGAGCTTCTGGAAAACATCTTCTCATTGCTTCTCGTCACCTCTGGTGATCTTCACCCAGAGCCTCACTTGCCTGAGGACTATGCTGAGGATGATGACATTGAGGGGAAGAGCCCCTCAGGTTTGAGGTCCCCATCCGAGAGCCCTCAGCACATAGTACATCCTGAAAGGAAGTCGGAACGGGGTTCCCTGGGAGTCCCAAAGACCCTTGCTTCTACAATGCCAAGCCGCGTGAAGGCAGAGCCAAAAGACAGTTACCCAGGGCCTCATAGGCACAGCTTTTTGGACTTAAAACACTTTACTAGTGGTATCAGTGGATTTCTGGCTGATGAATTTGCAATAGGGGCCTTCCTCAGGCTTCTCCAAGAGCAACTGGATGAGATCAGTAGCCGCAGCCCCGCTGAGAGGCCAAAGCAAGAAGGTCAGAGCTGCTCAGGAAGCAGAGATGGACTGCAGAGCCGCCTGCATCGACTTTCCAAGGTTCTTTCTGAGGCTCAGTGGAGACACAAGGTGGTGACAAGCAACCATCGTTCAGGTGAGAGGAGGGTGGAACTGGTGGGACCAAAAGGTGGGGAGGGAGAAAGATCCTGGGAATATGGGAGAGAGCTAGAAGAACATGGGAGTCACCCCATAACTCAGGGCATATCATCATCATGTCAACCAGTGTCAGAACACTGGGATATGCTCCGTATCTCAGAGCCCAGTGCAAACCTTCCCCAACCTGTTACGCCAAGAAAGGGCCAAATCAAAGTTGATCACTCTCCCGTATGTCCCATTGGGTTTGCTCTTTCAGAGGAGCAACTTTCCCGAAGATACCAGCCTGCCACACGGCACCCTAGTCTCCGCCGGGGTCGTCGGACAAGAAGGAGCCAGGCAGGTAATCTGAAGAGCTCATTCCCATGCACTAGGCAAGTGGTGTAATGCTGCTTGTCTAATACTCTTTAAGAAACAGCACATGGTCAAAAACAACAAAAGCGTTGTAAAATTATCCTATTCCCACTCCCTCAAGGTAGCCCTTGTTAATAGTTTCCTATGTATCCTTCCAGAAATTTTCCATTCGATATAAATATGTATATCCTTTTATATATACACATGCATTATACTATATATTGAGAACTGCAGCTTGCTTTTTTCATTTATATCCTTTTATATATACAGATGTATTATACTATAAATTGAGAATTTTTTCACTTACCATTTTAAATACTGCCTAGTATTCCATTGTCAAAAACACCCTGTTCATGGACATTTAAGTTTCCAGTTGTTTACTATTATAAACAGTGCTGTAGTAAATGTCTGTGCATACTTGTGTAAATATAGGATAAGCTCCTAGCAGCAGAATTACTAGGTCAGATGTATATGGGTATAGTATATAGATATTACCCAGTTGCCTTAAAAAATAAGGTAGACCAATATGTATTTCTTTTTTTCTGTGAGAGTTAATATTAAGTATTCATTGTATGCCAGATGCTGCTCTACATTCCTTATATTTATAATTGTTAACTTATTTAATCCTCACAATACCATGATGTAGGTCTTATTATTTTTCCCCTTTTATTTTTATTTCCTTTTTTTTTCTTTTTGAGATGGAGTCTCACTCTGTTGCCCAGGCTGGAGTGCAGTGGTGCAATCTCAGCTCAATGTAACCTCTGCCTCCTGGGTTCAAGCGATTCTTGTGCCTCAGCCTCCTGAGTAGCTGGTGCGCGCTGGGTAGCTGGTAGCTCCTGAGTAGCTGGTGGTTACAGGTGCGTGCTACCATGCCTGGCTAATGTTTGTATTTTTAGTAGAAATGGGGTTTTGCCATGTTGGCCAGGCTGATCTTGAACTCCTGACCTGAAGTGATCTGCCCGCCTCAGCTTCCCAAAGTGCTAGAATTACAGGCGTGAGTCACCAGGCCCGGCCTCCCTTTTATTTTTAGTTGGCATATAATAATTGTACATATTAAAGGGATACACAGTGATATTTCAATATGTTTATAAAATGTGTAATGACCAAATTGGAGTAATATCTATCACTTCAAACATTTGTCATTTCTTTGTGTTGTGAACATTCAAAATCCTTTCTTCAGCCGGGCACGGTGGCTCACACCTGTAATCCCAGCATTCTGGGAGGCTGAGGCAGATGGATCACTTGAGGTAAGGAGTTCAAGACCAGCCTGGCTAACATAGTGAAACCCTGTCTCTACTAAAAATATGAAAGTTAGCTAGGTGTAGTGGTGGGTGCCCAGCTCAGGAGGCTGAGACACGAGAATCACTTGAACCTGGCAGGCAGAGGTTGCGGTGAGCTGAGATTGTGTCACTGTACTCTAGCCTGAGTGACAGAGTGAGAATCCATCTCAAAAAAAAAAAAAAAATCCTTTCTTCTAGCTTTTTGAGAATATATAATAGATTATAGTTAACCATATTCATCCTACAGTGCTACAGAACAGCAGAACTGATCCCTCCTATCCAGCTCTGATTTTATATTCATTAATCACCCTCTCCCCATCCTTCTCTCCCTCCTATTATTTATAGTTCTGCAAGCTGTATGTGATTGCCTGTTTGCACATACTCTCATCAGTCAGTAGTATTAGATTTTTTAAAACCTTCACCAATATATTTAATATAATAATGATGTTTCATTGCTTTAGTAGTATTTTTTTGTTTGAGATTGAATATCTTTTCATATATTTATTGGCTGTTTATATTTTTCTGTAAACTGCCTAATGTCTAAGGTCCATTTTTCTCTTAGGAATCTCTTTTATGTTGAATTTTAGAAAGCTCTTTATACATTACAGAAAATATTTTCTCATCACGTGCTATTATTTTTTCTCTATTTTGCCTTTTGATTCCACTTACAGGCTTTTCTCAGAGAAGTTAATACAGGCGCATTATGCAGGAGTATTAAATTTTTAGAGAATCAAGTTTTCATTGTGGCTTTTGGTGTTGATCTTTTAAAAATTAAAAGGAATTCATGAGGAGTTCCCATGAGCTAAACAATACTAGGTATCTTGAGGGAGGTAAATGAGGCACAAGCTAGGCTTTTGACTTCGAACAATTTGTAATGTACCTGCTTAGACAGTATACATGGAAAGTTTAAAGTATGACTGAGGCCCTGCCTGAAAATAGAAGAAATGTCTTAAAAGAGGATATCAGCATGACCTGCAGATGTCAGGGCAACAGATTTCATGAAGGAGTTGACTCTTGAACCAAGCTTCAGAGAATGAGTAGGCTCTAGCTAAGTGGCAACATGAAAGGTGAGCATACTGGGTGGGGTGGAGGATGCCGTGAGAGAAAGCTTCAAGGTTGAGTTGCTAAGTCCCTTAAGCTGCTACATTAATTGGTTTGGGTCAGAAGGCAGAGTTTGCATCCACTTGACCCATTCAGCACAAGAATGTACAACCCGTCATCTCTTTTCTACAGCTGTTTGTTCTGAAGGGCTTCCAAACAGTGAACTGAGGTGCCTCTCTTGCATGAGGCTGAGACAGCCCCTCGAATGACCAGGCTAAGGAATAGCGAGCCTCTGTTAGAAAGCTCTAGCATGTTGGGAAGCCTGGTGTTGAGAAGAGAAGAAGCTTTTTCTCTGAGACTTTGAATATCATGGTCTTTGGCCAGCCAGGTCTTAGACTTTGGTTCCCTACATTTTTTTTAATAGAGATAGGGTCTTGCTCTGTTGCCCAGGCTGAACTGCAGTGGCACAATCATAGCTCAATGTAACCTTGAACTCCTGGGCTTAAACAATCCTTCCGGCCTCAACCTCCTGGGTAGCTGGGACTACAGGTGCATGGCACCTTGCCCAACTAATTTGTTTTTAATTTTTTGTGTAGACAGGGTCTTGCAGTATTGCCCAGGCTGGTCTCAAACTCCTGATCTCAAGCTATCCTGCTACAATGGCCTCCCAAAGTGCTGGGATTACAGGTGTAAGCCACTGCACCCAGCCAGTTGTCTGCCTTTTCAAGTTTGAAGATACCTTTTTCTATGTCAGGAAATATTGTGTCCCTACCACTTCCTGGTCATAACAGTTGTGCTTTTATTTTTTCAGAATACTGCCAGTGCTTACTGAGCAGGTGCTGATCACTGACCCCTAAAAATAACTTGAAAGTTCCTGGGGCTCTGCGACCCACAGGTTGAGAACCACTGGTATAGGCTATTACCCAGGTGAATGCTGTTGCCATATTCAGCCCACCCTTTGCCTTTGGTCTATAGGAGCTTGTGTTTTGCTGTAGAAGGAGCAGCAGGTGTCATAGTTATTCATTATCCTCTGTCTCTAACTACACAGATCTTGGCTGTCAAGCCAACTCACACTTCCTACTCTGTAAGGAGCTGATGATTGACTTTCTCTCTTCTTCCCAATACCTGTAGATGGCCGAGACAGAGGTTCAAACCCATCCCTGGAAAGTACAAGTAGCGAGCTGAGCACAAGTACGTCAGGTATGCAAATTTCCACCAGTTGCCAAACTTTGAGCAGCTTTGCCCTGATATAGAGTTGCCACACACCATGGTGAGAAGCCAGTATTGAGCAGTCAAGGTTGTTATTCAAGGTTGGCAGACAGCCAGATTTTAGCTGGGAGAAGGGAAAGGACTGTTTCATTCTCAATTTAGTTATCCAGCAACAGAGAGAAATAGAGGTAAATACCCAAAGAAGGTAGTTGGCACTTAGCATCTTGTATTCAAAGATGGTAGCATAGGTTTGCCCTTCATCTGAGGAAAAATTAAGACCTATTTACAGACCTTTTACAGAAGGACATTGAGGAGATAAAAGTTTGGTGGGAGGTGGCAGCAATATAGCATTTCCTCACTTCCTCTTGCTTCTCTGGCCCCACACATTCTTATGTCCCAACAGAGGGAAGTCTGAGTGCTGTGTCTGGCCGGAATGAGCTGGACAGTAGATTGCACCCCCATCCTCAAAGTTCACTCATCCCCATGATGTTCTCCCCACCTGAGTCACTGCTGGCATCCTGCATCCTTCGGGGGAACTTCGCAGAAGCCCATCAGGTGAGGGGAGCTTAGGCCATACCTTTTCAGCCCCTGAATGACTTAGCATCAGGTAAGGCTCGGAGCATGTACAACCAGAGCCACCTGGGAGCACTCAGGGGTCCACATCAAGCAGAAGAAGCAGAAGCAAGAGGGGGTTTCCATGTGCCCAGGCCCAGTCTTCAGCAGGGCGGATTGAAAGATATTGAATTGTTTGTGGTTCTTAACATAAGCAGTGTTTTTAAAAGGTGAAAGAAAATATTCAGCCACACTCCCGCCACTTAAGAACATGGAAACTTTTGTTTCTCTCCTTGACTCCTTCTCTGAACATATACGTGGGTTTTTGTTTGTTTGTTTGTTTGTTTGTTTGAGATGGAGTCTTGCTCTGTTGCCCAGGCTGGAGTGCAGTGGCACGATTTCTGCTCACTGCACCCTCCACCTCCCAGGTTCAAACGATTCTCCTGCCTAAGCCTCCCGAGCAGCTGGGATTACAGGTGCCCACCACACCAGGCTAATTTTTGTATTTTTAGTAGAGACGGGGTTTTGCTATGTTGGCCAGGCTGGTTTCGAACTCCTGACCTCAAGTGATCTACCTGCCTCAGCCTACCAAAATGCTGGGATTACAGGCATGAGCCACCACACCCAGCCCATGTTTTTATCTAGTTAAAAATTATAATACAATTTCCTTTTCTTTTTTTTTTCTTTTTTTTTTTGTGACAGAGATTTGCTCTTGTCACCCAGGCTGCTGGCGTGCAGTGGCGCGATCTCAGCTCACTGCAACCTCCACCTCCCATGTTCAACCGATTCTCCTGCCTCAGCCTCCCAAGTAGTTAGGATTACAGGCATGCAGCACCATATCTGGCTAATTTTTGTATTTTTAGTAGAGATGAGGTTTTGCAATGTTTGTCAGGCTGGTCTCAAACTCCTGACCTCAGGAGATCCACCCGCCTTGGCATCCCAAAATGCTGGGATTACAGACATGAGCCATTGCACCCAGTCTCAATAATAAATAGAATGCCAGTTCCATATACAAGAAGTATGGAGAGCCAGCAGACTAGAATATTTGTATTGTAGAGAGAAAATAGCACTGGAATGGTAATCAGAAAGACTCTGAACCTCTCTGAGCTTTGGTTTCCTCATTTGAAAATTGGAGTTAAATGTAATACCTGGTTTTTCTACCTCATAGGAATGTTAAGAGGATTATGTTCTAGCTGTGAGAGATATAAAAATCCTCTACTGTTGATTAAACTTAGTAACATAAAATAGTACTCTTCTAATTTTTAAAACCCTCTTGGCATATTAATGATACTTTTACTGGTAGTAAAGTATTTGGTAGTTTATCTACTTAACATTTAAGTCAGAATTGTTCTTTCATGTGAGTTCAGTTCTTGAGGAATAAATCTAGGGAACTCTAGGTAATAGGACAATTTTTACTTAACCTTCTCTGACCATTTTAGATCTTATACTTTAATGATAATGATAATTATGATCCTTGGAGGAGGATAGGACCCTCCCCAGCCCCAGCCTTTCTTTTTCTTTTTTTTTTTTTTTTTTGAGGCAGAGTCTCACTTTCTCACCCAGGCTGGAGTGCGGTGGCTTGATCTCGGCTCACTGCAATCTTTGCCTCCCGGGATCAAGTGATTCTCCTGCCTCAGCCTCCTGAGTAGCTGGGACTATAGGTGCACACCACCACTCCTGGCTAATTTTTATATTTTTAGTAGAGATGGGGTTTCACCATGTTGGCCAGGCTGGTTTCGAACTCCTGAGCTCAAATGATCCACCTTTCTTGGTCTCCTGAAGTGCTGGGATTACAGGCACGAGCCACCACACCAGCCCCTCCCCAGCCTTTCTAATGCTCAAATCCAGACAAATTTAGCTAGGAGTCCCACGATATTTTACCCCTAAATGTCCTCCACTTCTCCTTTTCTTGAGCTGTGGTCTTTTTTTTTTTTTTTTTTTTTTTTCAATAAAAACTTTAATTTTTTGACCTGGATACAGACAGAATAAGTTGTACATATAAGACAATATCAGAAAGTATTAACAAGAAAATAAAATTACTTTTAACCCTATAGTATGGAACAACCAATATTAAAAATTTACTTTTTTGGCCAATATTTCTCCAAAATATGTATGACTTTTATATAGCTGAGATTATTTCAAATCTAAAACTTTATATCATGCATTTTTACATTTTAATATTAGCATTTGTCTTTTAACCTTGATTTTAGTGACCTTACAATAGTCTGATCAAGCAGCTGCATTTAACCATTTCCCTGTTGCTCAAGATTTAGATTATTTTTAACCTTGTAATAGTTGTAATATATAGTGCCAAGGTGATTACGTTTAGGCATTAAGCCTTTTGAATTTTTTTTTAAGAAAGTTCCTCATAAATACTACTGAGTCAAAAGATGTAAACATTTTTAAAGCTTTATGGATTGCCAAATTGCTTTTCAAAAAAGTTGTGACACTTAATGTTACACTATCTCCTGAGGATTTATTTTTGTACTTTGTTATTGTGATAGATGCAAAATGTTATTGTTACTTAAATTCCTAGATTACTGACAAGGGAAAAAATATTTTCTCATTTATATATTAGTCATATGTATTTCCTCTGAAATTGTCAACATCTTTTGCCTATTTTCTACTGAGGCTTTGGTGGTTTTCTTACTTTTATGAATTATTTTTTATAGTTGATCTGCTCTTCTAACATTTAGTGCTCTTCTGACCCTACAAAGCACAAAGACATCTTAGGGCCACAGTCTAATGGTCGGCAAGATCTCCTATCCATGGACATTCCCTAAATCAGTGGGACCACCAGGGCCCACACTCTCCCTCTCCCATGACAGGTGCTGTTCACGTTCAACCTGAAGTCCTCACCCAGTTCAGGGGAACTGATGTTCATGGAGCGCTACCAGGAAGTGATCCAAGAACTGGCCCAAGTAGAGCACAAGATTGAAAACCAGAACTCAGATGGGGGTAGCAGCACCATTCGGAGAACTGGCAGTGGCCGCTCAACTCTACAGGCCATTGGCAGCGCTGCAGCAGCAGGTCAGGCTTCCCTGCTAATACCATAAGTGGTGAGGTGGCTGGGAGAGGGGGTAAAAGAGAGAAACCACTAAAATCCTAGGCTCCTCATGAGGGTAGCAGAAATTCAATACAGGACACCTGCCTTGAAAAACAGCAAACCTGATACATCCAGTTTTCCAGCTGTGCCCATCCTCCTTGCCCAGGCTGTTCACATACCGCCACTCGACCTACTGCATTAAGCTTATCCTGTGTGATTTAAACGAAGACTGTGAATGCTATTTTTAACATGTGTTTTGATGGCCACTGTCTCTGGCTTCAGGAAATGGTTAGGAGTTTCTTTCCTTCCCATGTAATTACTCAGGGATAAAGCATATTGTTTTACTGTTCTATCAAGTGAAGTTAGGTATTAAAATTTAAGGCCTACAATTCACAGGTCTCAATTTCCCAACCTTGGATGCACTGCAAAAGAGCCCATCCTTTCATTATTTCTTGAAGTTGGAATCTTGTTCCACATTTTCACGACTCTTACTGACCTAGGCCCTACATGCCATGGTACCATCACATATTGCTTCCTATATATTATCCCAGAAATTTTCTATGCCTATTCACAAGAACATACACACATCCTTTCTGTTTTTAATATAAATAGGCTCTTAGGACAATACTATAGTCTACCTTGCTTTTTAGCAATGCGTTCTAGAGATCTTTTCTGATTAGCACACACAGATCTACATCGTTCTTTCTGAACCTACTTTGAGACTCCATTTGGAAAAAGCCCTCCCTCATCTGGACCACTCTGAGTTTCTCTTGGTCTTCCTTTCATGCCACTGTTTTGAAGCTATAAGAGTGGGCCATAATGATAGTGCTAATATACATAGAAGATACCCTGTGCAGATGAACCTCAAACATTTTGAAAGTAACTACTTTACCTAATAAAAGTTGTAGTAAGAATCCTTTTAACCCCTTGCTTTTTATTCCTCTGCTGGGTGGCCAGGAATGGTGTTTTACTCTATCTCTGATGTGACCGACAAGCTGCTCAACACCTCTGGAGACCCCATCCCCACACTCCAGGAGGACTTTTGGATAAGCACGGCTCTAGTGGAGCCCACTGCTCCCCTGAGAGAGGTTCTGGAAGACCTCAGTCCCCCTGCCATGGCTGCATTTGACCTAGCTTGCTCTCAGTGCCAGCTCTGGAAAACCTGCAAGCAGCTTTTGGAGACAGCCGAACGGCGTTTGAATAGTAGCCTTGAAAGGCGGGGTGAGTGTGCTGTGTTAGCTGTATCCCTTCATTCTCAAATGAGATGGGTTTCTGAGAGTCTTGATAAATTGTCCAGGAAGAAAGCAGTTACTGGAGGAGGCAGATGGTGAATGGATTATGAAATTTTGTCACATACAATCTGATGGCATAAATACAGTCTGTTGAGAGACAAAATAGACATAGCAATTTGGGGAAATTCTGTATTGAATTATAGGTGAATTCAAAGAAGAAGTATACATTTTAAAATGGTATCAATGGAATTCGAGCCTTAGGGCTCCATGCCCTCCCCTTGGTGAACCTAAAACCTGAGACCATCTTGAATTTGTAAGCCACTTGTAAGGGAAAACTTAATGAGTCACAGTTGGAGTGATGCTCATACCTTGAGGTGAATAACAGTGCAGAATGTGCCTACAGAATTCTTAGAGAAATCAGGTGTGTGAAGGCATCGGTATATGAAGGTAGAATTCGGCAGCATTCTACTCCCCACATCTGTCCTTGCTACTTGCACCAAACATTGGAAGGACTGAGCAGTGGAGGAGAAAGGAACCTGTTCTGCCTTAGTAATATAGAGGGAGGAGTGGTGAATAGGGTATGATATGAGTAGCCCCTTGTGTCTGGGGTCCCCAAGTCCACAGGTTCAGTGATTCTCTAGGAGAACTCATAAGAATCAGCCTATTGTCATAGAGCTAAGATTTATTTCAGCAAATGGATACAAAGAAAAATCAGCAAAGTAAAAAGGCTCATAGGATAAAATCTGGAGGAAACCAGGTGCAAGCTTCCGAGAGTCCTCTCCCTGGGGCTACACAGGGCATGCCTATGCCTATTTCTCCAGCAGTGAGTTGTGCCAGCAGTTGCAAGGTGTTGTATATAGGGAAGCTGATTAGAGACTCAAGGCCCGAGGTTGGTTTGTTTGTTTGTGTTTTTGAGATGGAATCTCGCTCTGTCCCCCAGGCTGGAGTGCAGTGGCACAGTCTCGGCTCACTGCTCACTGCAACTTCCACCTCCCGGGTTCAAGCAATTCTCCTGCCTCAGCCTTCCGAGTAACTGGGATTACAGGCACGTGCCACCACGCCCAGCTAATTTTTGTATATTTAATAGAGACTGGGTTTCACCATGTTGGTCAGGCTGATCTCGAACTCCTGACGTCATGATCCGCCTGCCTCAGCCTCCCAAAGTGCTGGGATTACAGGCGTGAGCTACCACGCCCAACCGCACAAGGTTTTTTTTTTTTTGAGGACTGATGACAAAAACACCCTCTGCTTAGCATGTAGCAAATTCCAGAGTCCCAAAAGGAAAGCAGGTGTTCAGCATAAACCACATTGTACAAAGAGTTTAGGGCCAGTGAGCCACTGTCATTATTTAGGGAAAGTATATAAGCATAGGAAACTTCTTACCAGTGAGCCACTGTCATTATTTAGGGAAAGTATATAAGCATAGGAAACTTCTTACCAGTCAAGTCCACAGTGCCAGCCAAGGGCCAACCTTGCAAGCAGATGTTCTAAGGATAGCAGTGTCAAGCCTGCTGTTTACCTCTTTTCTATACACCCCTCCAAATCACCTCTGAGCTGTTGGTTAAAATGTCCTTTAATGTTTACGTAGTCCTTCAAAGAAAGTACACAGTGGCTTATATAATGCTGTTTTTGTCCAGTGATCTGCCCTTCCCCTCATCTAATACTTATAGCCTAAAATAAAATATTATTCAAGCTCTTAATCACTGAAACAGTTTCAGGTCAATCAATGAGGAATTTTTGTGTGTGTGGGTGCATAGTTGGTATATATATTTATGGAGTATATGAGATTTTTTGGCACAGGCACACAATGCTTAACAATCACATCGTGGAAAATTGAGTATACATCCCCTCAAGCGTTTATCCTTTGTTACAAACAAGCTAGTTAGACTCTTTTAGTTATTGTTAAATGTGCAATTGAATTATTATTCACTGTAGCCCCCATGTTATGCTATTAAATACTAGGCCTTATTCATTGTTTCTAACTTTTTTTTTTCTGAGACAGAGTCTCACTCTGTCACCCAGGCTGGAGTACAGTGGCACCATCTCGGTTCACTGCAGCCTTTGCCTCCTGGGTTCAGGTGATTCTCCTGTCTCAGCCCTCCCCCACAACCCCTCAGTAGCTAGAATGACAGGTGTGTGCCACCACGCCCAACTAATTTTTGTATCTTTAGTAGAGAAGGGGTTTCACCATCCACCCACCTTGGCCTCCCAAAGTGCTGGGATTACAAGTGTGAGCCACCATACCCGGCCTCTAACTATTTTTTATACTCACTAACCATCTCCATCTTCCCCCACCCCTTACTACCTTCGCAGCCTCTGGTAACCATCCTTCTATTCTCTATCTCCATGAATTCAGTTATTTTGATTTTTGGATCCCACACATAAGTGAGAACATGTGGTGTTTGTCTTTCTGTGCCTGGCTTATTTGACTTAACACAATGATCTTCAGTTCTATCCAAGTTGTTGCTAATGATTGGATCTGATTCTTTTCTATGACTGAATAGTACTCCATTGTGCATATGTACCACATTTTCTTTATCCATTCATCTGCTGATGGACACTGAGGTTGCTTCAAAATCTTGGCTATTGTGAACAGTGCTGCAAGAAACATGGGAGTGCAAATATCTCTTCAATATACTGATTTAGGAATTAATTTAGTGACTACTGTGTTTCCAGATTATCCTGAGCATGTGGGAGTATAGGAGAGATGTAAGGAATAATCTGTGTCCATAAAGTTGTTTATAGTCTAGTTGGAGTGTCAAGATACCACTTAAAGCAATTAAAGAAGACATATGATCTTCACTCAAGTTGAGTACAACTGAAGGCAGTACCAAGGCAAATCCATTTGGCTTGGGACAACAATTCCATAGGAGTGCCAGAGATTCTGAATCTGCTGATGTTTTTGACAGCTGAGGCATCTTGCCAGAGGCAGTCCTAGAATCTCAGGCATGAAATAAGCCAAGTATTGGTCGTCACCCAAAATGGCACAGCATATATTTCCTCCTTAATATTGGAGAGGATAAAATTTCACAGGTAAATACAGGACTGAGTGTCAATCTCTGAAAACACTTCATTTTTTTTTTTTTTTTTTTTTTTTTTTTTGCATTACCTCTTCCTTCATCTATTTCCAGGTCGACGGATAGACCACGTACTCCTAAATGCTGATGGCATTCGAGGTTTTCCAGTTGTTCTTCAGCAAATCAGTAAGAGTCTCAATTATCTGCTTATGTCAGCCAGTCAAACCAAATCAGGTGAGTTGCTTTTTTCTCTTTTCTTCTCCTGGACTTGGAACATTAGGTCAGCAGCAGACTTTACTTTTTCTTTCTCATTTGCTTTCCACAGAGAGTGTGGAAGAAAAGGGAGGAGGCCCTCCACGGTGCAGCATCACTGAACTGCTTCAGATGTGCTGGCCCAGCCTAACCGAGGACTGTGTTGCCAGCCACACCACCCTCTCCCAGCAGCTAGATCAGGCCCTTCAGTCACTGAGAGAAGCACTAGAGCTGCCAGGTATAAGGCTGTCTGCTTGGGAACAAATAAAAGCCAAACTGGGGAGAGGAAACAGCTGAGAGTAATGAAGCACTTTGGAGCAGAGGCTTGGGACTCCAGAACTGGGCTCTATCAGCCCTTTAGTTAGCCAGGGCATGTCTCAATGTCTCGTAATTTAACTTCACCTGTTTTCCCACCTCTCAGTTGAAAGAATGGTGAACACTCCATTAGCTGATACATTTTTCTCATGATGAATGAGAAATATAGCCAGCAGGTGCTCAGTAAATATTGATGAACCCTTCCCCGAAAGATTGCTGTGTTCTTCATAAAGTTGTTCCACCCCAGCGACAAGGATAAAAATAGAACTATACACACCAGAGTAATTTTATACACTCCAGACTCAAAGCTTCTCCTGGCTGAGAATCACTTGTCCAAGTGACTGACTTAGGATTTTATATTTGCCTTGTAAGTGTAGTGCCCAGGCCATCAGATGCCCCAGGCAGTGTATAGGAGGCGCAGTTCACATATCCAGTCAGAAATTGACCCAAAGCTGGACTCACAGACTGAAGCCTGTGTCCTTTCTCCTGCCATCCTCCTCTCAGAGCCCAGGACTCCTCCATTCTCTTCCCTGGTGGAGCAAGCAGCCCAGAAAGCTCCCGAGGCAGAGGCCCACCCTGTGCAGATCCAGACTCAGCTCCTCCAGAAGAACCTGGGCAAACAGACCCCATCAGGCAGCAGGCAGATGGACTACTTGGGCACCTTCTTCAGTTACTGCAGCACCCTTGCTGCAGTGCTCCTTCAAAGTTTGAGCTCTGAGCCTGGTAGGTAGCAAGAAAGAGGCAACAGATTCATGTCAGACCTGCAAGTGTTCAGGGCAAGGAAGAGAAAAGATGCACGATTAAAAGGCTCTGAATACAGCAGTAGCCAAGAACACTAGATTTGTAAGGTCGTCCTCTCATTCATCTCTGGCTATTTTACTCATCTTTGTGCTAGTATAGCTGTATAGCACATGGGAGTACTCAATTAATTTTCTTGGAATTAGCGACTCAAAAATATCTCCATCAGACCTGTGGTCCATTGTGGATTTGAGGACCCAGCACAGGAATCAAGTCTCTGATATGAGTACCAGATTCTTAAGTCCACAGAGTGAGTACTACATGCACTTCAGTCGGGTTGAAGAGAGCAAGAGTTGGCTGTCTGTGGCTAGACCTGCCCACTGAAGTTCGTCTGGGGTTGGAAGTCTTTAGAGCAGTGGTAAGATATAGATAAAACTTGTGGTCAGGTTCATGTTGAGAATACCCTTTACCTAGAATGAATTAACAGAAGGCTCTCAATATTGTCTTCATCTTGACACTGTACTTTTCTCTCAATTCTGGGAAACAGGGCTCTGAACTCTTGCAATCAGTGGTGCAAACAAAGATCATGTTCTTTACCTTTGCAGATCATGTGGAGGTCAAGGTAGGAAATCCCTTTGTTCTGCTGCAACAGAGCTCTTCCCAACTGGTGTCACATCTCCTGTTTGAGAGACAAGTTCCCCCAGAGAGGTAGGAGCCACCTCCATGCAAGTCAGCCATGGGCCTTCAGATGATTTCATCAATATAGCCAAGGGCTCAGTGCGGTGGTGCTTGGGGTTAGCACGGAGAGTGGGGATTTCTTCCTGACTGAATTTTTTATTCTTATATAACTCTGTGAAAATTTAATGTGCCTTGTTTCCTGCTTTCTCTCTCGATACCTCTAGCATGTATATTGTTAAGTATGAAATCAACGGGTGACTCTGCACTTTATAAATAGGCAAAAATCTAAAAATTCAATAACATGATAGTTGATTAGACTGTAGGAAAACAGCATTCTCAGAGAATGCAAGTGAGACATAAATTTGTATAGCCTCTGTCGGAAGGCAGTTTGTCAATATTTATTAAAATTGCAAATGCATATGCCCTTTGATTTAGCAAACCATTTTGGATAATTTATCCTACGGCTTTATTATACGTAAGTGATTTATGTGCAAAATCATTTCATTGCAATCTTGTATATAGTACCAACAGATCAGAAAATTCATTGTCCACTAACAGGAGCCTAGTTATGGTTCACCTATATAATGGAATACTATGTAACTGCAAAAACTAAAGAGGGTCCTCTCTGTAGAGGGATATGGATAGATCTCGCAGAAGTGTTCAGTGAAAACACAAAGGGCAGAGCAATATGTCTAATAGGCTACCTTTTGTGTTTTAAAAAAAGAGTATGACGATTAGGAAGTTTTATTTACATTCGCTCATGTAAGCATAAAGAAATTGTAAGACTGGGTAATGGTGCCTGTGTATTCAGGCCTTGTATGCTTTCTGCTTCTCTCCTTCCAGACTGGCAGCCCTTCTGGCCCAAGAGAATCTCAGTCTAAGTGTGCCGCAGGTCATCGTCAGCTGCTGCTGTGAGCCCCTTGCTCTTTGCTCATCCCGGCAAAGCCAGCAGACCTCCTCCCTCCTGACTCGCCTGGGTACTCTGGCCCAGCTACATGCCTCCCACTGCCTGGATGACCTCCCACTTTCTACACCAAGCTCCCCAAGGCCAACTGAGAACCCCACATTGGAAAGAAAGCCCTACTCCTCCCCAGGGGACTCATCACTCCCAGCCCTCACCTCCTCTGCCTTGGCCTTTCTTAAGTCACGCTCAAAGCTCCTAGCTACGGTGGCCTGCCTGGGGGCTTCCCCGAGGTTAAAGGTCAGCAAGCCCAGCTTGTCATGGAAGGAACTTCGTGGCCGCAGGGAGGTGCCTCTGGCTGCAGAGCAGGTAGCCCGGGAGTGTGAGCACCTTCTGGAACAATTCCCTCTGTTTGAGGCCTTCCTCCTGGCTGCCTGGGAGCCCCTGCAAGGGTCCTTGCAGCAGGGGCAGGGTCTGGCAGTGAATCTCTGTGGTTGGGCCAGTCTTTCTACCGTTCTCCTGGGCCTACATTCTCCCATTGCCCTAGATGTACTGAGTGAGGCTTTTGAGGAATCCTTGGTGGCCAGAGATTGGTCCCGGGCCCTTCAGCTCACTGAAGTGTACGGGCGAGATGTGGACGATTTGAGCAGCATAAAGGATGCAGTCCTGAGCTGTGCTGTGGCATGTGGTGAGCAGAATGCTATGCCTCCCTTTTTCACTCGTGGTAATATTTGGTATTCACTGGGTATATTATCACATTTAATCCTCACGGTAACTCTAGAGAGAAGCCCCACTATAATCTCATGTTATTAAGAGGAGACCAGGTCTCAGAGGGGTTAGGAAACTTACCCAGGGTGGTAAGTGGTAGAGTAGAGCTTAGAACCCAAGTCCATCTGACTTTAAACAGCCACTTATAACCAGTATTCTCAATACTGTGTATCACAATTCTTGTGAAATCCTACAGAGTACAAATGTTTGGGTTCCTTCCCCAGAGGCCCAGGATGGAGCTCAGGCAAGTGTTTACTTTAAAATAGGGATCAGCACATTTTTTCTATAAAGGACTTTGTAAGCCACAGTCTCGCTCATAACTACCCAGCCCCTCCAGTACAGCATGAAAGCAGCCAGAGTCAATATATAAAGAAATGAGCATGGCTATAGTCTAATAAAACTTTATTATAAAAGCAGATTGTGGGTCTGTTTGATGACCACTGCTTTGAAAGCTCCCCGGGAAATTTTGACGTGTAACCAGAGTGGAAAGCCAATGAGCCGCAACACTACTAGGATTTCCTAGCAGTGTTGCAGCAAGAGTTGGGTGTGATGTAGGGAATGACTTTTGGGTAGGAGGCTTGGTTCCCTTTGGAAAGGAGAAAATCCATCCTTGAAAAGGTGGAGAAATCCACTGACTGGCTGTGTGGTCTTAATTGCTTGGAGTCTGTTTTTTGTATCTCCAAGATCAGATCTGTGAAATGGGTGTGGAAGAGAGAGATCTAAGTCAGGGAGTGAAACTAGTCTACCTGGAATAACTTTCAAGTGGTTATGTATGGCACAGGGTGGAAATTACAGGGAAAAGGAAAGTTTCACTGACAAGGTGAGTCTGAAACAGTCCTGTATGTTCAGCATGCCAAAACATGGAGAGCTTCATCTCCTCTGTCCTTCCTTCATTCCTTCCTTCCTTTCTCTTTCCCTCTCTTCCTTCTGAAAGTCTCATGACTATTACCAGGTTTACCTAAAGATAAACATAGGGTAGAGATACAGCATTTTCCTTGTCATGTAATGGTTCCAAGTGTAAAAACTAGTTAAGATCACATGCATCTTAAGGATCCTCCAAGCTCCTCTTTTACAAAATTGAAGAAAGCCCTTTCTCAAGAAGTAACCTGGACCCTTGAACTCTTCTGGTCCCACGCTTGCTGCCTCTGAGCATCTTTTTTGTCTTATAGACAAAGAAGGTTGGCAATACCTGTTTCCCGTGAAGGATGCATCTCTGAGAAGTCGGCTGGCCCTACAGTTTGTGGACAGGTGGCCCCTGGAGTCATGCCTGGAAATTCTGGCCTACTGCATTTCAGACACGGCTGTCCAAGAAGGACTAAAGTGTGAGCTACAGAGGAAGCTGGCGGAGCTGCAGGTGTATCAGAAGGTATGGGCCCTCACATCAAGAGAAAGGAAACGGGCTTCTCACTCTATGATCAACCCCAACCTATTCTCATATGATGGGGGACTTTAAGAAACAGAAAATATAGGTCGGGGTTTTGCTTTGCATCTGGCTTCAGTTCTTAGGTGAACAGCAGGAAGGCCTCATAGCTGGTTCCTGTGTTACTTATTTCTATAATTTTAAATACATTTGCATGAAGTGAGGGTAAAAATAACAAAATTAACATTGGAATGGTGTATTACAGTCCAAAAAGGCTTTTTCACATGTCTTTTTGAGCTTTGTATATGTTTTTGTATATTATGTCTTCTATAAAGTTTGTTTTAAATTTCAGCAAAATTTCAAGAGCTATTTTGAAAAGATGCATGAAGGTGACAATTTCAAAAGTAAAAGGTTATTGTGGGGTATTTGTTATGTTCAAGCTCAAGAGGCTTAGGGAGACAAATTTAGGAAGCATGGCTACATAACAGTATAAAATAGACGCTAATTTTCCAACATATCCTTGGAGCAGACAGAGTCCAGGAACCCTACCAGGGGCAGTGAAAATGGCAGGTGAAAAAAGGTTTCTTTTTATTCTTCCTTGGCAGTTTTCATGCAGAGCTAAAATGTTGTATGAAAGGTGATCCCACAGAGCATTCAAGCCAGAAGAATATCTTGGGTGGAGTTTGGGGTAGAGGAGCATGGGACAGGTGACCCCAGAACAATCTGGGAAGCATGAGAGCACTGTCTTCACTAGTGAAAGGCCGCAGTCCTGGCCTCCATATTCAGCCTTCACTCCCTGCTTGTTCTTCCTGGATAGGTTCGCTCTGCTCTCTAAATAATCTTTGCCCAATTTGCTCTCTTTTCTGGCAAGTTCTGACAGCCTGACTTTGGGGCAGAGATCTAGGGATGGCCCATCTGTGGGCATGCCCAGTGACTTGTTCATGGAGGGAGAAGCTGCAGTGTGGTTTGATGGATTTTCCTGTCTTTCCTTAGATTCTGGGTTTGCAGTCTCCCCCAGTGTGGTGTGACTGGCAGACCTTGAGGAGCTGTTGTGTTGAGGACCCATCAACTGTCATGAACATGATTCTAGAAGCACAGGTACCATTTTCCTGGGTGGTGTTCCCCTTCATCCTCATTTCAGAGTTGCAACCCCTTAGCTGGCTGTATAAGCGCCTTTCTGCATATCAATGTTCACTTTTTTGTTGTTGTTTTTTTTTTTGGTGTTTTTTTTGGTTTTTTTTGAGACGGAGTCTCGCTCTGTTGCCCAGGCTGGAGTGCAGTGGCGCAATCTCAGCTCACTGCAAGCTCCGCCTTCCCAGGTTCACGCCATTCTCCTGCCTCAACCTCTCCGAGTAGCTGGGACTACAGGCGCCCGCCACCACGCCCGGCTAATTTTTTTGTATTTTTAGTAGAGACGGGGTTTCACCGTGGTCTCGATCTCCTGACCTCGTGATCCGCCCACCTCGGCCTCCCAAAGTGCTGGGATTACAAGCGTGAGCCACCACGCCCGGCCATTTTTATTATTATTTTTGAGACGGAGTCTTGCTCTTTCACCCAGGCTGGAGTGCAGTGGCACAATCTTGGCTCACTGTAACCTCTGCCTCCTGGATTCAGACGATTCTCCTGCCTCAGGCTCCCAAGTAGCTTGGATTACAGGCACCCACCACCACGCCCAGCTAATTTTTTTGTATTTTTAATAGAGACAGTGTTTTGCCATGTTGGCCAGGCTGGTTTTGAACTCCTGACCTCAAGTGATCCACCCACCTTGGCCTCCCAAGGTGCTGGGATTACAGGCATGAGCTACCGCGCCCGGCCCCTTGTTACCTTTTTATATTGTCCAACTTTTCACTGTTTGCAATAAGATGGTATTTCATTGTTGTTTTAATTTACATGATTACTAATAAATTTTAATATCTGTTCATGTGTTTATTAGACTTCTGAGTGCTAAGTAGGATTTTGTCTACCTTTTAAGAAGCTGACTGTATATGCTCATTCAAATGTTTGTTCATTCAGGAAGTACTTATTGCATGCCTATTATTTTCCAATCACTGTGGTAGATGGTGGTGAAACAAAAATTATTAAGCTGTCCTTGCCCTGGAGTGGCTCACATTTTGGAGAGAGGGTGATGTAAGATGCATCCTTAGGTGACTGCAACATAATATACAAATGACAGAAGTAAGCTCAGATTGTGGAAGCACAGGCAGGGCACCTAACATAGCCTGAGAAACAAGGAAGCATCCTGAAGAAGGCAGTCCTAGGCAGAGTTGTGGGGAGGACATTCCAGACACCACCATGTGGGAATATTTGAACAAAGCCCTAGGAGTTCTATTCTCTCAAACTTCATCCACAGTTCACAAATTGGGGTTGGGGGGTAGTGAGGGGGAACATGGGTAGAATCCAACCACCAACATGTTTATTTGGCCTTTGTAGTATTGGTCTACAGAATTTTTATTTTTTCATGTTGACTTTATTGCCAAAATTTTAAAATACAGAAATTTTATGATTTTAAAAAGGTTTTGTAACTTAAAAGTCTGACAACATTGGGCCTACCCATTCTTATAGCATGGGTGGCTATGTCCTTTAAACAGTCTTTTCAGTCTTTCCCACTTCCTTAGAATCTCCCCAGGGTTGACACCAAGTGTCTGTTGCCACATGTCATCAGCTTTTTTTTATGGTACTGCTAAGAGGAAAGTGATATGAACAGTAAGCCTGCTTCAATCATTTTCATCATAGTGAAGTTCCCATCAGCACTTATAAACATTCCTGGGGCTTTGCAGACTCACGACTGCAAAGAAGAATCAGGCAGTCATGTAAAGGGGTTGAAGGCATGTGTGTTTCCTTCCAGGAGTATGAACTGTGTGAAGAGTGGGGCTGCCTGTACCCCATTCCAAGAGAACATTTAATCAGCCTTCATCAAAAGCATCTTCTCCACCTTCTAGAAAGAAGAGATCATGACAAGGCTCTGCAAGTAAGCCCCCAGTTCTTTCAATTTTTCTTCTGGGGTGGGACAAGAAGGTTAGTCAAATCAGATGGCTTTATTTTCATGTTGAATCCCACGCAATCTCAGCTATGCCTCTTCAAATCTTTCAGGAGCTGGTTATAGTCATCTTGAGCAGAAGGGGCCTAGCCTTGCATTAGGTGCCAGATGGGGCAGCTGGGTCCAGAATTCTGCTGAATTCTGGTCCTGTCAAAGCCATGGCATTTGGGAAACTACAGAGGTGGCTAAAAAAAAAAAAAAAAAAAATGAGGCCAGGCGCGGTGGCTCACGCCTGTAATCCCAGCATTTTGAGAGGCCAAGGCCGGCGGATCATGAGGTCAGGAGATCAAGACCATCCTGGCTAACACAGTGAAACCCCGTCTCTACTAAAAATACAAAAAATTAGCCGGACAAGGTGGCGGGCACCTGTACTCCCAGCTACTCGGGAGGCTGAGGCAGGAGAATGGCGTGAACCCCGGGGGGCGGAGCCTGCAGTGAGCCGAGATCGCGCCACTGCACTCCAGCCTGGGCAACAGCAAGACTCTGTCTCAAAAAAAAAAAAAAAAAAAAAAAATGAGTATAGAGAAAGGGTTAGTCCAAAATGAGTAAACCTAAATATTCTATTCTCAAACAAAACAAAGCTGGTCTAAGAGCTCTTCTGCAGGCCTCACCTTCCTCCTCTACTCTTTGACAATAGCTTCTGCGAAGAATCCCTGACCCCACCATGTGCCTTGAAGTGACAGAGCAATCCCTCGACCAGCACACTAGCTTGGCCACTTCTCACTTCTTGGCCAACTACCTCACCACCCACTTCTATGGACAACTGACTGCTGTCCGACACCGTGAAATCCAGGCGCTGTATGTGGGATCCAAGGTAAGGAGGAAAAGGAGGTGTTGGGAAGGCATACATGAGGGAGAGGCTGCAAGCCTAGCTCTTCTTCCAAACTTGCCTTTTCAATGGCTCTTTTGCCAGGCACCTGCCATCCCTGGCCTGTGCTGTATGAAATCTTTACCCTAGTAGCCCACTGTATCCTAGTTGAGTCTCCTAGGACTTGTCATTCTCTTCCTGTCCTGCCTCCATAGTGAATTCTACCTGGTCCTCTTAAGTTGCCTTTATGGTTTCCATGGCATCTGCTATACCAATGCTTCTCAGTTCTGACAATATATTAGAATCACCTGGACTTAAAAAAAAAATATATACCAGGTTATTCACCTCTACCCCAGATCGAGTAAAACTGGTCTTGGGATAGGGACTGGACATCTTCCAAAGGGCTTCTGATGTGAGGATTTAAAACGACTGCTTGATAAACTTGTCTGTGCTAGTGGAAGAGGGTTAGTTGTCTACGTAATTAGATGAGATAAGTTCTTATCTTTGATGTATAACCTTGGAGACATTAATAGAAGAAACCGCCAGCTAGAAAAAGTAATCCAGTGAAGCAGAGTTTGAAGAGAGTTAGGGCCCTCTGGCATTTTTCTAATTATTCTGCCTGGCAGTCCTATATACTACCCCACAAATAGAACGAGTGCTAGGAGAGCCATAAATATAACCACTGACCCACTTACTAAGAGTTAAACTACATAACATGTTCCTTAAGAAGATATACCCAATGCGCTGTAGCTGAATAGGGGAACCCTTGAAAACTGGCAGTGAACAGGGTCAGTGAACATATTTCAAGCCTAGTGATTGTGACTTCTAAGGAGAACTTAGATTCATCGTTTACCTGTAGGAGATAGGAGGTGCCAGGTTTCATTAGACCACTGACACCACCTTGTATTTCTCATTCTGAGTAAAGCCTCAAATAAACAGAATGGTGGCATTAAGGGTCAGGGAGATCTCAATCATACCTGGAGGGTCCAGGCCAGGGGTGAGCAGGCTACTACCTGTGGGCCAAATACAGTCCCCAGCCTGCATTTGTAAAGCAAATGTTAATGGAGCACACGTGCAACTATCATTTTACCTATGGCTGCTTTCAAGGTACATGTGCAGAGCTGAATGTTTGAGACAGACATTATGGACCATGAAGCCTAAAATACTTACTCTCTGATCCTTTATAGAAAAAGTTTACTAACCCCTCATCTGGTGAAGGTACTTGGAGTACTTCTCAATTACCATCTGCAGAATTCAGTGGGGAGCTCAGCCTTCCTAAAAGACTGCGAGTCTGTTTCAGTAGCTGGCTATGCGCCTTTTGTTCTCATGTACCCTTCCCCTTCCCAGTGAGAATCTTGAGTTTTTTCTGAAATTTGTGTACTATTTTCTTTACTCTATGGATCTACCCCACAAACAGATTCTGCTGACCCTGCCTGAGCAGCACCGGGCCAGCTATTCCCACTTGTCCTCTAACCCCCTGCTCATGCTGGAGCAGCTGCTTATGAACATGAAGGTGGACTGGGCCACTGTGGCTGTGCAGACTCTGCAGCAGCTGCTGGTTGGACAGGAGATTGGCTTCACTATGGACGAGGTGGACTCACTGCTTTCCAGATATGCAGAGAAAGCCCTGGACTTTCCATACCCTCAGAGGGAGAAACGATCAGGTAACTGCTGGCATCCTAGAAGGGGATTCTACATGGAGGAAGAAATGCCATGCTGCGTTCTTAGTTTTAATTTGCTCCCCTTTTAATATTTTGGGTTGATCTAGAGTGAATGAATACACTTCAGGAGAGCTATCTCTTTATTATGTAGGAGAGATCTTGGTCTTGGAGGAAGTAGAATAGTGACCAGAATTAAAAGGTGGTAGATAACCACTGCATGCATAATAACATAAAGGTTTGGAAAGCAAAATATGCTGGAAATGGTCTCTGTCTGGCCTTGAGATAGCGGGCTCTTCATTGCCATCATTTGGTATTGAGAGTATGCCTTATTCCCAGGATCACATCAAATATCACTTGTATGTGAGCTGACTCAGCCTCTTCTACATTGAAGAAACTGAAATGAGTACGGACTGATGTTCCCGGCCAGCTCTTTTTTCGTATTCCCTACCCTCCAGGGGCATCATTTCAACGTCTTCCACTTTCCTCTGGACACTTTTTTAATTTATTTTGTAGAATCCTAGTGTCCATTTCATTAGCTTATCTGCCTAAATTGTGGTTTGTTTTTCGAGGCATTTAAGAAACGTGTGCTATGGGCTTAGAGGTACCTCCTCCATTCTCTTAATACCTAGTAGAGACATGGAATGACAATCAGAGAAGCCAACAGAGCTTTGTTCTAAATGCCTAGGGTGGTGAATCAAGATACATATGGTAGAACCATATTTTGTGAGCATTTTCCCTCTCTACAGATTCTGTGATTCACCTCCAAGAAATTGTCCACCAGGCTGCAGATCCCGAGACCCTCCCTAGATCACCATCAGCAGAGTTCTCTCCTGCTGCTCCTCCTGGTAAGAACTGGCTCTGATTATTCACTAAAATTTTTCAGTTTAGTCTTGCCTTATTCTGTCCTTCAGAATTTTTTTTTTTTTTTTGCTTCTTTTTTTCACTGCCAGTTACAACATTATTAATTATCTATCTTGGTTCATTCCAGATTTATATATATCTCAAAAGATTCAACATACAGTCAACTATTGTTATTTGTGGCAGTATGTCCATAAAGTCTCTAGCAAATCCAGAACTCTTGTTCCTAAGGGAAATATGTACATGTATCTCACATAGATGGTAATCTTAAATCCTAAAAACAACTCATCCTAGACGATTCTATTCTATTTCCTTTTTTCTGCAAAGGAGGTTCAGAAGTGTTAAGTGACTTGCCTGAGGCCACCCCCACTAACAGGTCCCAGAATTGGGATTCAAATCCCATTCAACTAGCCCCAGCACTGAGCTTCTGGCACTACCCCGCACTGTCCACTACCACCTCCATCTTCTGGTCACTGTTTTTTTTTTTGAGATGGAGTCTTGCTCTGTCGCTCAGGGTGGAGTGCAGTAGCACAATCACGGCTCACTGCAACCTCCACCTCCTGGATTCAACCAATTCTCCTGCCTCAGCCTCCCGAGTAGCTGGGATTAAAGGTGTGTGCCACCACACCCAGCTAATTTTTGTGTTTTTAGTAGAGATAGGGTTTCACCATGTTGGCCAAACTGATCTCGAACCGCATGTGATCCACCTGCCTTGGCCTCCCAAAGTGCTGGGATTATAGGCATGAGCCACCACACCCAGCCAGGTCACTGTTGTATAGAGGTTGAAACAACCTCAGCTGAGAATCTGTGTGTTGAGTATTGGGTGACTCAAAACTTTCATGACCGCATGTGTTTGCAAATGACCACAAAAGCAAGATGAATATAGTTTTTGAGGTTACAAATGTTAATAAGCAACTTCACAAATATGCAATCTGGTATTAATGAGGATTGACTATACTTAGCCCTCAAGTTCATACTGTCACACACCAAGCACAAGCACCTTGAAGCCCTCAGCCATGTCTTGGTCACCCTTTTCACCACCCCTCCAGTCCCCTGGTCTCCAGCCCCCACACAATGGCCTACTCTCAAAAGAAGCTCAGCCAAGTGTTTTGTTTTGCCAAATGGTCAAAGGAGCAGGATTCTAAGGTCTCTTCTGAATGCTACTAAGAGTCACTATGTTTTACAGCTCTCTTTTTCTGTGACCAGCCAATGTTGCTCTGCTAAATGATAAGAAATCTCTTTACATATCATAAAGCAGACTGTGGCATTTTCTGGCCATACTTTGAGAATTAGCCATGCTTCATGGTAACCAGCTGAGCTGAGGGGAGGGCTCAGCCTTGCAAGTATATGAGCAGCTTCATGCATCTGTATAAATGGCAGCCTGAGCAGCTTTGGGGTGTGTGTGTGTCTGTGTGTGTGTTTGTGTGTGTGTGTGTGTGTGTGTGTGTGTGTGTGAGCCTTTTTTTTTTTTTTGGAGACAGGATCTCACTGTGTTCCCCGGGCTAGAGTGCAGTGGTGCCATCAGAGCTCACTGCAGGTCAATTCCTCCTGCCCCAGCTTCCCAAGTAGCTAGGACTACAGGCACACACCACCATTGCCTGGTTAATTATTTTATTTTTTGTAGAGACAGGATCTTGCTTTGTTGCCTAGGCTGGTCTCGAACTCTTGAACTCAAATGATCCTCCCCCCTTGGCCTCCCAAAGTGCTGGGATTACAGGCATAATCTGCACCTAGCCTATATGAGCTTTTTATTATGGAAAATTTGCAAATCCCAGATATCATATCATTTCATTTATAAATATTTCAGTATAAATCTCTGAAAGGTAAGGACTTTCATGAAACAAAGCCATAATACCATTATCACATCTAGAAACAAATTCATAATAATTCCTTATTATTCTCAAATATCAAGTCAGTATTCAAATTTCTCCAGCTGTCTCATCAAGATTTTTTTATAGTTGGTTTTTCCAGACTCAAGATCTAAATAATGTCCATACATGGCATGCCATTTGGTGAAATAGCTCTTAAATCTTTTTTTCTTTTTCTTTTTTAAGAATGTCTCCCTCTGTCATCCAGGCCAGAGTGCAGTAGTATGATCATGGCTCACTATAACCTTGAACTCCTGGGCTCAAGCAGTCCTCCCACCTCAGCCTCCCTAGTAGCTGGGACTACATGCACACACCACCATGTCTGGCTAACTTTTGCATTTTTTTCTTTTGTATAGATGGAGTCTTGCTATGTTGCCCAGGCTGGTTTTGAACTCCTGGCCTCAAGTGATTCTCCTGCCTCAGCCTCCCAAAGTGCTGGGATTACTGGCATGAGCCACTGCACCGGCCTTTTAAAGCGCCTTTAATCAATAGTTTCCCTGTGTCTTTTCTTGTTTATCCCCCCTACCTCTTTTTTATTTGTGGAGGAGACTAGTCATTTGTCCCCCGGAGCTTCCCACCTGCTGGATTTTGCTGATTGCCTTCCTGTGGCAATCTGCGTCTTTATCCCCAGAATTTCCAGGACACTTGTAGTTAGTTCTAGAAGCTGGACTTGATTCAGGCTTAATATTTTTTAGTAAGTATACTTGATAGCAGGTGGTGTACACATCCATCAGGAGGCACACAATGTTCAGTTGTCTCTCTTTTGTGACACAAACAGCCACTGATGATCATTAACTGGATCTGTTCTTTCAATAAGGATTTATAAAATGGTGAAATTCTATCATTCCCTCTTCATCTGTAAGCTGGTATATTGATTACCTTTTACTCTGACCTCTGGCTCTGCCTCCCAGGTATCTCCAGTGTACATTCCCCTATTCTAAGGGAAAGGAGTTTCCCACCAACCCAGCCCCCACAGGAATTTGTGCCTCCAGCGACACCACCTGCCAGGCACCAGTGGGTACCGGATGAGACTGAGAGTATCTGCATGGTCTGCTGCAGGGAGCACTTCACCATGGTAAGCAGCATCAGTCTCCACTGTCACCCTCAGGAGAAGGTAAAGGAGAATTCTAATTCATGAGCCTGAGTTTACAGTCACCGCCTATCCCCGAGAGAATATCGATATTTTCAGAACTGCCAAATCTAAGACTTTGGGTTTATTTTTGACCTCACCAGAATGTATTTTCTGGACTCAGACAGGTAGAAGACACCCTCAAATAGCCGTAAATTCTAAAATCTTTGCCATTGTCATGAGATAATAAAAAAGAGGCACGAGGAGTCACCAGGTGTCAGTGGATCTTGTTTCCGGCTCCCATGTCTTTGACAGTAAGACTGGTGACCTAGCAGTGGTTATATGCACTGACTCAGGAGACAGAGGGCCTGGGTTCTAATCTTGGCTCTGCCTCTTAATGACAGTGTGACTATACACTATTTTGGTCTCATGTGCCTACTTGTAAACTAAGGATGATATATTCTTAGGCTCATGGAACTGTTAGGATTAAATATGATAATACATGTCACCATACTTAACGCAGTACCTGCCCAGTATGCCACATCAGCTCAATGCTGATGAAAACGATGGTAATGTAATTGCTCTGCGTCTGTTTCCTCCTCATCTATAAAACAGATGTAATATTTCTATTAGAATGAAATGAAGCAGTACTTTAAAGTCACTTTGATGCCCATCCACTGTTGAATGGATTAAGAAGAGTGGTACATATACACCATGGAATACTATGCGGCCATAAAAAAGAACAAGATCATGTCTTTTGCAGGAATGTGGATGGAACCAGAGGTCATTATCCTTAGCAAACTAACACAGGAATGGAAAACCAAATACCACATGTTCTCAATTTTAAGTGGGAGCTAAATACTGAGAACACATGGACAGAAAAAGGGGAACAACAGACACGGAGTGTACTTGAGAGAGAGGAGGGTGGAAGGAGGGAGAATTTCAGGGAAGAAAAACTGCTAGGTACCATGCTTAGTACCCAGGTGACAAAATAATCTGTACACTAAACCCCTGAGTCATGAGTTTACCTGTATAACAAACTTGCACATGTACCCCTGAACCTAAAATAAAAATTAAGATTTTTTTTTTTAAAAAAGATATTAGGAAAGCAAAGTCAGATATTTTCCTTATTTAAACTTACAAATCTTCAAGGAGGACAATTGGTTGTGGCTTGTTGAGACATATGACAAGCCACTGAAAGGAGTTTTGCATGACAAGCTGCTCTCTAGCTTTGAAACCACCATGTAGAAGGTTTACTTACTTCTAGGGTAGATTATAGAAAGAGTTTCTAATCTTTAAATTCTAATAATGACAACAGTTGGCCTTTATTGACTGCCTACTGCATATGTCCCAGGCATGATACTAAGTGCTTTGCTTAAGTTATCTCTCTTAAATTTTATAATAACCTGATGAGCTTGATAATATTATTACTGTATTACACACATCAGAATATGGATGTATAGAGAAGGTATATAATTTGGAGAAGACTGATAAGAAATTCTGAGTTGACTGATACAAATTAAGAATTTGTGTGTAAAATTAAATTATACCTAACTGTTTATATTTTTAGTCTTTTTTTTTTTTTTTTTTGAGACAGAGTCTTGCTCTGTCACCCATGCTGAAGTGCAGTGGTGCGATGTCTGCTCACTGCAACCTCTGCTTCCTGGGTTCAAGCGATTCTGCTGCCTCAGCCTCCCGAGTAGCTGAGAGTACAGGCTCCCAACACACCTGGCTAATTTTTGTATTTTTAGCAGAGATGGGGTTTCACCATGTTGGTGAGGCTGGTTTCGAACTCCTGACCTCAGGTGATCCGCTCACCTCTGCCTCCCAAACTGCTGGGATTACAGGCGTGAACCACTGCGCCCAGCCTAAAAGTCTTGCTTCATGTTTATCATGTGTTACAAATGGCACCTGCTAAAATAACCTTGGGGAAAACAAATAAATAAAGGCATTTTGAAAGGGATACTTTTTAATCATTGTCATCAATACCAGGTAGAAATGTGATCGGCACTGGCTCAGAAAGTGACTTCTTCTCCACTACTTTTTCTTGTTTCTCCACATGTTGCCTCCATACACAAGTAGAACTTGTCAGGAGCTATTGCAAAACTCCATGACTTGGCACCTTTGCCCATCAGCTGACAGATATTTTTAAATGTTTGATTTTTGAGGGCAAGGACTGGTGTGTCCTTTTCCAATAGAGACCCAAGCACTTGGTGTTCTTAATAAGTAAGCCACTGGTAGTTAATACCATGTATAAATGGATTGACAGCAATCTCCCCTTCTCTCCTCCCTCTTTCTTCTCTTCCTGATGGCATTCCTCAGTTTAACAGGCGTCATCATTGTCGCCGCTGTGGCCGACTAGTGTGCAGCTCCTGCTCCACTAAGAAAATGGTGGTTGAAGGCTGCAGAGAGAACCCTGCTCGTGTGTGTGATCAGTGCTATAGTTACTGCAACAAAGAGTGAGTGTCCTACAGCAGAGCTGTTGCTATTACTGACCACTGCACCCTTCCCCAGGTCCCTACACTCCTAGAAGTCTCATTATGGAGAGCATTTCAAATCCAGAAATGTTTAACATTCACACTGAAATGCCATTAACTCTACACTGAAGTGTTTGTACACTGACCTTGGTCAGAGAAACCACTAAGAGAGAAAGTAGGGTGAGAGGAAGAGGTGTTCAAGGCTCTTACATGATGTTCTCTCTCAAATCAGGACGTTGATTCCTTAGCCCTTCCCCAGACAGAGGCCATTGAGCTTAGTTCACCAACTCACCTATTTTCCAGCCTCTCTTGCTTCAACTGGCCTCAGCTGGACTCAAATGGACGTGTTCACACCTGCTGAATGGTTGGGCATCGCTTATATCAACTCTGATCTAGGTAGTCATTCTTGCTTGTAATCCGTAATTAGAAGAGCCTCCATACTTGCCTACACAGAGTTCACCTGGTAACAACTTTCAGAAACTGCTCATACCTCTGGCGAGACAGATCAAGACTTTGTTTGTTGGCTCAGTGTTGCTGAATTGTTTCCACTACTTCTAGTAGCAAAGAAGCATGAACTTAAGACTCCTAGAGCATCTAGGAATATGGGCCAAAGCAACCATCCAAAACCAGTTACTTTGAATTCTGCATGTTTTATTTACAAACTTAAATAGATTTTATATTCTCCTCCATAGCATTATTGTGTTTGTCCTGATATGAACATTTTTGGTCATTATTTACCATAGTGATTACTGATCTCATAGGAAGGAAGACATACGATACTTACTCTACAGTTTCCGTGACCCTAGCATACCACTGCCTCCCTCCCTCCGGGAGGAATTACCCACACACCATACTGCTGAGATTTGAAATGGGCAGTTAGTATTGATGGGGGACTCTTTCATTCAACAATTCTACCCTCAAAGAGCCCTCCATTGTACCAGGGAGACACTGTAGGTTGATGCTGTCTACTAAGCTCAAAACAAAGAAGTGACTCAGGCATTTATTTAATAATTTTTCTTTCTCTGTTTTCAGTGTACCAGAGGAGCCTTCAGGAAAACCAGAAGGTAAGGCCAAATCCCGTTCTCTGTGACTCTTCATTTGTGTACTTAAGTTGACTCTATCTTCAGCATATCAGCTGTAACTGATATACTTGTCCAACTTATGCACTCCATCCAACTTGTTTGCCAAAGCAAATTCTTGGCATTTGTATCAGCCGGTTTCCTCTGAAGTTCATCATATTAACCTATTACACTGGCCCATTAGCTTCCAGCATTGAGAAGGCCAGCAACCAAATAATTTGGTTCTTAACTTTTAGTAGGTGATTTTATTTTAGTTTTTCTTAAGTTTCCCTTTACCATCCTACCTCCCCATGCTCCCTCCTTACCCCTAGGTAATCCCTGTTAACAGTGTGGCCTGTATCCGTCCACAACAGATTAGTTTTTAGAGTATCCAGTGGCTCAGCCATCTATTTGAGAAACACGCCCCTTTTAAGGTTTCTTGTGTGAAGCAAGAAGGTTACGTGACAAATACTGTAACACTCACCCCAGGTCTACGCCTGGGGAAGATGGTTTGAGGTGCTTAGTGGGGTATCCTAAAGCAAACAAAAGGAACCAAGGAGAGAGAAAGGGGCCCTGAGATAGCAGGCAAGTGTCTACCTGCAACTCATGCCAGCTCAGTGGACTGGGTTAGACTGAACTGCCAGCCAGTGAATGACACGTGAATGGCATTTCTCTTCTCAGCTCTAGACAGCTCAAAGAGTGAAAGCCCTCCATACTCCTTTGTGGTGAGAGTCCCCAAAGCAGATGAGGTGGAATGGATCTTGGATCTCAAAGAGGAAGAAAATGAGCTGGTGCGGAGTGAATTTTACTATGAGCAGGTAATAGCAATAAAATGCAATGGTCACTTAAGTTTCTTTATGATGTGTAGCAGTATGACAAGAAATACAGAGGTAGGTGAACACACCTGGCCTTTACTTGTTTATAGTGCAATAATATGGGAGCTAAACCAGTAAATCTGTTAAGGCAGAAAATAATGAACATCTTGGGAATTGCACAAGGAGAGACCAGGAAAGGCTTCGTGGAAGAGGTAGCATTTAAGATGAGCTTTGGAAGAATGGTAGGAGTGTGACAAGCAGAAAGCTGGGGGTTGTGAGGAAAGTGGGGATGGGGAAGGACAAAGAATACAAAATTAAAACATCTGAGCAAAGACACCGTGTCTAAAATTGCAGGGCATGATTGGAGAAGTGGAAGCTGTTTAATTTGAAGGGACCATAGAGTCAATAGGATTAATAGAGAGCTCATAAAAGGCTTGAAAAGGATTATTTATGTATAGGGCCTTGCGTTCTGCAGTAAGGACTATCTGCTTGATATGTATCAACGGCCTATGAAAGGTTTCCAAGTGTGCTTTAGGAATATTAATTTAGCAGCAGTGTGTCCATGGCTTAAAGCAAAAACTCCTCTAGGGGGTCAGACAAGCGAGCTGACCATTGTTGTCCAAGTCAGCAATAAGGACTTGCACTAGTGGACCAGAAAAAGGAGGGGACCTATGGACATTGTCAAGAAGTAGGTAACAAGGCTGGGCGCAGTGGTGCCCACCTGTAATCCCAGCACTTTGAGAGTCTGAGGTGGGTGACTCGCTTGAGCCCAGGAGTTTGAGACCAGCTTGGGCAACATGGTGAAATCCCTGTCTCTACAAAAAAAAATACAAAAATTAGCTGGGTGTGGTGGCACAAAGCTGTGGTCCCCACTACTTGGTAGGCTGAGGTGGAAGGATTGCTTGAGCCTGGGAGGCAGAGGTTGCAGTGAGCTGAGATCGCACCACTGCACTCCAGCCTGGGCAACAGAGTGAGACCCTGTTTCAAAAAAATAAAGAAGTAGGTAAGAGGTGGACACAGTGCCCTTCTTCCCAGTAAAATGACATAACTTAAAAGCCAGAGCTTTGGCAGTGCTACTTAGAACATCTGAAATTTGTTTAGTTCCACTTCTGCTTTCTTGTGGAATATGGTTCCTTGTTCCAGGGTCTTTCAGCCTTTTGAAAGGGGAAGGGTAATTTCTGCCACCCAGCTACCTTTGGAGAATGCTCTGGCTCCTGGACTCACCGTGTGTTCTCCCTTCTTCCACCCCGGCCAGGCCCCCAGCGCCTCCTTGTGCATTGCCATCCTGAATCTGCACAGGGACAGCATTGCCTGTGGTCACCAGCTGATTGAGCACTGCTGCAGGCTCTCCAAGGGCCTCACCAACCCAGAGGTGGATGCCGGGCTGCTCACGGACATCATGAAGCAGCTGCTGTTCAGCGCCAAGATGATGTTTGTCAAAGCCGGCCAGAGCCAAGACTTGGCTCTTTGTGACAGGTAGAGGGCAATGGGTCTCTATTCTTTTACACAGGAGCAATTTCTAGCCACCTTCTTTTTCTGACGCCACTATGATTTTTTTATCTCACCATCCTCTCTGACAAGACATGCTGAAAGATTTTTCATATCTGTAATGTTGACGAAATGGTGTTGCCAGATCTTAAGTGTTCTTCCCCATCCTACCTGACACCCTGTGTCCTTTTCTTTTTCGGAGCAGATCCTCAAAGCAGAGTTTACTCTAGCTATACCAGTCAGAAAGAGAGTAAAGACTTTCGTTAGTTGATTTGTCATTAAAGTCAATGTAGGGAAGCACCTTTAGTCTCTGTGGGACTTTCTGGCTTTTAAAGAAAATGTGTCCTCCTTGAACGTCCAGTGATTAGCCTTGAACAAAACTCTGCTCCAATCCTGACCAAATTCAAACTGTGAATTCTGGATAATAGATTTTAAAAAGCACTCTGCGAATTGGTCTATTCCTGTGTCCCAGGTAGGAACCAGGATCATAAAGTAGAAGTGTGTATGGAAAAGGTATGATTAGACCTCCCTCAGGTTCCTATACAACCAGTTTTGACTCCATCCATTAACCTGGCAGTGACTCCTAATTCCCTGCTTATCCACTCAGATGTGTGACTCAGATTGTGTGTTCCCAGCACTCAGTCCTAACCAGATTTGGGAGAAGGGAGCATAATTTTCATTGCAGTATCATTGCCTCCCTCAGACATTTGCTTGGAATACTTGCCTGCAAACTCAGCAGCCAGCATGGAGCACAGCAAATCCCAGCTTCACAACTTCCTAGCTCTGTTAACCCCTCTAGGCCTCAGTCTCCTCCTCTATAAAATGGGGTGGTAATACTGATCTCATGGGGCTGTTATGAGGATAAAATGAGATCATCCATGTAAATGGTGAAGAACTAAGCCTGGTATATACTGTGTATTCCGAAAATGCTAGTGATTTTTATTATTTTTAGTAACAAAAACTAGAAGGTTGAGAAAAGCAGGAGGAGGTGAAACAGAAAGTAGAAGTAAAAAGGAACTAATCTGATTCATTTATATCAAGAGGTAATAGATTCTACATCATTTTTCAAGTTGATAAATGAAGAAACAGATATGTGTTAAATTTTTGAAATAACCATGAAAAGAATAAAAAATCTACCTAATTATGAGAAAAGGATAGAAGGAGGAAAAAAACAGAAACCTTTCCACATACCAAAAGGTGGAAAACAAAGGAAACATGAAAAAAGACTTAAGGCAAAAGTAAAAATATATTCAAATATATCTCAAATATCAGTAATGCAAATGAAAAAGGGAAAAGATATTTAGATTGGGAGGAAAACAAACTTCACATCAAGTCCTGTATTTCCTTTAAAATGTAATACAGATGGAGGAAATATCCATTTTTAGGCTGAGGGCAGCAGAAAGTAAGGAAGTCCTCACTTTAATAGGATTCTCACCCACCCCAAGGTGTCTTGCGCGTCTTTGACAGTTTACAGCAATGGTTTCTATTTAAATAGCCTTTTCTCTGATCCTGCATTCAGACACGCCCACTCTAAGAATCTTTCCCTTTGCACCAATTTGCTGATGGGAGTGGATTCATTGCTCACATGTGTTGCCATGCAAATCACTTACAAACTCTTGGTTTTCAGAGTGTTTTTCTAATGTTTTTAACTCATACCCCCTTCTGATAGACAAACAAATAAATATAGGTTGAAAAACAAAACTCAGCTGGGTGCAGTCGTTCTTGACTGTAATTCCAGCTACTCAGGAGGCTGAGGGAAGAGGATCCCAAGGCCAGGAGTTCGAGACCAGCCTGGGTTATGTAGTGAGACCCAGTCTCTAAAAACATAAAAATAAACTCACCACCTACTACAAATGTTTTCATTTCCCAAATATGCAAAAATATTATGAGTGCCGATGCTCTTATACACTATACTTTCCTCTCCCCCATCCCTACATTGTTAAGAATCACTGATGTACAGAATCCCTTTCTAGGTAATTGGTGGATAAGTCAGGATCCACAGAGGTTTTTACTGCAGTTATGAGACAAGATTCAGGAACCTTGAGTGTAGGCTTGTCTCAGCAGCACTAGACAGTATAATCCAGCCCTCTGGGCTTTCTGTCCTTATAAGGTTTTTACAAGCATCAGGTGAGATCACAGAAGGCAGCCCTACTAGGCTATAATGAGGGCCCATCCTTAACCCAGGGTGAGGATGTCAAGTCTAGAATAAGAGTGAAGGACCAGGATGCCTCCACCCAGCAGCATCTCCAGGGAATGGTAGTGATGTGGCCTGTGCACTGACCAGGAATACAGGCCATTGATACTGAATCTATGCTCTCTCACTCACGAAGGAGAGTTCAAAAGGACCAAAAAGCAGATGGGTCACTTGTAAGCCCCCAACATACAGTGTAAAGGCCTTGTCTCAAATACCCCTGAGCATCCCCATTGCAAACATTAATATCTAACATTTATTGAATGCCAGAAAAGTTCCAGACATTATCCTAAGCCCTTTTACTTGGGTTATTTCATTTTATTCTTAAAACTCCACTGTCACAGTCATGCGTTGCTTAACGACAGGAATATGTTCTGAGAAATGCATTGTCAGGTGATTTCATCATTGTGCAAACACCATGGAGTGCACTTGCACAAACCCAGAGGGTATAGCCTTCTACCCACCTAAGTTATGACCTATTGTTCCTAGGCTACAAACCTGTACAACATGTTACTGTACTGAATACTGTAGGCAATTGTAACACTATGGTATTTGTGTATCTAAATATAGAAAAAGTATAGTAAAAATATGATATCCTGATCCTATGTGGCCACCATTGTATATGCAGTTCATTGCTAACTGAAACATCATTATGTGGCACATGACTATATCCATTTTACAGATGAGTAAATTAAGGCAGAGAAAGGTTAACTAACTTGCCCCAGGTCATAGAGCTACTAAGTAATAGAGCCAGAACTCAGTGTGACTCCAGAGCTTTCACTCATGGCATCTATGCTATGCAACTCTCAATTCTCATGATCACTTTCACATTGAAAATGGAGTAGGCCTGTAATCCCAGCACTTTGGGAGGCCGAGGTGAGCAGATCACCTGACGTCAGGAGTTCGAGACCAGCCTGGCCAACATGGTGAAACCCTGTCTCTATTAAAAAAATACAAAAACTAGCTGGGCAAGGTGCCAAGCGCCTGTAATCCCAGATACTGGAGAGGCTGAGACAGAAGAATCGTTTGAACCCAGGAGGCGGTGGTTGCAGCGAGCCAAGATCGGACCACTGCACTCCAGCCTGGGTGACAGAGTGAGACTCTGTTTCCAAACAAACAAAAAAAAGAAAATGGAATAGGAAACCTTTAAGCGGCTACTAGTAAGACTCTAGGGAGCCTCATGGCCTTGCCCTTTTCCTCCTTGTAGCTACATCAGCAAGGTAGACGTGCTGAATATTTTAGTTGCTGCTGCCTATCGCCACGTGCCATCTTTGGATCAGATCTTGCAGCCAGCTGCAGTAACCAGGCTAAGGAACCAGCTTTTGGAAGCCGAGTACTACCAACTGGGGGTTGAGGTGAGACAAAGACAAAGCTTACTTCCACCCCACTGTAGCAAGTTGCTTTTGCTTAGCTTTGCAAACAGGTATTGCTGTCTCTCAGTTGTCCTGCCCATGGGGTAGAATTGGGGGCATGACTAGTTTGCCAGCAGAGAAGTAATGGCAGATAGTGGGGATGAGGTGGTTGGCAACTTGGGAATAGAATAGGTCCTTGGGACATTTAGGCCCAGATGTAGCTACCACTCACTAAAAGGGGCAATTTTTCTCCCAGGTCTCCACAAAGACTGGACTTGATACCACCGGGGCATGGCATGCTTGGGGCATGGCCTGCCTCAAAGCCGGGAACCTCACTGCTGCACGGGAGAAGTTCAGTCGCTGTCTGAAGCCCCCATTTGACCTCAATCAGCTGAATCATGGCTCAAGGCTGGTGCAGGATGTGGTCGAGTACCTAGAGTCCACAGTGAGGCCCATTGTATCCTTGGTAAGAGCCAAGCAGGAAGAGTGCCTGGCTCAGGGAGAGAGGCCCAGGAATAGCAATGACCTGGGAAAAGAATCAGTGGAAATTCAGCTAACAGTGTCAGTCCTGGCTCAGCATTGACCAGGTTAAAATTTTTTTTTTCCATCACATATAGTTAGATAAGTAACCATATATGGTTAGATAAGTAAGAGATGCAATTTTTTTTAAAAAAAGGAAACAATTTTTAAAAAGATAGAAATGACATATGACATATAATCCCATACACAGACTGATTAGTGTTAAGATTCTGGTGAATTTTCTGTTATGTTATTTAATGAAACTGGGGTTGTACCATATCATAATATGTAGAATTGTGTATCCTGCCTGTTCTACCTGTGACACTGCATTGTGAACATTTTTCCACGTTGTTAAATATTCTTTCTTTCTTTATTTTTTAATTTTTTATTATACTTTAAGTTCTAGGGTACATGTGTACAACGTGCAGGTTTGTTACATATGTATACATGTGCCACGTTGGTGTGCACATTGTTAAATATTCTTTGCAAGCAATATTTTCAGTGCCTGCTGAGAACTTTTTGAGTTTCATTTTTCTCTCTCACTCTCCTGTGCTGTCAGCAAGATGATGATTACTTTGCCACCCTGAGGGAACTGGAAGCTACCCTTCGGACGCAGAGCCTTTCTCTGGCAGTGATTCCTGAAGGGAAAGTCATGAACAACACCTACTACCAGGAATGCCTCTTCTACCTGCACAACTATAGCACCAACCTGGCCATCATCAGCTTCTATGTGAGGCACAGCTGCCTGCGGGAAGCTCTTCTGCACCTTCTCAACAAGGTGGGACATGGACACAGCTCAAAAAGGCAGTGCCTGCCTTACTCCTCTGGCTTGGGCCACTCAGCCTTAAGGGGGACAATAACCCCCTGACACTTAACGCTGTGTTGAGCTATGGGGCCATCTCTAGCAGTCAGGTCAAAACAGAGGACTCTGCACAACTGTTATTCAGTGAGTGTGAAAAGTCTTAGCCTAGAACCGAAATCACTGCCCTCACCAGCAAAGGCACGTTTCATTCCTTCTCCCAAAACATGCAGCAGAATCGGATAGTGGTTAAGAGCATGGTCTCTGGAATGAGATGCTCAGTGTGAGTCTTGGGTGACCTTGGGCATATTGCTTAGAGTCTGCTTCCACGCGCCTCCCTACCTGGCCTGGGATGGTGTCCAGCTTCTGACCCAGCTGCTGGTCCATTCAGAGTTGTTACTACAAGGGCCGGGAAGCACCCATGGTGCCAATCCTATAGTTGAACCCCAAAGAGATGATGAAATAATATGCTCTCCTTTTTTTCTTCTCCCATCCTCTGCCCTCCTCCCACTGGAAGCAAAGGCACCACTGAAGAACATTATATCTTTGGAGCCCTTGATAAGCAATCAGGACTTCATTTTACCATGACCCATTTTTTTTGTTTTTGTTTTTTCGAGATGGGGACTCACTATGTTGCCCAGGCTAGAATGCAGTAGCATGATCACAGCTCACTGCACCCTTGACCTCCTAGGCTCAAGAAATCCTCCAACCTCATCCTACTGAGTAGCTGGGACTACAGGCACATGCACTGCACCCAGCTACATTCCTTTTTTTATCTGAATGTTCCATAATAACTTTTGGAGAAATTGGCTGAGATGTACCAACTTTTATAGGAAATTTAAGGAGCTCAAGGCAGACTTTAATTTCGCTCTGCCACCCTAATTCAAAACAGCAGCCAATGCAAATATACAGATAGACATATTTTCTAAGACTGATCCAAGTGAAATCAGCAGTTCACAAAGTTATTATGACTATACCCCTACAGGACAGTGAAGGGGGGTGTTTTTACCAGTGGTTAGCTACTGACTATTCTTAGCTAGTAACCAGGTCTTAAGAATAATGTAGAAGTCATGTTATATGGAGTTGAGTTGCTAACTTTTTTCCTTTTCCTCAGTTTCCAGACGAGTTTAGCAGTAAAGATGCTTTTCCCAGGCACAAATTGAGAATGGAAATCACCTAGTTCCGTTCCCTCTGACAGCTGTAATCCAGAGAACTAAGCTGCTTACTTCATTAGCTTGGTATAAGCTGACGACAGCAGTGCCCTTGCTTTATATTTGTCAGAGCTAGGAAATAAGCCTTCTTTTTTTCTCCTGTAATCATAGTTACCCTTGAACTGAAATATCTTACATTTATTCTCAAGCAGGTAGGGAGAGGAGAAAAGACATTGTGAAAATTACACCTGAATGCCTGGAGCATGGAAGACGTTCTGTTCCTAGCCTTTTCCCTGTGTATTTTGTCCCTTTGCCCACGCTGCCCAAAGACTGAGCTTTCTAAAACATAAATAGACTCATGTTATTCCCCTCCCTAAAAGGCCTTCAGAGGATCTCCAGATTCCTTAGCATGGAAGAACTCCAGATTCCTTAGCATGCTACATAACTCACCAGGATCAGGCCTCCTTACTTCTCTAATTTATTTTCACCACAAATCCTATCTGTACCTTACATTCCAGACTCATTAAATTACTTAAATTTTCCTGATTTACCATGCACTGTCTTTTTTTTTTTTTTTTTTTTTTGAGCCGGAGTCTTGCTCTGTTGCCAGGCTAGAGTGCGGTGACAAGATCTTAGCTCACTACAACCTCCACTTCCCATGTTCAAACGATTCTCCTGCCTCAGACTCCTGAGTAGCTGGGATTACAGGTGCATGCCACCATGCCCGGCTAATTTTTGTATTTTTAGTAGAGACAGGGTTTCACCATGTTGGCCAGGATGGTCTCGATCTCTTGACCTTGTGATCCACCTGCCTGGGCATCCAAAGTGCTGGGATTATAGGCTTGAGCCACCGCGCCTGGCCACCATGCACTGTCTTATTTCCACAAGTCTTTATATGCTATTTTCTCTACCTAGAGTTCCCTGCCTCTCCATGTTTTCCTTTTTTTTTTTTTTTGAGATAGAGTCTGGCTCTGTCGCCCAGGCTGGAGTGCGGTGGCACAATCTTGGCTCACTGCAAGCTCCGCCTCCTGGGTTCACACCCTTCTCCTGCCTCAGCCTCCCAAGTAGCTGGGACTACAAGTGCCCGCCACCATACCTGGCTAATTTTTTCTATTTTTTTTAGTAGAGATGGGGTTTCACCGTGTTAGCCAGGATGGTCTCGATCTCCTGACCTCGTGATCTACCCGCCTCGGCCTCCCAAAGTGCTGGGATTAGAGGCGTAAGCCACCGTGCTCAGCCTGTTTTCTTAAAAAATTCATATTTGTCAGGAGCAATGGCTCACACCTGTAATCCCAGCACATTGGGAGGCCGAGGTGGGTGGATCACTGGGTCATGAGTTTAAGACCAGCCTGACCAAGATGGTGAAACCCTGTCTTTACTAAAAACTACAAAAATTAGCTGGGTGCAGTGACAGGTGCCTGTAATCCCAGCTACTCGGGAGGCTGAGGCAGGAGAATTGCTTAAACCTGGGTGGCAGAGGTTGCAGTGAGCCAAGATTGCGCCACTGCACTCCAGCCTGGGCGACAGAGTAAGACTCTGTCTCAAAATAAATAAATAAATAAAATTCTGTTTATCCTTTTAGTATCCTTTCAGGCCCTCTCTGTTAAGCATTCACAGAACACTCAAGCAGCATTAGCCACCATTGCCCCTGGTACTGCATTTATCCTACTGGATTGCAACTGTTTGTTTACAATTGAGTCTTTCCATCTGGACCAAGAAGGCCTATATTTTATTTATCTGTATATTCAGGCACCTGACCTAGTACCAATTATGCATGAGTGAGTGGATAGATGAATGGATGGCTTGGAAGTTCTTGAGGTGCTGCCCTTCTGAGGTGTTCTATCTCTCCTAGAGAGCTAATGCCCCTGCTTCTTAAAATGTGGCCTACAACTTTTAGATTAGGTCTGGTTTTCTCTGTTAGGAACAACTTGAATCAGGAAAGAAGCCCCTAACCCTCACCCACTATGAATGTTCTCAAAGCCCAGATCCATTCTGCTTCCAAACAGCTTGTGCCCAGTGCCACTATGCTAGCATGGTATACCACTGTGACTTTATAGTCATCCTTGACTCTCCGTTAATTACTCCTAACCTCAAGTCTAAATGCCAGATGATTATTAAATAGCCAAGGACTATTCTGGGCACTAAGGATACAGTAGTAAAAAAAAAAACAGACAAAAGTCTGGGCATGGTGGCTCATGTCTGTAATCCCAACACTCTGGGAGGCTGAGGCGGGTGGATCACTTGAGGTCAGGAGTTTGAGACCAGCCTGGCCAACACGATGAAACCCTGTCTCTACTAAAAATATAAAAACTAGCTGCGCATGGTGGCATGAACCTGTATTCCCAGCTACTCGGGAGGCTGAGGCAGGAGAATCGCTTGAACCCAGGAGGCAGAGGTTGCAGTGAGCTGAGATTGCGCCACTGCACTCCAGCCTGGGTTACAGAGTAAGATTCTGTCTTAAAAAAAGAAAGAAAGAAAGACAAAAATATCTGCCCCCGTAGTAGGAAGAGAGATAGTAAACATGAGAAATAAAATAGATATTGTAGATGATGAATAAGAAGAAAAATAAAACAGGGAGGAGGAAGGGGTGGCTTATGTAATTTTAGACTGGGTGCCCAGGGAAGGTGACATCTGAGTAAAGCGCCAAAGAACACGAGGAGTGAATCATGCAGATCTATGGGGAAGGCAGAGGGTGTGATGAGGGCAAAGGCCAGGGTGGCTAGAGCAGAGTCTGCTGGGACAGGGTACTATCAGATAAGGTCAGAAAGGTCACGGGCCAAATCACGCAGGACCTTGTGGACATTGTGAGGGATGAGAAAGGAAACCCCTGGGAGACTGTGAGCAGAGGAGTAATGTGATCTGGCTTCAGTTTCAGTAGTCACTGGGGCTCATTTGTGGGCATTAGACTGACAAGAGGTAAGAATGGAAGCTGATAGACCAGGGAGGAGTCTTGCAATAATCCAGACAAACGATGATGGCGGGATCCAGTGTGGTCCAGGGGATGGTGGGAAGTGGCCAGATTTTGTGTGCTGTAATGGTGATAGTGGAGCCAATAGGATTTGCTGATGGATTTGATGAAGGAGTGTGAGGGAAAAGATGACTAAAGTTTTTGACCTGAACAACTAAAAGAATGGAGGCACAGACTGAGAAAGGGAAGACTGTGGAAAGAGCAGGTTTCAAGAAACAAGCAAGAATGTAGTTGTAGATGTATTCAGTTAGATCTCCAAGTGGACATGTTGAGTAGACAATTGGATATAAGTTGGATGTACTGTTCTGGAGTTCAGGAGGAATGAACAATCTGGAGATGGGGATTTAGGCATCATCAGCAAATCAACAGTATATTAAACAATGAGCCTGGATGAAATCACCAAGAGAGTGAGTATAAATAGAAAAGAGTGTAGGTTCCTCCTAAGCCCTGGGGAGATTGGGAGGGATCAGCTAAGAAAATTGAGAAGCAGCAGCCAGAGACATAGACAGAAAATCTGGAGAGGATAGTGTGCTGGAGGCCAACTGAGGAGAGTTTTTTCTCAATTATTTTAAAAAGGCTTTTCAAGGAGGAAGAAGCCATCTCTGTCAAAAGCTGCTGATTGATCAGATAGAAAATGAGGATCAAGAATTAACTGTTAGATTTAGAGTTTAGTGGTCACTGGTGACCTAAGGGGCAGTTTCAATGGGAGTTATGGTGGGTTCAAGAGAAAAATCACAGGAGGGAATTGGAGACAGTAAGGGTAGATAACCCTGTCTAGGGGCTTCTCTGTAAAAGGAAAGAGAGATGTGAAGCAGTCGCTAGAGTGAAATTCTCAAAGGTATCTGTGACACATAAAAGATTAAGAAGCACTGCATTGGGAGGATGCTGAAGGTCCATCAATAGAAGGAAATTCAGAGTGGATCCCAGACAGTGCCAGAACCAGGCTCAAGACTTCTGACTTCTCACCCTGCCCTGCTCCAGGAGAGTCCTCCAGAAGTTTTTATAGAAGGCATTTTCCAGCCAAGCTATAAAAGTGGGAAGCTACACACTTTGGAGAACTTGCTAGAATCCATTGATCCAACCTTGGAGAGCTGGGGAAAGTACTTGATTGCTGCCTGCCAACATTTACAGAAGAAGAACTACTACCACATTCTGTATGAGCTGCAGCAGTTTATGAAGGTAATGGCAGCCCCTTCCTGCCTTCTACCTCTGTTGCTGGTGCCCCACCCTGCAGGAGAGGCAGTGCACGATGAGGGAATGAGACTGTCATTGGTCCCTGGCCTTGCTATTTGGCTGACCCTAGAACAAATCCATGTTGCTCTCCAGCATTGTTAAATAATACTAGGATTTCCATCCTAAGTTTGGGGGCAGACTTTAATCCTGTCAATAATGGCATTCTTCAGAAAGCAAGAAATGGACAGGTAAAAAAAAGAAATGAATGGTAATTTCAAGATAAGCATGAGGCATGAATGTAGAATTCATAAGGAATGATGGAAAAGTTAGTGTTTTTAGAGAAAATATGTGAAGGGAGAAGGAACACGTTCCTCCCAATCTGCCTGAGGATTGTCACTACTAAATTGAATTATCTAATGCCAAAGTACAAGTAAAGCCAATTTGAGTGGAGAATCAGAAATATCTTCTTTTAGCATCTCTTCGGTGGTGGAATAATGTCCTACCCAAGAGCTCCACCAGTCAGTGCACTTCAAGATCTCTTGGACCTTGGGGTGACAGGCTCAAAATAGCAGTTCAGCTTGTGGTGGGAGTGGGTGCTGGAAACGAGGTCTCATAGGCAGAAATCAGATGAGAATTCTCATCACACCCCACCCTCCAAACCCCTGATTTACTTAGACCTGAACATTTACTTTCCTCTTCTAGGACCAAGTTCGAGCTGCCATGACCTGTATTCGGTTCTTCAGTCACAAAGCAAAGTCATATACAGAACTGGGAGAGAAACTCTCATGGCTACTTAAGGCCAAGGACCACTTGAAGATCTACCTCCAAGAAACATCCCGCAGCTCTGGAAGGAAGAAAACCACATTCTTCAGAAAGAAGATGACTGCAGCTGATGTGTCAAGGTAGCTGGAGGTTCAGGGGACCATTGGTGTGGGGCAGAAAGGGTGGGAGCAATTGTCTGTTGGTGATGAATCTACTCTTGTCCATTCCCCAAATCGTGAAAAAAAATCTAAAGGGAATCATCCCTGGTTGACAGTGTCTAGTACAAGCCTGGAAAGCCTACAGAGGAGCTGGTAGGGGGAGTGGGAGTGGAGGGAGGATTAGCATCACAGGCTGCAATCAGACTACACTCCATACTCCTTACAGTAGGCAAAAAGGCTCCTGCACGTTCTGGCCCCTGCTGATGTCACCATCTTTATCTCCTGCTACTCTCTTCTTGCTAAGCATCGATCCCTGGCCTCCTCAGGGCTCCTCAACACACCAAGTCCTTAATTCCTCTCAGCTTTTATACTTGCCAGTCCCTCTACATAGAACACAACATCTGGAGTAAATGCTCTACCACTACCATTTATTGCCTCCAGAGGCTTAATTGCTAACTATTTTATGTGTTTGTTTACTATTCATTTCTCTTCTAGCCTATAAACTCTGAGGGCAGGGCTCATCTCTCTTGACCTCTGTTATTGTACCTGGCACATAGGTGCTCAATAAATGCTTATCAATTCAATGACTGGATCCTATGTGGTTCCACAGTGCACCATAATATTGTGAGTCTGTGCAGGACACGAGATCACCATTTTTTTGGTGTTGTCATAACTGCTTTTAAGGTATTTGAGGTCTCTTTTCCCACTGCATCACTTGTTTTCCCTTTTTCATTGCCATATTATTCGACTTCTCAGTCTCCTGGCCTCAGTCACCTCACTCCTGGGGCCCCTCATGAGGCTGGACTGTGCATGTTCTGTCACCACAGGCACATGAACACACTTCAGCTGCAGATGGAAGTGACCAGGTTCTTGCATCGGTGCGAAAGTGCTGGGACCTCTCAAATCACCACTTTGCCTCTGCCAACCCTGTTTGGAAATAACCACATGAAAATGGATGTTGCCTGCAAGGTACATGCAGCGTTTCAGACCTCTGGCAGACTATTATCATCTTTTAGAACACTTAACATAATTGCAGTTGTCTAGTGATTATTTCAGTTGTTTGTTTGATGGCTGCCTCCTCACTAGAATATGAGCCACCAAAGACTGGTGATCAGATCCATTTTGATCATTCTTGTGTCCCTAGTGCCTGGCACTTAGCAGGGTCTCAACAAATATTTGTTGAATAATTGAATAAATAGAGGCCTTCATTTTTGGTCAAGAGGATTCTCTAGTAATTGCCATGTTTTTAAGCATGATTCCCTTTCCTTTTCAGGTCATGCTGGGAGGGAAAAATGTAGAAGATGGTTTTGGAATTGCTTTCCGTGTTCTGCAGGTATGACTTGGATCATTCAAATCATACTGAGGACAATCAGCACCTGACCACAGTTCTGGGAGGGATTATCCTTTAGGAAATTCTTATCCCAAGAAAAGTAGATTTACATGCACATTAGGGATGAAATCAAGGAGATGACTGTTATAGAACTGGGTCAAATTCAAGACTCTAGGCCACTTTGCCAGAAGCCAAGTAACCCATGACAAATTCATCAAAAGCTACCAAATAAATACCAGGAGCCAGGTCTCAGTTCCCCACAGCTGCTTCCGAGAAACACTGCTGGTTCTCACAGGGAGCATGGCTGGAGGGATGGCCAGGGGCTTTCCACTGGCCACAAGGGCTGTTCCCCATCCTTAGTCTGTACAGGAGCTGGCTGGAGGAATATGTTTCCTATTGCTTGTGATAAAAGGACACAGGTGGGGCTGTGGTACTGGAGCAGGGGCTGGAGCAGGGCACTGAGACCATCAGGGGCAGAGTCTCTACAGACCTGCCCACCACCACACAGCTCCATGCAGATACCCCAGGAGCTGAGAGCAGGCAGCTTAGGGCAGGCAGGGTATTTATGCATTGTGCGTGTGTCAGTGATCAACGGCTTCATACGTGATTAGTCAGGTGTTTTTCTTCCCATCTATTTTTGGTGTTGGACAGAGCTCACCACACACAGATATCCCGGTAGGCAGGCAGAGGGGCAGCTCCACCCAGGCCCTGTGGCATAAGGGTTCTCTTAGACCAGGTTTAAAGTGTTCATCTGGCAGTTTTCAGCAAATGGGTCTTTCAGTGAATGGGTCTGTTTCTGAACACTAAGTCACCTGCCTCTTAACAGAGCACCAGGTGTCCAGGGCAGCAAATACCAGCCCCCAATGCCCATTTCTCAAGAAAAAGCAGACTTATTAGAAAATGAACTAGTCTTAGGATTTTGATAAGAATATTTTCAGTGAGTGCCACTGCAGCAAGTGAAATGTACCATTTTAGATACTACAGCTGCAGTTTTTGTGGATGCTTCCTAAAGGTCTACCTAACTCCAAAGAGGAATTGACGCTTGCTTTTTGTTTGGTATATTTATGTTTTCTACTGTGACCACAATCAATATGGCTTATCTACATCAAGCATAGCGAGAGCTTTTAAATGCTGCCTCCCTCCCCACTGTTAACATTTCCTGCTCCTAAGCCCATCATCTCGTGTTCTGTTCTAGGACTTCCAGCTGGATGCTGCCATGACCTACTGCAGAGCTGCCCGCCAGTTGGTGGAGAAGGAGAAGTACAGTGAAATCCAGCAACTGCTCAAATGTGTCAGTGAGTCAGGCGTGGCAGCCAAAAGTGACGGGGACACCATCCTCCTCAACTGCCTGGAAGCGTTCAAGAGAATTCCACCCCAGGTACACTCCCTCCCGTACCTCTTGGCTCCTCCATCAATTTCAGTGTCTTCACATCCCCATCTTTATTGTTCTGTTTCCCATAATGTGCCTGAAACTCTACAAGATCCTTTTATCATTCTGAACCCCTCTGCAATAATGGCCTCGCCATAATTGACCCTTCCCTCTAAAGAAAATTTGTGGAGATGATGTCTATACCCAGAAGGTGGCCCTCAACATCCTATTGTGTAAATTTGTTTGCACCTGGATGTGTCTATGGAGTTGAGCTTCTTCCTGCAATTCTAGAGGAGGTCAGGGTGGGCCAGCAGATGAACTTTGAAGCCTGTTACCTGCGGAATTGTCCTCCCATGGTGGCTTTTTGGAGTGAACAGAGCCACATCCATTTGTGAAGGCCAAGGACAGGCCTCTTGGGAACTGTTCCTTCTCCCTAAATTCTGAAGCTTAGTGTTATGGTTAACTTTCTTTCTCGTTCTTTTTTTTTTTTTTTTTTTTTTTTTGAGACAGAGTCTTGCTCTGCCGCCCAGGCTGGAGTATCTCGGCTCACTGGCAAGCTCTACCTCCTGGGTTCACGCCGTTCTCCTGCCTCAGCCTCCCGAGTAGCTGGGACTACAGGTGCCCGCCACCACGCCCAGCTAATTTTTTGTATTTTTAATAGAGACGGGGTTTCACCGTGTTAGCCAGGATGGTCTCCATCTCCTGACCTCATGATCTGCCCGCCTTGGCCTCCCAAAGTGCTGGGATTAGAGGCGTGAGCCACCGCACCCGGCCTTCTTTCTTGTTCTTAAAGCAGGAGTTGAGTTTAAAAAGAAGAGTCAGCCGGGTGTGGTGGCACATGTCTGTAATCCCAGCTGTTCTAGAGGCTGAGGCGGGAGGATCACTTGAGCCAAGGAGTTCTGGACTATAGTGTATTATGCCGATACATACTTAGTGTTAGAATTTAGTGCCTGCACTAAGTTCATGATCAATTTGGTGACCTCCCAGGAACAGGGGACCACCAGGTTGCCTAAGGAGGGGTGAACTGGCCCAGATTGGAAATGAAGCAGGTTAAAATTCCTGTGCTATCAATAGTGGGATCATGCCTGTGAAAAGCCACTGCATTCCAGCCTGGGCAACATAGTGAGACCCCATGTCTTTGAGAAAAAAAAAGTCAGGCAGACGTTTTCATTCTGAAGTCAGAATGGCTGGGCTGAGGCTGGGTTGGGCCCTGGCCCCCAGACTGCGGAACTCTTCTCCCTCTCACAGTGCTTTTTCTGTTCTGCACAGGAGCTGGAGGGCCTGATCCAGGCAATACACAATGATGACAATAAGGTGAGCGGAATTGTCTCCAAACCCTGGTGATGCCAATGAATAGTGTCTCAGGCTTGCCTTGTCCCCTTTATCCCTTGCTCCCCACAATAGCTCCATACAACCCGTATCTCAGCTTCTTTATTATCAGAGGTGGTGCTGAGGCTTGGATAGGGGTATAGAAAGGAGGGAATAGATGAGGAGCAGGTGAACATGGACTGCATGAGTCTTTGCCTTCCCAAGTCTTTATCCCCAAGACAAACATGTCCTAGGCTGCTCTTGAGTCTCCATTTTATACTAATGTCTTCTCTCAGAGAGCCCTAGGAAATCCCTCACCTCACCTCCATCTTTGGGTGGACTGATGGATTGAGGTTCCCAGAGTAAGCAGGTATCTCTTTATCCTAGAGGGAAAAAGGTACAGTAAGAAAAAAACCCCACCCCACACTTTGACCAGCAATGTCCACCAATGTCTCTGTCTCCAGAATGAACCTCTCCTCAGGGGCCAAAGAACTCGTCCCTGTTTGGGAAATTGGTGAACCTTTGCTTCCCGTTGCCTTTGGGAGGAGTGCCAGTCAGAATAAAAATCTTCCCAGATGCCCCCATTTGTGGCTGACCATTGGATTGATCCTTCTGCCATCTGCAGGAAGGGCCCTAGGCCAGGAGAGGCATGAGAAAGCCAGTGGCAGAAAAATTATCTGACAGCTGAGTCCCCTGTGATGAAAACTGACGTCAGGCAAAGCGCGTCTTACACGCTCCCCATGGCAATATTGCTAATCCCAGGACTGAACTTAATGGGCATTTTTCAGTCTCCAGGGTTAAGGAGAACAAGTTCTAAACATTTCTTCATTTATTTCTGTAACATCATGATGAGCTCCTTGGAAAGGATGAAATTCTGACATCCTGAAATATAGAGAATTACTTTTCTAGAGTCAGACTGAGAACCTAACAGCCAGGACAGACGCCCAGGTCCTGTGATTCCCAGACTGCAGTTCCTTCTCAAGCCTTCACTGAGCCTCCCACTCAGCAGGACAGAGACTCTATTTCTGGGAAAGACATGCGCTAAAATAGAGACAGTCCTTATTACTTTTTCAGGTATTTTTCTCTCAGCAGCTGTCTAACGCAGTTAAATGATCTTAGGCCATGGGGGCTTGCCAAAAAACAGCTTCATTCAACTCCATTCCAGACTCTCTGGCAAAATGCCCTTCTTTTGGTAGGAATTTGCCTGCCAACTTGTGATATGTATTTAACTTAGCGTACGTAGATGCTAAGGGGAGCTGAAGGCCTGGGGAGAACTAACATCCTAGGGCAGCAAGTGGATACCCAAGCAGCACAGGACTGGATCACTTTAGTGACCTCAGAACATGCCAGACATCATTTAGCTGTAGGAGATTATCTATAATTCAGCTTAGAGAGGAAAGAAAGACTTTAGTGACCAAAATAAATAACAGATGGAGCATTGATACAGGAAGCAAGGCGAGTCCCCTCCACTAACCAACAGGGATTATTGCAGCAGAAAGGCAGCTGCTGGCAGAAGCTCTGTGGCAGCTTATGAAGGCCTCTCTGCTCACCAGCCTAGAGCACTGTTTAACCAGGGGGTACTGGGGAGACCAGGGCCAGGAAGGAAGGGACTTTTTTCTCCACCAAGCTGGGGATTCATGAGATGGTGATCCTGGGACATAGACACATATGCACATCCTGCAACAGCTGCCTTTGGTCCACACCGGCAGAGTCAAATCAGGTCTAAGTGGGGTTAGACCTTAATTTGACTTTTTCCAATCGTGTGTGTGTGTCTTCCTCCCCAGATTTCCTGTAATTATAAAAAAAACTTTAGATTCAGCAGGCTGAAAACAGAAAAATAAAGGAGGATCTATTTGTCCATTCTAGGAGGGTTCTGATGGTTTATTCATTCCTGTAATACATATTCATTGAACACCTACTACATGCCAGGCCCCGTGCTAGGTGCCAGGAATACTACAGGAGTAGAAATAACAGACACTACTCTTGCCCTCATGAAGCTTAAAGTCTGGACAAGGAGACAGGCATCAATCAAATAATCACCCAAGTAACTACAAAATCACAACTCTGGGCGAGAGCAATGCTCATCCTGAACCCCAGAAGATGCTGGAGAGCCTGGGAGAGTGAGGAGGAGAGTGTCAAGAGGGAGTGGACAGAGACTAGACTGCCTGCTGGCCTGCCTTCTTTTTTAAATTCTTAGCTTATTTGTAAAAACTTTTTACACTATAAAATAACACAGTGTTATAGCATATGTCCAGAATACTGAAAGAGTTGTTTTAATGCCATAAAATGCACGAATCCCGTTATAAATGTGGCAGGTGAGACGTGATGTCTGTCTGCCCGAGCTTTCTGCTGCAGCTCTGTATACTTGATTTGTCAGTGATGGATGCCTTTCCGCTGTCTCTTTTATAACTGACTGCCAGGTTCGGGCCTACCTGATATGTTGCAAACTGCGTTCTGCCTACTTGATTGCTGTGAAGCAAGAACACTCACGGGCCACAGCCCTCGTCCAGCAGGTACAGCAGGCTGCCAAGAGCAGCGGGGATGCAGTAGTGCAAGACATCTGTGCCCAGTGGCTTCTGACAAGCCACCCCCGGGGTGCCCATGGCTCAGGCTCCAGGAAGTGACCTTGGGCAGTGGGGCCAGGAACACATGGCCTGAGAGCTGGGCAACAGCAGTGATGGCGATGCCCTCCACCTCTTTCCTCCTGTGGAGTGGGACTTCTCTGGCTCTGCCCTAGGTTGGAAAGAGCTGGATTGGACCCTACTTGCCTTCCCGGGCAAGGATAGGACCTTTCACGCAAGTGCCATGTTTCTCTAAAATTGTGGAATCTATGTGTGTTTGTCTGGAGATGGCCAGTTCTTTCTACCTCAGAGTGAGTGAGTGAGTGTGTGTGCACACACATGTGCATGTTCCTGTGCACTGATGTTTACGCCCAAGCATTTCTGAACAAATGAAACTCTTCTCCATTGAAAAGAGGCACTTTACTTTAGACTTGCCGCTCTGAAAACCTTCCCTGCGTTTTGGTTCTTGACCCGGGTTGTCCTGTTTGTACAGTCTCCTCCCTGTGGACGTGCTTTAGTAGCTCCTCTTACCTAGAGGGCTCTTACAGAGAATTAGAGCAACACCAAAAGGATTGCCTCTTTTCCCTCCTTCCCATTCCAAAATTCAGAGATGGCTGTGGGGCAAGTGCTACCTGTGGAATAAACCTGTTTTCCAGGTGTCTCTTCTCCCAAGCACAAGAAGTCCTGGAGTCTTTGGAAGGTAGTCTGAATAGAAGGGTTTTCAGGTGCAGGCATCTGAAAGCTGTGGGTATGTGTATAAATGATCAGGTCTGTGAGGCTAACATGGGCGAGAGGGAAAGAAAGGCTAACCATCCAAACAGGGATACAGGGGAGGCGGGGGTGGGGGTGGGGGAGTGGGTGCTCACAAGCACAGAGCTGCCTCTTGTGAATGTCCCTGCTGCAAAGTTGGTGGGTGAGAGAATGGGACTTCCTCTCTGAGAGTCTGGGGAGAGAAACAGTGGCCAGGATCCTAGGACTGAATGACTGGATTTTACCTATTTGAGCTGCAGTCCTGTTCGTGCTCCTTGAATTGGTTAGGAAGCTGCTTGCTTTTCCCTCCTGCTTCCCTTCAGTCTCTTCAGGACCACAGGATGGATATGCAGACATGTGGGGTCATTGGGAAGGGAGTGCGCTTCTTTTCTCTGTCTTAGAAGAGGGAGTCAAGGGTTGGCTTTGGAATTGGGCCTCTGGACAGAGTCAGAATGAGGGGATAATGAATAGGTCACATCTGGTTGGTGGAAAACTAGGTGAAGTGCTTCTTTAATATGCACTGGCTTGTCTTCCCACCCAAGATGTGACAATGTTTGAGAAAAGGTGTGTCATACTCAGTGACTTCAATTTGCAAATGAGGGGCCTAAAGAAAGCTCTGCAGCTCTGAACCTCTCACTGGCCAGAGCTCAGCCTATTCGTCCCACCCATGATGCTGAGACAAACAGAAACTGGAAGCTGAACTCAGTGTCTCTGGTGCTTAGAAACCCTGTGGATTTCCCTCTGAACCAAGATTTTTAGTAGTAAAATAAACAACTCATGGACATCTGTCAGATGAGAAGTTTTGGTCCTGTTAGAGAGGAGAAGGACTGTAATGAAACTACTAGACCCATTAGGGCTAAAGTTTGGCTTTTCCTTCCTTGAGTCATAGAACGTATCCATCTCCCAGGAAATGTCCTTCTCTGGCATCTGCTTGCCCTTCTGAGTCTGCCTTTTTTGCACTGAACATAAGCACTTTATACTAATGGGTCACAAATCTTGCAGCCCTTAATTTGGGATAATACCAGATTTTCCTGAAATTTTCCTCTAACTCATTGAACTATCAAATTATAGGCAACCACTGACTAGACTGATATGAGATAAAGCTAAAACCCTTTGAACACCACGCTGTAGTCTCCAACAGAAAGACACCACCAAAACAGATATCCATGTTGAGGGGTTGAATGTTTTACTACAAACAAGCCACAATAAAGTGTCTATCAACATGTTTCTTGGCTTCATAACTTCTTTGTGCTGTCTTGCTCCTACCCTTCACATCCTTTTTCCTTGTGGAAAGAAAAGGTGGGCGGGGAAGATCAGATGGCCTTCAATTCAGACTTAGTCTAAATAATCCCCGTAATGACTAATAACTCTGCTTAGGATTTATCTCATTTCCTATATGTTAAACACTATTAGTGCACCCTCTACCACCAGAAAACTTTTTTTTTTTTTGCTTCAGTTGGTGGATGGGTAGAGATAGGTAATACGTTTATATAAGGTGAAAAAGGTAAGTGAAAAGTCCCTTCTACCCTGTCCACCCAGCGCAGTCCCCTCCCAGAGGCCACCATTGTTATCAGTGTCTAGCATACAGCTCCAGAGCAAATGACTAAAGTGTTCCACTGTGAAGCTATGCCACAATTATTTAACCAGTTTCTAATGATGGACATTTTATGTTGTTGCCATCTTTCGCTACTATAGGTTATGCTGCATTGAAGTATCTTGTCCAGAATACCAAATTTTCTGGATCTTTGCTAGTCCGATGGGTAAAAGGTTTCTTCTTCAGTGAATTTTTTTTTTTTTTTTTTTTTTTTTTTTTTTGAGACAGGGTCTAGCTCTGTCACCCAGGCTGGAGTGCAGTCACCTGGCTAATTTTTTTTTATTTTTTGTAGAGACAGTATCTCACTATGTTGCCCAGGCTGGTCTTGAACTTCTGGGCTTAAGCAATCCTGCCTTATCCTCCCAAAGTGCTAGAATTACAGGGCCACTTCCCCTGGCCCTGTGCCCCAGCCCTCTAAAACGCTTTAAAAAGCTGTTTGTCATTTTAAAAGCTCTACATATCTTTTCAATATCAACCAAATTGTCAATCTTTGAAACCAGGTGTAGAGTCTTTGGGGAAAGCAGAACTCAAACTTAGCTTAAACTGTTTTCTTGCCACCCACTTCAGGCATATGTTTGCAGTATGATACTTGAGCCATGGACAGTGGCATCACTGCTCATTATCTCCTTTCCCCAGAAACATGATCTCATCCAATTTCTCATGTGAAAAAAAAAAAAAAAGACTATACTTTCAGGGATCATTTCTATAATTCGTTACTGGAGAAGTTTCTCTGAATGTGTAGAGTACCGACTAAAGAGCTTCTGCACAGCAAAAGACACTATCAGAGTGAACAGGCAACCTACAGAATGGGAGAAATTTTTTTTAATCTATCCATCTGACAAAGGTCTAATATCCAGAATCTACAAGGAACTTAAATAAATTTACAAGGAAAAAATCCCATCAAAAAGTGGGCAAAGGATATGAACAGATACTTCTCAAAAGAAGACATTTATGCAGCCAACAAACATGAAAAAAGCGCATCATCACTGGTCATTAGAGAAATGCAAATCAAAACCACAATGAGATGCCATCTCACGCCAATTAGAATGGCAATTATTAAAAAGCCAGGAAACAACAGATGCTGGCGAGGCTGTGGAGAAATAGGAAGGGTTTTACACTGTTGGTGGGAGTGTAAATTAGTTCAACCATTGTGGAAGACAGTGTGGCGATTCCTTAAGGACCTAGAACCAGAAATACCATTTGACCCAGCAATCTCATTACTGGGTATATACCCAAAGGATTATGAATCATTCTACTATAAAGAGACATGCACGCGTATATTTATCACAGCATTATTTATAATAGCAAAGACTTGGAACCAACCCAAATGCCCATCAGTGATAGAATGGATAAAGAAAATGTGGCACATATATACCATGGAATACTATGCAGCCATAAAAAAGAATGAGTTGATGTCCCTTGCAGGGACATGGATGAAGCTGGAAACCATCATTCTCAGCAAACTAACACAGGAACAGAAAACGAAACATCACATGTTCTCACTCATAAGTGGAAGTTGAACAATGATAACACATGGAGACAGGGAGGGGAACATCACACACTGGGGCCTGTCATGGGGTGGTGGGAAAGAGAAGGGAGAGCATTAGGACAAATACCTAATTCATGCAGGACTTAAAACCTAGTTGACGGGTTGATAGGTGCAGCAGAGCACCATGGCACATGTATACCTATGTAACAAACCTGCACGTTCCGCACATGTATCTCAGAACTTAAATAATAAATAAATCTAAAAATTAAAAAAGCTCTAAAAACAAACAACAGTAATGATTAAAGTAGACCTGAAAACCACCTGGTAGCGGACGTAGCACAAAGATATGTCACAACAGAGAAAGTTGGAACACCCACTCTAAACCTAGGATAGATGACTGCTATGTTTAGAAACCTGAGACACTCCAAGGTTACCAGATATCTTTGGCTGGAGCTTAAGCAAAGTAGATCAAAGGCTATTAGACCCTTTGAATACCCAAGCAACCAAATATCGATAGTCACAGTAACCCTAGAGGAAATGGCCTTTTCCTGGCCTTCATCTCTTCTTCCACAGTGATAATGTTGACTGACCTATCCCTGAAATTTTCAGTTCTTCCACAACGAATTCATTCAATATCTGGTCACTGAATGGCTTCTTTGGTGGAATGCTTTCCTGCTTGCTAATTGTGCATGTTGTTATTTCTGCTTGGAGCCCTGCCTTCAGCACCTCCTCTACCCTACCCTCCGGTCTCCCATTGTCAAACCTCTTACCTCAGTCCCACATCGAGTGCCATCTCCTGTACAGATTATTCGCTTCTCTGCCTATGCTTTCTCTTCATCCCACTTAAAGACAAATTCCTCAAGGTTCTAGCCATTCCCTCTTGACACTCATACTCTCCCATACAATCCCTTAGCTTCAGCAGTCATCTTGACTGCCCCCCTTAACTCTTTCCCACACCAGATCTGCCTTTTGACTACCTCCTGGAACTCACCACAAGGCTGACATGCACCTAAAAATATTAGCATGTCCAAAATGGAATACATTCAATTCTACCCACAAACCTGAACTTCCTTCTTTAGTGAATATATAGTTTTGTTTTATTTTATTTTATTTTATTTTATTATTTTCCTGAGACAGGGTCTGGCTCTGTCACTCAGGCTGGAGTACAGTGGTGCGATCACAGCTCACTGCAACTTCTGCCTCCTGGGCTCAAGCCATCCTCCCACCTCAGCCTCCTGAGTAGCTGAGGCTACAGGTGTACATCACGAGGCCGGGCTTTTTGTATTTTTTGTGGAGATAGGGTTTGTTCGCCATGTTGCTCAGGCTGGCCTCAAACTCCTGACCTCAAACAATCGGCCCACCTTGGCCTCCCAAGGTGCTGGGATTACAGGTGTGAGCCACCGCACCCAGCTGTTAATCTATAGTATTAAGGAGTGTTATTATTATTATTGTGCATGCTGCCTGGTTAGAAACCTCTGTGCCAGCCAGGCACAGTGGCTCATGCCTGTAACCCAACACTTTGGAAGGCTGAGGTGGAAGGATCACTTGAGCCCAGGAGTTCGAGACCAGCCTGGCCAACATAATGAGACCCTCACTACAAAAAATAAGAAAATTAGCCAGGCATAGTGGTGGGCACCTGTAGTACCAGCTACTCGGGAGGCTGAGGTGGGAGGATCGCTTGAGCCCAGGAGTTAGAGGCTGCCGTGATCCAAGATTGTGCCACTGCATTCCAGCCTGGGAGACAGAGTAAGACCCTGAAACAAAAAAAAAAAAAAGAAAAAAAAGAAAAAGAAAGAAAGGAAGGAAGGAAGGAACTCTGCTGACTGTTTTTTCCCCCACCTCCTCATTTGAAAACATTCAAGTACCTGCCATGCATCAAGCTATGTCCAAGCTATGTCCAAAGCCAAATCCTATCATCCTACCTTCCCAGCCAGAAGAACCTGTCCCTTCTACGTCATCACTGTAGTTCAGATCATTATCACCTCCTCCCCTGACTGTTGCAGAAGCCTCTTCATCTCAAACATTCATTCTAGAGTTGCACCTTCTACCAACTCCGTGTGAACAAATAATAATTCTAGAAGAATCAAAAGACTTCTTTATAATATTGAGGTATGGAGAATCTAAGCAGATACAGAGCCTAGGATCCTTGAAAGACTTGATATTTTTTATTGTGCTAAAATATACATGACATAAAATTTACTATTTTAACCACTTTTAAGTGTACACTTCAGTGGCCTTAAGTACATTTGCATTGTTGTGCAACCATCACCACCATCCATCTCCAGAACTTTTTCTTCCTCCAACTGAAACTCGGCACCCATTGAACACTAATTCCCCATTTACCCCTCCTCACAGCCCCTGGTAACCTCTACTATACTTTTTGTCTGTGAATTTGACTACTCTAGGTACCTCATGCAAGTGGAATCGTACAGTATTTGTCCTTTTGTGTCTGGTTTATTTCACTTAGCCTAATGGAAACCTCAGTTGATGTTGGTGACCAGTGATTCATGGAAGCTCCAATCTGTGAGACTGAGTGATTTTCTCCAGCCATACTCTTGGTGTATAGAAATCAGAGAGATGGACCGCTCCGTGGGTGCTTGTCCTTCACTAGACAGGGATGATAATGGGGCAAGTGAATCAGCAAGGAAGAAAGTTGGAGAAGTAGGAGGTTGTGGCTAGAGTGGGATGTTAAAAGTTATCTGGAGAGCAGAAAGTTCATGTGATGGCAAGATGTCCAGGTGTAGTCTTTGTCATGGGAATTGAGGACTGAAGAAGAGTAGAAGGCAGTGATTAGGAGTCAGTGATTAGGAGAAGGTCAGGGAACTGAGTCTGAGTGAATATGTGTCACGTTTTCAAATAGTAGTGCTTTGGGCAACCCATGTGTATCACAGTTATCACACCGTTCACTTGGTCTTCCTTCAGTACCATGTTGTTATTTGAGGTGAGTTATTTACTGTTTAATCATACTTTCTCAGATACTTTATAAGGCAAAATTCTCATATGTTCAATAAACACTTGATCTTTTATGCCAGATTGACATTAAACGTCTATGGTAGATACTAGTTAGGGTCTGGCATCTACCATATTTCTATCTGGCACGTCAAAGGTCCCTCTTCTCTGAGAATTCCTAGGGTTAGGCCCCCAGTGGACATGTGAGTACTACATGAATATGAACTATATGAATAGTGTTGCCCTTAGACCCAGGCAAGAAGGGCTCCTTCCCTTGGCCAGCCACTTTAAAAGCCTTATATTTCACCAGAATGCACAAGAAAATAATAAGTGTATTTACAAATACATGAGGCTCTGGAACTCAGTGCTGACATAACACAACCTGATACCCTAAACATTTACTCTCATGATTAACACTGTTTAGGTGCCAGGAAAACTCTTCTTAACTGCATCCAAAGGCTTTGAAGGTGTGCAGATTGTGCTTCTGCTTCTGAGCATAGGGAGGATTGGAATAAAGGAAGCAGCTGGGGAAGAGAAAAGACAAATTCATTAACTTGTCAAATTCTTCCCCAGCATGAGTATAATAAATGCTTGCATTAAAACGGGTATCATTTTCAGTAGTCGAAGGGTCTATATTCTTGTCCTTCATATTCCAATGTGTGTTTGCAACACTTGTCTATGGAGTCTTTAAAAATTTGCAATATTAAACAATTCATATTACTTTTTTTTTTTTTTTTTTGAGACAGAGTCTTACTCTGTCACCCTGGCTGGAGTGCAGTGGTGCAATCTCAGCTCACTGCAACTTCTGCCCCGCTAGGTTCAAATGATTCTCCTGCCTCAGCCTCCCGAATAGCTGGGATTACAGATGCCTGCCACTGCGCCTGGCTAATTTTTCTATTTTTAGTAGAGATAGGGGTTTCACCATCTTGGCCAGGCTGGTCTCGAACTCCTGATCCCGTGATCCACCCGCCTTGGCCTCCCAAAGTGCTGGGATTACAGGCATGAGCCACAGCGCCTGGCACTTTTAAATTGGTAGGCGTTTAGGTGTAAAGGAAACATGCATGAAGTATGATATCCATTGTTTACATTAGCAACTAATTGGACAATGAACTTCAGAATTGTGAATTGTTTTATTTTACTAAAATCATAGAATTAACTAATTTTCAAAAAATAAAAATATTCCACATTATTTAAATAATTTGGATTTAAAATGTTAATACTCAAAATTATAATTTGTCTTTTAATTATAATAGATGATTTAAATATTTTAAAAGAAAAATAACCTAAAACATTTTTTAAATAATTTTTATTTTTGCATTTCTTTGATTTCCATTTTTATGAGAATATGTTAAATTGTGTATACTTTCAATACAATTATATTGGTTTAATCCTTTAAGTAACTGCTGTCATTGGAACATAAATTATTAGATGACTATAACAACATAGTGATTTTATTAAGATGAAAACAGGAAAAACAAATTTTATGGGCTTTTATTACTGTACATCCCTGGCCAAGAAATGGAATAGCTGGATATAGCTGGATGCACTCTTTTGCATCACCTGGCAGCTAGATACAGGGGATCCAATAGAGAACACTGAGGCCCTGGGAAATAATGGAACCATTGATTTTTTTCTTGGCCATGGGGAGCAGAACCACCCTCCCACCCCCATTCCTGCATTGGAATGTGATATGAGCGAGAAATAAACTTTTATTATATTGTACCACCAAAGTTAACATTGTTTGTTACAGCAATTAATCTCCTCCTATCAGAGCAAGTTGTGCCTCATCTCCTGAGATTTTCTTAGCTGATCATTTTGACTAATATAGATTATATATCCATATGTAGAAAAAATAGATTGTACATATAGGTTAAAACTTGGGTGAACTCCTGTGAGGGTGTGCCAGGACTATTAGGATTCTCTGTGCTAGGATATTAGGTCAGTTTTCTCCATATGACATATGAATATCTCCAGACAGACATATGGATATCTGTCATATTCAGAAATCAATGGAAGATGACAGGACTTGGGGGTGGAGAAAAATGTAATGAAAAAGTTGTCAAATATTCACTTGGCAGATGAGGAAATTGAGGGTGATAAAAGTAGGTCAGGAAGATATCTGCCTTGGACTAGCAGTAATGGTAAGAAAAAAAGTAAAAAAAAAAAATTAAAAGTAGCTTAAAAATGGTAGAATGTCAGCAACTTTATAGGGTTCAACATAATACGATAGCATCAGTAGGACACAGACTTAATAAGGTCAATTTATTATGTTGTGTAACAAGAAGTCCCAAGGGAGCACAGCTCCAGTCTTGGTTAATTCAGTGACTCACCACCACGTCATCAGCAACCCAGATTCTCTCTATCTCTCCTTTCACCACCCTCGGCATGTGAGCTAGTTTTTGGGCCAGCCAGCTTCACTCATGGTCTCAAGATGATTGCGGCAGATTCAGGTGTCACGTTTAGCCATGACAGCATCCAACACGAGACAGAAAATTTCTTCCTGTGCCTCATGTTTTAACCAATGAGGAAGCCTTTCCTAGAAGCTACCGAAGAGGCTCCTTCCACATCCCACCGGCCATGATTGAGCCACATGACTTTTCCATCACTGTCACTTGCAAGAGAATATGATCCGCACGGTTGCCTTGGGCCAGTGGTTCACAGCCCCGGCAGCCCATCGGGATCACCTGGGTTGCTTTCAAAAACATTTTCCCAAGGCGAGAACAATTAAATATGGATCTCTGTGGTGAGGCCTGGGCTTTGGCATCTTAAATATTTAAAAATACACAGCCAGAGTTGAGAACAACTACGATCAGTTAATCATTCACAGAAAGCAGAGGTAGACACTGGAACAAAGTTAGAGTAGGGAATGACTACTGGGTGACAGCTAACAGTGTCTGCTGAGGTTATGAATGTTTAATTTTCAAGTAAGATATAAGAATATTCTGCTTTTAAAAAATTGAAAAATCATTTCCCATTAATCCTTCCCCAGGATAACCTCTCTTACACATTCATTATATTGTTTTATATCTTTTTCTGTGCTTTTACATACCTATATATGTACTCATAGAAAATATATATTACATGTGTGTAATTTCAAAATATAAGTCTTACTACACAGAACGCATCATTCTGAAATTCAGTGTGATTTATCCAAGTATATACGTGTATAATTATTTTTTAAATATAATGATTTTTGGAATAACTACTCCAAAATAATTATTTCATTGTATAATCATACAGAGATTAGTATATAATTATTTAAAAGTATATAAGTATATTTTTATAAATATATATTTATAAGTATATTAGTATATATAAGTATATTAGTATATAATTATTATATAATCATGTCAGATTGTATAATCATACCAGAGATTAGTTTTTCGCCAACTGATGGACTTTTAGGCTATTTCCATTTTTTTGCTAATATGAACAATGCCTCCTCTTTACATATATAGGCTAATGTTACTGCAGATATTAAGAAGCTGAATTGCTGGTAGAAATGGCTTCACCATTTCTTCCATCCATAGCAGCAGTGTATAAAAATATCTGTTTTTCTATATTTTTGCCAATATTTGCTAAGCTTTCAAATTTTTGACAATCCGATGGTTTAAAATGGTATAATGGCATCTTGTTTTAATTTGCAGTTCTCTGATCACTGGTCAGGTTAAATATCTTGACTTAGGTACATTGGTCATTTGCATTTCTTCTGAAAATTTCCTATTTATAACTTTTGCAAAGTTCTCTGTTGGGTTCTGTGTCTTGTTCTTATTGAGAAGTAGAAGTTCTTTATATGATAATAGGTTGAGAGTGGTGGCTCACACCTGTAATCCCAGCACTTTGGGAGGCCAAGGTGGGAGGATCACTTGAGTCCAGGAGTTTGAGATCAGCCTGGGCAATAAAGCGAGACCCCAAGTACAAAGAAAAATGAATATAAATATGGGTACGACTCTTTGGTGTGATACATATTGTCTACATAAATATAAGATAGGTCATATATACATATACCTCTGCAGCAGATGCTGTGGTGCACCACCCAGATTCCCTCCTATGGTTTGGTTCTGTGTCCCCACCCAAATCTCATGTCAAATTGTAATCCCCATGTGTTGAGGGAGGGACCTGGTGGGAGGTGATTGAATCATGGGAGTGGTTTCCCCCATTGTCTTCTCGTGATAGTGAGAGAGTTCTCATGAGACCTGATGGTTTTAAAAGTGGCAGTTTTCCCTGCACTCTCTCACTCTTTCCTGCCACCTTATGAAGATGTGCCTTGCTTCCCTTTCACCTTCTGCCATGATTGTAAGTTTCCTGAGGCCTCCCCGGCCATGTGGAAGTATGAGTCAATTAAACCTCTCTTCTTTATAAATTACCCAGTCTTGGGTAGGATCTTTATAGCAGTGTGAGAATGGACTAATATACTCCCTTTAGAAATGAAGCATACAGCTAGGCATAGTGGCTCATGCTTGTAATCCCAGCACTTTGAGAGGCCAAGACAGGAAGATTGCTTGAGCCCAGGAATTCATGGCCAGCATGGGCAACAGAGAGAGACCCTGTCTCTACCGAAAAAAAAAAAAGAAAAAAAGAAAAGAAAAAGAAATGAAGCACTCATTCTCCCAGATGCTGGAAATGTACACAGCTGCCAACTCTCAGCTGAGTTTTTATCTAGAACTTGCCCTCACCCAGGTCATGCCCCCTCCCTGGAAGCTGCCCACACCCAATTACTGGTCACTTCGGGTGTTTAAAGACCAACCTCTTTTCCTCAATTCAAGACAGCTCAGCTCCAGGGCTCCCTGTGGAACAGGATCACCTAATCCTTTAGTGTGACTGCATCACAGATCAACTTCACCCTCTGCCCTGTCCTGCTTCTCTCACTCCCCTATAGATACCAATCCTAACAGTCCTCCTAATAAATTTGCTGTGTGCAAATGTCTGTATCTCAAAGTCCATTTTCTAGAATACCTAACCTAAAACCATTTCAAACATGTTCACCATTATCACTTGACTTTGAACTTTATTTGAGGTATGCTTTTTAGATGTATTCCTCTTTTCCCATATGCTTTTTGCTTTTCATGTCTTCAGAATGCTATCCCTCTTCCGAGGGCACAAAGATATTCTTCTATATTTTTTCTAATACTTTCACAACTTTTTTTGCCTTTTAATCCACATAGTACTCATTTGTATGAATGATGCGAAGCAAAGAATCTAACTTTATGTTTCATTTGGATAGTTATTTGTCCAGCACCACTTATGAAATTGTCTATGTTTTTCTGACTGATTTGAAATGCCTCTTCTACAATATGAGAATATGATAGTGATATCAAAATAGCATATATGAGAATATGATAGCCGTAGGATAGGCGTTTCAATACCCAATACCCAACTACAGTTGAATGCTTCACAGTGAGCATTTGACCCAAGCCAAACCTGGAATTTTTTAAATTCTAAAAATAGGAAATGGCTGCAGGAACTCTTCAATGGTAGAAGGAGAGGAGTCTGGTGTTGCTCAGCGCTTGAGTTCTAGTTATTTCTAAGATACATCTCTGCCCACTCCCACTTTCCAGTTTCAACCCTTCCTTGAGTTTATGAGCAAAATATTCCATGGTTTGGGACTTAAGCTTGCTCAAAATGAGTGTCCATCTTATAACTAAAAGAGACCAAATACACAAGGTATATCCTCCTGGGCTTGGGACGCATGGCGACATTGTATACGAAGTTGAGTTAGACAAGGGCCAAGTGCCAACCAAGGGAATCTGTGGCAGCTAGTCACCACCTAGGAAATCAGTGCTCTGAAACTGTTTGTTTCTTGAGTTTCATATGTCTCTTTGATTTCCTTTTCCTTTAGTTTCCCATTGAAGTGTTATTTTTAGGAAATTAGGACAGTCTCAGCTGAGCTAAAAGAAAAAGATTTTCTACCCCAGGCTAGATTACCTAAGGATGTCAGAGGCTAAGAGAAGCCAGGAATAGTGAAGGCAGTGGAACTGGAGCAGTTAGAGAAGCACCTAGGAGGGAAATCTGGAACAACTGAAATCCCTGAGCCCTTCTCATCCAGGATCTTGTTTCCTGTATGTTAAGGGGCACTCTGCCAAGGCAGGAAGCCATATCCATATCCAAGCACAAGTCAAAAGCAGAAAAACAGCCCTGATGGTTGCAGGGGAATTCAGGGAGCCAAGATGGGAAGGTAGAACGGTGTCTCAGCCACCAATCCCCCAGCACTGTTTGTGCAAAGTCAAGGCCTTTCACTTGCTCAGATGTTAACTTGGGGCAAGTCTTTTCTGGAAACATGGCAAGAGGCCAAGACTGGCACATGTTCCTTGCCCAGGCTGAGCAGACTAGATGGTCCTTTTGGTGTTGGGCGAGACACTACAGAGAGGTGAGATGTAGCCTGAGCACGAGGCGATTCTGAAGGAGTAGTGCTGAGGGAGGCTGTGTCTTGTGGGAGCACCTGAACACCACGAGAAATGATGGAGTCTGGAATCTGAACAAGGGGAACAACTATGGCTTAATATTCTGAAAATGCCAACAACATGTCGCATCAATACCCATGCCTATCATTGTTTTCTTTTGCATTCTTTGCTGCTCAGCTTCCCGATATTTGGTGTCATTTGCTGTTGGTTGTAAGTGCATCTAATAATTTGGGATATGATGGAAACTTTCAGATTTGAAATATTTTCTCTAGCCAGATATTTAACAAAATGTCTTTAAATGAGAGGCAGTACAGCATTGTGGTTAGGAGTATCCACTCGAGCCCTGTATCACTGTGAGCTAGCCAAGCTGTGATCCTTGCTGAGGATGGCAGGAAATGATGCGTTCTGCAAGTGGAGCCTCCTTCAGGAAGGAAGGAGATGGGGATAACGCAGAGAATTGCACCCCTTTCCTAAAACTCAGGGGGAAGAGTATCTCCGTCAGCACTCAAATTTCCTAAGGCAGTTAGGCCATAGGGGAGTAAAATCCTTTCCTTTTGGGTGCCAGATTCTCACTGAAACTGCTTTTTCTCTGTCTGCGTAACTCAGGTGGATTCCTCCCAGCAGCTATACACTCTGAGGATCTTACATTCCAGCTGCTGTCTTTGCCCTGAGTTCTAGGCCTAGGCCTGCTCCCTTGCTATTCCCCAGTTCCCGTGGCTGGGTAGGGTGAAATGCTACTCACTAAACTAGCAGGCTGGTTTCCCTGATTTGTTCCATTTCTCTCCCTTGCTGCCCTGAGAAAATAAATAAGACAATAAGATGAATGCAGTCTTTATTTTCTCTAAAAATTGAAAGGTAAAGGGAACTCTTTACAAAAAGAAACCATCTGCATGGTTGAAATGGGAAGGTCCAGGTGAAAGGAAGGAATCTAACTAGGCCAGGGTTAGCCAGGATCTTTGTGTGTTGATCCAGACTCCAGGGTGGTGGCAAATATTTTTAAAAAGAAAGAGATCAACCAAGAGTTGGAGTGTATAGCCCCTAGAAATAGGCAGTGATGATGCTCTTCTTCCCTCAGCTAAGCATCTGGTGCTGATGAGGGAACTGACTCAATTTCTCAGGCTCTTCTGCCACCCCCATGCCCAGCCTGGGATCTGCCCAGTCCTGCTGCCCCCAGAGGGTTGCTGACTTTCCAGGTCTTAGAGAAGAACTCTCTATAGGTGTCCACAACTCATGCCATAAGCCAGTCTCACAAGAGTGTGAGGTGTGCAAACATTCCCAGAAGGGTCAAAAGGATCAGGGCAGGCAGGATTCGCAGCACCAGCTGGCCAAGAGGACAATCCTTTAGGGTTGGCCTTCTCCTTGGTCCCTGTTCATTATGGCATGGATTGGGCCTGATAAAGCTGCAGCTCTTCCACCAGCTACTCCCACCGGATTCCTAGAAGCTCACAGCTGACGTTCCATAGGCGCTCAGCTGTTTTGTTATTTCGGGCCCTTGGAGACACCCAGGTCCTCTTGCAGTCACTGGAGGGCAGAGAAAGATGGTAAATTCCAGGAATGAGAATTAGCAGTCTGGAAATCTTTATGGTCCCTTTCTCAGAATGTTTCTAAATGTATAAAATACAATATATGCCAGACTCAAAGAAACTAATTATATAAAATGCACTCTAAAAATATTTTTAAAACAAATTTGTGATATAGTAATACACAGGCTTATTTATTAATATATTCTATAAGAAGATCTAGTACCAGGTCTAATAATCAAAGGATTTCAAAGTAGTGGCGAGCAGAAGTGACATTCTAGGATATCTGCAACAACTGCAATGTGATATGAAAATATTTATTGTTCTATTGGTGACAAAGTCACAGGTATCACTACTACTACTACAGTTCAGTGCCTACATTCATAACTGAAGAAAATGCCAAATCTCAGTTGGAGGTTAAATTAAAGATGAAGTTATTTTCCCATCCAAGTTCACAGGCCCCTTGAATTCTGTGGACAGATGCACTTGCATACCATGAACTCCAGACCAAGCCCTCCAGATTTGCTTTGGAATGAGCAGGGGCCCTGAGGACTAGAGGGATAGGGGGTGGGAGCAGAACACAGTTCTCATCATGTTTTTTTTTGTTTTTGTTTTTGTTTTAATTTTATTATTATTATACTTTAAGTTTTAGGGTACATGTGCACAACGTGCAGGTTTGTTACATATGTATACATGTGCCATGTTGGTGTGCTGCACCCATTAACTTGTCATTTAGCATTAGGTATATCTCCTAATGCTATCCCTCCCCCCTCCCCCATGTTTTTTGTTTTTAATGTTCCTTTTTTCTAATTATAAAAGTCCTGTAAAACATTCGGAACATGCAGCGCTGATAAAAGAAGAAAAGCCTATCATGGCTGGGCACAGTGGCTCACACCTGTAATCCCAGCACTTTGGGAGGCTGAGGTGGGTGGATCACCTGAGGTGAGGAGTTCAAGACCAGCCTGGCCAACATGGTGAAACCCTGCCTCTACTAAAAATACAAAAAACAATTAGCTGGGTGTGGTGGTGGGTGCCTATAATCCCAACTACTTGGGAGGCTGAGGCAGGAGAATGGCTTGCACCCAGGAGGCAGAGGTTGCAGTGAGCGGAGATCACGCCACTGCTCTCCAGCCTGGGTGACAAAAGCGAAACTCCATCTCAAAAAAAAGAAAAGTCTATCATTTAGTTGCTTTCCGTACAGTCTTTTTTTTTGCTTTGTTTGGATATAAATAGAGATATAGTCTCTCTCTCTCTCTTTCTCTCTTACATAAAACCGGGATCATACTGTATCTAGTTTGAGGAGGATTTTTTTTTTTTTGAGACAGGGTCTCACTTTGTCACCCAGGCTGGAGTGCAGTGGCACTATCATGCAGCCTTGACCTCCCAGGCTGAAGCCATCCTACCACCTTAGCCTCCCGAGTAGCTGGGACTACAGGCATGTACCACAATGCTGGGCTAATTTTTTGATTTTTAGTAGAGATGGGGGTCTCACTTTGTTGCCCAGGCTGGTGTGGAATTCCTGAGCTCAAAAAATCCTCCTGCCTTGGCCTCCCAAAATACTGGGACTACAGGCATGAGCTGCCACACCCAGCCTTAAATTTTTTTTTTTTTTTTTTTTTTTTTGAGACAGAGTCTCATTCTGTTGCTCAGGCTGGAGTGCAGTGGAGTGATCTCGGCTTACTGTAGCCTCCGCCTCCCAGGTTCAAGTGATTCTCCTGCCTCAGCCTCCTGAGTGGCTGGGATTACAGGCATCCACCACCATGACCAGCTAATTTTTTGTATTTTTAGTAGAGATGTGGTTTCACCATGTTGACCAGGCTGGTCTCTAACTCCTGACCTCAAGTGATCCACCCACCTCGGCCTCCCAAAGTGCTGGGATTACATGCATGAGCCACTGCACCTGGCAAAATTTTTAAATAATAAAAAAACACCTAGAATAAAAAGATAAAAATCATCCTTCACACTCTGCTTGGCTCTCTGTAAAACTCCCTGGAAGTAACCACTACTGCCCAGTGGCTGGGTATCCCTCCAGACTGTTCTCTATGTATAAAAAATCATGTAGTTTTGTATTCCAGTTTTTTCCTTAAAACATTATATCACTAACATTTTTTTATTAATTACATATTATATAAAAATATGATATTTAATGACTGTATATTTTATTACATATTTAAGGCAGCAATGTTAAGCTCTCAGACTCTAGAGTAGCAACTGTCCAATAGAAATATGATGGGAAGGCCAGGCGCAGTGGCTCACGCCTGTAATCCCAGCACTTTGGGAGGCTGAGATGGGCGGATCACTTGAGGTCAGGAGTTCAAGACCAGCCTGGTCAACATGGCAAAACTCCATCTCTACTAGAAATACAAAAACTAGCTGGGCGTGGTGGCGTGCACCTGTAATCCCAGCTACTCGGGAGGCTGAGGCAGGAGGATCCCTTGAACCCAGGCGGTGGAGGTTGCAGTGAGCCAAGATCATGCCATTGCACTCCAGCCTGGGCAACAGAGTGAGACTATGTCTCAAAAAAAAAAAAAAAAAAAAAGAAAGAAAGAAATATGATGAGAAACACAATTGTTAGCCACATATGTCATTTTGAATTTTCTAGCAGCTACATTTAAAATGTAAAAGAAATTGGTGAAATTTATTTAGAAACATTTAATTATACATTAATTTATTGAGTTAATAAATGTGTACTTTATTTAACCCACAAATAGCAAAATCATTTTAGCATGCAATCAATATAAAAAATGAGATATCTTTTATCTCATTTAAAAATATAAAATGAGATAATTTACACTTCTTTTTTTTATACTATAGGTTGAGCATCCCTTATCAGAAATGCTTGGGGCTGGGCGCGGTGGCTCACGCCTGTAATCCCAGCACTTTAGGAGGCCAAGGCAGGTGGATCACCTGACGTCAGGAGTTCAAGACCAGCCTGGCCAACATGGTGAAAGCCCATCTCGACTAAAAATACAAAAATTAGTCAGGTGTGGTGGCGGGCACCTGTAATCCTAGCTACTCGGGAGGCTGAGCCAGGAGAATCGCTTGAACCCAGGAGGCTGAAGTTGCAGTGAGCCAAGATCATGCCATTGCCCTCCAGCCTGAATGACAAGAGTGAAAATCCATCTCAAAAAAAAAAAAAAAAAAAAATGCTTGGGATCAGAAGTATTTAGGATTTTACATTTATTTGAATTATGAAATATTTGCGTTGTACTTACCGGCTGAGCATCTCAAACCCCAAAAATCTAAAACCCGAAATACTCTGAAATCCAAAACATTTTTAGCAGCAACATTCAACTCAAAGGAAATGCTTACTGAAATATTCCGGACTCCAAATTTTCAGATTTGTGATGCTCAACCTGTATGTCTTCAAAAATCTAGTATGCACTGTACACTTACAGTGCATCTCAAACTGGACTAGCCATATCTCAAGTGCTCAATAGCAACACGTGGCTAGTGGCTACCATACTGAATGGCACAGCTCTAGAGCCAGATTGCCAGGGCGTAAATCCCAGATCTACCACTTATAAGCTATATGACTTTGAGCAAGTTTCTTAATTATCTTGTGCCTCAGTTTCATGTGAAAACTTGGGGTAATATTACCTGCCTCGCAGGGTTGTGATGATTATAAGAATTAATACACATTACACACTCAGAACTCTGAGTACCAAACACATTATAAAAACTCAAGCAACATTAGCTATTATCACTTATCCATTCCCCTCTCATCAGACAGTAAGACTATTTCCAATGCTTCACGGAATAAATACTGCACTGATGAAAAGCCTTGAACAAAGTGAGACAACAGAGCAGACAGGGCTGGATTCTGTCATGGAATGGGAAAGAGATTTCACCCTGGGCTTCCCTTTACTCCCAGACTCTAGTTGCTCATTGAGTTCATGATAAGATTCAGCACTAAAATTTCTACTTCTATATTTCAACGGATAGTGCCAATCTTGGCAGCACTGAGGGACAGAGTTCACACCGAAGAGAGAGGACATTCCCCTAGCACTTTGTGTTAATTGGTATTAAAAAATTCATGAATCAAGTGAGCCAAAAGCCTAAAGAAGGAGAAAAAGGATCCAGAGGGCCTGCTAACATTTTCTCCATGGCATAACCAACAGCGACAGTCTTCTTCAAAAGCTTTCAGAAAGCTGCAAAGTTTACATGGAAAAGCGGCACACGGGTATAAAATAGAGCCAGAAAAGCAACTCTTCCCAACACGTAAGTTTGTACTGTAAGTTTCCTTAACAAAGCAACGGCATTCTGTTTGCAGGCCCAACCCAAACGTGGATTGCATCATCAGGCACAAACTCAGCTTCTCAGAATGCACAGCCCAGCGAGTCCGGCACCTCCCACGCACACAGGTGGTGGAGAGAACCCCACTGCCTTCACACACCTGAAGTACTTGCCACTCAGGGGCTCCAGGCCCTCAGCCAGGGCGCAGTGCAGGCTGGTCTGCGCCCCCTCCCGTGCCGTCTTGACAAAGGGGGAGAAGAGCCGCCAGAGCAGGCAGAGCAGGGAGGAGTGCCGGACCAGCTCAGAGCGGACGACGCCTGGGTGCACTGCGTAGGTGGTGACCCCGGTGCCTAGGACAAAGAGGGCACAATTAGATCAGGGACACACTCTGAGCCCAGGAAAACAGCTTATCTCCTGCAGCAAAATACACAAGTGAGAAGGAGGAACTCAGGAAACATAACCCAGGATTCAGCAGGTACCACTCCTGGCCAGGCAGAGGAATTTGAACAGGAATGAATTGATCTTTCAGTAAGATCTATAGCCTTCTCAGCCTTCTATGTTCCAAAAGGAGTGCCTGGTTCAAGGTCCTTCTATTTCAATGTCGTTTTTATACTGTGGCTTTAGTACTACTAATAAACATGACAACATGTAGTGAGTAGTATCAATTATTGACAGTGGTATCTTTATCATTTCTACAGGAGGAGTTTAGGGGTAGCGATCTGATTGGAAGGTGGTGGGTAGGACTTTATTTTGAGCTGCATTTGCCTGGCAAGCACATTTTATGAGGTGTAGATTGAGGGATGGTGATGCAGATTATGGGGGATTAACTTCCCCCCCCCCAAGATATCCCTGGTGCCATCACTATTTTTCAGTACCAATTATGTGCAAGGGCTATACAACATGCTTTAAATGTATTATTTCATTTAATTCTTAAAGAAGCTTGTGAAATAGAATATTATAATGCCCACTTACAGCAAAGAAAACTAAGTCACAGAAAGTTTAAGTAAATTGCCTAAGGTTATACCTGGCAGGGTGCAGGGCCAAGGGCTGAACTCTGATGTAAAGTTAAAAACATGGAATGGACTGTCTGCATTTGAATCTTGGCTCAGCTAGGAACCTTCCTGGGGCAAATTCCTTAATCTGTCAGTGCCCGTCTTTTCATATTTAGAGTGGGGGAAAATAATAGCACCCACCTCACAGGAATGTTGCAAATATTAAATGGGTTAAGATGTGTAGTGCATGGCACACATAAACCTCTCAATTATTATTGTAATTGTTATTGTTTATTTTTATGATTACCGTCTTCTTTTACCGTAGGCATTCTGGAAGTAAAGATCATTGTTCCCAAACTCTGGTTTATTCACTATAACAAATGGGCCCCTAGATCCGCAGATGTCAGAGCCAGCAGCTCACCCAATGCTCCAAGAGAGCACAGAATCATTAAGGAATAAGAACTGGCCTGACGTGATTTTACAGCTGAGAAGATGAAGTCAGGGGAGGTTAAAGGGGCACATCCACATCCGCATGGGGCTAGCATGTGGTAGAGCAAGAACTTGGACCCAGGGGTCTGAAATCCAGCCCTAACTCCCTGAGTCCAGGCAGTGGCAGCTCTGTAGCTCAGATCACCATGTGGACCTCAGCAAATGGCACCCAGAAGGAAGCACCCTGGGTTTAAAGCCATGCACCCACATTCCAGTTCTGATGCCCTCACCTGCCGTATACTCTTTAGCTGGCCATTTCCTTGGACCTCAGTTCTGCTCTATAAACTAGGAGTAATAATACCTGTTACAAAAGGCCTCTGCTGCCAGATCATCTGAGGTAAGGAGTTTGAGACCAACCTGGACAACAGGGTGAAAGCTCATCTCTTCTAAAAATACAAAATTAGCCAGGCGTGATATTGCATGCCTGTAATCCCGGCTACTCAAGAGGCTGATGCAGGAGAATCACTTGAACCCAGGAGGCAGAGTTCGCAGTGAGCCAAGATCGCACTACTGCACTCCAGCCTGGGCGACAAGAGCGAAACTCAAGTCTCAAAAAAAACAAAACAAACAAAAAGCCCCTGCCTGTTGCAAAAAGCTATTGTGAAAATCAAATGAGATAAGAGATAAGATGTGATAAGATAAATACAAGGTAACTTTATGAGGTTCTTAACCCCTATTTGATTTTAAGCTCCCTGGGGGCAAGGATTCTGTTTTTATTCCATTCATAACTTCATTCTCCTTAGTCCACAGAGATATTACTGACACGTGCATGTTTGACAGCCTGACTTCCCAAGTTGCTGTGGACCTCTAATCTGGTCTGTGGACCATTTTTGCTATTCCTCTTTCTCCAGACTTACCTTGGAGCCTCTTGGCCAGCTCACGAGTAAAAAGTACATTGGCCAGCTTGCTGTGGCAATAGGCAAAACCCCTGCTGTAGCGCCTCTCGCTCTGGAGGTCGTGGAAGGGAATCTTGCCAATGTGGTGAGCCACCGAGGACACGTTAACCACCCGTGCAGGGGCAGACACCTTTAGCCGCTCCAGGAGCAGGTAGGTGAGGAGGAAGTGGCCTGTGAGGAGAGGCAGCAGGGGAGATTGAAGGTGGAATGGCAGCCCAGGCTCAGCATGTGGGAGCCGAGAGGACTTCAGTGTTAGCTCACTATCTTCTGGGTGTGAACCAATTTTGACGCCATGAGTAACTCTAATGGTCAGTTTGGTCTGAGTTTGTGGATTCCTCAAAGCAAGAACCAGAGCTAGACTAAAAGCAAGGCAATCATACTTAATTTATATTACTTTGTACCTCTGCCCTTGACCCACCTGCTGGCTTCCATTCTGGCCATGATTGCATAACTAGAGACCCAGGTACACTTGTGTATAGACAGAAGGATAGAACAGTCAGGGAAGATAATATTTGCTTAGGATCAGAAAACATGTTCCATGCTCTCCTCCCTAAAGTCTTCACCTTGAACGCTGAACCCCACCCTGCCTCATACCTCAAGTTCTCAAGGATTGCCTACCTCCATGGACCAACCCATGGCTTGGTTAGCCATCATGTAGATGTGACCCCTCCAGCCAAGCCCAGATGCCTGCATACCCCCAGGCCTGGCCCTGCCTGGCAAGCCTTGTACTGCCACTGCCCCATCCAAGAATGATATTCTTCTCCCTGGTATTTCCTGAAATTTGGGGCTTCTTAATGGTATAGGTAGGAGGATCTCACTTTTTTAGACTGATCAGGAGAGGTACAGTGAACAACAAGCCAATGGGTCCAGTCTATTGGAATTCCCAGGCTCTATGAAGGCCCCTGGCCATTCTCCCCATTTACACAGTGTCATCTTCCTAAAGAAAAGATAGTGGGTATACCTCATTTTTTAGTCACTCAAAGATACTTACCCAGGTGGTTGACTCCCAGGTGGGTCTCAAAGCCATCAGCTGTCTTGGAATATGGACACATCATTACTCCCGCATTGTTGATCAGAATATGGAGCTGCTTTTCCTCTATAGGGCACAACCAAAGAGATCCTATGGTTAGCAAGGAGTCCCCTGGCTGCCTGTCACAGACCTGCATAATTGCCCTTTCCCTTTGTTCATTAGTTGTCTTTGTTGGGGTAAGATTTTGATAGGAGTCACTTGCTCTGCCCCTTCCTTTTAAAACAAGGTATTGCCTCAGCAGTTAATAACTATCCTTCATTTGGACCTATCTCAGTGACATCCAATAAGCATTGTCACTGGGTTTCTAATGAGTAATTTTAGTTACTCACATCTTCCTGGACATTGTTCATTCATTTATTCAGCAAATGTGTACTAACTACAGACTCTGGGCCAGGTGCACTCTGCTGGGCACTAGGAATCCAGTGGTAACACAAGCCAGACATGGTCCCAGGATGTCCCTCATGGATTTCATAGTCCTTGGTAGAAGCTGGTCATTTTCCAAGATCCAGAAGAACTTGCCAGCAGCACAACTTCATCTCATGCCTATGGCCACAGAAGGTTGATTCTCAGGATGAAAGAAGAGAGTGGCATTGTGGCCACACCTTGATGCCAACGTGCAAGCCCAGACAGGGAGCTGACACCTCCAACATTCCCATTGCCGAGGCAAAAAGACGATAAGGATCCTGCTCAGTCTATCTACCCACCATCCTCTTGCCAATTCCCTGTCCTGCTGGTTCATGTGGCAGAACCTGTCTAGTGGGGTGGATGATGGTTCTGATGTAAGGGCCATAGATGGCCCAGGGTGGAGCAGCCACTCCCATAACCAATTTCCTGCTTTTCTACCTACCCACCAGGACCTCACCTGCCAGAAAGCCCTCAGCAAAAGCTCGGATAGATTTGGTGTCGGATAGGTCCAATTTCCGCACCAGCACCTGGGAGTTCTTTGTATCCACTCGGATTTCACTGGCAGCAGACTCCCCCTTCAGTACATCTCTGCAGGCAATATAGACTCGGGCTCCTGGGTCCAAGACAAAAAAAGGGCAGTATGTTCATATCCTAGGCTATAAAGGAGGTACGGTAAGTGAGCTTGGGACTGGTGGACAGAGCATTCATTCTCCCAGCCATCCCTCAATGGTAGAGTGAACATATTGCCACTTCGGGCTTTTCATAGTAGTACTGTTCAGTCTTCTTGCTGTCACTTTAATCCCACTCTGGGAACCTGGTTCCCAGGTTTTATATTCTGATATTTAATGTCGCTTAGTATCTCCTTTTAGAATAACTGACTTGGCTATACACAGACATCATTGTTTTCCTTATTTTATTTAATAGAGAGGGAATAGGGAAGAAACAGTTTATTGAAGGCCACAGTGTAAGTTGGTGTCGCGGTTGGACTTGAATCCCAGGTTCCTTGAATTTCTAGTCAGAGCCCCCAAGCCTAGGAGGAAACACAAAGAAATATGGACAGAGGCCCCAGTGGGAAGAAGGGTGGGAGGCATGGCACTTTGGAGACTAAAGGGCAAACACTTACCTCGGCTAGCGAGCTCTCTGGCCGTCTCCTTGCCAATGCCTGTGTTGGCACCAGTGATCACCACTACCTTCCCAGGAAGCTGCACATTTGTTCTACACACTCCACCAGCAAAGAACTTCCTATCGGCAAGGGAAACAAGAGCGTCATGTACCATCCTTCACTAGCTCACACTAAGATACGTTAAAAAAAAAAAAAAAAAAAAGGCTATCCAGCCTCAAAGAAGGGTATCTTTAAGTTGCAGTCAGGAGACTCATAAAAGCTAATCTTCATGGGACAACATTTTTCCATGGGGCAAGGTAGTCACCTGTTCATCAGTTCAGGTGGGAAGATCACTTGTCCAGAAGCCACAAATAATCATATTAGCAAACAGAGTAAATGCTGGAGTCAGGGCCAATGGAGACTTTCCTTGTTAGATAATAAATACATCTAGCTCTTATCTCTAGAGGTTCCAGAGGAAAGCTTTCCCCTCTAACCTACATTCAAAACATACGCATGATAAACATTAGCGGAGTCAATATTCAGTAACCGTCATCATGAGTAACTGATGAACAGCACTCTGTGGGAGGTGGCACACACAGGTACTGCTCTTAGCACTCTGAGGGATGGCATACACAGGTATGGATCTTAGGCTGCCTCTCCAGTTTTAGGGAGTGGGTCATTTCCGAGGCTTTCAGCCATTGTATTAGAGATTTCATTCTGGCCGATGGCAAACAGAGAGAAAACCTCCTTTGTTCAGACCTCTGTGCAGAGAGCACTCTTTTACATGAAGTTGACTACACAGGTCCTAAAACAGAATACAGAGGGGCAGAACTAACATTTCCTGCACATCATCTGACTGCCAATTACTAGGCTAGGCACTTTCCATATGTAATTTATTTTAATCCTCTCAACTTCTCCAGTATTAGTTCCACATTACAGTAGAGAAAATTGAGGCTCAGGGAGGTTCATGTCACATAGTGGTGGCAGAAGTGGGACTTGAACGCAGATCTCTATGGAGAACCTAGAATAACACTGTCCTTGGTAGGTCCATTTAACCTCCTTTATCATCAGAAATTTTTTAGGCTGAGCCCAGTGGCTGTAATCCCAACATCTTGGGAGGCCAACATGGGATGGTCACTTAAGCCCAGGAGTTTGAGACCAGCCTGGGCAACATAGTGAGACTCCCATCTCCACAAAAAAACTTAAAAAGTAGCTGTGGCACATGGCTATATTCCCAGCTACTTGGGAGGCTGAGGCAGGAGGATTGCTTGAGCCCATGAGTTCAAGGCTACAGTGAGCTATGATCACACCAACGCACTCCACCCTGGGGTGACAGAGTAAAAATTAAAAAAGAGAAATTAAAAAATTCTCCACTCAGAACACACATTTATTTGACACCTCTAGAAATCCCACAGCAAAAGAGCCATCCCAAAACATTAATTGAGGGTAGTCTCAAAGGGAAGAGAGTTTGTTTCTTTCCCAAACTACTACCTGGTACTTAACAGCGTGACAAGCCAGCAGGGCCACCTTGAATAGGGACAGTCTCTGAGTTCTTGAGAGACACCCAAAGGAATAAAATGAAAAAGCAAGGACTCCCACCTAAGGTGTTTGTTGAGCTACTTGACAGAGTCATCCATGCAGCCTTCTGCTGGCAGTAGAACACTCCCCAGAGCTCAGGTGGGGTCAGAACTCAGCCCCACCTCTACCCGGCCACAGATGCTTCCTTCTGGTTTTCCACCATGGTATCCACAACACCCCCTTCCTTCCTGCTTTTCCTGCCCTAACTTTCTCTCCGTCAGCCTCCTTCCCTTTCTCTTCTTTCAGCAGCTGAGAACCAGCTTCCAGTGCAGGTCTTTGTAAACAATTGTTTAAGTTGCTGAATTAAGACAAACCTGATGGATGGAGCTACCATATACAGGAACGAGAAGAAGGAGGTGAGCAGTCCCAAGGTGACCAGCATCGTTCCAACTTCTGTAGCTGCTGTTGCTTTTGCTGCTGCTCCAGCTTCAACCCCAGCTCTGGCTCAGGTTCCTGGTCTGGCTCCAGCTCTTGGCTGCTTCTGCTGCTTCTCTGCTCCTCTCCGTCCTGGGTGCTCAGCAGCAGCCTGACTCCAAGCAGAGCCCAGAATCCTATTTAAATCCGAGAGCTGTCAGAGCACAGCCTGCTGGGAGATGTAGTCCTGGTGGGGAGGGGACGGAGTCAAGGTTAGAAGCTTACTTAGGTTTACTGGCAAAGAGAATGTGGGGAAACTAAAGCAAGTACCCCCTAAACCCTCCATCCTCAATTGTTTCTCTTCTCTAGGAAATGTGTTCTCCCAACCACTGCCACCTCTACTGCAAGATGGAATATATAGAATATTTTTAACTTTAGCCACAAACCCCATGATGCTTAAAATATGAGTGGATTAAAATAGGATGGGAAGGAAACTCCCAAAAGAATGGAGAGAGATGTCAGAAGAGCTGTTAACCTTAGGGAGGAGAGGCAGTGACTGGGAGGGAGATGACTGGAACTCCTGGAGGGCTGAGAGTGCTCTGCCCTTTCAGCTGGGTGCTAGTACACAGGTGTGCTCACTTTGTGAAAATCTGCTGAGTCATATGCTTTCGACTTGTGCACTTTTCTGCATTTTATATTATACTTCAATGAAGTTAACACACACACATGCATATTACAAGGAAAGGGTATGGTGTTTAAGTGCATGGACTCTAGTGCTGAATCTATTTAAAAGCTCCATGGCCCTGGGCAAGTTACTAAACCTCTCTGTTAACTCAGTTTTCTCACTTGTACAATGGGTGTGATTATATATATATATATATATATCCCCACTTGTTTTAAGTGTGCAATTATTACATTGGTGGAAAACAAAACTGGCATATACTAAACAGTGTATAAGAGTCAGCTGTTATGGTTAGCTGTTCTGATTCCTATCTCCCTTGCTATCTCACTTGCTTTACTCAAGGCCATGGTGTAGAAAAGGGAGAGATGATGAACGTGGGTGATGTTTCAGTTGAATGCTATTGAAGATGAGGAGAAATACAAGAAAATGCTGGTAGAGAGCCCAAGGTAGGGGGATCGCTTGAGGCCAGGAGTTCAAGACCCAGCCTAGGCAACTTAGTGACACCCTGTCTCTACAAAAAATTAGCTGGGTGTGGTGGTGCGTGCCTGTAATCCTAGCAACTCAGGAGGCTGAATAGGGAGGATCACGTGAGCTCAGAGGTCAAGGTTGAAGTGAGCTAGGATCGTGCCTCTGGATGTGTGTGAGATGGGAGAAGGGTAAGTGGGATTCATTGCCCTTCCTCGCTCTGTGTTCCTCTCTCGGACAGGAGAATAGGCAAGGAGCTGGGACAGGACCCCAGGAATAATTTTCCAGTTCTGTCCCTTCCTGTGAAGCCAAAGGAGCCTCCAGGAATACCCATGCATGAAAGACTTCTGTGGCAGGCAGGTGTTCATGTCCTCGTTCGTCAATTCATCCTCAACACACACACACTGAGTGTTTCTCTGCACCAGGAATTGTGCAACATACTAGGAAGACACAGTTTCTGCCCCTGGGGAAACCCATGGACCTGACCAACAGAACAAGGAGTGATCAGATCATTCCCAGCAGACACTTCTTGACTCAAATCTAAGATCCTTGCATTTATGAAGATGGTACTCACCTTATCTTGAGCTTGTCCAGGAAGCAGAGAGTCCTTAAGAACAGCATACAGTCCTCTGGAGAGAAGATATTAGAAGGACCATAAGGCATCTAGAATTATGAAAATACACAGGCCGGGTGCGGTGGCTCACGCTTGTAATCCCAGCACTTTGGGAGGCCGAGGCGGGCGGATCACGAGGTCAGGAGATCGAGACCACGGTGAAACCCCGTCTCTACTAAAAATACAAAAAAAAATTAGCCGGACGTGGTGGCGGGCACCTGTAGTCCCAGCTACTCAGAGAGGCTGAGGCAGGAGAATGGCGTGAACCTGGGAGGCGGAGCTTGCAGTGAGCCGAGATTGTGCCACTGCACTCCAGCCTGGGCGACAGAGCAAGACTCCGTCTCAAAAGAAAAAAAAAAAAGAAAATACACAAAGCACTTTGCTAAAATAAAATGTTAAATATTGTAATCCAAAGACCACCATCATATCATTGATAAGCTGTACCAAAATGCTAAACCATACTACTAAGTACAGGTAGGTGAATAGACAGACAAATCAATAGAACAGAATGGAAAGGCAAGAAATAGACCCAAATACACATGGGGATTTAGATATGACGAAAATGCCATTTCAAATCAGTGGAAGGGACAGATGAATTAATTAACAAAGTATTGTGGCACCTAGGTATCCAGCTGGGAAAAAGCAAACTTGATCCTTCCAAAATTCTAATAGCTCAAAGATATAAGTATGAGAAATGAAACCACTGAAGTATTAAGAAGAACCACTGGACACATTTTTAGAGTGGTAAGACCTTTCTAGTAAGACAGGAAACCGAAAACTAAAATTTAAAAAATGAGCATGACAAAAACCATCATACACAAGGCAAGATAAATGAGAAACTGGGGGGAAATATTCATAACAGGCTTTGAAGACAAGAGACTAATTGATTTAGTAGATAAAGAACTCTTACAAATCAATAAGAAAAGGAATAACAACCCAATTGAAATAGCAGTTTACAAAAAAGGAAATACAAGTGGCTCTTCACCCTCACTCATATGAGAGATGCAAATTAAAATTATACTGGGAGCCACTTTTCACTTATCAGATTGCCAAAGGTCAAAAAGATTGTAGTATGATCCACTGGCAAGCATGTGAAGAAATAATGCTGATGCATTGCTCATAGGAGAGTCTATTGTTACAGCCTCCATAGAGCCACATAATAGATAGTATACAGCTGTAAAAAAAGAATAAATAATTAAGAAACAGAATAAATAAATAACTTAAGTAAATAAACATTAAAGTTTGGTTGGGCACTGTGGCTTACATCTGTAATTCCTGCACTTTGGGAGACCGAAGCAGGAGAATCACGTGAGACCAGAAGTTCAAGACCAGCCTGGGCAACGTAGTGAGACCCCAACTCTACAAAAAGGAAAACTAAAAATTAGCTGGCCTGGTGGCACACACCTGTGGTCCCAGCTACTTGGGAGGCTGAGGCAGGAGGATCACTTGAGCCCAGGAGGTTGAGGCTGCATTGAGCCATGATCATGCCACTACACTCCAGCCCGGGCAACAGAGCAAGACCCTGTCTCTAAAAAAAAGAAAAGAAAAAATAAAGTTTTCAGCAAAAAGACCCTGATAACCTACAGGACACATTTCATAGGCTTCCAAATGAACTGCTTGGAAAAGGTCTTAAGACTGATGGCTTACATCCTGTCTCTGAGTAAAGAATCTTATCGTGAGGCACTCAAATTCTATTGCGAGTTCCTCAAACTATGTATTGATTAATTGTCAGGCTACTGATTAGTACTGACATTGAAAGGGACACTGTTTTCTTTCTAAATCATAAAGCTCTGCTGATTTGTTTTTACTGATTTTCTTGTGCATAAAACATTTTAGCCTGTACGCTGTCATCCATAGACAATGATTGTAACCTCTGTATTGTACTCTCCAATGGAAAAGGATAACTCCGATATGAGGAGTCCCCCTTCCTTCTCCTAAACAGTCTTATAAAGCATTCCAACTTGTAACAGATGTTGGAACATGCCCAACTTTGTTGGTGTATCTTACTGGATAAATTCTCACATTTGGCTTCCAATAAACTTTTATCAATTTATCTCTGCCCCAATGGCCTTAATTTCTGTTGAAAACCGTATCATGTTGCAACAACTTACATGTTTATCTTTGTTAAATTAATCATTGCAGTATCACAAATAAAGCTATTTCTCAAACAGGTATTGAGACATTCTTAAACATGCTTTGGCACATAAGCAAAGCCATAATCATCAACCTCTTCATCATTGTAATCAACATCAAAAAACCAGGGACCAATAGGATACCTGCTCTTTAGGGATTTTCGATCTGAGACAGATATAAGTCAGAGAGAAAGAGATGAAAACACCAGAGGAACCAGTGTAGGAATAGGCCTGAAATTCAGTGATGACAGAGCACTCATCACTTGCAACACCTTTGAGAAGGATCCTCTTCTAGCCTTACCGTGAATGAATCACAGGTCAGGTTCCCAGATCAGCCATCCTCCCAGGGCTGACACTGAGGCAGGGATGTATGGAGATCACATGCTATGAAGCAGAGCTGGGAAGCTGCTTGCTGATTTGACCTTTGGTCATAAATCATCTAGCAGCTCATACTGTACTGGTCTCCTGGTTATCCCTGTCCTGGATACCCTACTAAGAATGGAGCCTCTTACAAAATAGAGTGAGAGGGCAAACTGTAAACCTCTCTTTCTCTTCCTCCTCCCTTCCTCCCTTTTCCCTATTCTTCAAATCACATATTTTGGAAGCCAGATGGGACAGGTGGAAGATGACAGATTCCATCTTTCTACTGCAACCCCTGCCCAACTTCCCTAAGGAGCCCGTACAGCACCACAGTTATTTCCATTTCCAGCCATGAGGAACTTGCTGCCTCTTCCCATGCCCCGACCCCAAACAGCAAACCAAAATGGAAGCACATTTTTTTGTATTTGTTTTAACTAATAATAATGACTTGTTGTTCCTTTTTCTTAATTTTAAAAGCTAAAATAAACACACTGTCTTTCCCAAAGAAAAATAATTTTTGCTGCTAGTATGTAACTTCCTTTGATTTTTCAAGGGATCAGCAACTCTTAACTCACAGCAGGCACTATTGACATTAAAAAAAAAAATAGAGACAGGGTCTCACTATGTTGCCCATGCTGGTCTTGAATTCCTAGGCTCGTGTGATCCTTCCACCTTGGTCTCTCAAAGTGCTGAGATTATAGGCATGAGCCACCACACCCAGCCTATTGACATTTTGAGCCTTATAATTCTTTCCTGTGAGTGGCTGTTCCGAGTAAAGGAGGATGTTTAGCAGCATCCCTGGCCTCTACCCACTAAGATGCCTGGGGCACTACTATCCCCTTGTGACAACCAAAAATGTCTCCAGGCATTGCCAACTGTTCACTATGGGGCAAAATCACCCCGTTTGGGAACCACTGCCCTCCAGAATGTAGGCCTACAGGATAACCCTGGTGTATGTAGTATTGAACAGGATTAGAGGGCAGTAATGTTTTACTTAGTATCCCATGCCTTTCACTCAGCTGTAGCCAAGCTAACCTGCTTACTGTCCACAGCAAGTTATTAATATCCTCTAAGGGCCTGGGATGCTGCTAATCCTTTTGTCCTTTGAAACTTTACCTTCTCCCAGCTTAATTCTGTTTACCTCTAATCACTCCATTAGTCTACAATGGCTGGGATCTGTGTACACATATACTTCAAAAACACACCTCCACTGAGTGGCTTTCTGAGGTGATGGAAATGTTCTTTCTCTCAACAGGACTTTGGGTTACATGAGTCCTGTGCCTTTGTCAAAACAGCAAATATATACTTAAGACTTGTGCCTTTCACTGTATAGAAATTTTACATCCAAAGGAAAAAAAAACTAAATAAATATTGAACTCTAGTTAATGAATGATATATATATACATGCTGAAGTTTTTAAAGGGGAAGGGTACCGATGTCTGTAATTTACTTTGAAGTACCTTAATAAAATAAAATAGATTGATAGGAGGAAGTAAAACAGGCATTTCACTATATTTGTTTTATATATGTGATAAAACTGGTATAGTAAAATGTTAATGTAGAATCTAGGTTATGGATATATGGATGTTTATTTTAAAATTCTTTATTTTTTTTTTTGAGACAGAGAATCACTCTGTCATTCAGGCTGGAGTGCAGTGGCGTGATATCGGCTCATGGCAAACTCCACCCCCTGGGCCCAAGCAGTTCTCCTGCCTCAGCCTCTTGAATAGCTGGACCCACAGGTGCCTGCCACCACATCTGGCTAATTTTTGTATTTTCAGCAGAGATGGGGTTTCACCATGTTAACCAGGCTGGTCTCGAATTCCTGGCCTCAAGTGATATGCTGGCCTTGGCCTCCCAAAGTGCTGAGATTACAAGTGTGAGCCACCACACTCAGCCTGTAAAATTCTTTAAACTATTATAAATGTTTGAAAATGTTCAGATTAAAATGTAATGGAAGTACACATGCAGACACACACACAAACACATGTGTGTGCACACACTTTCTGTCATGGAAAATCAAGAAGCATAACATTTCAAAATGAAAATTTGTTATAAATTGCCATATTCACTTTTTAAAAAACTTTCTAACATAAATGGAATTTTTTTCAGCTGAAGAAATATTTTATTGTGTTTAAGGTCCAACTTAAATATATCTTCTCTCTGCAGCTTTCACCCATCCTAATCAATCATTCACTTCTCTTGCTCCCATACACTATATTTGCCTTTTCTGTACAGCAGTCACAACGGTTTGACTTATAACTTAGTTAGGCAATTTCTTTTTTCTTTCTTTTTTTTTTTTTTTGAGACAGACTCTCACTCTGTCGCCCAGGCTGGAGTGCAGTGGTGTGATCTCGGCTCACTGCAAGCTCCGCCTCCCAGGTTCACACCATTCTCCTACCTCAGTCTCCAGAGTAGCTGGGAATACAGGCACCCGCTACAACGCCCGGCTAATTTTTTTTGTATTTTTAGTAAAGACAGGGTTTCACCATGTTAGCCAGGATGGTCTCGATCTCTTGACCTCGTGATCCACCCGCCTTGGACTCCCAAAGTGCTGGGATTACAGGCGTGAGCCACCGCGCCCGGCCTCTAGGCAACTTCTTACCTCACCAGCTCAGGGACAGAAATAAGGTCTACATTTGTGTTCCCCCAGCACATGGAACCATGGTTTGCATGAAGTGGACATGCAATAAATAGTGGTGAATATGGTTGAGTTTACAGTAATCTCTCCCTGGTTATGAGATTCTAAGATATCCTAATTTAATTATTTGCAACTTTGTGAGTATTGCAAAATTTAGATTCCAATAGAGGTGAATGGTGAGTCACTCCTTCAGAAGATACTTACAAAAAGAACAAACTTGGCATTGGGGACTGAAATAGAGTAGAGTAAAGTAGAAATGAAGCTAAGGGATTTTTGCAATTAAATGTTGGGAAATTTTTTTAAATAAAAGAGGGCCAATTAAGCCCAGGCCTTACGCCTGCACTGTGGTGAGGTGCTCAGGATGGCAGGGGGCAAAGCTGTGCAAAGCTTCTGCCAACTCAAGGGCTTACAGCAATCGGTGAAGTCATAGGCATCCAACATCAGGACGAGGACAGATAAAGAAATGCCTCTTAAACAAAATGTTTTGCTATTTTCTGTTTGGAGTAAACCAGATAATATAGAGAATCATTTAAAGAATACTCACCATGACTTACTGCCCAGCTTATGAAATAAAACATCATCAGAAGTAGATCTGGATATTGTAGGGCCTGAAGTCTATTCAATTTAGGGGGCTCCCCCCCGCTTTTTTTACAGCTATTATGCTATGAATTCATAGGCAATAGGTTCAAAGCAACTTAGGCTTCTTTCCATTGGTTCTCACAAAGTGAGCTTCACAAAGTGGAGAAGGCTGGCACTTCAGGTACTTTTCTCTTTTGCTTCCTTCTTTTTCTGATCCTTTTCCTTTGCATGTTTCAGGAAGCTATCTTGGCCCTTAGACTGCTTAATATGCTCAATAAACACATTAATTCTCTCAGCAAGAATCTTGCCTTTAACTTGTTTGTGTCCAAGAACACTGTTGATAGCCTCTTCCAGTTTTGCCGTGGTAACCTGTGTGGGGCATTCAGTGAATGCCTTGAGTTGGCAGAAGCTTTGCACAGCTTTGCCTCTGCCATCTTGAGCACCTCACCACAGTGCAGGTGTAAGGCCTGGGCTTATTGGCCCTCTTTTATTTTAAAAAATTCCCTAACATTTAATTTCAAAAATCCCTTAGTTTCTTTTCAACTTTATATCCCATTTCAGTCCCTAGTGCCATGGTAACATGTGTGGGGCGTTTTTGAACAGTTCCCATTCCCTTGATGTCTACAACATAACCTTTCTTGTATATTTGCATGGATGTGGCCAAAGGAACAACTCCATGTTTTCTAAAAGGCCTAGAGAACATACATTGGTGTCCCTCCTCTTTTCCTTAGTGTTCCTCATTTTGGAGAATTACTGGAAGATGGCAGTTCCTTCTGAAAGGCTAGGGAGCTCTTTTTAATAAGAAGAATATAAAACTATGAGTAAATATTAGGTACAAAAATAAAAGAAAGCTGGGCACAGAGGCTCACACCTGTAATCCCAGCATTTTGGGAGGCCAAGGCAGGAGGATTGATTGAGGCAAGGAGTTTGAGACCAAGAGCAACATAATCAGATCTCAGCTCTACTTAAAAAATGAAAAAAAATTAGCTGGGTGTGGTGTGCACTCCTACAGTCCCTGCTACTCGAGAGGCTGAGGCAGGAGGAGAGCTTGAGCCCTGAAGGTGGAGGCTGCAGGGAGCTGTGATCACACCACTGCACTCCAGCCTGGGAGATGGAGCAAGACCCTGTCTCAAAAGTAAAGCAAGAAGTTAATTACAAGAAAAAAGTAAATAGAAAATTACAATTTTTTTAAATCTGATAGTTGCTACTGTGAAAGGAAAACATTTTGGGCCCCCAAAATCACTAAGCTAAAGGGAAAATTCAAGCTGGGAACTGTTTAGGGCAAATCTGCCTCCCATTCTATTCAAAGTCATCCCTCTCCTCACTAAGATAAATGCATATCTGATTGCCTCTTTGAAAAGGCTAAACAGAAACTCAAAAGAATGCAGCTGTTTTTCTCTCACCTACCTGTGACTTGGAAGCCCCCTCCCTGCTTTGAGTTGTCCCTCCTTTCCAGACCAAACCGATCTTCATTTTACATATGTTGACTGATGTCTCACGTATCCCTAGAATGTATAAAACCAAACTGTGTTCTGACCACCCTGGACACATGTCGTCAGGACCTCCTGAGGCTTTGTCTGAGGTACGCGCCCTCACCCTTGGCAAAATAAGCTTTACAAATTAACTGAGACCTGTCTCAAATTTTCTGGGTTTACATTTTGGTAACCACGAAAGGATTCTCAATGGAGATGCCCCTGGTCTTTGACAAATCTCCTATCAGTGCCTGGTATCAGCATGAGCTAATTTTATGGCTCAAACCAACAGGACAATTTGCTGAGGTCTGGGAATATCCCCTCCAGAGAATCCCTGATGTCCCGAAATTTGGTCAAGATCTAAAGTTTATTTTGCTGTATATCGCCTTTTTTTTTTTTTTTTTTTTTTTTTGGAGTTTTACTTGCTTTCAACAAGAAAGGCAAGTTTTTCTGCTTCCATGACGATGGAAAGCAGATAACTCCTTTATGGAGTTTGAGCTCACTTCCAATAGGGAAGATGAGGTTTTTGTTTTGTTTTGTTTTTTGTTTTTTTTTTTCCTGCTTCTAGGATGGTAGAGAGCTGTTTTCAGCCTGAGACCCATCCCTAGGTATGTAGCTGAATTGGGGTTTTGTCTTGGCTAAAGTTAACAAAAAGCTGGTTTTAATTTCTGCTTACCGTTAGAGTGCTCAGTGATCATATAAGTTGTGCCATTGTTTGTTTCTGTTTTTGTTGTTGTTTCAGTCTTTTTCCTGTTAGGTTTCATCAACTCTATCCAACTTGATCAAATCCAAAGGAAAGTTCCAAATTATGGGGAATAAGGCCTCTGAAGTGGTTAAATTCCCACACACACAAAAGGGTGGTGTGGGAGAAAAATGGCCAGCAAAAGAAAAAAAAAAGATAAGGGAACATTTTTTATTTTGATTACTAAAGGTGCTTTATTTTCATAACAAGGCTACCTTTTTGCTAGCCAGTCCAACCGAAAGCAATGGCTGTCACCTCACCTTGCAGTTCAATAGCTAAAGTTCTGCCTTCTTTTTTTCCCTATCACAACAGTCTAGGTTTGGTTCCTAAATCAAACCCTTTCTGGTTTGATACTTGGTACTTCTGAAATAGCAGCAATTTGTCCTAGATAAAATATAGTAATGAGGTTTTAAAAGATTTTTTAAAAGGAGCTCAATGGTTAAAAGTCAGCTTAATTAAAAGCTAACATCCAAGGTGTGTTTGTATTTAAAAGGCCTTCATGTTTTTGTTTTGTTTTTCTCACCCAGGACCTTGTCTTTTTTTTTTTTTTTTTGCAAGTTTTTTCTTCTCAGTTGACTGAATTCTGTTTTCCCCATTAATAGCTATTGCAACAGAGGCCACTCTGGGATTTTTAAGGAAGAATGTAGTTTAGACACTTAGAAATGTCTTTATTAAAAAACAAGAAACAACAACAACAACAAAAAATTTTTTAAGTGCACTATAAAAGCATCACATGGTTTAACCTCAAAATAATTCTCCCTTTTTGGAGACCCAGGATTCAGTGTGGGCTCCTCCCAGAGCTCAGAGATCCAGTTAAAAGACAGGTAGTCCCAGGCCGGGTGTGGTGGTTCATGCCTGTAATCCCAGCATTTTGGGAGGCCAAGGTGTGTGGATCATGTGAGGTCAGGAGTTCAAGACCAGCCTGGCCAACATGGTGAAACCCTGTCTCTACTAAAAATACAAAAATTAGCTGGGTGTGGTGGCACATGTCTGTAATCCCAACTACTCGGGAGGCTGAGGCAGGAGAATCACTTGAACCTGGGAGGAGGAGGTTGCAGTGAGCCTAGATCGCACCATTGCACTCCAGCCTGGGCAACAAGAGCAAAACTCCATCTCAAAAAAAAAGATAGGTAGTCCCTATCTAAATAAAATTTGTTATCTTATAAAATCCTATGGTAGATTTCTGTAATTTTGTGTTTGATTTGACATCCATCTTCAATCTCCCTCTAGCACCATCAGACTTTTTCTCTTTGTACCTTATGGTGTAAATTTTGCTATTTGATTTTTCACCTGAGTTGTTTCCTTTAATATGAAAATTTAAGGCTATTTATCTGAGAACTGCCTAGGGTTGTGAAACAGGTTATTAAGAATCTGGAAGTCTCAGGAAAGAAAAAAGGTCTTTATGAATCTATAAGATGTACTTCTATTGGCATGACTAATATGTCAATGCATTCATGTGTTGCGTACACAATGTTTCGCTACTGAAAATATATAAAAGAGCTCTAATTAATTGGCTTAAAGAAAAATAAAAGCACTTAAATCATCAAATACTTTATCAGAAAAAGGAAGACTAGTCAAATGCTTTTTCAAGTTTATGTAACTTAAGTAAAATATTTAATAAATAAGCTAGCTTTAAAATTTTTGGTAAAGTAATATTAGAAATGTCTTAAGAATTGCCAGCATACATTTTTGTTTGCATTTATTAATCAAGCAATTTCATACTTATCCCTGCCAAACACTATAAGGTGTCAAAATTTGGCATAGGGATCAGAAAACTATAAACTCAGACCAAAACAGAATGATCTCTGCTTGTGTAATCTTTAATAAATAAGACACTGATATTGGTTTAATAAAAATAGCTAAATCTTAAATTTAGTAAGATTACCATAACTTTAATTTTGTGGATTTAGGTGGTCTAGTCCACAGGAAGTAAGGTTTGTTATCATCTTTGTTTCAAAGCTAAACTATAAACTAAGTTCCTCCCAAAATTTGTTTGGCCTATGCCCAGGAATGATCAAGGACAGCTTGAAGGTTAAAAGCAAGATGGGGCCAGTTAAGTTAAATCTTTTTCACTGTCTCAGTTATAATTTTGCAATGGTGGTTCCATAACTTTAAATGATGACTATCACAGTTTTCATAAATAATCTAGGTAAACAATTAAAATAATATAATTAGGTAAATGTAATAGAACAAATACTTGTAGACACATTCATCATAATTTAGAATTTAAAGTTAAATTAAATAATAGATATTTCATTATTTGGGTATTTTCTAATAAAAATATATTTGTAGGAAAACATTCTTTCTAAAAAAAAGTGTGTCCTTTAAAAAAAAGTGAAAAATTTTTGTCTAATTCAAAGCTTATTTAAAGATCATGTATAAAATAAGGTAAAACGAACCAGGAAATAAAAGAGATATAAAGAAAGTTATAAAAATAAAGATTTTTTTGTGAGAAAGCTTAAAGGGAAATAATTTCATATGAAAAAGAATATTGTGTGGTAAATTTAGTCCTAGAGTAAAATGACATGACAGGTTATTTAAGAAGGAGGGATGTTCAAGACAAACTGGAAAGTCCAAGCATGTCACAAACGGTCTATGTAAGTCACACTAAGAGGATTTATAAAACAAACAAAACCAAAAACTTTTATATGATCAAGTTGTCATATTATTATTAAGTTTTGGTTTGCTTAGGAAAAAAAGATTAAAACTTTTTTTTAAATTAAGGTTAGTACATCTGTGTATCTCTCTTGTGAACCCAGAAAATCTCAGACAAGTCTCAGTTAATTTAGAAAGTTTATTTTGCCAAGTTTGAGGACGTGCCTGTGACACAGCCTCAGGAAGTCCTGATGACATGTACCCAAAGTCGTCAGGGCACAGCTTGGTTTTATGCATTTAGGGAGACATGAGACATCAATCAATGTATGTAAGAAGTACATTGGTTCAGTCTGGAAAGGTGGAACAACTTAAAACAAAGGCAGGAAGACTTTAAGTGGGGAGGGAGCTTCCAGGTCACAAATAGATGGTAAACAAATGGTTACATTCTTTTGAGTTTCTGATTAGCCTTTCTAAAGGAGGCAAATCAGATATGTGTCTATCTCAGTAAGCAGAGGAGTGGCTGAATAGAATGGAAGGCAGGTTTGCCCTAAGCAGTTCTCAGCTTGAGATTTCCTTAGTGATTTTGGGGGCCAGAGATATTTTCCTTTCACACTCTTTATGCTCTTTTAAAGTACTTGCGACATTGAGTTACAGGACTTTGACACCTTGGTCTAAAAAGGACATCAAAGTCCTGCTAATTTTCAAACACTGACAGCCATTAAAGCCCCATCTTCGGGCCTGGTAGAAGATGCCAATCAAAATAAACTGTATTTCTGAAACACAGGGCCAGAAAGTAAAGCTATTAAACTCCTCAAGGCCCAGGGACTATCACAGAAGAGATGGGCATGTGAGATTGTGAGGACCAATTTTAAGAGATAAAACAAGTTCTGTTTCTCTACATGTTAATCATTAATGTCAAAGGCACACTGAAGCAAGACCAGCATATGGGCCCCTGTGTCAGATTAACAAGGTTTTCTTGAGGCATTAACCAACTCCTAAAGGTTATAAAGGTTATGAAAGGCTTATGAAAGTTATATCTTATGGTCAAGATTAAAATGTTTTAGATTGTTTATAAAATTTTGAAAAATGAATTTAATTGGCTTCATGCTGTTTTTATTAGGGCTTATGGTTTGGAAAATTAAGTCTCCTCTCTCAAAGAATGAAGGTTTTCACCTTTTTTTGGGAAATCCTTGAGTTATCACTTTGGTTAAATGAATAACTTATTTCACAATGACCTATTAATTCTATTTTGTGATATCAAGTGTTTTAAACCTTTGATATTTGACAAACTTTCCAAAATCAAATGATAAATTATGTCTTTTTCTGATCTAATTAATCCTTTAAGATATTGTTGGGCCTGGCACAGTGGCTAACACCTGTAATCCCAGCACTTTGGGAAGCCAAGGCTGGTGGATCACGAGGTCAAAAGATCGAGACCATCCCGGCCAACATGGTGAAACCCCATCTTTACTAAAAATACAAAAATTAGCTGGGTGTGCTGGCGCGTGCCTGTAGTCCCAGCTACTTGTGAGGCTGAGGCAGGAGAATCACTTGAACCTGAGGGGTAGAGGTTGCCGTGAACCAAGATTGCACCACTGCACTCCAGCTTGGCAACAGAATGAGACTCCCTCTCAAAGAAAAAAAAAAGATATTATTAATAGGTTCCCTAGAGTCCAAAAATGACATATTTGGCTTATTTGGTATAAAAATTATACAGGAAGTATAGTCAAATATGAAATGGTGTTTGGTTTTCTTTGGGCTGTATTTGTACAAATATGTTACTGGTATGTGTTCCAAAATAATGGGAAACTCCTATAATTTTGATATGACTTAGTGTACATTATCAGTAATAATTATAATTGTTATGTTAAATTATCATATGCCAGAGAGATAACAAATTTCCTTGTCAATTGTTTCTTTATGGCTGCCCTAAAACCTTTCATCATCCACAGACAATTGTTGTCTTGTTTTGGTCCTCGTTAGAAGGTGGTTTTATAATCAGCTATAGAACTCTAACAGGTGTTCTTAAATGCAGGTTTCTGATAACTTTGGAGATTGTAACCTTAGAATAGAGGAAAAAACTTTCAGGACTCTCACGGAGAGCTGAAGTGTTCATGAATATCAAGCAGAACAGGAGTTAACTGCGTAAACTAAACTGATAGAAGACTAAAGTAGTCTTTTTAACTTTTTGCTTAAAACGTTGCTGATTCTTTTTTTTGTTTTTCAGAGTCAAGAAAACTTTTCTTTTAAGCTATTTACAGCTTTTAGCAATTGAGTAAAGTATACTCCCATGAACAAAACTTGGGCCATATTTGTGTCTCTCTGCCTAATTTCTCCAGAATTTGGAAATTATCTGTGAATATTTGTAACTTATAACAATACAGCTATTTACATAAGTGCAGTAAGAATCTGTTTCCATTTGTAACAGGACACAATTGAAGAAACTGGTTATTTTATCAAGACTTTCACTGGAATGGTGTGCTTTCCCTTGGAATCAAACTTGACTTATGGAGCCAAGATAGCCCCCTTGGAAAAATTGGCCTCTTACCTTTATCTACACAGCCCCTGTACAGGGTTCCTGATCTGTGGTAGGTAAAGAATGTCACTTTCTGACAGGCCCAGGAGCCCCAAGTTTACCTTGGAACCTCAAGAGGAGAGGTTAACTCAATTCATAGGTATTTGATGGCACAAATCCACGGCTGGGCTCAGCTTTAAAGAAGTCTTATCTGAGATTCTTTCTACAGAACACAGTTTCATCAAAGCCAATTTAAAAGCCTATGTAAAAAATAATTATTCTTACCAGCCTGGCCAACATGATGAAATCCCATCTCTACTAAAAATACAAAAATTAGCTGGGTGTGAAAGCATATACCTGTAATCCCAGCTACTTGGGAAGCTGAGGCAGGAGAATCACTTGAACCCAGGAGGTGGAGGTTGCAGTGAGCCGAGATCACGCCACTGCACTCCAGCCTGGACAACAGAGTGGGACTCCATCTCGAAAAAATATATATATATTCTTGCTGCTCTGTATACAAATAATTAGGCCAAGTGTAATAAAGCCAACAAGTCCTACCATAATTTTTCTTTAGTAAAAATGGGAAACTGGAGAGAGAAAAAATTGTTTCAAAAAGTATAGTACACCTATTTTTAGATTTTAGTTTTGCCTAATGTTTAGCAATTGTTATTGTTTTCTACAGTTTGGACTGAATTCTAATTTTTCTTGGCTACAAGTCTTCAAAATAATGTTTTCAATTTTTTTCCTTCTTTTTTCCCCATTTTTCCTAATTTGGAGTCACTAAAAAACTAAGTTGTGCTTTCGTAAAGCTCTGCAAACTGAAGCTAGACAACTTAAACTTCAGAAGAAAATAACAGCGACCTATTTACATACATAAACCACTTTCATACCTGCCTACTGATGTATGGACTACAGAGTAATGTGGCCTATATCAATTTTCCAGGATTTTTCTTTTGTTTATTGTTGTTTGTATCCCTTCCTCCCCCTAATTTCTCTGCACAGGACATGAGACTTCACAACCTTCTAAAAATGAGCTTTGCTAATAACTTAGGACCTACCTGTCTAGGAACAAACCATCCTAACCACGAGAGATTAGACAAAAGCTGGGACCAGAGACTCATTTTCTTTTAAAATGCTTTCTCCAGAAGATTTTTTTTAAAGAGTGGAGAAAATGTGAAAGAAAAAGATCTTGGGCCCCCAAAATCACAAAGCTAAAGGGAAAATTCAAGCTGGGAACTGTTTAGGGCAAACCTGCTTCCCATTCTATTCAAAGTCATCCCTCAGCTCACTAAGATAAATGCATATCTGATTGCCTCCTTTGAAAAGGCTAAACAGAAACTCAAAAGAATGCAGCTGTTTGTGTCTCATCTTCCTGTGACCTGGAAGCCCATTCCATGCTTTGAGTTGTCCCGCCTTTCCAGAACAAACCGATGTTCATTTTCCATATGTTGATTGATGTCTCATGTCTCCCTAGAATGTATAAAACCAAACTGTGCTCTGACCACCTTGGACATATATTGTCAGGCCCTCCGAAGGCTGTGTCATGGGGACACATCCTCAACCTTGGCGAAATAAACTTTCTAAATTAACTGAGACCTGTCACAAATTTTCTGGGTTCACACTACAAATATCACAAAATCCAGAAAATGACATCATATTTTTATTTTATTTTTAAAATTAGAGCCGTGCATTGCTATGTTGCCCAGGCTGGAGTGCAGTGGCTGTTCATAGGCACTATCTTGCGACTGATCAGCACCTGTATTTTGACCTGCTCTGTTTCTGACCTGGGCCAGTTCTCTCCTTCTTAGGTAACCTGGTGGTCCCCTGCTCCCAGGAGGTCACTATATTGATGCTGAACTTAATGTGGACACCTGATTGGCACAACACACTACAAGCCCAGAATGTGTAGGCGAAAGGGATCTTTCCACCTCATCCTCCCAAGTAACTGGAACTATAGGCACATGCCACTGCACCTGATATCTTTATTAATTAACTGCTTGACATAGTTAATGATATTTTTTTCTCATATTTTTGGCTGCATACTTTTTGAGGGCCTCCTCCTATAAAAATTATTTTGTAAATATCATTTTCCATAGAGAAAATAAAAAGATAATTCAGCCTTTCCTCTGTCATGGTTGATCAAATGTGTCTTTTAAAACATCTTATTTTGAAATATTACAAAAAGTTGCAAAAATAATACAAAAAAATCCTGCATACTTTTCACTCAGCTTCCCCAAATGTCAACATTTTAAATAACCTTAGAACAATGATCAAAACCAGGAAATTAACATTGGTACAACACCACTAACTAAACTAATGGCTTTATTCTAATTTCACCAATTTTCTCACTAATGTCCTATTTCTGGTCCAGGATTGAATTCAGGACCCCACATTGCATTTAGTTGTGATAACCTACAGGTCACGTTTGGCAGTCTTTCAAATTAGCCTACCTAGGGCAAGTCTTATGATTCATGGCTTACATCCCATTTTTGAGTAAAGAATCTTACGATGAGTCTCTAAAATCTTATTGAAAGTTTCTCAAACTGTTGACGTACACATTAATGTGTTACCTACTGACACTGAAAAGGACACTGATTTGTTTCTGAATCATGAAGTGTTACTGATTGTCTTAAACATGGACATTTTAACTTGTATGTTGTCATCTGTAGCCAATGACTGTAACCTCTGTATTGTGTCATTCAATGAAAAAGGACAAGTCCAGTATGAAGAGTCCCCATCCCTTCTCCTAAACTTTCTTAGAAAATCATTCCAACTTGTAACGACAGACTTTGGAATACACCCAGCTTTATTGGCGTGTCTTCCCAGATTGATCCTCACATTTGGCTTCCAATAAACCTTCACCAATTTATTTCTGCCTCAACAGCCTTAATTTCCATAAACAAAATGGCATAGCTGACAGGATTTCAGAGTGACCTCCCTGGACCACCTGGACCTGCTTCCAACCTTTGTGCATGTGCCAGCCCAAAATCCATTGTGTTCCTGGACTTAGATGCCCCCCCGAGTGCTACAGATGAGTTCCTCCTGAAATCAATGAAGTTCCTGTCTTGGTTGATGTTCTGGTTTATTAAAGCTGGTTTCCTCCTTGGCTACGTGGTACAATGACTGTCTCAGAACGAGAGCTGCTGCTACGAATTCAAGATAAGGGCTTTTGTTAAATACTAGGGCAGGGTAAAATAGAAGCTTTGTAAATTGTTTCCCTGGTGATTTGGGGTGAGACCTTTCCTTAGCTTTTTCCTTTTCCAGTCGCATGAGGGCACTCTTACTCTACTCCATAACTTGTCTTCGCACAAAGCTAAGATGGGACGTGCACTCTAAGACACCTGCTGAGTTTTATGTATAATACTTACCATCCTTCCACTTGCAAGTGCCTAGATAAGTAGTAGATCCCCTAATCCAGGATGGTTATAAGCAGCAGTGGCCAAAATGGAGCTGTTCCGAAAATGCCTAAGATAATTTATTTGCACACACAATTGAAAAAAAGCTGGTTTTAGATCCAGACAAATTGAATGGAAGATTTACTTCCAATAACACCTACAACCTTCTAAAAAAATTATTTTAAAAATGCCTCAATTCAAGAGGTAGAAAAGATATGTGAAACGATTTGTAAATTTTAATGATTTAGGAGGCTTTCTCCTTTTTGCCTCCAGCAGCTCCTTCTCCTTCTACCCCCGTGATCAGAACTCAGCTCTTCCTGTTTGTTCTCCTGGCTCCCATACACCTCTTAGGCATAGATTTTTTAGAATTTCACAATACGCACATTTCCTTCCCTCAAAAGGGAGAAATACAATTAAATTTAAAACAAGGGGAACAAACAAAACAGCTGCAGAATGAAACTAGAGCTACTGAGATCATAAAAATACAAATCCAACAGTTTTTTCTAAACTGAGAGATTAATATTTTAAAAATGAGATTCTCAAACATTAAGACACGCCAGGCCAAGCACAGTGGCTCACGCCTGTAATCCAAGCACTTTGGGATGCTGAGGTGGGAAGAACATTTGAGTCTAGGAGTTTGAGACCAGCATGGGCAACATGGCAAAATCCCATCTCTACCCAAAAAATGCAAAAATTAGCCAAGCACGGTGGTACGCACCTGTAGTCCCAGCTATTAGAGAGGCTGAGGTGGGGGGATCACTTGAGACCAGGAGGGAGAGGTTGCAATGAGCTGTGATCACACCACTGCACTCCAGCCTGGGCAACAGAGCGAGACTCTGTCTCGGAAAAATAAAAAAAGACATACTGGGTTTTCTGAGACTCCAGCTAGATACATATTATGGCTCATTGTTGTGCACATCCTAAAATAATAGACAGATTAGAACTCAAGTGGTCCACCCAGAACTATAGAGTTAACATGTAGGATCTTCTAAGTTCTCTGTCTACCTCTATATAATTTTTCTGCCTACTTTGAAACTACTGACTTTTCTACTTGTGTTGAGATAAAGCTCACTGTTTATAGTATTACTAACTTAGGAAGACTTAGAAGTTTTGTATTTCTTATACAATTCAGCCAGTTCAAGCTAAAATGTTAACATTAAAAATCTAACTCTAAACTCATTTGAAACTGAATAAAAGGATAAAAGAGATTTTTAAAATAAAAGTGCCATCAAACTACCTTACCCCAAAATTTTGGCTCACAGCCTTCATTAGATTACCTATTGGGACAAATAAAATTTAGCCATGTGAACTAACAGGTCCCAATTTTTTCCAGAAATAATTTAGATCCAACTATCTTTTATAAACTGGTGAGTTTGTATTACTATCTCCTGACTAAAATTCTAAAATGAAAACTATAAGGGCCAGGTGAGGTGACTCATGCCAGCAGCACCAGGACTTTGGTAGGCCAAGGTAGGAGGATCACTCGCGCCGAGGAGCTCAAGACCAGCCCTGGCAACATAGTGAGACTCTGACTCTACAAAAAAAAAAACTTTTTTAAGTTAGCTGGGCATGGCTGCATGCACCTGTAGTCCCAGGTACTCAGGAGGCTGTGGTGGGAGAATCACTTGAGCCTGGGAGGTCAAGGCTGCAATAAGCCATGGTCACACCACTGCTCTCTACACTCTGGGCAACAGAGTGAGACCCTGTTTCAGAAAACAAATAAAAAAATAAAGGTATAAGATCTCTATTTGTGCATATATATGTGTGTGTTTAGATGTGTTTACATATGTATATATACATGTAATATGTTATATGTTGTATCTACACAATACCCAATTGACTTATAAATAAATGAGCACTCATAAATTAGTAAGCCCAAAGGTTTTCCAAGTTCACACGACTTAAGTAATTCTTTAATAAATAAACTGGCTTTAAAGTTATTAGTAAAATAAATATTAAAATGTCTTCAAAATTGTCAACATACATATTTGCCTAGATTTATGGTCAGATTTATACTTGTCTTATTAAATATTTTACAGGGTCAGGATTTGGCACAAAGGTACAAAACTATGAACCCAGCCAAAACCAAAATAATCTTTGTGTGATTTTTTTATAAGTAAGACTAATTTAATATTGTTGGTTTAAGAAATACAGCTAAACCTTCTGAGTTATCAACAAAATACCCATGTATTTAACTTTAAATTTCTTGCTTAGGTAAATATCTGACATTCACAGGCTATAAAAATGGTTAATAGAAAAAAACTTAAAAAACTGAGCACAGGCCAGGCATGGTGGCTCATGTGTGTAATCCTAGCACTTTGGGATGCTAAGGTGGGAGAATCACTTGAGCTCAGGAGTTTGAGGCCAGCCTGGGCAACATAATGAGATCTCATCTCCATTTAAAAATATATATATATAATATATATATATATTAAATTTTTTAAAAAGCTGGGCACAGTGGTTCATGCCTGTTACCCTAATGCTTTAGGAGGCCAAGGCAGGTGGATCATTTGAGACCAGGAGTTCAAGACGAGCCTAAGCAACATAGTGAGACACGGTCTCTACAACACAGTGAGACATTGTCTCTACAAAAATTTTGAAAATTAGTCTGGCATGGTGGCACTTACCTGTAGTCCTAGCCACTCAGGAAGCTGAGAAGGGAGGATTGCTTGTGCCCAGGAGTTGAGGTTACGATGAGCTGATCATGCCACTGCATGATAATAATTTATTACATGGTAAATTATTTTCCTAAAGCAAAATGACAGGTTAATTATAAAAGAGAAAGTGTAGGGCAAAACAAAAGTTCAAACACATCATAAATAGTCTACAGAAATCATAATAGGCCTGGCGTGGTGACTCACGCCTGTAATCCCAGCACTTTGGGAGGCTGAGGTGGGCGGATCACAAGGTCAGGAGTTCGAGACAAGCATGGCCAAAATGGTGAAACCTCGTCTCTACTAAAAATACAAAAAGTAGCCAGGCATGGTGGTGCATGCCCGTAGTCCCAGCTACTCGGGAGGCTGAGGTGGGAGAATGGCTTGAACCTGGAAGGCGGAGTTTGCAGTGAGCCAAGATAGTGACACCGCACTCCAGCCTGGGCAACAGACTCCGTCTCAAAAAAAAAAAAAGAAATTATAATAAAGTTCTTTAAAATTTTTTAAAATTTATATGTGATTAAGTTGGCTATAATCAAAAAGAAGTTATAAGTGTTTCTAAAGATTGAGATTTTGGTCCTCTATGTTAAAATAACATTGTCTTAAAGTATAAATTTGCTCTTAGTGAATTACAAGAGGTTTTGATTTTAAATTCTACAATCTATTTCTTTTTTAAAACTTCTCAAATTTATATCTCAAAAAATTCTACTTGTGTTATACCTCGCTGCATATGATTCCCAAGTCATAAATCATTGTTGTTCATTCTTTATACCCTTAAAAAGATACATCTTTTTCTTGGTTGAAATGATAATCCTCTCTTTCAACCTTTTTGTCAACTTCTGTAATCTTTGAGGTTTTTGTTTTTTTTTTTGAGATGAAATTTTGCTCTCGTCACCCAGGCTGGAGTGCAGTGGTGCGATCTCGGCTTACTGCAACCTCCGCCTCCCAGGTTCAAGCGATTCTCCTGCCTCAGCCTCCTGAGTAGCTGGGATTAGAGGCATCCGCCACCGTGCCCAGCTAATTTTTGTATTTTTAGTAGAGACAGGGTTTCATCAGTCTAGCCAGCCTGGTCTTAAACTCCTGACCTCAGCTGATCCACCTGCCTCAGCCTCCCAAAGTGCTGGGATTGCAGGCACGAGTCACCATGCCCGGCCAACTTCTGTAATTTTTTTTTTCTTTTTTGAGACGGAGTCTTGCTCTGTCGCCCAGGCTAGAGTGCAGTGGCGCAATCTCGGCTCACTGCAAGCTCCGCCTCCCAGGTTCACGCCATTCTCCTGCCTCAGCCTCCCGAGTAGCTGGGACTACAGGCGCCCGCCACCACACCTGGCTAATTTTTTTTATTTTTAGTAGAGACGGGGTTTCACCGTGTTAGCCAGGATGGTCTCGATCTCCTGACCTCGTGATCTGCCCGCTTCGGTCTCCCAAAGTGCTGGGATTACAGGTGTGAGCCACCACGCCAGGCCTTCTGTAATCTTTTTCTCTGGTTCTAACTCTGGTGTGGCCTGATGCTAAAATGTTTATCTTAAAGGTCTGGAACAAAACCATTTTCCTCCAGTATAACTTGATTCTGTAGTCTTGGCTTTTCTCGATATGTCTAAATTATTCCCTATAACCAGGGCACTTTTGATGCTGTTACTAAGACATATTTATTGTCCTGCTTAAGATACAATTTTCCTTGTTTACTTTCTTCAAAAATATGGACTCATAACCCTGGACACACTCTTCCTGTATTTTAATTAAATCCAAGTACCTTTTTTTTTTTTCCTTGCTCTGTCTCCAGGCTGCAGTACAGTGGCACCATCTCAGCTCACTGCAACTTCCGCCTCCCAGGTTCAAGCGATTCTCCTGCCTCTGCCTCCCAAGGAGCTGGGACTACAGGTGCGTGCCACCATGCCCAGCTAATTTTTGTATTTTTAGTAGAGAGGGGGTTTCACCATGTTGGCCAGGATGGTCTCGATGTCTTGACCTCATGATCCACCCACCTCGGCCTCCCAAAGTGCTGGGATTACAGGCGTGAGCCACTGCACTCAGCCTAAATCCAAGTATTCTTTTCATTGAGTTTGTCTTCCAGGTTATCTAAATGGAGTTCCAATAAAGAAAAACAATTGTATTACAAAAGGTTTTTCTTTACTTTTTAGTAACTATCCTAAAATTTTTCTTAATGTTTTATCAAGGTAATTCCTGTGACTTACTGTGTTTTGATCACTTTTAAACAAAAGCTTTAAAAAAGTGAAGATTTTTTACATCCACATAACTTTTTCTTTCTTTCTCTCTCTCTCGTTTCTTTTTTTTTTTTTTTTTTTTTTTGAGATAGGGTCTTGCTCTGTCTTCCAGGCTGGAGTGCAGTGGCACAATCAGCTCACTGCAGCCTCAACCTGGCAGGCTCAAGAAATCCTCCCACCTGAGCCTCCAGAGTAGCTGGGACCAAAGGCACACACCAGGACCCTGCCTATTTTTTTATTTTTTTTGTTTATTTATTCATTTATTTTTTAAATTTTTGGTTGAGACAGGGACTCATTAGGTTGCCCAGGCTGGTCTCGAACTTCTGGGCTCAAGTGATCCTCCTGCCTTGGCCTTCCAGTGTTGGGGATGAGCCACCACATCCAGCCTTTTATCTTTTTTTTTTTTTTCTGAGATGGAGTCTCGCTCTTGTCGCCCAGGCTGTAGTGCAATGGCGCGATTTTGGCTCACTGAAACCTCCGCCTCCCGGGTTCAAGCGATTCTCCTGCCTCAGCCTCCCAAGTAGCTGGGATTACAGGTGCCTGCCACCATGCCCAGCTAATTTTTTTGTATTTTTAATAGAGATGGGGTTTCATCATGTTGGGCAGGCTGGTCTCAAACTCCTGACCTTAGGTGATCCATCCACTTCGGCCTCCCAAAGTGCTGGGATTACAGGCATGAGCCAACGTGCCCGGCCCTTTTATCTTCTTTAGAGTTCTCTTTTCTTCTTACTAGCACACAGGTTGGCAAACCATGACCCACAGGCCAAATGCAGCCCACTGTTTGTTTTTGTAAACAAAGTTTCATTGGAACACAGTAACATTTGAACAGTAAACACAATAACATTTGAACACATTTGTTCAAATATTATCTATGGCTGCTTTCACATTTACAACAGCAGAGTCGAGTAGCTGCAACAGAGACCAAATCCTCCTCAGAGCATAAAATATGTATTTTTCTTTTCAGGAGAAGTATAATAGCACCTATGCTATCCAGTCCCTCATTATTCCAATCCCATTACAGTTAATAATTATTTTATGTTAAACTTTCCCTGTTCAAATTGTTGTGTAGTTTGTCACTTCTGATCGAACCCTATCTGATACATCTCCAACCTCTCTGGCCATTTCTCAGGCAATTTTTGGGCTCCCCTCCCTCTACCCATTTCATAATGTTAGGGTTCCTCAAGGCTTCTCTCTGCTTTTAGATAGGTTTTTGCTCTGCCACCCAGGCTGGAGTGCAGTGGCACAATTCTAGCTCACTGTAGCCTCCAACTCCTGACTCAAACAATCCTCCCACCTCAGCCTCCCAAAGAGCTGGGACTACAGATGTGTACCACCATGCCTGGCTAATTTTTTAGTAGAGATAATAAATTGTTTTTAATCTGGATTCCATTAATGGCTCCAATGTGTCTATAAACCACCTGAAATTATATGCAAATTTTATATGGATATGCAAATACACGTAAGTATGGGGAGAAATTTCCAGCTTCATCTTTTGGCAATATAGCTCAATAGTTAAGGGCACAATAGACCCTGCATACAACTTGGGGGACAAAAGTGACTGCATCTGGGATGCTAATCTGCAATGTTGACTTCTGATTAGCCCCAGTCCTGTGAATATCTCCTGATTCCTACTTTATTTACTGTCCCTAGTGTAAGAACATGTCAACCTTGATGTTATTGCACAAATTATTATCTATTACACATGTAGCATTCTTGCCTGTTCTGGAGGGCTACCTTTAATTGTCTTGCACAGAGCAGTTTGACTCTTTCCCTACAGTATATAAACTCTGAGTGTGGAGCTTACATGTACAGAAATCTGCCACCCAAGCTCACACTTCTGTCTGTAAATTCCCACAGTAAAACACCCTTACCAAGAAACTGGATTTGTCTGCCTCATCCTTTGGTGTCTAGGCTCCTCTAGCATTTGGGGGCCACTTTGCATATAGGGCCCTCTCATGGAACACTACCTGCTTCAGTTTGAATCCCAGCTCTGCCTCTTTGACCTAGGCTAGCTTACACTGTGCCTCAGTTTTCTTGTCCGTAAAATAGGGAAAATTATAGTACCTACCTCTTAGAGTTGTTATGGGAATTAAGAGAGTTAATATATATATAAAGCATTGGGAGAGGGCCTGGTCATAATTAAGCAGTATTTAAGCACTGGCTATTATTGCCATTTCTGGCACTCTCCCTTCTCCCTAGACGGTTTTCTCTTGCTCTAGTGCACCCTGCTCTCTCTGACTGTGAACCCTCAGGTGGCCTTTTTCTTCTGCTCAGCACACTTTTGTCTGTGTTGCTTGCCTACTAACTTCCCTCTGGCCTCCGCTCAAATGTTATTTCCTCAAATAAGCCTCTCCTGATCTAGAACTCTTCTCCCTGCTAGAAGCTCCCAGAGCTTTCTCTAATTCCCCTCATAACCCTCACCATTATTTATTTACAGTGATTACTTATTTAAGGTCTTCTCTGACAGTCCATGAACTCCGGGCAGGCAGAGATTATGTGTTCCTGGCTTCCTGCTGGACATCAGCACAGTGCCTTGTACACTATAGGAATGCCATAAATGTTTGTGAAATGCATGAATGAATGAATAAGGAACAAAACAAATGAAAGGCTTTCATAAAGTTATAAAACTCAATACAAATATTAGGTAACACAATAATGAGAATGTGACAAAATGTGATGATTGCTAGATAATCTAATGTTAAATTGGTAGGAATTAGTATTGCGTGAAGGAAACCCTCTCCTCTCCAATTTGCCATAAAATATATTAGTTCATTGGAACATGTGTCTTTTAACCAAATGGAAATTATGCAAAAGGACCAGAAAATATTACTGGGTACAATTAAGGAATCACAGACAGACACACCCTCCACTTTCACCCCCAGGAAATAGGCCTCAGATGAAAGAAACTATTGAACAGGGAACCTATTTATTCACAGAGAACATATTCATGGCCTTAATTCAAGACAGGATTAAATACTTTCACGAGTTGGCAACCAACTGTGCCAATCTGAGATATTCATTGATACCCTGGGAGTTAATGTATGTGACCCAAGCCATCAGGAAGACAATATTCTATTATCAATGAACATTCAAACACTAGAAAAATCATGATAGTTGCCACCATAATTCAAGATAGACACAATAAAGTGATTCTCCTGGGAATGTCTTCAAGGACTTATTGCTTCCTCTCCACTGGAAAAAGGAATCCTCGAGGAGGAAGGGTTTACATTCCCCCACCTTCCCAACTGTCAGACTCCGGACCGCTCCTCTCTTGTCTAATCCGCCTTTCATTTCCCAGACGCCCACATCTGATCTCCAGGAGAAACAGTGCGGCAACTGCCTAACCAGGATTGGGGAAAACTGAACCAGGGACTGGACTTGGGTTTGGGGAGATAGAGGACTGCAGAGATTTCACAAACACCGCGGGTGGCCATAAGTGAGAGCTGGGTGAATGATCCCACAGGCCCTAAGCCCTAGATGTTTGGGGATTAGCGATGTATAAATTCAACTTCTGCCAGCGTCGGCGGCAGCGCTCCCACGTAGCCCGCCTGAGGCTGCCAAGCTCTGGACTACATTTCCCAGAAGGTCTGCTCCCCGGGCTGTCGCAATTTGAATTGGGGCGTGTCTAGAAAGAGAAGCCATAGTCGGCGAGCACCGCTGGGGCATCCGGCTCTGGTGCCGCTGCAGCCGGCAGAGATGGTTGAGCTCCTGTTCCCGCTGTTGCTGCTCCTGCTGCCCTTCCTTCTGTATATGGCTGTGCCCCAAATCAGGTCTGTGCAAATGTATTGCCTTCTCTTGAGAATTCTTGTTGCGGGGCGGGAGGGAAACATAGAATCCCCACCAAAGCTTTCTTGGAAAACTCCACTGGGGGGGCTCCAAGATGGCAGGGCCCAGAGTTCGGTGGGTTGGAGGCGAGGTCCAGCTGTCCTGGGTGCCAGGAGGAGACCCGAGACCCCAGGCGGGGAGAAAGGGCGGCACTCCGGGGCACCCTGCTTTTCCCTGGCCCGTTTTTCTTTTGTCTAAGCACCCCCTAATTCTGGCTCCAGGGAATCCCGAGGGTAAGGCTACCTCAAACGCTTGAGTTTCGGACCCTTCAATGGGATATGGCCCGACGCTGTTTTCCCCTTAATTCCCACGCCTTAAACCAGCCTTCGAGGCACAAAGGAGCGATTCCACATTTCGCCCTCTGAAACTGATAGCAATCGTAACATATGCGGCCCCATCCTTGCTCTCTGGTTACTGTTACAATCGCTTGTTCTGTGGGCGGATGTTGTAAAGGAGAAAAGTGAAAAGGAAGAGTGTTTGGTTATGAGCTCTATCCTGCCTTGCGAGCAGGAACACGGGGGATCTGAGTTAAGAGCTAGGGTACTGGGGCGGTGAGGGCTGGGAGAATGGTGGGAAGGTATTGACCAGGTGATAGATCAATCAGCCGAAGGCTGGCCAAGTGCCCCAGTGAATCAGCAGCGGGCTGTAAAACCGGCAGCCTGCTAATTGGTTCTAAGTAAGTCACCAGTGGTGACGGACCAGTGACTGAATAGACACACTCCTTCCCCAGGTGGGCGGTCTTAGTCCCAGTAGAACTTGAAGCTAGGCCAGATCACAGTCATTTCTTACCACAGTCACCTACTTTCCTTCTTTTATTTTTATTTTCTCTTCCCTCTCTGGTGCCCCTCTTCCAGTTATATTTTTTCTCCCTTCTGAACACTCAGTTCTCCCACATCTAGGCACACATGGTTTCTCACACTCAGATGAAAACACTGCTTTTTATCTTTTTTTTACTACAAGATCCTCTTATCCACATAGAATCTCAATGAAAAGTTGAACCAGAACTGAAAATAGTGCTCATACCCCAGAGGGATTTTTCTGGAAAAAAAAAAAAAAAAAAAAAAAAATATATATATATATATATATATATATATATATGTATGTATGTATTCCAGGAGCTGTATTCCCAACTCAGCAGGGTTATGGGAATCGGGCCAGAGCTGGACTTTTATAGTTGTCTCTTTCATTCCTGCTGGTTAAGGAGAAGAAAGAACTAAGTACAGTACTAAGTTGTCACTCCTGGAGCTACAGTAAGGGGATGTGGGAAACAGCCTGGAGGCTTGTTCTCTGAGGAGGGAGGTGATGCTTTGTGGGAACCATGAGTTAATCTGCCTCCCTGTCAGCATTTTCGCATTAAGCAGGTAGCTTCAGTGGCTAAGAGTATGTACCTTGCAATTCCAAGTTCAATGAAAAAGGCTGAAATGCTCTTTAAGAATGCACCTCCTGGTCTCCAGGTTAACCAGAGTCCCAACATTGCCAAGAAGAGAATAGGCCAGTCTGAAAACCGCCAATCTGTGTTTGTGCATTCATTCATTTGGAAAAGGCAATATAGTGTAGTGCTTAGAAACAAGGACTCTAGGCTGAGCTTGGCGACTCACACCTGTAATCCCAGCACTTTGGGAGGCCGAGGTGGGCGGATCACCTGAGGTCAGGAGTTTGAGACCATCCTGGCCAGCGTAGTGAAACCCCTTCTCTACTAAAAATACAAAAATTAGCTGGGCTTGGTGGCGCATGGGTGAGGGGGTGAGGCATGAGAATCGCTTGAACCTGGGAGGTGGAGGTTACAGTGAAGGTGGAAGTTGCAGTGAAGGTGGAGGTTGCAGTGAGCTGAGATCACGCCATTGCACTCCAGCCTGGGCAACAAGAGTGAAACTCTGTCTCAAAAAAAAAACAAAAAAAAAAAAAAAAAGAGAAAGAAAGAAACAAAGACTCTAATTAGACAAAGCAAGACTTGAATCCCAGCTCCCCTTTGTGCATACATAATCTTCTCTTTGTTTTAAGTGTGTGTGTGCATGCGTGTGGCTGTGTTTTTTTTTCTTTTTTCTTTTGTCCCAGAGTCACAAGCTTTCATAATTTTAACTTTTTGTATTGGATTAGCCATTTCTCAAGGCCATAAAATGCCAGTTGTGGACAGATTGACCTACAGAAACTAGTTATTTCTTCATCTGGGCTGAATCTTGTGATTTCCTAAGTCACAGGTGCCTTAGGGAGAGCGCAAACCAAAGCCAGGTGCCTGGCTAATCAGATATTCATCCAGTTCTTGTGCTGCAGAGAACAGCTGTAAGCTTTGCCCTTGTAATAGAATCACTTTTGTCTTTGAGCAAAAGCAGAAAACTTTTGTCATCTTTCCTCCAACTTTCCTTAAACGGACACTGTTTCCTTAAAAGGACAACAGTGGAAAGAACTAAAGCAAACCTCAGCCAGAAGACACGGAGTTGCAGGAACCTACTGGCTGAGACAGGAGAATGAAGAATTGATGAGCTCTCCTTCTCTATCTGCAGGAAAATGCTGTCCAGTGGGGTGTGTACATCAACTGCTCAGCTTCCTGGGAAAGTAGTTGTGGTCACTGGAGCTAACACAGGTATCGGGAAGGAGACAGCCAAAGAGCTGGCTCAGAGAGGCAAGTTTACTTCCTTTCAATTCCCTCCTATTACTGCTGTTTTACCCCTCACGGTAATGATGATTCATTCTCATTGTTTCTTCCCAGTTTTGGAATTCAAGAACACCTAAGGATTCCACTGATTTGCTGATCTGAAACTAGTACTATGCTCTACATATAATGGACCCTTAATGAATATTATTAATTTATTTTTCTTTACCTATTTGCTAATCAGATACCTCTCTTGTGAAGAAAGGGTAAAAATGTGTGTTTTTTAAAAAAGTATTGGAAATAACATTAGATTTATAATGCCAGCTCAAAAACAGAGCTGACCATTTCTCTTTCATATGTTGACTGACAGGAGCTCGAGTATATTTAGCTTGCCGGGATGTGGAAAAGGGGGAATTGGTGGCCAAAGAGATCCAGACCACGACAGGGAACCAGCAGGTGTTGGTGCGGAAACTGGACCTGTCTGATACTAAGTCTATTCGAGCTTTTGCTAAGGGCTTCTTAGCCGGTAAGTGTAGAACTAGAGAGACTATGTTGTGGGTCTTGAGGTCAACATGGCAGATTTAACTAAAAGGAAAAGGTCCCTCTTCCTTATAGAAGTGGTGGATAAAATATAGCCAAAAACTTTGTAGCTGAACTCATAGTCTCTGGGACATGATTTATGTCAAAGGGATATCTTCCAGAGGTAGAAACAAAAAGTGAATTCAAAACATCATAGCAGTGAGCAAGAGCTGAAGCCAGAAACCTCATGGAAGTCTCAGCACTCAGTACAGGCGTTTTAGGGTCTGGGGTCTAAATACTTATACAGGGATAGGAGATGAGGCCACAGGCCTTTGAGAGCTGGAGCTGTATTTGAGGTTCTACACAAAGTTGAGATTCACAAAGGGCCATCTGGTCCATACTATAGAGGCTAATAAAAATCCTGGCCACCAGCTCAGAGACATGACAAAGAAGTTTACCATCTCCCTAGACAAGATGGATAAAGACTCATCTGCAAAAAATTAGAACCCGAGCTGGCATCATCTGTGGGGTCCGAATTCATACCACCAAATGATACAAGGATATTTATGGGTTTGATTTTTGTATGTGTGTGTAATACTCTATGGGAAATTAACATAAAAACCTGTAGTGTCTCATCAAAAGCAAATCTAAGAGCACTCTATAGGCATATCCCCTTATAGCCCAGGGATCTAGGCCTTCAAGGAAAAAACTTTCACTGGTGTGAACTCATAGTCATAAATTACAAACCACATGAGGAAATGAACCATGAGAGAGAATTGGAAGATGCAATAAAGAGGTGAAGCAGGTGTTTATTTCTTTGGGGACCTGAATCCCAGGGCAGAGGTACATAGAGAACATTCTTTTTTCTCTTGCTTTGGAATCTTTCCATTCAGCTTGGGAAGTCTTTTTATTGAGAGAGGTGGATGAAACAATTCCCAAAAGCAGTGAGTAAGTAGCTCCCGAACTACAAAGATTAGGAAGGTCATTTGGTAGTATAAAATGGAATTTTGCCACATAGTAAAAGTAGGTGGGATTCAACTAAAGTCTTAAAATGAAAAACAATAGAAAATAAATATGAAGGAAAAATGGAGGGAAGGTTGAAGTCCTGCATCCTCACTTTCAAAGCCTGAGCGTGAGGCAGCTTTCTAAGATGTAATAGCCTTGGCTAGCCACTTCCATGCTCCATCGTCTTGTCCCTGCAGAGGAAAAGCACCTCCACATTTTGATCAACAATGCAGGAGTGATGATGTGTCCGTACTCGAAGACAGCAGATGGCTTTGAGATGCACATAGGAGTCAACCACTTGGGTAAGAAATCTGGCCTTATCACAAAGCTAGAGAGACCCAAAATTCTCTTTGGGAAACTTAGGGGTCAGATTGAGCCTTCTTGTTGTGTGATTGAACCTCAGGACCATAATAGACCATGTGTGCATAATAGTTTGGTCCTACCTGATAGCTGAGGAATACCTGAGGGCTGCTCCAGGTTCTGCCCGCTTTTTAATCTGTGATTTAGATTTGGTTTGCCTTGGTGCATTTTTTAACAGACTAACTGATTTAGGGGACTGTGTTGCTTTCTTAGTAGTGATCCTTGTGGCCAGCATCAGGTATAGGTCATCTGCTCTTTTTTTGTAGAGACAGGGTCTTGCTATGTTGTCCAGGCTGTTCTTGAACTCCTGGCCTCAGGCACCTTGCTGCTTCAGCCTCCTTAAGTGCTGAGATTGCAGGCGTAAGCCACTGCACCCAGCCAACCAGCTCTTAAGAATGAGATTAACCAAAGTAGGAATGAGCTGGGACTTCATATTCACATAGTCTAGACCTATCTCGCTTGTATAAGGATGCCTCATGTCTTTGGCTGTTGTTATTTCCCTAAACCTTCATTAAACTTGTTTTCTAGTTGATAATGAAAAGTTGGAGGGAAAGACCTTATTTCTGAATTATCTGCCTCCCACAGCTGAGGCCTGCTCACCACGACTCCTGTCATTCCCACATGGCCCTGAACTTCATTAATTCTAGTATTTCTCAACAGGTCACTTCCTCCTGACCCATCTGCTGCTAGAGAAACTAAAGGAATCAGCCCCATCAAGGATAGTAAATGTGTCTTCCCTCGCACATCACCTGGGAAGGATCCACTTCCATAACCTGCAGGGCGAGAAATTCTACAATGCAGGCCTTGCCTATTGTCACAGCAAGCTAGCCAACATCCTCTTCACCCAGGAACTGGCCCGGAGACTAAAAGGTGGGCCTAGAGGAAATGAGTGTGGAGACATGAGTCAGAGAGAGGCAGGTAAAAGCACAGGAATGGAAACTGTTTCCAGAGCCCAACACCTGGAGAGGACCTGCTTCCGTGGCTATAATTGGGTACAGTTTTAGTAGTCTACAACTGAATATTGGAGGTGGCTGGCTGAGACAGTGAGACTCTGACTTTGAGTCTGAAGGCCTGGCTTTACTACTTACTAGCTGCGTGATCTATAGCAAGTTACTTAACGTTTTTTTTTGTTTTGTTTTTTTTTTTTGAGATGGGATCTCGCTCTGTCACCCATGCTGGAGTGCAATGGTGCAATCTCGGCCCACTACCGACCTCCACCTCCCAGGTTCAAGTGATTCTCCTGCCTCAGCCTCCTGAGTAGCTGGGACTACAGGTGCGTGCCACCAGGCCTGGCTAATTTTTGTATTTTTAGTAGAGACAGGATTTCACCATGTTGGTCAGGGTGGTCTGAAACTCCTGACCTCAGGTGATCCACCCACCTTGGCCTCCCAAAGTGCTGGGATTTTAGGTGTGAGCCACCGCACCTGGCCATTACTTAACTTTTAAGACTTCCTTCTTCATATGTAAATGGGACTACTTCACAGTTTATTGTCATAATTAATTCAGGCTTCATAAGCAAGCCAAGATTTTTTACTCATAGTGAGACTGAGTAGGAGGGAAGGACCTGAACTGGCACTAGATAAAGGCAGTAGACTAAAACAGGTACTGGGAATATGGAGGGTCAAGGTCTCCCTTAAAAAGCGTCAAATAAGAGGGAAATACGTGCTTGAGAAGGGGAGTTTCCAGTCACAAATACACAGAGGTCCTTAGCACTGTCTACTCTGGATTTCTAATAAAGAGAAGGGAAATCGAGGGTGAACTATGCTAGGAATTGAGGCAGGCAGAATGCAGGCTCAAGGAATCAGGCACAGGTGCCCCATAGTTGGAATAGGATCATCCTACCAAATGAACATCTGTGAGATGGGAAGGAAACTGGTGGTTAGCTCAGTCCTTATGCCCAGTTTGTGCCCAGGGCATGACATCTTTTATCAGTTTAGGATAGATAAGGGTAACTGGATGGTGAAAACTATCCAAAGAGTTGATCAGGGAGCTAGGGTGGCCTGGAGGTGGAAAGATGGGTCCAGTGGTGAGAATTCACTAATACGTGAATGCGCTAACTCTGATAGTTGTGAGGATTCAGTGGAAAATCATTATGGTGCAGTAAAATAACCCTGGTTTGACAGAAGATTCATTCATTCAGCCATTCAGCAGACATGTATTCGGTGCCCATGTTGTTCCGTGCACTGGGTTAGGGGGCAGGGGGTGAGTTGGTGAACAAGATAGGTATAGTCTCTTCCTTGCTTTGGTTTACATCTAACGGGGGAGAAAGACTATTAGCAAGTCTTTATACAAACTATTAAATGTAAAATCAGTCTAGTAATGCATGAATAATTCTCATTGTAAAAAGTTCAAATAAGGTCAGGCACAGTGGCTCACACCTTTAATCCCAGGCACTTTAGGAGGCCAAAACCGGAGGATTACTTGAGGCCAGTTCGAGATCAGCCTGGGCAAAATAGTGAGACCTCATCTCCTCTACCAAAAAAAAAAAAAAAAAAAAAAAAAGGGTTCAAAGCATATGGAAGTATGTAGAATTAAGGTGAAAAACCACCTTCATTTATTCCCCTTTTCCCCCTGCTCTTCTCCCTTCCTGTGACCATTATCAACAGCTTGTGTGCCCCTTTCCAATAATTTTCCTATGCATTTACATATGTATGTATCACGCACAAGGAACTGAAACTCCAACACAGTATCTTGGAGATCTTTCCATTTAGTACATATGGTTTTACCCCTTAATTGTATTGGCTGTATTGTATTTCGTAGTATAGATGTGCCTTAGTGTATTTATGTATTTCCTTAACATCTGGATTGTTTCCTTTTTGTTGTGGCTGTTTAATTATAATTGTGATAAATGTTACAAAGGAGAAGTACCAGGACTTATAACGGATTTTAGTGGGAGTCTTGGGGGGACCTTATTCAGTCTGAGGGTTCAGGGAAGACTTTTCTGAAGAAGTGAGTTGCATGCTGAGCCCCGAAGGATGATTAGAAATTAAATGGATTAGAGGTACTGATGGAATGTGGAGGCTGAGGCTGGGTGCGGCGGCTCACCCCTGTAATCCCAGCACTTTGGGAGGCCTAGGCTGGTGGATCACCTGAGGTCAGGAGTTCGAGAACATCCTGGCCAACTTGGTGAAACCCCCGTCTCTACTAAAAATACAGAAATTAGCCAGGTGTGGTGGCAGGCGCCTGTAATCCTAGCTACTGGAGAGGCTGAGGCAGGAGAATGGCCTGAACCTGGGACAGAGTTTGCAGTGAGCAAAGATCACGCCATTGCACTCCAGCCTGGGCGTCACGAGTAAAACTCTGTCACAAAAAATGAAAAAAAAAAAAAAAAAAAGGTGGGGGCCAGACGTGGTGGCTCATGCTTGTAATCCCAGCAATTTGGGAGGCTGAGGTGGGCAGATCACCTGAGGTCAGGAGTTCAAGACCAGCCTGGCCAACATGGAGAAACTCCATCTCTACTAAAAATACAAAATTAGCCGAGCATGTTGGCGTGTGCCTGTAGTCCCAGCTGCTCAGGAGGCTGAGGCAGGAGAATTGCTTGAACCTGGGAGGCAGAGGTTGTGGTGAGCCGAGATCACACCATTGCACCCCAGCCTGGGCAACAAGAGTGAAACTCCATCTCAAAAAACAAAATAAAAAAAAATGTGGAGGCTGAGAAACATTCCAGGCAGAAGGAGGAGAATGTACAAAGGTCCAGGCTCAGTTTGAGAAACAGTGAAGGTTACCATTGGTAGGTTGTAGAAAGCAAGAGTAATAAAGATCTGAGCTGAGACTGGTGAGGTAGGTAGAGGCCAAACCCTCAGAGGCCGCAGTAAGGATTTTAGTGTTTATTCTAAGAGCAATGGGAAACCTTTAAAATTAAAGCCTTTTCAAAATGGGGGCAAGAGGGGTTGCAGCAGTTGATTTCATCAGCAGAGGCGAGAAATGAGGGTAGTTTGGACTAGGTGGTGGAATTGGAGGGTAGTAGAAACTTCTGAGAGAGATTTGGTTTGGGAAAGCTTGTTGACTGGAGATGCATGCTTTAGGTGGGCATTCATCAAGAACCCTTTTGCCTGATTGGGCGTGTCAGGAACACTGCAAGAACCGGGTTTGGCTTTAAAAGTAGAAATCAATTTGGGACCTCTGAGTCTGCATTTTACTATGGTCATCTAGGGAGATGTTGAGTAGGCAGTGGGGAATAATACAGCTGTGTCTGCAGCTGTCAGTCCACAAAGACCTGAAAAATTCTGTTTCTTCAAAGCTTTACACTAAAACTCATTTGGCAGCAAAACATTTCCCGTACTAGGGAGATTAGATTAGTAGGCAGTGTATGTGTACATTTCATATTACCTTTCTACAATCAGAAAAAAAAATTGAAGTATGTCTGGCCCCAACGTTTTCAATAAAGGATTGGGGGCCTGAAACAGCATGTGCAAAAGTGTCATTTAGCACTTACCATGCATCAGGCACTCTTTTTTTTTTTTTTTTTTGCGCCAGTGTCTCGCTCTGTCGCCCAGGCTGGAGTGCAGTGGCACGATATCAGCTCACTACAACCTCTGCCTCCCCGGTTCAAGTCATTCTCCTGCCTCAGCCTCCCAAGTAGCTGGGATTACAGGTGCACACCACCACGCCTGGCCAATTTTTTCTATTTTAGTAGAGACGGGGTTTCACCGTGTTGCCCAGGCTGGTCTATAACTCCTGAGCTCAGGCAGTCCACCTGCCTTGGCCTCCCAAAATGCTAGGCTTATAGGTGTGAGCCACCACGCCAGCTGCATCAGGCACACATTTAAGACCTTTAACATAGGCCGGGTGCGGTGGCTCACGCTTGTAATCCCAGCACTTTGGGAGGCCGAGGCGGGCGGATCACGAGGTCAGGAGATCAAGACCAGGTGAAACCCCGTCTCTACTAAAAATACAAAAAATTAGCCGGGCGTGGTGGCGGGTGCCTGTAGTCCCAGCTACTCGGAGAGGCTGAGGCAGGAGAATGGCGTGAACCCGGGAGGCGGAGCTTGCAGTGAGCCGAGATCTCGCCACTGCACTCCAGCCTGGGCGACAGAGCGAGACTCCGTCTCAAAAAAAAAAAAAAAAAAAAAAAAAAAGACCTTTAACATATATGAACTCATTTAATCCTCATAACCACGCTGTGAAGTGTATAGGTATTGATTATTCCCATTTTAGAGATGAAGAAATGAGTCACAAAAGGGAACTTGCCCAAGGTTACACAGCTAGTGAGTGGAGCCAGGATTTGAAACTGGGCAGTCTGTCTACAAAATCCATGCCCATAACCACCACATTGTGTTGACTCCCAGTGTGTCTGCAGTTCAGAGGAGCAGTTTGGACTGCGGACAAAATGTGAGCACCGTAGAATTATGGAGAGGGAGTCTGGTGAGCCATGAGAACTCCAACATTTAATGTTTGTGTAGAAGATGATGAACTGGTCCAGAAAACTGAGACAGAGCAGCCAGAAAGGTTAGGAAAACCAGAAGTGGTGTAGGCTTATGGAAGCCAATGAAAAAGAAGACTTTAAGAAGGGGATGGGCGCCTGTAATCCCAGCACTTTGCGAGGCCAAGGTGAGCAGATCACTTGAGGTCAGGAGTTCGAGACCAGTCTGGCTAACATGATGAAATCCCGTCTCCACTAAAAATACAAAAATTAGCCTGGTGTGGTGGCGCACGCCTGTAGTCCCAGCTACTTGGGAGGGTGAGGCAGGAGAATCACTTGAACCTAGAAGGCAGAGGTTGCAGTGAGCCAAGATCATGCCACTGCACTCCAGCCTGGGCAAGAGAGCGAGACTGTCTCAAAAAAAAAAAAAAAGAGTGGGGGGGGATGGGGTGGGTGTGGTGGCTCATGCCTGTAATTCTAATACTTTGGGAGGCCAAGGTGGGAAGATTGTTTGAGGCCAGGAGTTCAAGACCAGCCTGGTCAACATAGGGAGACCCCATCTCTAAAAAAGAAGGGGGTGGTCAACGATGTTAAGTGCTGCTGAGAGGATGAGTCTTGGCTCTGCTGATTCCTGACAGGGGAGTTTCCAGTCACAAATACACAGAGGTCCTTAGCACTGTCTACTCTAGAGCCTTCTTAAATCTGTGAGATGGAAGTATAAATTACTGTGAGCAGTACTTCTGAAGTCACCATGGGCAAAAGAGTCCATATGTGAAGGTCACATGCTTATTTACGTCCTTTTCTGTTTTGGGCCATTCTGCAAAATCAAGTCCTGTCTTCCCCTCTCTTCATGCCACCCCCAACCAGGCTCTGGCGTTACGACGTACTCTGTACACCCTGGCACAGTCCAATCTGAACTGGTTCGGCACTCATCTTTCATGAGATGGATATGGTGGCTTTTCTCCTTTTTCATCAAGACTCCTCAGCAGGGAGCCCAGACCAGCCTGCACTGTGCCTTAACAGAAGGTCTTGAGATTCTAAGTGGGAATCATTTCAGGTATGAATGTTATCTCTTTTTGCAGATGAGATTTATTGCTCAAAGGAAATAATTTGGGTTTGTCTGGGTATACCCTTTTTTAAAAGTACATTGTCTAATATAGCTTTTGTCTTTTAGCTCTAGAGTTTTTACCTTTTAGTAGGGGAATTTGACTCTCTTTTTTGTAATAACTGCTACATTTGATTTTATGCCATCTTTTATACTGATAATTATGCATTATGTTTCTTTTCTTCCTGTCTTTCTTATGTCGGTCCAGTTTTCTTTATTCTTTTTTGGATTCCTAATTCTATTGTTTTACATTAAAAAGAATTTAAAAAGAATTTGAGGCCGGGCGCAGTGGCTTACGCCTGTAATCCCAGCACTTTGGGAGGCCAAGGTGGGCAGATCACCTAAGGTCAGGCGGAGCTCTGCCTCAAAAAAAAAAAAAAAAAAAGAATTTGAATCTGTATTTCTCTATTGTCTTCAGGATTGAAATACTACTACCTATGGACTCCCCTCTCAAATAAGCGAAGACATTTACAATGATTTAAATGTAGAGAATTTTGAATATAACACAGGGGTAGATAAAATAGTGCACTGAGCCTGCATATAATGGAGCCTCAGCTACCATTAACCCATGGCCAATTCTGCCCTATCCCCATTCTCTACCCCTTTCCATATTTTTCTTCTCCCATATTATTTTGAAGCAAATCCCAGGCATCACATAAGATCAAAATTTTAACATGTTTTTACCTCTACTTCAGGTTATTGTTGAAATGACCTGAAATTTTAGGGAAGTAGCTGAAAATAGCATTAAGATTGGAAAGAAAGGTAGACAGATTATGAGAGGCCTATAATGCCAGCCTTGTGGAGGAGCCCCCAGAGTTGTTTCAGTAGACAGACATAATCTGGTCTGTGCTTTAGAAACTTTGTTTCATGAATGAATAATTAACCTAGTGAGAAAGAGAGTTCCGGAAAGTTGTAATGAAAGGAATGGTAATGTGAAAGAGGCCCTGAAGCAGCAGAATTTTTATCACTGGATGATTAATTAAATGAGGGGATGAGGGAGGCTTTGCTAACCTGAATTTCAAGCCTGAATGAGGTTGATGATGACATTAACTAGGACAGCAGACATGGAAAAGTAATGTGTGGAACTTAGGGTTCTTGGATTCCAAAGCAGTTGAAAGGGACTTTGTCTAGCTTAAGCAAGAAGGAAATTTATTAAAATATTAGTAGGGAGAGGAGGGACCCCTAGGTTCAAAGGGAAGACTGAAGAGCCAGGCTAAGAAGAGTTAGAGTGGCAGTCAGCTAGCCGGGGCATTGCTGCTAGAGTGAGCGAATGCCAGCTATCTTTAGTGTTTAGGTTTTATTGCTTATCATCCACTCTCTAGGGAGGAAGCATTGGATCTCCTTCCTCCCATCCCTTCATTTTTACTCTTTTGATTAGAGGCAAACAGGGACTTTATTAATGCTCTCTTCAAACTATATTGAGGGGAAAAGGTAATTCTGCAGAAGGAAATCAGGTTGCTACTGCCAAAAGAAAGTAGAATGTTCAGCCAAAGAGTAACAGTTGTCCACTGTGTAATAAACCTGGCTCTGTACATGTTGCGTGTGTGTTATCTATAAGGCATGCAAGTAGAAATGTATAGCAGATAGTTGGAAATGTGGTTCTGAAGTATAAGAAGATAGATTTATATAGTATACTGGATTGATTTTCCAAGAGTGACTGGATTCTTCTTCCCTAGAGATTTTAAGAAAAAAAAAAAAAATAACCCTTTATCTCGGTTTTGACTGAGTGGTTTAAAGAAAGTCAGCTCTAAATCCATAACTTACTATTGGATTGACTTTTGAAGAGCCTTTCCTGTGCTATGGATTCTTAATTCATTTCGAAGATCCAACAGCAGCCGTGTAGACCACCATCAAGAAATGAACTAAAAGTCTGTTTTGATTGAAGCCTTAAGATTTTTGCACTGGCTATTCTTTCTGCCTGCAACCACTAGTCTGCTTTATGTCTCTAAGAATTTGCCTTTACTGGACATTTCATATAAATGGAATCATATGGTATGTGGCCTTTTGTGACTGACTTCTTTTACTTAGCTTAATGTTATCGAGGTTCACCCATGCCAAAGCATATGTCAGTACTTCATTTCTTTTTATTGCTGCATAACATTTCATTGTATAGATTTGCCACATCTTATTTATTCATTCATCAGGTGATGGGCATTTGGGTTTGCACTTTTTAGCTATTTGAATAATACTTCTGTGACCATTTGTGTAGAAATTTTTGTGTGGACATTTCTCTTGGGTACATGGAAGTGGAATTTCTGGGTTATATGGTAACTGTGTTTAACTGCTGAGGAACTGCCAAACTTTTCCAAAGTGACTGCCCCATTTTACATTCCCACCAGCAGTCTATGAGTGTTCTAATTTCTTCACATCCTCAACAACAGTTGTTATTGTCTCTCCTTTTGAGTTTAGCCATCCTAGTGAGTATGAAGGAATATCTTGTTTTTATTTTCATTTCATTTTCCTACTAATGATGTTGAACATTTTTTCATGCGCTTTTTGGTTCATTTGTTTCTTTGTTGGGGAAATGTCTATTCAAGTCCTTTGCCCATTTTTAAGTTGGATAATTGTCTTTTTATTGTTGAGTTGCAAGAGTTCTTAATAGTCTAGATACGAGTTCCTTGTCAGATACATAATTTGCAAATATTCTCTCATTCTGTGGGTTGTCTTTTAAGTTTCTTAGTGGTATCTTTTGAAATATAAAACTTTTAAATTTTGATGAAGTCCAGTTTATCTATTTGTTGTTACTTGTGCAGTCGTATCTAAGAAATCATTGCCTTACCCAAGGTCACAAAGATTTACTACTGTCTTTAGTAAAGACAGTTTTCTGTTACTATAACAGAATACCACAGACTGGGTAATTTCTAAAGAAATTTACGTAGCTCATGGTTCGGGAGGCTGAGGAGTCTAAGAACATGGTGCCTGGCATTTGGTTGGGGCCTTCTTGCTGTGTCATAATATGGCAGAGGGCATCACATATGTGAGAGGGCAAGCAAGAACAAACCCACTCCCATGATAGTGACATTAATCCATGTATGAGGGCAAAGCCTTTATTAATTAATCTGTTCATGAAGGCAGAGGGATTAAGTTTCCAACATGTGATTTTTTAAGGGATACATTCAAACCATAGCAACCCCTGTTTTCTTCTAATAGTTTTATAGTTGTAGCATTACATAGGTCTGTGATCTATTTTGAACTATTTTTATTTTATTTTATAATTCTTATCTTTTTGAGACGGAATCTTGCTCTGTGACCCAAGCTGCTCACTGCAACCTCTGCCTCCCGGGTTCAAGCAATTCTCCTGTCTCAGCCTCCCGAGTAGCTGGGACTACAGGTGCACACCACCACGCCTGGCTAATTTTTGTATTTTTAGTAGAGATGGGGTTTTGTCATGTTGGTCAGGCTGGTCTGCAACTCCTGACTTCAAGTGATCCACCCTCCTCAGCCTCCCAAAGTGCTGGGATTATAGGCGTGAGCCACCACACCCGGCCTTGAACTAATTTTTGTATATGATATGAGGTAGGGGTCAACCTTCATTCTTTTGCATGTGGATATCCAGTGCCTTAGCACCATTTGTTGAAAAGACAGTTTTCTACCCATTGAATTGTCTTGGTATCTGTATTAGTCTGCTCAGGCTGCCACAGCAGAATCCCACAGACTGGGTGGCTTAAACAATATAAATTTATTTTCTCACACTTCTGGAGACTGAAAGTCCAAGATCAAGGTGCTGGCCTGGTTGGTCTCTGGTGAGGCCTGCCTTCCTGACTTCCAAATGGATGCCTTTTCTCTGAGCCCTTGCATGGCCTTTCCTCTATGTACACACACTCCTGGTGTCTCTTCCTCTTTTTATAAGGACACTAGTCCTGTTGGATTAGGGCCCTGCCCTGATGACCTCATTTAACCTTAGTTACCTCCTTAAAGGCCCTGTCTTTACATACAGTCACACTGGGGGTTAGGGCTTTAACATATTAATTTTGGGGGAACACAATTGGAGTATAACAGTAAGCTTGTCAAAAATCAATTGACCATAAATATAAGGGTTTATGTTTCACTTTTCTGTTCCGTTCATTTGTATGTCTGTCCTTATGCCCGTATCACACTATCTTGATTACTATAGCATTGCAGTAAGTTTTGAAATTAGTTTATCTTTTACCTATACTAATTCTTAGCAAAATCCCCCTGGAAATGTCAATACTGTGACCATGCTGATGCCATAGGCACACTTAAATAGCTCTTACTTGGCTGGGCGCGGTGGCTCACGCCTGTAATCCCAGCATTTTGGGAGGCTGAGGTGGGCAAACTACTTGAGCCCAGGAGTTCAAGACCAGCCTAGGCAACATAATGAGACCCCATCTCTATAAAAAATGCAAAAATTAGCCAGGCGTGGTGGCGTGTCCCTGTGGTCCTGGCTACTTGAGAGGCTGAGGTAGGAGGATCACCTGAGCCTGAGGAGGTTGTAGTGAGCTGCGATGGCACCACTGCACTCCAGCCTGGGCAACAGTGAGACCCTGTCTAAAAAAAGCAACCAGAAAGCTCCTGCTGTAGTATTTGATTACTTTTTATAGCCTACAAGGAAGCTTCATGTCAACTGTGTTCTTTGCTCTTCACTGTAACCTTATGAAGAGTATAAGGCACAGTGCAGTGGAGGACGCAGAGGCTTACCAAGGCTGAGTCATTTCCAGAGAGTGATACAGCCTTGTGGTTCTCACTGATGATCTTTTCACTAAGAAATGGCAAGTGGTACTGGTCATACTGTTGAGTCTTCTTAAACAGAAGTACTGATAAGACTTGTTTTGTAAATGTGATGATATTTTGAAATGGTATTTCTCAAACTTTAGTGTGTTCAAGAATCATCTGGAGAACTAGTTGAAAACAGATTCCTGGACCACAACCCTAGAGATTCTCATTCAGTATGTCTGGAGTAGGGCTGGAGAATTTCTAACAAGCTCCCAGTTGATGCTCCTGCTGCTGGTTTGTGGTGCACACTTTGAATCCCACCGTCTTACTGGACATAGTGTTAAGAGTTTGCATATATAGTTAATTCAGACTTGTCAACTCTTTCACCTTCAGAATTTGCTTAGAATACTGAGGAAGCAATTTTCTTGAAACAGTATACTTTTAAAAATTGTTTCCTCACATGACTTTAAAGATTGTAATCCATTCAATCATTTTTTTAAAAACTTTGACTGAATGCTTACCAGATGTATACCAGATCCAGAGAATACGAAAATGAGTAAGAATTGTCCCTAAGAAAATTTTCTGCATTGGAATTATAAAATTATAAAACTTGGAATTACAGGCTGGGTGCAGTGGCTCACGCCTGTAATCCCAGCACTTTGGGAGGCCGAGGCAGGCGGATCACTTGAGGTCAGGAGTTCAAGACCAGCCTGGCCAACATGGCAAAACCCTGTCTCTACTAAAAATACAAAAATTAGCCAGTCATGGTGGCAGGTGCCTATAACCCCAGCTACTCTGGAGGCTGAGGCAGGAGAATTGCTCAAACCTGGGAGGCGGAGGTTGCAGTGAGCTGAGATCGCGTCACTGCACTCCAGCCTGGGCGACAGTGTGAGACTCCGCCTCCAAAAAAAAAAAAAAACTTGGAATTACAGCAATGAAGAGAGGGTATATGAAACACTTTGCTATGACTTGAATGTGTCCCTCAAGGTTCGTATGTTGGAAACTTAAGCCTCAATACAACAGTGTAGAGAGGCAGGGCCTTTAAGAGGTAAATTAGGTCACAAGGGCAGCCCTCATGAATGGATTAATGCTATTATCTCTGGAATGGGTTCATTATCGTGGGAGTGGTTCCTTATTAAAGGATGACTTGGGTCCCCTTCCCTCTCTTACCCATGTGATGCCTTCCATCTTGTTATGACACAGCAAGAAGGCCTTCATCAGATGCCAGCCCCTTGATCTTGGACTTCTCAGCTTCCATAATCATAAGCCAGTTTCTGTATGCTCATTGTAGTTACCCAGTTTGTCGTATTCTGTTACAGCACCACAAAATGGACCAAGACACCTGGTACCTTGGTTTTACCATTTCTTTTCTGTGTCGCCTTTTCCTTTTGTTGTTTTCGAAGCTGGCTTTACTTCTCATGAGTTTACAAACAGTATAACTTCAAGTAGTCCAGAAATAAGCATTTTTTTTTTTTAAACTACTCCAAGCATCTCTGACCAATGTGAATAGCAGGATCTCAGCTATATGACATTGTCCAAGGCCCTGTAGAATGGGCCTTATGGACTTACTTGAAGAAGATGGATATACATGGGTGTCAGGCAGGCACTGATATTAAATTATATAAATAGGGGAATATAAAGACCAAATGTATGCATTATATATCAAACAAAGCATTCCGATGAGAGGTGGTCTAGCGAGGAGATCTGAAATGGGAATTACATTTTCTCTGGCTATGGACTGGAGAATGAAGAGATAAGGACAAACACTGGCCCTGTGAAGTACATGGAGAACATGTGATCCCTGGTTGTTTTTATGTCATATTCCTTATCTCTGGCAGATGGCAGACTTCATTCTTAACACTGTGCTTCATACCTTTCTCTTTACCTTCCAGTGACTGTCATGTGGCATGGGTCTCTGCCCAAGCTCGTAATGAGACAATAGCAAGGCGGCTGTGGGATGTCAGTTGTGACCTGCTGGGCCTCCCAATAGACTAACAGGCAGTGCCAGTTGGACCCAAGAGAAGACTGCAGCAGACTATACAGTACTTCTTGTCAAAATGATTCTTCTTCAAGGTTTCCAAAACCTTTAGCACAAAGAGAGCAAAACCTTCCAGCCTTGCCTGCTTGGTGTCCAGTTAAAACTCAGTGTACTGCCAGATTCGTCTAAATGTCTGTCATATCCAGATTTACTTTGCTTCTGTTACTGCCAGAGTTACTAGAGATAGCATAATAGGATAAGAAGACCCTCATATGACCTGCACAGCTCATTTTCCTTCTGAAAGAAACTACTACCTAGGAGAATCTAAGCTATAGCAGGGATGATTTATGTGAATTTGAACTAGCTTCTTTGTTCACAATTCAGTTCCTCCCAACCAACCAGTCTTCACTTCAAGAGGGCCACACTGCAACCTCTGCTAACATGAATGACAATGACTTGGCTCAGGAGCAGGGCTTGACCAGGCATGGTGGATCACCAGAGGTCAGTAGTTCAAGACCAGCCTGGCCAACGTGGTGAAACCCCACCTCTACTAAAAATTGTGTATATCTTTGTGTGTCTTCTTGTTTATGTGTGCCAAGGGAGTATTTTCACAAAGTTCAAAACAGCCACAATAATCAGAGATGGAGCAAACTAGTGCCATCCAGTCTTTACGCAAATGAAACGCTGCAAAGGGAAGCAGATTCTGTATATGTTGGTAACTATCCACCAAGAGCACATGGGTATCAGGGAAGAAGTAAAAAAAAAGAAGGAGAATACTGGAAGATAATGCACAAAATGAAGGGACTAGTTAAGGATTAAGAAAATAGCAAAAGACATTAAATATACTAACACAGCTATGGAGGAATTGAGGGCAAGCACCCAAGACTGATGAGGTCTTAACAAAAACCAGTGTGGCAAAAAAAAAAAAACCAAAAAAAAAAAAACTAAAAACAAAAAGAAAAAAACCAATTCTTCATTCAGAAAAATTATCTTAGGGACCGATATTAGTAATTATGGTCAATTTAATAATCTTTTGGGGCATTTCCTTACATTGTCTTGACAAGATTAAAATGTCTGTGCCAAAATTTTGTATTTTATTTGGAGACTCCTTATCAAAAGTAATGCTGCCAAAGGAAGTCTGAGGAATTAGTAGTGTTCGCATCACTTGTTTGGAGTGTGCTATTCTAAAAGATTTTGATTTCCTGGAATGACAATTATATTTTAACTTTGGTGGGGAAAAGAGTTATAGGACCACAGTCTTCACTTCTGATATTTGTAAATTAATCTTTTATTGCACTTGTTTTGACCATTAAGCTATATGTTTAGAAATGGTCATTTTATGGAAAAATTAGAAAAATTCTGATAATAGTGCAGAATAAATGAATTAATGTTTTACTTAATTTATATTGAACTGTCAATGACAAATAAAAATTCTTTTTGATTATTTTTTGTTTTCATTTACCAGAATAAAAACGAAGAATTAAAAGTTTGATTACAGTCAAAAGAAGAAAATACTGTTCATTATTATGGTTATGCAATGATTTCTCATTCTAAAGAATAGTTTGTTCCAGAGTCTAGCTACAGTGTAATCTCAATCCACATGCTATTAATTTAGGTTGTGTGATAATCTGATTATTCATTCACCATTTCCTACTTAACCTTTTTTGACACTCTTCACAGACACTTTTTCTACATTTCTTGATCATTCCGGGCCATTTTTTTTTCTCTTTTCTTTTCTTTTTAATTAGAGACAGGGTCTTGCTTTGTTGCCCAGACTGGCCTCAAACTCTCGGCTCAAGCGATCCTCCCGCCTCGGCCTCCCAAAGTGCTGGGGTACAGTTGTGAGCCACGGCACCCAGCCCCAGGCTATTGATCTTTTTTTTGCACCTGCCCCTTATTTCTGTACTGTGACAAGTCCCAGCATTGTGTTGTGGGACTTACACAGTATACTCACTATCCTCAGACTTTGTCATGTCTATGCTCTGTGCATATTAAGAGCTTAACCAAACTGTGTTGAATCAACAGCCAATGAACTTGATCTAATAAAAATGAGGGCCTAGGAGATACAAATTAGCAAAGCATTTTCTCCTGAGCAGTCATACATCTTTTAATATTTGTAGGCAGTTTAAAATTGAGCTCCCAAGCAAACCTTTGAGAACAGACACCTTGAGCAAACCATGAAATTGGTGAAAATAAAAATTTAATTTTTTTGAGAGAGGGTCTTGCTCTGTCACCCAGGCTGGAGTGTGGTGGCATGATCTCAGCTCACTGCAACCACTGCCTCCCGGGTTCAGGCGATTCTCCTGCCTCAGCCTCCCGAGTAGCTGGGATTACAGGCGCCCACCACCACGCTTGGCTAATTTTTGTGTTTTTAGTGGAGACGGGGGTTTCACCATGTTGGCCAGCCTGGTCTCGAACTCCTGACCTGAAGTGATCCTCCCGCCTCGGCCTCCCAAAGTGCTGGGATGACGCGTGAGCCACCATGCCCGACGTGAAGACAGGAATTTTATACCCATGGAGTGCAGGAAAGGACCTTGTAATTTTTAACACGTGACACTTAGTGGCAGATGAGACCTAATGAAGCCAGGCCCACCTTCCACACCAGATTATAAATTCCCCTGGAGCAGAGGGTAAATGTTTTATTCACCAACATGCCCAGATCCCTCGCAATGCCTACGCTTGACAAACACCTGTTGTGAACAAGTGCACGAGGCAGCCTAGGAGAATAATTAGTCTCCACGAGGAGAATTAGTCGGGCCTAGCAGCTAGAGTATTTCGAGGTCATCCTAACTGGGTTCCACTTTTGAATTTTTGGTTTTTGGTTTTTTTGGAGACAAGGTCTCGCTCCACTTGGCAGCAAGGTCTCCCAAGCTCTGGAGTGCAGTGGTGGGACCTCAGCCTCCGGGGGAAGCTGGGGCCAAAAGTGCGCGCCACCATGCCCGGTTCTTATTTTGGGTTTCCGGTAGAACTCTCGCTATTGTGCCCAAGCTGGTCTCGAACTACTGGGTTCAAGCAATCCTCCCACCTCGGCCTCCCAAAGTACTGGGATTACAGGCGCGAGCCACTCGCCCGGCCGGGTTCCACTTCTGAAAGCTTGGGGAAGCTGCTGGGCCTTCCAGGAAAAGTGCTCCGCCTCCCGACGGCAGGCAGAGCCCCCGGCCCGGCTATCTTTCCAGGGCCGAAAGCTAACAGTCAAGACGCGAAACGAGGAATTCGGGTCAGGGTGGCAAAGCAAAGCGCGATGACAGTGAGGACGACGTCTAGACGCAAACATACATCAAATCGGGCCGAAGCCCGCTGTCGCCTCGCAGGCTGAACCTGGCACCCGGGGCAACGCGCGACCCCGGGACGAGACGCTCTCGTCCGAGCCAAACTACATCCCCCGGCGTGCACTGCAGCGCCCGCCCCTCGCCGGCTGGCGGGGCCCGGGAGGAAGGCGGCCGAGCTGCCCGTCCCGCAGGTCCCCTAGGGCCGTTTCGCTGCGGCCTTTCCCCATCCCGGACCCGGCACTTCTCGGGTTCTGCGACTGCCGCTCGCCCCGGCGCGGCACCGCTCCCTCAAGAGTCGCCTAGGCCGCGCAGTCTCCCGACTTCTCGTCAGGCTTTCGCGCCGGCGCTCCAGCAATCACTGGCTGGAGAAGGTGGGCGTTCCGGCTCGGGAGGACCCTGCCGCGGCCCCGGAAGAGCCTCGTCCTGGGCGGCGGTGGTGCGGCGGTCGCCGTTATGGCCACCGGGCTGGGAGGCTGACCGCCGGGCTAGGAGAGGGCCCAGGGCCCCGAATCTCGGTGGCCGCTGCTCGAGCGCGGCCTGCACCATGGCCTCCTCCGCCGCCTCCTCGGAGCATTTCGAGAAGCTGCACGAGATCTTCCGCGGCCTCCATGAAGACCTACAAGGGGTGCCCGAGCGGCTGCTGGGGACGGCGGGGACCGGTGAGGCGGGGGTGGGCCACGCCGTGGGGAGCGCAGCCCCGCGCGCTTTGGAAGGAAGATTCCCCCACCTTCCTCCCAGACCCGGGCCCGCGTCTCCTCCCTCCGCGTCCTCAGACACGCCCCCTAGGGCTGGCTTGTCCCAGCCACAGGTCTCCCTGCTGCCACTGAGAGTGAATTGGGGAAGCGCCCAGGGACGGACCTCGGGGTTCAGTTCCCTGGGATCCTTCTATGACCTTCCACATTTTCTCATCTTTTTTCACGGCGGCAAATAGAGCAGAGGGGCTTTTGCATCTGCGGTCCTGTAATGTAGAGTGGGTTTCTTTCGTAGCTGTTTTTGTTTGTTTTATGCATTTAAAAGCACTAGTCTCAAGACAGGTCTAGTTTTCACCAGACTGACAGAGGATCCGTAGCACAGAAAAAGGGTTAAAAACCCAAAGGAGTCATAATTTGCGGGTGTTGGTAAATATCAGTTATTGGAGGGTAGAGAGCTGGCCTTTAAAACCTGATTGTGGCATGTAGATGTGGTCTTGTTTTGAACGTTTTTACTGCTGAGACTGTTTACTACCCTTAATTTCGTGATTCAGGTTGCTGCAAGTTCTGTCTGGAGGAGCTAGAGTTTTCTGGCCCTAAATCCATAGGAAAACCTATATAGTTCTTGGCCTCCGGATATATAGAACTTGGTGGCAAGGACAAAACTTTGTTTTATTGCTTTTATTTAAGAGTCAGAGCTTGGGTGTTTGCTCAACGCATTACTCAAGGTCATAGGAATTGAATGACTGGTGAGAATGAAATTCATGTATTTATATGTATTTATTGTGAGACTGCTGTGTGCTAGGTGCTGTGTGCTAGGTGCTGTGTGCCAGGTGCTGGTGAATTGTGAGGCACCGTTCTAGGTTCTGGTGAATATTGCAAATTACAGTGAAAAAGATACGAACATCCCCATTCTAGTGGGTAGGTGATAAACAATATATAACTATTAAGAGGCAGTGTTAAAGAATACGGGAAAGTAAATCAGAGTAAAAGAATAGGGGATGGGACTTCAGTTTTATTTTATTATTATTTATTTATTTTTTGAGACAGGGTCTCACTCTGTCACCCAGGCTGGAGTGCAGTGGCATAATCTCGGCTCAGTGCAACCTCCACTTCCCAGATTCAAGCAATTCTCCTGCCTCAGCCTCTGGAGTAATTGGGATTACAGTTGCGCCACCACCCCTCGCTAATTTTTTTTTTTTTTTTTTTTTTTTTTTTTTTTTTTTTTTTTTTTTTTTTTTTGAGACGGAGTCTCGCTCTGTCGCCCAGGCTGGAGTGCAGTGGCGCGATCTCGGCTCACTGCAAGCTCCACCTCCCGGGTTCACGCCATTCTCCTGCCTCAGCCTCCCGAGTAGCTGGGACTACAGGCGCCCACGACCACGCCCGGCTAATTTTTTTTTTATTTTTAGTAGAGACGGGGTTTCACTGTGTTAGCCAGGATGGTCTCGATCTCCTGACCTTGTGATCCGCCCGCCTCTGCCTCCCAAAGTGCTGGGATTACAGGCGTGAGCCACCGCGCCCGGCTTCCCCCTCGCTCATTTTTTTTGTATTTTTAGTAGAGACAGGGTTTTGCCATGTTGGCCAGGCTGGTCTCTAACTCCTGACCTCAAGTGATCCACCTTCCTTGGGACTTCAGTTTTAAGTAGGGTGGTTGTGAAAGTCCTCTCTGAGGAGATGGCATTTGAACAGAGACTTGAATGAAGTGAGGGAGTAAACCAGAAATCTGGGAGAAGTGAGTGTCAGAAGGAGGGAATAGCACTGCAAATGCCTTTAAGCAGAAATGAGCTTGGTGTGTTCAGCGAAGAGCAGGAAGTTCCATGTGTTTGGGATGGAGTGAGCAAAGGAGAGCAGTAAGCAGGGCCAGATCATGTAGGGCCTTGTGGACCATGGTGAAAGACTTGTGCCTTTTTCTAAATATGATGGGATGCAGTTAAAAGATATTGTGCAGAAGCATTGTGGGATCTGATTTATGTGATTGAAAAGTAGACTGCAGGCAGGGCATGATGGCTCACACCTGTAATTCCAGCACTTGGGGAAGCCGAGGCGGGCAGATCACTTGAGGTCAAGAGTTCAAGACCAGCCTGGCCAATATGGTGAAACCCCACCTCTACTAAAAATACAAAAATTAGCCGGGCATGGTGTCAGTTGCCTGTAGTCCCAGCTACTCAGGAGGCTGAGGCAGGAGAATTGCTTGAACCCAGGAGGCGGAGGTTGCAGTGAGCCGAGATCATGCCACTGCACTCCAGCCTGGGCAACAGATCGAGACTCTGTCTCAAAAAAAAAAAAAAAAAGAAAGAAAAAGAAAAAAGTAGACTGCAGGCCAGGCATGGTGGCTCACACCTGTAATCTCATTACTTGGGGAAGCTGAGGCAGGAGTATTGCTGTGTTGAACGATTTTGAGACCGGCCTGGGCAACATGGTGAAACCCCATCTCTACAAAAAATACAAAAATTAGCCAGGCATGGTGGTGCATGCCTGTAGTCCCAGCTCCTGGGGAGGCTGAGGTAGGAGGATGACTTGGGCCCTGGAGCTGGAGGTTGCAGTGAGCCAAGATCACACCACTGCACTCTAGCCTGGACCACAGAGCAAGACTCTCTCAAAAAAAAAAAAAAAAATGTAGACTGCATTTTCAACGTGGCACTGAATTAATTTTTGCAATGCCGATTTCTATAAGGCTAGATAATGCAAAAGAACATTGCTTTGAAAAATAGAAAATTGAATTCATTATTACTATGGTTTGAATGTCCCCTCTAAAACTTACATTGACATTTATTTGCCATTTTAATCGTATTAAGAGGTGGGACTCATAAGAAATGATTAGACCATGAGGGCTCCATCCTCAGAGATTGGATTGTTACCGTGAGAGTGGGTTGGTTGTTGAGAGAGTGGGTTAGTTCAGCCCTCTCTTGCTTGCCTGCTCTCTTGATCTGTTGTCCTTCCATCTTCTGCCATGGGGTGACCCATGGGTAGCAAGAAGGCCCTTGAAAGAATCAGCCCTCTCAGCCTTGGGCTTCCCAGCCTCCAGAACTCTGAGAAATACATTTATTTTCTTTATAAATTACCCAGACTCAGCTATTCTGTTATAGCAACATAGAGCTAAGATAGTTACATTCACCTTTGTTGTCTACCCAGCCTTTTTCTCCATCCTGCAAAGAGGACAATCAGAAATACGTGAATTTCTTTTCTTTCTTCTTTTTTTTTTTTTTTTTTTTTTGAATAGAGTCTTGCTCTGTCGCCCAGGCTGGAGTGCAGTGGTACAATCTCAGCTCACTGCAACCTCCACCTCCTGGGTTCAAGTGATAAGTGATTCTCATGCCTCAGCCTTCTGAGTAGCTGGGATTACAGGTGCATGCTACCACACCCAGCTAATTTTTGTATTTTTAGTAGACACGGGGTTTCACCATGTTGGCCAGGCTGGTCTCAAACTCCTGACCTCAAGTGATCTTGCCCGCCACGGCCTCCCAAAGTGCTGGGATTACAGGCGTGAGCCACTGCGTCCAACCACAAAATACTCAAGTTGCTGGTAACAGACATAGTTGTTTAATGGATAAGTAAAGAAAATGTATACATATCCCTAGAATTATAATAAGTCCAACAACTTTACCTCTTATTCACTACCTCGTTCACGCTGCTCAATAAATGTTTGTTGAATAAATTGAATTTATCTAAGCAAACACATGGTGCCTCATCTCTGAATCCTCTTTTTCTAGTTCAGAGACCACATCATAAAGTTTTCAGAGCTTTAATGCCCATCATGAATTATTAGGCACAGCATAATGTACATAATACAGCCCTTGCATGTAGCTTATGCTGTGTAATTGAATTCAGTCATTTTTCAGTAAACACTGAGAATTATTATGTATCAGCCACTGTCTGGGCTCTGAGGACTTCCAGAGTTCTTACCTTAAACAGAAAGAAACGGCTGGGCATGGTGGCTCATGCTGGTAATCCCATCACTTTGGGAGGCCTAGGCGGGTGGATCACAAGGTCACGGATGGAGACCATCCTGGCCAACATGGTGAAACCCCATCTCTACTCAAAATACAAAAATTAGCTGGGTGTGGCGGCATGTGCCTGTAGTCCCAGCTACTCAGGAGGCTGAGGCAGGAGAATCGATTAAACCCAGGAGGCAGAGATTGCAGGCGACAGAGCGAGACTCTGTCTCAGAAAAAAAAAAAAAAAAAAAAAAGGAAACAAGCCTTACAACAAAGTGTGATTAATCCTAAAATAAAGTTCTCTGAGACCATAAAAAGGGCTGGACTTGAGCATGGGGAAGAGGGGGAAGCTTCAAAAAATTTCAAACTGAATATAAGGGGTTGAATGGGAGTTTGCTAGACGGGAAGTGCGAAGCGGCAACACAGGAGTAAAACATGGAATACTCCCAACTCTGGAGCTTAGAATGTATGTGGGAAAGTAAAAGTAGAGGGGCAGGTGAAACAGCCAGATTGTGAGGGGATCTCAGTGTCACATTGAGACATTGGACTTGATATGGAAAGTCAGTAAAGGACTTAAAGCAGTTGATTAATGTGGATTTTCTTTTAGAAGGAGGGCATTAATGGCTAGACAGGACAAGAGAGAGCACAAGAATCTGGGTACAGGGGACTGTGTTAAGAGCCTTTTGGGCAGTCGCCTTGCTAACAGGGGCATTTGTTTGACACAGGGTCTCACTCCTGTCTCCCGTCATCCAGGGTGGAGTGCAGTGGCACCATCAGTGCTCACTGCAGCCTTGGCTTCCTGGGCTCAGGTGATCCTCCCACCTCAGCCTCCCGAGTAGCTGGGACCACAGGTGCATGGCACCAGGCCTGGCTAATTTTTTGTATTTTTAGTAAGGGTCTCCCGTGTTGTCCAGGCTGTTCTCGAATTCCTGGGCTTAAATGATCCACCCACCTCAGCCTCTTAAATTGCTGGGGTTACACGGGTGAGCTACTGTTCCCGGCCCAAGAGGTGGTTTTGAGAAAGAAATTAACCGATACGAGGAGGGAGGGAGAAAGGTTCCAGGGTGTCTGAATTTTTTCACTTGGTCAGCTGGGTGAATGATGAACTTAAATAAGAAACATAAGAGGAGAAGCAGAGTTTGGGTTGTGGATGAGAATATCAAAGGTACCTGTAGAACAGAGATCATGACATATGTCCATCCTAGCCTCACAAAATATTTCTTGTGCCATTAAAAATAACGTATGGGGGCCAGGTGTGGTGGCTCATACCTGTAATCCCAATATTCTGGTGTGGTGGCTCATGCCTGTAATCCCAACATTTTGGGAGGCTGAGGCAGGAGGATTGCATGAGGTCAACAGTTGGAGACCAGCTTGGCAACATGGTGAGACCTATCTCTACAAAAAAAAAAAAAATTAGCTGACTGTGGTGCTGCTCACCTGTAGTCCCAGCTGCTCAGGAGGCTGAGGCAGGAGGATCATTTGAGTCTAGCAGTTTGAAATTTTAGTGAGCTGTCATCACATGATTGCACTCCAGCCTGGATGACAGAGCAAGACTCTGTCTCAAAAAAAAAAAAATTTTATGAAGAAATATGTGAATTGAGAGGCCATATAATATTTAACAGCAAGAATTCAAGAGCCAGATTGCCTGAGTTTAAATTCACCTTTTAGTAGCAGTATGACCTTGAACAGGTTACTTTAACCCAATTAGTTTTTCCTGCAAAATGGGGGTAAATCATAGTGTCTACTTCATAGGGTTTTTGTGAGGAGTAAATGAGTTAATATATGTAAAGTCCTTAGAATATTGCCTGATAATAGAGCTACTAGCCATTTTATTTAAATGAAAATTAAGAATACCAGCCCTGCATACAACTATCTTACCTTCTTTTTCCAGAGTACATATTTTCTGACATATTAGACACTTTCCACATTTATGATATTTATAGTATATTGTTTGTCTTCCTTTCACTAGGACAGTGGTTTCATTGTGGTCCATGAACCAGCTGCATCAGCATCATCTGGGAACTTGTTAGAAATGCAAATTCTCAGGCCCCACCCCAGACCTATTGAATCAGAAAGTTTTAACAAGCAGTGTGTTTTCACAGCCCTCCAGGGGGTTTCTGATGAAGGCTAAGTGTGAAAGCCACTGAGCTAGAATATAAGCTCAATGTTGTCTTTTTTTCACTGTGTTTCATAAGTACCAGAACAGTGCCTAGCACAGACTAGGTGCTCCATAGATACCTGTTGGATGATGGAATATGTGAATAGTGTGAATTGTTGGAAAGAAAATATTGATATATGATTGTGATTTATTTCTATTCTGTTGTCCACATTTTCATTACTTTAAAAATGGGTATATTCCACCTATTAAAACAATAAAAACAGTATTTCTCCAAAGTACAGTATCCATTCACTTTCTGCCTTTGAATGATACTAGAGACAGTGTGTCCTATTTTAGGAAGTTTTTGTGTCAGTAACTGTCCATTACCACCTAAAATAATTATTAATCCATTTAATATTTCATTAACTACCTATGGCCGTAATTTCTACTCTTGGTTTTACAACCTCTGAAGAGGTCTCTCCAATTACCTCAGAGTACCATAATGTGCTGTAATTTCTTAATCTAATCGATATGTTAAATGCCTGTGGTCATGATTTCTAGTTTTGGTTTTGTCATACCCGAAGACATCTCTCCATATGTCTTAATGTGTATCGTAAAAATATTGAAAGTTTTCCATTTTAAATCATTTAGATCAGTACGTATAACACAAGACCCTATTATTTTCGGAGCCAGAAAAAATAATCACTGTGGAGTACTATAATCAGCTGGCCGATAAGCACCAATTACTTACAGACTGTAGAATTTTAACTATTCTAACTCTTCATGGTTTTTTTGTTTTGTTTTGTTTTGTTTTTTGAGATGAAGTCTCTCTCTGTTGCCCAGGCTGGAGTGCAGTGGCACAATCTCAGCTCACTGCAACCTTCGCCTTCCGGGTTCACACCATTCTCCTGCCTCAGCCTCCCGAGGAGCTGGGACTACAGGCGCCCACCACCACACCGGGCTAAGTTTTTGTATTTTTAGTAGAGACGGGGTTTCACCGTGTCAGCCAGGATGGTCTCGATCTCCTGACCTCGTGATCCGCCCACCTCGGCCTCCCAAAGTGCTGGGATTACAGGCGTGAGCCACCGCGCCTGGCCTCTAACTCCTCATATTTTCTACTGAATTTTGTTTTTGCTCTTAGGTTCTTCCTGAGTATTTACTTTCAGAAACAATGGTGGTTCCTATTTATTGAGCCCTTATTATATTTGGCACTTGCTAAGTGAATGTTATGTGTATTATTTCTTTTAACCCTTTCAAACAACCCTTACGAGGTCAGTAGTCTTATAGGCCCTATTTGCAGATGAGGAAACGGGTTGGTTGAGAGGGATCTGTTGCTTTTAACTCTTGTATGGTGTGGGATCTAGTCAACTGTCAAGGTATACAAATAAAGGGTGTAAGTCCTCCATTTTGCCACAGTGAGGCGCCAAAAGCAAAGTAACCACATATTTATAAGCTGGTGAAACTGAAGTTATTTCCACAACTTTAAAGGGCTAAGATTAGGCATTCTTGGGCTGGAAATTCAAATCCCCATAAGGAAGAGAGGCTGCCCACCTTGGTCAAACGTTAAGGTAGGCTTTCTGTAGTTCTGTTTTTCAGAGCTGTCTGTTTCCATTTTACTCCATGTCAGCATCCACCCAGTTTCCCAAAGGAGACAGAGTTGGTCCCAGAGAGTCCCTCACATGTGACTGATTTGGGCAGGCTTGTGGGGTGGGGGATAATGGTATTTGAAGTGGTTCATTCTTGTTCATGGTGCCCATTCTCCCCAGGATGCCACCTTGCTGTTTGTAGCTGATTGTAGCATCAATTCTAACTCCCTAAAAAGAGGAAGAGGTTTTTTGTTTTTTCAACAGATTTTACCAGTTGTTAAAGGCTATACTCTGGGAGCACAAAAATGCCCCTCAGTTGTATACAGTATACAGTTGTTTAATGAACAGAAAAGCCTTGGACTGGGAGTCAACACACTTGCACTGCAGAACTAGTGCTGCCATACATTTGCTGTTCCGATGACTGTGGGGCAGGCACTCAGTTTCTCCAGGGTCTAGTGTCCTCAGTGGTAAAGGCAGGAAGTTAGACTAGATGATCGCTGAGGTACATCCTAGCTCTAGCATTCATTGGTTTCATAATTCTGAGCCTAAAGAATTTTTAAAAAGCTGCTGTTGATCCCTCTCAGTTGAGTAGAGATCAGCCTCTTGAATTATCTGCCTCTGGCTTTATCATCACAAGAAATGATTTCAAAGGTTTCTGTTTTGTTTTGTTTTAAATCTTAGAAGTCCAGAAAGGATCTCATAAACGTAGTGAAGTTCTGTAAAAGTATGTTGTTATAGAGCACTTATAAGAGGAAATGTGTTTTATAAAATCAGGTAGGAAATGGAATATTCTAGCACACAGAAGTTAGTGAAAGGAGAGAGGTTCTGTGGTCTTCTTCTCCCCCTTTCATTTATGTAGTTACATTCCTGGAATCATTCTAGAATTTGCCTCTTGAGAATGCAGATTTTCATACCCATTAACAAAGGAAGAATAAAGGAGGAGAATTTATGACTAAACACAGTTGTAGAAAAGTCTAGGAAAGGAAGGAGCTAGGAAGGGAATGTGTGTATGTGTACAGTACTGCTTCTCACTGTCTGGCTTGGATCAGGAGTGAGCTTGCCTGAGTTTGGAGATGTGCTGACTCAGAGCAGTGATGATGCTCAGCACTTTTGGGACAGCTTATTACAAAATAATACAATACTGCTCCATGGAAGTAGCCGTTTTTGACTGTCGGTATTATTTCAGTACTGGTAGCTAAGAACACAGTCCCCTCAGGAATAGTAATAGCTGCCTTGGTGCTCATTTCAGTTACATCGTAGATGGTCAAGAGTCATACCGTTTGCCATGGTGAACCTTCCTCTACTTTTTTTAAAACAACAAACAGCCATGGATTTTGTGAGTGGTGTGGAGAAAAATGTCTGAAGTATCTTGTGTATATTAAGGGGGTGTCACACAACAGTGAATGAGACATAGTAAAGGGTGTGTTGTCATTTGCTCTTTCAGGCAGTAGACACATCTAAGGAGGTTTATAGTTCTAGGATCTATGGCACAGTAAAAATGATAAAATGAATTTCCATGTTTCAGAGGAACTTTGTCTCAAGTTGAGATTATAGAACATACGCATCCAAAATAATTTATGGTCACTTAAAAAGTAGAATACATGGACAGGTGTGGTGGCTCACACCTATAGCCCCAACACTTTGGTAGGCTGAGGTCGAGGATTGCCTGAGCCCAGGAGTCAAGACGAGCTTAGGCAACATAGTGAGGCCCCATCTCTACCAAAAAAAAAAATTAGCTGTGTGTGGTAACGTGCACCTGTAGTCTCAGTTACTTGGGAGGATGAGGCAGGAGAATTGCTTGAGCAGGTGGGAGGATTGCTTCAGCCTGGGAGGTCGAGGCTGCAGTGAGCCGTAATCATGCCACTTCACTCCAGCCTGAGTGAGACTGTCTCAAAAAAAAAAAAAAAAAAAAAGATACAACTGACATTAGATGCTGTTGTGATTAACAAAATGTAAATCCATATAAAGCATTACAGTGACATTACATCTTATGTAGGATTGGGTTCAAAAGCAAGGGCTTGGCCGGGTGCAGTAGCTCACGCCTGTTATCCCAGCACTTTGGGAGGCCTAGGTTGGTGGACTACACAAGGCCAGCCTGGCCAACATGGTGAAACCCCCTCTCTACCAAAAAATAGAAAAATTAGCTGGGTGTGGTGGCATGCACCTGTAATCCCACCACTCAGGAGGCTGAGGCACGAGAATCACTTGAACCCAGGAGTTGGAGTTTGCAGTGAGCTGAGATGACGCCACGGCACTCCAGCCTGGGCAACAGAGTGAGACACAGTCTCAAAAAAAAGCCAGGTCTTAAGATGAAAATCAGAGTAGACAAATCATCTAAGAAAATCTTAGGACAGCAACTGAATACCCACATGCCGTTTCTCCTTAAGCCCAGCTCATCTGTTCTCTTTTGCAGCGGAAAGGCTGAGGTGGATGGATCACTTGAGGTCAGGAGTTTGAGACCAGACTGGCCAACATGGTGAAACACTGTCTTTACTAAAAATATAAAAAAATTAGCCGGGCATGGTGGTGGGTGCCTGTAACCCCAGCTGCTCGGGAGGCTGAGGCAAGAGAATCACTTGAACCTGGGAGGCGGAGGTTGCAGTGAACCGAGACTGAGCCACTGCACTCCAGCCTGGGCGACAGAGCGAAACTTTGTCTCAAGGAAAAAAAAAATTGCTCTTTAGTTGGTGGAAGTGCTGCTGGCTTGTGTTTAGGAGTCACATTGAAAAATACATAGCTTTAAAAGGCCATATCCCCATACGTGCAGCAGCATAGATGAACCTTGACTTTGTGCTAAGTGAAATAAGCTAAACACAAAGGACAAATATCGTGTGATTCTACTTAATGGTGTACCTGGAGTAGTGAAATTCATAGAATGGGGAGGTGTTTAATGGGTATGGAATTTCAGTTTGAGATGATAAACAAGTTCTGGAGAACAGTTAGTGGTGATGGCTCCACAACGGTGTGAATGTACCTAGCCACTAAGCTATACACTTACAAATGGTCAAAATGGTAAATTTTATATTACATGTATTTTGCCAGCCTAGGTGATAAGTGAGACTCTGTCTTGAAACAAACAAACATTGTAAACGATGGTAACTTTGTGGTGATAAGTAGATTATGTGTAGATTTCCAGGGAGAACATTCATTTGGATGTATAAATTTTTTTTTAAAATCAAGCTCCTCTTAAACAGAGCTAATTTTTGCTTGCTAGATGTGAGGGGATGACCTACTTTCTCATTTTATAGTCAATGAAGGAGGAGATGAGGTCCCAAAGAAATGAAGGAAATTATCTAAGTTTACATGCTGAGGCAGGCCCGAACCTGGCACCAGAACCTCACCCCGCTGACTAACCAAGAAAGGCACTTATATGCCTTTCCCCCATACAAATGTTTACCGGGTGATAGCATTCTGGTACCACCTTCATAATTTTTGCCATCCAAGTATCATTATTACTGTCACTTACATTTTATTTATTTTATATATTTATTTTTTTTGAGATGGAGTCTCCCTCTGTCGCCCAGGCTGGTGTGTAGTGGCATGATCTCGGCTCACTGCAAGCTCCGCCTCCTGGGTTCACGCCATTCTCCTGCCTCAGCCTCCCGAGTAGCTGGGACTACACGCGCCCACCACCACGCCAGGCTAATTTTTTGTATTTCTTAGTAGAGACGGGGTTTCACCATGTTAGGCAGGATGGTCTCGATCTCCTGACCTCGTGATCCACCTGTCTCGGCCTCCCAAAGTCCTGGGATTACAGGCATGAGCCACCACGCCCAGCCTTGTCACTTAAATTTTCTTTATGTCAACTTATTTCATGTAAAATACATTTATTTAAAACAATGTTATTTAAAAATGAAACTTGCTATCATATTTTAGATGGAAAACCTGTAGTATAAATGATCAGAAAATACAATGAAGACAATACTGTTTTAGTTAGATGTTTGTTTTGAAGCTGAAGCCTGTTCTATTTTTGTTCAAAGGGGAGATTAGTAATTTTTAGGTATTAAAGATACACTCAACCAAAGGGACGGAATGGGAAAGGCTGAAAGGGGAATGAATAACGTTCTCATCATTCAAGTCATTGCCGGTGCCACACGCAGAGAAAAACAAGCACCACACCAGACAGCCTCTCAGCAAGCAGAGTAGGTGGAATTTTTATTTTGCAGAAAAGTAGTGTACAAGTTAACATAGAAGTGGTTCACTGTGGGAGTGAAGGTGAGGGGTTTCAGAGAGTCACTACTGGTAAACATTCTTTTTTTTTTTTTTTTTTTTTTTGAGACAGAGTCTCGCTCTGTCGCCCAGGCTGGAGTGCAATGGCACGATCTCGGCTCATTGCAACCTCCACCTCCTGGGTTCAAGCATTTCTCTACCTCCGCTTCCCAAGTAGCTGGGATTACAGGTGCCTGCCGCCATGCCGGCTAATTTTTGTATGGTTAGTAGAGACGGGGTTTCACCAGGTTGGCCAGGCTGGTCTTGAACTCCTGACCTCGTGATCCACCTGCCTTGGCCTCCCAAAGTGCTGGGATTACAGGCATGAGCCACCAGGCCCTGCCGTAGGAAGCTTATTCTAAGCAGAGGGAATGGCCTTTACAAATGTGTGGAAATAGTAATAAGCATTTGAAACTTATCTATCTTTTCTAGAAGAGAAGAAGAAATTGATCAGGGATTTTGATGAAAAGCAACAGGAAGCAAATGAAACGGTGAGAACAAGGAACAAATTTTGTTTCTTCTACCTGGTGTTGGTCTTTTCCAGAAGTAATGCTATGAACTGATCACAGATTAACTGTTCCTCTCCATTGATCTTGATTTTGACTATTTCTTACTAAATGAAGCCAGTTGATGGGGATGGTTGTTGAGGAGGTTTGGCAAACAAATGGGTGAAGCCTGAAGATGTTCCTGAAATATGACTCTTTGGTAATATATTGCTGATGTGAGTAGTAAGGGCATTCTCATACTTTTACCCAAGCAGTCTTTTAAAATCTGTTGTTTTTGTTTGTTTGTTTGTTTGTTTTGAGACGGAGTCTCACTCTGTCGCCCAGGCTGGAATGCAGTGGCGCAGTCTCGGCTCACTGCAAGCTCCACCTCCCGGGTTCATGCCATTCTCCTGCCTCAGCCTCCCAAGTAGCTAGGAATACAGGCGGGTGCCACCACACCTGGCTGTTTTTTTGTATTTTCAGTAGAGACGGGGTTTCACCATGTTAGCCAGGATGGTCTCGATCTCCTGACCTCATGATCTGCCCGCCTCGGCCTCCCAAAGTGCCAGGATTACAAGGCGTGAGCCACCGTGCCTGGCCTAAAATCTGTTTTTAAGAGCTGGCCATTAAGATAGGTTACTGGTCAGTGCGGTGGCTCACACTTGCAATCCCAACACTTTGAGATGCCAAGGTGGGAGGATCACTTGAGGCCGGAAGTTCAAGACCAGCCTGGGTGACATAGGGAGACCCCCCCATCTCTACCAAACAAAAAAAAATTACCGAGGCGTGGTGGTGCATGCCTCTGGACCCAGCTACTCAGGAGGCTGAGGTGGGAGGATCACTTCAGCCTGGGAGGTCAAGCATTTGGTTAGCCACAATTGCACCACTGCACTCCAGTCTGGGTAACAGAGTGAGACCTGCCTCCAAAAAAAAAAAAAGAAAAGTTACTGTTCTTTGTTAAACTTACTGTCACAGAAAATGTAGTTTAGAGGTAATTCTAACCATGTACCTTTCTGTCTTAAGAGACAACGTAGGAGCTGGAGTTAGTACCTCAGGCAAGACATGCATGAGTCTCAGTTGGTACCCAAAGTTTGTCAGAAGTTGGTTCCGTACTGAACAGTTTAACAACTGCTTCTCTTCACCTGTGGCTTTTCTTAAAAAAAAAAAAAAAAAAAAAACTTTTTTTTTTTTTTTGCCCCAGCCCTATGGAAGCAAGAGTCCTTTGACTCCATCTCATCATACTCTAGCTTCAGCAAACCCATTAAGATTGGGGCCAAAATTCTGGTCCTTGCTAGTACTCCGCAGAAATAGTTGCCCCTGTATTTGCTACCCTAGAGCAGATGGAGAAAAAATTCTCTTTTGGCCAGCGAACTTCCCTCTTGCTTGTTGAAGATCAACGTTTCAATTTCCCAATTATCCCAATGAAGTTCTGAGAAGGAAGCACATCTGCATCCTTTTCTCTGTTTTGCATCTGTTTTAAGAAAGACCAGGCCACTAGACTGTGGGAACTATCTTCTTCCTAATGGGAGTACTGGGAGCTTTTCTTAATACCTGTGTACAGCTGGGCATATCCATGATACCTGTTTGTAGCCATTCTCCTGTTTCAGTTAATACCTTGGTAGCATTTTTAAAACCTTCTAGCTACTACTGATTTGTTTGATGCTCAGATACTTGTTTTCTCCAAACTTAGCAAAAGTAATAATCCTATGCCTACCATTCCAGGCAGATGAAAATAATTTAGGGCCTCTTGTGAATGTGTCCAGGTGTTACGTTTTACCCCAGAAAAATGGAAGTCTGATTCCCCTAAAGCAGCCTGCTCTGGGGTAGGCCCCTGGTTCTCTCTGACATGGAGACAAACTTAATTGATTTTCAGAAAGAGGAGCAGGAGAAGGGAAGAACCCTGATGCCAGACCCCTATCATTTTTAATACAGTAGACTACAAAGCACTTCTTGATGGCAATGTTCAATCATACCAGGCTAAAAACTTGGTATATTGAAGAGAGCTGAGAGAATTTGAAGATTTTGAATCCTGACTCCTTTTCTGTTTAATTTTTTTTTTTTAATGTAGAGATGAGGTCTTGCTATGTTGCCCAGGCTGTGCTCAAATGATCCTCCTGCCTCGGCTTCCCAAAGTGCCGGGATTACAGGTTTGAGCCACTGTGCCTGGCCTGGACTCCTTCTTTTTGTGTAATCTTGAGCAGGTTTCTTTAAGTCTTATATATGAAATGGAGCATTTCCTACCTTACTGATTTGTTGTGAGGATTAAATGGAGAATGTATATGAAAATGTTTAGTAAGCTATAAAGTACTTCTGTTTTTCCATTCATTCATTCAGTTCATATATTTTGAATGCCTGCTCTGTGCTTGCTGGGCACTCTGCAAGGCATTCAGAATGAGGAGAACATGCCAGAGATGGTCCCTGCCTCATGGAGCATATGGTTATTTACTTGGTGTAGTCCAAATAAATAAGTAGTTTGATTAGTCCAAACTAGGCATATTTCCAAATGAGTGAGGGAAGAACCAGGCTATCTGCTCACTACTTTCTGCCTTCCCAGCTGGCAGAGATGGAGGAGGAGCTACGTTATGCACCCCTGTCTTTCCGAAACCCCATGATGTCTAAGCTTCGAAGCTACCGGAAGGACCTTGCTAAACTCCATCGGGAGGTGAGAAGCACACCTTTGACAGCCACACCTGGAGGCCGAGGAGACATGAAATATGGCATATATGCTGTAGAGAATGAGCATATGGTAAGTTTTAGCTGTTTTTTTGTTTTGTTTTGTTTTTTTCCCTCAAGGGCCTGTGGTACAAAAATTAACTATATTGTTCGGGTATTTCATGTTATCAGTGTATACTAGACTCTTGTTTCATTTTTTTCACCCTTATCCTCTTCTGCATCCAGTTCCTGTTACCCCTTGGTATCTGCTCTATTTAATGCAGGCCTTTCGAACCATATGCATATTTAGATTTCTTTTTATCCTTAATATAATACAGTCTTATAATAAAAAAAAACCCAGTGCTTTGTATGTAGTAGTATGTAAATGTTACCTATTCTTATTATCTGGATTCTGTATTCTGACCCATTGATCTAATTTGTTTTCTCTTTGATCTTTTTTATTCTCTCATATAAATTTTAGAATCACTTTCTCGGGTATGCCTGGAAAATTCAGTTAGGTTTCTAATTTATCAGAATATTGTTACAAAATCAATTCAAGCTTTCCTTTATCTTGATGTCAAGGTGGCCCAACAACTGAGATACAGTAGCCAATGCAGGGCACTTCTCGAGAAGGAGCTTTTTATCATTTTATTCTGTGGTAATGGAAAGTGAGCGAGACTGCCTCTCTAGCTTTCAGGATTCTGATTTATAAAATTGGACTAATTGAACATCTGTATTCTGCAACCATCTAGAGCAGCTAGATCGTTAAAGGAATAAAACGTCTGAAAGATTAAATGTGCTGCATTTGGTCTGTCTTCCACAAACACAACACAAAGTAGAAATTCTCTGGCAAGTAGCGTGGCAGAGAAATGGAAAGGGGCCCACCAGTGCAGACTGAACAGAGGTAGAAAGGCTCATACTACAATTTTAAACAAATCCTGTTTCATGATGCATCCTGATTATAGTTTAAGAGACATTCAGGATGATATTGGCTTGACATTGCTGATGCCAAAACTAGATCCCTTGAGAATGAAGTACTGAAAATTTTCAAATGGATGCATGAGGGATTGTTACAGATTAGAAGCTGACAGAAGATCACTTGTAAAGGGAGACTGGAAAAAGGCAGGCAGGTGGAGCTGGTTAAAGTGGGAGTTGTAAAAGTGACTTTAGTCATGTTGCCAGAGTTGGGGAGGAAGTCCAAACAATTTTGCTTTAAAATTATGAGTTTCAGAAATTATTATTATTATTTTTTTGAGACGGAGTCTCGCTCTGTCACCCAGGCTGGAGTGCAGTGGCATGATCTTGGCTCACTGCAAGCTCTGCCTCCTGGGTTCACTCCATTCTCCTGCCTCAGCCTCCCAAGTAACTAGGACTACAGGCGCCCGCCATCACGCCCGGCTAATTTTTTTTGTATTTTTAGTAGAGACAGGGTTTCACCGTGTTAGCCAGGATGGTCTCGATCTCCTGACCTTGTGATCCACCCGTCTCGGCCTCCCAAAGTGCTGGGATTACAGGCGTGAGCCACCACGCCTGGCAAGTTTCAGAAATTATTAAAACATAATTTAGGTATCCATACCTTCAGTAAAATTATTGTTCCAAATCTGTCTGAAGTTCATTTATGTGATCTGATCTTTTCTTGGTCATTTTTTAGCCTACTTAGTTGAAAATCTGCATCTTTTATTTTGAAAACCTTTTTCCTTCTTCCTTTGTGCTAACCTAACTGGTTTTATTTGAACCTCATTCAGTGGTTTCCTCGTCTACTGGTCTGTATGCCATTTATTAAGTGAAAATGCTACAGAGCACTGGGCACAGTGGCTTACACCTGTAATCCCAGCACTTTGGGAGGCTGAGGCTGGTGGATCACCTGAGGTCAGGAGTTCGAGAGCAGCCTGGCCAACATAGTGAAACCCTGTCTCTACTAAAAATACAAAAATTAGCTGGGCGTGGTGGCGGGTGCCTGTAATCCCAGTTACTCGGGCGGCTGAGGCAGCAGAATTGCTTGTGCCCAGGAGGCAGAGGCTGCAGTGAGCTGAGATGTTGCCACTGCACTCCAGCCCGGGCGACAGAGTGAGACTCCATCTCAAAAAAAATAAATAAATAAATAAATAAAGAAAATGCTTCTTGCTACTTCTGCTGTGGGAGCCAATCTTTTGGCTCCTTGATGGTCCTACCACCAGTGGTCACCTGCTCTGTAATAGGCCTCTGTGAGCTGAGTCCCTTTTGATTGTGTGTGTGTGTGTGTGTGTGTGTGTGTGTGCGCGCTTTGAACAGCTAAGAACTTGGAGCTGCTCCATTTCTGTCAGTGGTTGTTAATTCTGGCCTGACAAGGCTACTTTTGTCTTCCTGCTGTCTGTATTTAGGATTACAGGTGGAGTAAAACTTCGGTGGGGATTTAGAAAATTAGGGCAGTTGAGAAATTAGGGCAGGTGGGGAAGCTTGCTCAAGCCCCAGATACTAATTTCCCTGAGACCAAATCACCCCCAGTGTGGCAGCCTCAAGGTTTTTTGTTTGACCTTAGGTGACGTTCTTTTTGGGGCTCACCAAGAGGGTAACCACGTATATTTTTTCCAGAATGTGGTAGTGTCTCAGAATTCTACATGATTTCTTTAGATGCTGAAAAAGAAGAATGTAGTCATCTAGGCAGTACCACCCTGAACCTGCCTGATCTCAAAGCTAAGTGAGTCAGGCCAGGTTAGTACTTGGATGAGAGGCCACCTGGAAATACCAGGTGCTGGAGGCTTAAAACGAAGAACAGAATAGCTTATTCATGGTCTGTCAATCCTCAGTACCAGTCGAGTGGGAATCTTCAGTGAATTAACCTTTTTCTAGGGCTGCAGAGTTTAGTTGGTTTTCTCATAGCACTATTGAAGTCACAGGCTATATGTATTATCAGGTAGCTCCCACATCTGGGCTGCCACCTTTCAGAAGTTGATAGTCCAGCAGGCACATGGACCAGTTCAGATTCATCACAAACACAGGGAAAGTGCTCCGGTATTTTTAATCATTCTTTCCTTGCCTCACATAACTGTAAAAGGCAGTGGAGTTGGGGGTATTGTGATCCTATTGATTGGGTTTCAGGTTCTGCTTTAGTCTGTGACCTTGAAAAGAATCATTAGCTTCATTGGTTCTGTCTTAAAAGGAATGAAAATTATTGCTCACTATATCCCTTCTAACATGGAGAAGGTCATGAGGAATATGCTGGCAATGAATTTATAATGGAAAAAGCCTAACATTTCTCTCCATACTCCTTTCAGAATCGGCTACAGTCTCAAAGGGCAATGCTTCTGCAAGGCACTGAAAGCCTGAACCGGGCCACCCAAAGTATTGAACGTTCTCATCGGATTGCCACAGAGACTGACCAGATTGGCTCAGAAATCATAGAAGAGCTGGGGGAACAACGAGACCAGTTAGAACGTACCAAGAGTAGAGTAAGTCTGGGCAGACAGGGAAAGGGGCAAGTATGGGGCAATTAGGGGGCCACTGCACCTGGAAACCATACTAAGGCCAAAAGCTACAGCAGTTCTGTATTCAGGGAATAGTCTTTAAGTTCTTATGCTTTTCTCAATTTTTATTAATTTTTTTTTTTTTTTTTTTTTTTTGAGATAGAGTCTCACTGTGTCACCCAGGCTAGAGTACATTGGCGTGATCTCCACTCACTGCAACCTCCGCATCCTGGGTTCAAGCGATTCTGTTGCCTCAGACTCCTGAGTAGCTGGGATTACAGGCATGCGTCACCATGCCTAGCTAATGTTTGTATTTTTAGTAGAGACGGGGTTCGCCATGTTGGCCAGGCTGGTCTCGAACTCCTAACCTCAGGTGATCCACCCACTCCGGCCTCCCAAAGTGCTAGGATTATAGGCGTGAGCCACTGTGTCCGGCTGCTTTGCTCAATTTTTAGTTTGCTTGGCTGAGAGATCTCCCTTAGAAGCAATTTTACCCCTAAGATTTAGACATCATTGGAAATTTTTGCTTCAGTGAAGGGAAAAAAAGATGGAAGGAACCTGATTTCTATGCTTATAAGATTACAGGAATTAATAAGGATAAAGTGGCTGCATTCTCTCTTTGGCAAGAGAAATAATATGTCAAAACGCACTTAAGGATTCAAAGCTTCCAATCTGAGATTTTAATTTCCCACACATCTAATAGGGTATTCTGCTATTCTTAAGAAAACATCATCTGCTTATACCCTGTCATTTAGAGCCAAGGCTATTTTCCAGATTTCAAAGAATAGTACCACAGTTTATAGATTTATAAATTATGCTTCAATGCTGGACTATAACCTTTTACGATTATGTAAGTAAAAGTAAAAAAAAAAAAAAAAAAGTAATAGGGAAAAAATCTCTAAGGATTATCCAGTAAGGTAAGCTGGATAATTGTGGAAAGAAAACAAATATTTAAACCAAATGATGACTATATCAGGGATCTCTAGTCTACTGTCACTCTGAGAGCCTCAGAAAAATAACTCATTTTTTTTTCCTTTCCATAAATGAGTAAACCTACATAGGAATTTTTTAGTTTTTTAGAGACAGAGTCTTGCTCTGTCACTCAGGTTGGAGTGCAGCAGTGCAATTATAACTTACTGTAACTTCAGACTCCTAGGCCCAAGTGATCCTCATGTGTAGCTGGGATACAGGTATGTGCTACTGTGCCTGGCTAATTGTTTTAATTTTTTGTTAAAACGGGGTGTCACTATGTTGCCAAAGTTGCTCTTGAACTCCTGGGCTCAAGCAATCATTCCACCTTGGCCTCCCAAAGCACTAGGATTATAGGCATGAGCCACTGTGCCCAGCTGGAATTTTTTTTTTTTTTTTTTTTGAGATGGGGTCTTGCTCTGTTGCCCAGGCTGGAGTGCAGTGGTGCAATCTCAGCTCACTGCAAGCTCCGCCTCCCAGGTTCATGCCATTCTCCTGCCTCAGCCTCCCAAGTAGCTGGGACTACAGGCGTCCGCCACCACGCCCGGCTAATTTTTGGCATTTTTAGTAGAGACGGGGTTTCACCATGTTAGCAAGGATGGTCTCGATCTCCTAACCTCATAATCTACCCGCCTCAGCCTCCCAAAGTGCTGGAATTACAGGTGTGAGCCACTGCGCCTGGTTGGAATTTTTTAATTAGTACAATTTACCAATGGAATGCTGTATTCTTAATAGCAGAAGGCAAATCAATTTGAAAAACACTGTGGCCAAGATTTGGACAGGAAAATACTAGCTCGGTGTGAAGATTTGAGTAGATTTTCTTAATAGCTATAATTCTCCATTAAGTTAGAGTAATGCCCTGCCCTCTTCAGTGAAAATTCATAATAAAGTACTACATTCAAGGCAAGCTATGGAGAATGTAACTTGCTTACAGATTGTGTGGGTTTTGGTTTTTGAACATAACAGGTAGATTGGTTGAATTTAAAAGCCAAGGAGGCTGGACTTACACCTGTAATTTTAGCACTCTGGGAGGCTGAGGTGGGAGGATGGCTTGAGCCTAGGAGTTTGAAACCAGCATGGGCAACATAGCGAGACCTCATCTCTACTAAAAATCAGAAAAAGGAGCAGGGTGTGGTGGTGTGCACCTGTGATCCCAGCTACTTGGGGACAGGTGGGGGTATTGCTTGAGCCTGGGAGGTCGAGGCTGCAGTGAGCTGCGACTGCAGCACTGCACTCCAGCCTGAGTGACGGAGTGAGACCCTGTTTCAAATAAATAAAAGCCAAGGAATGAGCTGAGAGGTCAGCTTACCAAGGCCACTGGGGAATGGGAACAGATGGCAAGTAGCCATCTGCTGGAGGTGAAATATCCTCCAGCTGTCCAGATTAGTAGCAAGCAGTTGAAAGTTCCATGGAGGTTAATTCTTTTCACATTTCAATGTAACTGTCTCTTAAGAGGGTAAAGAAAAAAGATAACCAGATTCCAAAAGCAGTAACAGATCAGCCTACAAAAACAAATGCCAACTCAAGAGGCTGTCCTGGAATTTGGCTGATGAAATTCAAATCTTCAGTTGCTCTACAGTCACTGGCTGGCCGGTCTGCTGGCTACACTTGAAGCCTTCCCTTTTGGAGTAGCCACGGTAGAAGATTAGCTCAGTCTCAGGAGTCCATCCCCAGCAGCAACCTAGGAAGATGATTCTTAAGCCTACTTGATGAGTACTAAAATATCTTGTCCTTTCCAGGTTCTCTACTTAACACTCAAAGGCCATCATTTAAATTGGCTTGATTTCTTGGAATTTTTCAACATATATCCCTTAATGCCTACTGTTAATCTAGGGATATTCAATTGTACAGAGTATACTTTTTAAAGAGGGAAATAATCACTATTTTCTCTTCTCAGCTGGTAAACACAAGTGAAAGCTTGAGCAAAAGTCGAAAGATTCTCCGTTCAGTGTCCAGAAAGTAAGTTTTTTTAAAGTCATGAAATTTCTCTTAACTCAATGGCTTTCAACCAAAAAGCTTAAAATAGTGACTTAAAAGGTCCTAATAAAGCACCTCAGCAGTTGATGCATAGTCCCTGTATACTTAGGACCACCCAGCAGACCAGAATAAATACACTAAGGAATATGGTCTTGGATAATTAAATAACTCAGGATAAAATCATTTGTCGAAAGTATATACTGCTTTGACTTGGAGCAGTGAAAAATTTCTCCACTGAAAGGACATTTAATCACAGCTGATGTTCTTTAGAGAAGGCAATACTTGGGAATAACAGCTTCCTATTCCTTGAAATATAGTTCTATAATCTCAGCCGGGTGCGGTGGCTCATGCCTGTAATCCCAGCACCTTGGGAGGCTGAAGCGGGCAGATCACAAGGTCGGGAGTTCAAGACCAGTCTGGCCAAAATGGTGAAACCCGTCTCTACTAAAAATACAAAAAAAATTAGCCGGGCGTAGTGGCGGGCACCTGTAATCCCAGCTATTCAGGTGGCTGAGACAGAGAATTGCTTGAACCTGGGGGGTGGAGGTTGCAGTGAGCCGAGATGGCGCCACTGCACTCTAGCCTGGGGGACAAAGCGAGACTCTGTCTCAAAAAAAAAAAAAAAAAATTGTAAAATCTTGATTAGAAAGCAGTTTTCACTTGCGTAGTACTTGCTTTTGGCTCTGCTTGCCCTTCATGGGAGTCAGCTCCTTTTCTGGAAGTTCTATCTTGTAGGGAAGAAGTGGACTTTTAAAAATAAAACCCTTGTGGAGTTGTCAGGGTTCGTGGGCAGTAACTGAGCCAAGATGCTGCAGAATCTGCTGGCACTGTCAGGTTGCCCAGAGGACCATGAGCATTGCTTCATGCAGGCATTTGAAAATAAAGGTCCAGAAAACACAAGCTGTTTCAGGAGAAGAATGGAATTCCAGTGCATCTAAAGGGTGGTAGAGCTGATGACCTCCTGTATAGAGCCACCATGGTTCTCAGTTAGTGAAACAGCATATGCCATGCATCAGCTGGCTGTGGTTTCATTTCCCAAGAAACAGGATTGACTTCAGTCACAGCAGTGACTTGATTCAGTTTCATTCAGCTCTGTATGGACTCCTAGCCTGATAAATAAGTCCTTCTTTGAAGATCAATATTTGAATTGTACTAACTGCCACCAATAAAGTAGTCTTTACCAAAAATAAAAAACAAAATCCTTGAGTGCTAACAGCAACAAATCCAGGGCAGAAATACTGCCACTGAGGTTGAAGTTGGGGGTAAGAGGGTATTGTACATGACCTTGGGCACAGGTGGCCTAGCATGAAACAAAACTACAACCCACTCATGGAACTAGCAGGAGGGGTGGGATTTTCCTACAGTGATAAATTCCTTGTGGAATAGGGAGAAACCTAGAGTGAACATGAGAACCAGAGGTTGGATTCTTTGTGTAAACAACAGATAGTAAAATTTTTAAGCTCCTCTAACATCCATTTGGGTTGATAGGAGAGCAAAGGGAAAAATAGGGCAGAGGGAAGTAGTTTACAAGAGATTGAAAGGTATTACCCAGGCTTCTAGTTACTTATCCTAGGGCAGGACCCATCCTGAGCTGGATATATATTTGATTACTTTTTCCAGCTAACCCTTCTTTCTAGAAAAAGCTATTTTTAAAGGAAGTAACTATTTGAACACATTTCAGAATCCATTTTTATGCTTTGGTTTTTATTGTCTCAGTTTAACATTTATGTGAGGTAGACAGTGTTGTCCCTAAGTGACAGCTAAAGAACCTTATGAGTACTTCCTGCTAAGTGGCTGTGTGATCAAACATACAGCCTCAGAGTATCCAGCCGTGGTCCCAGGTCTAACCCCAAAATGTTTAGAAGGAAGGTTATCCAAACTTCTGACTACTCCCCACTTTGCTTCTCTTTGTAGAGTGACAACCAACAAGCTGCTGCTTTCCATTATCATCTTACTGGAGCTCGCCATCCTGGGAGGCCTGGTTTACTACAAATTCTTTCGCAGCCATTGAACTTCTATAGGGAAGGGTTTGTGGACCAGAACTTTGACCTTGTGAATGCATGATGTTAGGGATGTGGATAGAATAAGCTTATTGCTGCTGTGGGCTAACAGTTCAGGGATGCACTGTATAGCCAGACTGTGGGAGGAGGGAGGAAAGATGGAAAACCACTTAAATGTGAAGGAACAGCAACAAGACCAGTATGATATACCAAGGTAATAAATGCTGTTTATGACTTCTTTAAATTTACATAGTACTGTAGCATATTAATACCCTGTGAACTGCAAAAAACCAAATACATTTACAGTAGTATTGGTCACCAAAATAGAGGGGAAACTTTACAATTGTGAGAATGTGTAAATGTTCTCATTAAGGCAGTATTGACCCAGACAACCATTTAGTATCCATGTATCCCCTCAATGCCTCATAATTCTGGAATGCCCATTGTGAAACATGTCAGTGCACAGTGTCTCCTAAATTCTCACATGTGCTTGATTTCCTGATTCATCTGGTGAACTGGGAGTAGGAAGCTGGTCATAGACAATATGCCCTCCTTCTCTTGTCTGACCAAAACTTGAAGCAATTACATCCACTGCCAGGTTAGCTGTAGTCTTCGCCTCTTCCTCTGAGGTGGCCAACTGAGGATTGACTTCAACAAGATCCAGTGCCGATAGCAACCCTGGAAGAACAAAGTGTGACAAAACCTCAGATTCCCTTGCTGCTCCTCTCAGTGAGGGTCATCCCACTGGGACAGGGAGAACAAGCCAAGGTAAAAACAAGAGTCCATTTTATAGTAGAAAATAGCTATTTTTAGGAAGCCCCTTGCACCTCATCCTCTTGGCCATGAATTTAAGTTAAAACACTGTTATGCTACAGTAGATTAAAAGAAACCTTTTAAGATAATGAAATAAGCCATCCCTGTTCAACTAACATAACAGGCATAATTGTCAGGCATTCTGGAAAAGGAAAAGGCTTGGTGTTGGGTGGGGGAGGTTTTCATCCTACTTGTTGGCAAAATGTATGCCATCTCCAGTATGACTAGGAACCTTCCAGATGCCTGCCTGGAAATGAATCAAGTATGAAGGCAGAGGAAATCTCCCACTTTCACTAGCCAAACTCCATTCCCACTTGAACTCTAATGCGTTATCTGTATCTGTTAGAGCACCACACCATATGCCCTGAATTGTAGTTATTACTGCAAACTTCATTCTCACCCCTGCAGGCCTGAGCTCTGGAGGCAGGTTCCACATCTAACATTTCTTTTTGTCTCCCAGCAGACTGTCCCAGTATCTTGTACTTGATCAAGAGAAAATTCAGCCATATGTTAATTATTTTATCTAGACTTCAGTTACCTTCTGTTAAGGTTTGAGAACTTATGTCAAAGTTCTCGGTAGTGTTACTTTGGCCTGGAGCAAGTGGAAGGGAAGCTTAAACCAGAAGAACCTATCCAGCCCTGCTACCCATGCTCACCCCTCTAAATGCCTCATTTCTCTGTAGAATTTAACTTTTTAGTTGGTTATTCTGGATGAAGGGTGACCTGAACAAGCCAGTATTCAGGAATACAAGTATCTAAGAATATTTAGGGTGGCCATAAAGTCTGGAAACAACAGGCAAATGTACCTAATGGTTTATTGATATTACACTATAGTACATGATGTGCTCAATGCCATCATGTCCGTTCAGCATCTTCCCTTATTAGCAATGCATAGTTGAGTGTATGGTGCTAAACTGCAACCAACAGGTGTATTACTGTAGCATTTCCATCATTTCCTGCACATGGACCTGTGTTCCTGATTTGTCTCTGATTTCCACTGACTAAACCTGCACCTTTAGCATATCCCAGAAGTGGTAATCAAGGTTTGCACTATTAGAAATATATACATGACTTACGTTTCCAGACTATTGCCACCCTATAAATTAAGCAAACTGCTTTATGTATCTAGTTGACAGCATTATAACAGTGCAGTGGCACAATCATGGCTCACTGCAGCCTCAACCTCCCAAGTAGTTGGGACACCTGGCTAATTATTTTTTTGTAGAAACAGGGTCTCACTATGTTGCCCACGCTGGTCTTAAACCCCTGGGACGAAGTAATCCTCCTGCCTTGGCCTCCCAGAGTACTGGGATTATAGGTATGAACCACTGTGCCTAGCCCCATGAGTGTTTTTTGGAATAAAATATTGTAGCATGGGAACAAAGAGACAAGCCATGCCATATATAAGTGCTAGAGGTTATTAACCCCTGCTCTAAGTGGTGTTTTTAGGAAGCAAAGCAGAGAATTGAACTCCCAGGTTCTCTGGCCAATAACCTAATGACCACTGGCAACATCTAAGATTGCAGATCTGAGAATTAGACCAGTACTGCCTGCCTTTCTGTACTGCCTAAGGTTCTAGTAGGCTGTGGCGCTAAGGAGACCATTTCTCAATCTCAGTTTCCATCTCAGCTAGTCAAGGGTTCTCTATAGCCCTGAACCTTTCAATCTGGGGTCTCTATCTATACCCTAGTTTCATCAGATGGTTACTGAAGCAGTATGATTTGGTAGTTCTTTAAATTTTGGAATGAAAGGTCATTTGAAGTAGCTTTAAAATCAGAAGCTTTCTGACAGAAATGGAAACTGTTTGCAAACAAGTATGAGTTTTGGACAAGTAGCCAGTCTTGATAACGTAGAATTCATCTTAGTACTCTTTCCATCAGCCATTCTTATATAACTGTATCCCCCTTATTAGAAATCCTATCAGGCTCTAGTACAAGACCTACCCTACATAAAGGACCCAAGATATTGTCCAGTTTGCACATTTCTTCAAGAGATCAGCTTTAACTCCAAATTCACAACTCCCAATGAACCAATATCTTAGAGTGCAAATTACAGCCTTGGTCTTGCCTTCTTATCTTAATCTGCCTTTAGATAACTCAAAGAACTGCATCAGTTTGACAATTTATTCTTGTATTTAATTGTTTAAATATACAATTTTTTACTCATTATTACCTTAGTGTACTTTGGTAAGAGCCATGTCCAAGCATGACTCTAAAGGACTATATGCTTTCTATATAGCATAAAGGACTATATAGCATGGCCATATAATTTTTAGCTACAAAAGTTTAAGCAGAAACAAACTCTGCAATGATGTGGAATAGCAGAAAAGATCCTTTGCAGGCAAGAGACTCAAGCATATTTACCTATGTAGTTAACAGCCTGCAGACCTGGTTGCTACATACCTGTATTGTATATTTCCTCAGCAATATACATGCCTTCTCGATAGGTTAGTCCCCCTACAACAGGACTTCCTGTGGCTGGAGCCAGTGTAGGGTCAAATGCATCAATATCAAAACTCAGATGGATTGGTCTTTGTCTCCTAGAAAGGAAGAGGATAAAATAATACTTAATACTTAACTGGTTGTCCTTAGACACTCATCCTTCTTATGGTTGTAACTCCTGGATTTTGTTGCTGTTAGTCCTAGTACTTTGTTAATAAAGCTGTTAATACATTTCCAGGCTTCCTATTCTTGGAAGTTACTGAGATTGGCAATATTAACTTCCTACATACCACTTCATGATACTGCCATTTGTTCTGCATGCCTCAGACAGACTAACTCCAGTGTATATTTCTGCCTTACACTGGGTATTAGAACCTCTTATACTAATAACTGTCAATAGAGGGATTTCTTCACTTCTAGATGAGATTGGGCTCTGATATAGTCTAATTTAAATTGGCTTGATGTAAGTTATGGTTGCTGTTATTCTCTGAATGTAACAGCAGCTGAAGTGAACTCTAATTTTAGGTCTGCAGTTTTAACATCTTCCATTTCTAATTTCATTATAGCCCCAGTGTCCAAAGGCTGAAGCTAACAACTAAGTTTCTTAACAGCTTACGAAATGACGTACTACCAGATAACAATTCTGACATTAATCACCCAGAAGTAAAGACTTGGTATTGGGAAAATGCTCTTAAAACTACCATTTGATTAGTATTCATCTGCCATCTTTCTACACTGCCAAGATTTGCTTAACATAAAACTCAGATGAAACAATCGTGAGCCTGGGAAGAATGGGACAGTTGAAACAATAAATCCTTGTCATCTCAGAAGATAAGCATTAAAGATGGAGATAAAGAAAAATTCATGAGACAGAAGATCTAGGCAATGATTTAGAGGAAACCTCCTCCCAAAAACCCAGAGGAAGAATATGACCTGTGTTTCATATTTTGCCTTTCTGAACTATTTAAAATTATGTGTATGTTTTTGCTTTGTATTTTAAAAGTAAAGCTGCTGTCCTCAAGAAACAGGCTAAAAGTGTGTTGCCCATTGGGGGTTTGCCCTGACATCAGTTATAGTTACTTACTTGCCAATCAGCAGATCAAATGTTCGTTCCATGACCTTCTGGATACCAAGTCGATCAATATCTCTCATGGAAAAATACTGGATATCATAGTTCTTTAAAATAAAACTGTGATGAGATACAAAGGAAGGAGTCCTTAGTTTAAAGAGCATTTTTAACAAATATGTATTTGGGGGAGAGGGTGGGTTTGTTTTAGTGACCTACAATAGACCAAGTTAAGCATCAGCCTTTCAAATGGAACATAATTGGCTAGGACAGGCCCTAAACTTCAGCCAAATGCATCAACTTACTGTTCAGGAGGGTCCACGTCTCTCAGACCAATATACACAATACTTGCAGAAGAGATACAAGGTTTGATCCAGGAAAATCCTGGGAGTTCTGGTACCTATGAAAGGGAGAAATGGACAGGATTAATCAATAATTCTTGTTCTCACCAAGATCATTATCATGTGCCTCCCTGGGTATGCAATCTGCTTTCTTCTGCCACCCACAGGGTAAGTTTAGAGCAACACAGGACACACTTGATCTGGGAAGGAGAAGTGATACAGGGTGGAAATGTTTCAGAAGGGCAGCTGAGGAACACAGTATTGCTTTCTCAAGACAAATAAAATCTCTAAGGTTGTCTTGGTTTCTCATTAACTTACCTAGTAGCACGAATACTGCTGATTAGCCCTTTTCTATCCCATTGCACATTACTGACTTGTTTACAGATTGGTTCTTGAAGCATAACCTGGTTGGGTTGCCATCTCAAGTTGCCAACAGCCGACACAAGACTTCTGCCCAATGAATAATCTTTGTAGTGTCCTGGTTTGACTTGGTCCCTCACTGAGGGGAGGGATATACAGATTCTAATCTGCGCCTAACATGGACTCCTATATCTTCTGAACTGCTCAGGAAAATATTACCCAGAGGTCATCATGGTTTTATTTGTCTTCTAGATGAGTGTGTCAGAGAGTATGGCCTGGGCGCCTCTAACCAAGAAGTCCTCAGGCTGTGGGTATATTAGTCGCTATAGTTACTACCCCCTCCTTGCTTTCTTACAAAGAACAGAGACCATGTCCTAGTCTTTATACCCCTAGCATCTGGCAGACTGCCTGGTCCATAATAGTGATGAACAAATGAAGGAGTGGTAATCCACACTCAACCTACCCTTCACCAAAATCTTACTGAACTAGACCAACTCCAGCAAAACCCTGCAAGCCATTCACCTTTCTTTTCATTTCGGCCCACTGACCTTATCCTGTAGTTCTCTGAGGAGAAATGAAACAGGTTGTCCATGGAGATTTCCTGATGAAGTGGTAAGGGGTGTGTTGATGTCAGCATGGGCATCAACCCAGACAACGCAAAGGTCTGGGCAGTGTCGGGCATGGCCACTGATGGTACCGATTGCCAGGCTGCAAAGAACAAATACAATCTTGAAGGCCCTCTGTTTGGCAAACATGACCAATACCAAATGTCCTCAGCCAAAACAACTTATACCCTTTCCACAGGGCAAAGCCAGGGCCTAGATGGAGGCTGGGTTTGGGTGAGGCAAGACCTGTAGTTGTAGTTCCCAAAAATTAAACTTGAGTGATTTAGACAGGAAGAAATATAAAGCCCTAGAGATTCGAAGCTGGTGACTGGCTACCCTGCAGTGTGACATGTCACTGCTGTCCCCAAATCCATGTAATTTTATCCATTAGCCCTGGCTCAGAAAAGAACCTCAAATATTTGTTCAATGAATGAAATCAAGTTAAGCCAGAGACATGGTGTACACCTGTAATCCTAGCTACTCAGAGGGCTGAGGTGAGAGGATCACATGAGCCCAGGGGTTCAAGACCAGCGTGGGCAACATAGTGACACCCTGTCTCCAAAAATGAAAAAAAAAATCTAGGTAAATGGTACGGTCTATAGGTAACGACTCAACAAAATCTGAAAGAAAAGCTCTTGGAGACATTAACAGGGTAAACCAATTAAAGACCTAATTTAGACCACTGAGTAAAAAGATGTATTGCATGTTACCTTATATATATTAGCATGGCATTCAATTTTTTTTTTTTTTGAGACGGAGTTTCGCTCTGTTGCCCAGGCTGGAGTGCAGTGGTGCAATCGCAGCTCACTACAACCTCCGCCTCCTGGGTTCAAGCTATTTTCCTGCCTCAGCCTCCCGAGTAACTGGGATTACAGGCACACGCCACTACGCCTGGCTAATTTTTTGTATTTTTAGTAGAGACGGCGTTTCAACATGTTGGCCAGGCTGGTCTTGAACTCGACCTCAAGTGATCCACCTGGCTCAGCCTCCCAAAGTGCTAGGATTACAGGCATGAGCCACCATGCCCAGCCTCAAATACAAGATGTTAAAGTGTATTTCTGTTTTTGCCTTTCCTTGTCCTTGGGCTCTGCTTACATTAGCCAACTGTTCTGTCTCAATTCTAAGAATACACCTGATGAAATAAATGTTGGAAAGCTTCCCAGTAACCAAGGAATTTGACATAGATGGGAAATGCAGCTTAAGCATCTTAGGACTGCAACCATCCTTCTTGGTCAATATAGCATGAGACAGCTATTCTAGGTGCCATGTCCCACACTGGTTGGGTCTTTTGAGGAATAGCATGGTCTAGTGAAAAGGCAGTGGATTAAGTCAGAATACTAGAGTTTTAGTCCTGGAATAGCTGTGTGTCTGAAGACAAAGCAACTAATTTCTTTAGATTTCAGTTTCCTTTTCTGTGAGATAGGGATAATAATAATACTTGGCCTGTGTAAATCAGAGTTGCTTTGATGATTAAGGTAGTAATATATGTTATACTACATAAAAGGAGCAGTGACCTAAAAATGCTTCTTCTTGAAAATGTTCAACAGCTATTCAAGTTATGCACTTATCCCTTCCTCTCCATAATTTCATATTGTCTAGGCTTTAACGTTGAGCTGGTAAGCAGTAACATGGCTGCAATATGGATAGCCACAGGAAAAGAAAACAAGATCTGTGGTAATCACATTGATCAGTGGTCCCCAAACAGTGAGACTTGACCAGAACTCAGACCAGCAGACAGACTAAATAAATTTCCAGAGACCACACTAAGAAAGGAGGCAGGAGACTTGCCCTCTGCTTGATTTAATTGAATGGCCTAGTCATCTCAGTAGAGAACCTGGGTGTGACCATTTTCTTCAACCTGAGTCTTTTTTTTTTTTTTTTTTTTTTTTATTCCAAAGGAGGAATCTACCTGCTTCTCCAGATGTAACAAAGATTTCATTTCTGTTCAGTGATCTGAAAAGCTCTCTCAGCACCTCAGGGAAAATAATCACCAGAAGAGTCACACTGGATTTGAATCCCAGCTCTATTTCCTGGTTCTAGTCCTTGGATAAGTTATATTTTCTTTCTTACCTATTTATTTATTTTTAAGAGACCTGATCTCACTGTGTTGCCCAGACTGGCCTCAAACTCCTGGGCTCAAGCGATCCTCCCACCTCGGCCTCCTGAGTAGCTGGGCCTGCAGGCATGCACCACTGTGCCCACCTTGGATAAGTTCTTATATCTCTGTCCCTACATGCTTCCAGCAGTAAATGATAAAACCATATCTACCACCTAGCATTGTTAGCGGGATTAACTGAGAATATGTATGGAGTGCTCAATACTCCTGGTACTTCAGTGCCTTTTTCCTACCGAAGACCTTCATTGCTTAGTTCAAATCACATTCCCTTGTGAAATCTGTTTTAGTCCAGACTGATCTCTTCCTCCTTTGAAATTCTGTAGAATTCAATGTTTTTGTTTATTCCATGTATATTTATTTCATCTAGGCGTTAATATATCACAAATTTCCTGCAATCTCTAGCACTGCTGAGAAAATATCAGAACAGTGCTCAATAAAGTACATGCTGATTCAGGAGGAGACAGGATCAAGGGACTGATTGCATGAGTCACTAGGGTCCATATTGTGGAGGCAGAAAATGTATCCACAGCTGGGCACAGTGGCTCATGCCTGTAATCCCAGCACTTTGGGAGGCCCTGGCAGAAGGATCGCTTGAGCTCAGGAGTTCGAGACCAGTCTGGGCAACATGGCCAAACCCCATCTCTACAAGAAATACAAAAATGAGCCAGGCATGGTGGCATGCACCTGTAGTCCCAGCTACTTGGGAGGCTGAGGTAGGAAGATGGCTTGAGCCCAGGAGGCAGAGGTTGCAGTGAGCCAAGATCATGCCACTGTACTCCAGCCTGGGCGACAGAGCCAGACCCTCTCTCAAAGAAAGAAAGAAAGAAAGAAAGAAAATGTAGTAACATGCCAAAGGGGATTTCTAACAGGTCTATTAGCAGAAATGCTAACAAAAACTCTCAAATTCAGCCTATCAATGGATCTTTCTAATTCTCCAAAGTCATAACATAGTGTCTCAAGAAAGCTTTCCAGGAGACAAGCATGTTAACACAGTGCCTAGGAACCTTGCCTAGTATACCTCTGAACTTGCTGTGTCAGAATGTACATGTTCTTACTGTACAATGTGTCATACAAAGAAAACCACAATGCCCCTTGAGCAGCTCAGGATCTCAGACATTTAAATGCCTGCTGTTCATTTTAATATCTGCCCTAAAAATTCTGTAGGGTATTTTTCTCCAGATGAAGAAACAGATAAAGAAGCTAAGTGATGAGCCCCAAGCACCATGTAATCAATCCAGCCCCTCACCACGCCTGGCTCCCAGCTTACCTGTGGTCTCCTCCCAGTGTGACACAGCTGTAGCCATCCGACACAGCTCTGCTAACCACCTCAGCCAGTTCGTGGTTGGCAAGACCCACTGAGCGTGGATTCACTATCAGGTTGTTGTAGAGATCATCTTTGGGGACTGGAGTAAAACTCAAATCTCCAAAGTCTTTTAGGTGGCAGCCTGGAAGCAAATGAGGGATGACAAGATGAATTTTCTGTGCTATCTCCAACTCTTACTAGCCTGGGCCACAATGATAATACGTGACAAAGTACACATCATAATCATTTTGTCACAGTAAAATTTAAAATGTCAAATGATTGTGGGAAGATTATCTCGATCCTATTATGAATAGTTTTGCAGATGTTGGAAACTGAAACTAAGAGATATCGATTGACTTAACCCAACAATAAAAAAATGATTAACAATTAAGACCTCAGATATCCCAGAGTGATAGAGTAGAAATAAAATATCAGAAAGAACCAACAATTTTAAAGAAAATTAAGAACCAACAATTTTAAAGGAAATTAAGTACTATTAATTTAGCAAAAATACACAAAGAGATTCTCATTTTTTTAAACTTTCTTTTTGTAGAAGTAGGGTCTTGCTATGTTGCCCCAGCTGGTCTCAAAACTTCTGACCTCAACTGATCCTCCCGCCTCATCCTCCCAAAGTGCTGGGATTATGGGCATGAGCCCCCTGCCTGGCCAAGAAATTCACATTTTATAAACTTTTATAAATAAAAAGCCAACCTGAAACATCCTAAAAGAAATATCTAATATTTACTGATTATTTACAAGATCCCAGCCATTGTTCTAGCTGCCTAACATAAATTCTTACTTAAGACTCAGAACAATTCTGTGAGGCAACTAAAATGTGCCTATTCGGTGGATGAGGAAACTGAAGCAAAGAGAAGTAACCGCTTCAGAGCTGTTAAGTACCAGAATCAGGATCCAAATCTAGGCCATCTGGCTCCAAAGTTTGTACAGGTTGAGTACCCATTATCCAAAGGCTTGGGACCAGAAGTGTTTTAGATTTTTTTTTTCAGATTTTGGAATATTTGCATTATATATATATTGAGATATCTTAGGGATGGAACTCAAGTCTAAACACAAAACTTGTGTTTCATACACACTTTATACACATAGCCTGAAGGTAATTTTATATAATATTTTAAATCATCTTGTGCATGAAGCAAAGTTTGTGTGCATTGAACCATCAGAAAACAAAGGTGTCACCATCACAGCCACCCATGTGGACAGTCTGATTGTTTGGCATCACCATCTTCCTGACTCTGAATTTATATGCTACTGATAGGCAGTTATTTTCTTACTTTTTCACACATAAGTACTTAACAGCAGAAAATATGACATACCATTAATACAGTGTGTTCAGGGTAACTTGTAATGTTACATTGGTGCTCAAAAAGTTTCAGATTTTGGAACATTTCCAATTTTGGATTTCTGGATTAGGGACGCTCAACCTCTATCCTTTACTATGCAATTTGTCTCCTAAGGAATTCCTCATGAGTCCGACGCTTTAAGAACTAGTGCTATATTCTCACAGCTTTGAATATTTTCCCACCTAAGTTGGATGCTACATTTAGGGTGAGGACTAAATAATGTGACTCTATCAAAAAGGGATCTGAACTATCAGAGAACAGAACGTTGACATAGATTGTATTCTTAGGGTCCTGGTATTGGTGGGGAAGGGGCAGTAACAAGACAGACATGGCATATCTTAATATTTGCAGAGATTTGTGTTAAAGGTTTGGATTAAGAGCAGCATGGACTCATCATGAATTTAAATTATAATTTTGAGCTCTACCTCTTGAACCCAAACTCAATCCAAAGCCAAAATTCTGAAGAAATATAAAAATTTGAGGAGCAGTGACCATAACAAAAACCCATGAGGCCAACCAAGGAATTGCCACCGAAAGAGATATTGGAAACAAGACAGAAAACTTTATCCTATTCTTTTTTTCCTCCCCAGCCCTTGTGTCACCCAGACCTATTCTTAAAGGTGAGATACACCTACAGCAAGAATTTTGTATTTATCTTTTGGTCATTACACTTTAAGGAATAGTCATATAAAAGGCCCCAACCTGGAGAAGATCCAGACAATTAGATAAAAAGGTAGCAGAGCAGGGGTGGGAGGAGAAAAATATGACAACAGGCCAAAGACATTGTGAACCAAGAGGAAAATGTGAACCAAATTAAACATCTATAAAAATCTTTTATTTAAAAAAAAAAGACAAAAAGGTATGAGTAAAGTCATTATGGACTTCACCAAATCTCAAAATATGGAGAGGATACTTTAGACTCAAGAGAATGAAAGCTTTAATTAACCTTCAAGTCAATATCAAGTCTTTCCTCTGTTGACAACACAATCCTGGACTGCACAGATTTTTTTTTTTTTTTTTTTTGAGACAGAGTCTTGCGCTATCACCCAAGCTGGAGTGCAGTGACATAGTCTCAGCTCACTGCAACCTCCACCTCCTGGATTCAAGCAATTCTCCTGCCTCAGCCTCCCAAGTAGCTGGGATTACAGGTGTGCACCATCACGCCCAGTGAATTTGTTTTTGTATTTTTAGTAGAGACAGGGTTTCGCCATCGTTGGCCAGGCTGGTCTCAAACTCCTGACCTCAACTGATCCACCTGCCTCGGCCTCCCAAAGTTCTGGGATTACAGGCGTGAGCCACTGCACCCAGCGTACTGTACAGATCTTGAATGGACAATTCCTGGATGTTTCTACTTTCAGCTCCATGTTTATCTCAGCTCTCTCCTTAAATCACATCAACCATTAGGTTCTTACTAGATGTAAGACACCAGGGTATGCCTGGTGTTTTATAATATTAGGTGTACAATTATAAAAGATTTATAATCTTCATAAATTTATATTTTGGTCATTGCACTTTAAGGAATAGTCATATAAAAGGCCCCAAACTGGAGTTAAATAATATTAACTAACTTTTCAGAACTATTTGCCAAGCACTTTCATTCAATCATCATATGACCAAGAAGAAATACAGGGGAATTAAAGTGCTCAATCCAGTGGATAAGTCACAGAACTTGGGGACTACCCAAGTCCAGTCATGCAAACCAGGATGTAGACTCAGATGAACGCGACAGAAAACAGTACTCACTTACATTAGAAAAAAGCTGCACAAAGCCAAAAAACGAACCTAAAGAGAATTTGGCAATCTTACAGCAACATCCCAGGAAGAGAGATTGAATTTCATAGGATTTTGGTCGCTAATTCGGGCCACCACTCTGCTCTCGTTACAGGTGCTGGAAGGGTACTAACTTCTGTTGGGGGTTCATCAGATTAATTCCCAACCTGGGTGGTGGATTCTGTCCACATTGTCTAACTCCATTTACTCCGATGCCATCTCACCAAACAGCCTTCTGGCTATTCAGTTGGTTTCCCACATGCCTTAATATGGGCAAGAGCTTCTAGACAGTGGACACTGGATAGACTACTGCTTAACATAATTATGCATGGGCATTTTGGTTGATCCAGCACGGTTAGCATGAGTCTGTGGGTCTGAAAGCCTGAAGAGCTATGCACTCAGCAACCTTGTGTTTCTGCATCCACAAAACTAAGGGCCAGCCCCCTCTAAAGGGATTTATACCTTGAGAAGCCCTGCCTGAATGGCCTACCTTCCTGCTCCCAACTCTGCTCTTTCTTTTTTCCCCCTAGAATATTCAGGAAGAACCAACTCAACTCTATAATTTGCACAGTTTCAGTGCCAGGTAAGGACTTGGGACAGTGAGTCCTAAAGGAGTCAGGGGAAGTTCACTGAGGATCAGGGGCGTCAAAGAAGAACTCCTATGACAAATAGTTTGTACTTGCACTGTTTTGCTTTGAAATTCTCTGTAAAATTGGATAACGTGTATAATAGAGGTCCCAAACCTACTCCCCAAGTTTTACTGCTGTATCCTTTCAGACTTTAATCATTTTTTTTCTTTTTTTTGGATTATTTGTAGAGACACGGTCTCACTGTGTTTTCCATGCTGGTCTCCAACTCCTGGGCTCAAGTAATTCTCCCATCATGGCCTTCTAAAGTGCTAGGATTACAGGTGTGAGCCACCATGCCTGGCCTAGTTATAAGCATAATACATAATATTATTTTAAGTAAGGTTATTAGAGTAAATTAACTGCCATAGCAACTCCCCCAAAATAATGGCTCAAACACAGTTTATTTCTTGTTTGTTTAGCATCCAGCATAGGTATTCCAGGTCAGCAGGAGGCTTTCCTTTATGCAGTAATTCAGAGACCTGGCTTGTGGCTCCCATGCCTAGGACTTTGCCATCTGTGTGGCTAAGTCTAGGTATCCCCAGGTTCAAGGCAGCAGGAAAGGAAGAAAGCATTGAGAAAGCACACCTCCTCTTTTCAAGACTCTGGCCTGAAAGTGGCACATTACTCCTGCTCACTTTTGGCACTGGCCAGCAAATGCAGGTCTAGCTTATGTCCAGAAGAGAATGCGAATGGATTTTGGTGGACAGCTAGCAATCTATGCAACAGTGAGTACTTTTTTATTCTACTGCCATAACCTTTAAGAACAAAATATGAAAGTTGCTCTAGGATTACAAATTTCTGTTAAACTATTCTAGTTAATTACAGAACTGAATCAACAAATACATGATGCCAGCCTGATGTCACCTCTTAAGAACTTTCTCCTCTAATGCCCACTGTGCCAATAGTATTGGGTACTACCAGTACCCAAAGGACTGGTAGAACAGTACTCTAGTTCTAGGATTATCTGAACCCTGGTTCTAGTATGTTGTTGTAGAAAACATGAATTGTAACCCATCTGCTACAGTTTTTTTTAAGAGGAGTGAGGAGGTTGATGGGAAGTTAACTTTTTGTAACAGCAGGATGAACTGAGTAATATTAAAGCTATTCTTTTTTTTTTTTTTTTTTTTGAGACAGAGTCTTTCTCTGTCACTCAGGCTGGAGTGCAATGGCATGATCTCGGCTCACTACAACCTCCACCTCCCTGGTTGAAGGGGTTCTGCTGCCTCAGCCTCCCAAGTAGCTGGGATTACAGGCATGCACCACCATGCCCAGATAATTTTTGTAGTTTTAGTAGAGACGAGTTTTCACCATGTTGGTCAGGCTGGTCTTGAACTCCTGACCTCAAGTGATCCTCCCACTTCAGCCTCCCAAAGTGCTAGGATTACAGGTGTGAGCCACCATGCCCAGCCTTAAAGCTATTTCTTTATCAGAGTGCTGTGGCAAATTCTTCTGGTTCATAGGTCATAAGAAATGGTCTCACTAATTTTTCAAGAAGCTTAGGGTAATGATGAAAAATGCAAACATTGTAATGTGTAAGGAATATGTGTCTGGCTGCTATGCCTGTGGGAACTTTCCCTTTCTCTAACTGTGCATCAGGTCAATTCATCTGTAAGTCCAGGTCAGGTGAGACCTAGTGTTTCATTGCTGCTCTTTCTTCTCTTTTAAGAGGACATTGTATGACAAGAGGAGCCTGAAATTTCAAGGAAGTTCTCATGTCAAACAGATTTGGAACAATGTGAAAGGCTCTCATTTTTCACTTGCTGTTTATACACTGACACAGCCTTGTTGCTTCTCTCCTGAGTGCTGGTAATAAAATACACCGAGTACTACTCTGATCTTTCAGACCCAGATGTTACCTTTGGCTTTGATAAACCTCTGCAGGCTCTATCAGAGTGGAACAGGAACGCAAGTGCATCAACAGAATGATGCAACCAGGCGGTAAGGAAGAAATCAAAACAGCCTTACCTGACCTTAGCAATATCTGTGAACAGCACTTCTATTTCAGGGCTAGTGAGTAAATCCCTGAAAAAACCCACAGACAGGAAATGGATAATAACTGTCCGCCTCTACACACCACACTGTGCTACACAGCTCTACAGATAGGTGCTCATTCTCACATCCTCTGCTGGTATCACTATCCACACATTGCAGAGGACGAATTTCAGCAAGGCTGAATAACTCCAACTGTTTAACAGCAACTGAATCACCCTTTGGTTAGAGACTCATATATGATTACGTGATGAGTGAGGTTTTTTTTGTGTGTGTGTGTGTGTTTTTTTTTTGTTTTTTGTTTTTTTTTGACAGCATAAGACTATCCCATTCTCCCTACTGCTGTGACTCCTGTTGCTACCAGGGCTCCTAGCAAGTCAAGAGAGATGGGTTTCAAAGTGGGCTGACACACAAGGAGGGTCTGCTGAGCCACAGGCAGCCCATTGGTAGAATAACAGACATGGAGAAAAGCTAGGGGCCTCTTAGTGTGCAGTTTTTCCAAATTGTTTCTAAACATGAATAGGATATAAATGTTTGTGACTTGTCAGGAATAACAAGTCAGTGAAATCAGGAGAAAAACAAAGACTCTGCATCCTCACTTGGTGCTGAGAGGGTACTAATGGCTTTTAAAGTTACAGACTCAAATATTATACATGGCAGATTTAGCCCCATGCAAAAGGAATTCTTGGAAATTAATTTTAAAAAAATTTTTTTTAGATGAAGTTTTGCTCTTTCACCCACGCTGGAGTGAAGTGGCACGATCTTGGCTCACTGCAACCTCCAGCCACCGGATCAAGCAATTCTCCTGCCTCAGCTTCCTGAGTAGCTGGTATTACAGGTGCCTGCCACCATGCCCGGCTAATTTTTGTATTTTCAGTAGAGACAGGTTTCACCATGTTGGCCAGACTGGTCTGGAACTCCTGACCTCAGGTGATCCACCCACCTTGGCCTCCCAAAGTGCTAGAAATACAGGTGTGAGCCACCACGCCCGGCCGAGTTCCTGGAATTTTAAAGGGATGTGACTGCTAATTCTTAGAACAAGCTTGTACCTGAAATACTAGCTTATTAAAAATAAAGTTGCAATGTTACTAGAAGTCTAAACTGCAGGGTGGGGAATGGGGGATGCCAGGATTAATTCAGGCCATTTGAAGTAAGTAGAATTTCTCTTATCCATAAAATGTAATTTGGGTAATAACCTTTGAAGAGACTGTTATTTAGGTAAACTCTTCTGGTTACTACCAATAAAATGCAGAGATCTGAATTTTATTTGGTGCATTTAACTCCCAAAGACTGTACAACCTCAAGAACCTTGTCTTTTTTTGAAATAGTCTTACTCTGTCACTCAGGCTGGAGTGCAGTGGCACAAACATGGCTCACTGCAGCCTCAACCTCTCAGGCTCATGCAATTCTCACATATCAGCCTCCAGAGTAGCTGGGACTACAGGCATGTGCCACCATACCTGGCTAATTTATATTTTTTTGTAAAGACAAGGTTTCCCCATGTTGCCCAGGCTGGTCTCAAACCCCTGGCCTCAGGCAATCCACCCTCCTCAGCCTCCCAAAGTGCTGGATTACAGGTGTGAGCCACCGTGCGCCCAGCCAAAGAACCATGTGTCTTGAGATATCTGTCCCAGTTCATTTCTTCAGAGTTCCAGAGGAGACAGCTCCAACCAGCCCTTGTAACATCTCCTTCCTCCCCACTCTGCTCTCATGTTGCCTCCGCAACAGGTAGGTTTTCTCAGAGGCAGTGAGGACCATGACTGAGAAAGACAGGGGCAGAGATAGTGGCACTGGGGACTCAAGGAAAGTGACTGTGGGGATCCAGGCCAGTCACTTCGGAACATATCCATCTAACATACACCAGTGTTAACCTCAACAGCAAATGATACAAACATGGTGTTAATAGATGCCTTTGCATGAATGTGATCCTTGAGTTAAAATATATATATATATTATTCATATATATATATTCATATATATATTCACATATATATTATATATATTCATATATATTATATATATTCATATATATAATATATATTCATATATATTATATATATATTCATATATAATATATATTCATATATATATTATATATATATTCATATATATTATATATATATTCATATATAATATATATTCATATATATTATATATATATTCATATATATTATATAATATATATTCATATATATTATATAATATATATTCATATATATAATATATATTCATATATATTATATATATATTCATATATATTATATATATTCATATATAATATATATATTCATATATATATTATATATATTCATATATATTATATATATATATTCATATATATATTATATATATATATATGAATGCAAAATACACTTGAAAATTTAGTTCAAGATAGTAACTGAGATGATTTACAACACCAGTTATGTTTCCTGCTAATTGGTTCTCCAGCTACATCTGTCTTTCTTGCCTAAGGAGAACAGATGCTGTCATCTTCTAAAGATAGGCTTTGGAATGTACACCCCTCTGAACCAAACTCATGTCAACCCTCTGAGCACCTGTAGACCATGATGAGCCAGCTCAGGCTTTCTGAGACAGACTGTCAGCTGATGGCACCCTAGAACCTGGTTCCAGCACAGGCAGGGGTGGAGGTAAGAGGAGGATTGCTCTGGCTTCATGAAGTCACATAACCATATCCATTCAGAACGAGACTGTTTAGCTCCTCTGAGAAGACAAGACCTGCTACTGTTAACATATTGATAAAACTTCAATCTTTCCAGTAGCTAACGAGAAGAAGAAATAGCAACAGTCCCCAGGGATAAAATACTGCTCTTTAGGGAATGTGATGTTTAAAAATTGTTTACACCTTGGTGCAGTGGCCTACACCTGTAATCCCAGCACTTTGGGAGGGAGACAGGTGGATCACTTGAGGTCAGGAGTTCGAGACCAGCCTGGCCAACGTGGTGAAACCCCATCTGTACTAAAAATACAAAAATTAGCTGGGCATGGTGGCACATGCCTATAGTCCCAGCTACTTGGGTGGTTGAGGTAGGAGAATCACTTGAACCCGGGAGGCAGAGGTTGCAGTGAGGTGAGATCGCACCACAGCACTCCAGCCAGGGCGACAAAGTGAGACCCCATTTCAAAAAAAAAATTGTTTACACTCTGCCTTGTTCCAGAAAGGATTTAAAGGAAGACACATCAGGCTGGCGACTACAGCTTTGCAAGTTACCAGTTCTGATGGGTAGCTCCCTGCCCCAGACCCTGGTCTAGCATCCTGGTGAGTCTGCCCAAGAAACCTCAAACCAGACAGACTGCATTCCCTACTATCTGGGCTGAAAGCACAGAATACTCAGACAGCCTTAGTTAGCCAAATGCTACACTAGATGCAAAGAAAAGAATCCCTGCCATCTGCCCCCTAACTTCCTAGGAGAGTTCAGATCTCTAGTCAGGTTCAGTTTCTAAACCTGTCCTACCTCACATAGTGGTTTCAATGAGATAACAAGGAAAGACCTGATGCATGCTAAAGATTACAGATTAGTTCAACTGGATGAGGCATCTTTGTGGTTTTTCTCCCCACCCTATTATTTTCCTTTTCCTTGAAACTGATGGTGTAACCTAAGACTTCCCAAAATCTGTAATATTGTTACGTCATTTTGATAAAACAGTTTCTGGTGAGAAGTAGCAAACAGGCTGGCCATGGTGGTTCGTGCCTGTAATCCCAGCACTTTGGGATCCAAGGCAGGAGGATTGCTTGAGGCCAGAGTTCAAGACCAGCCTGGGCAACATAGCAAGACCCCATCCCTACTAGAAAAAAAAGTGGCAGACAAATGCAGGCCCACTGATTTCTCACTGGAATTGCTCTTAAAGAGTCCTGCTCTCACACGTAGTTTGAATTTCCTACATTCCCTATGAAAGAATATAAAGGCAAGGCTAAATAAATCTTAGAATACCACTTCTCTGAAATCCCTAACCACAATGCCACAACCTACGGTGACTCAACTCTTGGGTCACACAGGAAGGTGTTTTCTACTTTTTCTAGGCTGTGGTTCTCTTCTCTTGGCATAGAGGAGGGAGCCAGGAAGGGTCCATTTTTCTTCCCTTCAAAGCTGAGCATTACCACATATATTTATTCTCAATACTGGATTACAGGTATGAGCCATTGTGCACCCAGCCAAAGAACCATGTGTCTTGAGATATCTGTCCCAGTTCATTTCTTCAGAGTTTCAGAGGAGACAGCTCCAACCAGCCCTTGTAACATCTCCTTCCTCCAAGGTTTGGTCATTAATAGAGAGGGATAAGTAAATTTATTCAAAGGTTAAATTATTTAAGCCAACCACTGTAATCTCTTAGGTTCTGCCTCTGAATTGTACTATTTTGGATATTAAAATAACAATGCGGCATCTGTCTAAAGTAATTAGAGGTCAGCCTTACTTGAAGAAAGCAGTCATTATCTACTGATGTTCTGGTTTAAAAATGTATTTCAAAAAAGGGAGCAATAACTCATTATTACTGCCTACTTTTTTTTTTTTTTTTTTGAGACATGGTCTGGTTCTGTTGCCCAAGATGGAGTGCAGTGGTGTGATCTCAGCTCACTGCAACCTCCATCTCCCAGGCTCAGGCCATCTTCCCAACTCAGCCTCCCAAGTAGCTGGGACTACAGAAGCGCACCGCTACACCCAGCTAATTTTTTTTTTTTTTTTTGGTAGAGATAGGGTTTTGCCATGCTACCCAGGCTGGTCTTGAACTCCTGGGCTTAAGTGATCCACCCACCTTGGCCTCCCAAAGTGCTGGGGTTACAGGTGTGAGCCATCGCACCTGGCCCCTACTAACATTTAGCTTTCAAGAGTTAAAGTTTGATATATGGCAGTTATCCTTTGAGTCATACGTTTTAAAAATCTGGGAGACCAGATGGCTTCTAAGTAGCAGATCATTTTCAGAGAAGCAAAATACTGGTTTGGGAAGACTTATCAAGGTGGTTTTGTGAATGAAGTTACAGGAGAAAGCTAAGATGCTTTGCTCCCTTTTTTCCTTCAACAAAAGTATACTGTGTGCCTAGCACTCCACTAAATCCTAGGAATGTAGAAATAAGGTATGGTGCAGACTTCAAGGAGGTCACAGGCTGGTGAGATGTCAGGCAGAGAAAGTGGCAGCCCAGCGCAGTGCTAATTGCTATGAACCAGATGTGCAAAGGGTGTGGCGGGAACAGAGACCCAGGAAGAGAAGGGTCAGGAGAACTTCTCAGAAGCAGCAATATCTGAGTCTGGAAGACATTAGCCAGGAATAAGAGAGGAGGAGGAAATGCTTACTGAGGAGGAGAGAATAACTTCAGCCCTATAGAACAATGCACAATTCCTCTGAACCCAGAGTGCACCTAGAGGACTGCAAAGAGATGCGGCAGGAGGAGGGGGCAAGGCCCAGGTCCTAAATGTGGTGGGGAACAACTATGGTTTCTAAGCCGGGAAGACAAATCAAATCTGCATTTTGGATCTAGTGCTCAGACAGCAGTGTAGAAAATGATCTGGAGAAGCAGAGTGCCACAGGAAGCTAAAGAAAGAAATGAGAGGGAACAGAGAGTCCAGCAATAGAGGGGCATGGGAAGGGAGGGAGAAGAGGATAAGTTCAGTTTGGGATATGTTGACATTGATGTGTTAGAGACTATCCTGCTGAAAGCACATGGAGACAAGTAAATGGATAATTCTAAGCAATAGTCAATGGCTGACAGTATCGCTGAAATGTCACCTCTGATGAAGTATACATCGCCATAGAACATGTCATAGGACACCACAGAGATCTAAACAGAGAAATTCTGCAGACAAATGACCTAGATTCTTCTCTAAATAAACTGCAAAGAAGAAAAAAAAGAGAGAACCTATAAAGGTCTTAAAGTATAAAGCAATATGGACTTCATTTGAATTCAACTCAAACTTAAAAACAAAAAACAACAAAAGAAACCCAAAAAGTGTAATTTGATCAGGCAATGTGAACAATACTAATTAAAAATTAAGAGGCTTGTCTGGGCGCAGTGGCTGACGCCTGTAATCCCAGCACTTTGGGAGGCCGAGGCAGGCGGATCACAAGGTCAGGAGATCGAGACCATCCTGGCTAACATGGTGAAACCCCATCTCTACCAAAAATACGAAAAATTAGCCGGGCGTGGTGGCGGGCGCCTGTAGTCCCAGCTACTCGGGAGGCTGAGGCAGGAGAATGGCATGAACCCGGGAGGCGGAGCTTGCAGTGAGCCGAGTTCACACCACTGCACTTCAGCCTGAGCGACAGAGAGAGACTCCACCTCAAAAAAAAAATAATAATAATTAAGAGGCTTAATTCTCCCTGTTGAAAATAAAGAGACCTCCCTTCCTCCCTTTTATTTCATAATTTCTCTGTGCTTTTCAAATTTATGTGAATCTTCATAATGACTAAATAGGCCTCTCCACAAGTCTCACAACCCAGGAATGCTTCTTCAAGGACCCAGGAAGCCATCTCCTGGCGATGCAAACATTTAGGGAGATAGTGCCTCAACTCAGTTCCTACAGAAGGGTAAGAGCCTAACTCCCCTGGATACAAATGGTGGGCACCTTGCTCCAATTTGCAAAACCACCTCCTGTGTTAAGATATGAGAAGTCTGTTTCCCCTCTGGGTGGCCATAATAAAGTTAGGATACACTGTGTGTGATCAAAGGTGCTGTCCAGTCCATGAAACAAGATGTCTGATTTACTCCAAAATGGTCTGGAGATGGTGTAAAAAACATTGCAATGTACTGGTGATGATGCTGGTTTATGGATATATCAAGTCAGTTATGTTACCATCTCTACTTTCATTATGTTTGAATACTTCCATAACAAAAAGTTAAAAAGATAAGATACATGGAAGACATCTGTATACAGGTTTGCAGTTAGGAGGAAAAATAAGTATTAGAGATAAAGTTTTTGCTGGGCATAGTGGCTCATGCCTGTAATCCCAACACTTTGAGAGGCTGCGGTGGGAAAATTGCTTGAGTCTAGGAGTTTGAGACCAACCTGGGGCAACATAGTGAGACCTCGTCTCTAAAACAAAAAGAAAAAAATAAACAAAATTAGCTAGGTATGGTGGCACAAGCCTGTGGTCCAAGCTACTTGGGACACTGAGGTGGGAGAATTACTTGAGCCCATGAGGTAGAGGCTATAGTAAGCCAAGATTACATCACTGCACTCTAGCCTGGGTGACAGAGCAAGACCCAGTCTCAAAAAATTAAAAAAAAAATAGAGCTTTGGGTGGCATCAGCATACAGGTGACAGTAAAGCCATGGAAGCAGATGCCAACCAAGACAGGATAAAGCAGGAGAATCAAGGACAGAATCCTGAGAACACCAACATGTAAGGAGCAGCTAGAAAAAGAGGACGTAGGCCGGATGCAGTGGCTCACACCTGTAATCCCAACACTTTGGAAGGCCGAGGCAGGAGGATCACATGAGGCCAGGAGTTCAACACCAGCCTGGGCAACACAGTGAGACCCTGTATCTAAAAATAAATAAGTAAGTTAGCTGGTGTGGCGGCATGTGCCTGTAGCTCCAGCTACTTGGGAGGCTAAAGTGGGAGGATCACTTGAGCCTGGGAAGTGGAGGCTGTAGTGAGCTGAGATCGTACCACTGTACTCCAGCCTGGGTGACAGTGAGACCCTGAAAGACAGACAGACAGACAGACAGACAGAGACAGACAGAGAGGAAGGAAGGAAGGAAGGAAGAAAGAAAGAAAGAAAGGATTTACTAGAGGAATTTGAAGAGTTGAAGACAAGAGAGAATAGTGTTGGTTTCAATAAAGAAAGCAAGATTAGTGGTGCAAATAAGGTGAATGTTATACTGTTCATCTGTTCATTGTATTAGAAAGTAGGTCAGATACTGCAGCAATACTAGATTTATTGCAATGATGGCCTACGAAGCCACATTATAACAAGCTGAAATGTGAAAGGGCAATGAAAAAGCCAGGAAGTTGGCTCTGAAGAAAAACAAAATAACTGGACAACAGCCAGAGGGCTACCTAAGGTCAAGGGGGATGTGGAGGGTAAGGGTTGCACAATTAATTACCGAAAGGACAGGTTAGGAGAGAAGAGCCATGACACGAGGTGAGGGGAGGGATAATGCTGGAGCAGGGACTGTCAGAGGGGAGGGGGTCTAGAGCACAGGGAGAGGGCACTGCTGAGTGTTAGTCACCCAAAATTCATTCTTCCCTTTTTCCAGAAAGAAAAGGTTTTTAGCTGGGAGCATAACGTCTTAGAAAAGACTACATTCTACATGCTACATGGGCTGGGTGTGGTGGCTCACACCTGTAATCCCAGCACTTTGGGAGGCCGAGGCGGGTGGATCACAAGGTCAGGAGTTCAAGACCAGACCAGCCTGGCCAAGATGGTGAAACTCCATCTCTACTAAAAATACAAAAAATTAGCTGGGCACAGTGGCAGGTGCCTGTAATCCCAGCTACTATGGAGGCTGAGGCAGAGAATTGCTTGAACCTGGGAGGTGGAGGTTGCAGTGAGCCGAGATCACGCCAATGCACTCCAGCCTGGGCGACAGAGCGAGACTCTGTCTAAAATAAATAAATAAATAAATAAATAAATATAAAAACTATATTTACTAACCTCGCTTGTAACTGGATGTGGTCACGTGAACTAGTTCTGGACAATAGGATAAGCAGAACCGCGTCCCGCAGCAACTTCTTGGGAAGGGAAGAGAACTGCCTTTGCCCCTTTCTTTGTTCATTCTTCCATCCTGCTGCTGGGGCTACAACCATCTGGCCACCATTAGGCAGAGGCCTTGCCAGTAGCACCAGACAAGAATCTAGGTCTGAACTTAAAGGAACAGAACCACTAAACCAGCTCTGGACTACTTTCCAAATTGTTTACTTGAGAGTCAAATGAACTATTTTTCTTTCCACTGTTAATTTTGAACCCTTACCACGGGCACTGTTATCTATGATATCCATTTCAACAACAACAACTGCAATTACTTTTGCACCAACCTAATACAGGAACTAGACCCTCATCCTCTGAGGTTCTTTGTCAATACAACTGATGTGGGGGATGACAGGGAGAAAGTTGAGAGAGTCCCTACCCGAGTTGGAAAAGCATGAGCTTGAGGATCATGAGATGGCTGTGGTGGGAAATGCGGGAAGGAAGACACTGAGAATGAGGGCTCTTCAGAAGCTGGAGGTGAAGATCATGCATTTAGGATGACTTTTTAAAGATTTTTGAAATTATTTATATTTTTGTCTTACAAATGATCCCTTTTAAATGGACTTTCTGTAAGAATGTACAACTCAAAAATTTGCCAAGTATCTATCGGATCCACACAAATCCTTAGAAAGGTTTTCTGTGTAGTCTTCATTAATGCAATTCCTTGCGAATGTTTCACTTTTACTGTAGGATCTTGAACACATTTCACAATAATGAAGCTATAAAGTTTTTATGCAGTGCATTCATTATAAACTATAAATAACATTTCTATTAAAAAAGAAAGCTGGGTAGTACAGTTTCTTCCTTTGTAGTAAGAGCCGAGAAGACTGAGAAGTTGATCGGACACTACCGTCACTACCATCATCCATCTCCAGAACTCATCTTGCAAAACAAACTCTGTACCCATTAAGCAATAATTAACTCCCCATTTCCTTCTCCCACCAAGTCCTAGTAACTGATATTCCACTTTGTTTTTATACATTGGACTTCTCTAAAAACTTCATATAAATGGAATTATGCTGTATTTGTCCTTTCGTGACTGGCTTATTTCACTTAGCATAATGTCCTCAAAGTTCACCCACATTGCAGCATATGTCAGGTTTCTTTGTTTCTTAAACAGATGAGGCTTTATTCTGTTGTCCATGCTGCCAGACTGGAATGCAGTAGTGTGATCATAGCTCACTGCAGCCTCAACCTCCTGGGCTCAAGCAATACTCCTGCCTCAGCCTCCTGAATAGCTAGGACTATGTGCATGCACCATCACACCTGGCTAATTTTCCCCCCCATGTGGAGATTGGGTCTCACTAAGTTGCCCAGGCTGGTCTGAAACTCCTGGACTCAAGCAATCCTCCTGCTTCAGCCTCCCAAAGTGCTGGGATTACAGGCATGAGCCACCCGACCCAGCCCTGCTTTTTAAAGACTGAATGATAGTCCATTATATATATGTACCACATTTTGTTTCTCCATTCATCCATCAATGAACACTTAAGGTTGCTTCCACCTTTTGGCTATTGTTAATACTGCTGTGAACACGGGTACGCAACTACTTCAAGATCCTGCTTTCAATCCTTTTGGGTACATACCCAGAAGTGGAATTGCTAAATCATATAGTAATTCTATTTTTAATTTTTAGAGGAGTTGCCATACTGTTTTCCATAGCAGCTCCATTTTATGTTCCTACCAACAGTGTAAAAGAGTTTCAATTTCTCCACATCTTCATCAACACTTCTTATTTTCTGTTTTGATAGTGGCCATCCTAATGACTGAGGTGGTCAAAATTTGCTTTTTACTAATTATGAAAATGGGATAATAGCAAATGCCTAGCACAGTGTCTAGAAGATGGTAAATGTTAAGTATCAAAAAACTTTTGATAAGAGGTATTAAGTTAAATAAGAGATATTAAGTTAAAATCTTTGCTGTCATAAATGGGAAATATATGGCTACATTGAAATTTGCCAAATCCCAATAGTGTCTATTATAGATTTCCCTCTATGCAGGCACATCACTAAGTTTTTACTAAGGCATTAGCAAATTACTGATTATGTATTCACCTCCTAAAAGGAATCTGCAGCCGAGCACAGTGGTGCACATCTGTAATCCCAGCTATCCAGAAGGCTGAGGCAGGAGGCTTACTTGAGCCTAGAAGTTTGAGGCAGTAGTGTACTATGATTACGTCTGTGAATAGCCCCCACAGTCCAGCCTGGGCAACATAGTGAGACCTATCTATAAAATAAAAGAATCTGCAATATAAAGGAGGCCCAGAAAATGAAAAGCTTGAACCCAAAGAAATAGGTCACTATTAGTGACATTCCAGGTGAGACTGGAGAGGGCCCTAAAGTGATGCCACTTATCAGCTCATGCCTCAGTTCCTATTCCTCTGCTACAGGTGGCCCATCCCCAAGGGCACTGTGGCACAGATGAGGTCCAAAGCAGGTTTGGTCTTTGCTAGATCTCTAAAGGAAATATAAAGCCAATTTGCTAGACATTTACTCTTCCAAATACATATCAGAATGACTTTAGAAATCAAAGAACTCGGAACTTTAATAACCTTAAACAAACAAGCTATTCCAATAATTTAGCTTCCAGTCACATATGCAGACCCTAGGCAAAGACTTTTTTGTGGGAAGTGGGACAGGTGCTGTACTTTCATTTCTTCCTTGCTGTGGAAATAGACTCTTAAAAAACGTAGAGATGGGGTCTTGCTACGTTGTCCAGGCTGATCTTAAACTCCTGGCCTCAAATGATCTTCCCACCTTGGCCTCCCTAAGTGCTGGGCTGACAAGCATGAGCCACTATGCCTTGCTAAGTGTTTAAGAGAAGAGTGTGAATGGCAGAGGCAGAAGGTTTGGTGGATCATACAGCCTTACAGTCTCTTCAGAAACATCACTGATATTTGCTGTTGAGTCAACCTAGCAACCAATTCTTGTCCCAAAGATATGACACTGTTCAAAAGGCACCTCAGAGATATCAGTTTCATCTCTTTTCAATGCCCAAAACTAGAGCTTGAAAAGATCCATATTTATCAACAGACATTATTTATAATGTGTCTTTACTGTATATTTCATAAAATATAAACACATAAAACTTACATAATGTAACAGTTGTAAACACCCTATAATTACTACCCAAGTCACAAAATAGATCAATATTAGCAATTCAGAAGTTTCTGATATACATATATATATATATATCTCCTTACTGATCACAATTGCCTAGTTTTTTAATTATTGAGATATAATTTACATACCATAAAATTCATCCTTTTAGAATTTATAATTCAGTGCTTTCTAATATATTCAAGAAGTTGTGCAGCCATCGACACTACCTAATTCTACAACAGTTCCATCACCCTTCAGAAAGAAACCCATGCCCTTTAGCAGTCATTCCCAGCTCCTGGGAACCACTAATCTCCTTTCTGTCTCTATGGCTTTGCCTATTCTAGACAGTTCATATGAATGGAATCATATAACATGTGGCCTTCTGTGTCTGCCTTCTTTCACTTAGAGTGTTTTCTAGGTTCATCCACGTTGTAGCATAAATTAGTACTTCATTCCATTTATGACTGAATAATACTCCATTGTATGGATATGTCAAATTTTCCTCCCCTATTCAATTAATGTACATTTGAGTTTCCACGTTGACCATTATGAATAATGCCATGAATATTTGTATATAAGTTTGTGTGTGGCCAGGTGCAGTGGCTCATGCCTATAAGCCTAGCACTTTGGGAGGCCGAGGCAGGTGGATCACTTGAGGCTAGGAGTTCGAGACCAACCTGGCCAACATGGCAAAATTAAAAATACAAAAGTTAGCCAGGCATGGTGGTGCTCGCCTGTGGTCCCAGGTACTCAGAAGGCTGAGGCCGAGATTGCACCACTGCACTCCAGCCTGGGTGAAAGAGTGAGACTCTGTCTAAAAAAAAAGTTTGTGTGAATATATGTTTTGAATTCTGCTGGGTATATACATAGGAATGGAATTGCTTGAGGATACAGTAACTATTCATTTAACTTTGAGGATCTGCCAAACTGTTTTCCAAAGTGGTTGCACAGTTTTACATTCACACCAGTAGTGTATGACAGGTCCAATCTTTTTACACCCTCACCAATACTTGGTATTGTCTATCTTTTTTATCATAGCCATCCTAGTGGGTGTGAAATGGTATTTCATTGTAGTTTTTTTTTTCCCCCGAGACAGAGTCTCACTTTGTTGCCCAGGCTGGAGTGCAGTGGTACGATCTCTGCTCACTGCAACCTCTACCTCCCAGGTTCAAGTGATTCCCCCACCTCAGCCTCCTGAGTAGCTGGGACTACAGGCATGTGCTACCACAGCCGGCTAATTTTTGTAGTTTTTAGTAGAGACAGAGTTTCATCATGTTGATCAGGCTGGTCTCGAACTCCTGACCTGAAATGATCTGCCCACCTCAGCCTCCCAAAGTACTGAGATTACAGGTGTGAGCCTCCATGCCTGGCCATTGTAGTTTTTAATTTGCATTTCCGTAATGACTGTGTTTATTGCCCATTTGTATAACTTCTTTGGAGAAGTGGCTAATTAAATCTATTGCTAATTTTTAAATTGGGTTGTCTTTTTACAGTTATTTTATTTATGTTTGCTGAACACTAGAATCTTATCAGATATGTGATTTGGAAATATTTTGTCCATTCTATGGGCAGTCTTTTTACTTCTCTTTTTTTTGGGGGGGGTTTCCATTACATTGATGAAGTCTTTCCACTTTCTTGATAGTGCTCTTTGAAACATAGATGTATTTAATTTAGATAAGTCCAGTTTAATTTTTGTCACTTATGATTTTGGTGGGATATCTAAGAAACCAACACCTAACCCAAGGTCGCAAAAATCCAGTCCTATGTTCTCTCACAATTATATGGTTTCAGCATTACCTTTAAGACTTTGGTCCATTTTGAGTTAATTTTCATATATGGTGTGAGATAGGGATTTTTTTTTTATGTGGATATCCAGTTATCCCAGCACCATTTACTGAAGACTATTCTTTCCTTACTGACTTGTGTTGGTCAAATAAAGACAGCCTTGTGAATGGACAATTTTAGGAAACCACCAGACCAGTCAAATGACAACTTTCTGGGGATGGTCTATGAGGAGAATTGACTCTGTTCTCCTTTTTCCAGTAACTGCCAGCCTCCTGGTTTCGCTGTGATTGCAGGCTATTGGCTGTCCAGGCTACAGCTGATCTGGGAAAAGGCAGCATGGGAACAGGACAAGTTAAAATGCCACAAATCTTAATGTTCTTACTGAGATTCAATGTTTTTCTTGAATAAATGCTCCCCAGATTGCTAGAAGCCTTTGGTTAATTTGCAGAGTTCTGAAAAAAGCTGATTCTGATCATTTTTGCCGATGTTCTTGATATGGTTTGGCTCTGTGTTCCCACCCAAATCTCATGTTGAATTGTAATCCCCAGTGTTGGAGGTCTGGCCTGGTGGGAGGTGATTGGATCATGGGGTTGTTACTAATGGTTCAGCACCATCTCCCTAGTGCTGTCTCATGACAGAGTTCTCATGAGATCCGGTTAAAAGTGTGTAGCACCTCCCTCTTCGCTCTCTTCCTCCTGCTCCTGCCATGTAAGGCATGCTTGCTTCCCCTTCACCTTCCGCCATGATTATAATTCTCCTAGGGCCTCCCCAGAAGCAGAAGCCTGTACATCCTGCAGAACCATGAGTCAATTAAACCTCTTTTCTTTTTAAATTACCCAGTCTCAGGTATGTCTTTACAGAAGTGCAAGAACAGACTAATACAGTTCTCATTCCTTTTTTGGAGGTCCTACACCACCATTTTCAATGATGTCACTATACAGTATTTTAAAACAACACAGATTTCCCACTGAAGTGCAAATTTCTTGAAAAACTGGAGAAAGGAGTACAAGGCCCACTCCTTCTCACCCTGGTAACAGGTGGCTAGAGTTCACAAATTACCATGGTTCGCAGAGCTAACCAAAATCAAGTGCAGATATACTGCTCCTCAGCCTTGCCAGAGCAATGCCTTTTCATTTCTCTTAGGCCCTCTTAAGCCCAGGAGTTCAGGACCAGCCTGGGCAACATAGTGAGACCCCGGCTCAACAAAAGAAAAAAAAATTATCCAGGCATACTGGCATGTGTCTGTAGTCCCAGCTACTCAAGAGGCTAAAGTGGGAGGATTGCTTGAATACAGGAGGTTGAGATTGCAGTAGGCTGTGACTATGCCACTGCACTCCAGCCTGAGTGACAGAGACCCTCTCTCAAAGAAAAATAAAAGGCGGCTGTAATCCCAGCACTTTGGGAGGCCTAGACGGGCAGATCACCTGAGGTCAGGAGTTCGAGACCAGCCTGGCCAACATGGTGAAACCCCGTCTCTGCTAAAAATGCAAAAATTAGTCGGGCGCAGTGGCAGGCACCTGTAATCCCAGCTACTTGGGAGGTTGAGGCAGGAGATTTGCTTGAACCCAGGAGGCGGAGGTTGCAGTGAGCCAAGATCGCGCCACTGTACTCCAGCCTGGTGACAGAGTGAGACCCCGTCTCAAAAAAAAAAAAAAAAAAAAAGAAAAAGAAAAAGAAAAAAAGAAAAGGTTACCTGACAGAACTGTTGAGTATCCTTACTAAGCCCAAGGAAATAAAACAAGCCCAGACACTAAGTCAAATACATTCATTCGAGAGAAAACAGGAAGTTTAACTCATGCTATGGTAACACCGGCAGCCTGTGACATCAGAGCAAAGGCAAGGAACAAAGGGATTGTGCAAGTTACCTTTCCATGAGTCTCTCCTTTGAAATTTGACCCATGCTGTTTATTTGAAAGTGTTCAAAACACTCAAGTTATTTTGGTACTGTTTAGGAACAGAGCAATTGAAATGTCTCTTGGTACTTTTCTCCAACATAGTCCAGGAGATTAGCCAAAACCACATGCTAGAAATCTGCTGAGAGCCACAGTTTTATTTAATAGGCTATGAGATTCTATTTCAGACTGCTGGTGATACTGAGCTACCAATCAGCTACACGGTAAGGATATAATTGTACAATTAAATATATTTGAGAAAAAAGTCAAAGGGAAGGCCATATAAACTGAAGCTTCACCATCACTTTAGGTTGGAGTTTAAAGAGGAAGCAGTAGAGGGAGTAATATTTACAGGAGAATAGCTTCACCTGGGTTGAAGTGGAAAAATACCAAGAGCTGTGACAGGAAAGGAAGTCTACAAAGCATAAGTAAGAGAAGCTGCTACGAATGTACCCTTCCCCCTCATTCAGCAGCCTCAGCTGATTGTTACAGAGGTCTCCTCCAGAAGAGGCTGAAACCACTTCTTGTCAGGAGTCTCTTAAGGCAGAACCTACAGACGGTAGAGCATTTTGAGCAATGCTTGGCCGAGTTCAGATGGACTGCAGAGTTGTCTCCAGGATTTAAAAATAGTGATAACCAGAGATTGTCGTCTTCAGTGTAAAATGATTCTTTTAAAAAGGCAGTGTGTACAAGCTATTTTAAGAGACAGTATGCTCATTTATAGGCGGGAATAAAAACCTCCTCCCATTAGTTAACTTGCCACACATTAAAAGAAGACTAAATCTTAGCAGTTTGTCTTTAATCTTCGGTGGTGAACTTGGAGAGTTATTAAAATGACTGAGAGGCCTTAGGAAAGAAGAAACTGCAATTATTTAATAAACAAGGTTTGAATATTGAATCCAAGTCACCATATCCATATGTAGGCGGAGGTACATGAAGGACACCTCAACTCAAGGCGGTTTCAGTGACTTCATTATTCCTCTGGCTTTTGGAAGGAGATGACTTAACTTGGAATGGACTTATGACCAGCAGGGAAGATTTCAGAGCAACAGTGGGAAGTTAACTTAGATTCTGTGTTATTACCTCCATAATCTCCGTGCTGCCTCACATTTTGCACTTATATCACCAGAAAAGATATGTGAATGATCCAAACATGAACAGAGCAAATGGCCTTGAACGGAGGAGAAACATTTAGACTGGATATAAAGAAGAAACTTCCTGCCATAAAGGTATTTATTTATTTATTTGAGATGGAGTCTGTCACCCAGGCTGGAGTGCAGTGGCACAAACTCGGCTCACTGCAACCTTTGCCTCCCAGGTTCAAGCAATTCTTCTGTCTCAGGCTCCTGAGTAGCTGGGACTACAGGTGCATGCCACTATGCCTAATTTTTGTATTTTTAGTAGAGAAGGGATTTCACCATATTGGTCAGGCTGGTCTCGAACTCCTGACCTCAGGTGATCCACCCACCTCGGCCTCCCAAAGTGCTGGGATTACAGGCATGAGCCACCGCACCCTGCTTATAAAGATATTCAAATTTGGTGCTGTTACTAAGAGAAGGGTTCTCCCTTACTATAGAAATGGCATTTATAGCCAGGCACAGGGGCTCACACCTATAATCCCAGCACTTTGGGAAGCTGAGGTGGGCGGATCACCTGAGGTCAGGAGTTCAAGACCAGCCTGACCAACATGGTGAAACCCCGTGTCTACTAAAAATACAAAATTAGCCAGGTGTGGTGGCACACACCTATAATTCCAGCTACTTGGGAGGAGAATTGCTTGAACCCAGAAGGTGGAGGTTGCAGTGAGCCAATATTGCACCACTGCACTCCAGCCTGGGTGATGGAATAAGACTCCATCTCAAAAAAGGAAAAAAAAAACATGGAAAATACAGATCTAAGCCTATTAGTTCTATAAGTCAGTGAGCCTATAAGACCTATATTACTGCTTCCAGTAATAAAGATATTAACCCTAGAGAGGAAATAATTTGAAGACAGAAAACTGGCGAGACTGATGAATCATAAGCATCTCAAGATGGAGTTAGGAAAATGGAATTTTAAGGGGAAAGGTTGACTGTGCAGTTGAAGCTGGAGCTAGTGTTCTTAGCATCACTTGCATTCCCTGGCAGCTGTTCAGACCTTGCCTCACTCTACCTCCTTGCGTTCCAACACACTCTTTATTGCAAGAAGACTTTGCCTGATGACCCCTTGATAGATCTTAAGCCGCAGATGGAATCCAAAGGAGGATGCGGGATGTGGCAAACTGTTCCCAGACACAAAGCTGTGTAGTCCCTGGATGTCAGAGAAAAGACTCTGAAGTGGTCTGTTACTAGTCCTGCACTAATATCTAAAAATCTAACCACTTACCCAAACTGGAGAGCCTTTTCAGCAAGCCAGCTTCTCTTATGGCAGCAGGACCATGCTCCACTCCTTTTCTTTTCTGTCAGTCACACAAATTACACAGAGGTAGAGAAGCTGTCTGAAAAAAACCCACTTTGGTACACTTAGTTCCCAGCAGGTTCCTCTGAAAACTTGTGACAGCATCAGCCCTTCCATCTATGACTGTCCTTCCAATTCCATTGTTGGAATCACATCACCTGCCCAAGCCAAGACGGGAGAGAGGCTGAGCAAGGTTAGGACCCGGGAGCTAGGCGTGTGTGGGGCTGGCTCGGGCCAGAGACCGGGCTTCGAGACGACTGAGCGCTCCGGACTGCAGGTTTCCTTCATTGAAGAGAACAAAACAGCTCCTCCCGGCCTCCCGCGCTGGAGAGGCCAGCTCCAATTTCCCTCCCAGTTAATGCTCATTATGAGTAAAAGGATCCAGAAGACATAAATCCTCGGTCTCTCCCTTTAACCTCCTCCATCGATTCTCCACTGGAGATTCTGACCAGTTTCGCCTCCTCCAGCCCCTCCAAGGAATCCTCTTCCTCATCCTCTCCCCTCCATCACCTGTTTTCTCGGTCTTTCTGGGGAGGCCGCAAAAACACACCCTTATCCCAAACAGGGTGCCCTCCACCCCTCCCTCCCTCGTCATCCTCTGTCGGGGGAAATCCCACATGCTCCCACGGTGCCCAAACGCGGGAACCGGCCAGTTCTTCCCCTCGCCATTTCTCCCCATCCTCTCCTTGCCTCCCGGTCCCCCGCACCCTACCGCCGCTGTCTCCAGGTTCTGGGGGGCGGAGGATCCTGCCCGGCGGTGCCAGGTGCCAGTTCTCACCTGCCCTTGTGAGAACGGGGCTCCTATCACAGCCACGGAGTGGACGGATTTCTTCCGGATGGAATGCGCTCGCGTCTGGAGGAGACGCGAGAGGCTGCCCCTTAGGGACATAATCCGCAGCACTGAGAATCTCCAAGGCAAAGGCTCAGCGCGGTTGGAAGCCAGGAGTGAGCGCCACCGCCCGCCGCTGCGCTTACCTACCCGCGCCAGCCTCCGCCCCGCCCCGTGACGTCACCGCCACATTGGCCCCGCCCCGACCCCGCCGCCCGCGCCTCCAACCAGCCCCCGGCACACCTTCTTCGCAGGCCCCGCCCACCGCTCTGTAAGGCGGGGACATGCCTTCGATGACGTCACCCCACTCTGGCCTGTGCTCTCCGGCCAGGGACATGCCCCTGCCGCTGACGCCAGAAGGCCAATATCCGGGTCTGGCCAGTAACAGCGCGGTGACCAACAGGTGTGTCCCTTCGCGGGAGGCGGCCGGCCCATGCCAGGTTCCTGAACTTGGCGGAACGCAGCCGACACGAATCTTCACGCCCGGCTGATGCTGACTCTACAGATGGGCTGGCTGGGTCGGGCCTGGTCTGGCCCTACCTAGTCAAAGCCAGGATCCATCTGCTTCGTTCTATCTCAAAGCTCAAAGCCCAAAGCCCAGGAAACACTCTTAGACTTTGGGCATCAGTGAAATTTGGATTCGGAGATATAACATAGATGAGAGCTCTCTGAGCCGGGCACGTTTATAAGGAGCCATCTACCTTAGGTATTTTGAATGAAAGAGGTTAGGATTTACAAAGCAATTACCTTCTAGATGTTTTTAATTCTTTACCTGAATAACGGGAGCGCTGGTTATTAAAAAAGCAAATATAGCAACGTATTTAGAATATTTCTAAGTTAAAGAGCTGTAAGTACTAAGTAACTAGAGTTTTAATAACTAATAATAATTTAATAATCTCAGCATTCCAAGAACTTTACCCCTCCAATTCTATACCACAGGTTACTTTTTAAAGCGAAGAAAATATCAAAGACATAAGTAATTTTCCCAGAGCCACATAGCTTGTAAGTGGCAGAGCTGACTCCACATTCCAAGTTCTTAACCAAGACACCATGGCATGCAAGAATCTAGACATTATTTCTACCAAATTAATTTTTTACATAAACACCTGAAATTTATTTCACCTGATGTCAATTTACACACTGCTCTCCAAAATAGTTCAGAGGTCTCCATGGCAACACCATAACTCCAAAGGAGCTTTAGTACCCTAAGACATTTTGTTTTTAGAGGCTGTGTTGTATAGTCTCCCCCTGCTGGTTTAACAATGATGTCTTTGAGGCCTTAGCAAAATAACCGCTATAAGGCAGTGGTTCTGAAAGTGTGGTCCCAGACCAGCAGCATCAGCATCACCTGGATACAGCATCAAGAAGAAATCGGCTGCACATGGTGACTCACACCTGTCATTCCAACACTTGGGAGGCCAAGGCAGGAGGATCTCCTGAGCCCAGGAGTTTGAAACCAGCCTGGGCAGCATAGTGAGACGCTGACTGTACCAGAAATTAAAAAAAAAAATATATATATATATATATAGCTGGGTGTGGTGGCATGTGCCTATGGCCCCAGCTACTCGGGAGGCTCAAGTGGGAGAATCTCTTGAGCCCAGGAAGTCGAGGCCTCAGTGAGCCATGATCACACCACTGCACCTCAGCCTGAGTGACAGAGTGAGACCCTATCTCAAAAAAATAAAAAGCAGCAAGAAACTTCTTCCTTCATGAGCACCTGCTATGGGTCACCAGATACTTGTTAGAAGTGCAAATTCTTGGGCCCCACCCAGAAATTTACAGAATCAGTAACTCTAGGGGTAGGGCACCAGTAACCTATGTTTTAACAAGCCCTCCAGGAATGGGTGGGGGCGTGGTCAGGGATTCGCAGTCACAGATACTGTCATACTTGTTCAGTTCATTGAAATTATGTTGATACTTTTGTATTTCTTGCCCATCACTACATTCAATTTTTTTTCCCCTTTACTAAATGTTTTCTGAAGTTGACACTGGCATAGGTTGCCTCAGGGCTTCCTGTGCTACCGCAAAAACCTCTTGCTTCCGCTGGGCGCGGTGGCTCACGCCTGTAAAACCAGCATTTTGGGAGGCTGAGGCGGGTGGATCACCTGAGGTTGGGAGTTTGAGACCAGCCTGACCAACATGGAGAAACTCCTGTCTCTACTAAAAATACAAAAAGCTGGGCATGGTGGCGGGTGCCTGTAATCCCAACTACTCAGCAATCTGAGGCAGGAGAATTGCTTGAACCCAGGAGGCGGAGGTTGCAGTGAGCCAAGATTGTGCCATTGCACTCCAGCCTGGGCACCAAGAGCAAAACTCTGTCTCAAAAACAAACAAACAAAAAACAAAAAACCTCTTGCTTCTTGGGCATTTATTGTGGATCACCAGACTGACCTTTCCAAAGTGCTACTTTAATCCTGCATGTCATTTTCAGTGGTTTTCCACTATCTATAGTTTAGTCAGAGATAAATTACTAGTTCCACTTTATTATGCACTGGGAGAGTGAACAGGAGATTGTTATACAGGTTGAGCATCCTTAATCCAAAAATCTAAAATCCAAATCCAAAATTTCAGCACATACATGATGACGCAAATGGAAAATTCCATACTGGACAGTCCCAGTCAAAATGCAGTCAGTTTTGTCTGAAGGTAGTGAGTTACCTTAATAGATTGGTCACAGTCAGTTACAGATGGAACACCTTGTTCTATTTTTTTCTCCCCTTCTTTTTTTTTTTTTTTTTTTTTTTTTTTTTTTTTTTTTTTTTTTTTTTTTTTTTTGAGAAGGAGTCTCGCTCTGTCACCCAGGCTGGAGTGCAGTGGCGCAATCTCAGCTCACTGCAAGCTCCGGCTCCCGGGTTCACGCCATTCTCCTGCCTCAGCCTCTCCGAGTAGCTGGGACTACAGGCGCCCGCCACCACGCCCGGCTAATTTTTTGTATTTTTAGTAGAGACAGGGTTTCACCGCGGTCTCGAGCTCCTGACCTCGTGATCCGCCCGCCTCGGCCTCCCAAAGTGCTGGGATTACAAGCGTGAGCCACCGCGCCCGGCCTTCTCCCCTTCTCACTACTGCACTTGACTAGTCTTTAAAAAAAAAAAATGCTGGGTGCAGTGGCTCATGCCTATGAGCCATGATTGCAACATTGCATTGCAGCCTGGGTGACCCAGCAAGACCCTGTCTCTAAAAAAAATAAAAATAGGGCCAGGCGCAGTGGCTCATGCCTGTAATCTCAGCACTTTGGGAGGCCGAGGTGGGTGGATTGCCTGAGGTCAGGAGTTCGAGACCAGTCTGGCCAACGTGGTGAAACCCCATCTCTACTAAAAACACAATAAAAGTAGCCAGGCGTGGTGGCGTGCGCCTGTAATCCCAGCTACTCAGGAGGCTGGGGCAGGGCAATTGCTTGAGCCAGGGAGGTGGAGGTTGCAGTGAGCCGAGATCGCGCCACTGTACTCCAGCCTGGGTGACAGAGTGAGGACCCCATCTCAAAAAAATAAATAAATAAAAATAAAAATAGAAATAAAAGAATGCAGTCAAAACTTTGTTTCATGAACAAAATTATTTATAAAATCACCTTCAGGATATGTGTATAAGGTGTATATGAACATAAGTAAGTTTCATGTTTAAAGTTGCATCCCATTCCCAAGATATCTCATATGTATATGCAAATATTAAAAAAATAAAAAATCTGAAACACTCCTGATCCCAAGCATTTAGGATAAAGAATACTCAACCTGTAGTCCTATTATCTTTAACAATTCAAATTGTTATTTATTCCATGTCTGAAATAGTTTATAGTTCATTTTTAAAAGGACAACAATAATAAAAATTGTATGCACTTAGAGGCATTCGGAATGTCAACAAACAGCTGCAACTTTTTTTTTTGCAATTACAGAGTATTCAGTTAACAGAACAACAACTATTTCGTATAAGCTGCATCAGAGACAACTGAAGATGTAAAGCTACCATCCCATATATAATAAATTTGTGCTGTGCACCAACAAAAACCTGCTTTAAATTTCCATGTCAATTTACAGCCCCCATAGTGTACCAAACAAGGTACAGTATGGAGGCTACTAAAAATATCACCAGGACAGGGCTATCTAACAACACGTTTGGTAGTGTGTTAACTATACAAAAAAAAAAAGACGGTGTACAGTTTAAAAACAAGTCTTACACAGCCTTACATTTCAATTTTTTTTGTCTTTAAAAGGAGTGAGTTGTGTGCAGTGGGGTTAAATGCTTTAATGACGAGAAAAAAAACTGAAACTTGAACTTATTCATCATCACCATCTTCTTCATTTTCCTCCTCCTCGTTCTCTCCCTCTTCTTCCTCTTCCTTCTTTTTCTTGCTTTTTTCAGCCTTGACAACTCCCTTTTTGGCTGCATCAGACTTTCCTTTAGCTCAATATGTAGCAATATCCTTTCTGTATTTTTCCTTCAGCTTTGCAGCCTTCTTTTTAAGGCTGCTTGTCATCTGCAGCAGTGTTATTCCACATCCCTCCCAGTTTCTTCGCAGCATCACCAATGGACAGGCCAGAATGTTCTCTTCTGACTTTTGGGCCACATGCAGAACAGAACAAGAAAAAGGCTGAAGGAGACCTCTGGGGTGCATTGGGATCCTTAAACTTTTTGTCTCCCCTTTAGGAGGGATATATGTTTTCATTTCTCTTTCATAACGGGCCTTCTCCGCCCTTGCCATAGCTTCAAATTGTCCTTTCTCTTTAGCAGACATGGTCTTCCCCCTCACTGAGCACTTCTTAGAAAACTCCGAGAAGTCGACTGAAGCATCTGGATGCTTCTTCTTATGCTCCTCCGGACAAGTTTGCACACAAAATACATATGATGGCATTTTGCCTCTTGGCTTTTTAAGATCTCCTTTGCCCATGTTTAGTTATTTTTCCTCAGCGAGGCACAGAGTCTCCTAGTGCCCATCCGGCTCTCACTTGCCCCGGCACTGTCTTTATGGAGCTCAATGTACTGCCTATAATTCATTTTTAAAACCCCAAAGTTCATCAAACAGCAACTCAAAGCAAAACAAAAAACAAACCCCAAAGTTCAAAATGAATACCTGCTTTTATTTTCAAAACAGGCATTTAATTTAAAAATCTGTTTTCAAAAATAAAATTCTAAAGTCATAAAGAATGAGTTGGTTAAAAGTTTACTTTAAAACTTGTACCCTGTTAGTGCATAGCTCTAGGACCCCTTCTCAGGTTCAAACCAGCTTGCTCTATTTTTCTTCTTCCTTTGTAGGAGAATCTAGAGATTTGGCCTCTTTCCTTTAATTGCATGGCTTCCAACACACACTCTATCCCTTAATAGGTTGCTGGGAGTTGTGGGGTGGGGAACTGTGAGGGAGTGGGAATAAGTAAGACGCAATTGTCAGGTTTGCTGATTTCTGGGGTGTAAATACTTTCTTATTTATGAACTCCCATTGTGATGTCACTGAACATGGAGTTGTGAAGAGGTGCTCATTTATACAGTATTTCTGCCATACAGATACAATCAACACACAAAAAAACCTCAAGAACAGAAATAATAGGAAGACATAGCAAAATAATTAGGCAGTGATAAGTCTGGAGTCTATATTATCTTTGGTTTTAATATAATTTATGTAATTAAATTATTACAGGCTGGAGTACAGTGGCACCATCACAGCTCACAGCAACCTTGACCTCCTGGAGTCAAGCAATCCTCCCACCTCAGCCTCCTGAGTAGCTGGAACTACAGGTGCGTGCCACCATACCCAGCAAATTTTTTTTTTTTTTTTGGAGAGATGGGGTTCTCATTATGCTGTCTAGACTGGTCTTAAACTCCTGGGCTCAAGCGATCCTCCTTGCCTCAGCCTCCCAAAGCTGCGATTACAGGCATGAGCCACCGTACCCAGACTGTAATCTGATTCTTAATGAAGGTTGTGTTCGACAACTGGCTCACAAAATTCCTAAAAATTGCAAGCTGCTAAGAGCAGGCTCTAGCACACCATTGTTTACTGCAAATCCAAGGGAACTCAGAGAAGGGTAAACTACAAATTCTCAAAGGCAGTGTAGTGGCAGAAAAGTGTGATACCTTTCCTCATCCATCGTAAGGAACAGCCACCACTCCTATATCAAATGACAGATTAACAAGAGAGAAAAGAACCAGGTGTGTCTGGGAAGTGAGGAGCGCCTCTGCCCGGCCGCCCCGTCTGGGAAGTGAGGAGCACCTCTGCCCGGCCGCCCCGTCCGGGAAGAAGTGAGGAGCGCCTCTGCCCGGCCACCCCATCTGGGAAATGAGGAGAGCCTCTGCCCGGCCACCCATCGTCTGGGAAGTGAGGAGCGCCTCTGCCCGGCCGCCCCGGCTGGGAAGTGAGGAGCGCCTCTGCCCAGCCGCCCCGTCTGGGAAGTGAGGAGCGCCTCTGCCCGGCCACCCATCGTCTGGGAAGTGAGGAGCGCCTCTGCCCGGCCACCTATCGTCTGGGAAGAAGTAAGGAGCGTCTCTGCCTGGCCGCCCCGTCTGGGAAGTGAGGAGCGCCTCTGCCCGGCCGCCCCGTGTCTGGGAAGAAGTGAGGAGCGCCTCTGCCCGGCCGCTCCGTCTGGGAGGTCTACCACGGAGGCCAGAAGCAATGTGGGGGCTGGATGTGGTGGCTCACGCCTGTGGTCCCGGCACTCTGGGGGGCGAGGCGGGTTGATCACTTCGGGCTAGGAGTTCGAGACCAGTCTGGCCAACTTGGTGAAACGTGAAAAATACAACAGACAAACCAACCAACCAACTCAGTGACAACAAAACAGGTCTACCCTGGAGTCATACTCCAATTTTTTCTATTTTCCTCCCTTTCTGATCCTTTATCCCACTTTCTTTTTCTTCCTCTTCCTTCTCCCTCTTCTTTGTCAAATAGAGGATTGAGTTATTATCACTGATCCATATAAAGTCCCTCTCTCATTTATTTTAACTCCCACCCCCCATTTCTATTCCCCGACTTCCCATGTGTAACCTTCCTAATATGTTTGATACGCATCTTTTTGTTTGTATGTATTTTTAGAAAATGTTTATTGTTTTTGTGTGCAAAAAAAATTAATAAAAAAAAAAAAAAGAACCAGGTGCAGTGGCTCATGCCTACAATGCTAGCACTTCAGGAGGCCAAGGCAGGAAGATTGCTTGAGCCCAGGAGTTCAGGACCAGCCTAGACAACATAGCGAGACCCTGTCTCTACAAAAAATAAACAAAATTAGCTGGGTGTGGTGGTGTGTACCCATAGACCCAGCTACTCAGGAAACAGGAGCCAGGAGGATCCCTCGAGCCCAAGAGGTCGAGGCTGCAGTGAACTGTGATCATGCCACTGCACTCTAGCCTGGGTGACAGAGAGAGACCCTGTCTCAAAAAAGAAAACAAAACCAAAAGAAAATTATAACAAATTTATTTCATCAAAGTTTTACATGACACTAGAGCCTTCAGAAATGAAAGGACCCATTATCCCCCAAAGCAGGGCGCCACAGTGGTTGCAAAGCGGTAGTGATTTGTAGTTGTGGATGCTGCACTTGTGTGAGATGTTGATTCTGAACCTGTTTGGCAATCTTTGAATCTTCTTGGTTAATATTGTTTTGGCAAATACAGGCTGTAATGGTTAGATGATGGCAGTGTTTATGGGCAACACATGTGCACACTTGGCATTGATAACCCTGTTTCCCAAATACTCCCCAGATAAACTTCCTGCAATAAGAGTAGTAGGTGGACTGCCTCAGGTATGTGAGAATACTCTTGTTCCCATTGATCTGTTTTATTGGTGGGGAGGGGTTGGGTTTGGAGACACTGTCTCATTCTGTCACTTGAGCTGGAGTGCAGTGGTACGATCACAGCTTACTGCAGCCTTGAACTCCTGGCTCAAGAAATCCTCCACCTCAGCCTTCCAAGTAGCTGGAACCACAGGGGTGCACCCCTACTCCTGGTTAATTTTTATTTTAGAGACAGGATCTCATCATGTTGCTCAGGTTGGTCTTGAACTCCTGGTCTCAGATAATACTCTCACCTCAGCCTCCTAAGTACCTGGGATAACAGGCTTGAGCCAGCATGTCCTGCCCTATTAGGGTTATTACCACAAACACTTTCCCCTCTGGCTGCAGATACACCCAGCCTTGGAAGGTGTTCAAGGTGTTGGCCATGCTGGCGGTGCACAGCCACTCCCAGTGGAAAAAAAAAAAAAATAGCTCAGAGCAATCTTTTGAATCTATGCTCCTATATTGCAATCCTCAAGCTTGGCCCAAATAAATTCTCTAGTCATATTAATTTTGCCTCAGCTTCTTCCTTTTAGTCCACACTGGAGTTGTTACCAGGGAAGCCCTAGAAATATAGCTGGGAAAGCTCATTATTTTCTTTCTTTTTTTTGAGACAGAGTCTCCTTCTGTTGCCTAAGTGTGCAGTAGTGCGATCTCGGCTCACCGTAACCTCCACCTCCTGGGTTCAAGAGATTCTTGTGCCTCAGCCTCCCGAGTAGCTGGGATTACATGTGCCAGCAACCACGCCTGGCTAATTTTTTTTGTATTTTTAGTAGAAAAGTGGGCGGGGGTGCGGTTCTCACCACATTGGCCAGGCTGGTCTCGAGCTCCTGGCCTCCAGTGATCTGTCCGCCTTGACCTCCCGAAGTGCTGGGATTACAGGCATGAGCTACCACACCCAGCCTATTTTCTTAAACCATCAACAGCTGTGAAAGTTCATTATTTTTTCTTAAACAGTGTTTTTCTAGTCTTTTTATCTGTAGGTACCTTGCTTAAAAGAACTCCAGATGGCCTGAGAAGCCACAAGAGCTTCAGAACCCTTCATCAATTACCAGAGGAAGATAAGGCTGGTGCAAAACTGGTGCCAACCAGAACCGGAAGCTCCTTGTTACCTTTAGATCATTAAGATACCATTATAATATCAAAACCCCACCCAGAGAAGAAAATCCCCACCATTTTCTGAACATGCATTGTATGAAGATGCATGTTTATGATCTTGGGCTCCAGCACATGTTTACATACCTCCCCTTCCCACATCTAACTCCGTAAAATCCCCCAGCTTCCTATGGCTCTGGGAGAAGGTGTCTTTAGAGCAGGGGTCCCCAACCCCTGGACCATTCACTGGTACTGGCCTGTGGCCTATTAGGAACCAAGTTGCACAGCAGGAGGTGAGTAGCAGGTGGGCAAGCAAGCGAGTGAAGCTTCGTCTGTGTTTACAGCTACTCCCCATCGCTGGCATTACTACCTGAGCTCCGCCTCCTGTCAGATCAGCAGCGGCATTAGATTCTCCTAGGAGTGTGGACCCTATTGTGAACTATGCATGTGAGGGATCTAGGTTGCACGCTCCTTATGAGAATTTAATGCCCAATGATCTGTCACTGTCTCCCATCACCCACAGATGGGACCATTTAGTTGCAGGAAAACAAGCTCAGGGCTCCCACTGATTTTACATTATGGTGAGTTGTATAATTATTTCATTATATATTACAATGTAATAATAATAGCAATAAAGTACACAATAAATGTAATGCACTTAAATCATCCCAAAACCATCCCCCCCGCACCCTGGTCTGTGGAAAAATTGTCTTCCATGAAACTGGTTCCTGCTGCCAAAAAGGTTGGGGAACATTGCTTTAGAGCAAGAGCTCTCTATTCATGGCCAGAAATAAAACCTGCTTGCCTTTTGTTTTTCCAATCGGTTGTTCTTTCTTTGCAACCGACACAAAGTAGGGAAAGAACTCAGTTTACCAGTGATAGAATTACAGGATACATGTGGCCAGGCGCAGTGGCTCACGCCTGTAATCCCAGCACTTTGGGAGGCCGAGGCAGGTGGGTGACCTGAGGTCAGGAGTTGGAGACCAGCCTGGCCAATATGGTGAAACCCTATCTCTACTAAAAATACAAAAAAAAAAAAAAAAAAAATTAGCCAGTGTGGTGGCACATGCCTGTAGTCCCAGCTACTCAGGAGGCTGAGGCTGGAGAATCGCTTGAACCTGGGAGGTGGAGGTTGCAGTGAGCCGAGATGGCACCACTGCACTCCAGCCTGGGCAACAAGTGAGACTCCCTCTCAAGAAAAGAAAGAAAGAAAGAAAGAGAAAGAAAGAGAGAGAGAAAGAAAGAAACGGAGGGAAAGAAAGGGAGAAAGAGAAAGGAAAGAAAGAATTACAGGGTACATGTTTACGTGAAGTGGTCATAGCCCGGGGCATCTCATGGACAATGGCTGCCATCAGTGGCATTAGTGTAGAGCTCCTCATTGTACATGGGTTTGGTGGTCCTCCATTGGTGCTGGTCTGGCCCACGTGCACCTCGTTCACAGTCACCATCAGGTATGGCTCCAGCAGCTGGTGGCCCTTCATGAGCAAGTGGCACAGGTATCACAGCCTGACGGGTTCTTCTTGCCTGCTGCCCTGAAAAAAACCATTGAGAACAGCAGACGTTGTAGCAAAGAAAGAATTTAATTAATAATTGCAGGGTCAAGCCAAGTGAGGAGAACAGGGAGAAATTTCTCAAACCCCTCTCTCCAAGAATTTGGAGGCTAGGGTTTTTTAAGGGTACTTTGGGAGGCAGGGAGCTGGGGAACTGAAACAATTGATTGGTTGGGGATAGAATCACAGGGGCCTCTAAAACTGTCTTTACACAGCTGAGTCAGTTCCCAGGAAGTGTGGGTGGTCTCAGGACCAGGGGGCCTCTCTTGATCTACTGAAATGCTAAATCTGAAAAGGATCTCCAAGACCAGGTCTCTAGGTTTCATAATAGTGAGGTCATCTATAGTAGTAGTTGAGGAAGTTATCAATCTTGAGACCCCCATTACGTGACTTTGGGGCAGTAAGCAACTTACAGAAAACAGAGGAAGCAACAGCAGCTCATTCTTTAACTATGTTCAAGCCCCTACCACAATTCTTCAGCAAAGGTCAAGCCCCTACCATAATTGTAACCATGTCATATGAATGTGGCTTCGATCTCCGAACAAGGAGGGGGGTCAGTTCTCCTTGCCTCAAAGTTTAGCTCTAAACTAAATTCCTCTTATAGTTATCTTGGTCTCTACACTAGAATATACAAAACAAAAACAAAAACAAAAACAAAAACCAACAAAAACCCCCAAACAATTAACTTGCAAGACTAGAAGCAAAATGGAGTCAGTCACGTTATATTTCATTACTTAAAATTCTGCAAAGGTGGTTTCTCAGGGAATGTGGATCCTTGAATAGCCATTCAACAGCCTGGTGCCGGACCATAGGCTGGAGCCTCTGCCCCCGGCTGGCAACCCTCGAAGCAGCCACAGGAGTGGAGGCAGCCCTGGGGAAAAGCAGCACCCAGGCGGCCCTTGACTAGCCATTCTGCCTTCTCCGTTGGCCCTTCTCCTCCCCTCATTCCCTTCATCCCTCCCAAGGTCGAAGGGAAGGGACCGGGCTCACCAGGGAAGCCTGTCCCTCTCAATCTCACAGCGCTTCCAGGGGCCTTGCGCAGACTCCTCCTTTCTCCAGGGCCAAGAAACTCCTCTCCTCTGAAAGCTGGAGCCACCAGTCCCGTTAGTGCCAGCCCCTAGCGGATCCCCACCCCCTTCCCCTTTTCCTCTTCAAGAATATGTTTTGTTAAATTGGCCTTTTGTCCTTGGTTCCTAAAACAGCTCTGGAGCAATAAAGGTGAAAGGCTCTTGTTATTTATAATGAGCCCCTTTCAACTACACCTGAATTTCTGTTAAGGAGGTGAGTTTTGTAAAGTCCCTAGGTAACCACAGGATTAGGGGCCAGGAGAAGCAACCATGTGCTCAGGGACTTGAAATTCATACTCCTGCCCCGCCCCCAACACACACACACCTTCAGGAAGGGGAAGAGGGGCTGAAGGTTGAGTTGGCCACCAATGGCCAGTGATTTAATCAATCAGGTCTACATAATGAAGCCTCCATATAAACCCAAAAGGACTGAGTTCAGCGGACTTCCACATATGGGGTACAGGGAAGGCAGTGCACCACAACTCCATGGGACAAAAGCGCCTGAGCTCAGGACCTTCCCAGACCTCCATGTATCTCTTCATCTGGCTATTCATTTGTATCCTTTAAAATATGCTTATAATAAACCAGTAAGCATAAGTATTCCCCTGAGTTCTGTGAGCCTTTATGAGCGAGTGGCACAGATGTCACAGCCTGACAGATTCTTCTTGCCTGCTGCCCTGCAAAAAGCCACCGAGAACAGTGGGAGTTGCAGCAAAGACAGAGTTTATAGGAAATTAACTGAACCCAAAAGGAGCGTTGTGGGAATGCCAATTAATAGCTGGTTGGTGGGAAGTTCCAGAAGCTTGGACTTGCAATTGATGTCTCAAGTCAGGGGCACTTTTGTGGGACTGAGCTGTGGGCAAGTTCTGTAGGATCTGACGTGACTTCCAGGTGGATAGTGTCTAATTGCTTTCTTGGTGTATGGGGAAAACCCCCCATACGCTTGGTCACAGAAGTTTTCTGTGTTGTGAGAAACAACAGGAGAATCAAACTGTTTGTGTTTTGTTTTGTTGTTTTCTATTCAGTGCTCTTGTAAAAAACTGCCCAGAGAGCTGCCTTGCCCCTTGTACCATGTGAGGACACAACAAGAATGTGTCATCTGTGAAATGGGCTATCACCAGACACCAAATCTGCAGGCAACATGATCCTGGACTTCCCAGCCTCCAGGACTGTGACAAATAAATTTCTGAGGTTTCCTGGGAGGAAGTTTCCTGATTGGGAAAAGACTGAGGCTTAGCACCAGAAAGTCCTAATTCAGCTTCATTCGGCATCAAAAAACCCAAAAGAACCTTCCACGCATTCTCATTGAAGCCCTAAGCCTCCCTCCTTTTGTTTAAGGTGGTATATACAGTTGTCCCTCTGTATTAGTGGGGGATTGGTCCCAGGACCTCCCTCAGATACCAAAATCTACAGACGCTTAAGTTCCTGATATAAAATGGCATCGTGTTTGCATATAGCCTATGCAATCCTCCTGTATACTTTAAATCATCTCTAGATTACTTCTTATACCTAATACAATGTAAATTATATGGAAATAGCCATTATCCTGTATTGTTTAGGGAATGATGGCAAGAAAAAAGTCTATGCAAGTTCAGTACAGACATTATTTTTTCTCTTTTTCTTTTTTTTTTCGAGACAGGGTCTCACCCAGGCTGGAGTGCAGTGGCATGAACATGGCTCACTGCAGCCTTGACATCCTGGGCTCAAGGGATCCTGCTGCCTCAGCCTCCCATGTAGCTGAGACAGTAGGCATGTGCCACAACACTCGGCTAATTTTTTTGATTTTTTGTAGAGACAGGGGTCACACTTTGTTGCCCAGGCTGGTCTCAAACTCCTGGGCTCAAGCAATCCTCCTGTCTCAGCCTCCCAACGTGCTGAGATTACAGGCGTGAGCCACCAAACCAGCTCTCTGAATATCTTCCACCCTTGGTTGGTTGAATTCATGGATGCAGAATCCACAAATACAAAGGCCCTACTGGAAACCTTTATCTCTGGCTATTCAGAGAGTTACATTGTACTACACAACACCCCAGTAGGTAAATTAACATTTTCTCCTCTTAAAGTCTATTGTCAGTTAATTCACAGGCCTCTAACATTAGAGCCTGGGATGGCAGAGGGAAAGATATCCTCCCAAGAGTGCTCAACTCTGGCAGCTCCATCAAAATAACTTGGGAGCTTTTTAAAAACACTCATGTCCAGGCCGGGCGTGGTGGCTCACGCCTGTAATCCCAGCACTTTGGGAGGCCGAGGTGGGCGGATCACGAAGTCAAAAGATCAAGACCATCCTGGCCAACATGGTGAAACCCCGTCTCTACTAAAAATACAAACGTTAGCTGGCCCTGGTGGCACGCGCCTGTAGTCCTAGCTCCTTGGGAGGCTGAGGTAGGAGAATCTCTTGAACCCGGGAGGCGGAGGTTGCAGCGAGCCGAGATGGCGCCACTGGACTCCAGCCTGGTGACAGAGCGAGACTCCATCTCAAAACACAAAAACAGAAACAAAGCTCGTGTTCACGTTCTCCTTCCCTCGCTGCCCATTCTGATTTAATTACCTGGGGTGGAGCCAGGTGTAGTGGTTTTTAAGCGCTCGCCAGCTGATCGTACTATGCAGCAGGGTAGAGAATCCAGTATTAAGAGTTATATCTTTCAGTACTTCACAAATTTTAATGTCTAAGAGTATCACCTGAGAATCTTGCTAAAACTCAGATTCTGAGTCTGTAGGTTTGGTGTGAGACCCAAGAATCTGCATTTTGGAGAAGCACCCAGCCACTGCTGCTGGTTTACCTCCCACACTTTGAATATATCAGGCTTTTTAAAAACCAGGGCTCTTGGCCGGGCAGGGTGGCTCACGCCTGTAATCCCAGCACTTTGGGAGGCCGAGGTGGGCAGATCACGAGGTCAAGAGATGGAGACCATCCTGGCAAAGATGATGAAACCCTGTCTCTACGAAAAATACAAAAAATTAGCTGAGTGTGGTGGCACGTGCCTGTAGTCCCAGCTACTCAGGAGGCTGAGGCAGGAGAATCGCTTGAAACCAGAAGGTGGAGGTCGCAGTGAGCCGAGATCGCACCACTGCACTCCAGCCTGGGCAACAAGAGCAAAACTCCGTCTCACAACAAAAACAAAACAAAACTAACAACAACAACAAAAACCAGGGCTTTTTTACCTTTCCTTTGAAATCTTCATTAAAAAATAGTTACATAAAGGTAACTTATTTCCAAGCCTACACAGTTGTGGCTTGATCAAAATCATGAAACTGAGCTGAGGGTGTTATGGTCTAATTGAACCTATTTGTAAAACCTATGCCCATCAAATTAGATCCATCTTTTATCTAAACTTTCTCACAAGCTTGGCTTATTACATTAAAAAACCTTTAGTGCACAAGAACAAAAAGTATCCTGATATTACAAGGGAAGAGAAACATTCCACATAAAAGCCAGGTGTGTTCCTAGACTTAAGTTGAAAATATTAAGCTCTACTGTTCTAGAAATCCACAAGATGGAGATGTGACTCCATGAAAAAAACCACTACTTTCTGTGCTGTATCAGATTCTGCCAATAGATTTCTTTCTATGTTTCCTTTCTTCTATTTTTTTTCCACTGTCATTCTTCCTCACTTGAAACAATTACTAGCCATTTTCACTGGCTATGAGAACAACAGGGTGACAGTAAGTAAACTATGGTAGATTAATGTCGGGGAAAAACAAGCATTTTTTCTTTCCATTGCTAGGTTAATGGCTGACAACAAAGCACACATTAACATGAGAAAAAGTATATAAAAAACATATTAATAAGCTAGGTACGGTGGCTCACACCTGTAATCCCAGCACTTTAGGAGGCCGAGGCAGTCAGGTTGCTTGAGACCGGCCTGGGCAACATGGTGAAACCTCGTCTCTATTACAAATATAAAAATTAGCCAGACGTGGTGGTGCACACCTGTAGTCCCAACTACTGGGGAGGCTCCTACAGTAAGCTGGGCTTACTGGGCTCAAGCAACCCTTCTGCCTCAGCCTCCCTAGTACCTAGTAGCTGTGACACCATGCCCAGCTTTTTTTTTTTTTTTTTTTTTTGGTAGAATCAGAATCTCGCTATGTTGCCCAGCATGGTCTGGAACTCCTGAGCTCAAACGATCTTCCTGACTCAGCCTCTCAAAGTGCTGGGATTATAGGCATGAGCCACCGTGCCCGCAAGACAGGCCAAGCTTCCTAAACAGGATAAAATATTATACAACACTAGCCATAAAAGACAAGATTGATAAACTGGACTTTATGAAAATTAAAACCTCTGTTCATCAAAAGACACCATTAGAGTATGGAAAAGTAAGTCACAGACTGTTTTACTGCTTGGAGGATATACCTCAATCAAAACATTTCCTTAAATGGACAGATGAGGAGACTTCCATTTCTGAAAGATGGAACAGACATACCTTTGCCTATCCATCCCAGTAAGAAAGCTAAAACCTTTGCGCCTGTAATCCCAGCTACTTGGGAGGCTGAGGCCCAAGAATCGCTTGAACCCAGGAGGTGGAGGTTGCAGTGAATAGAGATTGTGCTACTGCACTGTAGCCTAGGCGACAGAGCGAGACTGTCTCAAAAAAACAAAAAACAAGGGCAGGGCCAGGCACTGTGGCTCATGCCTGTAATCCCAGCACTTTGAGAGGTTGAGGCGGGCAGATCACCTGAGGTCAGGAGTTTGAGACCAGCCTGACCAACATGGAGAAACCCCGTCTCTACTAAAAATACAAAATTAGCTGGGCATGGTGGCGCATGCCTGTAATCCCAGCTACTTGGGAGGCTGACCTCAGCAGGAGAATCGCTTGAATCTGGGATGCGGAGGTTGTGGTGAGCCAAGATTGTGCCATTGCACCCCAGCCTGGGCAACGAGAGCAAAACTCTGTCTCAAACAAACAAACAAACAACCCACAAAGCAGTAATAAGGATTTTAGTGAATGGGTGCAGTTGCTTATGCGTGCAATCCCAGCACTTTAGGAGGCCAAGGCAAGAGGAACTTGAACCCAGGCATTCAAGGTCACAATGAGTTATGATCATATCACTGCACTGCAGCCTGAGTAACAGAGCAGTATCAGAAATCCTTTCTCTAAAAAGAAAAAGGATTTTAGAGATCTTAGATTACCACAGTATTTATTCCTAATAATTGAGTATTTTTAAAAAATTAAGTAAAGTATATTTGGCCTTTTTCTTTCTATGACTCTATAATTGTGAAACTTCTTAGCCTGCTGGGCATGGTGACTCATGCCTGTAATCCCAAATCTTTGGGAGGCTGAGGCCGAAGGACCACCTGAGCCCAGGAGTTTGAAAATAGCCTGGGAAACATAGTGAGATGCCATCTCTACAAAATATGCAAAAATTAGCCTGATGTGGTAGAGTGTGCCTGTAGCCCTAGATACCTGGCGGGCTGAGGTGGGAGGATCTCTTTAGCCCAGGAAGTTGAGACTGCAGTGAGCCGTGACTGTACCACTGCTGCACTCCGCTTTGGGTGATAGAGCAAGACCTTGTCTCAAAAAAACAAAACAAACCAAACCAGAAAGAAAGAAAAATAAAAGAAACTTCTTAGGCTGTACAGGTACATTTTGTATTGTAGACCCTCTGGAAGTTTGGTGAAACGAATGGACCCTTTATTACAATAATGCTTTAAAATGTATAAATACGTAGGACTTCCAAGAAAATCAACTAAATTAAAATATGATTATCAAAATATTTTAAAAATGTGTTACAGTGATATGTTTCTTTATTGACACATTAAATAATAATAGCTAGTGATGGGTTTAATAATTACTGCAATTTTGAAGTAGCAATGACTAGAAATGACATTTTGAAACAATTATTGTGAAAATATCTGTGATTTCTGTCAGTGACAAAAATCACAAGCTCTACTAATACTAGTTTGTTGCCTATATTCATAATCAAAAGAAATGTTAATTTTTTTATTTTTATTTTTTAAGTCTTCCAACTTCATCCAATTCTTTTTTTTATTTTATTATTATTATACTTTAAGTTTTAGGGTACATGTGCACAATGTGCAGGTTTGTTACATATGTATACATGTGCCATGTTGGTGTGCTGCACTCATTAACTCGTCATGTAGCATTAGGTATATCTCCTAATGCTATCCCTCCTCCCTCCCCCCAGAAATGTTAAATTTTAATTAGAAGTTAATGAAACTAAAAATGAAACACTGATTCTATCCGTGGAGCCCAAGTTAAGAACTCCAGGACTACAGGCTTCCCCAAAACATTAACAGTACTTATCTCTGAGTGATGGAAATGTGGGTGGTTTACATTTTTTTCTTTTCTGTATTTTTCAAATTTTCCACGATAAACAAATATCACTTTTTTAATTATAAAACACATGATATATGCAATAGTAAAAGGGGTGATACGGTTTGGCTCTCTGTGCCTACCCAAATCTCATCAAATTGTAATCTCCACTTGTTAGGGGAGGGACGAGGTGGGAGGTGATTAGATCATGGGGACGGATTTCCCCCATGCTGGTCTCATGATACTGAGTGAGTTCTCTCATGAGATATGATGGTTTAAAAATGTGGCACTTCCCCCCTCCCCTCCTGCTGCCATGTAAGACATGCCTGGCTTCCCCTTTGCCTTCCACCATTATTGTAAGTTTCCTGAGGCCTTGCCAGCCATGCGGAACTGTAAGTCAATAAACCTCTTTTCTTTATAAATTACCCAGTCTCAGGTAGTTCTTTATAGCAGTGTGAAAACGGATTAATAAAAGGGGTGTATTAATTGTCAGATTCAGGGCACAGAAATAAAACTAGAAAAATAAAGAAGTGCTTGAAGAAATCCTTTAGGAAAAAAGGAAAACAAAATTCTGAATGAAGATGAAGAAACAGAACCTTTCATCAGAGAGACTTAAAGCTGGTGAGACCTTTATGCCATGGATCTTTTTTTTTTTTAATTAATATAGACACAGTCTTGCTATGTTGCCCAGGCTGGTCTTGGACTCCTAAGTTCAAGTGATTCTCCTGCCTCAGCCACCCGAGCAGCTGGGATTACAGGCATGCTCCACCATGCCCAGGTAATTTTTTTGTATTTTTAGTAGAGATGGGGTTTCACCATGTTGGCCAGGCTGATCTTGAACTCCTGACCCAAGTGATCTGCCCTCCTCAGCCTCCCAAAGTGCTGAGATGACAGGCATGTGCCACCGTGCCCAGCCCATCACAAGTGTTTTGACAGTCCACACAAACATCCTGGGCCACATCAGAAGTAAAAATGGAACCCACAGGCCACTATTACTTATGAGTTTAGTAATTTTATTATCCATTCCTTCTGCATCTCCCTCTCCTGCTTAATTCCCAGCCAGGTCTTGCCTGTCTACCACGGTCCAAGCAGCCATTTGGGAGAACTCTCAGGCAGTGAAATCCAAACTCCTTACCAGACCCCACAAGACCCTCTTGGATCTGACCCCTACCCTACCTCCCCAACTTCCAACTGTTTTCCCCACACACCAACCTTTCTGGCCTTTTGATTATTTCATTAAGCCAAGCTTGTTCCAACGTCGAGGGGTTTGTCTTTCCTGGTCTTTCTTTCTAGCAAATTCCTCCTCCAGAGCTCCTTCAGTCCTGTCTGGCTCGTCACCCTTGTATCTCAGTGTCCTCTTACTTAGAGACTTCCCCTGACTGCCCTATGTAAAGTCCTCAGTCCATCCCTGCCAGTCAGCATAGTATTGACAACGATACTCTCTTATTTCCATATTGTCTCCTACTAGAAAGGAAGCTACTCGAGGGCAGAGACTGTCATCAACATTGTTCACTGCTGCATCCTCAGCACCTCAAACTACCCGGCACAGGAAAAGAGTAAGTGAAATGAATACCCGTGGACTCTCCTTACGGCTCACTCTGGCTTAGAGAAATCGGCTTGCCAAGCAAAAGCATGATTAAAACTGTGGGTTTGGGCTGGGTGCGGTGGCTCACGCCTGTAATCCCAGCACTCTGGGAGGCCGAGGCGGGCGAATCACCTGAGGTCAGGAGTTCGAGACCAACCTGGCCAACATGGTGAAACCTGTCTCTACTAAAAATACAAAAATCAGCAGGGCGTGGTGGCGCGTGCCTGTAATCCCAGCTACTCAGGAGGCTTAGGCAGGAGAATAGCTTGAACCCGGGGGACGGAGGTTGCAGTGAGCCGAGGTCGCGCCATTCCGTCTCAAAACAAAAACAAACTGTGGGTTTGTTTTTGTTTTGAGACAGGGTCTTGCTCTCTCGCACAGGCTAGAGAGCAGTGGCATGATCTCCGCTCACTGCAACCTTGACCTCCCAGGCTCAAGCGATCCTCCCGCCTTGGCCTCCTAGTGCTGGACTACAGGCGTGAGCCAACGCGCCCGGTCTAAAAACGATTTTAATCTGTCCACTGAACTACTGCCCCCAACGAGCTTTGTTCGAAGACAGTCAAGGCCGGCCCGGAAGAACGCGCAGCCATCAGCCCCCAGCAGAGCTCTCGGCGCGCAACTGAGGCTGCGCAGGCTTAGGGCGGGGCGTGGTGACGCGGCTGCCGGAAGCGGGTCTAGAGCTGGCGAGACGGCTGGGGCGGGCGAGCGCAGTGCAGCGCTAGTGGCCGAGTGGGGGCGTCATGGAGGATGAGCGGAGCTTTTCGGATATCCGCGGCGGCCGCCTGGCGCTGCAGCGCCGCTACTACTCCCCGTCCTGCCGGGAATTCTGCCTCAGCTGCCCTCGGCTCTCGCTGCGTTCGCTCACCGCTGTCACCTGCACGGTGTGGCTGGCGGCCTACGGACTCTTCACCCTCTGCGAGGTAATGGCAAGTCGGCCCCTCCCCGCGCTCGAAGGAGGGGGTTCAGCTTTGGGAGGGTCTTTGGGGTCTTTGCGGTCTGTGGTCGAGCCCGGACCTCTGGTCGGCCCCTCCTACAGTGATAGGACAGGAGGGCGGGAACTCACGGGTTCTGGGGACGATATTCCGCTGCTGGACAGCTCTTTAAATGACGTTTAGTGAACTGCGTGCTCCTGGACAGTACATTCCCCTTCCGTGGCTGTACTCTGCTTGGTGGGTTCACCCAGCATACATCTAGTTCTTGCGCGACGGCCTAAAACTTTAACTTCCATGTGTTCTATGTAGTATAGGCGCGCAGTAATTTAATTCCAAGTGTTCAGGGAACTACTAAGTGGGTCTTCCTCGTCCATCCCTTCTCCTCCTCAAAGTAGTACTGCTAACAATACTTTATGTAGACTTCCACAAACTGTCTTTGCCTCCACAAGTGTGTGTGTTTATCTGTGTGTATAGATAGAGTGTTAAAGTTCTTCCTAATCTCTGTTTTTCAAGGCAGTTTTTTAACCCTCTCTCCTCCCAAACCCTTCCCCAATTTCAAGTACTTTCTAAAGGATTATGAAATTTTGGACGTGTGTGATAGCTGTGCTCAATTTCCAGATTCATTCCTGTTTTCTCTGAGCCTCAATTTTCTACATCTCTAAAATAGAATTCATGCCTGCCATACCAGCTTCATGATATTGTGAGGGTTAAATGCAGTAACTTTGTGACAGCTCTCAAATAAAAAGAATTATCCTAATTTTCAGGATAATTTCTAGTTTCATATGTAGTGCCTGAATTGAATGTATTATCCCAGAAGTGATCTAATCAGAGCTAAGTACAGCAGGACTATTTATTTCTGTAACTTGGATATTGTTTCCATTACTGCATCCATTAGCTTTTTTGCCGTCAAAGCGTGTTTCAGAGCATGGTAATTTAGCATAGAAATATGCAGAATTAAGACTGCCCTAATTGTAGGAAACTGTAACTGTATCAAACCGTATGTTTGTTCAGGCAAAGCACTGTACCTCACGCCTGTAATCCCAGCACTTTGGGAGGCTGAGGCGGGCGGATCACTTGAGGTCTGGAGTTGGAGACCAGCCTGGCCAACATGGTGAAACCACGTCTCTATGAAGAATTCAAACATTAGCTGGGTGTGGTGGCGCACACTTGTAGTCCCAGCTACTCGGAAGGCTGAGGCAGGAGAATCGCTTGAACCCGGGAGGTGGAGGTAGCAGTGAGCCGAGATCACGCCACTGCACTCCAGCCTGGGCAACAGAGGGAGACTCTGTCTCAAAAAAAAAAAAAAATTTTGTTCATAAGTCAGTTAAAATGATGATTAAGTTGACTTGGTAGCCCCCCTAAAATTTAATTTATTGTATAGTTGAATTTTAGTACTAGCCTGAGTTCTTATAGCCTACGTATGTGGTCATGTGAGGAGGAGGAAATAGATATTTATTAAATGCCCACTGACTGCCAGATGCTTTACTGAATTCCTTACTGTAGCCCTAGAACGAAGGAAACCAAGGCTCACAAAGAGCAATGATTTATCCAAAGTCTCAAAGCAGTAAATGGCAGATCTGGGCTTCAAACCAAGGGCTTTCTGACTCTGAGACCCTTTCTTTTCCTTTATACCATTGTATAGCTGATCTTAGGCAAAATTTAAAAACAAAAGCCTGCTTTTATGCCAGGTCCCTTCCGTACTTACCTCTCTCATGCTGGTGTACTCTGCTTACCCCCATCAAATACCCCAGGACTCAGTGACCGCATCTCCCTTTAAACTCTACTACAACACTTTCTAAGGGCTCTGTGTGCCAAAATTTCTTACCTTTCCTATTCAGAACTGTTTATGAGAGTAATGAATATCTGGAATGAGAAGAAATCTGATTGAAGGAATTCATTCAAACATACAGCTTAACCCCAACCCAAATTCATATTGAATTGTTTGAATTCTACACAGAAAAATGAAGTTGAAAAAAATGCAGATAGTAGGGCACGGATTGCTTTTATTGGAAAGCTGACATGGATCAAATCCTTAAGGATTTATTGTTCTTCATCCCTTCATTCCTTCTTGTTTTTGAGTTCACAGTTCTATTAAAGTTCCAGGTTGTTCCCTTGTTTATTCCAACCTGGAATGTTCTTCCCCCTTCCCTTTCAACTAATTATATTGGTCACTAACCACCACTTCCCCTGTACCAATTAAATCCTATGTCCTTGGATGTGATGGGATATTCTTGTGTGCTTTAATGTCTTTTTCTTTTTTTTTTTTTTAAACTTTTCTTTTGGCACTTATAGTCAGTATCAGAGTATCCTCCAGAATATTTTCTATGTATTAATCTTGCCTTTAATAAATCTATAAGGGTCAGGGCTGAATTGTATTCCTCTCCATTCTTCTTAATGCTTATTCAATGAAATTAACTCAAAATTAGATCTTTCTGGATCATCAGAGACCCAGTACTGAATCCTCCATTCATCAGTCAACAAATAATTATCTAGCACAGAGATAAGCAAACATTTTTTTTTTTTTGAGACAGGTTTCTTTCTTTTTTTTGAGACAGGTTCTCACTCTGTTGCCCAGGCTGGAGTGTAGTGGTGTGAATACCCCTCACTGCAGCCTCAGTCTCCTGGACTCAAGCGATCCTCTTATCTCAGCCTCCTCAGTAGCTGGGACTACAGGCATGTGCCACCACACCTGGCTAATTTTTGTATTTTTTGTAGAGACAGGGTCTTACTAGGTTGCCCAGGCTGGTCTTGAACTCCTGGCCTCAAGCGATCCCCCCCGCCCCATGTTGGCCTCCCAAAGTGTTGGGATTATAGGCATGAGCCACCATGCCTGGCCCAAACATTTTCATTAAAAGACTAGATAGTTAATATAGCAGGTTCTGTGGGGTCTGTCTCAATATTCTTTTCTTTCTTTCTACAACCCTGTAAAAACTTAAAAATCATTCTTTGCTTGAGATGGGCCAGATGAAACCAGACCACAGGCCCAAATAGTTTACAGATCCCTGATCTAACACTATGGGTTAACTATGAAAAAGTAGAAAGAGACCATCAAAGAAAACCAGAGCTAGTGAGTAGCTGAAGTGGTACAAAAACCAGATGTTATTCAGTAACTACTACAGTAGGGGAAAAAGAGACTTCAGTATAGAATTCCAAATTTCCTCAGTTCTGAATATAGCATGGACAAGTGGAGATTTATAGCCAAGGAGCAGGGTGGGAGTCAGTGGATGGGAAATTACCCAAAGGAAACATCAGGGACAAGGTGGGATTCTGGCTAAATTGACTTGACAGGATTCTTGCTGAAGGCACGCCAGGCTGATCAAATACCAAGGGTGGGAGTTCTTTCTAAACTGATTCAGCAAGATTCTTGCTACAACTGGGTGGGTAGTGCAGGCCCAACAAAGATGTCAAGGTCAGGGCCTAGACAGCTTAGAGGAACCTGACTAGAAGTAGATAAAGGAGGGTGTCTTGTCAGTGCAAAGAATAGTAAGACACTTCCTGTGCTCAAGGAATGCAGTCCAAAATTACAAAATTTCTTTGATTCTATGTCATCAATAATTTTTTTCCTGTGCCAGTCTTCTAAATCATAGCTTTGCCGGGCACGGTGGCTCACACCTATAATCCCAGCACTTTGGGAGGCTGAGGCGGGTGGATTGCTTGAGGTCAGGAGTTCAAGACCAGCCAGGCCAACATAGTGAAACCCCATCTCTACTAAAAAAAAAAAAAAAATTAGCTGAGCGTGGTGGCGGGTGCCTGTAATCCCAGCTACTAGGGAGGCTGAGGCAGGAGAATCACTTGAACCCGGGAGGTGGAGGTTGCAGTGAGCCGAGATCACACCATTGCACTCCAGCCAGGGAAACGAGTGAAATTCCGTCTTGAATGAATGAATGAATGCAATCTTCTGGGAAAAAAGATAAAACAATGCCACATGAAAGAAACACACACCAATAGGAAAACACATTTTAACTTCAGAAATGTTAAAGATTGTACATTTATCTTAGAATCAAGGGAATAAATAATAGACACCATTTTTTGAGCCCTCACAGAACAACTAAAATAGCCTTAAGAGATAAGGAACCTTTCTATTAACAAGAAGTCATAAGGTAGGAGGGCTGCAGAGTTCACATAGAGACTCATTTGATTCCGGCTCTTGTCGTCTTACTGCTGACACCCTTAGTGTGCCCTACTTGTCCTCCACCTGGTCCTCCAAGTGCAGAAACTGCACGTCCACCCTCAGCGTCCTCTCGTTGCCCTCTACTAGCTCTCCACTGGGTCTGGCAGAGGCCATAGTAGTTCCAGGTATCTAAACCTCATGATGAAGGGAATGTCTCTTCTGCAGATTTTTAAAGATAAACTTAAGTTTTCCAGAAGCCCCACCAGCAGATCTCCCCTCAAATTTCATTGTCCAGAGTTGTGTCACATGCCCATTTTTAAAGCAGTCATTGGCAGAAGGAGTGGGAACCAATCATGATTCACTCACAGTTCAATTGGCTGGTGGGTGGCTGTTTATTAGGCAAGCTGTAGTATCTGCTACACTGTGCTAAGCACTTTGTAATTGTTCAGTCTATGATTTTGCACTATATACAGATGGTTCCCAACTTATGATGGTTTGACTTAGGATTTTTTTTGACTTTATGATGATGCAGAAACAATACAAAGTCAGTAGGAACGGTACTTCAAGTACCCATACAAACATTGTTTTTCACTTTAAGTATAGCATTGAATAAATTATATGAGATTTTCCACACGTTACTATAAAATCAGGTTTTGTGTTACATGATTTGCCCAACTGTAGGCTAATGTAAGTGTTCTGAGCATGTTTAAGGTAGGCTAGGCTAAGCTCTGATGCTTGATAGGTATATTAAATGCATTTTTTAATTTTAATTTTTTATTTGAGTGCTAGAACTCAATATGAAATGCATTTTCATCTTACAATGGGTTTATCAGGACACAACTCCCTCCTGTATTCTGCTGAGGGAGTGTGAAAGGAAAAATTTGGGGTCCTTTGTTTTTCTGAGATGTCTCACTCTGTCATCAGGCTGGAGTGCAGTGGTGCGATCTCGGCTCACTGCAACCTCCGCCTCCCAGGTTCAAGCGATTCTCCTGCCTCAGCCTCCAGAGTAGCTGGGACTAGAGGCACGTGCCACCACGGCCAGCTACTTTTTGTATTTTTAGTAGAGACGGGGTTTCACCCTGTTGGCCAGGATGGTCTCGATCTCTTGACCTTGTGATCCACCTGCCTTGGCCTCCCAAAGTGCTAGGAGTACAGGCATGAGCCACCTCACTCGGCTGGGTCCTTTCTATTTTTAAAGAGACAGTGTCTTATTCTGGTACCCAAGCTAGAGTGCAGTTCTATGATCATACTCACTGCAGCCTCAAACTCCTGGGCTCAAACGATCCTCCTGCCTCAGCCTCCCTAGTAGCTGGAATTACAGGTGCAAACTACTGCGTTCAGCTGATTTAGGCCCTTAAGTTGGAATTTTGGAAGAAAAACTTCTGAGATTGCTGTGATGGTGGACATTTTGCTGATGGAGGTTTCCCCTAGACATATCCATTTGTTGTCTGGATCTGTTTCACTGTATACTTTCATAGCACCTCAGAACCCAAATAAAAGCAATTTCCTTTTCCTCCATGCGTGTTCCCCTCATCTGACAAGAGAAGAAAGGCTTTTTTCCTCATTGCCTGGAGTTGACTGGTACCACTTGGTAATCTTACTGCCTGTGTCTGGCTCTCTCTTCAGAACAGCATGATCCTCTCTGCTGCCATCTTCATCACCCTCTTAGGTCTGCTTGGTTATCTCCATTTTGTGAAGATTGATCAGGAGACTCTGTTGATCATTGATTCCCTTGGCATTCAGATGACTTCATCTTATGCTTCAGGCAAAGAAAGCACTACCTTCATAGAAATGGGCAAGGTCAAGGATATTGTCATCAATGAGGCTATTTACATGGTAAGTATTTAAAAGGTAAGTATTACAGGCCTCTCTGGAGGAGGTAGCCAGCCCATGGGATGTTCCCAGATTTAAACTAAAACCATAAAAGTGAGACTTATATTTAAAAGGTAAATCTCTTTATTTTTAAAGAGATGCAGCAGGTTTTCATGGATAGGGAATTAGCATTTCAACTTTATCTTCAAGACCAACTTCAAAATTATCACTGGCATTTTTTCCTTCTCTTTCTTTCTTTTTTTTTTTTTTTTTTTTTGAGACAGGGTCTCACTCTGTTGTCCAGGCTGGAGTGCAGTGGCTTGATCACAGCTCACTGCAGCCTCAACTTCCCAGGCTCAAGCCATCCTCTCACCTCAGCCTCCTGAGTAGCTGGGACTACAGGCATGCACCACCATCCTTAGCTCGTTTTTTCTGTTTTTTGCAGAGATGCTGTCTCACTGTGTTGCCTAGGCTGGTCTTGAATTCCTGGGCTCAAGCCATCCTCCTGCTGTGGCCTCCCCAAGTGTTCAGTTTACAGGTTTCAGCCACTACGCCTGGCCCTGTCTTTTTTCATTTAAAGAATGAGAATATACTTTTCTCCCACTTCAAAAGCTATCAAGTGTTCTACTATTTAACCATTTGTGAAAAAGTGTTGAGCCTTCCCTTAGAAAAATAGAATGTGGCCAGGCATGGTGGCTCACACCTGTAATCCCAGCACCTTGGGAGGCCAAGGTGGGCGGATCACCTGAGGTCGGGAGTTCCAGACCAGCCTGATCAACATGGTGAAACCCCGTCTCTACTAAAAATACAAAAAATTAGCCAGGCATGGTGGCAAGCGCCTGTAATCCCAGCTACTTAGGAGGCTGAGGCAGGAGAATCTCTTGAACCTGGGAGGTGGAGGTTGCAATGAGCCGAGATTGTGCCACTGCACTCCAGCTTGGGCAACAGAGAGAGACTCTGTCTCAAAAAAAAAAAAAAAAAAAAAAAAAAAAAAAAAAAAAGGAAAAAAAAGAATGCAAAATGAGTTTCACTTAGACTTTGCTATTTGATTTATTTTCTTACAGCAGAAGGTGATTTACTACCTCTGCATCTTATTGAAGGATCCAGTGGAACCACATGGGATATCCCAAGTAGTACCCGTCTTCCAGGTGAGCATAGAACACTTTTACCATTATCCAATTACTCCTCAACCTTTTCATTAGGAATGTAAATTCCTTTTTTTTTTCTTTTTTGAGATGGAGTCTCGCTCTGTTGCCCAGGCTGGAGTGCAGTGGCGCAATCTTGGCTCACTGCAAGCTCTGCCTCCCGGGTTCAAGCCATTCCTGCCTCAGCCTCCCGAGTACCTGGGACTACAGGCGCCCGCCACCACGCCCGGCTAACTTTTTGTATTTTTAGTAGAGACGGGGTTTCACTGTGTTGGCCAGGATGGTCTTGATCTCCTGACCTCATGATCCGCCCGCCTTGGCCTTGCAAAGTGCTGGGATTACAGGCGTGAGCCACCGCGCCCGGCCTGTAAATTCCTTTTGTCAGAGTATTGGAAGATACCTGACAGCTGTTTTGAATGATAATTAGGATTTCAGTTATTTAAGAAGTTCCTCTCTGAGGCAAATATAGTCCTTAAAAATATTCATGCACATTTTATTTCATTTTATTTTATTTTAGAGACAGAGTCTCACTTTGTCACCTAGGCTGGAGTGCAGTGGTGTGATCACCACTCATTGCAGCCTCCACCTCCCAGGCTCAAGAAATCCTCCTGCCTCAGCCTCCTGAGAACTTGGGACTACAGGTGTGCACCACCTCGCCTGGCTAATTTTTTTTTTTATTTTTAGTAGAGATGAGGTCTTGCCATGTTGCCTAGGCTGATCTTGAACTGCTGAGTTCAAGCAATTCTCCTGCCTCAGCCTACCAAAGTGTTGGGATTACAAGCATGAGCCAGCACACCTGGCCTTATGCACATTTTAAAGAACACAATCAAATATATAGCAACTTCTGCCTATAAATCACCATTCATCTACTTTGACTCTGTCAGCCTACTACTGTACACTTTTTTTAGATAGAGGTAATTGATCTCACATTGTACACTATTGTGTGTCTTGCTTTGTAAATAATTTAATATGTATGTATCCTACAAAGGCCATTATATTATTTTAAATAATTATATTGTATAATACGTCGAAATATCAGTTTATTTAGCCACTCTTGCCAGCTTTTAAAATCATGCCTGGGTTTTTTTGTTTTGCTCTTACAAAAAAAAAACAACAAAAAAAAAACACTTATCAGCTGGTACAGTGGCTCATGCCTGTAATCCCAACACTTTGGGAGGCTGAGGCAGGCAGATCACTTGAGCTCAGGAGTTCGAGACCAGCCTGGGCAACATGGTAAAACCCCCATCTCTACAAAAAATACCAAAATTAGCTGAGCGTGGTAGTGCACATCTGTGGTCCCAGCTACTTGGGAAGCTGAGGTGGGAGGATTGCTTGAGCCCAGGAGGTCAAGGCTGCAGTGAGCTGTGATCATGCCACTGTATTCAGCCTGGGTGACAGAGACCCCATCTCAAAAAACAAAAATTATACAAGTGTAATAAATTATACAAACATAATTACAAAATAACAAATTTAGAGGTAGGTATTTATGCATGTATTTATGTATACAGTTAACCCTGCCTCACCTTTTTCACAAAGGATTTAAGATAAGCTAAAAAATTATTTTGCATTATAATTCAAAATTATTTTATTAAAGCTTATGAATCGTTTTATGGATTTCTAGTGTTTAAGATCGGGCTCCAGAGATTGGACAACTTTACCATACTTTGGGGATTTTGTACTTCTTTTTCTACCATCCTGGCTAATAGTGGATTTAGCTTTTTTAGCTTAATATGTAGGTAAAGGCATTAAATTTGTATCTCTTTAAATGATAGGCTTTTCATATTTCCTTGTATCACCTATCAGTATTTCCTCTTATTTTAAACTACCTATCTTCTCTATTAGTCAAGTAGAATCTGAATATTATGTATTTGTATCTATTTTTATATATTTTTAACAATTCTTTATATATTTTAGGTAGTGCACTTTTATTAAATACACTTTCACATATATTTTTTCCATTCTGTGGTTTTTCTTTTAATTTTGGTTATTACATTTCATTATACAAAAAATCTTTCAATATTTACATATTAAACTGCCCTTCTTGTGTTTGAGGGCTGTTTTACAACTTGTGACATTTCTCAAGGGTCCATTTTGTTTTTCCTCTTGCTTACTCTTAGAGATGGAGTTCATGAAATTTAGACATATTAAAAAGCTATCATTTGATCTCCCACCTCGCACAGTTCACAAGCTGGGCTGTGAGCCTAGCTGGGACTCTTTCCAGCAAGGTGTGCTGAGGCCTAAACTTCTTAACTCCATGAGCTCGCTGCTGTGTCATTTATACCCCTTGATGTGGGTGAGAGATTGAAGTTGCATGTGGGCCCGGCACCATGGCTCAAGCCTGTAATCCCAGCACTTTGGGAAGCCAAGGTGGGCGGATCACTTAAGGCCAGGAGTTCAAGAGCAGCCTGGTCAACATGGTGAAACCCCGTCTCTACTAAAAATACAAAAATTAGTTGGGCATGGTGGTTCATGCCTGTAGTCCCAGCTACTTGGGAGGCTGAGGCACAAGAATCATTTGAACCCGGGATGCAGAGGTTTCAGTGAGCCGAGATTGTGCCACTGGGCGTGGTGGTGAGCACCTGTAATCCCAGCTACTTGGGAGGCTGAAGCAGGAGAATCGCTTGAACCTGGGAGGCGGAGGTTGCAGTGAGCCGAGATTGCGCCACTGCACTCCAGCCTGGGCAACAGAGCAAAACTGTCTCAAAAAAAAAAAAAAAAAAAAAAATTTTGCAAGTGGATGCAGCACCACTGCACTCCCTTATGTTCTCACCTTGACTCCGCATTTCTCCCCTTTGGAATTCAGAGTGCCAAGCCCCGGCTGGACTGCTTGATTGAAGTATACAGGAGCTGCCAGGAGATCCTGGCACACCAGAAAGCCACATCAACAAGCCCATGAGCCCCAGCGTTCAGAAGGCCAGCATTGTCTTCCATGGGAGATGACTCTTAAGCCATAGGGGCTGGTTTTCCGTACTCCAAACCATCAGGTGGACACAATCCTAGGAACCATGATGGATGTAGTGCATCTTAGAGCCATAGAACAGGTGACTGGAAATCTAACTCAGTATATTTCCGTGTATTATAGTGTTTTCCTTGTAAGGTTTTGCCTACTTTACCAAAGGAGGGAAGGCCTTAAGAATTTTGACACAGTATGTCAAAAGTAATGTCAGCAACGAACACTTTCGGAAATTGCTAAGCATGTTCAGGTTTACTTTGTTGATGTTTGTGAAGCAAAACAATGGGAAACTGACATCAGATGTCTTGAGAAAGCTATATTTTCCAATAGTACCCCTTGTGTAAAGTTACGACAAAAACAAGCCCTCCAGGTACTGGTTAGCAGGAAGAAATCTCCTACAAAAGACGAGTCTGTCAACCTAGTGCCTGTGTTCTGTACAGGGCTTATTTATTTACTGTTAATAAACAGATCTTCCAAAACAGTTACCTGGTTCACAGATAGCTGCTTTTTATTGACAAACAAGATCATGGTATTTCAGTCATGGTGTCAAGCACATTAATGCTTTTCTGTTATTCAGCATGTTTTTTTTTTTTTTTTAATCAGTTCAAAAGCTACTTTTGCCAAGAGGGATGGGACAAAAGGCCAGACAGAAATTGGACTTTGGTTTTCAGACATGGGACTCTCATGTTAACAAAGAATAAATAAGCAAATTATTGAATCTTTTGTTTCTAAGGCAGTTTCTTCTGTATAAAATTAATAAACTAAAGGAGGATTCCTGAAGGGTTGGGGAGGAGAGAGGTTGGGGGAAATAGATTGACCCCAAATTCAGTGTGAACACAGCTCCATTCTTGTTTACTCTTCCTGCGGACTCCTACTTTTCTTTTAAACTCTCTGGATAGATAATATTATCCTTATTGGCCTTAGAGATACCCAAGATATTATAAAACCAGAGCTGTTATGTCTGTCACCAGCCCTGCAGGAATTATTCAGGAACCTGTGGTACATGTGACTTGTTCGAGGTAGAAATGTCTCAGCTAGATCCCCAAGTCCTGGGGTGAAAGGTGTGAACAGAAATGGCTGTAAAACTACTTGCCTTGCAAAGTCAAGTACATTTAAAAGAGGCAGAAACTTGGATGTGCTTCTTTTTTCATCATGCTTGTCAGTTTACGGGGTGAGAGAGGAGAAGCTTACAGCAGCTGAGGTGTTCAGATAAACTAGTTCTGGCCTCGCAGCTTTTGCTGTGCACAATATACACACATTGTTGGGGTTAAAGGCTTGGTTTTGGGTGCTACTGCTAAATATACAGTTTTCAGCACTTTATTGACACATAGTAAGGCTGCCTTAGAGCTAGGAAATAAAACTCAGTTTCTTAGATGTTGGAAAATCAGAGTATGAACTCTTTCGTTTAGTTTTTGTTAGGGGAGGGTGTGTCTACACCATCTGGAGGAGACTGTCTAATCTCCTCTGCACTCAATCAGAAGGTCTGAATTGAGGGGGATTATGGTATTATCAGTAAGGCAAAAGATGAAAGAAACTTTCTTTTACCTGCTACTCTTAGGCTAGGGCAAATGTCACGTATGTACCATCACCCTCAAACTAATTCCCAGCAGAAGTTTGCTGGAAGTCTCAAGGAGCATATCCAGGCCCACATGCCTGAAATAGTCTTCTGTGTTTCGGACTCATTTCTGGTGGTCTTACAGCAGCAAAAAGCAGAGTGCATTTGCTTGGTCTTTTACAAGAACAAGGAAACAAATGATGGCCCACTACAGTGAACACAGCCTTCACCGAGCGCTGTCCAGTCATTAAAATGAGACAGGGAGGGGTCAGATTGGACCTACCTCCTGCCCTTGCTTGCACATTGTGTGGTACTGGGTTTGGCCTACAGTCCAGTGTGAGGAAAACAGCTTGAATCTTAGCAGGGATAGCATGTTATCCTGCAAAGACTGCCCCAGAAGGGGCTGTACCAATGCCTACATACCAATAATGGGGAAAAGTGAGTCTATTCTTTTTTCTCCAACTCTGTCAGCACCTTTCCCATTTGGGAAAAGCAGCCCAGTTTAGTGAGTTCTAGGCTTCTGACAGAGTGTAGGAGAATTGGAAATTTTAGTCCTATCCTATTTAGCAACGTTCACAAAACTTCCAGTATAAATAAGACCATATACAATATTAAAAAATTAGCTTCTGGGCTGGGCGGTGGCTCATGCCTGTAATCCCAGCACTTTGGGAGGCCAAGGTGGGCAGATCACCTGAGGTCAGGAGTTCGAGACCAGCCTGGCCAACATGGTGAAACCCTGTCTCTACTAAAAATACAAAAATTAGCCGAGTGTGGTGGCGTACACCTGTAATCCCAGCTACTCCGAAGGCTGAGGCAAGAGAATTGCTTGAACCCTTTGCACTCCAGCCTGGGTGACATAGTGAGACTGTGTCCCCCGCCCCCCTAGAAAGAAAATTAGCTTCCTTGAGAGTGCAGAAAGTGCAGAAAGACTTAACTTATAGCACTGATGCCCTCAGTAACAGTGGATCATCCCTGTCTATGTCTAGAATCAGGTAGCATCTGGAGTCATTATTCTTATGAAAAAAGGAATAAGTGGTTTTAACACTGGGTCTGGATTTTAAAAAGTTGAGCCCTGAAACATTATAAGGCACCTAGACAGTAAAGGCTTCACAGAGACTAAAATACACATTTCACAGAACAAGAGTAGCCAGGGGCTGTTAGACCCATCACAGTAGTATCATACCCTAGGATATATATCTCTAAATCCAGAGGCACTAGTGGTGGTGGGGAATCGGGTAGGAGAAATATTCACAGCAACGTTGGCCCCTTGGTAGCACAGGAAACAGAAGAAAAGAACTGTTGTCCATCCAGTTCCCACAGCTGGCAGGCTCCGGGTGGGTTGGTGGGTGGGTTCACAGTTGTAGTGCAATGGTTCATATAGCTGGCCATGATGAAGGTAGCTTCTGCAATCTAAGAGGAGGTCAGAGATGTGAAGGAACTGAACTAGCCTTGGCTTGAATCCTGGCTTTCTTACTTATTAGCTCTTATGCTGAGTTCCTGGGCCTCAGTTTATTTAATCTCTTAAAATACCCACCTGGGAGAAAATATCCAAAGGGTATCATAACTGTGCGGTTCAGAGGCCCAGTGGTGTGGGCTCCTGTTGGTCTGGAGATCCTCTGAGATGCACAGTGCCCTTCTGAGAAAAGGAGGCCCAGTGTTCTGCTCTGGTTAGCTCTACAACCAGGGAAGGGGCCTTCTTAAGAAAGGGATCTGGAGATCCTCCCCTTCAGCAGGGGTGGTATTAAAGGAGGAGTAGGTTTGGCAAACTCTAACTTTAGGATTAAAAAGGAGAACAACAGGGTTTCCAGTTAATCACAGGGGAGTCAGGAACAATAAATCAGAACTTAGGTTCCTGAGCCTTTGTAATTATTATTTTTGCTGGTCAACACTTCCTGTATTGAGTAGGAACAAAGTCATTAAAGCAAAAGAGGTCTTTTTGCGGTCTTCCCCACAACAAGGAAGAGGGAGCACTGTGGGACTGTCCCACTTTGTAGCTAGTGTTGGGTCAGCAGAACCCAGGAGTAACATGAGAGCACCTTAAAGAGGAATCTGCCCTGCCTTGAGGCCTGCTGCAAGGAAGAGAAGAGCACGTAAGCACCCAACTGAGGACTGCATGATGCTGGGGCTTGAGAGAATAAAAAAGAAAAAGTGAAGAGCATAATAGTAGCTAGGCCAGAGTTAGTTCCCTCTGAATATGTCCCTTTACCTACTAGCTGAACATTGATACAGAGATGCAACACCATCTCAACCTTTGGAATATAATTACAGACAAGACCAACAATTTTATCTGGGCAGGGCCCTTGTAGAGCACTAGCATAACCCCAGTTTCCTTTCTAAGTTCCAAGCCCACCACATCTTGCCAGAGTAGAACGTTTTAGCAGCTGTCAGACCTACCTTGGGAGCAGCCATCCGGAAGATCAACTTCTCAATGTGGCTTTTTCCGGAGCTCTTGTCTGGGATAGATCTGATCACAAGCATGAAGTCATCCCTGCAGCCACCAAAGGTTGTCACTGAAGAGTAGGGGTAAGTGACGTGCACTTGCTGTGGAAAGGAACCAATCAGTTCTGGGGAAACTTTCCACCTGTTCCCCGAGCTAGGAACCAGCATCCCCTGTCTCTTCTAGGCACAGGAAAGGAGATCTCATAATTTGGAGATCTCCATCTTGAATGTCTACAAGCAGTGTCTAGACTAGAGGACAGTGGTGCTTGGGCAGGAGTGGGGGTAGGGCAGCCATGGTCACTTGGTTCAGGCTTTTGAGTCCACAGGGGAGAAGAAAAGACCATGTTGAGGAAGAGGAGGGGTCAGGGAGCAGCCTGCATCCTTTCATACCATAGTGTTGTGGTCCAGGATGCTTACGCCATCCTCATTCACAGCAATCCACACCAGAGCGTGCTCCTTGGAAGACAGCTGGGCAGGCTGGGGAAACAAACAACCCATCAGATATATCCATAGTTAGAGATTTTGAACTATAAGAACTTTCTGAGAAAGAAGGCACATCCAGGGATCTGCTAAGCAGTGATTTCCAGCCACCTCATCTTGGAAAACAAAGATGGTATTTGTACAGTGTATGCAGGAAATAGACAAGGCTGCTTGTGACAGGAGACCCTTGGCCTTGGGGCTCTGGCCACCTACTAACCATCTCAAAGGCAGAGGCGATCATTCTTTTGGTGTCCCTAGAACCCATGCTGCCACAGCACACTGGATGGAAAGCTCTGTGCTACAGAATAGAGGCCAGCCCTGGCTGCTCTGTTAGGGGAATGGGGAACAGGTGTTTTTCTCCTAGTCTTGGAAACACGGCATTCCACCTATAGTCTCCAAGCCGAAGATTGGAGACTGTAAGTGATTGACTTCAACCAATCTCCTAGGTGCTGTAAAAGAAATAGGAAAGCGAGAATGCAGTCCTGTGGCTTTAGGCCCTGTCAGTAAGAAAGTGACTATTTAGTGGACATTCCTGTAATGACTGATTTTCACCGCCAGGACTACAGTATGGTAATCCAGAAAATCTCTCTCTTAACCCAAAGGGAGGCAGATAGACATTGGACATGTCACCTTTTTCAGAAGCTTTTCCTAAGCTCCCAGACCAAGTGGGTCCCCGTTATATGCCTTTATAACAACTCTGTACATCTCCTTCATAGCACTTGTGATGGCTTATAAATATATATTAAATATATAGAGAAAAAAATGAATACGATTATTTGATGAATATACATCTCCTGCACTAGATGGGAAGCTCCAGGAAGGCAAGGACTGTGTCTGATTTTCTCACCTCTTATAACCTCAGACAACCAGCACTGGACATAGTAGGAGCTCAACTATTTGTTGAATGAATGAATGGCCATTTTCCGATCTGTGGCTTCAGTAAACAGAATCACTGCCCAGCTTTGAGCTGTAATTATCTATAATGTTTATGCACAACAGACACCCAGTGAAGAAAAGTTCCTTCTGAAATTACTGTTGGCCACCTGGCCTTCATACAGAGGTGAAATTAACTGTTGCCTAAGTAATTTGATTCCCCTGTATGCCATGTCAAACCAGTGGAGATGTATTTGTTTAGGTTATACATTGTTCTTTCAAACTTTAAAAAAAAATGAAAGCACTCTTGAGAGGGCTGTTATATCAAGTCTGAATCTTTGTGTGTGTGAATTAGTTGATCCCATCTTTTCTTTTGGGGCAGTCAACAAAGGACAAATGAAGATAAGCAATCACAATTCTGCTCTGGACCGTGGAAATCTGGAGTAGGCCAGAAATGGTGGGGGGATAGTGACCTCTAGTGGTTACTGGTATGGAGGCAGGGGCTGCAAATTGGTATGGCTCAAACATGAGCAGTTGGGGACACACCTAAGGGTGTGGGCAGCTCCTTCCACTGGCACTTACCTGAGCAGCAAAAAGTTTAGCACCAAAGAAAGGCCATTTCCTGGCCACGGTCAGGTAGATGCGGATGCACTCAGGAGGGGAGCATCCTTGCAATGTTGCCCATTTTGTGGTCAACATATCTGCCAGATGCCTGGTGTGGGCAGATGGAGAGAAATAGTGCCAGTGAAGTGCCAACATGTCTTCATTCCAGGCCTGAGGCCTCCCCACAGTGACTTGCTGCAAGACCTTGCAGCCCACCTACCTCAGCTGTTCAAGGGGGGCCCCATGTCTATAGCGCCTGGGGTAGAACCTGTCTAGGACCTGCTGGAGAAGATGCTGAGCCTTAGCAGGGGATGTGCCTCCAGGGCCTGGCAGGGCAGGCTTCTCCAAGTCCCCATATTCTACCTGTGGTAGAAGCATATGAAGAGACCAGTCAAAATCTGACAGTGGATGGGCCAGGTGGGGGCTGTTGAGAGGTGAAATAAACCATTTCTTTATTACCCTACTGGTGGGGTGCGAGTGGATGTGAAAAATACTTTAGAAAAACACTTCATCTCAAGTTTTATAGACACTAGAGAAACAAACTTAGGGCTCTCGAATATTAGAGATCACCGACCAACTTTGATTTTGCAGCTGAGGTGAAGTGCCTTTTCCAAAGACACAGTTAATTGGTAGCCGACAAGGGAAGACAATGTGGAAATTCTGGCTTCCAGTCCAAAAATATGGGCTATAGAATTGAAGACGCTACAGATCCTAGAGTACAGCAGAGTGTTCCAAATGTGGCCTTTGGAGTTGGACACCTGGTGCAAATCCCAGCTTTGTGTCCCTGATCAAGTTACTTAAACTCTCTGAGCTTCAATTTCCTCATCTATTAGGTGGGAATAAAAACTACAATGGAGGATGCATATATGCTTAGTACAGGGCCTCCTAGAGAGTATTCCTATTGATGTTTATAATTATAAAGATCAACTATTACTGCTTCCTCTTCCTTTCCAGCATGTAAATCCAGATTCTTATTCTTTTTTAAAAATTTTTAATTTTTAATTTTTGTGGGTATATAGTAGGTGTCAGACTCTCTTATGGGAGCCATGAAGGTATCCCAGATACCTTTGGCAAGATGGCCTTCTAAATATAATGGGAAGGAGAGTCCAAGTGTGAATGTGTGTTCCTCTTCCTAATTCTACTTAGAAGGTCTGATGGTTTATAAAGTTTACCACATATATTACATGATACACACTATCCAGGTATCATACTTAGTACAACCCTGTGGAGGCTGGCAGAGGTTTTTTGTTTTTGTTGTTGTTGTTGTTTTGTTTTGAGACAGAGTTTTGCTCTTGTCGCCTAGGCTGTAGTGCAATGGCATGATCTTGGCTCACTGCAACCCCCGCCTCCTGGGTACAAGCGATTCTCCTGCCTCAGCCTGCCGAGTAGCTGGGATTACAGGAGCCCACCACCACACCCAGCTAATTTTTATTTTTATTTTATTTTGTTTTATTTTTTTCAGTAGAGACAGGGTTTCACTGGTCAGGCTGGTCACGAACTCCTGACCTCAGGTGATCTGCCCGCCTCGGCCTCCCAAAGTGCTGAGATTACAGGCATGAGCCACTGCACCCGGCCAAGTATTTTTGGTTTTGGTATACTGAGAAGGAAACTAAAGCATAGAGAAGTGAAGTGACTTGGCTAAGACCTCATAGTTGGAAGGTATATAGGACTCAAACCCAGGTCTCTGGATTCCAAGTCCAGCCATCTGCACGCATCCTATATCTGCGGTGAGTGAGGAGCTCTGCTCTGTAGAAGTCAGCTGCTCTCCATCCCAGAGATGGCAAAGCTGCCCTCTCCTGAGCACCACAGGATCTGCAGAATCTCTCCTGTGTTTCAGGCTGCATGGTGCATTCATTCTAAGCTGGCAACCCGACCCTCCTGCTTCCTGAACAGAACCTTACCTGGGCCATCAGGGCAGCCATCTCAAGAGCCAATTCCTTGTTGACAGGAAACCTCCCTGCCACTATCTCTCTACTAGTTTGAGAGGCAAGGAGCAGCCGTTCTCGGTCCGTCTCCCCTTTGACTTGACTGCGAAAGTACAGCCTGCAGAGAAGAGAATCAGAAGCCAGGACTCAGCAGGGATCCCAAACAGGGATGGGGCTTTCTCTGGGTCTGTTACCTTTATTTCCAAAAAGATAACTACTCTTTTCCCACTATTTATGAGCCTATTTTGTATTGCCTCCAGAAACATATAACTGAGTATGACACAGAGCAGATGCAGGGTCATGCTGATCTCATACCAACAAGAGGGCATGGTTCATTCTGAAGATACCATTAAGCTTACTGGATTTAGTAAGGGAAATCTGGTACCTGGAGTTATAGATTAGGGGACTGGTTGAGGTAAGAGTCCAAGAGACTATTGGAAACTATTTGCCTGGGGACATACTGAGATGGAGGGATGGGATTTTCTTACTCAAATTGATAGAAAGTCAGGATGTCTACTTCTGTATTTCCTGGAATTGGTATAAGAGGTACTTAATCTTTAGCTTTAACTAGCTGGTGCTTATACAAAATTTCACTCTCATAAAGTAACACACTTAGCCATCCCATGAGGTTGGTCTATTTTCTATTCTTTTCTTTTTTTTTCGAGGCAGGGTCTCACTCTGTTGCCCAGGCTGGAGTGCAGTGGCGCGATCTCAGCTCACTGCAGCCTCAACCTCCCAGGTTTAAGTGATCCTGTCACCTCAGCCCCTCTGAGTAGCTGGGACTATAGGTACATGCCACCATGCCCAGCTAATTTTTGTATTTTTTGTAGAGGTGGGGTTTTGCCATGTTGCCCAGGGTCTGGTTTGTTTACTTGGCAAATGTCTGTGTGTGTGTGTGTGTGTGTGTGTGTGCATATACACACATGCACACGCAGTACAGGGAAGGCTGAGAGAAGGCCTGAGCCGCCCAGGGTTTCACAGAGCATCAGCAGCAGAGCCCGCCTGCACCCCAGCTAGTGACTGCCAGGCAGTGTTATATCTGTGGGTCCCTCCCCCCGTCTGGATAGGCTGTCTAGTCGAGGAGGCGATGAGCTGGCACCCAGTGGCAGCCCTTGTGTTTGGCCCCACCCTCGTGCAGTGCTCAGGACCTGTTCTTGTACATCAGCTTCACGACGCGTGTCCCGCCCTCAGACTTTCCGGAGTGCAGCTCCTTCATGGCTTGTTCCCACTTGGAGATGGCATCGCAGATCTTGAAAAGGCAAAAGAAGAAAGTCAGAAAATTTCCTGATAAGGAGAGAAGGGATCAAGGTCCAGCCAAGGCTGGACTCAGAGCAGAAGAGCAAAGAAAACTAAGGAAAGGTCCTCCCACCAGGAGGCTGACCTGTGGAGCTTCATGCTTCCTGGAACCAAGGTGGCAGCAGCTCCCTCACAAACAGAGGGAACCCTGGACAGGGTGAGCAATAAAGCAAGAAATCTGCCCTGTTGGCGGCACCAGCTGAGGGGCCTCCCCAGAGGCTAGGCAGCCCCATGGCCTTCGATCACCAGCTCCATTTCCGTTCCACTGACTGCTATTCTCCTCTTCAACAAATATGCCCAGAGGCCTACCATGTAACAAAGCCTCACAGATGCCCAGACATTGGCAAAGAAGGTATGTGGCATAGTTTTTCCAGGCAATGTTAAAAGATCATAGAAGCCTTTGTCCTGTTAAAGACAAGCAAACACTGGAGCCAAACAGGCATCAAAGTGCTAGAGCACGTTCTCACAAACACTTATGCCCCAGGACAGTAATCCCAGACCACAATACAAGATTGATCTTAAATCCCATTCAACGGCCTTTACTTATAGGGGCACCATAAGGACCTGCCTCTTTAAAAGTGTGGTTCAACCTATAAGTATGGCATAGGCCCTGGCAGAAAGGGTAAAAGTGAGGTGCTGGGTACCACATGACGTCCAGGGGGTCCAAGCATACAGCTGTGAGCCTCTGAGTGGGCATGTGTAGGCAGTGGCTTTGTGGGGCCTCGCTGTCCCTACACCAAGCCAAGAGGCTTTTCTTCTGGATGCTGCACAGCCACTCAAGGGAAGTAGGTGTGTAGCAATCTTGTCTCCAGAGACAAGGGCACACAACAGCTTTTTTCTCCCTGCCCAGGTACATTTTAGGATGGCACAGAAATGCTGACTAGGGCAGCACCTTGGGCTCAGCACCAAATGAGCTACCAGTCAGGCACCCATCAGATGGGCTCTTTCCCCACCACCAATATCCCTGAGCAGGGAGGGGCTCAGCTGGCTTAGTGGGAGGCTGTCACCTTGACACTTCCCTGCAGGCAGTGCTCCAGGTCCCTGCCCGAGGGATCGTCCGTGAAGAGGGCAAAGCCAGAGTGGGATGGCTTTCTCATGCCTATCTCCTGGTTCAGCCGCTGGAGGAACTCATCAACCGTGGAGGAGCCGTCAAAACCAACCACCTGAGGTGGGAGAAGTTTCCGTCCCTGAGTGAACTTCCCAAGAGGAGCTCACTAGAGATGGTGGAGGGGTCTGGGTACAGCAGATGGAAAGGAGCAAGGGCAAATAAAAGAGGCCAAAGCAAGTTGGTTTCTGTGTTCACAGGCAAAGGGCCAGTGCATGAGGGATGTGAGCTCATCCACTGTAAATGAACTGGGCATACCTAGGTCCCTTCTTTACCAACAATCTTTTGGAGGCCCTTTCTTATGCCACTTTCTTGGCCAGCATCTCAGCTTCCCTGTTCATGCAATGAGTTAATAAGATCTACTTCTGGGGCAACAGTGAAGAATCTGCCAAGCCTAAGGAGCCTTAGCATCCACCCGGCCCAGAGGTATTCTCTGGATGGTGACGTGAGGAGACTCAGGGCAAGGAGCACACCCAGCTGCTCACCTGGTAAGTCCCATTGGTAAAGTGCACAGGGATGCTGAAGGGCAAGGAGTGGTGGAAGGGGTTACGCAGCAGGATGGACACCACTTCCATGCGCGACGGCCTGGCTTCCCGCTCCCCGGTCCGCAGGGTCCGCTCCACTGCCCGCTGGCAGTAGGTGGCATACTGGCCAGTTTCACTTCTAAAAAGACAGAAGGAAGAGGGGAGTATTATGGGCTTTGCTCATCTCTGCCACTTTGGCACCCCAGATCCCTATCTAGACTCAGCCAGGACCAAAACTGTAGCTGGGGCAGGTTGTGAGAAAAGCCCTGAAGACTCTGGTCTGGGACATTAATTTGTCATTCAGGACCTTCATATAACAGGTTGCTGGCATGGGTATTTTCTTCCAGAACCCAGGGGACATAACAACAGAATAGCATTTGGGGACAGTTTGGGGGCAGTGTGGCTTCATGTGAGAGTTGCCACAGTACATCCGTGGATACATGGATTGGTGCACAGAGAAGCTTAAGCATGCCCAGATCCCCACGTGCCCATTTGTGCACACGGCAATGGGTGAAGTCTCCACGACCACTGAGCAGTTTCAGAGGACAAGAGTGATCTGGTCTGCCCTAGACTCCTCTCATCCCTCTTATTCATGCAGCAATTGGCAGTGCTCAAGTGGCAGAGGAAACGGCCAGGTTCACTCACCTGGGATCTGCATGGCGTTGGAGCTGCTGCTTGACATACCAGAGGAAGTGATGCTGAGGCAGGAAAAGTGGAGCACACAGAGCAAGGAGCTGCCAGCACTGCCAGGGACACAGACAGCGTGGGGTGAGTGCTGGGCCTACAGCACCACCTGTCCTCATAGCCCTGAGCTACAGAGCCTTCAGCACTCCTTCCCCAAACCAGAGCCCCCAACTTGCTGTGGGTACTGGGATGGCCAACTTGGTCAGGCTGTGTCCAGAATGCAATCACCCATCTGTGCACAGACAGCCCAGCCATACTGATGCAGCTTGGAGCACAGAGGCTGCCCACTGGCTGGGCTTACCGTATACCTGCCCAGTTACCTCCTCCCACCTTTCCCACCTGGCAGCCCTTGCCAATGGCTTCTGTCAGCTGCTCCACCCCTGGCATGCCTACCTGCATGAGGGAGTACTTCTGAGGTGGGCGGCAGCTGGTTTGCTTCATGAGTTGGCAGTAAATCTCACTCTGCAGCTCGGGGTGAACCAGACAGACCTGCAGTGCGGTCTGGGCCAGGGACACATGGTAATCCACCGAGGCAGCTTCAACCGGCACGTTGATGAAGAGCTGGCAGGACTGGGAGGGAACAGCAGTGAGCACAGGCAGACCAGCATCCCCTGGGTTCAGAGAACTCAACGGCTTGGCCATTTTCCAAGGGCTCCAGGGAGGTTAAAGTTTACTGACAGCCCTTTCTAAGAGGGAGCACTGCTACTGTTGGAGGGCATCTCTGCTTACTAAAAGGGGCTATGGGCTACTTTGGGGATAGAAGCTTTCCTTTTTAAAATGTTCTCATTACATTACATAAACAAGACAAATTCATTAAAAAAACAAAAACAAAAACAGAAAACTCAGACATTTACAAAGGACATGCTAAAATAGGTCCGAATCTCTCAGTCCAGAAGCAACATATACCTCGCCTTTTCTGCTTAACTACAGGAGGAGGGGAGCTCCTCCAGGGAGAGTTTTCATTGGCATTTCCCAAGGACTTGTGCATGACGTTCCAGAGGCTTCCCTCCCAGTGATAGGATTACATTCCTGCCATCCAGGAAGTGATAGGGACCCTGGGAAGTTTCCTTCCCTTCCTCTCCAGATCCCTCTGTGGGTTGTCCCCACCTGCACAGGTCTTCTCTACCCAAGTATTCCAAGTATCCCAGCGGTGGGCCTGGCCACCACCCCAATTTACCTTGAAGAGCTTGAGGGCCTCCGTCTGCAAGGCCTCAGAGGGCAGGGTGGTGAGGGAGGCGTATAGGCCGTCTTTGCTGTAGCACAGCATGGGGTGCCTCCAGAGTGGCGAATCTGCCCAAAGCACAGAACCAGAGAGCAGGGGCAGTTACTACTGGGAGGGGACTCACCTCCCACTCACCGCCATCTTTAATTTATGGGGAAGATAGTGGTTTATCTGCGACACTTGGGTTGTGCTGGGTTTATCATCCATAGAGTGTGGGGTGTACAGGTGGGCACTGCAATGAGCACCCTCATATACGCATGGCCTTTCTCGTGGAATGGCAGTAGGGGTAAGCGTGCAAGGTTGTGGGTGTCTGAGTGCAGGTGGATGTGTGCAGGGGAGGCCTCTTTCTTACTGTGTCAAGTCTGGATGGAGGAGCATATGAATTGGTCAGAAACAAGCCTCAGAGCAGTAGTAAAGGGGCGTGTGTGGTATATGCCATTAATTAGTTCCTCAGGGCCCTGAGAATCAGTAGCAAAATAAAGACTCTAAGCAGGTTAGTCCGATCCCAATTTAGGCTTCCCTTGTTGATTTATAAACTCTAACTATAGATTAACCAGCTACCTTCTTTCCTCAACCCTCTGCCCAGCCAGCAACGGGGCAGCTTGATCCAAGTAAAACATTTACCCAGGTCCCTGGAAAGCCTGCATCCCAGATAAACTCTCCCAGATGCAGAATGGTCACCTTAGTATCTCAGCCGGAGACAGAGGGGCCCTGGAGCTTGGATGGGAACTTCCCCTCTGTGGCTTAGATGTTTTAAAATCAGCTTCAGGGTACAACACTGCTTTCTTTGGGATCTTGACCAATAGTCACCAAGCCACTACCCTCCGACCCAAGCCATGGTGGCCACCCTTGCCTTACCTGGGTCTCCTTCACCATCCATCAGTTTTCCAATGAGCTGCTCATAGGCAGTGCCCACCTTGGCACTGCTGCCACCTGCAGCCACTGTGAGGTGGTAGAGCCACGTATCCTGGAAGAGGGCAGAAAGCCATCGGATGGGGACGGGGTGGGAAGAGTGGAGGCAAGAGCTCCAGGGAGGACTCCTTGAAGGGGCCAAGCCCATGTGGGGTTCAGCTAGTTTGGTTGGCATGAGTCAGGGCTACCTGGAAAGACTGAGGATCAGGTGAACATGAACTCAAGTTTCCAAATTTGCGATTCTATTACATTACCTCAGTGAAGCAATGTTGGTCACTGGGAATAAATTCAGTATAAAGGAATATTCCCATTCAGAGAATATTAGTTGCCAAAGTGTCCAAAAGGAAATAAACTTGAATTTTGGGAAGCTCAGGAGAAAGAGAGAAGGGAAGATCAGAATCACAGGTCCAAGCTTGGCCCTGGAAGCCCAGACTTCTTCCTTACCTTTTCATGCTTGGTGCCAATGAGGAGATAGGTGGGGCTGTGCTCTGTGGGGTGGATCACCAGGGTGCAGTGGGAGGAAAGCAACCGTCTGGTTCCTCCAGCCTCATAGTCCTCGTCTGAGTCACAGGATCGATCTACTTCCTCTATGCGTGCATCCCGCACAGGCAGGCAGCCCAGGGGTCGCTGTGGACAGGAGTCTTCCATAAATGGGGAGCCAGTGGGGGACAAGGGAGTCTCCTCTCTCTGAATACATAGGCTCCGTGGAGCTGGGAATCGTGGATATGGACTGATGACAGGATGGGGAGGTGAAGACTATAGCATCCCAGCCAGGCTGGCAGCAGAATGAGGCTTGCTTGGAGAAGCACCAGAGACCCAGACACGCAGAATCTCACACTCTGGAGGGATCCAGCCAACTGATTTTGTATTTATTGTGGGGTTACGTGGGGTAGGGACTTTCATCAGGACATGGAGTGGTGGTCATGTGCTTCGGTGGAAGCAGGAGAGTGGGTATTGTGGGGAGGCCGAGAAGTACCTTGTCCTCATGGTTCCGATAGTAGTAGAAGGTTTTCCCAACAAGAGCACACCAGACCAGCTTGGAGTGGCCATGCTTTACCTGTAAGACAGAAATGAACTGGCATTATGAGAACTAGGTAACTCTAGAAGTAAATCCACGACTGGCAAAAAGAAGCCACAGGGAGACAGATTTGACCTATGGTAGAGATGGAGATGCCATTTGGGCTCCCTACTAATGGAACCACCCCTTTCACAGTGAGGGTAACACCCTGCGGCACCCCAGCCATCATGGGCTATTCAGTGACCTATGACCTGCCATGAAACGATTAGCCAGGCCAATCAGATGTCCCCTCCAGGCATATGAAAATGGGAAGAACTTGTTAGGTGGCAGAAGCCACAGTTGTCAGGGTGCCGGGAGGGAGGGAGGGAAAACAGTAGGCTGAAGCCCTTGGGCAACCATGCATTATGAAGGAACAGAAGCTGCACACGGGCGGAGGAGAATGACATCAACAGATTGAACGAGAAGCAGGCACACAGCGAGCCTGCCAGCCCTGAGCTTGCTGAGTGCAAGTCGCCTTGGTTCCTGCTGGTGTTCTGGTCTAGCTAATGTACTTCCTTGTTAACTTCCATTTTCTTGGGTTTAACAACTGCTCCTCTGCTCTTTTCAACCAGAAAAGCCCTAACAAAAATGTCTTTCGGGCAGACCTAGGATACTTTAAGTCTTCGAGGGGCCATACCTACCTCGCCCAGGTCTCTTCCTTCCACTATTAACACTGAGGCAGGTATAAGGTGGGGGAGGGTGACAGCCCCTAATGACCTCAAAATGGATACAAGATAGTCCCTTCCCTTCTCTTTCTTGAGAATAATTGTTCCAACAACGCTGATTTGTTTCTGGGGAATCACTCGCCATCACCTTGTGTGGCCAGACCATGTTTGAGGGCTGGCCAGCGAGTCACTGTGAGGAGGCTCCCAGAGAAAGGAGCCCCATATAAGGGGGAACCCACCACCCTCGGCACCCCACACCTGGCTCCCCTGACTCGCAGGAGGCACACGTTCCTGCCCTATCAGCCCCACCCTATACCTTGGTCAGCCAGCCCTTCACGGTGGGCTTGGTGCCACCCCGAGGCAGAGCTGGAGGCCCGGTGGCCTGCACCTTCAGCAGGCTCTGGAGTACTCGGATCCACTCCTCCAGCAGGCTGGGTGAATCGGCCGTCAGGTAGTAGGTTTTCTTCTCAGAGATGAGCTGTGGAGGGCGAGATGTGGGGGCGGGGCAGCACACTGGGAGAATGGAGTAACCAGGACCTGGCTCCGAGGTGGCACCTGTCCCTGAACCCAAGGGGCCAGCCTTCTGCCTGCCCTAGTGCTCCCTCCTCTCTTTTCCTCCTCATCTTTTCCTTCCTGTCTCTCCTTCCTTCACTCCATCTCTCATACTCTGTCTCATCTTCCTTTCCTGTACTCACAAGTTAGGATCACATCCAAATGTTGATCTGAAGTCTTTCATTCATGCTCATTTGGCCCCATCTTTGTCTCACTCACAGCCATCTCCAAACCCAGCACCTCTTCTGTCTAAAATACTAGCAGCCAGGAGCGTGCTCACCTGAAATGTCTGTGAACCCTCCCCTCGAACAATTTGGCAGTGGGAGTTCAGATCCACTTGGCCTTGAGGTTTCCGGATGACATCACTCTGTAAAGAAAGTATTGGGGAGGAGAGCCACTGAATGTGGAGCCTTTCCGGAGCACCTCATTTACCCCCAGATCTTCCTCCAGGTCATAAGCAAAGGGAAACATGATTCCCAGCATTCCGGCTGTGTTATGATGGGTGACTTATTCTAGATTCTGGTTATAGCTAAATGGAGCCTTAATCAGGAACATGGGTCCTTCTGAGAACCTCCCTATTTCATTCTGAAACTCACAGCCAGGCTTAGGTCCCCAAGTGTGGCTCAAAGCCTCAGGGGCCCAGTGAGGTTGCCTCTGCCCACCTGCCAGACCTTTGCCCTCTGGCCTTGGGCCACATTTCCCCTCCTCCATCCCATCTGACATAGTCCAGGGTGTGACGTGGAGACATTTTCACTGCAGTGCTGGGCGGGGAGACTCTCACCGGGGATTTGTAGTACATAATCTGTCCCTGTCTCAGGACAAACCAGCGCCTCTTCCACGTCTTCACCCGGCTCCCCATTTTCAGCAGGTAGCCCGACTTCTCCAGTGACTCCTGAGGGGTGGAAGGGTGTAGATGAAGAAAGGGGAAATCACTCAGGGCTCCTAGACATCACACAGGTCCACGTGGTCCAGCTGCCTCACTACTCTGTCATCAATTAAATACAAAATTATTGAGTACCTACTCAGTGTATTTTCAGAGTACCATGCCCTGCTACGGTTCAGAGAGGACTAAATAAAACATGGGTGGTCCTGCCAAGGAAGGGCTCCCATGCTAGCTGGGGAAGACCTCACTATGAGAAGGTAGCAGAGCAGGGGCTGCTAGAGGGAGAGCCTGGCCAGGGAGAGCCTCAGGAGAGAGCCGGCCTTGTTAGGATAGTTCAGCCTCTCCCTCAAAGACTGAGAGGAGGAAGAAGACCATTCCAGGCAGCACAGAGCAGGGAGAGGGCAAGGCAGGTCTGGGCAGCCATGGACACATCAGCCAGGCAGGACTGGAGGGTCATGGAGCCAGGGAGGTGATGGGGCAGCAGAGAGGTGTGGGGCGAGGGATGCGGAATTACATCTGGATGGGACGCTAGCCCTGGCATGTAGTGGCACAGCTTGGAGCCTCAGGCTTCTCATCCATAAGATGGGCTAATGACCCTGAGAGGATTGTGAGGACAAATGAGACAATGCCTGGAAACTGAGCACGGTGCCTGGTGCCCTCTAAGAGTTCAATCAATGTTAGCTTGTGTTAGTATTCCAGGTGATAAAACAAAGTCATATATGGAAAACTCTTCATGGGGCCTGGTGGGCCACAGTAGGCTATCAGTAACTGGCCATTGCTGGTACTCCAGGAGCTCTCTGGGCTCCCTCCTTCCTTCCTTGTGGGGTCTGTGTGTCTGACTCCATAACTGCACACCCCCCCAGCCCACGCCCCCTGCCCCCATCCCCCAGCTCTAGGGATCCCTCACTTCAGGCAGCTACTGCCTGTGTCTTGTGCTGAGGGTCCCAGCAGCCTCTGCTGACATTCTGCTCCCACCTTCCCCCAGCCCATTTCCCAGCTCACCCCGCCCAGGCCCAGCCCATCAGTGGAGTAGGATGAGGTGCGCTGCAGTTTGTGCTCAGGCTCTGAGTAGTCACTGTCCAGCGAGCAGGCGTCCGGGGGGATGGCGTAGTCACCCTCGGAGCTCAGTGAGGACATGGAGACGCCTTGCCGAGGGAGGAGGAGTCAAGGTCCCGGGCCCACACCTCCCCGACTCACGCAGCCCAGGAGCTGCTGAGCCTTGACCACCCACTGGGGACCTGGTCTCTGGGGCTGGGGGTGGAGCTGCTGGGGGATCACGAGCTCAGATCAAGCGGGGATCCCCATGTTTAAGTGCCCACGGGAAGAGGTGAGGGGCTCCTTGCTGTTGCACCCTGCCCCTGCTCCCCTTCTCTGTACCTCTCTTGATGGCCCGGGGGCTGCCTAGTCCGCTGGTCTTCCTGGACTCAGAGGAGGGGACTGAGATTCGGAAACTCGCCTGAGAGCTGCAGTCATCATCGGACCCGGAGGACTCGTCCATAAAGGGCATGTTGCTGATTTGTGTGGCTCTCTGCAAGACAGGCCCCTCCCTCACTGCAGCTCAGGCTGCAAAACAGTCCTCTCCCACCCTGCAGCTTGCACTCCTGCTCCAAGCACCCATGGTGTGGCCAACCCCCAGTCGGGACTCTGAACAGACAACTGTCCCGTGTAAGGTCCCTCCTGGCCTCACTCCTGTGTCGTGACCTCCATGCTTCTCAGGCCTCCCTTCCCACACACCATCTTCTGTGGTCCCCAAAGCAGCTGCCCATCACGACTGAACGCCTGCCCACTGTGACCCTCACTCCTTGCCACTAGGGGGCCAGAAAGTTACACCACAGATCAAGTGTGCCATGCGAGCTTTAAAAATGTGTGGGGACGTCGCAACAATCAATGATTGCATCTCCATTGGCAAACATTTAAAGTGACTGACTATCTCAGCGTTGGTGAGAGTATGGGGAGAAGATGGGGAAAAAAACTCTAGTGTGTAAGGCATTTTTAGAAGGTAATTTGGCAGTACCTGTCAAAAATTAAAACATGTATATAATTTGCCCAGAAATCCCACCTCTAGAACTCTGTCCTACAGACACACGTAGATATAAGTTCACAAAGATATATGTGCACAGTGATGTTCATGGCAACATTCATTTTAGAGAAAAACAGGGACACAGCCTAAATTATTATTGGAGGAAAGCTTTAGGTATTAATAGTTATGGTGCTTCGATACCAAGGGTACTGGACACCTATAGAAGGAGGAGGTAGGGGCCAGGCGTGGTGGCTCATGCCTGTAATCCCAGCACTTTGGGAGGCTGAGGCAGGCGGATCACAAGGTCAAGAGATCAAGAACATCCTGGACAACATGGTTAAACCCTGTCTCTGTTAAAAATACAAAAATTAGCTGGGCGTGGTGGCATGCGCCTGTAGTTCCAGCTATTCAGGAGGCTGAGGCAGGAGAATCGCTTGAACCCAGGAGGTGGAGGTTGCAGTGAGCCAAGGTCACACCACTGCACTCCAGCCTGGCAACAGAGCCAGACTCCATCTCGGAAAAATAAAAAGGAGGAGGTAGGGAAGGATGACCTGACACGTGGTTATTCACGTGGTTAGGTGAATAAGCAAGGCATAGAATGACATGTATATGAGCACCTTTTGTGTGCACACAGGAGACAGTGAGAGTGTGCTGCATATTTATAAATGCATCAGAAGGCCTTACTGAATAAACACTAAACCATTCATGATAGCTTCCTTTGGGCTTAGGAATTAGGGAAAAGCCATGTGAGAGGAAATTTCACTTTTGGTTTTTTATGCTTCTATAAAAAATTGTATCAAGTATTACTATTATTCGAAAACCAATAACAGAGACAAAAGTGTGTATGAAAATATTGCAATTCTATCTGATTTTTGTTTTTAAAATGTAGTGACGTTACGGGAATATAAGTTGGAATATACCTCAATAATTCTAGAAGGAGCCCCACTGCCCTCTGGGACCTGGGGAGTGGGGCAGACGTGAGAAAAGAGGGGGACAAGCTGTAGAGCGGGCATAGGCTTAAGCTTATTACCTTGTCCACATTCATACTGATTCAAATTTTTGTAAATGTGGAATTTTTATAATAACAACCTAATAAACAATAAAACAAAATGACACGTGCTGGGCTGAGCTCCCTGGGCAGGGTCACCATGTGCAGAAGCCTGGCCCTAGAGCCCCACCGCAGTCATTGGACGATGAGTCCAGGGGCCTTTCCTGATGAGACACCCCCTGTTTGTGCAGCAGTTTCTTACCCCCTTCAGTGCTGTGTAGACAGGCACAGTGACATTCTTGTAGACCAGGCCAGAGAAAGACCCAGGGGAAGCAAGGGCAGGAGGGCTTGAAGCTGCACAGGGAAGAGAGGAATGAGATTACTCAAGGGCATAACCCAGGAAGGGGTGTGGGGGAAGCAGAGAACTGGGCAGACGGCATTCCCTCCAGGAGCAGGCCGGTGACAGATCTCAAGAGGGGGGCCAGGGCCCTGTTCATCTTCTCCCTTTGACTCCCTCTGGGGACCATGATCTCCATGTGGTAAAGGATCCCTCACACCAGAATCCAAAAGCCTTACCTTTAACCATTTTCTCCTCCATGAGGCTTGCACAGTGTTCCACTGTTGAAGATGTGAGTTACAAATAATATGGCTATGGGACCACCCCACAGCCCTCATTGTGGAGATTTGGTGGCTGGCTGGAGAAGAGCCAGTGAGTGGGGTTCATGTAAATCAGGACACTTGGGGCTCCTCCCACGCACGGCCCTGGCACTGCAGATGGGAAGCCTGTGCAGGTGGGAGGCTGGGCTGGAGGCCCCCCTCTTAGATCCCTTCCAGCTCTGTGACTGGCTACTTCCCTGTGATGGGCTGAACCTGTATGACTTCCCTTTCCCTCCTAGGTGGGCCTTGCTGTGATTTCACCTGAACTTCACTTGCTGGGGAGGGGAACAGGGTAGGCCAGCCAACCCTGGCCCTGGGTGTTGCTTGGAGTCTTCTCCTCCCCGCTTGCCCACCCTGCCCACCTTGGGTGTCTGGTGCCTCCAAGCCTCACTTGGAACTCACCGCAGCATGCACTATTACTTCTGGGAGACACATCTGAAAGCCGCATGCCCGATGTGGCCACAGCATAGATCCGGCTCTCCTGAAACAAGAGGTCTCAGGAAGCTCAGGGCCCGGCATGATGCCCACCCCACCCCCTCCAGGCATGTGCAGGAGAAAGCATGGCTTTGGGGGTGGCAGACCTACGGGGGGCAGTGACTGGCTAACAAATCTTGGGAAAGTTACTTCATTTCTGAGACTCATTTTCCTCTGCTCTAAATGGAGGTCATAATACTTACCTTTCAGGCTGCTGTGAGAATCAATGAAATACTTAACATAAGCATTTAACACCTGGAATATAATCAGTGCCCAACAGTTCCCTCTCTTGCCTCCACCCTTCACCTTTGGGGCAAAGGAGTTTCAAGAGAAGATGGGTCAGTAACCTGTTGCTCTGAATCCTACCCGTTTTAGAGACCCTTGGGTCTCAAGATCTCACCCCCAGAAGTTGGGGATATTGATAATGAGGAAGCCACTGGGGCCACACGACAAGGGCTCTTTTGTAAGCCGGTTGTTTGGAACTTAGGGCACATTTTTAAAAAATTCTCTATTGTTTCTTTTTTTAAAAAAAAAATATTTGTTTGTTTGTTAACTTCCAGGGTACGTATGCAAGATGTGCAGGGTTTTATATAGGTAAACGTGTGTCATGGTGGTCTACTGCACCTAACAACCCATCACCTAGGTATTAATCCCAGCATGCATTAGCTCTTTTCCCTAATACTCCCCCACCGCCACCATCCCCTGACAGGCCCCACTAAGTACGTTCCCCTCCCCGTGTCCATGTGTTCTCATTGTCCAGCTCCCACTTGTAAGTGAGAACATGCAGTGTTTGGGTTTCTGTTCCTACATTAGTTTGCTGAAGATAATGGCTTCTAGCTCCATTCATGTCCCTGCAAAGGACATGACCTCATTCCTGTTTATGGCTGCACAGTATTCCATGGTGTATATGTACCACATTTTCTTTATCCAGTCTACCATTGATAGGCATTTGGGTTGATTCCATGTCTTTGCTATTGTGAGTAGTGCTGTGATGAACATATGTGGGAACATATGTGGCACATTTTTTCCCCTGCAGGAATAATGTCGTATCATGGCTAGGCTTCAGGGCCAACCTACAAAGCCTATGTAGCCCAACAGGAGTCCAGCACCCCCATGCAGAAGACACTGGGAGAATGCCCGTCCTGAGGGGGCCCCTGGGTCTGAAGTAGGCCACAGGCCAAAGGAGCTTTTCCTGATGGTCCTGATTGCTCATAAACAACCCACATGGTTCCCTGTACCTTCTATATCTGTTTGCTTCACTGAGCCTAAAGGAAAACAAAGGTGACATGAGTCACCAAGGCTGACGAGGGAAGGTTGGCCAGCCTTCGGAGGAATGCCCTGCTGGCTCAGGGAGGCAGCTAGATGTGCTGTCAGCTGGTGGGGTCAGATAGGCTAGGAGATGGCATTGGAAGGGAGGTGGGTGCCTATCGGGGTGTCATCTCAGAGGGGAGCAGCAGCCCTGGGACAACTGGGAGGAGAGAGGGCAGAGCTGATGAGTGCTGCCAAGAGATGCTGAGATCACTGGAGGGGCGGCAGGAGACAGAGGGGCAGTGAGGAAGGAGGCCAAGGAGCGCCCTGCAGCAGGGCAGGGAGTTTCTGTGCTCATGAAGGGCAGATACACCAGGCCCAAGTAAAATTTGGCATAAAAAGAATTATTTCTGCCCAGAGTGGTCATGGAATTTAACCAAGGACAGGCCTCTAACTTTGCAGAGGAAATGAAACTGAAGTTTGAAGGATTTAGGTAAAACAAAACCTAGGACTGTTTGACAAAAGGTTATCTAATGCCTAACTCACAAGGTTGTTTTAAGGATTAACTGAAAAAAGTGCTTTCCAAACTCTAAGGTACATAAGTATTTCTCACACGGTCAGATTGAGAAATGTTCTCTGACATTTCTCACCGCTCCGCTGCCCTCCCCCCCCCCCCCATGGTTACTGCCCCGTTGGTCCTGCCTGGGAGAGAGAGAGGCTGGGTTGTCTGGCCACTGTGATTTCTTAAGCTCTCCCTGGAACAGGAGTGATCATGCCTCAGGGGCCTGGGAAGGAGCTAGCATTGTGTCTTGTTTTCCCCAGGAGCAAGTTACAAAGGGGATTGCAAACAGGATGAGATCTCCTTACATTCTTTTGGCTGATTCTTGGGTCCTTGGGGCCTAGCTGGGGGCAGGGAGGGTCTGTGGGAAGACCTGACGCTGCCCCTTAATACCTTCATCCCCTTAATACCTTAATCGCCAGAGTTCAGCTGAGGTTCCTGGGGAGAATGTCATCTGATACGCTTTCTATACAGAATAAGAGGAGAGAATAACTCCTCGTCTCCCCATTCCTCCTCTCGTCCTCCACCCTCTTCTCGCACACACACACTTAACCTGTTCAGACAGAGAAGACCCACTCTTTTTTTTTTTTTCAAGACAGGGTCTGGCTGTGTCACCCAGGCTGGAGTACAGTGGCAAGATCTTGACTCATGGCAACCTTCACATCCCTGGGCTCAAACTTAACTTCCACTTAAGCCTCCTGAGTAGCTGGGACTACCAGCATGTGCCACCATGCTCAGCTAATTTTTGTATCTTTTTTGGTAGAGATGGGGTTTCGCCGTGTTGCCCAGGTTGGTCTCGAACTTCTGGGCTCAAGCAATCTACCTGCTTCTGCCTCCCAAAGTGCTAGGATTACAGGTGTGAGCCACCGCACCCGGCCCAAGACCCACTCTTATGCTATCACAGTGAATGGCTGTATTTTGGCAAAATGGCAAAGTGAGCAACGCTTCTCTCTGGTAGCAGCTGCACATTCCTTGCCTGACTACTCCCCGCTCCCAACCTCTGCATTTGGACTCCAGAGCAAGAAGAGAGCTGGCAGCCCAGAGTACCAGTGCTTTTCCACCCCTAGTCTTCCTGATGTGCCCCACTCTTGGCTCAACTGGGTCTCCAGTCTTAACAGGTGTCCTTGAAACAACCAGAAGCTGGTCAACAGTCACTGCCAAGGATATAGCCCAAAAGTCTAGGGCTGTGCACCTCCTGAACCAGCATTTCTTTGTTTTGTTTTGTTTTTGAGATCGTCTCCTTTGTCGCCCAGGCTGGAGTGCAGTGGCGCAATCTCAGCTTACTGCAACCTCCGCCTCCTGGGTTCAAGCGATTCTCCTGCCTCAGGCTCCCAAGCAGCCAGGACTATAGGCGTGCACCATCATGCCCAAATAATTTTTGTATTTTTAGTAGAGACAGGGTTTCACCATGTTGGCCAGGCTGATCTCGAACTCCTGACCTCAAGTGATCTGCCTGCCTCAGCCTCCCAAAGTGCTGGGATTACAGGCATGAGCTACTGAGCCCAGATTCAAACCAGCATTTCAAAAGGAGGCCCTGAGAGGTACTCCTGGAAATACAGGTCTCCCGAGCAGTGGTGTGGGGTGAGTCCACCCTGATGCCACCCCCTTTCCCAAGTGACCTCATTCCTCCTGCTGCCAGGAGCCAACGTTTAGCTGTCCCCCATGGTACTGCTACACACCCCAGCAGCATCTGTGGAGGCGATGTCTGCCCATGAATCAAAGACTGACATTAGCTCTGGCAATGTCCCTTAAGAGGAAGTACAGCTGGAATGTGAGAGCTGGGCTTCAAAGCAGCTGGAACTAATTTAAAGCCTGGCTCTCAGACCAGGTAAGGTGGTTCTCGTGGCTGACGAAGGAGGATCACTTGAGGCCAGGAGTTTGAGACCAGCCTTGGCAACATAGGGATACTCCATCCCTACAAAAAATTTAAAAAATTAGCCAGGTGTGGTGGCGTGCACCTGTAGTCCCAGTTACTCAGGAGGCTGGGGTGAAAAGATCCCTTGAGTCTAGGAGTACAAGGCTGCAGTGGGCTGTGATTGTGCCACTGCACTCCAGCCTGAGTGACAGAGCAAGACACCGTCTCTCAAGTAAATAAATAAATAAAGCCTGGCTCCCTCACTAACTACTACATGACCTTGGGCAAGTACCTAAGTCTGTGGGGAACAGTGGTTTCCTGACCTGTAAAAGGGAGAAACCATACCTTACTCCTTGCAAGGAAAGGAGCCCTTCCCACAGCCTCCGTGTGAAGCCCTTAATATCCGCATGCCATTTTCACTAGTGACCTGTGAAAAGTCATTTTTATAGCCTGTCTCATTTTTATTTTAACTTTTTATCATGGAAAATGTCAGACACAGGGCCAGACACGGTGGCTCACACCCGTAATCCCAGCACTTTGGGAGGTCAAGGTGGGAGGGCCACCTGAGCCTGGGAGTTCGAGACCAGCCAGGGCAACAACATAGTGTGAGCCCATCTCCACAAAAAATTAAAAAATAGCTGGGCATGGTGGTGCATGTCTGTAGTCCCAGCTACTCGGGAGGCTGAGGTGGGAGAATTGCTTGAGCCCAGGAAGTTGAGGCTGCAGTGAGCCGTGATTGCACCATTGCACTCCAGCCTGGGCAAGATTGAGCAAGACTCTGTCTCAAAAAAAAAGGAAAAGAAAAAAAAAATGTCAGCCTGGCCAACATGGTGAAACCCTGTCTCTACTAAAAATACAAAAATTAGCCAGGCGTGGTGGCGCATGCCTGTAGTCCCGGCTACTTAGGAGGCTGAAGTAGGAGGATTGCTTGAGCCCAGGAGGCAGAGGTTGCAGTGAGCCAAGATTGCACCACTGCGCTCCAGCCTAGGTGACAGAGTAAGACCCTGTCTCAATTAAAAAAAGAATGATCTCACGTGCGCATCACCCAGCTCAGCAAAGATTAATGATGTGTGGCCAGTCATGCTTCATCTGTGTCCCCACCCTTGGCCACCAACCAGATCATTGCTTCTGAAGTATTTCTACCAGATAGATGTCAAGACATTTTATCCAATGTTATAAGTAAGGAAGCTGGCCTGGCGCAGTTGCCTGTAATCCCAGCACTTTGGGAGGCCTAGGCAGGTGAATCACTTGAGGTCAGGAGTTTGAGACTAGCCTGGACAACATGGTGAAACCCCGTCTCTACTAAAAATATAAAAATTACACTTTGGGAGGCTGAGGTGGGTGGATCACGAGGTCAGGAGATTGAGACCATCCTGGCTAACATGGTGAAACCCCGTCTCTACTAAAAATACAAAAAGTTGGCTGGGCATGGTGGCAGGTGCCTGTAGTCCCAGCTACTCAGGAGGCTGAGGCAGGAGAATGGCGTGAACCCGGGAGGCAGAGCTTGCAGTGAGCCGAGATCGCACCACTGCACTCCAGCCTGGGTGACAGAGCAAGACTCTGTCTCGAAAAAAAAAAAAAGCCAGGCTCAGTGGCTCATACCTGTAATCCCAGCACTTTGGGAGGCCCAGGAGGGTGGATCACCTGAGGTCAGGAGTTTGAGGCCAGCCTGACCAACATGGTGAAACCCTGTCTCTACTAAAAATACAAAATTAGCTGGGCATGGTAGTGCATGCCTGTAATCCCAGCTACTTGGGAGGCTGAGGCAGGAGAATTGCTTGAACCCAGGAGGCAGCGGTTGCAGTGAGCCAAGATCGTGCCATTGCACTCCAGCCTGGGCAATGAGAGTGAAACTGTTTCAAAAAAAAAAAAAAAGAAAGAAAGAAACAAAGAAAGAAAAATAGCCAATACTTACCTACTACCTACCATGAACCACTACTGTTAAGTATTTTCATAACAACCCTATAAAGTATGTACTATTATCCCCATTTTATAGATAGGGAAGCTGAGGCACAGAGGTTCAGTAACATGCCCAAGGTCACGTAGTTAACAGTTCAACCCTAGTGGTTTGCTTCTGGGGCCTATGCTGTTGACCATCATGCCAGACCACCTGAAAGACTCACAAAGATTAAATGAGAAAAGGTATGCAGGGCACCCAGCTCGATGTATGGTGTATGGTGAGCACTCAGGAAATGACAGCCAACCGCCATTCACATCATTCTGAATTCTAGCTCTGACCCTCACTGGTTGTGTGGTCTGCACAGGCGCCGTGGTACCTGCCTGCCAGGGCCACCATGAGGATGCCAGCAGCCTCCTCTCCTGCTCAGTGCATGGCTGTGCTCAGCCAGCAGTGTTCTTGTCATTAGCTCTGCTCCTCTGCCCAGCCCAGAGGTTGCCTCTTACCCAGGATGAAAACTGGTGCAGCGGGGGTGTAGGTGGCTTGTTACCCAGCTCCACTTCCTCCAGCTCAGCTCCAAGGGCCTTCGGGCTCTCTCTTTCCTCATTCTTCCCTGCTGGGGGTGGCTCCTCCATCTCCATCTTCTCTGGTTCCTCCCGGTACCTAGCTCGGGACTCCAGCTCAGGAAGGCCAGAGGGGTGGAGGGCTGAGAAGGCCCCAATCTCAATGCTCACCACACGGTCAAAGTGCCCACGGCCCACCTGGGGCTGGCTGTGGTGCCTTTTCGCCAACTGGATGCTGTCCCGTGGGGTGCCAGGAGCCCGCACCTTTGGTAGGGTCAGACTGCTGCCAGGACCACCTTCCCTGGCAGAGGTCTTTGTCCCAGGGAGCATCCCTCTCTCAGCAGTAACCAGACTCTCACCCCAGGAAGCTGAACCACATCTGAAGGTACAAAGCTTCATGCATGGCTGGTGGGGAGGGCTCTCTCTTCCCAGATGAGGTTGAAGGGGCTTGGCCTCTACCGTTTCCCCAGAATGGACCGTGCTGGAACTAGAATCCTCCAAGGGGCTTGCTGCTTCAGAAACAGAGTCCTTGCTCTGCAGGGCACCTGGGGAAGGTGCAAGCACAGCTGCCTTCAGACCCTGGGCCTGGGAGCCACTGTCCTGGCCCATAGGCTGGATTCCCGGCTCTGAAGGGACAGAATCCTGCTCTGCAGCTCCGTGGGGGGGCACCAGCAGCTTCTGCGAAGGAGCTATCTGAATAGCTGTGGTTGGGGTAAAAACAGTCACATTGAGAGCTCCCGTAGCTCAGCCCCAGCCCCACGCCCACCACACACACCTACCGCACACCTGTGCACCCTGGCCCGCCTACCTTCTAGCGCATCTTGAAGGGCTCCCACCTGCTCCACCAGGTGCTGATTACGGCTTTTCAGATGCTGATTCTCCATCTCAAGCTGAGCAGAAAGAAAAATGAAGATTTAGGACACCTAGCCTACAGGTTTAGATGCATTTTTTCAATTCTTTTTTTTTTTTTTTTTTTTTTGAGACAGGGTCTTGCTCTGTTGGCCAGACTGAAGTGCAGTGGAGCAATCTTGGCTCACTGCAGCCTTCACCTCCCAGGCCCAACTGATCCTCCCACCTCAGCCTCCTGAGTAGCTGGGACCATAGACACACACCACCAGGCCCAGTTAATTTCGTTTATTTTTTGTAGAGACAAGCTCTCGCTATGTTGCCCAGGCTGGTAAACTCCTGGACTCAAACGATCTGCCAACCTCAGCCTCCCAAAGTGCTGGGATTACAGGCATGTGCCACTGTGCCTGGCTGCTGCATTTTCTTTTCTTTTCTGAGACAAGGTCTGGCTCCATCACCCAGGCTGGAGTGCAGTGGTGCAATCTTGGCTCACTGCAACCTCTGCCTCCAGGGCTCAAACCATCCTCCCACCTTAGCTTCCCACCTCAGACTCCCGAGTAGCTGGGACTACAGGTGCATGCCACTATGCCCAGCTAATTTTTGTATTTTTTGTAGAGACAGGGTTTTGCCATGTTGGCCAGGCTGGTCTCAAACTCCTAGCATTGAGCAATCCACCCGCCTAGGCCTCCCAAAGTGCTGCTGGGACTACAGGTGTGAGCCACCGCCCCAGCCTGCATTTTCTTTTAAATTAAGTCCAACACACTTTTATTGAGTATCTTTTAGCAAGGGTTGGGACTGTGAGAATATGCAGGTAAGCCAGGCATCAGTTCTGTCCCCAAGAACTTGCAGTCTAGCAGATGACCTGAGATGTGCATCCAAAGAAGGGGAAGGAGGCCAAATGAGCCGATACCCTCCTGCAGGTGTGAACCGCTTGTGTGAGGAGGACAGAGGAAAACATGGATGTTCATCAGCTGGGTGCAGTGGCTCACACCTATAATCCCAGCACTTTGGGAGGCTGAGGCGTGCGGATCACCTGAGGTAAGGAGTTCAAGACCAGCCTGGCCAACATAACGAAACCCCGTCTCTACTAAAAGTACAAAAATTAGCCAGGTGTCGTGGTGCGTGCTGGTAATCCCAGCTACTCAGGAGGCTGAGGCAGGAGAACTGCTTGAACCCAGGAGGTGGAGGTTGCAGTGAGCCGATATTGCACCATTGCACTCCAGCCTGGGCAACAAGAGTGAGACTCCGTCTCAAAAAAAAAAAAAAAAAAAAAAAATGTATGTTCATCCTTTTCCAAACAGGAATTCCCACTCCTTTTATTTAGAAGGAGGTTGTTTTCTGTCTGTTGGCTATAGCACTGTAGCTTCAAGTCCTGACTTTCCTAAATAAAGGTACAGCATGTGACAAATTACAAAAATGGATAGAGAGGGAAGGTGGAATAGAGGTTACCAGAGGCTGGGGGAAGAGAGAATGGGATGTTAGTGTTTAGCGGGTACAGAGTTTCTGTTTGGAGAAGTTTTAGACATAGATAGCAGTGATGGCTGCACAACACTGTGAATGAACTTAATGCCACTGAATTGGTACATTTTATGTATATTTTACCACACGCACACACACATAGTTAAAGAACAAAGAGGATGGAAGAGAAAGTGAGGCACGGTGATTCACTCCTGTAATCCCAGCATTTTGGAAGGCCGAGGTGGGTGAATCACCTGAGGTCAGGAGTTCGAGACCAGCCTGGCCAACATGGTGAAACCTGTCTCTACTAAAAATACAAAAATTAGCTGGGCATGGTGGCGCATGCCTGTAACTCCAGCTACTCAGGGAGGCTGAGGCACAAGAATCACTTGAACCCAGAAGGCGGAGGTTGCGGTAAGCCGAGATTGTGCCACTACACTCCAGCCTGGGCGAGAGAGCGAGACTCCGTCTCAAATAAATAAATAAAATAATAATAATAATAAAAGAGAAAGTGGAGAGAGTGGACGCTGGCCTCTGTGGGCTTCCCAGAAAGAAACTGAGAGGGCTTTTCAGAAGTGAGACACATTCCTTCTCGCAAACTTAAATCCAGCACCAAGCTAGTCAGGAGCTCCAGGGAGACCCAACCAAGACAAAAGGAAAGGGGAAGTGAACCACAGTGTCTCGGCATGGAGGCCGAATGCAAAACAAGTGCTGGACAGAACGAAGGTCAGCCGAGGCACCCTAGACAGAAGGGGGCAGGAAACTCCAGGGGTCAGGGCAGGCCCAGCCATGCTTCCAGCAGGCCTCCAAGATGAGTTTCCAACCCACCTCTGCCAACTTGAGTGTCACCCATTCCTTGATCTTTGCAGCTTTTTCTTGAACAGTTTTTGCTTCCTCTGCTCTCATCCGCTTCTGCAAGAAAGAAAGGGCCTTCTGTTAATCCTAACAGTCACCAGAAGAGTGACTGACCGGAGGTGGGAAACCCCAGGAAGAAACGTCAAGTGTGCGTGCCACTGACCTCGCAAAGCCAGTGAGCAGAAATTGTTTGTTGCAATATTATTTGATAAGGTAACACAACATTTAAAAACTCAAAACTGAAATAGTGTAAGTGTCCACCAAGAAGGGGTTGGCTGAATAAACACGGCACATCCCTGACATGGAAGGAGGATGCTGTGCCCCCATATGCAAGCAACATTAATAGTGAGGAGTGGAAATCAAGGATTGGGGAGGGAGAGAGAGGTGACTTGTCATTTTATACTCCTCTGGCTGTTTTTTTTATTTTTAACTATAAGCATGTATTACCTTTATAGTTAAAAAACAAAAAATAAGGCAAAATTGCAGATAACTGAGGTATTTCCATCAAAGTAGTCAAAAGAGGAGATGATTGAAAAGGTTTGCATCTAAAGAGGAGCACCCTGGCTGGGCGTGGTGGCTCACGCCTATAATCCCAGCGTCAGACAATGTCAGACTCTCAGTATTTCAGAGCTGGAAGGACCTTAAAGGTCATCTAGTTTAAGGTGTGGCAAACAATGGCCTTCAGGCCACAGCCAGTCCTCCACCTGCTTGCCCCACCCAGACCTGGTTTTGTAAGTAAAGTTGCATTGTAATACAGCCATGCTCATTCATTTACGTCTTATCTGTGGCTGCTTCCATGTTACAACAGCAGCTTTGACCAGTTGCAACAGAGACCTGTGGCCCACAAAACATAAAATAGTTACTACCTGGACTTTAAAGAAAAAGTCGGCCAACCCTGTCCTGGTTTGATATTGTCTTTGTACTTCTGTGGCAACTAAGGCTATGGCGAGAAATGATTTGCCTCTGTCCATTCATGGCACAGCTGGGACTAAAACCAGGTCTCTTGACTCACAAAGCAGTGCCCTTTCTTTTATGAGCTTGACCTACTGATTCCAACTGTAAAATGACCTTTTTTCTGACCTAAGGAGCTTTAGCAAGAGTCATTTTGTCCACCAGCCCCCAGGATGCTGCCACTTCTAACTATGAGCTACTCAGAAGAGAAGGTATGTCTAAAATCAATGGAAGAATTGATCAGAGATTCCATGTGTCAAAATTCTATTTTTCCATCATTTTTCAGGAACACATGGTACCCCACAGTATACAAAGGCACCTCCATTAAGGGCCTATTGGGTGAATGCTGATGGGTTAACATGAATCTGCCCATGATGGTTGGAAGGCACCACCAGGATCGGCTTCTCCTACATGAAGAAGGCATGTGTAGGCAATTAAAAGTCATCTGTCCAGACTGTGGGGTGTTTAGTTGGAAATGATGGCACTCTGGCACAAGGGGAAAGCTGGGTAAGTAAGGCCAGTGTCAGAGGAAAGGGACAGAACTGGGATGGAGTTGGTGAGATTGTGAAGGGGAGAAGGCAGGACACAGGAACTGGCAGGGAGATAGATGTTCCAGAAGTCCTCTCAGGAGCAAAGGTGCCGAGTGGAGCTGAAATGCCGGGCAGTGGCCTCTCCTGGGCTCCCATGTGCTCAGGAGGGAAGACCCTGGTTTTCTGAGGAGGCAACAACTTTGGTCTCTGCCTCTTCAGCTTCATTGAGAAACTTTGGGCAACCAGCTGGCCACGACTGACCATCCAGCTCTGTGCAGCTCTGATCATACTACAGCCAAGTATCAAATATCTCATCTTGGCAGGGCACAACAAGGCGAAAATGGAGAAAGAAAAGCTCTCCTTACCAAGTACTCACCACGTGCCTGACACTAGGCACAGGTCACACGGGTTGCCTCTCCCAGCAGCTCTATGAGGTGTTTCCACCCTTCTTTTATAAATGTGTAAAATAAGAACCAGTGACTTAAACACTTTGCCCACTGTCAGAGGCAGCAGGTGCTAGAGGTGGGCTTCACACCCAGATCAGTCTGCCTCCAAGCTCCTTTCTCTACTCTAACCCCTGCCTGGCTTCTAATGAGCAGATGTGGGAGGAACAGGCCTTCCTATAATTAAATTATCACATAAAAGAATAGGCTCAGGAGGGAGCGAGTTCCCCCACACTCGAGGGCTTGAGCGGAGCAGCTCAGGAAGCTGGGGGCCAGCGGTACAGATGTCGAAGAGGGCATGGTGCTCCCTTGTGCATGAGCCCTTACCTGCTTCTCCAGCTGAGCCTCCAGCTGGCTGATGAGCTCATCTTTGCCCTTTATGGCTTTCAGCAATTCTTGGTATTTCCGGTGCAGGCTCCCCTCAGAGTCCACATTCTTCAGATTGGATAGTTTTACCTTCTCTTCCATGACACCCACCTGAAAAGTACAATGATCTCATAGTGTCTCCCATCACTCACACGGGGTGTGCAGTGGCCAGTAACGTGGGTGGGACACCCTCTGATGCCCCAGGCTATGACTCCCAGGCACAGCCCTTACCCAGGGCAGTCTGAGCCAGTCAATTCAATTATCATTTATAAAGTTCCAATCTGAGCAAAAGAAGGACTGACAAAGAAGAAACTCGTTTTGGCTACTCTAGGTCATAGTTAGTAATGGAGAGATGGGTAAGAGAAGGGCAGAGGAGACGATAAGTGGAAAAAGCAGCTGGGTCTTGTGCCATTGACCTCTGTGGATCCCAGGAGGAATGAGTTGGGCAGGACAAACAGCCTAGGAGAGCAACTGTCCCAACCCCACTGTGGTAGCGATATTTACTGTTCACTGGACAGCCATGTGCTGACCCATATTTCTCAACCCTTCTGCAGCTAGATGGAGCCATGTCATTGATCCAACCAATGGGGTCCAAGTGGAAATGGTGCATCATTTCTGGACTCAAGTATGTATGTATGTATATATTTATTTATTTAAAATTTTTTTAAAACAGACAAGATCTTGCTATATTGCCCAGGCTAGATTCAAACTCCTGAGCTCAAGGGATCCTCTAGCCTCAGCCTCCCAAGTAGCTGGGACCATAGGTGCATACTGCCACACCTGGCTGGGCTTAAGTATTTAAAAGCTGGTGCAGGGTGGGTGTGGTGGCTCACACCTGTAATCCCAGCACTTTGGGAGGTTGAGGCAGGAGGATTGCTTAAACCCCAGGAGTTTGAGACCAGCCTGGGCAAATAGTGAGACTCTGTCTCTATTAAAAAAATAAAATAAATAAATAAATAAGGCCAGGTGCGGTGGCTCACGCCTGTAATCCCAGCATTTTGAGAGGCTGAGGTGGGTGGATAGCTTGAGCCCAGCAGTTTGAGACCAGCCTGGGCAACAAAGCAAGACCCCATCTCTAATAAAAAATACATCCAGCTTTCTTTCCTTGCCATGGCAACCAAGAAGGCTGCGCATTCCAAGTGGTCCAGCTATAAGATAGGCAAGCCTCCTTTAACCTGGATTCCTGAGTGACTGTGGAAGCGGAATCACTGGCTAACCCTCAATGGACAGGTTCCATGAGTGAGAACTAAATGTGATAAACCACTGAGACTTCAGACTTAATTTGTTACCGTAGCATAGTCTAGCCTATTTGGACTACTATACCCACTTGCTACACTGATCTTTACCCAGAGACTCTACTCCCACAGAAAGCTCCATGCACACTCATTTGTTCAGGTATAACACAGCACTACTGGTGATGTGTGTGTCCACTTGTGTCCATGGGAAGGGCCTGGAAGGGCCAACGGTCATTCCCCTGCATATTCCCGCCGATCCCCTCCCCTGGTTACCTGGGTCTCGGCGTTCTCTGCTCTCTGCTCTGCCTCCAGCAACCTCTGCTCCAGCTCCTGCATCTGCTCAGCCAGAGAGAAAAGGGAGATGTAGGTGCCATGTCCCTACTGTGAACACGGCATCAAGGCCACTTTAGAGAACTGTGCACACACTGCACACAGGCCAGGCTTCAAGTGCCCATCTCAAGTGGCTCAAGAGTGTCAGGGTAAAGATTTTCAAGGCAACTCTCAGCTCCCTAATCCTGAGTTCGTGGGGCAGGTGAAGAACCCGTGGCTGCTGTCCTCTCTGCTGAGGGAGTGGAGGCCCAGCTCTTTTGTCCTGACGGAGGGTGTCCGGGGAGGGCAGCAGCTCCACCGTCATTCCTCCTGAGTATCCCGCCCCGTCCTGGCTTCGGTCTCCCCTTCCTGAGGCCCCTTTCCTCTCACATTGGGTCGAAGGCGGGGCCATGCTGCTGCTCCCATAGGGCCCACCCTGTGTCATCGATAGAGAACATTTCTCCCCACTCAGAATATCTCACTGGCTGGGGACGAATACCTCCTCACCCACAGTCGAGGGCACTTCTGCCTGTAAGTGCTTCAGGGCTATCACCTTATTTGAGTTCTTGAATCTTAAAGAACTAGAAAGAGAAAGAGAGGCTCAAAATACATTTTTCAAAATTCTATCTTGCGAGCTGGGACAGCTGTAATCCCAGCACTTTGGGAGCCTAAGGCGGGAAGATCACTTGAGCCCTGGAGTTCGAGACCAGCCTGGGCAACATATCAAGACCTCATCTCTACTAAAATTTTTCTTTTTTAATTAGCTGGGCGTGGTGGTGTGTGCCTGTAGTCCCAGCTACTTGGGAGGCTGAGGCAGGTGGATCACTGGAGCCTGGGAGGTTGAGGCTGTAGTGAGCTGAGATGGCACCACTGCACTCCAGCCTGGGTGACAGAGCAAGGTCCTGTCTCAAAAAAAAATTTAAAAACGTAAAAATTCTGTCTTGCTGCCAGTAGAGGCGTGTCACTCAGGGCTGAGGAGCATGGAAATTCTGGAAATTACATCAAGTGGCCCAAGCAAAGGGACTGAAGTTCTTGCACGTGGAGGCTCTTCAGGGACCAGACCTAAGCTGAAGACTGAAGAGCTGCTCACGAGCCCACAGCCTACATGGCATCTCTTAGCAGCTTCTCAAGCTCGTGGCTTGGCAAGTGAAGTGTGCGTTGGATGTCAGCTCCCATTCTCCCCCTGCTAGGGCACCACCGTGTGCTGCCCAACTGTACATCATCACATGGAGGACCCGCAGAAGCAGAGCAAATTCATGCATCCCGCTCTCGTGTCTAACACCATGTGCCACAGCCTAGCTGGGGCCGATGCTTCCCTCCCCAGCCTGCCTTGCCCCAGAGTAACACATATGCATCATACATGTCCCAGAGGCGTTGCATCTCAGCCGCACCTTCCACGAGGCTGGATAGGCCCAGTGCCCCTCACTTCCCAAGTTCCAGCCCAACCTCCTCTCTAAGGATTTGGCCTCTTCTCTGGCTACTCAAACTTCTCCCTTCAGCCTGGACCCTAGCTGATATTTACCAGTGAACTGATTGATCCTTCTCGCTTTCCCAATCTCTCAGCTGAAATTCTGCTTTCCTTAATTAAAAGGTGGATGAGCAGGACCCCCCCCAGCCTGCTGCTAGACAGTGAGAGGAAAGTTACACAGGAGCAGCAGTTCGTGTTTGGGAACCTGGGGGACCTCTTTGCTCAGGGTGGCCTTCCCTCATCCATTTTTTTCTCCTTTCTGGGATTGGGGAGACACAGATGCTTTCAGGGCACATTCCCTTGGACAGAGAGTTACAGTTATGCTCATCTGAAGATCCCGAGTAAAACTCAAGACTTACAACCCATATGGGACAAAAATGCTCTGGTGCTCCCATGGATAGGGCCCCCTGTGACAGGCATTCACGTGTTCAAGCCAAGGATGCCCACATCCCTTCTTTCCTTCCTCTCTTGGGGTTAGTAACACTACTCAAACCTCTCGATGGAAGCTGAGTGGGTGGGTTGGTTCTGGTCAGTTTTGGGCATTGGTTTGAGCCAGATGGACTGTCCTAAGTCAAACAGTCCTCAGGCCTGTCCCAAAGGAGTTCCTTGACCTTCACACAGTTGCTATGCAGCCACGGGGCAGATAACAGCACAGCATAAATCAATATTATGTTTATAGGGGTGGCTACCCAGTACAAAAGGAATTCTCCTTGGTGGTAGGGGGTTGGTTGATACATAGTGGTGGCCCCCAGTGTTGGTACTGCATAACCCTTCCCTCTTTGACACCAGACCTAACTGGGCCAGCCAGGTTCTCTCTCTCCAGGAATCTGGAATCAAGAGATCAGAGGCTGGAGCCAGGGAGGTGCCCTGGAGAAGGTGCACAAACCTCATCAAGTCATGATTGCTGGATAGTTCCTTCAGTTCTGTGAGCTGCCCCAGCATCCTTCTAATAAATCCCGTTTGCTTGAGCTAGCCAGAGTTGGGTTTTTGGGGGTTTTTTACCCACACAGAAATAATCTAATGAATGCGATGATGAGGCGCATTTTCTTTTTCAAGAATAAAATGAAATACTGAATGGGAAGGCCCTGGACCCTCAATAAGTTTCCTAGGTTGCACTTCAGCAGGACTATTGAGACCTAACTAATCTGCTCTGTAGCTCAGAAGAAGGCATAGGCTTTCCATTGGAAATGATAATTCATATTTGTGACATTCTGAAATGATTGGCTGATATTTTCTGACTTCCTCTGATGGAAAAACTTGTCTTGCTCTTTTGCAAATGGGGACCAAGGTGCAGTAAAGGATAAACTTGGGTCTTACCTCCCATGGAGGCATTTCCATTTGGGTCAAGAGTGATAAGTCAATGACATTGGTCAGAACCAGAAATCGCTCTGTTATTGACAACACAGCGAGCATTTTTTCCCCCTCCATATTTTATTATCTATCCCATGCACATGCTATTACTGAAGCAGATGGAATGGCAAGGCACCTTTCAGAGCCTGGGGTCTCCCCTGGGGTATCCTCCCAGCCCTGGGTCACCCTCTGTCACTGCCAGGTGGTCCTCATTACTGCCGAGCCTCCCAGTCCTTCTTTTTTTTTTTTTTTGAGACAGAATCTTGCTCTGTCGCCCAGGCTGGAGTGCAGTGGCACGATCTTGGCTCACTGCAAGCTCCGCCTCCCAGGTTCAGGTTCACGCTATTCTCCTGCCTCAGCCTCCCGAGTGGCTGGGACTACAGGCGCCCGCCACCACGTCGAGCTAATTTTTTGTATTTTTAGTAGAGACGGGGTTTCACCGTGTTAGCCAAGATCGTCTCGATCTCCTGACCTCGTGATCCCCCACCCTCCCCCCGGCCTCGGCCTCCCAAAGGGCTGGAATTACAGGCGTGAGCCACCGCACCTGGCCAGTCCTTATCCACCCTGCAAGGACACTTGACACTCAAAGCATTTCATATTCACTTTTATGTTGCAGTATTCTTTTTTCTCTAAAACTAGTGTCTGAACACTTTAGCCCCAGCGTCAACACTTTTCACGAAGGCAGATCTTTCTTCTTCACCTTGCTTAAAGGCCACACCTGGAGCTCTGCAAAGCTGGTGCTACAGGTGGGCACCCTTATTTGGCTGTTCCAGTGTTCTCTAGGACCATGTCCTCAGCTGTCCTTTCAGTGTGTGGGTCTGGCATAATAAGCCAGCCAACGAGGTGTCAGGTTTAGGTGGCTGACAGGGATCTACTTTCACCAGCTGCACATAAGACTCATAAGCTGCCCTAGAACTGGCTGCAGCAACCTGATGAAGTGCACTTGGCACCCATCTGTTATTTAACCCCCAAGTGTGCAGCTCCTTGTCACACGCTGTGAGATGCTGTGAAATACCAGGCCATGGTGGCAGGAGCACCTGGGACTCTCCTGTACTCCCAGCACAGTCCTGCTGTGCCCAGCAGTGGCCTGAACCAAGAGCCACACCATCCTGGTCTCAATGATCCTTTGAGAAAAGGGTTCAACATTCTTTTTTTTTTTTTTTTTTTAGACAGAATCTCACTGTGTTGCCCAGGCTGGAGTGGCCAATCCCAGCTCACTGTAACCTCCGCCTCCCAGGTTCAAGTGATTCTCGTGCCTCAGCCTCCCAAGTAGCTGGGATTACAGACGTGCACCACCACGCCTGGCTAATTTTGGTATTTTTAGTAGAGATGGGGTTTCTCCATGCTGGTCAGGCTGGTTTCGAACTCCTGGCCTCATGTGATTCGCCTGCCTCGGCCTCCCCAAGTGCTGGGATTACAGGCGTGAGAGGTTCAACATTATTACCGCTGCCTTACACCCACGGGAGAGAACGGCACAGCTAAGAGGTAAGGCACTGGAACCTCGCTGACTCCACCACAGTGTGGCTTTAGACAAATTCCTTAACCTCTCTGTGCCTCAGTTTCCTCATCAAAGAAAAAAAAGAGTAATGACACCTTCTAGGATTGCTGTGAAGATTCTACAAGCTGCCCCATGTAAAGCACATGTGCATGACCTGGCATTCAGAAATTTATAGGTAAAAGCTGCTTGTTGGTTTTTTTCCTATACAAAGATGGAGCAGGGAGACCAGTGTGGCCGGGACAGTGTGATGCTCACCTGTTGTCTCAGCATGACTAGTAATAGAGCCTCCTTTCACTTTCTCTCCAGAGTGTCCTGCTTTAGGTGATACATTATATGATCGGACTACTTAGGATTCACCTACAGAAAGAATGGGTTTAAGCCAGAGGTTGCCCACTATTAATTTAAAGAGTGTCCTGTAAGACCTACACTGTGTTGTGGGCATTTAGCCTATATGTATATAGCTAAACAGGACCACTTGGTCTGTGTAGGGCTGTGTGTATATACATGTAGGACATTTAGGCTACACTTATGTAGCTAAACAGGGCCACTGTCATAAGCACTGTACATGCATTAACTCATTTACATTTCATAACAACCCCAGAAGGCAGGTACTATTAGTATCCCTATTGTGTGGATCAGGAAACTAAAACAGAGAGGTAAGGTAACTTGCCTAAGGTCACACAGTTCTAAGATTCAAAGCCAGAATTCAAACTCAAGTAGACTGGCTCCAGAGCACATGCTGTCAGCCACTACACTACACTGCCTCTCACATCCAAATCTCACATGTCACGTAAAAATCCAGATTCCATATACATCTTGTTTCCATCTTCTCTTAAAAAATCAAAAGATCTGGCCACATTAGTATTATATTTTCTATTTTCTGTAGCAGTAAGTGGCTTCAGCCCTTCCCTTCACATTTTCCTAGAACCTCTCACTCTCTTCATTGTCTCATCTATCTAAATTAACTGCAGACATTTGAGTTTGCAATCCCCAGTTTAGCCATTAAATTGTTCTAACTCTGTTGTTATCAAACACAATTGTTTTGGCTGGGTGTGGTGGTGCACACCTGTAATCCAAACACTTTGGGAGGCTGAGGTGGGTGGATCACTTGAGCTCAGGACTTTGAGACCAGCCTGGACAACATGTTGAAACCTTGTCTCTACTAAAAATACAAAAATCAGCCCGGCATGGTGGTGTGCACCTGTGGTCCCACCTACTCGGGAGGCTAAGGTGGGAGGATTGCTTGAGCCTGGGGGGCAGAGGTAGCAGTGAGCCGAGATGGTGCCACTGCACTCCAGCTTGGGCAACAGAGTGAGACTTTTTATTTTAAAAAATAAAAAATATTAAGACAATGGTTTTCAATTTTTTTTTTTTAGCAACAGATCTTTTGTTCAATTAAAATCATATGCTTATTCCTAAATACATAAAATACACTAATGTGGAGCTGGGAAGAGAAAGGGCTCCAAGCCTTGTCTGTGGGCTACATGGGGCTCCAGGGATCCACTGGAAAGACAGCTGAATGGGGCCCGAGGTAAGGCCATGGCAGAGGTTAGTTGCAGGAGAGACTTTCAAGGGCATAAGAATCACATGTGGGCTTTGTCACCATGCAGATTCCTGGGATCTGCCCACAGAGCTTTTCTTTAGCAAGTCAGAGACATAGCTCCAGAAAGTGCTTGTAAAGAAAGTGCTTGTGGATGAAAGTGGTGGTCCACAGACCACATTGTAAGAAACAGTAGCCTGGCCACAGAATGCAAAACAAAGCTGACTCCTTCAGGGATGCAGCCTGGAGCCGTAGCCCCATCAGCATCCCTTCTCAAATGGTTCGCCAGCACTACAGAACTCATCCATATATGGTTCCTGAGAAATACTATGGTGAGGAGGGCAGCCTTATAATAAAATAGGGGGTTAGAAAAACAATTTAAGGCCGGGAGCAGTGGCTCACACCTGTAATCCCAGCACTTTGGGAGGCCGAGGCAGGCAGATCACTTGAGGTCTGGAGTTCAAGACCAGCCTGGCCAACATGGTGAAACCCCGTCGCTATTAAAAATACAAAAATTAGCTGGGTGTGGTGGCACGTGCCTGTAATCCCAGCTACTTGGGAGGGTAAGGCAGGGGAATCTCTTGAACCTGGGAGGTAGAGGTTGCAGTGAGCTGAGATCACACCATTGCACTCCAGCCTGGGTGACAAAGTGAGACTCTGTCTCAAAAAAAAAAAAAAAAAATTAAAAATCTCTCTTTTACACACACACACACACACACACACACACACACACCACAGAATAAAAGCCCTAGAAGGCATCTTCTCCCAAAACAAATCAGATCTGTGAGCACAGAGACCTGCTAAGACCCATTCCATGATGATTTTATGCAAACTTCAACATACTTCCAACTCATCCTTGTATTCTCCTTTTATGGTACCTGGCCTTGTCACAAAGTATGAGATATTTTAGGATATGTTTTTCTGGGCTACCCATATGTTGTGAAACTGGCACTTAAGCTGAACTGCTGCCTCTGTATAATCCATATGAGGTGGAGGAGCAACATCCATTGTTCTCTTGCTTAAGGGGAGTGAACGGAACCATTTACCCACTCAGAAAAATTTCTGAACTACAAATTTTTGGTAGGTAGATCGAAAACTGAGTTATACTCCAAAACCTTGGCTGGTGAAACTGGCAAGCGATTGTGACAGAGCGAAAGTACACATGGTTGCACTGGAACTGGACTTGGTAAACGCTGCTTCAGTTAGAAGTTTTTAAGCTACAAAAAGAATAATGTTTTGTCACATTATTTCTTCTTTTTTTTTTTTTTTTTGAGATGGAGTTTTGCTCTTGTCGCCCAAGCTGGAGTGCAATGGCACAATCTTGGCTCACCGCAACCTCTGCCTCCTGGTTTCAAGCGATTGTCCTGCCTCAGCCTCTGGAGTAGCTGGGATTACAGGCATGCGCCACCATGCCTGGCTAATTTTGTATTTTTAGTAGAGACGGGGTTTCTCCATGTTGGTCAGGCTGGTCGCAAACTCCCGACCTCAGGTGATCTGCCCACCTCGGCCTCCCAAAGTGTTGGGATTACAGGCGTGAGCCACCACTCCTGGCCTATTTCTTCTTTTTGCACTCAAAGCCCTTTTGGCACAAAGAAGCAGATAGGGAGTAAAAAAAAGCCTTGTATTAGTTCTAATATTGATGCCATGTATTCATAATTATAATTCCTACAGAGCTCTTTTGTGGATAGATACTATACTCCCACTTTTCTGATAGGATAACTGAGAAACAGGTTTAGCAAGAATGAAAAAGTCCAAGGAAGAATCACATTTTAATATCCATTTATGTGGCCTCTCAGAACAGTATCAATTTTTAAATTGATCTGAATAGCCTTTGTGGCTTCTCCAGCAGGCCAAGAAAGACAGCTAGGGAAAATGATGTGAGCAGAGCAGGGCGAGATGTGAATCTCAAGTCATCAGCCACTCCCTCAGCCTCCTCTACTGGAAGGAAAGGGAACCCATGGCTAACCTGCCTCCAGAATGGGGTGGCCCAGGCAGGCTGGGTGACCATGGCAATAGCACACCAGACCCAGAGGTGTAACAGCAAAGGCACAGTCTCGACTGTCCTCTCCCTTCATCCAGCTCTCTCTCCCTTAGGTGAGGGATTATCTAAGAGCCTTGATGTTTCTGCTTTTTAAAAAAAATTCTTTTTAGCACAGATTATTCCCTGACTAGAATGATAGTTTTGTACGAGGGAGTCAGGTGCAAGTAGGCTGTGTCAAGGTAGGAAGAAGGGCATTCTTCCAAGCCTCCGCAGCCCACAGGCAGGTCTGATCCTAAGCAGAGATGGTCCCCCAGGGAAGCACCCAGGCTTTGCTCACCCTGCAGGATAGCCAGCAGTGAGCAGCCTGCAGTCATCAGCCCATGTAATGTCCCAGGGACAGCTGTCTAGAGAGGTAGGGGAGCAGGTGGGTGGGAGGGCCGGCCAGAGACTCAACTGACATGGCTCCTCCCAGTGCGGGTAGGAACTGGCCATGATTCTTGGCTCTCCTAAGAAACCCAAGGCATCTCTTCCTGTGATCTATAACTTGTCTTGGCTCTGCTAAGGAAAGCATCTCATGAATTGCTGGACCTGTCTTACTGGTTTCGGGATGATTGCAGAAGACAGACACAATCCTGACATTGACTAACATGGTGTTTGTGGCCTTAAGATTTCCTGCCAAGAGGTCCAGTGTTGGGCTCAGGTCCCAGCCCTTTTCTTTACTTAAGTCTCCCACCCCATGGTCCCTAGTCCAGATCTATGTCTCTCCCCTCTTCCCTCCCACATGCCCAGCTGTTCCTCCCATGTCTATGCCTTTCCCTTTTCTTGACTCATCACACTATGCACCCCTAACATTTCCATGTGAGGGCATTCTGGTTACATGAGGATCAGAGACAGACTTGAAGACAAGAAGGTGTCAATATTATGCAAGTTCAGTTTACCCAGACTCCAGAGGCTGTAGAAGGTATGGTGTTTATAATGTGGTTAAGGCTTTCCAGTCACTCTGTTGGCCCCTGAGGAATAGGGTAGACAGGCACTCTAAAACATTTATTATGAAATACTTTAGGCGAACAGAAACATGTAGAGAAAAAATATATATATATCCTTTGAGACAGGATTTTGCTGTGTCACCCAGGCTGGAGTGTAGTGTGATCACAGCTCACTGCAGCCTCAAAGTCCTTGGCTTAAACAATCCTCCCACCTTGGCCTCTAAGTCACTGGGACTACAGGCATGAACCACCATGCCTGATGGGAATAATTTTTTAAAAACATGTATCTGCTGGCTGGGCGTGGTGGCTCACGCCTGTAATCCCAGCACTTTGGGAGGCCGAGGCAGGCGGATCACCTGAGGTTGGGAGTTCAAGACCAGCCTGACCAAAATGGAGAAACCCCATCTCTACTAAAAATACAAAATTAGCCGGGCATGGTGGCACGCACCTGTAATCCCAGCTACTCAGGAGGCTAAGGCAGGAGAATCGCTTGAACCCGGGATGGGGAGGTTGCAATGGGCCATTGCACTCCAGCCTGGGCAACAAGAGAGAAACTTTGTCTCAAAAACAAAAACAAAAACAAAACAAAACAAAACAAAAAACACAGGTATCTGCCTGTCACTTGTCACTTTGTCTAAAAAAATCCCAAAAAACCATATATCCACCATTCAGCTTTGTTAACCATTAATTTTTATCACATCTGCTTCTGATGTTTGTCTTCAAGAAATGGACCATGACAGATACAGTTGAAGCCCTGCGTAATTCTCTCCAATTTTACCCCCTTCCCCCTGGCATTGACCCTACACTTGGTTGTTTTTATATTTTTACCTCATTTGTATATGGTAAAAATACCTGGGGTTACATTTTCTTATGGCAATAAGTGGCTTCAGCACGTCCCCTCATGTTCTCCCAGAATCCACCTGGCTCTCTTCACTTATTTAGCTTACCTGTAAGCATCTGACTTTGCAACCCCCAGGTTAGCCATTAAATGGTTCTAACTGTTGTAATCTAAGACAGTGTTTTCAACTTTTTTTTTTTTTAGCAACACAGCTTTTGTTCAATTGAAATCATGTGCTTATTCCCAAATACATAAAATCCATGAGCATGGATCTGGGATGAGAAACAACAATTAGTACTGTCTTTGAAGGTTTTTAGAAGTACATAAACTGTATGATACTGTATATATCCTTCAGATGTTTTTTATTCAATGCTGATTTTTGAGATTTACTGATCTTACAAATGTAGTTCTACTTGATTCATTTTTAATTGCAATGTAGTATTCTACTGTACAAATACACTGAATATGTTTATCCACCATTCTGTTGATGGACATTTAGAGTGTTTCCAAATTTTCATACATCAGTGCTGCAATATGTATGTCACCTTATGACTGATAAATTTGGATTTATTTCTGCCACTTCATTTGTCCTTTCTGTTTACTCCTTTTTTTGATATACTATTTTCTTGTCCCTATCTGTATTTAATAGACTTTCCTTTTTTCATTTCCTGTCTCCACTGATTTGAGGTATGCATACTCTGTTTCTATTTGTTATCCCTCCTATTAGTCTAGACTTAAAGACTGCTGGTTTTTCCCTATTATCTATCCTCTCTTTCTTTCTCATATAAATAGAACCCCCAACTTTTAGCTGAGCGCATAGTTATTCAGAATAAAGACTACATTTCTGTTTGTAGAAATGTACAAACCTTCTTTGTAGTTGGGTATAACCATGTGAATAAGATCTGGCCAGTGGGATATCAGCAGAAGAAAGGTATGAAACCTCTGAGTCACTAACTTAAAGGGAAGGGGTTGGAATGTGACTTATCAGGTGACCCATCTTCAAATATTCAGAGACCATCACCCTAAAGCTTGATTGCTTATGTCTGGAAGGTTACATGAGAAAGAAAGAAATATCAGCCTGGTTTAAGCCATTGTTATTTGGGGCTCTTTCTTACAGCAGCCAAACAATGATCTAAGCAAACTGTGATTTTTAAAAACTTACCCTGGTTAGACTCATTCTGTTTCCTGAATCTGAGGTTTCACATCTTTCATCAAGTTTGGAAACTTTTCAGCCACTATCTTTTCATGGAATCTTATTTGATGGATATAGGACCTTGTCATTCTAACATCCAGGTCTCAGCTGCTGTATCTTTATTTCTGTAGGCAGCATTCTGGATGATTTCCTTAGGTCTGTCTTCCTGTCCATTAAGTCTATCTTCCATGGTGCCTAATCTGACGTTTAATCTATCCATTAATACATTTTAATTTCAATGAAAACACTTTCACTTCTAAAAGTTCTATTTAGTTTTCAAGTCTACCTGATCTTTTTAGGTAGTGTCTTGTTCTTGTCTTATGCTTTCAATTTCTTTGTTACGTCTTCAAAACTTTTGAACTCATTTATTTCATAGTCTCTTGCCAACAGTTCCATTATTAGAAGTTGTTGGGGATCTAGTCTAATTGTTTTTTGTGTATGTGGATACTCACTCATTGTAGATTATTTCCTCAAGTGTTTAGTCATTTTTGATTACATATTCCTCTTCATTAAGGCTTTTTTTCTGTGTGGATCCTGTGTGATCTGAATTGAGGTCTTGTGTCTCCAGAGAGGTTTTGTTTCTGTCCCTACCAGGCTCCCCAGGGGTATCACTGGCCCAGAACTTGGGTTTCCTAAACCACACAGGTAGTATAAATCCTAACATTAAACCAGCATTATCATCAGGTTCTCAGGGGAGACTCTATTCTTGTTTTTCTACCTAGAGCCTTAACTAAGTCTGAGAAGCTATTGTCATCTCCTGTGCCAGTGAATGATTTTCCTTTCCTTGTCTACCCTGTTATTTAGGGTAAGCCCTTTAATATTCCTGACCATTTTTTATTTTTAAATTTTGTTCATACTGACACTAATCAAAAGAAATAATAGTCCTGACTTTATGCGGAAGTCTGTTTCAGCTCCAACCTCCAGCTGGCCAGTCCTCATTTCTATCCCCACCGATATTAAAACTCTAACTTCAAACCTTACATTACTCTAGGGAGGCCAGCCACATACCACCTGCCCCTCAATCAGCTGTCAGAGTCGAGTACCACTGTGGCTTTACCCTCTTCATTTTGTTACCTGAGGACTTTTCTTACTTTTTTCTGTGCTCAGCTCTGCATTTACATGAATATTTTAAATATTTAACCCAGTATTTCCAGGTGATTCACAGTGGGGTTTTTTTTGTCTGTTATTTTGTTGTCCATGTTACTAGAAACAGAAGTCTCTTCCCTCTTAGTTATATCTCAGACTGCCTGGCTGAGTCAATCCCTACTTATCCTTTCCTTCCTTCTTGTCCCTCCCCCGATACCATAGCTTAAGGCAGGATTCTCAAACTTCATAGTGTACAGAATGATTTTCTGGGAGCTTGTTAAACATGCAGATTATTAGCAACCCCCCAGGAGACTTCAATTGAGAGGACTGGGGTGGCACCCAAGAATATGCATGCTTAACAAGCACTCTAGGTGGTTCTGGCCAAACGGTTCTGACCACACTTTGAGAATCACTGTCTGAGGTCTGCTGCCCTTTCCTGATGTATATTCATTCCTTTCTCTTGGCAGTACCTGGCAGGAGCCCTGCGCATCTCTGTTTTGCAAAGTCTGAGTTAGGAGACAACAATGCCAACAGACCCAAGGTTCAAGAGTTCTAGTCTAGACTAGTCCAGGACCACTCCCCTTAGCCATGGTGATGCCACTGATTTGTCCTGCTGGACTCCAGCTATCAATAAAACAGGTCATCCATTTGGGCTTTACTAATTGAGACTTTGACATTATTTGGAGAGGGGTGAGCTGAATTTTCCCTTTGTACTTATGAAAGAATTGTTTGCTAAGCAGATGGATACGATAAACAAAACTATACATATAATGATGGGTTCACTTAATTTTAAGTGCAGGTCTTCACTCTGTAGATGGGTTATGCTCCAGAATGCCTCTGAAAGTTAGCAGTTTAGAATGTATCTTCCAGCCGAGCGCAGTGGCTCATGTCTGTAATCCCAGCACTTCAAGAGGCCGAGGTGATCACCTGAGGTGAGGATCACCTGAGGTTGGGAGTTCGAGACCAGCCTGACCAACATGGAGAAACCACGTCTCTACTAATAATACAAAATTAGCCCGACGTGGTCCCAGCTACTCGGGAGGCTGAGGCAGGAGAATCGCTTGAACCCAGGAGGCGGAGATTGTGGCAAGCTGAGATGGTGCCATTGCACTCCAGCCTGGGCAACAAGAGCGAAACTCCATCTCAATAAATGAATAAATAAAATAAAATAAAATAGAATGTTATCTTCCACAGAAACATTAGGAAAGGTGGTCAGTTTCCCAGACCAGCCCACCCAAACCTGTAAATAAAATAATTATTCCCATTTAATACCTATTCTATGTCAGGACCTTTACATATGTGATCTGATATAATTCTCAAAATAACTCTTAGAAGTAGACATTTGTGTTTTTTTGCCTTAGAGGTGAAGGGATTTGCCCAGGGTCATCTAGCCAGTAAGTGGCAGAGCCAAGTTAGGTCTGGCTCCAAAGCCTGTGTCCTTGTTACCAGGAAAGCAGAACACCTCCTGTAGCTCATTTGTTTAACAAAGGGTGAGAGGAAGGGTAGAGATTTCTGTTTTCTCCCGAAACACTGTCTTTCCCCACACTGAGAAAGAAATGTTAAGGGAGTAATAGAACCTCTCCGCTGCAGCCACAGGTGACTCTGGAAGTGATGGGGGACCGAGAAGATCGGCAGCATGTCTTTGGTGTGCCTTAATGAGCGAGCAAAGATGCAAGCAAGATAACAGCTTAGTAAACTGCTCGGACTTTGGTCTTAAACTACCTTGGGTTTCATTTTGCATATGGGGAAAAGCATCTTACTGAAAGTTGACTTTCCGCAACTCTCCCTCTCTCACACGGCCCTCCCTGCCATAAACCTCTGCGTGTGGAGAGGCAGCTCCCTGCTCTGCGGGACTCACCTTGTCAGCCAGCAGCTCCCTTATCTTGCTGGCCTGTAGGCGGAACCGGAAAAGCTGGGTTTCCAGGGTCAGGCAGCGTTTCTGCCAGTCTACGCTGGCCGGCGCGTCCACCTTGAGTTCTGCCATGATGGAATCGACTTCTGGATTATTCCGGGGAGCCCTAAGAACCAGCATGCAGAAAGAGGAAAAGATAAATAAGCGTGTGAGGAAGAGTTCTGTGGGGAAAGAACGGGAGGGGACCAAAGGACAGAGAAAACAGGGCTGGGGAAGAGAATCGGTCACTGATCCCCAGGGTCCCTCCCTGCCTTCCTCAGCTCAGTGTGTCCCGCTCCATTGTAAGTTAGCTTAGAGCCTCAGGAAACCGCGAAACCTGAGAAACCTTAAGGAGAACCTAGTCTCATCTGGACAGAAGTGAAAAGTAGGGCTCATTTGTTTTTCAATTATCCACACAACAAACTTATCCGTTAAACAGCTACTTATATGCCTGACCCTGTACTCTGCAATGGAGATGCAAACAGAACTAAGAGAAATTTCTTGTCTTTGTGTTTTTCAAGGAACTCTTAGGAAAATCTAATTACAATGTAGTCATAGTTGCCAAATGACATGCAGATAAATGGGAATGGGAGCTGGGAAAAGTGGAAGGGATGTGTTTAGGGAAGGCTTAAAGTGGGTAACAGATGCATCCAAGGTCACATAGCTAATTAGAGGCAGAACCCCGGTTCCCAGTTTATTTCTTATTCTATTTCACCTATATAAGATGTTAGATGAGAAAAAAATGGAAATAAAATATAATGCTTTGAATGTCCTTGACAATCTTCTATTTAGATGGGATTGTGTCCATTATTATCATCGAATCATCCATCCCACTTTGGAACAGATTCTCACCATTTCCTTCAGGTTCTAAGATGCAAACCAGAAAACTGCTAGATATTTTGCTGCAACCTCTGGAGAAAGCTACAAGTCTTTGGGAAAAAAATTTGTACAAATTCAGAACAAATCAAGTAGACACCTATAGTATGTCCAGCCAGGGGAATTCACTCAGATGCCTCCTGGACATATTTAGAGAAAAAACACTGGATGGAGGATGAGAAAAGGAAGAAGAAGGATGCATGAGTGTGCATGAGAGAGGGATGCAGGCAGAGTGAGCCTGGGAGACATATCCATCATCAGGATTTTTCAACTCCCCCTTCTAGGGCATTATGATGAATGATGCTTGCCAAAAAGTATAAATTTGGTCTGTCCCAAACCATGACACATGGTCACCCTAGTAGTCAATAATTTTAAGGAATAATTATTAATTTTTTAGGGTGATAATTTTTTTTTTTTTTTTTTGAGGGAGAGTCTCACTCTGTCAGCCATGCTGGAGTGCAATGGTGCAATCTTGGCTCACTACAACCTCTGCCTCCTGGCTTCAAGTGATTCTCATGCCTCAGCCTCCTGAGTAGCTGGATTATAGGCGTGCACCACCAAGCCTGGCTAATTTTTTGTATTTTTAGTAGAGATGGGGATTCACTATGTTGGCCAGGCTGGTCTTGAACTCCTGGCCTCAAGTGATCCACCTGCCTCAACCTCTCAAAGTGCTGGGATTACAGGTGTCAGCCACTGCACCTGGCCGATAATCTTTTTAAATGTCATCTGTTAGAAATTTTTATGATATACAGGTTAAATAATATCTGGGATTTGTTTTAAAATACTTCATGGTAAGAGGTAAGTAGAGGAGGAGATATACGAAATAGGATTAGTAAAATGTAGATAATTTTTGAAGCTGGTTGAGGGGTATATGGGAGTTCTTTATATGATCTCTCTACTTGAATATATGCCTGGAATTTTCCATAATAAAAATTTGTTGCTTTTCAAAATCCCCTTTTCCTTCCTCAGGAGTCACATGGCCTCAGAAAACCTAGCCACCTCCTGTACTGTTGCCAGATACTACCACAGTGCAAAGTTAGCCTCTGTTTGATGGGCTAATCACCAATAGTGCTTCTCCCCTCGCATGTGACTTTTATTCGTATTTTTCTCCCATCATACACTACAAGTAGCTATTGCTTATTGAGTCTTTATTGTGTGCCAGGCATGTGTTGCCTCTTTAATCCTTACAACAACCTGTGAAACAATAGGTAAGCACTGTTGTCCACACACACGAGGACACTGAGGAACAGAGAAGCTAAGTAATTTACGGGTAATTGTACAGCTAGTTAATGGTGGAGCTGGGATTCTGGTTCCAAATTCCTTGTTCATTGCCACTCTGTGCTCTTTACCCATCCAAAAAATAAAAATAAAAAGAATTCCAATTTCACAAAGAGTGTGGTAGACTTGAAAATGGCAGAAATCGTTTCTAGGATCTTTCAGAAGCCTTAGCACAAGGATGAACCTATATCCCAGATTTCCCAAGACATCTTGGGCTCAAAATTCTGATACCATAATCTCCCCAAGCACTGGCACTTACCATGTATCCTGACTTTTCATCTAAAAAATAAGACCTGCAGAGAAAGGCCCAACAATTAAACCACTGATGGACTGAGTAAGCTCGGTTCTTGGCTCCTCAGAACACATGACTTCAGCGCTGATCTCCCAGCCCTGTCATCTAAACAATCCCTACATTGTGACCTCCCAGCAATCCCCATCTCAAAAGACTAGGACCAACTGGAACGGGCAGGAAGACAAAAGACAAAAACAAAACATGACCTTCTCTGAGCTAAGATCACAGCTGAAAAGACAAAACAGAACCTTGTAAGGCTCTCAGAGAAGGCCGGGAGGCTTCATGTTTGATTTTTCCTTGTCCTTTACTGGGATTTTGCTTTTCCTTGTATAAATAGGAAAAGTGACAGATCTGAGACTACGACCTGGGAGTATCGCAACTCGGTTCAGGGCTAAGAAATAACAGTAAAAGCATAAAAGCAAGGGGCAAGGTAAATGTAATCCTTTTGTATAGTTAAAAGAGTTCGATTAATATTGATTCCCTCTTACTGATTGTCAAAGCTGCTGCTTAGATTCTATTGGGAGAGTGAAAACCCAAATTATCAAAATCTCCAAGTACTTTGGAAATATGTCACTGGTGTCTGCCTAGCCCTGATATCTGAGATTATACCTAGTTTAGGGAATGCTTTCCCCAATCAAGCATCTCCATAACATCATGGTTCTGAACTGATCAAGTGGTCTGTTTAATCCCCTCCCTGCCTTGGGGATGGAGAGGATTAACCACCCTCTCCCTGGCAAGTTGCTGAGGAGGTTGGGACTCGTGCTTGGCTTGCCTCGGCATGTGAGGAGAGCAGAGAGGTTTTGAAATAGATCAGGAGCAGGGTGCCTGCTGCCAAACCCAAGGCCCAGAGGCTCTTCTAACAGAAGCAGGTGGTCAGAGCAACAGCTATAAAGTAAGGGAGGTTAAAGGAAGATACCAGTAAACTGAGCCTCACCTGCTAAGTCACCTTGCACTTATACCTCCCATAAAAATGCACAAGGATGAGCAGAAATGAATACTTTACATTTGCAGTAGAGTTTATAACTTGTCAAAGCATTGTGACGCATGTGTTATTTCTCTCTTTATCCCCGAGATGGAGGACAAGCACACTTAGTCACAATGAACAGATGAGAAAACTCATCACATCTGTGACTTGCTTGGAGCATTGCATAGAGCTAAGGAGTAGGAGAACTGGGCCAAGAATCCTGATCTCCCAATGTCTACAATTGTCCTCTTCCCATGATGATGCTTCAGTAGTGGTAGCAGATATCTCATACTAACAGGCTAGTCTAACACAAATACATTAATGGCAAAAATAAATGGGGAAATGAGAGAGGGGAAGTGAGCTGGAAACAAAACTCAGCTCAATTTTTTTTTCTATTTTTATTCTGGAATGCTCTATCACACATTAGAAATAGGGAGAATAGCACAATAAATCCCTATGTCCCCAATACCCCGCTAAAATTATGATCAGCTCTTGGCCAGTCTTATGAAACTCATAGTTTTCTTGATTCTGCTGGCACCCAGCCTGCTAAACTGCTTGGCAGGTGAATCAAACAACTGCCATAGTCTTGATACCTGCTTTGGCATCCCCTGAATCCTCCAACACCCGGGACTGAAATGCCACAGCAGTCAGTGGGGATATGCCTCAGAGGCAGGGGCTGGGAGTAGGATGGGTGGGAAGGTGGCACAGGAAGTCATTAGGTGACTCCAGACTGAGAGTCTGTATCAGAGAAAACACAAACTTGACCTGGGATCTCTCTGGTAAGTTTGAGGATTTTGACCAGAAACTGACAAAATGCTAAGATTACTTTTTTTCTTTTTCTTTTGAGACAGGGTCTCACTCTGTTGCCCAGGCTGGAGTGAGTGGCACAATCATGGTTCACTGAAGCCACAACTTTCCCAAGCTCAGGTGACCCTCCCACCTCAGCCTCCCAAGTAGCTGGGACTACAGGCATGCACCACCGTGCTTGGCTAATTTTTGTATTTTTTGTAGAGACAGGGTTTCATCATGGTGCCCAGGCTGGTCTCAAACTCCTGGGCTCAAGTGATCCACCTGCCTCATTCTTCTAAAGTGTGTTGAGCCACTGCACCCAGCCTAAGATTAAGTTTTTATTTTATTATTATTATTATTATTATTATTTTTGAGATGCAGTCTCACTCTGTCACCCAGGCTGGAGTACAATGGTGCAATCTCGGCTCTCTGCAACCTCCGCCTCCCAGGTTCAAACAATTCTCCTGCCTCAGCCTCCTGAGTGGCTGGGATTACAGGTGGATGCCACCACACTGGCTAATTTTTGTATTTTTTGTAAAGATAGGGTTTCACCATGGTGCCCAGGCTGGTCTCGAACTCCTGGGCTCAAGTGATCCACCTGCCTCATTCTTCTAAAGTGTGTTGAGCCACTGTGCCCAGCCTAAGAGTAAGTTTTTATTTTATTATTATTATTATTATTATTGAGATGGAGTCTTGCTCTGTCACCCAGGCTGGAGTACAATGGTGCAATCTCAGCTCACTGCAACCTCCGCCTCTCAGGTTCAATTTTCCTGCCTCAGTCTCCCATGTAGCTGGGATTACAGGCAGATGCCACCACACTGGCTAATTTTTGTATTGTTAGTAGAGACAGGGTTTCACCATGTTGGCCAGTCTGGTCAAACTCCTGACCTCAGGTGATCCACCTGCCTTGGCCTCCCAAAGTGCTGGGATTACAGGCATGAGCCACCACTCCCAACCCCAAGATTAAGTTTAATTCAAACAACTTTTAAGTGATTCCTGTGTGCAAGATTGGGGATATAAAGATGAATAAAGATATTGTGGCTTTTGAGGCTCAAGTCTACAGCCTGAATATCCTGGTAGCTCCCTGCAAAGGTAGCTAATCAATACAGGACCCTAAAAGAAAGAGGTCAGAGGTCACCACAGGCCTCAAAATAGCTCATTGCCTCTATCTTGTGGAGGATGCAGGAGGCATTGGAAGGCAACGGGGCTTCTGTTATATGCGCAATTTCCACTGGGCTCTCTCATGTTACCTCAGTATGGTTCATTCCCTGAGTGTGAGCGTCTGTATGACTTCCACTTGCTAGTGAGGGGCGACCACCATCTTCTAAAAGTGCTCTGTCAGACTAGGCTGACTACCTGTCAATTGTGGGAGAGAAACAGCTTTGTGTCCCCTTTCTGGGGATGAGGCTGGGAGAAGGGTGTGAGTGGACACAGGGACAACTTCCTCTGATCTCAGCATTGTCATCTGATCAAGCTAACAACATCCATTTGGCCACTGCTGGGTGCCTACATGACATTCCACACAACGTCCGGGGAGACAGAAAAGGTGAGCATGTCCTAGGCCGCAGGAACCTCAATACCAAAAGAAGCGGTCAGGACAACCAGGTATAACATTCCTTGAGAACAAAAACAGCAAAGAGAAACAGCTTAGTACCTAAGATCCCATGCTCTGGCACTGACAGGACTGGGTTTGAATACAAGCTCAGGCAGTAATAATCCTGTGGCCTTAAGCCATTTGCTTAACTTCTTTGAGACTCAGTTCCATTTTGAAATTGAGGGCAGTAATATTTGAAAATCAGGACAATAATATTTGGTTGAACCATAAGAAACCATCAACATTTAACCATTTTCCAACCTTCAAAATGGCCATTTCATATATCACATCATGCAGGGCTTTTTGAGAATTAAAGGAGATATTACAAAAGCCTGGCACACACTAAGTACTCAATAAATGACTGTTATTGCTGTTATCGGCAAACAAAAGGCAAACCAATAGCATCTAAAACCTAAGAGGAGATGTGGCCCAAAGATGTGCTCACTAGGCCAGGCACGGTTGCTCACGCCTGTAATCCCAGCACTTTGGGAGGCGGAGGCAGGCAGCTCACCTGAGGTCAGGAGTTCGACCAGACTGGCCAATATGGTGAAACCCTGTCTCTACTAAAAATACAAAAATTAGCCAGGCGTGGTGGCGCATGCCTGTAATCCCAGCCACTTGGGAGGCTAAGGCAGGTGAACTGCTTGAACCCTGGAGGTGGAGGTTGTAGTGAGCTGAGATTGTACCACTGCACTCCAGCCTGGGCGACAGAGTGAGACTCCAGCTCAAAAAAAAAAAAAAAAAAAAAAAAAAAAAGATGTGCTCACTACCAGATCTAACTCTGGAGATCTGGAGAGGAGGTCCTGTTATTTTAGAACATTGCACAAAAGGGTATATAGTGCAAAGTAAGGCTGCTTCCCATGCCTGTACTTCAGCCATAGTTCTCCCCAGCGGCAACCACTGTTACAGGTTTCTGTGTGTTCTCGCAGAGATATTCAGAGCATCTACAAGCATTCATACGTATGTGGCATTCACACACCCACCCAAAAATGGTGGCCCACCATACACACTGTACTCAACAATATAACTTAGAGATATTCCTACATCAAAATATATATCTGCCACATTTTCTCTCCACGCCTTGTAACAGCTTTAATGTATCCTATCGTGTGGCTTTCACATGATCTTATTGAAGGGTCCCTTATTGATGGACATCTAGATTGTTTCCAACCTTTTGCTAAACAATGCTGCAATGAATATTCAATGATGTACACCATTTCATATACATCAGAGTATATCTAAAGGATAAAGTCCCAGAAAATGGAATTTAGGGGTAAATGAGGTACACTTTAAATTGCCAGACGTTTCTTTGGATTTTTTTTTTTCTATCAGGAATGGGAGGAACATGCTGTCCCCTACAGCTGGTGACTTCTGAAGAGGGCGAAAGAGGCTCCACATTTTTTCAGCTTAGTTGATAGTTTCAATGAGTTTGGGGCCACAGGCTGCATCCCACCATTGCCCAACTCTGAGCAGGCCCCCTCAGCACTCTGTGGGAAGGTAGTAGAAGTGGACTGAACCATACCTTAGGAATTTAGGAGGCTTGGGTTTCAGTTATGGCTCTTCCACTTTTTAGCTATATGACCATGGGCATATCACAACAATTTTTTTTTAAGAGACAGGATCATCAGCCTCCCAAGCAGCTGGGACTACAGGCCCACACCACCACACCCAGCTAATTTTTACATTTTTATTTATTTGTAGATACAGGGTCTCCCTATGTTGCCCAGGCTGCTCTTGAACTCCTGGCACCAAGCTCTCCTCCTGCCTTGGCTTCCCAAAGTGCTGGGATTACAGGCATGAGCCACTGCAACTGGCCTAAATCACAACTTTTCAGAGTCCCAGTTTCCTCCTTTGGAAAAATGGGGCCAATAATATGCCGAAACACTAATACCGATGTTCTATAAAGCGTTAAGTGATGGTGCTAGCCCTATACACAGTGTCTGTCACATAGAAGACAGTCCAAAAAGTTTGATGAAGGAACTGATAATTCTCCCAATGAATTTTTTAAATGGTCTTTCAAGTGTTTTACCTGAACCAAGGCTCTGTCTTGGAAGAGTTTTATGAGGTGGATTCATAGTAAAAGCTATGGAGGAGATATCCTGGCAAGCAGAAATCCCACAAGGAGAGGAGATTCCTTCCAGATGAGGGTCTTCACCGCCTCTGCCACCCCCACTAAGGCCCCTGGTTCCTGGCGACCGAGTCCTCGCTAAGACTCCTAGGACACAATGCTCTGTGTCATTCGGCACCCAACCTGTTTTCTTTTCTGCTTGAATGACCTGCTCCTAGGAGTCGTGCCTGAGCCATAGGGTCCCTAAGAGAACACTCAGAAATCATAGAAGAAATAACCTAAGGTGAAGTGGGGAGGGGTGCGGGAAGGGATGAAAGGGAGCGAGCACCGATAGCAAGGTGGCAGCCTACACGTCCGCTCCGAGGGCCCTTCCCGGGAGCGACTGGATCTGGTCGATCCCCAACTCCAGGTCCTCCCGGGGGAGGCTCCTCCTGGTCTCGCGGCGCGAGTCCCGAGGGGCGCCCGGCTCGCCAAGCCGGACCCGCGCTCCAGCGCTCCCCGCCGCTGGGGGCTCGCTTCCAGGTAGGGAGGCACCTGCTCGGGATCGTCCTCCAGGCCGGAGGGGCAGTCCCCCGCGCGCAGCCCGACGCCCTCCCCCGCGGCGCAGCCCCAGCCCAACACAGCGACGGGAGCGCGGGTCGCTCACCTCCAGCGAGCTCGCTGCCGTCCCCGCCGCGCACTGGGCACACCGGCGCCCTCGGGCCGCCGCCGCCGCCGCCGCCGACTTTGCGTCGCTCTCGCCGGAGTCTCGGGCTGCCGCCGGCCCTCCGCTCCCCAGCAGCAGGGGTCGCGGGCTGCGGGGCGGGGCGAGGCTACAGCGGGAGGGGTGCCCGCGGGCTCGCTGCACAAAGCCCGGCCGTGCCTTGCGGCGCCCCATTCAACGCTCCGCCGGGCGCCCTCCTCCCCTCGACTCCCCGCCCGCTCCTTAAAGGCAGAGCGCCGGGCTCAGCTCTCCAGGCAGCTCGCGGAGAGGCACAGGAAATGACCTCAGCAGGCTCCAGCCTCCCACTTCTCCGCACCGCTGGGCTCGTCCCTGGGGCGGCGGGGAGGGCGGCGGGGTGTACCGGGCGCCGGCCCTGAGCTCTCTGAGGAGGCCCCACCAGCTGCCGCAAGGGGCGTCCAGAGCGCCCCGAGGATCTGCTTGGCCCCAGATAGTGGGGGACCCTCGCGGGCTGCGGGACAAGACCAGACCCTCTCCGCCAAAGGTTCCAGCATTTGCCTGGCCACCTGTGGGAACTGTAACGTCTGGATATTTGGAACAGAAGTCCATATTTCAGTCTGGCAGACCAAATGTTATGAGTTCCAATTTGCAGGAGAAAGAAAAAGAAAAAATAAGTTACGACAGCCCAGAGAGTAACTTACTTGCTTATTTTCTGGTCTCGCTATGTTGCCCAAGCTGGACTCGAACTCTGGAGCTCAAGTGATCGTCCCGCCTGGGCCTCCGGGCCAGCTTATGTATATGTTATTTTAAAGGAGACCCCAGGAGGACCCTGGCTGCCAGGCAGTTTGTAGGGCAGTCATCAGCGTGCCCCTGTGCTCCTCGTTCTCAGACATTTGCAGATCTCAGATAGCCCAAAGCAATCTCATACCCAGAGAGGCTGGAAAACTCAACATTTGGCTAGGTGAGCCTGGAGTAAAGAAGATGCAAATAGAGACGATTGCAGGGAGGGATCCACCTTTCAAAACAGACCCTTCTTCCTCAACCCTGCAGGATCTCTGTCAGTCAAGGCCTGAACAGAAGCAAAATACCAGCAGGGCCTGTTTCTCCAAATGGTCCTTGGAAGACTCATCCCAGGCACCATGAAGAACACCCCCACCCTGGGTTTGAATCTGAATCTCTAACTAAAGTTCCCCAGGCAATTCTCACGGAGAAGTTTTGAGAGCCCAGACACTAAGGAAAGCTGGTAGTGCAGGAGGCCAAAAGTGAAAGTTTAACTGGGCCAATGGGACTTTAATGGCTGAACTTGGAAACAGCTTTATAGCTCATGGGGATTGGGATAGATTAGCCCCATTTTGTGGGACAATGCTCAGGCTATCCACTTCAACATTCCAGAAGTTGCCTCAGGAAGCCCAAAAACAAGTTCTCTGGATTTTGCTAAGAAGACATTCATTCATTCATTCACTTTTTTTTTTTTTTTTTTTGGCCATAGGTTCTTCTTGTTCTGTTCTGCAGGCTGGATTGCAGTGGCACAATCATAGCTCACTGTAACTTGAACTCCTGGACTCAAGCAATCCTCCCATCTCAGCCTCATGAACAGCTGGGACTATAGGTACATGCCACTATACCCAGATTAAAAAAAGTGTTTGTTTGTTTGTTTTTGGTAGAGATGGGGTCTCATTTATGAGACCAGCTCAGGCTGGTCTCGAACTCCTGGACTCAAGCAGTCCTCTTGCCTCGGCCTCCCAAAGTGCTGGGATTACAGGGATGAGCCACCGCACCTCGGCCCAGAACTCATTTAATATAACTTTGTTATATAGTGAAAAAGGACGCACCGTGGAGAGTGGAATGGGAGGAACATGCTCTCCCCTATAGCTGGTTACTTCTGAAGAGGGCAGAAGAGGCTCTACATTTTTTTCAGCTCAGTTGTTAGTTTCAATGAGTTTGGGGCCATAGAGTGCATCTCACCATTGCCCAACTCTGAGCAGGACCCCTCGGCAGTCTGTGGGAGGGTGGTAGAGGTGGACTGAACCCTACATTAGGAATTTAGGAGGCTTGAGTTTCAGTTATGTCTCTTCCAATTTTTAGCTATGTGACTTGGGCAAGTTGCAACTTTTTGTTGTTGTTCTTTTCTTTTAAGAGATAGGATCTTGCTCTGTTGCCTAAGCTAGAATGCAGTGGCAGTCATCACTCATTGCAGCCTAGAACTCTTAGGCTCAAGCAGTCCTTCTGCCTCAGCCTCCCAAGTAGCTGGGACTATAATACCCACCATCACCCCTAGAGCCCCTTTCTTTGGATATTAGCTTATTATTACAAGTGGTCTGACAAAGGAGAATGGAGGATGGAGCAGAGAGATGGGAAGAAAAGCCATCATGTGCCTGAGTTGAAGGATATGCCAGGGCATTCTTGTGAAAGAAGATGAGGCCGGGATGGGGACCTGTCAACTGGTCTGAGCCAATTTAGTCCTTCGATGATTGTATTAGCTGCCATGGGACGTGAGAGGTGAGGGGAGGCCATTTTTCTTCTTTTCTGTAATCTCCTGCAGGTGGGATATTAAAAATAGTTAAGGCCAAATTCTGCCAAATATACATGTATTGGCAAGCTGGCACAAAACAGTCACACAGCCTGCTTCAAGAAAGTCGGGCAGTTGGCCTGCTCTGGCTCTCACACCCCATTCATGCAAGGGCAAATAATCTTCCTGGCCAACTCCATGTTTTGAAAACTGCTTATTTCACCAATAAAAGATTATTTCTAGCATCCCTCAAGCACATTAAGCCCTTGGGTGTATATTTTGATGTTGTTTGAAGTGCTTATGTAACCATTTTCTGGAGTGCGGATTCCTGATTAGGGCACTTCAGATGCTAACTAACCACTCTAGGGGTTACAGGAGAGTCACTTTATATACACACACCACATGGTTTAGGCTGGAATGTTTAAAAACTAAATTCCTACAGAGTCAATATTACAGCATCTTAGTCTGGGCCTCGTTCCTTGGACAGCACTATGGGAGGGAAAGGGGAACTTGGAACTGGCCAGAGCTCAGTTCAAGCTTTATCACTTAAGTGGTGGTGGGACCTTGGGGCAGTTGCTGAAGTTTTCTGAATTAATTCCATGTTTGTAAAATAATGATGATAGTAATTCTGGCCTCTTAGGGTTGTTGAAATGATTAAATGAGATAGTATGTTGTCTGGCATGCAGCAAGTGATCTCTAAATGGAAGCTTTTGTTATTTATTCTTTGAACAAATATTGGCTGGAGGTCTAAGAGCTCTCTGTTTACAAGATTGCAATGGATAAGCAGATGGCTTGAGAGACAGGAACAGCTCTAGGAGAGCTGGTGAAATGGTTGACAATTCATCTTCCCATGTATGAGCCTTCTAGAAACCCTGCTTCCCATCCCCACCTGCTTTCTCTGAGCTCCAAAGAGACCCTCTTGTATTTCACCAAAAAAGCCTCAGATCAAGGGATCCCCTTCTCCTGCCTTCAGGACCTGGTTCTCAGTTGCTGTTGGAAGGGGAAGAGAGAAGAGAAGAAGGAGAAGGGAGTCTCAGACTCCCAGGAAACTTGGGGCCAGTCCTAGTCCAGGCTTCTGCTCTCTGCCTTGGGTCACAAAGAAGTCGGGAGGTTACTTCTACTGCTGAATCTTTGGGAGCAATTTGGCTCTTCGGTGATTGTCAGGATTAGCCACCATGGGACATGAAAGGTGAGGTAACCATGGGTTGGAGCAGAGTGTCAAGAGTCACCATCCAAGTGGGGCTAGGAAGGCAGTGATTAGACATGCAGAGAAGGGCCAGGTAGGAAGGAAAGGACATGGCCCAGTGGCTAAATCCTCAGTGTGTGTGTGTGAGTGTGTATGTGTGTGCATGTGAGATGGGTATGGAAAGATGGGAGGAAGTGTCCTAACTTTAAGTATGGACTCTTCTTTCATTTATTCATTCAGTTACTCACTAACAAATATCTATTGAATACTTGCTATTTTCCAGCCACTGTGCTAGGAAGGAAAGTGTGACAAGTGTGACCTATGAACTCTGGGCCCAGGCTTTAGAACTAGACATGCCTGTCCTTGAATCCTGGCTCTTCCACCCAAGGGACACAGGGTGGAAGTGATGCAGTTACCACATACATCACCGCAAATAATCTGTTCAGTATAGCTGTGGGTATGGGAGCCAGAGAGAGCCAGGCAGAGGATGGGGAGGGGAGGGAAGGCGTTCCTTGTTTGTAAATCAGGAATCAGAATTCCTTCCTTAGAGAGTTATTATAAAGATGGAGATAAAGGGCCTGCCTCAGTGCCTGGCATATTATTGGCATCTAGTAGATATTATGAAATGAGGAGGGAACTTGAAGGTGTAGAGGTGTAAAGGACTAGCAAGGTGCCCAAAGACTAGGGAGCTGGAAAGTATCCAGGAGGAGCAGCATGGAAGGAGGGCCTGGTGGAGAAGGATTCCAATGAGGAGGTGGGCAGTGATTACAAGTCTAACCTCATGTCATAAAATGCTGATGTGAAAATAAAGATTCCAGGCCACCCCTAGCTATTCAGATCAGTGGGCCCAGGAGTCTGCATTGTCACGCATCTGTCTGGGGTCTGTATTGACTAGTATGCTCTTGAGTGATTTTCTCAGAGAGTAACTGCCGGGGCGGAACTGATGTAATTACAACACATATCAATGCAAAATGCTCTGTCCGCTGCAGCTGCGGGTTATACGGGCAACAGAGAGCCAGGTGAATGGGGGCTCAATGGGATAGGGACAGGAGAGGGAGGGAGAAAGAGCAGCTGAGTTGGGAGCTGGTGGAGATCAGGGAATGAGGATCAGGTAAATCCAGCCATCTGACTGCCATTCTAGATCATTTTAGAGTTTGCAACATCCTAGTTTTAAACTAGCTGTCTTATTTCTCCAACAGCTTTCGTCAAAGATGAGAACAATGGCTGCTCACATCAGCTCGGGGAGGGAGGAACTGGGCACGGACCAGCTTTAAGTAGGTGGCAGGTTCTCCAACAGCCCAGGGAGCCTGTGTGGGGAGAGACTAGGGCTCTAAGAAGCCAAGGAAACCCAGGCTTGTCAGAGAGCTGCCAATGACCCTTTTCTTTTCTGGGACACATGTGTGGCCGCTGTAGACAATGGGTTTTCAAGCTGACAGTGGGGTTCAACTTCCAGAGTTCGAATTCCAGCTTTGGCACCTAGCTCAGTTTTTGGCACTCAGTAAGGACTCAGTAGATGCTAGTTGTTATTATTATCTCCTCAGCAGAAGACAGACCCAAGCCAAGAGAAAGGAAAGTCTCCCAGCCCTGCCTCATCCTCACACTCCATTCTATCTGAGTCCCCACCAGCCCATCTCAGAGCTGAACTACGAGAGGTCTGGTGAGCTAGGGTCCTGTGCTCATACATCATCATGTGCTTGCCGAGTGTCCACAGTGGGCCACTGTAGGAGAGGGAGAGCGTGGAGGAGTAGGTGGCTCAGTACAGGGCAACTGGACTTTGGAGGGCCTCTTCATGCTCCTTGACCTCCTCTCCTCAAAGCCACTACTTTCACTGACAGGAAGAGGCCAGAGGTCTGGGGTGGGGTCCTACATGCAGAGCTGTGAGTGAGTTCTTGCTCAGCCACTACTTTGCTCTGCAATCTGAGGACATCTCAGCAACTCTTTGTGCCTCCACCTAACTATAAAATAGAAGCAGGACCTTCGTGGCTGCCATCCTCAGTCTGGAGATAAGGAATTAATGGACACTTCACCAGGGCCATGCTGGGGAATGAGGGGCTGCTGCGGTACAAAACACATTGTTGGTTTATCTGAGAATTGCTGAATGCGAATAGAAGCAACTTCACCAAAACACACTGGGGACACAGCCAGCCATTGCAGGGCACTGCAAACAAATGAAATCTTTCTTTCTAATCTCCTAATTAAAAATTGAAACATTTAAAGCCATATTTATTGAGGGCTGACTGTTCCTGACCCACTAAACATTTTAGGAGGAATCATCTGTTTTTTTTTTTTTTTTTTTTTTTGAGATGGAGTTTCGCTGTTGTTGCCCAGGCTGGAGTGCAATGGTGCGATATCGGCTCACTGCAACCTCCGGCTCCCGGGCTGAAGCGGAGGAATCATCTTTTTTTTTTTTTTTTTTTGAGACGGAGTCTTGCTCTGTCTCCCGGACTGGTATGCAGTGGCGCGATCTCGGCTCACTGCAAGCTCCGCCTCCCGGGTTCACGCCATTCTCCTGCCTCAGCCTCCCGAGTAGCTGGGAGTACAGGTGCCCACCACCACGCCCGGCTAATTTTTTGTATTTTTTTTAGTAGAGACGGGGTTTCACCGTGGTCTCGATCTCCTGACCTCGTGATCCGCCTGCCTAGGCCTCCCAAAGTGCTGGGATTACAAGCGTGAGCCACCGCGCCCGGCCGGAGGAATCATCTTAATTCTCACAATTCTCTGGAGCTGAAGCTATTTTTATCTCCGTTTTATAGGTGTATAGACTGAGGCTCACGAAGACCAGGTGACATGGCTAAGCTCAGGTAGCAAGCAAGTGGCCAAGCCAGGACACAAACCCTGCCCTGCCTGACTCTAAAGACCACGCCTTTAGCCACTCAGGGCTTGCCTCTGCTCAGGGATGTGTGGGTTCCCCTGCGGGGCACCTTCCAGGCTGAAAGGTTGCAATGAGTGAGCCACAAGTACCCTGGGATTCACAGAAAAGGAAATAAGTGAAACACATGGACAGAATGGGCAGACCTAGCCATTGCAGCTCCCTCTGCCCTGCCCCTAGTGGTTTAGCCTGAACCAATAGGTCTATTATCTCCCTTGATGGTCAGGACTTCTCCTTGTTGTGCTCAGGGTTTTCGATGGTGTGTCAGGGCTCATACCCTACTGGAAGCTCTCTTTGCCCTCTCCTCTTTGTAAAAGGGGGTGAGTTCTGATGACAAACCTGCCCTCAGTATGGAAGCCCTGGACATGACTGCCAAGCACATTGGAGACTATCTCTCAGCACCATCTAGTGGCCAGGATGGCTTGTTTGTTTTCTTCAAGGACCCTGAGCCCCAGCATTCTGGCTCCCAGTCAGGTGTAGGGCCAGATCCGTTCCCTTCTGATCTGACAGTGCATGCTTTGGTCACCTCCAAATATGGTGATTAATGGGGATTTAAGCTGTGCTTAAAGTGGATACTTTAAACTACGCATATTTTTATCCTGTTCAATTTTGCATCGTTTCAGGAAGTGGGCTAGAACACTGAGTTGTATAAAAGACTAGGAAAAGATGGAAAGAATATTTTCCCCTTTCTTAGTTCCATGGACCTGGCACCAAGCAACGCGTACCTCTTCCTACTGTGCAAAGCACAAGACCGAAAGCAGCATGCACAGACCGTCAGCTTGGCACTCATTCCAAGCAGGCATCTTACCTAGCCATGTTACACGGGCAGGGGACAGGAAGAGATGCCTCTGCACAAAGTCCAAGCTGCAAGTCAAGGATCCTTTTTGCTCTGCTACAGATAAAGTGATGGGATACAGAGCTGGCACTAGACTGACTCCCAATTGTATTAGAAGCTTTGCTTATGTAGAAGTGAGCTCTGGGGTTTTCAGAGTGGTGGTATGGAGAGTGCACATTTCCAAAAAGGAATTCTGCATTTATAGGTTCTGGATTTCCTAGTCCAGGTCCAGAAGAGGAACTACTAAAGTGGACCCATGCAAAGGAATCAGGTAGAGCTGACAGACAGGTCTCATATATAAGGGTGGTGATGGAGCAGAGCAGGCAGATTCCTAGGATGGAAGGCCAGTAGGCATTGCTCTGGGGCTGACACGGGGCTGCTGTTGCTGCCAAACACTGCACATTGCCTCACTGGCCATTGGAGAAACTCTCAGATGGCTTCTGGGATGGTTTGATCTTGAAAGTAGAAATTTCCTGGGCACAGGGCATCATGCTTGTGTGAATCCAGGATCTCTGGAACAAAAGACACTCCTGAGAAGAACATGGTTCTTTTGGGAGGCAAAATTGTTAATGTTGAAATAAATCCACTGGAATACTCAAAGTAACTTTCTATAAATATATTTTCCCATCAAGCATAATAAACTGCATGTGTAGTAATGTACATCAGACTGGAAGCCATTTATAGAGGGAATAATTACTAAAATGTTACTAGGACTTTCCCCACTCCAAATCTCCTTTCACTGACATGGCATGTTGTGATTCTTGCATCCTTTCTTGAGTTACATCACTGACTATTTCTCACAATTTATGTTAGGAGAAGAATAAGGAGTGTCCCTAATATTTATAGCAGCAATAACAGCAAAATAAAAGAGGGGAAAAGGATCCAATTGAAATGTCCATCAATTAGGACTAGTAAGTAAAGTATTAAAATTATGATTCATCTAGAAAATGAAATACTATGCAGCCATCAAAATGTATGATGAAGAATTATATTTATTGACAAGAAAAGATATTCATTACTTAATGTCAAGTGAAACAATGCCTAGAAAAGCATGTAGAATATGCTTTGTTTTATGTAAAACTGTATACATATAACTATATGTATATTTATGTGTATAAATATGGGTAGAATTCTTTTTCCCACAGATTAACAGTGACTATCTTTGAGTGGAGAAATTTGATATAATGTTGTTAGTTTCTGCTTTGTTCTTTTCTATATTATGTAAGCATTTTATAAGGAGTATGAATCATTTTTCTAATAAAGCTATTAAAATGTTTTAAAAGTATTGATCCTCATGAGTAAGTAGAAAGCCGAGATTCAGGGAAGTTGACATCTAACTCAATAAAGCCACAACCTGCCAGTCCAAGAGCCAGAGTGTGCCCCCATAACCACCCATTCCTCAAGTTTAATGCCAACGCTTTGAGTTCTGCCTCCTTTCTCCTCGTTAAGATACTGGGGAGGGATATGGCAATGGGGACCTGGGGGAGTTGGGGATCAATGTTCAGATCAGAGGGGCCTCACATCTTTTGATATTATCTGAGTCCCTATTATCTCTTCAAAGCAATTACACTATGACCACAACAGCATTACTGGATTCCTATTATACAGTATGTTCTTGTGGTTTGGCGGTTGTCCAAGACTTGAAGGAGCAGACACAAGTCTGGGGACAGAGTTAAGTTGGGTCCCTTCTTCTAATTCAAGCCCATCTTGCAACCTTCAAGAGAAATGATGTATTCAGCCATTTTCTCCATTTGAGGAAAGAAGGAAAGTGAAGCTAGCTGGGTGTGGTCCATTGGCTGGACTGCAGGAGGTTCTGGGTGGGAGTGGCATAACTTCAAGGAGGAAGTCTTAAGCCTGTGTTCCTTTTGTCTACCCCTTCTCACTCCTCCACAGCCACCCATGTTTGTCCACACTCCTAATTGCAGCACCAGAGACCCTCATGACCTGACCTTTGGCAATCTTAGAGTTCTGGGCACCAGCCAGCTCAATTCAGCCTGGTGAAAAATTAGCAGTTACGACAGGGATTGGGGTCCAGTGGGCCCAGTGTCTTCACAGAACATGAGTTTGGATGTAAATAGTAAAAACAGAGCCAGGTTTGGCGGCATGCACCTGTAATCCCAGCTACTCACTAGGCTGAGGCGGGAAGATTGAGCCCAGGAACTTGGGGAACATAAGAGATTTCACTTATTAAAAAAATAAATATCAAAAGCCCAAGGTTGTGAGAGAGTATTAATCTCCCATTAAACAACTACAGGGCATTTACAAGGTCAAAATGGGTCTCTGAGCAGCCAGTTCCTTTCTTATCCTATCCACTCAGAACACAGACATGCAGTTCCAGAACAAAGGATTCATCCCCTCTGCGTTCTTGCTTTGTGTCACTGGAAACCCTCTTTGTGTCACTGGAAACTGTCTTTGTGTCACTATTCTTCCCTCCCTGTCCTAAGATCCCTCTACTGTATTCCCTAGAGAGGTCACAGCTCTATACCTGACATTACTGCCCATGGATATGAAGCAAAAAAAATTCCTCCAAAGATATTGTTTCTCCTTCGCATGTCTGTTCTTTGCTGAGGGACCTAAGAGAAAGAGACCTTGACCTAAGCTGTGGGCAAGAAAGAAAGGCAGAGTCTTTTAACAAAAAGAAGTGTGTATTTACAAATGCTGGTCAATCTTGAGCCAAAGCCAGAGTTTAACCTACAAATAAGACATGGTAGAGATACAGCATGGCCACAGAAACAGCCCCATTGTAGAACACAAATAATCGCACATCTTCCTCTGCGTGGAGGTGTAGAATCTAAAACCATTACATGGAACACAGGGTAATGCTTTGTTATAGACCATCTTGTATTGCTTTCATCTTCCAAATGCCTAGGTTTCATTCTTTGCTATCTGTATAATCCTACCTGTATAATCCTTAGCACAGTGCATGGCACATTAATGGTTGTTGAACTGAATAACAAGTTGAATGACTTTTTTCCCTAGCACTGTGCTGTTTTGAGGACTGGACTCCTCTTTTTTCTTTTTTCTTTCTTTCTTTTTTTTTTGAGATGGAGTCTTACTCTGTAACCTAGGTGGAGTGCAGTGGTGCCATCTTGGCTCACTGCAACCTCCGCCTCCTGGATTCAAGCAATTCTCCCTGCCTTAGCCTCCCGAGTAGCTGGGATTACAGGCATCTGCCACCACGCCCAGCTAATTTTTGTATTTTTAGTAGGGACAGGGTTTCACCATGTTGGCCCGGCTGGTCTTGAACTCCTCACCTCATGATCCACCTGCTTTGGTCTCCCAAAGTGCTGAGATTACAGGCATGAGCCACCACACCCAGCCTGGGCTCCTCGTGAAGTCAGGAGCCCAGTTCTGAAAACAGCATAGTACTAGGCAAGAGAAGACACTCAATACACATTTGTTAATTAATTGGCATCTGAGACTAATTGAACTAATTCCCTGGACAAGATAGAGTCTCTGGGATCATCAACCTTTGGGCTTCTGCAGCCTTTCCTGAAGGTGGCAGGGTTCTAGCAGGTCCAGGACAAGGAGGGTAAAAAGAATAGAGATGGGGTTTGCCCCACCCTCTGCAAGGCAGTGGGCACACTGCCTCACCGCCCGCCTCAGGCTTGGCTGTCTCTCAGCCGGCTCCTATGGGAGAAACCTTTTGACTCAGATCTACAAAAAGAAAGATTTTCCCACTCTACCCTATCCCAGGACCTAGCTGTGACTTGGATGAGAATGCTGTGATACAAATTCTTAACCTATTAATGTTGCCAAGTCCCAAGATATCCTCCTGCAATCACTGTGTCGGGCTGAAATTTCTCTTTGAACTGATATAGTGAAGTTGGGACAGGCACACAGTGTCCCCCCAGGCAGAGTGGCTTAGATAGCAGCATAAAAGCTTTTAGCTGCAAAGCCTTCTCATAACCAGGCTCGCCTCAACAATACTCCTTTGTCCCCCCTCAGACGACTAAGCTTCTTGTATCCTGGCAAAGGGAGGCACAGAGCAGAGGTGACCAGCTTGGAGTTTGGATTTTAATCTCCAGGGCAAAAATTCTTTTAAATTTGCCCAGCATCTGGGCTGACTGCTGAGTCGGAAATGAGAGCAGTAGAGTGGGAGAGGAGGGGGTACGGGGATATGTGTGGAATGGGGCTCTCCTGCACAATCCCCAACTTTCTTTTCTTTTTTTCTTTTTTGTTTGTTTTGAGACAGAGTCTCACTCTGTCGCCCAGGCTGGAGTGCAGTGGCACGATCTCAGCTCACTGCCATCTCCTCCTCCCAGGTTCAAGTGATTCTCCTGCCTCAGCCTCTGAGTAGCTGGGATAACAGGCGCGCTCCACCATGCCCGGCTAATTTTTGTATTTTTATTAGAGACGAGTTTCATTATGTTAGTCAGGCTGATCTCGAACTCTTGATCTCGTGATCCACCCGCCTCAGCCTCCCAAAATGCTGGGATTACAGATGTGAGCCACCATGCCCGGCCTAATCCCCAACTTTCATAGTCAACTCTGCCCTCTAAAAGACTTACGACCTTCACAGTTAAACCCATACTTAAAAGTATGAGGTGATGTGGTTTCAATGTGTATTCTTATTCTCACTTTGATTTCTTTTAACTTTGGTCTTTTCCTCTCTTAATTTACTGCTCTTCTTATCAACCTATGCTAATTTTCAGGGCTGTCTTAGTGCACACCCATTAATGTCTTAATGCTTTATGGATGAATTCACATGATCACAGAATCATGAGTTCTTCATTTTCAGGCTCAAGGTGTTCACGAATACTGCATAGTCCTTATCCACTGGATTTTCTTTTTGATGGTGAAAAAACAAGAGAGGACAGGACCTTTAAATATCCCCAAAGCAGCAAGACACTTTATTTTGAGACTTCTATGAAAGTACCTACCTACCCCTTTCCCACATGGACATATGGATACCAAAATCTTCTGAGAAACCCACAGGACTTGATCATTTCCCCTGGGCCTAATGCCTCTTCTCCCTCCACTGGTACCCCTTTCCATCCCTCTGTGACATTTTATAAATATTCAAGGGCATCCTTAGTAAACTTTTGCATTTGCTTCCCCTATCACAATGCACTCATTCCTGAGCATAGCTCACAGCTGTGCAGAAGTCTGACTTTGTAATGTAATTTATGAAGTTACCTAAATGTAAATTATGGACTTTGCATGATAATGATATGTCACCCTGCTCTATACCAACCCTAGCATAAAAAGTGATATTATTCAACAATCTACATCTTCCTGTCCTGGTACTTTTCAGAGCCTCTTGCTGCTTTCTTGAGGCTTACCTGTTTCTCCATTCACTTTCTCTCATAGCCAAGAACTTTACAGAGAACAATGATGAGATACCACTATACACAGATTATAATGGCCCAAATGTGGAAATACTGACAAGATGAGGATGTGAAGCAACAGAACTCCCATTCATTGCTTGTGGGAATGCACAATTACTACATCTGCTTTGGAAGACAGTTTGGAAATTTCTTATAAAGCTAAACATACTCTCACCACACAATCCAGGAATTGTGCTCCTTGGTATTTGCCCAAAAGAGTTGGAAATTTACATCCGCACAAAAACCTGCATGGAGTTTATAGCAGCTTTATTCTTAATTGCCATAACTTGCAAGCAACCAAGATTTCCTTCAGTAGGTGATGGGTAAATAAACTGTGGTACGCCCAAAGGAATTGGAAATTTATGTCCACATAAAAACCTGCATGGAGTTTATAGCAGCTTTATTCTTAATTGCCATAATTTGCAAGCAACCAAGATTTCCTTCAGTAGGTGATGGGTAAATAATCTGTGGTACATCCAGATAATGGAATATTATTCAATGCTAAAAAGAAATAAGCTATCAAGCCATAAAACCTCATGGAGGCAACTTAAATGCATATTACTAAATGAAAGAAGTTAGTTTGAAAAGGCTTTAAATGGTGTGATTTCACCTATATGACATTCTGGAAAAGGCAAAACTGTAGAGCAGGTGAAAAGAACAGTGGTTGCCAGGGGTTAAGGGGGAGGGAAAGATGAATTGGCAAAGCACAGACGACATTTATGGCAGTGAAAATATTCCATATGATACTATAATGGTGGATACGTGTCAATATACATTCATCCAAACTCATAAAAAGAACAACACCAAGAGTGAACCCTAATGTAAACTATGGACTTTGGGTGATAATGATATGTCAAAGCAGCTTCATCAATTGTAACAAATATACGACTCTGGTGGGGGATTCTGATAATGGGAAGTCTATGCATGTGTGGAGGCAGGGGGCTATAGGAAATCTCGTACTTTCTTCTCAATTTTACTGTGAACCTAAAACCACTCTAAAAAATAAAGTCTAGGTCAGGCATGGTGGCTCACGCCTATGATCCCAGCACTTTGGGGGGCCGAGGTGGGAGGACCACTTGAGTCTAGGAGTTCAAAATGAGCCTGAGCAACATAGGGAGATCCAGTCTCTACAAAAAATAAAAGAATTAGCCAGGCATGGTGGCATATGCCTGTAGTCCCAGCTACTTGGGAGGCTGAAGCAGGAGAATCGCTTGAGCCTAGGAGTTCAAGGCTGCAGCGAGCCATGATCATGCCACTGCACTCCAGGCTGGGCAACAGAACGAGAACCTGTCTCAAAAAAAAGTAAAACAAAACAAAACAAAAAAACAAAACAAAACTTACAGGGCCACTGAGTCAGGTACAAATTCCCTATGCTGCTTGCTTCCCCTTGTCCTGGACATTTGCTGTTGGGGGTGTACTTGGCAGCCTTTCCCTTCTTGTAGTAACAGCCCCTTATTTCTTTCACTGTCTCTAATCACGATGTGCAGTGCCTAGAAGGGCTTACACCAGAGTATCCGGGTGGACCCTTCCCTGTCCAAGAGGGAAGGTGAATGCAGGACTCAACTTAGGCAAATTTGACTCTTTATGCTTGAGCAGAAGTGATGAAAAGATTGACGTCTAGTTGCTCTGGCAGCACAGCCCCGAGGAGACCCTCGATTACTTCCCATTACCTGGATTCCCAAAGCTGGCCTTGTGCTGTGCTAGTCCTTTCGAGCTTGTTTTGCCAGCATTCCCTTTAAATATGTGAGCCATTTGATCATATTCTTTTCCAATGAAATTTTTGTTTTAGACTTAAGGTAGCTAAAGTTGGTTTCTACTGCTTGCAGTCAAAGAATCCTATGTGATCTGGGTTCACACTCCTTAGCCTCTTTATGCCCCTTTCCTTCCTATTTCAAGAAGGGGCAGTTGCAAAGAGACTCCCCCTGTTTTCAAATGCTGGCTTATTACCTTGACCTCTTCTCACCAAGACCATATCCATATGTCCCATCCCCCAGTTCTTTCCTATCCAGCTTGTTTTCCTGTAAAGCTGATCCAAATAATTCCAAATTCAAGATTGGCTTCGACTTCAACGCTTCCTCTGCTTCTACCTCACTTCTTGCTTTCTTATCATAGCATCTGCAGCAGACTTCATGTGATCTTCTCTTGATCTCCCATTTCCATGCTCCGTCTCCCTCCCAGACCCTTTCTGATCGGGCTGCTGGTCAGTTCCTCCACTGGAATCACCCTCTTTAGCCACATCTCTCCTGACTTGTGGTCAGAGGGCAGCCCCCAGGAACCAATCCTTTAACAAGCATAAAGAAATATTTCTGATTCCCTTTGAAAGTCATCAAGAAAATTACTTATGGGGGACAAGAGCGAACCCTTTATGGCTGGTTTGCTTTGGGGGAAGGGCAGAACAGTTCTTGCCTTTCAGAATATATGTCTAATGACCTAACATGTTCAAGGAACTTTAGAGATACAAAGATACTTCTTTTCCTTGCCAGGCGGTGGAAAAGAGATGTGAAGGGAACTACCATTTACTGCCTACCGTGGCGGGGCCTTTACATCACAGTGTGGAGCTACTGCCACTTATTACCTATGTATTATAGTATGTGTCTGGCACTATGCTAAGCACCTTATATGCATTCTCCTACTTACTCTTACAACTGCCCTGGTCTTGGGTATTATTGCCATTTCCATTTTGCAGATGAGAAAGATAGGCTGGGAAAAGTTAAATGAACTTCCTTAAGACATCCAACTAGGATGGAGAGCCTGAACTCAAACCCAAGTTTGCTTGAGCAAAGCCTGTCTGTTCCTGCCCCATGCCACCACACCGCTCCTCTTGCTTTGACAAGACACGAAAGCAAAGCAGGGGCTGGTATCCTTTGGTGTGTGTTAGTGCAGCAGGGGTGGTTTGTCCCAGGCCCCTTCACCTTCAACCGGTACTTGAATCACTAGAACCATGATCACTGTGCCTCCTGCACCCAGGGTCACCCTCCCCACCCCTTCCCACAATTCTGTATGTAAGTTTCAGCATTCTTTGGGTGAAAAGCCAGGGGGGCCCCTTACTGTTACAGATGCTATTTTAAAGTCCATTTCTACAGCAGACTGCTCTACCCTGTGCACACCTGATCTTACATCAAATGTTCTTGGTGCAAATAGAAAGGAGCTTGGAAGGGGTACCAGAAGACCTGAGTTTGAACTGCATTTTGCCTTTACTAGCAGTCTAACCATGACCAAACTGTACAACCTCTCTGAGCCTTAATTTCCTCATTTATAAAATGGGGATAAAAATAGCTGTGCTACCCAGAGAGAGAAAATATGTCAATTGTAAAGCACTACTGTCTAAATTTTTTGGGAAGAAATGATCCCTAATGTAAGGAATGAGGAAAATCCAGGTCATGGAGTTAAGTTCACCGGAGAGCTGGAGAAAGTAGAGGCTGGATGATGCCGTGCATTGCACCTTAGTTCCTAACCCTTCTTTCTGATTCTCTAACTGATATCTTGGCTTCTACAATAGAGATTCTCTGCTAAAGGATGAATATTAATATTATATATTAAAACATTTTTCTTTGACCTCAATGTTTATTTTTTGCCTCTGAGTTTAAAAGAAATTCACACATTTTTGCGGGTCCCTAAAAATATTGTGAGCACTAAGCCCCGCACCTACCGCGCCTCATGCATACGGTGCCAGGAATTCAGATCTTCCGAAGCCTTTCCAGCCCATTGCGCTTTCCTCTGCGCAATGCTGCCTCCCAGAGCCTGGGGGAGAGCCAGCTGCCAGCTGCCGGCCACAGCTAGAGAAGGAGATTAGGAGTACTATGGCTCCGTGGCAAGGGGGCACAGGGGATGGCCCTTTTCATCAGGTAGACCTTGCTGCTAGACTAGCTGCTTCTTGCCAACGTGTCCCTGAGACACTGTCTCCTGCGTCTCTGACAGTGTACTAGGAACAGCCCACATGCCTGCCTGTGGCCCTGACTCTCTCCCTTCTCCTTGCCTTATCTCCAGCAAAAAAACAAGTTTTTCTGTTATCCAAAGCCTACTGTGTGCTGAGAATATTATATGCATGATGTCCTTGGGTCATTATACTATACTTATGATGAGGCAATATCTCCATTTTACAGAAAAGGAAACAAACTCAGGGGAAGTCTAGAGTTCCTGCCACTGGTAGCACATGGCTGTCTACTTCTTGTACTGGTTTGAGGAACCCAACATGACTCCCTCTGCCCACTGCTTTCCTTCTGAGAAGAATGGCTTGACCAGCCCAAGAACAGGGTATGTATGGGGATGGGCTTAGAAATTCCTTGTCCACATTTCCTACTCCCAGCTTTGAGAGGCACCTTTGTTGATCTTTGAATATTCTGGCTAGGGACAGGAGGTTGATGGAAGACCTACAGCCGCATCAGGCAATTAGGGGAAGACACAGGATCAGATTAGGGTTAGGTATTAGGTTCAGACAGGAGGAAGGCAGCCCAGCTTCTCGCCCAGAATGGGGCAAGAGCAGCTGGATGAACCATAGGTTCCTTTTCTTAGAAGATTCTGTGCTGCCTTGGACTTCTGAGAGCTGTTTGTCACTGGGGTATGTTACAAAAAGGGGTAGGGGCTTCTGCCTCTCTTGTTGTCCCTCTCCTCATTTCCCCCCATCCCGCTAGGTTGAAAAGCAGCCATTAGACCCCTCAGATCAGGCCTAGGCATGCATAGGGTTTGCGAGATGGCTAGTGACAAAAGGACACCCCCAGAGGATGTTATAAATTTTCAAAATGCCCTTTCCTCTTGGGTGAGGCACCCCGTGCCAGGACCTAGGCTTGGCGTGGGAACGGGGGCTGGATGTCCTTCCCACTCCCTGCTCAGCCTTTCTGCAGGACCCAGGACCAGTCCGAGGGGACTGTCTCAAGTCAGGGCCCTCAGCTGCCGATTTCCTACGTTCGGTATTGTGGAATTTCCAGAATTTCCAGATGATATTCATTATTTTCCACCTCCCAATAAAAGAAACTAGATTGACTTCTGAAATAACATATTCTCTGTAATCTTTATGGTATAAAGCAAATCGTGAGCCTTAGAAGTTCAAGCCCTGCCTTAGGCAAATTCCTTAACTTCCATAGGCCTCAGTTTCTCCATCTTGGAAATGGGGATAAACAAATGACCTTACATGGCTGTTTCCATGAACTGACCACAGGGTCCACAGTGCTGGCACATAGTGGGTCTGCCACACCACCTGGTCTGTGGCCCTCAGGTAGCCCGGGCCTGCAATGATACCCACAGTGGATGTTGCACGCCTGTCCCCGCAACTACAAGCTCCGGGCCTGACAGACACTCAAATGCAGGCGGGTTGGCTAGGACAGGGAGGGCCGAAAAGCCCTGCACCGCAGCCTCCTGCGCCGCGACCCGGGCAGGGGGCGTGCTCCTAGGCGCCCGTGGCGGTGCGGACCCCGGGCTGCGGGAGGCAGCGGGGTCGGAGGGGACAGCGGGCCGGGCCGGCGAGCGGGCGAGCAAGGAGTTAAGCCGGGCGGCAGGGCGAGCGCCTGTCAGACGCGAGCATGTGCAGTTTGCAGCGCATCCGTACTATGGGTGAGTGCCGCCGCCGCCGCCGCCGGGGGCTCCTTTCCTCCCTGGCAGCGGCGGCTGCAGTCCCCCGGACCCCGCGCCGCCGCGGCGGACGCGGACACACAATGCGGGACTAGGCGCGGCGCGGGAGTGCCAGGCGGCGTGGGGGAGGCACGGCCCGCAACTCGGCGCGGGGGGAGCCAGAGCGCCGGGCTTGGGGGCGGGGAGCAGGCGGTGCAGGAGAGCGCCCCGAGTCCCGGCGCGGGAGGAGGAGCGGGAGCCAGCCCTGGAGACGGCGCTCCTGGCCGCACCTGCGCCCGGCAGGCGGCTGGCTCTGCCCAGCCCCTGCCCACGGCCCCGGCTCCGCACCGGTAGGTGCCCCCGATGCCCGGAAAGAGGCCTTTCCGCCGCCCAGAGAGGTGGCCGCGAGGGGCTGGCAGCCCCAAGCGCGGGGGGCGCGGGCGATGGGGACGGTGATTGGGAAGACTGGGCGACCGGACTTGGGGCTCTGGCAGATCCCGTTTGCTCTTTGCTTTCGGTTTCGAGAATGCTGCCCCGGTTCGAGATCGAGCTGCAGATTAGATAGATGGTGCGCCCGGGCTCGGATTCCCTGCGGGGGATGGGCGCACAGGGGGGCGTGTTGGGGAAGGGGGTGCGCGTTGGCAACTTTCCCTGCCTGAAACAAAGGGGTGTCAGGGGGAAGCGAGGGGCAGCGGTAGGTTGACACCTCCTCTTCTTCCGGGCGGAGAGCACCCAGGAGGCCACCTCGGGAGGGTGGAGGTGGGTGACAGTCTGGGTGGAAGCTGGGGAGCCAGGGCTTGGGAGTGGAAACCACGGACCCTCCTGAATTAGAGGCTGAGGACTTTCCTGAAGGGAAGGGAACGCTGCCAAAATGACCCCGCCGCCTTCTCCCCAGGGTGCATGGAAAAACTGGGTGATGGTGGACCCCACACCTAGGCGCCCTCCACTCCCCAGGTCCGTGTCCCAGGGCCCAGCCCAGCCCCCTGGCTGCCAGCTCTTTACCTGCCCTCCTTGATCTCTGGTCCTCCGTGAGAGATGCCTGGCTGGGATGGGGAGTGTTACAGCCCGGTTCCTGGCAAGGGCAGGGAGACATTGGCCTCTTTCCCAGGTGTCTTCCTTTCCCTCTTTCTATGCTCAGTCAGAAACGGACCCCCTTCCCTTCCTTCCCAGGGACTGTCTCCTTTCTTTCCCCAGGGTTTCCCTGGGGGTGTTTGGCTGCCTTAGGTACAGAGCTTGGAGACAGGAGGGCAGGGTGTTCCGGCACTGCTCAAGGCTCTCCCTGGAGGGAAAGAGCAGGACCCCAGGGAGCTGTCTGCTGCTGTAAACTTGGGGGCTTTGCTCACCAATTCTCCTGTGTTCTCAGCACCCTAGTAATAAATGAATTATTGCTGTGGCTATCAGCCTTGCATAATTGAGAGGCCTGGGTTTCTCTCTGCTGTACCAGGAAGAGGGATCAAGGGAGGGCCAAGCAACCTGCCTTGGGGGTGGTACAGTGTCTTTCTCTCTAGAAAACAAATGGGCCAGGTTCCAGGTCCCCAGTCCTTGGCCTTGTGTCTCCAGGAACAAGGTGCCTTCAGTTCTGAGCTGGCTTACATGTGACCACCAGCTCCTATCCTGTGGCAGGACAGCCCTTTGGGAGCTCAGATTTTTTTTCCCTGGTTGGAAGACAGATACATCTGCTTCCCTGTGAGACAGAAGGCACTGGAGGGCCCTAGACTAGTGGAGGACTCTCCCGCCTGCCCGTGTGAATGAGCTAATGATACAAGTAGGTTGGGCCAGGGTGGGCCTGTCAGGACACTTCGCTCTAGAGACACCTTGCTCAGGGGTGTGCTGACATGACACTTAGCCCCCATCGGGGGCTTTGTGTTTGGAGACAGATATAGGCAACTGGGGACATAGCGTGGCAGGCGTTGGGTGGGGACAACAGGCTTTCTTTAGTGTTGATTTTGGCCACTTACAGGTACAGAAGCAAGGGAGGTTCCAGGACCAATAAGGAGTAGCAGGAGAAAACTGAGTCCCCTGAGCTACAGATTTGTGGCCCTGCAATTTGTGGCTAAAGTCAGATGCAGGTGCTGGACCAGAGAAGCACAGCTAGGCCCACTCCTATGGACTTTCCCACTCTAACGGGCAGGCAGGATTGATTATCACTCAAGTCCCCATTGGAGGGGCTTTATTGGTTTCTCCCAAGCTATTTATTCGGAGCTGAGGGTAATGATATGGAGGCCTGACCTCCGAGCCTCCAGTGGTTAGAGGATGGGCTTTTCCGTGGCATGTTTCTCAAATGTACTTACCTTAAGACGGGAAATTGATACTCTCCTAACTTCCTGTTTTGAAGTGATGAGGCATGAATTTTTACATTTACAAAGTGATTTAAGACCCTGGAGTCCTGGAATGAAAGATACTAAATGAGTTAGTGAGCCTTATACTGTGTTTATTTCGGTTGTATCAGATTTACATATTGTTTCTAAAGGGAAAGGTGTCATTTTACAGGAAGGGACCAAATTACAGCTTTTGTGATAGGCAAAGCTCAGTGTTGGTTTTTAAAGTGTAGTTTTTATCAGAAAAGCTCTCGCTGCAGCACTTAGGCAGCAAGTGTTTTTTTCTGCTTACCTCTCAGGATGGCTTGGAGCTCCTTCCTGGTGGGCTTTTTCCTGGTATACAGTTTCCAGCTAGAATGTTAGTGACTGTCACCCTCCAGTTTCTGAGGAGGGTCTCCGATGATGTTGGGGACTCTGATGTCATAAGGAGGGACCTGGGTAAGGGCAGTAGAGTGAGGCAGCTTGGTCTTATCGGCAACTATATTAGACCTGGCTGTCCTTGAGGGGAGGGAAGGGATAGCTAACCCTCCCAGAGCCTGGCTGTTTTCAAGTTTGTATCCTTTTACTCTTCTCCTCCCTCCTCTCCCCACCTCCCAAATACAGACAAGGTGGTTTGGGTGTATTTGTTTAATTGCAGGAACATTCCTTTTAAGGCGAGGATAATTTCTGACCTGGCAAAGTCTTAGCTCCCTTTGTGGCAACACCTGGCTAAGGAGGGAATATCAGACGGGATTCTCATGTTCTGAGCCGAGGAATTTCAGCCTCTATTGGCCAGATCTTCTTCTTACTCTACATCACTTCTCAGAAATCAGGCTTTGTATTTGAAAAGTAAAGTGTAAGCTGATTTCCAGGGAAGGGGTAGGAGGGGGGCACTTTTGGTTTGGTTCCCCTTAGGGAAACTGAGGCCCACTGAGAGTTGTCACACTGGCTGTGGTGTGTGAGAATGCATGTGTTGGGGAAGTTTTCCTTTCCTGGGATTTAAGAGCGTTTAAAATCAAGTACCCAAGTAGATCCATAGGTTATACTTTCCTGCTGTAAGATAAAGATGCACTCATAGAATTTACATACCAGAATTTACACCAGTATACCAGGGTGTTTGGTTCAAGATGTATATTTGCCTCAGACTTTGAGCTGTGGGATGCCCCATGCTGCTGTGATTCAAGGAAAAGGCAGTGGTTTTTACCCCAACACACCACATCCATAGATAGAACTGAGGCTAAGTCAACTATCACATTTCCAAGATGGAAAAGAGGGTTTGCTCCTTTCCCTGTTTTCACATTCATCAGGCTGCATTTATACATAGTGTGGACTTCGGCTCTCCTCCCCTGTGAGGCTGTACTTCATGTTCATTTTAACATCAGTTCCCCTATGTATAAATGTAGTGGAGCTGAGGTCACAGAGTGATGCTGGCCCTCTGCTCCTTCAAAGGATGGTTCTGAAAGGCGACTTTCCACCCTCCTCTGATTTTGGTGCTTCCACTTACCTTTGGATCACAATCCAGTCTGGCAATTTGAGGAGCAACCAAAGTCATTGACAATTCGCGTTTTTGAACATCCAGCTTTTCACCATCGTTTACTCTGCTGGCTCCCCAGTAGGGAGTTTAATATTTTTTTCAGGATTCTTGGCTCCAAGTGTGGCTGGTATTGTAGAAGAGACAGCATCTTTGAAATGAGGGCAAACCGTCTACACGGACAGGTCTCGGGTCCTCAGATTGCTCCTTCTGGCTGCTCCATCTTCTAGAAGCATGACAGTTATTTTTTTGTTTTTTGTTTTTTTAAATAAGACTTCAGCTGTCAATTAATGTAGGGAGAGCTAATAAATATGAAAAGATGAGGGGAGAGATCACTTTCTGCCACTCCTTTGCTTTCCAAAAGCCCCTCATTCAGAACATACTGGATTATCCACTTCTGACTGCTTTTGCAGTTAGACTTGAATGATGAATGCCATCTAGCTGGCCCATTCATTCATTGTTTCCTTTCAGTTATTAAGAGGCACCCCTGTCACATGAGCTTCTGGAATGATCCATTTCCATCGGAAAGGTCACTCACCCTGAGTTTTAGTAAGGCCTTGACATCAGCCCTGAGGAGCTAGGGATGCCAGCCAAGGAGATTGAAGGGCCACAAAGAGAGGATTCTTTTCTAGACTTCTGAGGGGTGATTCATGCTTCAAGATAAAATGTGCTTCCTGGGGCTCCCTGGTTTCATTGCTTGCACAGTCAGTGGAGGGACAGGCCCTGGTGCAGCGAGAAGCCCACCTTGCTGACAATCACTGCCATTCTTCAGAGCACTGACAGAGACTTGTTTTTAGCCCACTGACAACCCCCATCTCCTTTTTCATTGCTGTCCTTGGCCAAACCCCATTTTAGTCCCTAAGTCCTTAGCATCTCTCTCCCCCTTGTTCCCAATCAAAAAGGCCTTTTCAAAGCCAGGAATAAGGCAGCCAGAGCATTGGTCTTACTTTCATCTACTTTCTTAAAACACATATGGACAAGAAATATCATTACCACTGGGCAACACAAGCAGCGGTTCCAGATTTTTGTCTTGTTTTCTTTTTTTTTTTTTGGTTTGGTATAAGCAATGAGATGACCTTCTTATACTGACCTATAGATGCTGTAAAGCTTTCATATAGCCTGCACAGTTTCTAACACATAGTGAGTGCTTATTAGATCACCAGCTGTGGTACTTGGATGTGATCAGATATCCAGATTTCTAGGTCATTGGGCAATGATTCGTTTGTGTGTGAGCTGATGGTTGGCAAAGGCTTCAGGAATCAGGAAATCTGGGATCCCTCCCTGACTCACTCACTTGTGTGACCTTGGACAGCCCATTTCAGCCCTCTGAGACTTAATTCCACAAATAGAGCTTCAGCTGGCTTCAGTGATCATGGCAATAACAATGACAGCCACCATTTATTAGGCTAAGCATTTACATATGTTCTTTTCTCACATCAATGAGATAGCTACTATTAATTATCCCCATCTCACAGCTGGAAACACTGAGGCTCTGCAAGATAAAGTGATCACCCATATCATACAGCTAGTAAGTGTCTAAACTGGGATTTGAATTGAGATCTGATCCTTTTTTTCTTAATAAAAAAATTTTTTTTAGAGACGGGTTCTCTCTCTGTCACCCAGGCTTTAGTGCAGTGGCACAATCATAGCTCACTGCAGCCTTGAACTCCTGGGTTCAAGCGATCCTCCTGCCTCAGCCTCCCTAGGACTACAGGCATGTGCCACCATACCTGGCTACTTTTAAAATTGTTTATATGGAGACAGAGTCTCTATAACTCGCTGTGTTGCACAGGCTGGTCTCAAACTCCTGGCCTCAAGCAATCCTCCTGCCTCAGCCTCCCACAGTGCTGGGATTACAGGGATGAGCCACATCTCCCAGCCAGTCTGAATCTATTGTGTTTTATAAGCTTGGATCAGATGATAGAACAAATATTGGGGAGAGGGTAAAAGTGGAGGCAGTATAGGTTAACACATAAAAAGGAGAACTGACGGAGCGCGGTGGCTCACGCCTGTAATCCCAGCACTTTAGGAGGCCGAGGTGGGTGGATCACCTGAGGTCAGGAGTTCAAGACCAGCCTGAGCAACATGGTGAAACCCCATCTCTACTAAAAATACAAAAATTAGCTGTGCATGGCGGCTCGTGCCTGTAGTCCCAGCTACTTGGGAGGCTGAGGCAGGAGAATCGCTTGAACCTAGGAGGTGGAGGTTGCAGGGAGCCGAGATCATGCCATTGCACTCCAGCTTGGACAACAAGAGTGAAACTCCGTCTCAAAAAAAAAAAAAGAGAGAGAGAGTTGATGTGGATTAAACACAACTAGCTAAAAGGAGACAGAAGTACAGATTTTTATTTGAAAAACATCATCTCAATGAATGTTCAGTAAGGAGAGGTCTGTACCCTGCAGTAGGGAAGTAGACCAGATGGCCTGGGAGTTACTGTAAAGGGAACACGCTTTCTGCTTGGCATAGGAATATATCTCATAAACCCCATTTCATTTTGATACCAAAATTTTCCTCTTGCTTAACGGTCTGTTTGGGCAACATTTTTCTTTCTGTTGTCCTACTGCCACTAGTCATAGAAGCTTATCTTTGCAGATTCTTGACCCCAATCCTCATCCTCCAACCTAGTTCCTGGGCCTTTCCCTGCCCATCATTATAATTCAGCTGTGGAGACCTGATTATGACTCTGGGGTCCCAGCTACACTGAGCAAAGTAAAGCAAACATTAGATTATCCTGTTCTTCTGAGAAAGTATTTATAGCCACTGATTTCTCCATTCAAAGGTGACCAGCTAGTAGATTGGGATCCATTCTTGTTTGTTCCAAGCAAGTTAATTGTCTTCTGTTTTGTTTTTTTTGTTGTTGTTGTTGTTTTTTTTTTGAGACAAGGTTTTGCTCTGTCACCCAGGCTGGAGTGCAGTGGCACAATCCTAGCTCAATGAAGCCTCTATCTCCTGGGCTCAAGGGATCCTCTAGCCCCAGCCTTCCAAGCTGGGACTACAGGTGCACCACCACACCTGGCCTCTTCCACCATTTTGAAGTATTCATGGAAGAGGAATGAGGGTTAAGGTGGTGGTCCAAGGAAGGTGAGCCTACCCTTCTTGGAGAGCTAGCATGAGGCTGTATGATGGAACAGTGTGCAAGGGGTCAGGAGACTTGGGTTCTCCTCGCAGCTCAGTGACTCTGGGCATGTGATGTAAGTTTTTTGGCTTTTAGTTTTCTTATCATCTGGACAAGATATTCTCTAATATCTCTTCAGTAATAATACTGGATGATCCAGCCTTTCCTGAGAAAGGCTGAGGTTCTAGCCTTTCTCAGGAAATAACTCAGCTGGTCTGGAACTGTCAGAAGTCACAGCTGGGAGGGAAGAGATGGTGTTGAAGGAGAAAGAAGTCAGATTGGAAGCTAAGGGACAAAGTCAGAGCTGGAGGAAGTCCCTTCTCAAGAAGGGAGACTAGGTCCGGTCATTGCTCTTTTTTTTTTTTTTTAGATGGAGTTTGGCTCTTGCTGCCCAGGCTGGAGTGCAATGTGACTTCGGCTGACAGCAAACTCCAGTTCCCAGGTTCAAGCGATTCTCCTGCCTCAGCCTCCCGAGTAGGTGGGATTAGAGGCATGTGCCACCACGCCCGGCTAATTTTGTATTTTTAGTGGAGACAGGGTTTCTCCATGTTGGTCAGGCTGGTCTGGAACTCCCAACCTCAGGTGAACCGCCGGCCTCAGCCTCCCAAAGTGCTGAGATTACAGGCGTGAGCCACCATGCCCAGCCCAGTTATTGCTCTTTTAACTGCTTCAGTGCGGCAGCTGAGAGGTGGTGTCTGTACACCCTTATACTTACCATTCCTATGTCATGGGGAGCAACCCTTATGTCTTGTCTTAATACTTAAACTGAGCCAGGCAGGGTGGCTCACGCCTGTAATCCTAGCACTTTGGGAGACGGAAACAGGAGAATCACTTGCCAGTTCAAGACTAGCCTAGGCAACACAGTGAGACCTTGTCTTTACACAAAATTAGCTGGGCATGGTGGCGCATGTCTGTACTCCCAGTTCCTTGGGAGGCTGAGGTGGGAGGATCACTTAAGCCTGGGAGGTCGAGGCTGCAGTGAGCTGTGACCACACCACTGCACTCCAGCTTGGACAAAAGACCGAGACCCTGTGGACTCCAGGGCCTGCTTCAGTCCAGGATTCTTCCCCCTATCCCTGCTCCTCTGCCACTCGGGTCTCCAGAACTTGAGGTCTCTGGTTGATGTTTTTTTGTTTTTGTTTTTGTTTATTTTAGAGACAGGATGTTGTTCTGTCACCCAGGCTGGAGTGCAGTGGCACAATCATAGCTCACTGTAGCCTTGAACTCCTGGGTTCAAGCAATCCTCCCACTTCAGCCTCCCGAGTAGCCAGGACTATAGGTGCACCACCTATATTAGCACCTGGCTAATTTAGCTGATGCTTTCTGGGCAACTCAGTGTTAGTGAGAATATACCCCCTCTGTTGCCCTAACTACCTGAAAGGGCAAGGCTAAACCATATACTCAGCCCAGGAACTCAGGGGCCACGTCTTCTTTGTTCACGGAATTGGGCTAGGGCTAGGCTGTCTTCAGTTCCCTTTGAACAAGGATTTTTCTTTTACTTTCCTTCTTTCTTTTTTTTTTTTTTTTAGACAGAGTCTGGCTCTGTCGCCAGGCTGGAGGGCAGTGGTGCGATCTCGACTCACTGCAACTTTCGCCTCCCGTGTTCAAGCCATTCTCCTGCCTCAGCCTCCTGAGTAGCTGGGACTACAGGCACATGCCACCACCTCCAGCTAAGTTTTGTATTTTTAGTAGAGATGGGGTTTCACCATGTTGGCCAGGATGGTCTCGATCTCTTGACCTCATGATCCGCCTGCCTTGGCCTCCCAAAGTGCTGGGATTACAGGCATGAGCCACCGTACCTGGCCCAAACAAAGCCATTTTCTAAGGACTCTTGGATTCTTTCATTCTTTGGCGCATCTTCTATTTTCATTTCATCATATTCAAGGTTGAGGAGCAAATGAGTTCCCATTGAACCCACCAAACCAATATTTTCCATCTCCGCCTGTCTTATGTTCTCCTCACCTCTTATTCTCCTATCCCCATTATTTTTATGGGGGGTACCATGCTACTGGGGGGATGAGAGATGATTTTGTTTGGTACAGGGACAAACATTTCATTTTAATAGCTATGTTTCTAATGAGTGTAAAGAAACATGACTCATTGGAATGTACTCATCAAGCAACTTAATTTTGCCTCCCACTGTCTCTTTATGTTTATCCAGTGGGATTAGTTCTTTCCCTGGTCTAGGGTGACAACTTCGGCCCTGTAACTTTTCTGGTTATTCATAGGAGAAGGTTCTGTGATCACTTTAAGTCTTACAAGCATAGTCTCAACTAAGTACAAAATATACCCGCTCTATGAAGCAGAGTCCCATGGAAAAAACTAAAAAATAAAATAAAATAAAAATACATCCACTCCTTTGTCACTGGACTGGGAGGGGCAGGAAAGTGCTCACTAGGTACACTGTCTGCTGGCTTCCAGCTTTCTGGTCCATATTTTTATCGGATTCTCAGAGAACCCTCCTTACCCTCCCAATTGCTGGGATGTCTCACTTCTATTGTCTTGAAAAGAGCAAATTATCAGCCAGGTGAGGTGGCTCACACCTGTAATCCCAGCATTCTGGGATGCTGAGATGGGTGGATCACCCAAGGTCAGGAGTTCGAGACCAGCCTGGCCAACATGGCGGAAACTCTGTCGCTACTAAAACTACAAAAATTAGATAGGCATGGTGGCGGGCGCCTGTAATCCCAGGAAGGCTGAGGCAGGAGAATTGCTTGAACCCTGGAGGCAGAGGTTGCAGTGAGCTGAGATCGCACCACTGCATACCAGCCTGGGCAACAGAGCAAGAATCTGTTTCAAAAAAAAAAGAGCAAATTATCCTCTATTCTAGATCATTGCTCCTTCCTCAGCCCCTGAAATCCGGTGGTTCGCCTCCAGCCTCTTTCAGCTAAGGTCCTTCAGTCTGCCCAAGAGACCATCTCAGAGAAGACCTGCTCTGACCTCATGCCAGCCCACATTAGTGCACGTGGCCCACATTAGTCCAAGGAAACAATCACACATCCCTGGGCGCAGTGAACCTGGGAAGGCAGGCTGACCCCAGCTCAGCAGTCTCCCTTGGCTCGTCCAACAGCAGATGGCCAACTTGTGTCCCACCCTTTGGATGTCTCAAGAGGTGATCAGATGCCAGTCCACCATGTCCTCCCAGTTGCAGGGGACAGACATCAAGTTTCCTGAGTGGTCCTGGTGAATTCCCCTCTCACCAGCTTGACAGGAGGGCCGGTTTTCTATGGGGATAGGGTGAGATATCACAGCACACTAGCAGCAACCCCAAAATTCCTCCACAAAGATTTTTCCCCAGTTTCTGCCCATTCTGACCCTCTATACCCTCAGCTTGAGAGAGGGGCCCTTGTGCACCTCTTTTGAAAATGTGCATCCTTCTCTGGTGTCACACTTACCAGCATTATACCTGTTGCATCTTGGTGCCTTAGTCAAGACTTTTTGATTTAACATCTTGTTATATGTGTATCATCAAAACCATCATTGTCACAATAAGCCCATGATTTTGTGGATATTATTGCTTAGAATAAGGCTACAGTACATATTTAACTGAAAAAAAAAACTGAGTTAAATAAGAAGATTAGTGACAATAACTGACATTTATTGATAACTTATAATGCCAGGTTGCTGTTTGTAGTACAATAAACGTGCTTTCTTACTTAATCCTCATGAGGAAGGTACTTATATTTTCTCTGTTTTACAAATAAATAAACTGAGCCCGGGCACGGTGGCTCACGCCTGCAACCCCAGCACTTTGGGAGGCTGAAGCAAGTGGATCACTTGAGGTCAGAAGTCTGAGACCAACCTGGCCAACATAGTGAAACCCCATCTCTACTAAAAATACAAAAATTATCTGGGCATGGTGTGGGGTGCCTGTAATCCCAGCTACTCAGGAGGTTGAGGCAGGAGAATCACTTGAACCCAGGAGGCATAGGCTGCAGTGAGCCGAGATCGCACCACTGCACTCCAGCCTGGGTGACAGAGTGAGATCCTGTCTCAAAAATAATAAAAATAAAAATTAAAAAATAGGCTGGGCACAGTGGCTCACGCCTGTAATCCCAGCACTTTGGGAAGCTGAGGCGGGCAGATCATGGGGTCAGGAGTTCGAGATCAGCCTGGCCAACATGGTGAAACCCTGTCTCTACTAAAAATACAAAAATTAGCCAGGCGTGGTGGTGGGCGCCTGTAATCCCAGCTACTTGGGAGGCTGAGGCAGGAGAATTGCTTGAACCAGGGAGGCGGAGGTTCCAGTGAGCCGAGATTGCAGTACTGCACTCCAGCCTGGGTGACAGAGCTAGACTCTGTCTCAAAATATAAAAATAATAAAAATAATTTTAAAAAAAGTAAGCTGAGGCAGAGAGGTGAAGCAGCATGTCCAAGTCACACAGTTGATGTCAAAGCCGAGATTTGAACGGAAAGAATCTGACTCCAGAGCATGGACTTTTAAACTACTACCCTCTGTCATTTCCCGCAGGGCAGTGGGCAGCCATGCCGAGTCATGAAGGTGGCATGCAGGGATGGGAAATGCTGCCTTAGGAGGTAATTGACGTCCTTCGCCCTGGCATTCAAGCTCTCCATAGCCTTTACATGCTTTTCCAAACGTATCTCCCCAGCGCCCCCAGGAACTCCTTCTATGCCCTTTCCCAGAGCCTAATCCACTTGCACAACTAATCTGGCATACACACGCCCACCCCTGCTTCAGTTGTTCCACTGCCTGAAGGGCACTCACCTGCCTTGCTGCCTACCCAAATTGTAGTCCTTTTAGAAGCCAGCGACCATCTCTGCTGCAAAAGTTTATTTAACCAAAACCACTTCTGTTAGGATCTTTTAACTCCTCTTGTCATTTTATCACCAGGTCACAATTATTATGTGCTTTTATGCAAAGGACAGTGAACGACAGTTGGCAAACACAGATCCTGATCTCTCCGTGCAGCGCCACTATCTGCTTGTTAGTGTGCGGTTATCTGCTTGTCTGCTAACTTATGCAAGGCTCTCAACTTCCCTGAACATCGGTTTCATCTTTACAGTGTGGGTCTGGATGATATCCCTTCAGTTTTTAATATTCCATGGTTGTTTTGCTTACCATATTGTCTCCACTAATTTTTAAGCTCCCAAAGGCTGGAACTTTGTTTTGTATATCTTAATACATTTCAGGACCCTGTACAAGGTTTTACACTCAGAAGGTATTTAATAAGGTTGGTTGGTTGGCTGCTGGGAAATAAACCCTGTGGTCACTCTGCTTTGGCCTTGACTGACCTTTAGAAATCACCTTCTGGGGCCGGGCACGGTGGCTCACACCTGTAATCCCAGCACTTCGGGAGGCCATGGTGGGCGGATCACCTGAAGTCGGGAGTTTGAGACCAGCCTGACCAACATGGAGGAACGCCGTCTCTACTAAAAGTACAAAATTAGCCAGACGTGGTGGCGCATGGCTGTAATCCCAGCTACTCGGGTGGCTAAGGCAGGAGAATTGCTTGAACCTGGGAGGCGGAGGTTGCAGTGAGCTGAGATTATGCCATTGCACTCTAGCCTGGACAACAAAGCAAAACTCAGTCTCAAAAAAAAAAAAAAAGAAAAAAAAAGAAATCACCTTCTGGGTGATCACCAGCAAGGACTTTGCAGTTCTTTCCTCAGAACAAGTTTATAACAAAAGTTTGGGTCCTATCTGTTGCATTTTTTTCTTTTTTTTCTTTCTTTTTTTTGAGACGGAGTCTCACTCTGTTGCCCAGGCTGGAGTGCAATGGCACGATCTTGGCTCACTGCAACCTCCACCCCCCAGGTTCAAGTGATTCTCCTGCCTCAGCCTCCCGAGTAGCTGGGACTACAGGCGCATGCCACCACACCCGGCTAATTTTTGTATTTTTAGTAGAGACAGGGTTTCTCCATGTTGGTCAGGTTGGTCTCGAACTCCCGACCTCAGGTGATCCACCCATCTTGGCCTCCCAAAGTGTTGGTATTACAGGTGTGAGCCACAGAGCCCAGTCTGTTGCCTTTTTTCTTTGGGAGACCTAACGTCGTGCTGTTAAGGCCCACAGTCCTTTATCTGCAATTTTGAAATCTGAAGCACTATAAAACCAAAAGCTTTTCTTTCACTCAAGTGACAGCAAAATCTGACTTGGTCTAACAGAGGCTCACACCACACGGTATGAATATTCATAGATGTCACCATAGAAATGTGAATGTGCTTGATTAGCGGGTGCTGTCCTAGACCCTGCTGTGAGGATTATGTAATTTATGGTATGTGCTCTACATCACCTTTAAAAAAACTTTAAAATTATGAATTCCAAGGGTTTTAGACAGGGGACTTTGGTGCTATACGACCTTCCTCAACAGAGATGCCTTTGGCACTGGAGCAGGACAGGTCTTTGGGCTCTTCAAACGTAACAGAACCTCACCTGGGGCCCTGCCTCATTGGCCTGTCCCTAATCTCAGCCCTGGCTCCAATATAACTATAGCCTGTGGCCATGGCTTACCAACTTGATTTTTTAAAATATCATTTATCTTGGCTGGGTGCAGCAGTTCATGCCTGTAATGCCAGCACCTTGGGAGGCTGATGTGGGAGGATCACTTGAGCCCAGGAGGTCAAGGCTGCAGTGACCTATGATCACGCCACTGCACTCCAGCCTGGCCAACAGAGCAAGATCCTGTCTCAAAAATAAATAAATAAAAATAATAAAATATCATATCTTGATTACTAAATATTTTGGCACTCCCTTAAATTTTGTGCCTGAGCTGAGTACCTGTCTTGTCTCACCCTAGTTCTAGCCTGTGGGTCAATCCCTCCATTTCTCCTAACCCCACTGCCATGACTCTGGATGAACTAGTGTGTCCTCAGGGCAGGGAGTACCTGCCGGAGGTTTGCATTTCGTTCAAGCTAGTTGGGACCTGTTGCCCCTAGGCCAAGTTAGCTCATGCAGAGCAGCTGGTTCCTAGAGGCATTGTCTTTATTATTATTATTGTTAACCCCCAAGTATACCTGGAGGCATTTCCTATACCTGGATGTTTCTTTAGATCCCAAATGAACCTTGTTCCCCTACTTTCATCTGGAAGGTGATGCAGCTACTCATGTGAGTCAATTTGCTGAAATTCTTATAGCTGCTTTGACTGGATGTTTTAAAACTTTAAAAAATATCCAGATGCACATGGAAAATCATAAAAGCAACACAAAAACGCAAAATAAAGGAATCTAAAGTGTTCTATTGTGTTTTTGTTTTTGTTTTGTTTTGTTTGAGACGGAGTGTCGCTCTTGTTGCCCTGATTGGAGTGCAACCTCTGCCTCTGCAAACTCTGCCTCTCGGGTTCAAGAGATTCTCCTGCCTCAGCCTCCCGAGTAGCTGGGATTACAGGCGCCCGCCACCACGCCCAGCTAATTTTTGTATTTTTAGTAGAGACAGGGTTTCACCATGTTGGCCAGGCTGGTCTTGAACTCCTGACCTCGTGATCCACCCACCTCGGCCTCCCAAAGTGCTAGGATTACAGGTGTGAGCCACCACACATGGCCTATTGTTTTTTATTTATTTATTTATTTTAAGGGGCAGGGTCTCACTCTGTTGCCCAGGCTGGAGTGCAGTGGTGTGATCATAGCTCAAGGTATCCTCCCACATGAGTAGCTGGGACTACAGGCAGAGACACTGTACCCTTATTCACTTTTTTGATGCAAAAACTGTAGAGGAGCTATGACTGGGAGTTACAAGTGTCAGTGGTAGAGCCAGCCCTAGAAAGTCCTGTTTCTGGACCTTCCACTGGCCAGGAGACCACTCCGCTCCTTAATTCCCAGCCCCCAGGTATCCTCAGATGGTGGAGGATGAATAAGCTATCCCCTCAATTGAAGTGCATATCTTTTTTTTACCCTTTGTCCCTGTTTAGCAGTGATGGTCATGCCTGTGGGAATTGAGGCTGCCTTTCCCCCACCATTAAATAACCAGCCCTTCTCAGAGTCTGAGCCATAAGTATTTCTGGCACTGTCTTTTTAACCTATTGGAGGTCTTCTGGGATCATCACTTCTCTACCCCTATTCCTGTCCACGCTTCCTCACGATATAGCATTTTCCATAAATATACTAAAGCATCCTCTTACATACTGTTTACTCATCTTCTTGTCCATTAAGGAAGATATTCCACAGACCAAGCCTGGCACCTATTTATTTGACTTCATCTAAACACATCTTTGCCTCCAGACATTGAAACATTTATCATTTCCCTGGCCTCTACAGATAACTTGTGGTCTTCTACCTATTGTCATTACGCTGGAAAATGCTGAGATATAGTGTAATTTGAATTAATCAGGGAAATGAAATTTCCCAAAGGTGCCAAACTGAATAGTTTTCTTAAGCTCCAGAGGTTGACTACATTGTCTGTGTACCCAGATGATACCAATGAAAGACCATTAGTGGGGCACAGTGGCCCATACCTATAATCCCAGTGCCTTGGGAGGCCGAGGCAGGAGGATCACTTGAGGCCAGGAGTTTGAGACCAGCCTGAGTAACATAGCAGGACCCCATATCTACAAAAAAAAATTAAGAAATTACCTGGGTATTGTGCCATGTGCCTGTAGTCCTAGCTACTTGGGAGGCTAAGGCAGGAAGATTGCTTGAACCCAGGAGTTTGAGTTTATGGTGACCTATGATCACACCACTGAACTCCAGCCTGGGCAACAGAGTAAGACCTTGTTTCTAAAATTAAATAACTAATAAATAAATAAATAAAGCCATTGCCTTGGCTGGGCTCAGTGGCTCCTGGCTGTAATCCTAGCATTTTGGGAGGCCAAGGTGGGTGGATCAGCTGAGGTCAGGAGTTCAAGACCAGCCTGACCAACATGGTGAAACCCTGTCTCTACTAAAAATACAAAAAAAATTAATCAGGCATGGTGGCGTGCACTTATAATCTCAGCTACTCGAGAGACTGAGACAGGAAAATCACTTGAACCCGGGAGATGGAGGTTGCAGTGAGCCAAGATCACGCCACTGCACTCCAGCCTGGGCGACAGAGGGAAACTCCGTTTTAAAAAAGAAAAACCGACAACAACAAAACACATTGCCTTTATTCTGGGAGATCGATCACTCGAAGCCACCCTAATTCTGTTCACTCCTTCATCTTTCTTGGCATTGCAGTTTCCCTTGCTTTTAGGGCACATTATCTGAAATGGTAGCCCTGTCTTTTATTTAGTAAATATTTGTAAATAGAAGTTTTTAAGAGTCAGTATAATGCCTCAACCATACTCTAAAGGAGAAAGAAATAAAGGGAAAGTTAGTTATAATACTGTAGGGGTCAAAGCAAAGTCTCCCCTTTGCCTTCTGAAGGTTTGCTGAAAAATCAACTCACAAAACTCAGATTAATTGGAGAAAAAGCATATAAACTCTACTAATGTGTGCATGGGGAGAATCACAGAGTGATTGCCCACTCCCCATCGTGGCTCAGAAGCTTATAGAACGTCTTGGCAAACCAGGTATGGGAGAGGGGCAAAGAGGAATTCTGTTGATGGGTAATAAAAGATTACGAGGGAGGAATGAATGGATTGGGAACAGAGATTAACTTGTAAAGGGTCTGTTCAGGTGTGGTTTTCAGGTGTGGTTACATTCTTGGTCTTACAGAGGAGAAGAAAAAACAATTGTTCTCTTTGGTGGATCTGGATCTTAGGCAGATAAAAGAACTTCAGAGAACGTCATCCTCCTTTGGGAGAGTTGACGGGTAGTGGGGAGAAGGTCAGAGAGACGTTGAGGTATTAGTTTCTGAGCCCCAGAAATACATCATTATGTATTCTCATATGTGGTTGCTTGGGCACAACCATACAGAAGGCAGAAGGATGCAGTCAGATGCTTGAACCTTTACATAGACTCACCAAGAATGTAACATCCACAAGCACCCACAAGATACAGGTGTATCGTGTGGGTGACTTAAATACCAGGAGAGGTGCTGCTGGGGTTGATGTGACTTTCCAAAATGCTGAACCATTCCTGGTGAAGCTCCAAAGAACACAAAGTACAGTATCCCCTCCATTTTGCATGCTAATGGTGTTCCTAGACAACTCAGCATGTGTTAAAATCGTGCAAAAACTCCCTGTGTTTATTTTAGAAAGGGAGTTAGGATTTTGATATAATTATAAATGGACGTTTTACCTCTGTGATGTCCAGTAGAACGTTCCAAAGTCATGTGGGAGAGTTCTTTTGTTGGCCATGTGGGAATTGCATTCCAGGTGTCCACTTGTAAGTATCTGTGGCATTCCCCACCTACCCTGGTGCTGACAGAGCTGCCCGTCAGTTCTTCCTCATCCCAGCACTGGAAGGAGGGCCCAGGACTGGGATACCTGCGTTCGCGGCCTGGGCTACAGTGTCTCAGTATTTGTATGACTTTAGGCAGGTTACACTTAACTCCATGTGCCTGGGTCTCCTCTCTGTAAAGGGGATGACTGTGACACATGCATCTGGCCTGACCTCGGGACGGATGCTCACTGTGCTGCCCTCCCGCGACCCCAGACAACCCAGGGCATTCGTGTGTGCCCGCAGTGTATACCCCACCCACGAGCTTTCCCTCGCTGTGATTTCTCCTTACCATTTAAACATCCTTAGGTCTCTCTTATCTTGAAAGAGAGAGAGAGAGAGAGAGAAAGAAAGAAAGGCATGGTGGCTCACGCCTGTAATCCCAGCACTTTGGGAGGCTGAGGCAGGCGGATCACCTGAGATCAGGAGACCAGCCTGGCCAACATGGTGAAACCCCATTTCTACTAAAAATACAAAAATTAGCCAGGTGTGGTGGTGGGCACCTGTAATCCTAGCGACTCAGGAGGCTGAGGCAGGAGAATCACTTGAACCCGGGAGGCAGAGGTGGCAGTGAGCTGAGATTGAGCCACTGTACTCCAGCCTGGGCAACAAGAATGAAACTCTGGCAGGCAAGCAAGCAAGCAAGCAAGCAAGAAAGAAAGAGAGAGAGAGAAAGGAGGGAGGGAGGAAGGGTGGGAGGGAGGAAGGAAGGAAAGCAAGAAAGAGAGAGAGAAAGAAAGAAAAGGGGAAGGGAAGAAAACAGGAAGAAAGGAGGGAGGGAGAGGGAGGACACCTCTCTCACGTCTGCTTCTCTTCCAGCAGCTTTTCTCTCTCCTTTTCTTCACAAACTAATTTCTCAAGAGTGATTGCACACCCTATCTTAGCTAGCTCCCCTCACACTTCTCCTCCATCTTTTCTTTCTGTAGCGATGGGGTCTCACTATATTACCCAGGCTGGTCTTGAACACCTGAGCTCAAGTGATCCACCTCAGCCTCCCAAAGTGCTGGGATTACAGGTGTGTGCCGCCACGCCTGGCCTAAAGGAAGCAGTTTTCTTTCTTCTTTAAAAAAAAAAAATTCTAGACAGGGTCTCACTCTGTTTCCCAGGACAGAGTGCAGTGGCACGATCACAACTCACTGCAGCCACAACCTCCTGTGCTCAAAGATCCTCTCATCTCAGCCTCCCAAATTGCTGGGACCACAGGCCTACACCACCATGCCTGGATACCTTTTAAACTTTTTGTAGAAACAGGGTCTTGCTATGTTACCCAGGCTGGTCTCAAACTCCTGAGCTCAAGCCATTCTCTCACCTCAGCCTGCCAAAGGGCTGAGATTACAGGTGTGAGCCACCACGCTGGACCCACACTCCTCCGTCTCACACGGTCTCACATGGTGAACTCTGTGCTGCTTAGCCTTCTCTCTCCCTGGCCAGCTTGCATCTGCAGTTGACCATGGCCTCCAGCACTCTCCTGTCTCCACTTCCCTGGGTGTCCGCCTGCCTCTCCGGCCCCTTCAAAGCACCTCGTCCTCCACCAGCCCCAGATGTCACCCCATGCACCTTCTCCACAGTGTGCTCCTCCTCTGCAGTGTTCTATCCAGCTGGGGTCCCAAACTGGCTGTTCCGCATGTCCTGGAGCACCTCAAAGTTAGAGCACCTAAAAGGCAGCCCATCGCAGGTCCCCAGATTCATGCCTCTTCCTGTAGCTCTTCTCTTGGGTGCCGTTGTGCAAGTCAGAAGTCTGAGTGTTAGGCCGGGCACAGTTGCTTACACCTGTAATCCCAGCACTTTGGGAAGCCGAGGCGGGTGGATCACTCGAGGTCATGAGTTCAAGACCAGCCTGGGCAACATGGTGAAACCCCATTTCTACTAAAAATACAAAGAATTAGCCCCATGGTGGGGGTTAAGATTACGGGTGTGGTGGTGCATGACCATAATCTTAGCTACTTGGGAAGCTGAGGCAGGAGAATTGCTTGAACCCCGTAGGTAGAGTTTGCAGTGAGCCGAGATTCTGCCACTGCACTCCAGTCTGGGTGACAATGTGTGAGACCCTGTCTCAAAAAAAAAAAGAAAAAAGTCTGGGTGTCATCCTCGACTCCTCTCTCTCGATCTCCCTCCCAAGAAATCACTCACCGAGTCCTGTCAGTCTTGGCTTCTTAATAGGCTTCACTAATTTGTGTCATGTTTCTTTTCTATTCTTTTTTTTTTTTAGACAGGGTCTTGCTCTGTAGCCCAGGCTGGAGTGCAGTGGCACGATCTCAGCTCGCTGCAACCTCCGCCTCCCTGGTTCAAGCGATTCTCCTGCCTCAGCCTCCCGAGTAGCTGGGGTTGCAGGTGCACGCTACCATGCCTGGCTCTCAACCCCAGTGTCCAGTAGAGACGGGGTTTCGCCATGTTGCCAGACTGGTGTGTTGTGTTTCTTAATAGCCTTCACTAATTTGTGGTGGCTGCTTGACCCTTGTTAGCATTTAGGATTGTAACCCCTGATTTACTGTTTGGACTGAGTTAGAGGCCCTCAACATTGATGATATTAGGGTCCCATAAGCAATTAAAAATAAATTAATATAATTCTAAATTATAATATAAAACACAGAGAATTTATATGTGTGCTGATGCCAAAATGGCTTCTTTTTTATTCTCTCTCATTTTTTCTTCTTTAAAATAATTTTCTTGGTGCCCCATGGTGGCCGGTGCCCTAAGCATGCGTGTAGCGTGCAGATGGGTAATCTAGGACCATATAGAATGTCAGCTTCTTTTGGCCCTGGGCTGGGGTCTTTGACTTTGTGGTCTTTGAATGTACCTGGTGGCACAAAATAGATACTGAGTAAATGTTTAATGAATGTGTGAATGAATGCATGAATGCTGAGATGAACTTGAAAGGTCTCGCTTAGGTAAAAAGCACTGTAAGAATGTAAGTTATTATTAGTTTTCTGATGTTGGATGTTACAGTAGAATTTCCAAGCTCTTATATTACCTGTGTTTTAAAAAACAACCAGCCTTGCCATTGTGATTCAGCATTCATAACCCAACCTACATTGCATTCAGTGGTCTGGACATAAAATATGCATGTAAAGATTCCCGAATTAATAAGCTAGTGAATGTGTACAATAGCATGGTTTGTTTGAGTCCCTTTAGTCCTAAGTGGGTCTCTCTTTTTTTTGAGACAGGATCTCTGCCGGCCACGTGGCTCACACCTGTAATACCAACACTTTGGGAGGCTGAGGTGAGCAAATTGCTTGAGCTCAGGAGTTTGAGACCAGCCTGGGCAACATGGCAAAATTTCGTCTCTACCAAAAATACAAAACATTAGCCAGGTGTGGTGGAGTGCGCCTGTGGTCCCAGCTATTTGGGAGGCTGAGGTGACAGGATCACTTGAACCTGGGTAGCAGAGGCTGCAGTGAGCAGAGATCGTGCCTCTACACTCCAGCCTGGGTGACAGAGCCAGACGCTGTCTCAAAAAGAAAGAAAAAAAAAAAGGCGGGGAGCAGTGGCTCACACCTGTAATCCCAGCACTTTGGGAGGCCAAGGTGGGTGGATCGCTTGAGCCCAGGAATTTGAGACCAGCCTGGGCAACATGACAAAACCCTGTTTCTACCAAAAATACAAAAAATAGCCAGTCTCATAACCTGGTCTCAAAATAAATAAATAGATACAAAATTTTTAAAAATAATAATAAGAGATAGGGTCACACTCTGTCACCCCGGCTGGAGTACAGTGGCACCATCTCAGCTCACTGCAGCTTTGCCCTCCTGGGCTCAAGCAATCCTCCCACTTCAGTGTCCTGAATAGCTGCGACTACAGTGGGTAAAGACTCTTTCAGCTGTTTGGCTGTGCATTATCTAACACGGCCACACACAGCTGTGACAGTGAACCTGAGGAGGAGGCTGTGCCTGTGTCTGAGGGCTTTGCTTTGGAATTAGGTGGTTGTGATGGTGCTGAGGTGTTGAAATGGGGCACCTACCCTAGAAAGCCTGTCTGAGAGCTCAGAAGGGAGGAACATGGCCTGAAGGCCTAAGTCAGGCAGTGTGACTTGGAATAGCATGTAACTTTAGGGGAAAAAAAATATAAAATCCAGAAGGCTGGCCGGGCATGGTGGCTCACGCCTGTAATCCCAGCACTTTGGGAGGCAGGGGTGAGTGGATCACCTGAGGTCAGGAGTTCAAGACCAGCCTGGCCAACACAGTGAAACCCCGTCTCTACTAAAAATACAAAAATTAGCTGGGCATGGTGGCGGGCACCTGTAATCCCAGCTACTCAGGAGGCTGAGGCAGGAGAATCTGGGAGGCGGAGGTTGCACTGAACTGAGATTGTGCCATTGCACTCCAGCCTGGGCAACAAGAGTGAAACTCCATCTAAAAAAAAAAAGATCCAGAAGGCTGTGGTTTAACAAATGTAATCTGACTCATTATTATGGGCTGTGGACAAAACAGGTGTCAAAATATCTCCAGGAAATATTAACTACATATACGGATAGACTCCAAAGTTTAACCCTGTCTTCTGGCGTTTGGATGGATGCCTTCTGCAAGATTGTTGATCCTGGGAGGAGGAGGTGGGAGTAAATCAATGGAGAAGTGAGAAAAAGGAGGGCCAAATTGGAAGAGGAAATGTTTCCAGGAGGGATTTGGCAGGCGGAAACCCCAGAGCTGGAATTTTTGTGCCCAGTGGAGACCTCTGATGACCCGTGTGGTTCTCCCTGGATTAGCCTCCATGTCTGTTCCTGGGCCCCACGCCCTGTCCTAATAAGAGGGTTCCTGATGTTTTTGCCTCCAAACTTTTTATTTAGAAATAATTTCAAATGTACAGAAAAGTTGCCAGAACACTACAAAACACTCATATACTCTTTACCCAGATTCACCTGTGATTAATATTTTGCCCCATTTGCTTTATTTAATTTTAAAATTTTTATGTAGAGACAAAGTCTCACTATGTTGCCCAGACTGGTCTCAAACTCCTAACTTCAAGCAATCTTCCCGCCTCAACCTCTCAAAGCGCTGGGATTACAGGCCTGAATCACTGCGTCTGGCCACTTCTGTTTTTAAAATTTGGTGCTTCTTCTGTAGCCTTGGTTCTTGTCAAATGTTGGGCGAGCCTTCATTCTGTGTTCCTCTGTTGGATCTTGGGGTCTTCAGGTCACCTCTCTTTGAACGGTGATTCTGTGCACCACTGCCAGCCGTCACTGGCTGTGGACAGGAGGGTGGGATGTACCTGCTGGGCACTGGCAAGAGCTGGTCTAGGCATCCCCTACCTCTCAACCTGTGTCCAGAGTATAAGCATGGTGGGTGGGGGTGGGGCCGATTGGCCTGGCTGCTCCAGATTCAATAACCACCAATTCAGGGCCCTTCCTGTGCCTGGATTTGCTGGCTGAAACCTTGTATCCCCACAGCTGCTTCTCTGATAGAGCATAGAACCCACAGGCACACTGCCTGGCTTCAAATCCTAGTCCTGCCCTTACTAGCACTGTGGCCTTGAGAAAGCTGCATAACCTCTTTGGGTCTCATTTCTAAATTCTCTTCTTGGCCTTTATCAGGCTGGTTTGAGGCTGTCCTAATGAATGTAATGGGTCCTCTTATCCTTTGTCAAAAGGAATGTTAATTATTTTCAGCAGTCTAATTACGTGGCTAATGAGAGACTGACTGAGATAACATTCCCTTTAATTACTCTTGCTTAAGTGCTGTTTGGAACCATATTTTAAGCATTAGCAAGACTGGGTGCTTTCTCAGTAGATGGAGCTGTCCAGCAACTGGCTGAGTGAAGGGCAGGGGTTGTTGGGCTTAAGGCTTATGGTGGAGGTGCCTGGTGTGGTTGGGGTCAGTGTCCAGCTGAGTGCATGTTGGCCTTTCCTGTGGGCTGTTACTTAAGGAAAGGAACAGTACCAATTGGTTCAGATGGAGAGCAGACAGCAACTGTCACAGATTCCCCAGAACAACTCTCATCCTTCAATTAAAAAAAAAAACTTATTTATTTTTAATAAATAAATAAGTTTATTACATGTGTGAGCCACTGCCCCTGGCCTTACCCTGTCAATTTCAGACTGACATCCTTATAGCTCCAACTCCAAAAAAAAAAAAAAGATGCCTCTTTTGTGGTCTTTGTCGCCATTCCAACAAGAATCTCAGGATTGGCTCTGATTGGAGCATGTATCCATCCCTGAACCAATCACAGAACCAGGAGAATGTGGTGCTGTGATTGGCCAGGCTGGGGCCTGATGCTCACCCCAGCAGGCAGGGTATTGACAGCATCCAAAGCACACTGACCCTCAGCGTTGGAAATAAAGCTTGGTGTCGCAAAGTGAAACCAGCACTCAGGCAAAAAAAAGTTTTCCCAGCAAGGCAATTTACTTCTGCAGAAAGGTGCTGCCTGTGTCAGTTATGATCGCAAGAGCACACCGAACAAAGGAGAGCAGGGGTTTTTATCCCTAACGCAGACCCTGTTTCTGTGTCCTCGCCGTGTTGGCTGGGGTTTGACTGCACAATCTAAACTAATTCCGATTGGCTACTGTTGACATCATCAAAGGAGGCAAGGGGGGCACTTAATGGGAAAGACGAGTACATAGGTGATGGGACATGCTTGGGCGTGTTTGGGTGCAACAGAAATAGGGAGGGCTGATAGATGGATGGGTAAGATTACTTTCAGAATAGAACAAAGAACCAGGAACTGAAACCTTTGAAGAGAAACTGTGCCTAACACCAGCTACTCTGGGCTTGCTGTTTCTCAAACTTGTCTAACTTTCTCCTACTTCAGGATCTCTTCACTAACTGTTCTCTCTGCCTGGAATGCTTTTCCCAAAGTTCTTTGCATGGCTTCTTCTCATCTTTCTAACCTATGCCCAAATGCTACCTACTTAACATTTAAGACTCACCTTCCAGCATCCGGTTTCTTTCTTTCCCCCACCTGGCCTTCCCTGTCTTCATGGCATAATATTAAAAATTATAGTATGTTTGGAGCTGCTTAGTTATTGCTGATCTCCCACCTGCCTGTGAGCTCCAAGGGGGCAGGAACATTGTCTTGTTCACACATGGTACAGTACCTGGCCTTCACTGGATCTCAATAAATATTTGTTGACTGCTGGAATACAACACTTTGAATAAACAAACCAGCTACCACAAGACTTCTTGGACTAAGTTCCCTCGTTGTTTAGAAATCTCTAGGTGGCTTGGCTGTACAGGCTGTGAAAAGCAGAGTCCTGTTGTCACACCATAGGAGTGGTCCAGGCTTGTCTTCTGAAAGCCCTGCTGGGCTTCTTTCTGCCTCCCTGGTGAGGCAACAAAGGGGCAGGGTCCCCATTGCTTCTGAAGGTGCAGTGTGGTGGGGTAACTTCCAGGACACCCTAAGGACATGGGCAGTAATGGGGGAGAACCCAGATAAAATCCTGGTCACTTTGCCAGTGAGGCTGTGAGGCCACTCCCTCTTTTTGCTGGCTGACAAGAGAAGGCTTGTTGGTCTCATGTGCAGAGTATTCTAGGACCTCTCAGCAGCTGCCTGATGGGATCTGCATAGGGGATTATTGATGAAGGCAAGGTGAGGCAGCTCTTTACAGTAACACATGCCTCGCTCTGGGACCGCAGCCAGGCAGCTAATTAGAGAGCCCAGCAGCTCTCCAGCCTTTCAGGCAGCAAGCAGCAGCTACTGATTGCTGGGGGTGGGAATGGGAGGAAACAGACATGGGACCAGAGACCACCCTCCAAGGTGATGGAGTTGGGTGGTCAGGGTTTGCTCAGTGGGGGACTTTGAGAGGGGCGTGTGAGATAGAGTGGGCTAGATGGGGAGGAGGAAGGGGGAGAGGAGAGGAAAAGGACAGGTGGCCTCCAAGTGAGACAGAAGACAGTGGGGTGAGACGTCAGGCAGGCGGGGCAATGCAGCTTCCAAGCTCACAGCAAGCGGCACAGAGGGGAAGGACAGGGCCCCGTGGGGTTGGGTCCTGGCTCCCATCTCCATGCACCTTCCCCATGCCAGGCAGGCTCCCATGGCCTGGGCCTCTCCTTGCTTCCTGGGGGAGCTGGACAGACACAGGCTTTCCCCTCAGGGGATCTGGAATACTGATTGCTTTTATAGTTGAGCTTGGCCCCTCCTTGGTGTAGGAAGTTACCAGATCCATTTGTGCTCAGGGCTTTTCTTACTCTAGGATAAGTAAAAGTGGTTGTTCTGAGTCACGTGGGAAGAACAGGGGGCTTTGAGTAACCAGAGGGCTCCCCAGCGGGCCTTTAGGCATCTTCTATACTTTGTGGGCACCTGGGTCAGAGTGTGGTGTAATAAGAAATGTATTCGGTCTTTGTCCCAGGTCCCTGTCATAGAGCTCCCAAAACCCTTGAAATTTCCTGAGTGAAAGGAATGTCTTTTGTTATTCATAATAAGCATCTTCGATAACACCTGAGTTTATGCTAATGAAGTTACTGGGGAAGTGGTGGGGTGGTGGAGGGGCTAGACAGCCTCAGGATGGAGCCAGTCACCAGAAAGACCAAATGCTTAGAGGATTAGAACATTTGGCCCCACCCTCCAACCTCCAAGAAAGGTGTGGGAGGGTGGAGATCAAGCTACATGAAAACTCTTGAACAAGATTTGATAGGTTTCTGGGTGGCTGAACATGTGGCGGTGCTGGTGGGTGACCCCCAATACCTCACCCTATTCATCTCTCCAGCTGGCTGTTCATCTGCACCCTTTGTAATAAATCAGTAAAGGTAAGTGTTTCCCGGGGTTCTGTGAGCCATCTTAGCAAATTAATAGAACCCAAGGAGGGGGTCATGGGAACCCTGGTTTGTAACCAATTGTTCAGAAGTATAGGTGACGATCTACTTGTGACTGGCATCTGAAGTGGGGGCAGTCTTGTGGGACTGAGCCCTCAAAATGTGGGATCTGCTGCTATCTCAGGATAGATAGCATCAGAGTTTAAATGAACTGTAGGAGACCCAGCTGGTGTCTGCTGGATAAATGTTTGGTGTGGGGGACCCCCTCCACGCCCACCCCATATCCGGTCACAGAAGTGTTCTGCTTTGAGTGTGAGAGCAGAAGGAACAAACTCTTTTTCCTTTACAGGGAGATTTGGGGAGTGGTAAGGAAAAGGAGAGTGGGGGTAAAAAAACAGAGGTAGTGTTTGCCTGCATGCTTTCTGGCTCCAGGGTTAGGTTCCAGGCTAAGGAGATGATGAGGGGCCAGGGAGACAGATCTGGTTTTTAGGTTCTGGTCAGAGAAGCAGAGACTCAATCCTGCAAGCCCAGCTTACCTTAAATAGTTATAGGAAAGGAGAGAAAACGGTGCAAAGGGAATTTCCTGCCAGTAGCCTCTTTGGGAAGTGGATCCTATGTGCATGAAAACTGATGTGGCTTTTGAGAGTGCCAGCACATTGTAGAAATAACAGAACAGGAGTTGTTATTCTCTGACCTGAACCTGCGCTTGGCACCTTGCCCACATAGGAGCCTGCAGTATCTCCCCTGATGCCTGGAACGGTCTGTTCCTGCCCCAGTCTTCCTTGGGTGATGTTGGACATGTCTTCTGTATTGTGCAAACCCAGGCCGCCCACTCTGCCTCTCTTCATTCTCTGCTGGTGCAATGGCTCCTGGAGATGGGAGAAAGGAGAGTGAGCACACTCCTTGCTTCCTTCACCTGCAGAGACAGCCTTGCCTGTAGTAAACCAACATGTATGGCCCATCTGTGATGGTGGCCTATAAATTAGAGAAAAACACAAGACATTGCTATGTTTGATTAGTAACATTGGATGTTTCAGTCGCCCAAGAATTTAAATGTAGCTGGGCCCTTCTCCACCTTGCCTGTCCATCCATCCAGCAGAAATTTTATGATCTCAAGAAATTCATAACGTGGTGGGGGAACAGACACATAGAAATAATTTTAAGATGGGATGACATGTTTCAGTTGAAGGATGGTCAGATCCCCCTGGGAACATCAGTGATGGAATGACCTGGAGGCTGTGGGATGGCATTGCAAAGGAGTGAGGAGGGAGCAGGGTCTGGAAGAAGGAGTCAGAATGGTGGCTGCAGAGGAGGGCAGGAGAGATGACAGGGCTTGAAACAGGCCAGTGGTCTCTGCTTCTTCACGCTCCCAGCAATGTCTCTGGCATATTGACCAGAAGCTGCATGGACAAACTCAGCTATAAGTTTGCAAAATAAGCAGCTTACTCGGAACAGACTAAGTAGATTACACTGACTTGAAGACCCTTGCGTGCAGATGTGTGCCTTAAGGATGAGATTTGGGTGGGAAGCAGTTCGAAGGCACATCGTATGGGGACAGGCTGATTCTGGAGGCTGAGGACTGGGATTTGAATCAAATGTTTGGATTTGGCCAAATCTCTTAATGTCCTGAACCCTCTGTGTTTTCATTTCTAAAATAGAGGTGACCATTTCTGCCCTTCCTGCCCCTCAGGAGCCTGAGAAAATCATGAGAGATGATCTAAGTTCTATCCATATGTTAGTTGCTATAAGGGCTCATCATTCATTCATATGCTCCAAGAACCTCTGGTTCAGGTCCTGCAGTCCTCAAAGGAGCCTCATGTCCTCTGTCCCCTGGGACCTACTCTTGGGGGATAGGGAGTGTCAGTGAGGCCTAGGGACAGCTTATGCACTTGGAGGAAGAGGTGCACCATCATCTCGTCCTCCCTGCAGCTAAGTTTTTCCTGGGGAAAAAGCCTGCAGACCAGGAAGCGGGAGGTGTCTGGTGGGACGCTGCCCTCAAAAGGAGCCTTTCTGAGTGCTGGGGCTTCATCTGCCAGGGCTGCACCCCAGCAGGCAGTAGGCTCCCAGAGCTGGCTGCAGTAACCCGCAGGCTGTGCCGGCAGGATGTGGTCTTTGGTTTCTGTTTCTGTTTTAGTTCTGACTTGTGTCGTGGATGTGGCTGAGGGCCTAGGCTGGGGAGAAGTCTCCACAGGTGGGATTGAACTCCCCAGGCACATGGTCCTTGTGCTGCTGGTGGAGAGGTAGTCCCAGAGGGTTCGGACATGCCCTGTTAAAGCCTTTTCCTCAAGGTGATAGGTACGTGTCAAGGTGACCCCTGTCCGCCATCCGGCAGGCTGGGAGAAGCAGGAAAGATGGACAGATCAGGGAGGGTTGGAGGGTCCCGTTTGTGAAGGAGCTGGGGAGGGGGAGGCAAGGCTGAGCACAGCAGCCCACTGTGATGCTCTCAGTGCAGAGGCCCCGAGGGGAGACCCAGGGGAGCACCCCCCAAAACCACACCATACAGTGAGTTTCAGGTCCCCCACTCCTGCCCTTTCACTTCTCCTTGGCTGCCTGGCTGCCTCACAGGTTGTCTGCTTGAGCAAGGGCCCAAGTGGCCTCTACTCAGAGAGCCTGGGCTTCAGAGGGGAGGGGGGAAGGTGGACGTGGGCATCAGCACAGACCAGCGCCTCTGGTCCATCCTGCCTGGTCATCCACAGGGGGGGTGCCAGCTCCCACCCCCAGCCACATACTGTTCTCAGCTTCTGAGTGGCTGGGCTGTCCCAGAGGGCCATGCTCGGCCTGAGTGCTGTCCTTGGGCATATGCAGATGGTGCTGTATCCAGGGGGTTTTCAGGGAAGCTTTAGCACTTTCATATTAAAACAAAAAATGTTGGAATCTCCATTAAATAGTCAAGTCTTAGGGATAGTATTAAAAATGTGTACATGGCTGGCCAGGCACAGTGTCTCACGCCTATAATCCTAGCACTTTGCGAGGCTGAGGTGTGAGGGTTGGCCAAGAGCTTGAGACCAGCCTGGTCAACATAGCAAGACCTGTCTCTACTTGATTTTTTTTTTTGAAAGTACATGGCAAAGGGCATTATAAAGTAAGATTTGTATTAGCTTGTAGCTGGTTACCGATGTTCATAGGAAGGGCCTCAACCATAATAATGGTAAAATAAGAAAATGAGTTGAATAAATATTAGAGAGGTAGAATTGTACATAGAAAGGTTTAGCACACATTTTGTTTTTCTGCACGAGTGGTTGTTCTCTGCTTTCAAAGTGCTGAAGCAAATGTCCTAAATTGTCTGCCTTCCATGAGGTTCTGACCGCCCTTGAGAACAGATGTACCCACTACAGGGTGAAGGTGAGAGTGTAATTTGAAGCTGAATGAGAATGGAGCTGGATTCTAAAATTATATCCCTCTCAGATTCACAAGGGCTCACACATTCAGGCAAGAAGCCCTAAGTCCTAACCCCCGACATGTGGATTGTCCAGGACCATCCCAGACTCTTGTGGCTGGATTAATCAGACCTGAGCAAACTGGATGCAAAGAGGAGGGGGCAGGTTCCAGGAGGAGGCCCTGGTGGCCAGGGTGGGATGAGTGTCTGGTGCTGAGCCCAGAGCCCAGGGCCTTGCAGTGTTTACTTTGGATCTGCTGGGGGCAGTTTAAGCTAATAAAAGCCTCCTCTTTTATTCCCAGGGACACATGGAAGTTGCCAGCCCCTCAACCAAGGATCAGCTGAGTCCTAGGGCTGATGCTTGCCTACATTGGTGAGAATGGCACTGAGGCCCAGCCAACCAAGGTTAACCCAGGACACTCCTGGACAGTGATCCTGATGTCTGTTGTGAGCTGCACACTCAAGGGTGTGATAAGTGAGTATGTTACAAGCACCCAGGGGATCACCAGCCCAGTGATCCTGCCTGCTTGGCACCTCATCAGCATGGGCACGAGTCTGGAGGTTCTAGTTCTGAGTCTGTTCCCCATCCAAGGTCCTGTCACAGGGCTGCAGTTCTGCAGTGGGAGGGGAATGTCAAGCAAAATATTGGGCCATCACATGCTGGAGCCGTCTTATGGCCACATGGCCTCTAAAAACCAGGCCAGACCCAGTGTATTAGTTTGTTTTCATGCTGCTGATAAAGACATACCTAAGACTGGAAAATGTATACAGAAAAAGAGGGTTAATTCCACATGTCTGGGGAAGCCTCACAATCATGGTGGAAGGCAAGGAGAAGCAAGTCACATCTTACAAGGATGGTGGCAGGCAAAGAGAGAGAGCTTGTGCAGGGAAACTCCCCCTTATAAAACCATCAGATCATCCGGGCACAGTGGCTCACGCCTGTAATCCCAGCACTTTGGGTGGCCGAGGTGGGCAGATCACAAGGTCAACAGATTGAGACCATCCTGGCCAACATGGTGAAACCCCATCTGTACTAAAAATACAAAAATCAGCTGGGTGTTGTGGCATGTGCCTGTGGTCCCAGCTACTCAGGAGGCTGAGGCAGGAGAATCGCTTGATCCTGGGAGGCGGGGGTTGCAGTGAGCCAAGAAAGTGACATTGCACCCCAGCCTGGCAACAGAGCAAGACTCTGTCTCAAAACAAAACAAAACAAAAACCCATCAGATCTCATGAGACTTATTCACTATCACGAGAATAACATGAGAAAGACCTGGCCCCATGATTCAATTACTTCCCACCCAGTTCCTCGCACAACATGTGGAAATTCAAGAAGAGATTTGGGTGGAGACACAGCCAAACCATATCATTCAGATTGGCTGGCGTGAGTGAAGCAAGCACCCACACCTGGGAAACAGCATCTACTTTGGCCGTCAGGCTTCAGATCTGTGCAGTGAGGACTGTGCATCACCTGGGACTGGACTTTGCCCAGAAGCCATGAGCAATGCATGTGGTGCTGGTCTAGGAGGCCTGCAGTAGGGCATCCAGGGCCCTGGGAGGTGGGGGGATTTGTGAGCCTTAGCTGCCATAAGAGTGACCACCACGGGATCTGGAGGAGCAGGTCCTCTTGCTTTTGCCACATGTCAGCAGCAGCATCTCTTCCTCAGCAAGACAAGCTCGAGGTAGGGTGAGAGGCTCCTAACTGCACAACTCTGCCTGTCCTCACAGGCCTTTCTTTCCAGCCTCAGCCCCTGGCTTTTCCTTGATGATGCCTTAAAAAATGACAATTGGCTGCTTTCCCAACCCCCAGAGGCCTGTCTGGCCTGAAGGCTGTTATGTCTGTGCAGGGCCCGTAGCCTGGTGGGATCAGAGACCTGCAGGAAGGAAGCTCCCCAGAAGGCATGGCAGGCAGAGCTGGGCTTTTGCAATCTTGAACAGACAAGCTTTTTTTGGAGTTCCCAGGCTGGTCGATGGGAGCCCAGAGCTTCAGATTCCATGCAGGAATTCGCAGGGAGTAGAAAAGGGGTAATCAGGTCTGTTTCCACTTTAGGTAGATCTTGACTCTCCTAGTTGAGAGTTTATAATTCAGGGCCAGAATCTGTTTTCCACTCAGCCTGGGCTTGCAAAGTCAGTTTGACTGGAGTGTTTTTCAGGAAGTGTGTTCTTGAGTTGATTTGTAGCCAGTGTGGTGTGAGCAAGCCTAGACTGTAGGAGGGGGGTTGGGGGTAAAGAGATGGCCATGGATGCCTCTGTGGGAATGTGGTGACTCAGATGGGAGACACATCTCCCCAGAGCAATTGATGCCATCAGCCTTAAGGCTGTTGTACCGTTTGGTTCAGTGATTCCCCTTCTAGAATTATCCATTAAGATGTCTTATTAGGAAATAGTACCAGAGAAGAAAAGGGCTGCATTATTCCATTACAGGCATTAAAGGTAATTCTCGTTATATCATCTGTAGTAGTAGAAATGGGAAACAACTCTTCCCTTTGGACATCTAGGTTAAGTGAATTACAGTTTTCCACTTGCTGGAATATTACACAGCCATGATAATAATGAGCACAGAGGCTATATGACAACTTGGAAAAATAGTCATGACAAGTAAAAATGGCAGGTTGCAGAATAAGTATATTATGGTGACTTGTAAAATACACACATGGGAAAATATTGCAAAGGAGAAATGGTAATCGCTGTTAGTTCAGAATTATGAATGCTTTTCTTTTTTTTTCTTTATTAGAAATGAGGTCTCACTATGTTGCCCAGGCTGGTCTCAAACTCCTGGGCTCAAGCAGTCCTCCCGCCTCAGCCTCCCAAAATGCTGGGATTACAGGTGTGAGCCCCCACGCCCGGCCTATGAATGCTTTTTCTATGATGCATGGATTGGCTTTTTAAAAAATAAAATTGAATCTGGATGACTACACAACATACCATTAATAGTGACTTTCTCTAAGATGTGTGATTACAGGGAACTTTTGCTTTCTGTGTCATTCTGTAATGTTTAAATTTCAGCTGTGAGCACGTGTTGCTTTTACAATTAGAAAAAAATTAAATGCTAGAATTAAACATTTTAGAAGGCTGTATTTCTCAAGAAAGGAGGGAAGAGAGACTGAGGCAGCTAGCTGTTTATACCTGCCCTCATCAGTGTTTAAGGGCCTGGGCCTGTTTGGGCCCATTCATCTGTCCATTCATTCCACAAGTATTACTAGGTATTATTGCCAGGCACCACTCTAGGCACTGATTACACAGCAATGAACAAGACAGCGCCCCTGCCCTCATGAAGCTTTCATTCTAGTTGAGGAGAGACAGACCATAAATAAGTAGCAACATATCAGAAAGTGAAAGTGCTACGTAGAAAATAAAATGGAATGGTGTGAGTGACAGAGAGGCTATTTTGGACTGGGGAATCAAAAGTCCCTGAGATATGACAGCTGAGCTGAGATCTGAATGGTAACAGCAAGGCAGCCACATACAGGTCTGGGATGCCAGCCTGCCAGCCCCCTGTGCAGGGCGCCCTTCGCTTCTTGATCCCCAGGGACCCCTGTGCCAGAACTGACTCCATCCCCCAAGCCCACTCACCCTGCCCTGCCTCCTGCTGGGGTTTGCTTGGGATCTGAGGCCCCCCGAAATCCTCTGTGTTCGGACTGCTGCTCCTGACATGCTAGCTGTTGCTCCTCTGGGCAGCTGGCCCCTGCTCTTGGCTGGTGTCTCCATGGCAGGGCTGGGCCATCTGAGACTCCCAGGAGCACTGGGGTGGGCTGGCAGTCAGGAGGCCTCTGGGTTGTGTGTGTCCTGGTGAGGGGCCTTTGAATGACGCATGCCTTGAGGCCTGCGGGTTGGTTGCTGTCATGGTCCTGTGACCGTCACCTTTGACCCTGGAGGGCCTCTGTGTGGATCCTGAGGAACAGGCTGGGAGCCTTTAGGAACTCTGACAGCCAGTTGGGAGGTTTGTTAATGATCCACCTAGAAGTTCACAACCTTCTCCTTGCTTCCTGTTGTCTCTCCACATACCGTCCCAGCCTTCCAGAAGCAGGAACTCAGAAAATAGTAGTGCCCTCAGAGGAGCCTGTAGTCAGCCTCAGGGGCAGTGCAGTGTGCTGATTAGGAGCAAAGACTCTGCAGCCAGATTTGTGGGGTTTGAATCCCAGCCTTGCCCTTTATAGTTATTAGAATGTAGGCTCGGCCAGGTGTGGTGGCTCACGCCTATAATCCCAGCACTTTGGGAGGCTGAGGCAGGCAGATCACTTGAGGTCAGGAGTTCAAGACCAGCCTGGCCAACATGGTGAATCCTCGTCTCTACTAAAAATACAAAAATTAGCTGGGTGTGGTGGCGGGAACCTGCAATCCCAGCCTCTCGGGAGGCTGAGGCATGAGAATTGCTTGAACCTGGGCTCACTTGCAGCGAGCCAAGTTCACGCCACTGCACTCCAGCCTGGGTGACAGAGTGAGACTCCATTTAAAAAACCAAAAAACAAACAAACAAAAAAAGCATGTAGCGTCTTTCTGCCTCACATTCCCCATCTGTAAAATGGGCTTGAGAATTTTTTGAGTTAATACATAGAAATACTGAGAAGAGCACGTGGTTATTATTATTATTGTGACTTGGGAGTGGAGGGAGGACTTCATCAAGGCCTGCAGTATCACTAATCCCAGGGGCTTTCCTTGGGGGGTGCCCACAGCAAGAGGGTGGAAGTCTGCAGCATGTACACCAGCCAGTGGCTACAGGAGTTTCCCTCCACTTGCTTCCCTTCTGGCCCTGAGCAAGCCCGGTTTTCCTCCCTGCTAACTTGATGACAACAGGGGAAGTTCAGGGAGGTTTCTGCCCTTTCCTCATTGAAGCCACTCACCTTCAGCGCAGAGCCACCCAGGGGCTCCTGAAGCTGTCCCCCACTGCCTTGCCCTGAAGGGTCTCCTAGAAGGGCTGTGGGTCTCCCCAGAACATGGAACTGTAGTGATGGGGGTGCCTGGGGATGGGGAGTGAAGCTTGGGAAGTGAGTGGAGTGAAAGTGGAAGGCCTTCCCAGCCCGGTTGCATGGGAGGGGAATCCTGATTTTCTGGCCAGATGCTTCTCTGGACAAAAATTCCCAGAGTCACTGTGTTGTGGCACCTTAGCCCCCTGAAACAAGATGGGAGTTTTTGACAAAACCAATGGCAGTTATTCCATCTGGTTTTGCCTTTAGCCTGTCTTAGACTTTTATGGCAGCCTGTTTACCCCTCTCAACTGCTGGCCTTGTCCCCTGCCACCCTGTGGAACAGCAGGCTCGGAGAGCAGCCGGTGAGATGCTCTTAGTGAGCAGGGCTCTGAAAGCCAGCTCCCCTTCCCCTTCCCCATCACCTGTTCCCTTGGAGGGGTAGTTCCCAGCGCTCACAAGTCACCTTGAGTCCTGGCCCTTCTCTGGGACTCTGTTTGCCCAGGCCCTTTCATCAGGTATGAGGACTCTTGGATGTGAGTGTTGTTCAGTCAAACCCTGCTTGTGAAGCTGTCCTTTGCTCTCCAAACTCTGTCCTCCTGCATTCAACCTTGCTCACACTCTCCTCCTCTTCAATCCACCCTGAATTTCTGTTCCTGGGCTGTCCTATCTTCATGTCACAGGTCTCAGGACAGTTTTGTTTGTCACCAGGAGAAAGAAGCCAAGGTCCCCTGAGCTGCCGGTTTTTCCTGCAGCGGGCTTTCCCGGGGCTCTGATCCCAGGGCTGAGCAAGGAGCTAGTGGAAGGGGCCTAGGGGTAAAGGGAGTCAGGTGGGTGGAGGCCGGGGCAGGGAATATGGGCCTGTCAGGCCCTGTATTGGGTGGGTGAGCCTGTCCTATCTCAAAGTTAAGCACAGGTCCTGTGCTGATTAGAAATGGGTTTGGAGAGTGGGGTTCTGAAAACGCATCCAAGTCAATGCCCAGCCTCTAATATTATCATCTTCCCCACCACACTGGGAGCTGCCACCTCAGCCAATGACACTGTCTCCTATTCCTTTCTCTTCAACCCCATCTTCTGCCCTGACGCAGGTCTTTCATTTCCCCTGCTGGTCTTGCATGGACCAGCTATGTTCTCCTAGTTCTGCCCTCGGACACTGTCTGACATTGCCATGGTGTGCTTCCCCTCCATCTACTACCCATGGCTTCCTGCTGCCCAGAAACAGAATCTGGGCTTGGGGCACACCCTGTTTCTCTCTCCCCCATCTCGCTTCTTTTTCTTTCTTTCTTTTTTAAGAGACAGGGTCTTGCTCATTGTCCATGCTGGAGTGCAGTGGCACAATCATAGCTCACTGTAGCCTCAAACTCTTGAACTCAAGGGATCCCCCTGCCTTAGTGTCTGGGACTACGGGCACACCACATCAAACCAGGCTACTTTTTTTTCTTTTTGTAGAGATGGTGGTCTCGCTATGTTGCCTAGGCTGGTCTCGAACTCCTGGCCTTAAGCTATTTCCCCACCTCAGCCTCCAAAATTGCTGGGACTATAGACATGAACTCCGTCCTCTCTTCTGTTCAGCAACTTGCTGTCTCTGACCCTAGGTTTCTCTCTCCCTTTGACAGCTACCCCTTTCTTCTTGCTTCTGCTCCGAGGGTTTGGGGGTCTGACTCTCCCAAGTTACCTGCTGGGGCTGGGGAAGAGACTGGACCCTCCCATCTGTTACCAGCTGGGAAACCGTTCTGGGGCATCCCAGAGAGATCAGAGGCAAGAAAAGCAAGGTTTAAAGTCACCTCAAGGCTGGGGTCTGGCCCAAGTGATGAGATCCACACAGTCATGTCAGGCTGCTGCAGGAGAGCCCCGTGAGGTTCCCCTTCCTTCAGCCCAGGCCCTGGGGGTTGGAAGAGCCACGGGGATATGTGCAGGTCATGGGGCCTGAGTCGGGGTAGGAGGTCCAGAGGTCTCCACATCCCTGTGCTGTGCCATCTGTCTCAGCCCCTCAGTCCGCCTCAGTGTGTTGCCCTGGAGCCTAGATCTGTTCTCTCCTGCCTGGGGATAGGAGGTATAAGATGAAGTGAGGGGGTGAGAGGCTGTGCCCCTTTCATTCTACCATCATTTCAAGTCTGCCCCTCGGGCTGGCTCTGACACCCTTCCTCTTCCATTCATCCCTTGGTAGCCACAGGGAAGCTGGAGGCTCACCTTCACTCTCCCGGGATGTCTGTGGGAGTTTTGTTCTCCTGAGGGCCGTACGTGGGGTTATTATTGCCACCCGATTTCTTGGCTCGCTAGCTTGGTGCTCAGGGTTGCGACGAAGACCTAACCTGCTTGACAGGAAGGGCTGCCTGGAGGCTGCCGAGAGCAGGGCACAGTGACCCTGCATAGGGTAGGAGGTGGCGTAAAAGCAGGAGCGGCTGTCCAGAGGCCTGGCTCTGTGCCAGAAATGACGGCTGCCCTTTCTGGAGCCTTAGCTGTATTTTAAGTAGTGTATATGTACTAGTTCATTCATCCTCACAACAGCCTTCTGTGGTCATTACTTCTGTTATCCTCACTTTACCTACAAGGACCCTGAGGCACAGGTGGTTGGGCAGCATCCATCAGGTCTCGCAGGTGGAAAGCATCAGCCAGGATTCCAACCCAGGCAGTTAGGATCATCTGGGGTCCCTGAACTTAACCAGCTGGCCATATTGAGACCTGTGAGGCATGGTTTGTTGTTGGATGACCCAGGAGGGAAGAGCCTGCAATAATTTTACGTGACTTCAGGATTCTTTGGGTTCATTTGCTTAGTAAATTCATTGAACACCTTCTATACACAAGGTATGAATATAGTGAATACATATTCATTCCACAAGCATTTTTTTTTTCTTTTTTGAGACAGAGTCTCACTCTGTCACCTAGGCTAGAGTGCAGTGGCGCTATCTTGGCTCACAGCAACCTCCGCCTCCCAGGTTCAAGCGATTCTCCTGCCTCAGCCTCCCGAGTACCTGGGATTACAGGCGCATGCCACCATGCCCGGCTAATTTTTGTATTTTTAGTAGGGATGTGGTTTCACCATGTTGGCCAGGCTGGTCTCGAACTCCTGACCCCAGGTAATCTACCCGCCTCGGCCTCCCAAAGTGCTGGGATTACAGGCATGAGCCACTGCACCCAGCTTCCACAAGCATTTTTTTTTTTTTTTTTTTTTTTTTTTTGAGACAGAATCTTGCTCTGTAGCCCAGGCTGGAGTGCAGTGGCATGATCTCACTCACTGCCACCTCCACCTCCCGGGTCCCAGTTCAAGCAATTCTTCTGCCTCAGCCTCCCGAGTAGCTGGGATTACAGGCATACACCATCACGCCCAGCTAATTTTTGTATTTTTAGTAGAGACAGGATTTCACCATGTTGGCCAGGCTGGTCTTGAACTCCTGACCTCATGATCCACCCACCTCGGCCTCCCAAAGTGTTGGGTTTACAGGCGTGAGCCACCGTGTCCAGCCTCCATAAGCATTTTTTAAGATGAAATTTTAATTTTATAAGAGTTATACATACTTGTTAGGAAAAAAAAGTATGCAGAAAAATACAAAGAAAAAAATCACATATGATATCACCATCCAGAGATGATTGTTGTTTAATTTTTTTGTATATGTGCACATATGCATGCCTTTGCAGAATCGGAGTTAGGTTGAATATTCAGTTTTGAATCCTGCTTTTTTCTCTTACCACTATCTTAAACAAGTATTCCTCAGGAGCTGCTGGTGCTGGCGTTCAAATGAATCCAGCGAAGCAGAGTGCTCACTATTACCACAGAGAAGGGAGGGTGCAGAAGTGGGCAGACAGCTCTGGAGTCAGGGTGCTTAGGAAAGTCCTCACAGAGGAGGAGCTGGGTCTTAAAGGAGGGTTCACGGGCCTTGGGTGGGGCCCAGGTAGCAAAAACAGCAAGGTAGAGATCTGGAGGACAGGATTGGAGGCAGGGACAAGTTGTGAAGGGCTTTGCCAGCTGTCCCCGGGGGTTTCAGCTTTATTTACTCTGTAGATGTTGAAGATCCACTCATGGGCTTCAAGTGGCGAGAAACATCGGATTTGCATTTTAGAAAGGTTGCGTTTTTTCTACACACTCTTTCATCCTGTGATGAGTGAATTAGAAGGAAGAAGGCAAAGCTGGGAGACCTTTGGAGTCATCCAGGTGAGACATGATGAGGGCGTGAACCAGAGCAGTGGCAGCAATAAGAGTAATGAAGAGGAGGGGATGGATCCCAAAGATATTTAAGAGGTGGTAAGGGTGGGAGTTAGTAGCTGACTTGGTGGCTTTCCCTTGGCCAGTGGGATGTTGGTGGGCATGGCTTAACCAGGGTCTTGAACCAGCTGGGCTTGCTCAGCTTTGTGCCTCTGTCCTTGCCATGAGAAGAATATGCCCAGGCAAGTCCACTGGGCCCCGGAGGAGGATGAGAGACAGGTGGAGTGGAGCTACACTGCCCCAGCCATCTGCCAACCACAGATACATGAGCTGTAATAGTAGACAGTAGTTGTTTTAGGCCAGGGTTTTGGGATGATTTGTTATATGGCAATTGCTAACTAAGAAATGTCTTTATTCTTGTCTTGAATGCTTACTGTGTGTTGGGCTTTGTGCCAGGCACTGGGAATACTGTGCTGAACCAGGCAGGCAAGGCCCTCACTCTCAGGAACTCATGTTAGAGTGGGGATGTGGCAGAGGAAGCCAGACAGACTTCAAGACCTCTGGTTCTAACTGGGTGCATGGTGGTGCCATTAATTGGGGTGGGGGTCTTAGGAGAGAAACAGGTTTTGGGGAAAAGACAATGGGTTTGATTTTATTTATTTTTTAGAGACAGGGTCTCACTGCATTGTCTAGGCTGGTCTTGAACTCAAGAGTTCTGGGCTTGAGCGATCCTTCTGCCTCTGCCTCCCAAAGTGCTAGGATTACAGGCATGAGCCACCACACCTGCCCATGGGTTTGATTTAGGAAAGGAGTTGGGGATGCCTGTGGGACATTAGGGGGAGCTGTCTAGGGAAGAGCAGGAGCTATAGGTGCAGCACACAGGAAAGAGGTCTGGCCAGGGACCGAAATTCTCAGTATAATATAACAGAAAATAACCTGTAGCAAAGGGAGTGAGACAGAGTAAGTGCTGTAGAAATTCAGAAGAGGAAGAGAGGATTTGGGACCTGGGGGAATGAAAGAGATTTTGTTCTGAAGGTAACCTGTAAGCTGGTTTACACTCACGGAAGTGAGAGAAGAAAGGCACGCCTAACAGAATGAATAGGACCCGCAAAGGCATGGAGATGAAAGAAAGGAAGAGTTGGATTGTGAGGAAAAGGCTGAAGATGTCAATCGGAGCAAGGTCATGAAGAATCTTGAATGGCAGGCCAAGGATGCTGTTGTGTTTCATTAGGAAATAGGGAGCTGTCGAACATTTTTTTTTTTTTAGATGAAGTTTCGCTCTTGTTGTCCAGGCTGGAGTGCAATGGTGCGATCCCAACTCACTGCAACCTCCACCTCCCAGGTTCAAGCGGTTCTCCTGTCTCAGCCTCCCAAGTAGCTGGGATAACAGGCGCATGCCACCACATTTCAGCTGAAGCAGGCCTGGTCATATTAATACCTACCCATCCATTGTTTTTTTGTATTTTTAGTAGAGACGGGGTTTCATCATATTGGTCAGGCTGGTCTCGAACTCCTGACCTCAGGTGATCCACCCATCTCCGCCTCCCAAAGTGCTGGGATTACAGGCATGAGCCACTGGGCCCAGCCGCTATCGAGCATTTTTGAGCAGGGGAGTGACATTTGCTACGTATGTCTAAGAGATGGGCAGTCATGTGCAGGGGATGAGTTTTGAAGTAGAAAGCAAGAGATATTGGTTCTAGTCTCAGCTCTGCCATTTACTGGCTCTGGGATATGGGGCAAATGATGTCCCCTCTCTGAGCTCTAACTGTCTCACTCCAAAAAAAATGGGAGTAAAATTTTCTGGCCTTCACATGAATCTTTTTTATTTTATTTATTTATTTATTTATTTACTTACTTACTTATTTATTTTTGGAGACGAAGTCTTGCTCTGTTGCCCAGGCTGGAGTGCAGTGGCACGATCTTGGCTCACTGCAACCTCCACCTCTTGGGTTCAAGCAATTCTCCTGCCTCAGCCTCCCAAGTAGCTGAGACTACAGGCGTGCACCACCACAGCCGGCTAATTTTTGTATTTTTAGTAGAGACAGGGTTTCACCATGTTGGCCAGCCTGGTCTCGAACTCCTGACCTCAGGTGATCCACCCGCCTCGGCCTCCCACAGTTCTGGGATTACAGGTGTGAGCCACCGTGCCCAGCCTGAATCTTAATTATGTAAGAACCATGACAAAATGTGAATGAAGTGCTTGGAAGACCACAGAGCAATGCACAAGGATGGGTAGGTATTAATGTGACCAGGCCTATTTCAGCTGAAATGTGAGGCTGGAATTTCCAGACAGGTGTGCCTACTACAGATGTCATTTCCTTAACCTCTGTCTCTTCTCCCACCTTGGAGAGGGGATTGACAGAGATGTGAAGCCATTAGCAGCTGGCAGAGCTGGGATTTATATTCTCAAGCCCTACCTTCCCATTTTTGATGCAGTCCTACACCTCCCTCCACATGAACAGGACATATCATTTAGAGAGGGCCTGCCCAGGAAAGGCCTGCGTCAAGACCACAAAGCACCAGCCTGTGAAACAGTCACCGTCCTCAAGGAGTTCACAGGCTAGTTAGATCATAAGAGCACATACCTCAAAAAGCCGTTGGGGTGGCACCTGATAATGGGACAGTCGCTGGTGGAGGGCGAGGAGGAAGTAGAGAGAAGCAGCATGGGAGCCGGGCCTTGAAGACTGGTGGGGTTTAAAAGAGGGGAGGGGAAAGGAGCCAGAAGGACTGGGGAGGACTCTTTCCTGTGTCAATCCATTGGTTTCCCCTCAACACTGAAACCAAACACCAAAACCCCATTTAATGGAGCAAAGACAAATGTGACCACAATGAGAGAACCACCTCACACCCATTAGGATGGCCATTATAAAAACAAAACAGAAAATAACAAGTGTTTGGGGCGGATGTGGAGAAATTGGAACCCTTGTACGTTGCTGATGGGGAATGTAGAATGGTGTGGCCACTGTGGAAAACAGCACAGTGGTTCCTCAGAAAGTTAACTATAGAATTACCATATGATCCAGTATTTCCACTTCTGCATATGTACTTGAAAGAGTTGAGAGCAGGGACTCAGACAGACCTTTGTACACCCGTGTTCATAGCAGCCTTATTCTCAGTAGCCAAAAGGTAGAAGCAACCCAGGTGTCCATCAATGGATGAATGGATAAATAAAATATGGTGATATATACAATGGAATATGATTCTGCCTTTAAAAGGAAGGAAATTCTGGCCCGGCGCAGTGGCTCACGCCTGTAATCCTAACGCTTTGGGAGGCCAAGGCGGGAGGATCGCCTGAGCTCAGGGGTTTGTGACCAGCCTCGACAACATGGTGAAACCCTGTCTCTACTAAAATACAAAAATTAGCCGGTCATGGCAGCATGCACCTGTAGTCCCAGCTACTCAGGAGTCTGAGGCAGGAGAATCGCTTGAACCCAGGATGCAGAGGTTGCAGTGAGCCAAGATAGCGCCACTGCACTCCAGGCTGGACGAGAGAGCGAGACTCTGTCTCAAAAAAAAAAAAAAAAAAAAAAAAAAAAGAAGGAAATTCTGACATGTGCTGCAATATGGATGAACCTTAAAGACGTTAGGCTAAGTAAAAGCTAAGCCAGTTATGCTAAGCCAGTCACAAAAGGACAATGTTCGTATGATTCCACTTATATGAGGCACCCAGAGTAGTCAAATTCATAGAGACAGAAAATAGAATAGTGGTTGCCAGGGGCTGAGGGTATGGGGAATGGGAGCTTGTATTTAATGGGTAGAAAGTTTCCGTTTGGGACAATGAAAAAGTTCTGGAGATGGTTGGTGGTGATAGTTGCACAACAATGTGAATGTACTTAAGACCACTGAATTGTACACTTAAACATGGTTAAAAAATGGCATGCACACACACAAGGACAAATGTGATGAGTCACTTACATCTCAGAAATATGAGTGACATAGAACTGTTTGAGAAGAAGTGGAGGAAGAAATGGGGTCCCCAGTGGATAGGCCTGCTGAGAAATCAGCAAGTAGTCTAGAAATGGGGCTGATTGGCGGACCAGGCCAGCCGACTCTTCAACTGACCACGGATAATCCAAAAAAGCTGTAGGGAGTACAGACACCTCCCTCTAAGTAGCATTTGGGTAGAGTTGCAGAGAAGTCAGTGGGGTGGGTGGGTTATTCTGTTCTTTGCTCTGTTTTGTTGTTGTTGTTGTTTTGTTTTTTTGGAGGCAGAGTCTCACTCTGTCGCCCAGGCTGGAGTGCAGTGGCGCAATCTTGGCTCACTGCAACCTCTGCCTTGCGGGTTCAAGTGATTCTCCTGTCTCAGCTTCCCAAGTAGCTGGGATTACAGGAGCCGGCCACCACGCCCGGCTAATTTTTGTATTTTTAGTAGAGACGGGGTTTCACCATGATGGGCAGGCTGGTTTGGAACTCCTGACCTCAAGTGATCCGCCTGCCTTGGCCTCCCAAAGCGCTGGGATTACAGGCGTGACCCACCGCGCCCGGCCCTCACCCGTCTCTCTTGTGCCCCCCGCAGCCAGCCCCAGTCGGCGCCATGGCCTCTGCCGAGCCCCTGACGGCGCTGTCCCGCTGGTACTTGTACGCCATCCACGGCTACTTCTGCGAGGTGATGTTCACGGCGGCCTGGGAGTTTGTGGTGAACTTGAACTGGAAGTTCCCTGGGGTCACGAGCGTGTGGGCCCTCTTCATCTACGGCACCTCCATCCTCATCGTGGAGCGCATGTACCTGCGGCTGCGTGGCCGCTGCCCGCTGCTCCTGCGCTGCCTCATCTACACGCTCTGGACCTACCTGTGGGAGTTCACCACCGGCTTCATCCTGCGCCAGTTCAACGCCTGTCCCTGGGACTACTCCCAGTTCGACTTTGACTTCATGGGCCTCATCACCCTGGAGTACGCCGTGCCCTGGTTCTGCGGGGCCCTCATCATGGAGCAGTTCATCATCCGCAACACCCTCCGCCTCCGCTTCGACAAGGACGCTGAGCCCGGGGAGCCCAGCGGCGCCCTAGCCCTGGCCAACGGCCACGTCAAGACTGACTGAGTAGGAAGCGGGTGGGGGGCCTGGGGATCTCTCATGGAACTCATGGACAAAGAGACCAAGCTGGTGAGGTTGCCCCATCCATGCAGCAAAAGCCCTGCTCCGGCCAAGCCTCAGCCCTGTAGGGCACACAGAGCCCCCTAACCTCCGCGGGGGCCGGTGTTGGGGGGCCGTGGTCAGGTGTTGGGGAATGGGGTGTGGAGGCAGCAGAGGGACATTGGGAAGGGTCCATGGATCGCGGCCCAGCTCAGGGGTTGGTGCCAGGAGGCCTGTGGCTGAGCAGCGATGGACTATGTAGTTGACTTTGGAAGCAGCAGGCCCTGTCCTGGCTAAGGGACAATGAGAATGGGGCCGCAGGTGGGAGGCAAGGCCTGACCTCCCTCCCTCTGATCTGGATTTAGTTGAGCTTTGGCTGGTTCCATTAGGCAATATTCAGGTGCTTGCTTGCAACCAATACCTCCCCAGGGGCCTGCTGAGCTGCAGCCGAGGAAAGACTGGGCAGCCAGGAGGCTGCGTGGCAGCAACGCTGGTCTGCAAGCGCTGGGAGACCCTCCCTTGGCTCCTCTCCCCTCCCCCAGGGCCCTGCGCTGCTCCCTTGGCCTTCTGGGGCCCCCGTGGTGCTGGATTCCCACCAACCTTGGGCTTTTGGAGGTTTCAATCCCCGTGTGTTCGGTGGCGTTTCCCCCTTTTCTGTCTTGTTTTCAAAGCCTTTACCACTAGCGGCTGTTTATCCACGTCGGTCACCACACCTGCCCCCGCCAGCTCCCTAGCCAGCACAGGAGCTGCCGGAGATGGAGCCCTGAGACACCCCCAACCGCCACCCCTTTGCAGCCCTTCCCTCCACTGTTCCGGCTGGCCTGATGCCTGGGGAGTTCCTGAGTTACACCTCCCTACCCCCGGTCTAGTGGGCTGTGGCAGTGCTCCCTTCTCAGTGGCTCAGCTGAGAACAAATGATCCCCTCCAATGCACAGGCAGGCTGGGTTAGGCCCTGTGGATCCACAGTGGGGACCTAGAGGCAAGTCAGTTCGGTGGCGAAAAAGCAGAGTTCTAGGTCATCTATTCCCTGCCTGATTTATTTTCAAGCCAAAACGGAGCAGTCTAGCTTTCTATGGGATGGAGAAGCCAAGTATCCAGCATTGGATACTGATGGAGAATGAGAGGAAGAAAGAGAGGAGGACCTTGCATCTGTAGAAGGCTCCTTGGAGCCTCCTTTGTGGGAGGATATCAGTTCTGGTTCTGCCATAGCCTCAGCCCTGGTAGCAGAACCTCAGGGCTGCCCCTCTCCCTAAACTCCTCCCAGCAAGGCTGACCCTTTGAGCTTACTCCTTAAACTCATTAAAAGCATTAATCCTGCCACACTCATGGGCATTGACACCTTGGTTCCCGTGCCCCACTTTGTCCTGTGACAGGTCCATTGCTGGCAGTGGACAGGTGAAATACTCACTCCAGCCTACTTCCGGCTCTGACTCTCACTCCTCAAGGGGAAGGGTCTGTTAGAAAATGGCCCATCCCATGATACATGGTCTCTTCTTGACCACACTAGGACTCTTAGGTAGAAATAGCCTTCCCCTTTTTATGGATCATTACAAAGTGACGGTATCACCTGTGAAGAGAATGTCCTCTTCCCTGCTGGCTGCCCTGCCCATACTGTGCAGGGTGTGGTGGGGTGCACGATGTGGTGGGGTGGGCCACAGTTGTGTCCTAGGTCTGGAGAAAAGCTTGCAGACTCTGCCTTTGGCAGGATTTTCTGCAGTTAGCCCTGTCCAGAGCAGAACGAAGGGTATTTCCTAGCCTATTTCCTGGGCAGGCTCCTCAAATCCAGGGATGAACTACTTTCTGCAGCGGCCAGCCCTCCTTTTGATTTTATTGTGGCCCCAATTCCAGGGCTTTGGGGGTTACAGAGAATCAGGCTTCCGGTGGGAGTAGATTGTTTTCCATCTATAGGTGGAGAAAATTCCAGGAGGAGAATATTGTCTGGCTTCCCTGTTCTCTCTGGGCAATTGTTTCCTTGGTTCTCTCTCCAACTCCATGTTGTCTTAGTCTGCCAGCACCCCTTGAGGCCTTCCATGTGGGCCCCTAGACCACACTACCCACCTTCACACTCGCATTCCACAACTGAGTCCAGTGGCCAGCTTGTTGATGCCTCCATAATTCTCAGCCAGAGCAAGTCCTTGGTTGGCCCACCAGGTCTTGCTGCTCCAGAAGTTGCCTTGTGGGCATTCCCTGGCACCATTTCCTCTCTGGGTCCTATAAGTTCCCAAGTGCAGGAGGTCCTGGGGGTATGCCTGTGTGCCTGGCAACATCCAGCATAGTGTTTCTGCTCCATCTAGGTGTCCCATTACTCTAATTGCCCCTCATAAGGCATCAAACCTCCAGCAAAGGAAGGCAACAACCCATGGCCTGACCATGGGATCTACAGGTTCAGATCTCACCAGGGATAGCCCACACTTCAACTCTTGCTTTTTTTGGGTATCACGGCCCCAATCCCTTAGTGGCCAGGGACTCAAAGTTTGGAATAATCCCAGCCCTGCCAAGCATTAAGGGTGCTGGTGGGGAGTGTTTGCTGGCTGTTCATGAACCTCTGGTGTCCTGGGCCTCTCTCCACTGGACATGGCAGCATCTCTGAGTTACAGATTGCAATGTGTTGCCCTGCATGGTTGAACTGCTTCTGACATCTGCTAGGCATCCCATGTGCCCTGTCCCCTCTTCAATGCCATTGAGTCACAATGGCCTATGCTTATTCACAGCAATAATACCTAGGGAGTCCCCATGAAGCCCTTTTGTCCTGGTCCCTCACTCTGCATGGGTCTCCTGGGGAGGCAGCTGCTGAGTGGGTCAGTTCATGAGAACCTGCATTTATGAAGCCCTGGGCTGTGCAGGCATCACCCTGGGATACAGACAGGTGAGAGGCCCAGCCCTTAGGGGAGCCATGGCAGGGAGAGCGCCTTCCACCCTGAGGCCACCCAAACCTGGAGGAGCTGCAGGCCCCAGCTCTGCTAAAGGGCCTTTGAGGTGGGTGGGACTGTCTCCCAGTTGGGCAGCTCTTGAGAAGGACACACGACCGGTTTGTGCGCCCATTGCCTGCTCTGTGTCTCCGTTGGTCCCTCTGTCTCTTCCTTTTCACATTTGTGCACATAAAATATACTGGTGTTTGTGTTCCAGGACTGGCTCTGGCCCATCTGTTTTTCCTCTTTTGGAGCCACTTTCTCAGGGGCTCCTGGAGACCAGGCCCTTTTCACCCTGGCATCATGCCCTCCTGAACCAAGAGGGCTGCTGGGTGGGGCTGCCCCGTGGAGGGGGCAAGTGACACTCCCTGCCAATCCTTCTTGCTGTCTCTGCTCTGACACTCTCTGATAACCTGAATTCACACCCTGACCCCAATTCTCAGGTGGCATAATGTGATCTAGGCCTTACTTTGGTGCCACGCTCCCGGGCAGAGGGGGATCCCAGGCAGTATCCAGGTTGACTGCAGGTTGGCTGCAGCTGCCCATGAGACGAGCTCCTCCTGGAAACACCAGCCATGACCTGGGACATCTCATGAGGCAGGAGGGACCAAGCAGGGTGGCTGAGGGTACCCCCAAAGACATAGAAGGCCAGAGCCCTTTACTTTGAAAGTGATGTTACATTGAAAGTCATGCTTCGAAAAAACAGCTCTGCACTCCTCTCTGGCAGCCCTGTTTGTTCGGAGAAGTGCATTTGGAGGGAGTAATCTCTCCCCCTTTATGTACCTCTGCTCCATTGAGCTTCCCTGTCCGCCCACCACCACCACCACCAGGCGGCTGCCCACTTTCCTCCTTCCAGGAAGAGGATGGAGGGTTCAGAAGTTGCTCAGTCAGGCTGGGCATGGTGGCTCACACCTGTAATCCCAGCACTTTGAGAGGCTGAAGCAGGAGGATTACTTGAGCCCAGAAGTTTGAGACCAGCCTGGGCAACATACAGAGACCACCATCTCTACAAAAAAAAAAAAAAAAAAAAAAAAAAAAAAGCCAGGCATGGTGGCACACCCCTATATTTCCAGATACTCAGGAGCCTGAATCAGGAGGATCACATGAGCCCAGGAGTTGGAGATTGCAGTGAGCTATGATTGCACCACTGTACTCTGGGTGACAGTGAGACCCTGTCTTGAAGTTGCTCAGTAATTTCAGCTAAACGCAAATGGCATGGGGCCCCTGTCACAGCTGGATTATAGAACACCCACTGCTTTTCTGGATGGAGTAGACAGTGTTCTTTCTAAATCATCGGGAGGGCCCTCTGCCTCCCTCACTTGAAGGTTTTCATTTCTTTGACTGAAAGCTTTTTACCTTATGAAAATGAGCTAGCATAAATCCCCAGCAGTCATTTACATGTTAGCATAAACAAATATACAAGGTAGTTCTCTCAGAACAAGATTTTATAGAAAGAAAGAGGCAAGCAAAGTGAAACAGGGTTTCCTTTATGGAGCTTCAGAGAAGAGACAAGAGGCAGGTCCCTGAGCGAGAAGACTGAGGGGGCCCAAGACCCTTTTTTAAAAAAAAAATATTATTATTATTATTTTTGAGACAGAATCTCGCTCTATTACCCAGACTGGAGTGCAGTGGTGCAATCCCGGCTCACTGCAACCTCCACCTCCCAGGTTTAGGTGATTCTCCCACCTCAGCCTCCCAAGTAGCTGGGATTACAGGTGCATGCCACCAGGCCCGGCTAATTTTTGTATTTTTTAGTAGAGACAGGGTTTTGCCATGTTGGCCAGGCTGGTCTCGAACCCCTGACCTCAGGTGATCCACCCGCCTCGGCCTCCCAAAGTGCCAGCTACTTCCCTACTCTACTCAGTGGGTGCCTGCCTTTCTTGACACTTTCCTTCCTCACCTCCTCCACCCCTCCCTCACCCAATCCAAAGGGTATGAACAACACTCTGTTGAAAGAAATGCCCCAGGAGAGCTAACACTAAGGACTTCGGCCACATCTTCTGAAGTCTGCCTGGACTTTGTGAAAGCCTAATGTTTACTGACAGTGAGTACATGACCGTAGTCTTGCCTGGTCTTCCTGGGTGCCTATCTCAGAAGGCTGCAATGTTTACACTGCCCCGGTACAACCAAGGGGGGGAAACAGAGGAAAAGGGAGTGACTGATTCCTCATACAGCAGGTTAGAGGAGCCAGGTCTTAAAAATTGAAACACTGGCCAGGTGTGGTGGTGGCTGAAGCCTATAATCCCAGCACTTTGGGAGGCTGAGGTGGGTGGATCACCTGAGGTCAGGAGTTAGAGACCAGCCTGGCCAACATGGTGAAACCCCATCTCTACTAAAAATCCAAAAATTAGCTGGGTTTGGTAGCATATGCCTGTGATCCCAGCTACTTGGGAGGCTGAGGCAGGAGAATCGCTTGAACCCAGGAGGCAGAGGCTGCAGTGAGCTGAGATCGCACCATTGCACTCCAGCCTGGGTGACAGAGGAAGACTCCACCTAAAAAAAAAAAAAAAAAAATTGAAATAGCTGCTGTGGTTCCCAGGCTAGCCTCAAGACTGCCAGTACCGTGACCGCGGCCAGGCACTGAACTTCAGGCCCCACATGCATGCTCTCATTTCTTCCCATTTCAGATGGTCACCATTATTTCTCTGTTTTATGGGAGAGGTCTGTTGGCAAAGAGTTGGCCACCCAGATTTACCACATTTCTCTGCAAAACACTCTTTTGTTCGATATAAGCAGAGACCTTCCACGGGGGGCAGGATTTGTGGTGAGTCCAATGCCCCTTTGTACTTGATGAGTTTCTGGATGCCTTTTGAGTCCAGCTCATGTGGGTGCTATTTGCAGTTAAATTAAAAAGTTTGGGAATGGGAGAGAAGGGAGAGAGAGGGAGTTATAAGAAAGGAGGTGTAGAATGCCGTCTTAGCCAAGACTTAAGACAATTGGCACAAGGTCCTGCCTAGTGGAGGAGAGCTGTGAAATTGTGGCCTCTACCAATGCTGAGTTTAGCCTTGATACCCTCTCCCCTCCCTCCCTCCTATCCACCCACAGCCTTCTTTTTGCCCTGGGCCTTTTCTCTTTGATCCTATTTCCTTGTCTTGGCATGAAACCTGGGCCCCTGGCTGTCAGTGCCCTCAGAGTGTTTGAAACTACTAGCTGAAACCTTTCTCCTAACAAGATAAGAACCTTCTGCCGGTGCCTTCTGAAAACCCAGATGGGACTGAGAACTGACTTGTTTAACTCATCAACTCCTTATTAGATACCTGCAGTGAGCCAAGGACCAGGCTAGTTCCTGTGATGCTGAAGATGTTGAAGGGAAGCCCATAACATTACAACGTTGACCAATCCTCCAAAAAAGCAGCTCTAACAGAGGACCCTGGCTGTCTACAGGGTTGGGTAAGGATTCTTCTAGGAAGAGACACTTATCACACACTCAAAGGTTGATAGGTTGATTTCTGATACTTTCAGAGATAGGCTGGAATCTCTTTTTTTTTTTTTTGAGATTGGGCCCCCTCTGTCGCCCAGGCTGGAGTGCAGTGGCGCGATCTCGGCTCACTGCAACCTCCACCTCCTGAGTTCAGGTGATTCTCCTGTCTCAGCCTCCTGAGTAGCTGGGATTACAGGCCTGTGCCACCATGCTCGGCTAATTATTTTGTATTTTTAGTAGAGATGGGGTTTTGCCATGTTGGCCAGGCTAGTCTTGAACTCCTGACCTCAGGTGATCCACCTACCTTGGCCTCCCAAAGTGTTGAGATTACAGGGGTGAGCCACTGTGCCCGGCCCAGGCTGGAATCTTATTGTCCAGAAATGCAGACATTTACTGTGCCCTGCAAGGTGCCTAGCTGGGTACAGTGCCAAATAAAGCAAGCACGTAGTGAGTGCTTTAAGAAACTCTTGACAAGAGGAGTCTTAGTGAACCCACCCTAAAGGCCAGGCTGAGTGTTCCAGAACACCAGTTCCCAGGCTCTTTTGGGAACTTGAAGCTAGGAATCTATTTAGACAACAACCATCCATGCCATTTCTGTGCCCACCACCATAGAGCAGCTCACTGTCCTCCTCCCTCTTTCCAAACCATTAATCCCTGCAGAGCCCTGCCAGCATTTCCCTCTTAGAGTCTTCTGGCCTTGGCCAAAGACCCAGCTCCACTGATCCGTCCATTGTTTCATTCTGGTAATACACTTTCTTGGTTTGGGCAAAGGTAGCCTTTTAGTGCCAAACAGTAGAGAAGGAGATTCGCAGATGATATGGTCTGGCTCTTTGCCTCTGTCACAATTACAGCTTCTAAACAGAGAGGAAGTTTTCTGGTTTAGAAGGGTCTACCAGATGGCGAAGGGTCCTGGGGCTGAAGCTTCTTAGTTAGAGTATGGGGTTGTGTTAGTGTCCTAGGACTGCTGTAACAAATTACCACAAAATGAGTAGCTCGAAATAATGGAACTGTGCTCTGTCACACTTCTGGAAGGCAGAAGTCAAATCAAGGCATCAGCAGGCTGCATCTCCTCTGAGGCTTTAGGGGAGGATCTGGCCTTGCCTCTTCCAGTCCCTGGTGGCTGCCGGCAATCCTTGGCTTCCTAGGCTTGTGGCGGCATCACTCCCATTTCTGCCACTGTGGTCACATGGCCTCCTCCTCTTTTGTCTCTTAAAAAGACACTTGCCATTGCATGTAGGGCCCACCCAGGTAATCCAGGATGATCTCATCTTAAGATCCTTAATTACATCTGCAAAGACCCCTTTTCAAAATAAGGTAACATTCACAGCTTCTGGGGGCTTGGACATGGCTACATCTTTTGGGTGGGCCACCATTCAACCCAGTATAGGGGTCGAGGAGCAGATTTCTGCTGAAGCCCTTGTATTTTGTGCTCACTTAGGAATTCCATGAGGAGTGAGAGCTGGAAGCACAGTGTGTGGTCATCTGGGAGGGAACGCAAGGATTTAGGCATCCCAAGATATACCTCTACCTGTTGTGAAGTTTCTGTTTAGATGCAGATCTGACCATTTCACTCCCTACTTCAGACTCTTTAATGATTTCCCATTACCCTAAGGATCAAGCTCGACACCTTAGCGAGGCTTACAAACCCTTTGTGGTTTGGCCTCATTTCTCGCCTCTGCCCCAGCCCTGTGCCATCCAGGGAGACTGACTTGTAGTTCTCCCTGCAGCTCCCGCTCACTGCCTCTGGGCCTTCAGCCCCTATGTTACCTCTCCCTGGAACACTCTTTCTCCTCTTAGCCCAACTGGAGACTGATGAGCTCACTTAAAGCTGGCAACATTGGTTTCTGTCTCGGCGGAGCTTCCCCTCGCTCTGCCTTCAGTTTACAAACCCAGCCCTGGCGCCTGGAAGCCCTCTGTGTGCCGGTCACCAGCAGAGTGGCTATGTTCTTCCAGTGTTGTCAACGCAGCTGACTTTGGTCATCCATTCACCTGCTGTGCACCAGGGCCTCCCTGCGCTAGGCCTGCGGCACAGCAGGGAGCAAGACAGACTCTTGTGTCCTTGCTGTAGGATGCCTTCAGTGGAATTACAGGGTGCCGACAACTCCGATGGCTCACTGTTAGGGAAAGAGGGATTAACCCAGATCTAGGAGGGGAGATCAGGAAATATTTCTGTGTCTGATTTAGCCAGGACGGGGTGAAGCTTGAGGTGAGGTGAAGAGCAGGCACTCCAGGTTGAAAGCACAGCATGTGTGAAGGCTGAGAACACACAGAGAACAGAACTTGCAAAAATAACAGATCGTGATACATTAAAACAGGGTGGTGTGCAAATGAATAGGGAGCTTCTCTAGACTGGGTAGCCCCAAAAGGACTGCCAGAAGAGATGCTATTTAGTCTGAAGTCTGGATCGTGATGAGAGTCCCCCTGTGAAGGTATGGGGAGAGTGTTTTGTGCAGAGGAAACAGCTGATACAAGAGCCAAAGACGGGAATGAGCTCGAGGAGTCTGAGGTACAGATAAAAGGCTAGTGTAGCTGGAGCGTGGTGAGGAAGAGTACAGGATGTGGGTGAGAGAAGCAGGCAGGGGTCAGAGCCTGTAGGGCTCTGGAGGGTGGGCACAGGGGGACAGAGGGTGATGGATGTGATGGACAGAGGGTGATGGAGTGCTTTTAAGGAAGACCTGTGGGGCCTCACCCAGCCCCTTCCAGGAAACCCCAGTCTGAGGAGGGGGGCACAGGCCAGGGTAGGCTGCAGGGAGAGCCTGGGGTCCCAGGTACCCTTAGCCTCCATCCTGTTCTCTCAGAGGTCATAGATTGGGGTCAGCGGGACTGGAAATACGGATCTGTTTTGTTTTGGCAAAACTTTCTCTGTACCTGCTACATAAGCACTCCTACCCTGGGGTAGATTGCACCAGGCCAGGTGGTGCAGATGCAGGGCTGCTCTCTCTCTCTCTCTCTCTCACACACACACACACACACCCACACACACCCTGTGCCACCTCATGCACCCTAATCTCTGTGAGCTGGGCCTGTTGAGGCCCTCCTGAAGCTACCTGGGAGCTCAAGTCCCACAGATCCTTGGAGTCTCAAGGTTGTTGACAGTATTGGACCTTCCCAGAGTAGGGCAAAGGTAGGGAAGAGGTAGCAGAGGTATTGACTCAGACAGACTTTAGTTCTAACCCTGTCTCTACCACTTACTGTCTATATGACTTTGGACAAGAGACTGAGCCTCTCTGAGACTTAGTTCGGTGTATTTAGCTCAGATGTAGTTAGTTGAGTTCACTGGGAGCACATTCTAGCCTCCCCCTAGGCTGAGTGCAAAAGTTAACTCTGCTGATGGTCTAGAGCAGCCAGCATTAGATGCTAGCTCGGCACAGCAATCTTTTTTTTTTTTTTTTTTTGAGACAGAGTCTCTCTCTGTCTCCCAGGCTAGAGTGCAGTGGCGCAATCTTGCCTCACTGCAACCTCCGCCTCCCAGGTTCAAGCGATTCTCCTGCCTTAGCCTCCCTAGTAGCTGGGACTACAGGTGTGTGCCACCACGCCCAGCTAATTTTTTGTATTTTTAGTAGAGACAGGGTTTCATCGTGTTAGTCAGGATGGTCTCAATCTCCTGACCTCGTGATCCACCCACCTCAGCCTCCCAAAGTACTGGGATTACAGGTGTGAGCCACCGCACCCGGCTCCAGCAAACATCATAAAATGGAATATTAGACATCCACGTTTAAGTCTTGTGGGCATTGCCTTTGGTTTTTAATATATTTGAAAAAAAATTTTTAATTAAAAATAGAGATGAGGTCTCACTATATTGCCCAGGCTGGTTTTGAACTCCTGAGCTCAAGTGATCCTCCCACCTCAGCCTCCCAAAGTGCTGGGATTACAAGTGTGAGCCACCATGTCCAGTCGGGCATTGCCTCTGGGCATTGCCACAGGGATTTTTCACAGCCAACTCAGGATCACCACCCTGTTGGTTGTAGGATGACCAGCTGACTTGGTTTGCTTGGGACTGAGGGGTTTCCCAGGACATGGAACTTTCACTGGCAAAACCAGGCAAATCAAGATGAATTAGTAATGCTAGCTAGTGGAAGCTTACAGCATCCTTACTAATTGCAATACAGTTATTTCCTGCTTTGCCAAATGACCCCTTTCCCATTGGCTATGGTATTGGTGGGTCCTCTTCTCCCCAGGCCAAGGATGGACCTTCTAACCCAAACCAGAACACTCAACCTCTTTCCCTTGATTTGAATCTCAACACAAAACCTAAACAGACTGTCCAATAACTCCTGCTACCTGGATCCTTGGAGGTGTTTGGCTTTCTGTTGTCCTCTCAGTTTGTTCTTCAGCCTTTCCTTTGACTCCATGAGGTGCCCCTCACAGCTTTCCAGTAAATTTTTTTGTTGGCCAGGCGTGGTGGCTCACACCTGCAATCCCAGAGCTTTGGGAGGCTGAGGTGGGAGGATTGCTTGAGCTCATGAGTTTGAGGCTAGCTTGGGCAACATAGCAAGATCCTATCTCTGTTTTTTAAAGAAATTAGCCAGGTGTGGTGGCTCATGGCTGTAGGCCTAGCTACTTGGGAGGCTGAGGCAGGAGGATTGCTTGACCCCGGTAGTACGAGGCTGCAGTGAGCTATGATCACTGCACTCCAGCCTGGGTGATAGAGTAAGAACCTGGCTCTCTAAAAATTGAAAAAAAAAAAAACAAAAACGAAAATTACTTCACTTAGTTGCAACCAGTCCCTTTCCGCATTCTCTATACAGCAGTGAGAACTTTCTGCGTGTGGACAATCCAGATCCCTGCCACACCCCTGACTTCTTTGTAAACATGCGACCATCACCTGTGATCATATCTTTAACCCTCACACTCCCCCATCCTAACCTTCATGAAATGGTGCTCATGCTCTGAGCTAGTATCTCTCATCTAACCCCTACCCCACCTCCGGAAGACCTCGCCTGTTACAGCCTGTGCCTGATTTAGCTGTTGTCCTTTTCTGCAGTAGAGTCCCCAGGAGTTCTTTAGGGACAGGAAGTCAAGGACAGCTGGTGCCCAGAGCCTCCCTGTCTTGCCCACTGGGCAGCTCCAGGGGCAACCTGACCTGCCCAATCAAAGCCAAAGGTCAGAACAGGAGACAGAACTTCACCTGGCCCTCTTCAAACTCCAAGGGAAAGCCTGTTCCTTGGATCCCTTCAGAAATAAAAACAAAATGACATCAGGTGTTATTTAGTGTTATTTTGCTGACTTTCACTCAATCTGTTCTCCCAGGATCTCAGATTTGCTGACCAGCAGGACCAGATGGCACCTTTTGCAGGACTATCTCATTGTTTCTGCCTTTGCATGTGCCCTGAGCAGCCTAAGAAACAATTTTTCTTCTTCTGACTGTGCACTGTTTCTAGTTTTTTTTTTTTTCTTCCTATGACTCTGCTGAGGGCACGTGACACCCAATTCTGGCTTACATTTCATATCCTTGAGATGACAGCTGACTTTGTTGTCCAGAAGGAGGGAGAGTGAGGGTAAGGGAGGGGGAGGGAAGGGAAAGTACCAGAAAATGGAAGGGGCTAGATTGCTCCAGGTTCATAACTCTGATTGCAACCACCCTCTTTCTCAGCCTTTCTGGAATGTGGCTGTTTATGCTCCATGTACCCCTGGGAACTTCCTGATTGCCCAACAAAGATTCAATACCCCAGGCTTTGGAGTCATTAGACTGGAGTTTGAATTCCAGGTTCCTGACTGACGTGGGCATGCTATGTAACCTGAGACTCAGTTTCCTTATCTGAAAATGGGGCCAATAATAGTCTAGACCTCCCAGAGTGGTGGAGATTAAAAGAGGCAATGATTGTCGAGTGCTTAGCACCCAATCAATGTCAACTATTAGGAGAGACACTCTCCTTCATTCGTTTCACAAGGAAAATGCAAGGAGATGCCACTCCAGCAAGCATTTCTGGAATCCCGCTGGTGAGGTCATAATGACCAAAATTATGGGCTTTAGAATGGTTCTCATCTAGCCTGTACTATTTATAATGAATAGGAAGGCAAATTACTTAACCTGTCTGCACACAAGTTTTCTCATCTGTAAAATGGAGATGGTAAAACCTACTCTATAGGATTATTGTGAAGGTTGAGTTAAATAAAAAATGTCTAAAATGCTTTATACAGGACCGTGATCCCTTACCGCAAACCCGTGGGATTTTGCAAGACTTTTTGGATTCTGGAAAGGTAAAACATTTATATGCTGTATAAGCCACGTGTCAGTCAGCACCCCATAGTCAAACACATCATTATTTCTACACAGAAATCTATGAATATCCTACTACATGGAGTAAAGAGCCTTTTTTTTTTTTTTTTTTTTTTTTTTTTTTTTTTTTTGAGACAGAGTCTCACTTTTGCGCAGGCTGGAATGCAGTGGCGCAATCTTGGCTCACCACAACCTCTGCCTCCCGGGGTCAAGCAATTCTCCTGCCTCAGCCTCCCGAGTACCTGGGACTATAGGTGTGCGCCATCATGCCCGGCTAATTTTTGTACTTTTAATACAGACGGGGGTTTCACTGTGTTGGCCAGGCTGATCTCGAACTCTTGACCTCATGATTTGCCTGCCTCGGCCTCCCAAAGTGCTGGGATCACAGGTGTGAGCCACTGCGCCTGGCCGATAAAGACTCTTATTTTCCTTACAGCCTTACCTGGGAAGACAGGCAAGGCAAGTGTTACAATTCACATCTCACAGATAACAAACTGAGGATAGGGAGAGTAGGTTGTTCAAGGCCACGTGGTCCATAATTAGCAGCACCGGGATCCCTGGGTCATCTGGTGATCTGGCCCAGGGACTCCTCCCATGGCACCACACAGTATGAGAGACATGACCCTGTTATAACCATCCCTTTTGCTGAATGAACTTTACAAAAAAAGGGAAGGGGGTGTGGGGAGCTACTACATGGTCACCTTTTCTTCTTGTCTTTCTAAGTGTATGTTTATTTCTACATTATTTTCAGATTCTGCTTCTCCCATTTTGGTACCTGATACACATTTCTCTGTATTAAAATAGACAACATACTTGCTTTTTAAAATAACTGTAGAGTCTTCCAGAATCTTAATATAACCCAATTAGCTTAGCTATCCCCCTCCTCCTGGCTATTTGCATGTTTGCAGTTTTGCACTGTTCTAAAAGAATGCTTCAGTCATCCGTTTTAAACTTTGCCTTGGGGATGAGCAAGCACATTGATTTGAAATCACCTGTCCCTTGAGCCCCCAGCTGGCTGGCAGCCCTGGGAGATTGTCTTTCCAGGCACTTCAATGATATAATTGTTGTTCCCAATCAACGAATCAATTAGGGTTTAATTGAGCGCCTACGTGAGGAACAGCGTGTGCGCTCTTTGGTACTGGGAGGCACAGAAGCCCTAAGCGATGTCTCTGACCCTCAAGAAGCTTATGTGGGGCCTTTCAGCTTCACATCAAGCTGTGTTTGTGTCCAGCCAGTAAGACCTTCTAAGCAGGGCTTTTCAAGATGGGTATCAGGGTGTGACATGCATGGTGAAAGCAAGAACTTTAAATAGGTCTCTAATCTATCCTCTCGCCTGTGAAGGGCATCAGTTTCATTCAACAAGAAGGTGCCAAAAATGAAATAGTGAATAGAGAAAACAAGCTCAGGAGTTCCATGAAGCCTTCCCTGATTCATCAGGTTTTCCTATCAGACTCTAATGGTTAGGGTAAATCATTAAAAACCAATAGTATAGGCCAGGTGCAGTGGCTCATACCTGTAATCCCAGCACTTTGGGAGGCCAAGGTGGGAGGTTTGCTTGAAGCCAGGAGTTCAAGACCAGCCTGGGCAACATAATGAGACCTCATTTCTGCAAAAAAATTTTAAAAAATTAGCCAAGTGGCTGGCTGTGGTGGCTCATGCCTGTAATCCCAGCACTTTGGGAGGCCGAGGCGGGTGAATCATGAGGTCAGGAGTTCGAGACCAGCCTGGCCAACATGGCGAAACCCCATCTCTACTAAAAATACAAAAAAATTAGCCTGGCATGGTGGCGGGTGCCTGTAATCCCAGCTACTCAGGAGACTGAGGCAGGAGAATCACTTGAACCCAGCAGGCAGAGGTTGCAGTGGGCCAAGATCATGCCATTGCACTCCAGCCTGGGCGACAAGAGCAAGACTCCGTCTCAAAAAAAAAAAAAAAAAAAAAAAAATTAGCCAGGCATGGTGGTGCACTTTGGTAGTCCCAGCTACATAGGAGGCTGAGGTGGGAGGCTTGAGCCCAGGAGATCGAGGCTGCAGTGAGCTGAGATCAGGCCACTGCACTCTAGCCTGGGTGACAGAACGAGACCCTGCTTCAAACCAAACCAAAAAAAAAGTAAGGAAAAAAATAGCATGTAAAGTATCAGTTTCCTGACTCCCCTTGGTAGGGGGTCAGTGAACAGACTAAACAGGACCTGGTTCTACCTAGCTTCCCTTAAGCAAGGCCTCTCTCTGTCTCCCCTCTCCATCCTTCAAATGTGAACAACGGTAATGCTCTATGGGATTCACAGGCTTTTGACTAGTTATCAAGCGAGATCCTGACAAATGCTTAGAAAGAACAATATGTTACCCAAATGGGGATAACTGTTACCCACTGGGGATGCTGGGGACCACATCTCCTTCACTGTGGTATCCCGAGCACCCGGCACACTGCGGGTCTGGCAGGTAGTAGGAGCTCAATAAACATTTCTTGAACGAACCAGAGAGTTGGCAGGGGTTATTATGAGTCCATAAAGGACAGTGTAGCGCACATCAATTCATCAAATCTGAGGAGAAGGCTCCTCACCCCCCAACTCCAGCTCCACCCCACAAATCCATCTTCCACAGGGCAGTCTCAGCCTTTCCCTGTCACCCTGTACACACTCTAATGGGTCCCCCATTCAGTACAGCAAAGATCCGAAGCTGAAAGTTCACCCTGGGACGGGTGAGCAAGGCAAAGGCTCAGCTCTCCTCAGGTTTCAAGGGCTGCAGCACCCCCTGTCACAACGGATTGGCCAGCTCCACCTTCAATTCCCGCTCCTGGCTGCTGAAGCAGGGGAATGTCAGGCCACAGGGATCCTTAGCCAACAGCAGCACTCTGACCAGCTAAGAAGGACACTTGGCACCGGAGAGCGGCCCTGCCCTCAGCCCCCGCCAGCTGGGGCCTCAGGTGTTCTGTCACCTCAGAGGCCAGCCAGCCTGCTGCTCCTGGAGCATCTGGTTACCAATAAGAGAAGACAGCCTACAGCAGGGGAGTCACTTCAGAGTGGCTAGAGCCCAGTCCACTGGCTGGACTTTTCCAAAGAAATTTCCTGTTTTTCTAGAGCCAATGTCATCCTCACTGAGAGCTCCTAGTAAGCCCCTAGTGGGACTTTTGTAATAAAGTCCCATAGCTGGGGGGCCGTGACAAGCGGCTGCTTTCCAAAGTCTGTGGCTTCCTTCTTAAGGCATTTGTTTGTTTGGTTTGGTTTTAGAGATAAGGTCTCTCTCTGTTGCTCAGCCAGGAGTGCAGTGGTGCCATCCTAGCTCACTGCAGCCTCCAAACTCCTGGGCTCAAATGATCCTCCTGCCTCAGCCTCGTAAGTAGCTGGGACCACAGGCACATGCCACCACACCTGGCTAAATTTTTAAAACATTTTTTGCAGAGACAGGGTCTCACTTTGTTGCCCAAGGTGGTTTCTAACTCCCAACTCCTGGCCTCAAGCCATCCTCCCACTTTAGCCTCCCAAGCTGTTGGGATTACAGGTGTGAGCCAGCATGCCCTGCTGTTTGTTTCTTTTTTCTTTTCTTTCTAGCTTTTCAAACTGTTTAAGGGTATATGTGCAGGTTTCTTATATAGGTAAATTGAGTGTCTGAGGGTTTGGTGTATAGATTATTTTGTCACCCAGCTAATAAGCATAGTACCCTATAGGTAGTTTTTCAATCCTGACCCTCCTCCTACCCTCCACCCTCAAGTAGGCCCCAGTGTCTATTGTTCCCATCTTTATGTCCATGTGTACTCAGTGTTTAGTTCCCACTTATACACCAGAAGATGCTGTATTTGGTTTTCTGTTCCTGCATTAATTCACTCAGGATAATGGCTTCCAGCTTCATCCATGTTGCTCGAAGGACGTGATCTCGTTCTTTTTCATGGCTGTATAGTATTCTATGGTATATATGTACCACATTTTCTTTATCCACTCCACCATAAATGAGCATTTAGGTTGATTCCATGTCTTTTCTATTGTGAATAGTGCTGTAATGAACATACATATGCATGCCTCTTTAGGGTAGAACAATTTATATGCCTTTGTGTATATAACCCAGTAATGGGATTAGTAGGTCAAATGGTAGTTCTGTTTTAAGTTCTTTGAGAAATCTTCAGACTACTTTCCACAGTGACTGAACTAATTTGCATTTCCATCAGCAATGTGTAAGCATTCCTTTTCCTGCAGCCTTGCAGCATGTGTTATTTTTTGACTTTTTTTTGAGATGGAGTTTTGCTCTTCTTGCCCAGGCTAGAGTGCAATGGTGCAATCTCAGCTCACTGCAAACTCCTCCTCCCAAGTTCAAGTGATTCTCCTGCCTCAGCCTCCCGGGTGGCTGGGATTGCAGGTGCCTACCACCACGCCCAGCTAATTTTTTGTATTTTTAGTAGAGATGGGGTTTCACCATGTTGGCCAGGCTGGTCTCAAACTTGTGACCTCAGGTGACCCACCCACCTCAGCCTCCCAAAGCGCTGGGGATTTCAGGCATGAGCCACTGTGCCTGGCCTTATTTTTTGACTTTTTAATGATAGTCATTCTGACTCGTATGAGATGGTATCTCATTGTGGTTTTGATTTGTATTTCTCTTATGATTAGTGATGTTGACCATTTTTTCATATGCTTGTGGGCCACATGGATGTCGTCTTTTGAGAAGTGTCTCTTCATGTCTTTTGCCTACTTTTTCATGGGGTTGTTTGGTTGTTTGTTAATTTAAGTTCCTTATAGATTCTGGATATTAGACCTGTGTCAGATGCATAGTTTGCAAATATTTTCTCCCATTCTGTAGATGTCTGTTTACTCTGTTGATAGCTTCTTTTGCTGTGTAGGAGCTCTTTAGTTTAATTAGGTCCCATTTGTCAATTTGTGATTGTCGCAGTTGCTTTGCAAGAAATCATTGCCAGGGCCTATGTCCAAAATGGTGTTTGTTTCTTTGTTCTGTCTTCTCTACCCAAATGTAAGCTCCAGAGGGTAGGGATCATATCTTTCACTGCTTTCTGCTCCTAGTGCTGGAAACTGCACCTGACCCAAAGCAGGTGCTTAATTAATATGTGTGGAATGATTGAATAAAGAAACAAATGAACCCTTTATCAATTTATTATATATGATAAATGATAGTTGTAAATAATTACAAATAAATGACTATTTTAAATGACTTTAAAGGGAAGCAGAAATTTCCATAGTGTCTCAGGATTAACGTGCACATGGTCCTAGCTTTTCATTTATTATTTATTAATTCTGTTATTTTTTAAATCCTGTTTTTGATCCATAGGAGAGATGAGAATTAGATAATCACATGATGTGTATGTCAGAGCTACAAGATAGGAGCACATAGTTCTAGGAGCTTCTGTAGTGGGGGATTTAACCTAGTCAGGGTGGTCAGGGAAGGCTCCGTGGAGGAAGTCACAATTGCATCAAGATCTAAAAGGAGAGGTCATTAACTGCGAGCCACGGTGGGGGAGAAAGAATACCGCAGACAGAGGGGATGGCACAGGAAAGGCCTTCGGGTGAGAGGGAACAGGTGGGGATGAGAAACTGAGGGGCAGACAAATGTGAGGAAGGTGAGAACGAGGGTGGGCCGCAGGGCTACAGCCAGACCTGGCCAGCACCTTGGTGAGGCTGGGCAGCAGCAGACAGGCTGGCAGCATCTGACCATGCTCAATAAGAAAGCTGCCCTGCACGTTGGCTCACGCCTATAATCCTAGCAGTTTGGCAGGCCAAGGCGGGTGGATCACTTGAGGTCAGGAGTTCAAGGCCAGCCTGGCCAACATGGTGAAACCCCGTCTCTACTAAAAATCCAAAAATTAGCCAGCCATGGTGGTGCATGCCTGTAATCCCAGTTACTTGGGAGGCTGAGGCACACGAATCACTCAAACCCAGGAGGCAGAGGTTGCACTCCAGCCTGGGTGACAGAGCGAGACTCCGTCTCAAAAAAGAAAAAATAAAAAAGAAAGAAAGAATGCTGCCCTGGCTGGGACAGGGCGCCCCTCAGGGGATGTCACCTCTTCCAGAGGACTCTTCTCAACTCCCTAGCCTAGGTTAGGGCCCTGCCTTTGTGTTCCCGTGGGACCCAGAGTATTCCCCCTTATTATATAACTTATTAAAGCCAACTTTGATGATATATTTTCTTATTTTTAGTTTCCATCTCTCCATTTGTGAGCTCCTTGAAGGCAGAGAACACTTGGCTTCTCTTCCTATGCCTCCAGTCCCTAATGCAAGGGCATGAGAGATGCCCATTCGTGTTTGATGAATGAATGAGTGAATAAATGAATGAATGAGTGCCTGGAGATCAGAGTACATGGGATGAGTGTTTGGAGTTCTACATACTCAGGAAGCCCCAGCTGACATTTGGAGATGAAGGAGACACAAAGGTGAGGGGATGCCGTGCAGTCAGCGTCGTATGAAGAAGAACAAAATTTAAGGTGTCATCCTTAGAAGATGGAGGGATGACAGTTTCAAGGAGGATTTGTTCATTAGATGCTGGGAAGGAATTTCAACAGGTAAAACTGCATAGGTTTATAAGCATGAACAAGCATGTCAGCTATGTATTTAGCAGGTGCTCATGATTTGTGTCAAGCATTGTTCTAAGTGCTTTGTAAGCAATAAGCCATTTAAATTCTTATAACAATTGCATGAAACATTTACCCATTACTATGTCTATTTTGCAGATGAGGAAACTGAGGAGCGGAGAGGTTAAGTACACCCCTACCCTGCCCCCCAGGGGACACAACCAGTAAGTGACACCGTGAGGCTTTTAACCCAAGGAGTTTGGTTCCAGAAGTCTGGCTTGCTGCCTTCAAGCCAGCCCTTGCTCTGCTGCTGGTGCTAACCTAAGGATTTGATACCTTTTTTAAGGCCCTCCTGAGAAGGAGGTATGATTCTCCTCCATTTTCAGATAAGAAAGCTGAGGCTCAAAGAGGTTGCCAAAGTTCAGCTAGCTGACAAGCGGCAGAGCCAGGATCTACAATCATAGCCACGCTTACTGTGTCCTGTGTCTTCCTGACGCTCATGGCTGAGCTCTAAGCCTGGGTCACCTCCTCTGCCCCTCTCTCCACAGCTCTGGAACCTCAGCCAAGGCCCAGCAGATGGTGGCTCTCCATGCACATTTCTGACTCAGCCGCCCCCTCTCCACCCGTTGCTTCTCATCCCAGCTCTGAACCTCTAACCTACCGTAGTTTCTGAGACAGGGACACCATCCTGACCTGGCATGAGATTAGGAACAGCTCAGGCCATCAGCATCTTTTGGGGGCAAAAATAGGTGCAGCTAAAATCTATTTATACATTCCCAATGGGCAGGAAGGTGATAGCCAGACCTAAGGAAAGGTTGTTCAAGGATTCAGCATGTCAGCATCCCGGGTACTTGAGCAGGCTGATGGGAGGTGTGCGCAGGACAGGGAGCCCCAGGCAGGTCCTCTGTCTCAGCTTGGAGGGCAGGATACTTTTCCTGGCTCTCCTTCACCCCGGCTTTCCTGCTCCTTCCCTCAGGGGCTTCATTTGCACAATGGCCGGCAGGCTCAGGAAGCTTCTGAAGCCAGGAAAAGGGGCACTTTGACTGGTCAACCCAGCCTCCTTGACAGAACCCTAGGGCCATGCTGACCCCCCGGGGGAAAATTGGAGCAGCTTTTGAGCACACTATTTGGTTACTTTCATCTCAAGCGCTTGACCCAAAAGACATCTGGCACAGGCTCAGCTACTCAGTACCCCTTTCTGGGGCGACATGTTACTGTGACCGTACTGTGCCTCCATTTCCCCATGTGCGAAGACAGAAAAGTCTCAAGTGTCTAGCACACACAGGTTTGACCAAGGGAGACCGCTATGCTCTAGACAATAGCAGAAAAAATTTCCTTGTGTGGGCTGAGGGAGGTAGCATGGCTAGGGTGGGGGCAGGAAAAGCTCAGGTTTCAGGATCCAGCAGATTTGGGTTCCATTTCTGGATCTGCCTCTTCCTGTCTATGTGATCTTGGGCAAATACTTACCATATCTGAGCCCTGGAAATAATAACCATTCCAATACTTAAAACAGGCCTCTGAGGTAGATGCTGTCTCTAGCCACATCTTATAATCGAGAAACTGGGCACAGAGAGAGAAATTAACTTGCTCCAGGTCACACAGCTGATAAGTAACAAGAGTCAGGATTCAAACCTAGATGGCCTGGCCCTCCTCTTTGCTCCTAACCATTACCCCACACCGCCCTGTTTCCTATAAAACCTGGAAGAGAGTTCTGATCCTAGTCCTGCCAGTAGGTTAAGGCACAGGGCCACTTGGACCTTGTATTAGTCCGTTTTCATGCTGCTGATAAAGACATAGCAGAGACTGGGCAATTTACAAAAGAAAGAGGTTTAATGACTTACAGTTCCACATGGCTGGGAAAGCCTCACAATCTGACAGAAGGCAAGGAGAAGCAAGTCACAACTTACATGGATGGCGACAGGCAAAAAAAAAGCTTGTACAGAGAAACTCTCATTTCTTTTTCTTTTTTTTTTTTTTTTTGAGACAGAGTCTCACTCTGTCACCCAGCAGGCTGGAGTGCAGTGGTGTGATCTCAGCTCACTACAACCTCTGTCTCCTGGGTTCAAGCGATTCTCTTGCCTCAGCCTCATGAGTAGCTGGTGTGCACCATCACACCTGGCTAATTTTTATATTTTTAGTAGAGACAGGGTTTCACCATGTTGGCCAGACTGGTCTCAAACTCCTGACCTCAGGTGATCCACGCACCTCAGCCTCCCAAAGTGCTGGGATTACAGGCGGGAGTCACCATGCCCGGCCAAAAACCATCAGATCTCATGAGACCCATTCTCTATCATGAGAACAGCATGGGAAAGACCCACCCTGATGATTCAATCATCTCTCACTAGGTTCCTCCCACAACACATGGGAATTATGGGAGCTACAAGATAAGAATTGGGTGGAGACAGAGAGCCAAACCATATCATTCAACCCCCGGCCCCTCCCGAATCTCCTATCTTCGCATTTCAAAATCAATCATGCCTTCCCAACAGTCCCTCAAAGTCCTAACTCATTTCAGCATTAACTCAAAAGTCCACAGTCCAAAGTCTCATCCAAGACAAGGCAAGCCCCTTCTACCTATGAGCCTGTAAAATCAAAAGCAAGTTAGTTACTTCCTAGATACAATGGGGGTACAGGCATTGGGTAAATACAGCCATTCCAAATGGGAGAAATTGGCCAAAGCAAAAGGGCTACAGGCCCCATGCAAGTCTGAAATCCAGTGGGGCAGTCAAAGCTTAAAGCTCCAAAATGATCTCTTTTGATTCCATGTCTCACATCCAGATCACACTGATGCAAGAGGAAGGTTCTCATGGTCTTGAGCAGCTCTGGCCTTGTGGCTTTGCATGTATAGCCCCTCTCCTGGCTGCTTTCACAGACTGACATTGAGTGTTTGTGGCTTTTCCAGATGATGGGTGCAAGCTGTTGTTGGATCTACCATTCTGCGGCCTGGAGGATGGTGGTCCTCTTCTCACAGCTCCACTAGGCGATACCCCAGTAGGGACTCTCTGTGGAGGATCTGACCCCACATTTCCCTTCCACCCTGCCCTAGCAGAGGTTTTCCATAAGCGCCCTGCCCCTGCAGCAAACTTCTTTCTGTGCATCCAGCCATTTCCCTATATCTTCTGAAATCTAGGAGGAGGTTCCCAAACCCCAGTTCTTGTCTTCTGTGTACTTACAGGCTCAACACCATGTGGAAGCTGCCAAGGCTTGAGACTTGCACCCTATGAAGCCACAGCCTGAGCTCTATGTTGGCCCCTTTCAGCTATGGCTAAAGCGGCTGGGACATAAGGCACCAAGGCCCTAGGCTGCACACAGCACGGGAACCCTAGGCCTGGCTCACAAAACCACTTTTTCTTCCTAGGCCTCTGGGCCTGTGATGGGAGGGGCTGTCATGAAGAGCTCTGACATGCCCTGGAGACATTTTCCCCATTGTCTTGGGGGTTAACATTCAACTCCTCGTTACTTATGCAGATTTCTGCAGCCAGCTTGAATTTCTCCTCAGAGAATGGGATTTTCTTTTTTATTGCATTGTCAGTCTGAAAATTTTCTGAACTTTTATGCTCTGCTTCCCTTATAAAACTGAATGCCTTTAACAGCACTCAAGTCACCTCTTGAACGCTTTGCTACTTAGAAGTTTCTTCCGCCAGATACCCTAAATCAACTCTCTCAAGTTCAAAGTTCCACAAATCTCTAGGGCAGGGGCAAAATGCCACCATTCTCTTTACTAAGACATAAGAAGAGTCATGTTTGTTCCAATTCCCAACAAGTTCCTCATTTCCATCTGAGACCACCTCAGCCTGACTTTATTGTCCATATCACTATCATCATTTTAGGCAAAGCCATTCAACAAGTCTCTAGGAAGTTCCAAACTTTCCCACATTTTTTCTGTCTTCTGAGCCCTCCAAACTGTTCCAACCTCTGCCTGTTACCTAGTTCCAAAGTTGCTTCCACATTTTTGGGTATCTTTTCAGCAGTGCCCCACTCTACTGGTACCAATTTACTGTATTTAGTCCATTTTCATGCTGCTGATAAAGACATATCTGAGACTGGGCAATTTACAAAAGAAAGAGGTTTAATGACTTACAGTTCCATATGGCTGGGAACGCCTCACAATCATGGCGGAAGGCAAGGAGAAGCAAGTCATGTCTTACATGAATGGCAGCAAGCAAAAAAAAAAAGAGATTGTGCAGAACAACTCCCATTTTGTTTGTTTATTTGTTTGTTTGTTTGAGACAGAGTTTTTGCTCTTGTTGCTCAGGCTGGAGTGCAATGGCACAATCTCAGCTTACTGCAACCTCCACCTCCTGGGTTCAAGCAATTCTCCTGCCTCAGCCTCCCAAGTAGCTGGGATTACAGGTATGTGCCTCCACAAGAGGTTTCTCCATATTGGTCAGGCTGGTCTTGAACCCCTGAATTCAGGTGATCTGCCTGCCTCCCAAAGTGCTGGGATTACAGGCATGAGCCACCACGCTGGGCCAAAACTCCTGTTTTTTAAAACCGTCAGATCTCGTGAGACCCATTCACTATCACAAGAACAGCATCAGAAAGACCCGCCCCCATGATTCAATCATCTCCCACTGGGTTCCTCCCACAATACATGGGAATTATGGGAGCTACAAGATGAGATTTGGGTGAGAACACAGAGCCAAACCGTATTAGGCCTCAACTGGCAAATGAGGGGAGAAGGCCTTGATGCTATACCACGTAGCACTATCTGAGCCTCTGCATTGTTTCTGAGTGTGTGTTGTCCCTGGCTGTCAGCCTACAAGGTACAGGGGACCATTGTCAGGAGACTCCCTCCTCCTCGCCACCCCACTTCCCCATGCCCTGCCTTCTAGCCTTGGGTTCAAGGATCAGTGACAAGAGTGCCATGAAAGAGCATCTTTCCCAGGCCCTCCCAAGTGCCTACCACAACCCTCTTCTAAAGCTTCTGGGCTCTGAGAGGGCAGAGGCTGGCTTCTGGACAAGTGGATCATGTCCAATGCAGCCTGTATCCTTCTTCACAGTAGAGCTCATTCGGCCTGGGCTGCAGTTAGTGCCTCCTGGATCCTCTTGGCCAGACTGAATGACCAATTTAAGTTAATTTTCAGACTCTTAGTATTGGAGAGGATTGTGCAGATAGAACAAGCAGTCCAAAAATGCAGGAATCCCATCTTCAGCAGTTTGAGCAGAATTGGCTGGTGTGTCCTCATGATGCCAGCTTCTCCCCTCCTAAAAGAGTCTGGGCCCTTCCTGGTTGGCTATCATGGACAGAAGCTCCTCCTAAAGTTGGGCTACAATCTGACTTTTCTGTCATGACACCTTCTACGCCTAGTTTGGCCCTTTGGAGTGTCACAGTATTCCTCTCATGGGATGGTATTTCACAGCCATGAAGAGAGCCACTGTGTTCCTGCCAAGTCTTCTATTTTCAAGATTAAATAGCCCCAGTTCCTCCAATTCTACCTCTTAGGTCAAGGTTCTTTAAGGCTTCTTAAGGCCTCTTCCTCATTGCCCTACTCCCTCTGTTTCCAGTCTGTTCTAATGGATTTGTCAGGAATCCTGACTCAGGATTCCATTTAAAATACTATGCTGAGAGCGTGACACGGAAGTGTTTGTGATCAGTAGGGCAGCATTATTGTCTGTCGTCTCCCTTTGCTCTCTTTCCCCTCCACAGCCCCCCACAACCCCTCCAGACTTCCTTCTGGAAACTGCAAACCATCCCCCTTCCCCAAACTTTATCCATGCAGTCCTTGTAGGGGCTGCCACACTCACCTATGATTCTGCTCCCAAGGCCAGTTGGTTGGCTAAGAGGTTGGCACCAAATTTAAGCTGCTCCAATCAATTCGTTTATACGGATGTTTGTTTTTGAATACCTCTCTGTTGACTGAAATGGTAAAATATAAAATTCAGCAGCAATTGGTAGCTACATTGATCAATATAGAATAGGCTATGATATCCATCCTGACTAACACGGTGAAACCCTGTCTCTACTAAAAATACAAAAAAAATTAGCCAGGCATGGTGGCACACACCTGTAATCCCAGCTACTCAGGAGGCTGAGGCAGGAGAATCGCTTGAACCCAGGAGGCAGAGGTTGCAGTGAGTCGAGATTGCACCATTGCACTCCAGCCTGGGTGACAGAGCAAGACTCCGTCTCAAAAAAAAAAAAAAAAAAAGAATGGGTTATGATAAGAAACAAATCAAACCTGAAATGTTAGTGGCTTAATCCAATAAAAATGTATTTCTTTCTCATGCAAAGTTTGATGGGGTTGGGCAGGTTTCCTGGGAAGCTCTCCCCCAAGTGGTGATTCAGGGATCTAAGATGCTGCTATTCTGAGGCTCTGTCGTCTTACTCTTTCACTTCCAGTCGCAAGGAAGAGAGTGGAAGGAATGAAGGGGTGGGCGAGGGCATGAAGAAGGCTCCCCAGCTCTAACGGCCGCTGCCTGAAAGTGATGCAGCTCACTTCCATCCACATTCGCCAGATTTCAATCCATAGCCTCACTTAACTGTAGGGCAGGCTAGGACATATCATCTTTCCATGTGCTGAGAAAAAATAGAAAAGACCAAGATTGGTGAAAACGAGCAAACTAGTGATGAGAACCTTGCCATAGCCATGTTTTTTGCCACTCACAGAAGCCGGTCTGTACCAAGTGAGAAGTGGCTATAGGAAAAGTGGTCCTGAGGCTCACCTGCCTTCTCCTGGTCACCCTCCCAATATATCCCTCCTGTGCTGAGCTAGTTTTCTATTGCTTTTTGTCACTTACATCTAAAAGAGACCTACCTATCTAACACAATCTTTGTCCTAATATCATAATGCTATTAATGCAAGCTAAATAATAATCTTTCATCTTCTTTTTTTCTTTATCTTTTTCACTTGAATTGCTTTAAGTTCAAATCTTCCTGCTATAGTGTGAATGTTTGCGTTCCCCCCAAATTTATGTTTAAACTTTAACCTCCAAGCTGATGGTATTAGGAAGTGGGGCTTGGGGGGGTGATTAGGTCGTAAGGGTGGAACATTTGAGAATGAGATTAGTGCCCTTGTGAATTAGGCCTGAGAGAGATCCCCTCATCTCACCATGTAAGGACACAGCAGAAGGTGCTATCTTTGAACCAGGAAGTGAGCCCTTGCCAGACACTGAACCTGCCGACACCTCGATCTTGTCCTTCCCAGTCTCCAGAACTGTGAGAAATAAATTTCTGTTGTTTATAAACCACCTAGTTTGTAGTATTGCATTAAAGCAGCGTAAACAGACTAAGACACTCCCCATATGGACTTCCTTGTCTAATTTAGGGGTCAGCCAGGTAGTAAATATTTTAGGCTCTGTAGTCCCTGTGTGACTATCCAACCCTGCCACTGCAGCATAAAAGCAGCCATAGAGAGCCTACAAACAAATGGACGTGGCTGTGATCCAAAAAAAACTTTATTTTACAAAGACAGGCAGCAGGCTGGAGCTGGTAGTTTGCCAACCCCTGGTCTAGTTGATCTTTTTGGATCTGAGCTTAGGATCCTCATTTCTCCCTATTAAATATAACCCTGTTAGCTTCAGCCCATCTTTCAAGTCAGCAGCATGTTTTTGAATCCTGATTCTGTCACCCAGCATAGCGGCTCTCCCTGCCTGCTTTGCGCCATGTCACGTTGAATGGGCTTCAATGTCCTAATGGCTCATCAAGAAGGGTAGGTGGTGACTGTGCTGCCCCTCCTGGGAAAGGACATTCTGGGGAGAAGCCAGGACTGCAGTGGCTGGCATGCTTGGCAGGACACCCTTCTAACTACCAGGAGCACAGCCTCTGCTGACCCGGAGGTCAGCACCTCATCACTCTGTTTCTCTGATTTTGGTTTCATGGAATGCATCTGGCTCAGGGGCAGGGCAGGAGTAATTTGGAGGCTGTTGGCTTCCCTGAAGTATTCCTTTATTCAACACTCATAGTCATTCAATGAGATGAACTTTGTGTCCGGCTATTTACTAAGTCTCCTAACAATCTCTGGGGACACTCTCCCTGAGTTTAGAGCCACGGAATTCTGCTCTTGGGGTGGGTGGACCTAAGCAATCATCAAGTCTGGTGCTGTTTATTTTACAGATGAGAAAACTGAAGCCCAAGAGGGGAGCAATTTGCCCAAAGGCGCCGAGGGCATCAGGGAAAAAGCCAAGCTAAAACTGGTCCTGCCTCTTCTTTTTCACATCCTCCTAGAGGATCTGCCTCCCATGAGAGCTGGGAGAGCTTGTATATTCCAGACCCTCTATCTGGGCCTCCCAGCTTGCCATTAAAATGAACAAAAGATCTAGTTTTCCAGGGAAGCCCTATTTTTTGAACTGTTTCTTACAGGCTTGACTCCAAAGACAAAGGACTTGACATTAGCCACAAGCAAACTGTGAAGTACATGAGCTGCTGTGTGAATTGCTCCACCCTTAGGCAGAGCAGGGAGGCTCATGCCTCTAATGCCAGCACTTTGGGAGGCCAAGGACGATGGATCACTTGAGTTCAGGAGTTCAAGACCAGCCCGGGCAACATGGCAAAATCCCATCTCTACAAAAAAAATACAAAAATTAGCCAGGTGTAGTGGCACTCATCTATAGTACCAGCTACTTAGGCAGATTGAGGTGGGAGGATCATTTGAGCCTGGAAGTCAAGGCTGCAGTGAGCCCTGATCATGTCATTGCACTCCAGCCTGGGTGACAGAGCAAGACCCCATCTCAAAAAAAAAAAAAAAAAAAAAAAGAAGAAGAATTGCCTCTCTTAAACCAGGTTGAGGCTGTTTCTAATGAATTATCATTTCCCTCTGCACGTTTTTTTCTAACATGATCCTGTCACTGCACTCCAGCCTGGGTGACAGAGCAAGACCCTATCTCAAAAAAAAAAAAAAAAAAGAATTGCCTCTCTTAAACCAGGTTGAGGCTGTTTCTAGTGAATTACGATTTCTCTCTGCACGTTTTTTCCTAACACCGCTTCTGAACCAAATATGTGCTTTTTTACTGACACCAAATATGTGTCAGTTTTCCACATCAATTCTCCAGTTCTCCAACACGAACTGGGTGTCCCCCAGTTCAGTTCCATTCTGACACTATCTACCTGGAGTTAGTATCAGATTCCACAAGTTAAGGGCTCAGTCCCACAAGACTACCACCACTTCAGATGCCAGCTGTAATGGGTCCCCAGGACACCCACACTTTTGCCTTGCTGACTACAAATTTGGGTGTTCCCACGACCCTCCTTCTCAGGTTTGATAATTTGTAGAAGACAACTCAGGAAATTGCTCTACTTATGATCACTGCTTCATTATAGAGGATACAAGTCAGGACAGCCAAGGAGGGATGCCAAGGGCAAGACATGTGTTCAGCAACCCAGAGGTTCTTGGAAACTCATTGTTCAAGAATTTGTGTAACTTGGCCAGGCATGGTAGCTCATGCCTGTAATCCCAGCACTTTGGGAGGACAAGGTGGGCAGATCACTTAAGGTCAGGAGTTCGAGAGAAACTAGGCCAACATGGTGGAATCCCCGTCTCTACTAAAAATACACAAATTAGCCAGGTGTGGTGGCACCTGCCTGTAGTCCCTGCTACTCAGGAGGCTGAGGCAGGAGAATTGCTTGAACCCAGGAGGCGGAGGTTGCAGTGAGCCAAGATCATGCCACTGCACTCCAGGCTGGGTGACAAAGCGATACTCTGTCTCAAAAAAAAAAAACAAAAAAAGAGTTTGTGTAATTCAGTCTCTAGCCGGGCTTCCCTCCCTGGAGGTCAGGACAGAGGACTGAAAGTTCCCACCTTCTAATCACGTATTTGGTCTTTCTGGTGGCCAGCCCCCATCTTGATGCTATCTAGGGGTTCTATCCTGAGTCACCTCATTAGCATAAACTCAGGTGTGTAAGGAAGGGGCTTATGATGAATAACAAGAGACATTCCTATCACTCAGGAAATTCCAAGGGTCTTATGAGCTCTGAGTCAGAAGTCAAGAACAAAGTCCCAACATATATTTTTCCTCTATCATACTATATGGTTCCTAAATCGGCTGGGATGATTATAGCTCAGAGACTGAAAAACATGTTCGGAATACATACTTCATCACACTTACAAGAAAGGGGCCATTCTCCTCCTCTGAAAAGCAAGAATGCTCCTTTCTGTGAACTCCAAAAATCTGAGCAAGTCTCAGTTAATTTAGAAAGTTTATTTTGCCAATAAACCTTAGCAAAAAGTTGAGGATGCGTGCCTGTGACACAGCCTCAGGAGGTCCTGACAATATATGCTCAAGGTGGTCGGGGCACAGCTTGGTTTTATACATTTTAGGGAGACATAAGACATCAATCCATATGTGTAAGATATACATTAGTTCAGTCCGGAAAGCTGGGACAACTCAAGACGAAGGGGAAGTGGGGAGTGGGCTTCCAGATCATAGGTGGATAAGAGACAAATGGTTGCATTCTTTTGAGTTTCTGATTAGCCTCTCCAAAGGGGGCAATCAGATATGCACTTATCTCAGTGAGCACAGGGGTGACTCTGAATAGAATGGGGGGGGTTTGCCCTGAGCAGTTCCCAGATTGACTTTTCCCTTTAGCTTAGTGATTTAGGGGCCCCAAGATTTATTTTCCTTTCACATTTCTCTGTACCTGTTTCCTCATCCAGGACGAGAGGCTTAACTGGGGGCATGCTATTCCTGCATCTATTTTTTTCTTTTTGTTTTTTAGAGATGGTATCTCACTATGTTGCCCAGGGTGGAGTGCAATGGCTATTCACAGGCATGATCATAGCCCACTGCAGACTTGAACCCCTGGCCTCCAGAGATCATCCTATCTCAGCCTCCTGAGTACCTGGGACTGGAGGTGTGCACTACTGTGTCTGGCACCTACATTTCTATTTCTCTTTTCTTTCTTTCTTTTTTTTTTTCTAAATGTCTATCCTATGCCTCCACTGTACTTTGGAATGCATCCCTCCTTCTGACTGTACAGGACTACCTGTCATTCCCAGAACACTGGTCCTCCTACCCTTTGTGCCTTGCTTGAAATGCCTTCTTTCCTTTCTTTTCCTGTCAAAATTGCAGGTGATTGAAAAGGTTGTGGGGCAAGCATACTTTGTGGTAGTGGTAGGTGTTCTGTAACATGGCACTCTTAATTTACACTTGTTTTTACTTCTTAGCTGGAAAAAGAGGTCTTATGCAGTCATAAAACGGATTTGTAATTTGGGGGTCACAATATACAGAACTCAATTTTTTTTCTTTCTTTCTTTTGAGACAGGGTCTGGCTCTGTTGCCCAGGCTGGAGTGCAGTGGCGCAATCATAGCTCACTGTATCCTCTGCCTCCTGGGCTCAAGCAATCCTCCCACCTCAGCCTCCCAAGTAGCTGGGACTACAGGCAGGTGCCACCACGCCTGGATCATTTCTGTATTTTTTGTAGAGACAGCGTTTTGCCATTGTTGCTCAGACTGGTCTTGAGCCCCTGGGCTCAAGCAATCCTCCTGCCTCAGCCTCCCAAAGTGCTGGGATTACAGGTTGAACCACCTCACCCAGCCCAGAACTCATTTAATATAACATTGTTGGCTTTATTACATTTCTGACACTCCTCACACAGAACAAAATCTTCCCTTTGGGAGGTTGGAAGGATACACCTGCCTGTTCTCCCTAAGGTCACATGTTCGTCCTCCCACACCCTTCACAGGGTATCCAGGCAGAATTAAGCTGTGTCTTCCCACAGCACTTGTACTCAGCTCTGACTGCTTGTTTACAAGGCTGTTTGCCTCTGAAGGCTGCAGGTGTCCTGTTGTTTATCTTTGCTGTCCCTGAACAGTATCTGACACGTCATGTATGCTCACTGAATACTTGGTCCTGGTCTACAGGAGAGAGAGGTCAACCTAATTAGACAAGAACCAGGACAGGACACAGAGGAAAACTGGTTGTGGAGGCAGGGACAAGTGCTCCTTGCTAGTCACCTTCTTTGGAAGGAGAAGCTGTTCCTTATCTTAGGCCTGCTTCTGGTTCACTCTGCCTTCTGCACCGCTCGGTAGAAGTACACACACACACACACACACACGCACACACACGATTTTTCTATTAATAGATAAAACTCAAGACAATAGCTCCAAAAATAACCTCTTCTTCAAGGTCAGTGGAAGGCAGTAGAAACACCATTCTGGCCAACCCACTGAACCAATGGGTGCATGTAGGCTCCCAGGTACAAGGAGGCAATGTGTGCCCCTTGGTTCAGTGGGTTGACCTCCTAACCCTCAAGGATGGGGTGCTGCAGAGTGTCAGCAGGGCCACATCATGGCTTTCTTGGCACTTAGGCACTTATGCCTCTGTGGGCCCATTCTTCCATAAAAAATATATTAAAAATTATATTTTGTGACTACATTGGCATAAAGACAAATTGAATCCAACCTTGATTCATTTGTATGTATTCATTACTATTATAGTCATCTTCTTCTAATTTTAAAAGAAATTAAAATTAAAACACTTTCGTGGTCCCCTAAAAGTAGAGGGCCTATATTAGTCTGGAATTTCCAGAGAGACAGAACCAATAGGAAGGAAATAGATATTTATAGCCAACTGCAGATCATGGGACTGTCTCAGCCCCATATGTATATGAAGGCTGAGAAGTCCCATGATCCGCACTTGGCAAGCTGGAGACTCAGGAGAGCCAATGCTGTGAGTTCCAGTCCGAGTCCGAAGGCAGGAGAAGGCTGACATCCCGCTCAAGGACAGTCAGGTAGAGAGAGCCTGATTTTTCCCTTATTCCACTTTCTTGGTTCTATTCAGGCCTCCAACAGATCAGATGAGGCCCACCCATCATGGAGAGGGCAGTCTGCTTCACTCAGTCTATTGATTCAAATAGTAATCTCAGCCAGAAACACCCTCACAGGATACCCCAAATAATGTTTAGCCAAGCACCTGGGAGGTCAAGTTGACACATAAAATTAACCACCACAGGGCCCTGTGTCTACTGAGCCCACTGGAGAAGTCGGCCTGAGTTTGAGGGAGTAGCTGACATAGGGTCCTTTTCTTGGAGTTACGCTTTGTAAGTAACTCTCCACACAGTGGTTCACTGGGCTCACTGCAAAAGGTCTTGAGCTTGGAGACCAGAGCCTGGTGCATTTTTATCTCTGGAGGGGGAAAATGGGAAAGGAAGGGTGCCAGGGCCTTGGAGGACTGACTTTTCCTCTGCTGTCTGTCACAAATCATCTTCATCCCTGACCAAATGTCTCTGGCCTATGCTGAGCCCCTAGGAAATGACATTTGCCTCACAGGACCTGGAGGATCAGAGCATCCTCTAAGACAGAGAAGCATGAACTTGGACCCCAAGTCAGTTAGCTTGATCTAGAGCAGCAGCCACAGCTGGGAAATCTCTTTTCAGTTGAATTTTTCTTTTAAAAAACTTCATCTAAATGTTGCATTCTACTCCATATTATATTCATATTTATTTCTCCCCAAAAGATTTAAGGAAAAGTTGATGCTCCATTTTTATCCCATGGCTTGACTATTCCTGGAATATTGGCCCTCTGCTTGGAGAAAAGTGGACTTAGAGACAAGCCGAGCTCTGAGGCCCTTTGTCAGGGATTAATGACACTACAACAGTTAGGATCAATATTTAGCCTTCTTTCCCTGCCTTCTCTTGCTCCTGCCCATTTGCCAGATGGAGGAAGTAGGCCTTAGGGAAGGGAGCCCATTTGCTCAGTGTGTCAAGGCTGGAGGTGAAATAGAATCAGGGCAGCATCAGGGCAAACTGGGAGTGTCTTTTTTTTTTTTCATCCTGAGACAGGAAAAAACCACTTTGTCACCCAGGCTGGAGTGCAGTGGCACGATCTCAGCTCACTGCAACTTTGGCTCCCAGGTTCAAGTGATTCTCGCGCCTCAGCCACCCAAGTAGCTGAGACTACAGATGTGCACCACCATGCCCACCTGATTTTCGTATTTTTAGTAGAGATGGGTTTTCACCCTGTTCGCCAGGTTGGTCTCAAACTCCTGGCTTCAAGTGATCTGGCCACCTCGGGTGCCAGGATTACAGGTGTGAGCCACGTGCCCGGTCCGGAGTGTCTTTTATGCCCTGGCCATGATCCAGCAGTGGATCAAGGTGAGTGGGACAGAAATTTTTTTTTGGTGGGGGGGACAGTAATTTTACAGCTAACAGTTTCAGTGTAAATCCTGACCACCTGTATATTCGAGCCATAGACCACAGTCTGCAGACCTAAGGCACATTTCATGTAACTTTACATCCGTATCAAGGAGGTTCGATCTTTGGGAAAATAAATATTTACCCAGCTTCAAAGAAGTCAGACTTCCTGCCATTTATTTTTAGTTCTTTGGGTATGTGCAGATCATCACCAACACAATAAAGAAAACGCAGATGCTTCTCATAATTACCCAGCTAAGGCCGGGAGTGGTAGCTCACGCCTGTAATCCCAGCACTTTGGGAGGCTGAGGCAGGTGGATCACTTGAGGCCAGGAGTTCAAGACCAGCCTGGCCAACATGGTGAAACCCTGTCTCTATCAAAAATACAAAAATTAGCTGGGGCTGGCACACACCTGTTGTCCCAGCTACTCGGGAGGCTGAGGTAGGAGGATCGGTTGAGCCTGGGAAGTTGAGGCTGCAGCAAGCCGAGATCACGCCACTGCACCCCAGCCTGGGTGGACAGAGTGACACCCTGTTTCAAAAGAAAAGAAAAGAAAAGAAAAGAAAAAAGAAAAGAGAGAAGAGGAGAGAAGAAAGGATATTTTAACACTAAAAGCATAAAGAACAAAACCTCAAAATCTCAAAATGGAACAAATTTGGAGTTAAGAAAAATCTACTACATTGTGTATGTTGTTTTTCTATATTGCGCTAAACTGGAGAAAACATCACTGTAGACATGTACTGCTCTGATGTCTGGAGTTCAGAAACTATTGAAACTTTTGTGAGTAATTCTGATGCAAAAAAGAAAGAAAGAAGGAAAGAAAGAAAAACAAGAAAGAAAGAAAAAGAAAGAAAGAAGGAAGGAAGGAGGGAAGGAAGGAAGGAAGAAGAAAGAAAGAAAGAAGAAAGAAAGAAAGAAAGAAAGAAAGAAAGAAAGAAAGAAAGAAAGAAAGAAGAAAGAAAGAAGAAAGAAAGAAACTACTGAATTTCATGGAACTCCTAGGTCCATTTTCAAGCTCTAATATGCTAGGATGAATCTTTCAACCTTGCACCTTTTCCCCAAATTGTCAGTCTGTAAATTGTCATTAGCCCAGTGCTTATCCATTCTTCCCTCCTTCTGCAGCTGAGAGAACAGAAGTGTCTACTGCACTAAAGAAAAGTTTCCTTCTAGAGGACACATACTGATGAAAACCTACAACTACTGCAAGAGGAACATGAGCCCATTCCTGATACTATTCTAAACACCTTACATATTTAGCAATTAAAAAGCTAGCTCACTGAAACTTCACAACAACCTATGAGCTAGGCACAAGTATTATCCCCATTTCACAGATGGGGACACTGAGGCACAGAGACAAAATAATGAAGTCACAAAACAATATCCAGTGTGCTTTGGACTTTCCTAGCTCTGCAGAGGCCAGCCTGAAGTCTGTGTGTGTGTTGGCTTGTGACATGTAGACCAAGGCTCATGGTCCCACATCCTATCATTTCCCACTTGCTTTAGGAACTGATGCCTGTTGCCTGTCCCCTTACGGATGGATGGTCTCCTTATATGTGCAAGAACAGTAGCACTAGCTGCCATGTATCTTGACCCTCTGGCTGTGAGCAACCAAAACTTCATAATCTAGATGTTTTTTTTTTTTTGAGACGGAGTCTTACTCTGTTACCTAGGCTAGAGTGCAGTGGCACCATCTCAGCTCACTGCAACCTCTGCCCCCTGGGTTCAAGCAATTCTCCTGCCTCAGCCTCCCAAGTAGCTGAGATTACAGGTGTATGCTACCATGCCCGGCTACTTTTTTTTAGTAGAGATGGGGTTTCGCCATGTTGGCCAAGCCGGTCTCGAACTCCTGACTTCAAGTGATCCGCCCACCTCGACCTCCCAAAATGCTGGGATTACAGGTGTGAGCCACCACACCCAGCCATAATCTTGCTTTATACTCACCAGAGTCCTCTAGGAAGGGGGTTATTATTCCTGTTTCATAGGTGATATAACTGTAGTTTAGAGAGGTGACCTGCCCAAGGTCACATAGCTGGCTAGGATTTGAACTGAGATCTTCCTGACTCCAGAGCTCCTACCTCTAACCCCATAAAGAAAGGAAGGATTGTGTCCCATTTTGTAGTCAGAAATCTACAGTTCTCAGAGAAGGGAACTGATAAGCCCACATCAGCTGGGAGCTGAAACCAGCATCAGGCTCAAATCTCCCTGCTTGCCAGGTTCCTGGTCCTGCCCCTGATCACCCCACCTTCTAGACACTGACCCAAGCCAGGGCACTGGAAAAGGCATTTTGAGAAGAGGAGGGAGGCTCAGGGGAGATTAGGGATGAGACAAAACATCTTGGAGCCAGAGCATACTGTCCTGGGAGCTTTGCCAACATGGCTTGAAGGACCTTGGGAGATGTTTGGGAGGGGGATGACAGCTGGGGAGCATGGGCACTAGACTGGGAGCCCTTTGTCCCAGGAGCAGAGGGCCCCAAATAGCAAACTGGCTCCTTGGTACTATCTCTCAGCCTTCTTGACTCACTGGGCTCAACCACAGTTTAACCACATATAAAAATGAGGTCTAATAGGCTGATAGGAAAGGCACATAAATAATGACTTTCTTGACTTTGGAATCAGGACAAGCCTAAAGACCAGCAAAACCTCCTCCCAACCCCCCTTCTTTGTCTGCCTCCCTCCCACCAGTCTCCTCCACCGTGGTAAATGGTACCACCCGTCTTTGGGTTGCTCAAGCTAGAAACCTGGGATTCAGCCCTGTTTCCTCTTCCTCACTCCAGCCCATCAGTAAGTCCTCTAGGTACAACCTCCCAAATACATCTCATTTCCTCCCAGCTCTCTCTCCCCACTCCTCCAGCAAGTCCCAGCCAGCATCCTCTTCCCCCCAGATGCTACAGAGGCTCCTGTCTGCTCTCCTTCCTCCCACCGCTGCCCGCACAGCCTATTCTCAGACGTACAGCCGCCGTGAGGTTTGGACATTGAAATCAGACCGTGTCACTTGCTTAGAGCCCTCCAATCACTTCCCATTAGACTCAGACAAAAATGGAAATCTCCTAACTTGGTCTGCCTGATCTGGCCCCTGCCCACCCCTCCAACCAGGCTCAGCTCAGCCTTCCCTGACCATCTTATCTGAAGCAGAAGCCCACTTATTTCCCATCGCTGTACCTGTGTATTTCCTTCTGCGTACTCACTACAATTTCACATCATTTTGTGACTTTGTTCACTTGTTTATTTTTTGCCTCCCCGCCATAGACTGCAAGTTCCATGAAGGCAGGATCATGTCTGTCTGTTCATAATTGTAGCTTCCCAGCACAGCATTTCGCACATAGGTAGGCACTCAAGAAGTACTTTGGGATTAAAGATAAAAGAAAGGTCTATTATGTAAGTCACAACAGGACGCCAGCCATCTGCCAGGTGTCTTTTTTGCTTGTTTTTTTTGTTTGTTTGTTTGTTTGTTTTGAGACAGGGTCTGGCTCCGTCACCCAGGCTGGAGTGCAGTGGTGCAATCATGGCTCACTGCAGCCTTGACCTCCGGGTTCAAGTGATTCTCCCACCTCAACCTCCCATGTAGCTGGGACTACAAGTGTGTGCCACCAAGCCTGGCTAATATTTTTAATTTTTTGTAGAGATGGGGTCTCATTCTGTCGCCTAGGCTGGTCTCAAATTCCCGGACTCATGTGATCCTCCCACCTCGGCCTCCCAAAGTGCTGGGATGACTAGTGTGAGCCACAGTGCCTGGCCTGCCTGGTGTCCTCTCTGCCATTTCTCTTCTCTCCTCTGTCCCTCCAGAGGGCAGCTCACTGCACAGAGTTCTGGGAACCTGTTCTCTGGGCTGGTTTCTGACCCTGTGAGAGGAACTTGTGGAAGGACTGGGGGTAGCAATGAGATTATCGAGTGCCAGATGGAGGCTGGGAGCATTAGTTCCCTAATGCCCACTCTGGTGTCCTGAAGAAACGCTACCCAGCCTGGTCTCCATAGGGAAAGGGGCTCCCTCTGCTGGACCATGCAAGGCTGCAGAAGACTGGGTACCACCTAGGGGGGCAGCTGCGAGAGAGCCAGGAAGGGGTGAGAGCTGGTATTGCAGGGCCAGGGAACAGATGTGCTAATTTGAAAGGAGGAGTTTGTATTCTCCCTTACAGCTGCAGAAAGCAACGAATAAAACCTTGATATGTTGCTGGGCTAGTCCTGGCTACCCCAATATCCCCCAGCTGCTGGGGTAGATACATGGTAGAGAGTGAACTCTCCCCTCCCACACAGGCACCTACTGGCCTGGCATCCTGGGCATTTGCCCAGCCTTCTTGGAGGAGGTTGGCCAACCTTGGCTGGACAGTAGTATCTTGTGACATTCACAGATACTGGCAAGAAGCCCCAAGACTCCGGGCAAGAATGGATCAGTAGGTTCCAGTAAAGAGGCTTACGTGGGAAGTAGAGCTACGGTGGCATTTCTGTGCCTCGGGAATCAGCCCTAAGGGAAGTAAGCCCTCTGGGAGCCAGAGAAGCTCACAATTGCTTTAGCAACACATCCCATCAGACCTGCCTTGCTTCCCCATCCTCAAAAGCAAATACTTAACCATCTGCAGTCTCCAGTAGACTGCCTGCTAAGCTCTTTTTCCCCCTTATTTGATGCAAAAATGTGTGGTCAGTGAACTGTCCTAATGAGAGGACAACACCTCCACCCACTGGCACCACCAATGGACGTGGCCAAGGACACAGCGGGGTGATGCTTATGGGATGGGAGGCCTTGGGCAGAGTTGAAGGCAGAAAAGGCCTGTTAGTCACCCAGGGACTGGGAGTGCAAGACAGAGAAAGGGAAGGGGTGACATCCAGAAAAGGATGTCTTGAGGCAAGGGTCTTGGAGATTCTTTGTAGGTGTTCTGGTATTGCTTCCAGTGACCTCCCTGGGACTTCGATAAATAAATGAAAACTTGTATGACCATAATGAGTTTTTAAACAAAGCACAGTGTTACAAAACTCCAATGACTTTAGCCACCATACCCTGTTGTGGCCACTGCCCTGTGGGCATCTCAGACCGGTGCTGTTGCTGCCTGCTATGGTTCAAATGTTCCCTCCAAAACTCATGTTGAAACTTGATCCCCAATGTGGCAGTATTGAGAGGAGGGACTTTTAAAAGGTGATTGGATCATGAGAGCTTTGCCCTCATGAATGGGTTAATCCATTCATAGATTAATGGGTTAATGGACTAATGGGCTATCATGGGAGTGGAGCTGGTAGCTTTATAAGAAGAGGAAAAGGCTGGGCGTGATGGCTCATGCCTGTAATCCCAGCACTTTGGGCTGCTGAGGCAGGTGGATCACCTGAGGTCAGGAGTTTGAGACCAGCCTGGCCAACTTGGTGAAACCCCATCTCCACTAAAAATACAAAAATTAGCCAGGCATGGTGGCGGGTGCCTGTAATCCCAGCTACTTAGGAGGCTGAGGCAGAAGAATTGCTTGAACCCAGGAGGAGGAGGCTGCAGTGAGCCGAAATGGCGCCACTGCACTCCAGCCTGGGTGACAGAGTGAGACTCCATCTCAAAAAAAAAGAGAGAGAGAAGAGGAAGAGAGACCTGAGCTAGCACATTAGCATGCTCAGCCCCTCAGCATGTGATGCCCTGCACCAACTCAGGACTCTGCAGAGAGTTCCCACCAGCAAGAAGGCCCTCACCAGATGCACCCCCTGGACCTTGACTTCTCAACTCAATAACGTACAAAATAAATCCCTTTTCTTTATAAATTACCCAGTTTCAGATATTCTGTTATAAGCAACAAAACATGGACCAAGACACTGCCTGTAGGGTTTGGTGTTCTCTCTGCTGTCATCATTATTCCTTCTTCCCACTTCTATGCATGAATATGTCTGTTACCTGAAACATTCTTTAGTCCTCCAAATGTTCTCATGGTCTGTGGTCTGCTTAGAGTCTAGTGGCTCTCGAACTTTACTGTGGTTTCATAAACTGACCTTCTTGATAAAATGAATACTCCCAGGCTCCCATCAGCGTCCTTCAGCCCCATTTTAAGAAACACTGATTTAGAAATCACTGTGCAAGTGGTTAGTTTCTGTTTTTTTCTATTTGAATAATACTGCAACGAACACTTTGTAGAAATGACTTTGTTCTAACTGTTTTCTTTAGCTACTTCCTTAGAATTAGGATTATGGAATCAAAGGATAGGAATTGTTTTGTAGGTTTTGCCAAATTAGTATCCAGGGAATTTGAACAATCAAACGTTGTTTTATCATTTATATTAATTTTTATAACACTATAAAATTCACTGAAATTGCAAATTCAAGATTCATGGTGGGGCTGCCTATTTTTCTATGTAAAGTATTGTGTGTAAACTCTCTGCTCATTTCCTTCGAGTACTTATCAAAAAGGGGCAGGATACTGGCCTTTTATAGTTAGGTCAGTTCTTTAGCTATTTTGGATAGAAAGCTTAATTTGCCACATATATTTCTCCCCCATCTGTGGCTTTCATTTTTGTGTTTGCTTTATTACATTCTGTGGCACAAAAGGCTTTTAAAAACACATTTAGATCCGTCCATCCTGTCTCTGATATCTAATTTCGTCAATAGTCAAAATGTTTTCTTCTCATCACAGTGGAAACACATTTGCTTTCCCATTTGCTCTGGCTTTTTATGACCCACTTAGACAATATTTGTTAAACAGTGATTCTTTCTTGTAGCATTGTGTTGATGCTTATTCATCTTATATCAAGTCTTTAAATAGCTTGAATCTGTTTCTGTAGAGTATGTCTCTTCTATTACCCTGGCCAACGTTTCTTGTCTTTACCCCAATGAAATATAGTGATGATTGCTTTTTCAAGTTTACCCCCCTCCTTCTTTTTCCCCCACAAAATTTTTTTTGATATTTTGTCCATTCATACTCCAGATAAATTTTAATCATTTGTTGTTGTTGTTGTTGTTGTTGTTGTTGTTGTTGTTGAATTATGGGATGTATCTCATTTGTCTTTAATTTATATTCCATTTTCGTTTTAACTATTTAGACTTCACAATTAGGATCAGAGACAAGCTTGTCTTGTCTCTAAATCCACTTTTCTCCAAGCAGAGGGCCAATATTCCAGGAATAGTCAAGCCATGGGATAAAAATGGAGCATCAACTTTTCCTTAAATCTTTTGGGGAGAAATAAATATGAATATAATATGGAGTAGAATGCAACATTTAGATGAACTTCTTTAAAAGAAAAATTCAACTGAAAAGAGATTTCCCAGCTGTGGCTGCTGCTGCTGTAGATCAAGCTAACTGACTTGGGGTCCAAGTTCATGCTTCTCTGGCTTAGAGGATACTCTGATCCTCCAAGTCCTGTGAACATAATTCTTTTTTTTTTTTTTTTTTTTTTTTTGAGACGGAGTCTCGCTCTGTCACCCAGGCTGGAGTGCAGCGGCGCGATCTCGGCTCACTGCAAGCTCCGCCTCCCGGGTTCACGCCATTCTCCTGCCTCAGCCTCTCCGAGTAGCTGGGACTACAGGCGCCCGCCACTACGCCCGGCTAATTTTTTGTATTTTTAGTAGAGACGGGGTTTCACCGTGGTCTTGATCTCCTGACCTCGTGATCCGCCCGCCTCGGCCTCCCAAAGTGCTGGGATTACAAGCGTGAGCCACCGCGCCCGGCCGAACATAATTCTTTCACGTTTTTCTCTATACCTCCAACTTTAAAATTTTCTTTGAAAAAAAAATCATTTATTCCAAGTTAAATTAATTCTGAACCACTAACTTTTTGTGTGTGAATAAGCCATCTTTCTCCCTCCCTTTTCTCTTCCCTCTGTCCCACTCTTACTGTCATTCTCATGCTCACTAAAATACAAGTATTTTGACACCAAACCATGCAGCTACCATGGTATATACTTCCACTCTCCAGGCCCAGCACCTGTTTCTGGGCATCTGCCAGCAGCCATCCATCAGCTCTGAGGATACCTCCATGTGCCTTCTTCCCTTTTTCTGGCCCTCCTTGTAAGATGGGCATCGACTTCCTGAGTTGGGACATGGCTGGTTAAGGAAGAGTCAGAATGTTCTAAAAGTGCCCTCCCTATTTATTGAACAAAACAGAAAAACAGACAAGACTATGTTGAATGGTGTCTCCTTAACATTCAAGCTCACCAAGAAGCTCAGAATGTGACCTTATGTGGCAACAGGGTCTCTGCAGACATAATTACTTAAAATGAAGTCATACCTAGATGAGGGTGGGCCCTAAATCAAATGACTGGGAACTTTATAAAAGAGAAAACAAAGACACACAGACAGGGAAAACACCATATGCAACCACCAAGACAGAGATTGGAGTGATGCCCCTACAAATCCAGGACCACCCAGGGTTGCCAGCAACCACCATAAGGCAGCAGAGAAGCCCGAGATTCTCCCTCAGAGCTTCCAGAAGGAACCAACTCTGCCAGCACCTTGGTTTTGGACTTCTGTCCTCCTGAACGTGAGAGAATACATTTCTGTTTATTTCAGCCCCACGGTTTGTGGCAATTTATCATGGCAGCCCTAGAACACTAGCTCTTCACATAGTCTCTCCTGAGAGCTTGCCCGCTGCTGACTTTTAAAGGTACGATGCTCTAAAACACAGAAGAGAGGTGTCCTTGTAAACGTGTCTCAGAGCAGAGAATGAACAGTCCGTTCTGGAATGTAAATATCAAGAAAGGAGATATTTTTCTGTTTTCTGACCAACCGCAAGTCTCTCTTTGTAGAAGGCGAACTATTTATGGCACATTCCAGGTTCTAAGAACCAGGGCTCTTTCGCCAAGGAAGGCAGTGTGGTGTAATTTGAAGGCTTCAGAAGTTGGGCTCTGACCACCAGGGTCTAAATCTTGGTTCTGCCATTCTTTAGATGCCTAACTCTGGGCAGATCATTTAACCTCTTGGAGCTGGACTTCCCATCTGTAAATGGAGACAATAATGATTTAGGGCCAACATATCTTAGGGAGTTGTTGCTGGGATCCGACGAGATAATTTATGAGCACACATTCTTTAAGCTGGAAAGCACTGGGCAGATGTTACCAATTCATAGTGGCTGCCTGTTGGGCAGGAGAGACACACTTCTCACTATATTCCATTTTGTTCTATGTGACATTTTCATGTATGTATTGAAAATAATATGTTAAAAAATTTAAGGGTAATCACTGTGAGCACAGCACGAATACATTAAACAAAGGTGTTTGCTTTTTCTCCTATTAAAACATTTTAATATACAAAATGAAGAAGAAAAAGTAGATAAAATTATGCTCCAGTTCCAAGCTCAATCAAAGATGACATCTAGAGTATGGGCACTGATTGCCCCTTGCAGAAACCTCTGTTTCCTTCCCCCACCCCAGTTTCCATGTGGGAGCTTCTGGGACACAACCCAGCTCACATTTCCCCAACCTTTTTTGCCGCTGTTTTGGTCTGCTGCTGCTGCTGCTGCTGCTGTTGTTGAGATGGGGTCTCACTCTGTAACCCCAGCTGGAGTGCAGTGGTGGCATCTTGGCTCACTGCAGCCTGGACCTCCTGGGCTCAAGCAATCCTCCCACCTCAGCCTCCAGAGTAGCTGGGACCACAGATGTGTGCCACAACACTGGGCTAATTTTTAAAATGTTTTGGGTAGGGATGGGGTCTCATAATGTTGCCCAGGCTGGTCTCAAACTCCTGGGCTCAAGCTATTCTCCTACTTTGGCCTCCCAAAATGCTGGGATTACACTAAACCGTTTTTTGTTTGTTTGTTTGTTTGCTTTTTGAGACGGAGTCTCACTCTGTCGCCCAGGCTGGAGTGCAGTGGCGTGATCTTGGCTCACTGCAACCTCCGCCTCCCAGGTTCAAGCAATTCTCCTGCCTCAGCCTCCTGAGTAGCTGGGATCACAGGCAAGCGCCACCACGCCCAGCTAATTTTTGTATTTTTAGTAGAGATGGGGTTTCACTATATTGGTCAGGCTGGTCTCGAACTACTGACCTCGTGATCCACCTGCCTCAGCCTCTGAAGTGCTGGGATTACAGGCGTGAGTCACCATGCCCAGCCTATGCTGAACCCTTTTTATCTGCTGTTGTTAGCCCAGATTTGGTGAACTAGAATTAGCTGTTCATGCCTGCCATGGATTCCCCATGGTTTGATTTATCTTTCTGAAATTTAGAGAGAATAGGGACCCTCTTGCCAGGTTGCTGGGGCACCTATAGGTTTGTAGGTAAACACAAAGGTGTATTTGGGAAGCTGGTGCCCCCACCCCCAGCCCTGCAACTTTGAGGCTTTATGCTTATACCAAAGGCACAGCAAGAAGGGACTGCTTTGATCACAGAATCCTCAGGGAATCAGAATCGGACGTTAAGCTTTGTGGTCCACATAATGAGGAGCTCTCTGCCCCTTAGTGATGAGCAGGCCCTCCAAAGTCCTGAGGTCTCTGGGCCTTTCATCGAGTCAGTGTCCTGGGGCAGTGCCTGATATTGCACCGGTCACTCACTGCCCAGCCCCTCCACCAAGACTCCACTCCACAGGCCCCATTGCCACCTGCCTCCTCCAGATCTTATCCCCGTGATGCCATTGACACCAGTTGATGTGACACTCCACTCCGTCATCACTCTGCCAGTTGAGAAAGCCCTCCTGCTTCTTCTTTCCTTGGGATGGAGGGCTTATAGCAAAGTCACGTGAGCCCACGTGGGAAGGCTCTTTCTGCTTTACCATACAGCCCTCCCCTTGAGAGCACCCAGGCATTCCAGGGGACCAGGCATGGATCCGGCACAGGCTTGCACGGGAACCACAGCCACCTTGTCCACTAGGCCTGGATCCTTCCTCACTTACAGTGGATGTTTTTCCTCCCTGGGCCCGTATGTTATTCCCTATAATCTACCCTTCCCAGCCTGACTCTGCATAGATGAACCTGAGTATACAGGGTTCAAGCTCTGTCCCAGGGAAATCTGGGTCCATGTCATCCAAGCTCTGTGGTTTTGTGGAGGGGACTGGAATGCATGACTGTGGCCTGTCTCCATGTCCCATTGTACCTGTGCCTCAGCTCCAAACAAGGCATAGCCAGGTTCAGGCTCCTCTCGCAGGAGTTTTATCAGAGTGCTTGTGATTCCCTTGTGTGCCTTAATCATTAAGAGCAGCGACTTTGGAGTCAAAGACAAACCTGGGTACCATCTGCCCCACAGTTTATGAGCCACGTGATCTTGAGGAAGTTACTTAATCTCTTGGAATCTTTCTTCATTTGTAAAATGAGGAAAGTAACAGAGCTCTTAAAGCTGTTACTTATAGCGCTGTTGAAAGAATTAACTGAGATAATGCATCTAAGTACCAGCTTGGTGCTGGTACTGTATGTGGCATGTGGTAAAACCTTAAGGAATCTTAGTTGTCATCATTTTTGTTGTTGTTGTTGTTTGTTTGTTTTGAAACGCAGTCTTGCTCTGTCACCCAGGCTGGAGTGCAACGGCACAATCTCAACTCACCGCAAACTTTGCCTCTCAGGTTCAAGCAATTCTCCTGCCTCAGCCTCCCAAGTAGCTGGGATTACAGGCGCCCACTATCGCACCTGGCCAATTTTTATATTTTTAGTAGAGATGGGGTTTCACCATGTTGGCCAGGCTGGTCTCAAACTCCTGACCTCAAAAGATCCACTTGTGGCTGTGAGCCACTTTGGGAGGCCAAGGTGGGCGAATCATGAGGTCAGGAGTTTGAGACCAGCCTGGCCAACACAGTGAAACCCCGTCTCTACTAAAAATACAAAAATTGACCAGGCATGGTGGTGGGTGCCTGTAATCCTAGCTACTTGGGAGGCTGAGACAGGAGAATGGCTTGAACCTGGGAGGCAGAGGTTGCAGTGAGCCAAGATCACGCCACTGCACTCCAGCCTGGGTGACAGTGTGAGACTCTGTCTCAAAAAAAAAAAAAAAATTGTCCACTTGCTTCGGCCTCCCAAAGTGCTGGGACTACAGGCATGAGCCACCACACCGGGCCTCATCATTGTTATTGCCGTTATTAACACAGTGATCCCATTTTAGTCATGGCTTCAGCCCAACTGAACTTTGTGAACTTGAGCAAGTTATTTAATCTCTGTGGGCTCTTATTTTGTATAAAACAAGAGAATATGGGTCTTGAGCCTTCACATTCCTTCTAACTCTGTGATCCTGCTCTCATTTGACTCTAATGGGAAAATTCCATCTGCAATGGGGACCAACATCAGCTAATCAGATGAGGTGGCTGGCTGCTTACAGAGTGTGATAAGAGAGGCTGCAGAAAGTCCACCCGGCTCCTCCAAACCAATGCCTGCCTCTGTCTCCAGCAGGCCCCCTACAGCCCAGGGCAGCAGTGGGGAGAGCTTCAGGAGCAGCTGGCAGACGATAACTAATACTAAAGGAAGGAGGCCAGGCCCTCAAGCCTGAGGTTGGAAGGAAGGGGCAGTGTTGAGGAGGGTGAGGGTCTGGCCTTGAGTTCTGGTGAGGGAAGAGCTGGTGAGGACAGACTGACAATGCAGTTTCACCCGCTCTCTGCAGAGGCAGTGCGTGTGCTGGTGAGAAACCTGGCTGATGAGTCAGATGGCCTGAGTTTGAATCTTGGCTCTTCCACGTACCAGCTGTGTGACTTGGACAAAGTACTTAACTTTTCTGGGCCTCAAATTCCTCCTTTGTGAAACAAGGTAATGCAATAGTAATAGTTCTCCCCTACTGTGTAGTGAAGATTAAATGTGTACAAGCACTTGGAAAAGTGCTAGGCACAGAAGTGCTGTAAGTGTTAGCTGTGAATATTATTCCAATCTTGGAGAGCAGGATAGAGCTTTGGGCTGGTGCACCAGGGGCATCCTTGTATGTGGGTGTGGGTGGGTCCTCTGATGCTGCATTGGAAGCAGTCAGAGGTGTGCCCAGCTGACCATGGGGGTCTGGGGCATAGGTGGAGGCTAAAAAGGCATTGTCAGCTGGGCACGGTGGCTCATGCCTGTAATTCCAGCACTTTGGGAGGCTGAGGCGGGTGGATCGCTTGAGGTCAGGTGTTTGACACCAGCCTGGCCAACATGGCAAAACCCCGTCTCTACTAAAATACAAAAATTAGCTGGGTGTGGTGGTGTGCGCCTATAATCCCAGCTACTCAGGAGGCTGAGGTAGGAGAATTGCTTGAACCCGGGAGGCAGAGGTTGCAGTGAGCCAGGATCGCGCCACTGTACTCCAGCCTGGGCAGCAGAGTGAGACTCTGTCTCAAAAAAAAAAAAAAAAAAAAAGGCATTGTCGAGCTCCTGTAAACATCCCTGGGTGTCTCGGAAATGTGTGCGAGTGGCTTTTGGGGATGGTCTCATGACAGTGCCAGAACATGCTAGAAAAACACAGTGCCTTACAGTTACTATCACCCCCAGTGCAGGGGGCCCTGAGGAGAACTAAGCTTACACACCCTTAAAAGAAACCAAATCTCCTAAGTATGAGTGTCCCCCAAAGGGCTAAAAACTAAATTGTGGTCTGCCATTATTAGCTCCTTAGCGTAAATGAGTTTCTCAGAGCAGGTGGTATTTAGTGGAGCCCAGGGAATAGGAACTGAAAATGAATGGCGACGGTAAGTCTTAAGACGGAGCTCTCGCGGGAAGCGGGTGGGTACAGCCCTGGGCCGCCGACCTGGGGTTCCACCTGAGTGTGTTCGCGGCAGGGTGTGGGGATTCCAGAGAACAACGACGGAAGCCCCTGACAAAGGTGGCCTGCTTCAACTTCGCGTTGGAACCCAGGGCCCGCCGATGGCCGCATTTCCACGGCCACAGCCAGCCAGGGCTGCCCTCTCACATCCTCTCCCTTTGCAGACCAAGGGCCCTTCCCTGCCCGGGACCTTCTCAACTATGCGGGACTCGGCCGCCCTCTAGTGGCAACTGGGCAGAAGTTTTTCTCTTAAAATTGTCGACAACAGGATGATTTTATAATGGCATTTGGATAGTGCTTTACAGTTAACGGGACCGTCACAAATATTACAGTGTAGCTTTTCTACTGGAGTACGCCACCCACATCCCTATTGTCATCAGCCGCCTGAAACATCCCTCCCTCCCCGGCGCGACACAATACACCCTGGCTACCTCCAACACTCCAGCTTTCCCATTGCTTTGGCTCATCAAGTTTTTCCCAGTGGGCAGAGGAAAGGGTCCTGGAGCCTGCAGAAGCCTGGGGAGGACTGGGTGACTTCTGACTCCTCTGCTCCCGAGCTATAAGCCCTAGGAATCTGCAGACGTTGTCTCTTAAAACTGGACATTAGGCCAGGCACGGTGGCTCACGCCTGTAATCCCAGTACTTTGCAAGGCCGAGCTGGGTGGATCACCTGAGGTCAGGAGTTCGAAACCAGCCTGCTCAACATGGAGAAATGCCGTCTGTACTAAAAATACAAAATTAGCCAGGCATGATGGCACATGCCTGTAACCCCAGCTACTTGGAAGGCTGAGGCAGGAGAATCGCTTGAATCCAGGAGGCGGAGGTTGCCGTGAGGCCAAGATCACGCCATTGCACTCCAGCCTGGGCAACAAGAGCGAAACTCTGTCTCAAACAAAACAAAACAAAACAAAATGGACATTATCCACACTGTCCCCCGAACCCGGCAGCCTACTGTTTCAGTCTGCTGCTGCTGAAGGCAATCGCACTGGCCACTTGTGTTTTAAGAGGCACACTGACTGTGCTGACAGCGAAGAGGCAGCAGATAGTGAAACTCCCACAGGGCACATGACAGCAGTTCTCCTACTTTCAAAGGTTTCACAGCCATGGTCCCAGGGCTTTGATTCTTAACTCCCTTGCTGAGGTCACCACTGAAAACCCCAAGGGTGAAGCTCAAACCCTCTACCCTCCTCAGCAACTACCCAACTCAGCCCAGAGATCCTGTCAGACCACACAAGTCTCCTTTGTGTGGGGAATCTTTTCGAGACTGTTGTTCTGCTTGTCTCTCCACAGGAAAAGGTAATCTGAGAGTCATACTGAATATTTTAAATGTTAGATACTGGTGTGTTTTGGGTTTTTATGTGTTTAGTAAACCACTTAGAGATTTTTTTTTTCAGGCAGGACGAGCCGGTTATTAAATTTTTTCATTGGCCAGGCATGGTGGCTCATGCCTGTAATCCCAGCACTTTGGGAGGCTGAGGCAGGAGGATCACTTGAGCCCACAAGTTCCAGACCAATGGGCAACATAGCAAGACCATGTCTCCACAAAAAAAAATTTTTTTTTGAGACAAGATGTGGGGTATGGGGCAGGGAGGGAGCCCACAGGATCAGGCTGGCTCTCAGGACCCCATAAGATCAGCAGAGACATGTCCACCGCCGTGCTTCTACCCTGTGTCTGGAAGTGGGTGCTCCTGTGGTCCTATTCTAGCTCCTGTCCATCAGAGCAGGTCCGGTTCCCCTCTGTTATTCCTCCCCGAGGCAGGGCTCCCCTCTCATTGCCTTAGTTCTTCCCAGTCCCCTTTGGAAAGGAAGGACATCATCCCAACTGGTTCACCTGCTTTGTCTTGCCGGGAGAAACAGTTTAGCTCATACTAGGAAAGAAAACTTTTTGTTTGTTTTGTTTTTTGGTTTGGTTTTAGAGACTCTGTTGCCCAGGCTGGAATGCAGTGCTGCTATCTCAGCTCACTGCAACCTCCACCTTCTGGGCTCAAGCAATCCTCCCACCTCAGCCTCTGGAGTAGCTGGGACTATAGGCGTGTGCCACCACATCAGGCTAATTTTTTGTAGAGATGGAGTTTCATCATGTTGTCCAGACTGGTCTTGAACTCCTGACCTCAAGCGATTCTCCCACCTTGGCCTCCCAAAGTGTTGGGATTATAGGCATGAGCCACTGTATCTGGCCTACAAAAATTTTTAAAAATTAGGCAGGCATGGTGGTGTGTGCCTGTAGTCCTAGCTGCTCAGGAAGCTGAGGCAGGAGGATCACTTGAGCCCAGGAGTTTGAGGCTGTAGAGAGCTGTGATCACACCACTGTATTCCAGCCTGGGCAACAGAGTGAGACCCTGCCTCTGAAACCAAACCAAAACAAAGCAAACAAACAAAAAATTTTCATTCCTAGTATGAGCTAAACTTTGTTTCTCCCGGCAAGACAAAGCAAGTGAACCAGTTGGAATGACATCCTTTCTTTCCAAAGGAGACTGAGAAGAATTAAGACAATGAGAAGGGAGACCTGCCTCCCAGGGACCAGCCTTGGGGAGGAAGGAACTGAGGATAACTGGGTCTGCTCTGATTGACAAGAGCTGGAATAGGACTACAAGAGAACCCACTTCCAGACAGGGTAGAAGCACAGCCGTGGGCATGTCTCTGCTTATCTGAAGGGGTTCTGGGGGCAGCCCAATCCTTTGGGCTTCCTCCCCACCCCACACCCAGTGGAAGTCTCAGCAGGACCCTGCTCAGACAGGTCATGACCCAAGACCAGGGAGAATGCCGGATGCTGAGACTGGGAGTATAGGAAGGAAGACTAGGGGTGGGCAGGGGCTTGGATCTGCTTCCTTTTTTTTTGAAATAGCGACTTTTTCTGTCATCCACCCTGGAGTGCAGTGGCACAATCTTGGCTCACTGCAGCTTCAACCTCCCAGGCTCAAGTACTCCCCCGATCTCAGCCTCCCAAGTAGCTGGGACTACAAGCACACACCTGTATTTTTCGTAGAGATGTGGTTTCATCATGTTGTCCAGGCTGGTCTGGAACTCTTGAGTTCAAGTGATCTGCCTGCCTTAGCTTCCCAGAGTGCTAGGACTGTAGGCTTCGGTCACTGTGCCTGGCACGCTTCATTCTTTCTTAATCACCCCCAATATTTTAGCTTCTCCTCTCCCCTTTTTATTTTTTATTTTATTTATTTATTTACTTATTTATTTATTTATTTTTGAGACAGAGTTTTTTGCTCTTATTGCCCAGGCTGGAGTGCAATGGCATGATCTCAGCTCACCACAAACTCCATCTCCCGGGTTCAAGTGATTCTCCTGCCTCAGCCTCCCGAGTAGCTGGGATTACAGGCACCTACCACCACGTTTCGCTAATTTTTTTGTATTTTTAGTAGAAATGGGGTTTATCCTTGTTGGTCAGGCTGGTCTCGAACTCCCAACCTCAGGTGATCTGCCTGCCTTGGCGTCCCAAAGTGCTGGGATTACAGGCATGAGCCACTGCACCCGGACTCCTCCCCACTTTTTAAAAAAGTGCCTGGTGTTAAGCATTCAATTGCATTAGACCATATGGGTGGGAAAAAGAAGTGGATTTAAAAGTCTTTCGTTCCTCCAGCTATTCCAGGAGCCATCAGTGACACCCACCCCAGGGCTCACTTGCACTTGGACACTTCTGGATATTGTGACAGCCACACACTCACCTTGCTGGGAGGAAACAATGCCCTGTGAGATGAGAGAAATATTACGAAGCCTAAAGGAAGAAGCTGTGTCGGCATAAACCTCAGGCTCTACACCCTTCCTTTCCTCTCTGCAGTTCTCTCCAGACTGTGCCAAGGTTTGCCGCAACCCTCTCCCACCTTTTCTCAGACTTACCGCTTCCCCTTTCCTATGCTATGGGCACCCTGATGCCCACTTTCCCTTTGAGTTCCCTGGTTCTAGCAAAGGACCCCTCCCATCCCTCACCTGTGGTCCCTCCCCACCTTTCACTCTTGGCCCCGTTCAGAGCCCCCTCTTCTGTCAACACTGTGGGTGCCTAGACTGTGCCAGGGGCTGGGGAAACAGAGTCCTAAAATACAGTTTCTGTCATGAAGAAGCTGGCTGCGGAGGGTGGAGGGGAGGTGTGGTCACAGGTAAAAAAAATAATTACAAAATTATGTCATGAGTACTCTCTTAGAGGTCACTACAGACAGCCACTTAATTTTAAAAATTCAATCTTGCAAACAAACGCCCTCCCCCAACCCCTTTTTTGGCGCTTTCTACTTGAAACAGTTTTGAGAGAATGTTTGTTGCTATAGCAGAAAACGCTGATGATGACAGGGCAGAAAGATGGGGAAAACCGCCTGTAATCCCAGCACTTTGGGAGGCTGAGGCAGGCAGATCACCTAAGGTTGGGAGTTTGAGACCAGCCTGAACAATATGGAGAAACCCGTCTCTACTAAAAAAAATACAAAATTAGCCAGGCATGGTGGTGCATGCCTGTAATCCCAGCTACTTGGGAGGCTGAGGCAGGATAATCGCTTGAACCTGGGAGGCAGAGGTTGCAGTGAGCCAAGATCGCGCCTGGGCAACAAGAGCAAAACTCCCTCTCAAAAAAAAAAAAAAAAAAAAGAGATGGATGGGGAAAGCCTAGGTTTGATGGCAGCACTGAGCCATTGAATCTACTCTGGAATCACCTACTCATTAAGTAACTAACAACATCTGTGTTGGGTTTAAGCCACTGCTGGTTGACTTTTCAGTTACTTGCAGCCCAAAGCATTCTAACCGATATGCATTTTCTTCCATGTATGAGAGAAGTTAGGGGTGAACTGGGATGCACAAATTACAGTTCTGGTGATCAGTCTGGGCAGGCCTAACTTCTTTGTGGAAATGAATAGAAAGACCTGTGGTGGATAGACCTCCTCTACCTTTACTCATTTAACTTACTCAGCCCATGTTTATGGCGTAGCACCCATGTGCCAGGCATCACGGTGAGTTGCGTGGCTAAAATCAAGAGCAAATTCACATAGAGTGTATTACACTCACAGGTCCTCGGCCATATGCTAGCTGTGTAAGACTTGTCATACCACACAGGGGGAGGACACCAGGGTGGTCAGGGGACAGAAGAGAGGAGCCAGGGGAAAGCGTTAGGTCAGAGCCTTTATTGGGGCTTTCAAGGGGAAGGCAAGGCAGGACAAGGTGAACAGTTTTGGATTGGCTAGTTTGAATGTTATGGAGGGTGCTCTAAGCTATAGAGGTGGTCCCTAGTTGCCTGATACCTTGCTCTGGGATGATTAAGATGAGGAACATTGTCTCCCTGGGTGTATAGGCCAGATAATGCAAAATTGGTTAGTTTGTACGTCAAAAGCATGCTCTCAGCTGAGCCCTTGCTATTTCTAGGAATTGGCTAGGCCCTGGGAGAGGCAGTCTCTCCCCAGCTAGAAGGTATTCTAAGATGTCAAAACATTATAACATTCATGACTGACCGGATACCAGTCAGATGCCATTTATCCTTATTTTAAGCACCATCCTAATAACTCGGGTTATTTGTCTATCAGACTGCCAGCAATTTATGGAGTAGCTGCGGGAGATAGACAGCCTAACAGCAATGAGAAGTGGCAGTGGAGATAAGGGTAGAGATAGCAAAACTAGGGAAAGCAGACCGAGAACCCGCAAAGTGCAATAGCCTAGGTCCATTTCAGAAGCAAAGTGTTGCAGGGCCCCTCTGCAGTTTCCACGTAATTCTATGCTCTTACCAATGGCTCCGAATGCACATCTCTAGAAGCTCAACAGGTGAGTTGATGGCTAGGATCGTTCCGACAGGCCCACCTTCATTCATCCATCCAGACAAGCTCACACTCTCTTCAGTATTTATGAGCGATGGTGGTAGTGTTACCTTGCTACCCTCATCACCTTTTCTTTTTGTCCATTGAAGAGACAGCCCAGAAGGAGGAGCCCTGGCCTGGGTGTCTGGTGGCCTGAGCTTGGCCTCCACAAGTCACCCCATTCACCCAACCTTTATTCTTCAAACTCCTGCTCTGGGGCTCAACTTCCTCCCTTGTAAAGTGGAGGTCGGTCCACACAAGCTCAGTCTGACAATCCCGATGTTCAAGGAGAGGCTGTTCCGGGCTGGGCAATAATGATCAGGGACATTTTCGTGGATTTACCATGCCCAGGTGCTTTCTAAGTGCTTTACGTGGTTAACTTTGTTGAGTCTTCCAACCCCCTGAGGCTTAGGCAGTTGCATAGGGTCCCCTGCAATTTGAAAGGCCCTGTGCCTGTTTTAATTCTCTACTGTCGAGGTCTTAAAATTCATACTAGTTTTGAATCAGGGGCCTGGCATTTTCATTTTGCGCCAGGACTAAAAAATTATGTGATCAGTCCTGGGTTCAAGGTCTCCCTTTTAGAGGAACTGAGTAACTTGCCCAAGGTCAACTAACTCCCTGCCACTCAAGATGTAGTCCCTGACCAACTGCATCCTCATCTCAGAGCTTGTTAGAAATGTAGATTCCCAGGCCTGACAGAGTCAGATCTGTACTTTACCTAGATCAGATCCAGAGCCTGCTCTCTCAATCATTGTTTGCTATTTTCTTCTATTTCTGCATTTATTGGAAACATTCTCAATTGCACAGGAAAAGACCTCAATTCCGGATCTTCAGTTAGAGATGATTCGCCTTCACCCTACTGTGGAAGGTGAGTTTCTAAGGGCCCCAAACTGCAGGACAGTGTGGGTGGGTGCCCCACAGGCGGTCAGAAGTGCCAGCTAATTGAGACATCCTACCCTCCTGAAATGTTGCACCCTAAGTTCCTCGCTTGAGAGTCTCGGCGCTGGCGAGGGTGGGATACCTCAGTTAGCTGGCTCTTCTGACTGCCTATGGAGTGTCTGTCCACGCTGTCCTGAGATTCAGGGCCTTTAGAAGTGCCAGGCTTCCAGTCTTGGGAATTTCTGATTAGGGCAGTTTCTCTACAGGGAACTCCAGAAAGGAGCATGATTGGTCAAAATCAGAATTCAATCTTCCCACTATCGCTTCCTATCATTAACCTCAGGAAGTCAGCAGTCACCTGCTACCTGTCACACGTCCCTTTGTTCACAGCTCTGCCTTGGATATTGTTAGGGCTGGCGTCACCCCCCTTTTAATCTCCCTAGCAAACTGCTCCACCTAGCGGCGGGCAGCATCTCCCAGAGGCCGAGCTGGGTGTATGGAGACAGAGGGTCTCTTCAATGCCAGCCTCAGAGGACAGGTGGGAGGCCAGGATGGAGCCTGGCCAGTCACATCACCTGAGAGTGGCAGAGACTTTCTGGGCAGTGTCTGCCTGGCACCTGGCTTCAGCTGGGGGCTTTCAGCAGGCATGCCATGGTTGTTGGCACTGAGAGGGCCCTTCCCTAAGGAGGGCTGAGAGGTTCAGGGATTTTCCAGGGCCCTGGTTCCCAGAACCACCTGGAAGTGAGAGATTTCTTAAAATGAAGATTTCCCAACCCAAGAATCAGAGTCTCCTGGGTATGGACATGATTCCTACTACTTTTCCATGAAATAGAAAAAAGCACCCGCTCTGGGGAGATGCAGACCCACTGCCATGTGGCTTAGCGAATGGATGTAGCCTCTTTTTTTTTTTTTTGGAGGCGGAGTCTTGCTCTGTCGCCCAGGCTGGAGTGCAGTGGCGTGATCTCGGCTCACTGTAAGCTCCGCCTTCCAGGTTCATGCCATTCTCCTGCCTCAGCCTCCCGAGTAGCTGGGACTACAGGAACCCGCCACCACGCCCGGCTAATTTTTTGTATTTTTAGTAGAGACGGGGTTTCACCGTGGTTGCGATCTCCTGATCTCGTGATCCGCCGGCCTCGGCCTCCCAAAATGCTGGGATTATAGGCGTGAGCCACCGCCCCCGGCCTGGATGCAGCCTTTATGAGATGAGAACCCCCCTGCTTTCTTTGGGGAAGGCAGCCCTGTGTGGAGGCATGCCTTTGGTAGTTGAATGCAGACTGCACCTCCGGGCCCCCATTTGCCTTCTTAGCCAGGTTCCTTTTGTGCAGTAAATAGCCTGCATTGTTGTAAATGGTGCTCTTAGGTAGGGTTGGGAAAAACAGTGCAGGTGATTTTGATGACCAGCCAGGTGGGAGCCCTTGAGGCCTGGAGAGCAGCTGTAACTACAGGGGCCACGCAGGGGTGAGCATAACACCACGGATACTCCCTTCCTGTGCTGGGGGGTCCTCAGACATCCCTAGGCCAAGGTTCTGCCCCCTCTTGTTTACCCACTCAAAATAAGCAAAAACAAAAGCCTAGCCTCCAGGAATAACATTTAGGGAAGGCAGTGAGGAAAGGAGAATGGAAGGAGGGGAGGGGAGGAGCTCTTATCTATATCCAGCAGGTCCAGCCCTGCCTGTGCACACAGCTGAGTCACACCTCACGTCCTGCTCCACCCCAGCCCTGATGGCCCTGAGACATCTGCCAAGGGGCATTTCTCCTTCCAGGCTGAGTTCTGGGGGGTGGCAAGCTGGATGGCACTGGTGGGGAAGCAATGGGTCTGGGCTCTCATCCCCAACAAAGCCTTGCAGAGCACCCTGGGGAGAGTGACTGACCTCTCAAGGCGTTCCAGCTTTTTCAGTGGAACAGGGAGGTAGGTTTCAGGGTGTTAATGACAGGGAGAGGGCACCCACCCCTCCATGGCAGGGAAAGGCTCCAAGTCACGTAGTCCCTTTGGCATTGCTTTGTAGCATCACAGTGTGACAAGTGTGTCGATCAACTTTGACTAACTTCCATGGTGGTGACAGTATCCTCTACCCCCTCACTCCACCCCAGATCTCAGTGTTTACAACAGAGGCTGACTTCGCACTCACATTGGCTGCAGCGCTCTCTCCCAGTCACCTTCACTCCTGGACCCAGAGTAGGAGCAGCCCCTATCTGGGCCATGTGGGGCTTGTGGCACCAAGCAATGGTGCTCAAAGCTTCTGCTGAGATATGCATGTGAGGTTGCATTGTCCAAATCGAGTCACAAGACCAAACCTGAGTCAATGGGGCAGGGATGTATAATTCTATCACAGGGGATAGGGGAATGAATAATTGGGAATAGTAATGCAATCTACCGCCATGGACCCCTGACTTAGGCTGAAAGGATTTCGTCACAGGAAGAGAGAACATAATTTAGCCAAAGAAGACTGTGTGGAGTAGTGGAAAGAGCAAGGCTTGGACCTGGACAGGCCTGGATTTTAACCTGGACTCGACCATATGCTAGCTGTGTGATGTTGGCCAAGTTATTTAACTTCTCCAAATTTTCATTTCCATCTACAGAATGGGAATAATAACTAATTCAAAGGGCGATTTTGAGAATCAATTACATAGTAGATGTTAAGTCTTTGGCACATAGTAGGAACGCAATAAATATGACCACGCTACTCCACCCACTCCCCAGCTTTAACATTTTATCCAGGCTGGGCATGGTGGCTCACTCCTATACACCCAGCACTTTGGGAAGCCAAGACAGGAGGATCACTTGTGCCCAGGAGTTCAAGTCCAGCCTGGGCAACATAGGGAGACCTCTGTCTCTACAAAAACATTAAATAATTAGCCAGGCATGGTGATGCATGCCTGTAGTCCCAGCTACTCAAGAATCTAAAGTGGGAAGATTGCTTAAGCCTGGGAGGTTGAGGCTGCAGTGAGCCGTGATTGTGGCACTGCATTCCAGCCTGGGCAACAGAGTGAAACCCCATCTCAAAAAACAGAGCAACAGCAAAAAATCCAAACAAAACAAAAATGTGGCTCATGCCTGTAATCCCAACACTTTGGGAGGCCAAGGCAGGAGGCTCACTTGAGCCCATGAGTTCAAGACCAGCCTGAGCAACATAGGCCATCTCTACAAAAAAAATTTTTTTTAATTAACCAAGTGTGGTGGTGCATGCATATAGTCTCAGCTACTCAGGACGCTGAGGTGGGAGGATTGCTTATGCCTGGGAGGTGGAGGCTGCAGTGAGTTATGATGCCACCATTGCTGTCCAGCCTGGGCAACAGAGTAAGAACCTGTCTCAAAAATAAAAATATTTTATCCATAACTCTAGAGGTGTTGATTACCAATGCTCACTCCTTCTACCAACCTCACAACATGGGATTGAATGGAAATGAAAAAACCTATTGTGTGTTTACTGTGTCCCAGGCACCGCACTACATAATTTGTTGTCATAATCTCATTTATTTTCCCCAAACAACTCCTTGTATGCTATTAGCCCATATTAGAGATGAGGAACTTGAGGATCAGAGAGGATAAGTAACTTGCCATCAGTAACATGGGTGGCATAGGAAGGGTTTGAACCCATGCTATAGATTCCAGAACCCATGCTCAAGAGCAGTGCTGTTCAAGAGTGATCTGGTACTGCTCTATGATGAAAGAACAGGAACTGAGAGTAAATGCTTGGAAACTTTTATAGCAGCTGGGCATTACTACAACATTCAAGCACACAGTTCGTGTCCTTGATTCACTGAACAGAATATAGACCAGTTTGGGTGACGTAGACGTCTCCAATAAATCACTTGTGGCAGAGGCTGTTTTCTGGTCATGCACAGTAGGACCACTCAATGGTCACAGCTCAGAAGTCCAGTCTTCACCACAGATAGTGTGAGAAGCCTCACCTTTACGGTGGAGCATCTGCCCTGTGAACTGTAGTGTCCCCGGAATTAGTACAAAAGATGCTGTTAATCAACAATGCTGCTGTTAATGGAAAAGATACCTTTACAGTGACATATGAGGCCCCAGGACAGGTCTGTGTGTCGCCCATGGCACTGTCTATGTTTTGTACACAGGACATACTCAGTATCCGTCTCCCTGCTTCAGTGAATGAATGAATGAATTGACAGATGAATGAATATACATTTCTGCTGTAGCACAGCAACTAGCTGGATGGCCTTGGGCATAGCCATGAATTAGGCAAAATTTCTCTTTAGTCTTTTCCTGCCTGTACTTCTAGCTCCTTTCTCCTCTGGCTTTTTGCCTCTGCCCAAGCTTTTCAGTGCCTTCAGGGTGCTCTCCTGGCTGCCGGGGACCCCACACGCCCTCCTTTTCCTACAAGTGATGCCCTACTCTGGGACTTCACTGCCCAGTTCTCTAGCAGTTTTCCAGCAACTTCTCAGTTCTGAGTCTCTTCCAGGGGACGTCCCTCTAGCTGACTGTCCCGCAGGTAGCAGGGCTCAGCCTTGACTGAGATAACACACAACTTAACGCAAGTGGGGGTTGTCCCTGCTGGTTCTGAGAAAATCAGCAAAGCTTTCTACTCAAAGCATGATGTGGGCTGATAAAAAATAAATAAGCAAATACATTTTAAAAATCAGCTAAGCTTCTTGTTTAGTTATTTTAAGTTTCAGGGTACATGTGCGGGATGTGCACGTTTGTTACATAGCTAAATGTGTGCCATGGTGGTTTGCTGCACCTATCAACCTATCACCTAGGTATTTTTTCTTTTTTTTTTTTTTTTTGAGACGGAGTCTCACTCTGTCGTCCAGGCTGGAGTGCAGTGGCGCAATCTCGGCTCACTGCAAGCTCCGCCTCCCGGGTTCACGCCATTCTCCTGCCTCAGCCTCCTGAGTAGCTGGGACTACAGGCGCCCGCCACCACGCCTGGCTAATTTTTTGTATTTTTTAGTAGAGACGGGGTTTCACCGTGGTCTTGATCTCCTGACCTCGTGATCCGCCCGCCTCGGCCTCCCAAAGTGCTGGGATTACAAGCGTGAGCCACCGCACCCGGCCTATCTATCACCTAGGTATTAAGCCCAGCATACACTAGCTATTTTTCCTGATGCTCTCCCTCCCGCCACATCCCCTGACAGGCCCCAGTGTGTGTTGTTCCCCTCCCTGAGTCCATGTGATCTCAATATTCAGCTCCTACGTACAAGTGAGACCATGCGATGTTTGGTTTTCTGTTCCTGTGTTAGTTTGCTGAGGATAATGGCTTCCAGCTTCATCCAAGTCTCTGCAAAGGACATGATCTCATTCCTGTTTTTGGCTGCATAGTATTCCATGGTGTATATGTACCACATTTTCTTTATCCAGTCTAACATTGATGGGCATTTGGGTTGATTCCATGTCTTTGCTATTGTGAATGGTGCCGTGATGGACATACACATGCATGTATCTTTATAATAGAATGATTTATATTCCTTAAAATACTATACTGAATGCTGGCATAGACGCAGTGAGACTGGCATTGTCATACGCTGCTGGTGAGGATAGCATGTGATACATTTCTAGAAAGCAGTTTTGTGATATGCTTCAAGAATTTTAAAAATTTACACCATTTAACCTAAAATTATACCTTAGATGTTTATCTGAAATAATCAGAGATCTGGCAAAATGTGTATGTACAGAGATATTTATCATAACATTATTTACACGTGAAAAAGGAAATTCAACCTACATGGGAATGATTAAATTCAGTCACCATGAAATTTGATGCAGTTATTTAAATTATGTTTTTAAATTACTTTTAATGACCTGGTAAGATGCTTATTAGCTATTATAAGTTAAAAAAAAAAGGCAGGGTTCAAAAATTTTAAATAAAATTTAATTAAAAAGTATGTGCATATAAACATACTGATCATCTGTCTGAGAGATAGATTCGGGATGGTTTTATCCCTTTTGGTATTTTCTAAATATTCTATAATATGCACAAATGTATTTTTATGTTCAGAAAAAAATGTAGAAGGATTTTTTGAAGTCTTTTCCAGTTCTGCAGACAGAGCCCTTCCAGGCCTGCAGCCCCCCTCTCACTGCAGGATGCTCTGATGCAGGTCGCTGCTGGGGGCATTGCCCTGTATTTGCCAGGAGCCAGCCTTGAGCTCTGTTAGCCTGTATTCTGGCCCTGGTTTTACCACTAACTGGCTGCAAGACCTTGGACAAGTCATTTTATTTCCCTGGGCTTTGAGGGTCCTCATTTATAAAACAAAGCATCTGGATTTGATGATCTTCAGGGGTTAGATTCTGATTCTGTGATTCCGATAAACTCAAGAAGTCCAGGCATTTTTTGTGAATAAGTTTCCATGATTTATCCTTTTCCACTCCATGTATCTTAAACAGGGGATTCTTATCTGAAGCTAAAAGAATGAATCTCTAATGATAGATTCTCATATCAGGCTGTGAGTCACCTATACTTAAATAAACACAGACCTAATAGTTTTCTGCAACTCAGCATCCTAGGCATTATCTGTCCCTGCCCCTTCAGGACAAAAAGAGGAAGAGCTGAGAGGGCCAGGGACCCTTCCACATCAGCCTCCAGGCCTGAGAGGGAGAGGAGGGGTGTCTCTCTGAAAGCTTCTTTCTCGTCCCTGCCCCCTCCCCCAGCTGTTTACTACTGTCTGCTTCCTTCTGTCTCCATCCTCTTCCCTATAGGTGAGTTGGGCTTATGTCATCATGGTTCCCTGGTGGGTTGGTGGCTCAGCCACCACAGCCTGGGGAAGGAAGGGGTATGACTCATGCCCCAGATCCAGTGAGTCAGGCAGGGTGGGCTGGACCAGGGGTTTCCTAGGACAGGAAGCAGGTTCTAGGTGTGCCTTAACTTCTTCCTGGCAGGGGCCCTGCCAGGAGAGGGTATCCATCTTTCTCCCATTCCCATTTCTGTGAATTCATTCAAGAACCCCTCCTGCCAAAGAAAATGCCACCTCTTCTAAGCCTCAGAAGATTGTGTCTGGGTGGGGCCAAGACAGCCTCTTTGAGGAAGGAGATGGATAGACCACTGTTAGAGCCGAAGAGGATGAGAACTTCCCAGCTCAACCTCTCAAGTCCTGGCTTTCAGCCCAGCTAGGTTTCAGAGCTGGGACAATTCCTTAGGAGGCAAGAGTATTTGCAATGCCCTGGAGCTGCGTAACCTTGGGCAAGTTATTTAACTGCTTGGAGCTTCAGTTTCCTTGACTGGAAAATGACATAATAAACACCTCATGGGGTTGCTGTGCATTAGATAAAACCTAGCACCTACTACTACAGGCCTGGCTTCAGAAGGTGACCAGCCAATGTTCATTCTGAATCAGAATGGAAGCCCCACTGCTTTGGGGCTTCCTGGGAAGTCTGAAGGCCAGTTAGTGCAGAAGGCTAGAGTGGCCCATTGGGCTGGCACGCAGTGACCCAGACCCTGCAAGTTTTCCTTGGGGCTGGCAGGTGGGAGGGGGGTTGGGGGGAAGTAATATGTCTACTACAGACATGTAGAAGCAGCACTGTGTCCAGAGCTCCAGGGCAGGGACTGGCCTGGGAGCTGGCTTCAGTCTGGTTCTGAAAGGCACCCCCTGCCTTCCACAAGCTGGTTCACCTTCTTCCTCTCTAGAACCTTCTCTTCCCTTACAGGCATCTGAGGGCCTTTCCCATGCCTGGTGAAGAGTCCTGACAGGCCCTTCAAACTGGAGCACAAATAATATGGGCCTGCCCCATGACTCACGCCCACAATCCCAGCACTTTGGGAGGCTGAGGCAGGAGGACTGCTTGAGCCCAGGAGTTCGAGACCAGCCTGGACAATATAGTGAGACCCTGTCTCTATAAATAAAAATAAATTTTAAAAAATGTGTGACTGTGTTCTAAGGATTGCTAGACAGAATCAGTACTATTGTACTGAGTTTCCTTCTGTTCCAGGCTCCAATATGGCCTAATAGAACATTGTTGTTGATCCTATCTATTTAAAATGTTAGCATTTTGTTCATCGTGGATTTTTTGACATTAATTTTGATTTTAAAAATGCATTAAAATATTATTTTTCTAGGTCTTACATGGTGGCTCTTGCCTGTAATCCCAGCACTTTGGGAAGCCCAGGCCAGAGGATTGCTTGAGGCCAGGAGTGAAGACCAACCCGGGCAACACAGCAACACCCTATCTCTACAAAAAATAAAAATAAACCAGCCAGGCCTGGTGGTGCACTCCTGTAGTCCTAGCTACTTGGGGAGCTGAGGCAGGAGGATCTTAAGCCAAGAGTTTAAGGCTGCAGTGAGCTATGATCACACCACTGCACTCCAGCCTGGGTGACAGAGAAAGACCCTGTCTCAAAAAAGAAACAAAAAAACAAAAAACCTATCATCTCTCTCTATATATAATTTATCTAGATTACTGGACTCCTTGGTGTCCCCTTAAATTTTGTCCTTAATGATGGCATTTTTGGCTTCATCTTTTTTGAGGGAGCGGGGTATATCTTGGGGACAGGGGGCCCTGCAAATGTGCCTGCCGCCTTAAAACTGTGACCTTCCTGTTACTGAGAGGTCTTCTCTGCCCCCATCAGAGGCCAGGATAAAATTCCCAAACCAGTTTCGGCTCACCCACTGTCCCATCTCCTACTTCCAATGAGCTCAGGAATGGCTCCAAATCCTGGAGTCCTGTCGGTTATGTTCAATTCGATAAGCGTTCCTCGAGGGCAACGCGCTAAGTGCCCGGGAAGCACCTGGCGAAGGACGCTGAGCAGATTGGAACAGTGAGGGGCGGGGCTGGCCGCTCTGTACCTGGAGGACCAACTACCGACCCTGGAGCACCTTTTGGTGGAAACGTCACGTCAGAAATCCCGACCTGGTCTGACTTCCTGCCCCGGGGCCTCAGGCTCTGGACACGCGCCAGGGAGGCGTCGCCCTGCCGCGTCGGAGCTGCTTCCTGGGCGCCGTGGGCGCGGACTGCGCGGGCTACGCGGGTGCCGAGGAGCGCGAGGCGCGGAGACGGCGCACCTGGGGTGGCCCTGGCGTGCGGGCGGCAACATGGAGGACGGCGTGCTCAAGGAGGGCTTCCTGGTCAAGAGGGTGAGTGCGCGTCCGAGCCTCGGGACAGTGCCCGGGTGGGGCCCCGCCGACGCGGCTCCTTAGAGCGGAGCCAGACGCGCGCCCCGGAACGGGCGTGCGTCTGGTCCCCATCCCCAACCCCCATGGTGGGACCGGGCTGCCTGTGGCCCTAATGGGCAGAGCTGCATGTCCGAGGGGACGCGGGGTGAGCGGTGGCTCTGCGCACAGGCAAGGAGGAGAATCCCACTTGGTTAGCGCAGTATGGAGTCGGGGCAGGAGTACTGAAGCCTGTGCCCTTTTTTTTTTTTTTTGAGACGGAGTCTCACTCTGTCGCCCAGGCTGGAGTGCAGTGGCGCAATCTCGGCTCACTGCAAGCGAAGCCTGTGTCTTAATTAAAACTTGTTTATTAAAGCCTTAGTTAATTGAGACCATCTGGTAACGTGAACGTCTCTAAATAAAATTGGGTGAGGCTGTATACTATGAAAATGGCTAAGATGACGAATCGCGCCACTGTCCACTGTAAAAAAAAAAAAAAAAAAAAAAAAAAAAAAAAATATATATAAATAAAATTTACTAAGATAATATAGGCGTGCTCTGTAATTTACAACCTGTGAAGAAGGAGGAATGCTACTATGTGTCTTAAGCACTTATTGTTGGCCAGCCCTGGATATTGTCTCATGTCATCCTCCCTGCAGCCCTGCGGGTCAGTGGTACCTAATTGCCCCCCTTTCATCAAGGGGGGAAAACGAAGCCCAGAGGAGTTAGGGAACTTGCTCGGGGTGGTGAAGGCAGTGGGTGGTGGAGCCAGGATCGGGATCAGACCCACTCAGGTTGACCCAAACCTTTTCCTGCCTCCCGAGTGCCATACACGGTGGGTATTGACATCACTCTATTACAGATGGGGAAACTGAGGACCAGAAAGATGAAGTGGCTTGCCCAGAGCTCCAGAGCCAGTAATAGCTGGGACAGGAACTGCATGTTCTGACCTTCCCTCCTCAGTCCTTCCCCACCACCCACCCCAGCTGGCCCAGGGCAAACAAGAGTGCAAACAAAAACTCGGTGCCTGGGATTACGGTAGAAGATGAACAAAAGAGCAGCTGCAAAAGGAAGTTTGTTATTTCAAATTTTTTTCCTGATTTGACCTTTTTTTTTTTTTTTGAGACGGGGTCACCCAGGCTGGAGTGCAGTGGCACAATCCTGGCTCACCACAGCCTCGACTTCCCAGACTCAGGTGATCCTCTCACCTCAGCTTCCCGAGTAGCTGGGACTACAGGTGTCCACTACTATGCCCAGCTAATTTTTGTATTTTTTTGTGGAGACAGGGTTTCCCCATGTTTCCCAGGCAGGTCTCGAACTCCCGGGTTTAAGTGATCTGCCCACCTTAGCCTCCCAAAGTGCTGGGATAACAGGCGTGAGCCACCACACAGAGCATAATTTGAACAATGACATTAACACTAACCATTTATACTGCCATGATGGCATAGCAAAGAGACATATAAATCCAGGGCTGAGCTTTCTGGTTCTTCTACTGAGTTTTCAGCTTTGAGAGGGGAATGAAGAGGGATGAGGGGCCCTTCCTTTCATTGCCTCCTAGGGTGGCTGGATCAGCCCTAAAGTCTCAGATCACTTTCATTTTCCCCACAAAATGTGTCCACATGATGTTGCACGTTATTTGTTCGGGAGAGCGGTGGCTGTTTGTTGTAAACAGTAAGCAAGGAGGGTAGAAGCTGATGCCAGATCAAGGGTCAGACTGGATAGAGCAGTACGAAGCGCCACGCCCACTTGCCACTGTGGCTGAACTGATAGGCCGGTTTCTCGCAGCATGTGGAGGTGGCTGCACCTCAGAGAGGCTACACATGGGGAGCTTCCGTCGTCCTAATCTCACATTTAACTGCAGCTTGGGAGGTGGGAGGGAGAGTGAGAGCTGGGCACGGGGCTTTTGCTTGGCACTGTTGATAGCTGGGCCCTGGTAGGGCCTGTGGAAGGATGGAGTTAACATGGAGACAGATCCTTCTGATAGAACTTTGGGAGTTTTGGGGGCCTCCTCCTGTTCCTGGGGGTTACCTTCCATCATTCCCTGTCGCCCCCACCACCTCAAGAGTCAGAGGAGGGCTAAGCGCAGAGCCACAGAGCCCCCAGGATATCGCCAGGAGAAGGATGGGACTTCTCTTCTGGGTGGCCTGATTAGGGAATCCAGGGTGCAGAAAATGAGGAGAGTCAACAGATCTGGTGCCTATAAGCCCTTGGAAAAGACGGGGCTTGGCTGAAATACCTAGAGCTCATTCCAGCCAAACCCAAAGACTGGGATGGAGCCTGACCCTGAGGCAAGCGGAAATCACACCCCTCCCTGCAGGGTGAAGGATAGAGCCCCAGAACCCCTGTCGTGGTCCCAGCCTGCTGAGTAATCCCAACTTTTTCAACCCTCCATATCCCCTTTCCTCTTAGATGGCAATAGCAGTCCCTATGTCCACTGGAGAAGTTGCAGGCTGTGGCAGGGGGATTCCGTAGTCTTAGGAGAGTTAAGAGCTCAGAGGTGGGGCAGGCCCTGAGCTGGAAGCCAGAGTGCAGAGCAGTCATCACCAGTGAAGGCGAAGCCAGAGACAGGCAGGGACATGATAGAGTTGGCTCTTAATCCCGCCCAGATGAGAAAGAAGCAGAGTTCCAGGCAAAATGCAGGGAGCTCATTGGGCCTGGCTCTCAGGGGAGTAGGGGGAGGAAAGTGGGGGATGAGCCGGGAGCAGGAGTGCTTTTCCTGGGAGAAGAGGCAGCAGCACTGCTAGGCGTTCCTGCCCGGCTCATATTGTGAATAACATTGCAATGAGAACATGCTCTGGCCTAGAAATTTTATGTGTAGGGCTCTATCCTTTGTTGTAAAGCTCTGTAAAAGCTTTATAACAAAGAGTTATTTTTATTTTATTTTGTATTTTTGTAGAGATGAGGTCTCACTCTGTTGCCCAGGCTGGTCTCAAACTCCTGGCTCAAGTGATCCTCTGGCCTCCGCCTCCCAGAGTGCTGAGATTAGAGGTGTGAGTCATCACACCCCCCTGTTATTTATTTATTTTGTTTAGAGAGGGTCTCACTCTGTTGCCCAGGCTGGAATACAGTGGCATCAGCAAGGCTCACTGCAGCCTCAACCTCCCAGGCTCAAACAATCCTCCTACCTCAGCCTCCCTAGTAGCTGGGACTACAGGTACATGTTACCACACCCAGCTAATGTTTTGTTTTTTGCTTTCTTTTTTTAAATTTCTTTTTTTTTTTTTTTTTTATAGCATCAGGGTCTCACCATGTTGCCCAGGCTGGTTTTGAACTCCTGGGCTCAAGCAATCCTCCCACCTTGGCCTCTCTAAGTGCTGGGATTATGGGCGCCAATAAAGAATCATTTATGTGGTGAAAAAACTGAAAACTACCTGTCTGTCCCCACCAAATTACTAATTAAATTATGGTTACGCAGATGTTGAAAATGTTTATAGTATTAAAATCCGAAGAGTAAAGTGGTAAAATGTATGAGTAAAGAAAAAATATGCGTAGAAGAAAAAGACCAGAAGGAGTTCTGGAGACTAGAGGTGCAAAATTAAGGTGTTGCCAGGGCCGTGCTGCCTCTGAAACTTGTGGAGGAGGATCCGTCCTAGCTTCTGGTGTTTGCAGGCAACCCTTGGCATTCCCTGGCTTCTAAATACTTCACTGCAACCACTGTCTCTGTTGTCACGTGACCATCCTCTCCCTATGTGTCTCTTGGTGTCCAAATTTTCCTCTTCCTATAAGGACACCAGTCATATTGGATTAGTGCCCATTCTAGTCTGGGGTGACTTCATTTTAACTTGATTACCTCTGCAAAGACCCTATTTCCAAATAACATCACACTTACAGGTCCAGAGGTTAGGACTTCAACATATCTTTTTTGGGGAAATACAATTCAACCCATAGCAAGTACCATCCCATCTTTGTTTTTCGTATTTTATTTTATTTATTTATTTTGAGACCGAGTTTTGCTCTTGTTGCCCAGGCTGCAGTGCAATGGTGCAATCTCGGCTGACTGCAACCTCTGCCTCCCAGGTTCAAGTGATTCTCATGCCTCAGCCTCCTGAGTAGCTGGGATTACAAGCATGTGCCACCACGCCTGGCTAATTTTGTATTTTTAGTAGAGACGGGGTTTTCCGTGTTGGTCAGGCTGATCTTGAACTCCTGACCTCAGGTGATCCACCCACCTGGCCTTCCAAAGTACTGGGATTACAGGCATGAGCCACCATGCCTGGCCCTCTATTTTATTTTATTTTCAAGAGACAGTGTCTCACCATGTTACCCAGGCTGGAGCACAGGGACTATTCACAGGCATGATCATAGTGCATTGCAATGTTGAGCTCTTGTGCTCAAGCGAACTTCCTGGCTCAGCCTCCAAGTAGCTGGGACTACAAGTCCACACCACTGGGCCCAGCTGGCATCTCTGCTTTTCTCAGGGTTATGGGCAAGACCTTTCTGTGCCTCTGTTTCCTTATCTTTAAAGTTAGGGGTCTGCCGGGTGTGGTGGCTCACACCTGTAATCCCAACAATGTGGGAGGCAAAAGTGGGAGGATTGCTTGAGGCCAGGAGTTCGAGAGCAGCCTAGGCAACAAAATGAGAACTCATCTCTACAAAAAATAAAATAATTAGCCAGTCATGGTGGTACTCACTTGTAGTCCCAGCTGCTTGGGAGGCTGAGGTGGGAGAATCGCTTGAGCCCAGGGGTTTGAGGCTGCAGTGAGCTATGATCATGCCACTGCACTCCAGCCTTGGCAACCAAATGAGACCCTGCCTCAAAACATTATTTTTTTTTTAATTAAAAAAAATAAGGTTAGGGGCCAGGCGTGGTGGCTCATGCCTGTAATCCCAGCATTTTAGGAGGCCGAGGCTGGCAGATCACAAGGTCAGCAGTTCGAGACCAGCCTAGCCGACATAGTGAAACCCCATCTCTACTAAAAATACAAAAAATTAGCCAGGTGTGGTGGCGGGTGCCTCTAATCCCAGCTAGTCAGGAGGCTGAGGCAGGAGAATTGCTTGAATCCAGGAGGCGGAGGTTGCAGTGAGCTGAGATTGTGCCACTGCACTCCAGCCCGGGCGACAGTGCAAGACTCCATCTCAAAAAAAAGTAACAGTAATAAGGTTAAGGAATAGAGGAGGCTTTTTCCTAAGGTCTCTCCAGCTGTGACATTCTGTGTCTCGTAAGCCCATCCCTGAGGTGCCATTCCAGCTTATGGGCCCCTCATCCTTCCCTCCAAAAGGGATCCAGGGAACTCCAAGCACCCCCTGCTTCAGCTGGCCTCTGCCTCTAGCTAGCTGATTACAGACAAGAAACCTAAGAGAGAGGCTACTCTCTGCCCAGGGACAAGTGTCCAGGTGGAGGGAGGCCTGGGTTCTTCTTAGCATACCATTGTGTTATCGGCCTGTGACTCACTTTGCCTGGTGGTTTTAGACCAGTCACTATGCCCTCTGTGCATGGTGTGGTTTATCTGTAGAGCAGAACCAGTGGTGCTTTCCTGCCAGGTTCATGAGTATTCCAGCAGCCTCCAGCTGAGCTCCTCACTCCAGTCTCACCTGCTTCCTTTGGCTATTCCTGTGTTCGGAGTGATAGGTTTAACATGAAAACGTAAGCTTGCTGTCTTTCTGCTTAAAATCCTTCAAGGACTCCCCTTGAAGATCAAACTTTGTGGCAGAGAACCTGAAGCCCTTGTTAACTTGGTCCCCATCACCTCCCCTATGGAGCCCAAGCCATATAGAACCACGGGGAGTTTCCCCAAAGTGGCAGGAATCCTATGCTCACCCCTTCTTGACTTCCTGACCTGCCTAACTCCACACAACCAGAAAGACTGAGCCCCAATATCACTCCTGGGAATGTACCTACCCCCACCTCAGCCTCTCCTGAGCTCCTCCTTGGGGTTTGTATCATGCCCTATGTTAATTATTGATTGCTGTATAACAAATTATCCCAAAAGTTAGCATCTTTTTTTTTTTTTTTTTGAGATGGAATCTTGCTCTTTCACCGAGGCTGAAGTGCAGTGGCGCCATCTTGGCTCACTGCAACCCCCTCCTCCTGGGTTCAAGTGATTCTTGTGCCTCAGCCTCCTGAGTAGCTGGGACTACAGGCACCCACCACCACGCCCAGCTAATTTTTGAATTTTTAGTAGAGACGGGGTTTCACCATGTTGGCCAGGTTGGTCTCAAACTCCTGACTTTAAGTGATCTACCCGCCCTCAGCCTACCAAAGTGCTGGGATTACAGACGTGAGCCACCGCGCCTGGCCAAGCATCTTAAAACAACAAGATTTGTCATCTCACTGTTTCTGAGGGTCAGATATCCAGTAACAGCGTAGCTGCAAGACTGGCTCAGGGTCTCTCTTGAGGCTGCAGCCAAGAGTGACAGTCACCTGAAGGCTTGACTGGCTGTAGGGTCCAATTCTGAGCTCACCTACATGGCTGTTGGCTGGAGGCCTTGGCTCCTCACCTCTCAATCAGGCTGCTTAGGATATGGCAGCTAGCTTTTCTCACAGCAAATAATCAGAGAGAGGGAGAGAGAGAGGCAGAGGGAGAAAGAGAGAGAATGCCAATAAGAAGCCTCAGAAGACCTTTATAACCTAATGTCAGAATTGGGATACCATCACTCTGCCATATTGCCATACAGACCAACCCTAGTAAAATGTGGAAAGAGACTATGCAAGAGTGTGAACACTAGAAGGAGGGGATCACTGAGGCCATGCCAGTCATCTGTCCTGGAACTTTTCATACTGGGTGGGGTAGGTGTCTGTCTTCCCCACTGGATTAGGACAGAGTCTTGTTCATCTTTGCCTTGGTGCCATATTATTAATCATTGATTATTAAATGAATGAATGATTTCCCTAATCATCTCATCAGGATTTTTGTGTATTTAAATTTAAATGCATTTTTTTCATGGTAAAAATAATACATTTGTATTAGTAAACAAACTCAAACAGTACTCAAGGAAATGAAAATGAAAATAAGTTTCTATTCTTTTTTTTCTTTTTTTTTTGAGATGGACTCTTGCTCTGTCGCCCAGGCTGGAGCTCAGTCTTGGCTCACTGCAACCTCCACTTTCAGGATTCAAGCAATTCTCCTGCCTCAGCCTCCTGAGTAGTTGGGATTACAGGCGCCTGCCACCGCACCTGGCTAGTTTTATATTTTTAGTAGAGATGGGGTTTCGCCGTGTTGGCCATTGGCCACGGTGGTCTTGAACTTCTGACCTCAGGTGACCCGCCTACTTTGGTCTCCCAAAGTTCTGGGATTACAGGTGTGAGCCACCGCACCTGGCCACCATTCTTATTACTCTGTATCCACTCTTACTCCTTAGGGGTGACCATTGTTTACATATTTGGGGTATCCCTCCAGAAATTTTCTAAACTACAAGAAATACTTAAGTATTATAAATACTTATGTACTATATATATTTTTTCTGAGATGGGGTCTCACTCTGTTGCCCAGGATGGAGTTCATTGGTGTGATCATAGCTTACTGCAGCCTCTTTTTTTTTTTTTTTTTTTTTTTTTTTTTTTTGAGACGGATCTCGCTCTGTCGCCCAGGCTGGAGTGCAGTGGCGCGATCTCGCCTCACTGCAAGCTCCGCCTCCCGGGTTCACGCCATTCTCCTGCCTCAGCCTCTCCGAGTAGCTGGGACTACAGGCGCCCGCCACCACGCCCGGCTGATTTTTTTATATTTTTAGTAGAGACGGGGTTTCACCGTGGTCTCGATCTCCTGACCTCGTGATCCACCCGCCTCGGCCTCCCAAAGTGCTGGGATTACAAGCGTGAGCCACCGCGCCCGGCCGAGCTTACTGCAGCCTCGACCTCCCAGGCTCAAATGACCCTCCCACCTCAGCCTCCTGAGTGGCTGGGACCACAGGTGCATGTCACCACACCTGACTAATGTTTTTTATTATTTGTAGAGACTAGGTCTTGCTATGTTGTCCAAGCTGGTCTTGAAGTCCTAGGCTCAAGTGATCCTCCCATCTTAGCATTCCAAAGTGCTGGGATTACAGGTGTGAATCACCACACCCAACTCGAAATTTTAAATATTTAGAAGTATTTTCTAAAATACTACTACTAGAGGTTTGTTGTTTAGTTTTGTTTTTGAGACAGGGTCTCACTATGTTGCCCAGGCTAGACTTGGACTTTAAGGCTTGGGCAATCCTCCTGCCTCAGCCTCCTGAGTAGCTGAGACTACAGCTGCATGTGGCTACCAGATTTTTTTTAGGTATCATACGAAGTAATATGAGTAAAAGTGCTTTGCTCATGTCAAAGACATTGCCACCTATTCTTGGTGCTTTAGACTGCTGAGTCTGACCTTGAAGGCTGTGCCAGTGGCCTACCATCTCTTAGGATTGGAATTCTTGCACTGCAGCTACACCAGGCACTACGTTGTTACCATATACATTTAGATTATTTTTCATTTTTTCATTATTATAAGCGGTGTTCCTATAAGTGTCAATACATAAAACCTTTTCTATAATCTATATTATTTTCTTTCAAAAATCTTTTTGGCAGTCTCACTGTGTTGCCCAGGCTAGAGTGTGGTAGCACAATCACAGCTTGTTGCAGCCTTGACTTCCCAGGCTCAAGTGATCCTCCCACCTCAGCCTCTTGAGTTAGCTGAGACTACAGGAGTGTGCCACCACGTCCAGCTAATTTTTAATTCTTTTGTAGAGATGACTTTTCACTATAGCGCCCAGACTGGTCTTGAACTCCTAGGCTCAGGTGATTCTCTCTCCTTGGCCTCCCAAAGTGCTGAGATTATAGGCGTGAGCCACTGCACCCAGCCTCATATTCTAAATTATTTAGTTAACAGAGATCCCTAAAGTGGTATTATTGGGTCAAAGGATTTGAACATTTTCATGAGGGCCACCAGCTTCTTTGAATTTCTTGCCTACATAGTACATCTTTTGTCATCAGTTTTTCTCCTCAGACTTCTCTCCTTTGCTATCAGTTAGGATTCTCAGTTGCTTGTAACACATTCCACTCTAGTGACTTTGAACAGAAGGGATTTCTTGGAGGACATATACGAACTCGGGAATATTTGACAGGCCAGAGAATATTTGGCTGGGATGCCATAAAGCCGGGGACCATACAGTCAGACAAAAACCCCCACAGTACTAGGTTGGTGTAATTTCTGTTGGAAGATGTTTCTATTGGAAGCATCACTGCTGACACTGCCACCTGTCCCTGATAACTCTGAGTCTGGGTATCAGAACGATCTGCTCTTTTGCTACTGTCTTTGCCAAAATTTCTTGTTTTCCCATGTTGGACTACCATCAAACATGCATCAGTGCAAAATGGACAAAAAATTTAAATAGACATTTCTCGAAAGAAGACATACAAATGGCAAAAAGGTCTGTGAAAAAGTGCTCAACACCATTGATTATCAGGGAAATGCAAATCAAAACTACAATGGGATATCATCTCACCCCAGTTAAAATAGCTTTTATTCAAAAGACAGGCAAACACAAATGCTGGTGAGGATATGGAGAAAAGGGAACCCTTATACACTGTTGGTGAGTATGTAAATTAGTACAACCACTATGCAGAACAATTTAGAGGTTCCTCAAAAAAAATATAAACAGAGCTACCATGTGATCCAGCAATTCCACTGCTGGGTATATACCCAAAACAAAGGAAATCAGTATATTGAAGGGATATCTGCACACCCATGTTTGTTGCAGCACTGTTTACAATAGCCAAGATTGGAAGCAACCTGTGTCCTCCAACACATGAATGAATAAAGAAAATGTGGTACATATGTACAATGGAATACTATTCAGCCATAAAAAAGAATGAGATCCTGTCATTTGCAACAATGTGGATGGAACTGGAGGTCATTATGTTAAATGAAATAAGCCAGGCACAGAAAGACAAATATCACATGTTCTCACTTATTTGCCGGCTCTAAAAATCAAAACAATTGAACTCATAGACTTAGAGAGTAGAAGGATGGTTGTTACCAGAGGCTGGGAAGGGTGGGTGAGGGGCTGCAGGGGAGGTGGGAATGGTTAATGGGTACAAAAAAAATAATTAGAAAGAATGAGAAAGACCTACCATTTAATAGCACCACAGGGTGACTATAGTCAATAACAACTTAATTGTACATTTTAAAATAACTAAAAGAGTATAATCGGATTGTTTGTAACACAAAGGATAAATGCTTGAGGGGATGGATACCCCATTCTCCATAATGTGATTATTATGCAATGTATGCCTGTATCAAAACATCTCATGTATCCCATGTATATATACTTACTATGTACCCACAAAAATTAAAAATAAAAAAATTTAAAGTAAAAAAATACATCAATGCCCCATGCATGGAATTGACAGAAACTTCCTTAAGTGGAAGGTACTCTGGGAAATGTAACATTTCGTCCAGGAAAGTATAACATCTCTGTATTTTTGTTGTTGTTGTTGTTGTTGTTTGAGATGGACTCTTCCTCTGTCACCCAGGCTGGAGTGCAGTGGCACCGTCATCTTGGCTCACTGCAAACTCCACCTCCTGAGTTCAAGTGATTCTTCTGCCTCAGCCTCCTGAGTAGCTGGGATTACAGGCATGTGCCACCATGCCCAGCTAATTTTTATATTTTTAGCAGAGACAGGGTCTCACCATGTTGGCCAGACTGCTCTCGAACTCCTGACCTCAGGAGTTGGGTGATCCGCCCACCTCGGCCTCCCAAAATGTTGGGATTACAAGCGTGAGCCACCGCGCCGGCCTGTATTTGTATTTTCTGCCCAATATCTGTTGGTTGCATTTTTCTCCTTTTATATCACTAGTCTCCTTCCTTTCCCTATCATATTAGTTTATGAGGGCTGCTATAACTAAATATCACAGAATAGGTGGTTGAAACAACTGAGATTTATTTCTCATGGTTCTGTATGTTAGAAGTCCAATATCAAGGTACCAGCAGTTTGGTTTCTTCTAAGGCCTCTCTCTCCTTGGCTTGCAGATGGCACCTCCTCACTGTGTCCTCAGTGGTCTTTCCTCTCTGTGAGCTCTCTGTGTGTCCAAATCTCCTCTTCTTTTTAAAATTATTATTGTTGTTTTAGAGACAGGGACTCACTCTGTTGCCCAGGCTGCAGTGTAGTGGCATGATCTTGGTTCACTGTACCATTAACCTCCTGGGCCCCAGCAATCCTCCCACCTCAGCCTCCCAAGTAGCTTGGACTACAGGCACGTGCCACCGCGCCTGGCTAATTTTTATTTATTTGTTTGTTTGTTTACTTATTTTTATTGATCGAGATGGGGTCTCCCTATGTTGCTGAGGCTGGCCTCAAACTCCTGGGCTCAAGCAATCCTTCTGCCTCAGCCTCCCAAATTCCTGGGATTACAGGCCTGAGCCACCGCAGCCAACCTAAATCTCCTTTTCTTATAAAGACTCTAGTCAGATTGGATTAAGGCCCATCCTAATGACCCCATTTTAATTTAATTCCCTCTTTAAAGGGGATGTATCTCCAAATACATTCCCAGTCTCAGGCACTGGGGCTAGGCATTCAACATACGAATTTTGGAGGCACACAGGCACACGGCTCATCCCATACTATTATTATTTTTTTTTTTAAGAGGCAGAGTCTTGCTCTGTCACCCAGGTTGGAGTGCTGTGGTGTGATCATAGCTCACTGTAGCCTCAAACTCCTGGGTTTAAATGATTGTCCCTCCTCAGCCTCCCAAGTAGCTGGGGCTGCAGATGTGTGCCACCATGCCTGGCTAATCTTTAATTTTTACTTGTAGAGATGGCATTTCACTATGTTGCCCAGGCTAGTCTCAAACTCCTGGTCTCAAGTGATCCTCCTACCTTGCCCTCCCGAAGTGCCGGGATTACAGGCGTGAACCACCGAGCTCAGTCCTAAGATTCTTTTGCCCTCTCCTCTACTCCACCTCCCACCAGTCCACATACCATTAACTTAATTGCCTTCTCCACTCCCTTCCAGCTACAGCCTTGGGTGCCAGCAGTTTACTGCCTTGGATTCGGAAGCACCCAGATGTCCCAGACCAGTCCTGCTAGTGCTGCCCCAGGACCCCTGCAGTTGGGGCGGGGGGTGGTCATAGGAAATGGGGACCTGAGGCTGGGCTATGTGCAGAGCAGTAGAGAACCCCAATAGCTGCGAAGTCAAAGACAAATCTTTTTGTTTCTTTAAACATGTCTGCTTGTGTCAGGTAAAACTGTCAATGCCCATACTACGTGTGGATGTAAGTAAGGAACAAAGAGAGCAAAAATGTGCAATTCTGCTGGACTGCACGAACCCTCTCATGGAAACAGAGTGATCATCACGTAGCATAATAACACTGGGACATGTTAATAAACTCTTGTCAGATTAGCTGTGTTGTAAGTCTTATTTAGTTGTCACAGTAAATTCTGTTTGGGCTCAAGTCAGTGCTCACAAAGCTCAGTTATATGCACAAATAACTTTGGTGCAGACGATTCCTTCTACAACTTTTGGCTCTCTAACAGCTCTTACTACATGCTGAGTGTGGAATAGAATCATAGCACCAGAGATTGAGAACTAAAAGGGCCTTTGATATGAATCCGTGCTAGGCAAGGAAATGAGTGAGTTGGAGCAACGGACTTTGATTCAGGTAAAGCACCTCTGTCGGTTAGAACCTAGCCCTAAGCTGGGCTTTGGAAATATCCCAGGAAGGTGCTTTTGTGACTGTGTACTAAACTCATTCCTTTCTGATCCCTCAGCAGACATTTCCCCATCCACTGATCTTTCTAGAAACAGGCTCTCCATGTTCACCTGACTATTCTGCCCATTGGCTCTACCACACACCTGAGAGCCACCTAAACTACCCTTCTCTTTATTCCTGTCACCTGAGAACCACCTAAATTACACTTCTCTTTATTCCTGCCACCTGAGAACCACCTAAACTAACTTCTCTTTATTCCTGCCACCTGAGAACCACCTAAACCGCCCTTCTCTTTATTCCTGCCACCTGAGAACCACCTAAACCGCCCTTCTCTTTATTCCTGCCACCTGAGAACCACCTAAACCACCCTTCTCTTTATTCCTTCCACCTGAGAACCACCTAAACTACCCTTCTCTTTATTCCTGCCACCTGAGAACCACCTAAACTACCCTTCTCTTTATTCCTGCCACCTGACAGCCACCTAAACTACCCTTCTTTTTAAGCCTGCCACACCTGGCTAGGTAAGACTGTCAGAGTCCTTAGCTCTGGGAGACTGTAAGTGGCCTCATATTGCACACATCCTTTGACTAGTAATATTCTTTCTAGGAATATATCCAAAGGAAAAAAAATAGATGCAGGTCAAAATTTACATGTAAGGATATTCATTACAGAACAGTGGAAAAAATGGAACAACCTCAGTTGCAAACAATAGAAGTTGGCAAGTAAACTATGTATCCACATAATTGTCATTAAAAATATGTTTTACAGAAATTTAATGGTGTGAGAAGATGCTCAGCAAGGCCAAACAAAACAGGGACCGGGCATGGTGGCTTATGCATGTAATCCTAGCATTCTGGGAGGCCAAGGTGAGAGGATCACAGAAGCCCAGGAGTTCTTCAAGACCAGCCTAGGGAGTACAGTGAGACCTCGTCTTTACAAAAAAATTTAAAAATTAGCCAGGTGTGGTGGCACATGCTTGTAGTCCCAGCCACTCAGGAAGCTGAGGTGGGAGGATCACTTGAGTCCAGGAAAGGGAGGCTGCAGTGAGCTGAGGTCATGCCACTGTACTCCAGCCTGTCTCTTTTGAGACCTTGTCTATAAAACAAGAACAAAAACAAAAAAACTAGAAAATAAAACTATATGTAAAATAATCTTAATTTTTAAAAAAAACCAGAAGGCAAAAACTGAAAGGAAAAAAGACTGGAAGGAAATACAATATGTTAGCAATGGCTGTCTCCTAGCAGTAGGATTACAGGCGAGTGATTTTTCTCTTCTTTTTACTTTGTAGTTTTTTTCAAGGTTTATAACCCAAGAAATGGCCAAATAGGAACTAGAAGGTCAGTGCCAAAGGTCTTTGCTATGTACTCAAAAGAGATCCAGACACAAATCCTGCTGTCTTCCTTGGAGAGTGATTTCCACAGCACAGTCTGGTTACCTGTGCCACCGGACACCCCTCCCTGAACACCACACCCTCTCCTTGACCACCTCACCTCAGGGCTTTCTTGTCTGTCCATAGGGCCACATTGTCCACAACTGGAAGGCGCGATGGTTCATCCTTCGGCAGAACACGCTGGTGTACTACAAGCTTGAGGGGGGTCGGAGAGTGACCCCTCCCAAGGGCCGGATCCTCCTCGATGGCTGCACCATCACCTGCCCCTGCCTGGAGTATGAAAACCGACCAGTAAGTGACGGCCCCTGCTGTCCAGCTCCTCTCTGTTCCACAGTCTTCCCACCTCTGGCCTCTTTGGGAAAGTGGTGTGGGTAGGAGGAAGAGCTCAGAGTTAGAATTGAAGAACTTGGATTCAAATCCTGGCTCCGCCACGTACCAGGTATGTGAGCTTGGACAAGTAGCTAAACCTCTCTGAGCCTTCGTTCCTCATCTGTAAAATGGGATGAAATAATTACCCCTGAGTGTCTCACATGGTTGTGGTGAGGACCATGAAGGTCACAGTGTATTAGAGTACTGTATGGGCTGGGAGGCAGGCACCACACAAATGTGAGTAATTACTGCTATCTTGGGGTTCACTATGATGGCTTTCATCCCCTGAGGGGTCTGTGTTCCAGAAGTAAGGGGTGGCTTCAACCCTACAATTAAAAAAGTCTAGGCTGGGCGTGGTGGCACACACCTGTAATCCCACCACTTTGGGAGGCCGAGATGGGCAGATTGCTTGAGGTGAGGAGTTTGAGACCAGCCTGGCCAATATTTTTAGTATTTGTACTAAAAACACAAAAATTAGCTGAGTGTGGTCGCAGCGGCCTGTAATCCCAGCTACTTGGGAGGTTGAGGCAGGAGAATCGCTTGACCCTGGGAGGCAGAGTTTGCAGTGAGCCGAGATCACGCCACTGCACTCCAGCCTGGGCGACAGAATGAGACTCCTCAAGAAAAAAAAAAAAAAGTTTCTCCCAATAAATTATTTATCAAGGGCCCATCATGTGCCAAGAAATTTGCAAGGCATGGAGGAATCAAGGAAGAATATGGTAAGATTGTTTCTTCATAGAGTTGCTCATTTTATTGGGAAAGCAAGTGGTTAATTGAAAAACATTTGGCATTCCAATGCCACAGCTATCAGGAGCTGCAGAAAACCCTTTATCCCTGAAGAGGAAAAAGATATTTCAGGCTGGGTCAGGCAACGCCTCAGGAATAGAGATGTGGGCAAAGATGGAACAAGGAGAGAGGCAGTCATTCTGGACAGGTAGAATGTCTTGAGTAAAAGTAAGAAGAGAATGCATGCAGAGAGGTGGGTGTGGCTTCTGGGGAGTAGGGCCTCCAGTGTGGTCAAAGGGGAATGTTCACCAAATCAGTGATAGGAGTTTGGTTTGGGCCAGATGGAGGTAATGGAGAGCCATTGAAGATTTTGAGTGAGAGCATGGTCTGATGAGAATTCTCTTAGAGGCCAGGCGCATTGGCTCACACCTGTAATCTCAGCACTTTGGGAGGCCAAGGCTGGTGGATCACCTGAGGTCAGGAGTTCAAGACCAGCCTGGCCAACATGGTGAAACCCCGTCTCTACTAAAAATACAAAAATTAGCCAGGCGGGGTGGCGGGCATCTGTAGTCCCAGCTACTCAAGAGGCTGAGGCAGGAGAATTGCTCGAACCCAGGAGGTGGAGGTCACCACCGAGCCGAGATCATGCCATTACACTCCAGCCTGGGTGACAGAGCGAGACCCTGTCTCAAAAAAACAAGAAAAAGAAAAGAAAACTCTCTTAGAAAGACCAAAATGAAGGCTGGGTGTGGTGGTACACACCTGTGATTCTAGCTGCTCAGGAGGCTGAGGTGGGAGGATCACTCAAGCCCAGGAGTTTGAGACTAGCCTGGGCAACATAGCAAGACTACATCTCAGAAAAACAAAAATGTAGGCCTGGCACAGTGGCTCATGCCTGTAATGCCAGCATTTCAGAAGGCCAAGATGGAAAGATAGCTTGAGCCCAGGAGTTCAAGACCTGCCTGGGCAACACAGTGAGACCCCATCTCTAAAAAAAAAAAAAAAATTGGATGGGCGTGTTGGCAGGTGTTGGTAGTCCCAGCAACTTTGGAGGCTGAGGCAGGAGGATCACTTGAACCCAGGAGTCCAAGACTACAGTGAGCTATGATTATGCCATTGCACTGTAGCCTGGGTGACAGAGTGAGACTCTGTCTCTGAAAAAAAAAAAAAAAAAAACGTGTAGAAAGAATAAAAGGAAGAACTAGTTTTAGTTCAGTTACTAATAAGATTTCTAGGTCCATAAAAAGGAATCTCACCATTTTCTTTCTTATCATGTTTTTCTTCTTTGACTCTCCTATGCTTGCCGTGTTCAGGAGAGGAAAAGACTGAAGACAAATGAGGTCAATTAAGGAATCTTCTAAGTATAAGAAAATATTAATGATGGTTCATTCTGGGTGGTGGGTTTACTGGCATTTGTTATGTTTACCTCTGTATTCTTCTGTAATTTCAAATTTTTCTCAAAAAACAAAAGGAGCTATTAAAATAATCTAGCCATGAAATAAGGCAAGAAGAAGGGATGAACAGGAGAAAGCATTATGAAAGAAATGTCAACAGGACTTGGTGGCTGACTGGCTGTTGAGGGCAAGGGAAAAGGAGGCATTGAGTATCATTCCAGCCTAGGAGGCTGCACAAATGAAATGTCATTCCATTATTTCCACTGCAAGCTTGGAGGTGTCACTGATTAAAAGTGAGAAGTCAGGCAGGGGTAGCTTTCTGCTGGGGTAGCTGTAGGACCACTAGAGGATGCTGAGCCTGGGAAAAGATGGGCTCTGCATCCTCTTCCTTTTAGTATCTTAAGACCAGACACGGCCAGGTGCAGTGGCTCACGCCTGTTATCTCAACACTTTGGGAGCCTGAGGCAGTGAGCTATGACCATGCCACTTCACTCTAGCCTGGGAGACAGAGCAAGACCCTAACTCAAAAAAAAAAAAAAAAAAATCTACATAAAATTCTCAAATTGTCACCTGCCTGGTTCATGCGTACTTGGGCTAGATCAAGAGGAGCCAATAGATTCCCTAAGAACAAATCATGAAATATATACACACATACTTTTTAAAATTAGAGAACGTGTAAAAAGAGTGCCAGAATTTTGTGTGGAATTTTATAGTGTGTCCTAAAATTCTGTTCATTGAAATGGTTAACTACAGGCTGACAGCATGGGTTCAGGAAGCTGGCTGAACTCTGTTCTTCCACAGTGGTGATGAGATCACTGCCAAGCTACTACTACTGGAGGAGCAGCTCCGTGGTGTGTGTGTGTGTTTTAATTTAGATAGAGTCTCACTCTGTCACCCAGGCTGGAGTTCAGTGGCACAATTTTGCACCATGCCCAGCTAATTGTTGTATTTTTAGTAGAGAAGGGGTTTCACCATGTTGGCCAGGCTGGTCTTGAACTCCTGACGTCAAGTGATCTTGACCCTGGGAGGCGGAGTTTGCAGTGAGCTGAAATCATGCCACTGCACTCCAGCCTGGGCGACAGAATGAGACTCCTGGAAAAAAAAAAAAAAAGTCTCCCAATAAATTATTTATCAAGGGCCCATTATGTGCCAAGACATTTGCAAGGCATGGAGGAATCAAGGAAGAAAATGGTAAGATTGTTTCTTCATAGAGTTGCTCATTTTATTGGGAAAGCAAGTGGTTAATTGAAAAACATTTGGCATTCCAATGATGCCACAGCTATCAAGAGCTGCAGAAAACCCTTTATCCCTGAAGAGGAAAAAGATATTTCAGGCTGGGTCAGGCAACACTTCAGGAATAGAGATGTGGGCAAAGATGGAACAAGGAGAGAGGCAGTCATTCTGGACAGGTAGAATGTCTTGAGTGAAAGTAAGAAGAGTATACATGGAGAGAGGTGGGTGTGGCTTCTGCCTCCCGAAGTGTTGGGGTTATAGGCGTGAGCCACTGAGGCCTGCCTGTGGTGTTCTTTAGGACCATGAGTCAGTCATGTCTTTTTTTTTTTTGAAACAGAGTCTCTCTCTGTCACCCAGGTTAGAGTGCAGTGGCGCGATCTCGGCTCACTGCAAACTCTGCCTCCCGGGTTCAAGCGATTCTTCTGCCTCAGCCCCCTGAGCAGCTGGGACTACAGGTGCCCACCACCACGCCCGGCTAATTTTTGTATTTTTAGTAGAGGCGGGGTTTCACCATATTGGCCAGGCTGGTCTTGAACTCCTGACCTCGTGATCCACCCACCTCAGCCTCCCAAAGTGTTGGGATTACAGGCGTGAGCCACCGCGCCCGGCCCAGCCATGTCTTATTCACCATTTAGTTTAGATGAGGGACATTGACTAAGTTTGTAAACAAAATAATAAGCCAAGAGAATCCTTTGGAAAATAGATTCAGAATGAAATAAAATGCTTGTTTTCCAGCAGAAGTGATGGATCCAGCCTACCACCCGATTGATAGTCTCCTATCAATCCCACAATTGATTAAAAAAAAAAAAAACATAAATGTGCACTTAAAAGATAGAGAAGTGGCCTACATGAAAAAGATTCTCTTCTGACAGCACTGAGTGAGTCTACAGTGCCCTGCAGCTGCCCACAGCCAGTGGGCTCAGGCTTCTCCTGGAGCTGCGTGTTCCATTCCATGCACCGTATTTATGAGAATGTTGACCAAGTGTAGGACACTTAGCACAAAGTGACCTGGATGGGGTCGGGCACGGTGGCTCACGCCTGTAATCCCAGCACTTTGGGAGGCTAAGGCAGGCTGATCACCTGAGATCAGTAGTTCGAGACTAGCCTGGCCAACATGGTGAAACCTCATCTCTACTAAAAATACAACAATTAGCCAGGTGTGGTGGTGGGCGCCTGTAATCCCAGCTGCTCCGGAGGCTGAGGTGGGAGAATCGCTTAAACCCGGGAGCCGGAGGTTGCAGTGAGCTGAGATCGCGCCATTGCACTCCAGCCTGGGCGACAGAGCAAGACTCCATCTCAAGAGAAAAACAAAGAACAAAAAACAAAAAACAAAACAAAGCGACCTGGATGGGAAGGAGCTGAAACTATATCCTATGAGAAATGTGTGAAAGACGTGATGCTTAGACACAGGAAAGAGGACGGAAGGGAGCATGACTAACCGTCCGTTTGAGGTAGGCATTAATATCCTGTCATTTCCTAATGAGCCCGGGAGTCCACAGCCAAGTGGCAGAGCTGGGGTTTGTGTTCAGATGGGTCTGACTTTAAAGCCTGGGCATTTCCCTCTTCAGTGTAGGGGCTGTCATAGGAGGTGAGTCTTCATCTGTGTGGTTCTAGAAGAGAGAACAGAACTAGCGTGTCCAGGAAGCAGGCCCTACAGTAACTACTTTGTCCACAAGGGAAAGGCTGCAGTGTGAGGCCACCAGCTTCCTGCCACTGGAGGTGTCCAAGTGAATCTTTAAAGACCACCTGCTGTGTGGCCGAGGGCTCTGGGCATTTGGCAGTCACTGTCACCTAGATTCTCCGGGGGCCCCCTCATTTTTGCTGCCCAGAGTCCTCTTGCTCTGCCTGAGTGCTGGCCTGACTGGCTCTCTCTTCCCACAGCTCCTCATTAAGCTGAAGACTCAAACATCCACAGAGTACTTCCTGGAGGCCTGTTCTCGAGAGGAGCGGGATGCCTGGGCCTTTGAGATAACCGGGGCTATTCATGCAGGGCAGCCGGGGAAGGTCCAGCAGCTGCACAGCCTGAGAAACTCCTTCAAGCTGCCCCCGCACATCAGCCTGCAGTGAGTGCCCCGCTTGCCGGGCTCTGTGGCAGCCTCTCCTGCCTGTGTTTGGTGGGCAGGGGACCCTGCCCCTTGTGGGGGCTCTGTGCTTGCTGCACAGCCTGGCTGGTGCCACCACGGTGCTTCAGGGCCTTCAGCTGTTCCTGTCCTGTGTATATTATTTTCTCTGCTTGGGAGTGGCCCTACCTACCTGCCCCATTCCTATGGGATCTCTTGTGGCTCTTGCCACCTCTGCACACCTCCATGACACAAGACCCCCATTCCATTTCAGCCAGGGTGCTCAGGGCTGTGTCACAGCTCCCCCCAAATCTCGTCTTAGTCTGTTTTCTGTTACTTATAACAGAATACCTGAAATTGGGTAACTCATAAGGAGGGATTTCTTATCATTATAGAGGCTGGGAAGTCCAAGGTTGAGGGGCTGCATCTGGTGAGGGCCTTCTTGCTGGTGGGAGCTCTCTGCAGAGTCCTGAGGCAGTGCAGGGCATCACACAGTGAGGGGGCTGAGCCTGCTAATATGCTTGCTCCAATCTCCCTTCCTCTTATAAAGCCACCAGTCCCATTCCCATGATAATTCATTAACTCATTTAACCCATTAATCCATGAATGGATTAATCCATTCACAAGGGCAGAGCCCCCATGACCCAATCACCTCTTAAAGGCATCACCTCTCAATATTGCAACATTGGGGATTTTCAACATGAGTTTTGGGATAAACATTCAAACCACAGTAAATCTCCACCAACCTCCCAGGCAACAGAACTGTTAACACCCATCAAAGATGTATGAATCCATTCCTGGGCTCACAAAAACTCCCTACCAGGCACTGAAATCTTGACTGTACACCTCCTATGGGTCTAGGGAGCTGCTGAACACTGGTGGGTGCAGGGAGGATCAGCTGCAGATAAGGGTGGATAGGCAGCTGAGTTTAAAGATAGTTCAAAAAGTAGCTGAGGGGGTTTGGACTTAATGCAGGGGATCACAGAGAATCATGTGGGCTACTGTGCACTCTTGGGGCTTGTTCTTCTTTTCTGGGGACAGGGTCTCACTCAGTTGCCCAGGCTGGAGTGCAGTGGCTCGATCATAGCTCACTGCAGCCTTGACCTCCTGGGCTCGTGATCCTCCCCCGTCAGTATCCCAAAGCACTGGGATGACAGGTGTGAGCCACTGTGCCCAGCATACACTCTTGTTTGTAAGTTAAAAGTCACACCTTTTTGGTTTTACTACAAAAGCAGTGTGTGTCTGGCATAGAAATATAAGAGCATTTAGATAAGCAAGAAGAAGAAAAGAAATGTCTGAAAATCCTGCCTCTCAAATTTTGATGCGTAACTGAACACCCCGTTCTGTGGTGAGGAGGTATAAACAAACCTACCTACAAGGGGAGCTGAGAGGCAGGAGAAAGAGGCTGACAAATCCAGTTTCTCACAAAGAGGCATTTAATAGGGACTTAAAAACAGAAGTGATGTCCCTGCTGGCCTAGAGACAGTGAATCACCACACTTGTCCTCCAGAAAATATCCTTTATATAGCAAGCTTTTTTGGGAAAATGTGCAGCTAGTCGTGCCTCAGACTTTCTTGTGAAACCTGTGACTGCTGGGTGAGCTGTGCTATGGGAACACCGTGGTATGCAGGAGTCAAACATCCATCATCAGGCCAGGCACGGTGGCTCTCACACCTGTAATCCTAGTACTTTGGGAGGCCAAGGCAGGCGGATCACTTGAGGTCAGGAGTTCAAGACCAGCCTGGTCAACATGGTGAAAACCCGTCTCTACTAAAACTACAAAAATTAGCTGGGTGTGGTGGCACACACCTGTAATCCCAGCTGCTCTGGAGGTTGAGGCAGGAGACACTTGAACCTGGGAGGTGGAGGTCACAGTGAGCCGAGATCGCGCTACCGCACTCCAGCCTGAGTGACAGAGCGAGACTCTGTCTCAAAAACAAAACAAACAAAAAACAACAACAACAAAATCAATCATCATGGTGCTTCACTTCAAGATGGCATTGCTCTTGCCATGCAAAAGGCTGCTTTCCTACACCCCCTTGCTTTGTGATGTGTGTCACACCATTTGCCACTTGCTTTATACCTTTAGCAGTGATTCAGTACCCTCCCTTATACCTGCCAGCGTGATGAGGGTTCTCTCTCCTTTGCCTTCCCTTCCATGTAGTCGCATCGTGGACAAGATGCACGATAGCAGCACCGGAATCCGTTCAAGCCCCAACATGGAGCAGGGAAGCACCTATAAAAAGACCTTCCTCGGTGAGCCTGTCCCCCAGGGCCATGCTGGGCAGTCAACCTGGGACATGGTGATGCAAGGCTCAGCTGTGTGCTTGACCACCCTGTATTGAGGTCAGAGCTGCCTGCTGGGCAACAGGCTGGCCTGAGATGGCCATGTGTGGGTGTGCAGCCACGGCTCTATGCAGCAGGTGTGGCCTTCAGTCTGTTCTTGGGTAGAGCCCGGAGGCTGCCCAGAGGGCCAAAGTCAGTGAGGTCATTGGCCACACACCCCAAGGACGCTGGTCCATCACCCATCATCTGACTGGTGCGCCCTTGGCCAGGCTCCTCCCTGGTGGACTGGCTCATCTCCAACAGCTTCACGGCCAACCGTCTGGAGGCGGTGACCCTGGCCTCCATGCTCATGGAGGAGAACTTCCTCAGGCCCGTGGGTGTCCGAAGCATGGGAGCCATTCGCTCTGGGGATCTGGCCGAGCAGTTCCTGGATGACTCCACAGCCCTGTATACTTTTGTAAGTTGGAGAGTGGGTTCTTCTTGCCACCAGGGCAAAAGTTAAGGAACACACAACAGAGTGGGGGCCTGGGGGCCACAGTCATGGGAGGAGACCTTGGGCTTTGGGGACGCCTTCATCCTGATGCAGAATGAGGTTCCTGTCCTGAGGAATTTCCTTTCCCCTCTGACAGCTGCCATAGCCTGGGCCTGGGTCTTTTCTATAGCAGAATCCTTGCTCCCTCCTTCCCCCTAGGCTGAGAGCTACAAAAAGAAGATAAGCCCCAAGGAAGAAATTAGCCTGAGCACTGTGGAGTTAAGTGGCACGGTGGTGAAACAAGGCTACCTGGCCAAGCAGGTATGGCTGCTATGAGCAGGGAAGAGAGATGGACAGTTCTCAAGCTTAGGGGAGGGAGCAGTGAGCCCAGAAGAAGGGAAGGGCTGAGGCTGCTGGAGGGCACCAATTACAGCAAAATCTACGAAAGCAAGAGCCCAGCGCCAGCCACCAGGAGCAAGTCAAAGAACAGGCATATGCCCACACTCACACACACATGTGTACCAGACACAAGGGCTGTTCAGGAAAAATGTACTATACACACACACAATTATCACAACATCAAAAAACAACTTCTACAGAGTCGCCCAGCTTCATGTATTTGTCTTGGAGGCTTTTGCTGACTGGCTTGAGGTTTTGCATTTGCTGGCCTTCTGTTCCTTGGGGTGTCCTGGGGTCTCTGCCTTCCCTTGTGAGATTCTGTACACCCCCTTGATACACTTTCTGAGCTAAAAACAATTTTCTCCACCATGTTGGTAGGTTGAAGATCAGATTCTCCACTGTAAGGCTCAGTGTTCAAAGCCTGGCCACGGCCACTACTCCTAAACCGTGTTTGGGAGAGCAGCTGTGTTGAACCAGAGGCAAGCCGTGTCCTGCAGCATTCCTACCTGTGCCTAACAAAAAGGGTATTCTGTGAACAAAATCACCTGTCCTTGGCACAGGAAGTGTAGCAGACATTTTGCACAGCCTTCGTGTTTGTGCACATATTGTATACCATGTGAATGTGTGTGTCTGCACAGAGGGCACGTACACGGCTCGGCACCACTCCCATCATTATTCAGAGCATGTGCTGTTGCTGTCACCTGCTTCCTGCACGTCAGGATCCTCATCTGCTCTTAGATTCTTATCATCCCCACTGCTGCCTGTCTACACCAAGGCCCTGCTTCTGCTGGGCCTGATAGGAGTCCTTCCCGAGGGGAGGAAGAGAGGCCCCTAGGGGAGCTTGAGAAGGGTGTGGGAGGGACTCTGAGGGTGTTCCTGACTAGGAGGGCTAAGGTTTGTGATCTAACCTTAGCCCTCCTGGTCAGTGAGGCCAAAGAAAGCCTCACACACATACACACACACACGTCAGCTTCTTACACATTTAGATTTTATCATATAATTGATCGTTTCTTGCTTTTTTCCTAATGCACAATGTGAAAGTGGTTTTACTGCACATGTGGGCACACGTGTAGACTGACAAATATACATGTAGCGGAAGGTTTGTTTTTGGACTGACTTGGCCCTTAGCTGGTGCCCTTGGGTTCAAGTTTGCCTGTGTGCTCCCAGCCCAGCTGACACCTGCTGCCTCCCTGTCCTCCTTTATGCCCTGAGTATTGTGTGTCCCCTTTCCTTCTGCATGGACTCTCTTTGGCTCTGCCGACTTGACTTAAGGTGATGGCGTTTTTGCTACAGTGTCATTGAGTGGGGGTGCAGGCAGGGAGGTCTGTGACATGTCATTGCTATCCTCAGGTTTCCTGCGGATTGGTTTTAGAATGTAGTCCCATTGGAGCGGGCTGGCTTGTGGGGGGTTTGGCATTACATGCATAGATGCAGGAGAGAGGGACATGCAGCTATCACCAATGAGCTTTGAACCATTTCTTTGCCTCAGGGGCACAAGAGGAAAAACTGGAAGGTGCGTCGCTTTGTCCTAAGGAAGGATCCAGCTTTCCTGCATTACTACGACCCTTCCAAAGTGAGTGCGCATGCTGGCTCCGTGCTGGTCCCATGTCGTGATGCCCCCAGACACTCCTCTCCTGGCACAGCGGGCAGCTGGCTGGACATCCTGCCTTCCCCTGGCACCCGTCGTAAGGTCTGCTGCACCATGCCTTTCCTTCCACAGTCCAAGCTGCTCTGCCCTGTCATCACATAGGTGCCTGCTTCTGGAGCGGTTTCTTCTATGCCTAATCCCCCACTTTTTTATGGGAGGGCATCTTTATCATTTTCAGAGGAAAAGCATCTTTTGGTCTTCCCCAAAGCCTGCTTTGTGAATAGGGAGGATGAGGTAGGCTGACAGAGACTCCTACTGGCACTTCCCAGCCTCTCCACACTTTCCATTCAAAGATCCCATTAATTCTGCCTCCCTCCACTTTTCCCCACCTATGTTTTGAAAAGTTTCTGTTACCATATAATATTTAAGCCATAATTTACTAATTTGCTTTTTAAAAAACTTTGATGGCAAATTAAAAAAAATCATTTTTCTGTTTCTGATACTAGGTATTACCACATGCTGAGTGGATCTAATTCCAGTCAAAAGCAAAGAAAAAGGGCCCTTTAGTTAGCTGTTCAGCCTTGTCTTGGGCGATGTATGACTTTCATTAGTTTTTGTTGAAACAGTGAAGAGTGGGCAGTTCCTTCCTCACTGAGCTTCAATCAGGAACCGCCTGGACCCAGCTAGGCCACAGGAGGGCCCAGGGCCAGGGAGGGATGTGGCAGGAGGAGCCTCCAAAAAGCTCCAGTTGACCTCTCTGTGGGTCATGGTGGCCTGGCTACAGGATGGAGTTCAAACTCCTTCCTTCCTGGCTACCCCAAATCCTGTTTGAAGCAAGGAAAAAATAAACAAATGAAAAAACACTTTAGTTTTGTATTTAACTCTCACCGTGGTCTAGCCTAACCTACTTTCTTTGTGCCCCTGATGAGTCTGCTGTCTCGGCTTTTAAAATAGGAAACTGAGAAAATATATATACACACATATGTGCCTATACACACCTATCTATAAATACATATACATGTAAATATGCATACATATATATGTACACACGCACAAATGCTCACATACGTACGTAGATGGAAACAGTGCAGAAGAGATTACTCAAAGCAAGTGTGCAAAGGAAATAAAAGAATTGCCAAATTTCTGGGCTGTAGGTACAAGATAAGGAACCATCTCAAAGGCATTCTGTAATTAATTTGTTCCGCACTTTACTCCCACTCCTCCTGTTTAGGCTGAATGCCCCTCTCCTGTCCTGGGGACCTACCCTCCTATCCAGGCCCAATTCAAGTCTCCTGTCCTCCCTGAGACTGCCCTTGAACCCTCCAGGCTGGGGCAGATCCCTTCCTTCTCTGAACTTTCCTCCCATTGGCATTTAGTAGTACAAATATTTCCAGTATTTAATTTAACCATTTTATTTTTTGCCCTACCTCTTGCTGGGCCCAACATGCAGTATGAAGTTGATTATTGATTAATTGAAGGGCTCCTAGGGCCTGAGGCACGTGGTGTGTAAAATTGCCCTGAATCGTCCAGGGATACCACCAATCGCAGTTTTGTATCACACGAAGTTTCATGCTAGGCACATGCCAGACTGTGTAACGATATCCTATGTGCAGGAATCTATCAACTTTGCAGAAATAATTACTATAGCTGGGTGCGGTGGCTCATGTCTGTAATCCCAGCACTTTGGGAGGCTGAAGAGGGCAGATCACTTGAGGTCAGGAGTTTGAGACCAGCCTGGCCAATGTGATGAACCCCCGCCTCTACTAAAAATACAAAATTAGCCAGGTGTGGTGGCGTGTGCTTGTAATCCCAGTTCCTCGGGAGGCTGAGGCAGGAGAATCGCTTGAACCTGGGAGGCAGAGGTTGCAGTGAGCTGAGATTGTGCCACTGCACTCCAGCCTGGAAGACAGAGTGAGACTCCGCCTCAAAAAAAAAAAAAGAAATGATTACTATAAATATATATTTCTGATTGCTTTGTAAGATGCACACAAGGGTTAAGGAAGCCAGTGAATGTTTTTCCGGGTAGCATATTGGATCAGAGGCTCTGTTTGAGACATCTCCAGGAATGAAAAGCAGATTTGCAAGTCTGCCAGACTTGGTAACTGCAACATTGACGGGCACTACTGCTGCTGACTGTGAAACGAAGAGGCCCAAGCTTCCTTACTGATGCATGCAGCTTTGGCCATGTGATGTCCAAGTTCAGCTTCATCTTCTATTACAAATGATTTGCATTGACTTCTTTAGCTGGCCTGAGTTGTAAGGGGAGTGCAACTCTTCCCTTTTGTGCATTCACAAATTCCTAATTGGGTCTCTTTTCCTCTGCAGGATGAGAACAGGCCAGTAGGTGGGTTTTCTCTTCGTGGTTCACTCGTGTCTGCTCTGGAGGATAATGGCGTTCCCACTGGTAAGGTGCAACTTCAGCCCTGGCCTGAAGATCTCAGGGGCCTCCCTCCTGCACCTCAGTAATGTCCCACTAATGAAACGACAGCTTTAGGAGCTGAGCAGGGCTTTCTCCATGAGACAGAGTGGTGTGAGTTTTGAAGCGAATTTCAGAATTGAACAAAGGGTATGTTCTTGGCATTTTAAGAATATAACTAAGTAATCCTTATGTTAATAATCTTTCCCCTCAGTTTCTGTGCTGATGGCCTGTAAGCTTCCACCTAAAAATAATAGCTGAGGCTTACACAATGCTTTAGGGTTAACAACATACCTTAATATGTATCATAATACTAATTTCACAATAGCCAGCCATGGTAAGAAGATATTATTCCCATCTTATGGCTGTGGAAACTGGGGTTCCAATAAGTTAAACAATTTGAGATCAAACTCCAAATTCTGTGCTTGCTTTTAACATAAACATACTGGATTCTTTGATGTGAATGAAATGGTAGATCTATGGCATGCTACCATCTTGAGCATAGGGAGCAGGCAAGAGGGCTTCCAGGAATATCCAGACATAACCATTGGCAGGCCTTAGGGCACTGGTGAGGGACAGGGAATGGGAGGAAAAGGGGACCTCATCTGATAGGATTCTCTAACTGTATACCTTTTATTTAATAAATATGTCGTTGTATGTTTTTGTCCATGTCTCAGTTGACTTTCTGCTGGTTCAAGGTGAAAGTACACATGGCTATTCAATCACTGATTTTTCCCCCCTTTTTTCTGCCTAGGGGTTAAAGGGAATGTCCAGGGAAACCTCTTCAAAGTGATTACTAAGGATGACACACACTATTACATTCAGGCCAGCAGCAAGGCTGAGCGAGCTGAGTGGATTGAAGCTATCAAAAAGCTAACATGACAAGGACCTGAGGGAATCAGGATTCCTCCCTCCTACCAGATGACACAGACAGGAGTTCCTGGAGAATGGGAGTATGTTAAGACTTTTCACTTCTTTGTAAGTTTTGTACTGCTTTGGAGAGTGAATGCTGAAGAGTTCCTCAGATTACAAACAGCAGTGGTGCCATTTCCTTCCCCATCTTGATGTTACAAACCTGGAAAGGCTAGAACAGCCATCAGGCGTCAGCATCTTGACTTTTCCCCAGCATCACAAACAGCCATTTCCTCGGGCACCAAAGTAGGTTCCCTTTGTTGGAACAATTACACTGGCCATGCCATAATGTTGAATAAAACTCTCTTCTTATGCGGTTCTCTCTTCTTTGGAATTAGTAAAAGCTGACATTTGTTTCTGGCTATTAGAATCCCATACAAAGTTTTATAGTTTTCGAGCAACATTTCAAGTATCTCTGTCATTAAGACATACTTCATCTTAAAGTGGGGATGGTGGCCAAACTTTGTACATTCAGAGAATATTGTTTTGCTTTAGAAAACAAGCCCGCATAAATATTATACATTAGAAGTCATGGACTCTGTCGGATAACTTAATCACATAAACGAAAAATACATACATACATCTATGAAAAATGGGCATTTAGCAATGCAGAGTAAGAGCGCTCTAAAGGACAGAAAAAGATGTAAATGGGGAAGATTTATATCAAGGCATTAAATTTTGGTTTTAAAATGAACATAAGCTGAGACAAATAGGTACCAAGAAACTTCACCAGTTGGGAGGTTAATCTGTAGTGAAAAGTCTGTATCATACAATACTTTTAAAGAACATTTTTATTACTTTCAAGTTTATACAGTAATCTGGCACAAGCTATTGCCAGCATTCTTGCCAAGTACAAATGCTTGGACCTCCCCTTAATCAACAGATAAAATACGTAACTTACATTTAAGGGGAGTGGATATTCAAAGTGCTTAAGTAAAAACTTGTTCTCTTAAATAGTTTGAACTGTCCCTTGTTAGTTGCGTCTAAAACATTGACCTGAATAATGAGAAATCACAAGCATTTTACTTATTCCTTATATGGTAAGAGACTACCTTTTAAAGCACCATTTTCCATTTGGCATTTCACCAAGGTCTAATGTCCCTGGAATTAGTTTTTTTGTTTTGCCTTTTGAATCTCAATAGGGGTTTATCTGAATTAAACTACTTTTAGTTTGATGGCTTCCTGCCTCCAAATTGGCAAGTGTGCCTCACTTTGTATGGGAGCTATCAGGATCTCCATAGGTTGCAAAGTAGATGACCATTACCTTGGGGTTGGGGCAAATCAGTGAACAAGTCTCAGCAAGGTACTGGTATTTGTATTTTTAAAAAAATCTCTAGCCATTTTGTTCTTGGTGTAAAAGTAGAATGGCTGGAGTACGGCAGCTGAGTAGTAACTGTTCTGCTTAGCATGATGTAGTGCTTAGCATGTCTCTATGGGTCCATCTTTGAACATTATTAAGAACTAGTTTGTCTTGTTTTGCTATAACTGATATGAAAAATGGTTTGGGTGGGGCATGGTGGCTCACATTCTTACAGAAGCAGAAGGATAGCTTGAGCCCAGGATTCCGAGACCTGCCCGAGCAATATAACACCAATTGCCAAAAAAAAGAAAAAGAAAAAAAGTGGTTTGAATATTCATATTTCTTCCTGGCCATTACTGATTTTCAATTATTATTTATGCATAAATGAGACCCAAACTATCACTAATTTTCAGCTATATGAATTGATAGCCACTTGACGTCAATGAAAGGTACAGTAGGGAGTAGATGAAATTGTGTATTTAATGAAAAGGCTTTGATGGGAGATCCAAGATTTTTGGTTTTTTTTTTTGAGAGAGGGTCTTGCCCTGTCACCCAGGCTGGAGCGCACTGGAGTGATCACAGCTCACTGGCCTCAAGTGATCCTCCTGCTTTGGCCCCTTAAGTGCCAGGGTTACAAAGGCATGAGCTACCATGCCTGGCAGAAATTCAAGATTTGGATAAACTCACTTCTTTGCCAAGCCCATTCTTCAAGTTATTCAGAACTGGGTGTATAACTTGTCCTCATACACCCAATGTTGGGTGTATCTTGTCCCTGCTGTCTTTTAGCTTAGCAAGGTGTATGAATACTTTAAGTTTTGTTTGTTCTTTTCCTCATGGTATCAGTGAAATACTGATCTATTCTCTGGCTAGGGACAATTTACAAAATTGCCATGAAACTGAGCAAAAGGCCCACATGGGATAAAAATCACTCACCATCGATGCCACCAGTGTTTTTCAAGTTATGGCTTTTGAAGTATAACAAATTTCAGTAAACAAAATCAAAAGAAAAAATTCCTCTGTGCACAATAAAGGAGCACCTGTTATATTTTGAATGCATTCTTCATGTTGCCAGCTTTCTAAACAGGTTTTTTTGATGCCTCAACAGACAGAAGTGAAAATTATGTGCCACTCTTAAGTACATCCAGGTTCTCCTCTACATATTCTCAATGTGGAATGCTGGCTAGCAATCATGGCACTCTCTCAGAAACCAGCCAATGGAAGTTAAAACTTCTGGATTTCAAAAGCTAGTACAGGCTGCTAAATTTAACAAAGGAACAAACCTTCATAAATGGTACAAACTATCTGCCCAACACACTCTTCTATTTTCCAGACCCTTTAATATTGAGTAGTCTAGTCTTGGATTGACTATAGTGGGTTAGGTCTAATCTAAGTATCTTAATAGCTATCTAGGGATAATGAATAAAATTAAATACAACTGGTACCTCAAGTATTGTAAGAGAATAAATTTATGAAGACAAGCAGACCAAAGCAACTCAAGATTTTCTACACCTGACTACTGTAGCTGTAACTTCAGATAATATGTTACCTATGAAACTTATTATGTACAAATTAGTTCTTAAGACAGAATTGATGGAAACATGTTAAAAAAAAGAAAAACACAATAACAACAGTAAGTGTTCAAACAGATCCCCGTTTTGTTATAAAGAACTGGAGCTCTAGGTGGCACCTAGTGGATATTTTAATAGGAATAAAAATCAAAAATTGGGTGATACTCCAACTAAATAAAAAATGCAGCTGCTTTTTAAATTTTAAAAACATACTTTACCACCCTGAATTATAAACTCAAGGCAAGTAGCTTACTATACCAATAAGGACGTGGTGTGATAAATTCTCTCACACAAGTTGTCATCAATCTCAAATAGATAAAAGGCACAGAACCAATCTAATTCTTTCATTGCATTTTAAGGCTTTGTCCCGCTAAGGGTCAACTTTCACTGTGGTTAAAGTTAAATTTATTTTCTCTAAACTCTTCTTTTGAAAGGATCTGTTATAGAGATCCTTTATTCACCTGCTCCTACAGTTCTACATCAAGACTAAAATAAAGATAAAAGAATGAGGGTCTTAGTATTCAAAATGCTTTTAACTGATGACAAGAAGGAAGAAGCCTATAGTTAAATATCCCAGAAATTTATTTGATGTTTGCTTGAATACATTTTATATAGAAAGATTGGGATTGTTTGCCTTGGATGCCCCTGGTAAATCTCGTGAGGCATTGAACTAGAAAGGGGTGCCAATCTGGAGACATCAGAAATGGAAATTACAAGCCCAATTTTAGGACTATTCTTAAAGATTTGTCTCTAGTGAAATGAGGCCACTCCCTTAAAAATGCTCAAAGTATTGGAGCTACTGTGTGACAACAGCTGACATTTAGGAGGGCATTTCATGTTCTGATCTGTTAGAACATTTAAATACTTAGAAATAAAAAATATTCAGCTTTGAAGTTTTCAATACTGGAAAACTTTCAAGTCTAGGATTTACAGCCAGGAAGGGCTGCTCTGTGTTCCTTAAATTGGACTCTGTTTCCCACAAAGTTAATCTTCAGCTTTGGCTTCCATTTCTTCTGCATCATCATCTCCATCCACTTCGGCATTTTCTCTTTCAAGCCTCTCCATCTGCCTCGCAAGTTCAGTCTCATCTGTATCTGTGACCACTTTGGGCTGTGGAAGCAGAGGTATAATTTCAAACTGAAGTAGTAAATACTATACAAATTTAATTTCAATACTATTACTGCCTAATGTTTTCTCTCTTTAACACTTTTCTAACAACTCTGTCATATCTGTTCACTTTTGAGTGACTTATCACTAATAAATTCCATTACATAAATAATAGGTGAAACTTATGAGCATAGTATAGAAAAAGGATTTATGTATTAAAATGGAAAATCATTTTCTGTCATTTTTATAAGCTAAAACTGAAAACATGAAATAACCCCAGTGGCTGTATCTTTCAAGATCACAAATAGATGTCCTGTTAAAAAAAACCCGTCTTCCAGGCTCAAACTACTACTTACTAGCTTACTAATCCTTTCCATAGAAGGAACCATAACACACACACACACACACACACACACACACACACACACACACACACACACGTTTCTTTCTTGTTGGACAAGGAAAAGACAGGAGACAACTGTTTTTTTTTTTTTTTTTTTTCCAATTCTGAGATCAAATTTTAGACACGCCACATCCAAATTCAAACCATAAAAAAACTTCTCATTTATATTGTTTATTCTCTTGCCCCTGGCTGGGGGCGGGGGTGACCCCTAACACCATTAGTGATCAAAGGCCTGAATGACCATCCTACGATATGACATTCCAAGGCTGATAGCTCTTATTTACCTACAAGAACTCCTTTTAGGAACCTCCTGAGTCATTATTAAAAATGAATCTATTGATCTCACCTCCATTTGAACATTGAACACACCCCTCTTTTCCTCAATCTTTTCTTTGATAACAGCCATAGCTTGACTGAGGACAGAAAGGCCTTCTGTTCTCTCCAGGGTTGTCGTAGTCATTACATACCGAGGAGGAGCTATTAGATTAATCTAAAAGAGAAAGACAAAAATTCAATTATGAATGTACCTACAGAACCCACAACTATTAGGATGCTTCAGATTTTATTAATCTGCTGTATTAACAAATCACCCCAAAATGTAATTGCCAATTCTACAGACAGTAATTTAGGGTCCTACAGAATTGGCAATTATGTTTTGGGGTGATTTGTTAATGTAGCAAAAGCAAATCAATACGGGATCTAATGCAGTAGTATAAACAGTCCACTGCAATACTGAATAGAAAGAATGATCATTTCTGTGTATTTTTGGTGGCTAAATTAACTGCAATTATCATCAGTATAATGGATAATTTGTCTCTGAACTAAACTGATGGAAGAATCCTTCTACGACATTCTGAGTTACAGCCATCCAGTTAATTTTATCACTAATGAAAGATTCTGATCAAACCTCATAAAATTTGTATGTGTTCAGATGGAAGAAAGTGTTACTCTTTTTTAAACTGCTATCAGTATTTTGGGCACAGCAACTCTTTATTGTAAAGGAGGTTTGGCATCGCTGGCTTTCTACCAATAGGAATCTCCATCCACTGTGATAGTAACAGTAGAAACCAAAAAAGCCTAAACATAAATCACAAACATCTAGAAATATTACCAAGAACCACTGCTCAATTTTAAGAGTAAAAAACCCACTTTTGTTATGAAATGTGATTAAAAAAATCGAAACAAAGATCAAAGATCCTATTTGGTTTAGGTGAGCATTTCAGCAGGGAGGGAGACAACTGACGACTCACCTTAATGGGCATGTTTTCTGTAGAACAATTCAAACCTGCTCTTAGGGCTTCTTTTACAGCATCAATGCCTTCATAACCATAACAAGCCACTTCAATATCTACAATTACAAAAATTCAAAAGTTGATACCAAAAAATGCAAAAAATATTTGAAAGTTTAAAGGAAATCAAACACGTGGCAGATATACTAGTATTCAAATACTTATCCTGAATCCAACCTCTCTATACTGCAATTCCTTATTTATAAAATGGAGGTAAGGTGGAGTGTGGTAAAGATGGAATATAACAATAACTGCAACTTATCTAAAACGGTTTAGAAATTGCATTACCCTTTGACTCAGAAATTCTACTTTTAGGAATCTGTCTTGAAGAACATTTGTATAAATGGGTAAGTATGTATAACATAAGGGTGCTAATTTGTACCTTTCTTTTTTGTAACTGTGAGAAAACTGGCACAACCTAAATGTTCATCAAGAGGGGACTGGTTTATGTTAAGATTTATCTGTTCTATGAAACATTACCCAGCATAAAAAAGAATGAGAAAGATTCCTATGTTCTGCAATGGAAGGGTACCTATGATACACTGGGTGGAAAAGGCTAGTTGGAGAAAATTCTGCATGGTATGTCCCATCTTTGTAAAAATTTGGAATATTTTACAGTATGCACTAAAACAAAACAATCAAACCCCTCTTTTTAAAAAATGGGCTACCTTTAGGTTAGCTGAACTCACAAGACTGTTTCTACTTGTGTCAATATATAAATTTTATGATTCAGAAGCCAAAATAATTTCTTAAGCTTTTGTTATAAAAAATAAACATTTAGAAAAATTTATAGATGTTGATGTAGCAACATATTCTTTGGTAAGTCTCATTATTTAATAGCTTTTTTGATGCATGCAAAATATTGTAAAAATCATTTAAAAAATCATTTACCTGCTCGAATTTTGACAGCCTGTGGGGTCAAGCGCCTATTAATATTATTAATGAGTACTTCCCGTTCATCTTCATTCAAATCTAAACTATCCAAAATAGATGGGTCTCTGGTCAAAAACATGAATAAATAACAAAAGGTCAAGGTTATATTACTGATAAATTTGAAACCAAACACCATGGAACAATGCATATAATAGTTAAGCACAGGCTTTAGTGTCACAATTAGAATTCAAATCTTAGCTTTGCACTTACACCCCACCTGATTATTAGTGAAATCAAAATTTTAGTGATCTAAAACAAGCAATTTAATGCCTAATACATCTGATATTCTACTATAATTGATTACTTCCATGCAATTAGCTGTCCCTGGCTCAAGGAGTTTATAATCTAGATTGAATAGAAAAAAACATGGAAAAATTTTTAAATTTAACAGTACATCTGTGCGCATCAGGACAGAAAGCTATTACTTCCAGTTAATGAGGTCAGGAAGGGCTTCATGCAAAAAGTGGCATTTCATCTGACCCTCCTAAATGCCACAGGACAGGGACCAGGGTCTTACTAACTGGCATGTTTGTTGAATGAGTGAGCAAATGAAAATGTGAAATAAAGACTAAAAGAGGAGTAGCACTGTAAAAAGTAAATGTAGAACTATTGTAAAAAAGTTATGATACATAAGGCTGGGCACCAGTGGCTCATGCCTGTAATCCCAGCACTTTGGGAGGCTGAGGCAGGAGGATCACTGGAGACCAGGAGTTCATAGACCAGTCTAGGCAACACAGCAAGACCTCCATCTCTATTAAAAAGAAAAAAAGAAAGTTATGTCATATAAAAAAGGAATAGCATGAGCAAGCATCAGGCTTAATAAGCAAGGGGTCTTACTGGGAATAAAAGGCAAGAGAATTTGGGTGGAGGGAACTTTTACTCAGCTAACATAAAGTAACGAGAAGACAACCAACATAAATGTCTAAGAAACAAGATGACAAACAGAAAATGGGCAAATGAGGTGAACAGATGTTTCATAGAAGAAATACAAATGGTCAATAAACATGAAAAACTGTTGACCTCTCCAACAATCAGGAGTATGCAAATCAAAAGATACTACTGTGAATTCATTAGACTAGAAAAAGGAGAAAAAAAATCAGATATATACCAAATTGTGGCGAGGATGAGGGGAAACAGGAATACTTACACAAATGCTAAAGGGAATATAAATTGTAGAATCAATTAAAGAATAATTTGGTGAAGCACAGTCATTTTAAAGATATATAATCAATCCTATGACCCAACAATTCCACTCCTAGGCATATATATTAGAAACTCTCAAACAACTACATATAGAGACACATACACTATTCATCACAGCCCTGTTTGACAAATGGGACAAAAGGGAAAATTACCTAAACAACTCTTAATAGAGGAACAGATAAAGCATATTCTCACAATGAAATACTATATAGAGATTAATATGGATCAAGTATACATCTATCAATGTGGGGGAATCTTGCTTAATAATAGCCTTATATGTAAAAATGCAAGCTACAAAAAGATACAATAGGTTACATTTTAAATAAAAAATGATTATAGACACATATATGTAGTAAAACAATAAAAACAAATGATATTGACACATAATAATTTCAGAATAGTGGTTATCACTGATAAGTGAGGAAAATAGGTCTGGAAAGGTAAAACATTGTTTCCAACTATGTCAGAAATTTTATGTAATTAAAATGCAAAGAACTAGCATTAGTTAAATCTGGACAGTCTCCACATGAATGAAGCAAGAAAAGAGTGCTAAGGAAAAGGGAATAACACATGCCAAGCCTTAGTGGTAACAAGGGGTTGCTGGAGCTAGAAGTTAAACGGGTAACTAAAGAGGCCAGATGATGACAGTTGAGACAAGTTAAGAAATGTACTGAGGACTGCAGGACAGAAACATAAAGTTGTGTTTAATAGCTAATAGTGCAAACTCTGGATGGAGCCAGAATGCATGCGTTTGAATACTGCCTGGCTCTATGATTTGTTAGCTGTGTGACCTTGAACAAATTATCTCAGCTTCAATTTCTTCAACTGTAAGAAAAGGATAATAACAGCATTTATACCATAGGTTGTTGTTAGAATTATATAAATGTAGTTATCATTATTACTATTCCCACCTTTTCTACCACGTGATATACCCCCCCCCCAAAAAAAAAAAGTCACATGAGAATAAACTTGAAGGGATTTGGAACCCCAGAAGAGTTGGCTTTCTGGGGGACTCTTAATGGTACTGGGTCCTACTCATTCTTTTTTTTTCCCCCCTCTAACCCTTAACATTTAGGAAGGAGTGGGAGGTAAAGAGACAGCAAGTGTACAGAACTGGAAGAGTCTGGCTTTTTTTTTTTTTTAAGAGACAAGGTCTCAACTCTGTCATCCAGGCTAGAGTGCAATGGTGCAATCACAAATCACAGCTCACAGAAACCTCAAACCACTGGACTCAAGTGATCCTCCTGCCTCAGCCTCCCAAGTTGCTGGGACTACAGGCACATGCTTTTAATTTTTTTTTTTTTTAGAGATGGCGGTCTTGCTATGCTGCCCGGGATGGTCTCCAACTCCTGGCTTCAAGCAATCCTCCCACCTCAGCCTCCCATAGTGCTGGGATTACAGGCATGAGCCACCACGCACAGCCAACTGTGGCTGTTAAAAGCAGAGGACGCAGTGTTTGCTGCAAGAGAAAGTACAGGAGAAGTTGAGAAGTGTGTTTTATAGTATAAATGGAAGAAACTATAGATATTTTTATGCTGATGGAGCAAAACCAATAAAGGGAAAGGTGACCCAAGAGAAAAAGTAACTGATAGAGATCTCTGAGCAGCAGCTGGGCATAGGTGGCAAGACTAGTTTGTGAGCAATTAGGACACAAATTCCAGTGACAGCAGCATAGGAAGAAATAACAGGTAGGACGGAGATATGTAAGTTTGCTGAGACAGTGGAAAAGTAGTTCTTGTGCAATGGTTTCTATTTTCTTTATAAAATAAAACAGGTAGTGAGCATACCAGCCAAGAGGCAGGGAACAGGGATAGAGTGGTTTTCTGAGGAAGAACGTGGAAAAGCTCTAAAATAGCCATTATAGAAGAACTGACCAGGAGCAGAGAGAATGTGGAACAGCTGAGGGTGGAGACCATGAATATGCAGTGGACCAACCTGCAAGACTGTGATTTTTCCTAGCAGCACCCAGCAGTCTACAAGTACAGAGATGGCAGGAACATCGATCCAAGGCTGGATGTATCAGAAGGAAAAACAAGGCAAAAGCTCACAATAATGGCAAGAAAGTTGTTGAAATGATGGATCATGGTGTGCCTATGTTGGATAAGAAAGAGAAGGCAGGAAATGGCGAAAAGACAGGGAGAAAAAAGGTTTGGAATCAGAGCCTAACATACAGAATTAAGATGACAAATAAAAGGACCAACTGGGAGCTAGATGAATAGGAGGCAGGGGCAAAAGAACAGAAAGTGTGAATTAAAGATTTTAGTGGCACAGCAAATCCTGGTGACAGTAAGGCCCAGGCTAAGGCTACATGGAAGACTGGCTAAAGTGGTATGGGCTGAAAGTCAAAAGAGGTAGAGAAAACAAGAGGTTATAGTTTGTGGTGAGACATGCTCTTTAGTCCTATAGCCACTTAGGACAATAACTAGGAAAGGAAAATGTGTGAGATAAACCATATGGTTTATGAATCTACATAACTATGATATATAAAACTACACAGACTTGACCATATAGGATTGGCCCATTTATTGGCCAATACAGAGTATTTTAATCTAAATTTGGCAAGTATTTTATACATGGATGCTATGCTGTTAAATATCATGCCAAGAGTTTTGATATCAAAGTAGAAGAGAGTCAAGAAGGTATTCTTACGAGACTGCATGCTTAAATGCATCATAGGCACCATATCCAGGTCTCTTGTACTTGTCATCAAAGACCCAGGCAGTCCTCTGGAATAGGCTTTCCAGCTGCTCATCCTTGGTGTATTCTAACACCTCAGCAACATGACGAAGAATGCTATAAACCTAGAAATAAAATGAAAAGCTCAACAATTCAAAGATAAGAGATCTATAAAAAATATTTTTACATTTTAGTAAATAACATAATTTGACTACAATAATTCCTTAACAATAAAAGATCTCCATGCAAGTTCTTTCTCCATAGGGAAATACTCACTTTAAGTGGGTATAAAAAGTAGAGATAGTATACAATTTAGGGTCCTAAGACCTGGGTCAAGTCTTGACAATAACACAGTATCTCTGAACTTGTTTCCTCCTCTGGGAAAAGAAGAAACTAGTATCTCTCCTTACTACAGAGAGTGCTCGCATAGATCAAATATATAGAAACCACACACTATAAATGGAAAACGGTTATACAAATACAAGTTGTTATTATTACTCCATGAGGACAGAATCACGATTTTTTTTTTTTTTTTGCTGTCATCTTACCCACCTGCCAAACTTTTTCTTACCTCCTAAAATTAACATAGGGTGTAGATAAAAAGTATTAAGGTCTTCATCATAGTTACACATAAAAATTGAGTGAGAAAAGGTACTGACACTGAATAACTCTTCCATTTCAATATCTCAATAAGAACTATTAACACACTCATTTTAACAATATCCTAAGGAGACAAAAAAATATGGAATTTTCCCAGAAAAGTGCTTCTCAAAAGTTAGTGGGACCTGGCCGGGCGCGGTGGCTCACGCTTGTAATCCCAGCACTTTGGGAGGCCGAGGCGGGCGGATCACGAGGTCAGGAGATCAAGACCACGGTGAAACCCCGTCTCTACTAAAAAATACAAAAAATTAGCCAGGCGTGGTGGCGGGCGCCTGTAGTCCCAGCTACTCAGGAGGCTGAGGCAGGAGAATGGCGTGAACCCGGGAGGCGGAGCTTGCAGTGAGCCGAGATTGCACCACTGCACTCCAGCCTGGGTGACAGGGCAAGACTCCGTCTCAAAAAAAAAAAAAAAAAAAAAAAAAAAAAAAAAAAAAAAAAAAAAAAATTAGTGGGACCTGAGAGTCTGTATTTCTAAAAAACAGTCAGGTGATGTCAATGCTGCTAGTTTAGAGATTACATTCTAAGTGGTAAGGTCCTAGAGTTTATTAAGAAGATATTTTACTGACAGTGTTTTCAAATGTGTAAACCACACTGCATAACTGTAAATACATCAGTAAAACAAAGGAAATGATTTGGGTAACTGATGGCTTTTAGACCTTTATTTTCTCTCTTACTGGGATTAAGCAAGATTTTTTAAAATCTCTTCATTGAAATTTTTTTTTTTTGATATTTTATCTTGAGGACAGAAACACTCATGGCAGAAAAGGACACCAGAGAAGGGCAAAGAAAACAGAAGCAATACAAACAGTACCACTAAGAACTGAGGATAGGCTGGGCACACTGGCTTACGCCTGTAATCTCAAACATTCCGGGAGGCAGAGGCGAAGGGATCGCTTGAGCCCAGGAGGAGGTGGTTGCAGTAAGCTGAGATTGTGCCACTGCACTCCAGTCTGGGCAAGACTTTGTCACACACACACACACACACACACAGAACTGAGGATGTAGAGGATGAAGGATAACTTAAACAGAACCTGAGAAAAGAGAAATACTGACAGAAGAAATGTGAAGAAATTAAATGGCTATCTTTGCTTTGCTGGTGCTTACTGTGGATGACAAGTAGGAAGTAACAGCAAAAATAAGAAAGTAAAAAGAAATAATCCTAACACGCCAGTGGAGGGGGAAAAAAAAACCAAAACTAGTAACAGGCCTCTGCCTTGCTTTCCTGGATTCACAGACATTTTATAAACCCCTGTTCATTCTTAACATATAACAGCTGCTTGTCTCTGTTACCCTTATCCCAGAACAGGGTTGAAAATCAAGAACTGTATTTTGGCCAAGTGCACTGGCTCACTTCTGTAATCCCAGCACTTTGGGGGGCTGAGGTTCAAGTATCACTTGAAGCTCAGGGTCTGAGACCAACCTGGACAAAACAGCAAGACCTCATTTCTATTTAAACAAACAAACAAAAAAACCCCGTATTTTATGAGGCATTCCAATTGGAAACAAGTTAAACCAGTTGAAGTCACCCACAGTTAATTTAACCTAAAATGGCTTCAAAACACTTCTAGTACTAATTTGAGAATATCAGATCATAAGCAATACTTTAAGATAGTAGCAGTATGAAATTAAGATTTCAAATTATTTATTAAACACACACATAGTGGACTAATTTGGCTCAAAGATCAACTTACAGTTTTGGATTTTGTGAATTTGTCTTCACATTTGATTGCTTCCTCTGGAGAAACTCTTCTTTTTGACAAATCAATATATCCTGTACAAAAAAATTGTGAAAAAATTATCTCTGTCCAGGTACCACTGTACTATTGTAACCAGCTTTGAAGACCAAATTAAGTGTTTGATTGGCATACTTATAATTATTTTCTACTAAAATCATATCAACAAAATACTGCGTAAGTATTACAAGGCTGAGTATCCCTCATCAGAAATGCTTGGGACCAGAAGTGTTTTGGATTTCAGATTTTGGAATATTTGCAATGTATTTACTAGTTAGAACATCCCGAATCTGAAAATCCAAAATCTGAAATGCTCCAATGAACATTTTCTTTGAGTGTCATGCTGGTGCTCAAAAAGTTTCAGATTTTGGAGCATTTTGGATTTGGGGATAAGGGATACTCAATCTGTACAAGATGAGAGATTCTGAATTGTTTTCAGAAATAAACTTTTATTATCAGGTAATTATATATTCTCCATTACCTTACTGGAGAGAACTAATAATTTTCAATTATCCAAATGAAAGCTAGTCAAATGCCTATCTTTCCCCTATTTCTTCCTTTTCCTTCTCCAGAATAGGAATTCACTAAGATGTTCATTTAGTTTAAGGAAAGAGGCTATCGTCACAGAAGATACACATACACACGCACACACACAGACACACACACACACACACACACAAACACACACACACACACTGAACAAATTAAAACTATCTAATCTACTGTATGACTACCATATACAAGTAACTATGTTAGGTGCTTAAACATCTCCTTGAACCCTCACAACAATCCTGCATGGTAGATTATCACCCTCTTTCCCACAGCCCCCCACCTGAAGAAACTAAAACCCATGAGAGGTTAAGTAACTTGTCAACGTCAAATAGCCAAAAATGGCTGAAACCTACAAACCTGTGCCTGGCAATGACTTCCAGTACAATGCTGAGTAACAGTGGTGAGAGTGAATGTCTTGTTCTCAATACTGGAGGACTATGTTCTCCGCATGTCTGTGGCATTTTTCTAGACACTCTATCAGATTAGCAAATTCCCTTTTAGTTCTTGTTTGCTGACTTATTATGAATGGGTGATAAATTTCGTCAAATGCTCTTTCACATCTATTAAAATGGTTATAGTTTTCCTCGTATATTCTGTTCGTATACACTGATTTTATTTCAGATTCTGAGAATTCTTCTTCATTAAAAATGCTATGACTTACATATAGCAAAATTCACTTTTAGTGTTAAGTTCTTTGTGTTTTTAAAAAAAGAACAGTCATTTAACCACCACCAAAATCAAGTTCCATCACCCCTGAAGCCACTAAAAACTGGATACAAGTTTCTTTGTGAACATAAATTTTCCTAGAAATGGCACAGCTGGGTTATATATTAAGCACATATTAATTTTAACTGCCAAACTTTCCCAAAGTGAATGTGGCACTCTGCATTCCCACAAGCAATGTGGAGCAGTTAGAACTGCTCCATGTCTCTCAAATGATTTTTAAAAAGTCAATCTATTGATTGTGCAGTGGCATCTCACCGTGGTTTTAATTTGCATTTTCCTAATGACTAATGATGTTCAACATCTTTTCATGTGCATATTTGCTATCCAATTATCTTCTTTGGCAAAGTGTCTATTCAAAACTTTCGCTCCTTTAAAAATTGATGGTTTAGATACAGGTTTTGTTTTTTGTTTTTTGTTTTGAGATGGGGTCTCGCTCTGTCACCAGGCTAGAGTACAGTGGCGCAATCTCCGCTCACTGCAACCTCTGCCTCCCGGGTTCAAGTGATTCTCCTGCCTCAGCCTCTTGAGTAGCTGGGACTACAGGCACGCACCACCACGTCCGCTAATTTTTTGTATTTTAGTAGAGATGGGGTTTCACCATGTTGGCCAGGATGGTCTCGATCTCCTGACCTCATGATCTGCCCACCTCGACCTCCCAAAGTGCTGGGATAACAGGCGTGAGCCACCGCTCCCAGCCTAGATACAGGATCTTTTAGGTTGTTCAGGAGTTTTTAAAATATGCTGGTTTGTCTTTTTATTCTCTTTATAGTGTCTTTAAAGAACATAAGTTCTTAATTTTGATAAGGTCCAATTGATCAATTTTTCCTTTCATGGATAACGCTTTTAGTGTGCTATCTAAGAAATCTTTGCCTAATCCAAGGTCAGAAAGATTCCTGTTTTCTTCTAGAGATACTTAGAAGTTTACATTTTACATTTACATCTATGATTCATTTTAAGCTAACTTTTGTATAAGGTGAGGTGTTTGAATTGAGGTTCTTTTTGGCATATGGACATCCAGTTGTCCCAGCACCATTTGTTAAAAAGATAATTTTTTCTTTGATCAGCTGCCTTTGTACTTTTGTTAATTAACTGATCATATAAAAGCACACATAAATTTTTAAAAAATTTTTTTAAATAAAAAGAAGTGAGAAACAACAAAAGAGGTGGGGTCCTGCTATGTTGCCCAGGCTGGTCTCGAACCCCTGGGCTCAAGTGATCCTCCCACCTAGGCCTCCCAAAGTGCTGAAATTATAGGCCTGAGCTACTATGCCCAGCCAACATAAAGTTATGACTGTTAAACCAAACTGGCATTCCATACACTCCACTTGGTAATGCTTTATTATCCTTTTTATACATTGTTGGATTTGAAAAACATATTTTATCAACTGTTTTATTTATGCTAATCACATATTTGGTCAGTAATTTGCTTTTTTACAAAAACATGTCTTTGTTAGGTTTTCTTATCAGGGTTATGATGGCCTCATAAAATTAGTCATGCACTACATAACATTTCAGTAAACAATGGATTGCATATATAGCAGTAGTGCTGTAAGATTATAATACTGTATTTTTACTGTACCTTTTCTGTGTTTAGGTACACAAATATTTACCATTGTGTTACAACTACCTAATCAGTATAGTAACATGCTGTACAGGTTTGTAGCCTAGGAATAATAGACTATACTAAACAACCCATGTGTGTATGGGCTGTACTATCAAGGTCTATGTAAGCAGCATACTCTATGATATTTGCAGGATGAGACATTTTTCAGAATGTATCCTTGTCATTAAGCACCACAGGACTGTATTTCGGAAGTGTTCTCACCTCCTCTTTTTTTTTTTTTTTTTTTTTTTTTTTTGTGGGAGACACAGTCTTGCTCTGTTGCTCATGAGGGCTGTAGTACAGCAGTGTGACCACAGCTCACTACAGCCTCAAACTCCTGGGCTCAAGCTGTCCTCCCACCTCAGCCTTCCAAGTAGCTGGAACTACCTTACAGGTACACACAACCACACCCAGCTAATTTTTAAAAATTTTTATAGAGATGGGGTCTCCCTATATTGCCAGGCTGGTCTTGAACTCCTGACCTCAAGCGATCCTCCTGTCTCAGCATCCGAAATTGCTGGAATTACAAGTGTGAGCCACCGTGCCTGGCCTACCTCCTTAACTTTCTGAAATTTTATTATGACTCCTATTATTTCTGCCTTAAATGTCTGATACAACTCATCAATTTAACCATCTGGCCTAGAGTTTTCTTTTTTTTTGAGACAGGGTCTTAGTCACCCAGGCTGGTGTGTAGTGGTGTGATCTTGGCTTACTGCAGACTTGTTCTCCTGGGCTCAAGCAATCCTTCAACCTCAGCTTCTCTAGTAGCTGGAACTGACTAGAGGTGCACAACACCATGCCTGGGTAATTTTTCTATTTTCTGTAGAGACGAGGTTTCGTCATGTTTCCAGGCTAGTCTTGAACTCCTGGGCTCAAGCAATCTGCCCACCTCAACCTCCCAAAGTGCTGGAATTAGACATGAACCACTGTGCCTGGTCAGGACTGAATTTTCTTGATGAAAAGATTTTTTTACAATAAATTCAATTTCTCTAACACATAGGACACTCGAAATTTCTATTTTATATTGGTCAGTTTCAGTAAGTAAAATTTTGCAAGGAATTCACTAATTTCACCTAATTTGTTGAGATGATTGGCATAAAATTGGTAATGATATTCCCTCATTAGCCTTTCAATGTCTGTAGCATCTGCAGGGATAGCCCCATTCTCATTCCAGAGATGGGTAATTTGTGTTCTTTCCTTTTCTTCATCAGCCTAACTAGGGGTTTACCAATTTTGCTCTTTTTTAAAAAAACAAAAAACAAGTTTTTAACTTTGATACTGTTCTCTGATTTTCTGGTACTCTATTTCACCGATTATCTTATCCTTATTATTTCTTTTCTTCTAGTTACTTTGTGTTGGGAGCAAGCCCCCCAAAATCTAGCCATAAACTGGCCCCAAGACTGGCCATAAACAAAATCTCTGCAGCACTGCGACATGTCCATATTGGCCCTAACGCCCAAGCTGGAAGGTTGTGGGTTTACAGGAATGAGGGCAAGGAACACCTGGCCCGCCCAGGGCAGAAAACTGCTTAAAGGCATTCCTAAGCCAAAAACAAAAGCATGAGTGATCTGTGTCTTAAGGACGTGTTCCTGCTGCAATTAATTCGGCCCACCCCTTCGTTTCCCATAAGGGATACTTTTAGTTAATTTAGTTTCTATAGAAACAATGCTAATGACTGGTTTGCTGTTAATAAATATGTGGGTAAATCTCTGTTTGGAGCTTTCAGCTCTGAAGGCTGTGAGACCCCTGATTTCCCACTTCACACCTCTGTATTTCTGTGTGTGTGTCTTTAATTCCTCTAGCGCTGCTGGGTTAGGGTCTCCCCGACGGAGCTGGTCTCGGCAACTCTGAGTTTACCCTTTCCTTCTTTTATCCTCTAAAACGAAAGCCTAGGTAACTGTTTTAGATATCTATTCTTTTCTAATATAAGTAATTAAAGCTATAAATTTTCCCCTAAGGCTTTAATATATGAATTACTTGGAAGGGCTTATTTAATACTGCAAACTCTTCTCTCCCAAGATATGACACTGATTTCAAAATTAGTTCCAGTGTGATCAGAGAACATATTTGTATTCCAATCCTTTGAAATTTATTTAGAGTTGTATTAATATTATAGCTCACCTTATTGTCTATCTTGGTGAATGTCATGCACACTTGAAAATAATGTGTATTTTGCCTTTTCTGGGTGCAGTGTTCTAAGTATCAAACAAGTCAAGGTCTTCATTGATCTGTCTAATTGTTTCACCAATTGTTCAGAGCTTGTTCAAACTTCCAACTATGATTATAGATTTGTCTATTTCTCTCTTGAATTTTTTCAATTTCTGCTTTATATTTTGAACTCTATTATTAGGCACATACACAGTGATGACTATTGTTTTCCTTCTAACAAATTGACCCTTTATCATTACAAAATATCCCTGTTTAAATCTGAAAATACTGTGTCTTTAAATCTACTTTATCTAATATTAATAGACACTGTCTCCTTAAGGTATTGTCTGCATAGCATATCGTTTTATATCCATTTATTTTCAACCAAGTATATCTCTTGTAGACAGCATTATCGTTGAGTCTTGCTTTTTAATTCATCCTAACAATCTCTGCCTTTTAGCTGGAATATTTACTTGATTTATATTTAATTACTGATATAAATGAATTCAGTTATATCAATAACTGAATAATTGATTAACTGAATAACTGAATACCTACATTTTAGGTATTTGTTTTCTATTTGTTCTTTCTGGTTTTTGTTTGAGTTTTCTTTTAGGTTAATGTTTTCTAGAATTCCATTTTAATATATCTTTGGCTTGTACAATAGTGTATCTTTGTATTTTACTTACTTATTTCTAGAGATAGTTTCACTATGTTGCCCAGGCTGGTCTTGAACTACTGACCTCAAGTGACTCTCCCACCTCAGCCTCCCTAACAGCTGTGACTACAAGCACAGACCACTGCAACTGGCTTATTTATTTTAATGGTTGTTCTAGAATTTACAATACACATCCTTAACCTTTTTACTACTGCACATAAAATGTAAGAATCATTAAGAATCATATAGATCTATTTACCCCACACCTCCTGGCCTTTGTGATTAAGTTGTCAAGTGTACTAAGTCTGCTTTAAACAGTATTCTGTTTTCTTAGCTTCTATATTTAACTATTTGGCATCCATTAATCACAGAGCCAACTGTATTAACTATATATTTTATTATTAATATTATTAGCAGTAACTAAATATTTTCTTATTTTCTGTATTCTTGAGGCTCTGACATTTGTGGAGAGACTGCCTCTCTGTCAGGTGGGGAGGAGTCAGCAAAGGGCTTGCTTGGGAGCATGCCTTTCTTACGCAGAGCAGCCAATCTGGAGCCCATAAACTCACACACCAAGCCAAAATTCTCCCTGCTGTAAGTCAAGGGCCAGGTATTAGACAAGCAGGGCAGTCCTTATGCCCCAAGGCCCTCCAAAAGCATTCAAACTAGCCAACTGCAAGCCGTTTACGCTGCTCTGCCTTGCTTTTCCTGCAGAAACTCCAATAAAAGCTCTGACCTACTTTTTCCCCTAGTTCCTTGTGACTCCTGACTAAAACTGGTGCTTCCCCACGTGGCCCTGCATGGCACATCAGGCCCCCTTCTCTCAGGCAATGTAAGTAGTAAAAGTTTTCTTTCAAGGGCATTGGCCTGTGTCATCACTCGGTCACCTCTGTAGATTACAATCCCATGGGCACAAATGAGACAAATAGTTAAAATACATTTTTAAAGAAACTAAGAAGGGCAAAAACAGTCTTTTACATTTACCTATGTATTTTCCATGTGAGGTCATCACATCTCTTCAGCTTAAAGAACTTCCTTTACCTCTCTTTTTTTTTTTTTTTTTTTTTGAGACAAGGTCCGGTTCTATCGCCCAGGCTGGAGTGCAGTGGTGCAATCTTGGCTCACTGCAGTCTTCACCTCCTGGGCTCAAACCATCCCCCTACCTCAGCCCCCCGAGTAGCTGGGACTACAGGGCGTACCACCACGCCCAGCTAATTTTTGTATTTTTTGTAGAGATGAGGTTTTGCCATGTTGCCCCAGCTGGTCTTGAATTTGTGAGTTCAGGCAACATGCCCACCTTGGCCTCCCAAAGTGTTGGGATTACAGGTGTGAGCCACCACGCCCAGCCATGTCTTTAGTTTCTATTTACCTAAAAATGTCTTCATTTTGTCCTTTATTGTTGAATATTACCTTTAGATACACAATTCTGGTTTGAGTGCTTTAAAGATATCATTCAATGCTCTGGCCTCCATTATTTCTAGTATGAACACCATAGTAATTTGTATCACTGTTCTTCTGTAGGTAGTATGTTCTTTTCCTCGGGCTACTTTCAAGATTTTCTCTTTACCTTTTTTCTTTAGTGTTAATAGTCTGATGTGCCTGGATATGATCTTAATAGCATTTATCCTGCTTAAGAGCTGTGGAGCTTCTTCAATTTGTAAATTTGTGTTTTTCTCCAACAAATAAGGGAAACTTTTAGCCATTATTTCTTCAAATCAATTTTCTGTTCTCTCTCCTCTTTCATTTCTAGAATATATATATATATATATATTTTTTTTTTTTTTTTTTTTGAGATAAAGAGTCTCACTCTTGCCCAAGCTGGAGTGCAGTGGCACGACCTCAGCTCACTGCAACCTCTGCCTCCCTGGTTCAAGTGATTCTCCTGCCTCAGACTCCTGAGTAGCTGGGATTACAGGTGCATGCCACCACACCCGGCTAATTTTTGTATTTTTGGTAGAGATGGGTTTTTGCCATGTCGGCCAGGCTGGTCTTGAACTCCTGATCTCAAGTGATCCGCCTGCCTTGGCCTCCCAAAGTACTGTGCTGGGATTACAGACATGAGCCACCGCGCCTGGCCTTAGAATTTATATTTAGTCATGCAACTGCATAATGATATTTTGTTCAACACTGAACTGCATATACAATGGTGGTTCCATAAGACTATAATGGAGTTGCAAAATTCCTATTGCCTAGTGATGTAGCGCATTTAGTTTTTATAAATTTAGTGTCACTTAAGTGTACAGTGTTTCTAAAGTCTACAGTAGTGTAATGTCCTAGGCCTTCACACCTACTCATCATTCACTCACTGAATCACCCAGAGCAACTTTCAGTCCTGCAAGCTCCATTCATGGTACGTGCCCTACATAGGTATACTATTTTTTATCTTTTCTACTGTACTTTTACTGTACCCTTTCTGTGTTTAGATACACAAATACCATTGTGTCAACTGCCAACAGTATTCAATACAGTAACAGGCTGTACAGGTTTGTAGCTTAGGAGCAATAGGCTATACATCTAGGTTTGTGTAAGTACACTCTTATGAAGCTTGCACAACAAAATTGCCTAATGATACGTTATCTCAGAATGTATTCCTGTCATTAAGCGACACTTGACTGTGGTTCTTTCTGGAAGTTTCTAATTTCTCTGAGATTTCACTTTGTTCATTCCTTACAAGCATATTTCCCTAATGTGCTTGAGCAGTTATGTCTGCCTTAAAATCCATGTCTGGTAGTCCCAACACCTGGATCATCTCTCAGTCAGTCTCCATTGGTTGCTTTTCTCTTCTGTATGAGTCATATTTTCCCACTTATTTGTATGGTTAGCAATTTTGCATTGTATCCTGGGCCTGTGGCAAAGACTCTGGATTCCCATATATTCCGCTTCAGAATAGATTTTGGCTGGGCGTGGTGGCTCACACCTGTAATCCCAGCACTTTGGGAGGCCCAGGCGGGTGGATCACAAGGTCAGGAGATCAAGACCATCCTGGCCAACATGGTGAAACCCCGTCTCTACCAAAAATACAAAAATTAGCTGGGCATGGTGGTGTGTGCCTGTAATCCCAGCTACTCTGGAGGCTGAGGCAGGAGAATCGCTTGAACCAGGGAGTCGGAGGTTGCAGTGAGCCAAGATCGTGCCACCGCACTCCAGCCTGGCGACAGAGCAAGACTCCATCCCAAAAAAAGAATACAGATTTTTTGTTTTAGCAGGCAGTCAGAATCTGAACTCAAAACTATAAGCTCTGTCTCCCCAGATGGTAAGCAACTGAAATCTGTTCAGATTTTTTCCCAGTTAGGCTACTTGGAGTCCACCCTGTGTTTCAGTAGTTCAGGGACAAACGAGAGATTTGGGAATTTATATACAGACTTAGGGGATCTCCCTTTGTGCCTGCCGCCTCCTTTCTCTAACCCTCACCACTATCACCACCAGTTTCCATCTACTATGGTTGTCTAGAACTCTCGCCTCCAGTTCTAAAGCCAATAAGACCATAAATTTTCTGCTAGAACCTTAGCTGCCTGGCTTGAAGCTGTCTTCAACATGTACTTAGGTCAAAAAAAAAAAAAACAAAAAAGGTGTAAAACAGAAAACATATCCTTTCTTATAAGTGTCGACTCACCTTCAAATTTTCAATTTTGGCCTGCTTTTGGCTGCTTCTCATTGTCTTTAGGTAGTTATTTTTCATACTTGTTCAGGGTTTATGGCATTTATGTTGAAAGGCTTGTCTAGGAGGACATAATTCTCTAGTATCAAAATGAATCCTCTCTACAGGCTCTTTTGCACTTTGCTTTTTGTCTCATCCTGTCCTGGAGATCTTCCATATCAGAATATTCAGATCTCATTCTGCATAAAATTGCATTGCACGCATTTGTACTGATTTATTTAACCAGTCCCCATTTTGGTCATTTTCTGGTTTTAGTTAATGCCATACAAACAAATGCTATGGAAATATCTTTATATGTATCTACTGTACGTAAGCAAGTATGCCATTCCATATTTTTTCTGATTGCAACTAAAAACATATTTGATTTCTCCTTTTGTGTATATTTTATACAATAGAAAAAGAAGGCTGAGCACAGTGGCTCACACCTGTAATCCCAGTACTTTGTGAGGCCAAGGCAGGAGAATCACTTGAGCCCAGTTCAAGACTAGCCTGGGCAACAGAGCAAGACCCCATCTCTACCAAGAAAGTTAGCTGGGCAGGGTGGCACATGCCTGTAGTTCCAGCTACTTGGGAGGACTGCTTGAGGAACACTTGAACACAGGAGTTCAAGGCTGCAGCGACCTATGATCACACCAGTACACTGTAGCCTGGGTGACAGAGCAAGACCCCAACTCTTAAAAAAAAAAAAAAAGGAAGTACAAGATTAGACACTACTTTAGGTACTACTAGGACAGTGATGTGAAGACTTACCTAAGTTTAACAAATAGTCTCAAAGTAGTTTAATAATTTTGGGCGGGGCTATAGCTAAGTCATAGCAAAACATTTAAAACAATCCATGTGCTAAGTAACAGTCACTACCTAAGGCATAAGACATCCTCAGAATCTATGTATCATCTAAGGCTATAAGAAAAAAAATTAAAATGTCAGTATGTATAAAATTAATCACTTGCAGAAGTGAGAAAGTATCAGTAAACTAGACGGCTGAGGAGATTCAGAAGGATAAGCTGAATCAAGGTGACTGATATGCTGCCTTTCAGACATGATGGTAACTAATGACCTAAAACTAACACCTAACAAATTATAGTAAGATGGCTGAAACTAAAACCTATGTAATGGTATTGTATACCATGTTTAAAAAAACAGTATTTACAAAGATGATGATTTACATGGGGCCCAGAAAAGGCATCCAATAAGTAAAAAATGAATGCTCATCCAAAACTGTCTGAAAGATACCACAGGATCTGGTAGATGCAAACATTCTAATTACCAGCAAGATACACAATGTTGGATTTCAGGTGTGTATATGCACACATAGTATATTGCTTTTTCAAAGCTTATATAAAAGATTCCTAAAATCCATTTGCCCCATTTTCATGCTTACCCAATGATCTCATTACTATTTTAGCTTTAAATCAAGAAAAAGGCATCCAACATATTCAGGCCTACCAATATAAATGAACTAGTACTCTGGTTTACTTATCTGTCTCTAAGTTTGGTTACCATCAGTCAATTACCAAGATCCTGATAAACACTAGAAATAAAATTCAAGTTATCTGATCCATAAAATCCTAGGATGTACTAACTAAACTACTACTAACTTAAGAGATCTTGCTTAGATAGCTAATTGGCATCCTTTTCTAATAATTTTGTATGTAAAAGGTTTAAGTATAAAAGGAGCTTTTTTTTTTTAAGCTGCAGCATGCATTTTACAAAAAATGTATTTTTAAATAAACCATTTTAAGTCTGAAATTTATATTATTGATATTTTTCTCACTTACCTTTTTCTTTGTCCACCCTAATGACAACCACACACTCATTCCTGCCAATTCGGATGAGTTTGTTGATAGAACGGATACGCCTTCTGGATAATTCACTAAGAAGAATCATGCCTTCAATGTTGTTGTATTCCAGCAAGCTGACATAAGCCCCCATTTCAGCAATGGATCTGACATTCACCATCACTACATCTTCCACCTCAGGAAATTTGTGTTGATAAAATCTACAACTTAGACCCGGCATTCTGCAATTTAAACAAAAGAATTAAATAAGTGTCCAGTTACGGTGAAAATAAAATCAATTTCCACATCCTGCCACTGAAAGAAAAGATGAAGAAAAAAATAGTTATTAGTCTTAGTCTTCTCATCCTTTGAAACTTCTTAAGTGGTACCAGAAAAGTTAATGTTCAGGAACCAAGCTTTAATTTTTATTTTGCTCGACAATTTTTGTAATGCTTGGGTGATTCTCTCCCTTTAGTTTCAGAGGAATCATAAAAAATAATGACCATCTATAAAGTACTCCAAGACCTAAGGATTAAAGGAATACCTCAAGAGTAAAATACTACTTTAAGGCATATCAAATGATGGGAAGCATCACTATTATAACTAATCAGAAAACTAAAGCTACTCTTTGCTAAAGTGCGCAAATATTTTATACGCTACCGCTCACTATATAAAGGAAAAAGTTTTCTACCTAAATCCTAACCAATATACCAAATGATACATTCTGTCATTTATTATAGCCAAAATTACAGTGTCACATGTCAAAGTAACAAAAACTAAAAAAATTTTAATCACAAAATAAACTAAAATGCATCCTCCTCTCATAATTCTTTTTCCTTGAATTCACAATGTCTAGCTTCTCTTATTCCAAATACTCCCAAATATTCCTTTCTTTTATTGAATAGGTATACCTAATCTTGAGAATAGCTTTAATCTCCATTACTACAAAGTTCAAGTTTCTCTTAACCTCCAAGCATTAAAGATATTTACAATTATTCCCTTTGATCCACCCAACCTACTTTCAGCACTACTCCTTTTATGATCCACAAGCCTGAAATCATAACCTGGGTAGAAGCATATTTAAAAAAGGAAGCTCTCAAACTAATGGCTGATGATTTTCATGTTTTTCTGTTAACCTTAACTGTTGTCACTGCTCAAAACATAGGTAGTAACAGAACTTAAAGGCCTAAGAAAATCTTGTGAAAACTCATTTAATAACTTATAAATTGGCACCTGCCTGTATCTTCTCAGTGGCTTCCTACTGACTTACGTATCTTTTCACTACCTACAGAATCCTGTATGATCTGGCCACTGCCTATCTCGTTGTAGTACAACTTTCTCCCTAGTTCTCCTCATTTTATAGATTAAAAAAGTGAAGCACAGGTTAAGTTACTTGTTCTTTCACATACTGCTAACAGGTGATGAGTCAGGATTTGAATCCATGAAGTCTGGATCCAGAGTCTGTCCTCTTATCAGTAAGACTATATTCTCTCAAAACTATTCATAAATATATTATAGTTAGAAATATTTTACTTAAATTAGAAATATTTTACTTAAAAAGCAACATTAATATATATATTCAGTGCTAGAGTACATAACACCAATAAGTGCAAACTATTAGTACTCATCTGTTTAATAACAAAAAGCAGCATATTAATGACAGTAGCAGAGATGTATTTCTTTGTAGGGAATACAAAATCCCTACAAAATAGGGATTTAGCAAATAAAGAGAAGTAGACATTCAATGGCCAGAATTACCCACCAAGAAACAGCTGACTGGTTGTTTCGTTTTTAAACAGGGCTTTTCGGGGGATGGGGGTGGGGAAACTGTTGCTGAGTATGTGTATGTAAAGCTCTCAAATTTGAGAGCTAAAAAGTTTCAAATTGGGCATCAAAATAAACTATGTTACAGAAATGTGTGGAACAGTTTTAAGACATTTAACAGGTGAAAACCACATTTACTTACCAAGTTTCTCCAAATAGTAAAGGTGATGCTTTTAGGGGAAGCAAGGCTTAATTTGATGGTTAAAAAACATGGGCAATCATGTAAGAGAATCCTGGAGGGATATGACTATGAATACTATTTCTTCAGGAGGCACAAGTCTCTTTGCAACATAAAGGGTAAGTAAAGGAATACTGTTGATGGTATGTTATTCATAGTAAAGACAGACAGTAGTTAAGTACAAAAAGAATCCATACCACAAAAACTGCACATTGGTTGACAAATTTTGAACATATTGCCTAATGAAATGCTAATAAATTTTTTTTAACTTAAAAAAATCATTCGGCAATATCGAAGTCACATTAGGTGACTTCACCTCTTTATCTTTTTCACAGCATTCTGACTTATTTTATTTGGTCCTCAAGAAGTGTCAAATCAGGCAATTAACATAGTAAACTCAGGGAACAACTCTAGCCTTGTGTTCCAGTCCTTGCTCTGCTACTTCCTAGAAGTGGCTGCTTGGGAAAGATAACCTCCTTTGAACTGTAGTTTCTCATCTGTGCCATGTACATCACAGGTTTACTGAGGGTATCACATGTATACGTAAAAACATTTTGAAAACCATAATGTGCTAGTCAAACATAAAATACTAAAAGAAAAAGGAAGTATTTCCATTTTGTAATATAATAATTTGTTAATTTTTTTTTTCAGTAGCTACTATGTACTAAGCACTAATGATACAACAAGAAAGACTCTTACCAGGCCAGGCGCGGTGGCTCACACCTGTAATCCCAGCACTTTGGGAGGCCGAGGAGGGTGGATCACTTGAGGCCAGGAGTTCGAGGCCAGCCTGGTCAACATGGTGAAACCCCATTTCTACTAAAAATACAAAAATTAGCTGAGTGTGGTGGCAGGCACCTGTAATCCCACTACTATAGTGGCTGAGGCAGGAGAATCCCTTGAACCCAGGGGCAGAGGCTACAGTGAACTGAGATCGTGCCACTACACTCCAGCCTGGGCAACAGAGACTCCGTCTCAAAAAAAAAAAAAGAAAAAAAAGACTCTTACCTAAGTAATTAAGTACAGAGTGGGAAACAAACTAGCAAGCAAATAATTACAATATAAAGTACTATGAAAGGGCACAGTGAAGCAATGAACAGGAAAAGGAGGAAGAGAAATACTAAATTATAATACTTAAGAACAAATGCTTAATAAGTACTAGCGCAGGAGCTAAACTCAAGTAATCCAACATCAAATCCAGAATGTCTTTAACCCACAGAACCTCAATATCACAACACGCTATAATACTCTTATGTGTTCTGACGTAAAAAGTATCAGCCACCTTTCAAAATATATCAACCAAATTCCAGGCTAATTTCAAATACCCTGCATAGTCAGTTATTTTGCAGGACAAATGGCAGGTAGGACTTCTTTCTCAAAACAGTGTATGGTCAAACTGCTATAATGGATACAGAAGTTCACATTCCTTTCCAAAATATATTATGTGATGGGGACAACTCTCGTGATAATTCTAATTTGGATCTAACACATTAGGAATGCTCTCTGAATGCTAGTTCTTGGTATAGGAGTGCTACATAAGTAAAGCTTTTATTTCATCATTATAGTTGAAAAAGAAAGTTATCACCAAATCTCTACAAACGTTACTGTGCATGAGACAACTACATCTTTTGGCACCAGATGAACTAAGAATAGGTAGTAAAGTTCTGTACAAGTCACCCCCAAACTATTGACACAGAGATTGTTCCTTGAATAACAACTCAATTGAGGGGAAATAAAGAATTCTCTGCCATACTTTTTCTCGAAGAAACCATGTTTTTTGCTTAATAAAAATTTAAAAAGCCTAAGTTTTGAGGATAAAGAGACCTCAGGATGACTGTGTATTTAACCCGAAAATATTTCCTTATCTTAGGTTTTAGTTATGTTTAACATAGTTAACCTAACATATGCTTAACACAGTTCTATTCTCATTGTCGCCAAAATACGACAAACTGATAGTAACAGTAATAAACTCAAGTCTCATTTAGTTTTGATTCAAGGGGTGACTCATTCAATCATCAGATGAAAAACTACTCGGACCCCGCTCTTTCCAACACGGTGCCCGTCCCACAGGTTTCTCAGGTAAGAGTCCAGTTTGGTTTCCACTGAGAAGCAGGGGAAATTTTTGGTAGAACTGTTGGGGCGGAAGAAAAGATGGAATTCTCAGGCCTGGAAAAAGCAAAGTGCTCAGCGTCCTGAGCTGGGGTTAAGAGTTACGGTGTCACAGCGTTCTCCCGAGGCCGCCCCATCGTCATGGCATTCTCACTTTCGGCATATTGTAGAGGCTGTACAATCCACTCGGCCCACTTTCCTTCACGAGATTCCTCTGCTCGAACAACGATGCCTCTGGAACACAGGATGACCTACACGGAGCCGGCGAGGAGGCCCACGACAGCGCGGGTGGTGGCGGTGGTGTCCAGCCACTTCCCGCGCAGGGACGGGAAAGGGAGGTGTTAGCCCGGGGCCTACCCGCTCTCGAACACCCATGTCACTGGACACAAACCAAAGTGAGTTCCTGGAGAAACCGAGCTTGGGATTAGTCACCTGAGGTACGTGTGTGATTCCCGCACTGGAGCCCAGAGCCGCCTTCTTCAATCACAGAGACCAGACTTGCTTCTCCCTCACCGGCCGCCGATACTCCTCAGCGTGCGCTTCGCTCACTCTACCGCGCATGCGGAACCTCCTCGCATTGCGCAAGCGCTGAACGAATAGAGGCCCTCTTCATCATTAACCATAGAGTCTGGGTCCTCCGAGAACAAGGGCGAATGTAGATCATGGAAGGACCTGAAAAGTACTGTTTCTTGCTATCTTAGCTTTAGCTAAGTAACCTTCAAGGCGCGAGAAAGACATAGGACTCTGATTCCTTGCCTCTGAAGAATGAATCCTCTTTCAAAGTTTCAGCTAACCATGAGATGGCGCTGTGACCAAAGACGAAAGGTGGAGAAAGACAAGGCGTGCACACTTCGCTCCTAGTCTTTGGCCGGGCGCGTGCCGCGTATTGCGCAGCCGCAGGGAAGCTGGATGGGGAGGGGTTGGGAGGCGAACCGGAATTGAGGTGTGGTTCCGCGGTGCGCAGCGCCTCGACATCCGGGCGACGCCTCTGTTCTGTCCTCCCCTTTCCTCGCCTGTGACAACCGGAAGCGGAAGTGAAAATGGGTGTCTCTGCTGCCTCTTAGCAACGAGAGGGGTCAAGTGACACAACCAGCTGACTCCCGTAGAGGAAGGCACTGTGGAGGCCAGTTCTGGAGCTGTTGTAGCCTCGGTTGCCCGGCCGGGGACCCGAGCCGAAAAGTTATCGTCAGAATGTCGGGCAAAGACCGAATTGAAATCTTCCCCTCGCGAATGTAAGTAAAGGAATGGGATAAGCCGCTTTCACAGGTTTAGCAACCCGGAGCGCGGTCCCTTCAGACCCTGGGCCACAGTGAGGTTCCTTGTTTCCTGGGCGGATCCTGAGCTTTTCCCAGGCTCTTTTCTTGAGTCTAGGGCGAGGCTTCCTGACGGCCTCTTCGCGCATTCCTCCTGAGTAAATCAGGCTGAGCGATCCCAGCTGGTAGGAAAAGGCGCTCGGCCGGCAGGCTTTTGTGGAGGTCCGCTGTCTTTATTAATTAATGGATTCATCCATTCCACATACCCTTATTGAGCCGGGCACTGGATTTACATAACTGAACCGTCGCCACCTCTGCCCTCACAGAGCTCACAGTATACGTAGCCAGACATTCGTCTGGAAAGGCCAAGGAGGTTTTAATAAATGCTCTGAGAAGGGAAGTTTACTGAGGATATAGAAGAGGTCCCTAAGCCAAAGTGGGGATGGAATCGAATCGCCCTAGCATAGCCCTCGGATTCGATCTTGGATCCCCTTACTCATTTAACAAGTTCCCGCCAAATGTCACCTGCTGTGAGAGGATATCCCTGTGTTTCTGAGGCACTGCTTTTGCTCTCTCACCGCTGCGTCTTGTTCAGACCTGTGTTAATACCAGTCATCACGCTGTAAAGTAGGTATTTATGTGTCTTTCTCTCCCACTAGGCTGTGGGCTCTCTCCAGGATGAAAGAGTGTCTTAACAATCCGTAGAAGGTCCACAAAAAAATATTTCTTGAAAGAACTCATGCTTGGGAATACGCTCAGTTGTGGGCTGCCTTTCTTTTGGGGCCTGAATTCTTTGTCAGGAAAATGGCATATCACTGTAGGTGTTTGGCTAGTTTGTAAGGAAAATTTTGACGTTTTCTCAAATATGCCTAACAACTTGCTCCCTTTCTCCTCCTCATCCTGTTTATTTTTTATTTAGTTTCTTGTTTGCTTGTTTTAATGGGAGACAGGGTCTCCCAGGCTGGGGTGCAGTGGTGTGATCATAGCTCACAGCCGCCTCAAACTCCTGCGCTCAAGTGATCCTCCCGCCTCAGCCTGCCTGGCGGCTGGGATTACAGATGGGAGCCACCGCGCCTGGCTTTCCCTTTTTCTTTTCAGTGAGGAAGCAGAAAATCAGTTTTGACTCTGACATTTAGACCCTTTTATTGTGGTCCTATCTCTGTGGGGGCGTTTTGTTGTTTTTCCTCATTCTGTCCTTTGAATCTGAGGATGCTTAAAATAAAAGTTATATTCAAACCTGAAGCCCAGATTTGTTTCTGCCCGGTGACTAAATAGCTTAATGAAATGAAGTTTTTAAATTTTTTACCTTCACCTATTGACTTTCTAATAGCTGTTTGCACTAAGTAGGCAGCAAACTAGTTGTGGGGAAATAAAGATGAGGACTATCCCGGGGTAGTGACAACTGCAGAACTCCTAGGACTGATGACTTAGTCAAAACTTCTGTACTGAAAGACATCGACACTAGTTTATCTTCTAGCAGTGTAAGGCCTGCCCCTAGGGTGACCCCAGCCCCCCGCCCCCATTAAAATGCCTGCCTGAAAAAGCTCAAAGCTAGGAGGAGAATGTACTGTTTGTTCTAGTCAACACCTAATTGATAGACCCCTCTCGTTCCTTTTTTAGAGCATTTACGAAACAGGCTTACAATTGTGAATATGTATCTCTTCCAACTCTGGACTGTCCCTTCAAGTATCTTTGAGAGCCATTTCTTTGAAACGTAATCATCGGGAGGGATAGGGCCTTTGTCTCCCAGTCTGTATGGGATGATAGAATAGTAACTAATTGCCAGGTAGTATTGCGTTTACACTGACCAACACTTTAAGGTTTCTCTTCTGTGACTCTTCTTGTGGCTGTCTCCCTGCCACTCCCTTACTCTCTTTTTAAAATGGCCGGTCACCTCTGCACAAATGAGAATTGAGCTCAGCCCTTTCCCCTACTATCAGTGGTTTACTAAATAAAATGTTTTCACTACTTTAACAAATGTCTGGCTGGGTTTATCTTTGACAGCAGTCAGAATAACTTTTTTGTTTTTACTTTGGAACTTTTACTTTGAGACTAAGAGGCAAAAATAGACATCTTTGGGCTTAGGTAAGAAAATGATAGGCTCATGAAGGTGAAAACTACTGTTTGAAAGCTCTCAGCTTGCTGATTGAGAGGAAAATCAGGTGCAGGAAATCTCTTCTCTAAATATTTTCCCCATGGCTGGCAGCAGGCTTTTTGTCATGTAGTCAGATGTCTTTGATTCAGCTGGAAGAAAAGTCATCATCCTAGCTAAAGGTCAAACTTTTTGAGTAGGACTGAGCAGCTCTGAAACATGTAAAGGAGCAAGTTTTAAAAGCCATAGGCCAGAAAATATACTGGCAGCTTGTTTCGCACACAGTTCCATTCAACAGTATTATTCTGTGATGTTACTTTCACCCACTTTTGTACCAGAGAAAGCCAGTTACAAGTTCTGGGGAAAGAGTATTTCAGGCAGGAAAAAGAGCTAATGAAAAGTACCTGGAGGACCTTAGGAAGAATGCTCTAAATAAGGTAAGTGGTACAGTGGCTTATGCCTGTAATTAGCACTTTGGGAGGCTGAGGTGGGTAGATTGCTTGAGTTCAAGACCAGCCTGGGCAACATGGTGAAACCCTGTCTCTACAAAAAAAAAAAAAAAAAAATACTTTAGAGTGGAAAAGATGCATGAAAAATTTGGAGTCAACAGAAGTCCATTAAATCCAGGTTCTGCTACATATTAGCTGTAAGTGTGCAAGCTGCTCTTAGAGTTTCAGGAATTAAAATTGCCCATTTCACAGAGATGTCATTCCCTAGGAGGAAAATAAAATTAACATGGTAAATTCAATTTTACCAACCAGTTTACCTTTTACTATAAACTGGCTGGAATATGCAGTACTACAATTTGACTTAAATTTGATCCAGCTCTTTGAACCCAAGTTCTAGTATTTACTGTCAACAATACATTATGTTAAATGCACACATTGAGCTGGATAGCTCCTTCTCAGGCTGGAAACTAAACGACCTTCACTTGATAAGACCTCTTGTGAGACCAGTCAGTGCAGAGTCAGCCAGTGATAATTGTCTTTAAGGAGAGGCACATGGTTGGGGTACAGTGAACCTAGGTTGGAGCCTTAGTTTGAGCACTGGGAAAGTCAGTGGAATCAAAAGTCTGGTTCAAGTTCCTGCCCCGCCTTTTCTTCACTGAGTAACTCTGAGAAAGTTGTTTTACTTTTCTAAGCCTCATTTTTCTAATCTTTAAGTTAATGTCTAAAGTCTCTTTCAGCTATGGAATTGTCTTAGTGATCTTAGCCCTATGGTAAAAAAATTCAAGTATAATTTAAGAATTTGGCCAAATGGTGTTTGTTTGTTTTTGTTTTTTTGTTTGTTTTGTTTTTTTGAGACAGGATTTCACTCTGTTGCCCAGGCTGGAGTGCAGTGACCCAATCTTGGCTCACTGCAACCTCTGCCTGCCAGGTTCAAGTGATTTTTGTGCCTCAGACTCCCGAGTAGCCGGGACCACAGGGATGCAGCACTATACCCAGCTAATTTTTGTATTTTTTGGTAGAGATGGGGTTTCACTATGTTGGCCAGGGTGGTCTCGAACTCCTGACCTCAAGTTATCCACCTGCCTCAGCCTCCCAAAGTGTTGGTATTACAGGTGTGAGCCACTGCACCTGGCTAAAAAAGGTTTATTAGTACATGCGATTTTAAAACACCAGTCATATGAAATTATATCCCCTTAAATCACTGTGTCTAGGTTATACTGTGTCTAGGTTATACAATCTTATTGTTGAATTTTATTACCCAAACACTTGTGTTTTTGAGACCGAGTCTTGCTCTGTTGTCCAGGCTGCAGTGCAGTGGCATGATCACAGCACACTGCAGCCTCAACCTCCTGGGCTCAATCAGTCCTCTCACCTCAGCCTTCTTTGTATATGGGACTACAGGTGTGCCCTACCATGCCCAGGTAATTTTGGTTTTTTTTTTTTGTTTTTTTTTTTTTGTGGAGACAGGGTTTCACCATGTTGCCCAGGCTGGTCTTGAACTCAAGCAGTCTACCCACCTCAGCCTCCCAAAGTGCTGATTACAGGCATAAGCCACTGTACCACTTACCTTATTTAGAGCATTCTTCCTAAGGTCCTCCAGGTACTTTTCATTAGCTCTTTTTCCTGCCTGAAATACTCTTTCCCCAGAACTTATAACTGGCTCCTTTGGCTGTTCTAGTCTCTTAAGAGAGGCTGTTCCTGATCACCCAATCTAAAGTGAACACCATATTTGCTTCTCTCACAATTCCTTATTTTAATTTTATTGTAGCATGTACTATGCATGGTATGACATTTTATTTCTAGTCTTTTTCTTTTTTTTTTTTTTTTTTTTGAGACAGGGTCTTACTCTACAGCCTCAAACTGGGCTCCACTTTTTTTCATTATTAAATTTTATCTGGCATATGGCAGCAAGAACAGAAATGTCAGTTTCTGCTCAACTTTGGTATTGGGGCTTCTGATAGGGAAAAAAATTGAAACAAGGAAGTGAGGAGACTTCAGTGTAAATTTACTTGTCACTTCTCAGGAATCTTATGTATGTCATTTGTTACCTAGTCTTTTACAAATTAATAAAATGGTTGGTGTTAGGATCTTGATTGATGATATCAAAACATGTTAATACCACACTTTTAATAGAAAATGTGGTAAATTATTGTGGTATAAAAAATGCAGGCCAGGTGCGGTGGCTCACACCTGTAATCCTAGCACTTTGTGAGGCCGAGGTGGGCAGATCACCTGAGGTCAGGAGTTCGAGACCAGCCTGACCAACATGGAGAAACCCCCGTCTCTACTAAAAATAAAAAATTAGCCAGGCATGGTGACGCATGCCTGTAATCCCAGCTACTCGGGATGCTGAGGCAGGAGAATCGCTTGAACCCGGGAGGCAGAGGTTGCAGTGAGCCGAGATCGCACCATTGCACTCTAGCCTGGGCAACAAGAGTGAAACTCCACCTCAAAAAATAAAATAAAATGCAAAAGGTACAAAAGAATATAGTAGTAAAAAGTAAATCCATATTTTTCATCCAGTCCCATTTATCAAAGGTAACTCTTGCCAGTTTTTGTGAATCCTTTCTATAACTATTCTCTGCATCTATATAAGCACATTTTTTCCTTACTTTGCATAAGTAAGACTTATATAGACAGCACGTGCCTATACACCTTCGTCTTTTTTAATGACTGTGTATCATTCCATCATAGGTGAACTCTGATGTATTTAGCATTTAGCTTGTTTCTCCCTTTTGCTATTACCATAAGGCTGGAGTACCCATCTTTTCAACCTTGCACGTGTTTTTGTACACATGTGGGAATAAATTTGTAGGATAAATTCCTCAAAGTGGAATTGTTGGTCTTGAAAGTAATTGCATTTAAAATTTTGACATATATTAGTGGATAGATTTTTAAATCCTTAATATACCTCCAGTGGAAACTAAAACAAAGATATTATTTTAACTTACAAATCAAATAAGTATTTATGTTGGCATCATAAAATAATGCTCCTGATAACATTTATTATGATTAGATTGATTATAAAATTGTTTCTGTTGTAAATAAACTTTTCATTTATGGAACACTGATGGTAGAAATCTGCATTATTGAAAAACCAGTTGTCTTAGTCCATTTTCTGCTGCCATAACAATACTTGAGACTGGGTAATTTATAAAGAAAAAAATTTATTTGGTTCATGGTTCTGGAGGCTGAGAAGGGTGAGGGCCTTCTTGCTGTGTCATCCCATGGCAGAAGGCGAGGGTGAGAGAGAGAGCAAGAAAGGGTCAAACATGCCTTTTTTTTTGCTAAAGGGACAGGGTCAGGTGCAGTGGTTCATGCCCATAATCCCAGCACTTTGGGAAGCTGAGGCTGGAGGATTGCATGAGACCAGGAGTTAGAGGCTGCAGCAAGCTACGATCATACCACTGCAATCCAGCCTGGGTTACAGAGCAAGACCCCATCTCAAAAAATAAGGAGTTGGGCCGGGCACGGTGGCTCATCCCTGTAATCCCAGTACTTTGGGAGGTTGAGGCGGGCAGATCACTTAAAGTTAGGAGTCCGAGATCAGCCTGGTCAATATGGTGAAACCCTGTCTCTACTGAAAATACAAAAAAAAATAGCTGGGCTTGGTGGCACACACCAGTAGTTCTAGCTACTTGGGAGGCTGGGGTGGGAGAATTGCTTGAACCTGGGAGGTGGAGGTTGCAATGAGTTGAGATTGCGCCATTGCACTCCAGCCTGGGCCTCTCACAGTGAGACTCCATCTCAAAAAAAAAAAAAAAAAAAAAAAGAGAGTTTTGCTACTATCTTACCCGTGCTGGACTTGAACTCCCAGGCTCAAGGGATCCTCCCACTTACACCTGTAGCTGGGATTACAGGTGTGCCCAGATGAACTCACATTTAAAACCAACCCACTCCTGCAATAAGGAACCCAGTCTTACCATAATGACGTTGATCCATTCACGGAGGGCAGATCCCAGATGACCCAGTCATCTCTTGATGGTCCCACCTCCCAACATTGTTGCATTGGAGATTGTTTCCAACACATGAAGACTGGGGACATATTCAAACCATAGCATCAGTTAAACCTGTCAGCTACAAATTCTCTATATAGTCTCACTTTCATCACATCAAAGGATAAAGGATAACTTTAACAACTGGTGGGGAGGGTTTTTTTGTCTTTTAAACAATGAGAATGGATGTCTTTAACTTTGTTTATGTTTATATAGGGCACAGACCATCATGAAGGCTCGTTTAAAGGGAGCACAGACAGGTCGAAACCTCCTGAAGAAAAAATCTGATGCCTTAACTCTTCGATTTCGACAGATCCTAAAGAAGATAATAGAGGTAGAATGAACTTTTCTTAAAATAGTATTTATTTTAGGAAAATCCAGCTTGGCCCTTGGCATTTTTTTGTTGTCGTTATTTTAATTAATTTTTTTCTTTCAAAAGTAAAAATACCATTATAAGTTTAACAAGTGTCAAATATCAAACAGTTCATTTAATAAAATCCAAACTCTTTAATCTTGCCTGCAAAGCTCCACTTGATCTGATTGGCCCCTCGCCTGCCTCTCTTACCTTATTTAGAGCATTCTTCCTAAGGTCCTCCAGGTACTTTTCATTAGCTCTTTTTCCTGCCTGAAATACTCTTTCCCCAGAACTTATAACTGGCTTCTTTGGCTGTTCTAGTCTCTTAAGAGAGGCTGTTCCTGATCACCCAATCTAAAGTGAACACCATGTTTGCTTCTCTCACAATTCCTTATTTTAATTTTATTGTAGCATGTACTACTGCATGATATGACATTTTATTTCTAGTCTTTTTCTTCCTTTTTTTTTTTTGAGACAAGGTCTTACTCTACAGCCTCAGACTGGGCTCCAGTGATCCTCCCACCTCAGCCTCTTGAGTAGCCGGGACGACAGGTGCATGCTACCATCTCAGCTCATTTTTTTTATTTTTAGTAGAGACGAGGTCTCACTATGTTTGCCCAGGCTAGTCTTTTTGACTCCCGGGCTCAGTCTTTCCATCTTGGCCTCCCAAAGTGCTAAGTTTACAGTTTTTTGTGTTTTATTTTTAAATCTGTATGTACTGAGCAAAAGCATTTTCTATGAGTGCTGTTTTTATTTTTATTTTTTTATTTTTTGTGGAGATGGGGTCTTGCTTTATTACCCAGGGTGGTCTCAAACACCTGGGCTCAAGTGATCATTCCACCTCAGCCTTCCAAAGCACTGGGATTACAGGCGTTAGTCACCATGCCTGGCCCTGTACTACTTTTGATTATTTGTGAAGTTGAGGAGCTTTTCATGCTTATTTCCAATTTGATTTTCTTGGTAAATGTCTTATTTTTTTTTTGGTAGAGGTTCTATGTGTATTCTGCCTAATGCGTAAAATGTTAAAAATATTTTCTCCACGTCTTTTCTTATCTTTTAACTTAAAAAAATAAAAAAGTTAGTACTAGGTGTGGTGACTCATGCCTGTAATCCCAGCACTTTGGGAGGCTGAGGTGGGAGGATGATTTGAGCCCAGGAATTTGAGACCAGCCTGGGTAACACAGTGAGACCTTGTCTCTACAAAAAAAAATAAGAAGAAAATTAGCAGAGTGTGGTGGCATGCACCTGTAGTCCCAGCTACTTGGGAGCCTGAGGCAGGAGGATTGCCTGAGCCTATGAGTTTGAAGCTGCAGTGAGCTATGATTACACCACTATACTCTAGCCCAGGCAACAAAGTAAGACCTTGTCTCAAAAAATAAAAAGAAAAATTTAAAAAAGTTAAAAATGTTTTTCCTTTGGTCAGATCTGTTGGTCTTTTTCTTTATATAGCTTCTGAGTTACATATAAGGCTTAGAAAATACCTAAAATGATTAGGAAAATATTATGCCACATTTTCTTTTGTTACTTTACGGTTTTTTTTTCTTTAAACCTTTATCTTAATTATGTCTGAATTTTGGGGGCAGTGTGATGTGAGATAGGTAGCTTTATCGTTTTGTACTGTATAGACAGTTGAGTGGTCTCTTTACTAAATTTCCATGTAGACCTGGGGTTGTTTCTGAATCCTCTAGTCTATTTCATTGACTTAACTGTCCCAAACCAGATATATTAATATTTCCTTATTGTAGCTGTACCTTTTTAATACTTGGGAAGGCAACTCCCTACCCAGCTGACCCAGTTTTTCTTCTCTTTCTGAAACATTATTGAATATTCTCAAACATTAAATATTCCAGATGTACTTTAAAATTAATACACCATTAGGGTTTTGACTGCAACTGCAGTGAATTTAAGAGATTAGTTTGAGTAAATCAGCATGTACCCATTCAGGAATAATATAGGTCCTCCAGTAAAGATTCAGTTTTCTGTTTCTCAATGCATTTATTCTATTTTAATTATAAAACTCATAGTTTGTAATATTGTTAGTGATCATAACCAAAACTGTTAAAAATTGGAAATTTCTGTTTATCATTATCAAACCAATATTTACATGCACAGCCAGCATAAAATACTGATGGTTATTAAAGGAACATAATTATGATGGAATTTTTCCTTGTAAAAGGCTTGGTTGAATCTGTTGTTGGTTTATGCTTTTCCAGACTAAAATGTTGATGGGCGAAGTAATGAGAGAAGCTGCCTTTTCACTAGCTGAAGCCAAGTTCACAGCAGGTGACTTCAGGTAAGGGGACTAAACGGGGTGTTTTGAAACAAAACAAAGTGATATCAGGCTCATAATTTCATTTAAAAAGCATTTTTTAATTTAGAAATAAGCATTAAGGACAAATGTTATAGTAATAATAAGGAAGAATTCTTTTAACCCCATCACCTTAACTCCACTGTCATCCTCCACATGTATTCTTACATAGTTGCAAGCACAGGATACTTAATATTTTAGAGTCCATTTTCATTTAACGTTGTATCATAAACATTTTTCCTTATTTTCAACATGGCTGTATGATCTTTCTCAAGATGTATTTTTTTTTCTCCTAATGCTGGGTATTTGGGTTAATTCTCAGTTTTTTGGAATATTATGGAAAGTGCAGTGAACATTTTTACACATATGTATTTTTGTTTCTACTGAATTATTCCCTTAGGATAAATTTTTGAGAATTGGATTATTTAAAAGGCATGAACTTCATGGCTTTGGTGACATCAGTAAATCCTTTACAAAGCATACAAAATGGCTTGCAAATGTGTTATGCTAATTGACATATGTTATGTAATTCTCCAAATAACACTGTAAGACAGGTAAGGCAAGCATTGTTATTCTCAGTTTTAATTAAATGCCTTCCTGAGGTCACTTGGCTAATTAGGGGCAGAGGCAGAAGTTGTTTTCAAGGTTTCTGATTTTAGTCTTTTCCTAATGACATGATGCCTATTATCTAGGAGCTTTCACTGCTCTTAAGCCTTAATAAGGCCCTTCGAAGTGGTAGGCTTTCATTTTTGCCAGTGCTGGTAAGATCACAGCTTGCATTGAATTTTCTAGCAGAGGGTGGAGATCAATAGTGTATAAGTGGTATGTGAGTGTTTTAGGGTGGTTATGGGGAAGATACTTTCTATAATATTTATTTTTGTTTTGTTTTGAGATTGGGTTATGAGACTGGCTAATTTTTGTATTTTTGGGTTTCGCCACATTGCCCAGGCTGGTTTTGAACTCCTGGCCTCAAACAATCCTCCTGCCTCGGCCTCCCAAAGTGCCGGGATTACAGGCGTGAGCTATCGCACCCTGCCAGGAAGGCACTTTCTGGTAACATTTGAGAAATCACACAAAGCCAGATGGAAGATAGTTTCCAGGGTAAAAGGGGTAAAGGAATTGAACACCAGCTTAACCAATTCAACAGCAAACCTAGAAAGAAGGAGTTTTCTCCATCTTACACTAGCAGAAGAACCCTTAAAGTTATATCCATGTAGCACACCTCTGACTGAAAACATAAGCAATCCACGAACTTTAAAATCATTCTTTGTTGTTTTCTTACTAATGTTTTGAATATTGTTCATTCTCTGCTTTCAGAGGCCCTCCTCTAGCAGTAATGACTTTTCTCCCTTTTGAAAAAAAGGACAGTTATCAAAACATACTTAATTGTGACATCTCACTCTTGGTCTCATTTAATGTTAAAGCTATCCAGTGGGTCCCTGTAGGTTTATTTCTGAAGAGTCTGCTAAATAAAGGCTTTCTCTTTTTCTGCAGCACTACAGTTATCCAAAATGTAAATAAAGCGCAAGTGAAGATTCGAGCGAAGAAAGATAATGTAGCAGGTAACGTTTCAACCTTTTAGAAACGCTTTGGGGAGAAAAGAGGTGACATTTTAAAATTAACCTGTTTGTACAGCAAGATCTTAATGTCCTAGTTTCTTCCTTCTACTTAGAACAAGTTGATTGGCTTTACATGTTAAAATCATTAACAACCAGATTTCTAATTACTCAGGATAATTTGACTTTTGTATAGAAATGAACACTTAAGAAGGCAGGTTCCAGCTGGGCACGGTGGCTCACACCTGTAATTCCAGCACTTTGGGAGGCCGAGGTGGGCGGATCACAAAGTCAGGAGTTCGAGACCAGCCTGGCCAACATGGTAAAACCCCATCTCTACTAATAATATAAAAATTAGCCGGGTTTGGTGGCACGCACCTGTAGCTCCAGCTACTTGGGAGGCTGAGGCAGGAGAATCACTTGAACCTGGGAAGCGGAGGTTGCAGTGAGCCGAGATTGCACCACTGCACTCCAGCCTGGGTGACAGAGCGAGACTCCGTCTAAAAATAAAAAATGAAAAAATTAAGAAGGCAGGTTCCGCTGGATGTGGTGGCTCACACCTGTAATCCCAGCACTTTGGGAGGGTGAGACAGGTGGATCACCTGAGGTCAGGAGTTTGAGACCAGCCTGGCCAACATGGTGAAACCCCATCTTTACCAAAGAATACAAAAATTAGGTCGGGTTTGATGGCTCACACGTGTAATCCCAGCACTTTGGGAAGCCGAGGTGGGCAGATCACCTGAGGTCGGGAGTTCGAGACCAGCCTAATATGGAGAAATCCTGTCTCTACTAAAAATACAAAATAAACCAGATGTGGTAGCGCATGCCTGTAATCCCAGCTACTCGAGAGGCTGGGGCAGGAGACTCACTTGGACCCAGGAGGCAGAGGTTGTGGTGAGCCAAGATTGTGCCATTGCACTCCAGTTCAGGCAACAAGAGCAAAACTCGTCTTAAAAAAAAAAAAAAAAAATTTAGCTGGGCATGGCGTGTGCCTGTTGTCCCAGCTACTCAGGAAGCTGAGGTGGGAGAATCACTTGACCCCAGGAGGTGTGGTTGCAGTGAGCTGAAGACCACACCACTGCACTGCAGCCTGGGCGACACAGTGAGACCCTGTCTCAAAAAAAAAAAAAAAAAAAAAAAAGACAAGTTCCTAAATTCATTAATTGAAACCAATTACAATTCCAGACTTAAGCTCTTGATTTTTGAGTTTGATGAGAAAGAAACACAGAAAACAGTGATTGAGAAACAGAACTCAGGCCAGCACGGTGGCTCATACGTGTAATCCCAGCACTTTGGGAGGTTGAGACGGGTGGATCACCTGAGGTTGGGAGTTCGAGACCAACCTTACCAACGTGGAGAAACCCTGTCTCTATTAAAAATACAAAATTAGCCGGGTGTGGTGGCACATGCCTGTATTCCCACCTATTCAGGAGGCTGACCAGGAGAATTGCTTGAACCTGGGAGGCAGAGGTTGCGGTGAGGTGAGATCACGCCATTGCACTCCAGCCTTGGCGACAAGAGCAAAACTCCACTCAAAAAAAAAAAAAACAAAAAAAAAACAAAAAACTTAAAGGTTTGTGAATCCGTATATGCTTCTTTGTTTAACAGGTGTTACTTTGCCAGTATTTGAACACTACCATGAAGGAACTGACAGTAAGTGTGAAACTTTTTGTATTACTTTGTGTCTCTGGGATTTCCTGTTTCCTCTTTAAATGAACTAAGTTCTGGAAAATGGCGCTAGATGTTGAAAGGTTCCTGAGTTAGAAATCCTCTTATTTGATATAGTCAGGACAATAGTTGATCAGTTAATCAAAAGGTCTTAAAGCCGGGCACAATGGCCCATGCCTGTAATACTGGCACTTTGGGAGGCTGAGGCAGGCAAATCTCCGTCTCTACAAAAAATATAAAAAATCAGCCGGGTGTGGTGGCACATGCCTGTAGTTTCAGCTACTTCCAGGGCTGAGGAGGGAGGATTGCTTGAGCTGGGGAGGTAGTTGCAGCAAGTTCTGATCACACCACTGCACTCCAGCCTGGGCTACAGAGCAAAACCTTGTCTCAAAAAAGAAAAAGGTCTTATGCTAGGAAGTCATAAAACATTATACATATCTTAAAATATTTCAATATTTTATCAGAAATATATCAATGTAGAATCATTTGCTATTTTAAAAATATAAGGCCTTTTGAATATGAATTCACCGATTAGACCTCTGTGTTGTTTTTCTGCATATCCTACACCCACAATGCACTGCTTATAATTCCCAGTTTGGGTCTCTTTAAAGTCAAATAAGATCTTAGACACTGTGATGCAACCTGAATGCTGATTCTAGATTTGTATAGCCCACTTCCACTTTTTAAATAACTGTCGTATTCATTCCATTCCTAGTTTGACAGCATATTTTCTTTCCAAAGTAAAGTATTAACTTTTTTCATAGAAACAATATTCTTGGCCAGGCACAGTGGCTCACACCTGCAATCTCAGCACTTTGGGAGGCTGAGGCAGGTGGATCACCTTAGCCCAGGCGTTTGAGACCAGCCTGGGCAACATGATGAAACCCCGTCTCTACCCAAAAAGTTACAAAAATTAGCTGGGCCTGGTGGTGTGCGCCTGTGGTCCCAGCTACTCGGGAGGCCGAGGTGGGAGGATTGCTTGAGCCTGAGAAGTGGAGCTTACAGTGAGCTGAGATCGCACCACTGCACTCCAGCCTGGGTGGCAGAGTGAGACCCCATCTCAATAAATAAATAAACAAACAATATTCTTTCTTTTGGCACTTATATTTCCTTGTTTCATGTGATATTTAATTAAATCATATAGAATATTAAGTACATTTCATACAAAGAAGTAGAGCATTCTAGAGAGTCACCTGTTCACAGAGTGTCATTGTACTCTGGGCATCAGGCAGTATGATTTTCAAAGGGAATAAGGGGCATCAAGCTAGTGAAGGAAAGGTTGGTTAAAAGCTTCTCTTGTAGTTATATTTAGAATAGTATTCTTGTGGAAAACTGTATTTAGTAGCATGCTCCTATAGTGTTTGGGGAGTGAGATAGGCACTTCATGTTTACATTCAATGAAGATTAGTGAATTCATCTTTCCATATTTGTTATTATTCTGAATTATCTCCTTTTGGGGAATTTTATAGGGAAGATATTTTACTCTCTAATTAAAAATGTTGTCTGACTGGTTCTTTCAGGTTATGAACTGACTGGTTTAGCCAGAGGTGGGGAACAGTTGGCTAAATTAAAGAGGAATTATGCCAAAGCAGTGGAACTACTGGTGGAACTAGCTTCTCTGCAGGTAAGTAGCAAAAGACCTGGAGAACTCCTGTAGTTTTATTTCTAACAGTCAAGTGGAGGAGAGTCAGGTCTTGAGTCAGCATATACTGTGCTTTGTACTTTTAACTGTTCCCATGATCCTACGTAAAGCAAACATAATATTTTGATTTCTGAAGTGATGGCTTTTGTACCATTGTCCCTACTTTTTAAAATTTATGTATTTATTTTTTATTTTTTTGAGACGGAGTTTTACTCTTGTTGCCCAGGCTGGAGTGCAATGGTGTGACCTCGGCTCACTGCAACCTCTGCCTCCTGGGTTCAAGTGATTCTCCTGCCTCAGCCTCCCAAGTAGCTGGGATTACAGGCATGTGCCACCATGCCTGGCTAACTTTTGTATTTTTAGTAGAGACGGGGTTTCGCCATGTTGGTCAGGCTGGTCTCGAACTCCTGACCTCAGGTGATCCACCCACCTTGGCCTCCCAAAGTGCTGGGATTACAGGCATGAGCCACTGCACCTGGCCCCTACTTTTTTTAATTAAAAAAATTATTTATTTTTTGAGATGGGGTCTCTGTCACCCAGGCTGGAGTGCAGTGGCATAATCCCAGCTCACTGCAACCTCAACCTCCTGGGCTTAAGTGATGCCCACCTCAGCCTCCTGAGTAGCTGGGACTATAGGCATGCCCCATCACACCTAGCTAATTTTTGTTTTTTTGTAGAGATGGGGTTTCACCATGTCGTCCAGGCTGGTCTCAAACTCCTGGGCTCAAGTAATTAGCCTGCCTCGTCCTTCCAAAGTGCTGGGATTATAGGTATGAGCCACCACACCCGGCCCCTGCTTCTTCTTCTTAACAAAATGTATGTGTATGGTACGCTCTTGTTTTTTTGTTTTTGTTTTTTTCTTTGAGACAGAATCTTGCTCTGTTGCCCAGGCTGGAGTGCAGTGTTGCAATCTTGGCTAACTGCAGCCTGGATCTCCTGGGCTCAAGCAGTCTCCCGCCTCAGCCTCCCAAGTAGCTGGGACTACAAGTTTGTGCCACCTCGCCTGGATAATTTTTTTGAATTTTTTAGTTGAGATGAGGTCTTGCTACGTTGCCCAGGCTGGTCTCAAACTCCTGGCCTCAAGAAATCCTGCCATCTCAGCCTCCCAAAGTGCTGGAATTGTAAGTGTGAGCCACCTCACCCAGCCCAGTTTCACTCTTTGCTAAGTGAGAACAGCAAGTTGATACTAGATTTAAATGTAAATGTAAATAAACATCGTTTGTGCATGGAAGACCATTTTTTCCTCTATATGGCCGGTTAGTATATATCTAGGTTATTAATGCTTCTTTCTTGTCATTTTTATGTTGTTATTTAGGTGAGACTGTAGTAAACAAATTATAATAGTGTCAACTCAAGTAAAGCCTGTTGAAGCAGAAATGATTTGATAAAGGTTTATTGAAAGCCAAATGTGAGGATTGACCCGGGAAGACACCAAGAAAGTTGGGTGTGTTCTAGAGTCTGCTACAAGTTGGAAGGCTTTTATGGGAAAGTTTAGGAGAAGGGAGGACTCCTCATACCCAAGTTGTCCTTTTCATTGGCGAGTACAATACAGAGGTCACAATCATTGGCTACAGATTACAAATACAAGCTAAAATGTTCTACATGCAAGTAAATCATGAAGTAAAACTTCATGATTCAGAAACAAATCAGTGTCATTTTCAGCGTCAATAGGTTGCATATTAATCAGTATGTCAACAGTCTGAGAAACTTAAGATTTCCTTACTACGGGACAGGATGTAAACCATGAATCATAAGATCCCTCAATCTGCCCAGGCAGGTTAATTTGGAAACCTACCAAATGTGACATGTAGGTTATCAATAGCATGGAAGTAGTGTTAGCCCTATGGAAATCTCACAAGAATTTTGTTTTTGTTTTGTTGTGAAGAGACAGGGTCTTACTCTGTCACCCAAGCTGGAGTACAGTGGCACAGTCATAGCTCACTGCAGCCTCACGATCCTCCCACCGCAGATTGCCAAGCAGCTGGGACTACAGGTGCATGCTACTACACCCAGCTAATTTTTAAAATTTATTTCTTGTAGAGGCAAGGTCTCATTGTGTTGCCCAGGCTGGTCTTGAGCTCCCAGCTTCAAGTGATTCTCCCACCTCAGCCTCCCGAAGTGTTGGGGTTATAGGCATGAGCCATGCACCCAGCCTAAGAATTTTGTTTTTTAAGCATGCTGAAAAGTTGTCTTGGTTCTCAAATGTTTTCTACAAGTGCAGTCTTAGTGGAGTCAAGTGATCAGGGAATGATTAGGAAGACTTTGTGCTTACATTATTAATTTGTTCTTATTTTAGACTTCTTTTGTTACTTTGGATGAAGCTATTAAGATAACCAACAGGCGTGTAAATGCCATTGAACATGGTGAGTATTACGTACTGTGAGGTGCTTTGTCACTTGTGCATACCCCCCACTTGTCATGAAACTGCTAGAATTCGGGACTGTACTGAAGACTGAAAGATGAATAAGATGCTGCCCCTGCCCACAGTGCAAAGAGAGAAGTGTGTCTATAGTACAAAGAAGTGTTACGAAGTACTTGTATGATCTGGGGGAGTTACACACATAGGAAAGGGGTGACTTAAAAATTATGGAATGTTTTCTTCATTTCCAGTTATTCATGCAGTTATTTAAGGGTAGGAATATTTCTCAAGATCCTTAGTGTTTTCTTTAGTTCTTTCTAATGTGGTTGAGTGATGTAACTTTTTGAGTACATTAAATATTTAACTTTAAATCAGTATAAGCCATTCTCCTTGATTTCTAAAAAATTTTCCCATTTGATGCACTTATTTTCCATCTCTTTTATTTCACTATTTAAAAAATATGACTGCTTAGTATTGATGGTGCTTTTTGCTCAATAAACTTAGTTTTTATTAAAGAAACACTCAATTTTAGGTAAGAAAGCAAAATTTGAAGTAAAGAAATTCCTTTGCTTGGGAGTTTCTATATTAGTGTTAGTGAGAAAATATATTAACTATATATTATATTAACTATATTGTTAGTGACAAATATATTAACTATTATATTAACTATAATATATTAACTGTATTATATTAACTATATATAATATGATAACTATATTAATGTTAGTGAGAAAGTTATCTCATTTTTTAAAAAACTTTTTTGACTGCTTGCTAGTGCCAGGCCTTGTACATGAAAGTGGAAGCAAAGAAAAAAAAAAAAAAGGATAGTTCGTAGTTCTTACCCTCAGAGTTCACATTCTAGAAGCTGAACAGGTAAACTATGTAAAGTCGAGCCTAATGACATAAACTCAATCGAGCATTCTCTCTGCTCAATTTTTTAACAGTTGATTGCTACTATATTTAAAATAACATCTGTGCTTCAATGTTACATATTCATAGAATTCAGCACATTCAGTGTTGTATTTGTTATGGTCCAATAGGTTATCTATGCATAGAAAAGACACTAGAAGGGTATACATGTTTACATGTTTACAGTAGTTACTCTTTTGGGTGGTTGGATTATACTCCATTTTACTTTTTTTCTTTGTGTTTTTATTTTCTAAGTTCTCTGCATTAAATGCACATTAATTTTACAATTAGGAAAAAATAACTATTATACAAATGAGCACTGACAGTTTGAAAAAAGGGGTTTGAAGTTCTCACACATATTATTTTTTTTGATTCTAGTCATCATTCCCCGGATTGAACGTACTCTTGCTTATATCATCACAGAGCTGGATGAGAGAGAGCGAGAAGAGTTCTATAGGTTTGTTGAAATTGGCAGTTATTGATCGTTTTTTGTTTTCCATGTTCCAAAGGCTGTATTTGCTGAATGACTTGTTGGTTTATGTTCTTTAGAATGAGCATAGTTTGTGTTTTATTCTGATAAATAAGAAGCAACAAATATTATTACCAAAAGTTGTGGAAACAAATCTGTCAAATTTTACATGTACCTATAACATGGCATTTCTAAAAACTTAGGCCTTTCAGAGAAACTATTTAGATTTGATTTTTAAAAATATATATGTTTTAAGATAGTCAAATGCAGTAGTGAAAAGTGGGGAAAGAGTAGAACAAGGAGTTTGATCTGTAACTGATTGTGTGTAATAGAGAGAACTCACTACCTTCGGACCAGCCAAGACTGAATTATTTTTTTGTGTGTGAGACAGAGTCTTGCTCTGTCACCCAGGCTGGAGTGCAATGGTGCAATCTTGGCTCATGTGCCACCATGCCTGGATAATTTTTTTGTACTTTTAGTAGAGATGGTGTTTCACCATGTTGGCCAGGCTGGTCTCAAAACTCCTGGCCTCAAGCAATCCACCCATCTTGGCCTCCCAAAGTGCTGGGATTACAGGCGTGAGCCACCGCACCTGGCCCTTGATTATTCTTTAAAATGAAATGATGATTTAGATTGGGTGTCTCCTACATAAAAACTGAGAGATGAAACTAGAATTCAGCTGTTATTTAACAAATATGTATTTCATGTTCAGGAGAAGGTATAAAGCACCCGGAGGCATTACCAAATAGTATATAAATCACGCCATTAGAGAATTAGCACAGCACTTGGAGAGAAATTATGCATGTCCATGAATTGGTTATGAACATTTAGAGTCAACAGGGATAAATACTAAACTGGTGGTGTACAGGGATCTGTACATTCAGTTCAGAGAAATGGGAGGTAGGTAAAGGCAGGAGTATTTAGGAAAGGCATGGGGGTCTTATACCTGGAGTTAGCATCTAATTATGGTCTATAATCTTAATTATCAAAGGTTAGTTTCTGTGCTTCCATGATACTCAGGGTTGTTTTGAGCCAAAATTTTAAAAAAATGCCTGAATGCTCAAAATCTGTTCCATTAGAGAATGGATTTCAAAATTTAACCTAATAAAGGCTTCTAGGCCAGGCTCGGTGGCTCATGCCTGTAATCCCAGCACTTTGGGAGGCCGAGGCGGGTGGATCACAAGGTCAGGAGTTCAAGACCAGCCTGGCCAAGGTGGTGAAACCCTCCGTCTCTACTAAAAATAAAAAAAATTAGCCAGGCGTGGCGGCGTGCGCCTGTAATCCCAGCTACTTGGGAGGCTGAGGCAAGGAATTGCTTGAACCCAGAGGTGGAGGTTGCAGTGAGCCAAGATTGCGCCACTGCACTCCACTGCACTCGCGACAAAGCGAGACTCCATCTCAAAAAAAAAGCTTCTATTTCAGGTTAAGTCAGTTATTAGCTTAAAATCATGTATTTTTAGCTTATGTATTTTTTAAAAAGGATAATAAATAAATTACTGAAAATGAAATTAATAAAAGTACCAAGTTTTTTTCTAGGTATAGGTGTTTATTATCCTTGTTACAAAACTAAAAGAAATCAAATCTACTTAATATTGAAAGTGTTTTAAAAACTACCGCCACCTGTATTTTATAGGTTAAAGAAAATACAAGAGAAGAAAAAGATTCTAAAGGAAAAATCTGAGAAGGACTTGGAACAAAGGAGAGCAGCTGGAGAGGTGTTGGAGCCTGCTAATCTTCTGGCTGAAGAGAAGGACGAGGATCTTCTATTTGAATAATCTTTCCTGTTCTGGTTCTTTTAGAAACCCTAACACTGGTTTCATTTTAATTCACAGTGCGTAGGTTTGATTTGTGTGGCTATTTATTTTTTGGCCTAAGAATTTCACTGGTTGTAAAATTTACCTGGATGTCTATTTATGGGATTACTTTTGCAGAATCATAATTTAGCAACCATTTATCACAGATGAAAGAGATCTGTAAAACCTGCCCAGGAACTTACAGAATTTACTTTGCAGAAGCGTTATCCTACTCCATTTACATCTGTGTTACATGTGATCTGCTTACCAAGCATATTAGGAAATAACTCTTAGGAAGCATTAGTGGTCTCAGGCCAATTACTGTGGAGCAGCTTTCATTCCTACCCACTTGCAAACCTTGGCGCTGTTGTCTGAGATTGCTGCAGGCATTCTTGTTACCATGGTACTTCTCTAACTTTGTGAAAACCTGCACTTTTCCTTGCATGACAGGTTCCTGTCTTGTCTGTCATGGGAGCAGTTCTGCCAATTTAAATGCGACTGTGGTATAAACAGAGTAAAATGATTTAAAAATAAGTCATTCTGTTTTTATTAATTTACTGTTAAGTCATGTTCTCATGCTCAGATCAGTAGTGTCAGCCAGAGCTTTCTCTGCAGACATGTAGGAAGTGGGTAGCTATTTTTCCCCCTCCATGTATTAGAGTTTTACAAAAAGGCTTGCTTTTGAGACAACTGTTGCATTTTGGGGTACTAATAAATGATTGCCGATGAGTTATGAGGGCATTATAATACTTCCTTATTTGCTAATTAAGAAAAATAACTAGTTCCTATTTTAGAGTAAGAAATAAGGTAACTTTTTACTATTTATAAGCGATAAAAACTTGCTTTCATATATGAAAATGAAGCATTTGAATGGCCACATCAGGTGTCTGAGGTTTTTAGTACTGTTCGATTTGGCATGAACCATCCATGATTACTCAGTCTTTCTTGCAACCATTTCCAGGCATTTTTGACATGATTAGCCATGGAATAATGCTTAGTTCTGAAATTGTGACACTGTCTTTATTAATATTGTATTTTAATCAAGTGACATCACAGTCCAGGTAGTTTTTCTTTTTTTTTTTTTGAAACAGAGTCTCACTCATTCTGTAGCCCAGGCTAGAGTGCAGTGGCAGCAACATCAGTTCACTGCAACGTCCGCCTCCTCAATTCAAGAGAGTCTCCTGCTTCAGTCTTCCTGAGTAGCTGGGATTACAGGTATGCGCCACCATGCCTGGCTAATTTTTATATTTTTAGTGGAGATGGGGTTTCACCATGTTGGCCAGGCTGGTCTTGAACTCCTGACCTCAAGTAATCTGCCCGCCTCGGCCCCCCAAAGTGCTGGGATTACAGGCATAAGCCACCGTGCCCAGCCAGTCTAGGCAGTTTTAAAGTACTAAATGATTTTGCAAGCATTTAACATCTCCTATAAAATAGCAGGTCTTAGTTATGTGCCAGGCACTGGTATTAAGTATTTTGTTTATATTACTTCATTACAACAACCATAAGAGGCACATATTATTTTAACCCCCTATTTTACAGAGGAAAAATGGGAGACACAGGAAACTTGAGTAGTCTTAAGTTAAAAAGCTAGAAAGTAGCAAATCCAGAATTTAAGTCTAAGCAGTCTACCTTCAGAGTTTTTACACCCTAACTTTTCCTTTCTGTTTCATCTATATTTCAAACTTTGGGTATTTAAAGACATTGGGACTGTTCTGGAGAAGCTGATACTTAGGAAATCTGGTTGCTGCTCACAGGATAAAATCTTAGGTACAGTGTAAATTCAGTAATGACTGGAAAACCAACAACAAGTACTTTAAAAATAGGTAACTTTAACATTTCGTCTTCCCAGCATCCTGCTGAACTGTTAACTTCTACCATCTCCACTTTGCAGATGAGGAAATTGAGACTTTGACAAGTCAAAGCGCACAGCTGGAATGCAAGTCAAGTATGATTTGATTTAATTTGCTCTTTATATTTTAAGAATTACGTACTGCCTTTCTAGGAGGCAAAAATTAGTTTGAAGTGGGGATCCAGATTAGTGGTTTTCCACATCGAGGTAAATTAAATACAAAGCAACAAGCCAAAGGATCCTAGATTTCTCTTATGGCTTCTTAAAGTCCTGGAATGTACTGGCCTTGGTTAAAATACTTACAAAAGTGCAGATGATTTTATAGTTTAGCATTTGTTAAAAAGAAATCAAGAAAACGACACATAATTTGTTATGTGGAGTCAGAGTTATCTGAAACATAGGAGAAGAATATAGATCAGGAATAGGAATGGAAAGCTGAACTGCGGTGGCAGGTGTATATATGTAAGAAACTTTTTGTTGGTGTATGATTTATGACCTTTGGGAGATGTACAGCAGAAAAAAAATGAAGAATGGAGAAACAAAGTATGTTATATATTTGCCAACAATTCACATGCTGCCTCAGTGTCCTCAAATCCCAGGCTGCACATAAGGTCCATTTGCCTGAGTATTACATACCTCCTTCTCCAGAAAACTTTCAAGTTCACAGCCTTGAGTTGTGCATCTTTAATACACTTAGTTGTTGGTTTTAATAATTAAGGAAACAGGACCTACCTATATCTGCACCAACAGGGGGCACTACCCCTCTGTAAAGAACAAATCAAAAGGTATTTTGTGTTGTACCTGGAGGATCCAATGGTCTTGCTTTTGGCAAAAACTTGAAGAGGAGGGTGGTCTTTGCATGTGTGGAAACCTTGAGTGGCCGAGCAAATAGCAAGAGAAATTGCTCAGTGGCTTTTAAAAGTTGAAATATAATTTTACTTTTTATTTTTACAATACAGTGTACAGTATGACATCTCAAAATAACAGAGTGCAGACACAGGATAAGAGTACAAAGGGGGATTAACAACAGATGTCAGAAGGTTACCTTTATTAAGGCTAAATCCCTGCTTTATATTTTCCACACATTCACAAAATTACATTCAAATCATTCCTTCTCGATATTTATTTCTTAGGCCATGAGAAAAGGAAGATGATCCAGACATTAGATTTTCATAGAAAGCAAATCTGGATTAGTCTAAATAATAATCTCCTTCCATTTGTTCTGACAACGAAAATTTGAGAAATAAAGATACGCACCAACCTAACACTTACTTATTTGGATTTTCCAAGTACATAGCATTAGTTATTGATATCATTTCTATATTAAATGGGTAAGACCTCCCCCACACTGGGGTCTCCAGTCAGAACCACAGAAGGACAGGAAATGGAATTGGCCAGATTGGCTGTACAACTAGGTGTACAGCAAGGCTTTTTTCCATATTCTTTTGTGGAGGTCAGCAACAACGTCCGCCTCAGTTTTCACTTTAAGGACTATGTTGAATATCAGCACATCCTCATCACTAGGATTTAGAAAAGTTTGGGACATTTCTATCTACCATTGCTGATGAGGAAGGGGAGAGTGATAGGACTTCACTGACCTTGAAATATTTATCATCTCAGTCTTCCTAAAAGTATGGCATGGCATGGCCTCTGCCTTGATACAAGATCTGCTTGTTAAAGCCATGTTCCTGAATCTTGACAGCACATGGCCCTAGTGCAGGCCTAATGTCTACAGCGGGCACAAGAGCCACTCACTGACACTACCTATACCCTCACTGTAACTTAACATGAACTGCCAATAGTTTAGTTTAGCTCTTGGAGTTGAAAACAGTTGTCAGTTACAATAAGCAGATCACAAAACTCCATTGTTAACCACAGACTACACTTCATTCCTGAGAAGTAAACTGGAAAACTGATAAGATTAAGTGCTAAGTATATTCCTTATTTTTTAATGCTAAAAATTGTTGTGACATGTGAATTTTCCTGGCTCTAAACTGGAGTATTTCAGATCTGAAGAGACAGTATGTATGGCATTCCTTCCCTCTTTCTTCCTAAGGAACATTATCTTGAAAATATTTCCATATAAAACACTCTCCAGCCAACTTAATAGGCCATGCAAATTTGAACAGAAAAAGGCGACATATAAACTGTCTACATTTGTTCAAATAAAATTATGTAGAAGAGGAAAAAAATCAAATATATACATGACACAAATTACTCCTTAAACATAATTGCTTATGTTAAATTAAATGATGTCAGTATTACTCCAGTGTTTAGCTCTGGGAATAGGAAATGCTGTAGCTAAAGTCACCATAAAAATAAAATCAAGGCATTCACATTTGAGGTTGTTTGTTACACATCACACTATCCTAAAGGCTTGAAAAGACTGCAAATTAAGTTTCCATGCCAGTTACACACGTTGAATTTTAAAGCTACAGCTATAGAGACAGTACAAAAATGCTATTAGCTTAAATGTTTCTTTTATTATTTACCAAGCTGTTGCATTCTGGTCATAAGAGGCAGACCTTGTTAGGTTAAAAACCTATTTCTATATATTTAATACCTTTTTCTCTCCAATATTCTTTTCCTAAAATGTTCAAATGACTTTCAGGTCTTCCTTTCCTTTTGATCTTAAAGTCAATTGTCATAATATTTCCCAAGGACATATATAATTTTATTCTAATGCTAAACAAGTATTTTCAATGACCATTTGTTGATCTATTAAATAGTAATATATAGTACAGCAGCTATATTCATCAACAGAATTCCAGTTTATCACCTATATATATGTAGCACAGTCATAGGATACTGTGCTCATACATAAAAATGCAAAAACTGTCAAATGTGCTATCCTCCCATGTATACAAAAAACTATTAGCATCATGAGGAAGAAACTTTTTAACAGTCAATACAGATTATAATGAACACCTGCCATTCATAAAAGTGTAACATACATTCTATTATACTATGCAGATGAGGGAAGGGAAGCTAAGTTAGTAAATCAGTTGAGACGACTTAAGAAAAAAATTCAGGAAATCGTAATTTTAAAAAGATCAGCATATTCTGTATACCTTTAAGTAGATTAGCGTATGTTGAGTGTAGAGTCTGATCCACAAAGTTTGAGCAAAAAAACTGGTGCTTCTAATGGAATGTTTTTTGTTTTTTTAAGAATCAAAAGACATATAAATGAATTCAAGCCTAACAAAGTAGCTTCAACCCAAAGTGGCACCATTTTGTTTTTTATTTTTCCTTTTTAGGAAAGTATCTCTGATGACTAAATTAGTCTCCTAAGCAAATACTGCCTTTCCCAGTGCAAAACACAGTCCCTCTGCTCGATATTCCCAATGAAGTCATTTAAGTGTTAATGATTTAACACTTAAGTGTAATCACATTCATATTTGTGCGAGACATAGACACTTGTGTATACAAGTTTTTCACAGAGATACAACTAAGCAGAAAGGGTTTAGGTGAAAACAAAAGGTTTTAACAGGATAAAATGGAATGCTCTGTTGAAAGCTTCCGTTTAGAATCCCAAAATGAGGCAAGAACCGCTAAAGCCATGTATAGAGAATAAAGGATGCTGTGCACAAACTGCCTAAGGGAACCGTCCTCTCACTAATCAAGAGATCTAAGAACAGATCTACAGTTTATACTGCTGCCTTCCATCTTATCCTCAATCTTGCTGCAATGTCGGGCAATCTTCCTATTGGCAGTTTTTGCCAGATCAAGTCCAACATGCCACAGAATGGATGTTTCTTTCACCTCAGCCAAGTGGATGGTACCCACTGAGGTTCAGTATCAAGTTTGTTAATTAACCTAAGCAATTCCTGATAGGCTTTATCAAGATCGGAATTCACAATTGCCGTATCAAAGTAGTGGCCATTGTTCTGCTCCATCTCTCTTGTCTTCTCAATGATTTCTCTCAACTCTTCAGGCTGCAAACAGAAGATAAAAACTGTGAGACAATTCCTTTCCTAACCAAATAATATAGGATGAGTCAGAGATGGCCAAAGAACAAGGAGTGACCTTCAAAGCTTTCCTTCTGTCTCTCTCAACCTCAGGAGCTCCTTTCCAACCCTGTCACGGCCACAATGGTTTCCTTTGCTTTGGCATCTTCAGGACTCACATTATGAACCATCTGGGACTCAATATATCCTGTTTTATACCACTATTTAGGTTTTCACATATTTTGTCTTATCTCACCAACAAAACTACAAGCTTCAAGAACACAACACTGTTCCCTACAAACATTTGTTTTCAAACATTCTAGGACACTAGTTATACCTCTTCCTAATAGTAACATCTTCTGTAATATGGAGTGAACCTTTCTGGTTGGAGCAAGGACCTAAAATGCCATTTACTTTTGGCTCTAGTAAAGAGCCCTTGCCCTATACTATCTGCTGCAGAGAGTTAAAAGTATCCTACCAGAGTTTGGGAAACTATAGAGCAGCCTGCTTTAAAATACTGACTGAAGGAAAGGGCCATTTTACAAAGATAAGCAGGCAGCAAGGCTATGTGCAAAACTTATCCTGAACCCTCTAACTATCAGGCACATGTGTTCAAGAAAGTGAAACTCACCTCAACTCACCCCTGCCAATGAAGACAACTAACTCAAACTCAAGACAAAATGTCTCAGATATAAAAGTCACACATCAATACTATATTGGACCCATAGTACAAAACAGTTTATATCATTCAACTGTTTGAACTTCTGTAACAGTAAGAAAACATATTAAAAATATGACAACTCTGGCTTGTCCTGAGGCAGTTTCTTGCATGACTCTCTAATTCTCATTCTGGAATGTTGTACATCTGCATATGGCACACAGAATCCTTTGTTCCCATCAGGGAATCTACTTCACCGCTGTAACTGAACACACATTTTTGCTAAAACTTATGTCTATCATAAGCTCCAGATTATTGGAAGAACATTCTAGGACTCCACAGAGAACTGAAACTTTGTGGTATTGTAGTTGAAATGAAAATGCTAAAGCCCCAATCCACCTAGTTTTTATCAAATTTAAGGCATTGTTATTTCATTTTGTGCCAAAATGGCTTATATCACTTATTTAGTACTTCATGTCTGAAGTTCTCTTTCAAATTACAATCCACAACTAAGATGAAACAAAATGTTTTAGCTCAAAATTTTTAGCTGAACTCGGCAAAACTGACAATAAGTTCATACTGCTAGATAGCCACTCTCAGGCCTCCATACTAGCAGAACAGATTCAGAGATTCAGAATGCAATTAGATAACTGGTTGGTTACATTTTGTAAAACCATCATTTTCTTAGCTAGCACAATTTTACAGAGTTAAAATTGAAAATTTGTTTTTACTTCAGCACTTCTATCATTGAGTAATAAAGCACTATTAGAAATACCAATACCAGCGCAGGGGCTCCCACCTGTAATCTCAGCACGTTGGGAGGCCGAGGTAGGCAGATCACATGAGGCCAGGAGCTTGAGACCAGCCTGGCCAACAGGGCAAAACCCCATCTCTATTAAAAATACAAAAATTAGCCGGGCGTGATGGTGCACATCTGTAATCCCAGCTACTCAGGAGGCCGAGGCATGACAATCACTTGAACCCAGGAAGCGGAGGTTGCAGTGAACCAAGATTGTGCCACTGCACTCCAGCCTGGGCGACAGAGCAAGACTCTGTCTCAAAAAAAAGAAAAAGAAGTATCAAAGGAGAAAAAAACTTAAGTGGAATAAATACAATCAGATACACCATCCTCTACACCAAAAACTGTGGAATACACATCCTAACCGGTGTGCACGGAACATTTACCAAGAAAGAACAGATGTTGGGCCATAAAATAAGGCTCAACAAATTTGAAAAGACTGACATCTTTCAGGGTCTGACCACCTGGAATTATAAATCAGTTAAAATTTTTTTTCCATCTCCAAATAGGTGGAAATTACATAACATACTTCTAAATAACTCGTGTTAAAGAAAAAAACAAGGGAGCTGGGTGCAGGGGCTCATGCCTGTAATCCCAGCACTTTGGAAGGCTGAGGCAGGTGGATCACCTGAGGTCGGGAGTTCGAGACCAGCCAGACCAACATGGAGAAACCCTGTCTCTACTAAAAATACAAAATTAGCTGGGCGTGGTGGTGCATGCCTATAATCCCAGCTACTAGGGAGGCTGAGGCAAGAGAATTGCTTGAACCCGGGAGGCGGAGGTTGCAGTGAGCAGACATAGTTCCACTGCACGCCAGCCTGGGCAGTAAGAGCGAAACTCCGTCTCAAAAAAAAAATGAAGGGAAATTAGAAAATATTTCTAACAAAACGGTAACAAAAATACAATCTCAAAACTTATGGGATGCAACTAAAGAACTGTTTCGAGGGAAATTTATAATTTCCGATGCCTATATTTGAAAAGAAGAAGAGTTTAAAAATTAAGCATTCATCTTCAGAAACTACAGCAAGTGCAAATTATAGTCAAAGAAAGCATAAAAAGAAATGAATTAAATAGAAAAGAGACAATAAAGACAAATGCCCTCTGACTTATTTCTTTTGCTAAAGTGTTTGATTATTCCTTTTGATAATAATAATAATTATTATTATTATTATTTCTTTCCTGGTTCCAGATTGTGTCTTTCTCTTTCTGACAGACAGCAGAGCATTTGTCTGGCATATATTCTCTCTTACCACAATATAGATGATTTTCTGTGACTTTAACAATACATACAAGAAAAAAATCACATCTTTATGCCAATACCCATTCTTTCACAATACTAGAAGAACAGATTCAGAGTACAATTACATTAACTGGTTGGTTACACTTTGCATCCAGTGAGTAACACCATCACCTTCTTAGTTTCTATCTATCTATCTTTATTTATTTATTTATTTATTTATTTATTTATTTATTTATTTTTTGAGACCAAGTCTTGCTGTGTTGCCCAGGCTGGAGTGCAGTGGCACGAACTCAGCCTCTTGAGTAGCCAGTACCACAGGCGTGCACACCATGCCCGGCTAATTTTTTTTATATTTTTAGTAGAGACAGGAGTTCACTATGTTGCCCAGGCTGGTCTCGAACTCCTGGCCTCCAGTGATCCGTCCGCCATATCTCAAAATAATAAGAGCTATTGATGACAAACCCACAGCCAATATCATACTGAATGGGCAAAAACTGGAAGCATTCCCTTTGAAAACTGGCACAAGACAGGGATGCCCTCTCTCACCACTCCTATTCAACATAGTGTTGGAAGTTCTGGCCAGGGCAATCAGGCAGGAGAAAGAAATAAAGGGTATTCAATTAGGAAAAGAGGAAGTCAAATTGTCCCTGTTTGCAGATGACATGATTGTGCATTTAGAAAACTCCACCGTCTCAGCCCAAAATCTCCTTAAGTTGATAAGCAACTTCAGCAAAGTCTCGGGATACAAAATCAATGTGCAAAAATCACAAGCATTCCTATATACCAATAACAAACAGAGAGCCAAACATGAGTGAACTCCCATTCACAATTGCTTCAAAGAGAATAAAATACCTAGGAATCCAACTTACAAGGGATGTGAAGGACCTCTTCAAGGAGAACTACAAACCACTGCTCAACCAAATAAAAGAGGATATAAACAAATGGAAGAACATTCCATGCTCATGGATGGGAAGAATCAATATTGTGAAAATGGCCATACTGCCCAAGGTAATTTGTAGATTCAATGCCATCCCCATCAAGCTACCAATGACTTTCTTCACAGAATTGGAAAAAACTACTTTAAAATTCATATGGAACCAAAAAAGCCCACATTGCCAAGACAATCCTAAGCCAAAAGAACAAAGCTGGAGGCATCATGCTACCTGACTTCAAACTATACTACAAGGCTACAGTAACCAAAACAGAGATATAGACCAATGGAACAGAACAGAGCCCTCAGAAATAATACCACACATCTACAACCATCTGATCTTTGACAAGCCAGACAAAAACAAGAAATGGGGAAAGGATGCCCTATTTAATAAACGGTGCTGACAAAACTGGCTAGCCATATGTAGAAAGCTGAAACTGGATCCCTTCCTTACACCTTATGCAAAAATTAATTCAAGATGGATTAAAGACTTAAATGTTAGACCTAAAACCATAAAAACCCTAGAAGAAAACCTAGGCAATACTATTCAGGACATAGGCATGGGCAAGGACTTCATGACTAAAACACCAAAAGCAATGGTAAAAAAAACCCAAAATTGACAAATGGGATCTAATTAAAGAGCTTCTGCACAGCAAAAGAAACTACCATCAGAGTGAACAGGCAACCTACAGAATGGGAGAAAATTTTTACCATCTACCCATCTGACAAAGGGCTAATATCCAGAATCTACAAAGAACTTAAACAAATCTACAAGAAAAAATCAAACAACCCCATCAAAAAGTGGGCAAAGGATAAGAACAGACACTTCTCAAAAGAAGACATTCATGCAGCCAACAGACACATGAAAAAATGCTCATCATCACTGGCCATCAAAGAAATGCAAATCAAAACCACAATGAGATACCATCTCACACCAGTTAGAATGGCAATCATTAAAAAGTCAGAAACAACAGGTGCTGGAAAGGATGTGGAGAAATAGGAACACTTTTACACTGTTGGTGGGACTGTAAACTAGTTCAACCATTGTGGAAGACAGTGTGGTGATTCCTCAAGGATCTAGAACTAGAAATACCATTTGACCCAGCCATCCCATTACTGGGTATATACCCAAAGGATTATAAATCATGCTGCTATAAAGACACATGCACACGTATGTTGATTGCAGCACTATTCACAATAGCAAAGACTTGGAACCAACCCAAAATAATGATAGACTGGATTAAGAAAATGTGGCACATATACACCATGGAATACTATGCAACCATAAAAAAGGATGAGTTCATGTCTTTTGTAGGGACATGGATGAAGCTGGAAACCATCATTCTGAGCAAACTATCACAAGGACAGAAAACCAAACACCGCATGTTCTCACTCATAGGTGGGAATTGAACAATGAGAACACCAGGACACAGGGTGGGGAACATCACACACTGGGGCCTGTTGTGGGGTATGGGGAGGGGGGAGGGGAGAGGGATAGCATTAGGAGATATACCTAATGTAAATGACAAGTTAACGGGTGCAGCACACCAACATGGCACATGTATACATACGTAACCAACCTGCATGTTGTGCACATGTACCCTAGAACTTAAAGTATAATAAAAAAATAAGAAAAAAAATAAAATAAAAATACATTTAAAACCTCCCCCCACCTAACCCCAGAAAAAAAAAAATATGATCCGTCCTCCTTGGCCTCTCAAAATGCTGGGATTACAGGTGTGAGCCACTGCATCCCACCTTTTGTATCAATTTAGTAAACTAAAAACAGTTTAGCAGTTTTTTATACAGTTAAAGCATACATTTATCTCACTTGATCCAGCAATTCTACTCCTAGGTGTTCATTCGAAAGAAATGAAAACATATGTCCACAAAAAGGCTATATGATTGTTTAGAGCAGCTTTAGTCATACTAGCTCAAAAAATTTTTTTTCTTTTTTTCTGAGTCTCACTCTGTTGCCCAGGCAGGAGTGCAGTGGCACAATCCCGGCTCACTGCAACCTCCACCTCCCGGGTTCAAGTTATTCTCCGGCCTCAGCCTCCCAAGTAGCTGGGATTACAGGTGCATGCCACCACACCCGGCTAATTTTTGTATTTTTAGTAGAGACGGGGTTTCACTATGTTAGCCAGGCTGGTCTTGAACTCCTGACCTCAAGTGATCTGCCCACCTCAGCCTCCCAAAGTGCTGGGATTACAGGCATGAGCCACTGTGCCCGGCCCTCAAAATTTTATCCAAATATTTTTTAACTGAAGAATGGATAAATTGTGGTATATTACTCAGCATTAAGAGGGAATGAACTGCTGTTAGATGCAACACAGATCAATCTCAAAAACATGTTGATCAAAAGCCAGACACAAACTTTAACAAACGGTATGCTTCTATTTATATGAACTTCTAGAACAGATCAAACAAATCTATAGTGACAGAAAGCAGATTAGTGGTTGCCAGAAAGAAAGAATGGAGGGATATTAACTTCAAAGGGGCATAAGAAAACTATCTAGAGTGATAGAAATGTTCTAAATCTTGATTGGCATGGTGGTTACACAGGTATACATTTCCAAAACTTGCTGAATTATACAACTAAAATGCATGTTATTTATTGTATGTAAAATATACTTCAGCAAAGTAAAAGAACCATAAAGTTCTAATTAAAAAAATCAAATATATTGCATATTGTTAAAACATTTTGGTACTGATCAACTTACTGCTTTAAAAATATGTATAAGCTAGGACCTGTGGCACATGCCTAAAGTCCCAGCTTATAGGACTGAGATGGGAGGGTCACTTGAGTCCAGGAGTTCAAGGCTTGCAGTGACTATGATCATGCCACAGCACTCTAGTCTGGGTGACATATAGAATCTCCTCTCAAAAAAAAAAAAAAAAAAAAAAAAAAAAAAATCAGACCTAAATTGAAAATTTAGGATGGCCAATTCAAAGTGAAGTAGATAAAAATTCCATTAGAACACTGCCAGAGACCAACCAAAAGAAAGATGCTGGCCAGGCACGGTGGCTCACGCCTGTAATCCCAGTACTTTGGGAGGCCGAGGAGGCCGGATCACGAGGTCACGAGATCGAGACCATCCTGGCTAACACGGTGAAACCCGGTCTCTACTAAAAATATAAAAAAAAAAGAAAAAAAAAGTGCCAGGCGTGGTGGCAGGCGCCTGTAATCCCAGCTACTCGGGAGGCTGAGCCAGGAGAATAGCTCGAACCCAGGAGGTGGAGGTTGCAGTGAGCCAAGATTGCGCCACTGCATTCCAGCCTGGGTGACAGAGTGAGACTCCGTCTCAAAAAAAAAAAAAGATGCTTAACATGTTTTGGAATGGTCTCTGGCCCTTCATGTGATAGCAAATCCTTGTTGGAAAAAAAGATAGCCTAAAAAGAAATAAGTGTGCATGTTAGGAAGTAGAAAATTAGGCTGAACAGGAAGAATGGAGTACACTGTGGTCCTTAGTGTTCATCCTTTTCCTTGAACAACCATGGAATTTCTGTTCTACCAAAGTAGTTATTGGACACTAAATTTTACACAGTATTAATCTCGTTTCTTTTGTTATATCGTGATCCTCCTCAAGAACAGCCAGTGACCATGCTGCCTATTTCCTTTGTATCATTCTAAGTGCTATGGACAACAAATACTCTGACCCCAGTTACTTATGAATTTGTAGGTATATGGCGGAAATGAAAAAGCGGTGCAGCTCTACTTTAACCAGCTAGCCTACTTAGCCTAGACAAAGCAACCAGAATTATGCTCATCATGTAGGATGTGAAAGCCCCTGATGTCTGTAGCCTAAGACATTAAAAATTACTACCTCACATGTAGATTAAGAAATGTTAAGTAGACATGAGTGAAAAAAGATATTTTGGAGGGTGAAGAGGAAGAGGAAGGGTTAAGGTGTTGTGGTGGACAGTCAAGAATGAAAGGAGGCTGGGTCCGGTGGCTCACGCCTGTAATCCCAGCACTTTGGGAGGCCAAGGCGGGCAGATCACAAGGTCAGGAGATCAAGCCCATCCTGGCTAACATGGTGAAATCCTGTCTCTACTAAAAATACAAAAAAATTAGCCAGGCGTGATGGTGGGTGCCTGTAGTCCCAGCTGCTCGAGAGGCTGAGGCAGGAGAATGGCATGAACCTGGGAGGCGAAGTTTGCAGTCAGCCGAGATTGCGCTACTGCACTCCAGCCTGGGCGACAGAGCAAGACTCAGTCTCAAAAAAAAAAAAAAAAAAAAAAAAAAAAAAAAAAAAAAAAAATGAAAGGAAGGCTGGGCGTGGTAGCTTACACCTGCAATCCAAGCATTTTGGGAGGCCGAGGCAGAAATGAGGGTTTCTTGAGGCCAGGAGTTCAATACCAACCTGGCAACATAACAAGACCCTGTCTCTACAAAATACATAAAAAATTAGCCAGGCATGGTGGTGCATGGCTATAGTCCCAGCCACTTGGACAGGCTGGGGTAAGAGGATCGCGTGGGCCCAGAGTCTGCACCTGCAGTGAGCCATGAACATGCCACTACACTCCAGCCTGGGCAATAGAGTAAGACCCTATCTCAAAACAACAACGACCAAAACAAAACAAAACAAAAAAACAAAAAACAGAATCAAAAGAAAGGAGTGTAAATATGCTTTTAATGACTATCTTTAAGGAGACTTAAAGGTATAGTCAATGAAATGAGGCAATCTGAGTGAGTACTCTCAAAAGTAGCTCTATTTAATAAATAAGCAAAAAAACAAGGAAGAACATGTTACTCATATAGTAAGTCACTTGACAGTTATCATCTTACATACTTAAATAAAAAGTCAATGCTTTCTTATTAATAACATATGTTACCAGTCAATTATTAATGTTTAATATGACATGGACTACCTCAATCATATCTAGCATAGATCTAAAATAATTTAAAAAAATTTTTCTGTTCCAAACCATGTGAGAAGACCAAAGGGAGAAAAAAAGCAGAACATAAAGTTTCAGTGGGATAAAAAGAAGAGAAAAGCAAGAGCACTCAAATTTGGCTCCCTGAAAATGTGGAGTATCTACAGAGAAAAGTCAGTAATCCGGAAGAGTTGGCTGATAACTTTGGTGGCAGTCACATCTCCCTAGAAATGTCATAGACCCATGTGAAGACGCTCAAAGGTTACCATATGTAGACGCCCCAACTTTGGAAAGCTGCCATCGTCCAACCCAGTGGCAACCATGGCAATTTTCGGGCAAGTAGTATTACAGAAAGAATAATCAGTTTGAAAGCTCAAGCTAATGTAGCTTTTAAGCACCAGGACAAATTAGACCAGGACTGTTTCATGTTTACCTTCAATGGAATAGTACAATAGTGTGAAAACTTTACCTTTGGATTCTTGCCTTCTTTGGCCAACAATGCCCGAAGTCTTTCTTGTGAAGGGGGTGCAATGAAGATAATATATGGTTTCAAATCTGAATTCCGGAGAGTCTTCAATGACTGTAAAGACATTTTGATTTTTAAAATAATTTGCATCATTTAATTACTTCCTAATAATACTGATTGGAGATATATATATATTAGATTAAGGGACTTGCTCTGTTGCCTAGGCTGGAGTGCAGTGGTGTGATCACAGCTCTCTGCAACCTCAATCTGCTGCACTCAAGTGACCCTCTCACCTCAGCATCTCCAATAGCTAGGACTATAGGCATGCACCACCATGTCCGGCTAAGTTTTTACTTTTTTGCCCAGGCTGGTCTGAACCCCTGGCCTCAAGCAATGCTCCTGCCTTGGTCTCCCAAAGTGCTGGGATTATAGGCATGAGCCACTGCACCTGGCCCAATCCACAATATTTTTAAGATCCTACCATTCACTGTAAGAATATACCGTGAAGATATATATATATATATATGTATATATACACATATAATATATATTATATACATATATGATTTTAGCTTGCTCTTTTATGTAATGAAATATAAGTGAATGATACTGAAGGATGACAACTGTGATATTAAAACACCTTGCTAATAAGATCACATACAGATTACAATAACCATATTAAAAATCAGTTTTGGAGCAATTAGAATCATACAAGTTGCCTTACTATGTGCCAGACACTAAATATAAGCAAAATCAGAGAACATAACTTCACATGTGCAAGACAATTCAAGAAAAGCACATCTAAGAAAAAGTAGACTATGTTTGAATCTGGAGATTGCAGTTTTCATTTGGTTACCAATGCATCACTGTGTATGCTCAAACTGAAGCACGCTATCAAAATGGAGATTATAGGAATATGCCATTGCTATCTAAAAACATTAAGATGATTAAAACAATATGCTGAGTTCTTTGTTAAAATCTGTTAGCCCTTTTTTTTGGAGAAATAAGAATTTTAGAAACCTGTTTGCCCAAATAATATAAAGAATTCTAAAGAAATTTAGTAAAAACATGTATACTTCTCCTAAATCAAAAATTTACAATTGAAATAGTAGAGCATAAGTGCATTTGTCCACTAAAACACAAACAAAAATCTCTAATTGCTATTTTAGAATAGCCATTTTAGATTCAATTCTCCTTTATGTACATCTCTTTAATGACCATGGACTATGTTGCCTGATTTGACATGAGCAGCAGATTCTACCACATTAAGGAAAGTCGTATGCTAAAGCTGTATGGTCTACAAAAATTAAACAATTTTCCATAACATTTGGAGTTTCTTAAAAACTCCAAGTTTCTAAAATTAGGTTTTGTTTTTTTGTTTTTGTTTTTCAGACAGAGTCTCACTCTACTCACTCTGTCACCCAGGTTGGAGTGCAGTGCAGCTCACTGCAATCTCCACCTCCCTGGCTCAGGCGATTCTCCCACCCCAGCCTCCCAAGTAGCTGGGACCACAGGTGCATGCCACCACACCTGGCTAATTTTTTTTTAATTTTTGGTAAAGATGGGGCTTTGCCATGTTGCCCAGGCTGGTCAGGAACTCCTGAACGCAAGTGATCCACCCACATTGGCGTCCTAAAATTATCATTTTAAATAGAAAGCTAAGAGGCACTAGTTAGTAATTTTACGCTTTTGCTTAGTCTGCCAAATAAGTGAAACTGAGGTTTCATTATTTTCCTACAACCAAGCATTCACTGTGATACTTGATAATATTTGAACAATGGCATCTAAACCATAAAAATAATCTTGAGGCCAGGCACGGTGGCTCACGCCTCTAATCCCAGCACTTTGGGAGGCTGAGGCGGGTGGATCACGAGGTCAGGAGATCGAGACCATGGTGAAACCCCATCTGTACTAAAAATACAAAAAAAAAATTAGCCGGGCGCAGTGGCAGGCACCTGTAGTCCCAGCTACTCCGGAGGCTGAGGCAGGAGAATGGCGTGAACCCGGGAGGCGGAGCTTGCAGTGAGCCAAGATTGCGCCACTGCACTCCAGCCTGGGTGACAGAGCGAGACTCTGTCTCAAAAAAAAAATAAAAAATAAAAAATAAAAAAATAATCTTGAAATTTTCTAATTTTTCTCATATCAGAATCAGAAAAGGGAAATTCTTTTATAGACTCAAATTAAAGTACTACCAATACTATATTTACTGTATTTTAAGTTTCAGAACATACATACAAGTATATATACAAGCTGAACATCTTTAATCCAAAAATCTGAAATGCAAAATCTGAAACTTTCTGAGCAGTGACATGATGGCACAAGTGGAAAATGTCACCCCTGGCCTCATGTGACGGGTCATAGTCAAAACACAGGAACCGACAGTTTATTCAATATCCCCAGGAAAAATAAAATTACCTTCAGGCTAAGTAAATAAGGTGTATATAAAAGATAAATGAATTTCATTTCAGACTTGGGTCTATCCTCAAGATAGCTCATTATATATATGCAAATATTCTAAAATCTGAGAAATTCTGAAATTCAAAACATTCTGGTCTCAAGCATTTTGAGTAAGAGATAGTCAACCTGTATATGTAAGTATGTATATGTTTTCCCTCTGAGGAAACTGAAAGAGATTTAGCAACCTGTGTGATTTCAGATAGCAAATCAGTGGGAAAAACCATATGAGAACTTAGGTCATGCTGTTCTTGGACCAAAATACAGCTTCCACTAGGTTACTCTATATGACATTCCTTCTAAGTTCAAACCCTAAAACAAAATTCTAGCTTTACCTGTGTACGAAGACTTAAAAGACATATTTTGCCAGAGTTGATCACTTGCCGTACAGAATCTATGCTAGTTCCATACAAATTCTTCTCAAATTCACCATGCTCAATGAACTTTCCAGCTGCTATGTCTGCCTCGAATGCTTGCCGCGAAACAAAGTGGTAATCTCTACCGGCTACTTCTTGGTCTCGCCTACTCCGGGTTGTATCTAGGCAAACAAAATCAGATAAAAATAATGGGCATGGCTTAGAGTGAGGACAGGGGATAATTCTGCTAGTCAGAAAGAATTTTTATTTTGTAACACAGATTATAAAATAATAAACTGAGAAAATGCTAAGCGCCTACATGTTTAACATTGTTTTTATTTTTTGTAGATTGAAAAATGAACAAAAATGAGTTTGTAGTATCTCAGTAATAGTTATATTTAATTATCTTAATACATTTAATGCTTACACTTCAAGTTACTTCATCCTGCATTTAAAACACTACTACTCATCTTCTCCTAAAGTTTATTTCCATAAGATTAGGTACTATATAATCTTGTAACTTCTGTTTTCAGATTATGCCTAAGTTTCTATCTTCCGTATCACTTTAAAGCAGCAGGAACTGATTCTCTATGGAACAGGAAATTATAAGGAGCCCAAAATGAAATTTGTTTAGAAAATAATTAGCACATACTCGAAGGACAAATTTAAATTTCTTAATAATGACTATTTTTAATTTAAAAATTGTCAAAATATTTGGTTAAACAAAGTTCCTCTTTCACTGACAACACTGTTTTAATGAAATGAATAAAAAATTTCCCTACATGATATAGTTAGGTTCTGAGCTGGTAAATTGAAAAGCACAGGAAAATGGGAATGCATTCAAACTTACGAGGAACTGCAGATGCAAAGCGGTCCTTTTCTTTGTTCATGAGCCTCTGACGCAATTCATTCTGGCCACAGTTCTGTGGACCAATCAAGATGATAGGTCTCTTCCTATTTGCTGGCTGATGATAAAGTGACATTTCCTCATAGGTTAAGATCTCCTCGTTGTCATAATCTTTGGGAAAAAAAAGTTAAGCCCTTCAGACAAAATTATGGCCATGTATTAAAGATATAAATACTCATAGATCTTTACCCAAAATTAGAAAAAAGCACAATTTATTGTCATTATATCCTTGCTAGGGTATCATGAAAATGAATCAGACAACAATATAATACTCCTTCTATTAATTTTTATCTTATTTCATATTTGAAATAAAAAATTCATGCTTGAATGTCTGATACAATATAATTATACTGATCCTTACATTAAACAGCTAATTTGCAGTCCATACTTTGCATAAGGATGGGGTACCAGGGAATGAACTAGTAAGAGTAATATCCATCATTTTTGTAAAATGCAGATATTAATATTCTACTTAAGAAGGTTGTTTTAAGAATCAGACATAATGTATACACTGAATACAACGGCTAGCATAGACCGACATTTACATATAGTGGCTATAACCAGTGTTTTCAGAGAAAGCTGGAGTACTTTCCTATAGTTCAAGCTTGTCCAACCCGTGGCCCATGAGCCGCATGCGGCCCAGGACAGCTTTGAATGTGGCCCAATGCAAATTTGTAAACTTTCTTAAAACACTGTGAGATTGTTTTGCAATTTTTCTTTTTTTTTTTTTAGCTCAGCTATCTCTAGTGTTAAGTGTATTTTATGTGTGGACCCAGTCTATTCTTCTAATGTGGCCCAGGGTAACCACAAGATTGGATACCCCTGCTGTAGTTGTATAACTTGAAAACAGGCATGCTATCTCCACTTTCTGCATTTATGTTTACTTTACTCTGGAATGCTAAGCCAGAGTCATGAATCAAAATGAGGTATAAATTATGACAGGTGGGGTAACATTCCTAAAGCCCATAATCCAGATGAAACCAGAGCTGTCAAGTGGTAAGAACAAAAGCAGATAACTAGTAGCCTGCCAAGTCCTCACTCATATTACTTCTCCTGACTGTGAAGGAGCATCAGATGTGGAGTCAGACTCCCTCAGCTCTATTTCCATGAGGTTAGGGGATCATCTTAGGCTTGTCAATACTCAGCACAGAGCCTGGCACAGAGCAGGAGCTCAAACTACATTTGTTTAAATTGCAGCTCAACCAATCATGTATTAGTTGTTAAGAATTTCAGCAAATCACTTTAATATCTAAACTTTTTTTTTTTTTTTTTTTTTTTTGAGACAGTCTCACTCTGTCGCCCAGGCGGGAGGGCAGTGGCGCGATCTCGACTCACTGCAAGCTCTGCCTCCTGGGTTCACGTCATTCTCCTGCCTCAGCCTCCCGAGTAGCTGGGACTACAGGCGCCCGCCACCACGCCTGGCTAATTTTTTGTATTTTTTAGTAGAGATGGGGTTTCACCACGTTAGCCAGGATGGTCTCGATCTCCTGACCTCGTGATCTGCCCGCCTCGGCCTCCCAAAGTGCTGGGATTACAGGCATGAGCCACCATGCCTGGCCTAATATCTAAACTTGAATCTATTACTCTGTAACCTCAAGGAGTTTGTGAGAACAACATCATATAGTTACTGCCCCGGAATACAGCAGTTATTATGAATTGTAGTTATTTATTTAAAAATATTCATGATGATGACATCATCATAAACAGCAAATGTAATTCCTTCTCCTCTCAAAATGATTTTCTCTGAATGAGTTCATTCTAACATGTATAATCAAGACTGTGGTAGCATTTTCATTTATAGTCTTAGTGTGTATATCCATAAGGTTCAGATGTGCCACGTTTTCTACAGTACAGTAGCTCTTAGAGCTGGACTCGTTAACTTTAGTCTGTTTCAAAAAATAAAAGAGATATTAATCACAAATATAGAGGATAAAATTTAAAACTCATTAAATCTTTTTAGTTACATAATCTGTCAAATAGCACTAAAGGATATTTATTTTAGAAAAAAATTTATTAAAGTTGATCAAATCTCATTTAGCTTTTATGGAATATTATAATGATCTATAATATCTTTATTAGTTTAATGTATGCTGCTCCCAAATATTTCAAATTCTTGACAGAACAGCCTTATAAATTACATAAGAAGGAATGCCTTTGCTTTATTATTTGGCTTGCTTCTAATGTGAACCAAACAGAAGTAGCAAACTCAAATGCCCATAAAAACAAACTAAGGAGGTAATAAAATCAGTATATCAGGTTGGGTTAATAAAACACTGGGAGTGGTAGAAACTGTTAAACCAGACACCAGGTGCTTGATATAAGTGCAACAGTCATCACTCAGGTCCAGCAGACTGTTGTCACTTGGGAATACTAGCCCAACATTATTAGAGCTTTTGATTTTACGAGAAGCTACAACTTTCGAGCTTTTTAATCTTAGCAATCAATCAAAATAAAACTAAAATTCTCTCGTGTGTCTGACTTAGCCAGCAGGTAGTGGGTTCTCAGGAATGAGTTGCTTCTGTGACATGAGCTATTGTAGAGGACATATTTTTTACTTCAAGTATGTTCTGTAAGAATTTGTTAGAAGTATAATTTTTGCAAAGAGTTTAAGTAGAAAAAAACTACAGGAAACTATCAATTTAATACTACATACGCTAAATAGTACTTGAATTTTTATATCAGTTTTCCCCAGAATTCAAAACACTGCCTTACTCACAGGATTCCAAAAGAAAATATTTTCTACTAAATGATTTTCTCAAGCACATATTTAACATTAAGGTGCAAAACAGGACTAGATTTAGACTCCTTTCAGATATAATTCCACCTATCCCTGAGAGTAGAACTTACCATCATTTTTATTGGCATTATATAAGACCTTTTTCCTCTTCTTTTTATTCTTCTTTGCACACCACAGTTTTCCTGTTGAGCAATCATAGATATAACTATAAATGTGTTCCCTTGAACAAAGCCACATAACTCAAATTGAAGACCTCTACTTATTCATTCATTCATTCTTTAAATTTTTTTGCAGAAACGAGGTCTCCATATGTTGGCCATGCTTGTCTTGAACTCCTGGCCTCAAGCGATCCTCCTGCCTTAGCCTCCCAAAGTGCGGAGATTACAGGTGCGAACCACCATACTCAACTTGTTTTTAACTTACTTTTATAAATACTTATTACACTGTTTGTATAAAGACTGTTTTTCAGGAAAGCATTTACAATTTTCAATTAACTACACAGTATAGACAGATAATCTTTAATACTTAAATCTTATCCTTTCTTTACAGTTCTGAGATAATCAGTTTTGCCTCTTGTATCACTCTTTCCATGAGTACTTCTTTCTTCACAGTTCTAATATGCAGATTTACACATGGCTCCAGATGAAGACCCAAGAAACCTCTTACTAATGTCAAATACAAGTGTCTAACCTGATTTTTCTGGCTCCTTATCTTCTTCTATAGTTTGCTTCATGGCTTCCCTTTGCTGCTGAAAGCTTTTCCCTTAATAGCAGAAAGAAAAAGAAGGGTAAAATATTTAAGATAAAAGGATAAGAATTTTTTTTTTAATCAAGAAGGGAAAACACTAGACGTATCTCTTCATTTATATTCCCTTCCAAATCCTTTTGCCAACACAGGAGTAATGTCAGCTATGATGTGTAAGCCTCCAAATTTTTAAAATATTAACTCTGCTCAATCAATCCTATATGTATTATTGGAATATGTATCATCTACTAGAATATTTAAAAATTTAATAGTTCAACTTTTTAAAAGGTTTCATTGAGCATTTACTTTGTGGAAAAGTACTATCCTGGATCTTACAATGGTTCTAGGTCCTTTGGAATTATCTCAAATTAAGCATATCAGTTCTAGGAGTTAACTTTTCCAAAACAACATGTGGGCATTCATCACATATTCAATTCCATATTCAATTCCAAGAAACCATTCAGTATATTCCCTTGCATGCATCACTCTCAATCCCTCTTCTTTTGCGTATGTATATGTGTTAGCCATTTTTTATTTCCACCCTTAAGTTACCAATCATATAAATGGAAAACGTGCTTTTCCTTACAAAATTAATATTTTAATATAGGAGGCTTTCAAGGTTCCTGACCTTGAAAGAGGTTTTCTTTTCAGACCTCTACCTTAAAATCAAATATGTCTTCTCCTATAGGATACAAGTGGCTTCACTTAGAAGATTCTGAGTTACGTTGAGGTTCCACTTTTATATTTTATTTTTAAATCTATTTTTTTCAGTGTAAAACCAGAGATTCTTAAAAATCAATAAGCAAATTCTACATAGGTGGGGATAATCTGTAGAACTTAGTGCATTTCGTAAGTGTACTAACAAAAAGATTAATACTGAGTTTGATACACATAAGAAGCATTAAAGGAAGCCTGGTTATCTTTTGAGACGAAGTCTCGCTCTGTCACCCAGGCTGGAGTGCAGTGGCGCAATCTCGGCTCACTGCAACCTCCGCCTTCCAGGTTCAAGGGATTCTCATGCCTCAGCCTCCCGAGCAGCTGGTATTACAGGGGCCTGCCACCACGCCCAGCTAATTTTTGTATTTTTAGTAGAGGCGCGGTTTCACCATGTTGGCCAGGCTGGTCTTGAGCTCCTGATCTCAGGTGATCCTCCCTGCTTGGCCTCCCAAAGTGCCAGGATTAGGGGCATGAGCCACTGTGCATGGCCAAGACTGTATTCTAGTACAAGTAACTATTACTAGAAGGAAAATTTTAAGAGTATTAAAATTTAAAGGGGTCGGGCGCAGTGGCTCATGCCTGTAATCCCAACACTTTGAGAGGCCAAGGCGGGCGGATCATGAGGTCAGGAGATCAAGACCATCCTGGCTAACACGGTGAAGCCCCGTCTCTACTAAAAATACAAAACATTAGCTGGGCGTGGTGGCGGGCACCTGTAGTCCCAGCTGCTCAGGAGACTGAGGCAGAAGAAGGGCATGAGCCCGGGAGGCGCAGCTTGCAGTGAGCTGAGATCATGCCACTGCACTCCAGCCTGGGAGACAGAGCGAGATTTTGTCTCAAAAAAAAAAAAAAAAAAAAAAATTAAAAATAAGTAACCAATTTTTAAAAATCAAGAACAAAGTAATTTTAATCATTTACATATTAAAAATTTAAAACATTACAATGATGTACTTCTGTGGCACTTTTTATAGTATGAACTATAGGCTATTCTGAAATAGAGGCAGAAATTAATGAGAGATGGAAACGATTTTCTTTCTTTTTCTGAAACTGCTCTGTTACACTGGTGTGATCAAAGCTCACTGCAGCCTCAAACTTCCAGGCTCATGCGATCCTTTCACCTCAGCCTCCTGAGTAGCTGGGACTACAGGTATGTGCCACCATGCCCACCTAATTTTTAAATTTTTTGTAGAGACAAAGTCTCATTATGTCAGCTATGCCACTATGTGGCCCAGGCTAGTCTCAAACTCCTGGGCTCAAGCAGTCCTCCCACCTCAGCCTCCCCAGGTGCTGAGATTACAGGTGTGAGCCACCAGGGCCAGCCTCATAATGACCTCTTAAAAAATCCGTCTAATTCTGATGGAAAGCCATCGTCAAACTCTAAGGCAGATCTTTAGTCTTATAAAAAGACTCAGAAATGTCATCACTGGAATCTATATACTTTCAGAAAATCAATCTATCAACAAACACTAGTTCTAAACATTTATGGGCTAAAGTTTGGCATGGTAATAAGACACCATACTGATATTTGGCACAAGCCTGAGGCAGAACCACAATGGCTACCCAACACTCCAAGATTCTAGAGAAACGTCCTGTAACTGTTACTCTGAAGAATCAAGGGTTTTAGCATCATCCTCTAAAATAAATGTAAGAAGTCCATCCCTCCTGCCTTAAAATATGACTGATATAGACAAAATCTGTTTCTAGCTTTTGAGTTTTAAAGTGAGAATTTGAAGCTTTCTGTGACCTTATACTCAAGAAGAATAAATGTAAATATTATGTTGAAATCTCTTGTTACCCAGAAAAGTCTCTGGCTTAGTTACAGAGATATAAGAGATTCCTTATAACTTATTCTAAAATCTTTGGACAACTTCCTCTGTTCCTATTATGTATCTGATAGTCAATATTTCTCAGTCTTTTTTTTCATGCCTTCCTTTTCTTCTTTTCCCCTAAACTATTGCTTGTTGTCAAATCCAGTGTAAGGCTAAGTTTATAGCCAAATCTGTTATGCTTAAAATCTTCAGGTGTGAGTAGGAGGGATGATCGCTAAAAAATGTTGTAGGTAAAAGATAAGGCCAGAAAAACATTACAGCAAAGCATTGAAAGGTCTAATTCAGAAACAGCAGTTCTGGCAGAACTATTTTTTTTAAATTTTTGTTTGTTTGTTTTCTGAGAACTTTTAAAATCACCTTTTATTCATTAATTTAACATACATTATCTGGATTTAAAACAAAAAAGACTTGGCTTCTGACCTCAAGAAGTTTATAAACTGAGAATATACAGTAGAAAGAATTATAACAGAGACAGTATCATGAAAATATTATAAAGTAGGGGACACAGAAGAAAAAAATATACCTAAGTGTTAACGGATATGCTTTCAAGTAAAGTATGGAAGCGAAGTTTATCTCAGCACCAGGCAAACTGCTTTACATGGTGCAGACATAACAGCATTTATTAACAAATAAATTGATGAAATAATATCCCTTTACCCTATATCCCTATTTTTATCATCCTGTATGTATTCCTTTGCCTTCTCCAATAGCTTATTATGCTTCCCTTAGTTCTGCTCTCCTTTCTCCATTCCACTGCCATCCTGGGAACTCTAAGAGCCATTTGTTAGAAAATAATTATATCTACATACAGTCATGCACTGCATAACAACATTTCAGTCAACAACAAACCATATATATGATGGTGGTTGGAGGAATAGGCTATACCACATAGCCTAGGTGTACAGCAGGCTATATCATCTAGATTTGTGTAAATACACTCAAAGACGTTTGCACAACAATGAAATCACCTAACGGCACATTTCTCAGAACTTATCCCTGTCGTTAAGTGATGCGTGACTGTACTTTGTTCTATTTTGTATCATCTTAACTCTCAGAAACATGTCCCCTTAATAATCTTAATCTATAATGTAAGCTAAAGTTTTAGTTTAGTCTAAATTAGGGATAGTTTCATCAACAAAAAATTTGGAGCATCCTATTTCTGCCCTAACATCACATTTGGTATAATAAATTCTATGATGTTACTTTTCCTGATTCCTTATAAAGTTATGCGTCTTTTCTTCTCAAAAATCATGTTGATGCTCCAATTAATGTCATAGTATATAGTATATAGTATAATACAAGTTGTATCGCCTCGATAATACGGTCATCTTAATATGTATACAGGAAATGTACTACAATATGGGATTGGCTGAAGTTATACATAATTTCATTCTAAAGGCCAAAGAATTGGCTACATTCTATTTAAGATACTTATGCTGCAGGTACAACATAAAAACCCAACTACACGAAAAAGTAACTGGAATGCTTTATTAAACAGAGTCATGAAAAAGTGAGTTTTTCTTTGTGAAGGCTTGCATTTTCAATGTTCTTTTAATATTATGTACTTTCTACCATATCGTGTCTTACCTGGAACAAGCCCGGCTAGAGGCTGATTATCTTCGTCCCCTTCCCTGTAGGCCTGCCACCAGTTTGGATCTTCTTGACTGATCACATGAAGTATATCACCTTTTTGAAAAGACAGACCTAACTCTCGACATGGAACATAAGGGTCATCTGAGGGGTCATAGTCAAAATGAGCTTTTACATGGATCTAAAAGATAAAAATGGCAAAAATAAAAACAACAATAAATGGCAATACAAAATGTTTCATATGAATACAATTTAAATGCTACAAATTTTTTATTATTACTTAATTTTTAAAAAATTTAAGAGAGACAGCATCTCAGTATGTTGTCCAGGATAATCTCAAATTTCTAGCCTCAAGCGATCCTCCTCCCTCAGCCTCCCAAAGTGGCAGGATTATAGGTGTGAGCCACTGCACTTGGCCACAATAATTGTAGTTGGAAGAACGGTGTTAAGTAACAGTGTTTTTGGGCAATATTTTTTCAGGCTGATCTGTTGTCTTCTCTGTTGACTTGCAAATATGTACAAGGATATCCACAACACTGTTCACAGCTACAAGCTGAGGTACAAGGTACCTCAAAAGCTTGAGAGAAGCAGAAATATAATAGAATCCTGACCTGTGAAAACAATGACTCTGCAATAAGGTATGCAATTTCCAAACCACAGCTACTAGAAAAGGTACACTTTACCTTACCACATCTCTTCATCTAAACAGGTAAATATGAGCTTCCCTGGGGCTGTCATTGTCTCTTGACCCCACTGTCAGTCCAACTATGCCTTAAACTCTCTTGGCGTTTCTTTTAAAGGATATGTTCATGAAACAAGCACACTACAAACGACTAAAATTAACTAAAGTTTATAATCAATTCTTATTTGTATGCTGTGTAGGCTTTGACATTAATGGTACAAGTTATAATTTTTGCTAATGTGTTTTTGGAAATCAGAATAAATCAAAGAATTGTGCTATTCTACTTAGCATTAAGGGCAGGTAGTAACTCTCATGAACTTTATAAGCTATTTCATATGCCATTTCTTCCAATATGCCTCTGTAAGATATGACAGACTATTCTTACTTCTAAGAAGTTATAAAGGAATTAATATTCTCTTTAACTTCTCCATGTCTAATTTTTACCTAACCTGGGCAAGTTGCATGTGACACTTCCAAAATCTATAAGAAACCTACTTCATCTAATGAGATCTCACACAAATTTGTAATAAGCATTTCTGCCCACATATTTGCAGTGAGCATTTCTGTCACACATAGGTTAAATTCCAAGTTCAGGCTCAATGAACCAAGCCAAAGACGAACAGCCTAAGAATTCAAGGTCCATTTCTATCCAAATGTTATTTGGCTTTGGCTTTTTTTTTTTTTTTTTTTTGAGATGGAGTCTTGCTCTTTTGCCCAGGCTGGAGTTCAGTGGCACAATCTTGGTGCACTGCAAACTCCATCTCCCGGATTCAAGTTATCCTGTCGCAGCCTCCCGAGTAGCTGGGATTACAGGCACTCACCACAACGCCCAGCTAATTTTTAGTAGAAACAGGATTTCGCCAGTTGGCCACACTGGTCTTGAACTCCTGACCTCAGGTGATCCACCTGCCTTGGCCTCCCAAAGTGCTGGGATTACAGACGCGAGCCACCACGCTCAGCCTTAGCTTTAAGTGTTTTACTCTCACCATAATTGAGGTTATATGTAATAAAGATAATACCAGTCTGCCCCAAAAGGGGCACTCTTTAAGGGCTCTTTAAGCACTTGAGACACTGACTGAGTACTGTCGATGACAGACTATATGAAATTGGATAAAATGCTAAGTGATAAAGATAGACATAGATAGATAGATACATAGATAGACAGACAGATAAATGGCTTTTTAAAAAAAATTTGGCTTGTAATTAAAGAATATTTTTTAATTTCAAAGAAATATTTTATTAACTTCTGTAAATAGGAAATAAAGCTGAGTCCTAATACACAAACTGAAACTAAGGTTAAAAAATGATCTAGTTAAAAATACAAAGATATAAAAGTTAAACAGCTACCAGTAAAACTTAAATGTTATTATGCCTTTTGGGAATAACTTTTGATATACAAAAAATACACATTATCATAAGTGTATAGCATAGTGAATTTTCACTAACTAAACAGACCTGTGTAACTAGCATCCAAATCAACAACCATCATATCACCAACACCTCAGAGGCCCCACCTGGTCTCTCAGTCACTACCCATCCCATCCCCTCCAAGGATAAACATCATCCTGATTTCTAGAAACACTGATTATTTTCCCCTGTATCTTAATTCATATACATGGAATAGCATAGTACATAATCTTGTACCAAATATAGTTAAGATACCACACCAAATTTGAAAGTGTCGTGCCTCATCCTAAATGCAAAGTGCCCTAAAGAGCCTTGTTCTAGATGTGAAAAAATAGTTTTTATTAAAATCTTGAAATCTTTGTCAGTCAGCACTAAAAATGAATTTTAGAAAGTTGTGTGGGATAGCTGTGAATCAAAACACAGTTAAGAGATTGAGCAAAAAGATTACACAAATTTATAATCTTGGCATGAGGAAAAATCTCATATGTAGTATTATCTAGAAATTTTTTTTAAAATATGTGCTTGAGCACCATCCTATCAATTAATAATACTTCTAGAATCTGTTACTTTTTTGCCAAAAAAAAAACCTTGAGAATCTAAAAATGGAATTTTAGGAATCACTTGGAGTAGTGGGAGAGATCAATTTTACCAGATTTTTCAAAGATCAAATCAAAGTGCTTGTCAATTTTGATTGACAATTTTATCAAATCACTTTCTGAAAGCCTACCCAGCATGTTATTTTTCAAAGTGTTTTTGCTTAGATCACCTGCCTAGGATGTTTATTAAAATGCTGAATTCTCATGCCACACCTCAGACTCTCAGACTCTGAATTTTAATTAGGTTCCTTGGGTAATTATTAGGTACAGCAATCTTAGGGAACTACCACCCTGAGAGAAATTAAGACCCGTGAGGAGGGAATATCTACATTTATGACCATTGCCATAGGCTAACAAAATCACCCGGAGATGCTTTTCCATGTAGTCTTGCCTATGCAGTTCTCATTCCTTAACTATTCTGATTTTTTTTTTTTTTGAGACGGAGTCTTGCTCTGTCGCCCAGGCTGGAGTGCAGTGGCGCAATCTCGGCTCACTGCAAGCTCTGCCTCCTGGGTTCACACCATTCTCCTGCCTCAGCCTCTCCGAGTAGCTGGGACTACAGGCGCCCGCCACCACGCCCGGCTAATTTTTTGTATTTTTAGTAGAGATGGGGTTTCACCGTGGTCTCGATCTCCTGACCTCGTGATCCGCCCACCTCGGCCTCCCAAAGTGCTGGGATTACAAGCGTGAGCCACCGTGCCCGGCCCAACTATTCTGATTTAACTGGCTTTGAATAGGGCCCCTCTTTGTGTAGGCTGGGAAGAGAACACGCTTTACTTATGTGACAAGTTTATCTAGTCCCATCTAAAATATACCCTAAAATTAAGAGAAAAAGCTCTTACTTTCCTAAAATTAAGAGGAAAAAGCTCTTATTAATTTTTCCTAAGGAAAATTTCACATCAGAAAAATAAATGATTTGAATGAGTTAAAGTCTGGGTATTGCCTTAAAAGATACTATATGACTTCTATCCATATATTCCACTGATTAATTCTTACCAGTTCTAGAAGTTATCTCCACCAATCTTTCCTGTTAGTGGCGAAATTATTTTGTTTCTCATACAGCAACAAAAAAAGCCCCTTTAAAATGAAAGAGATAAGCTGACCTTCATAGGAAAGGTCCAGGGCCTCATAATGCTATAATAATGTTAGAACAGTATATCTGATCAAAACAGTATTTGGCTTCTGAACAAAACAAAATCTTCTGTTTACATTTCAAATTGTAGAACTGTTTGGACACAATTATCTTCCAGCCCAACATTTTCTTGTTCCTTTTTTTTTTTTTTTTTTTTGAGACGGAGTCTCGCTCTGTCACCCAGGCTGGAGTGCAGTGGCGCAATCTTGGCTCACTGCAAGCTCTGCCTCCCGGGTTCACGCCATTCTCCTGCCTCAGCCTCTCCGAGTAGCTGGGACTACAGGCACCCGCCACCACGCCCGGCTAGTTTTTTGTATTTTTAGTAGAGACAGGGTTTCACCGTGGTCTCGATCTCCTGACCTCGTGATCCACCCGCCTCGGCCTCCCAAAGTGCTGGGATTACAAGCGTCAGCCACCGCGCCCGGCAACCCTTTTTAAAATATCTATAAGCTATTCGCATTTGAAGTCCTAATGATGAAATGGGGATAGGGTACAGGGATGACTCATCAGTTTATTTACATGTTTTTTAGGAATCCAGTGTTCCAAAATATTGTTTTTCAACCAATCAAGAAGGCTATTAGAATTACTTATTAATAAAACTTGTCCTATATTGTAATTTGGGATAGTAAGTAGAGTAGTACATATATAAAATATGGGAGGGGGCATGTTCAATGTTTTTTAATTGATAAAGGTACAAAACAAAATTAGCTGGTGGCACAGTAGATGGTACTTGTACACGGTACAGGGTAGCTATAATCCCAGCTACTTGGGAGGCTGAGGCAGGAGAATCACTTGAACCCGGGAGGCGGAGGTTGCAGTGAGCCAAGATGGCACCATTGCACTCCAGCCTGGACAACAGAGTGAAACTCCGTCTCCAAAAAAAAAAAAGAAAAAAAGAAAAAAATATTCGGAGAGTACTGATCTAAAACTCAGGATCTATATTCCACTTGCTCAATGGACACTCCTTTGGAAAAGTATAAATTTGCCACAACCACCTGGGCAGTGTACTTGGGAGACAACTTTGGGATTAGCTTAATGGACAAGTTAGTACCTGTGAAGGTAAGGCTATCACATTGGTGACACCCTCAAAATCAGAGAAGAAAAAGACAAACAAAAAGGGAAGTTTGGTTTTTCCCTTTTCTATTATGTCTAAGTATTGGGTTGGCTTTTATACTTTCTATACTGACTTTTTTTTTTTTTAACTGTTAAGTTCAGGGATACAACTGCAGGTTTGTTACGCAGGTAAACTTGTGTGTTGGAGGTTTGTTGTACAGATTACTTCATCACCCAGGTATTAAGCCTAGTACCCATTGGTTACATTTCCTGATCCTCTCCCTACCCCTACCCTCTACCCTCCGAAAGACCCTAGTGTGTGTTGTTCCCCTTTATGTGTCCATGTGTTCTCATTATTTAGCTCCCACATATAAGAGAACATGTGGTATTTGGTTTTCTGTTCCTGTGTTAGTTTGCTAAGGACAATGGCCTCCAACTCCATCCATGTCCCTGGCAAAGGATATGATCTCATTTTTTTATGGCTGCATTCATATTCCATGGTGTACATACACCACATTTTCTTTATCGAATCTATCATCGATGGGCATTTAGGTTGATTCCACATCTCTGCTACCAAAATATTTTTTCTTTGTAATTTTTATTTCTGTAACTCTTACTATCGCAGATTTATCTTTAACTCTTAAAGTTCATTGTAGAAGAGAAAATAGTGAAAGTGAGTCAAGGAAAGCCTTTACAGCACCAAGCAAGTTTTTAAGTATCTCCACACAACACCAGAATTCCTCCTTTCCCCACATCCACCAAGAAATAAATGTCTGTTAATACATTTTTATACCTATAATGGGAAAGCAATGTATTTGATAGCAGTGGTTCTCAACTTTTCTTTACAACACAGTTATCTCTGTAGTGCCTGGCACAGAGTACATAATCGTAATAGCTTATATATATTAAACAATCAATAATCTGTTAATTTTCTGGTACATATTCTGTACCATGACTAATAAGCAATGTGATCCTTCTTCATTTAAATACATTCCTTGTTAGACTATGGCATTAGACTAAATGAAAAAATCCCATTCAGATAAAAGTCTATTATGTCCTCCCTACATATTATTATAGTATAGAATAATCTAAAGTTTTACAAACTAGTCTGGGAAATCCAATCCTTCCTTTTTTTAAAAAGGCCAAGAGAAGGAAACTGCGCAGTTTGAATAATGTATCCGTTTCCTAGATCAAATGTGCCAGTTACTCAGGAAGTGAAATACAAAGGTGCCAAGACTTTTGCCCTCTGCTACTGAAAGAGCAGCCACTGATTGCTATGTGTGATACAAAAGAAATTTAAGAACTCAAGAGAGCACTTCTCCTGACACAGCTTATTGCCATACATGACATTACAATTCAACAAGTGATTATATAGGGGTTTCAGATAACACTTATTTTGTGTATCTGTCTTAAACACATTTCTAACATCACAAAACATAAATCAGAAAGATATCTGCTGCTGCTCTCAACAGACGCTGACCTGTACCATAATGATACTCAATAAATTGGTTCTAATTTCTTTAGATTATTAATTCCATAAATAATTATTCTGCATATGTCAACCAAGATTATGATTTCCTATTACTGTTTCCTTTCTGGACAGCCTCAATGAGCTTTAATAACAGCAGTTCATTTTAAGCCAGTTAGGTTTGATAAAACTTGGCAAGATACATTGCAATTGAAAGTTATTCATAATAAAAAGAGAAAAGAAGGGGCTGGGCACGGTGGCTCACATCTGTAATCCCAGCACTTTGGGAGGCCAAGGTGGGCAGATCATCAGAGGTCAGGAGTTCATGACCAGCCTGGCCAACATGGTGAAACTCTGTCTCTACTAAAAATACACACACACACACACACACACACACACAATTCAGCCAGGCGTGGTGGCAGGCGCCTGTAATCCCAGCTACTTGGGAGGCTGAGTCAGGAGAATGCTTGAACCCAGGAGGCGGAGGTTACAAGTGAGCCAAGATCGCACCACTGTACTCCAGCCTGGGCGACAGAGCAAGACTCCGTCTCAAAAAAAAACCAAAAAACAAAAGAGAAAAGGAAAAGAAAAATACTGCACATCATTCTATTCTGAAAAGATCCCTACTTTAAATACGAAAATAGGCCGGGTTCGGTGGCTCACGCCTGTAATCCCAGCACTTTGGGAGGCCAAGGCGGGCAGATCACCGGAGGTCAGGATTTCGAGACCAGCGTGGCCAACATAGTGAAACCCCATCTCTGCTAAAAATACAAAAATCAGCTGGATGTGGTGGCATGCACTTGTAGTCTCAGTTACTAGGGAGGCTGAAGCAGGAGAACTGCTTGAATCTGGGAGGCAGAGGTTGCAGTGAGCCCAGATGGTGCCACTGCTTGCCTCGGTGACAGAGTGAGACTCCAAGTAAAAACAAAAGAAAAAGCTGCATTTTAAAAGGGATAGATGTGGCATTTTGCTCTTTCTCCCACTTTCTTCCTTTTTAAGCTACTTCATTTTCCAGTTAAGTAGTTCCTGAGATTTGAGACTCCAAGTAAAAACAAAAGAAAAAGCTGCATTTTAAAAGGGATAGACGTGGCATTTTGCTCTTTCTCCCACTTTCTTCCTTTTTAAGCTACTTCATTTTCCAGTTAAGTAGTTCCTGAGATTGTTCACCATGAACCTACATTCCTTTGGTCTTCAGATTAAACCAGCCTTTTATTCTTAATCAATAATGAAAGGTGGTGGTTAAATAACCACTAAAGGGTAAGTTATTTCATTCTTAGGTTGAAACAATCTGTGTAAGTTAATTGCTTTGATATTCTGTTTTGCATACAACGAGAATCAACAAGTTTCAATGTAACACTTCGATTAATTCTATCCATGAAAAAAATGGCTTTTCTTTTACCGAATTCCAGATTCTGCATGAATAGCAGGAAAAAAAATGTTGAGAAAACATGTCTTGGCTGGGCATTGTGGCTCACGTCTGTAATCCCAACACTTTGGGAGGCCGAGGCAGGTGGACCACTTGAGCTCAGGAGTTCGAGACCAGCCTGGGCAACACAGTGAAACCCATCTCTACCAAAAGTACAAAAAATTAGCCAGATGTGGTAGTATGCTTCTGTGTTTCCAGCTACTAGGGAGGCTGAGGTAGGAGGACTGCTTGAGCCCAGGCAGTCAAGGCTGCAGTGAGTCGTGATCACACCACTGCACTCCAGCCTGGGCAATAGAGCCAGATCCCACCTCAAAAAAAAAATGCCTTAACTTCTGACATTCGTTCTCAAAAGACAAGTCATTTACTCAAGAGGGATGGATTATTGTAGATAAGTAAGTAGGAGTATATTCCAACCCTCCTCTGTTGTTTCCTCAGTTTGCAGAGCTACTTTTGAAGTTCAGGGCTTATACACAGAAGAGATACAGGGAACAGCACAATGCACAGAGAATCAAGCTGTTTAAATTCAAAGACAAACTATATTTCCTCATTTCTCTTCCTGCAAAAAATTGTAAACATAAAGTAGGTTGCAGACACAATATCAACTTATGTTCTGTAAAAAATGAAGGGAAAACATGGAATGATAGCCAAACTATAAAGCATACCTGTGATGAAATATTGAGAGAAAAATGAAACTGTGTTCTTTCTCAAACTGCTATAAGAATAACAGATGCAATACATCAAGCTTCCATGTTAATTCAACACTTTAAAGTCTATCATTTTTAAATAGCTTTATTGATATATAATTCATATACAATTCACTCGTGTACACAATTGGATGGTTTTAGTATATTCACAGATTTGTACAATTATCACCACAAACAATTTTAAAACATATTTATCCCCTCAAAAAGAAACTTGGTACTGATTAGCAATCACCATTCCCTCATAACTCCTCATCTCCACATCTAAGGAATTACTAATCTGCTTTCTCTCCTATGGATTTACCTATTCTGGACATTTTATATAAATGAACCAATACATGGCCTTTTGTGACTGGCTTCCTTTGCTCAGCATAATTTCTTCAAGGTTCATCCATGTTGTAGCATATATCAGTATTTTAGTCTTTTAAAATTATCAAATAATATCCCATCATACATACATATTTTGTCTTTCATTCATCACCTGATAGATATTTGGGTTGTTACTATTTTCTAGCTACTATGAATGCTGCTGCTATGAACATTCATGTAGACGTTCTTACGTGAATATATGTTTTCAGTCCTCTTGGATATATACTTTGGAATGTGATTGCTTGACTGTATGGTGATGGAGCCTAACTTTTAATAGATCTAGCTGAGTAAATGTCTAACAGAACAATATACTCTAAAATAAGGGTTGCACATATTTTTTAAAAGCACTTGCCCTACTCCATACTAAGTATAAGTTAAGTAAACCCACCTATAACTATAAAAAAAAACTCTGAAACTGAAATTATTTTCTACTTTTTATTTTAAAAAGGTACAGAGTTGGCTGGATGTGATGGCTCACACCTGTAATCCCAGCACTTTGGGAGGCCGAGGCAGGCAGATCACATGAAGCCAGGAGTTCAGGATCAGCCTGGCCAACATGGCAAAACCCCGTCTCTACCAAAAATACAAAAATTAGCTGGGTGTGGTGGCATGCGCCTGGAATCCCAGCTACTCAAGAGGCTGAGGCAGGAGAATCATTTGAACCTGGAAGGCATAGGTTGCAGTGAGCCAAGATCACACCACTGCACTCTACCATGTGCAATAGATGGAAACTCCATCTTCCACCTTCCAAAAAAAAAGGTGCAGAGTTTACTAATTTAAAACATTGATATTTCATATTTATTTAAATAAAAATGATTGAATTTATCTCTATTTGAGTACACGAAACACTTAGTGACATTTCTGTAACAGTAAACAGTAACAGAAGTAAACATCAGCCATGGAACACATAAATAATGAACATTTAAAAATCACTTACTACTGTTTCCTTTGCAGGAGGCGGCTTGATCTGTTGACTGGGAATCAGAACAAAAGTCAAAGTACCATGCATATCAGACTGTAATAGAAAGATCAGGTTATTTTTTAAATTTGCATTTATGAAAATCATTCCATGATTTTATGATCTATATTCCCTAAACTGGACTATTTCAGAACCCCTCCACAGACTTAAATGACCAGCAGCACTTTGCTCTACCAAAGCAATGAATGGGGCTGGATGAAAATAAGTGTGTGAAGATGTCTCTAGATTTTACAACAGAATCAGTAGATAGTAGAGATTCCACTGTAATAACAGATGCTGAATAACTAGGACCGTAAATCTAGTCTGCGGGTGTGTACAAAGTGATCATAAATTGCCCTCAAAAGATGTCTAGAAATGATTTTTTGATTATACTAGCACTATCCAACAGAACTTTCTCCAGTGATGGAAATGTGCTATTTCTGTATCTTAATAATGGTAGCCATTAGCTACATAATGCTTCTCAGCACTTGAAATGCAGCTAGTGTGAATAAGGAACTGAATTTTAAATTTTACTTAATTCAAACAGAAATAGCTACATGCAGCTAGTGATTATTATACCAGACACTGCAGATCTATAGCGCTGTTATTATCTAATATTATTAGGAAAACAACAATCAATTACAGATAATAAAAGAACACAAAAAATCATGAGGACACAGACTTTGTTTTGTTACTGTTTCCCAAGTGGCTAGTGCATATTAGGCACTCAATAAATATGTACCGAGTGAATTAATGAGTTATATTACTGATTCCAGAAAAATAAAATATATGTGATAGTGATACATCAGAAAGTAAAAAAGTATCAGTGGTACCACCCAAAAATAAAACTGCTAACAAATACTGTGGAACAGTTACATCATGGAAAAATCAGGCTAGAAATCATCTAGTGCTCTTAACAGTTATTTTAAAAATATTTTATTCTAAAGTCTAATAAGAGCTTTCTAAAAGCTATCAATTATTCTTCTAGCTGTGTCAACTTACCAACAAGTCAAAAACTTCATTGACATCTTTCCCCCGAATTTCAATGCCATTAATCTCTAGAACTTCATCTCCTTCATGCAACAGACCACTTTTCTCTGCAGCACCCCCTTTTACTATCCGGCTAATGATGACAGAGTCCATTTCATTACGAACTGTAGCACCCTAAAATATATATATATGTATGTATAATTTAAAAATAAAAATAATACAGTTTTTGTTAAACATTTATTTTTAAATTCTATTTTTTCTATTCGACAATACTAACCTTCAGTTATCTTAAGAAAAAATTTGTTTACACAACTAGAGTAATCATAATTAGATTTAAAAGTTGACCATTTCCCCCACATTTTCTGCTTCAGAAATACTCTACTCATTAGAATTCTGAAATTAACCAGACTTTTCAAGCACACAACAGCAGAAAAATGCACTTGTTTAAAAACAGTATGTGGGACACTTACCAAGGGAATATCACGAGCCTTTTCTATACGAACTATTTTTACAGTTTCTCCTCCATACTGGCCAATACTTTCATAAACTCTCTCATCTGTAATGGGCTCTAGCTGCATTTCCTGCTCAGCAACCTTATCGTGGGCCAGTAAAAGTGCCTGTTTCAAAGAAATCCATGGCATTTTAAGTAACAGCATGATTTATTTCTGCAGAGTGATTTTTAACCTATGTACATAGTATTCTGACCATTAAATCTTTAAAAGTGCTATAATTAATTAGAGCTAATAATAAAGATGTGTTAAGTATACTAAGGGCATACTCTGGAATGGGTTATGAAAGTCTAAAATGCTTATTAAACTTCATAAGATAACATCAATGTAAAGGTCTAAACACCCTAGATAATTAAAAGTTACAGAAAATACAACCAAAGGGGGGAAGAATTTTTGCCTAATTTTTAAAGAAAAAGTTGTTTCAAAAATAATTTGGTTCATTTTAAATCTGAAAATATATAATCCAACAATAACTACTATGTTATAGATGGGGCTGTAATCATCAAAATAGGCTAGAGAATGTCTGACATCTCTTCCAGCCCTGGAGTCTTTGATTTAAAAAAAAAAATAAAAGAAGAATGCTGGAAAAACCACACATATAGTATTCTGTCCATTTTCTACCTGAATATGTGGAGTATTCAGCAAAGCAGTTAGTTCTTGTCCTTCCTTATGATGAACTGGCTTCAAAACAGTTTGTACCTAAGAAACAAAAATAAAGATTATTCTTCCTAGATTATAGGAAGTATCAGTAGCACCTGTATGCAGCATCATATTTTTTTAAATACAAATTAAAATAATAAAAATACTTGTAAGAAAGAAAATCACTAAAAAGAATTATGAGAGTTTTCAATCTTGTTATTATGGATAAAACAACAGTATTTCTTATTAAAAAACACTAAATAAGATTTTGGTACTTATGCCTATAGACAAAATACTTCCATCTTGAAAGTTTCTCCCAACATACCATAAAATTCACTAATAATAATTACATAAGAAAAACTGTCCTAACAGTTACCTTGCTATTTTATAGTTTTTAAATCATTTATGTGACTATTTAAAATCAGAGATGACAACTTAAAGAGTTATAATCAGGCTGGGCGCAGTGGCTCACACCTGTAATCCCAGCACTTTGAGAGGCTGAGGCAAGCGGATTGCTTAAGCCCAAGGGTTTGAGACCAGCCTGGGCAACACAGTGAGACCCTGTCTCTATTTTATAAATTTTTTTATATAATTAAAAAAAAGAGTGACAGTCTAACAAGATGAATTTATATGAGTGTAATGGAACAATCACCATAATATAATGGATTACATTAAATTTCCCACAGTCGAGAAATCTTTGTCTTCCTAGGATAAACTCCCCTTGGTTATAAATTTTTTTAGCCTGTTTCCTTATCTTTGGAATGGCACCTACTATTTATGGTGCTTCAAAGACTGATTAAGAAAATCTTAAAACAGGCCAGATGCAATGGCTCACACCAGTAATCCCAGCACTTTGGGAAGCCAAAGCAGGCAGATCACTTGAGGTCAGGAGTTCGAGACCAGCCTGGCCAACATGGCAAAATACTGTCTCTACTAAAAATACAAAAATTAGCCAGGTGTGGTGGCATGTGCCTGTAATTCCAGCTACTCAAGAGGCTGAGGCATGAGAATGGCTTGAACCCAGGAGGTAGAGATTGCAGTGAGCCGAGATGGCGCCACTGCATTCCAGCCTGGATGATGAGACTTTCATTCCAGCCTGGAATGAGACTTTCTCAAAAAAAAAAAAAAAGGTAATTCATAATTAATACAGGAACCCAGTAATTCTATACCTTTTATGGCTATTTTAAATCATTTTATCAGTAATTTCCCTATGAAACCCAAGAGATGATAATTTTGGGATTAATTAATTTTACCACAGTAAGTGGATCAAAGCAATGACAGTACCAAAACCAGTCTGTCCTCAGGTTTTGGTACTTAGAAAATTATATTTCTAATTGTAGAGTTCTATATGTATAAACAGGATGGCAGAGTAAATATTATCTTCTTCAAGAACGCAACTAAAATCTTACAATGGACAAGCCTTTAAGGCTTTAAGACCCAGGATTTAAGACTGTGGGTAACTAAAAGTTGTTTTTAAAAGAGGGTATTTTCCCTTTTAAAGTTTATCAAGTCTACATTAATTTTAAATGAAATTTGTAGTGTTGATCATACACCTTTTGATCGCTGAAGAAACTCTGAGGATGGAAAGATAATTCTGGATTAAAAATGTACCAAGGGTGTACAAAATACACTGAGTCAGCTCAATAATAATTCTCTGTATTAGAGATTTTTTCCCTATTCCCACTTTTAAGTCAGTTCCTAAACATCTCTGAGATCTTCCTTTCTAAAGAAATTTAGAACTCCCGTGTTTATCCACTGCCCTACTAACCTATATGTTGCTTATTCTAGTGTCAACACATATCATCAGCTACTTCTACAACGGTGTTAAGGAATTAAAAGGCTATTCTTTTATTCTACTGCTCCTTTCCATTGGCCTATAAAAATGCTCTAATCCCTTATCTTTAAAAATACCCTTTCCTGACCTTGTACTCTTCTTTAGCTATACCACTTTTCCTTGTTTTCCTTCAGAGGCAAGATCCTTTTGTATTTTAAAACTAATTATTTTTTTAATTATAAAAATAATGTATGTTAAATGTGAAAAATCAGAAAATTGATAACCAAAAGGAAGGAAGTAAAAGAATGGACTTTTATTATACTTAGGGATAATCACTTTGGTATATATCCTTCCTACATTTTTCTACTTGTTTTTACCAAAATATTCACCTTGATATATGCATCTGACAAAGAACTTGTAGCCAGAATATATTAAGAACTCTTACAACTCAAGACGATTAAAATGGAAATAAGATCTGACCAGATATTTAACAAAAGATAGAAAAATAGCCAATATACATATAGAATAATGCCCAATATCATTAGTCACTATGTAAATGCAAATCAAAACAAGATGCCATTACCTACCTACTAGAATCATAAACAGGAAACAACCCAAATATCCATCAATAGGTAAGTGGTCAAATTGTGGGATATTCAAAGAATGAAATGATACTCAGCAATTTACAAACTACTGATACAAGAACAACATGGACGAATCTCAAAAACATTATACTAAGCAAAAGAAGTCTGACAGAAAAAACTACCTATTGTCTTATTACATTTATATGAAATGTCCACAAATGACAAATTTGTAAAACAGAAAGCAAATCAGTGGATATTCATAGGGCCTGAGGATTGAAAGAGGTGATTGTCGTCGCAAAGGGCCATGGGAGAGAAGCTCTGTGGCGTGATGGATGCTTCTACAACTTGATGGCAGTTGTATGTTTTACAGATGTACATATATGTCAAAATACACTGAACTATACAATAAAACACACTCATTTTAAGTGCATGTAAATTATATCTCAATAAAGTCAGTTACTCCAGAAATGTACCCATAGCATCTAAACTTTGAGAAAATTTCTATGTATATATCCCTTCTTTATTCTTGACATTTGTTTTTACCAAAATGAGATCATGCTACTCATAGTTTTTATAATAGTATTTTTTTTTTTTTGAGACGGAGTTTCGCTCGTCGCCCAGGCTGGAGTACAATGGCATGATCTTGGCTCACTGCAACCTCTGCCTCCCGGGTTCAAGTGATTCTCCTGCCTCAGACTCCCGAGTAGCTGGGATTACAGGCGCCCGCCACCACACCCAGCTAGTTTTTTTTTTATTTTTAGTAGAGACAGGGTTTCACCATGTTGGCCAGACTGGTCTCGAATTCCTGACCTCAGGCGGTCCGCCCACCTTGGCCTCCCAAAGTGCTGGGATGACAGGCGTGAGCCACCACGCCCAGCCCCTAATAACAGTATAACTATTTTGACTTGATACTAATAAATTACTAAAATATTTTATTTTTCTATGTCACTAAATGTCCTTTTTAAAACAGAAATATGATCATTCTAGTTCTGAGTGGCTCTCTGTCACAAGATTAAGTCTAAGCTCCTTAGTATTAAATCTAAGGACCATCACCATCTGATTCTTTCATCTTTTCCAGCCCTATCTCCTGGCATTGCTTATGCCTTAACCTTTTTGATTCAGCATTAAACTACTTGTTCCCTGCACAAACCATGCTGTCTCCCCACAACGACTGTGATTATACTAGCTGTCTCAGCTACCTGAATTGCCTTATTCTACTTGCCTAGATAACATGTACTCATAAGACTGAACACATTCGATTTAAAATTATCAATAGGGCTATTTCCCCACTAGACTGAGCTCAATGAAGATAAAATTGTATCTTACTCAGCTTCATATCTGGCTATTGGCAGAATGTCTGACAAACAGCACTGAAATATTTAATGAATTCAATGAAAGGAAGAGAGGGTAGGAAGTCATCCTTGATGTCTCCTTTACCTTTATTACCCACGTAGAGACACTATGTCCTATTAATTTTCTATTTAAATATTTCTATAATCCACGTGCAACTGCTATTCAAAATTTTACATCTGGACAATTACAATAGCCTCCACATTACTCTATGTTTCCACCGACTTTCCACAATGTTATCAAAGTAATACTTTAAATTAGAAGCCTGTTTATATAGATATGTTTAAAATTCTTCAGTAGATTCGCAATCATGTAGAGAATAAATTTCTTGTTTTAAATGTTTTATGAAGTGACCTTTTCCTGTTAAATTTGAGAAACACAAAAAAACTAGTAAAATTACCTATTTATCTAACACCCAGAGATAGCCTTTTTAATAGTTTATTAATTCTTCCATTACCTCTTACATGCAGTTTAAATGAGATATGTGTGTACATCTGTATAAATTAATTCATATTTTCCCTGTTCCTATACAACTTCATAATTCATTACTTCTTCCTGTTTTATTGCACTGACTGGTACTGCCAAAAAATGTTGAATACTAGTGGTGGGCATCTAGAGTTTCTTTATCCCATTCAAGACTTAAATGGCAATGTGTGGGTGTTTCACCATTAAGGAAGATGCTATTGGTTTCTGGTATTATTCTTTTTCTTTTTTTTCCCCATTTTTTTCCCCCAAAGTGCTTTGTCACACATCTGGTATTATTTTTGACTATTATCAAGTTAAAATAATGTGCCTGGCTTTCTAAGAATTTCTATCAACAAAGAAAAAATACTGAATTTTTTTCAGATGCCTTCTCTGCATCAAAATGATCATAGGAGGCCAGGTGCTGTGGCTCACGCCTGTAATCCCAGTACTCTGGGAGGCTGAGATGGAAGGATTGTTTGAGCCCAGGAGTTTGAGTTCCAGCTACTCAGGAGGCTGAGGTGGGAGGACTGCTTGAACCCAGGAGGTTGAGGTTGCAGTGAGCCGTAATTATGCCACTGCACAGCAGCCTGGGTGACAGAGCGAGACTCTCTCAAAACAAAGATCATATGGTTTTCTCCTTTCACCTATTAATTCTTTTAAAATATTTTAAATATTTACCAAAGTAATCCATCATAAGATAAATTTAAATTTATTAATGGCCTGCAGGATCTAGACACCATCTTTTTTTTTTTTTTTTTTTTTTTTTGAGACAGAGTCTCACTCTGTTGCCCAGGCTGGAGAGCAGTGGCACAATCTCGGCTCACTGCAAGCTCCGCCTCCCCGGGTTCATGCCATTCTCCTGCCTCAGCCTCCTGAGTACCACCACACCCAGCTAATTTTTTTGTATTTTTAGTAGAGACAGGGTTTCACCGTGTTAGCCAGGATGGTCTCAATCTCCTGACCTCGTGATCTGCCCGCCTTGGCCTCCCAAAATGCTGGGATTACAGGCGTGAGCCACTGCACCTGGCCTCTGGACACCATCTTTTAACATTAAGTCCTATACTTACTTAGCATTCAAGAAATATGCCAGGCTTTCTCTCTCACTACCACTTCTGTACCCTTTGAGCATGGAATGCCTTTTCCTCTTTCTTACGCTTCCTGGTATATTCCCGGTCACCCCTCAAGACTCAGCAAATTAAATTTCCTTCTGTTTTTTCCTTCTTCCCATCATTCCCCTCATCCTTCCCATCCTCCCAAAACAGAATGAGGCATATCTCGGTGCTGTTGGCACTCTTCTCATACTGCCATCATAGCACTTCTCATTGGACTGTAATTGTTTACTCATTGTTCCTCCACAGCAAAAGCCTAATTCAACTTTCACAGGTTGATAAACATCTAGGTTTTTTTCAGTTTCTATTATCTGGTTGCTATGAACATCTGTTTTTAAGCTTTTCTGTGGATACATTTTCATTTCTCTTGGCTATATACCTACAAGTGAAATTGCTGGGTCACAGTATATAGGTACATTAGCTTTAGCAGATACTGCCAAACATTTTTCCAAAGTGGTAGTACCAATTTATACTCCACCAGTGATGGATGAGAGTTTCAGTTGTTTCGTAAGTTCACAAACAATACTGACAGTCTTTTAAATTGTAATCATTGTCATTCTGGTGTCAGTGTAACAGTATCTCATTATGTTTTAATTTGCATTTCTCTGTTGGCTAATGATGCCTAGTATCTTTTCATTGCTATTGGCCATTTGGATTTCCTCTTTTTTGTGAAGTGACTGTTCTTTGTCAATTTTTTTTTAACTGAGTAGTCTCTTTTCTTATTAATTTCCAAGTCTTTTTTTTTTTTTTTTTTTTTTAAAGACAGGGTCTTACTCTGTCACCCAGACTGGAATGCAGTGGTGCAATCTCAGCTCACTGCAACCTTCGCCTCCCGGGTTCAAGTGATTCTCCTGCCTCAGCCTCCCAAGCAGCTAGAATTACAGGTGCACACCACTACAGCCAGCTAATTTTTGTTTTTGTTTTTTTTTTTTTTTTAGTAGAGACCGGGTTTCACCATGCTGGCCAGGCTGGTCTTGAACTCCTGACCTCAAATGATCCACCCGCCTTGGCCTCCCAAAATGCTGGGATTACAGGCGTGAGCCTCCCAAAGTGCTGGGATTACAGAACACACCCGGCCAACAAGAGTTCTTTATATATTTCATAGACAAGTTTTTGTCATATATTTACACACACACACACACACACACACACACACACACTTCAATATCTCAAAATCAAATACCATTTCTCAGTGTGTTGGCTTTCATTTTTACTCTTAAAGGTGTTTATAAGTTCATCTAATGAAGTCCAAGTTCTAAATTTTCTTTATAAAAGAACTATAATATCCTAGGGCCAGGCACAGTGGCTCACGCCTGTAATTCCAGCACTTTGGGAGGCCGAGTTGGGTGGATCACGAGGTCAGGAGATCGAGACCATCCTGGCTAACACGGTGAAACCCCATCTCTACTAAAAGCACAAAAAATTAGCTGGGTGTGGTGGCGGGCACCTGTAGCCCCAGCTACTCCAGAGGCTGAGGCAGGAGAATGGCGTGAACCCAGGAGGCGGAGCTTGCAGTGAGCCGAGATCGTGCCACTGCACTCCAGCCTGGGCAACAGTGCAAGACTCCATCTCAAAAAAAAAAAAAAAGCACTATAATATCTAAGAAATTTGGTTTGTATTTATTAGTAAATATGCTAGATCATCAAAGATTTAATCTAGACCTTAAAAGTTGAGGTTTTCATAGGCTTTATTATTATATGATACCTAATGTTTAACTGATATTTTAAGCCATGTAAACAAAGAATACTTCTGAGTGTTTCACTAAATTTCTTGAGATTTTTTTTTTAAACTTAACCTCACTAGGCCTCAATATTCAGAATGTGAAACAGGGGAGTTGGACTGGCGATTGCTGATATTTTTTTCCAGCTGTAAAATAAAGGCAATGGGTCCATTTAACCTTTACGATTTTGTTATCAGATTTAACACTCCTCTCCTCGTTGAGTTCTATGTGCTTTTTTCACAAGTATAATGTACTGAAAGGGCAACTTCACAGTCATGCACACTCCAGGGGAAACCATTCACGTTCTATCACTGAAGACACTATAGTTACTGTAAGGATGTGAAAGCAAACTTTCAGAAAATCTCCTTTATACGGACTTTTACAATAGTGAACTATCCTATATTCACATATGTGAATATGTGAACTATCCTAAAACTAATATTCAAAATTGATTTTTTTAAAAGTCCTTTTTAACGACTTCTTTCTTCCCAAGGCATTTACTCTTTAAGCCACTTCTAGTTCTTTGCTTTTCTCAACTCCTAAAACCCTTTAAGCTAAGTTGTTTCTTTTCTCCCTTCTTCCCACCTTTCCATTGTGTGTGTCAGCTTTTTTCAATTGGAGCAATTGTGATCTGTCTTGCTTCTCTCACTCTCTTCTTCACCCATTGTTGTATTTAGCAAAACAAGGACCCAGTAGCCAGCTGGACAAACCTTCCTCCTAACAGGGACAGGAATGATTATAATGATTTATTTTGTATTCTTTCCAACTGGATTTGAAACCAGCTTCACTTGCCTGTGTGCTCTCAAATATGTCATATTTTTACCAAATATATTGGTACTCGTCTTTTCCTTCTATCCTGGAAGTGAGTCCAGAATTGCCTATGTGTGTGAATAGTGTAAGATCAAGGTACCGCTATTTCAATCTCTGTAAGAAAAGTAATTTTAAGAAATTTCAGAAAACCATTTAAACCATAAGAAGATATGACAAGTGAGAAAAATATCTCCCTTGGGGACAATTATGTGCTAATCAACAAAGTACCTTCTAACCTATTTTATAGGTTCTGTAGCTCTAGATGTCCTCCCTCCCCAATAGCCCATTTTCTGCTCATGTTGGCATTCAATGAAATACATTCACTTCATGGGATTCCAGAATTATTCATTCTAATAATACCAAAATAACTTAAAACGCTAGAATAATGAGAGACTGTCTACTCCCCAAAACAGAAGAGTTTGTTTATACCCTTTTTAAATCTTAAATTTAAACGATGTTTGCATAACAGATCAAACACTGAACATCGGTTAGCATCAGAAACAAGAATTTAAGTCATCATGTTAACAATAAAAACTCCCACAGTATATTAAGATTTAATAATTTGAAATGTCTACAGTTTTTATAGGAGGAAAACTTCAAAATACCTAGACATAATAAATCTTAGGAGTTATATAATACCTGATTATCAGTTATAATTATATCTCATCAGTATTCACTATCTCAGTTTATAAGGTATAATGCTTAAAATTCATAAAACTATACTAAAAACATTAAAAAATTGCTCTCTAGTAATTCAAATATTTGTTACTATCCAAATTTATGATTTTATATAAAAAATTAACTTCATGAAACAATGTTCTGACTCTGAAGTAAACTTTTTTTAGGATAAAATGCATGTAGTAATCTGTCACAATACATTATTAACATGTAATTAACAGTAATTAATTCAAACAAATCTTATAGTCACATTAGTGTTTTCCAATAATCCTGCCTTCCTGCCACTAATTACCTTGTAGACATCAACAAGATGTTTAGAATACATACCTCTTGAGCAAGATCTTGTGCGTTGGAGATAAGAGGAAATGGAGGACTGGCCTTGTTCATGTGTACTGTGATGGCATTGTGTATCTTAAATGCATTCTGGAAATCCTTATTTTGAACAAGTTGTAAAAGCAGTGAAATATCCTGCTGGCTCTGAGAATCTACCAAAGTATGTTGGATATGTTTAAGTGAAGAAAACAAGTCTTCTATTTCTAGTAGAAGAAGAAAAGGTATCCAAAAGTTAACTGTTTCAGTATTAATTCAACATGCATTTTCAGAGAACATTTCTTTGAACCAGTTAACAATTTAAGTTTTCAGAAAAATACCAAATTCTGCATATATTATTGTCAATCACGGTCATTTCATAGGTTTTTAAGTAAAACTTTTTAAAAAATTACACAACAGAATAACTTGCATTTTTACAAAGGTGTTTTAATTATAAAAATAATACACATTCAATATAAAAACAAGTGGGGGGAGGAATGCAAAAAATAAAGAAATTTAAAACCACCAATAATCCCATCACCTAAAAATATTTTTTTCTTAACATCCTATTTCCTTTTTAACAGTACATTGTAAATGTTTTCCCATATCACTAGTCTTTTTAAATATTTAATGATTCCATGATATTCTATTACATGGCTAAACCATAATTTATAGTAACCATTAAACTAAAGTTGAACATTTAGATTGCTTCCAATTTTTTGCTACCATAAAAACAAGCATTTCAGTACATAATAATCAGTGCTACATACAAATTTGTCTGAGATTCTGATGTCTTCATAAGGTAAGTCCCAGAAATAGAACTTTTAGATAAGATTCTGACATTTTTTAAAAAGTCAAACAGCTTTTCTAGGGAGGCTTTACTAATTTGCATTCCATTAGCAATATTTTCAGCAATATTTGATATTATTATTTTTAAAAATTTTCCATTTATTTGACTAGTAAGGAAGTTGAGGTTTATTCACATTTACCAGGCACTTCTTTTGTGGTCTATAAAACTCTAATGAATATGTGAGTCTCCTAAGTTGTATTGAAAGTTGTGGGCATATGTATGTGCATTGTGTCTGCCTGTTAGTGTGCATAAATAGCACAGGCATTTTTCTGGAAAATGTTATTCCAAAATGGTTAAGAAGCACTGGTAGGCCGGACACAGTGGCTCACGCCTTGTAATCCCAGCACTCTGGGAGGCCCAGACGGGTAGATCATGCGGTCAGGAGTTCGAGACCAGCCTGGCCAAGATGGTGAAACCCTGTCTCTATTAAAAATACAAAAATTAGCTGGGTGCAGTGGCGGGCACCTGTAATCCTAGCTACTTGGGAGGTGAGGCAGGAGAACCGGGCACAGTGGCGGGCGCCTGTAATCCCAGCTACTCGGGAGGCGAGACAGGAGAATCACTTGAACCCAGGAGGCGGAGGTTGCAGTGAGCCGAGATCACACCATTGCACTCTAGCCTGGGCAACAGAGCAAGACTCCATCTCAAAAAAAAAAAAAAAAAAAAAAAAAAAAAGCACTGGTAGTCTCTTCCCTGCTCCCAAATAGGCTGTGTGAGTGTACATGCGCATGCGCATATACTCTGTCATATTTGTTGGGAATCGTTTTCCAATATTTCCATTTACCTCTTAATTATATTTGTGGTTGCTCTTATTATAGAATTTGTCAACTCTGATCCCCCCGCTTTTCCTGTGTGATTTCTTTCACTGTTTGTATACTTATAAACTTCTTGTAGGTCATTAAAAAATATTTATCTAGATTTCTTCTAGCTTCTTATAATTTCTACTTTATTTAACTTCTATTTAATTTTAATTCATCTAGAATTTATTTTGGCATAGATCTGAAAAAATTTAACTTTTTCTTCCAAATAACCAATGATTCTAGTACCATTTATTAAATAATCATTCCTGGCCAGGCGCAGTGGCTCAGGTCTGTAACCCCAGCACTTTGGGAAGCTGAAGCGGGTGGATTGCTTGAGTCCAGGAGGTCGAGACCAGCCTGGGCAATATGGTGAAGCCCCGTCTCTACTAAAGAAATAATAAAAAATGTCTAGGCACAGTGGCTCATGCCCGTGTTCCCAGCACTTTGGGAGGCTGAGGTGGACAGATTGCTTGAGCTCAGGCGTTCGAGACCAGCCTGGGCAACATGGTGAGATCCTGTCTCTTTTTAAAATAACAATAATTTTTAAAAATACAAAATATTAGCCAGGCATTGTGGCATGCGCCTTAGTCCCAGCTACTCATGAGGCTGAGGTGGGAGAATCCACTGGGGCCATGATCACGCTACTGCACTCTAGCCTGGGCAACTGAGTGAGACCTCATCAAATAATAATTCCTTTTCCACTGATTAACAATGCCACCAAATTCTTACACATATCAGAGTCTGTCTTTATTTCACTGGTCTATCAGAACTATACTGTTTTATTAGAGTAGCATTATAATGTTTGTTCATATTAATATGACAAGTACCTGATCTTTAAAAGTTTCTTGACTATTGTAAATTAGTTATAAGTCACTTTTTCGTTACCTCCCATTCCCTCTTTCCTAGTCTTCCAAAAAGAAAAGTCCTGTTGAGATTTTGACTAAAATTAAACCTGTAAATGAGTCTAGGAAAAACTTAGAGCACATACTAGGACTTACACAGTCAAAGGCAGTATAAAAAAGACAGGGAGGCCGGGCACGGTGGCTCACGCCTGTAATCCCAGCACTTTGGGAGACCGAGGTGGGCGGATCATGAGGTCAGGAGATGGAGACCATCCTGGCGAACATGGTGAAACCCCGTCTCTACTAAAAATACAAAAAAATTAGCCGGGCGTGGTGGCGGGCACCTGTAGTCCCAGATACTCGGGAGGCTGAGCCAGGAGAATGGCGTGAACCTGGGAGGCAGAGCTCTTGCAGTGAGCCGAGATAGTGCCACTGCACTCCAGCTTGGGCGACAGAGACAGACTCTGTCTCAAAAAAAAAAAAAAAAGGAAAAAAAATCTTCCCAATGTGCCTTTTTGTCAGCTCTCTTCTGACACTGACTGAACTTATTTTGTATCCCACAATTTGAACAGCAGTTAAATTTTTAAATAGATTTTAACAGTTCTTCAGTTGATTCTTGAGGTTCGCTATCTTTCCTGCCCCAAATCAAAACAACTTTAGTCTTCCTTTTAAACATATATATGTTTAATCTTCCTTATTTTATATATATAGTTGTCCCTCGGTATCAGTGGGAGATTGGTTCCAAGACGTCCCACAGACAGAAAAATCTGCAGATGCTCAAGTCCCTTACATAAAATGGTGGAGTATTTGCATGTAAGGTATACACATCCTCCAGTTACCTAAAATTAGCTCTAGATTACTTGTAATACTTAATACAATGTAAATAGCTGTTGTATTGTTCAGAGAATGATGACAGGGAAAAAAGTCTTTTTTATAAAGACTTATAAAAAGTCGGCCACGTGCGATGGTGGCTCATGCCTGTGATCCCAGCACTTTGGGAGGCTGAGGCAGGTGGATCACATGAAGTCAGGAGTTTGAGACCAGCCTGGCCAACATGGCGAAACTCCATCTCTACTAAAAAAATACAAAAATTAACCAGGTATGGCGGCATGCTCCTGTAGTCCCAGCTACTTGGGAGGCCGAGGCAGGAGAATCACTTGAACCTGGGTGGTGGAGGTTGCAGTGACCCAGTATCACACCACTGCACTCTAGCCTGGATGACAGAGTGAGACCCTGTCTCAGAAAAAAAAAAACAAAAAATTACCTAAGGAATCTCCATCTGGATTGGCATCATTTATTTTTATATATTATTCTCATTTGCCCCATATGAAAACAGATAGCTTCTAGGGACCTATACTCAGCATTAAGCTTCTCCATTTCATTGTGTAAATAATTCTGATTCTTTTAACCTGTCCTCAGAAATTTCAAGTCCAACCAACTTCATGACTTTTTTTCTGAAACTTTTAAGATTTCTTTTCCTCTAAACTGTAGGGTCAAATATGATACTCAGATGGGGAACTTAATATTACTAAGTAGGAGGAAATTACATCTGTTTCCAGTATATCTACCTATGGAATTAAAATTGTGGTGGCTCATGCCTCTAATCCTAACACTTTGGAAGGCCAAGGTGGGAGGATCACTTGAGACCGGGAGGTCAAGACCAGCCTGGGCAACATAGTAAGACCCCATCTCTACAAAAAAATAAAAATAAAAATAAAATTTTTTTAACCTAGATGAATGGAAAAACAAGATGTGGTATATTTGTACAGTGGAATATTAATTCATCCATAAAAAAGAAATGAAGTACTGATTCATGGTACAATATGGATGAACCCTGAAAACATAATGGTAAGTGAAAAGAGGCCAGTCACAAAAGAGCCTATGTTATGTAATTTCATTCATATAAAATGTCTAGAATAAGCAAATCCAAAAAGACAGAAAGTATATTCGTGGCTGTCAGGGGCCAGGTGATGGAAAGAATAGGGAGTGACCATTAATGGGTACATACTTTGGAATTATATAGTAGAGATGGTTGCACAACCTTGGTTTTTTTTTTAGCACTGCAGCCTCGATCTTCTGGGCTCAAAAAATCCTCCTGCCTCAGCCTCCCTAGTATGCTGGGACTACAGAAGCATGCCACCATGCCCAGCTTTTTTTTTTGTTTTTTTTGTTTGTTTGTTTTTAAGACATAGGGTCTATGTTGCCCAAGCTGGTCTCAAACTCCTGGGCTCAAGAGATCTTCCTGCCTTGGCCTCCAAAGGTGCTACTAATACGGGCGTGAACCACCATGCCTGCCTGCACAACCTTGTGAGTATACTAAAAACTAATGAATTCTACAGTTTAAAAGACAAAATTTTATGGTATGTGAATTATATCTTAATAAAGCTGTTATTTTAAAAATGAAATAAGAAATTAGTAGTTAAGATCCACAAATTAATTTTATGGACTACAGGGTTAGATGATCTCTCTGTAGCTTCTGGTTCTCACAAAAATTAAATTTCATTCAAACCTGTAGTGTGCCATTTACTCAAATGCTTTTTTCATTTGGTCCTCAAGAAAATCTTGAAACCGAGGCTCAGAAAAATTAAGTAACATGCCCAAAGTCAATAGTGCAATTTAGTGACATTAAAAAGTATTTAAACTCAGTTTTGACTCTAATATCCCTGCACTTTCCAATATGCAGCTACTGCATACATTTCTGAATGTGCTGTAAGACAACGAAGCAAATCTTTGCAGGCAGAAATAAGTTTTAAAACCTACTACTGCTTAATAAGTGGAATGAAGTTTTAACGTATTGTGTCAATGACTAAATGATGTAGCAGTTACTTTTCTATAGAATTATGTGTATTTAATAAACAAAATCTACATTACTATACATATACTCTAATGAATTTTTACATCTTTAGGTCTAATTTTAGCAACTTGACTAAATCACAGAATTCTCAAATGATCCCAACACTTCAAACATTAAATCTAGCAACAACAGATTTAATTATTTCAATTCCAGGAAGGTAAAAAAAATTCCCTGAAGGAATGGCTAATAACATTTATTTGGAAATATCTGTAACAATAGCTAAACAAAAATTTGATAGTAAAAATAATCAACTTCTCAGAAACAGGCTGAACTAAGACTCAAGACTTACTGGCACTGGGATTTTGTCTGTTGGCTTGAAATAAACTTTATCTTAAAGCCAACCTTTAAAAAGTTTAAAATCAGACAAAATTCCAGTATGCCCCATGATCAATCAAAAGTCAGTTAAATGCCAGAATGAAATCTGAAAGAGCTATTTTACTTTAAAATGTCAATAATCTTTTGACTTAATAGTTTGAATATCCAGAGCCATCTGACAAAAAATATGCAGACACTAATTAAGACTGAAACAATGCTATTAATTCTATGAAAATATTTTGTTCTTTAGCTTTATTCATCCCAGTTTTCTTCCCCATGGTGTGTTTTTCCTTCTTCACACTAATAGTATCTCATAGATTAGAAAGCCCCTAATCACAAATTCCAGGAGTCTTTTCATTAACCACTAAACAGCTCACCACAGATATATACGGGTGTGTGTATGTTCCCTTTCCTGACACTGCTTCAAAGACAACAATTTTATAGTCACATATATGATAGATGGCAGTCATCCCTAGTTTATTCAAGTATTCTATCTATATATTTCCTTGTCCACATCCCTGGCCCAAAATTACTTATCTGAGAACACAAAAACAGTGAAATCTATAATACAGAAATATATGAAAATTACCCTGCTCTAGCTTAACCCACTCTAACCTGCATTATTTTCTTTTCCGAGGATTTCTCTCACAAGGTAGTTTGCTCTGATTATGAAAGAGAACAAAGAGAATAATATTTGTAACAAAGCAAGCTTTAAAAACTAATGCCAATTTTAAGGAAAGCCTCCCTAATATCAATTTTTTTTACCATTTATAATACTAATTATTCATTTGAAATCTAGTTCCCATATCACTATTTCTTATCTTTCAAAAAAATTCTAACTGCTTTTAAACAAGAAAATTCAGTTCATCCTTTCTGAGTATTTTCTATCAATTCCATCCCTGTACTTTTATTATCATACATTGTCAAATTTACAAATGCTTTTCATTAAAAACCACCCAATTACTTAATCTTGCCAATCATATTTTTGATTCTTAAAAGAATACTTTGTCTACTCACAGATAAATGATGATGTATTGTTTAGAAACTGAAGGCTTCCTCTCAAAGAAATAAATCAGTTGCCCATTCTTCCCTCATTTAAAACAAGGTTGCTGTTTCTAGATGTGAAAAAGGCTGACAAGTTGTCTCCTGTCATATGGGTATTAATCAAATACTAGCAAGGAGACACACACAATGTTCAGGGAGTACTTCTCTTACAGTTTGATGTGTTAGCAGATTATGAACAAGAAAAAAAAGTTTGGCAAAAAGCTATTACACTTCATTTTAAACAAAAACTTAAAAACCTGAGGCTATGACTGACAATAGCAAACTATACCTTATGCTAATTTCTCATGATTCTTACATAACAGATATTTGTGTTGACTATATTAACATAAAATATATCATTTATTTCTCAAAATACATCTTTTCTTATCCAAGAAATGAATTACAAATACCTGTTATGACATTTCAAATTACTTTAAAATAAAATACATAAAACTGCCTTAAATTCAAGGACCACACATAGGTACTTTTAAAAACCACAGCAGATTACACATTGGAATAGAGGTATCCTTTAATCTGAATTTGTAAAAAAGTCAGCAATAGAACATACAAACAGAAACAGGAAGAGCAAAAAAAAAAAAAAAATTTAAGAGAAATGATGTCCAATTTTGTGTGCTTAGGCAAAACAAACAAAACCATGAACTCACAACTGTTCTCTTACTAAGTGAATCCGGCTGAAGCTATATTTGTTTCTTTACTGTGATTACATGAATATTACCTATCAGATGGATACTTACACCTGATTCTAAGTAAACCAAATGGACAAATACATTAATCTTAAGGGAATGTAAACAGAAAAACAGAAGAATCAATCCAGGTTTGCACTGGATATAACAAACTTTCTCCACTAAAATATTTTCAGAATATTTTAATAAATAAATAATAATAGAGTGGTGGGAAATGAAGGCTAGTAAGAAGCAATCAGGAATGAAGTATTTTTACTCTAATAAAACCCTCAGGAAAAAAGAGCATAAAATTCTTTCACATAAATGTATTTTTAAAATGTAATCTTTTAGCTTTCACTGTAATTAAAATATCTGAAGGCAGGAATTTAGCAGACTTCACTATGACTGAACACATATCTATGATTTCTTAAAACACAGAGAAGCACGTACATACATATGAAATGTGGATCCTGAATAAAAATGTATAACAAAGAAAAGAAGATGACATGATGTAGTAGAAACTGCTCCAGACTTGAGACGGGCACGGTGGCTCACACCTGTAATCCCAGCACTTTAGGAGGCCGAGGAGGGCAGATCATGAGGTCAGGAGTTGAAGACCAGCCAGACCAACATGGTGAAACCCCGACTCTACTAAAAATACAAAAATTAGCTGGGTGTGGTGGCACATGTCTGTAATCCCAGCCACTCGGGAGGCTGAGACAGGAGAATTGCTTGAACCTGGAAAGGCGGAGATTGCATTGAGCCGAGACTGCACCACTGCACTCCAGCCTGGGCAACAGAGCAAGACTCCACCTCAAAAATAAATAAATAAATAAAAAAAGAAAGAAAGAAATTGCTCCAGAGTTGGAATAAAGAGACTTAATGAGAAACAAATCTGGCATATACATGGTACCTTTGGCCAAATTAGAAAAAGGTTCTCTATTGTGGGTAGCCACAGCTCTGGCCTGGTGAGTGAAGTGCAGGCTGGATACCGGTTTCCATTCAAACCTTCCATTTTGTGCAGTACGTCAATATCCAATCTGGCAAATTCAAACTTGGCTCTACCACTGGTGTCTTTAAAAAGTTGTTTAACTAAGGTTCAATTTCTTTATCTCGAAAATGGAGATTACAGAGTACTGTTAACAGGATTATTTTATTACATGAACGATGTTTGCTAAAACACTTAGTACAGGCTCAACAGACCCTTAAATGAATGGCAAAATGATGACAATGACAATAAAAACTTTCTCGTTCTACAAAAAAGTAGAAATATATCTTTTTTCACACCTAAAAAATAGCAAACCACCAAAAAATAAAATGCTCTCCTAACACTAGTTCAGTGAGCACTTGGGTGTATGTGCACGTGCAAGAAGGGCAGGCAGTAAATTCAATGATTAAATATTCTAAGTTTGGAAACATGCATTTGATATCAATCTCTCTTGTAGATTCACAATGCCTAGTAAATTCTAACAGATATGAGAAGTCCCGTGATAAGAAGCTATTTAACTTATTTAGCCCAGAGTTCTCAAAATCCATTTGGTCACAGAATTCTTTTGGTTTGGTTGTATCTACTTATATCTCATAGGACTTTTTTTTTTTTTCCCCACAGAACAGAATTTGGGGATATAGAAAATACCATTATTTTATGTTTATGATACCATATGAACAATACCAGTTCTTTTTATTGACAATCATTAATTTAAAAAATTGAAGAATTTAAACTGTCGTTACTAATTTCATTACTATTTTACAAACTTTCAGGAAATCAGAAATTCAAAATCTGAAAATTGTTTTTTAGTATTTTGCATAAAGTTTGTGGTTTGATATAAAAGGTAAATTTCAAGGCTTTAAATGTTAGGGTCCATGCAGAACTCTTTAATATCTAAAAAAACATGTTATAGTGACTTAACATTTAAGCCGCATGCTTTTAGCTCTATGTTGATAACAGTAAACAATAGTTATACGGCGTTTCCAAGAAAACAAAGGATCTTAGTCTGGAATTCAAACTGTCATTACTTATATTCTCTTAAACCCTCTTCCTTCCCATATACATTATAAGGCACAGACAAATTAAAGCAAAATGTTTTCTGTTATACCTCTATTTTTACTTACCTAATATTTTCACAGCATAATGAGGACTTTCTAAGACAATTCCTTCCTCTGTATCAAACATAGGGTTATCTATTCCGGTCTTTGGAGGAATTTGGGCTAGTTTCTTAAGTCTCATGGAAGAATTAAGGTCAAGTTCTTGCTTTTTCCCTTCTTCCTCTCTCCTACGCCTCATGTCTTCCTGTTGTTGCCGAATACGCTCCAACTGTGCACTTCGACGTATTGGCATCATTCTGGTGCCCAAATCTCCAGGGCAGTCAACAGCCATCTCTCGGTGCTTCTGATGTTCCTCTGGTGATGCAAGATCAACATTTTTTACTTCGCTGTCTGATTCCTCTGTAACATGCCCATTCATATGGGATGTTGTCATGGTTATCTATAAAAACCTGTACCACTTTTTATAAATCAATTTTTCCCATAAGCCAATTCTCTTGATTCTGTAGTATAAAATCCATGTTACTTCAAAAAAAAAAAAAACTTCTCACATCACATAATAATGCTATGAAAAAGTATCCATGAAGGAAATCTAAGGGGAAAGATGGGGGAAAAAAAAGTATAAGAATTACAATATAAAAGCAGGTTTTTACACAGCCCACTTCTAATCTCCATACAACATAGAAAATAGTAAGTATATAATATTATTTTGCTAAGTAGATTAAGTACTTTCACTTTACAGGTAATGGTGAGGAAATCAAGATTCCCCCTCTCCCCCAAAAAGTCCCCTTCCAAAAATGTGAAACATACTATTCAATTTTAAAGCTAAGAAAAATGATATACAGTACTGGAAAGTTTAGCAAAGTAGGAAAGTAAAGTTTGGGGTACTAGTTTGGTAGAGAACATGTTGCTTGCTTCAAACATAAAAGGTGTTTTAATCATCTTTTAGTAGTTGTCTCAACACTGTACTTTATGCTCAACAATTAACATGGGATTGAAATAACTTACTGCTAAAGAATAACTGCTAAAGAAATTGATGAATGATCAACTGATTTGGCATATAGCAGCCTTGTTTGTACATCACTTGAAATACAAGCAGTATTCTGGGGGATAATTAATTCATCTTTAGGAGTTTTTGAGATGAAGAACATGGCCAACGAATAAGAAACTTCAATTAGCAGCTGAGGCAGCTACAAGACAAAACTACATTGAGACAAGGATTACATGGGTTATCAGTCTTTATAACTGGTCCCACTGAAAAAAAAAAAAAAAAAAAGAATTGGGCAGGGTGCAGTGGCTCACGCCTGTAATCCCAGCACTTTGGGAGGCCAAGGCAGGCAGATCACCTGAGGTCGGGAGTTCGAGACCTGGCCAACATGGCAAAACCCCGTCTCTACTAAGAAAAATACAAAAATTAGCCAGGTGTGGTGGCAGGCGCCTGTAATCCCAGCTATTCAGAAGGCTGAGGCAGGAGAATCGCTTGAACCTGGGAGGCAGAGGCCGCTGTGAGCTGAGATCACACCACTGCACTCCAGCCTGGGTGACAGAGCGAGACTCCATCTCAAAAAAAAAAAAAAAAAAAAAAAAAGAATTGGGGTTAACTCTACAAGAATTACAAGGATTCACTTAGAGAAAACGGTAGTATCTGTTACCACTCAAAAACTTTTGAGAGTCATACTGTACAGCAAAAAGATCACAGTAAACAGGTAGATAAGAAAATTCAACTTTTAATCCTCTAGTTTTATGACTTAAGACCAGTCATTTTCTTTCTTTGACCCTTAGATTCACTTGGAAGCTTTATTCACAGGACTGACTGTTCTGAGTTTCACATGAGTTAATGTATACTTACATTAATTACCAGTATTAATTTGATTCTATTTTAAAAATCTTTCAACATATTTTAGAAAATAAAAATATTTTACCAGATAACTCTGGCTTTTCATCAAGCTATTTCTCAGGCATACATAGGCAAGTTGTTTACATACGTGTAAACCCACATATTAAATCTAATTAGCCTTTTTTTTCCACTCAAGAGCAATAATATTTACAATAATAAACCTACTACCTCCTTGAGTTGGGCATCATTTTAGTAAACAAGTTGGTTAGAGCACAATGCCAACTAAGCAAAAGCCAGGTTTTCAGATAATATTCCTAATACCAGCCAATCTTTTCTCAAACATCTTGGGTCATAATGCAAACAGGGAGAGAAGACAAAATGCTTAATACAAACCCAACTAGGCTATCAGGAAAACCATTAGTCCAACAATCAGGAAAATGGATGCCAGTTACATGAGCTATTATTAAAACTACATTTGCACAAAATTTTTGGTAGATTTTTCTGTCTTTCATCCAAATTTTGTCTTCTTTCTAACTGTGATCTACACGTAAGCACCTTATTTACCATTAGATTGCCTTCATTTTCATTAACATGACAGCTATTTGATTTATGTTAGGCAATTCTTAAGTTATTTTAGGCACTGATTATATGCAAATGCAAATTCAGCTTTTTAAATGTTTTCATTACAAGTAAGCAGAAAAATTATGTAGGAGTTACTACAGTGCTATGCTTAATTTTTAAAATCCAGGAGTGGATTTAGTATTTTCAGAAAATTAAAACTCTCAACCCTCTCTATAACAATTACTGGATATTAAAAATCAAATTTAATATTAAATGATGTGTTTTTAACTAATATATATATAAATTATGATCTGAAATTTAAAACTCAGCTTAAAAGCTCTATATCTGTGTCCATATTCACTACATTATGAGGGAAAATTAGAAGTCATGCAAGAGAGACAGGGCCAGGTCATCCAGGTCATCCAGGTCAAAATTCTCATGCTTGTACTATTTACTATGATACTTATATATCTGGATCCAATCTTTGCTCTCAGAAAAATTTCTATAACCTGGTAGTAATCTGCTTTAAATTTCATTTTGGTTATCTCCCCAGGAATGTTCAGTCTACTGGGAGAGAAAGCAAAGAAAATAAATGATTATTTTTCCTCAATCTCCTCAACAGATTCTAAATTTGTTAGAGACAGGAGTCATGTCTTACTTTTATAGCTCCAGTGCTTAGCCTAATACATATCATAAGAAATGCCCAATAAACATCTGTTCAACTCAACTTGGAATGTCACAATGAACTATAAAACTTGGTCTGTGGTAAAAGGTGATAGGAAACACTCAAAACATAAGGATACATTTCTTTGAGCTAGATTTCAACGGGCAACTAAAAATTAGCCAGATAGTAGAAAGGTCTATTCCAGGCAGACAGGCTCACATGACCAATAGGAAGGAAGAGTATGACAGAATGGCACTTTCAGAAAACAGAATAGAATACAATAAAGCTGAATGGGACAATGGGAACATGCTGTACATGAATAATGAAAAAACTGGAAAGACAAGCAGGAAGCCATACTGAGAAGAGTTTTAGATCTTTACCCTGAAAATAGTAAGAATAATTAAAAGGTTTTAAGCAGAGGATGACAGGATCACATTCATTTTTATACAAATATCACTCCTATTGGATAGAGACACAAAAAACCCTTCAAAAAATCAATGAATCCAGCAGCTGATTTTTTGAAAAGATCAACAAAATTGATAGACTACTAGCAAGACTAATGAAGAAAAAAGAGAAGAATCAAATAGATGCAATAAAAAATGATAAAGGGGATATCATCACCGATCCCACAGAAATACAAACTACCATCAGAGAATACTATAAACACCTCTATGCAAATAAACTAGAAAATCTAGAAGAAATGGATAAATTCCTGGACACATACACCCTCCCAAGACTAAACCAGGAAGAAGTTGAATCCCTGAATAGACCAATAATAGCTCTGAAATTGAGGCAATAATTAATAGCCTACCAACCAAAAAAAGTCCAGGACCAGATGGATTCACAGCTGAATTCTACCAGAGGTAAAAAGAGGAGATGGTACCATTCCTTCTGAAACTATTCCAAGCAACAGAAAAAGAGGGAATCCTCCCTAACTCATTTTATGAGGCCAGCATCATCCTGATACCAAAGCCTGGCAGAGACACAACCAAAAAAGAGAATTTTAGGCCAACAGCCCTGATGAACATGGATGCGAAAATCCTCAGTAAAATACTGGCAAACCAAATCCAGCAGCACATCGAAAAGCTTATCCACCACGATCAAGTTGGCTTCATCCCTGGGATGCAAGGCTGGTTCAACATACGCAAATCAATAAACATAATCCAGCATATAAACAGAACCAAACACAAAAACCACATGATTATATCAATAGATGCAGAAAAGGCCTTTAACAAAATTCAACAATCCTTCACGCTAAAAACTCTCAATAAACTAGGTATTGATGGAATGTATCTCAAAATAATAAGAGCTATTTATGACAAATCCACAGCCAATATCATACCGAATGGGCAAAAACTGGAAGCATTCCCTTTGAAAACTGGCACAAGACAGGGATGCCCTCTCTCACCACTCCTATTCAACATAGTGCTGGAAGTTTTGGCCAGGGCAATCGGGCAGGAGAAGGAAATAAAGGGTATTCAATTAGGAAAAGAGGAAGTCAAATTGTCCCTGTTTGCAGATGACATGATTGTCTATTTAGAAAACCCCATTGTCTCAGCCCAAAATCTCCTTAAGCTGATAAGCAACTTCAGCAAAGTCTCAGGATACAAAATCAATGTGCAAAAATCACAAGTATTCCTACACACCAATAACAGACAAACAGCCAAATCATGAGTGAACTCCCATTCACAATTGCTTCAAAGAGAATAAAATACCTAGGAATCCAACTTACAAGGGATGTGAAGGACCTCTTCAAGGAGAACTACAAACCACTGCTCAACCAAATAAAGGAGGACACAAACAAATGGAAGAACATTCCATGCTCATGGATGGGAAGAATCAATATTGTGAAAATGGCCATACTGCCTAAGGTAATTTATAGATTCAATGCCATCCCCATCAAGCTACCAATGACTTTCTTCACAGAATTGGAAAAAACTACTTTAAAGTTCATATGGAACCAAAAAAGAGCCTGCATTGCCAAGACAATCCTAAGCCAAAAGAATAAAGCTGAAGGCATCACCCTATCTGACTTCAAACTATACTACAAGGCTACAGTAATCAAAACAGCATGGTACTGGTACCAAAACAGAGATATAGACCACTGGAACAGAACAGAGCCCTCAGAAATAATAGCACACATCTACAACCATCTGATCTTCAACAAATCTGACAAAAACAAGAAATGGGGAAAGGATGCCCTATTTAATAAACGGTGCTGGGAAAACTGGCTAGCCATATGTAGAAAGCTGAAACTGGATCCCTTCCTTACACCTTATACAAAAATTAATTCAAGATGGATTAAAGACTTACATGTTAGACCTAAAACCATAAAAACCCTAGAAGAAAACCTAGGCAATACTATTCAGGACATAGGCATGGGCAAGGACTTCATGACTAAAACACCAAAAGCAATGGCAACAAAAGCCAGAATTGACAAATGGGATCTAATTAAACTAAAGAGCTTCAGCACAGCAAAAGAAACTACCATCAGAGTGAACAGGCAACCAACAGAATGGGAGAAAATTTTTACCATCTACCCATCTGACAAAGGGCTAATATCCAGAATCTACAAAGAACTTAAACAAATTTACAAGAAAAAAATCAAACAACCCCATCAAAAAGTGGGCGAAGGATATGAACAGACACTTCTCAAAAGAAGACATTCATGCAGCCAACAGACACATGAAAAAATGCTCATCATCACTGGCCATCAAAGAAATGCAAATCAAAACCACAATGAGATACCATCTCATACCAGTTAGAATGGCGATCATTAAAAAGTCGGAAACAACAGGTGCTGGAGAGGATGTGGAGAAATAGGAACACTTTTACACTGTTGGTGGGACTGTAAACTAGTTCAACCATTATGGAAGACAGTGTGGCAATTCCTCAAGGATCTAGAACCAGAAATACCATTTGACCCAGCCATCCCATTACTGGGTATATACCCAAAGGATTATAAATCATGCTGCTCTAAAGACACATGCACACGTATGTTGACTGCGGCACTATTCACAATAGCAAAGACTTGGAACCAACCCAAATGTCCATCAATGATAGATTGGATTAAGAAAATGTGGCACATATACACCATGGAATACTATGCAGCCATAAAAAAGGATGAGTTCATGTCCTTTGTAGGGACAAGGATGAAGCTGGAAACCACCATTCTGAGCAAATTATCACAAGGACAGAAAACCAAACACTGCATGTTCTCACTCATAGGTGGGAATTGAAAAATGAGAACACTTGGACACAGGGTGGGGAACATCACACATCAGGGCCTGTCGTGGGGTTGGGGAGGTGGGAGCGGGGAGCGATAGCATTAGGAGATATACCTAATGTAAATGACGAGTTAATGGGTGCAGCACACCAACATGGCACATGCATACATATGTAACCAACCTGCATGTTGTGCACATGTACCCTAGAACTCAAAGTATAAAAAAAAAAAAAAAGAAATATCACTCCTATTGAAGTGTAGAGGGCTGACTGAAGGGTGGCAATGAGAACAGACTGAAAGCACCTATTAGAAATGGGGTCCTCAACTAAGACAGTGAGAATGAAGAAGTTGTATTCAAGAAATAGGAAGGTTACAGGCCAGGCGTGGTGGCTCACGCCTGTAATTCCAGCATTTGGGGAGGCTGAGGCTGTGGATCACTTAAGACTAGCAGTTTGAGACCAGCCTGGGCAATATGCTGATATCCCACCTCTACAAAAACATGCAAAAAATTTAAAAATTATCCAGGCATGGTGGCTTGTGCCTGTAGTCCCAGCTACTCGGGAAGCTGAGGCATGAGAATCACTTGAACCCAGGAGGCAGAGGTTGTAGTGAGCCAAGAACGTGCCACTGCACTCCAACCTGGGAGACAGCGCAAGACTCTGTCTCAAAAAAAAAAGCAATATGTAGATTACAGAATCAGTAGAACTTAGTATCTATTTCATATAGGAGGGCAAAAAGTGAATAAGAGAAAGAGTTTAAGGAGGAGGAGGAGAAAGAAGTCGTAGGAGTAGGAATAGTGGTAGTAGTAGTAACAACTCCAACTATAGCTAACATTTACTGAGCACTTCTTTATGTGCCAGCCAACACTGCAAGCACTTCACATAGTATTCACTCATTTATTCCTCATTACAACTCCAGAAGTAGATCCAAATATGCCCATTTTGTAGATGAAAAACGAGGTTGGAAGTAGGCCTTAAAGACAAGATGGAGAAATAAGAAAGGGGCCATATGAACCAAAGGTGGGACGATGAAAGATGTGAGGGGAAAGTACAAATAAGGCTAGTTGAACTAAAATAGTCAAGAGAGTAGTGGAAGATATGACTAGAAAGTTTGATTGGGTCCATCTTATTAAAGGTCTTAAATACAAATCCTTAATTCCATAGAATAGGAGAATCATCAAAGATTTAAAAAAGAGGAGTGATATGTACGCAAATTTAATTATTTACCCCTGGCTAGATACTATGGTTATTGAGACAAGATCCTTGAACATTATTCTTTTTTTTTTTTTGAGACTCTGTCGTCCAGTTTGAGTGCAACGGCATGATTCTGGCTCACTGCAAACTCCACTTCCCAGGTTCAAACGATTCTCCTGCCTCAGCCTCCTGAGCTGAGATTACAGGCACCCACCACCACGCCTAGCTAATTTTTGTATTTTTAGTAGAGACGAGGCTTCACCGTGTTGGCCAGGCTGGTCTCAAACTCCTGACCTTGTGATCCGCCAGCCTCGGCCTCCCAAAGTGCTGGGATTACAGGCGTGAGCCACCGCGCCCAGCTGACCATTATTCTATCTATCAGAATTTCCCACAAGAATCTAGAAATATGTCCAAAATTAAACTCATATCTCCCTTTAATCTCCTCCTATTCTCTTTAATCCTCTCCCCATTTTCAATTCTAACTGTTACTATATCCATCCAGTCGCCCAAGATGGCATGTTTAAGAGAACAGCCTCCAGAATCAGACTGCCTAGGATCTAATCTTTGCCTACTCTTTTAAGTCTGAGCTCAAATACATTGTCCTCTGGAATCCTATAATCCCTGTCACATTCTTGATCAAGTTGGACTACTGCTATTTTTATCTCTGCCTTTCTATCTCATTAGACTAGAAGCTCCTTGAAGCCAGGAACCAGGCTGACCCATCTCTGGATCCGTAACATTGCCCAGCAGAAGGCCAAACAACAGAAGGCTTCGGAATATGAACCTAGGCAGTGTAACTCCAGAACCATCACTCTTAACCACTATCCCTGGCTTATTAGGTAGATGACAATGTCACTAATTATGATGGAGAATATAAGAAAATCAGAAGTAAAGGGAAATATGGGTTTAGACACATTGGAAAATATAGGAGAATCAGAAGTAAAGGGAAATATGGGTTTAGACACATTAATTTCAAGGTAACTGTAGATCACACAGGTAAATTATCTAATTGGCAGGGATCTGTCTTGTTGACCTCTATAGCCGTGATACCTGCTAAGTGTTTGCTTAATTAAGTATATGAGCAAACCACTCCTCTGTTCAGAACTTCTGATGGCTTTCACACTACCGGGAGAATAAAGTCCAAACTCAAAAAATGAATCCAAGATTTCTAGCTATATCTTTTACTACTTGCCTGCATGAGCTTTCTAATTTACCTTCCTCATTTGTGTCTATCCCATCTTTCTGCCCAAATGACTGGTGAACTACTTTTCCATTGATTTCTACCTTCAAGATCTCCCTCAAGTCCCCAGTTCTACAAGAAATCTTCCATACTACCTTGTTAAATAATTACTTCACCATTTAACACTCCAAAAACTCTATAATGCTCACAAGTTAATTTAATGAAGGCAATGAAAGATCCTAAAGTTCTTCCAGAATTTAAAAAAACATTATACTGTATCCTATAGTTTTAGCATTTAGATTATAATTTTTAAGCAGGCACTCCACAAATACTCTAGCCCATACATGTAGTCTATACACATCATAAAAGTGAAAAAGTCCTCCCAGACCAAAGCAATTGCACTCTCCCTCTCTTAAAAAAAAGTCCTTTGACAATTCAGAAGCTGGTAAATGACTGAACTAGAGAACTACCTCATCGTGTGTAAATAACAGGCCATCTTATGAAGACAGCAGAGTTACCAGTTACTGGCCCTAATTCTTTTCTTCTCAACTTTCCAATTATAAGTTAAAAAAAAAAAAAAGAAAGAAAGCTTCAAAGGACTACATTTCAAATCCTCATCAGAATCCCTGTTCCCATCCCTGCCAGAAAACGAACACATACAAAAATCTTTACATAGTCCACAAAGCAAGAAAAATTTTCAGGCTGGCATGCCGAAGCTGTTTCAATGCTAACCTCAAACTAGTAAGGGAGAAATGAGTTTTAGATGCGGGAGAAGGGGGCAAAGGGAAGCTAAATAAGCTTCACAACAAGCACAAATGATTGAGACTGGAGGGACTGAAATAGCCTAAAGGGTACAGGCCCACTGAAAAGGGTACCAACAAATAGAATGGTTTGTTTAAGAGCTGAGAATCAAGACAGGTGAGCAGAAATCCAATTTCCTATATTACCAGTATCTTAATTTTTAGGCAGAGTAAAATAGAAGAGCTATACTTCATATGCATAAACATGTTCAGTCTAGTGTCCAGAACTCTAGAATTTTTTGAATTCATCCTTCCCCTCTTTCTCCAGCAAGTAATGCCCTTTGACCAGCAGCTGGGAAGTCTCATTTTAAGTGATCAGCATTCCTCTGACATTCTAAGAGGTTAAACTATTTGTTTCCATAGAAACAGCTTTGTCAGCTAACGCAGGATTCAAGCCAAGAAAAGTGAAAAGAACTTACATTATGCAAACTGGAAAAACCTTTTCTACTGTCCTTTTAGTTTCTCTTCTCCAGTTTTTCACACAACTCAGGCTTTCTTATTCTATAAAAAAGAAAAATGAGACAATTGATCAAATGTAAATGTCTGCAGTGTTTTTGAGGGGGTAAAGGAGGAAGAGAAAGACTAATTCAATATGATAAGCAATTCTGTCTGCAGATAGCTAGGATTTCTTAGTAAGACATCATAAAAATGCACCATGACCCCTGTATCCAATGGATATCAATTTAAAAATCTATGTTGTTGTATATTAGTGCTGTTAGGAATGTCAAATGGAAACTTTCCAATAACACATTGTAAACAGTCTGGCAATTCCTCAAAAGGCTAAACATAGGGTTACCATATCAGCAATTCTACTCCTAGGTATAAACCAAGAGAAATAAAAACATACATCTACACACACACGCAAAAAAACTTGTACAAAAATATTCATAATAGCAAAAAAAGTAGAAAAAATCCAAATGTTCAACGGATGAATTTATTAAAACTTGTATAATCCTATATGAAACATTATTGGAAAATAAAAATGAAGTAGTGATACATGCTACAACATAGATCAACCCTACAAACAGGATTTAAAGAAGCCAGCAGCAAAGGACCATATACTGTATGATTCTATTTATGAAATATCCAGAAGAGGCAAATATAGAGAGACAAAAAGTAGATCAATGGTTGCTTAAAACTGGGGGTGAATGGGTGGGAGAATTATGGCCAAGACATGCAGGTTTCTCTTGGGGAATGATGCAAATTAATTGTGGTGATGGTTGTACAACTCTAAATATACTAAAATCCATTGAATTTGCACACTTGAAAGGGATGTGTCAGAGGCGTTTGAACAAGAGCAACTCCATCTTGAATAGGGGCTGGGTAAAATAAGGCTGAGACGTACTGAGCTGCATTCCCAGGAGGTTAGGCATTCTAAGTCACAGGATGAGATGGGAGGTCAGCACAAAGTCAGGTCACAAAGGCCCTGCTGACAAAACAGGTTGGGGTAAAGAAGCCAGGCAAATCCCGACCTCTGGTTGTGCTCACTGCTCATTATATGCTAATTATAATGCGTTAGCATGCTAAAAGACGCTCCTGCCAGTGCCAAGACAGTTTACAAATGCCATGGCAATGTCAGGAAGTTACCCTATATGGTCTAAAAAGGGGAGGAACCCTCAGTTCTGCGAATTGCCCATCCCTTTCCCCCGGAAAACTCATGAATCCACACCTTGCTTAGCATATAATCAAGAAGTAACATGTCGGTGTTCTGCCTATGGAGTAGCCATTCTTTCATTCCTTTACTGTCATAATAAACTTGGCTTTCACTTTACTCTATGGACTTGCCCCAAATTCTTTCTCATGCAAGATCCAAGAACCCTCTCTGGGATCTGGATCGGGGGGACCCCCTTCTGGTAACAGATGAATTGTATCGTATGAGAGTTCTATCTCAATAATGCTGTTTAAAAAATACACAATGAAATAACACTACAAACAAGAAAATGGCTAAAATTAAAAAGTGACAATATTAAGCACTGGAGAGAATGTGAAGGAAGGGGAACCCCTATACAATGCTGATGAGAACGTAAAATTGTAGAGTCTGGCAGTTTCTTAAAAAGTTAAACATACAGTTTCCATATGACTGAGATAGTCCACACAAGAGAAAGAAATAAACATATTTTTATCTGTAAAAATCACAAAGAAAGATTTGTAATGAGTATGCATAGGAGCAATATTAATAATAGTCTAAAACCATACATTATCCTTCAGCTGGGAATGAACAAAAAATGGAATACAATGGATAAAATGAAATAAAATGGATAAAAAATGCAATAAGAAAGGACAAACTACTGAATATCCAACAACACAGACAGTCTCAAAAACACAATGCCAGACACAAGAGTATGATTCCATTTGTGCAAAATTTCTGGAAAATGCAAAACTAGTGGTATTACAAAAAGCAGTTTGGTAGTTTCCTGGAGATGGAAGCAGATTCTGACTGAAAAAGGCAAGGAGGAAATTTTTTCATGTGATAAAAGCGTCCTAATATTAGATTTCAGTGATAGTCTGCATGGCTACATAAATTTACTAAAATTTAAACTGTCCCCATAAAACCTAAATCTTATAAAATATAAATTATACCTCAATAAACCCATTTTGAAAATTCATTAAATTGAACACTTAAAATTACTGAATTTTGCTGGGTGCAGTGGCTCATGCCTGTAATCCCAGCACTTTGGGAGGCCAAGGTGGGTGGATCACCCGAGCTCAGCAGTTCGAGACCAGCCTGGCCAACATGGTGAAACCCCCATCTCTACTAATAATACAAAAATTAGCCAGGCATGGTGGTGCATGCCTGTAATCCCAGCTACTTGGGAGGGTGAGGCAGGAGAATTGCTTGAACCTGGTAGGCGGAGGCTGCAGTGAGCCAAGATTGTGCCATTGCACTCCAGCCTGGGCGACAAGAGTGAAATTCCGTCTCATTTAAAAAAACAAAAAAACAAAAAACTGAATTTTAATTGAAGTTATACCTATTCAGCTGATTTTAAAAGAAAACAAAACCTCAAATTATACACTTAAAATGACATCTTGTTGCATGTAAATTATATCTCAAAGAAACCACATTTATTTTTATTTGTTTATTTATTTATTTATTTGTTTGTTTGTTTGAGACAGGGTCTTGCTCTGTGAGCCAGGCTGGAGTGCAGTGGCACAATCTTGGCTCACTGCAAACTCTGCCTCCCCAGGCTCAAGTGATCTTCCCACTTCAGCCTCCTGAGTAGGTGGGTACAGGAATGGGCCACCACGCCTGGCTAATTTTGTATTTTTAGTAGAGATAGGGATTCACCATGTTGCCCAGGCTGGTCTCAAACTCCTAGGCTCAAGTGATCTGTCCACCTTGGCCTCCCAAAGTGCTGGGATTACAGGCGTGAGCCACTGTGCCCGGCCAAGAAACGAAGTTTTTTTAAAAGATAACTGTATATTCCAAAAACAAGTCGTATACTGACATCAAAGACTCTATTTACTTGATAACTGTTTCACTTCTTGTATGAATTTAAGTTTCCAACAATGAATGACCTATCTTTACAGAAGAAACTTAGCTATGTCCAAAACTAAGTAAACACAAGTCAAAAGTGAAATATTTCAGCTGGGCAATGGGGCTCACGCCTGTAATCCCAACACTTTGGGAGGCTGAGGCGCGTGGATCACTTGAGGTCAGCAATTTGAGACCAGCCTGGCCAACACGGTGAAACCCTGTCTCTACTAAAAATACAAAAATTAGCCAGGCGTGGTGAGAGACACCTGTAATCCCAGATACTCGGCAGGCTGAGGCATGAGAATTGCTTGAACCTGGGAGGCAGAGGCTGCAGTGAGCTGAGATCATGCCACTGCACTTCAGACAGGGCAACAGAGTGAGACTCCTCAAAAAAAATTGAAATATTTGAGTTACTCATGCAGTGGATTAGCTCTGAAATTATTATTCAGTAAAAAAGGCACAACTTAAAAATAAAGTCCCCAAGATCTAACTGAAAAATGAGTTCTTACATTACAGAACTAAAAAGACTTTTAAATAAATATATATTTATTTAATTTTAAACATATATTCAAAGTAAACTGAACTTGTTTAACTCAATGGGCACAATATAAAAGAAGTTTTTACACCAGGGATGGCAGTTTACACTTGTAATCCCAACACTTTGGGAAGCAGAGACAGGAGTATCACTGAGACCAGGAGTTTGAGACCAGTCTTGGCAACATAGTGAGACCTTGTCTTTACAAAAAATAAATAGTATTTTTACAGATTTAAAAAGTTTTTTAATGGACAGATAAAGTCCTTTAAATTACAAGACCAAGTGCAAATGTCCTGGGTTTACTTCTTTTTTCTTTCTTCTTTTGTTTTTTTTGAGATGGAGTCTCACTCTGTCACCCAGGCTGGAGTGCAGTGGCGCGATTTTGGCTCGCTGCAACTGCCACTTACCTGGTTCAAGTGATTCTCATGCCTCAGCCTCCAGAGCAGCTGGGATTACAGGCGTGTGTCACTGCACCCGGCTAATTTTTGTATTTTTAGTAGAGACAGGGTTTTACCATGTTGGCCAGGCTGGTCTTGAACTTCTGACCTCAGGTGATCCATCTACCTTGGCCTCCCAAAGTGCTGGGATTACAGGCATGAGCCACTGCACTGGCTTTTTAATTTTTCTTTTAAATAGGGATAGGGTCCCACTCTGTTGCCCAGGCTGGAGTGCAATGGCATAATCATAGCTCACTATAGCCTCAAACTCCTGGCTCATGCAACCCTCCCACCTCAGCCTCCTGTGTAGCTGGGACTACAGGCACATGCCACCATGCCCAGCTACTTTTTGTTTGTTTTCTTAGGGACAGAGTCTCAGTATGTTGCCCAGTCTGGTCTTGAACTCCTTGGCTCAAGAGTCCTCCCATCTCAGCCTCCCGAATCACTGAGATTATAGGCATGAGTCACCATGCCCAGGTTCTGGGTTTACTGTTTAGTAGAACACCCTAACAATTCCTATAATAAAAGGCGTTTCTAAAATTCCACATAGTTCATGGTTTAGGTTTCTGATCGAAGTACCTTCATTTGTCATCCAGATAATTGCATTCCAAAGAAACAACTGCTATTTTCGTAGCTTAAAAACAAACTGTATTTAGAATATACTATACCAGACAAAATTTGTAAGGAATGGAAGCAAAATCCCAATTTAAAAAATCTTCAAAGTAAAAACCCAGTAAGATTTCAAAGGGGAATAAAGAGTAACATATATTATAACTTAAAACCATATAAATCATCTGCCCTCATGGATGGAAAAAAAAATATGATTCCTGACAATTCTGTTGGATATCAATAAGGCAGTATCATTAGCTTAGAAGATACATCTTTCTCAGATGTCAACTTGAAGAGACTTAACAGCTTTTGCATTTCTGGCAAAAAGCATATATATAACACATCTGTAACTGAAAGATTTAGTTTATAACTTCCTATTCTCACCCCATGATTCTAGGCCATACAATGGCTTTGGGATAAAAATTAAAACAAGGTAATATGGACAAAAGAGCTGGAAAAAAACACTGTTGCATTTACAATTTACTAACCATCTAGATCCTAAAATATTCACTTACAAATTTTATTAAAAATTTATTTCCAAACTGGATATCTACATGCAGAACAATGAAAATGGACCTTTACTCATACCATTTACAGTACAAAAATCAACTCAAAATGGATTCAAAAACTTAAACATGAGATCAGAAAGTGCAAAACTGCTACAAGAAAACACATGAAAAAATAACACAACATGGGTCTGGGCAACGATTTTTTTGAATTTGACCCCAAAAGCACAGGCAACAAAGGCAAAAATAGACGAATGAGATTACATCGAACTAAAAAGCTCCTGTACAGCAAAAGAAACAATTAACAGTATGCCAGGCTGGGCATGGTGGCTCATGCCTGTAATCCAGGCACTTTGGGAGGTCGAGGTGGGTGGATCACCTGAGCTCAGGAGTTCAGGACCAGCCTGGCCAACATGGTGAAACCCCGTATCCACCAAAAATATAAAAAAATTAGCTGGGTGTGGTGGCACGCATCCGTGGTCCCAGCTTTTCAAGAAGTGAAGGTGAGAGGATTGCTTGAGCCTGGGAGATGGAGGTTGCAATGAGCAGAAATCAAGCCACTGCACTCCAACCTGGGTGACAGAGTGAGACCCCTTCCCCCTCCCCCCACAAAAAAAAAAAGTGTGCTGAGACGACCTATGGATTGGGAGAAAATATCTGCAAGCCATACATCTGATAAGAGGTTAATATCTAAAATACAGTCATCCTGCCAGCACCCACAGGGGAATTGGTTCCAGGACTCTCATGCGTATCAAAATCTGCAGATGCTCAAGTCTCTTGTTAAAAATGGCAAGGTAGGCCGGGTGCAGTGGCTCACGCCTGTAATCCCAGCACTTTGGGAGGCTGAGGCGGGCGGATCACAAAGTCAGGAGTTTGAGACCAGCCTGACCAACATGGTAAAACCCCGTCTCTACTAAAAATACAAGAATTAGCTAAGCATGGTGGCATGCACCTATAATCCCAGCTATTCAGGAGGCTGAGGCAGAATTGCTTAACCCAGGCGGCAGAGGTTGCAGTGAGCCAAGATTGTGCCACTGCACTCCAGCTTGGGTGACAGAGCAAGATTCTGTCTCAAAAAAAAAAAAGGCAAAGTATTTGCATATAACCTATCGACGTTCTCCCATATACTTTAAATCATCTTCATTTATAATATCTAACACAATATAAATGCTATATAAATAGCTGTTATGCTATATTTTTAAAATTTGTATTACTTTTTATTTTTTGTACAGTTTTTTTCTCATGGTTGGTTGAATCCATGGATTTCCAAGCCCACAGATATGAAAGACCAGCTGCATAAATGGCACTCAAACAACTCAATTGCAAGAAACAAAAAACTCAATTTAAAAACGGACTAGAGAACTGAGAAAGCATTTCTCAAAAGATATACAAATGGGGGCACATGTTCTCAGAACCTCCTGAGGCTATGTCACGAAAAAAAAGTTAAGATATGCAAATAGCCAATAGATATATGAAAAAATGTTCGACATCACTCATCATTAGGGAAATGCAAATTAAAACCATGATAAGATATCATCTCGCATCTATCAGAATGGCTACTATCAAAAAGACATGTTGGCAAGAGTATGGCGAAAAGGGACCCTGTATGTTGTTGATGGGAATATAAATTAGCATAGCCATATGGAAAACTCTATGGAGGTTCCTCAAAAAAACAAAAAATAGGTGCAGCAAACCACCATGGCACACATTTACCTATATAACAAACCTGCACATCCTGTACATGTACTCTGGAACTTAAAATAATAAAAAATAAATAAGTAAATAAATAGGAGAGAAAAAAATTAAAAATAAAATTATCCTATAATCCAGCAATCTCACTTCTGGGTATTTACCCAAAAGATTTGAAATCAGTTTGTTGAAGAGATGTCTGCATTCTCATGTTCACATTCACAATAGTCAAATTATGAAATCAACCTAAGTGTCCATCAACAGATGAATGGATAAAGAAAATGTAGAATGTGTGTGCATACACACATATATCATGGAATACTATTTAGCCTTTATAAAGAAGAAAATCCATCATTTGCAACAATATGAATGGAACTGAAAACATCATTTATTTATTTTATTTATTTATTTATTTTTTTGAGATGGAGTCTCACTCTTGTCACCCAGGCTGGAGTGCGGTGGTGCGATCTCGACTCACTGCAATCTCTGCCTCCCAGGTTCAAGCGATTCTTCTGCCTTAGCCTCCTGAGTAGCTGGGATTACAGGTGCTTGCCACCACACCTGGCTAATTTTTTGGTTTTTTTTTTTGAGACAGAGTCTCGCTCTGTCACCAGACTGGAGTGCAGTGGCACGAAGTGGCTCACTGCAACCTCCGCCTCTCGGGTTCAAACGATTCTCCTGCCTCAGCCTCCCGAGTAGCTGGGACTATAGGCATGTGCCACCATGCCCAGATAATTTTTGTATTTTTAGTAGAGACAGGGTTTCATCATGTTGGCCAGGATGGTCTTGATCTCTTGACCTCATGATCCGCCCGCCTCAACCTCCCAAAGTGCTGCGATTACAGGCGTGAGCCACCGCGCCTGGCCTAATTTTGTATTTTTAGTAGAGATGGGGTTTCACCACTTTGGCCAGGCTGGTTTTGAACTCCTGACCTCGTGATCCACCTGCCTCGGCCTCCCAAAGTGCTGGGATTATAGGCGTGAGTCACCCCTCCCGACCTGAAAAACATTATTCTAAGTGAAATAAGCCAGGCACAGAAAGATAAATACTGCAAGTTTTCACACATGAGGAATCTAAAACAATTGAACTCACAGAAGCAGTGGGTAGCACGGTGTTTACAGAGGCTGGGGTGGGGAATGGGGAGATGATACAAAATTTCAGTTAGACAGGAATATGTTTGTTTTTTGAGATCTACTACATAGCATGGTGAATACAGTCAATAATAGAGTATTATACATTTCAAAACTGCCAAGAGAGTAAATTTCAAAAGTTCTCACCACAAAAAAAAGGCTACTATTTAAGGTAATATGTTAACTAGCCTGATTTAATTATTCAATTTTGTATTCATGAGTCATAACACCACTTTCTACCCCATAAATATACATAATTACAAACTGTCAATTCCTAATTTTAAAAACACAGAGTATTAAGAGCTAAAAATAAAAAAGGCAGATTTATTTCCAAATAATACCTTGACTCTTCTAAACATTTTTGGATGCCAATGGTTCTCAACCAAGGGTGATATTGTCTTCTACCGCTCCTCATCCCCAGGGAAATCTGAAAATGTCTAGATACAACTTTGACTGCCATGACTCAGCAGGGAGGGCGGACATCTACTGTCATCTGCTTAGTAGAGGCAGGGATGCTGTTAAACATGCACAGGACAGCCCTCCCACGACAAAGAATTATTCCATTCAAAATGTCAATAATACCAAAGCCGAGAAACCCTCATTAGACAAAGAAACACTGAAATATTAACTAATATTCTCTAACATAACTCAAAATTTGAAGCATTCACTCATTCAGTACATTTCCCACACATGCAAACCTTTAGCAAGCTTCCTTGTTAACCATCTGAGAGGAATATTTTAGCTTACTGTGTCTCAACTTTTTTTTTCAAGTACTGGTGGTTTCCAAATAACTAATACTGAAGCTAAAATTATTTCACATCATTTAATCCAGTGTTTTCACATCATTTAATCCAGTGCTTTCCAAAATGCTCAGAAAGGGACTTCAAGGGTCATCTTTTTATCTTTTATCTTTCTAAAGCTCAATAAAAAAAGTTCTGCTGACTTAAATGTTTAAAAAAATACAGCAAAACTCTGATGTGATGCATTATTTTCCATTATTTCTATTATTTTACAAACGATAAAGGAAGGTCCAGAAAATGTAAATCACTTACCAAGATTATACAAACAATGACAAAGATTAAAAGAAAAATGAGAAATTCAACAAGGTAATGATTACCAACAGAATAGTAAGAGAGCAAATGGAATAAAAAGTACTGTCAATTGCTTTACACAAATATTGGGGCCTGAGTAGGAAAGTAAACATTTTTAGTATTCTAATACGTGATTCATTCCCCCACTATCAACAGCTTACAATCTAGCTGGAAAGACAAAACATGCATATAAAATGATAAATAGTTACATCAAGAGTGGTCCAAACAAGGCAAGACAAAAAAAAAAAGGTATAGCCAAAACATATTTAGTGATCATAGCTAATACTATTAATATTTACTGATTCTCGCTATGTACTCAACACTGTGCTATGAATGTTAAATATACTTAATCTTTAAACAATTCTACAAATTTCAATACCACTATCATCCCCAATGACAAACGAGGAGACAGGTTTTAAAAAACAGTATTTGGCCTAACAAACACTTTAAAATAAACATCCTACAATTGTAACAGGTACTCTTGTACATATGGTTGCATGTCCATGACATCATCTAATCCTTACACCATCCTTGTATGTTCATTTAAAGGAATTATTGCCGGGTGCTATGGCATGCACCTGTAGTCCCAGGTGCTTGCATGGGAGCCCGAGGTGGGAGGATCACTTAAGCCCAGGAGTTCACGGCTATAGCGGGGCTATCATCATACCTGTGAATAGTGTACACCAGCCTGGGCAATACAGTGAGACCACATCTCTAAAAAAATAAAAAAAATTACTATCCCTATTTTACAGAGGACAAGAGCAGAACAATCATTTAAATGGTTGAGTAAGCAGTGATGGAGGAGGTCACAGTAGAAGTAAAAGCAGCAACACTACTTGCCAGACACAGTGCCAAGGAGTTTCCCATATATCTTCTCACTTAATCCTTCCAACTCCTCAAAGTTATCATCAGTTTACAAATGAGAAAAACAAATAGGGAGAGGTTAAGTTGCTTTTCGAGGTCAGAAATCTAAGTGGTAGAGCCAAAACACACACCAAGTCTGTATGACATCAGAACAGAAGCTCTTAACTCTTGCCATTATTTTTCTTTAGTCTTTTCCTATACTAAGAGAAGAGAGGGAAAATCTTTAAAGATTCTTAGTTCAGTGTTTTGAAGGGTACCTTCGTAAGATTTTCCTTCACTTGTTCATAGAGATTCTCTTTTAAACAATGAAATTCTATGAAGTATATTTGCAGATTCAAATACCTAATAGTCTCTTCTTGCTTTTTTATCCCTAAAGTTGAGCTCTGACCTTAAGTACTCCCAGGGCACAAGGGGACTGCATACTTCACCATTTTCCTTTACAAATCTGAATATTCCTGTTTACCTTGCAATATAAAGAGGGGTGGGAGGAGGACAAGAGAGCATCATGATTCTTTTCTTTTCAGTTAGACAAATTAGGGACCCTACATATTATACATAACATTTCCTGAAGTAAAAAGTGTTTCATTTTTCATCAATAGAAAATTCCCTATTTGCTCCTAATAAACACAAAATTGAAGGCCTTTGGAAATATTCAAGACTGCACACTCATGGCAGAAACTGGTTAGAAGCCAAGGAGTATCAAGGATATCAAATGGTTGGTTACCTGAACTGCTCTATTATCACCTTCAACTCCTTAGCAATAAAAGATTAAATGTATCTAAAAGGCTAGGAAAGTTTTTTTTAAAGGCACTAGGATAAAAGGTAATTTATAACATTTTCAAACTGGCTAGAAATGGGTTTTTAAACATGTGGTTTAAAATTATCTGCAATATGGTTTTGCCGTATATGGCTAATAATGAAGAATATATATGGCCTAGTTGGAGAATAAGACCAGTCTAGTTAAGAAACAGAGCCACCGTAAGAGATAGAAGATAAAGACAGAGTTGACTCTGAATGCTAAGTTAAATTGTTTGAATTTTCTCCTGCAAATAATGGGAGACTAAAGGTTTCTGAGTTAGAAAAGAACAAAACAGATTTTCTGAAAGCTAAGTCTACTCTATACTGTAACCAGAGTTGACTAGGGGACAACGTAAGTGAAGTGGCCAATAAAGACAATGTTTTAATACTTTACACATGTCAGGATAAAGGGAAGTAGCAGAAGGAATGAAAAGTGATCACTTCAAACAACGGTTATTATAAAGAATGATTTCACGGGATTTGGAGACCAGGAGCCAAACAGAATTTTAAAATACTGAGTATGTCAACTGAGTCTGGGAGAATTATGGAACCTTAAAATAGGAAAATGCATAGAATAAGGTCTCTGGATTCGAGGCGGGGATAGAGGTAAGAATTGGAAAAGAGACGATAAATTCTATTTTTTAATTATTGCATTTATACTGGGAGTTTTAGCAGGTTGTTAACTGCTAGATAGGACACAAAAGGGATAGGCTAGAAGGGCAAATTTATAAATAATTTACATACTTATATCTTATATTTGTAAAATGTTTTTGTTTTTACAGCCGATTTCAAGTATATTATCTCATTTGATCTCTACAATTTCCCTGAAAGGTAGACAGGTCAGATATCTGTTTTCCACATATGTAGGCACTGAAGTTGTCATATAGCTAGAAGCAATAGAACATTAACTAAAATTCAGATGGGTAAATCCTAATGTGCATCCACAGTGCTGTGTTAAGTTACATGTCTGTAAGATACCATACTGACTACATGCTTCCTTCAAAATCACATCATTTTTTTGCCTTTAAAATATGCTCAGAGAAAATTTATCTTTTTCCTTCAATTGACTGCTTCGTAAAATAAATTTTAACACAATCATTAATTTCACTGTTACATGTGCTAACAGACTACAAGTTTATTTTAGTACCTGATTGTGGTAACAAGATATCTATTGCTCAAAGTACCTAAAAAAACTCAGTTTACCAAGCAGCAAAGGCAATCAAGTAGAGAAACAGTAGATATGTGTGTGAATTTTCCTACTACATATGTAAAGTGATACTAGGCTACCAACATTCCAGCTTCCTACAATATAAAAAATTTTATTCTCTATTCTGCATTGCTCCAATTTCAGTATGTGCTGGCAAAGTGAGCCACATGTCATAACTTGACAAACTGTTTTTAATAGTATTTATTTATAGCTTAAAAATGAATATCCTAAAAATATAACTAACTCCTGTTATACAAATTAGCTATCCTCCTGGGGTAAAATTTAAGTATTTTCAAAATCGTAACTGTAATATCCCTAAATATACTTATAACTACACCAACTCCCATCAATTCTACCTCTGTATCTCACATTCTTAGCTTCTCCCTTCTCATGCCACTACCTTAAATCATAATATACATTATCTCTTGCATGGGTTTTTCTATGAGCATCTTAACTTTTCTATGAGTTTCTCTCCAACCTGTCTTTCTAGTTGCCAATCATTTTACACAGTATTGCCAGATTAACTTTCCTGAAGCACTCCTACCACCACAACAGTGTCCCTTTTCAAGTTTTTGTTGTCTTTTCTTTAAGCTATTGTTTACTGAGAATTTACTATGTACCATTCATTCACTATGCTAAGCACGTGACATACATTATCTCATTTAACCCTCACAACAGTCTCCTTGTTCAATTTTGTACCTTAACTTAGCAAAATAAATAACTTGTTCAATGTCAAAAGCTAAATGGCACAGCTAGGGCCTGGAGTCTGTCTGACTCCAGGACATTTTAATAACTATTCTGTAGAACACCTTAGCCTGACATTCATATGGCTCCACTTGACTTAGTCCTAGAATACTTTTCCCACTTTCTTTCTCCCTCCCGTCTTCTGAATCAAACTAGTTGCTGTTTCCCATATAAGCCCTGCAATTTCCCACCTCCTTTGGGAAGTGTCCACATTCCCAAAGGAAGTTTATTAATAGTCAACTCTTACAGCACTTATTTTGTGTACTGCTTATATTTTGTCATTAAACTTTGACATATTGCTTATATTTTGTCATTAAACTTTTGACATATTCTTATACCAAGAAAAAAATCCTCTCTTCAGGTTTTTATCTGTTAAGATTTTCCTCTTCCATCAAGTATCCTATGAAATCTTAATTTTGCCTGCCCTCTCTCTCCTCTACAAACGACCCTTCTAGAGTACTTAACCTACGCCTTTGCTGTAGCATTTATTGTCTACCTTGAAATCAGAATGTTTATTAATTGCAAGCCCCCGAGGCAGAGTTTGTAACTCATATTTGATGAGTTCGTAACATACAAAATATATTGTGCTATATACAAATATTTTTTGAATGAAAATCTTTTTAATCTCTTTGACCAAAGAACTACTTATTGGGAGAGAGGAGAGTTGTGCCTTCTTACCATGAAGGTCCTCCCATCCAAGTACTAACCAGGCCTGACCCTGCTTAGCTTCCAAGATCAGACAAGATCAGGCACAGTCAGGGTGGTATGGCCGTAGAGGAATGTCCTCATTCATAATTTTACAAATACAGTTAAATCAATATGGATTGCTGGAAGATGGACAGCTGGTGCTTAAACCTAAAATTCATTCTAAGAACAGAGTATCACTTATCAGAGAGATGCATAAGAGGCTGGGTTCTGGTCATTCTTCTATTAAACTAATACTTTCTTTTAAATAAATGAGGAAGAGTAATAGTTTCTGTTTAAATCTCTCTCTTGCGGACAATGTTTCCAAGACTGGAAAAACTATAAATTCTGGTAGAACGAAGAAATAATAAACAGAAAGTTAAAGTAGAAGAACCTTAAGACAAATACATTTACAAAATACATACATATATATATATATATATATATATATATATATTTTTTTTTTTTTTTTTTTTTTTTTTTTTTACTTAGATGGAGCACAATCATAGCTCACTGCAGCCTCAAACTCCTGGGCTCAAGCAATCCTCCTGCTTCAGCCTCCCAAGTAGCTGGGACTACAGGTGCATGGCACCATGCCTGGCTAATTTTATTTTATTTTTTATATAGATGGAGTCTTCCTATGTTGCCCAGGCTGGTCTCAAATTCCTGGGCAAAGGGATCCTCCTACCTCAGCCTCTCAGGGCACTGGGATTACAGGCATGAGCCGGCATGCATGCAAGCATTCATTTATTTATTTAGAGACCGTCTTGCTCTGTTGCCCAAGCTGGAGTGCAGTGGCTCAATCTTGGTTCACTGCAACCTCTGCCTCCTGAGTTCACGCAATTCTCCTGCCTCAGCCTCTTGGGTAACTGGGATTACAGGCGCCCAACACTACACCTGGCTGATTTTTTATATTTTTAGTAGAGACGGGGTTTCACCATGTTGGCCAGGCTGGTCTCAAAGTCCTAACCTCAAGTGATCCGCCCGCCTTGGCCTCCCAAAGTGCTAGGATTACAGGTGTGAGCCACTGCCCCCAGCCTGGCCTTACTTACTTAAAAGTAGTCCATTATTTTTTACTTTCATTCACTTTGGGCTAAAGTAAAAATTAAAATATAGCAAACAGAAATAGGGTATACATGTAAAGAAATAGGGCATATGTTTATGTTATATATACATATATAGAACATCCAGGGTACCATTTATGACAATGTTAAAAGTTAAAATTGGCCAGGCACAGTGGCTCACATCTGTAATCCCAGCACTTTGGGAAGCTGAGGCAGGCGGATCACTTGAGGTCAGCAGTTCGAGACCAGCCTGACCAACATAGTGAAAGCCTGTCTCTACTAAAAATACAAAAATTAGCCAGGCCTGGTGGCACGCGCCTGTAGTCCCCGCTACTCGGGAGGGTGAGGCAGGAAAATCACTTGAACCCGGGAGATGGGAGGTTGCAGTGAGCAGAGATCACACCACTGCACTCTAGCCTGGGAAACAGAGTGAGACTCCATCTCAAAAGAAGGTTAAAATCATCCAAACATATTTCCTTAAAAAAAGAAGGGAATGATTAAAGCAGGCCGGGCGCGGTGGCTCATGCCTGTAATGCCAGCACTTTGGGAGGCTGAGGCGGGCGGATCACAAGGTCAGGAGATCGAGACCATCCTGGCTAACACAGTGAAACCCCGTCTCTACTAAAAATACAAAAACTTAGCCAGGCGTAGTGGCGGGTGCCTGTAGTCCCAGCTACTCAGGAGGCTGAGGCAGGAGAATGGTGTGAACCCGGGAGGCAGAGCTTGCAGTGAGCAGAGATCGCACCACTGCACTCCAGCTTGGGAGACAAAGCAAGACTCCATCTCAAAAAAAAAAAAAAAAAAAAAAAGAATGATTAAAGCAAGTAATGCATAACAAAATAACTTATTAAGAACTATTACTTTGTTATTAAGGAGTTAACGGTATCAAGGCAGTCTGACGGCTGGGCATGGTGGCTCATGCCTGTAATCCCAGCACTTTGGGAGGCCGAGGCGGGTGGATCACTTGAGTCCAGGAGTTCAAGACCAGCCTGGGCAAGACAGTGAGACCCCATTTCTACATAAAGTACAAAATACAGGCAGTTGTGGTGGCGTGTGCCTATAGTCCCAGCTACTTGGGAGGCTGAGGCAAGAGGATCACCTGAGCCTGGGAAGGTCAAGGCTGAAGTGAGCTGTGATCACACCACGACACTCCAGCCTGGGCAACAGAGTAAGACTCTGTCTCAAAATACAGAAACATACAACAAAACACAAATATCAAGGCAGTCTGAAACAAACCATGAAAATTTAAGGTTCCATGCCTAGCCTCCTACCTATCCTCATCAAAATCTTTTCCCTACTGCTATGAACAGCTCAAGCCCCAGAGGGATATATTGATGGCTCTAACTTAATAACTCTTTAAAAAAAAAAAAGAGAGAGAGAGATGGGGTTTTGTCATGTTGCCCAGGCTGGTCTCGAACTCCTGAGCTCAGGCAATCCACCCACCTTAGCCTCCCAAAGTGCTGGGATTACGGCCTGATCCACCACAGCCAGCCAGTAATCAACCCTTAAAGCACTTATTTTCTGTACTGCTTATTTTGCTGCTAATCTGTTCTGCCTGGCACTGCCATCTATTATCAATTTTTTTTTTTTTTTTTTAGAGATAGGGTCTGACTCTGTGGCCCAGACTGGAGTGCAATAGTGCAATTTCAGCCTACTGCAACCTCTACTTCCCAGGCTGAAGCAATCCTACCACGTTCAGCCTCCCAAGTAGCTGGGACTACAGGCACACGCCATCATGCCCAGCTAATTTTTCTATTTTTGTAGATACGAGGTTTCACCATGTTGCCCAGGCTGGTCTCGTGAACTCATGGGCTCAAGTGATCCTCCCGCTTTGGTCTCCCAAAGTGTTGGACTTTCAGGCATGAGCCACCAGGCCTGCCCTTTTATCAAATATTCATGTATTAATATGAGTACCTTATCTTCCCAACTAGACTGTAAATATTCTACAGAACTCCAATCTACTGGTAGTGGCTCTGAGAGCCCTGTACAGTGCTATTTATGTTCATATCAGAAACTCAATACCTGCCGCATTAATTTTATTTTTAAGACAATGTCTCACTTTGTCACCGAGGCTGTAGTACAGTGGCGCAACTTGGTTCACTGCAACCTCGACCTCCCAGGTTTAAGCAATCCTCCTGCCTCAACCCCCCAAGTAGCTGGGACTACAGGCACCCACCACCATAGCCGGCTAAGCTTTTGTATTTGTGGTAGAGATGGGGTTTCGCCACGTTGCCCAGACTGGTCTCGAACTCCTGAGCTCATGCGATCCACCCACCTTGGGCTCCCAAAGTGCTAGAATTAACAGGAGTGAGTCACGGTGCCTGGCCTATTATCAAATTTTTATGGATGAGTACCTTATCTTCTCAACTAGACTGCAAATATTCTATAGACTTCCAATCCACTGGTAGTGGCTCTGAGAACCCTGCACACTGCTATCTATGTATGCTCATATTAGAAACTCAATACGTGCTGCATTAAATTTGAATATTTAAATACTAGATAAGACAGGAAGAGAAAAACCACACCTACCTATTGCCAAACATTTAATAACTCAAGAGGAGAGAGATTTTTCCCAAATTATTTAGTGACAATCAGAATGAAGTAGTTAAGAAATGATGCAAATAATCACTACCTTGGTGACAGCAATGTTTTTACACACTCCATATAAGGGGCCCCTAATATACAACTTTTGTGTTGCATATGTGTTGTACATATAGTTGTGTAACACAAAATTATGTGTGTATAATTTTTTTAAAAAGCAAACAGTTCCATTAAACCAAATATGAAGAACAATTCAATGTCTCACCTCCTCTACCTGAGTTCTGCCTAGAGACCACTTTTAACTCTTCAGTTTCTTCTTAAACTTACCTTCATATTTCTAGTGACGTGTATAGAAATAGGCTGTATGTTATATATACATACATATATACATATATAAAATACGTGTGTATGTTCTATATATACATACATGCCATTTCTTTTTTTTTTAGTTATCTGTTGAGCATTTATTATGGAAGATGAATATTTAGCTCTCTCTCATAGTACATTCCCTCTCTCCACAAGTTGTGTCTCACTTTTTATTTAAATCACTAATACATCCTGTGAAAGCAAAGTAAGTATCAGGACCCCAAAACCACTAAGCCAAGGGAAAAGTCAAGCTGGGAACTATGTCAGACAAACCTGTCTCCTGGTTTTTTCCTAAATAAGACAGCTACAAGGATAAAAAGCTACATAGCTCCCTCACCATATGCCCACAAGGAAATTCCTTGTGGATAAAGGATAGACAGAACTCAGTCATCCCTCTGAGGTTCACCTGAGACAAATGTGTATCTGATTGCTTCCTCTGCCCTATGGTTTATGTAAAAATGAAGATTTACTGGGCCAGACTAAACCGTGTATTCAGTGAAAGACTGATCAAGGACTCGAAGAAATGCAACCATTTGTCTCTTACCTACTTATGACCCCCGCTAACTCTTATCAACTGAAAGCCCCCGCCTCAAGTTGTTCCGCCTTACCGGATCAAACCAAGGTACATATTGATGTCTCATGTCTCCCTAAAATGTATTAAAAAAAAGCTGTACCCTGATCACCTTGGGCACCTGTCGTCAGGACCTCCTGAGGCTGTGTCACAGCCACGTCCTTAGCCTTGGCAAAATAAACTTTCTAAATTGACTGAGACCTGTCAGATATTTTGGGTTCACAATGCCCACATTCTTTGGTAAAAGAATCAATATATTTTTAAATGTATACATTCAAACAAATCAGGTAACCTATCAGTTTCAAGTGTGTGTGTGCGTGTGTGTGTGTGTCAATAGTTTCTGGAACCCTTCGTCCTCCTACTTACTCTGTTAGATTTTTTTCTTTCTGCCCACATCCACCCATCATCCTTCTCCGTCTGCTCCATGTCCTAGAAGGCTGACTCTATAGATTGCATTACCTATATTCTCTTGTCCTCCAGCTTCCAGTCGATGGAAATTAACCACTGGGGAAGAAGGAAAGATTGGATGGGTTCTGTATTCTTTTGGCTTCTTCTTATTGTTTAGCATAGGTTATGTTCCTCTAAGGTCACAATTCACATCAGGTGGCCCCAGTTATATAGCTACAGCTCTGGTAAATTCCAGTATCAACTCTCTCTCTTGCTCCCTCAGTCCTAGGTTTAGTGGGCTTCTTGCTGTTAAGCCTTGGGGTGCTTCACCATCCCTTGTTTATTCACTTATCCCTGCCCATAACTTTGAGAGCAGGCCTTTCATTAAACTCTCTTCCATTGCTGGGGATGATTTTGCCATTGTTTCCTGGATGGAATCTGACAGAACCATGTTCCAACTAAACTCTCTAAATGTGTAGCTAGCACTAGAGCCATCATCATTCCTTCATCCTGACCGTGGGAAATTCCCCTCACCTCTCTCCTCTTTCTTCATCTACTCCTCTCTTCCTGGGAGTCCTCCAATAACTTCCTGAGAAAAGGTAGAAGGAGGTAAATTTTTTGATACCTTGATCTACTTGGCACCAGGGCAGATTACATCCATTTGAGGATCACATATTCTTTTGCTTCTTTGCCTCCAACCTAAATTTCTCACAGCTTCTAATGACTTCTGGTTTTGCCTTTTTGTTGTTCTCCCCAAGGAAATATTTACAGTAAGAGTGACCCTTTTCTTCCAATTAGAGTAGGGGAAAAAAACACCATAGCATAAATACATAAAAATTGCTACTTTGGCATAAGGGATTTTTTGTTTGTTTTTTTGGTATAAGGTTATGTGTATCTGTGTAAGTAAACAATGAAGTCCAGTGTTGGGAACGACACAGAAAAACAGACATTGTGTATTGCTGACTCTATAAAACAGTATAATGTTTTTGAAAGGTAATTTTGCATTATCTACCAAAATTTAAAAATAAACCTTTGGGCTGGGCGCGGTGGCTGGGCGTGGTGGCTCATGCCTGTAATCCCAGCACTTTGGGAGGCCGAGGGCGGGTGGATCAGCTGAGGTCAGGAGTTTGAGACCAGCCTGGCCAACACGGTGAAACCTCGTCTCTACTAAAAATACAAAAATTATCCGGGTGTGGTGGTGAGCGCCTGTAATCTCAGCTGCTCGGGAGGCAGAGGCAGGAGAATTGCTGGAACCCAGGAGGCGGAAGTTGCAGTGAGCCGAGATTGTGCCATTGCACTCCAGCCCGGGCCAACAACAGCAAGACTCCATCTCAAAAACAAATAAATAAATAAATAAACAAACCTTTATCCCTCGTCCAGAAATTTATCCTATACTATCTATTTCTATAAGGATGTCCACTGTCACATTATTTATATGGGTAGAGTATCCCTAATCTAAATATCCAAAATTCAGAATGCTCCAAACTCCAAAAGTAGAGTATGGGGGTGCCTAAATGCCCATCAGTAGAAAAACTGAATAAATTGTAGTAAAATCCATATAATGGAATACTGTGAAGCTGTTAAAGCTACACTGTCAAACAAGAAAGATACCAGCCACACGTGGATAGTGAGCACTTGAAATGTGGCTAGAGTAACTGAATTTTAAGTTTTATTTAATTTTAATTAATTTAAATTTAAAAACATATTCCATCCATTATTAGAAAACTTGCACATATTTTTGGAACAATTTGGGTAAGTGAAACTACTTTTTCAGCTGTAAACTTAATAAAATCTAAATACAGTTCAAGTATTTCTAATGAAAATTTATTCTAATTGAGATATGCCGTGAGTATAAAACATACAATGAATTTCAAAGATTCAGTATTAAAAAAAACATGTAGGCCAGGCCGGTGGCTCACGCCTGTAATCCCAGCATTTTGGGAGGCTGAGGCAGGCAGATCATTTGAAGTCAGGAGTTCGAGATCAGCTTGGCCAACAAGGTGAAACCCTGTCTCTACTAAAATACAAAAATTAGTCAGGTGTGGTGGCACGTGACTGTAATCCCAGCTACTTGGGAGGCTGAGGCACGAGAATCACTTGAATCTGGGAGGCAAAGGTTGCAATGAGCCAAGATCACACCATTGCACAACAGCCTGGGCAACAGAGCGAGACTCAATCTCAAAAAACAAAAAAAGAAAAAGAAAAAAGGATATAAAGTATCTCATTTATTTATATTTACTACATGTTGAAATGGTAATAATTTTGATATACCTTTATTGTATTAAATAAAATACACTGTTAAAATTAATTTCATGGTTTCTTTTCACCTGTTTTTTTAAAATATATAATACCCAGACTAGTCTGATCTTTCTACTTTTTAATGTGACTACTAGAGCATGAAGCTCTTTATGAACTGACACGAAACAAAGGCAAGTGAAAAAGGCAAGCTTCAGAACAGTGTTTATCTATCATCCCATTTTTACAAATATACATAGAAGACATGTTTATAAAGTTATTAACAAAATATTCAGAAGAATATATACAATATTGTTTTCAACTAATATCTCTGAAAAATGAGGATAATAGACCAAATAGTCCCCACTTTCCACCTCTATACTATTTGGATATCTTACAAAATATTCACACAAAAAAAGTATGCGTTGCTTTTATAATCTGAGGAAAAAACACAAAGATATTACTTTTCTGAAAACAAACAAATATTGAAACTTTAAATTACAATTACTTATTAAAGTCAGTTGGCCGGGCACAGAGGCTCACAACTGTCTGTAATCCCAGCACTATGGAGGCCAAAGTATGTGGATCACTTGAGGTCAGGAGTTCCAGATCAGCCTGGCCAACATGGTGAAACCCCGTCTCTACTAAAAATACAAAATTAGCCGGGTGTAGTGGCAGGTGCCTGCAATCCCAGCTACTAGGGAGGCTGAGGCAGAACTGTTTGAACCCCGGTGGGTGGCAGCAGAGGTTGCAGTGAGCCCAGATTGCACTGTTGCACTACAGCCTGGGCGACAGAGCGAGACTCCGTCTCAAAAACAAAACAAAACAAAACAAAATAGCAGGAACAAAACTTTTCAAGAGTTCTGGAACCTTTAAATCAAGAAAAGTAATCGAAGTGTTATCTCTCAAGCCCCAAGCAATTTCATAAGCAGTGCAACAATAAGAATTTCTAAATAAATCACTTATGCAATCATTAGGGTCATGGCTCTTTAGTATTTAGGAATTCCTCTACCACACAAATAAAATATATATTACATTTTTAATTTTAATATGTAAGAAAGCAGTTTACCAAAGGAATAAAAGCATTAATTATATGAAAAATTCCAAAAGGGATCTCTAATACTTTCAAATATGTCAAGTTCATGGTTCTGATTACATTTATTCTTTCATCATGTAAATAACTCACAATGACAAACTCAAAGAATCCTAATTACCAAACTCACATGGCTATTGCTTTGCTCTCAATGTACTCCATGCAGATTTTCTCCATTCCCTTAATCAATTACCTTCCCTGAAAAATGTGTCTGAAGTGTTAGGCTTCTAAAAAAGCATTCTAAGAGATTCGAACTTTTTTTTTTTTGAGAGATGGAGTCTCGCTCTGTCGCCAGGCTGGAGTGCAGTGGCATGATCTCGGCTCACTGCAACCTCCGCCTCCCAGGTTCAAGTGATTCTCCTGCCTCAGCCTCGTGAGCTGGGACTACAGGCGTGCGCCATCACACCCAGCTAATTTTTGTATTTTTAGTAGAGAAGGGGTTTCACCATGTTGGCTAGGATGGTCTCGATCTCTTGACCTCGTGATCTGCCCGCCTCGGCCTCCCAAAGTGCTGGGATTACAGGCGTGAGCCACTGCGCCCGGCCAGAAATTCCAACTTCTAACTTCAAGTGATTTACAGCTCACTAGAGAAAAAAGTATGTTCCAAAGGTTAGCAAATTAGTAGATAATTACCTCTACCTAGATCGCTTATTGGTATGCAAATCAAAAACACTGGCCATTAAAGGCGGGTGGGGGGATAGGTTGCTTGTCACTGAAGAAATACCAAATAACCATTTCAGAGTTATCAGAACTAATAAGGACTCATATCTGGTGCTATCTATAAATTAAACTGAAGCAGTGACAATAGAGAGTATTTCAGGACAAGTAAGACTGTTATCAGTAGAAAAGGAAAAAAGAAAAATCTGATAAGAAAGGAAGGCTAATGAGAATACAAATGTCAACAGGTTTAGAGTACAATTAACTTTTATTATGGTAGTACTGCTGACTGAGGGTATGAGTAATGCTCTGATTTTGACAAGACAGTCTTACAGGGGAGGAAAGCATATGAGGATATTCTTATAAACAAGAAATAAGAATAAAAGGTCAATCTATAAGATAACTATACTGCAAATCTAACAGGAAAAAGAGTTAAGCTAAAACTACCTTTTCATTCAACAAGGCAAGTACCCACTTGGTACCAAAAACTTGGATAGTCATTGTCAAGAAAAAGGCTGCCGAGGCAGAATCCTTATCCTTAAGAAACTTAAAATCTAAAAAAAAAACAAAAAAAAAAAAACAAAAAGAAACTTAAAATCTAGTATAGATATCAGATAAGTAAACAAATAAAAAACCAATACAGTGCTATTTGGTAAATGCCACACTAGAACTGTAGAAAATGTCACAGGAGTTACTTGTAGAAGAAGAGCATCCTAAAAAAAAACTTGTAAGGGGGGGAAAGAATATAAGGCCCCAAAAAGACACAAAAGACATCCATTACTCAAAATGGAAAAAAAAAAAAAGGAAAACAAAATATTAACACAAACACACTGATATCAGTAAACAAATGCTCTATCCAAGCCTAAGATTTTGAATCACCATAATGAAACTGAACTCTGGAAATGATGTCTTTTTTTTTTTTCTTTTTGAGACAGGGTCTCACTGTTGCCCAGAATGAAGAGCAGCAGCACAATCATGGTTCACCACAGCCTTGACTTCCTGGGCTTAGGTAATCCTCCCACCTCAGCCTCCCAAGTAGCTGGGGCTACAGGAATACAAACCCAGCTAATTTTTTTGTATTTTTTGTAGGTACAGGGTCCCACTATGTTGTCCAGGCAGGTCTGGAACTCCTGGGCTCAAGCAGTCCTCTTGCCTCAGTCTCCCAAAGTGCTGGGATTACAGGCATAAGCTGCTGCGCCTGGCCTAACTACGTCATTTTAAAAGCCTATTTAAAAATGTGTAGTGAAAACAACCTACTGAAAAACACCCCAGAGTAATTCTTGAGTCAAATAGAGAAACTGATAAAGCTGAACAGAACTTAATCTCACTATATAAGTAAACTGTTTAGGACAACAAATTGTTTTCTCTCATTTGACTTTCACTATTATTTCAGAGATTAGAAAGCCGACCTCAACATACAATTATAATTATTCATCATTAACTCAGACTATAACAACCAAGTCACACAACTCCTATCTCTTATCTAACACTGAAAGAGTGCTTAATACTGTATATACTAACACCATGCCTACCATTCTTGATGTACCATCTCAATCCTCAAAATAAAACCTACTGAATTAAGCATCCCCATTCTGCAGATAAGGAATTAGGCTTTGATAAGTTAACTTTTTCATTGTCACACACAAGTCAAGAGAGTATTTCTGAAGACATTTGACTCTATAATCTGTAAAAGTACTGTAAGTCAGTGATAGTACTGTAACTGCACTGTAAAGCCTGTCAGTATGTGCCTATGGAAAAACAAGAAAAAGTCATCAGCAAATTAATACATTTATGGTTACATCTTTGTAGAAAAAGCTAATCAAGAACACGTGAAAGTGTTAGATTTCCTCCCAGTAAACACATTTATGGCCAACCTAGAATAAATGAAATTGTGTTTCAAATGTCAAATTATCTGTTTATGGGAGATGACTAGAACAGAACAGTCTCTAATATTTAGCTCACAGCAAGGCTAAAGTTTAAACAAATAAATGATAAAAGTATAAACTGAAACCAAGCATCTACTATGTGCCATTCCGAGCTTTTTTTCATTCTCAACACTGCTGACATCAAATGTGTGGGTCTTTTCCTCACACCAATTCTCTGGACACCGACTGGGTGTCCTACAATTCAATTCCATTCTGACACTATCTACCTGGAGTTAGAATCAGATCCCACAAGCTAATGGCTCAGTCCCAAAAGACTGCCCCGACTTCAGATGCCAGCCACAAGTTTTGGGCCTCCTGTACTTCACACCACCCAGCTATTCAACAGGGGTTCCCATGACCCCCTCCTCAGGTTCAATAGTTTGCTAAATGCTGAGCACGGTGGCTCACTCCCGTAATACCAGCACTTTGGGAGGCCAAGGCTGGAGGATTGCTGGAGACCAGGAGTTTAAGACCAGCCTGGGCAGCTCAGCAAGACCTCATCTCTACAAAAAATAAAAATAAAATTAGCTGGGCATGGTGGTGCACGCCTATTTGAGCCCAGGAGTTGAAGGCTGCAGTGAGCTATGATCATGCCACGGCACTCCAGCCTGGGTGACAGAGCAAGACCCTGTCTCTAAAAAAAAATAAATAAATAAATAAAAATAATTTGCTTGAATGGCCCCAGAACTCAGAAAGGCACTTTACTTACTATTACTGGTTTATTATAAAGGATACAACTCAGGAATAGCCAAATGGAAGAGATGCAAAGAGCAAGCTTTAGGCAGGTGGGGTGGAGCTTCCATGCCTTCTCCAGTCAAACCAGTCTCCCAGCACCTTGAAATATTCACCAACCCAGAATCTCTCCAAACACTGTCATTTAGGAGTTTCATTAGATGGGCATGATTAAATTACTGGCCATTGGTGACTGGCTATCTCTAGCCCCTCTTTGCCTTCCCAGAGGTTGAAGGTGGGGCCCCATGCCTTGATCTTTCCGGCAACCAGCCCCCTAACCTGAAGCTATTATAGGGGCCTGCCAAGAGTTGACTCACTGAAACAAAAGATGCTCTTATAACCCTCATTCAAACAAAAGACTCTCTTATCACTTTTATGCTTAAGAAAATCTCGAGGGATTTAGAAGCTCTAGGTCAGTTATCAGGGACAAAGACCAAATATATATTTCTTATTGTATCGCAGCCACATTAAGGGCTGACACACTAAGACAAAAAGATACAACCCCCTACCCTACCCTTAAGGAGCTTATTTACAACTTACAGGCTCAAAGTTCTTCACTTTAATTCAACTACTTTTTTTTTTGAGACAGGTTCTCGTTCTGTTGCCCAGGCTGGAGTGCAATGGGGCCATCATGGTTCACTGCAGCCTCAACCTCCCACGCTCAAGAAATCCTCTCACTTTAGCCTCGCGAGTAGCTGGGACCACAGGCACACACCACCAAGTCCAGCTAATTTTTGTATTTTTTGTAGAGACAGGGTCCCGCTATGTGGCCTAGGTTGGTCTCAAACTCCTGGGCTCAAGCGGTTCTCTTGCCTCGGCCTCCAAAATACTGGGATTTCAGGCGTGAGCCACTGTGCCAGCCTCATGTACATTTTTAAACACTAGGTAAAGGGGAAAATGGCTTTCATCAAAAAGTTTCTAATCTTACCAAAAAGACAATGTTAAAATAAGTCTTAAGGCAGGCTATATTATAGACAAAGCAGAAAAGCCAAGGGCTTTGGGATCAAATAAAATGAATTCAACTCCTTTCTATCACTTATAATAGGACTATGGATAAAATATTTAATCTCTCTGAGTCTCAATTTCCTCATTTGTAAAAAGCAGAATGCTGACAAAGAACTTGAAATGTAGTTGTTAGTATTTAAGAAATACATACAAAGGATACAGCATATGGCATAACACATTAAGAGACACAGCAAGGGATACAATTCTGGATAAGAGGGGAAAGCAGAAAGTATTGTGATTTGGTCTTGCTACAAATTTTAAGTATAAAAGGATAAGGTATAAAATACAGAAGGATAAGATTCCTTTAAGATGCCTATAAAAACTATGAAATTTATTTTCATTAACTCTAAGTATGTACTGATTATCCTTATGCAAATCATTATCGTGAAAAACATTGGCAGGTCATTTGTAAAGTCGATGAATCACCTGGATCAGAGACTTGTATCTGGGGTTCATGACCTTATTTCCATGAATCCCTGCATATTGTATGAACAGTGTGTGTGTTTCAGAGGAAGGGCCCAGATGACTATCAGAGTCACAAAACAACCTGTTTAATACTAGATTTTTTTGTTTAATATTAGACAGTTAAATCTGCGTGTCCAGTACACATAAACTGGAGTTTATACCGTTTTCAATGTGAGGCAATGTGATTTCCAGTACTAAGACAGAACCACTGTTTAACGCATAACTTATTTTCTTCCAGATTTTTTGGGTCAGTAAATATTTGAGTGTCTAGTAATTCTGAGCATAAATGAACATCAAACAGTAGTCACAGCCCTCAATAACTTACAGATGAGTTACAAAAAAAGAATAAATTGTTAATGCATACTTTCCTAAAATTTTAAGAACTAAAACTTAATTGCCAATAGGAGGGTATGGAACGTTCCTAGAGGAAGGAAGAGTGGGTGGCTGAATTTTAAATGAAATTATGAACACAGCCTCTTGGAGAGGGGTTACTTTCATCTATCTACATCAGTGGTTTTCAAGTTGTAGGATGTGACCCATTTGTGTGCCATAAAATGGCTCTAGTGATCTCAACCAGCTTCATAAAAAACAAAATAGAACAGCTTTATCTTGATAGAAACTCAGAAAAAAGACTTTCTGAAGCGTTACTTACATTTCAAACATAACACAAAAATGAGTATCTAAATATGGATACTCTAAGTACAACCAAGTCCTAGCAGAGCACCTAGCTCACTACATTCATAGGAAGCAATCATGTTAAATGAATGCAGTCTTAAAGGCACTTCTAAAACACACAAGCAAAATACAGATTGCCTACTTCTTACATCAAAACAAAATAATGTATTTTAAGTGACATTCTCAAACCTTTTCTGTGACAATGTAAAACTCTCAAAATATAATGTTTTGACACAAAATCCTCAACTTTTTGTGTGAAGTTTCTCAAATTGTGAAGCCAAGTAATTATGATTTATATCAAAAAAGCATAACTCAAAAGATAACTATAAACACGTAATTAAAATTTCTAATATTTGAACTTATTAGATATACTACAAACTGTAAAAACCTGACTCTCCTTAATTATTTCACATCTGTTGGTTTGTGACAAAGCACTGTGCAGTCTTGAAACAAAAAGTGAATAAATGAATATTTATTAAGTATTTGCTATGTGTCAGATATTTTGCTGGGTGCTTTCCATATCTTATCTTAATTTTTTCAATCATCTTTCAAGGTGGCTACATGTCACAGGTGAGAAAAGTGAGGCTTGGCCTAGAATTACAGCATGAAATAAATACCCCAAGGCTCCTTTTACTACATTACTATAATTACTGTCATTTCTCCTACTGATTTTTTGCCTTAAAACATTGGTATGAGGCCAAGCGTGGTGGCCCACACTTGTAATCCCAGCACTTTGGGAGGCCGAAATGGGCAAATCACCTGAGGTTAGGAGTTCAAGACCAGCCTGGCCAACATGGTGAAGCCCCGTCTCCACAAAAATACGAAAATTAGCCGGGCATGATAGCGGGTGCCTGTAATCCCAGCTACTCGGGAGGCTGAGGCGGGAAAATAACTTGAACCCAGGAGGCAGAGGTTGCAGCGAGCCGAGATCATGCCATTGCACTCCAGCCTGGGGGACAGAGTGAGACTTGGTCTCAAAAAACAACAACAACAACAACAACAACAAAATTGGTATGTAGGCCAGGCGTGATGGCTCATGCCTGTAATCCCAGTACCTTAGGAGGCCAACTTGGGAGGATCACTTGAGTCATGGAGTTCGAGACCAGCCTGAGCATAGTGAGACCCCATCTCTATCTCAAAAAATAAAAATAAAAATGTTGGTATGTAAACTAAGTCCAGAGGTCAAATCAGGCACACCTTATTTTTATAAGTAAAGTTTTATTGGAAAAGTCATGCTCATTTGTTTGGCTACCTCTGCCACTCTAACAGCAGAACTGAGTACTACTTGCAACAGATACAATATGGCCCACGAAGCTAAAATACTTGCAGAAAGTTGTTGACCCCTGCCTTAAAGAAGCAAAATGCCAAGAACCCTGGAGGCCTCAAAATTTCAACGTCTTTGAGGGTCTTTGAGACTATTAACTGAAGAAGAAACTATAAAATTATATGAGACAGAAAGCCAAATGTTTTAATTTTTATAATGTTATATCATAATTAGCCCAAATTTATAAAAACAACAAAATTATAAAGCTTGATTATGAAGTTACTGTTTCATAATTAAGCTGTTTTCTGGCCAGGTGCAGTGACTCCCACCAGTAATCCCAATGACTTGGGAGGCTAAAGTAGGAGAGTTACTTGAGCCTAGGAGTTTGAGGCTGCAGTGAGGTATGATCACACCACTGTACTCCAGCTTGGGTGACAGGGCAAGATCCCGTCTCTAAATAAAATAATTAATTAACTAAAATAAAAAATAAACTGCCTCTGCAGCTTGAATTGATGAAGGAAAAAAATCTCACAATTCAAAATATATTTAATGAGCATGTGTCATGCACCCATATTTCTCATGAAGGAACATACTCGGTTCAAAACAAAATGGCACCTGGCTTTTTCTTACTAGCATTTTGTTTTTTATTTCACTTCACACTTTTTGATTTAATACATTAACGGAGCCAGGTGTGAGTGGCATGTGTCTATAGTCCCAGTTAGTGAGGAGACTGAGGCAGGAGGATCACTTCTGCCCAGGAGTTCAAGTCCAGCCTAGTCAACAGAGTGAGGCCTTACCACTTAAAAAAAAAAAAAAAAAAAAAAATTCACTGAAATCATTCTACTCTGTACTTTAAGCTGAACATTTATGTGATTAACCAGGAGTCTATATTTGATTTTCTGGTATGAAGAAGGAGTTTGCTTTTCTTTTTTCTTTTCTTTTTTTTTTGAGACAGAGTCTTGCTCTGTCGCCCAGGCTGCAGCGCAGTGGGGGGATCTCGGCTCATCGCAAGCTCCGCCTCCCAGGTTCACGCCATTCTCCTGCCTCAGCCTCACGAGTAGCTGGGACTACAGGCGCCCGCCACCACACCTGGCTAATTTTTTGTATTTTTAGTAGAGACGGGGGTTTCACCATGTTAGCCAGGAAAGTCTCGATCTCCTGACTTCGTGATCCACCCACCTCGGCTTCCCAAAGTACTGGGATTACAGGCGTGAGCCACCACGCCCAGCCTGCTTTTTTTTTTTCTAATTCATGGTTTTCATTCTAAGTAAAAACCTCCAAATCATATCATTTTATCTTCATTCAAAATACAATTCACTATCCATTCATTCACTCGTCTCGCTCTGTCACCCAGGCTGGTCTAGAACTGAGCTCATGCAATCCTCCTGCCTCAGCCTCCTGAGTAGCTGGGATGACAGGCGCAAACCACCATGCCTAACTTCTCCAAGTCCATTTAAACAACTTATCTTAAACTACCCAGAATGGGGAATGTTTGGTTACAATGACACAAATAACATTTTCTTTATTACTAATTTTCAAAAAAACTTTTTTAGAGAACAGGTCTCACTGTGTTGCCCAGGCTGAAGTGCAGTGGCTATTTCAAAGGTGTGATCAGAGAGCACTGCAGCCACCTGTGTTCAAGCAATTCTCTCATTTCAGCCTCCTGAGTAGCTGGGACTACAGCATGAACCACCATACCCAGCTCTCATTTAGTAATTTTAAATAAGAGTCCTCCAATATACAAACTCTAGAATAAATCAAGAAAATTTAAGTCCTACTAAAATGTAAAATGTAGGTAGGTAACTGTTAATGAATACCTTGCCTCTACTGACTTCATTAAGTATTTTAGTTCACAAAATCTTATATTTGGTTTCTTTTTTTTTTTTTTTTTAAGAGATCTTGTTATGTTGCTCAGGCTGGACTCAAACTCCTGGGCTCAAGCAACCCTCCCACCTCAGCCTCCCAATTGGCTGGGGCTACAGGCATGTGACATTGCTCCTTCATTTTTAAGAATAAATGTTAATGTATATTAGTTTTAAAAAATCCAAAATGATTTTTGTTTAAAATAACCCCATAGTCCCAGAAACATGCAAATGTGGTTCAACATTTGAAAAATCAGTGTAATTCACCATAATAACAGATTAAAGAAAAAAGTTCACACAATCTTCTCAATACACGCAGAAAAGGCATACGATAAAATTCAACGTCCATTCATGATTTAAAAAACAAACCCTCAGTAACCTAGGAACAGAAGACAACCTCCTTAACCTCCTTAAGAGAATGCACAAAATGACCTACAGCTAATATATTTTAAAGGTGAAAAACTGAATACTTTTTCTTTAAGAAACTGAGCAAGAGGCCAGGCACTGTGACTCTTGCCTGTAATCCCAGCACTTTGGGAGGCTGACGTGGGCAGATCGCTTGAGCCCAGGAATTCGAGACCAGCCTGCAACATGGTGAAGCCCTGTCTCTACTAAAAATACAAAAAATTAGCTGGGCATGGTGGCACTCACAGTGGGTCCCAGCTACTCAAGAGGCTGAGATGGGAGAATCAACTGAGCCCAGAAAGTTGAGGCTGCCGTGAGCCTTGCTGCACCACTACACTTTAGTCTGGGGATAGAGTGAGACCCTATCTTAAAAAAAAAAAAAAAAAAAAAAAAAAAAAAGTGAACAAGATAAAGATGCTACTTCTCATCTCTCCTATTTGACACCTCAGTGGAAGTCCTAGCCAAGCCAATATAGTAAGTTAAGGAAAAGAAATAAAAGGCATACAGACTAGAAGGAAAGAAAAGTTTTGAGCATGACTGTCTACTTAGAAAATTTCAAAAAAAATTACTAAAATAAAAAAGCTCCTAGAGCTAATAAGGGAGTTTAGCAGAAAGTCAGGAAACAGTCAATATACAAAAATTAATTTCTATATACTATCAGTGATCAATTGGAATCTGATTTTTTTAGATTACCATTTACAATAGGACCAAAAAATTAAAATAATTAGGTATAGACTTAATAAAGTATTTGCAAGATCTGCATATTGAAAACTACAATATTCACATAAATGGAAAGAAATAGCATGTTCATAGATTAGAAGACTCAAATTATTAAGATGTCAATTATCTTCAGGTTGATCTCTAAATTAAACACAATCTCAATCAAAATCCCAACAGAATGTATGAATTATTAAGATGATTCTAAATACCATACAGAAAGCAAAGGAACTAAAAATAGCCATAACAATTTTGAGAAAGAATACAGTGGAAGAGTCACATTACCTAATGTGAAGACTTATTTTAATGCTATAGCAGGCCGGGTGCAGTGGCTCACGCCTGTAATCCCAGCACTTTGGGAAGCCGGGGCAAGCAGATCATGAGGTCAGGAGATCAAGACCATCCTGGCCAACACGGTGAAACCCCGCCTCTACTAAAAATACAAAAATTAGCTGGGCGTGGTGGTTTGTGCTTATAATCCCAGCTACTTGGGAGGCTGAGGCAGGAGAATCACTTGAACCCTGGAGGCGGAAGTTGCAGTGAGCTGATAACGTACCACTGCACTCCAGCCTGGCAATAGAGCAAGACTTCATCTCAAACAAAAACAAAAACAAAAAAAAGCTATAGTAGGCCAGGCTCAGTGGCTAACACCTGTAATCCTAGCACTTTTGGAGGTTGAGGTGGAAGGATCCCTTGTGCTCAGCTGCTCAAGACCAGCTTGGGCAACGTAGGGAGATCTTCTCTCTACAAAAAATTTTAAAAATTGGCCTGGCATGGTGGCATGTACCTATAGTACCAGCCACTGGGAAAAGTGGGAGGATGGCTTGAGTCCTGAAGGTTGAGGCTGCAGTGAGCCATATTCACACCACTGTACTCCAGCCTGGGTGACAGAGTGAGACCCTGTCTGAAAAATTTTTTAAATAATACAGCCTGGGCAACATAGCCAAGACCTCATCTCTACAAATAGTTTTAAAAATCAGCCAAGTGTGGTGGCACGCCTGTGGTCCCAGCTACTTAGGAGGATTGCTTGAACCTGGGAGGCCAAGGCTGCAGTGAGCAGAGATCACACCACTGCACTCCAGCCTGAGAGACAGAGAGAGACCCTGTCTCTAAATAAAAAATAAAAATGTAAATAAAATAAAATAAAAATAAAAAATAAAAAGGATAGACAAAATAGATCAATTCAAGAGTCCATAAACAAACCCAAACAAATGTAGTCAAATAGCTTTTGACAAAGAGACAAGGGGAATACAATGGGAAAAAGATCATGTTTTAAACAAATGGTCATGGAACTGGACAAATAAATAAGTGAAACAACCTGTACTTCTCTCATTTTATACAAAAATAAACTCAAAATGGAACATAGATCTAAAAATAAAATTACAATATAAAACTTAGAAAAAAAATAGGAGAAAAATCTCTCTGACCATGGATTGAGCAAAGAGTTCTTAGATATAATATTCAAATTTTAAAAATTAATAATTTGGACTTTCTCAAAATTTAAAATTCTATACTTCAAAAGTAATGAAGTATAGAAGTTATGAGGATGAAAAGGCAAGCCAGAGTGGAAGAAAACCTTCATAAATCACTTATCTGACAAAGATAAAGGACTATAAAAAACTTTTGGGGCAGTGGCTCATGCGTGTAATCCCAACACTTTGGGAGGCTGAGGCAGGAGAATCACTTGAGCCCAGGAGTTCTGAGACCAGCCTGGGAAACATAGTGAGACCCCATCCCTAAAAAAAAAAAAGGAAAAAATAATAAGATAATAATAAATTCAGCAATAAGAAAATAATCCAATTTAAAAATAGGCAAAAGGTTCAGACACTTTACCAAAGATAAACAGATGGCAAATAAGCACATGAAAAGATGCTCAACATCCTCAGTCATGGAGGAAATGCAAAGAAAAATCCCAACGAGATACTTTTAAAATGGCTAAATCTAAAGACTGACCATACCAAGTGCTGATAGGAATGTAAAGCAACTGGACCTCTCATATATTGCTGGTGGAAATGCAAAGTGGTTCAGCCACTTCAAACACAGCTTGACAGTGTATTAGTTTCCTATGCCAACGTAACAAATTGCCACAAATTTAGTGGCTTAAAACAACAGAAATTATTTTACAGTCCTATAGGTTAGAAATCTGGCATATGTCTCCCTTGGCTAAAATTACTGGCAGGGCTGCTTTCTTTTCTGGAGCCTCTTCAAGATTCTAGAGACCACTCATATTCCTTAGTTTGTGGCCTACTCTCCTCCATCTTCAAAGCCAGCAACTTTGCGCTTCTCTGACCATTGTTGCATCTTTTTTTTCCTGACTCTACTCTTCTGCCTCTCTTTCCTTTTTTAAAGATTGTGTGATACACTGGGACCACCTGAATAATCCACAATAATCTCCCTAACGTCATCTGATTAGCAACCTTAATAAGTCTTTGCCAAGTAAGCAAACATATTCACAGGTTCCAGGGATTAGGATATCTTTGAAGACCTTTATTCTGTCTACCACAGATAGGTCTTTTTTTTATTTTAAGATAAAATTAGACTATATCTACCATATTCCATCTACTTAAGAGAAACAAAAACTTAGGTTTACACAAAAACCTATTTGCAAAGATTTACAGCCACTTTATTCAGTCACAAAAACCTGAAAACAACTCAAATGTCCTTCAACTGGTGAATGGATAGGTGATGGAACTGTTCTTTATCTTGATTGTGGTAGTTGCACAGCTCTCTGAGTTGGAACTGTACAATGAAAAGAGTTAATTTCATTTCATGTAAATTAGAGTTAAATATTTTTTAAAGAAAGGAAGCAATTATATCATTTCTCATCCACCAGATTAGCAAAAATTTTAAAATCTTACAATGCCAAGTGTGGGCAAGGATGTGAAGCCACTGTCACTCATACTGTTTGCAGGAATGTAAATGGTTACAGCATTAAAAAGGGTAATTTGGCTGTAGCTAGTAATGTTGAAAACGCTTATCAACCTATTATCAGCAATTCCACTTATAGGTAGGTATACATACATTCTAGGAAAGCGTCCACACATGCGCTCAAGAAGACATGCACAAAGATATTCATTAAACATTGTTTGAAATATTAGAAAACTGAAAATTCTTCAGTAGAGGAATGAATTGCAGTTAGTAGTTACTAAAAAAGAAAAGGGAAAAAATGCATGACAGAAAGAATCCTGCCAGTTAAGTGACTTGGAGAAGGCAACTTATTGGTTTATTTAACAATAAGACATCCTGAGAAGAGCACTGAACTTAGAATATGGAAGCTTAGAATATGGAGAACAGCATTTTAGCATTCATGTAGTTCCAAGTCTGTCACTAACTAGCAGTCAGACTACGGATTACTTAACTCCTGCAAGCCTCACTTTCTTTTTCGTGGAAAATGAAGAGGTTAGACTATATAACCAGTAAGATTACTTCCAACTCAACGATCCTACGATTCAGTAAGTATATGATCAAAAAATATAAGGGCCGGGCGTGGTGGCTCACGCCTGTAATCCCAGCACTTTGGGAGGGCGAGGCGGGTGGATCACAAGGTCAGGAGATTGAGACCATCCTGCCTAACACGGTGAAAACCCGTCTCTACTAAAAAAAAAATACAAAAAATTAGCGGGCGTGGTGGCGGGCGCCTGTAGTCCCAGCTTCTCGGGAGGCTGAGGCAGGAGAATAGCGTGAACCCGGGAGGCAGAGCTTGCAGTAAGCCGAGATTGGACCACTGCACTCCAGCCTGGGCGACAGAGCAAGACTCTGTCTCAAAAAAAAAAAAAAAAAAAAATTATATTCTGGCGGTGGCTCACGACGGTAATCCCAACATTTTGGGAGGCCGAGTCGGGTGGATCACCTGAGGTCAGGAGTTCGAGGCCAGCCTGGCCAACATGGTGAAACCCCATCTCTACTAAAAATACAAAAATTAGCCAGGTGTGGTGGCGAGCACCTGTAGTCCCAGCTAGTCGGGAGGCTGAGGGCAGAAGAATCACTTGAACCCGGGAAGTGGAGACTGCAGTGAGCCAAGATCGTGCCACTGCACTCCAGCCTGGGCAAGAGCGAGACTCTGTCTCACAAAAAAAAAAAAAAAAGAAAGAAAGAAAAGACAATTATATTCTATATAAGCACATATGTCAAGATACTATTTTTTTCTCGACACTCTGAAATCAGAAAATATCAGAGAAATAGGGCATTTCAGTATAATATTATATAAAATTGATCAAATTTCTTGGAATGGGTGATAAAATTTTATTTTTAAAATTTTTTCCATGACACAGCCCTCAGGAGATCCTGAAAACACGTGCCCCTGTGATGAGATTTTTAATCAAAATCATAATTCAAGATCATGTAAAAGCTAAACCCACTGTACTGACTTGGGTCACCCTCAGGTAGAACTTATATATTCTCTCCCGTTTTAACATTCTAAAACAAGTTAATGTTAATCAATCCACCTTAATTTGTCAAGTTCAAGTCCGTCTAGCCAAAAGTAATTCAGGTACATGGTAAAATTTACTCGATTTTTAAAGATAAAATAATGAATTGCTTTTCCTATTTTTGCCTGTTGTATCTACAAATCTCTTACATTATAGTTTAATAGCTCATCCTGCTGCAAATAGAAAGCCTATAAAACCTATCCACAATACGCTATGTCCACACGGATCTAGTAAAAAAAAAAAAATCGGTAGTTAATTCAAGGAAGCTTATTTAATAAGTTTCATTACCACCAATACTTCAAAGACACCAATAACCAACACGTCATTTGTTCCTATTGCATAATTTAACAGGTTATTAACTTCTGGTATAATCCAAAAGCATAATTAGTAAACTATCATTAAAACATGATATTGCTTTTTTTAAAAATCAGAAATATTAACACCTTTCACTGCGTCAGTCAAATCAAAATTTCAAAATTTTTGTTCAACTGACTTTCCAAATCTAAATTCTTACTATTCTAAACGAGTGTGGAGACAAAACACACACTCCACACTACATCTAAAAACTTCCTAGTCATCAGATTTTAATTTTAGCATAAACTGCCAAGAAAAACCTTTCGACCGAAACCTACATTCCGTACACATTACTGTATGTCAATCAACAGAAGGTGAGTTATGATCATTAGAAAGTTACATAATTTACTACAAAGATCGTTTAAAGCAACCTTCATTAAACGTAGGTTATAACAATTTACAGGCTTCAAAGTTCAACGTGCAACCTTAAATTATCAGAAACCATGAACAAAACTAGGCTTTTCTTTAAAAGTGGTCACAAGGAAGCAGGAACTGTTTGCGTGTTTAAGAACGCAATGAGCAGCAGAATACCAGCAGCTGAGTCAGGCAGAGGAACGCTGACTACATTCTGACTTCTAATGGAAAGCGTTCCCTCGCCGATTTCCCAGACCCGGCCGGGAGGGAGTCCCGCGCGTCGCGACCTCGGAGCGGGGGCGCAGGGGGCAGACGACTCCCCGCCGCGCCCCCTGCACCTCGGGCCCGGCTGGCTGTGGCCCGCGCCAAGGTGCATGCCCAGCCAAGCAAAAGGAGCGGGCACCGCGCAGGCAGCGTTGCTCCGAGGGACAAAGGTTGGGCTCACGCCCTCCACGGCCGCAGCTCCCGCGCCTGAGGAAGCCCGCCTGGCTGCCAGGGGTCTCCCGCTGGCCGGAGTTTGCGCGGCGTGTGGGGGAAGGGGAGCCCGCCCGCCCCTCCCCCGCCGCGCTCCCGGGGACCTGTTGATTAAGATCTCCACAGCCCAGCCGCCGCCGATCCGCCTCTTACCTCGGCGCCTCGGCTCCGCGGAGCCTCCCGCCCCGGCCGCGCTTAAGCACTGCAGAAGCGACAGCCCTCCGGCGGCCCTTGAAATACCGGATAAAGAATCCAGAAACTCCCGACTCCCTACCTCAGAATCCTTAGTCCCCGCCCCCGCCCCACCGCCAGCCTCCTCCGTCGCCGCCGTCACCGCCACAGCCGCCAGCAACTCCACTTCCAGACCGCGCGAGACCGGCCCCTGCGGCCGCCGCGAGACCGCGCACGCGCCCCCGGGACTCTGGCGCAGTGGGCGCGCGGATCCCAGTCCCACCCCGCCCGTGAGAGGCTGGCGCGGCTTGCCCAATCCCGAGCCGGCGCGGAGAGAGCGCCCGCTCATTGGTCGTCTCCGCAGCTCCCGCCGGGTGCGCGCAGTCGCGCGCCTCTAAGTCTAAAACGCGTACTGCTCGGGGCTAGCTGGCACTGTGGAGCCGCTTCGGGGTTTGGCCGGCGGGCTTTGTGGGGACGCGAGGCTTCCCTGGGTTTCTACGTCCCTTGGCTCTTGTCTCTGGATGACGGCTCCTGAAGAAAATCTGATTCCTCTTGAAGAGATTCCTCATGTCCTGTCAAGTTAGTCACACAATCTAACATTTGTTTTTTTAAAAAAATTACGTAAACACCTGGATGTGTGCAGTGTCCCGCAGAAGACTCCATAAAGCCAGCAGCTGCACTGACTTCTGAAAACCAGAAAGCAAGGATGGCAAGGACTAGAACTATTTCCCAGAAGTCTCCCGAAGGGACAGAGTTACGCAGACCAGCCCATGCCCTGGGCATGGCTGGCGCCCTCGGGACCTGGATGTGCCACCCTTGGAATGGGGCAGGACTCAGGCGGGTGCGGGCGGAAGTCAGAGCAGATTGGAGTACGTTCTAAGGAGAAATACCAGCAAGTGTTTCTCGACACTTGCAATAAAAGCCCTCGGATGGTCTCTGTCTTGACAGTACCTTCCGAGGAAGCCCTTTCCACCTTTGAACACTTGCAAGGTTTGTTAATCGACCTCTCCTTCTATGAGACCAAAATATGCCTGTGACTCCAGCCCCGGGGCACAGTTTCCCCTAGGGGCACAGTCCTCCCTCAAAGCCTTCATATATGCCATTTCCATTTCTCTCAGTTTTCCTCATTTTGTCCCACCGTGTTTTTCCATCTCGCAATGTCCTCAGGTCCTGATTTTCAAGTTCTTTCACATTCTTCCCCATTACTCTCCTCTGGACAGCCTATGGGTTGTTAGTGTCCCTCACTAAGGACACTGATGGCCTGAACGAAGCAAACCGTTGTTCCAGGTGGTGAAGATCTTTGGGGATGCCTACCCTTCCCAGATTTGTTATCCTTCTCAAATCTGATGAGCATTCTGTCCAAGTGTTTAATAAGACAGAGCCAAGGACAGAACTCTGCTGCATGCCACTAAAGACCTTAATGCTCCTGCCATCAAAAATTTCTCAGTAGGCTTCGAATACAGATGGACGACACAACCAAACTGTCTTCTTGGCCCATATTTCTCCACAAAGATGCCATGAGAACTGGTGAAATGCCTAACTGAAATCCAGATAAAGTCTCCAGGATTCCTAGAAACTATTAGCCATACCCCAAAAGAAAAAACGGTTACTGTGTGTGACTTACTTCCTTTTCTAAGTTCTTTTGTTTTTGTTTTTGTTTGAGACGGAGTTTCGCTCTTTTGTCCAGGCTGGAGTAAAGTGGCGCAATCTTGGCTCACTGCAACCTCTGCTCCCCGGGTTCAAGCGATACTCCTCCCTCCGCCTCCCCAGTATCTGGGATTACAGGTGCCCGCCACCACGCCTGGCTAATTTTTGTATTGTTAGTAGAGACGGGGTTTCGCCACATTGGCCAAGCTGGTCTTGAACACCTGACCTCAGGTGATCCACCTTTCTCAGCCTTCCAAAGTGCTAGGATTACAGGCGTGAGCCACCGTGCTCGGCCTCTAAGTTCTTAAATATATATAAATAACAATTCAAGAAGCTTCCTCCAGCTCATCAATGAATTCTTCTTTCTCTAGCTTATAATTTCTCGTCTTTGGCACTATTGACATTTGGGCTGGATAATTCTTGTGGGGACTGTCCTGTGCATCATAGGATGTTTAGGAGCATCCCCAGCCTCTACCCACTAGGTGCCAGTAGCATCACCCTCCCCAATGTGACAATCAAAAATGTCTCCAGACAAAGGTCATGGGGAGGGATGGGCAAAATCATCTTCAGGTAAGGACTGCAGATCTAGCTGTTCAAAGAAATGACCTCTTTGGAAAGATAGTATATCTTTATCCGTAACTTCCTATCTCTTGACCCCAGGCAGTTTTACAAAACAACAAAAAACACACAAAAAAAGCCTCCACCCAAATGAACCCGCCAAGTACCTAGCCTTGCTTCCTCAGCTGCTTAGATTCCCATACAGGACCCCACCCTAATAAAATGATTATTAGTATGAGTGTGAGATAGCAGACCAGCTGCTTATCTCAAAATATGTGAAATTCCTTTTTAAAGTGCTGTAACAATTCAGAAGGGCATTTTTTTTTTCAGGAAAAGAAGTGCTATAAAAATGTTAGTTGTTATGGCCTGGCATGGTGTCTTACAGCTGTAATCCCAGCACTTTGGGATGCCAAGGTGTATGGATCCCTTGAGCCCAGGAGTTCAAGACCAGCCTTGGCAACATGGCAAAAACCCATCTCTACAAAAAAATACAAAATTAGCTGGGCATGATGATGTGTGCTTATAGTCCCAGCTACTTGGGAGGCTGAGGCAGGAGGATCATCTAAGCCTGGGAGGTCGAAGCTGCAGTGAGCTGAGATCACACCACTGCACTCCAGCCTGGGTAATAGAGTGAGACACTTTCTCAAAAAAAAAGTTATTATTTTACCTCCTAAAGATATTTTCATGTTAAAAGAGGGCAGATCCTACAGCAAATAACAAATCTACTCTCTAGTGGGTCAGGTGCAGTGACTCACACCTGTGATCCCGACAGTTTGGGATGCCAAAGCGGGAGGATTGCTTAAGCCCAAGAATTCAAAATTAGCCTGGGCAACATGGGGAGATCCCGTCTCTACAAAAAAATTTAACAATTAGCTAGGTGTGGTGGTATGCTCCTGTAGTCCTAGCTACTTGGGAAGCTGAGGTGGGAGGATCCCTTGAGCCTAGGAGATCTAGGCTGCAGTGAGCTGTGATTGTGTCACTGCGCTCTAGTCTGAGCAACAGAGCAAGACCATGTCTCAAAAGAAAAAAGAAAAAAGAGAAAGAAAAGAAAAAAGAAATATATTTTCTGGTGAATTGAGCCAATCCCAGAATCTCCAAGTCATACAAATTACTGGTGTATATGCAAAAACTGAAGGGTAGCTAAAAGAGTGAAAGGTATAGAAACTGGAGGCACGGTAATTAGATTTAAGTTTTAGCTTTGCTGCTAGCTAGTTCTGTGGTTTAAATGTGTGACAAGCTTCCTGGGCCTAAATTTTCTCATCTATAATGTAAAAGGGCTAACTACTCCTTTTTTCCTCCTAGTTTTAGGATTCTGGTAGCCTCTGCATATACAGTCTAACATAGATAGCATAGGAGGTTAAGAGAATATAATATTCCCCCCAAAATAGAATGAAATGGATAATATGTGGTTTAAACCCCCCTGTCAGAAGGGCTGTTCATCCTTGTCAGAAAGCAGTTCACCTGCTGAGTCACTCTAACAAATGTGTAACTAAATATTATGGGTGAGTAGTGAAAGCCTAACTGTAAAACCAGGAGTAAGGTGGACAGTCACCATAGTAAATACCCTGCCTTCTCCCTCATCTTGTCATCTGCTTAGCCCATTGTCTGTCAATATCCCTTATTAAATGTTTATGTAATAAAATACCACACTATTTTATTTCATTAAAAAGTTTTGGGAAGCCAGTCATGGTGGAGTGTGCCTGTAGGCCCAGCTAATCAGGGGGCTAAGATGGGAGGATTGTTTGAGCCCAGGAATTCAAGTCCAACCTGGGCAACACAGCAAGACCCCTTTCCCTAAAAATTTAAAAAAAAAAAGTTTTGGGGGAAACATATTCATGTTGCATTTCAGCCACTTGTAAAAAGGTCTGAAATTTTGGTTTTCAAGATTTATTATTCCATATTATATATCAAATTATGTAGCCTTAACTAAGGCCATTATATCTCCTCTTTGTACTAGTGAAAATCAGGTCTTCACTAGTATAGTTTTCATAACTTGGCTTTCACTAGTACCTCAGTGAATTAGTACTTAGAATTTTCATAAGTGAATTAGTAGCCTAATCACATAATTGTATGAACCAGATGATCAGAGATAATGTATAATAAAAGCAGAATACTCACTGACTCAGATAAAAGAGAAATTATGAAACAAAAATTACATATGAATAGTAATACTAGTAAATAAATATATATATATATATATATTTTTTTTTGAGATGGAGTCTTGCTCAGTCACCCAGGCTGGAGTGCAGTGGTGTGATCTTGGCTCACTGCAACCTCCGCCTCCCGGGTTCAAGTGGTTTTCCTGCCTCAGCCCCCCAGTAGCTGGGATTACAGGCACCTGCCACCACGCCCGGCTAATTTTTTTGAATTTTTAGTAAAGACAGGGTTTCACCATGTTGGCCAGGCTGGTCTCGAACCCCTGACCTAAAATGATTTGCCCACCTTGGCCTCCCAAAGTGCTGGGATTACAGGCATGAGCCACCGTGCCTGGCCAAATATCTAAAATAAAATAATAAAATAACAAAAAGCAAGCCAACAAACAATGAACTTTTCTAATTCAATTGGGTTATTCTTATGTAGATGTTTTATAGCAGAATTTAAACTTTCATAAATCTAGCTAAATATAGTATATCCCTAAGCTAAGAACATTATACAGTTGTCATATGGAATGGAAGGTCCCACTGTCTGCATCAGTGTAATTCAGTACAGGTCAGTATTATTCAACCTAATTGACTTTAACAAATATTCACTGATTTCATGGGCTAAGCATTGTGCTGTAGGCACTGAAATCTGTGTGACAGTCCTTATCCTAGAGGAACAGGAAAGGTAGGAAAAAGGACACGATAAGACAAATAAAATACAAGGAAAAGCGTGGTGAATGAACATTAAGTGTGCTAGACTCAAAGAAAGAAAAGGTCTTATACCAGGAGGAGCTTTACTATCTAATGAAGGTGCGGGTGGGAACAGTGAATAAACTGCTCTGAAAGTACTCACAATAAGAGGAAAAATCAAGATCTTATACATGGCTTTAAAAAAATAGACATGAGGCCGGGCGCGGTGGCTCAAGCCTGTAATCCCAGCACTTTGGGAGGCCGAGGCGGGAGGATCACGAGGTCAGGAGATGGAGACCATCCTGGCTAACACAGTGAAACCCCGTCTCTACTAAAAATACAAAAAATTAGCCGGGTGTGTTGGCGGGCGCCTGTAGTCCCAGCTACTCGGGAGGCTGAGGCAGGAGAATGGCGTGAACCCGGGAGGCGGAGCTTGCAGTGAGCCGAGATCGCGCCACTGCACTCCAGCCTGGGGCACAGAGCAAGACTCCATCTCAAAAAAAAAAAAAAAAAAAAAAAAATAGACATGAGTTAGGGGGAGGAGTGGGGAGATGTTGGTCAAAGGATACAAAATTTCAGTTAGGAGGAATAAGTTCAAGAGCTCTATTTGTAAAACATGGTGAGTATATAGTTAATAACAATGTATAGTATACTTTAGTATACTTAAGAGACTAGATTTTAAATGTTCTCACCACAAAACAAATGGTATGCAGGTAATGTTAATTAGCTTGATTTAGCCATTCCACGATGTAAACATATTTCAGAATACTATGTTTGTCATAAATATATCTAATTTTTATCAATTTAACTTAAAAATCTTAAAAAGATACACATAAAACTTTTTCTAATGTGAATGACTGAGTGATATAAACAGAGAAAAGAAGCATGAGCTTAATATGGAAACAAGAGTCAACGAAAGCCTCAGGGTAGGATATTCAATATTTAGAATGTCAATCATTTATGATTCTTTTATTTGTACCCATCTGGGTGGTCCTTTGCCAGTCTGGAGATGTGTCAAGAATAAAACAGGGTCCATGAGAATTTTTTTTTTTTTTGAGATGGAGTCTCACTCTGTCACCCAGGCTGGAGTGCAGTGGCGCGATCTCGACTCACTGCAAGCTCTGCATCGTGGGTTCACGCCATTCTGCTGCCTCAGCCTCCTGAGTAGCTGGGACTACAGGCCACTGCCACCATGCCTGGTTAATTTTTTGTATTTTTAGTAGAGATGGGGTTTCACTGTGTTAGCCAGGATTGTCTCGATCTCCTAACCTCATGATCCCCCCGCCTCGGCCTCCCAAAGTGCTGGGATTACAAGCGTGAGCCACCGCACCTGGCCCTGAGAAATTTTATTTCCGAGAGAGGAGGTAGGTAAATTTAGGGCTCGGAAAAATTTATAATGAAGGAAAGATCAAGCCCAAATGTTAAGAAAGAGGAGACGAAGTTTGTTCTGCTTGAAATGGGCTATAAAATTACCTATATCTTTTCCTCACCAAGCTCCCAATCACACTTTTGTTTTGTGTGAAAAATTTCAGTGCTACTTTAATTAATATTTACATGTGAATACCTGTGACTGACTGGGTCTGGATGGTATCTGGCTTGAACTTTTTTTTTTTTTTGAGACGGAGTTTTGCTCTTGTCACCCAGGCTGGCATGCAGTGGCATGATCTCAGCTCACTGCAACCTCTCCCTGCTGGGTTCCAGAGATTCTCCTGTCTCAGCCTCCCTAGTAGCTGTGATTACAGGTGCGTGCCACCACGCTCAGAAAATTTTTGTATTTTTAGTAGAGGCGGGGTTTTGCCATGTTGGCCAGGCTGGTCTCCAGCTCCTGACCTCAGGTGATCCACCCATCTCAGCCTCCTAAATTGCTGGGATTACAGGCATGAGTCACCGCACCTGGCCTGAACTTTAAAGTGTGGAACTGCAGGCCGGGTGCAGTGGCTCCCGCCTGTTAGCCCAGCACTTTGGGAGGCTGAGGCGGGTGGATCACCTGAGGTCAGGAGTTCGAGACCAGCCTGGCCAACATGGCAAAACCCCATCTCTATGAAAAATACAAAAATTAGCTGGGCTTGGTAGTGCAAGCCTATAATCCCAGCTACTAGGGAGGCTGAGGCAGGAGAATTGCTTGAACCCAGTGGGAGGAGGTTGCAGTGAGCCGAGATCGCACCACTGCACTCCAGCCTGGGGGACAGAGTGAGATTCTGTTTCAAAACAAACAAGCAAAGAGTGGAACTCTAATGTCTCTTCTCCTATATTCTCTCTTGAACTCACTCAACTTGACATGTAAAGTCACTGATTTCAGCCACTTCGTTAAATGCAAAAGTCAGTTTTCAGTCATCTTATGTGACCTGTCTGCAGTATCTGATGAAGCTGATAATTTTCTCCATTTTCTTCTCTGGGCTTCTGAAACACCATTCTTACTTCCCTTCCCATCTCACTGGAACCTCCTCCTCAGAACCCTTTGCTGGCTCTTATTTATCTCTTTGTATGCTAATATTTGGAGTGTCCCAAAGCTCTAAAATGGAATATTTTACTTCTCTCTTTGCCTGGGTTTGAATCCCAGCTCTGTCACTTGCTAGCTGTCTGATTAGAAGTCAGTTAATTTCTCTGAAATTCAGCTTCCTTATTTATAAAATGAGTATAATAAAAGTAGCTACCTCCTACAGTGCTTGTGAAGACAAACTGAATTTATATATGACTGCTTAGAACAGTGCTGGACATAGTATGTATTAACTATTTGTCTTTATTTTTATCATGATGTTCTTTGTCACTCACTCCCTTTCATCTGGTCTCATGGCTTCAAATTTCATCTATATACTGTTTACTCCAAATTTATCTTTAGTCTGAACTTCTGCCCTAAATTCCAGAATCCTGTATTCAACTATCCGCCGGAATCTTGATTTAGATTTCTAATGAGTATTGCAAATTTTACATGGCAGAACTATTGATTTTGACACAGTTTCCAGTTATCCAGGTGTTCTTTCACATGGCACATTCAACCTATCAGGAAATCCTGTTTATCTACCTTCAAAATATATCCAGAATCTAACCACTTCTCCCCATCCCCACTGCTACCACCCTACTCCAGGCCATCATCATCTTTTGCCTGGATTGTTGCACTAGGTTTCTTCCCACCTGTCATGAGACAGACTGGGGGAAGTCAGCCAGAGGAAGGGAGTTTCAGATGGAAATTACAGATCAGGTACAGGAGGTAGTGCTAACTAGAAACTTGTGAAACCTGTCAGTAGAAGCAGATATCTGAGGCTTTGCAAATTCCTTTCTCACGGAAAAGCCCTACCTTCTCATGTGATAGACTATGGCAGAATTGGAATAGGTATTGGTATTCCACCAGGTTTTTAAAAGTGTGTTGGGAAGCCAAGGTGGGCAGATTGCCTGAACTCATGAGTTCATGACCAGCCTGGGCAACATGGTAAAACCCTGTCTCTACAAAAAATACAAAATTTAGCCGGGCGTGGTGGCGCATGCCTGTAGTCCCAGCTACTTGGGAGGCTGAGGCAGGAGAATCACTTGAACCTGGGAGGCAAAGGTTGCAGTGAGGTGCGATTGCACCACTGCACTCCCGCCTGGGTGACAGAGTGAGATTATATCTCCAAAAAAATAAAATATAATAAAAAAAAATGTGTTGGTGGAATGGGAGACATGGGAACAACACAGTGGATCCCTTTTAGGGCTCTTGGAGAAAATAGATACTGTTTTCTTTTTTTTCTATTTTCCAGAATAATTTTAGAAGAATTTTTAAAACCATATTTGGGAATATAAATGGTTTTAAATTTTTAGCTGTGTAAATCTGTAGCTGGTGCCAGGACCTGACTAAATAAGTATTTAGACTGAAAGCTTTCAGGCCTCATGGCCTCTGGGTAACACTTCAAGCAAATGCAGGAAAGCAGAACAGCAAACAAGTCTCCTAAGCCTTGTTATCTCAGCTCAGCACACTGGAGAGCTGAGAACAGTATGGCAACAGGCATAAAAATGCACTGATTTTTTTTTTCCTTTTAAGTTTAGACTGAATATAGGCTATGAATATACCTAGGATCTTGGTAAAATGTGAGAATTCACTTTAATGAAGAAAATTGAGCGATTTCCAAGGGTGTTCAGCACTTTAGTCAACATTTCATAAGTTCTCATCTAAAATATACACAGAAGGACAAGCTCTTTTAATAGTAGAAGTAGAGATAAATGAGATTTTGTGATACAAAATTACATGCAAATGTAATTTCTCCCTTGCTGCAGGTCAGGAAGCCAGAAGCAGCTTAGCTGGGTGGCTCTGAGGTTACAAGCAGGATGTCGGCTCTGGACTGCAGTCACCTGAAAGCATGACTGGAACTAAAGGATCTGCTTCCAGGAGTCTCACTCACATGTCTGTTAGCTAGAGGTCTCTGTCCTTGTCATTTGGCCTTGTTCCTTGTCGTAAGACTTGGCCTCTGTTTCTTGTCATAAGGAACAGCTGGTTTCCCCCAGGGCAAATGATCTAAGGATGTGACAGCTGGCTTCCACCAGGGCAAATGACTTAAGAGACGGAGCAACAAAGACAGAAACCATGGGCTGTTTTATGACCTAGTCTCCAAAACCACACACCACCACTGCCATCTTATTGTCTAGAAGCAAGTCGCTAAGTCCAATCTGTACCCAAAGGAAGGAATAGGCTCCATCCCTTGAAGGGAGGAGAATAAAGCATTTGTAGACATATTTTTAAAACCACCAGATAATCTAATGTGTGATAAGTACTACAGACACAAATTATGAAGTTAATTTTTTTTCTTTTTTTAAGACACAGTCTCACCCTGTCACCCAGGCTGGAGTACAGTGGCATGATCTCGGCTCACTGCAACCTCTGCCTCCAGGTTCAAGCAATTCTCCTATCTCAGCCTCCCTAGTAGCTGGGATTACAGGCACCCGCCACCATGCCCAGTTAATTTTTTTGTGTTTTTAATAGAGACAGGATTTCACCATGTTGGCCAGGCTGGTCTCTAACTCTGACCTCAAGTGATCTGCCCACCTCGGCCTCCCAAAGTGCTGGGATTACAGGCGTGAGCCACTGAGCTCGGCCTATTGAGGTATAATTTATATGCAAAAAAAGGCATCTATTTTAAAGTTTTAGTTGGATAAATATACACACTAATGTAACCACCGCCGCAATCAGGAGATAGAATATTTACATCAGGCTGGCCACTGGCTCAGGCCACTTTGACAGGCTGAGGTGAGAAAATCACTAATGGCCAGGGGGTTGAGACCAGTCTGGGCAACATAGCAAGACCCTGTCTCTACAGAAAAATTTAAAAATTAGCTGCATATGGTGGCATATGCCTGTAGTTCAAGCTACTTCAGAGGCTGAGGTGGGAAGATCACTTGAGCCCAGGAGTATGAGGTTACAGTGCCACTGCACTTCAGAACAAGATCCTGTCTCAAAAAAAAAAAAAGAACATTTTCATCTCCTTAAAAAGTTTACTCAAACTACTTTGCAGTCAATATCTTTCTGGCTACCCACAACCCCAGCAAACCACTAATCTGATTTGTCTTTATAAATGAGTTTTGTCTCCTAAATCTTCATATAAAAGGAATTATATAGCATGTACCCAACCTGTTTCTAAGGTTCACCCACGTGTTGTTGCATCTATAGTAGTCCACCCACCCCTCATCTTCAGGGGGTACCTTCCAAGACCCCTCGTGCTGCCTGAAACCTTGGATGGTACGGAACCCTGTATACACTGTGTTTTTCAATCTGATCATCGAGAAGGCTACTGACTAAGGGGCAGGTAACATATACAGCCTGGATAGCTGCAAGGGGATGATTCCTGTTCCAGGTGGGATGGTGTGAGATTTCATCATGCTACTTAGAATCGCATGCAATTTAAAACCTATGAATTATTTATTTCTGGAACTATTTAATATTTTTTGACCACAGGTAACTGAAACTGTGGAAAGCATGACTGTGGATAAGTGAGGACTTTTGTATTCCATAGTTAAGTTTCTTTTTGTTGCTAAGTAGTATCACTGTATGACCATACCAGAATTTGTTTAGTCATTCACCTATTGATGGGCATTTGGGTGTTTCTAGTTTTTTGCTATTATGAACAAAACTATGACTATTTGTGTATGAGTCTTATTTTGAATATATGTCTTGTGAACATATTTTTAGGTTTTTTTTGAAATTTGATCATATATCTTTTTTTGTCTTGAGAGAGGGTCTTGCTCTGTCACCCAGGCTGTAGTACAGTGGCATGATCATGGGTCACTGCAGCCTCGACCTCCCGAGCTCAAGCAATCTTCCATCCTCAGTCTCCTGAATAGCTGGGACTATAGATATGGGCCATCATACCCACCTAATTTTTTGTGGAGACGGGGTCTCACTTTGTTACCCAGGCTGATCTGAAACTACTGGGCCCAAGCAATCCTCCTGCCTCAGCCTCCCAAAGTGCTGGGATTATAGGCATGAGCTACCACATCCAGCTGATCATATGTCTTAACTATTTTCCAAACTCTTTTCCAAGGTGGTTGTACACCAACTACAGTATATGTTGCCTTTTGAAGGATTGTGTTGCTAGATAGAAATAGAAAGTTATAACTCATAGTTATAGCTTTCTATCTGTAAGAATCAATTTATTAGATAATCTTTACCCCCCAAGTGAACAAAAGTAAAAGTTACAGATAATCTATATCAAGAAAATAGTTTCTATGATGATATAGCCATCTCCAAATTAGAAACTGTCGGTTTACATATATACCTAACTTAAAAACGTTAGTCTCCTCTTGGTTTCATGGAATCTCTGTTTTCACTCCTGATTGTGAAGGTTGGAAACAAACTTCTTCTGTCTTTGGAACAGCAGGGAGAGGAGGAGGAGGAATTCCCTAGGATGTGGGCCAAGAGACTGGGTAGATGGTTTTTCTCTAGAGCAGTGCTGTCTGATGGAAATCTATTATGAGCCACATTTTTTTCACGTATGTAATTTGTGACACATTGCTTAATAGGCACATCAAAAGAGTAAAAAGAAACAGATGAAGTTAATCCTTAAATATTTTTCTTTAACTAATATATTCAAATATTATCACTTAAACATATAATCAATATAATATATATTAAATATTTTACTTTCTTCTTTTCTCAAAGACTTCTAAATCTGGCGTATATTTTACACTTACAGTATATCTCAATTTGGACACTAGATTTTCAACACCTGAAGTGAAAAATGTAGCCCTATCAAAACAATAAAATTGCATTTAATGGGAAAATATTCTACACTGTTCTAGTTTTAAAATTAGAATTTACATTTATTAAAAATAATCTAAAATTCAGTTTCTCAGTCACACTAGCTACGTTGTAGGTGCTCAATAGCCATATATGCCTACTGGCCATCGTATGGGACTGCGCAGTTCTAGAGGGTTGTCTGTGGGCCAGGAAGGGAAAGATGGAGATAAGAGATATTCTCAGTTCACAGTAGAAAAACCAGTACTATTTGAGTGAAATTTGAGTTAAATAGATTTCCATAGCTTTAAAAAATCCTAACTACCCTTATTCTGAATTTAAAAGCATGAGTTCTAATGTGAATCGCAAATTTGCGTTTAGCTTAGCTGTTGGGCTTCTTGGGTTCAAAGGCCATCTCCACCATTTTCTAGCTGTGTGACTTGGACAAGTAACTTTAACTTCTAAGCTTCACTTTCACCACCTGTAAAACAGGGACAAATAATGGTGTCCCTCATATTACTGTGAAGATTAAGTGAGATAATGGATAAAAAACATGTTGTAGCATGACTGGCAGCTTTTAGAAAATAAGTGATGGCTTTTAAAAAGTCAAACCATTCTCTGGATGGGGACTGTCTGTAGTTTCTATTTTTAAAAGTACATGGATTTTTTTTAACCTGTTTGAAAATGACACACTGATTCAATAAATACTGTCTCTCAGCACCAGGTACTCAGCTAGAACAGAAGATGAAATGAACACAGTCCCCACCTTGAATGACCCCACATTCTCCAGTGTTAGAAACAAAACAGTGCTGGACTAATGTACAAATGAGAAAAGTGAAACCAAAAGAATAACAAATTTTTCCATCAATCCCAAAGAAAAGAAACCCCATCTACAAAAACTGAGTTTATGAATTGAAAATCTTAAAGTTTTGCATAATCCTCTAGCTTCCTTAATGATTAGTCATAGGCTTTATTTCTGCCACATAGAAGACACTGCTTGGTTTTCCTCTTGCACTGATTGTCTTTTCCTGAGCTGTGTTTGCTTTTTAGTTTAGTAGTTTGTATCTGATTTTAAAAAAAGGTGGAGAAGTCAGTCCATTTAATTCAAATGTCTGAAATAGAGAATATTTTTAGTGTTATTACTGTTAAGTATAAGACAAGAGAAACTAAATACAGGTAAAATAAATGATTGAAACAAATAAAATTGTATTTATACTACAAGTTTTCTTCTTGATATAAAAAATAAAGATCCTTTGGATGAATAAGATCTCATTTTTTTAATCTAGCCATTAAAACATTATTAAACTTAATTTCTTTTTTTTTTTTTTTTTGAGACAAAGTCTCACTCTGTCACCCAGGCTGGAGTGCAGTGGCATAATCTCGGCTCACTGCAGCCCCTGCCTCCTGGGTTCAAGCAATTTTCATGCCTCAGCCTCCTGAGTAGCTAGGATTACAGGCGCCCACCACCACGCCCAGGTGATTTTTGTCTTTTTAGTAGAGATGAGGTTTCACCATGTTGGCCAGGCTGGTCCCTAACTCCTGACCTCAGGTGATCCACCCGCCTTGGCCTCCCAAAGTGCTGGGATTATAGGCGTTAGCCACTGTGCCCAGCCAAGAAACTTAATTTCTTAAAATTGTTGTTTTTAAAAGCTGTTTCTACCCAAGGAAAAACCTGTCCATTCAGGATGTTAAGATTAAGATTATGGGCTTTTACTCTTTTAAATTTCTAGCAAAAATTAAAACCAACAAAAAATAAAATTAAAATTCTATAGCTGCTAATGAATTATTTGCAAGTTCTTAATCTGTGCTGTACTGAGTCCTAAGATTTGGTCATAAGACCTACAAACATCATAATATGCTATAGTAAAGAAGAGTCCAAATAACTTTCACATTGCTTCAGTTGTAATAAGATGAAGTCTTTCACATTATTTGTAATAATATGAATTATTAGTATTAATAATTCGTATTATTACTGTATTAGTAACTAACTTTTTCTATCATTAAAAATAATCTACCTTTTCCCATATATCAGCAATTCAAAATATAAGTATTTGGGAGCAAACTTTTCAATTTAATACGTCAAAATTTAAGTATGGTATAATTTTTTGTCATTCTTTGCATTTGCAGCTCTCTCTTAATGAGACCCTAATATTTGAAATTTTATTGCTGAATATATCCATCAAAGGATTGAAATCATTGTAAAATATTGACTTATCTTGGAAGAAATTTCTCTCTTTAAATTCTATACTATATTGAAGGATGGCAGAGCTTCAGACTCTGTCTAGGTAGATGTAGGAGCCAGCACGTGTCACCCTGTATGCCACCCATCACTGTCTCCACACCATACAACAAGTTAAGGGGAATATTAGGAGCATTCTTAAGCGGGAAAGAAGTCATAAAGGAACAGGTACAGATCAGGAAATGTATGTGGAGGCCAGGGAATTATTGAGTGTGGACATTTGTTGTTTTTCAGCCACATTGTTCTCCTCTGGTCCATTACCTTTCACCTACAGTGTGCATCTTGTGGGGCCCTGTTAATAAATAAAATGCTCGGCCAGGCACAGTGGCTCACGCCTGTAATCCCAGCACTTTGGGAGGCCGAGGCGGGCAGATCACTTGAGGTCAGGAGTTTGAGACCAGCCTGACCAACGTGGTGAAACCCCGTCTCTACTAAAAATATAAAAATTAGCCAGGTGTGGTGGTGGGCACCTGTAGTCCCAGCTACTTGGGAGGCTGAGGCAGGAGAATCTCTTTAACCCAGGAGGCGGAGGTTGCAGTGAGCCAAGATTGTGCCACTGCACTCCAGCCTGGTGACAGAGCGAGACTCCGTCTCAAAAAAAAAAAAAATAGCTGGTTATGGTGGTGCTTGTCTGTAATCCCAGCTACCCAGGAGGCTGAGGCATGAGAACCACTTGAACCCAGGAGGCAGAGGTTGCAGTGAGCCAAGATTGTGCCACTGCACTCCAGCCTGGGCGACAGAGCAAGATTCAGTCTCAAAAAAATAAAAATAAAAATAAAAATAAATAAACAAGTAAATAAACAAAATGCTCAAGTGCTAAGCTGGCTTTGGTGGCAGAGTGACAGAAGGGTGGACAGAAGAGTGGGCACCTTGATTCCATCAGCAAGGCCCTGCCAAGATGGGCAAGGGGTTACTGCCCAGGCCACCCGTGGTCCACCAACCTCCCCCCCTTCAATACTGTGAACTCAGCCCTTATGCACACATACACACACACACACACACACACAGCATTAGCTTTATGAAGGAGGCAACAGAAGACACAATGGCCCTAAAATTGCATTGCTTCCACTCTTTCTGTGCTACTGGGTGTTGTTATCATGGCTGAGAGAAATTTCATTTTTTAGCAATGCACTGGAGAGCTGGTGTTTCGAACAAACTTAGAATACAGTAGGCCAGGGCCACCCTATACAGCTGTGCAGATTATGAATTGCACATAAACTACAATGTGGATGGTGTGTACAAGCTACACAACTGTACTTGACAGCCCTGCAGGCACCCTACGAATATCTGTATCAGTTTGCTATGAAAAAAAGAGGTCTTGATTGTATTGGCTGATCTAAAAAGCAGGTTGGGAAAGAGCATGATAAGGTTGCAAAGAAGTACAGAAATGAGAAGAATCGCTATGGTAGCGCAGCACATAATTCTCTTCCAGTGCCTCACCTGAAGCCCCCCTCCTCCTCCCTGTGCTGATGTTATCTTTTGACCCATGATGGATTCTAGAGCAGAAACCACAACAAACCCCTAACATTTCATTCCACTTATATTGTTACTACAGTAGAATAAGATTTAATGTTTTTTTGGTTTTTTTTTTTTGAGATGGAGTCTTGCTCTGTAGCCCAGGCTGGAGTACAGTGGCGCAGTCTTGGCTCACTGCAAGCTCCACCTCCCGGGTTCAGGCCATTCTCCTGCCTCAGCCTCCCAAGTAGCTGGGACTACAGGCACCCGCCACCATGCCCAGCTCATTTTTTGTACTTTTAGTAGAAATGGGTTTTCACCGTGTTAGCCAGGATGGTCTCGATTTCCTGACCTCATGATCCGCCCGCCACGGCCTCCCAAAGTGCTAGGATTACAGGCGTGAGCCACCGCGCCCGGCCTAATGTTAAAAGATCCCACTTATTAACAACTTTTTTTGTGTGACAATATCATAGCTATCATGTATTCCTATAGAGACTTATAATTAAAAAGTTACCTTTAGGTTGTCTTACATGTTTTTCCATCAACTTTGTCTTTTTCTGTTTTACTTTTCTTTCCTCACATTCATTCCCTTGAGAAAAGGGGAGACAGATGAGGCACAAGTTTGAGGAAATTCAAAGGAGATTTGATATGAGGGGAGAGAACTAGAGGGGAAAAAAGAAAAAGAGTAAGGAAAGTAGAGAAGAAATCAATAGAGAGGAAGTGAGAAAGAAACAAAAAAAGCCAAAAGCAGGAGAAAAAAAGGCACAGAAGGAGAAAGAACTTATTTTGAATATTAAATTCAGATTATGTTCTAACCACCTCATCAAAAATGTATTTAATCTTTGCAGCTTATTGTTGAATTTCACAAGCAGGTTCCCTTTTAGAGGGCTCCCTCCTTTTTTATTAAGCCTGGGTTTTATAAACAAAGAATGAACCTGGCTGCTTAGGATTCCAAGGAATTTGGTTTGTAATATTTAAGAGGAACATGGAAAAGAAAGATGGGTAAGGGTAGGAAGAAAACTCCCAATATTTTATGTGATTTTTCCTTCTCTTCTTTTCTTGAATCTCTATCCTTTGTCTCTTTTCATCTTGGAAAAAACATCAAAGAATCAGAGATAAGCCTATAATTTGGGCTCACTGTAAAAAAAAAATTCAAAAAGTTAAGGAGAATAAAGCCTAGAAAGGTAAAAACTTAAAGTTAAGAAAGAAGAGAAATGGGGCCGGGCACAGTGGCTCATGTCTGTAATCCCGGCACTTTGGGAGGCTGAGGCGGGCAGATCATGAGGTCAGGAGATTAAGACCATCCTGGCTAACACAGTGAAACCCCATCTCTACTAAAAATACAAAAAAATTTAGCTGGGCATAGTGGCAAGCACCTGTAGTCCCAGATACTCGGGAGACTGAGGCAAGAGAATCGCTTGAACCTGGGAGGCAGAGGTTGCAGTGAGCTGAGATCATGCCACTGCACTCCAGCCTGGGCGACAGAGTAAGACTCTGTTTCAAAAAAAAGAAAAAAGAAAGAAAGGAGAGAAATGAACTCAGATCCAGAGAGACAAATTTAATCTGGATCCTATTTCATGCATAAACTTGTCATAAAAACAGTGCATTTGAAGTGGCACTTTATCCCAAAACCTTATGCAGAAAGGAGAAAAATATGTAACTTTCGCAAACTGCTGAAAGGTTTGAGAGATGAATTTGAGATCATGGTCCCTAACTAGCATTGCTGGGTGAATGTGAATCAGATGAGCTTAATAATGCCAGGAATTTGTTTTACTACTATGGGGAGCAGTTATTATTCTGATTTCCACCTATAATATAAATTAGAATTACAGACTCATTTTTAATTTGTACTCCAATTACATTTAATAAAATGAGGGATTAAGATTCAGCCAGTCTTAGCTTTTCTTGGGGTACGTGGTGTTAAGTGAGAGTAAAAGTGTATGGAAGGGGAACAGGTGATTTAGAGGAGAGTGAAAGTGGGGAAAGAAATGCTAATCAGGGGAAAAACTGAAAAACTATACAAGCCTAAGTAAGAAAAAAGTGGGAAAACATGGGAGAAAAAGGTGGAAAGAAATAAGAAATACATAAGAGAAAACAAACAGGGAAAATAATTAATACTTTGTGGAAAACTGCATGCCCATTTTGTATGTTAAACCACCCTTGTGATTTAACAAGCCCAGAGTGGAATTTTGCTGCTCATTTGCTGTATCTTTGCTTAGCCCCTGATTTCCAAAGCCCCATTCAAGCTGCCTGCTAGATTGTCAAAGATGAGTCCCAGGACTACAAACATGGCAGCTCATAGAATCTTAACTACCAAAAGGGTCTTGAGATAGCGAATCATGCCCTCCTCCTCCCCTCATCCCAGCCACTTGCACACACTTTTCATAGTTGAGGAAACTGAGGTCCAGGGAGATTAATGACCATGTAATACAGGAAGTGTAGTTAGAACCAAAACCTAGGGCATTTGATTCTGACTTCAATGTTTCAGAGTTGATTTCTTAATTTTTCCCTTCCAAAATGTTTCCAATTCCTTCTCCCAGCTTGTTTCATGAGGTTACTATGGCCTAGTCACGTTGTCTCCCAAACTGACATACCCAGTTTTTTTTTCCTCTGGTCCCCACAGGCAGTCAGTCAATAACTCTTATTGACTATGGATTCATGTCCTTGTTTCCACTGTGATTGCTTCTCACCTGGTTCAGACTTTGGCACACTTCATCTGACTGTTAGAGTAGCTTCCTAACTGGTCTCCCTACCTCTAGCCTCCTCCAGCTTCTCTTAGAGACTGCAGTCAGAGTAATCATCTTAAAACATAACACTAATGTTGTCATTTCCCTGTCTTTCAGTGGTTCCTCTTTAGCTACCTAACTTCTTAGCATGATCCATTATTTCCATAATTTGACTCCTGCCTTGCTTTCCAGCCACATCTCTCACTACTCCTAAATTGAACATGCCCAACACTTTCCTATTTGTTTGATTTTGCTCACCCTGTTCCCCTATATTCAGGATATCCTCATTTTCCCTTTTCCTAACTCAAAGACTGCCTTTTTCATAGAGTCTCATTATTTCCTTTCCTGAGCCAAAAAATAAGTTCTGGACTTTTAAAGTACACATAACTAACATACATTCTGGTTTATATTATTTGTGCACATGTCCTAAGGCCAGGTAACATATCCTGTTATTTTACTATGTTTTGTTTTGTTTTTTTTTGACAGCATTTCACTGTGTTGCTTAGGCTGGAGTGCAGTGGTGCAATCACGGCTCACTGCAGCCTCAAACTCCCAGGCTGAAGCCATCCTCCTGCCTCAGCATCCCAAGTAGCTGAGACTACAGGCACACACCATGCCCTGCTATGTCCAATTCTTTTTTAATCCCTCCCACAGCCTACACAGTGCTTCATATATGATAGGTAGGAATCAAATGCTTGTTCAATTGGACAAAACTGAGTCTGTGCTAGAAAACAGGTAAAGGAATTAGTCACACAGAGGATGAAGACAAAAATGTCAATGCTTTATATTAATTTGAAACTTCCATGGCTAAATACATGACTGTCTCAGAATGTACATAGAATGTACTAATTGCATGCAATAGTTTTAATAGTAGTAAGGCTGCTAGTAGATTTACCCTTACTTTTAGCAACTAAGAGGAAAATATTTGCCTATACTAGATCTCTCTGAAATTTCTACAAATTTAGTTTGATTTCTTTATGAAACACAGTTTAGGGTAGAAATTAATAGATGAAAATTCTGTACTGCAAAGGAGATTTTGCACTTTCCTTAAAAGCTTTGCACTTTTCTTATAGCATTTCCCTGTAATGTTCTCAGGTTCAATAGTATAGATTGGAATATAGGCCAAACCACATTACAGTGAAGCTCATCTGGTACTTTTAGACACTAAAGCCCAATGGGGGCCAGGCACCGTGGCTCATGCCTGTAATCCCAGCACTTTGGGAGGCCAAGGTGGGCGGATCACTTGAGGTCAGGAGTTTGAGACCAGTCTGGCCAACATGGTGAAACCCCATCTCTACAAAAAATACAAAAATTAGCCAGGCATGGTGGCGGGTGCTTGTAATCCCAACTACTTGGGAGGCAGGAGCAAGAGAATCACTTGAACCCAGGAGGTAGAGGTTGCAGTGAGCCAAGATTGTGCCACTGCACTCTGGCCTGGGTGAAAGAGCGAGACCTCGTCTCAAAAAAAAAAAAAAAAAAAAGCCCAATGGGAAGCCCCAAAGACAAATCCCATTTGTGTAAAAACCTATCCTATAATAATTTGCTGTTTTTTGTGGGACTGACTCTTGTACATGTGACTAAAACTGCCTTCAAGTATTCTTGCTTTTTGAAGTAGTATTTTTTTTTTTCTCTTCACTTATGCCAAGTTAAATGTTCCTTCTATAATGTTCTTTTATGTGCATGACTGAAGCTGAGGCTTGGCCTGTCTCCCAGGTTTGAAAGTAACTTAGAGCTGGTTCAGCACTCAGCAAAGAGAGAGATTTGCCTATAAGACAACCTATAAGAGGTGCCTATAAGACAACCTCCGCATTAAAAGTTTGTTACAAGCTAAAGATTCTTAGAACATGGCAATATATAAAGAAAAATCATCACTCCCCACCGCCAAATAAAACCCAAACATTAAATAGGCCCAGGGTGGTGGCTCACTCCTATAATCCCAGCACTTTGGGAGGCCCAGGTGGGCAGATCACTGGACATCAGGAGTTCGAGACCAGCCTGGCCAACATGGTGAAAAATACAAAATTTAGTCAGGTGTGGTGGCAAACGCCTGTAATCCCAGCTACTCAGGAGGCTGAGGCAGGAGAATCACTTGAACTCGAAAGTCAGAGAGATTGCAGTGAGCAAGATCACACCACTGCACTCCAGCCTGGGCGACAGAGAGAGACTATGCCTCACAAAAAAACAACAAACAAACAAACAAAAACATTAAATAGTATCACCTGGTAGAGGCTAAAGACATAGGAGGAACAAAGAGGAGCTGGATAATTTTACATTTACCAAAAATTTAGTTGTGGACCGTTCCCGTTATACATCAGCAAGGATGGCAGGTCCTATGATTGCTGTAGTTTGCATTCTGCCTGCAGAACTAGGCTTGGCGTGGTTTATGCCTGATGATTTAGATACAGGGAACTGGGAAACTGAACCAGTGCGGAAAAAGAAAACTGAAGTAGTAAAGTACCATAATGTTTTCCACTTGAAAGATAGCCTCAGGATCGGCTTTGAGAAAGAGTTTCTTCAGTATAGGATTCTCAGAATGGAGCAAGAGTGAAGAAAGGAAATGCATCAAAAAGTCTAGCTGAATTCCTTTGCTCTTAGCCACACTACTCTACCAGGAACCAGAGATGACTACTGAATACCAGGGATCGCAATAAAACATGTAGTGGAATTTGTTCCATACCTGAAGTGTTTGATTCAGTTCTCAAGCTCCTGTAAAAATAAATAGCATATCTCAAAAATTTGCCAGCATAACCACAAATATTTAGAAAAGACTTACTAGATATAAAATAACCGGTCATTCTTTAAATGCTTTGTGGGTAGTAATGAAACATGTTTAGCAAGCCTAGGCCATTGCTGATTATAGAACATATGAGAATAAAATTACCTAAATTTCTGCAACATGTGGACTATTCAATCTGTAAAAGCCGTGAAAGTTTATTGTACGTAATATTATGTAATCTATTCTTATTATGTCTATTGCCAGTCACTCCATAGGGCTGCTGGCATCCCCAACACTGCAGCCTCCTTGTCCTTCCCTTATCAGGCTGAGAGAAGTTAACTGCTGCTGCTGAGCCGCTTAAATAAATAAGGTCAATTATGTTGGGAATATAGGGTTTCAAACATACCTAGGAATAAATTCTGAAATGGATGATTAGGAGAAATCACCAACTTCTGGTAGCTTCTTTACCACCAAGTCTTTGGCTTTACTGGGGGTGGCCATGCTTGGGAATCTTGTAGCAAATAATGTAACTTATTTACATTTAATAACATTTCTTATGGTTTGTTGGATAAAAGAGGAGGCTAGCAGTTTTTTAGATTTCACTTTCAGAAATGTCTTTGGATAAAGAAGCTTATTTTCTGTGCTCCTGATTTTTAAAATTGATAATAATTAAAATACTTATTTCCTTAACCTCATTGGCATACTAAAACAGAAACTTAAGTCACATAATTTTCACCAAATTCTTATTTCTTGACACATTTTCAATAAGTATTTTGGAAGTATTGAATAAAACAAATAGTTTAGGAAGAATAATTATCTTAGCTATTATCCTACAAAATAAACATGCAAAGACATAATTGTGGTCCATTTTAAGGGGACTGGCAAATACACTCAGTTCAAGTTCTACAATGGATCTTTCAGAAAGTAAACGTTAAAATAGTAATTTTCTATACAGTTTGCAAATAAATATTCATATAGTCTTTATCAAATAGATCTGATGACTTGAATGAAGGTTAAGCTTAATGGTAAAAATTTTCAAGAGACTGAGAAATATCAAGTAAATGTACCTTGAAAAATAGATGTAAATTAAAGCCTGCCACTATCCTCTCTGAAACAAAGGAAAGAGCCATGGTGGGACTACTGTCAAGATATGAGAAAAAATATAAATGTTTTATAAAGTAAATTATTCATTTCTTTTTTTTTTTTTTTTGAGACGGAGTCTCGCTCTTTCGCCCAGCCCGGAGTGCAGTGGCGCAACCTCGGCTCACTGCAAGCTCCGCCTCCCGGGTTCATGCCAGTCTCCTGCCTCAGCCTCTCCGAGTAGCTGGGACTACAGGCGCCCGCCACCACGCCTGGCTAATTTTTTTTTGTATTTTTAGTAGAGACGGGGTTTCACCGTGGTCTCGAACTCCTGACCTCGTGATCCGCCCGCCTCGGCCTCCCAAAGTGCTGGCATTACAAGCGTGAGCCACCGCGCCCGGTTAAATTATTCATTTCTAAAGGACCTAAAGTGACAGTATAGATAAGTTTAAGTCTCCAACATTTTTCACTCATCTAGATTTAAGATGCTTAATTTAAATTTTAAAGAATAGTAAACCTGAGGGCACAATATTTAACAAGGTCATCATTTACTTTTTTTTTTTTTCCTGAGAAAAGGTCTCCCTCTGTTACCCATGCTAGAGTGCAGTGGCTCTATCATGGCTCTTTGCAGCCTTGACCTCCCAGCTCAAGCAATCCCCTTGCCTCAGCCTCCTGAGTAACTGGGACCTCAGGTGTTCACTACCACGCCCAGATAATTTTTTTCTTTTTTCTTTTTTGTAGGGACAGGGTCTTGACATATTGCCCAGGGTGGTCTTGAGCTCCTGAGCCCAAGCAATCCTCCCGCCTGGGCCTCTCAAAGTTTTGGGATTACAGGCATGAGCTGTTGCACCCAGCTTAATTTTTTATCAGTGTTCCAAAGTACACAGTTATAAAGTGTCACTGAAATCCATGGTTTTGGAAAAGAAAAATAATAGATATAACTTATTTTTCAACCTCACTAGCATTACTAAATCCCACTAATGTCTCTGCAATACAGCAGTAGTGAATTCCATTCTGTTCTTAGAATATTACATCTTTCATCCATAATTAACATTCTCAAATTAGACTCTAGCTAGTAATTATGTTCCTGATGCAAATAGGCAATAAAAAGAAATCCATGCTTTATTAAATTGAGCTTAAGAGGATTACTTAATAACCAAAATTTGTTTTGTTTTGTTTTTCTTCATCTATTTATTTCTCTCCAGTAGAGTCAGCTGATAAATGGCATAGGGAGCTGAGAAGCGAGGGGTGAGACCTTGAAGAATTTGAGATTTGTTAATTCTCAAGATCTTTTATATCTTTAAAATTCTATGATTTTTGCTATTTATTTAGGGATTCATTTTTTATCATTTCTAATAGTGATCATAATAGTGAGACTAATGAAACAGTACCTGCTGAGCTTTTTTCATCCTAACAAAGTTATTCTTATAATTTTTTTTTTTTTGGAGACGGAGTCTCGCTCTGTCACGCAGGCTGGAGTGCAGTGGCACGATCTCGGCTCACTGCAAGCTCCGCCTCCCGGGTTCACGGCATTCTCCTGCCTCAGCCTCTCCGAGTAGCTGGGACTACAGGCGCCCGCCACCACGCCCGGCTAATTTTTTGTATTTTTAGTAGAGACAGGGTTTCACCATGGTCTCTATCTCCTGACCTCGTGATCCGCCCACCTCGGCCTCCCAAAGTGCTGGGATTGCAAGCGTGAGCCACTGTTCCCGGCCTATAATTTTTAATATTTTAAAAAGCTATTAAGGGGTAGGATAGAAAAATTCTCAGAGAGTGATGTCAGCAAGATGGCTGACTAGAGACGCCTGGCATTCATCCTTCCCCCACAAGAAACGACCAAAGCAATGAATAAACTGCTAAGATGTGACTAGAGTGTCAAAGGAAGGTCACTGGAGGGCAGCTGTGGAGCAGAGACATATCTGTGGTGATGCAAAGTCCAGGAGGGCAGTGTGGAGGCACCTATATCACCCATGTGGACTAGATCTGCCCAGAGTCAGGAGAGACTTCCCATTGCAGGGAAAAGGTAAGCTGAAGAGCCCCACCAGCCCCCATTGCTACCCAAAACACCTACAGTCCTTAAAACAGGAGAATCCCACAGTCCTCACAAGCCCTGAGCCTAGTTTTGGGAGTTGCTAGGAATTCACACAGCTGCATTGCCCCAGGTTAAGAGCACAAGGTATGCACTTCCTTCTCCCCAATCACCACCTGTGAGCCAAACTGCTTCTTGAGACCAGAGCCACCTCTGGAGAGTAACCTGCTCTGGGGGGCCACTGGCCACTGCATCTCTCCAGCCCTAGGGCTCCATCTCCATTCCACCAAGCCCACACTGGTGGCTGAACGCCACAACACTACCTGTGCAGAACCTGGGCCAGGATCTGCTGTGGCTTTGGCTTTACATAGCAGGGAAACCAACCCTCACTGCTGCACTTCTAGCCAGAGGGAGAGTATGACAATCTTATCCATGGAAAACCCACCCTTGAGCCAGCCAAACTGCTGCGTACACACCCTCAAGTGAGAGAGACTCCTGAACCTCTAAACAGCTGATATACCCCTGGGCAAGCAGAATGGCTATGTGCTGTGCTTAGGGCATGAAGAAACCGTTCCACAGTGCCTCCATCCCCTACAGATATGTTTCTGCCTGCCCAATGACCCTGCACCCAAAATCAGGGTCTGAGACACAGTCCTGAAGGTTGCTCCTGACAGGCATGCCCCCAGGCCAGCCAAACAGGCAAGAACCCATATCCTGAGCCAGAGAAACAGTCCCATAAGCCACCCAGGTGGACATGTCCCAGGCTGCCAAGCAGCCCTGTATCCACATATCAGGCCTCAGAAACAGCCCACAGGCTGTCCCCAGTGAGCATGTCCCTGAGTCAGCCAAGCAGACTTGCACTGGTGTTCCAGATTTGAGAAATGGCTCTGTGGGCCACCCCCCTAGTAAACACGCCCCCAGATCACCCACACCCAAGCAGCTGTGCACCCACATCCCTGGTGCATAACTCTGAGAAACATCAGGCCTGAGAAACAGCTCCGTAGGCTGCTACTCATAGACAACAACTGTGTGCCCATGCTCCTGGCCACAGTAACAGTCCCATGGCCCCAAACCCAGCAAGCCAGACCCCAGGTTGGTCAATCCACTGTGTGTATGTGCCTGTCTGTCCCTGACCTGAGACACAGCCTGGTGAGCCCACCCCTGGCAAAGCTGCACCACTGATGCCACAAACTCTCTAAGCCTAGGCCACTGAGAAACTTGCAAATGCTGAAGAAACTACATGGAGACTACACTATTGCATCCACTTAGAACCAAAGCCAATGCAACCCACTGAACTGACATCCCAAGACCCATTCATATAAATAAGTTTCCCTGTGACACTACTCCATAAAATTGGAGGAGGCATTTTTTCCATTAGATACATAGAACTCAACATAGGACCACAGGATACATGACACTTCCAAAGGAAAACAATAATTCTCCAGTAACAAACATCAATAATAAGAAAATATATAAAATGTCAGAAAAAGAATTTAAAATAATAATCTTAAGAAGACTCTTAAGGTTAAACTCTTAAGATTAAAATATTTTACAGACAAACCAAAACTAAGGAAATTAATCATCACTAGATTGGCCTTACAAAAAATGCTCAAGGGACTTATATATAGAAATGAAAAGATGATAGCCACCATCATGCAAACATGCAAAACTATAAAACTCACTGGTAGAGCTGATACACAAAGGAGAAAGAGAAAGCAATAAAACCTTATCACTACAGAAAATCACTCAACTGCAAAAATAATAAGAGAAGTAAGGAGCAAGTGATATACAAAACAACCAGAAAACATGTAACAAAATGACAGGAGTAAGTCTTTACCTATCACTAATAACCTTAAATGTAAATAGAGTAAATTCCCTGCTTAAAAGATATAGACTGGGCCGGGCGCGGTGGCTCATGCCTGTAATCCCAGCACTTTGGGAGGCCGAGGTGGGTGGATCACGAGATCAGGAGATCGAGACCACGGTGAAACCCCGTCTCTACTAAAAATACAAAAAATTAGCCGGGCGCGGTGGCGGGCACCTGTAGTCCCAGCTACTCCAGAGGCTGAGGCAGGAGAATGGCGTGAACCCAGGAGGCGGAGCTTGCAGTGAGCCGAGATCGCACCACTGCACTCCAGCCTGGGCGACAGAGCGAGACTCCATCTCAAAAAAAAAAAAAAAAAAAAAAAGATATAGACTGGCTGAATGGATTTTTTTAAAAATGACCCAACTATATGCTGCCTACATGAAACTTACTTCACCTGTAAAGACACATATAGACTGAAAGTGAAGAAATGAAACAAGATATTCGATGTAAATGGAAACCAAAGTCAAGCAAGAGTGGCCATATTTATATCAGATAAAACAGACTTTAAGTCAGAAACTGTAAAAAAAAAATGAAGGAAGTCATTCTATAGTTATAAACGGATCAATTTAACGTGAGGATATAACAATTGTAAATATACACGTACACTGGAGCACCTAGATTTATAAAGCAAATATTAGATCTAAAGGCAAATAGAGATCCCAATACAATAATAGCTAGGGACTTCAGCACCCACTCTTAGCCTTGGACAAATCATCTAGACAGAAAATCATCAAAGAAACATGGAATTTAAACTGCATCACAGACCAAATGACTTAACAGACATTTATAGAACATTTCATCCAACAGCTGCACAGTACACATTATTTTCATCAGCATGTGGAATATTCTCCAGGATTAACTATATGTCAGGACACAAAACAAATGTCAAAAAGTTTATCCAAAATTTTTAAAAATCAAAATCTTATCAAGTATTTTATCTGACCACAATGGAATAAAACTAGAAATCAATAACAACATGAACATTCAAAAGTATACAATATGTAAAAATTAAACAACATGCTCCTAAATGACCAGTGGGTGAAGGATGAAATGAAGGATGCTATTTAAAAATTTACTGATACAAATGGAAATAGAAATAACAATATACCAAAACTTATGGGGGCACAGCAAAAGCGGTATTAAGAGTCAAGTTTAGGTTGGGCGTGGTGGCTCACGCTTGTAATCCCAGCACTTTGGGAGGCCGAGGTGGGCGGATCACGAGGTCAGCAGATCGAGACCACGGCGAAACCCCGTCTCTACTAAAAATACAAACAAAAATTAGCCGGGCGTGGTGGCGGGCGCCTGTAGTCCCAGCTACTTGGAGAGGCTGAGGCAGGAGAATGGCGGGAACCCGGGAGGCGGAGCTTGCACTGAGCCGAGATTGCGCCACTGCACTCCAGCCTGGGAGACAGAGCAAGACTCCGTCTCAAAAAAAAAAAAAAAAAAAGAGTCAAGTTTATAGCAATAAATACCTACATCAAAAAACTAGAAAGATGTCAAATAAATAACCTAATGCTGCACCTTGAGGAACTAGAAAAGCACGAATAATCCAAACTCAAAATTAGTAGAAGAAATAATAAAAGTCAGAGCAGAAATAAATGAAATGGAGACTGAAAAAAAAAAAAACCCAAAATATTAACAAAATGTGATTAACTCATTCTATGAGGCCAGCATTGCCCTAATACCAAAACCAGACAAGGACATGACAAAAAAAGAAGACTACAGGTTAGTATCCCAGATGAATATAGATGACAAAATCCTCAACAAAACAAAATCCACAGAACTGTACAACACAAGGAGTAAACCTTAATGTAGTGTAAACTATGGACTATAGTCAATAACAATGTATTAATATGTGTTCATTGACCGTAACAAATGTACCACATGTAAGATACCGTGGGGGATTGGTAGGAGGGCACAGTGGGAAGCGTGTGTGGAACTCTATGCCCTATTTGCTCAGTTATTTTGTAAATCTAAAACTGCACGCAAAAAATAAAGTTTAGTAATTATTTTTCATAAATTTTTTAAAAGGCATTAAAAGTGAATCTAATGGTTTAGAGCATTTGTTTTGGGCAAGGAAAGAAGTAGCTGAAATGATTCAGTTAACTTTGTGAGATTTTGATTTGTGGTATGATTTTGAAGTGTTAGACAAGGGTTGGGGGCACTGGATTTGAGACATAAGAATGAAATAAAACATAAGGAAAACATCAGAGTGGCCAGACCTGATCAATGATTATTTAGGACAAATTGCTAAGTTGGATGGATTCATTTAATATCTTTTTTTAAAGAAATCTTACACTTTTCTAATAAAGTCATACTCATGTATTGTAGTGAAAGGTACGTTTTCCACTGAGCAGCACCTGCCTCTATCTTTCTGCATCTTATATTCCTGTATCCCTTTCCTATTTCTAATGGTTTCTGTTTTTCTCTTCCTACTTTACTCTCACTCTCTCCTGTTGTTGTTGTTGTTGTTGTTTAATCTTTGTACTTTCTCTTCTAACACATCAGACTTACAAGTTGCCCTTCTGTCATTGTTTACTTACACTGAAATAGCTCAGTGGTTATCATAAAAAAAAAAAATAGATCAGTGTTCTGGGGAGAAATTTATTTCAGTGACTTCTGTGCCCTCAGTAAAAGTAGGATAATGTCTGTGGGTGATAACAGCAATTCCCACATTGAACCATTTTTTATCTTTTTGAGCTCCTAGTCCTGGAAGAAAGCTCCCTGGAAGATTGCTGGTGAGCCTATAGTTCTTTCCACAGCTATAAAAGCAGAATCTTTATTTTGACTGTAGGGCTTCAGGAGAAGCCATTATGAGAGAGGAATCCTTGCTTGATAGATATGACTGGCTTCTCCTAAGGAAATGGTTCTCAAATCTGAGTGTGCATTAGAATCACTTGGAAGTCTATTAAAACACAGAATTCTATGCCCCATCCCCAAGCTTATGATTCAGTAAGATGGGGTGAGGCCTAAGCATTTATGTCTTTTTTTTTTTTTTTTTTGAGACGGAGTCTCGCTTTGTCGCCCAGGCTGGAGTGCAGTGGCGTGATCTCGGCTCACTGCAAGCTCCGCCTCCCGGGTTCATGCCAGTCTCCTGCCTCAGCCTCTCCGAGTAGCTGGGACTACAGGCGCCTGCCACCACGCCCGGCTAATTTTTTTTTTTTGTATTTTTAGTAGAGACGGGGTTTCATCATGGTCTCGATCTCCTGACCTCGTGATCCGCCCGCCTCGGCCTCCCAAAGTGCTGGGATTACAAGCGTGAGCCACCGTGCCCGGCCGCATTTATGTCTTTAACCAGTTCCCAGGTGATCCAGCGTCCTCATTTTGAGAACAACTCATATAGAAACCTTAGATAGTTAATGATGCTTTACTTGAGCGGCCAAGAGCCAACACTTTGAATGTCTTGGCACTTGTATCTAGAGGCTCTGGGATTGTGAAAAATGCAGTGCTCAAGCAGCTAAAGCAAACTACTCTGATTTCAAGGTTTGTGGCTCTCCTAAGGATCACCCATATTCCTTTGTTTCCCTTGGCCTATACTTTGTTAGGAAAGAAGACTTTTTAGAGAAACCAGCTTTGGTAGTTAATCCTCAGTTGAATAAGATATTTTTGTATATATATTTATTTGTATGTATGTGTAAATATATATATATATATATATATTTTTTTTTTTTTTTTTTGCAACAGGGTCTTGCTCTGTCACCCAGGCTGGAGTGCAGTGGCTCTATCATGGCTCATTGCAGCCTCAACCCCCCAGGATTAGGTGATCCTTCCACTTCAGCCTCCCTAGTAGCTGGGACTACAGGCGCATGCCACCATGCTTTGCTAAATTTTTGTATTTTTTTTGTAGAGACAGGGTTTTGCCATGTTGCCCAGGCTGGTCTCGAACTCCTTGGCTTGAGCGATCTGCCCATGGGATTACAGGTGTGAGACGCTGCACCTGGTCCTATGATACATTTTTTGTCAGAGGAGCCATTTTAAAGAAGATACATTTTTTTTTAAATCTACACTGTTAAAAATGAATTATTAGTGACAATAATGATCATTTACTGAGCAATTAGTATGTCCAAAGCCCTCTGTGTACTTTCATCACTATGCTTCTCAGAACCTTACGATGTACCTAGTGTGTTTACTGTTTTCATTTCATTATACTCTTTCAAGGAATTCCCTAGAGCACACCTACATTTGACTTTAGCATGCATTCTATTATTCATTTTAGCAGATCTTCACAGTGGTTAAGATTACATTATAAGAAACATGAAAAGGTCTCCTGGCAGGAGAATGCTTAAAGTCTATCCAGGACAAATGACTTAATGTTCATTTTTGAGAAGTTTTGCAGGGACAGACTTCACAATGTACAGAACCTACAGAAACTGGTTCTGTTGTTTATCAGTATATAATAAATGATAAGTATTTATTTATTTAAGGGTCAGTGTCTTGCTCCATCACCCGGGTTGGAGTGCAATGGCTTGATCATGCTCACCAAAGCTTCGAACTCCTAGGCTCAAGTGACCCTCCCACTGTTGTTTTAGTGACAGGGTTTTGTTAAGTTGCCCAGGATGGTGCTCTCACTGTGGCTTCTGCAGTTGATGGGATTACAGGTGTTTAAGCCACTTTGCCCAGGTTGTTTTTTAAATTGATTGCTATATTACCTAATAATAAAATTTTCCTGTGTTAAAATAATTTTTACTTTAAATCTACTTTTTAAATGTAGCTTTCTATGAACTTCCTCATACATTCGAATATGGTCATTGTCACCTATTAACATTCTCCTATCACCTCAATTTTTTTTTACTACACTAAAAATATTTAATCAGTTTTGTGCTCTTTTCCCCAGTTCTTCTCTAGGTTCAGTTTATTGGGTAGTATAGTGGAAAGATTACTTTAGACATCCTGTGTGGTACAGAACCATGTTTGTACTGTATTCAACGTGAGTCAAATCTACATTAGGCTTTCCGTTCAGTTTGCTTGAACCTATCTTCCTCCCTCTTTCCTTCCTTCCTCCCACCCTATATTTTATCTATATCTATACCTACATGCATTTTGAACAGTTACCACGTGCCTGGTATTGTGAGGGTTTTAATATCAGCTATTTAATCCTTATTGCAATTCTACAAATAATAGATATTATTCCCATTTTACAAATGAGGAAACAGACCTGAAGAAGTTAAGTAACTTGCCCAAGATCCTAGAGCTAATGAGGTAGAGAAGCCAGGATTTGAACCCAGAGATCTGACTGCAAAGCTTATTCTCTGTTCTTGTTTGTTTGTTTTTTGAGGCAGGGTGTCACTCCGTCACCCAGGCTGGAGTGCAGTGGCATAATCTCAGCTCACTGCAACCTCCACCTCCCAGGTTCAGGTGATCCACCTCAGCCTCCTGAGTAGCTGGAACTACAGACACATGCTACCACACCCAACTAATTTTTGTAGAGACAGGGTTTCACCATGTGGCCCAGGCTGGTCTCGAACTCCTGGACTCAAGCTATCTGCCTCCCTTGGCCTCCCTAAGTGCTGGGATTACAGGTCTGAGCCATCATGACCTGTGGCAAAGTTCATTCTCTATTGGCTGTGTTAAACTGTCTCCCAATGAATGCATCCTAGATTCAATTTACTTTTAAAATTATATGTGTAATCGATTATATAATGAAAGTTTAATAGAAACATCTATCAATAGCTACAACAAATATTTATTGCTTTATCATCAACTATGCCCAAACTGTGGTTTCTTCCCAGACTATAGAAATAAAATATCATTGTATTTACATTTTTTGGAATTTTGCTTTTCCAGCTTATTATTCCTTATTACTAACGTAGCTCTTTTCTTTTTTCTTTCTTCTTCTTCTTTTTTTTAAATAGAGACAGGGTCTTCCTATGTTGCCCAGGTGGGTTTCGAACTCCTGGGCTCAAGCAGTCCTCCTGCCTCAGCCTCCCAAAGTGCTGGGATTATAGGCATGAGCCACCATGCCAGCCATAGCTCTTTTCATTGAAATTCTGCCTATGGCTTTTTCTAATGGGGTTCTGTTGTTTCACGAAATTGACATACTATTTCCTGGTTAGCCATTTTCCCAATTGTGAGCATTTGGATTACTTACAGGTTTTCCATATGAAACGCTATGTTCAGATAAGTTATTTTCCCCTTTGAATTATTTCTTTGACATGTTACCATAAGTAAAGGAGTACAAACATTTGGGGTGTGAATTTAATTGACAGCCATTTACAGTGACACCAAGAGTGTTGTTGACACCTAATGAAAAGCTAACTGTTAATTGCTTAACTTGTATTTCTTTAATGATTAGTGAGGTTGATTCCTTCTCAAGTAGTTGTCTTCTGGAGTAAATTTTCTATTTACGTCCTTAAATTATTTGTTAATTGGATCCCTTACAAATTCCTACCAACTACTTATATATAAAGGTAATCTATTATACTTTTTCGTTTCTTTCTTTTTTTTTTTTCCGAGATGGAGTCTTGCTCTGTCACCCAGGCTGGAGTGCAATGGCGTGGTCTTGGCTCACTGCAGCCTCAGTCTCCCGGGTTCAGGCAATTCTCCTGCCTCAGCCTCCCAAGTAGCTGGGATTACAGGTGCCTGCCACCACACCCAGCTAATTTTTGTATTTTTAGTAGAGACAGAGTTTCACCATGTTGGCCAGGCTGGTCTCAAACTCCTGACCTCATGATCCACCCGCCTTGGCGCCCCAAAGTGCTAGGACTACAGGCATGAGCCGCCGTGCCCGGCCTATCATGCTTTCCCCCCCACTCTGTTGTCATACATATATGAGTGTATTTTTTTAAAATGATTTATTTGGCAGAGATTTGTAATTGTTATGCAATCAATCAACTTGGACCTCTATTCCCCCAGAGGTTCACACTTGCTCAGGTCTCTGCTCAAATGGCCTTGACCACCTGTATAAAATATCTCTCCACCCTTTTCTAATCACTCTAATCACTCTCACTCTCTATTCTCTCTCTCTTTTTATTTTCATCACAGCACATTCCAGCTGGCATAACATATTGTATTGGTTAATCATCTGTGTCCCCCACTAGAATAAAACACTCCACGAGATAGGGACTTGATCATTTTTGCTGCTGTATCCCCAGTGCCTAGAGCATAGGAAGTGCTCATAAATATTTTTGAGTGAATCACGTAAACTCTGCCATTGAAAATTACTTTTTTTGCATCAGCGGACAATAAATGATCTTTCCTCTGTAAATGAGGCAATGATACCATTCCATTTTCTTCTGGCTCATTATAGTTTTAAAATAATTTACTCTTTTCCTATCTGAAATTTTTTTTTGGTACATCATGAATCTTTGACCAACATTTTCCTAGAATTTTGCTTTTTCCGTGCTTCTTTATTTTTTCTTTTTTTTTTTTTTTGAGACGGAGTTTCACTCTGTCACCCAGGCTGGAATGCAGTAGCATGATCTTGGCTCACTGCAACCTCTGCCTTCTGGGTTCAAGCAAAATTTTCCTGCCTCAGCCTCCCGAGTAGCTGGGATTACAGGTGCCCACCACCACGCCTGGCTAATTTTTGTAGTTTTTAGTAGAGACAGGGTTTCACCATCTTATCTTGGCCAGGCTGGTCTTGAACTCCTGACCTCGTGATCTACCCGCCTCAGCCTCCCAAATGCTGGGATTACAGGCATGAGCCACTGCGCCCGACCTCTTTCCATGCTTCTTTTGAATTCATATCAGTTTGGATCTATTTTTGTTTCTTTTCTTTCTTTTTTTTTTTTTTGAGGCAGGCTGGAGTGCAGTGACATGTTCATAGCTTACTGTAACCTTGAACTCCTGGGCTCAAGAGATCCTCCTGCCTCAGCCTTCCCGTAGCTAAGACTATAGTCAAGTGCCATCACACCTGGCTACTTTTAAATTTTTTTTGTAGAGACAGGGTCTCGGTAAGTCGCCCAGGATCGTCCTCCTACCTCAGACTCCCAAAGTGCTAGCATTACAAGCAAGAGCCACTGTGCCTGGTTATGTCTTTATTTCTGTATTCTAAACTTTGCACTGGTAGTTCTGATGGCCATTTAATTATAACATGGCTTAATATTTTATAGGATTGTGTAGCTCTTAGACATTTTTCATCCCAATTGTTTCCTTGAGTTTTTTTTTCTTTAACTTTTTACTATGGAAAATCAAACATACTAAATTAGAGAGAATAGTATAAGAACTGGAAAACTATTTTTTGAATGCATAATAGAATATTTGTTAACAATGCAAAACAATGATCCTAGCATTTCTGCTTTCCTTTATATTAGGCAGTCTTTGTAAGTCCCAAGTTTATAATGAAAATACTTTCACCATGTACAAAATAGTTCCCAAAATTATAGTAACATATTACCATTGTTCTTTTAATTCACCAAGCCAGCTTTGAGCCCTTCTCTGTGTCCAGCATGTGTTCTAAGAGGTGTGAAGGATACCATACAAAGAAGAGTGCTCCCTGCCTGCAAGGTGCTTATAAACCAGTTGGGAAGATAAAAACTTTAAGTGAAAGAACTGGAGACTATCCTGCCATCATCTTAGCTTTATCCTCTGTAAAAGCCAATGATAGGCAGCTTATAAGATTAAATACATAGCAAATGAAACAGAGAAAGCAGCTAAGAGCCTGCAATACATGAGCCAGAAACAACAGTCTCCAAATGCATGATTAAGTATCTGTCAGCACTGACCCAGAACAGGGAGACTGACATTATTTATCCTCAGCCAAGCCAGGGAGGTGGTCATACCTAGTGCAATGCTAAGCACTCAACTGGTCAGTGAATTTTTTAAAACAGTTTTAAATGTGAACCGAATGGTCCAGTTTCTGATTTTTGTTGTTGTTGTTACATTAATAAGTTCTTTAGTGGCGATTTCTGAGATTTTGGTGCACTCATCACCCAAGGACTGTACGCCGTAGTCAATGTGTAGTGTCTTACCCCTCTCTCCCCTCCTACCCTGTTTCCTTGAGATGTTTACCCCTATCTTTTCCACATCCTTTCTTTATACAATTTTATGATTTCTATGAGATATCTTATTGAGATGTTAATTGGTATTGTATTTAAATCTACTTATGCAGAAGAAGAATCTAGTTTTCCTTATTCAAGTTGTCTTTTATTTCTGCCATTAAAGTTTTGTAATTCCATTTATATAGATAAGAGTATCAGCCTCACTAAATATTTGCTTTTTGTTGTTGCTATTGAAAAAGACACCCTTTTTTCAGTATATTTTTGGCATGTAAATTAAAACTATTTTTTGTGTTTACCTTATAATCTGTAACCTTCCAAAAGAAACTAAAATTTTATTGATTCTCAAATTTTCTAAATATGAATTGCCATTTGCAAAGAGTGATTTTAAAAATTCATAATTTTCTTTGTATTTCTGAGCCCTATCAGATTGCTAGAAACTTTTATATTACATAGAAATGTTAAAGGGAACATTCCCAATTTGTTCTAAGTTTTGTTTTTGTTTGAGACAGGGTCTCACTCTGTCACCCAGGCTGGAGTGCAGTGGCACAATCGTGGCTCACTGCAGCCTTGACCTCTCAGGTTCAAGCCGTCCTCCCACCTCAGCCTCCCGAGTAGCTGGAACTACAGGAATGCACCACCACTCCTGGCTAATTTTTGTAGTTTTTGTAGAGATGGGGTTTTTACCATGTTGTGTTCTAAGTTCTAAATAGAACAATTATAAATTTCTTCATTAAAAATAATATAGGCTCTGGTTTGTGGTAAATGTTCTTTATTGTGCTAAAGGAAAACTCACTACTATGTGGATCTTTTCTGTGATCAAGAATATCAAACAGACCAGACGCAGTGGCTCATGCCTGTAATCCCAGCACTTTGGGAGGCTGAGGCAGGCAGATCATGAGGTCAAGAGATTGAGACCATCCTGGCTAACATGGTGAAACCCCATCTCTACTAAAAATACAAAAATTAGCCGGGTGTGGTGGCAGGCGCCTGTAGTCCCAGCTGCTCGGGAAGCTGAGGCAGGAGAATGGCGTGAACCCGGGAGACAGAGCTTGCAGTGAGCCGAGATCGCGCCACTGCACTCCAGCCTGGGTGACAGAGTGAGATTCCGTCTCAAAAAAAAAAAAAAAAAAAAAAGAATATCAAACTTTATCAAATGTATTTATAGTATCACGGCTATTCTATTCTTCTATATTTTAATAATGATTAATATTAACCATTCCCTTAATTTTATACTACACTTGCTGTATTTTCCCTGCTAAGATTGTAAAATTTTAGCATTTATTGTCACAAGTAGAATTAACTTTTTCCTTTTCTCGTTACTGCACTTGACTAGTCTTTAAAAAAGAAAAAGCAAAAAAGTTATTAGTTGGAAGTGCAGAGAAGGATAAGGGATACATAGAGAACATGTATAGAAGAAAATATAGGGAAGTATAGAGATGTATCTTTAATAAAATTACAAGTACCCATAATCACTACTGAAGTCAATGCCCCAACTCCGAAATATGTGAACACTGTGATTCTATTTTCTTTTTTTTTTTTTTGAGACAGAGTGTTGCTCTGTCGCCCAGGCTGGAGTGGGGTGGCACGATCTCGGTTCACTGCAACCTCCACCTCCAGGGTTCAAGCAATTCTCGTGCCTCAGCCTCCAGAGTAGCTGGGATTACAGGCACCCGCCACCACGCCTGGCTAATTTTTTAGTAGAGATGGGGTTTTGCCATGTTGGCCAGGCTGGTCTTGAACTCCTGACCTCAGGCGATCCACCTGCCTCAGCCTCCCAAAGTGCTGGGAGTACAGGTGTGAGCCACCGCACCCGGCCTCTATTATATTTCCTGAAGCACGTACAACAATTGACATCAGGTAGACAGCCCAGAATGCCAACTGTGAGAAGCTGACATGAAAATAAAAATTAGCCAAGGTTGAACCAAATGTGTGTCATCCAGAGTTGACTATATCATCATTCAGTTACACTACATCTGTCTCTGAGAATCTTCAGTGGCAGATGCCTGAGTTAAGAGACTAAAGCACACACTTCTTTATTAATATTTCATGTCTTAGAATTCCTTTGGCATGTTCCTGCCTCACATACCTGGATTCTTCAGCCTTGAGAGCTGTGCTCTGAAAATCAGGCATCTTTTCTTTAGAGGTCTTATCCTCCTTCTCCTTGGATGTATTTGCCTCACTTTCTACTGGAGTCAAGGTAGTTTGAGAATATCTTTTACCTTCAAAAGTCAGTGTTATGTTTGAGATGGTGACACGTTTTGAGGATTCTTTCAAGTCACTCTTGCTTGTATCTTGTAGACACCCAGGCTTCAGAATGTTTTCCAATTTTTCCTTTAAAAATAAAAAGCAGCAGCAAATCAGGTAACAGGAGAGCCTCAGGTAATAGGTGTTTGTGGAACAGTATCTAATACAGGCACCATTTCATTCATCGTCACTGAACGCCCACGAGGAGTAGTAAGGAGGGAGTGAGGCTTAGAATGGCACGACCATGGGGAGAGCCCCGGGTGTGTTGGCGGCAGGCTGTGTGGGAGCCAGGGCCTGCGCCAATGCAGCCTGACACATGTTCCCCAGCTCGTGTTGTCACCTCACAGAAGACAGTTGGCATCTAATTACAGTACTTCTCTGTGAATTGTCAGTATAAGAAAAGTTTCCCAGAAATGCCACTGATTCCCCAGTCTGAGTTTGGTCTTAATTAGGGCATCTGATAGGTTATAGGGGCTGGGGGCTCATAATATAAAAGAAATTTTTTTTTTTTGTCAAAAGACTTGGAACCTGTATCTAAAACTTAATACTCTAAAATCCCCCCCTCCTCCTAATTTCCCAATTTCTGTTAATGTATCACCTCTCCTAGCCGCTCTCTGACTCGCTCAGAATCACTCAGGGCTCAAGGCAGTTGGTCAGCAAGCCCTAAAGCCAACTTTCTAATGTCCTTCATGTCTGCACCTTCTTCTTTCCACTGCCCCTGCCTAGTCCATTACTTCTTGATATGGTTTAGATGTTTTGTTACTTGAAAATCTCATGTTGAAATGTGACCTCCAATGTTGGAAGTGGGCCTAGTGGGAGGTATTTAGGTCTTGGGGGCAGATCCCTCGTGAATGGCTTAGTGCTGTCCTCACCATAATGAGTGAGTTCTCACTCTAAGTTGATGCGAGATTTGGTTGTTTAAAAGAGGCTGGCACCTCCTTCCTCTCTCTTTTGCTCTCTCTCTGGCCATGTGATGTGCTGGCTCCCCTTCTCTTCCACACGATTGTAAGTTCCCTGAGGCCCTCACCCGAAGCAGATGCCAGCATTGTGCTTCCTTTACCACCTACAGACCCATGAGCCAATTAACCCTCTTTTCTTTATTAATTGCCCAGCCTCAGATATTTCTTTATAGCAATGCAAGAATGGCCTAATACACCTCTATTACATTTCCTTAAAAATGATGTAATAATTTTCTTCCTTAAGGATAAAACTTCACTTTTCCCTGACAATGAAAGTCATACATATTTATTATTGCATATTTGGAAAATCCTATAATGAATAAAGCTAAAGGTTGGATATTATTGCTTGCCAAGGCGGGTGGATAACTTGAGGCCAGGAGTTTGAGACCAGCTTGGGCAACATGCAGAAACCCCATCTCTACTAAAAATACAAAAATTAACTGGGCATGTGGTGGGCGCCTGTAATCTCAGCTACTTTGAAGGCTGAGGCATAAGAATCGCTTGAACCTGAGAGGTGGAGGTTGCAGTGAGCCGAGATCTCACCACTGCACTCCAGCCTGGGCAATGGAGTGAGACTGTCTCAAAATAATAATAATAATAATGATGATAATAATAATAATAATAAATCATTGCTTGTATGATGCCACTGCCCAGAAACAACTACTTCTATGCACATTTCACTCTGATCTTTCTATTTACTTTATGTCTACTTAGATCATCTTGAAGTTCTGTCTCCTACCTTTTCCACTTAACATTTTATTATAAGCATTTTCCTCCTGTCATTAAAAATTGTGTAGAACTATTTGAATTTTTCCTAATTAAAAATTAGGTTTTTTTTTTTTTCGTTTGTTTGTTTTTTGAGACAGGGTCTCACTCTGTTGCCCAGGCTGGAGTGCAATGGCATGATCTTGGCTCACTGCAACCTCCGCCTCCCGGGTTCAAGTGATTCTCCTGCCTCAGCCTCCCAGGTAGCTGGGATTACAGGCACCCACTACCACACTGGCTAATTTTTATTTTTTAGTAGAGACAGGGTTTTGCCATGTTAGCCAGGCTGGTCTCAAACTCTTGACCTCAGGTGATCTGCCCGCCTCGGTCTCCCAAAGTGCTGGGATTACAGACATGATCCACCGCGCCCATCCCTACCACCTTTCTTTTCTTTTCTTTTGTGTTTTTTGAAACAGGGTGTGACTCTGTCACCCAGGCTCGAGAGCAGTGGCACAATCTTAGCTCACTGCACCCTCTGCCTCCAAGGGTCAAGTAATCCTCCCACCTCAGCCTCCCTAGTAGCTGGGACTACAGGCATACACCACCATGGCCAGCTAATTTTTGTATTTTTAGTAGAGATGGGGTTTCGCCATGTTTCCCAGGCTGGTCTCGAACTCCCAAGCTCAAGCAATCCACCTGTCTTGGCCTCCCAAAGTGCCGGGATTACAGATGTGAGCCACTGCACAAGCCTTTTTTCTATTGTGGACCTAGAGGAAGTTTTTCAGCAGTAGTCTTCAAACAGATCTCTTTGCCTATAATCCATCCTGCCATTAGATTAATCTTTTAAAAACACAGCTCCTTCATTCCCTTACACAGGAGACTTTGGTCACTAAGATTTGCCCAAAGAGTGAAGTTCTCACTTTTAAATTTGGCTCTCAAGGTTTTTAAGCAACTTTCCAGTCCTATATTATACTATTCTCCACATATATTATTCTCTAGCCCAACTGAACGAAACATTTTTGGACGTGACTCTGTGTTTTTCCACTCTCTGGCCTTTTCTAAAGCCACTCACTTTGTTTTGCTTTTTATTATCCTATTTCCATCCTCATGTTTACCCATCGAAATTCCATCCCATCCTTCAAGGTACTGGGTACTGCTATATATTTTTAAACCGGAAATTAACCCTTACATTGTATTAATATCCTTATTTTAGAAGTGAGGAAACTGAGGCTCATGTGGATTCTGTGACTTGGGCGAAGTCCCACAAGTAATATGAGCTGTAGGTTGAGAGTCTAACTTGGTTCTGATTCTGATTCCAAAATTCTTTCCATTTCTGATGCTGGGCTAAGATTTATGTTAAGGGTGGTCACTGCCTATTTCAGGAGACATCTTACAACTCCTTTACACCAGGGTTCAGAGATTGAATCTCACCATTAAAATTAGGTTATTCAGAGTAGGTAGGTTCCATAGCATTTTGATAATCAATGTCAGCTAACCAAGAAGTGTGATCTTGGTAATCCCTCTAGTTCTCAATTATTAAAGCGTGAAAGTCTTCGGTGACACGTACCTTCTCCTCTTGCTTGGCCCTGATTAAGTCATTGTTTTCAAACACCACTGTGACTCCCGAGCAGTTTGTAATATCAGAGCTGTCTGTGATTTCTGTGGCTTCTCTGACTTCTATGACTTCTGTGACAATTCTTACATCTGGGACCTCTGGGACCTCATTTTCTGGAAGATCTGTGACATCTGTGATGTCGGTGATGTCTGTGAATTCTGAGAAATCTATGCTGTCCCTGACATGTTCAGGGCCTGTACCTGCATACATGTACGGGGTCAGGATGGCTGTGAATGCTGTGATATCCATCACATCCGTGGAGCCTGTGATGTCTGTGCTATTCGTAATTCCTGAGAGACTTGAAAACTCTGACACTTTGGAAACTTTGGCTTTCTCCTGATTCAAGAGGGAGATGAGGGCCACCCATTGAGAAAACAAGGTGTCCTGTTTATATGCAGAGGTGCAGAGCTGTAAGTAGTAGGCTCGACCACTCACCAGCTTTACTTTCAGGCACATGTTCTCCGCATCATGCACAGACAGAGTCACAAACTGCAAGGGGAGAAACCTGCAAACAAGCACACAGTAACATCATCTGGAGACCTGATTGGAGGCTTATAAAAAGGCCTTTCATATATATATATATATATATAATTTGTTTGTTTGTATGTTTTGAGACAAGGTCTCACTCTGTTGCCCAGGTTGGAATGCAGTGGTGATGTGATCATGGCTCACTGCAGCCTCGACTTTCTGTGCCTAAGTGATCCTCCCACCTCATCCTCCCGAGTAGCTGGGACAACAGGTATGCACCACCAAAGCCTGGCTAATTTTTGCATTTTTTTGTAGAGACAAGGTTTCACCATGTTGCTCAGGCTGGTCTTGAATGCCTGGGCTCAAGCAATTCATCTGCCTTGGCCTCCCAAAGTACTGGAATTACAGGTGTGAGCCACCGTGCCCAGGCTCTTTCTTATATTTTATAGTAGTTTGAAGAGTGAGGCTCAAGACACCAAATTTGCCTCCCAGATAGGTCTGGGTAGGGGCTCCTGAGGACCATCTCATCTTAATCATATACCTAAGGCTCTGATGTATAAAAACATCAGAATGGGCTGGGTGCAGTGGCTCATGCCTGTAATCCCAGCACTTTGGGAGGCCAAGGCAGGTGGATCGCCTGAGGTCAGGAGTTCAATACCAGCCTGACCAATATGGTGAAACCCTGTCTCTACTAAAAATACAAAAATTAGCTGAGCGTGGTGGTGTGTCCCTGTAGTCCCAGCTACTCGGGAGGCTGAGACAGGAGAATCACTTGAACTGGGAGGTGGAGGTTGTAGTGAGCCAAGATCGTGCCACTGCACTCCAGCCTGGGTGACAGTGCAAGACTCTGTCTCAAAAACAAAACACATCAGAATGTCAACTATTTACCATGAGAAAGTGTCCATTTAAATTAATCCTTCAAAGTTGACTTAAAGTTAAGCAATTTGCTCATGATCATAGACAAAGTTAGTGGCTGAGACAAGACCAGAGCTAATTCTGTTGGAAGCTAGGATGCTGTGGAAGAGGAGGCATGTTCTAGAAAGGCAGTTTACTATGAGTCTTCAGTTCCTATTAATTAGGTTTAGTTTTTAAAAAATTAACTGCCTGTTTGATACCCATTGTCATACATGATTTCGCCCGTCTTCAAGGATGCTTCTCTTTGTCATTTGCAGCAGGGAGCGTGAGTGAGATGCTCCATTGGCGCAATTGTCATCAGTGTCTCCATTTTCAGATCCACAGGGATCTCACATATTCTGAGAGATCTTTAACCTCTTCTCTTTGTAACTCACCTGGTGAGCACGAGTTTCTCTGCAGGAGGAGATGTCAGGAGACTTTTAAACAGGGGTTCTGTATCTTTTTGGGCACCAGGGGTCAGATGTGCCAGTAGCATCACATTGGGGATCTTGTGGGTGGAGCTGGAAGAACAGATGCCTACGGTCACCCAGTTGGCTCGGTTATGAAGGTAAATGGATTCACCTCTCCTGTTGACCTGAGTGCAGAAAACAGGAAAAGGCGTTATATGATGAAATGTGTGGCTTTGACAACCTTGCTTGCCTGAGAGTGTAAAAGAGGGCAAGAAATAAAGGAGGAATGAACCATGATGTATTTGTTCCTTCACTTGCTCATGCTAATTCTTGGAGATACCACAGGGAACAGACACGGTCTCTGACCCGTGAGGGTCTAACAGGGAAGGCAAACATTAAACAATTTAAGTATGTGACTAATTATTACTGTAAGAAGTTTTACCAAGTACAAGATCAGGATGTTATGGGAGCACATAACAGAGGACTTGACTTAGCTTAGAGTGGGGAGATAGGCAGTGATGTTCTGGTAACAGTTAGGTCTTGGGAGGTACACACATTTACACATAAGTTTAAAATGTTACTGACATAAAAGACAAGTAGCACACAAATTTACAAATAATATGCAATATTCTTTAGTCTTTAGTTTAAATTCCATAGAGCCAATTATAAATTCCACAAACTCTTGCCAAACTCGTCTTATATTTATAACCTTAGAAGTATAGATAATAGTAAAATGTAGTAAAAGAATAGGAGTGATGAGTTTTGAATATTTATTGCCCTCATTTTAGATATAATGTGTTTATAAAATTTAATTTTTAAGAATTTAATTTTTTTTTTTTTTAGGTGGAGTCTCGTTCTGTTGCCCAGGCTGGAGTGCCATGGCGTGATCTCGGCTCACTGCAACCTCCGCCTCCCAGGTTCAAGTGATTCTCCTATCTCAGCCTCCCAAGTAGCTGGGATTACAGGCATGTGCCACCAAGCCCGGCTAATTTTTGTATTTTTAGGAGAAATGGGGCCTCACCATGTTGGTGGGGCTGGTCTCGAACTCCTGACCTCGGGTGATCCACCCACCTTGGCCTACCAAAGTGCTGGGATTACAGGCGTGAGCTGCTCGCTGTGCCTGGCCTATAATTTAATTTTTAATAATGGCTGTGTTTAACAACTGGCTTGCAAATTTCCTGAACACGTACCAATCGACCAGTTCCGGCACACCCCTGGATATAGAGTCACGGAAGTCTTCCCTGAGGAAGAGACGTCTAGCTGATACCTGAACTATGTGGGATATAAACTGGCTGGGTTGAGAGGAGAGGTTTCCAGGTAGAGGAACAGCATGTATAAAAACCCCAAAGTCCAAGAAACTTGGCCAGTAAAATCTCTGCCACTTGGTAGAAGAAGAGACTGGAGGATGGGCAGACAGGGAAATAAAGGAAGGCAGAGAGGAGCTACACTGTGGTTTCTCAGCTGTATGATAACTGGTTCAATTAAAAAATACATCATTGAAAGAAAGAGGTTGTAGCTCACACTATTGATAACCTACCCAAACTGTGCCCCTCTTCTTCTGGATTAACAGAATCCTGGTTTTGTCCAATATCATGGCTCAGGGATAATGACCCAGCTCAGGGATTAAATCCTCATTAACTTAAATGGGTAGTGGTGGTTCCACTCCACCCCTTGTCAGTGACTGGTTTCAGCAGTGGCATGTGACCAGCAAGACATAGAGAATGTCTCCTCCAACCCTGGAAAACCTTTCTCAGAGCCACCAGGATGAGATGAGTATCTTCTACTGCTGGCAGCTGTCATTGTCCTGTTTGGATGTGATGCCCTGAGGGGAGCTGGCTCGAAGGTGACAGAGCAAAAAGAGAGAAACTGAGTCTTCTACTGGGAGTGAGCTGATGCCCTGGGGCTCTTTCACTCTATCTGAGATAACTGCTTTCTTTTAAATTTTTTAAAAAATATTTATTTGTTTGTTTTTAGAGACAAAGTCTTGTCTTATCATCCAGGCTGGAGTGCAGTAGTGCCATCCTAGCTCACTGCAGCCTGGAGCTCCTGGGCTTAAGCAATCCTCCCTCCTCAGCCTCCTGAGTAGCTAGGAATATAGGTGTGCAGCACTGCACCCTGCTAATTTTTAAAAATGTTTTTAGAGATGGGATCTCACTTGTTGCCCAGGCCAGTCTTGAACCTGGCCTCAAGTGATCCTCCCGCCTTGTCCTTCCAAAGTGCTGGGATTGGGATTATAGCCATGAGCCACTGCACCCAGCCTAATTGTTTTTCTTTTTTCATTTAAACCTGTTCAGTCAGGAATCTTGGTAACTTGCTGCCGAAGACATGCTAACCAGGTGGGGTTGTGCAACTTGAAGGGTATGAGTTATCAAATTATGATGGGGGCTACGTCTGACCTATAGATTGCTAACTACCCCCAATGTTGGACAAGTACTATGTAATTTCATTACAGTGTGCAAAAGGTAACTAACTTGGAAACGGCACAGGATGAAAGGTGAAAAAATGACAACATTATTAGCAGGAAAGAAGTATGTAGAAGGTAAATTACATCAAATCATGACTTGTCACATGCGTTCTAGGGACATCACTAAAACATTAGATGTTTTGGGAGGCTTCACCTCCTGCCTGTTGTATACTGGAGGTGGGTAGCTCACACTAGTACTCAAGTATGAGTGCAGAGAACGTGTTTATGGAAGATGAAGTCTCCTTCCCTTTTTTTTTTTTTTAAACAAGGAGTTTAGTTTTATTTTCTCTGTGCATTTGCAAAATACTCAGGACCAACATAAAAAAGAAATACCTCCTGTGGAAAACGTTACATTAAAAAGGGGACTGGAGTGGGGGTGCTGAAAGGGATTAGTGCCTTAGCCCCCAAGGAGCTACAGCATCTCTGATTGGTCCAAGAAATCAAAAATATATTGGGAAGATGTAACAGGAGGAAGGAAAATGTGGATTTACTGAGGAAGAGGGCTCCAAAGCAGGCCTCGAGGGGCAACTGGTGGCTGGCGAGTGGGTCTAGGTGGAGGGAGAGGCTGGTAGCCATAGGGTGTGGGTCGTGGAGGGCCAGTGTATCCATCGGGGGGGCATCAGTGGAGGAGGTCCACACATACCATGTGGAGGCATAGGACCTGGGTGAGCCATGGGAGATCCGAATGGAGGCCCTCGGGGGGCATGCCCATTGGAGGAGGTCCAGGATGAGGCATTCCAGGTGGTGGTCAGGGCGGTGGCTGCCCCCCAGAGCCTGGGGGTCCAGAATGGGGATGTCCTAAGCCGTGAGGTCCATGGTGTGCCAGCTGCATCTGAGACATCCCTGGATGGGGCACTCCTCCTGGTGGGAATGGGTGAGCTTGGGAGTGTCCATGACCAGGATGTCCTGCCCCTGGGGTTTCTGCTGATGGGGGGCCATGTCCTGCAGCCCCAGGAGGCATAGGTGGTGGGGCATGGCTGGGGGTATCCCAGGTGGGAGGGCTCCAGGAGGTGGCACTGGGGATGGGAAGGAGCCAGGAGGAGGCATGCCTGGTGGAGGAAGCCCAGACCCAAATGATGATACCACAGGATTGGGGGCAGAGGGTGGAGGAGGTGCATCTGCAAACAGCTGATGAGGGCGGTCAAGCTGGGAGAGTGGGTTCTGAGCTGCCAGAAGTCGTCCGGCTGCTAAGCCATGGCGCTCACTCTTGGAGTCCTTCTTGAAGGCATAAGATACGGTGATAGGGCAGTTACAGAGGTACTGCCCATTCATGGCTTCAATTGCTGCATCTGAAGCATCAAATGAAGCAAAATTAATAAAGGCATAACCTTTGGAGTTGCCTGTGTCAGGGTCCCACATAATCTTAGGGGTTTGTAAGATGACCCCAAAGGCGCTGAAAGTATCATAAAGCAACTTCTCATCAATCTCAGGGTCCAGGTTCCCAATGAAAATGTTGGCCTCTACATCTGGGTTTTTGTTGTGAGCTGATGCCTTGTTCACCTGTATTGGCTTCCCATAGAGTTTGATTATGTTCATGATCTTAATGGCATAGTCAGCATCATCCTTACTCAAGAATTCACAAAGTCATAGCCTTGGTGCTGGCCAGTGACTCTATCCTTTGGCATGTGGGTGTTGACTACTGGTCCAGCCTGGGGAAACAGTTCCCACAGCAGCGGTTCACTAACCTTCTCATCCAGGCCCCCCACGTACACAGTAGCATCCTGGTTCTGCTCGGAGATGGGCCTGGCAGCCATGGCAAAAGAGCTCCTGCCATCCTCTTCTTGCCTTTTGAAGTGTCTGTTGTACTCCCTTGTCAACCCTCTGTGAAATCAGCTGAGCAGCTTCTCGAATGTGTTAAGAGTTAGAGGTAATAGCTCAGTGTTTAGTGTTAGACTTTGTTATGGAATTTCTAGGAACTTTAGAGGTATGACCCCTATCATTGAACTCATTTCACCATTTCTTTGTCTGAATATTTTAACGTTGAATATTTAGAGAAAAGTTAGCATTGCTCCCAAATGCATAGAAATGCAGTTTCATTCATAATGTAGGGACATTCTTATGAGAAGGAAGCTTTTCTCCCTGACACCATCTGACAATTGACCTTCAGAACTAAGAGTTAAGATTCACTGTAATCCCTAGTTGTGTCACAGATGTTCTTTAGAATGTCTTCTACGCCTAAGAAAGAAGTTATCTGTATGTTTCCCTGTGGCGGGAAATGCCAAAAATGGCTTCATGTAATTTTGGGAAGATTATGATGGAATGGCAATTATGGTAGAGTTAAGACAGAAGTCCTTCACAAGAGTTTTGGGGACATTTGAAGTAAATGCCCTTTAACATTGTAATTATTTCAGGTTTTTTAAAGTTCCCAAACTGTTCTCTTTAGTAGTATCACACATTCCCTTGGCACATTTAAAACAGTTCTCCTACCATCCTTTTCAGTTTTCTTTGAGAACATTACTGAAGTTATTGGAACTTAACTCAGGCCTTGAATATGATTTACCTGGATAAAATTGCTCTCTAACATGGGAAGAGATACAAAAGGTGCATACTCTCCTCCATCCAACATATTTTGAAGATCTCTTGGATCATGGGAGTGTGGGGTGCAGAAAGCATCTTGCTTATTGATCCTCATGGTAGACTTGCTGGTGTTCTTCTTCATTGCGCTTGCACATAAACATAAAAAAACTGAGGGAATGGAAACACAATGGATGCAGAGAGAATTTAATATCATAATTAAGTTGCTTCATTTATTTATTAATTCAGCAAATTTTATCAATATCTGTGATATGCTTGGCACTGCACCAGGCACTTGTATTAATACATACATCTAAACAGGACTGGTAAGATCTCTGCCTTCATTCAGCTTACACTCTATGGGGAGACAGGTAGTAAGCAAGCCAAATGAAACTCAAACAAGATGTTGGATGATAGGACTATCAGGACTTGAAAACAGGTACATATAATAAAAAATGACCGGGGTATAGGGCTGGAGACACCTATTAGTGTATTAGGAAAGGCTTCTCTAGGAGGTCTCTCAATATATTCCTCCACAGACCAATATTTTCTGTCTTCCAAATTAATGGTACCCTCTTCATCATGTAGGATTCTCCAACCCCTTTTTGTAAGCAGGATATCAAAGCTATACTAAACTGAGAACACTTTTTCCGGACTATTCACCCGTAACTGGGGCTTAGCTCTTGGTTGCGTGCTCCTTATGAGACTCTTAAGTCGGTGGAAAAATTGTCTTCCACAACACTGGTCCCTGCTGCCAAGGGGACCACTGCTGTAGGCAGCATCTTTAGTACATTAATTAAGTCTCCAGGAGAGAGAAAGAAGAAAATAAATCTTGGAAAGTAAAGTAAGTAGAAGAAGAAGGAAGAGGGAAAGGAAGGAAAAGAGAAAACGGCAGGAGAGGATGTGGCCATGCAGCCCACATGGTTTATCTGTAAGAACCATCAAATCTCACCTCAACTCAGGCTGAGCCACAATCCTCTCTAAGAGATGAAGTTTTTAACTCACTTCAGTTTGAGCTGCCTCCTTTTCGTGATGAAATCTTTTGTAAAAGAAACAACAAAAAGAAAATCAAATGTATACAGGCCAGGCACAGTGGCTCACATCTATAATCCCAGCACTTTGGGAGGCCAAGGTGGGCCGATTACTTGAGCCCAGGAGTTTGAGAACAGCCTGGGCAACATAGCAAGATCTTGTCTCTACAAAAAATACAGAAATTAGCCAGGTTTGGTGGTGCAGGCCTATAGTTCCAGCTACTTGGGAGGTTGAGGTGGGAGGATCACCTGAGCCTTGAGGGTTGAGGCTAGAGTGAGCTGTGATCTTGTCACTGCACTCCAGCCTGGGCAACAGAGCTAGAGCCTGTCTCAAAAAGAAAAAAAAAATAAAAGCGCGAATTTGTATACAGAAGAAACTAATTTCAATTCTAAACCTTACTGTTATTTCAAGTGTGAGGTCAAGGCCTCAGAAAAAGTTAGAGTTCTTCTAAGTATACTGGGTAGGTGAAGCGGAGTCCGAGCTGTCTGAGCTGAGCTGTTGATGATCCTCACCATGGTCTTTTGGTGAGTGGAACCAGAGTCATGAGTCCATAGCTCATAATTGGCCTGAAACTGCCAAACAGTGGAATCCTGAGCTCCTATGGCCAATGAGGATATTTGATAATGTGGCAAAGGAAGCAGTACAGATTGTATTACCTGGGTTGCATTTAATTGCTGTTTAAAGTGTGCTCCTTACGATTACCTGAAAACCTTTTGTTGACATCTTCTAGTAAGATTAAGAAAGCTCCTGGCCAGGTGCGGTGGCTCACTCCTATAATCCCAGCACTTTAAGAGGCCAAGGCGGGCAGATCACCTTAGGTCAGGAGTTCCAGATCAGCCTGGCCAATGTCGTGAAATCCTGTCTCTACTGAAAATATAAACATTAGCCTGGCGTGGTGACAGGTGCCTGTAATCCCAGCTACTTGGAAGACTGAGGCAGGAGAATCACTTGAACATGGGAGGTGCAGGTTGCAGTGAGCCAAGACAGTGCCATTGCACTCCAGCCTGGGCGACAAGAGCAAAACTCCATCAAAAAAAAAAAAAAAAAAAAAAAAAAAAAAGAAAGAAAGAAAGAAGGAAAAGAAAAGAAAATTCCAGTATGAAACTTGTCAGAGGCTTAGAAGAAGGTCCTAAAGACTAGAGTGGAGCCCTTTAAGAAATGCACAGAGGATGATGGCACAGGAATAACAGCTAGATATTGTGTGGGAAAATTCCCATAAGAAAGCATTATTTAGGAGGCCAAGGTGGGCGGATCACCTGAGGCCAGGAGTTCAAGAACAGCCTGGCCAACATGGCGAAACCCCATCTCTACTAAAAAATACAAAAATTAGCCAGGTGTGGTGGCATGCGCCTGTAGTCTCATCTACTCCTAAAGGCCTCTCTGGGAGGTCTCTCAATATATGCCCACTTGGGAGGCTGAAGCAGGAGAATTGCTTGAACCCAGGAGGCAGAGATTGCAGTGAGCTGAGATCATGCCACTGCACTCCAGCCTGGGCGACAGAGCAAGACTGTGTCTCAACACACACACACACACACACACACACACACACACACACACAACCAAAAAGAAAGCATTAAGTTCTATAATTAGCACCATGTTTTCTTTCTTAGTGGCACATAAAATAATAATTGGTGGATCTCAGATTTGAGGAGATGCAGTAGTCAACTCTTGTTCATACAGAGTTAAGTGAAAGAGTGCACATTTTGGAAAAACAATTCACTCTGAGAAAATGAAAACACTGCATACTGGAGGGTGTGTCTACTGTTTACAGACACTTGCTAATCAGGAGATGCCACATGGCTGCTGGGATAGTGAAAGGCCTTTTCCACTGCTGTCATTTAGGAGATCTCCAGAACCCCTTGCATCTGAGAATTCTCCTTCCAGAGAGCAAAGAGTGGATGATCTCCCAGGGGAACAGGTGTAGCTGTGGATTCAGGACACAGAGAGGGAGGAGGAAGTGAGAGGAAAGGAAGGAACTTGGGGATATTTTGCAGCCACGACTGGGTCTCGCCCCTCTCGTCCTTTTTGAACAAAGTTGAGGTTAGCTGAGGAGCGGAAAGTGTTAACAGGCTCTTTTATCAACTTTGCTGTGATGTTCTAAATATTTGTTCTGGAATTATTTTTACACTTTCAGATTATGTGTATAGCTGATAAGTGTGTGCTAAATTTTGCCTGGTTTTGTTGTAATTGTGATTTGAGATATCTGTGCACTACACCCCTCACCCCACCAACATCTCCAATTATCCTAGGTAATTAGTCCAGGCTTGGGCGTGGTGGCTCACGCCTGTAATCCTAGCACTTTGAGGCTGAGAGTGCCCAGCACTTTAAGAGGTCAAGGCGGGCAGGTCACCTTAGGTCAGGAGTTCAAGATCAGCCTGGCCGTCGTGAAACCCCGTCTCTACTGACAATATAAAAATTAGCCTGGCGTGGTGACAGTTGCCTGTAATCCCAGCTACTCGGGAGACTGAGGCAGCAGAATCACTTGAACATGGGAGGTGGATCACCAGGTCGGGAATTCGAGACCAGCCTGAACAACACGGTGAAACCCCATCTCCACTAAAAATACAATTAACTGGGTGTGGTGGCACGTGCCTGTAATCCTAGCTACTTGGGAGACTGAGGCAGGAGAATCGCTTGAACCTGGGAGGCGGAGGTTGCAGTGAGCCAAGATTGTGCCACTGCACTCTAGCCTGTGTGACACAGCAAGACTCTGTCTTGGGGGAAAAAAATAGTTTAGGCCCTTAAAACAGAGGGATGGATCTGTGAAGCCATCATTTTGGCCACGACACACACACACACACACACACACACACACACACCCCTCATCATGGTATATTTTACTGATGGTAAAGTACATTAACTATTTATAGGTTCACTCTTTTTTTTTTTTTTTTTCTACAGGATCTTGCTCTGTCACCCAGGCTGGAGTACAATGGAGTGATCTTGGCTCACTGCAGCCTTGACTTCCTGGGCTCAAGTGATCCTCCCACCTCAGCCTCCCGAGTAGTTGGGACCACAGGCCTGTGCCATCACACCTGGCTAATTTTTGTATTTTTTTGTAGAGACGGGATTTCACCATGTTGCCCGGGCTGGTCTCAAACTCCTGAGCTCAAGCGATCTGCCCACCTCGGCCTCCCAAAGTGCTAGGATTATAGGTGTGAGTCACTGTGCCTGGCCTTAGGTTCACTATGAATATCTGGAGATAGTATTCAAGTTTGGGTATATGTCTTTCCAGTTTTACAAATAGATTTTTCACTTAATTTCTTTCTTTCTGTTTTTAGACAGAGTCTTGCTCTGTCACACAGGCTGGAGTGCAGTGGATCATGGCTCACTGCAGCCTCAACCTCCCCAGCCCAGGTGATCCTCCCACCTCAGCCTCCTGAGTACCTGAGTAGTTGGTATTACAGGTACACGCTACCACGCCCAGCTAATTTTTAGTTTTTTTTGTAGAAATTGGGTCTTCCTGTGTTGCCCAGGCTGGTCTCAAACTCCTGGGCTCAAGTGATCCACCTGCTTTGGCCTACCAAAGTGCTGGGATTATAGGCATGAGCCACTGTGCTTGGCCTACTTAATTTCTTTATATATATATATATATTTCTTTATATATATCTTTATATATATACACACATACATACATGCATATATGTAAGTAACAGATGTTAAAATATATGTAATATATATTAATATATCCTCATAACATTAAATATTTTTTTAAAAACAGCAGTTATCAATCATGGTGTCAAGCTATTTGGAACACGACAATGTCTTGTAAAGAGTGGCAAAATAATTGTGGCCAGTGGTTAAACTGATGCTTAAGAAATGATTTTCTTTTAAAAAGAAACAGGTGGTTTCTGGGTTCTCTCCTGATAAGCTCCTTGCACTCTGCTTTGCCTTCTTGGTGTGCGGGCACAGCAGAGACAGGCAATCAAGCCTGACAGTCAGTTCAGACCCCACCCTCTGATCCAATCACCTTACTAGGATATCATTATTAACTTTAGTGACTCAAAAATACATGTTGATTGTTCAAGGTGTTAGGTAGGGAAAAAAAGAAAGAAACAAACAAAACTACTAAAGCAGGGTTGTTATGGGCTATCATGGAAACACACAGCTAGCTCCATGGCACAGACACGTGAAATCTTTTGTCACAATTTATTCTACCAGGATTGTGTATTAATCTTCACAATCATAGCTTATATTTTTCCAATAATGTTTGCCTTTTGCTAGGCCCATTCAATGTCCTATTCATCGAATTAAGCAGGCAGGATGCAGAGCTATGTTGCAGGGAATGGCTTTTGCTGTGCTGCAGAGCAAGGATGGCACAAAGAATGGAGTTTTATTTGAGATGGATGAGTCTGTCCTGTCACTAGCTGATCCCTTACGGTCTTTGTTACTTCTTTTAACCAGTACTTTTTCTCCCTCTCAATCCTTTCTCCTGTTTTTCAAGTTCCAACTGAATGGTGATTCATTCAGCAGATAGCTACATTAGGTTGTACTTTTCTGCAGAATTACAGTATAATTTTCATTTGACAAAGTGTAGTTGGCTACTTTTAGTAAAAGAAAAGAGAGATTCCTTATTAAATCAGATTACAGATTGGAAACCAATGCTAGTTGTTCTGTAGGAAAACCAAGCACAGAGAGGCAATGTGCTGTATGTGTTTCAAGAAGGAGCCACTTCAGCTCTTCTCTAGACGTTCCACGGTGTCGTCTGGGCTTCCCTATCTGTGTATACTGTTTCAAGGATGATCAAGTCTCCATTAGGGCTGAGAACCACTATTCTTAGATACAGATATGGGATGTGTTCACCCTGTGGTAGGGGTGGGGTGCCTTTATTTTCCTGGGGATAAATGCAGTCATCTGGACATTTTTGGAAATGTGACAGCTTGAGTGTTCATGGCCATTGGGAAGCGGAGAGAGCGGGAATCTGAAGAGCCAGTGTTGTGCTGTTTTGGTTGGCTTTTCTGACTGCCTAATTCAGAGGGATGTCTATACATGCCCCTAAAACGTCCTCTACAAATGTTTCCTGTTGACCATTACCATGTGGTCTTTTCCCTCCAATATTTTATTATAAAAAGTTTCAAACCTCTGGCAAAGTTGAAAGATTTCTATAGTGAACACTCATAAACCAACTACCTGGATTCTGATGTGGTCTTTTTACTGCGTTATTTTTTTTTCTTTTTTTTTGAGACGGAGTCTCGCTCTGTCGCCCAGGCTGGAGTGCAGTGGCGCAATCTCGGCTCACTGCAAGCTCCGCCTCCCGGGTTCACGCCATTCTCCTGCCTCAGCCTCCTGAGTAGCTGGGACTACAGGCGCCCGCCACCATGCCCGGCTAATTTTTTTGTATTTTTGGTAGAGACGGGGTTTCACCGTGGTCTTGATCTCCTGACCTCGTGATCCGCCCGCCTCGGTCTCCCAAAGTGCTGGGATTACAAGCGTGAGCCACCAGGCCCGGCCTTTACTGCATTATTTATCTGTAATTACATAATGGCTCTTTTTTTTTGAGACGGAGTCTCGCTCCGTCGCCCAGGCTGGATTGCAGTGGTGTGATCTTGGCTCACTGCAACCTCTACCTCCTGGGTTCAAGCAGTTCTCATGCTTCAGCCTCCTGAGTAGCTGGGATTAGAGGCGCCCGCCACCATGCCTGGCGAATTTTTGTATTTTAGTAGAGATAAAGTTTTGCCACGTTGGCCAGGCTGGTCTCGAACTCCTGACCTCAGGTGATCCACCTGCCTCAGCCTCCCAAAGTGCTGGGATTACAGGCATGAGTCACCACACCTGGCTACATGATAGCTCTTAAATGACAGCATTTACCTGTCACTCGTTAAAGCTGTTCTCTGTGGTCCTTGGAGCTTTGAGGTTAATTATTCCTAGCACTCTGAAATGTGGCATTTACCTAGGTGATTTTTCCCAAGATTCTTACTATACTAATAAACATATTTTTAGGCTAGGTCCAGCACAATTCTAGGTTGCAGTTCTGGTTGCACCTTTGCAGAAGGCTAACTGTTGTGGCTTCTATCTCTTGAAAATGATATCCCCATGCCCAACCTTTCAGCTTTGAAGAGAAAGCCTTGTGCTCTGAATCTTGAAACATTTGAGTAATTAAAAAGGGCTGTTTCCCCCAAAATTTATTCAATTCTCAGTCTTTGAGAATTTTTTCTTGTGGAAGAAAAAATTGGGATAACAGTCTGAAAAATCAAAATTTCAAAACAGGCCGGGCACAATGGCTCCCGCCTGTAATCCCAGAACTTTGGGAGGCCAAGGCAGGTGGATCTCTTGAGGTCGGGAGTTCAAGACCAGCCTGGCCAACATGGCGAAACCCCGTCTCTAGTAATATTACAAAAATTAGCCAGGCATGGTGGTGTGTGCCTGTAGTCTCAGCTACTTGGGAGGCTGAGGCACGAGAATGGCTTGAACCCGGGAGGTGGAGGTTGCAGTGAGTCGAGATTGCGCCACTGCACTCCAGCCTGGGCAACAGAGTGAAACTGTCTCAAAAAAAAAAAAAAAAACAAAACAGAAAGAAAGAAAAAAAGGCTGGGCACAGCGGCTCACGCCTGTAATCCCAGCATTTTGGGAGGCTGAGGCAGGTAGATCACCTGAGGTCAGGAGTTCAAGACCAGCCTGGCCAACATGTGAAACCCCATCTCTACAAAAATACAAAAAAAAAAAAATTTAGCTGGGCATGATGGGCAGTGCCTATAACCCTGTCTCTACTTAAAAAAAAAAAAAAATACAAAACCAGCTGGGTGTGATGGCACACACCTGTAATCCCAGCTACTTGGGAGGCTGAGGCAGGAGAATTGCTTGAACCCAGGGGCGGAGGTTGCGGTGAGCCAAGATCGTGCCATTGCACTCCAGCCTAGGTGACAAAGAGAGACTCTGTCTCAAAAAAAAAAAAAAAAGATAAAAAAATTAAAAACAATCCAGAAAACATGCTTTCATTTCAAACTCAAACTCTCAATGAAATTATTTCTAAGAAAAAGAAAAGCAGTCACCAGGTTTTAAGTCTCTCGGCTTTTCTGCTTGTTCTGGTTGAGGTAGAAGAAATGAAACTAGAAGGAGAAGAGGAAGATGGAAAAAAAATAGACATTCTGCCCTCGAATTACCAGAATTAATTGAACTATTTCATTTCCTTCTCCTTCAGTTTCAAACCCAAGTTGCAGTAATGAGACAGTCACTTACCAACAGGTGGGGCTGAAATAGATCTCTGGAGATCTCCTGGATGTCGACTAGGAAAATAATCTCCAAATTGCACGTTTCCACTCTTTTCACATTTCTTTAGCAGGTGTTTATGTCTACCCAGCAGGCAACTATCCACTTAGTAAAAGAAGCGCAGGCCAGGCTGCTCCGGGCATTGTTCTATTGCTGCTGCATCATAATCATAATGTGCTGACATCGTCTCTGCAGTAACAGAAGAAGGGCACTGGGGAGGAGCAGCCGTGCAGGTCTGCCCCGACAGGAAGTGTGGTCAACATTCCCGAGGAGCCCCGACCAGACCACTCGGGAGTGGGCAATCAGGTGGTGGTGTGAAGTTTTCAGAGGATTTCTTGGAGAGAAAAGTCAATTTAGCAATAGTATAACCATGGAAAAAATATCAGACTTTACATCATTGATCATTCAATTGATAATTTATTATTAAATTTCCCTATATGCCAAGTTTCAGAGACTTCAACATATTTAAGGCACCTTGAGCCTCTGTGAAGAAAAGCGTCAAAAGAATATAGAATTTTTAGAAGGAAACTGCTTAGAAACAGAGATGAGGCCGGGCGTAGTGGCTGACGCCTGCAATCCCAGCACTTTGGGAGGTCAAGGCAGGAGGATTGCTTGAGCCCAGGAGTTTAAGACCAACCTGGGCAATACAGTGATACCCCATCTCTATTGAAAGAAAGAAAAGAAAGAAAGAAAAAGAAAGAAAGAAAAAGAAAAAGAAAGAAAAAAAGAGAAGGAAGGAAGGAAGGAAGGAAGAAAGGAAGGAAAAGAAACTGAGCCGAGGGCTGTAAAGCGTGAATATTTAATGATATTAGGCTCTGGTGGTGGTTCAATGCACGTGATTGGCTAAGTCTCTTTCTGCACATGTCCGAGTGGTTCCCCTGTTATTGTCTCAGATGATCTGTTTCCCCTATTCTATGTTGAGTGGCATCTTTTGGATGGACAAATTCTTCCTCTGGTCATACCTATAGTCCCATTGAGTAAGATTTCTTCATTGAGCATACTTATTGCATGATCACAACTTGCCACGTTCCTGTTCTTCCTGCCCAAGGGCCAGAAAATATTTTTGCACAGATCTGATCTCATCTCTTAACTGTTGATGATATCAATTTAATTCTGTGGTACCTTGATTAAACTTTGGTATTATCTCACTTCCATTTTTTGAGACTATTGAAACATTAAAAAGAGAAGAAATACCAAAAGAAGGAAATAAAAATAATGGTATATTTAAAATATTTACCTTCAAAAGCATCTTTAAAATGCTTTTAAAGATGCACAAAATATAAAACTGTATGTATAACTTCATTTGGAGATTGTAAGTCTGAATTTGTGGCACTTTGTCAAAGTGAGGTCCGTGAGCAGTTAGCCCTCTTTGTCCCTCATGAGATGGGCCTGCCTGTTCACGCCTGCATGGGATCTTCTCAGCTGCCTGTCCTAAGCTTGGGATATGAAGGTTTCCTGCCACATACATTCAGTCCCTGGTGAGTGCGATGCAAGGTACATTCTTTTGGTCAGTTCAGTAATGAGTACTTACTATTTCCTGGGCACCATGGCATGCTGGACCACAAAGATGAACAGTCTCTGCACTCAAGAAGTTTACCATCAAGTGGAGAAGGGGCCATGTAAACAGATTATTTCAGTGTTATGTAGTGATAAGATAGAGGGGTGACAGGGGATTCTAGGAGCACAGATGAAGGGCACTTAGTCCAATTGGGGGATTTAGGGAAGGTTTCATGGAGGAGCTAATATCCAAGCTAAATCCTGAACGACTGGTCAGCCTGAGCAAAGGCACAGAGGCATAAAATGACAAGGTTTGAGGGGTAACTACAAATGGTCTGGTGTTACATAAAGTTGAAGGGGAGAAAAAAAATGAAGTTCACGGAAGAAGGGCCTAGATCGTGGAGGGCTTTGAAAGCCATAACTAGGTGCTGGGACTTCATCTGCTCCAGTAGTTCTAATAAAGAGTGCTACATGGAGAGATTTATGTTCTGAATTGATTATTCTGAGAGTAGAGTGAAGGATAGATTTGGGAAGGGCAATTCTAAAGATGCAGAAGCCATGGTAGTGGCAGTGGCAGTGTCAATGCAAAGGAGGGAGTTAACTTGGGAACTATTAGTAGAGTCCACAGAATTTGGTGACTCACTGGATGTGGGGAGGGAAAAGGTGACTCAGAGGTTTGGGAAGCTGGGTGAATGATGGTGCCATTAACTAGGAAACAAACTACAGGCAGAGGAACAAGTGTAGGAGGCAGAAAGAATGAGGTGCTTGTTTGCAGGAACCCTTGGTTAGCATGGTGCCTTGTATTCAACTGTTTAGTAAATGATTTTTTTATTTTTAAAATTTTCAGTACCTTCCTAATGCTTTTAGAATATGTGTCATGTATCATAAGGTATGCGTATATATTTAGCATTAAACTCAAGAGCCTATATATTTGTGAGCATGATCTGGCTCCATCCTGGCTTCAGTTCTTTCCAATCATATTTCAGACCACTTACACCACTCCCTCATCATACTTCTGCCTCCTTCCTGATGTTGCATTCTTTAAGCCATTTCCTGTCTGAAAGGCTCATCTCCTAGCTCTTCACATGTGGGCTTATTTTCGTTTTTCAGAACCCAGCTCAGATGTCACCTGTTTAGAGAGCTGTTTCTCAATCACTTGGTCATTGACTGTCTCTCAGCTGCAAATGCACCAGGGCATACTCTGCATTGAATTGCTGGAGCTCTGCAAACTACATTTCTCTCTCCAGCTGGCTTTCTGTTAGGCTCAATAATAGGTTGCATTAGACAGATGAGGTTGGAAAATAGGGAAGAAGAGACTTGTGCTCCCCCTAGTTGACCTGCTGTTTCTGTCAGTGTCACCAGGGCAACAGCAACTGGTTCTAGCCTGCATTTTGGTTGTTTTGTTTTTGTTTTTGACATTCTCAGAATCAGCAACCGGGCAGTGCCCTCTCCTCAGAGGGCCGAGTCCTGGCTCCAACAGGTCTGACCTCTGAGCTTCTAAGCTGTGATTCCCCTAACCTATCCCTCCCAACTCCCCAGCCCTAGTTGTCGTAGTTGCTTCCTCTAGTTGTCTCTGATATCTGTGTTTCCTTTGTGCTTTTTTTCTAGGCCTCCAACACCTATTTAACATATTCCTGCACTGAAGTCTCTCTGTTGAAATACTTAGTATGATTTCTGCTTCTTTTTAAATGGCTGGATTCTGACACAACCACTGAATCTGATTTGGGCCTCCACCCAGTCACTGTCTAACACGTCACTGAATGTTCTTCATATACTTTTCCTAACCTGCATTTAAATTGTTTTCCTTTCTCATAATCCCTCTCCTTCACTTAGATATCTGAGACTCTCATTTATCATTGTATTCTCAGTGCCTAACATGGAGCCTGGCATACTGTAGGAGTTTAAGAAATGCTTGTTAAATAGAATGAATTATTTCAAAAGACTGCAGGAGAAATACTGGTAGCTGGCCATACACAACGGACAGGATTGAGCAAGTCTTTAACTTTTTTTTTTTTTTGTATTTTCAGTAGAGACGGGGTTTCACCATGTTAGCCAGGATGGTCTCAATCTCCTGACTAGAGACAGGGTTTCACCATATTGGCCAGGCTGGTCTCGAACTCCTGACCTTGTGATCTGCCCATCTCAGCCTCCCAAAGTGCTGGGATTACAGGCCTGAGCCACCACACCTGGCCATCTTTAACTTTTTGGTTCTAGGCCACGTTATTGATGAATTCTGTAACAACATAACACAGAGAGTCAAGCATAATGCTTCTTATAAACATGTCAGAATGCAATGCATTATTTAATGTAGACCCATCATCATTGGAATAACAAGATACACAGTTTATTTACTTTGAATTCTGTACTTACATAACCCCCTACCCCACTTTCTATAACTGGGAATGATAATTACTTACATTGTTAGGGTTTCATGAAGATCAAGAATTGCTAACAGGTTAGATCTACAACATTTTGTTGATTAGCAAATAATTTTAAATATGAAAGCCATCCAAAAGAATCCACCTGCTGTAACATGCAACATCACCAAGAATTTACTTGATAAATGTCGCCTGCTTGTGTTATTTTTTTCATTCTGATACGATTTGAAACAACCAAAACATAGAACCAAATAATCTGGTTAAAAAGGAACTGCTTAACTTTTTTACACAGCTATAAATGAAAACTTGAAAACATCTTCTATAGCCTTTTATGTGTCAACTACTAAGACAAAAAAGACTTGTAACATGCTTCTTATATAATTTGTCAAATAAATGCAAATAGATTAGATGACATTGATGTCCACCGTGCCAAATAGAAATATTTTGTTGAACTTTAACATTTAAATGACATTTCCCTTGTTTCCACTTCAAGTGTGTTCATATCTTCTCCCTTTTCTAACTCAGAAGGAAAAATGCCCCTTTTCTTTCCCAGCCGAATTGGGCCACCAGGGTCCTTAAATCCAGCCCTTCTTTCCTCTTCTTTCTCCTTTAGGATACTACTCTTGCATTGTTAACATGCCCACCACTGTTGTTTCTTTTTCAAAACCCACAAACCAAATCTTCCCTCTGTTATCAGTTCATGCTACTATTTTGTGTCTTTCTTTTTTCACACCCAAATTCTGAAGAATTCATGTTCACAGTTTCTATTTTGTAATCTGGCTTTTGCTCTTAACCCACTACTAAAATTGCACTCTTAGAGTTCACAAATAATTGCCTAATCAATAAGGCTTTTTGAGCCTTCATCCTTCTTGGTATTTCTTTTGCATTTACAGTTGATCCTTCTTGAGACTCTCCTCCTTGATTTGTGGGCCCTGCACTCCCTTCTCTTCTCTTCTACAAACTGTTTTTCCCCTCATGCCATTCATGGCTTTTTCCTCCAACACCCCAAGGCCTGTCCTCTTCTCTTGGCAAGCCTTTTCTTGATAATCTTTTCCATCCACCCTTGCATTTCAGATGCCACCTTTATGTGAATGATTCCCAAGGCTGTATCTAGTCAGTAACTCTTCTGTGAACCCCTAACCTGTACTTTCAAATGCCAGTGGGACATGTCTATCTTAGCACTCCTGGCATCTCAAACACATGCCCAAACTCAACTTCTCCATAAAACTCATTTTTTTCTTCTTTTTGTTAGTGTTTAACATTTTCTCAGTCAGCCAAGAGGGGAGACTTTGAATCATCTCTCCCTTCTCTAACTTCCTTTCCAAAACTTGAAATCAGCCATAAAATTCTTTCCATTCTTTTCTCTCCAGAGACGTATCCATCTGTTCGGACCTTCCCATCACCATCACCTCTACCCCCTCACCTGCACAATTGCTATAACTTAACTGGGGTCTCTCACTTGTTTCTTTCCATTCTAGTTTATCTCCCTCAAGGCTGCCAAAGCGTTTTCCCTAAAAGGATATCTCTGATCATGATACGTCCCTGATCAAGAATCTCTAATGGTTTTATTGTCTCTAGAATAAATCTAGACTCTTAATTTGGTATTTAAGAACTTTCTAATCCCAAATTAACTTTAATAACTTTAATAACTTTTGGGCCTTAAATCAGTACTTTTTCAGTCTTACAAACATCTTATACCTATTTTGTTTCTGTAATTTAAAGAAGATAGACTGTAGGCTGAGTGTGGTGGCTCATGCCTGTAACTCCAGCACTGTGGGAGGCTGAGATGGGCAGATCACTTGAGCCCAGGCGTTCAAGACCAGCCTGTCTCTGCAAAATACAAAAAAATTAGCCAGGTGTGATGGGTAGTCCCAGCTACTCAGGAGGCTGAGATGGAAGGATCACTTGAGCCCAGGGAGGTCAAGGCTGCAGTGAGTTGAGATCATGCCACTGCACTCCAGCCTGGGCGACAGAGTGAAATCCTATTAAAAAAAAAAGAAAAAAAAAAAGAAAAGAAAAACAGAATAGATGTGGGGCACGGTGGCTCACGCCTGTAATCCCAGCAGATCACCTGAGGTCAGGAGTTTGAGACCAGCCTGGCCAAAATGGTGAAACCCCATCTATACTAAAAATAGAAAAATTAGCTGGGCATGGCGGTGCATGCCTGTAATCCTAGCTACTTGGGAGGCTGAGGCAGGAGAATCGCTTGAACCCGGGAGGTGGAGATTGTAGTGAGCTGAGATCGTGCCACTGCACTCCAGCCTGGGTGACAAGAGCGAGACTCCATCTCAAAAAAAAAAAAAATAAATAAAAATAATAAAAGAATATAGACTGTAGAGTCAGATTGCTAAACTTGAATCCTTGTTCTCTCTCCTACTATCTATGTGACCATGGACAAGTTTCTTAATCTCTGTGCCTCAGTATCCTCATCTATAATACAGGGAAAACAATGCTTATAGGGTTGTGAAAATTAAACATATGTAAAGTGTTTAGGACAATGTCTGGCCTACAGTAAGTTCTACATAATGTGTTATATTGAGCAAATATTTACTGATGCGTGCATATATGCACATATGCCAGAGACTCTTCTAGGAATTTGGGGATAATAGGAATGAACAAAATAAACAAAAATCTCTACCTTTGTGGAGCTTAATACATGACAAGCACTGCTCTCAGCACATTTCATGTTTAATTTCCACGACACCCCTATAATTGTTGTTCTTCCTATATTACAGGTATAGAAATTACTCTATAATAAAATAATTATCATTAATTACCTGTCATTCTCTGTTTTTGGAATACCCTTTTTCCTGTGCTATCATCTTCAAAATTCTACCTTCCTTCAAGACCCAATAACATCAGCTGGGCATGGTGTCTCACAACAGTAATTCCAGCACTTTCGGAGTCTGATGCAGCAGGATCACTTGAGGCCAGGAGTTCAAGGCTGTAGTGCACTAGGACCATGCTACTGTACTCTATCCTGAGCAGTAGAGCAAGACTGTGCCTCTACAAAATAAAAAAAAAAGACCCACTAACATGCCATCTTACTTCTTGAAATCTCATCTGAATTCTTCCAACCCTTACAATCTGTATTATGGCATTTATCACATTCTATACACTCTACTATATATTATCAAATATATTAAATGTCGTGGTTATTTGCATGCATTTTTGTTATCTCCCTAATGAAGTCTAATGTCAGGTGCTCTGCCCTATTCATGTTTGTAAACAGTAGCATGATATACTTTGTACCCAAGCACATAATAGATGCTTAACAAATATTTCTTGAATGAATGTACATAAAAGGATTATTTGCATATTTTTTCATTTGACCTCTATTAACTAACCTTATCTTCTTCAACTGTAAATATGAAATGAAAATATCACATATCAGTATCAAATATTTACTATTTTGCCTTTATTTACCATCCCTTGACACTTTGTTTACTAGTAGGCCAATTTTTATAGTTTGCTTTCCTAAGCACATTTTACAGTATACTTAACATCTTCCTGTTACCACCATGTGAAAAGTGCCCCTAAGTTTTTATTAAAGGATCCATTGTGGATAGAGTATATTTTACCTATTGTGTTTTCTATGGTCAGCACAGACATTTTTTCCCATTTCTCACCTCCTTTCTAACACGGTTAAAAATTTCAAGGTGCTCATCTGTAATTTTTTGGTTCATTGCTTATTTTTTTCTCCGTTTCAAAGAACTGTAGATGTTTGAAATTGGCTTTTATGGCACCTAAAATAAGATTTTTTTTTTCTAAGTCATTAATACCCTTCCTCTAAATTTGCTTGCTATTCTCCAGCTATGACTGGAAAGACCAGATCAACTGCAGGTTCTCCTTCCTTCTCATCTGTATTTTCACACACTACAGATCATAATGCTATGATCACATTTTCCCCCAAACATTGTAGTAAGATACAGAGTTACAATATACCATATTTTAAATATTCTTGGTAGGCCATCTTAACTATTCCTTTTATTCAGGCAGAACCCTATTGGAATGGCATGACAATCTTCTCTTTTTAAATAATGAGGCCAACACATTACATTTTTAAATAATGATCAAGGAATTTTTTTATTCATTAAGTTTCAGTATCATTACAGAAAATGTTATGGTACAGAGTTGTTTAACATTATTTTGTCTTTGCTCTTGATTTCCACATGAATGCTGGTAACACTAATATCTGTACAAGATCAGTCTTTGATTTTTTTTGTTCTGTACAATTTTAAATGTATTGGTTAAAAAGGCCGTCAGCACTTAAGGAAGCATTCTTTCTTCAGTTTGTTTGTTCAAATAAAAGGTGTCCAGTTACTGCCCAAGAGTACTGTGCCGTGAGGCTATTGGGGTGAGAAACCTCCCTGGATGCTCTGCAGGGGATGGTTCTTGAGGCAAGGCAGAGCCTCCACCCAGTCAGTCTTCTTTTGGCACTGTGCACATAAACACGAGATACATGAGAAAGAACAAGCAAAAGCTCTCTGTAAAGCAGTTATGAAGCATACTAAGAAGGGAAATCCAAGTGTTGCCTACGCTAGTATAAATAAGCAGACAGCCTTGATTTAAGAGCATAAGTAGTTGTATTTTAAAGATGAGAAAAACACAAGTTCTGCAGGCACCTACCGCTGTCTACTAAAAGCTATCGCTATCAGACCTAGCATTGAACACACAAAGCAATTTGCAAGAAAGGAAAAATTTGCCTTGATATAATCAGAATAGAATTGTCTGTTAAGATTTATTTTTAGGTGTTTTTTTCTTTAAAAGATATTTAAATTCATTTGAAATATAGTTCAAGATGTTGACTATACAGATCAACTTTTATCCAAATTGGGAAAACTAGCTGTGCCGTTGCATATTACAGGATACAGTCAATGATATGTGGACATGCATCAAAGCTTTCTCCTGCTGGTGACCATCATAGCCGTCCAATGACCATGACATCCACCACCTCGCCTTTGTGGAGCTCCACGTACTGTTCTGTCTTTGGAGGTAGCATCAACAATCCATTGGCACTGCGCATGCTCATCAGACGGCTGCTCATTTGATTACCTAGAAAGAAATACTCTTATTACAGCAGCACAAGCATCATGGCGTATACATTTGGGCCCTTGTAGACCTTTCCAAAATGTAAAAACAGAAATGCAGGTCTTCAAGAGGAGAAGGGATGATCAAACTTTCCAGTACCTTTTTCAGGTGGCCATGCTATTATATCCTACCACCTGCTCATTCAAACTTTAAAAATAAACATTAGAAATTCTTGCTTGAAAGAGTAAAACCAGGATTTTATAGCATTATGCAAAATGCCACAGAATTTCTCAATTCAGGCTGAAATGTTATGCGTGTCTGAAAAGGGAGGCTTTAAAAAAAGTATTAAAATAATAATGACAATAATGGTAGCAGCTACCATTTCTTTACTAAGTGCCAAAGTACTAGGCACTTTACTTAAACACCTTATGTGATTCTCACAAGACTCAAAAAATTTTTAGGTAACTTGCCTAGGGTCCTGCTAACTAGGTTGGTGGCCAATTTGAATGCAGCTCTCTCTGACGGCAAAGCCCATGAACTTAGTCACTGTTAGCTGATGTTTTCACTTGGTAGGATCTTTGTTTAAAGAGTACTAGAGTACTACAAGTTTTCTGGAGTCACGTCAAAAGTTAGGCAAAATATGAGTAGGGAAGTTGGGAATAACAGTTTAAAGTCTCGTGGAGGTTACTATAGAACTCTGAATTATCAATATTGATTTCTCTGCCCTTCAAATTTACCAATAACTAGGGTATGGTAGAGGCTACAGAGAATCAAATTATAAATTGGGCTTTCATCTCACATTTCAAGATGGTATAGCTAGAATCTCCTCCTTTTCCTACAAAGTTATACTCAGAACTTATTGGTTGAACAAACATATCAAATCTTCTGTAATTCCAGATTTATTACAGGACATTAGTCAATGATATGTGGATATTCTAAATGCTTATCTAGAAAATATGGCTCAATAAAGTAAGTAAACTTCTAATAGTTATTTTTTAACTTTTGCTATACTGTTTAGGAATAATTTAACTCATCTAACTTTTCAAAAAGGAAAATGTATAATAATTACAAAATCAGTTATAACCAAGGAAGATTATATATAAGTTTGTGTTTTAACAGGATAGGTGTCTAGGAATATCTGCAGATGTGAATTACTAACCTGTACTCTGTGCCCAAGGTAGTGGTTCTTGGTGATGCCAAGTTAATATACACCGATGGTATTCTGGACGAGGATCGAGTTTTACATCACATGATAACTACAGAATAAAGAAGAAAAGAAAACAAACTTGGTCACCTGATCATCTCACAAAACTGCAAGATGGTAGGGGTTGTGCAAAGAATACAGTGGACATGGAGACTAACCTTGGTATTCTGTTGTTGCTGTCACTACCACCTTATGTTCTTTTTCCTTTTAAATAAAATTTAATTAAAAATGCATTTTTTCTTTTGACACAAGGTCTCACTCTGTTACCCAGGCTGGAGTGCAGTGGCACGATCATAGCTCACTGCAGTCTTGACCTCCTGGGCTCAAGTGATCCTCCTGCCTTGGCCTCCTGAGTAGCTGGGACCACATGCATGTGCCACCACGTCTGAATAATTTTTATTTTTTTTGTAGAGATGGCATCTTGCTATTTTGCTCAGGCTGGTCTCGAACTCCTGGGCTCAAGCGATCCTGCCACCTGGGCCTCCTAGAGTGCTGGAATCATAGGCATGAGCCACCATGCCTGGCCACCTTATATTCTTAATACAGGAAGTCCAGGGGTTGGGTTGCTCTGGTGAAAAGAGAAAAGAAGGCTAAGAAGCTGGTGTTCAGCTTTTGTTTGTCTGGGAGAGGCTTTATTTCTCCCTCATTCCTGAAGGATAGCTTTGCTGCATGTAATATTGCTGGTTGGCTTTTTTTTCTTTCAGAACTTTACATACACCATTCCCCCATTCCCTTCCCTTCTGGCCTGTAAGTTTTCTGCAGATATATCTACTGCTAGCTTAATGTGGACTTCCTTGTATGTGACTTGATGCTTTTCTTTCGATGTTATTATAATTCTTTGTCTTTAACTTTTGACAAATTGGGAAGGATCTTTTGGGTTGAATATATTTGGAGACCTTTGAACTTCCTGGATCTGGATGTCTATATCTCTCAACAGATTTGGGAAGTTTTCAGGCTAGTATTTCATTAAATAAGTTTCCTATCCTCTTTCTCTTCTCTTCTTCTTCTGGACTCTGATGATAAAAATATTTGTTGATTCAAATTCAGGAAATACAGAGGACACCACAAGGATATTCCTCCAGAAGAGCAACCCCAAGGCACATAATCGTCAGATTCACCAAGATTGAAATGGAGGAAAAAATGTTAAAGGCAGGCAGAGAGAAAGGTCAGGTTACCCACAAAGGGAAGCCCATCAAAATAACAGTGGATCTCTCAGCAGAAACCCTACAAGCCAGAAGAGAGTGGGGGCCAATATTTGACATTCTTAAAGAAAAGAATTTTCAACCCAGAATTTAATATCCAGCCAAACTAAGCTTCATAAGTGAAGGAGAAATAAAATCCTTTACAGACAAGCAAATGCTGGGAGATTTGTCATCACCAGGCCTGCCTTACAAGAGCTCCTGAAGGAAGCACTAAACATGGAAAGGAATAACTGGTACCTGCCACTGCAAAAATACGCCAAATTGTAAAGACCATCAATGCTATGAAGAAACTGCATCAACTAATGGGCAAAATAACCAGCTAGCATCATAATGACAGGATCAAATTCACACATAACAATATTAACCTTAAATATAAATGGGCTAAATGCCCCAATTAAAAGACAGACTGGCAAACTGGATAAACAGTCAAGACCCATAGATGTGCTGTATTCAGGAGACCCATCTCACATGCAAAGACACAACTAGGCTCAAAATAAAGGGATGGAGGAAGATCTACCAAGCAAAATGGAAAGCAAAAAATGGCAGGGGTTGCAATCCTAGTCTCTGATAACCAACAAAGATCAAAAGAGACAAAGAAGGCCATTACTTAATGGTAAAGGGATCAATTCAACAAGAAGAACTAACTATCCTAAATATATACGCACCCAATACAGAAGCACCCAGATTCATAAAGCAAGTTCTTAGAGACCTACAAAGAGACTTAGACTCCCACACAATAATAATGGGAGACTTTAACACCCCACTGTCAATATTAGACAGATCAACAAGACAGAAAATTAACAAGGATATCCAGGGCTTGAACTCAGCTTTGGACCAAGCAGACCTAATAGACATCTACAGAACTCTCCACCCCAAATCAACAGAATGTACATTCTTCTCAGCACCACATCACACTGATTCTAAAATTGACCACGTAATTGGAAGTAAAACACTCCTCAGCAAATGTAAAAGAAAAGAAATCACAACAAACTGTCTCTCAGATCACAGTGCAATCAAATTAGAACTCAGGATTAAGAAACTTACTCAAAACCACACAACTACATGGAAACCGAACAACCTGCTCCTGAATGACTACTGGGTAAATAATTAAATGAAGGCAAAAATAAAGATGTTCTTTGAAACCAATGAGAACAAATACATGACATACCAGAATCTCTGGGACACGTTTAAAGCAATGTGTAGAGGGAAATTTATAGCACTAAATGCCCACAAGAGAAAGCAGGAAAGATCTAAAATCGACATCCTAACATCACAGTTAAAAGAACTAGAGAAGCAAGAGGAAACAAATTCAAAAGCTAGCAGAACACAAGAAATAACTAAGGTAAGAGCAGAACTGAAGGAGACAGAGACACAAAAAACCCTTCAAAAAAAATCAGTGAATCCAGGAGCTGGTTTTTTGAAAAGATCAACAAAACAGATAGACTCTTAGCAAGACTAATAAAGAAGAAAAGAGAGAAGAGTCAAATAGATGTAATAAAAAATGATAAAGGGGATATCATCACCGATCCCACAGAAATACAAACTACTACCAGAGAATACTATAAATACCTCTATGCAAATAAACTAGAAAATCTAGAAGAAATGGATAAATTCCTGGACACATACACCCTCCCAAGACTAAACCAGGAAGAAGTTGAATCTCTGAATAGACCAGTAACAGGCTCTGAAATTGAGGCAATAATTAATAGCCTACCAACCAAAAAAAGTCCAGGACCAGATGGATTCACAGCTGAATTCTACCAGAAGTACAAAAAGGAGCAGGTACCAATCCTTCTGAAACTATTCCAAGCAATAGAAAAAGAGGCAATCCTCCCTAACTCATTTTATGAGGCCAGCATCATCCTGATACCAAAGCCTGGCAGAGACACAACAAAAAAAGAGAATCTTAGGCCAATATCCTGATGAACATTGATGCGAAAATCCTCAGTAAAATACTGGCAAACTGAATCCAGCAACACATCAAAAAGCTTATCCACCACGATCAAGTGGGCTTCATCCCTGGGATGCAAGGATGGTTCAACATAAGCAAATCAATAAATGTAATCCATCACATAAACAGAACCAATGACAAAAACCACATGATTATCTCAATAGATACAGAAATGGCCTTCGACAAAACTCAACAGCCCTTCATGCTAAAAACTCTCAATAAACTAGGTATTGATGGAATGTATCTCAAAATAATAAGAGCTATTTATGACAAACCCACAGCAATATCATACTGAATGGGCAAAAACTGGAAGCATTCCCTTTGAAAACCAGCACAAGACAAGGATGCCTTCTCTCACCACTCCTTTTCAACATGGTGTTGGAAATTCTGGCAAGGACAATCAGGCAAGAGAAAGCAATAAAGGGTATTCAAATAGGAAAAGAGGAAGTCAAATTGTCTCTGTTTGCAGATGACATGATTGTATATTTAGAAAACCCCATCTTTTCAGCCCCAAATCTCCTTAAGCTGATAAGCAACTTCAGCAGTCTCAGGATACAAAATCAATGTGCAAAAATCACAAGCATTCCTATACACCAATAACACACAAATAGAGAGCCAAATCATGAGTGAACTCCCATTCACAATTGATACAAATAGAATAAAATACCTAGGAATCCAACTTACAAGGGATGTGAAGGACCTCTTCAAGGAGAACTACAAACCACTGCTCAAAAAAATAAAAGAGAACACAAACAAATGGAAGAACATTCCACGCTCATGGATAGGAAGAACTCAATATCATGAAAATGGCCATACAGCCCAAAGTAATTTATACACTCAATGCTATCCCCATAAAGCTACCACTGACTTTCTTCACAGAATTGGAAAAAACTACTTTAAAGTTCATATGGAACCAAAAAAGAGCCTGCATTGCCAAGACAATCCTAAGCAAAAAGAACAAAGCTGGAGGCATCATGCTACCTGACTTCAAACTACACTACAAGGCTACAGTAACCAAAACAGCATGGTACTGGTACCAAAACAGCATGGTACTGGTACCAAAACAGAGATATAGACCAATGGAACAAAACAGAGGCCTCAGAAATAACACCATACATCTACAACCATCTGATCTTTGACAAACCTGACAAAAACAAGCAATAGGGAAAGGATTCCCTACTTATTAAATGGTGCTGGGAAAAGTGGCTAGCCATATGTAGAAAGCTGAAACTGGATCCCTTCCTTACACCTTATAGAAAAATTAATTCAAGATGGATTAAAGACTTACATGTTAGACCTAAAACCGTAAAAACCCTAGAAGAAAACCTAGGAAATACCATTCAGGACATAGGCATGGGCAAGGACTTCACGACTAAAACACCAAAAGCAATGTCAACAAAACTCAAAACTGACAAATGGGATCTAATTAAACTAAAGAGCTTCTGCCCAGCAAAAGAAACTACCAACAGAGTGAACAGGAAACCTACAGAATGGGAAAAAATTTTTACAATCTACCCATCTGACAAAGGGCTAATATCCAGAATCTACAAAGAACTTAAACAAATTTACAAGAAAAAAACAACCCTATCAAAAAGTGGGCAAAGGATATGAACAGACACTTCTCAAAAGAAGACATTTATTACAGCCAATAGACATATGAAAAAATGCTCATCATGACTGGTCATTAGAGAAATGCAAATCAAAACCACAATGAGATACCACCTCATGGCAGTTAGAATGGTGATCATTAAAAAGTCAGGAAACAACAGATGCTGGAGAGGATGTGGAGAAATACAAATGCTTTTACACTGTTGGTGGGAGTGTAAATTAGTTCAACCATTGTGGAAGACAGTGTGGCGATGATCCTCCAGGATCTAGAACTAGAAATACCATTTGACCCAGCCATCCCATTACTGGGTATATGCCCAAAGGATTATAAATTATTCTACTATAAAGGCACATGCACATGTATGTTTATTGCGGCACTATTCACAATAGCAAAGACTTGGAACCAACCCAAATGTCCATCAATAGTAGACTGGATAAAGAAAATGTGGCACATATACATCATGGAATACTATGTAGCCATAAAAAGGGATGAGTTCATGTCTTTTGCAGGGACATGGATAAAGCTGGAAACCATCATTCTCAGCAAACTAGCACAAGGACAGAAAACCAAACACTGTGTGTTCTCACTCAGAAGTGGGAGTTGAACAATGAGAACACACGGACACAGGGAGGGGAACATCACACGCTGGGGCTTGTCAGGGGGTTGGGAGGTGAGGGGCTGGGAGAGGAATAGCATTAGGAAAAATACCTAATGTAAATGACAAGTTGATGGGTGCAGGAAACCAACATGGCACATGTATACCTATGTAACAAACCTGCACGTTGTGCACATGTACCCCAGAAGTATAATAAAAAAAAATTTGTTGACTGAATGATGGCCCATAACTCTTACAGGCTTTCTTCATTCTTTTTCATTATTATTTCTTTTCTTCCCCTTCAGAGTGGGTAATTTCAAATGACCTGTCTTCAAGTTCAGAAAGTCTTCGGCTTGACAAAGTCTGTTGTTGAAGCTCTCTATTGCATTTTTTATTTCATTTATTGAATTCTTCAGCTGTAGGATTTCTGTTTTTTTTATGATTCCTGTCTCTGCTGAATTTCTCATTTATATCATAAATTGTTTTCCTGATTCTGTTGACTTGTCTGTATATATTTTTTCTTATATCTCATTGAATTTTCTTCAGATAATTATTTTGCATTTATTTTCCAGCAGGTCATTGATTTTCTTTTCATTTGGGTCTGTTACTAGAGACCCATTATGTTCCTTCAGTGGTGTCATATTTGCTTGTTTTTTTGTTTGTTGTGAGCCTGCATGAATCTGTGCACCTGGTAGAACTATTCTTTCTTCCAATCTTTCTGGTTTCCATAGAAAAAGTCTTTCATTTGCAGTTGGGAAGGGTGTGGTGACTTTTTCAATAGGTATAGTGGTATAGTTTCCATGCAGCATCTTCTGGTGCATTCAGGGCGAGCAGTAACTGTCGATGCCTCAGTTACCTAGTCCATAGAACTTTGTGGAAGTGGTGGTGGTGGCATAGGTTGCTAATATTCAGTGTTAAGGGCTTTTAGTGTCTTCTTTATTCTTGTTTTCTCCACAATAGGAAGATATAGCCTAGACAGATCCCTCTTTGTGTCAAATCTGACATGGCCTTCAAGAAGGCCTACTGCAGCACTGGGTTCCTGGTACAGGTGCTTAGAGTGGATGTGGGGCCAGGGTCCTAGGCTAAGGGTCTTGTGAACCCATTGTGGCACCTGGGTCTTGGGGTGCTTGTTTTCTTCCTGTGGTAGTTTTGGGTGTAGGTTGTCCACACAGCCAGGATCTGTGACTTTGGGTACCCCTTAGCAGCTTGGGTTCAGGTGGCTGAGTTATAGCTATGATTCTGCCCCTGGGGGGCAGGGCACAGCTCTGGCCTGACTCCAGAGAAGAAGGGTTGCCCCTGGACGTTTGGGCCTGGGGAGCAGGCTATTGTTGCTATCTAGGAACCTGAGTCAATAGGGCTTAGTGGCAACCTAGGTCCCAGGGGATGAGGCAGCATGTAGTAGTGACCCTAGACTCTGTGCTGGTGGGGCTTGGTAGAATCCCAGACTTTGTGCAGCCAGGTGCAGTAGCAATAAGGAATCCAGACTGGTGGAGCACTGCTGTCACTTGGGCCCTGGGGTGGGGGCAGTAAATAGCATAGCAATGACTGCACTTCCTAGGAAGAGGTGTTTCTCAGCTGCTCAGACACTAGGGGGCTAGTCTAGCTTCAGGAAAGGAGAGTAGAAAGTTGTTTGACCTGTAGGATGAGCTGTCTCAGCTCAGTCATTGCTCTGTTTCCCTGGGTTGTGGGTAATACATCGGCATAGTTCTGGATGCCCAGCTGCTCAGTTCAGCCAGGGCACCTAGGGGCTGATGTGCTGCTTCAGCTCAGGCCTTGAGGACATGACTGTTCTGGGTGACTCTGGTATCTTTTCTCTGGGATAGAGGGTGCTGCTTTAGCTTAGGTACTAGAGTGCATGATTACTTTTGGCAGCAAAATCATTTCCTGGGATGCTGGGTGCTGCTTCAACTTAGGCTAGTACACGACTGAACTTAGGGAGGCATGACTGCTCTGAGCAGCCAAGATACTGTTTTCCTAGGAGGCAGTATATGGCTTTAGCTCTGGCTTAGGGGGATGCGGCAGGGGGCGCGGCTAGGTGGAGTAGCTCCACCTCTATTTGGCTCCACTGGGAAAGTTGTAACAGCTGCTTGCATCTCAGCCTGTGGATGTCAGGCCGCAGTGTTGGGGTAGCATTGGGGATGAAGGGGTGCTGTGACTACTTGATCCCAGAGCAAGAAAAACTCTAGCCATAGTTCCAGTGCCAACATGGTGTATGTAGAGCAGTAGTTGCACAGGCCACAGAGGTTGGAGCATAGCGTTGGCTCCTTTACTGGGGGTAGCCTAGCTCTGTGGACTCCAGGCAGTTCCTTCAGCTGGGCTTCATGCTTGTGAGGGCTACAGGGTTTCCCACTGTGAGGTCTGTAGGTGTCCAAAGTGTTGATGGGGGTTGCTGGGATCCTCTGCTTAACTCCTTGCCAAGGGAGTTCTTCCTGGTTCCCAGCTGATCCAGCTGGGGGATGCGATGGTGGAGGCCTGGTGTTTCCTTCTGTTCTCAATGTGACCATCCTGAGTTTCTGTGCTCACCAGGGTTTCTGTTACTCCACCGATACACTCTGCTACTCTTCTTCAGTTTTTTTTTCATTAAAATGCAGTTATTTATTCATTGTTCTGGCTGTGTTTGTGAGGGGGATGGGCATGAGGGACTTATAGTTGGCTATCTTCTAGAACATGCTTTCCGCCTTTTCTGTCTCTTAATCACTGCCTAAGTTGCTAATACTAATGGGAGTTACTCCAGGTATGTTTCTAACAAAAAAAGTTGAGAACAAGGGTGGTAGAGTGCTTTAATGGGATATTAAGGAAACACACGATAGAAAGTCCTTGCATGGAAAAACGGGGTCAATAATTCTATTTGATGAATTGCTAGGATTGTGTTCCTTTTTTTTTTTTTTTTTTTTTTTTAACCAGATGCTTTGGAAGTGTTTCTTATTGTGTACTGAAAATGAGAAATGAGAAGATTTTCACCTCCAACCATAAGTGACCAAGGAAATAAGGGAAATGTTTGTTCTAAACTGATGCTCTTCTGAATGCTTTCATATGAAAGGATGACATTTTATTCTCATTAATTTTTTTACATTTTCTTTTTGTTAATTTTTTTAGAGGCAGGGTGTTGCTACGTTGCCCAGGCTGGTCTCAAACTTGGCCTCATGCAGTCCTCCTACCTGAGCCTCCTGAGGAGCAGGGATTACAGGCCAGTGCCACTGTGCCTAGCAAGGATGACATTTTCTGCACTGACACATAGAATGGCCACATCAGAGTCCAACAGTATGATTTACCAACAGCAGCATTTAACACTGACTCCTATTTCCTGAAAGCAGCAAGCATTGGTAAAGGCAATGACTGTGGCATCTATTCTGAAGAACAGTAATAAGTGGTGTGTGTAAGCTGCATCTTTTATGGTCAGAAAAGAGAGATAAGACTTATCACGCTTCAAGGAAGTATATGTTTATGCTTTAAAGTGGCAGTTGTGTCAGTACTGATGTGGGGGTGATTTGGAAAGTTAAGAAACAAAAGAAACAAATAGCCAAGCATACTGATGACCCATACTGGCAGTCCCAGTGACATTGCTGTGGGAGAAAGGCATTTGACTGATTTTTTGACCACTTCTTAACATCCTTTGCTGACAGGAAATGGGCACCATCAGGAACAACATATCAAGCATCAGTTTGATTACAAAGTACCATTTCATCTTTGTTGTCAGAATAGATGGCTGCTACAGTGTCTGTTTTAAAGAAGAGATGGTAGATGTTACAATGAGAAATAAATGAAAGAATTCATGAGAGATCTGCAAAGTCAAAGGGAAGCCTTCTTTCTCTCTCTCTTATAATAATGTGAATTTTTATTTCCTTAATTTAGTAAATATGAAGATAGTAAATTCAGTATTACTGGTTTGACTATCTAAATCTAAGCTTTATGACTCTGACTTCTGACTTGATCAGAATACTTTTTGTTCATGGATGGTTTTTATTTCTTTTTCCACTTAATTTCAAATTTGATTACCACTGTGATTATTGAAAAAAAATCTAGTTAAATTTTTCATGAAATTTTAAGAAAAGGAGATTGTTTCATATCCTAGTCCACAAAGTTCTTAGCATTTAAACAGTCAATGTTAAGACTATTGAAAGCCTAGATTTTCTTAATGTTTTTATCCTATGTATTCTCAGCGTAATATTTTTGAAAATATTTTATCTTTTTATTTTTATTTTGAGATGAAGTTTTGCTCTTGTTTCCCAGGCTGAAGTGCAATGGCATGATCTCGGCTCACTGCAACCTCCACCTCCCGAGTTCAAGCGATTCTCCTGCCTCAGCCTCCTGAATAGCCGGGATTACAGGCGCCCACTACCACGCCCAGCGAATTTTTTCTATTTTTAGTAGAGATGGGGTTTCACCATGTTGGCCAGGCTGGTCTTGAACTCCTGACCTCAGGTGATCCACCTGCCTCGGCCTCCCAAAGTGCTGGGATTACAGGCGTGAGCCATTGAGCCTGGCCTAATATTTTATCTTTTATGTTTTTTGTTCTTCCTGTCAACTAATCATAGCATTCTGCCATATTTGAATTTACTTTGGAACTCTTGGAAAGTAATGGTTTGGTACTGTAGTTTATATTGCTAAGAACATTATTCATTAGTCACAGAAAAAGTGTATAACATAATTACTTGAGGAGTAGTAAATCGCATTGAAGTTAGTGTTGGTGGAGAAGGAGACCTAATTTCCAAGTGACTTTTACCATGGTATATTTCTCAGCCTTAGCAGTTCTCTTCTAAACAATATGGTTACCCTTTCCCTGCTGAATCACCAGGGTCTCTTTCTAGTCCTTTGTCTTCTTCTGAATTGTTTAAAATTTATCGTTGAAGTCACGGAAAAAGTGAGCAGGTTAATTGCTGTCCCTGTGAGTTTGCATGCGGAAAAGAAAATTCTCCCTTGTTCCAGACACGTCTAGTGTCAGGGTAGAGCCAGATATATCCTATTGACTGTTTTGTCCTTAAGTATCACTCAAGTTTTTAAGCCGTGCTCTCTGGACTCGTATATGGACTTCTATCTGGAGAAAATGATTCACTTTAGAAGTCATGAAGTAGGAGAATAAAAAGGACCCTTTCCCCTACGTTTTCTAGTACACAGGGGAAAATATAGTCACATTTTCCATCAAAACTAATAGAAAACTCTAGATGTTTATTTTGGACAGTTAGGAAATCATATCCCTGTTACCAGGCTTCCATTTTGGTTTCTGGTCATTAGAAAGCATTACCCTTGCTTTGATGATGGTTGGCCGAGGATCCAAGATGCCCTGCATTTTCCTCAGTGCAGGCACAACAAAGAGATTGCAGGTGACCACAGCCGATACAGGATTTCCTGAAAGTCAACCAAGCAGTTATTTATAATATATGTGTAACAATTTGCCAAATAATTATGTCTGTCTATATCTTCAGGTATCAGAATGTGATGGAAGTGACTAGGCACTATTTTTCCTCTTCTGAATCACCTTGAATCCAACCAGAACAGAAGAGGTATAGTCAACTAAATGCCACAGGGGGTGTAAACATTTTCCTCTTTCAGTAAAAGGGAGAATTCTGCTGCCCAGAAGCTGTTTAACGCCATTTGTTTCCGCTTTCCTGAGAGCCAGTTGAAAGCCATTACTAATCTTACTATCAAGATTACTCATTACTAATCTTGTTTTAAAGGAGTTTACAAGTTTTATATATCTATTTGCTATTTTTTAAGCATTTAAAAATTACTATAGTATTACAAGCTTGGTACCCAAACTGAGAAAATATAGATAAGCATAAAGAAACTCATTTATAATCTTCTCTACCTAGATATTTCTTTAAATTAAAAAAAAAACCAAATGATTTAAGATGTGTCTTAAAGACCTGAAGATGAATACTTCTATGGATTGAATTCATATGATAAAGCTATAACTCCAATATGACTGACTATATTTGGAGATAGAGCCTTTAAGGAGGTAATTAAGGTAAATAAGGTCATAAAGGTGTTGTCATAATCCAATAGGACTGGTGTCCTTATAAAAAGAGGAAGAGACACCAGGAGTCTGCACACATACAGGAAAGATCATGTGAAGACACAGTGAAAAGGCTGCTGTCTACAAGCCAGGAAGAGAGGCCTCACCAGAAGCAAACCTTGCTGGCACCTTGATTTTGGACTTCCAGCCTCCAGAACTGTAAGAAAATACATTTCTGTTGTTTTGGCTACCCAGTCTATGGTATTCTGTTATGGCAGCCTGAGCAGACTAATATAAATACCAAATTCTTTTAAAGTTATGAGAAGAATTTGAGGAATTCCACTATATCACTCCAAGAAGAAATCTAGGTGTGTCATACACTTGAAAGGAGGAAGGGTGGGCTGTGAAGAAGCAAACAACCACTGGGCTGTAAATAACAGATTTGATTTCTTGTGTGGCATTATTATCTAACCAAGCTGTCTGATCTTGGCAAGTTCCAAAGTTTTTTGAGTCTAACTTTACTCATCTATGAAATGAAAGGTTTGGACTACATGATTTTCAAGATGTCTTCTGGTTCTAAAATTTCAATGGTTTTAATACTTTTATACAGTTCTATGTAAGTATGGATGTATAACCTGGACTGAGGAATGGGCTACTAGATTTTTAGGTTCCCTTGGCATGGCTAAACACTACTTATTGCATCATCAAGTCAAAAGGCAATGGTCAGTTTAGCCTGTTATTAGCTATAATCATACCTCCAATTCTCTTCTACCTGCAAAAGTGCTTAAGAATAGATTTTTTAAGATGCAAAAAGTGACAAGTGATACTAATAATTTCGATGGAAAAATGAGTTGCCCACAGAATAGCAGACTCTTAAAAAGAATCAATTAGTTTCCCTTGCTTCAAAATACAAGTAGATAGAATATTTTTTTTTTTTCTGGAAAAGCAAAAAAAAAAAAACAAAAAAAAACCCAAACAAACAAATAAAAAAGCCACTGTAAATCAAGGATTATAAAATCCATATAATACTACTACTTTATAACATTACTGTATAAAAAATGAAGTGCTCTAATTATTTTAGAGGCAGGGTCTTGCTATGTATGAAAAAGGACTGGAAGGACTGATATAAAAAACTTGTAATAGTGGTTTATCTATATGTGGGTGTTGGGGGATTATGGTTAACACTTTTTTATGCTTATCTATATTTTCTGATTTTTACAACAGTGAGCATGTGTCACTCTAGCAATGTTAAAAATGTCCAAAAAAGCAAGTAAATATACAAAACTTTGATTTAAAACTTGTCGAGATTAGGGATGGCTTTAAACGCATGGCCTACAGGAAAGCAGAAATACATTTTTGAAATTGAAAATCCTTGTAAAGCTGCGCATGGTGGCTCATGCCTGTAATCCCAAAACTTTGGGAGGTGGGTGGATGGCTTGAGCTCAGAAGTTGAGACCAGCCTGTGCAACATGGGGAAACCCTGTCTCTACAAAAAATACAAAAATTAGCCAGGGGTGGTAGCAAGTGCCTATAGTCCCAGCTACCTGGGAGGCTGAGGTGGGAGAATGGCTTGAGCCTAGGAGGCAGAGGTTGCAGTGAGCTGAGATTGTGCTGCTGCCCTCCAGCCTGGGCGACAGAGCCAGACCTTGTCTCAAAACACACACACACACACACACACACACACACACACACACACACACACACACACACACACACCAAAAAACAAACAAACAAAAACAATAACAACAAAAACAACAAGAAAGAAAATCTTTGTAAATGGAACCACTTTGCACATTCTACAATCTGAACATGTGAGTTTCTGCTGCCCTCTGTTGGTTCACTCAGGCTGAGCAGATAAGGTTTCAAATTAAAAGTAGGAATTTGAAAATAGGTTTTAATTTTATAACATCTTTGGCATAATGGTGAAATAGGCCCCCACAATAACATTCTTTGTTATGATATCACTGATGGTCTGTAGGTTAAGTCATATCTTCTGTAGACAAAAGAGGCTCTTCCAGGCCAAATGAAGCTAGGAAAAGGAGCACATTTCTTTATATAATGGCTATCAGAGCATCCAAGGAATTATGAAAGGTCCTGAGGCGTTTCATGTTACAGATACATTCTGAGGACTATTTTACTTAAATGTCCTCTCTTTGAAAATTCTCTATATGATAGAAATCTAATCTCTTTTATGCTTATAGACAGGGGCTTAAAATGTTTTCAAAGTTTAACACTTTTCTGCCTGCTTCCATTTCTTTACATTTCCATTTTGAGATATACTTGACATAAAAAACAAACAAAGATCCTAAAGCCATGAGATTTGTAAATCTCAAAGAAATAAGTTATTTTCTAAAGGAATCTGTGCCAAAAAATAGAGAACTGAACAGAATGATCAGAGGATAATTTTAAAGTTAAAAAAAAAACACCAAATAGAAGCACAATAAACTCTTTTAAAATTTATCAAGATTCATCATGACTTTAAATATATAACCCAAAATCACAAAAAATTTGAATTTGAAAATCCTTGTGAACTGAACCCGCTTTGCTTTTTCTATAATCTGAACATGTGAGTTTCTGCTCACCTTGGGACAAGGGTGGGAATGGGGAAGTTGTAGACTGATGATGAGTAGGATTTGGCTGAGAAGTTCCAGTAGCCTGACCTTTCCTCTTCCCCCTCCCCTCAACCAGCCCAAATGTGGCAAGGACCAGAGGCAGCTTTGTATTTTTTGATTTGGTGTTTGCATGGGTGACTCAAGGCACTTTGGCCTCTAGAGCACAATACTTCTGGTTATGAGAGTAATCTTAGGCTGCTAACTTCGACCAATTTCCTATAAGGAAAAAGCAGGTGCTCCAGAAAGATCTAGTGACAGCTAACACTTGATGATCATCTTAGGATTTGGAATGTGCTTTGATATATATTATCTAATCTGACTTTCATGCCAACCCTATGAAGTAGACATTAGTCTTATTTTATAGGTGAAGAAACTTCCTAGAGAGGTTAAGTGATTGGTCGTTTAGAAAAGCTGAGACTTGAGCCCAGGTCTTTCAGATTTCAAACCAGGTGATCTAATAGGGTACTGGTCACATGAGAAGTCCAAAAAATTTTGGCTATTTTTCCAGAAAAAGCAAAGGAAACAATTTGTTATACTTATATAAGTATAACAATTTGTTATACTTACCAGGTAGTGCAAAGATTATTTTTCTTACACCATCAATATCCAAAGTTGCAAATGTTGTTGGCAAGCTAGAAGAAAAAAAGAGTCACTTGTTAGTGATTGCTAAGCAATATGATGAATACATTAAGTACTCCAGTGTTTTTGTAATCCATACACTTATCATATAAAAAACACTTTTCTGTTGACTTGCCTTTACATCTTTATATTCTGAAGTATTCCATAGACACTTAAATGTTTGTTTTTAGTATTTCCTGTTTTCAAGTAACCACACTTTCTGGTTTAAAGAAAACTACTTACTTTTTTTTTTTCTTGCCAGTGCCATAGAAATGTACTCCAAATCTTGGAGTTTCCAAGTTTTCCCACCTCTCTAGTTAATAATGTTTATACCACTTTTGCTGGCGATTTACAACAATCATTCTTAAAAGCAGAAGACTGGCCAGGCTCAGTGGCTCACGCCTGTAATCCCAACACTTTGGGAGGCTGAGGTGGGTGGATCACTTGAGGTCAGGAGTTTGAGACAAGCCTGGCCAACATGGTGAAACCCCATCTCTACCAAAAATACAAAAATTTGCCAGGCATGGTGGTGTGCGCCTGTAATCCCAGCTACTCGGGAGACTGAGGCAGGAGAATCGCTTGAACCGGGGAGGCAGAGGTTGCAGTGGGCTGAGATGGCCACTGCACGCCAGCCTGGGTGACAGAGCAAGACTCCATCTCAAAAAAAAAAAAAAAAAAAGAAAGCAGAAGATTACCTGATAATATGTCTATCAGATAGTTGCCTATTGTTCAAAATGAGTATTTTTTAACCTTTTTCTTTCAATCCTGCTCCTTCTGTATTAGCCTTTTAAAACTATCCTTAGCATAGACATAAACACTTCCCTCTTATCAAGACATTATTTTTGAAATATCAAAATAAATAAAATATCATGACTAGAACAAAATTAATAGTTTGTTTTTTTTTTTGGAGATGGAGTTTCGCTCTTTGTTGCCCAGGCTAGAGTGCAGTGGTGTGATCCTGGCTCACGGCAACCTCCGCCTACCGAGTTCAAGTGATTCTCCTGCCTCAGCCTCCAGAGTAGCTGGGATTACAGGCATGTGCCACCACACCCGGCTAATTTTGTATTTTTAGTGAAGACGGGGTTTCTCCATGTTGGTCAGGCTGGTCTTGAACTCCCGACCTCAGGTGATCTGCCTGCCTCGGCCTCCCAAAGTGCTGCGATTACGGGTGTGAGCCACCGCACCCGGCCACAATCAATAGTAATTTAAAAATATTCTCAAATTATAATTCCTCAAGATTTTGACATGAACTCTTATCACAGGAGGTGGGGTGGAAGGAGTGAGTGGCATAGAGTGGGCAGTTGAGAATAGTTTTTTTTTCTATTAATTACCCTTTATATAGAATTTTAGCTAAAAAATCTCATTATATTAATGAACCTTGAGCAATGCAGAATTCTTAGGGCATACTTTTTTCATACAGATGAAATATTAACCTTTTAAGCACTCACATTGTTTTATTTTTACTCTTTTTGGAGGTTGATCTTTCAAAAATAGATCCCTCACTCATTACCTTTTGCAATAATACAGTGACACTGCCTTTTTTTGACGATTTATAGCCATCATTATTAATGTGTTCTACTCTGCTGTAATACAGTGATGTTAGGTCACAAGAGTGCTATGGGTTGTTTTCACCCATAAACCATAACCCCACATTGCTATGTTTCTATAGTTCTTGTTTCTGTTTTTTTTATTCCTTCCCAATTTTTTTTTCCCTGTGGCACCCTGTAATGCGAGACTGCTATCATCTTGAACATTAAAGCTGGTTTTAGGTTTGAGAACCAGAGAATAGTAGCAATAGTTATATTTTTAGAATGAACATAATAACATTTTGTTATTATTAATATTTATTTATTTTTTGAGACAAGGTCTTGATCTGTCACCCATGCTGGAGTGCAGTGGCTCGATCATGGCTCACTGCCGTCTCCATCTCCTGGGCTCAAGCAATCCTCCAGCCTCAGCCTTCCATGTAGGTAGGACTACAGGCATGCACCACCATGCCCAGCTAATTTTTTAAATTTTTAATAGAGATGTGGTCTCACTATGTGCCCAGGCTGGTCTTGAACTCCTGAGCTCAAGCGATCCTCCTGTCTCAGCCTCCCAAAGTACTGGGATTACAGTTGTGGGCCACCAGGCCTGGCTAAAATATCTATTTTTTAAGTAACATCTATGCATCACATTCATTATTTCATTTAAGTCTTACAACAAGCTTATAAGGTAACAATTAGAAGCCCATTTTATATGGAAACTGAGATTCAGAGAGATTAAGTAATGTGGTCCAAGTCACTCAGCTACTAAGTGGGGGAACACAGATTTGAACCAAGGTTATTCTAACTTTAGCTTATATGTGGATAAAGATCTCACAGGATGGTTATGTAGTGTTAGTACACGATCTTTGGACATCTATTTTGGCTACTCTGAGGCTTTTCTTTTGCATACTTCCTGATTCTTTGCTGTGTTTTAGAAAAATGAGATTCAATTTTGATACTGATTTATGGATAGGTTATTTGGCAATGATTATTAGTGTGTGATGCAAATAATTTCAAAGATTTGTTCTTAATAACAGCTATGCTCACTGTAGATGACCCAATAAAAACAGTGATTGGTAGATCTGGTTGCTAATACTCCAAATACTTTTCTGAGTATCTTTGTCTCTAAAACGAAAGAGCTTAATTGCATTCTGAAAGCACTGTTATGTGGAAAGAGCGAAGCCAAATTGTATTTGTGTGTTTTATATTTCTTTTGTTCTAATATTAAGTAGCAATTACCTTTAAGTTCTTATTACCTTTAGACAAGCATAAAATTCTGGTGAACTAAAAGAAGCCCATTTAAACTTCGAAACTACTTTATTTTAGCAAGCCCACAGATAATAAGAATGAGGAATGTATAACACCTTCTTCCTTCCACTGTATTTAAAGCCCATTTAAATTATAGGGCCAATTTAAGCAATCTTTTGCATCTCGCAGGTAGGTAATGTAATTTCTGTAAAGGTATTCATTTAAAAAAGGATTCCGTTGCAAAAAAATATTTTATTATTATGCATTGCTATCATAAATGCCCTATTGCTAAACTGTGAATTTTTTTTTAAGCTCTGGAAGCCATTTCCTTGGAACTCAAAACCTATTATTCAGTTCTCCTCTTGAGGTCAGACTATAACAGCATTTACACAATGGCTGAAGTCAGAGTGTTATGATTTTAAGGGAGGAAATTAAACATTAGGAATTGATGAACTGCTAAAGTTGAAGTGAGTGGTAAATAACAGATTGAAAAAAAGAGTATAAAAGTTATCACAGGCACTGAGAATATTTTAAATGATAGATATTACACAAATAACTCTTCTTTAGAGGTAAGGGCAAGTTGTGTTTGCTTCTTTCCCTCTGCAAATAGAACAATCAATTTTTTTTTTTTTTTGAGGCAGGGTTTTACTCTGCTGCTCAGGCTGGAGTGCAGTGGCACTATCATGGCTCATTGCCACCTCCGCCTCAAGTGATCCTCTTGCCTTAGCCTCCCAAGTAGCTGGAACTGCAGGCATGTGCCACCACACCCGACTGATTTTTGTATTTTTTGTAGAGACAGGGTTTTGCCATGTTGCCCAGGTTGGTCTCCAACTTCTGGGCTCAAGCGAGCCATCCCCATGGCCTCCCAAAATGCTGGGATTATAGGCATGAGCCACTGCACTCGGCCCAATTCAATTTTTGAGGTTTTGAGAAGCACATTGATATGCTTTTGGGATATCCTCTGTATTCTAATCAGATTAGTACTGCCCATGGGCTCAGGAAAAAAAAAAAGCAGTTATACCCAGTAGCATAATAATACTTGCATAAGACAAAATCCAATAATTTCTTTCTTTTCTTTTTTGAGACAAGGTCTCACTCTGTTACCCAGGCTGGACTGCAGTGGCATGATCTCGGCTCACTGCAACCTCTGCTTCCCAGCTCAAGCGATTCTCCAGCCTCAGCCTCCCGTGTAGCTGGGACTAGAGGCACAAGCCACCAACGCCCAGCTAATTTTTGTATTTTTTATAGAGACGGGGTTTCTCGATGTTGCCCAGGCTAGTCTGGAACTCCTGAGTTCAAAGCAATCCGCCTGCTTCAGCATCCCAAAGTGTTGGGGATTACAGGCGTGAGCCACCATGCCCAGCCCCAATTCAACAGTTTTGATAATAAAAAGGCCCTATCAGCAGCAGCCATATTGTGGCAAGCTTAACAGGCAACTACAGAAATATAAAGCCAAGAATTCTATCAAATTGTGGACAAAGCTTTAGGAATAATCTTAATCCTATACTAAAAATGGCCAAATCGTGGAGGTAAAGCCTGATCTCTATCCTAGAACTGACATGAGGTACTTATTAGGAGTGCTAGCTTGATACTTTAAAGGCTTTTGAAATTTGTTGATGGTACCCATAGCTCACTTATAACAACTGAGAAGCCTCTACTCCATCCTCTCCTAGGGTTCATTGACAGTAAAGCATCATTACTGTTGTCCCTGACAGCATGGAGGTGTGCTGGAACTCTCAGCCATACAGTTGAGGTCTTTGAACAGGAAATCATAGGTTCATAGAGTAGCAAAGGTCTAAACATATAGACTATTTCTTAAAGATATGGCCATATCTTTCACTAACACCAATGTTTGGCAACCTTTGAGGATTTATAACTGACTTCATGACCTCCATTAGCCCTTCTTCAGGGATTATTAATTTTTAAGAGATGTGCAAATTCATGGTTATTTTTCTTAGTTATTTTTCTTTCCTGCTGGGGGCCAGTAGGAAGCAGTGTGAAAGCCTACTTAACGAAACATTCTTGCAAAGGAAAAAAAAAATTGAACCTGAATTTAATCAAGCCTTTATATCTTTCAATCTATATAGCATATATCAGAGACAGAGGAACATAACCTAAGTAAGTAATCAGCCAAATCCATTCATCAGGACACACGATCCATTTTCTCTAGCAAGTCAATGGCACAACAACAACAAAAAGGGTGGGGGCAGAAAATGTTCTCATTTAATAGAGACTTAACAAACAAATACACTGAGTGGACCTTAATGAAATCCTTATCAAACAAAACAATTATAAAAAGGCATTCTTTTTCTTGATATATGGGAGAAATTTGAATATGATCAGGGTATTAGATGATATTAAAGTATTATTTGTTAGATGAGATAATACTATTGTGATTAGGTAAGAGAATGCTGTTGTTAGTATTATTATTTCATATGTATACCAAAATGACATGTCTGGAATTTGCTTTTAAACAATCCAGCCCTCCCTCCCCACTAAAAGGCAGGGTGGGGTGGGCGTATTGATAAAACAATTACAGAAAAATGTTGATAGTTACTGAAGCTGGGTGATGGGTACATGGGGTGGGGGTTCGTTCCCTACTTTTGTGTATATTTCAGAGTTCTCATATTAATTATTTTTAAAAAGAGAGAAAGAAGCAGTTTGGGGAAAAAAAGAGAAAAAGAGGAAGAAGGAACTAGGGATGAGAATTAAAAAGGAGAAAAAGTTTGGGAAGTTGCTGTGTTTTGTTTATACCAAACTCATTGACTCATAAGGAAGATGAATTCCTATTTCATTAGAACCTGCACTTGTGCAAAGGATCCTAATACTATATTTCTTTTTTTGGAATAGTTAATTCATAATAGGAAATGTAAAGAGAAGGCATTTAAAAGTTTGTTAGTTAAAGCAAGCCAAACCAACCCCATATATGAGATAACAAGATTATTTTCATACCCTGGTTTCATAAAAACCCTGCCAAAATGGATCTGAGCATGAAGATCAATGTCCAGCACCTGCTTGAGATAGTCCTGCAAACATTAAAAATAATCACTTTACTTTCAAACATTTTAATATTAGACTTTCAACACTTTAAATGAACATTAAATTAATTTATAAGACTGAAATGAAAAGAAACATCGTTCTTATTTTAATGAAGTTGATTTGCTTAACACAAATATTCCTTCATTCCTCATTTATCCATTTATTCATTCAATAAACAGTTGCTTAACACTTGGTATATGATGAGTACTAATCTATGTGTAGGGGGATACAGCCTTGAACAAAAGAGACAACATCCCTGTCCTCACAGAAAGTACATTCTAGTAGGAGAAGTTAAATAAAAACAAAACAACTACATTAATGTATAATATCATTAGCTGGTGGGTTATTGTTTCTCTTCTAAGATAGAATTTTATGTCTGCGGAAGGATGTTAACAAATATGTCTTAAGTTGTGCCTGGGCAAGAAACCTACATGTATGTATCCTACACCATTCTGCTTAATGATCTTAAAGCCATATACATTCCTTGAAGAGAGACTTGAATATGCCCACAGATTATTTAGATTTGTCAAATCTAAATAGCTCAACTAAAATGAAAAACAGGAAGGGAACTCTAAAACAGAAAGTCAAGGGAGTTTTAACTACTCCAACTTTATATTCTAGTATTAAAAACAAAACTCACCTGTGGCTATGGCCAACCCACAGTGGTATTACAAAATCTGATCTTTGGAAACGAAATATAACACTGCTCTGCAGCTGGTGTTGTAGACAGAAAGAAAAAAATTGCAGTCCTTAACATTTCTCTTAAATGATAAAAACCTAGGTCTATTACTAAATTTTTTGGTTTACTAAATCTAAAAGTGAGTCCAGTAACCTGCCTACATTTTAAATATTTCACAAGCTATTAGGTACTTTTATTTGTAAAAATGTGTTCCCTTCTATTTCTACAGCCTCAGCCAACATCATGTCACCGGGATTGCTGAAATAGGTCTCCTTGCCAATAGTGCCACCCTCCTCCAATTCATTCTCCCCACAGTAGTAACAGAGATCCTCTGAGACAAATTTGATCAAGTGACTATATAACACTTTAATAACTTGCTGGTTTTTAGGAAAAAGTATCTTTTTTTTTTTTGAGATGGAGTTTTGCTCTCGTCCTCCAGGCTGGAGTCCAATGGCGCGATCTTGGCTCACTGTAACCTCCTCCTCCTGGGTTCAAGCAATTCTCCTGCCTCAGCCTCCCGAGTGGCTGGGATTACAGGCATGCATCACCATGCCCGGCTAATTTTTGTATTTTTAGTAGAGACAGTGTTTCACCAGGTTGGCCAGGCTTGCATCAAACTCCTGACCTCAGGTGATCCACCCGTCTCGGCCTCCCAAAGTGCTGGGATTACAGGCGTGAACCACTGCACCCGGCCATATCATCTTTTAAATATCAAATATTCCTATATTTTCTAGCCCCCCAATCATTGTTCTCATCCATCTCACTCAGCCACATTCCTCTCTATCAATCTTTCTCTCCGTCTACATTCTAGCAAGACTCCTTCCTTCCTTCCTTCTCCCCTGCCCCGCCCCCGCTGCCACTCTCTCTCTTTTTCTCTTTCTCTCTTCTTCTTGAGACAGGGTCTCACTCTGTCACCCAGGCTGGAGTGCAGTGGCATGATCTCGGCTCACTGTGACCTTTGCCTCCTGGGTTCAGGCAATTCTTGTCCCTCAGCCTCCCAAGTAGCTGGGTGGGACTACAGTTGCATGCCACCATGCCCGGCTAATTTTTGTATTTTTAGGAGAGACAGCGTTTCACCAAGTTGGCCAGGCTGGTCTTGAACTCCTGGCCTCCAGCAATCCACCCACCCTGGCCTCCCAAAGTGTTGGGATTACAGGTGTGAACAACTGCATCCGGCCAGTTTCTTAAGCTATTGCCTCCAGTCTTTGAAAATGTTCTTCTTTCTGCCTTGAATACTCATTCTACCCCACTGTCTATCCCACCTTTATCTTAGTCTCAGTCATCTTCTCAGCCTCCTCTGAACTCCAGAGACCGGGGGACTAGATGAAATATTGATTATTAATTAATTAATTAACATACTTTTCGTTTTGAGGTTATATTATTAGATATAATAAATTTGTAAATGTTACTTACATATTCCTGATGAATTAACTAATTTAAAATAATAAAATGTCCCTCCTAATATCTAGTCATCCTTTTTACCTTAATTTTCTCTATTTGCTCTACATAAAAATGTATTCTAAGAAAAAGAATTTTCTGTTATCAATATAGCTACATCAGCTATATTTCATTATAACCTTTTCAAATCTTTTACTTTCAGTTTTCTATGTCTTTATATCTAAGATGTGTCTCTTATAAGCAGCATATGATTAGCTGTTTTTTTAAAAATCCAGAATGACAATTTTTAACTGAAGGATTCAGTCTATTTACATTTAGTATAATTTTTCTTTTCTTTCTTTTCTTTTTTTTTTTGAGACAGAGTCTCACTTGTCACCCAGGCTGGACTGCAGTGGCGCGATCTCGGCTCACTGCAACCTCTACCTCCTGGGTTCAAACAATTGCATGCCTCAGCCTCCTGAGTAGCTGGGACTACAGGTACATGCCACCACACCCAGATAATTTTTGTATAGAGACGAGGTTTCATCACGTTGGTTAGGCTGGTCTCGAACTCCTGGCCTCACATGATCAGTCCACCTCAGCCTCCTAAAGTGCTGGGATTACAGGCATGAGCCACCACACCTGGCCTACATGGAGTGTAATTACTGCTATATTTGGGTTTAAAACTATCACTGTACCATTTGTCACTTCTGCTTTGGTTTCCTTTTTTCTTCTTCTATACCTCCCTTAGGATTCATGAAATATTTTTTATTTAATATTCTTTCCCCTCTATTAGCTTGTTAGTTACATATTCTTATATTATTATCTTAGTAATTATTTTAGAGATTTACAATATGCATCCTTATTACAGTCTACTCATAACTGGGTTTTTAAAAATCAGTTCCCAGACAATACAAGAACCTTAAAACATATCAACTCAATTTATGCCTTTCTACCTTTTATGCTATTGTGTGTATACATTTTACATGCATTTTAAGCATATACATATGTGCATGTATGTGTTTATATTTTAAGTATATGTATTTTATTTATTGTATATATTTTCTACATATACTATGTTGACAATATATACTTGATATTTATATATTCACGATACAGTATTTTATATTTTAAGCCTCACAAGACATTATTATTTTACATGATCAACACTCATTTACATTTGCTGACATGTTAACCCTCTTTAGTCCTTTCTGCGTTTCCATGCTTCCATAATCCTTCTACCTTAAAAACTCTATTTAGTCTAGGTCCGCAGAGTTTCTGTTTGGCTGAAATTGTCTTTATTCCACCTTCATTTTTGAAGTAAATTTTTGATGACTATAGAGTTCCCTACTGGCAGTATTTCTTCCTGCATTTTACAAATCCCAGTCCATTGTTTTCTGGGTTCCATCATTTCCATTTAAATCATTTGTTAGTTTTATTGTTGCTCCTTTGAAGGCAATGTGCCCTTCTGGTAAAATTTTCTCTGTCTTTGGTTTTCAGTAGTTTTGCTGATTACCTAGGTATGGTTTCTTTCATTTATCCGGCTCGAGATTAGTAGAGCTCCTAGAATTTCTGGCTTGATGTCTTTTATTGATTTTGGAAAACTATCCGCCAATATTTTAAATATTGTTTTGCTCACTCTGTCTCTCCTCTCCTTCTCAGACTTCATCTACATATATGTTTGACCTTTCACCATATCCCATTTGTCTTTTATGCTCATTTCTATATTTTCTATCCCTTTTCTAAAATTTCTATTTGATTCTTATGAATAGATTCCAGTTTTCTAGTGAAATTTCTCATTTTGTCATCCCTTTTTCTTAAACATATAATGGTTATTTAAAGTCCATGTGAGACAATATAAATGTCAGCATGATTTTTAGGTCTACTTTATCAATTGTTTCCTATCTTAATTTTTAGTCATTTTGCTCTATCTCTAGCACGTCTGGTAACTTTTCAAATTGAAGCCCAAATATCAGGTATGAAAAAGTTGAAAAGGCTTTGGACAATGATATATATTCCTCCAAAAAGAATTTGAGGTCTTCTGGCAGTTAAGGAAAACTCAGATTATCTTGATCTAATCAGGGATTGAGATAGTTTGATGCTGGATTTCAGTCCCTGTGAAGGCTAGTTTATCTCCAGATTGTCTTTATTCCTAAAGCATAGCCCTTCAAGCTGAAAGCCTGAGATATTTACCAGGGCCCCTCCTCTATAACAGGTCTTGAACTCGTAAGACTGATGAAAATTCTGCTTATTTCATTAGCTTCTTAGCTACTCTTTTTTATGCTTGGCTTCTTTGCTTCCTGTACTATTATAGCTCTTACCCCACCTCACTCCTGGCTTAGGAATTAGTAAATGCTTTGAGGAAAAATATGGTGAAGAATTACAGTTTTACTTCTCTGTGGTTCACTTTTCTCTGGGATCTTAGTGCCCGGAATCCTAGCTGTCTTGGTTATTCTCTTCAGACATCTGCTTTTGCTTTTCTTTAAAAAATTTTACATAGTTTTTATAGATGTTCTTGGTGGGAGGATTGGTCCAAGTATGCTATTCTATCATGGCAGAAGCAGAAATCTTCAGATCTTTCTTATATGCTCCTATAGCACTAAACGCTTCTAACATTATGCACTTAGGTTATACAGCAATTGCTTTGATAGCTGATATGTATCCTTTGTTAAACTATAAAGTTCTTGAGAACAGGAACATTGTCTTTTATATATATCTATATGTATATCTATATATATCTATACCTATATAATGAATCCTTAATGAATAGCATACACCTTTCACTCATTCGTTAGTGCACCAAACATTTCTGAGTGCCTATTATGTATTAGGAATTCCATATGTGCTAGGCATTTAATGGTAAAGAAGAAAGACATAGTCGCTGACACAAAGATATCCTGTTATATTTTACTGGAGAGAAATAGCCAAAAACAAGTAAACCAACAAATAAAATAATTATAATTTGTGGTACATGCTATGAAGGAAATAAGCAGGTGCTGGGATAGAAAATGATGAGGGTGTGGAGAACAGGAAAGGTCATTCTAGAAGAGGTAGTGATATATTAGCTAAGCCTTGAAGGATAAGAAGGATTCAAGCATGTGAAGTGTGGAGGGAAGAGAATTCCAGAGAAAGGCACATACAAATGAAAGCTTCCAAAGTGGCAAAGCATGCATAGAACTGAAAAGACAATGGATGCTAGTGAATGAGTAGGAGAGAGGTATAAGCTGAGTTTGAAGAGATAGGCAGAAGCCAGAGGTGCAGGGCCTTGAAGGTTATGATGCAGAGTTTGGAAAGCAGATGCTTATATATTTGCTAAATGAATGAAAGTGTTTTATTGTTCTTGCAAAAAATTGTTTTTAAAAATAGCCCTTTTCATTCTTTTTGAACACGAAGAAGTGCTTCATGCTCCTGTGACAGACAGAAAAATTGTAACAGACATAGTGATAAAGGCTGAGAATCATCATTGTTCTTACATTTTTGTTTACCTATTGAAGCAGCAAGGATCTTTGTCTGATATTCTGAACCCCAGAGTCATATGAGAAGAAGAAAAATGAATGGATGAAGGAATAAGTCTCTTCTTCAACTCAGGTAAGGAGAAACAACAATGGTCAGAAAAATTGTGCAAGACTTTGAAATGGGCAGAAAAGAATACTGGGTGTCCAGTGCAACACCCACTTTCTGGTTATTTGTATTTTTCAGCTATTTTACAGCAATGGAACTGAATAAAACAGACAGTAAATGCAATGGACTGAATATGTCCCTCCCCACCCCCAAATTCATATGTTGAAACTCCAATCCCAATGTGATGGTGGGGGCTTTGGGAAGTAATTAGGTGATGAGGGTGGAGTTCTCATGAGTAGAATTAGTGCCATTACAAGAAGAGGCCAGAGAGTTAGCTAGCTTTCTTTCTGCCATGTGAGGGTAAAAGGAGAAGTCAGCTATCTGCAGCCTGGAAGACGGCCCTCACCAGAACCCATCCATGCTGTCACCTTGATCTTGGATTTCCCAACCTTCAGAACTATGAGAAATAAATGTTTAAGACACTCATTTTACGGTATTTTTTGTTATTTTGAGACAGGGTCTCATTTTGTTGCCTAGGCTGGAGTGCAGTGGTGTGAACACAGCTCACTGCAGCCTTGACCTCCTACCTCAGCTTCCTGACTAGTTGGGACTACAGGCAAGCACCACTGCCTAGCTAATTTTTATAGTTTTTGTAGAGAGGGGGCTTTGCCATGTTGCCTGGGCTGGTTTAGAACTCCTGAGCTTAAGTATCTGCCCGCCTTGGCCTATTAAAGTGCTAGGATTACAGGCGTGAGCCACTGCACCTGGACTTTGGTATTTTTTAAATAGCAGCATAAGTTAAGACGGTGAACTTTTTTTTTTTTTTTTTTTTTTTTTGACACGGAGTCTCGCTCTGTCACCAGGCTGGAGTGCAGCGGCACAATCTCGACTCAGTGCAACCTCTGACTCCCTAGTTTAAGAGATTCTGCTGCTTCAGCCTCCTGGGTAGCTGGCATGACAGGCATGCACCACCACACCCAGCTAATTTTTGTATTTTTAGTAGAGATGGGGTTTCCCCATGTTGGCCAGGATGGTCTCAATCTCCTGACCTTGTGATCCGCCCGCCTCGGCCTTCCAACGTGCTGGGATTACAGGTGTGAGCCACCGCTCCCGGCCAGTGAACATAATTTTAATCGAAAGAAATGAAAATGAATTCTGCCCAATGGAGATGTAATTGATTATTCTGTGGTGGGTATAGATCAGTTTTGCATCTGTTAGCAAATTATTTCAGCATTCTTGATTACCTGATTACCTGGGTAATCAAGAATGCTGAAATGGGTATGTTCTTTGAATTCTCCTTTGAATAGGTCACAACATCTTAATTTGCTCTTTGTTGAGTTAAATAAAATCTTGGGAACATGTTCATTTTATATATTTATGAGATTCATAATTTTTTTACATAGGCAAATATGTAAGATTTTTAAATATATAACATTTGCTAAAAGTAATTGATCGTTTAAAGAAAAATCATAATGATATAGTGAAGGTTCAATAATATATGTAAATATGACATTTATGGCAAGTGTAGCACAGATGTTGAGAGGGGAAAACAGAAGTATATCACTGTAAGATTCTTATACTATATATGAAGTGGTCATACCACTTCTAGGTAGAATATAAAAGTTATACATACTATGAACACTTATGAAACAACTAAATTTATTTACAAAAAGAAGGTACAGTGAATAAGCCAAGAAAGGAGACAAAATCAAGATTAATGATTTTATCTATAAAAAGTTAAACTTTAACAATTCCAGAGGCTCCAATGAGATGCTCCATTGATTCATTGGACAGAGCCAGTTAAACTTTATTGGCAGAGAAGTACACTTTATGAGTGGCTTAAACCTGGGTACAGGCCAGGCGTGGTGGCTCAAGTCTGAAATCCCAGCACTCTGGGAGGCTGAGGCAGGCGGATCACTCGAGGCCAGGAGTTCAAGACCAGCTTGGCCAACATGGTGAAACAGCATCTCTACTAAAAAGACAAAAATTAGCGGGGCGTGATGGCATGCGCCTGTGATCCCAGCTACTCGGGAGGCTGAGGCATAAGAATTGCTTGAACCCAGGAGGTGGAGGTTGCAGTGAACCAAGATCATGCCACTGTGCTCCAGCCTGGGAGACAGAGTGAGACACTGTCTCAAAAAAACAAAAACAAAAACAAACAAACAAAGGGTACATCTTTCCTTGGTTCCTGGAGTGAATTCCAAGCAGCAATAAAACTGTAACTTTGGTAACTTTTGGTTTCTCTATTTTGGCCTCCGTATTCATTTCGGTTCTGTTTTTGTTTCTGCACACGGCCAATAAGGTATTGCCCCTTGCGGCAGGAATGATTAGGGATTTGGTTTTATGGTCTAATCATTTGGTGATCTCTGTAAAAGGATGATACACATCTATTTTGTTTGGTTAAGAGAAGACAGAGAATCTGGCATGTTAGTCTTTCTTGTTTATTTCTCTTATTGTCTATTCTGAGGCCAAATCAATAAAGATTTTTGTGCCCTCTAGAAAAGAAAATAGCTCTTTATGAGTGGACTGATGAATATTTATGGTTCTGTGTTTACTCTTGACTTATAGCTCAAGTTGTAAGTAGAACTGAAGTTATTGTGTTTCTTATCTGTCCGTGTGTTCATGTGTCTGTAATACAGAAAAATATTTACCTCATTTTGTGAGTGTGAAGTGTTTTCCTTCCTATTTCTGTAAGGTATTCATAAATTATATCGTCTCTTAAAGGTGCCCTGTTCTAATTGGCTTAGATAATAAGTGCTTATATAAAATATTTCTAAAATTCCTAGATAATAAATAGTTTTAGCTTATAATATTTTAAATATGCTACATTGAAAATATTCTACTTATAATTTTGAGAATGTGAGTTCATATAATTAGGATAAATCTGTAGAAAATGAGACTAAGTTAATGATTCCAGTTATTAAGAAAACCCAAAAGCCAGGTATGATGACGTGTACCTATAATGCTAGCTACTTGGGAGGCTGAGGCAGGAGGATTATCGCTTAAGCTCAGAAGTTAGAGACCAACTTGAGCAAAATACTGAGACCCTGCCTCAAAACATACATATAAACAAAGAAAAAAAACAAACCCCAAACTTAAATAACAATAATAAAAAAACCCCAGCCATGTTCTTTCTCTTATTTACATCAATCTTAAGTATAACACAAGTATACATTTTATTTCACTTGAGTTTCTCCTAAACTTCTATAGGCTTATTTATCAAATAAGCTCACATTTTTCCTATGTAATATTTAAGATTATAAAAAAGTATAAAACTGTGATCAACAAAATCAAATAATTATTCTGAAAATCTTACAATGTTAATAGTTATCATTTTTATAGTATGTCAGTTTCAAAACAATTTAAGATTTTTATTTACTTAAAATCTTGAGTTGATATTAAACTGAATTAATAAATCATCATAAGATACCTAATTTCTTAGAATGTTAGAGCATTTATTATTAAGCATCATTTTAAGTTATTAGCTTTTTAAAAAGAATATAGTTATTAACTATATAGAAATTAAAACTATATAGCTAATAACTATGTACTTCTTAAGGTGAATATCCTTTGCTGGAGAGGCTGTATTTTTGGGTCATGTTAATGAATGTGTTGATTCAGCTTTGCTACACTAAGGTGTAAAAGGGATGTGTCCCGCAGTAGAAAGTTGTGTTCTTTGTGTTTATGAGCTTTGCCAGTCTGCTAAAATGGTTACATATTATTTCTCAATTATCCAAGCTCCCTAGTTTTCTCTATGACACAGATATTAGTTATTTTCTTAAACATCGTAATTAATATGGGTAGTTGCAATTATATAAGGAGCAATAATGACAGAGAAGTATAGCTATATGTATTCTTTTGTTTTTCAAGGAAAAATAATATTTTTTTCTTAAAGCCCGGTTCTCAGAATTTTTGGTCTCAAGACCCCTTTACATATTCTTAAATTAAAATTCATTAAGGATCCCTAAGAGTTTTTGTTTATGTGAGCTATAGCTATGGATATTTACTATATTAGAAATTAAAACTAAGAAATTAAAAAAACATTTGGTTCATTTGAAAATAACAACAATAAAGCCATTTCATGTTAACATAAGTAACTTCTTTTCTTTTTTTTTGAGACAGAGTCTCACTCTTGTTGCCTAGGCTAGAGTGCAATGGCATGATCTCGGGTCACTGCAACCTCTGCCTCCTGGATTCAAGTGGTTCTCCTGCCTCGGCCTCCCAGGTAGCTGGGATTACAGGCGCCCGCCACCACGCCCAGCTAATTTTTGTATTTTTAGTAGAGATGGGGTTTCACCATGTTGGCCAGGCTGATCTTGAACTCCTGACCTCAGGTGATCCACCCGCCTCAGCCTCCCAAAGTTCTGGGATTACAGGCGTGAGCCACACACCCAGCCCAGTAACTTATTTCCAATGCGTTGTTTTATAATTTTGAAAATCTCTTTAACTTCTGGGTTACCAGAAGCCAGATTCTCATATCTGGTTCATTCAATCTGATGAGATATCACACATCATTTAGCTGCTGGAAGAACTCAAGCACACACTCATGAGAAAAGGAAAGAGAATGAGAGACGTGGAATAAAAAAGGCAAACTGGCTGGGTGCGGTGGCTCACGCCTGTAATCCCAGCAATCTGGGAGGCTGAGGCGGGTGGATCACGAGGTCAGGAGATCGAGACCATCCTGGCTAACATGGTGAAACCCTGTCTCTACTAAAAATACAAAAACAAAAAATTAGCTGGGCGTGGTGGCAGGCACCTGTAGTCCCAGCTACTCGGGAGACTGAGGTGGGAGAATGGCATGAATCTGGGAGGCGGAGCTTGCAGTGAGCCGAGATGGCACCACTGCACTCCAGCCTGGGTGACAGGGCGAGACTCTGTCTCAAAAAAAAAAAAAAAAAAAAAAAAAAAAGGCAAATAAAGTCTTAATATTATAAAAATAGTGTTGACCTTGCAGGTCCTCTTAAAAGGTCTCAAGGACCCTTATGGGTATGAAGACTGTTCTTTGCTCTAAAGTGTCAGTTTGTTCCAGAATATAAAAGAGCATAATAAAGGACAAACTTTCATGAGATTGTATTTGCCCTGGTTTCTAGTAACTGTGTTTGAAGTGAAGCTGAGAAACATATTAAAATTTTAGTGAGTTTGCTGAGTTTTGATGTGCTTATTTCTTTGGTACTGATTAATGCCTGTCCTACAATAAGAAAGGTTATTCTTTTTGTGTAATTTGCCTTTTTGTGCTTTCTGTTTGTCTTTATTTAAAGAAATAAAAAAGCGAAGAACAAAGGTTCCTCATTTATGAATTGAGCCAAGGTTATTTACAATCATGTTACCTTCTATGTTCATTTTCAAATATTTTATTGTTGTTTTGAAAAATTAGGTAACCAAGTACAGTTTCTCAGGTCTTCATCAAGTGCCCCATTCTTTTTTAATAACCCTTTTGATTTCTGCCTTTTAAAGATCAGACCAAAATTTAGGAAAAAATGTTCTTTTCTTTTTTTCTTTTTTTTTTGAGACGGAGTCTCACTCTGTTGCCCAGGCTGGAGTGCAGTGGCGCAATCTCGGCTCACTGCAAGCTCCGCCTCCCGGGTTCATGCCATTCTCCTGCCTCAGCTTCTCCGAGTAGCTGGGACTACAGGCGCCCGCCACCACGCCCGGCTAATTTTTTTTTTGTATTTTTAGTAGAGACGGGGTTTCACTGTGGTCTCGATCTCCTGACCTCCTGATCCACCCGCCTCGGCCTCCCAAAGTGCTGGGATTACAAGCGTGAGCCACAGCGCCCAGCCGAAAAAATATTCTTTTCTTACCAAAACTCATCTTTAAAATTTCCTAGAGGGCCTCTAGAAAATCCCAGATTTGTTTTCATCTTATAAAAAGGAATGCTGAGAATAATTAGATTTGTTCAAAGTTTCATGAGAGGAACTGCCATATCTGAGCAGAGACACTCAGTCTGCCCTAGGTTAGATTCTTATAGGTAAACTGTTATTAACAGAAATATTTCAGAAATTGTTTGCTTTACGGGAAGTTCTTGGAAATTTGACAATACCTTTGCTGTTTTACCCTCAGAGGAAACACTGATCAAAACTTCTAGGCTGGCATGGTGGTTCACGCCTATAATCCCAGCACTTTGGGAGGCTGAGGCAAGAGGATTGCTTGAGCCCAGGAATTCAAGGCTGCAGTCAACTATGATGGCACTACTGCACTCTACCCTGGGTGACAGAGTGAGACTTTGTCTCGAAAAACAAAATAAAACAAAAACCTCAAAACAAAACAAAACAAAAAAACCCCTACTATGAAATACTTACATGTGTACCTCAAAAAAGAATGTTACTTATCTTCTATTCTGATATTATTGGTTACGGAAGTAAATTAAGCATAGCTCTCAAGTATTTGTCATTCACAGAGAATTTCTGTTTTACTTTGATGCTTGCCTGAAGGCTCTGCTATGAGCTATAGTCAATAGTTTATGCCCGAAACAGAGACAGATTTAGAGCATTAGGGAAAAGGAGTGTAATAGGCACTTTAACATTGATATTGAGATATCAAACAATAATGTCTTGAGTACAGGCTTCTGAGGTGATATAGCTTAGCTAACTTTTATATAGTACCAAAGCAGATGGCTTCAGGAAAGCAGACGGCTAACTCAACATTTAGCAGAACAAGAATGATGTAGGACTAAGTGAAATGTTAAAGAAAATTTTCTTATGTGTTTGTTTGGAATATTGTTGATTAGTTTTGTTTTGTTTTATTTTGTTTTTTGAGACAGAGTCTTCCTCTGTCACCCATGCAGGAGTGCGGTGGTGCGATCTTGGCTCACTGCAACCTCCACCTCCCAGGTTCAAGCAGCTCTTGTGCATCAGCCTTCCAAGAAGCTGGGATTATAGGCATTTGTCACTATGCCCAGCTAATTTTTTACTTTTAGTAGAGGTGGGGTTTTGCCATGTTGGCCAGGCTGGTCTTGAACTCCTGGCCTCAAGCAATCTGCCCACCTTGGGCTCCCAAAGTGCTGGGATTATAGGCGTGAGCCAACGTGCCCAGCCAATTACTTTTAAATATTCTGAGGCTACATGACTCTAGACTTACAAAACAAATCAAGGAGCTTACATGGTTAATTAACACTCTTATTGCTAAATAATCGGGCAAACCTCATGAAACCAGCCTTTTTTGTGATCAGTTATCATCTATGTGGTACTTTGATCATAGGGGGTGGTGGAGACACTATTAGCAAAACTTAAGAGACTTAGAAATGAGCAAAAAAGGTCACTGGTATCCAGTTTAGTGCATCGTTCTGGATTATTGCCACCTTTCATTGTCTTTGAGTTATTTAATAATTTTGTAGGTTGAGGAAAACTTACAGTAATGCATATGATTCTTTAGTTTTCATGGCAAAAGGCAGATACTGTTTAACTATTTAACAAACTTTCAGTGTTTTGTAAAAATGAAACTCTTTGCAAAGGGTATGTAGGGCAGGGGGGTGAGGTGAAGGAGGGGAGAGATCTTTAGGGAAGTAACTGTGGAAGAATCATTTCTCCTTGGCTGGGAAGAAGGTACTGGTCTATGAGTCCAACAAGCAGCAGGGGCCCCTCCTCGCTGTTTAGCAGGCAGTATGTTGGAGAAGTGGTCAGATTTTAGAAGGGATGGCTGTGAAATACACCCAAAGAGGCTAGCTGCTCTGAGGTTTCCAGCCTCTACTTGATCTTAGTGCTCTTAGCATGGCCCAAAGGAGCAAAGACTTGAGATCTAATGGTACTACAAGAATACTCTAGATGTATCCAGTGCAGACCAGTGACCAGGTGTGTCTCCCTGATGCTTTGGTGCTGCTTAAGTACCTTCAGGTTCCTTGGCATAATTCTTGGAGATAGTAAGCTCCAGTTGTGGCTTAATAAAATTTCCCACCAGTCCTGTAGCACAGGCATTTACAGTACAATTTAAATAGAATTAAATACATTTCTTGCATACCTGAGGTTCTACACTTAATATTCATGCCTGCTACATAATGCTTCTGAATTTTTCCTTGATTTCCCTGTTTTTTTAGTAACTGGTTTTCAGGCTTAGCTCCTGGGCTGAAGCAAATGTTGTCTTTTATTATTTTCTTTCTGCTATGGAGGTACCCTAAATTCTTTTTGGAATTAAAACTTGTTTGCTGGCAGGAATTTGCTGCATGTATGTTTTATCTGTTTCTTCCTGGTTCCTCTATCATCTCATTCCCACTCAAGGAGGTAGGAAGGGACAATTAGCAGCTCTTAAGGAATACCGTGGGATGCCCAGTTCCTAAAATTTCTTTCCTAGTAAATTAAAGGTTTAGTGTAAGTATCTTATTACACAGAGAATAAAATAAATAAAACCAATATGCTTAACTATATTGGCTTTGTTTACTGGTGAGCAAATCCCTGGTATAAATATATCTTTGTTAGCACTAATAAAGAAGGTTAGGTTGAGAAGTGTTCTGTCCTTACCACAATTGAGCCACAATTGCCAAGCCTATATATGCTATGGGTTTGTTACCTCTTCAGAAGTACTAGAAAAGATAAATGTTAGTTCTGCCAAATAGCTATTATCCCACAATTAGGTTAATCAGAAACTAAGAGAAATTATGTAAGACACAAACCCTGGAAATAACAAATTTAACATTTAAATAGACCTGACTTCATAGTTTGCTCTTGTAATATTGAGAGTACCACAGGCAGTTTGATGGTAATGAAAACAGACACGTTTCAGCTGTACTACAGTGCACATCTCAGCCCCTAGCCTTTGTGATCTCAGGAGAGCTCTGCGGCAATTTGCTCTACCTGGGGCTAAAGACTCTGGGAGACTTAGAGGGAACACTAATCCAGCAATTTGTTTGCTATAAGAACACCTGCACACACTACGACACTTTCACTCCTGGAGGTAAGGTGAGATTTTTTTCTCCCAAACTTTTTAGCATCTGCAGGGCTATTCTGAAAGGCTCTAACACTAAAGTTTGTGAATGGAAGGCAGGCATTCTTCTATTCAGGTTGCTAAGTTCTGACATTTGTTCTCCGAGCCAACAGAGTTCACTGTCCAAAGAGTCAGGTTATAAATTTAGGCAGTTTTATAGCTACAAGAGGACAGAGATCAAGTACAATCATATATGTAAGATCTACTTTAAAATAAATCAAACTCTTAGAAAATATGAATTTTAGTAAAAATTGCTATGACAGTATTTTTGTAATTTTTCAGTTTAGTCATTAATGTGAGAGAAAACATGGAAAAGGATTATCAGCTGGCAAAACATTTTATGCTGAAATATCTTTGAGCCAAAAATTAAGGTTGGTTATTTAGTAAAGAATATTTTACTTTTATAACATTATTCAGTGGACCCAATAGTCATTGTAAACTAACACATTTCATTAAGAAACGTAAACTTAGTGTTACTGAAATATTCAAATTGTGGTCTTTATAGGAACAAGTATATACCATCTACAAATAAAATACACTTAGTCCTATAAAATAATACGTGTGTGTGTGTGTGTATATATATATATATATATTTTTTTTTTTTTTTAGACAGGGTCTTGCTGTGTTGCCCAGGTTGGAGTGCAGTGGTGCGATCTCAGCTCACTGCAGCCTTGACCACCCAGGCTCAAGCGATCCTCCCACTTCAGCACCCAAGTAGCTGGAACTGCAGGCGCGTGCCACCATGCCCAACTAATTTTTGCATTTTTTTTGTAGAGATGGGGTTTCACCATGTTGCCCAGGTGGTCGTGAACTCCTGGGCTCAAGCAACTTACCCGCCTCAGCCTCCCAAAGTATTGGAATTACAGGCTTGAGCCACTGTGCCTGGCCATATTTTCCTTATTATTATTATTTTGTAAAGAGGAGCAAAAGGAATGCCTAATCCTCCCTTTCTTCCTTGTGGGGAAAGGGAGCTAAGCATTCTTGGTAGATTTGGAATATATGGTGGGTGAATTGGTTGGCTCCTGGGGAGTCATGTTTAAATCTGAGTAGAAGGAAGGATCTTAGAGTTTTACCCTAGTGGTAAATATCATGTATAAAGGATGTCCTAATGTAGTAAAATAGAGTGAGAAACAGGTCAGAAGTTTTCCAGGGGAATAGCAAAAACCATTCTGCAAGTTGTGGGATTCTCCAGGTTGCTCCTGAGGGTAAGCTCCCTGACCTACCCACATTGTATCCCTTTTAGAGAGACCAGTAATTTCTGAAGCCCCATGGATTTTCAGCTGTGTGGGGGCCTGGTTATGAATATCAGATGCCTACCAGACCATAGTTAATCGACCATATGCAAGAACATTAGAGCAGATACATTTTCACGAGCCCTATCTTTCATACCTTTTCCCCCATGGATACACCCCCTGATGTGATGATGACATCAGCACGACTGATACCCTCATTCAAGGCATTGAGTAAGTCATCTGGGCTGGAAAAAAATAAAGACAAAGAAATTAACAAACAAGGAAAAGATTTTAGATATAGTGCCAACTTAAAACTACATCACCTTATTCACTAATAGACATTAACATGAGTACAGCACTATATTCTGTATGAAGTGGGAATCAAAAGGGTCTCTGCCTAACAGGAGCATTAAGTCTTATGGAGAAAGGACCTTGTACATGCTGAAGTAGTGGCTACTGGCGATTTCACAGGGCTTTTTGTTCTAACAAGCCACTATAATGAAAGGAGACAATGAGATGTTGGAGGATGTCTAACTATCCTGGTTTGCCTAGGAATATTCCTGTTTTAGTACTAAAGTCAGATGTCCTAGGAATCCAAGGCAATCCCAGACAATTGGTTACCTGAGGTGTTGGAAAGATCACATAGGACTCTTTAGTGAGAATGTCTTAAGTGAGGCCCCGAGAAATGAGCTGGATTCTGAGAGGTGGAAAGAAAAGGAATGGGAAAGAGCTTCGTAAGCAAGAGGATCTGTACTAGCAAAGGCTTGGAATAATGGTTAAGCCTGTGCTGTTTCTAGGTCACTGTGGAAAATGGCCTGCTTAGAGTGAAGGACTTGAGTGGGAATGACTGGGACAGGTAGGATGGGACATGATTTTGAAGAACCCTCAAGCTGATGAATTTGGAGTTTATCTAATAGGAAATGGAGGGGGAAGGATCCCTAGAAATAGGAAAAGCCAGTAGGTATTAATAATGTTGGGAAGAGAAAAGGTAGGGGAAAAAGGACAAGGAAAGTAGAGATGGTATGAACTACTTATACAGGACATGAATACAGGATGAATATTAGGAATGGAAGCTAGGCAGGTTCCTGACTGTCACTTGAAAAGGCAAGTGCAACAGGCTCTTTGATGGTACAGGTTGAAGGTCTGGGGAGAAGAGATGAAAACGGGGGTCTTATCTTTGGATGTCAGAACAGTTGAAAAGTCCTACCTTGAGACTTATCAAGTGAGAATAAACAAAATTCCAAGAATCAAGACTTATGAAGGGACAGGATGATTGGGAGTAGTTGAAAGGGATTGTTTAGTTACTACTTTAAATCCATACAAATCTACTGGGCAATGTGACCTGTAATTGGCATTTCCCTTCAATTGATGCAGTACAGAAAAGATACTTTTTGAGGAGTATATATCTAGCCATACCCTTGTTTTCTGAAAAATTCTTACCTATTTATACCACCTGACTCTTTCTTTCCCTTTCTTCCCTATGGACATCTAATGAGAACAACTAAAAAGGGAGTAACCCTGGCTTCTGATTTTCTGCTTCCTGCCTTTCATCCCCCTTGAGGCCCAGCTGTATTCTTGCTCTTGGGTTCTATGAGATAACCTTGTATCCTTCCATAAATGTCTTCTTTGCTTGCACTAGCTTCAGCAGGTGTTTGTTAACTTGAAAACAAATGATCTCTCAATGAGACAGCATATGTTCTCACAAATATCTCATGACAGTGAAGTTTATTCATGCCCCCTTACCTTAATGCACTATTTGATGAGAGAGGAAGAAGAAAAGTTAGTGACTCAAGATAGCATGATTTATAACTAGGATATAATTTCAATTTTTATCCAGGTGTGACAGAGGTAGGGAGAACTTGAGACCTACCAGAGACACAACCTTCACAGACTCTATAAGAGATAAACTAGTCAGGAGGTGGCATAGCACAGAGATTAAATATGTGAGCTCTGGAGTCAGACTGCCTGAGTGGAAATCCTAGCACCACTATTTGCTAGAATGTTTAACCATGCACAAGTTGCTTAACTTCTCTTTGCCTTAGTTTTTCATCTGTAAAGTAGCCATAATAGGGTTGTTATGAGGATTAAATGACATCCTATTAATACATATAAAACACTTGGAATAGTATCTGGAACAAACTAAGTTTTCAAGAAAGTCATATGTCATTACTATTGCTGCTATGTTAACAAGTTAATCAAACATACCTAACAAACTGGCAAAGTTCAACTACAGCATGCTTGGGATTTTTATTCTGGAAAATACTCATGAGTAACACACAATAAAATCATACACTGGGACTTAAATACATTCACAGAGCTAAATATGAAAGGTCCAAATGGCAAGGTAGGCCTGGTTCCAACCTGAATAGCTTCATTTACTATGAGGTTCTCTTACAGGGTCTGGGTAAAATTCTCCTTTTCCTCTAGCACTGGCCTGTCCACAAGCTCTGGCTTTGGGAAGCAAGCTCCCAAGGAGAAGGGCCAAAAGTTTGAAAAATGGCTCATATAAGGTTCAGCCTACCAACATAGAGACCCTTTAAAGTCATTGAGTCAGTCATTGCATAGGCAGCCAAAAAAGTGCCCAGGTATTAACTGAAGGTAGAATCTATGTGTAAAACATTAAAGACTTAAAAAAAACCCCTGACATAAATTTCAAAGTTAAACTAGTTGGGCAAACATCTCAGAATTATTTTGAATAATGTTGTACTTAAAGTATTTTTGACCTATGTATTTTGAACAGCTTTCTCATCAATCCTTTTCATTTCAATTTAGGAAAAAAGACAGCAAATTATTCTGTTGTATTGAAATACTATACAATATGCATGTGATGGGTTCCTGATGCCCAGAGTTCTGGGCTCCTTGCCTTGCTGGATCATATTATCATTATGCTAAGCCAATGGTTCCTCATTTACTATGGAGTAAATGGAAAAAACATCCCAAACACAGCATCACATGGAATGTGGTTCAAAATACTGACTGGGTAATGAATACTATCAACAAACACAATTTTATGTTAGTAGAAAAAGGTATTAGGCTAATTTTATAAACCTTGTAATATATTTTTTATATATTAGGCTAATTTTATAAATTTTTAATATATTAGGCTAATTTTTAATATATTAATAAATTTTTAATATATTAGGCTAATTTTATAAACCTTGTAATATATAACTTACAATATATGTTATATACATATAATACATAACTTACAACATGTTGCTTCTATAGAATTACTGTAAAGCTACTGTAAACAAAGCAGCAGTGAGATGCACACCGTCATGGTATTCATCTTTGTAGGCAGATAAAGGTTCTGGGGCCTAGCTGATTACTACAAATAAGCACTTTTCAGTGCTTTTTCGTACTTTTTTTTTTTTAGATGGAGTCTTGCTCTCGTCGCCCAGACTGGAGTACAATGGCGCAATCTCGGCTCACTGCAACCTCTGCCTCCTGGGTTCAAGCGATTCTCCTGCCTCAGTCTCCCAAGGAGCTGGGATTACAGGCGCCTGCCACCATGCCCGGCTAATTTTTGTATTTTTAGTAGAGACACAGTTTCACCATGTTGGCCAGGCTGGCCTTGAACTCCTGACCTCAGGTGATCTGCTCGCCTTGGCCTCCCAAAGTGTTGGGATTATAAGCGTGAGCAATCGTGCCAGCCTTACTCATTATTTTCATATTGTCTGGGAAACATGTTTTTTTCCTATTTTGTAAAACCTCAGAGACATCAACTCTCCATATGAAATTTTCTAATTTGCAGAAATCAACTGAAAGGGATTTTGTTCCAAATCCTTACTGAAATTTATCATGTTTCAAAGAATATGCTCAATGATACTTTGTACTCTGTGGGTAGTACATTCACAAAATCATTGAATCTCAAAGTTGTAAATGTTATCTTGTCCATGATCACTGCTGGGCCAGTTATTTGGGTCCTGCCATACTCTATCCCCCTTTGTTACTCTCTGTAACTCTCCTTTCTGTTGTATGCTTCTGGTGTCTGGAGATTTGATCAGACATCCTGCCTTACTAGAGAGACAGGTACCAATGTATGACAACAGCCAGGGGATCTATAACTTCATTTATGTTGCATGCTATAATCTCTCAACAAATCTGTATGCTAGATTGAACAGGTATTACTATGCTCATTTTAAGAAAAGGCAAGTTATATTCAGAGAGGCAAAGTGTAGATAGAGCAGTAAATGGCAGAGCCAGGACTACAAACTCTGGCTTCTTATTAAATGCTTATTCCTCTCCCTGCCTAATCAGAAGTGATTGTGTAGTTTTTTAAAGGCATGTAATATACCATAAAAGGAAGAGTCTAATGAGAACAGACCCTTGTCCAAAATCATCAGAAAGAGAGGATGCTGGCCAAGTGTGGTGGCACACCTGTAGTCTCAGCTACCTGGGAGGCTGAGGTGAGAGGATTGCTTGAGCCCTGGAGTTCAAGACTGCAGTGAGCTATTATCACATCTGTGAATAGCCACTGCATTCTAGCCTGGGTGATATAGTGAGACCTAGTCTCTCTCTCTTTTTTTTTGAGATGGAGTATTGCTTTGTTGATCAGGCGGAGTATAGTGGCGCGATCTCGGCTCACTGCAACCTCTGCCTCCTGGGTTCAAGCAATTCTCCTGTCTCAGCCTCTCAAGCATCTGGGATTACAGATGCCCGCCGCCATGGCTGGCTAATGTTTTGTATTTTTAGTAGAGATGGGTTTCACCATGTTCGCCAGGCTAGTCTTGAACTCCTGACCTCAAGTGATCTGCCCACCTTGGCCTCCCAAAGTGCTGGGATTACAGGCATGAGCCACCATGCCCGGCCCTAGATCTAGTCTCTTAATAATTAAAAAAAAAAAAAAAAAAAGGAGAGGATGCTATGGCAAGAGGTATGGATTTGTCTGGGGTAACCAGCAGAAAATTGCATGTGTGAACATTTTACTATACTCTTTGGAATGAAATGAAGGTGATTCAGAATCCCATGTTCAGATGAAAACTATGATTTTGGTTAACCATAGCTTAAGGGCCTATTCACATCACAAATTTGCTTTCTTTTTTATGATTCATGCTATATTTTAAATTATAAAACATTTCCAACATAACAGTATAACAAACACCCATGTATCCATCGCTCAGATTTGAGAAATGCTAATATTTTCCAATATTTACTTCATATTCCTTCCCCAAGACTCTTGATTTTTAACATATAAAAACTGAGTTTTCTTTCTAAAACTCAAAGATTACTCTGAATAGTGATAAGAGGAAATAGGTAACAAGGGTTATAATCATGAATAATATAATAGAGAGAAAACAGTTCATGATTTTCTCAGTTTTCTTACATAAAGCAAGCAGGGTAGATTAATTTTCTCAAGGATAGGAGGCTAAAACTACAAAACATTATAATCTGACCTTATATTTAAGACAGAACTTCCCACATATAAAATCTTAATATCCAAGAAATAAAATTAATGACAATACTAATGTTTTTAAAAAATACATTTTCACCCCTATGTGTTAATCTCACAATTCTGTGAGGAAGGCAGGACAAAAGAGGACACTGAGGTTCACATAGGTAGTGTTAGGTTCAAAGTCATCATGTGTTTTTTCTACTCTTCTTCTCAATATAGTAATATTTGCATTATGAAAGACATTTTGTTACACATAAAACACCTTCAGATAAAAGCTATTTATCAGCATTTACCTAAATATATAAATCTTATTTGTATATACCAAATAATGATAGAAACAAAATTTGTACTTCTAAAATTTGACTTATTCTCACCACTGCCACTAGAGGGGCTATTGGATTAAGCAGATTAAGTTTTCTAGGTATATATCAGTAGTTTCCCTTTTCTCAAAGAGTGGCATATCTTAAAGGGATATCATGATATCACTTAAATCTTTCTTCATTAACAACTGCAGTTTTAATTTAATTTGGATGGTGCTTAGCCATTCCTTTACAGATAAATCTTTTTTTTTCTTTTTTTGAGACAGGGTCTCACTCTATCACCCAGGATGGAGTGTAGTGGTGTGATCATGGCTCACTGCAGCCTCCACATACCAGGCTCAAGTGATCCTCCCACCTCAGACTCCTGAGTAACTGGGACCACAAGAGTGCACCACTACACCTGGATAATATTTTTTGTGTTTTTTGTAGTAGACACGGTTTCACCATGTTGAATCCTGGGCTCAAGAGATCTGCCTGCCTCAGCCTCCCAAAGTGCTGGGATTACAGGCATGAGCCACTGCACCTGGCCTAAAAATAATTCTTTTTTTTTTTTTTTAAGAGAGTCAGCCAGGTGTGGTGGCTCATGCCTGTAATCCCAGCACTTTGGGAGGCCGAGGCAGGTGGATCATGAGGTCAGGAGATCGGGACCATCCTGGCTAACACGGTGAAACCCTGTCTCTACTAAAAATACAAAAAATTAGCTGGGCATGGTGGCGGGCACCTGTAGTCCCAGCTACTCGGGAGGCTGAGGCAGGAGAATGGCATGAACCTGGGAGGCGGAGCTTGCAGTGAGCAGAGATTGTGCCACTGCACTCCAGCCTGGGCAACAGTGCAAGACTCCTTCTCAAAAAAAAAAAAAAAAACACACACACACACACAAGAGTCTTGCTCTGTCACTCAGGCTGGAGTGCATGGCGCTACCTCTGCTCACTGCAACCTCTGCCTCCCGGCTTTAAGTGATTCCCGTGCCTCAGCCACCCAAGCAGCTGGGATTACAAGTGTGTGCCACCATGCTTGGCAAATTTTTGTATTTTTAGTAGAGTTTTGCCATGTTGGCCAGGCTGGTCTTGAACTCCTGGCCTCCCAAAGTGATGGGATTACAGGCATGAGCCACTGCACCTAGCCAAAAATAATTCTAATACTAACATGAATCTTGATTTACTAATACTTCCCATTTATTTTCATTTGAATTATTAAGTACCTAACCATTGTTCTCTTAGAGTACCAATATTACATGAAAGCATTCTACAAGACAATTGCTTTAATGCTAAGAATGTATGCACTAGGCAACAGAAGATAAAGCCATCAATTGAAGATCTGAGTGTCACAAAGTCTAGAATCCTGTTTTATCTCTACTGCTAACTACCCAGATGATCTTGAAAAACTAGTATCATTTTTTTTGGGAAGGGGGTATTATTCTCCTTATCTATAAAATGAGGACATTTGGAGTATGTCTTTTTCATCTCTAACATTCACTGATTCTAAGAATTTGTGGTTGGTTGGGATCCAGATCAAGGGCAAAGCTATAAATTTTTTTAGGTTGACCCAGAAGTCCGAAGTCTTCTTGAAAAAATACTAAGACTGCCCTATCCTTTAAAGGCTGGGAAAGTCCAGCCTTTACAACAAAACTGTCCAGGAAGCAAAGAGGTTTGGACTGTTTATTTTTTGTACTTTAATAGAAGACTAGCAGCTTGCCATTTAGTACTTTGCTAATTCAGGAATTGACACCTCTCTTCCTTTTGCCACTCATGATCCTCTTTTCTACCGTAACTCCATTCTCACCAGGCCCAAAGTACGCTAGCAGCTTCCAGAACCCTTAGGGTGAATCGAACTTTCAGTAGGGAGAGGAAAATACCAGCAACCTAAGTAACAACCAGTTGGAGAGTGGAAGAATGAGCATAATATTTAGGATATCCCCTAGAGAAATAAAACTTCTGGGGCAATAGATAATTTTAGTAACAATAATAAGCAATTAAAACACTAATACAGATTCAATTACGACATTAAAACTGTGTTCTGGAACAAAATATGTGATTTTCAAATTTTAAGATTTAGTAGATGAAGGTAAGTACAGTCCTTGTCAAAAATTAATTAGTTGCTTGGAAGATCAAGTGGTAGAAATATCTCCAAGGATTGTGCAAAAGTACGAAAGACAGAAGTCATGCAGAAAATAATAAGAAGACAGAGCAAGAGACCGACATATTATAGGAATTCCATAAGGAAATAAAGGAAGAGATAGAGGCAGAAAAAAGGAAAATTTCATTTATTTGAGAAGAGTTGGATTTAGAAATTGAAAAGGTTTACTAAATTCCAGGCAAGATTGATTAAAAAAAAAAGCAAAACAAAAACATAAACCTAAATATGTCCTGGTACAATTTTGGAATTTCAAAAATAAACAGAAAATCTTACAAGCTGCCAAATATTTAATAGGAAGATTGGGTTACTAACAAAGGAAAAAGTAATATTGGCTTTGGACTTCTTACCTACAATACCCAAAACTAGAAAATAGTAAATTAACATCAACATATCTCTTCAAGCCATACAACCCTCAAATCCTGCATCCATTCACCAATCAAAATGGAAGAATGATACTTGTTAAAATGCAAAGATTCAGATGACAAATCACCAAGTAATGTTCTGGAAAAATGACTGTAAATGAAAAAATGATTAAGAACATAGACTTCAAGGTAGGGGAAGTTGGAGGAGAGGAAACAGTAGTGAAACACACACACACACTCCTTTATAAAAAATATAGCTAAATCTAGGCTGGGCGTGGTGTCTCACACCTATAATCCCAGCAATTTGGGAGGCTGAGGCAGGTGGATCACTTGAGGTCAGGAGTTCAAGACCAGCCTGGCCAACATGATGAAACCCTGTCTCTACTAAAAATATAAAAATTAGCTGGGTGTGGTGGCAGGTGCCTGTAATCCAGTTACTCAGGACGCTGAGGCAGAAGGATCACTTGAACCTGGGAGGTGGAGGTTGCAGTGAGCCAAGATTGCGCCATTGCACTCCAGCCTGGGTGACAGAGTAAGACTGTCAAAAAAAAAAAAAAAAAAGAAAGAAAGAAGGAGAAAAAAAGAGAGAAAGAAAGAGGAAAGATAAAGAAGAAAAAAGAAAGAAAAGAAAGAGAGAGAAAGGAAAGAGAAAGAAAGAAGGAAAAAGAAAGAAAGAAAATAACAGGTAGGGCAAAAAGTCACCAGGCAAATGTAAATAAGCAAAAAAGCAGAAGTAGTAATATTAACATCAAAACGGGATTTGATTTAAAAAAAACTTAAAAGGATAAAGAGAGGCAACAAATTGTTATAAAAGGAAACTTTGTAAAGATGATGCAGCAGTATACAACTCTCTCACAAGACAGGGTCTCATTTCATCCAGGCTTCCTTATTGCCCCACCAAATTCCTGCACGTTGTAGGCACTCAGTAAATGAGCTGAATGAAACCTGATTTCAAGTCAGTCTATCCACAGTAGCTTTGAGAGTAAATACTGTTTAGTTACTCAATTATAATGATATCATAGGCTAATAATATTGTCTGGGGATGAAAGAAAAGATACTGCAAAACATATAATCATAAATAGTACTTTGAGAAGGGATTAAGGTGAAACAATTGTGTATTCAAATATCATGTAAAAGAGGAAGCCAACTTATTTGGCATTGCTTGGAGGGCAGAATTAGGGCTAACAGATGAAAGAAACAGGAAGAAAGACTGGCTCCATGTAATGGAAAAACATACTTACTTTAACAGCCATCGAACAATAGAATGTGCTACCTCATGAGGCAGCAGAGATCTTTCTCACTAAAAGAATTCAAACAAAAACCTAACGGCTAAGTTGTTTCAGATTTTCCTTAACACCTCCATTGGGTGAAAGTTTAGACTAGCTAACATCAGAATAAGATACTGTGATTCTATGGAGATACTGAATGTTACATAAACACAATGACTATTTTCTTTTCACATATAAACTGAAGCATAGAGGGAAACACCAACCTGATCTGACTGATGCAATTTGATACTCGTCTTGTAGATAATACTCTTCTCCCTTTCATTTTTGAACATAAGAAACATTTGCCTATTTGACTTGAGTGAAATGAAAACAGTATCTTTTCTTCCTAAAGCCATGACATTCATCTTCAACTTGGAAGATGGCTACCAATATTAATAGCACTCTCTGTAGAGTTCTAACTTGATCACATGTCAAAGAACCACGCACTTAATAGAAACGTAGAAAAAGAGAAAGGAGAAGCATGTTTCAAAATAAATCTGTCAGAGAACGAATGTAGCTTTCTCAAAACTGTATGTACTCATCAGTTTCTGTGAAGAAAGAATATATTCAGAGGGTATGACATCTTTTGAACACTGTATCTTTTCAGATTTCAATCTGATTGCTTTGGGGGCTCAATTCCAAAGCAACTTAAAAAAGTTAAGACTTTTTTTTCTTTTTATAATTTACATCTGCCTCAAATTACTATAATCCTGATTCTGGCATAAAATTATTTTTGCTTTATCATGAAGAGAAACGGTAAAGGCTCTGTCTTCGTTTTGAATTTTACAGCATTTACCCAAGTTTAGGATTTATGAATTTCAGAAAGAGTATTCAGAATGCAGATACATTTCTATTTAAAAATATTTAATATAAACACACAGATGGACAACAGCTGCTAATTAGTTTCCTGTTTCATCTGTTACACCAACTGCAAGCTGCATCATTTTAAGATCAGTGAAGATGACACTGAGAAAAAGTCTAGGATGTGTAGATTAAAGAACGTTGGCAGTTAATTATACCAAGGTAACAAAAAATAGCTGAGGACATCTATTAATCATATCATAGTTTCTTCAGAGGTCAAAGATAAATTCATTAACTACAAATCTTTTCTGGGTGTCTACTTCACATATGCAATCAAACTACATACTACACATATAGCCATCATTTCATTCTTTTCCAGTCTCACTGGGTGTTCTGGGACCACGGAGTCACGTAAAGAAAGAAGAAAGCATGGTTCTTGCCTTTAAGTTTACAAGCTAGTGCAGAAAACTCATCAGTGAAAAAAAAGGTTAGAAAAATGAGTGAAATACGCAATGACATTAATATCATCTGTTGAATTCAAATACATTAATTAAAATGAAAAAATATGTATCATATATTTATATATAATATAAAGAAATGATAAAAAGGGTGAATGGGATAGAATGATCAGAACTAGTTTGAGATAATTAGGACAGGCTTTCTGGAAGACATTACTTTTTATGAGTTTGGGGTAGGAAAACAATGTCTAAAGCTACAGTAATACCTAGAGGTTATTCATAGAAGAAACAGAAACGTCAATTGCAGTAGCAACGCTTAAAGATAAAGAAGGGCGGCCGGGCGCGGTGGCTCACGCCTGTAATCCCAGCACTTTGGGAAGCTGAGGCGGGCGGATCACAAGGTCAGGAGATCGAGACCATCCTGGCTAACACGGTGAAACCCCGTCTCTGCTAAAAATACAAAAAATTAGCCGGGCGAGGTGGCAGGCGCCTGTAGTCCCAGCTACGCGGGGGGCTGAGGCAGGAGAATGGCGTGAATCCCGGGGGGCGGAGCCTGCAGTGAGCCGAGATCGCGCCACTGCACTCCAGCCTGGGTGAAAGAGCGAGACTCCGTCTCAAAAAAAAAAAAAAAAAAAGAAGGGCAACTCTAACAGCTACATAAAAAGTCTACCACTGAGATTGGAAAGAACCTCTCGTCATTAAACACGTTTGTTAAGGTAGAATGTTCTTTGTTAACCAACAGAAAATGAGAAGTCTCTGCTGAAAAATGATCAGAAAATAAATCTATCCCAGCTTGCCAGGAGTAAAAGAAAAAAAAAAAGAAAATAAATCCATTTTGTTGGCCCAAAAATGAAAACTTTGCATTTTGAGCAGAAAAGGAGGTTTATGCCATAAGGAAGGCAGATAGTTTATAAAAATGACAAGAACCAATTAAATTCAGATCTAAATTATCGTTGATGATTAGAAAACTCCTACTTTAAGAACATTAGGTAAGCAACGAAAAATTAGGATGTGTTTGGTTCACACATTGGAAGTTGTAAGGCACTGGGCTTTGCCCAAATAATCGCTGTGCTGTTAAGTCTATCTTGATAATTCCTGCTAAATGTGCCAGTTTTTTAAGAACCCATTTTTCTATCTCAGTACTTGTCCTTCTGCTTCTTGCTTTAATATAAAGAGGTAGCTTCACAAATTCGTAGCAGCAAGAGGAGGCAGTTCAAATACAAAACACCAATCTATGACATAGTCAAGTAAGCCCAGGATTTGAGTGGGGCAGGCTTCTGTGATGGCAATTTTCCAGAAGGGGGAACTCTTCTTAATGATGGGAATTTCCCAGCCCTTCCTTCAGGCCTTGAAAGGCTAGAAGGTCCAAGTTGGCAGTTCAGAAGCTATATTGCTGAGCTGTCATAAAGTTGAATCCTTATTCAATAGTTAAAATCAGTTTGAGGAATTATATAAACTCAATTAATGCTGAAATTTATTTAAAAAAATTTCCCCAAGTGGATTCTACCTATTTGGATAATGATTACCGCTTGTTATATTCAAGAAGTAAATTTGTAAGATCTTTTCAAGTCTGAGAGAGCTGCTCCTCAATTTTTTATATTAAAAGCCTGCTAAATCTATTAGGAATTTCTCCCAAGATGCTTTTCTTCAGAAATACAAAATGAACCACCCAGCCACAAAGCTTTACACTGTACATTTTTTGGGGACATGTCTTAGGAATGCAACTCTACTGTCAGTACCATACTTTCTGGCCTGCTCCTATGGTCAAGGCTTTTGGACTTACTTTGAAGGGGCCCTGTAAGATTCTTCTGGACTGTTGTATAATAGAAAGTTTCTAGGTTTCATGGAAAGAGAGAATGGTATAGGAAAAGATGGCAGGGCTCTTTAATGTGTCCCTACTAAGTGCTGTGGATATAGTGTTTACCAACATACACTTTGTCCTAGTATTCATGGAACTTATCGGGTGGGAAAGAAAACAACCCTGGCCCAATACTCACAAATCCTTTTTCCACCCTGTTTAAGCCATACAAGACAACAACTTCTCAAAGCAAGTTTATACTGAATATAGCATTCAGTACCTATTTACCTATCTACATTTCTTTGTCTTCATCTCTTCCCCTACAGTAGCTCACACTGTCTAGGAGGACTAAAGGAGGCTAATAGGTTATTGAACCAGCCATGGGGAAAAGAAAACTAGGACATCTGCTGACCCATATTTAAGGTAGATCCATTAGAAAATGGGCAAAAAACCTGAACAGACACTTCTCAAAAGAAGACATACAAGCAGCCAACAAACATATGAACATATGATTAGGGATATGATCATTTAACATATCTCTAATCACAGAAATACAAATCAAAACCACAATGAGAGACCATCTCACAGCAGTCCAAATGGTTATTATTAAAAAGTAAATAAATAATAGATCTTGGTGAGGCTGCAGAGAAAAGAGAACATTTACACACTGTTGGTGGGAGTGTAGATTGGTTCAGCCACTGTGGAAAGCAGTTTGGAGATTTCTCAAAGAACTGAGAACTACCATTCAACCCAGCAATCTCGTCACTGGGTATATATCCAGAAGAAAACAAATCATCCTACCAAAAAGACACATGCACTCTTATGTTCACTGCAGCATTATTCACAATAGCAGAGACATAGAATGCTCTTCAATGGTGGACTGGATAAAGAAAATGTGGTGCATACACATCATGGAATAGTACACAGCCATAGAAAAGAATGAAATCATGTTCTTTGCAGCAACATGGATGCAGCTGGAGGCCATTATCCCAAGTGAATTAATGCAGGAACAGAAAATCAAATACCGCATGTTCTTACTTGTAAGTGGGAGCTAAACACTGGGTACTCATGAACATAATGATGGCAACAACAGACACTGGGAACTACTAGAGGAGGGAAGGAGGGAGGGGGGTAAGGGGCCTAAAACCTAACTATTGGGTACTATCCTCACTACCTGGGTGACCTGATCATTGGTTCTCAAAACCTCAGCATCACCCAAAATACCCATGTAACAAACCTGCACATTAGCCCCTGCATCTAAAATTTTAAAAGTCGAAAATATGTAAATATATAAAGAATGCATTTGAATGAAAAGAACAGAAAGAATAGAAGGGCAATGTGCAATCAAGAGAAGAAGGAATGACATGAAAATGAAGAAAAAGAATTTATAATGAGAGGTTGAAAATTCAAAGCCAATATATTACATTATTATTTTGTAGAATTCTAGACAAGGTAAAATAGTTGATATTTTGTCAAGGGTAACATTAAAGACTTTCTTTCTTTCTTTCTCTTGCTTCCTGCCTTCCTGCCTTCCTTCATTCCTCCCTCCCTCCCTCCCTCCTCCCTCCCTCCCTCCCTCCCTCTCTCTCTCTCTCTCTCTCTCTCTTTTTTTCTTTCTATTCAATGATGCTGCCAACCTAGCATCTATTGGGGAAAAATATCTAATATGAACAGCTTATCATCATGGGTTCCGGAAAACAAAACATAGCTATGAAATAATACTTTTTTTTTTTTTTTTTTTTTTGAGACGGAGTCTCGCTCTGTCGCCCAGGCTGGAGTGCAGTGGCGCAATCTCGGCTCACTGCAAGCTCCGCCTCCCGGGTTCACGCCATTCTCCTGCCTCAGCCTCTCCGAGTAGCTGGGACTACAGGCGCCCCCCACCACGCCCGGCTAATTTTTTGTATTTTTAGTAGAGATGGGGTTTCACCTTGGTCTCGATCTCCTGACCTCGTGATCCGCCCACCTCAGCCTCCCAAAATGCTGGGATTACAAGCGTGAGCCACCGCGCCCGGCCTGAAATAATACTTTTTATGCTTGGAGAAAACAAAATGTAGGTAGGCTAAGGTTTCTATTACATTAGTTATCTGTCAAGTTCTACAAATATATACTATGGCTAAATTTTCAAGTCTTATTATTTGAGCAATTGCAAAATAGTATGAGAAATAAAATTCAAAGTCAATATAGACATTAAGATTTTGCATTTAAGTATGTTTTCTATAATCTTTTGATTTAAACTTTTGTTGTATTACAAAATATTATAATTTTACTTAAAATGCAGCAAGACTTTGGCTTCTTTTTAATTTGCCTACTTATCACTATGTTTATGGCATTACACACCTAATAGTATTAATAGCTCTTACTTAGATTCAGATGCCTTAGATGAGCTGCTTGCCTCTTTTGTCTGTTTTGTAAAGTTTGATTACAGTTGTCAATACTGGTCCACCAAATTTTTAATAATGCATAAGGGGAATTTTTAGGAGTTTCTTTTATTGTAAAAGAAATGCAGTATATCCTCAGGGTAAAAATATTCAAGTATTTCAGAAATATTAAAAAAAAAAAAGTAGAAGTGGCTGGGCATGGTGGCTCACACCTTCTATCCCAGCACTCTGGGAAGCTGAGGCAGGTGGAACAACTGAGGTCGGGAGTTTGAGACCAGACTGACCAGCATGGAAAAACCCCGTCTTTACTAAAAATACAAAATTAGCTGGGTGTGGTGGTGCATGCCTGTAATCCCAGTTACTTGGGAGGCTGAGGCAGGAGAATCGCTTGAACCCGCGAGGTGGAAGTTTCAGTGAGCTGAGACCGCACCATTGCACTCTAGTGTGGGCAACAACAGCGAAACTCCGTCTCAAAAAAAAAAAAAAAAAAAAAAAAATTAGAAGCGCCCACCACCACGCCCAGCTAATTTTTGTATTTTTAGTAGAGACGGGGTTTCACCATATTGGCCAGGCTGATCTTGAACTCCTGACCTTGTGATCCGCCTGCCTTGGCCTCCCAAAGTGCTGGGATTAGAGGCGTGAGCCACAGTGGCTGGCCCTCACCATCACTTTTAATTCTCTAACTTCTACCCCATATGCAAACTCTTACTACTAGAAATAACAGTTGGGTGTATAGGGTATTTCTACATATAAATATCTTCCCATGCATATACCGTATTTATAAATATATGTTTGTTCAGTTGCTATTCAATGTGAGATAAAATTAAACATGTTATCCTGCAATTTGCTTTTTTCAAATAAAATGTATCTTGGGAAAAAAGTAGAAACAGGGGCTGGGTGCGGTAGTGGGTGTCTGTAGTCTCAGCTACTTGGGAGGCTGAGACAGGAGAACCACTTGAACCCGGGAGGCAGATGTTGCAGTGAGACGAGATCACGCCATTGCACTCCAGCCTGGGCGACAGAGCGAGACCGTCTCAAAAAAAAAAAAAAAAAAAAAAAAAAGTAGAAATAGGGTTGTGCTTAAAAGTATATAAACTCACATAAATTTGTGCCAATTCAGAATATCTAGGCTTTACTAGTTTCATATTTGGGCTGGGGATATAAGATTTGGTAGTCAGTCATTAGCATACAGAATGAAAAGCACAGAAAGCCAAGGATAAGCCATGGGGAGACCTATATTTAGGGGAATGAGCACAGCAAAAAGAGCTATAAAAGCTAAGAAATAATAGATTTTGAGTGGAGAATGACGATATGCAAATAGTATGTTGCTACACAGGAATATAAAATTGTGGTAAAGAGGCCTAACAGCTTGCTTTTCCAGGCATTTTGTGTTTACATACACATACCATTTTGAGGCTTTGTAATCCAGACAAAGATAATTCAACAGTGACACTGCTCTCTTCTACATAATAGTCTTCAATATTTCTCTTTATTTAATCTCTTTCTTCTTAGTTATAGTTCCAAATTTTAGTTTAAGTTCTGGAACCTTCTAAAACATTTTTACTGCTTGGAATTTGTAATTCTTCAAAAGCAAGATCAATATCTATTTCAATTTTGTATCTTCAATAGCCTTTGGCTTAAAATTCATAGCAGATGCATGACTGATCTTACTATATTCTTGATACTTCCTGCGATCCACAGACCTACAGTTTGGTATAATTTCGGAGCTTGTCAGAGATGCAAAATCTCAGCCCACCCCAGATTTGTTAAAGTATAATCAACATTTTCAATGAGATCTCCAGATGATTCACAGGTACACAATCAATACTTCCCGGTGACTGATTAAACAATGAGTAAACAAATTGTATTGTTCTCCTTATTTCCAGTCTCCATCATTAGCTTATATGATAAATCTAGGTCAACTGATCTTTTTAAAATAATAGTTTTTTATGTCAATTCAGCAAAACAAAAACAAAAGCAAAAACCCAAACAAACCAAAAAATACCCAAACTTCAAATTTAACTGAATTGGGTAGTTCTGCCTAAATTGCAAAGCCTTTCAAAATCTGGCTCAAATTTCTACTCAATTTACCTGTCTTATCCTTCTACCTGAACCTCTTGTTCATTTCTAATTCTCTAGACATTATTTGTTTCTACTTCTCTACTTTGTGCATTCCGTTTCCTACTTGGATTAACACACTCTCTTTTCCTATCTAAATCCTACTCATTCTTTAAGTTCTAGCTTGAAACTAGAGATTTATAAAACTCTCTCTGACCAATCCAGCCCACAGTAGTACACAGGTATACAATATTTTGTCTTTATAATGATAGTAGAGAATTATGGATTGTCAATCTCAGGAAATTTAGATTCCATTTTTATCTCTGCCACTAACTAGTAGTATAATGCTGGGCAAGTTACTTAACATCTCTGGGTTTCAGAATGTGTCTCTTTAAAGGAAAAGACTATAGGAACTCCAACAGTACTGTGTTCCAAACAGTGTGAGAAAACAAAAGATGTATTTTGATATATACATAATGTTTATAAATGAATGGTTTTCAAATATAGTTGTTAATTCTCAGGTATTTGAAGCATCCCTCCGGTAATCTTCATAGTACTATTAAATTAACCTTTTTAAATAAAAGGTATAGTAAGCAAAGGCCGTTTAGTCCAACTCACTTCAAAGAGTTACAAAGTCTTACTCTTCTGTTTTACTTCAATTGTCAAAATTATGGCAGGGGACAAGAATAAGAGCTGAGAAATAGAATCACATAGAATTTAAAAACCAGACTCAAACCTTTTTTAATGACACAAATAGAGCTGGCACTCTCTACCCTTATCTGTCATAGTTGAGTAAGGTTCTGTGCTTACTGACTTTTTTTTTTTTTTGAGACAGAGTCTCGCTCTGTCACCCAGGCTGGAGTGCAGTGGCACAACGTTGGCTCACTGCAACCTCTGCCTCCCACGTTCAAGCGATTCCCCTGCCTCAGCCTCCCAAGGAGCTGGGATTATAGGCATGTGCCACCATGCCTAGCTAATTTTTGTATTTTTAGTAGAGACAGGGGTTTGCCCTGTTGGTCAGGCTGGTCTCCAGCTCTTGATCTCAGGTGATCCACCCGCCTTGGCCTCCCAAAGTGCTGGGATGATAGGCGTGAACCACTGCACCTGGCCCTTACTGACATTCTTGAGCTATTTCTCTCCCTGCTTTAAACCTAGGGTACAGTTTCTCCCATGACTCTGCTTGTTTCCCTGGAGAGCTTTACCCAGATGCTTCTGTGTAACAATATTTGCTTTCCTTAGCAAATGGCTAAATAGGAAGAAGAAGAATGAAGGAGGGCAGCCTTCACAGAATATCAATAGGTGGTAGATGAAATACCTTGTTTTCTTTGCTAAATTCCCAGCACAGATTTCCATTAGAACAATTATAAATTCTTTCCTCCCACGTTCCACCTCTGCATTCTACACCATTCACTCTGGACCCCTTCAATACAGCACTCTAAGACTAAGAAAGCCTAGATTTGCATCAGTTGTTTTTTTTTTTTTAAATTGTTCTCAGTTTGATATAAGGTATTACTATTCAAGAAAAGGGTATACACTAGAGATTTGTACATTCACCGAATTGCCTTAACCTGTTTATAGTTTTGTTGTTCTTTATACTGTTTTCAAAGTATATTTTGGAGTTAAATGCAATATCACCATTATTAGGAAATGTCCACCACAAATTAACAGTGTGGATCCCAGAAAAATATCAGCATACCAACATGTTGGCCTTTCACTGACGTTTTGGCCTTTAGAGTACTTCAAGATAATGGCAGTATGTATAGTATATTAAGTAACCTCTTTTAAAAAAAATAAAAGTATAACAATAAGAGGGAGAATGGACAGAATTATAGCCCAGAACAAATTAGGGTAAAAACAATTTAAAAGCTTCCTTTTCCCTTATAATATTTCTTAGAGCTCATTAACACACTTAGAGGTAGGGCCAGAGCCATTGGTAGGAAGGAAATAACCCTAAGAATCTGGTGTTTGTTCCATGAAGTTTCAAGCCTGCTTGCCTTATCTTTGTGTTTTCAAACTCTTGGATTTATCCCTTCTCTTCTCAGAAGTTGATTTTGGTCTTTGGAAAAGCTGTATCTGGATAGGATAGTTTTTAAGTACTTGTATCTTAAAGGATAGGTTACTGCTAAGGCCCAAATTCAAATAACTGGCTTTTTTTCCCCTTTCCTTCCTGTACACTAGCTCTACTTTCCCTTCTTAGGACGAGGGGCCCTGGAGTCTCACTTTGTTGCCCAGGCTGGAGTGCAATGGTGCGGTCTCAGCTCACTGCAACTTCCACCTCCCGGGTTCAAGTGATTCTCCTGTGTTAGCCTCCCGAGTAGCCGGCATTACAGGTGCGCACCACTACACCCAGCTAATTTTTGTATTTTTAGTAGAGACGGGGTTTCACCATGTTGGCCAGGCTGGTCTCAAACTCCTGACCTCAGGTGATCCACCTGCCTTGGCCTCCCAAAGTGCTGGGATTACAGGCGTGAGCCACCACTCCCAGCCAAACTTCTTTAGCGCTAAACATCCATGTAAATACAAATGGTGAAGATTTTAAAAAGAATGTCATTTGAAAATACACCAGCTTCCACTCCAGTGTCCTCAGAGAAAGAAAAAAAAATCAGGAGGAAAGAAGAGAACTTCAAAAGGTTAGATGACATAAAAGCTACTACCTCTCAGGTTACTGGGAAGATGCTTGTGTCCAAGGTTTAGACCAGGGGTGTTCAATCTTTTGGCTTCCCTGGGCCACATCAGAAGAAGAATTGTCTTGGGCCACACATAAAATACATTAATGATAGATAATGAGCTAAAAAAAAATCACAACAAAATATCATAATGTTTTAAGAAAGTTTACGAATTTGTGTTGGGCTACATTCAAAGCTGTCCTGGGTTGTACGTGGTCCATGTGCCAGGGGTTGGAGAAGCTTAGTTTGTTTATTTATTTATTTTTTGAGACAGAGTCTCGCTCTGTTTCCCAGGCTGGGGTGCAGTGTTACGATCTCAGCTCACTTCAACCTCCGCCCCCCAGGCTCAAATGATTCTCATGCCTCAGCCTCCCAAGTAGCTGGGATTACAGATGTGTACCACCACACCTAGGCAATTTTTGTATTTTGTAGTAGAGATGGGGTTTCTCCATGTTAGTCAGGCTGGTCTCGAACTCCTGGCCTCAAGTGATCCATCTGCCTTGGCCTTCCAAAGTGCTGGGATTACAGGTGTGAGCCACTATGCCTGGCCTGGACAAGCTTAGGTTAGACTGTGTCCAGTTTGAGCCTAAGATAAAGTTCATAGCATGCCTTGTCAGAGCCTACCTTGTGAATGGTAGGTCAGAACCTCTTCAAAAGCACATCTGAGTTTTGGGAAAGTACTCAATATAAGGGAAGAAGGATCCATGCTTCATGAGGTCTACACAGTGATGAGGTAGTGATAAGAGAGAAAGGGGATTATGGGTGATAGATACATCATGAGTATTTACCACTCAGATCTGTCTCTAAGCCTCGTCTCCATTGGGTTGATATTTGAGTATTACTAAAAGCAGGTGTAGCTCTAGTGAACTGGAAAGAGTGACTTTTGAAAGACAGCCAGGCAGCAGTGTTGCATGATACTGGGATGTTTAGAAAGTGCAGACTTGCTTTTGATCACATGAGACAGCACTGGAGATTCACAAAAATACTTAGAAAACTTAGCAGAGGGCTGAGTTAATTCAGTAGATGGGGGTAATAGGCTCTTAAAAATTGAGTAATTATAGTCATTGTGCTTCCCTTTGTACTTTCAAGTAGGTAAAGCCTGGAGAAACGGGCTACGTAAAGATACAAAAATCAATATAGAAGTCCTAGAAAAAAATTGTACTTAAACTTCAAAGAATTAGGTAGTGCTAATTTTGACAATCTCTGTTTCTCTTCTTACCTATGTTTTTCTTGTCTTTCTTGAAAGAAGTAAAAATGTGAATCAGAATAATGCCATCACTGTTAGCTCCATTGGGATAAAACCAAAACTATTACAAAAACATCCTTTGAAACCTAACACACTACAGGAAAGTAAAGTATTTCTCTTGTTTTCAGAGACATTCCAAGAAATCTTTATCTCTAAAGGACATAGATACCTCAGTATTCTTTGGCTTCTGAAGAATGAGGTAAGTGAAAATTATGACATTAAATTTCTGCCTCTTTAAAAGCAACTCCACCTAGTGAGTATTCCAAAAACTCGTATTTGTACAATACAAACTTTTCAGAATGACATCAAATACTTACTTGTCTCCTACAATACCCAAGTTGATTGTGGGGTAACCATGTTCCTGAATTGTTGCTAGAAGAGTTGAACGATTGCTGTCTCGAATCTTCCCTGGTAAGAGGTCATCTTCAGGATTTAGCAGCTACAAAGCCAAAAAACCACCACAAATTATTCTATTAGGTTAATGTTGCGTATTTCTAATGAAAAAAAAAAATCTACTAAACTGAGTTTAGCATATCTAGCACCTACAATGGTATCTGGCATTTTGAAGGTGAATGCCCAAAGGATCTTTAAATAAATATTAAACGTATAGGAGGATGAGAAAATGTTTCTATGGAAGTAAAAAAACACTCAGAAATTTCACTGGCGATTGAACTGCACGCAAAATATCCCACCAGGTTGGGCTCCAATTTGATAAGAATGCTCTGGAGATATTGGCCAAACTAAATAAAACAATTATCTTTTTTTCCTCCCAATATTATTTTCCAATTTGTCTTCCACTGGGAATATTTGAGGTATAGATTGTGTGACATGAAATCCTTAAGTCTGAACAGAATAACAGTTTATCTTTTTTTTTCAAACTTTTTTGTCTCTTTTCTGAAGTGGGGTCAACAGTATCAAAGAAGTTAAGCTTATATGAAGGAGAGGAAGACAGATGTTTTGTCTCTGATACTAGCAAACTTAAGTAATACTTAGCTACATGTATGCAAAATTCCATTATTCTGAACTGAATTAATCTTTAGAGATTTAATATCTACTATGCCTATGAAGAAAATTAATGAAGCTTATTCTACCTTAGGATGTTCCAATGAGGTAGTCAGATTGTATAGTAGGAAGAGCTTTGGATTCCGACAGTGTTCAAATTCAAGTTGACAAAATTCTTTGTCTTAATTTTCTCATTTAGAAAATACAGTAATAATAACTACCTTGCAAGGTAATTGTTAGGAGTGAGATAATGAACATTCAGTTTATGCAGATAAATGCACAATAAATGTGATTCTCTTTCCTTTCTTTATGACATATGATGTCGAAGGATCACCTATTTTCCTCCCAATTGTTCTCATATTGTTACCCCTTGATGCTAGTACAGATGAAATCAGTTTATAATGTGAACACAGACTATTAGATTATAAAATACCTAAGAGTAGGGGGTCCTTCACATACACAGACACATTCTTACAACAATTTATGTATCAGTTTTAAGATATGCTTTGATTTCAGAAATTATAAAGTAAAAAAAAAAGTACTTATTTGAAGTGAGAAAACCTGGACTATTATTTTAGGAGGTTAAAGGCAAGCCTGCACATTTAAGATGTTTTGGCTACTAATATGGCCAACACCAGAGCTTATTATATGAATTCTCCCAGACAATAACCACAAGCCCTAATCTTCCTTCAGACTCATTAGTGATACTATGTGGCCAGATTTTTGACTTTATATTAGAAAAGTAGTAGCTTTGCAACCAACTGTCCCCTTACAATAGGCTACAGGAAAACTCTGACCATCTTATTCAGTGTCACCAGGGAGTCTTCCCTTCAAATACTTACTAATTTAACTTAATCAGATGCCACGTGACATTGTAACCCACTTCCATTCTTACTCACTGGCAGTGCTTGGAAAATTGCTATTGCAATGCTAACATAGATTAATTTTCTGATCTTAATTAACACACAGTTATTAAAGTGATTATAATTTTATAAGGGGCAGGGCTTGCAGTTCTTTAACTCCATTAATCAAACCAGTTGCTTTAGAAAGAAAACTGTGTGATTACATCATTTTTTTTCAAAGCAGGGTGTTGACCAGCAACTAAGTAAGATTCCTCTGTTATCAGGATGGTTTCTTTGCTATTTATATTCCTCTCTGTTATTTTGCTGCAAACAGTTCCAGAAATAACGGAAAATTAGAGATCACTGGAGAACCCATTATTTGTCTGTAAAATTGACATAATGAAAAAATAGCTAGTTAAATGAGGGCGTGGGATTTACCGTGTATTTTAAATAATTTCAAAGAAAACACAGAATTAAATGGAAGAGTATAAGGCTAAATATACTAGAATAAACTCACAATTTTTCCTTTTAAAACTGAATCTTATTTTCTGTTATACTTCCAGTCATCTTGGGAATGATGTCTGAAATTTATTACAGTTTCAAAAGAAAAAAAATACAAGGTAAAACAAAACATAACCCATCATCTCCATATCAAGTCACCAAGTTCAATTTCCCATTTTTGGTATTATCAATGGTGCCACTATCTTCCCACCTTTTTTTTTTTTTTTTTTTGAGATGGAGTCTTATTCTGTTGCACAGGCTGGAGTGCAGTGGCGCAATCTCAGCTCACTGCAATCTCCACCCCCTGGGTTCAAGCGATCTTCCTACCACAGCTTCCTGCGTATCTGGGACTACAGGTGCACACTACCATGTCTGGCTACTTTTTGCATTTTTAGTAGAGACGGGGGTTTGCCATGTTGGCCAGGCTGGTCTTGAACTCCTAACCCCAAGTGATCCACCTGCCTCAGCCTCCCAAAGTGCTTGGATTAGAGGTGTGAGCCACCACACCTGGCCACTATCTTCCCACTTTTTAAACATTAAACTTTTTTCTTGTTGTTGTTTGTTTTTGTTTTTGAGACAGAGTCAAGCTCTTGTTGCCCAGGCTGGAGTGCAATGGTGCGATCTCGGCTCACTGCAACCTCTGCCTCGTGGGTTCAAGCGAGTCTCCTGCCTCAGCCTCCCGAGTAGCTGGGATTACAGGCATGCGCCACTACGCCCGGCTAATTTTGTATTTTTAGTAGAGATGGGGTTTCTCTACTGTTGGTCAGGCTGGTCTCGAACTCCTGAACCTCAGGTGATCCACCCGCCTTGGCCTCCCAAAGTGCTGGGATTACAGGCGTGAGCCACTGCGCCTGGCCTAAACATTTAACTTTGTTTTCCCCTTTGTAGCCCACTCTTCCCACAAGCCTCAATCATTAAGAATATTCTAATCCATCTCTTCCTTGACCCTACATTTTCATTCACTCTTTTACTATCTCCCAAAACAATTCTAGGCATTCATTATATTATGTCTGAATTTCTGTGAAAGCCTTATAATTGGCTGCCTTGCCTACAAATCTATTTCCTTCTGAGAAATAAAACAGAAACATCAACTTGCAAAACTATACCATTATTTGCATAACAGCTAAACTGTACCAAACCAGGACATGTAACTTGAACTAAATTGTTTTTAACACAAGCTTGTTCAGATCCATATACTTTAAGATAAGATCATGGACAACTTGTTTTAGTTCCACATGGATTCATATGCTCTGAAGATAAGACTCATTGTAATCCACCAATTCACCTATTTTACAAATTCCGACCAATCTCTGCTCGGACTTTGCTTAATAACTTCTACCTTAAAACTATCCCATGGCCAACCCTAGTCCTCAAAATCCTATAAATACCCTCATAAAAATCTTATGACTGCCCAGTTGTGAAACACTACTGAGACTCTGTTGAAGGGTAGCAGAATATACCATCCCCAAATATGCCAGCATAACAAATATTTTTGAGCTGAAGGCACTTGAGAAGAAAAACATAAGAAATGCTCTCTGCCTTTCTCCTGTTTGCCTAAAAGTAGGACATACATTAAGAAAGGTAACTCCCCCCGCGACCCCTGGAGGGATAAATCTTTTTTTTTTGAGACGGAGTCTCGCTCTGTCGCCCAGGCTGGAGTGCAGTGGCACGATCTCGGCTCACTGCAAGCTCCGCCTCCCGGGTTCACGCCATTCTCCTGCCTCAGCCTCCAGAGTAGCTGGAACTACAGAACTCCGCCACCACACCCGGCTAATTTTTTTGTATTTTTAGTAGAGACGGAGTTTCACCGTGTGTTAGCCAAGATGGTCTCAATTTCTTGACCTCGTGATCCACCCGCCTAGGCTTCCCAAAGTTCTGGGATTACAGGCGTGAGCCACCGCGCCTAGCCCGAGGGATAAATCTTTGGACACTTATCAGCCTGCAGATGGCGCCAGAGGAATTTATATATCAAACTTCATTAACTAGCCTTTAATCTATCATTAGTTTCCCATACATTCGCCTTCCCACAGATTGCCGGCCCTAGAGACTCAAGGTCCTTTTCCTTTGTCTCATCACTTCTCTAAGAATGTATTGTTCTTTGCTGAAGATGCTATTTAAGCCAGACTTCTCAGCCATCACTTTACTAATTTTCCCTTGGGTTATCTCCCATATACATGAGGTATACATGTTAACTAACTTCTCTTTTTTTCTTGTTAATCTATCTTTTATAGAGGTCCCAGGTAAGAACTCACAAGGGTAGAGGAAAAATTATTTTTCCCTCCCCAACATTGTCAAGGTGATATTTTCTTTTGCTCAGAAACTTTAATATAACCATTTTGTATGATTAACAGGTTTTCCTGGTGGTCTCTGTATTAGGATTTTGGTATTATGAAAATCCTACCAAGACTTAGGTGGGAACCCTTGCCACCAGTTATATTATTGGTTATACTGTATTTCAGTGAGGTCTCTTCTGCCTTTTTGCTTGGGGGGATTCCTTGTCTATGATGCTTAGATTAACTCCAGCCCTTGTTTTGAGGTCTGATCCTTTTTTTGTTGAACTCCCAAAGAGAGCTGATATTGTTTTTGTTATAAGTATAAGGTTTCCAGAATTGTTTGGTTATCTGATTGGATTTATACTAATTTTTGTTTTTCTTAGTAAAGATTTGAAACTGGCCATCCTATCTGTCAGTTGGCCACATTGTTGTGTGCCTATAAGAACTTTTCTTAGTTTTGTCTGTGAGAAACTGGCTTTGGGAGAGATTTCCTCTCTACCCATTCTCGCTTGTTGGGTTTTAGGGTTAGCTGACAGGGGTTCAACCTTTACTGTTGAGGACTTTAGATACAATATTTAAGCGCTATTTTTCCCTTTTGAATGACCAGTAGCTAATGAATTCATGGGTTCATTTAATAATAAACTTGCACTATCTCCAGGCATAACTCTGGCTTCTGTTTTCTCTTTCACATATTTATCTTTCTAAAAAGCATAATTTCATCAGGGACAACCTGGAATTGCAGTGGTCATTTTGAAGTACTTTTGATATGACTACAGTTATTCACTTGAAAGTACTTTTAAAGACTTAATTAATCCTATAGTCTTGATGGAATTGTCAAGTGCCCAAGACACTATTTGAACTGGTTGTAATGACTTCCTTTCTTTCTCACATATTGACATGGGTTTGCTTGCATTTAAGGCTTTCCCACTCTTTGCAAAAAGAAGATGATTAGACTTTTACAGTGGTCAGTAACTCTTTACATATTTGTGGTAATCATCTCACTTCCTTTCTCTGTCTTCTAGAAAACTTAATTTATTAATTGATCAAAACTAAATTCTGGTTATTATGGATACACCCAGATAGTTCAGATAAATAGGTCTAACAGAAAAAGAGGAAGAAAAGTCAACGAGCTCTTGTGAAGCATGTTCCTGTTCCAAATAGCTTTTAATAAAACTCTGGGGAAAAAAACGTTTAACTGATAGTTAAGCTAATTGCTTGGCTTACTAGGTTACAAGATAAGAAGGGAAGAGAAACATTTAGAGCTTTTAAACATAATTTAAGGAGTCTTTAAGAATTTGGTTTAGAAATACAGAGGTTTACAAATTGTATTAGAAAATAATTAATATAATATTTCCATTAAGATGGCTCTGGACAGATTTGATTGGTTTAATAATTTTGGCTTAAAACCTGTCCTGTGAAGTGGCTATGGTAGCATAAGCTTGTAGTCTCAGTTACTTGGGAAGCTGAGGTGGGAGGATCACTTGAGCTTAGGAGTTTAAGGCCAGTCTGGGCAAAATTGTGAGACTCTTTCTTTCTTTCTTTTTTGGATTGTGAATGAGTTTTCTTTTTCAAATTTTAAAAAATTTTTTATTTCAATAGACTTTTGGGGAACAGGGGGTATCTGGTTACATGAATAATTTATTTAGTGGTAATTAGTGAGATTCTGGTGCACCCATCTCCTAAGCAGTCCTGCCCTGCCCTCCCCTCCTTTCCTTGTTTCTTTTCTTTTCTCTTCTCTCTTCTTTTTCCTTCCCCTTCCCCTTTCTTTTATTTTCCTTCTCTTTCTTTCTTTCTTTTTCTTTCTTTTTTTTCTTTCTTTTTCTTTTTCTTTTCTTTCTTTGTCTCACTCCATTTCCCAGGCTGTAGTACAGTGGAATGGTCATTGCGCACTGTAACCTCTGCCTCAGCCTCCTGAGTAGCAGACACTACAGGGGCATAGCATCACGCCTGGCTTGTATTTTTTGTAGAGACAGAGTTTTACCATGTTGCCCAGGCTGGTCTCAAACTCCTAGCCTCAAGTGATCCACCTATCTCGGCCTCCCAAAGTGCTGGGATTACAGGCATGAATCACCACAGGTTGCATATCTAAATTTTAATATGCAGTTTGTTGAAATCAACAAATACCGAAATCAGCTATTCCATGTTAGCTATAGTTGATGACGCTATATCCCCAATTTTGAAATAACTTGCTGGTCCTTAACAAGCTCATACAGTAACAAAATACTGGGGGAAGGTTTAAAGAGTATACATAGACATCTTGTACGGCATTTTTTGGGTTGCCAAGGCAACTGTCCTGCTTGCCAATATGTCATATGAGATTCAAGAAGTGGACATATGTGAAACCATATATATCTTTTTTTTTTTTTGAGATGGAGTCTCTCTCTGTTGCCCAGGCTGGAGTGCAATGGCGCAATCTCAGCTCACTGCAACCTCCGCCTCCCGGGTTCAAGCAATTCTTCTGCCTCAGCCTACCAAGTAGTTGTGACTACAGGCATGTGCCATCACACCCAGCTAATTTTTTTGTATTTTTAGTACAGACAGGGTTCCACCATGTTGGTCAGTCTGGTCTCGAACTCCTCACCTCAAGCGATCCTCCTGTCTCGGCCTCCCAAAGTGCTGGGATTACAGGCGTGAGCAACCATGCCCGGCCTGAAACCATATGTATCAAAGGAAACTAAAACCAATACTTAAGGAAAGTTTGTACTGTGACTGGGTAAATTATGACCTTGCTACATTAAGGGCAATTTCTTTTGCCCTCTCTGAAAATAGTTAATTTTTTTTTGCTATTGTTTTCTGGGTATCTGAGAATTTCAAGTCTTCAGGAGAGATAATATGCTTTATTTATCTCTTTTTTTGTCACCAATTTCCAGTAAAGTGCCTGGCACAGAGGTACCCAATTATCTACTGAAGAAAATTAAACTATATGATCATGGAGTCATAATAAAAACTAACTTTGAATAAGAGAAAGGGAGGAATGTTGAGCTATATGGAACCAGAGATAATATAATTTAGAAGCATTATTCTCTCAGAAAACTGTGGTAAAGTTTAGTATAGCAGGCCTGTTAAAGTAGGGGAATGAGTCATGTAGAATTAGTCAAAGCTTCTTCAAGAGTAATAAGCTCTATGGGGGCAGGGAACTAAGACTACAAACTCTTCCCTAGATTTCATGATATAATACTATCTCTATTCTCACCCAATTACCTTAGCCTACTTCCAGTAAATAGTTTTAATTGAGTGTAAAAGGTAGCTTAAACAAAATACTAACAATATACTCTGTGGATAATTGAGAGGATGAGTCCAGACCTACAAAAGCATGTGAGAGAAATATAAGCAATATTGCTTTGACAGAGTTTCCTATTAACTACATAGTTATGATGAGTGTGTTAATTCTTATTTTACTTTATTTTGAGATAGGGTCTCACTCTGTCACCCAGGCTAAAGTGCAGTAGTGCCATCATAGCTCACTGCAGCCTTGAATTCCTGAGCTCAAGTGATCCTCCCACCTCAGCCTCCCCAGTAGCTAGGACTATAGGCATGTGCTACCATGCATAGCTATTTTTAACTTTTTAGTAGAGGCAGGGTCCCACTATGTTGCCAAGGCTGGTTTTGAACTCCTAGCCTCAATTGATCCCCCTGCTTTAGCCTCCCTAAATGCTGGGATTACAGGAATAAGCCACCATGCCTGGTCCACGAGTGTGCTACTGTTTAGCTTTCTCAAACTCCGTGAACTTACTTGTTGCACAAAGCATGTAAGTAAATCATAAAAAAGAATAGTTCACTGAGTCAACCAATTTAACAAAAATTTATTTCTGATGCTATATATAGTGTTATTTGGTTCTAAGGATATTAAAATCATTACTATATAGATCAAATTGAAAAGAATGTTTTCTGTCAATCAATAGTTTTTGGAAATGACTAGGGCATATATACTGGGAAGTAAGCACATCTGGAATGTTGATTTAGCTATCTATTTGCAAAATAAAACAGTCTATTCTTTTGCTTTAACCAAAAGGACTACAAGATCATAAAAAGACCTTTGAAAATTTTCATTTCCAAGACTTCAAGAAATTAAAAATAATGACGGGTTTTTTTCAGAACAAAGAGATTTAAAAAAAATCCTGCTAATCTTTTCTTTAATAGTAAGGTCAAAGGAATTATTAATACTTTAAAAAATCTCAATAGTTTCTGATTCTTTTATAAGGTTTTGAGTTTCCAGCAGATTCACTTTTTAGTATTCTCCATTTGACCTTGGAGTTTCTGATTGAAGTTTTGCACAACCTAAGCAAAACAGGCAATAGGAAGTTTTTCAAGAGTTCTCAGAAAGAGATGGACTAAATTCTCTTTTCTAAATCAGGAATGACATGACATTTTGACCCATTCTAAATATCATGCCACTAGAGATGCTATCTTTAGGGAGAGAGAGAGAAAAAAAAAAAACCTGATTATCAAATCTCTCTTGGTGATTAAAGATCAAATGGAACTTTTCACAAGAAGTGCTAGCCATGATGTCCTGATTCACTGATACTTCCCACACAGAAGTAGCTCATCATTTCAGCAGCAGGATGGGCACAATTCATTGTCTAAACAGAAATAGTACTGAGTTTGTATAGTTTAATATCTATGGCTAGCAGGTAAAGTTTTTTGCTTGTGTACTGACTTTGTGGAAAGGCCATTGGTTATAGTATTTCATTCTAATAGAAGAGAACATTTCATAATACATAATTTTAACTAGTTCTTCCTTGTTCTCATATTCTGAACTTGAAACTATCCTAAAGCCAATTTACTGTTTCCCTGTTATAAGAATGTGGATCCACTGGTATGATCTATAATTTACAACATTCTATTTACAACACAGAACAGATGTCAGAAATACCTTTATCTTACAGGCCCTCTCCCCACTCCCTCTATTTTTATTTTTAATACCTCATTCCCTGTTGACATGACTGCAACCACTGGAAATTTATTAACTTCAACCTCTGTGACACCTACAGTTGCCAGAAGACCAATCTCTGAGGGGCCCATGTGGGTTCCTTTGGCCAAAACACATTCCCCTCTTTTAATGTCATGGCCGATGGGTCTGAAAGTCAAAGCAGAACCATAAGCAGTGTGATTAGAGACAACATTTTTTCAACTCAGAGGGAAACTTTAGTGTCAAAAAAGGACATTCAAGAAGATAAAAAAGTCAAGAAATAAAGTAGTAGGAAAATAATGAAATGAAGGGATTCTAAAAATCCTATGCTTTTTTAATTTTAAAAGTTAAATCACACAACAGAAAACAGAAATAGGATTTGAATATATTACTGCTAAAGAAAAACATGTTACTTCATATTTGAAAATTCTTTTTTCCTGAGTACCTGTGAAGAAAATTACTTTACAAATTGTTTTGTGTTACATTATAATAAAAATACCAATTGTAAACTTTCTTTGATAAGGCAAGAATTTGTATGGAAATATCTAGTGGCATTAATGATAAGAGGTCCACAGCTGGCTAGCTTTGTGGCAAGGAGAATAATGCTAATGAGGTTACAGTCATAGAGGTAATTTCCATACGGACCACTTAGGTTGGTCCTGATCTATGGCTACTGAGGTACATTCACCTTGGTGTGCTGCCATAGGGAGGGAAAAGTGTAGCTTCGCTACAAAGGGATGTTCAGCAAATTAGTATTAATGGAATCAGCGTAAACATATTCCATTGTAAGAAAAATAATTTAAGGTATATGCACTATTTATCGTAGCAAATAGCCTCATCTTTGTATATAAGGAGGAACAGATTATTCCATTATTATTGGTAGTCACTAGAGCATATGCTATCAGTTAATTGTGTAAATATCCAATTCTGGTATTATCTGAGTTAATACCAAATTCCAGATTATTTAGGGATGGGATTGGGTAATTCTGGATTATCTAGGAGTAGAATTAACTGTAGAATATGTAGGCTCATGACTTTACCTCTTTCTTTTCTTGCTTTTGACTAACTTGCCTTTACCATCTTCATTAAAAAGTAGCAGGACAGATACGTGATACACAATTCATAAAATTCATTTTGCTTTTTGTTAAAGCCCTGAAAACTAATGGCTAATTGACATGGCTGCAGATTTATAGTAGCCAGGGTTTCCTGAGTAAATGATCATGTAGAAACAAAAGTAGGCTATATATTCTATGTGTTTTGAAGTTACCTGATATCTTGGCCTGGCCGAGCTTGCACCAGAATTCGCACTTCAAGTTCTTCAGTGCCCTATAATAAGAGCAGGTCATGTAATTTCAAATAGAATTTCTGAGCAGTAGAATTTAGCTACTCCGATACTTTCACCACCAGATAGGCCCAGGATATATACAAATATAGAGAAAAAGAAAACTATTTGCTACACCTGCTGAAAATACTGAATTTCTAACACAGGTTCCTGAAAAATTAGAAGGTTTGGTGCCAATAAATAAAAAAATTTTTTTCTCTAATTTTTATGCTTTAAAAAAAGTACCAATTCAAATATTAAATCTTGTTTATAAGATTTAATATTTGAACTAATACATTATATATAATTTATTTATATATTTTTATATATATATGTAGATGGCTACCCTAATAAAGTGAATGTGCATGGAGGTAATATCTTCCTTCTTTTCCCATGAATCATGGGTTCAATACCATGCCAAGATTACCAAATACTTGCAGAAATTTCAGTAAAGGACTTATAGTTTGCCTGGTCGTAGATTTCTGTACATTAATTGCAATAATCAATTTTACATTTATGGGCTGTGAATAATATTGTGACATTGGAACTGTGTCTTGTCATCTGGCAGAGTCTGTGGATGCATGTGTTCTGGAATTCAGTGCTCTGCTGGCTTCCCTGATGCCAATAAATCTGCTTAGGCAGTTTTAACAGCAGGCAATGTGATCTGTTTGCCAAGGGTTGAATTTTATAAGCCTTACATATGGAAAGGTGATTAAAAAGAAAATCTCCAGATCAGGGAAAGTGTCTGTCTCTTGGCATGGCCAATTTTACTATCTACTCGGCTTGGGAGAATATTATGTTTATTTTTCACCTCAGCTTTAAAATATATCTTTACTTTCTTGACAAAACAAGTAAGATAGCTGATTATTAAAACCTCAGTTGAATCTATTCTACTTTTATTACTGGCTTATACTCTGGTTTCAATAACCTGCCACTATTTTCAGTGAGATAAAGCCTTGCTTAGGTCCAAAAAGATTCCAGCATCTTTTACTTGAGGCAATGGAGGGAGAACTGACATACATACTTAATATTTCCAGGCTGTCATTTGGTGGCACAGCTTTTTCCGGACTTACAGAAAACCAGACGTGAAAGGGTCATTTGGTTCAAATGCTTGGCTTAGTGTAATATTCAAGAACTTGCCCAAGTGCTCTTAGTTAAATTCTTCTCTAGTAAATTCTGATTTCATGAACTCCTTGACATTTTATCAGAAGCTAGTCTCAATGGCAAATTTCTCAGCTGGAAGGTATGTCAACCATTAATATCTCTGCTCTGGAAGGTATGTCAACCATTAATATCTCTGCTTTTCTTTCTTGAGGTACTTTCTTTCCTTGTTTGCATGTGAAACTGCTTGGGTCAAATATGGTTCAAATTCTGCTATAACAGCAATGATCAGAGAAACCCCTCCTGTAACAACAGATTTTCAAGATTAAGGAAATTTCTTATTTACTGGAGACTCATATACTACAATATAAGATCTCACCATAAGCAAAAACAAAACAAAACAAAATAACCCAAAAAACTGGGTTAATCTCACAAACATTGCAGAAAACGGTTGTGACATAATACTGCCATAGGAACAACAGCACAGTAAGACTTGGTGATGACGTACATCATCTGATTCCCTGATAAGTTCAGTATCTTCCACTTGTACTACTGCATCAGCACCGCAGGGTATTGGAGCACCTGTTGTAACCCGCATGACTTGTCCTGGCATTACTGTCTGAGTTGGCTGGAAATAAACATGAAAAAGACAGTTGATGTACTTTGCTGCTGCAAAGGAAAAGTCTGCAGAGGATGTTAATTTTTTTAATATTAAAAAATAAACCATAAAAGAAAGTCTTACAGTCTTATTCATTTTGGACCAGTGTAATAAAAGCTATCTACAAACAGGTGCACTCACACTAAAGAGGCTTTAGGTTCATTTAAGCTGATTTTATGTGTACTTTAAGGTAATGACTATTCGGTGTCTTTCTTGGTGCTCTGCTTTACTTTTGAAGAACTGCCATTTACATTTGCCACTTTTGCCTCTCAAATAATGTACATTTTCCTAATATATGTAAAGTGATTTGAGAGTCTGTAAGTAAAAAAATTGCTAGGACATACATTATGAATAACAATTACCAAAAAAAAAAACACCTTTGTAACTTATTGAAGTTCTGATGTTTGAGAAATGCAGTACTTTATTAACTCATCTTTTTGGTTAAATAAAGGCAAGCCAGAAATATTTTAATTATTGCCTTTGAAAATATTCTAAAACATATTAGCTCACCTATCAATTAATAATAGAAGTTGAGCAAATATAATTAAATCATTTAAAAATGATTCCAGTGTCTGTAATGACCTAGGTTAAACATTACTTTTGAAAATGAAAAACAAGATTTTCATTGTTTGTGCTCTCATATTGATGGTGTAAGAGATAGAACCTTCCCTGCTAACTTCTTACAACATGGGGAAAAGCATTTTTCTGTAAGATTCATCTGATAGATTTGATCTGATAGACAAGTGATCTGAAAGTCACTTGTCAGGGGCAATGATTTAGACTGGAGTTTGGAAAATGAATGCTTCAAATTCCCCCTAAGAAAAAATCCTGAGACAATATTAATCCCCCCTGCCAAAAGATTCCTTTCTAAAGATGTCTGCCTCATAAGTATAGTCATGTGCTGCATAAGGATCGTTTGCTCAATGTTGGACTGCATATATGATGGTGGTCCCATAAGATTACCACATTTTTTACTGTACTTTTTGTTTTGATAAACAAATACCATTATAATTGCTTACAGTATTCAGTACAGTAATATGCTGTGCAGATTTGTAGCCTCGGAGCAACAGGTCACACCATGTAGGCTAGGTGTGTAGTGGGCTACTCATTCCGGTTTGTGTAAGTACACTCTATGATGGTCGGACAACAAGAAAATTGCCCAACAGCATATTTCTCAGAATATATCTTCGTTAAGTAACTCATGACTCTATTTAAAATCTTAAGTCCCTACAATGTGAATATATTTACCACTACTGAACTATAAGCTTAAAAACTGTCAAGATGGTATATTTAATGTTATGTGTGTGTATGTTTTGTCATTGTTGTTATTTTAACCACCAAAATAAGACAAAGTAAAATAAACCACACACACACACACACACACACACACCCTTAGGGAATGGTTAAGAAAAAAAAACACCCTACTATTGAAAGTATAACCAAAGTAAAACAGGAAATTTATTAGAAAAGTCTTAAAAATCTTCTCTCCATAATATTATTACTGTAAGCAATACTACTAATAACTAATATTTATTGAACCCACAATCTATGCTAGGTACAATGTTAAGTGCATTATATATTATAGAATATAAGCCTTACAAAGACAAAGATTTGTTTCATTTTCTGTTTCCCGTTCCAGATCACATCATCATTCTCTACTCTGTGCTGTGGTCCAGAAGCTGACCTCTATGGACTATTTTAACCAGTTTCCCATCACTTTGGCATTTGGTGAGACTCAGCCAAAGGGAGGGGTCAGTAAGAGATTTAGAGGGTAGGAGGGAGACAGAAAAGTAGAGTTTTCATTCCCCTTGCTCTTTTCCTCCTGGGTTGCAGTTTGGTGATGGTTAGAGCATCTCTACTACTGAGAGCAACAGCTGCTGTTGGGCAGTCCTCCTCCATAGCTATGAATCTTCCCAGGTTCAGGTACCATTGTCTTTCTTTGCTCCTTCAGACTAAGAGGTGGTAAGGAAATCTCACTGTTGCTAGCTCCTGGGTGCTGCAGAGTCCTTTATTGGTTTCCCTTAACTGCATCCAGACATTGGAGATAGTTTCCAATCTTCTTTAATCATCCTTTTTCCAGACATATTGCAAGGCTTAGAAAGTATGTGGCACACACTTTGCCAGGCTGAGCACCTATGCATCCCAGGCTGAGCTGATGTAGTCGCTCATGTGCTAGAGAAACGGAGTGCCGATTGAGCCAAGATACCCTGACCTACAGGCCAAATAACTCTAGTACCCTGCTTCTCTGGAGCTAGACTATAGCCCCTTAGAGTCTGAGCTGCTGAGATACCCCTCTCTCTGGGGAGTTGAGTCATTTCTGTGTTGATCCTTGACCCCCTGGGGATCAAACCACAGCTGTGCTCTGCCATTCTAAGGTATCTGCTGCTTCTGCACCTGGCCTCAGAGTCTGAGGTGAGGATCTGCGTAGCCCCACCATCCAGGGGTCTAGAGTCACTACTACAGAGTACCTTATCCACTGTGACCCGAGCTGCTGCTGAGCCCTACTGGCTCTGGTTCCTGAGCTGCAGCCATACCCTGCTCCCCTGGCCAAAACCTTTTTCTTTGGAGTTTGGTCAGTACTACACCCTGCCCATGAGGTATAATATCACAGGTACAACCAGGGCACCTAGGTCCAAGCTGCTAGGGGGTGCCTCAGTCATAAACCTTGGTTCTTTGGATAACCTACATCCAACTCTGCCACAGACAGTGAACCTGAACCCCAAGAACCAGGTGCCACAATAGATTCACAAGACCATGAGCCTTGGATCCTGGCTCCACAGTCACTCCAAGCACCATATTTTGAGCCCAGTGTCACTGTAGCTGCTTGGAGGGGATGTCAGACCTAACACCAAGAGGGATCCTTTCAGCTGATTCTCCCTATTGTGTGGAAAACAAGAAGAGGAGGACTCCAAAAGCCCTTGACACCAAGGATATTAACAGCCTATGCTACTACTACCACTGACACAAACTTCTATGGATTAGGCCACTGAGGTACTCACAGTTATTGTTGACATTGAATGCAACTGAAAAAGCTGCATGGAGACTACACCATTGTACCCGTCCAGAAAGTCACCACACCCTTTGCAACCAACACACTAAAGCCCAACTACAGGCGTCTCTACAAAACCACCCTAGAAAGTCTAAAAGAAGCAATAGTTCTACCAGGCACACAGATCAACATGGGGACACAAGAAACACAAAAAGGCAAAGAAATATGACACCACTAAAGGAATACATCTCTATTAACAGACTCCAGTGAAAAGGAAATCAATGAACTCCTGGAAAAGAAATTGCAAAATAATGATCTTAAGGAAACTCAATTAGATTAAAAAAAAAAAAACCTAGTGATAATTCAACAAAATCAGCAGAACAATTCATAAGAATGAGAAATTCAACAAAGATAGAGAAATCATAAAAAAGAACCAAACAGAAATTCTACAGCTGAATAATTCAAAGAATGAAATAAAAAATTACAATACAGAGCTTCAATAGTGAAGCAGAAGAAAGAATCTTTGAACTTGAAGATAGGTTGTTTGAAATACCCAGCAAGTGAGAGAGAGAGAGAGAAACAGAAGAATAAAAAAGAGTGAAGAACGCTTGTAAGACTTATGGGACACCACACAAGAACAAATATTCATATTATTGGAGTTTCAGAAAAAAAGAAAGGAAAAGGCATGAGAAACTTATTTAATAAAATAATAGCTGAAAACTTCCCAAGTCTGGGGAAAGGTATGGATATCCAGGTCCAGGAATTCCAAAGGTCTCCAAATCAAGTCATATATAATGAAATCCACATTAAACTAACAGTAGATTTCTCTGCAGAAACCTTACAGGCCAGGAAGAAAGGAGATAACATCTTCAAAGTGCTGAAATAAAAAAATTTCTAACTATGAATACTATATGCAGCAAAGCTATCCTTTGGAAATGAGGGAGAAATAAAGTCTTTCCCAGACAAGCAAAAATGGAGAGAATTCATTACTACTACACTGGCCTTACAATAAATTCTCAAGGGAGTCATATATCTGGAAGCAAAAAGACAATAATCACTATCACAAAAACACACACAAGCATAAAACTCACTGGTACAGCAGATTAATAAAGGAGAAAGAGAAAAGAATAAAACAGTATCAATACAGAAAACCACCCAACTGCAATGATAAAATAAGAGAAGGAAGGAGCAAGGGGTAAGCAAAACCAGAAAACAATGAAATGACAGTAGTCCTCATCTATCAGTAATAACCTTAAATATAAATAGGTTAAATTCCCTAGTTAAAAGATACAGACAAGCTGAATGGATTTAAAAAAAAAAAAGAACCCAACTATTTGCTGCCTACATGAGACTCACTTCACCTATACAGATACACATAGACTGAAAGTGAAGAAATGAATCAAGATATTTGATGCAAATGGAAACCAAAATCAGGTCAAAGTAGCTACATTTATACCAGATAAAACAGACTTTAAGTCAGAAACTGTAAAAAGGAATACGAGAGGTCATTCTATAATTATAAAGGGATTGATTTACCACAAGGATACAATTATCGCAAACATATATGCATTGAACATGGGATCACCCACTATAAAGCAGGTATTATTTATCTAAAAGGAGAGACAGATTCCAATACAATAATATTTGGGGAGTTTGACACCCTACTCTCAGCACTGGACAAGTCATATAGATAGAAAATCAACATAGGAACGCTGGATTTAAACTGCATTTTAGACCAAATAGACTTAACAGATATTTATAGTACATTTCATCCAAGAGCTGTAAAATACACATTTTTTTTTTCACTTGCACATGGAACATTCTCCAGATAGACCATATTAGGCCACAAAACAAGTCTCAACAAATTTAAAAGAACTAAAATTGTATCGAATTTTTTTCCAACCACAATGGACTAAAACTATAAATCAATACAAGAGGAACATTTGAAATTGTACAAACATGTAGAAATTACAAAACATGCTCCGGAGCAACCAATGGATCAATAAATATATTAAGAGATAAATAGATTTCCCAAAACAAATGAAAATAGAAACACAGCAGATAAAAACCTATGGGATACAGCAAAAACAGCATTAAGAGGGAAGTTTATAGCAACAAACACCTACATCAAAACAGTAGAAAGATTTCAATGAAACAACATAGTGATATATCTCAAGGGATTAGAAAAGCAAGAACAAACCAGATCCAAAATCAGAAGACGGAAAGAAAGAATACAGATCAGAGAAACAAATGAAATTGAGACTAAAAAACCATAAAAGATGAATGAAATTAAAGTTGACTTTATGAAGATATAAACAAAATTGACAAAGCATTAGCTAGACTAATAAAAAAAGACCCAAATAAGCAAAATCAGAAATGAAAAAGGAGGCATTACAACTGATACTACAGAAATACAAAGGGTCATTAGAGACTACTATGAAGAACTGCATCAAAAAATTAGAAAACCTAGCAGAAACGGGTAAATTCCTCAATACATACAATTTACCAAGCTTGAGCCAAAAAGAAATAGAAAACCTGAACAGATCAGTCATGAGTAATGAGACTGAATCTGTAATAAAGTCTCCCATTGAAGAAAAGCCCAAGATCTGATGACTTCACTGCTTAATCCTACCAAACATTTAAAGAAGAACTCATACTAATTCTTCTCAAACTCTTCTGGAAAACTGAAGAGGAAGGAATTCTTTCAAACTCAATCTATGAGGTCAGCATTATTCTGATATTCAAACCAGAAAAGGATACAACACAAAAAAGGAAAACTATAGGCCAATATCCTTGATGCAAAAATGCTTAATAAAACACTTGCAACTGAATCCAGCAGCACATTAAAAAGATCATTTACCATGATCAAGTGGGATTTACTGTGGGGATGCAAGGGTGGCTCAACATATGCCAATCAATAAATGTGATACATCACACCAACAGAATGAAGGACAAAAACAATATGATCATCTCAACAGACTTGGGAAAACATTTGATAAAATTCAACAATCCTTCATGGTTAAGACTCCCAACAACTTAGGTATAGAAAGAATGAGTGTACACAGTGAAGGCCCTAGATGACAAACCCACAGCCAACATCATACTGAATGTGGAAGAGTTGAAAGATTTTCCTCCGAGATCTGGACCAAGACAAGGATGCCCACTTTCAACACTTTTATTCAACCTAGTACTGGAAGTCCCAGCCAGAATAATTAGGCAAGAGAAAGAAATAAAGGGTATCCAAAGGGGAAAAGAGGAAGTCAGATTGTCCCTGTTTGCAGATAACATGATCTTATATATAGAAAACCCTAAAAGCTCCACCAAAAACTCTTAAAACTGATAAATATAGTACAGCTGCAGGATACAAAATCAACATACAAGAACAAACTAGCAGAGAAAGAAAATGAGAAAGCAATCCCATGTATAATAACTACAAAAAAAGGCCGGGCACAGTGGCTCACGCTTGTAATCCCAGCACTTTGGGAGGCTGAGGCAGGCGGATCACGAGGTCAGGAAATCGAGACCACGGTGAAACCCCGTCTCTACTAAAAATACAAAAAAATTAGCCGGGCGTGGTGGCGGGCGCCTGTAGTCCCAGCTACTCGGAGGGGCTGAGGCAGGAGAATGGCGTGAACCCGGAAGGCGGAGCCTGCAGTGAGCCGAGATTGCGCCACTGCACTCCAGCCTGGGCGACAGAGCGAGACTCCGTCTCAAAAAAAAAAAAAAAAAAAAAAAAAAAAACTACAAAAAAAAGCTAGGAATAAATTTAGCCAAAGAGGTAAAAAATCTCTATAAGGAAAACTATAAAATACTGATGAAAAAGCTTGAAGAGGCCACAAAAAAAGAGAGAAAGAAACAGCATCCCATGTCATTGGGTTGGAAGAATTAATACTGTGAAAATGACCATACTACCAAAAAAGCGATCTACAGATTCATTGCAATTCCTATAAAAATACCAATGACAATCAGTGAGAAAAATTAAATTAAATAATTAGCTAAAGAGTTTAAATAATCTACTTCTAAGTTTCCCTATTTGTAACACAAGTTGGGGAAAAGTCTGAGAAGATTACCTAGAAATTGTTCTATTCAGAACATTTTTTTTTTTCAGGAAAAAAAGAATCACCCAATCACAGGTCTGGAAAATGCTTGTAAGGCATGTCTGTGAGACATACTAATAATACTATGTCATATATTAATAGATGTAGATATTTTCAATTAAGAAATAATTCTTTTGGTTCTCCTGGGAACTATACTTTCATCCCTTTGATAACCTTCTGACTAATCTCTCTCTAATTTCCACTACACTGACAGGAGAAATTTAGAATTAGATGCCCAAAGTCCATGAAGCTGAAATCTTCAGTGCCTTTCAGGCCTATCAATCTCACCTGTTCACCAGCTTGGGATTCCCCAATGATGAAACGATCTCCTGGGCCATCAGCAGCTGTGAGATGGAAAAGAGCCAAGAACAAACATCAGTATGGACCTATAGCATGGAACAAGAACCTAAAATTGGAATTCTAAAATTTGACTCAAATTATTTGATAAGGCTTAGAGAAGTGGAATATTTTTCTGATCTCCTAGACTTGACAATGGCTTTGTTACTACTGGTTTAATGTTTGGTATCCGCAACTCACATGCACTGATAGAAGTGGTCCTAATTGTACCACTGGTGCCTAATTGTGCCATGGTGTCACTGGAGATGGTCTTCCTGTCACCTCGTAATTTCCACACTTGTGCTTTTCTAATAAGTTATTCTAGCCGATCTTCCTAAATAAATACCACCTTATCCATGTGTATGTATGTGTGATGTGTGTGTGTACACTCATGGACATATATATATATATATATATATATATATATATAAATGGATTTATCACTTTGTATACATATCCATATGTCTCCATTTTTCTATAACATTTTAACAACTTCATACTGTTTTCTTATTTATCTCCCAGTCTGGGCTTCCTGATGTGACATAGGAAGAACATTCCTTTCTTCATTTGACAGCTGAAGGAAATGAATTATAGAATGAAAGAAATCAGGTAGAAAGAAAAGGTAAGGTACTTTGAACAATTTCTGGTTAATGGTAGAGCTAGGACTAAAATCCAGTCTCGTAATTGTAGCACAGTTTTTTTAAATAATGTATCAAAATTCTATTTATGAGTTAGAATACATAGGCAGTACTGCATCACATTTTCCATTGGCTATTTATTTTTAAATTGAAAAAAAAATTCCAGAATTGGGATAAAAAATTATTAAAAAAATATATACAGTATAACAATGGCTAGATGAAGAAACATTCTTGGAGATTCAAAGAGTTTTCTTGACATATGATGTGGCTTTCAGACCAATACGACTGGGCAAAAATGCCTATCTAGTAAGTTTTAAAATCATGACTATTACCTTCATGTTATCTGCAAACGGCAGAGTTTTGGGGACGTATCTACAAAAAATATATACATTATATATGAATATTTAGATTACATTTATAATCATACTGATAAATAATGATATTTTCTCTTTCAAAAGGACATTAGATTAATTGCTCATTTATGTGGCTATAAAGTGATACTTTTTTCTAAAGGCTTATATAAAACACTACTTATAATGAAGTCATCCCTTTTTTGCATAAATGGCTTTGGTTAGCCTGATGTGAAGAGGGACAAAAATTAACACTGGGTCCCTTCTGTCACAAGATGTTGTATTTTATGCTTTATAGATATTATCTCAGTTAATAAACTCTTGCCTTTCTTGTGTTTTTTTGGAATCCTGTTATATTGTTCAGTTTTTACTTGTAAAAAGTGTTATAGAAGAGTTTTATTGTAATGTTATTTTATTAAGCCATTTTCATGGGTTATTTTTTTTTTAAAGTTTAACTAGTTTTTACAACAGGCTGGGTGTGGTGGCTCACACCTGTCATCCCAGCACTTTGGGAGGCCAGGGCAGGCAGATCACCTGAGGTCGGGAGTTCGAGACCAGCCTGACCAACATGGAGAAACATCGTCTCTACTAAAAATACAAAATTAGCCGGGTGTGGCGGCACATGCCTGTAATCCCAGCTACTTGGGAGGCTGAGGCAGGAGAATCACTTGAACCTGCGAGGCAGAGGTTGTGGTGAGCTGAGATTGTGCCATTGCACTCCAGCCTGGGCAACAAGAGTGAAACTCCATCTCAAAAAAAAAAAAAAGTTTTTACAATAGACATAGATGTCATTGCTTCAACAATTACTAACATTTTACCAATCTTGTTTCATCTATCCCTCCACTTATTTTTCCCATCTTTCAGAGCAAATGATAATTTTCTTACTGTAGAAAATTAAAACATCAATTATCTTTCAGAGTTCCACACTAACTGCATCTCAAACGTGAATAAACTTATTTAAAACTGTTTCTCTACTAGATAAATAATTATCAGCTTGCTACCTCCTATAGCAACCTAGATATTTTCTCTCAATCTTTCCTTTTTTTTTTTTTTTTTGAGATGGAGTTTTGCCCTTGCTGCTCAGGCTGGAGTGCAATGGCGCGATCTCGGCTCACTGCAACCTCTGCCTCCCGCGTTCAAGCCATTCTCCTGTCTCTGCCTCCTGAGTAGCTGGGATTACAGGCGTATGCCACCATGCCCGGCTAATTTTTGTATTTTATTTTATTTTTTAGTAGAGACGCGGTTTCATCATATTGGTCAGGCTGGTGTCAAACTCCTGACCTCAGGTGATCCACCTGCTTCGGCCTCCGTGGTTACAGGCATGGCATAAGCCACCATGCCTGACCCATTTTCTCTTTTTTTACTTCCTGCACAAGGGGGAAATTAGCATTGTTTTAGAGTAAAAAAACTTGATTCTGAATCCTGGTTCTGTTTATTGTTAGCTTCAGGGACTCTCAGCAAAATTACTAAACCTCTCTCACCTTCAGTTTTCTTGTTGGTAAAAATGGGGATAATCACACTTTTAAAACAATACTTTTGAAGCTCTTTATTCCTTTTATTCATTCAGTAAATGTCTACTGAGTGTCTTTTATGCCCCAAGTGTTAAATTAAGGGCTGGAGAGAGAGTAGGGGGTAAACCTAGACACTGCTTCTATTTTAGTGCAGTGCCAACCTGTTACAAGGTTTTTCAAACTCTGGATGACAAATGGAGATAGGCTGTAAAATCAACTTGTGAACAATTCTTTAATGAAAAGGATAAAAATATATTGCAACACACATGGTAAGGATGACTCTTGTTTCATAAAACTTATTTTTGTTTATATATGTGTATGTATGTATATTTACATGTACTGTGTATGTTATATATGTGTATGTATATCATTGGCTTTTGATGTATATTTAATGTATTTCTTCCCACGGGTGTGGTTAAAAGTCTTAAAGCCACTGATGCATCAGGAGAGGCAGATATTAATCAAATAATCACATTAATGAATATATAAATACAAATTAAGAAAACCACTCCAAAGCAAAGAAACATGATTTTATGAGAGTATATAATTAAAGCACCTGAGCTACACTGGAGGGTCATGAAAAGCATGATAAAAGGATTTCTGATTTGAATATGAAGAATGAGTAAGAGCTAAGTAGGGGGGTGTGTGTGTGTGTATGTAGGTAGGGGGAGACAAAGGGAGGGAGATAGGGAGGGAAAGGAGGAGAGGGAGAGAGAGGAAAAGATAGACATGAAGTGGAAGTGCTCCATCATTGTGTACAAAGAGAACATATGTGCAAAGGCCTTGGTTCATGTCTTCCTTATATGTTATACTCTAGCTATTATCAACTGCTAGTACTATCCCTGAGAGTACCAAGATAACTCATATTTTGGCTCCATGACATATGCTACTTCCACTACTTAAAGCGTCCTTTTCTTATTCTTGCCTTCTGATTAAAGATTTTTTAGCTGTTAAGACTCAGCTCAAGTGTCATCTTCTCTATGAAGTCATATCTGACTCCTCTCCCCTCAAGAGTTGCGTGCATCCTCTTTTGTTTCCCCATTGTAGCCTGAAATCAATTATGGCTTCTAAATGTATTCACAGTATTTGCAAATCCCTGGCTGCTGTACAATAGGTGTTAAATAAATGTTCAATATGTTAAGTATTCAAAATGGTTGGTAGATGAATGAATGTGGCTACAAAAATGTTCTTAGAAGATTCATGCACAAATGAACAAATAAGTAATATTTTCTAACACTAAGTTTTATATTTGTTATATATACTTTTTGCTGATCCATATATATTGTTTCCTTCAAAATTTGAGTCAACATCTTAAGAATGTTTAGAAAGACTGCTTTGACTGGGCAAATCACTTCAGCTCAGGAGTTTGAGACCAACCTGGGCAACATGGCAAAACCCCATCTCTACAAAAAATACAAAAAACAGCCAGCTGTGGTGGTGTGTGCCTGTAGTCTAGCTACTTGGGAGGCTGAGGTGCAAAGATGGCTTGAGAACCGGGTGGGGGGTGGGGAGTGGAGGTTTTAGTGAGCTGAGATTGTACCACTACACTCCAGCCAGAGCAACATAGTGAGATCCTGTCTCAAAAAAAAAAAAAAAAAAAAAAGAGACTGCTTTGATTAATTCTGTATAACTTAGATTACGTCATTATTCTGTTTAGCATAGTGCCTAGGTCATTGTTGATAATAAATATTTGTTAAAAGAATAAAGAAATGAAGTTGGCCTTCTCAAAAAGTTTTAGGTGGGAAGTACTTCTCTTTTCTCCTGTTCCCCCACACACGCACATAAACTCAAAATGCTCATATCAATGTTCTGCATAATCCTCTAAATAAACTGAGTAAGGAGTAGCTGGAGGTCATCTGGGGAGGTCATCTGGGGCAAGCCTAGTATGGAGTTCCAGGGAGGTCAATATGTGAAAGCACTCCGAAGTGATTCTAAGGAGCAAGGTCTTTGTTATCAGGGAAAGTATACCAGTTGTGGAGAGAATATGTGCTCACTTGCACTATGTTCTCCACCCTACTCTGAACCTTTCCAGTTGGTAAATGTGGCTCTATATTGCTGGCTAAGGAAGAATCAGTCAACCAACTACATAGAAGTTTCTTGGTACCAAGAGAGGAGTAATTTTTATTATTTCTCTTATTTCTCAACAGTTAATGTGCATGTAAATCATCTGGGGATCTTGTGAATATACAGATTCTAATTTAGTAGGGCTGGGGCAGGGCCTGAGATTCTAAATTCTAACAAGCTGATGCTGAGGCTGCTGGTCCATGGATTACCCTCTTTGAGGAGCAGAGCACTATAAGATCGAACTGAATACAGACAAATTCAGACTAAGAGAAAATTTAAGGAATAAAACAATCAGTGAACTACAGGAGTCCAAATTTTACATTAACACCAAGGTTTGTCTTATGAAGACAGAAAAATAATTATCAATCTATCTAACTTCCTGATACAGTCATGAGTCACTTAACAATGGGGATATATTCTGAGAAATGCATTGTTAGGCACTTTTGTTGTGTGAACATCATCACAGAGTGTACTAACACAAACCTAGATGGTATAGCCTATTATACAACTAGGCTACATGGTATAGCCTATTGCTCTTGGCTATTGTACAGCATGTTACAATACTAAATACTATAGGCAACTGTAACACAATGTTAAGTATTTGTGTATCTAAACATATCTAACCATAGGAAAGGTAATGTGTTGCACTATGTGACCTTACAATGGCTACAATATCACTAGGCAATAGGAATTTTTCAGCTCCATTGTAATCTCATGGGACCGCCATCATGTAAGAGTCTGTTCTTGACTCAAATGCTAATGTGGTGCATGACTATATAAATTTAAACATATCTATGAAAGAAACAGGTTAAAAAAAAGTTGCAGTTTTTCAAGATGAATTCTACAAGTTCAGGTAGGAGAGGGCAGAAGCGGAGGCATGATAGCACATGAACCTAGGGCTTGGAAAGAAAAAAAAGAAAGTAAACCACAGACCGTCATTAGAAAAGATGAATGGATTTGAAGGACTTCTGCAGATTTAGAATTGTTTCCCTTGTAATTCTGACATATCTGCTAATGAATTTCTTTCCTGCTTTGCAACTGTAGAATTTAATTTGAAAGAAGTGATAAAAGCAATATAAACCAAACCCTAATGGCATATGCATTATGCAAACAATTAATGTTTAATGCAAGACACTGAAGCTGTTCCCTCTTATTCCTCCTTTTTCTAATGTCCAGAAAACACTTTTAGTTCTGTTCACATTTATTTGAAGATTTCTGGTTATATTATTTGATATGAAATCGATACCACTAGATAACTACTCATTGTGTACACAGAAAACGATAATCTTCAAATCATCTGCCATGGAATTATCCTTCATTTTCATTTTCCAGCCATAGTGATCTTTCTTTAAGTCTCTTGAAATACTGTATAGCTAGTCATTTATTTTCAATACTAAAGAGTCTCATCATTTCCACTTTAAGGCTGAACAACTTAGAGCACATACAGATGGCATAACTTTCAGAGGACCTAGGAAATAGTTGATAGAGAAATAAGGCAGAAGGAATAGTAATTTGTCTACTCTGCTTATAGAACTACACTGTCTGAGACTGCAAGAAGGGTACAGGGTAATAGTATTTATATGCATACTAAAGTTAAGATCATAGGAGGGGTTGGTAGGGAAAGGTAACAAGAGAAGGTGACAAAGCTGGAATAAGAGGATTCATACTTGCTGCAATTACACTCAAGTCTTACATTAGGTAAATTGTTTGGAATTTTAAACTGGCTACCTTTTCTTATGGAACGCAGGGAGGTGGGCATAGGATACATGAGTAAGAAGGCATCATGTATTCTTTACCATTATCTTCCAGGGAAAATGCCTATTAATTGTTAGTACTGGGAAAGAAGGCATTATTTTCTTAAATATTTTCTTTTTGGAATTAACTAAATTATTCCAAATTATTTATCTGTTCACATGAGTATTACTCCCATATCATAAGGCCCTCTTTTTCACTGAAAGTATCCTATAGTAGAGGGCAAAATAGGCTGTCAAATGAATTGCAGAACTATTTGTAGCGAAAGGGGATTCAAATGGATACAAGAAAAGCCCTGAAATATGATTACTGTTGAAAGAATAAGAACTAGCTCTAAGTCACAATGGCTGTGGATTGTCTATATTGATTTTTGGTGTATTCTAACCCACTGTATGTGAGGTAAATGCACAAAATGTTAATAATGGCCAGGGAGTAAGTTAATGGGTAATTTTAAAATGTTCTTTTTGATTATTTTTGCATTTTCCATAAGTAATTTCAATCAGAATGTAAACAAGAAAAAAAATTTTTTAAATTCTCTCTACCCAAATGGCAAAACTTTCTCTTAATACATCTTTTCAGAACTGTATGTTACCTATGACTCTGAAAATAATTCCTGGTTTGTTCAAAATATTCCTTTTTTCCAAACGATCCCAAAATAAGTTCTGAAGGGATAAAGCTTTCAAATTGAACTTTTTCAAGAAAGCTGAACTTGGAGTTCTAAGATATTTTTGCCTTTATTCATATCCACAAAGAAAGTGTGAGACAATAGGCACCTACATCTATATAGGAGGATGTGAAGGCATCAAGAGGATGATTAGCTTCATCAGTGTGAAGGGAGAAACAAAATCCAAAAATGTGAAGCATAAAAATAATGTATTGATTCAAATTTGTAAATATGCCACTTTCATTTTTATTTTATCTACTTTTATCTTTCAAATTCACTCCCACATGAATGCAGTTTTAGGTTTACAGGTCTTCCTATTATTTTATATTATCATCACTTTATTCCTGCCTTCTTTACATTCTATTCTTTCTTAATGTTTTATTTTGAGCTGTTTCTACTTATTTCCTTAGTCATTTTATTACTGTCTTGATTTTTGAACTCACATACCTTAAAGCAAGTGATCCTCCAACTGGTTTGGAGTTTTATCCCACATGTTTCTGAAGGATACTGGCTAATGCTTAGTGATCCAGAGCAAGTTAGCAACATCTTTACACCTAGAGGGTTAGCAATGCCCACGAGTGCCACTGGTTATTACTGGAAGGCCTAAGGTAAAGGCAGAGGAGAAGAAAATAGGGAGAATCAAGGGAGCTGGGAGAAAGGAACCAGAGCAAAGGAAGATGGGTAGAGAGAAGGAGGTACTCAAAGGAGGGTCTTAGCCACAATAATTGGCTTCAAGGATATTCTTTACCAAAACACTGCCTGGGGGTGGTATTTATAACAGAAAAGAGGCTAATGAATACATTTACCTTTAAAGAAATGAAAATCATCTTACTTACTAAACATGGTAAAGATAACTTTTAGGATTCATAGAGTTTATCTTCCTGAATTACAGACAAAAGTGAGGAGGTATAAACTGGAAAATTCAGCATAGTTCTAAGACCATGCCACTTGTCTACAGAAGACTTTTGCTTCTTTAATTGTGATGTTCATATTGTATACACAGACATACTAACCATTCCTACTTTGAGATTTAACCATCTATGCAATGATTATCGCTTATGTCGCTTTTATATGTTACATATCTTGGAGAACTAGCAACCTTTTGCAAGAAAGAAACAATGCGAATTAGCTTCATGGCAGATAATCTCTTGGACTGTTTATAATGTGAGATACCATTTTTGATTTTTTTTTGGTGAAATAACAAAAAACAAATGCTCTCAAACAAAAGCATAAATAGGATACGAAATGGTAATTTTACATAAAAATTTTTTGATGAGTTGTACACGGTCAGAAAAGCTCATAGGGGCTAATTGCTCCCTTTGGCAACAAGAAAAGCTAACAGCAACCATTTTTTTTTTTTTTAAATTGAGCTGCTGCTAGCTCATGTAAAAATCATAGAACAATATTCTATTTGGAATAATTCTGCCTCAAATAATTTACTTTCTCACTCTCTCCCACTTTATATTACAAAGACTATAAAAACAGACTTCTTTGTCTCTGGTGTTTCATCTGCTGTAGCTGTTTGCTCTACTCTGGAAGTAAGAATTCTTTGTCATTTTATAGTAATCCTGTATGGCTACAAATTGTAAGATCAACACAGAATTTACTTTTTAGATGGGCAATAAGAAACTATTTCAAGCCAACAATGACATTGGGAAAAAAAAAAGAAACTAGAAGAGCCAGTGAAGCCATCACAAGAATAAAATAATTTTCTGTCTCGATAATATTTATTCTAATCAACACTGTAGAAGGAATCAATTTGAAAGAAAAAAATATAGGAGCCATTGGGAATTTGGTATTTAAGTTTTGGCTTTGCCAGTTTCAGAAGTATTCTAATCTAGTGAGATCAAGCTGAATGAAGTGAATCCAAGATAATCTTCCTGAGAAAGGATACATTAGTGGAAATGAAAAAACATAAGCTCAATCTCTCTACCATTTTATTTACACAGAAAATGAGAGTAGCAATTCAAATGTTAGCCTTTTTTCAGAGACAGTTTAAGAAAATGTATTTATAATAATAATAGTGATAATAATGGTTACTATCATTAAACATTTTAAAAAACAATTATCAAGGTTTTTTTTAAATGTGTGCCAAGTAGTTTACTAAGGTTTTCTACAACTAATTAATTTCTACAATTAATTTTTAATATAATTCTTACAACAACCTGCTGGGGTAAGTATTGTTGTAATTATCATAATTTTAGAGATGAGAAAACTGAAGCTAAAAAATTTAAGTGAGCTGCTCAAAGTTACACAGATGGAACTGGTACTAAAACCCAGATCACTCGAGCTTTGCTCAATGCCTGTAGCCTTAACCATTTGCTATGCTATCTCCAACATAAAAAGATAACTACTAAGAGATGATGGAATACAGGGGAGATTAATGAAGTATTTAATTACAAGAAAAAGGAAATTACAGGTTGATCATCCTTTATATGAAATGCTTGGGACCAGAAGTATTTTGGATTTTGATGTTTTTCAGATTTTGGAATATCTGCATATACATAATGAGATATTTTGTGGATGGGACCCAAGTCTAAACACAAAATTAATTTATGTTTCATATATATCCTATACACATAGCTAAAAGGTAGGTAATTTTAAACAATGTTTCAAATAATTTTTCTAAACAAAGTTTTAAGTGTGTTTTTACTGTGACCCTTCACATGAGGTCAGGTATAAAATTTTCTTCTTGTGATGCCATGTCAACATGCAAGATATTTCAGATTTTGGAGTACTTCAAATTCTGGATTTTTGAATTAGGGATGCCCAACCTGTATTTTTATGGCTAAATGTAGCTAAAAAAACCAAAACCAAAACCAAGTAAGAGACTCCATAACTCCATATCTCATGTACCCCATTAAAAAGGAATTGGCATGCTTAACAGCTCTGATAAACTGAAAAATTTTTTTAACATGCTTCTTCAATGATATCAACCTTGAATTAATAACCAATAACATAATAACAATGTATCATAGTTTGAAAATCACTAAGAGAGTAGATTTTAAGTCTCACCACAAAAATAATAATAAGTATGTGAGGTAATGCATGTGTTAATTAGCTCAACTAAGCCATTCTACAATGTGTACTACATATTTTAAAATATCATGTTGTACATGGAAAAACAAAAACAAAACCAAAAAAATCAACAACAGTTTCTAGGCAATTCAGAATTTACATTTGGGGTTCTTAGATTGGAATTTAGGCAGAAAAATGCTATTTAGTATTTGCTTTTAAGCTTTATGCAATCTCAGGCAACTTTGTGTGAGCTGCTGGGGCTCCAGAATTTTGAAATATGGCATCTTCTAGAGAATTAGAGGTTTCCCTCATGTCTGCTTTTCATGAAGCCCTTTACTGATGTTTGAGTTGAAAGCAGAACAGACCACCTCAACTTTATCCTTGTGTTGGGAATCTGCTCTTTTTTCTTAGACCATATAGATGTTTTCAACTAGAAAACATCTGGAAAACTTTCACACCAAGAATGTATGCTGTCTGGCATGTGTAGGAACAGAAGAATAAATTGAAGTATAGTGTTTTAATTTTATTCCTATATATTTATTTGTAAGCAAGAATTTCAAGGATAAACACTTGATGTGACAGATACCACACTTACCCTGATGTGATTATTATGCATTGTATGCCTGTATCTAAATATCTCATGTACCCCATAAATATATATACCTACCATGTATCCACTAATATTAAAAATAAAAAATTTAAAATAGAGAATTTTCATGTAACTTTTCTTTACCTCAAAAGTTTTAATCAAGATTGTGCCAGAAAATATACAGGTGCAGATTAACATGGTTATCTGTGAATGAAGTCATTTTGACAGTCATGGGGAAACAAACCTAACAGTTGCTGGGTGCTTGGGCTAAGCCAAAAATCTGAAGAAAAAAAAAACAAAAAAAACAAAAAAAAAACAAAAAACAAAAAACAAAAACCACAGTGTGAGTCTGATTATGTTTCAGAAAACCAAAATATTTACCTCGGACAGCATAGCCATCTTTTACTGATGCTGGGAAGGGGGGTAAATTGTCTTTTGCATATACATCTTGAGCAAGGACTCTCCCCATTCCATCTGAAGGAAGAGAAAAGAAGGAAAATGTAAATATCGAGAGCAATGGGTAAGCAGGCAGTCATAAACAAGATGGGCATGAGTGCTTGTCTGACACAGCTTGTAAATGGGCTCAGTTGGACCTCCTGATTTCTGTCCCAAGAAATAGGAGATAGAAGAGATGCATTCTGGTGCCTGAAATAAAAGATTATACTTAGTCAATTCATGGCAATGTTTGCAGAGATTATCTGAATATAAGGTGCTATAAAGTAATCAAAGATGTGTTCAGTTGATGTGTCAGTAATCCTTTAACTACCCAAATATTATTTTCTTTAAAAGGAAAGCCAACTTTAAACATTTTCATACCCACTGGCCTAGTAGTTCCACTTCTAGAAATCTATCCTAGGAAAATGGATAAATGTTTCTGTATATGTTTATTTCAGAGTTGCTTACAATAGAAAAAATGGAAAGAAACCAAACTATCAACAATATAGGTACTTAAATAAGAAATGATAGATTCTTAAGATAAAATATTATGGAGGCTAAAGTAATATTTATGAAGAATATTCACTGACACAGGAAAATTCCTATGATATATATTTTTACAATATGCAAAGTCAAATCTGCAGCATATAGTCTTAACTGTATTAAGATATATGTGTATATATCAACAGAAAAAGAAGGAAAGACCATACATGAAAATATAAAGCATTTATTACTTCAGAATGTTAGATTTATGGTTTTTATTCGCTTTGCTCTACTTTTCCAAAAATTTCCATGTTTTCTACAATGAATGCGTCATTTTTTAATCCTAAAGTTGTTTTTTTCTTAAGAAGAGAAAGGTTAAAAAAAAAAAAGGAAGGAACGTCCCGGTCATTCCATTTGAGTTTTAGCCTTTGATTTTGGCTTCATTAATTGAAATAATTTAGTGCCTATAAGAAGAGCACTAGTAACCTTTTGTGTGAAGTAAGTATTCAGACTACTCTGGATGAAAATCACTTTTGGCCCAGAAATTTGAACTAGTGCCAACAAGAATAAAAATTTCAGGAATCATAACCAATTCCTTAAATCCTCTAGTCAGAAACTGTCTTTATTGCTAATTTTAAAAAAGGAAAGCAAAAATAAATGAGGTTAAAAAAAGAGGAAGAGGAAGGAAGAAAAGAAACCAAGACAAGTAATATAGGACTTGATTTACATGAAGTATTTGTACAATTTATAAAATTTCATTGTTTCCAGAGCTGGATAAGTGAGTCTGTATTTTTTATCTTTGACCTTCTTAGCCACCTAGGGTCTCTGATTTCCAGATCCTAGGACCTAGAAGTAAGTGTAGAGAGATTTTTAAATTTATATTCTGACCATCTGATTTTCAAATTTCTATTCTGAATATCACTATATTCTACAGTGATATTGACTCTTCCCTTTTGGCACTTGAATTGGAAGGGAGAACTTAGCAGATTTTAGCTTCAGATACTCCTAGGATGTTGAAGCCATTCTGGAGCTATACTGGAGGTTTGGGCCATACTATGTAAGACTAGGGAAGTGGTGGGACCATAGGGTCTAGTTTGTATTCACATATATAACATTAACTCCCAAATGAAACTGAAACTATATAGTCCCTGGTGGTGGGCCCAGTGGTGCTTGTCCAGGATCACAGTAAGCCTCATGGGATGGTTCCTTATGTGGAAGTAGTTTGTCCTGGCACTGGGGGGTGTAGATCAAAATGTAAGCTCTACATCAGCTCAGAATCTACATGAATGACTTTGCTGGGATTTTGAATAGTGCACTAATAGTGGTTAATAATCAGAGATAGCACAAGGGCTGAGTTTTTCTGGTGGCTAGCCCCAATGATATAGTAAATGTTTATTAACATTGTATGAAGTACATATATAATCTCACTTAATCCCATGAAAATCTAGTAGAGCAATGTTATGTTCATTTTACAGGTGAAGGAAGAGAGTTTTTTTTTTTTTTTTTTTTTTGAGACAGAGTCTTGCTCTGTTACCCAGGTTGGAGTGCAGTGGTGCGATCTCGGCTCACTGCAAGCTCCGCCTTCCGGGTTCACGCCATTCTCCTGCCTCAGCCTCCAGAGTAGCTGGGACTACAGGCACCCGCCACCATGCCTGGCTAATTTTTTGTATTTTTAGTAGAGATGGGGTTTCACCGTGTTAGCCAGGATGGTCTCGATCTCCTGACCTCATGATCTGCCTGCCTCAGCCTCCCAAAATGCTGAGATTACAGGCGTGAGCCACCGTGCCCGGCTGGAAGAGATGTTTAAATACAGTAAGTCCTTACTCACAGCAATATATTTCACAGGTGGCTAAGGTAAGATGGAAAAACTAGATTTTAGAACTTTTCAGCCATACTACCACCATAGTAATAACTACTACCACTCATGTTCCCTCTACCCACTGCTCTTCCTTTATATCCCTCACATTTACAAAGTTGCGAGTTAAAAAAATTAAACATAATTACCATATAAACCAGCAATTCCATTTCTAGGTATACATCCAAAGCATTAAAAGCTGGGACTTGAACACATATTTGTACACCCATATTCACAACATTATCCACAATAATCAATGGTGGAAGCAACTCAAGTATCCATTGACAGATGAATGGATAAGCAAAGTATGGTATATACATACAGAAATATTATTTAGCCTTAAAAAGGAAGGAAATTCTGACTATGCTACAACATGGATGAATCTTGAGGACATTCTGCTAAGTGAAATAAGCTGACCACAAAAAGACAAATATTTTATGATTCCACTTACATGAGGTACATAGAGTAGTCAATTCACAGAGATAGAAAGTAGAATGGTGGTGGCAGGTGCTGGGATGAGGAGGGAAAGAAGAGTTAGTGTTTAATGAGTATAGAGTTTCAGTTTGGGAAGACCAAAGAGTTCTAGACATGGCTGGTGGCGATGGTTACAGAACAATGTGAATGTGCTTAATGCTATTGAACCATACACTTAAAAATGGTTAAAATAGTTAAGTTGTATGTTATGTATATGTTATCACTACAGACACCATCACCAACAAGAAAAAACTGCAAATCTGTTTGCCTAAGAATCAACAGTTAGCATAGTCACTTTTCCACCCTAAGTTCTTGCCAGTAGCCCCAAAGAAACAGGCTCAGCATGGCTCTCTTTCTTCCAATATTCTAAGACAGCGGCTTTATATTTAATATGCTAAGTTTGAAAGACAGTTGATACTGACAGCTGTATTATAGATCTCACAGTGTCTTGAAATGCACATGAATGAATTATTTGAATACTCTGAGGAGAGGAATAATGATTATCTTCTGCTTTTGCAAGATTTAGATACGTGGAAGTAGAATAAAGTGGAGTAAGGTCTCACTGACAATTTGGATAAAAGAATATCAGCTCACTTGATTTCTGTCTTGAATGCCTGAGTTGTTCATATATCTTACTGTGCAATTCCATTCTGGAAGGTTCCTATGGTATAGAATCTACTCAATAATAATTTGATAACATTTGATTCTGGAATCTAAAAACTTTGTTCTGGTAGTTTGCAATAATATTTATTCCCCATTCTAACATACACATAAATACTAAAAAATAACCCTCAAGTTTCTGAGGAGGCTCAAATGAGAAAAATGTACGTATGACAAGGAATAATGTAAAATGCTACAACCCACCAAAACTTTAGTAGGCTAAAAATTAATAAACATATCCTATTATAATAATTCTGCAGTGCTAGTTTAAGAATCGTTTAGCACAATGTGGGAAATATTTATACTGCGATTCACCTTTATTTCTGACAAATGTCCAGTTTCTGATACAAAGTATGATTTGTCACATCTTAAACATTCTGGGCTTTTTCTAGTCTGTGCTTTTGCACATCATGTTGCATTGGACAGGAATGCTTTTTTTCTTTCCTTTTTCTCCTTCTAGTAAGTATCATGCATTCTTCAAGGTTCAGCTCAATGTTACCTCTTTGGTCTTCTGTCTCTTACCAAGGCCAACAAGTTCACTGACTGATTTGCTCATCCATTCATCAAACACTGGGAACCTAATATATGCTAGACACTGGAGACAAAAATACCGATAAGGCTTGGCTGATGTCCTCAAGGAATTCACAAGCACAGTGCGTGAGAGAAAGAGAAAGATAGAGAAATAGAGATGATTACAAGATAGTATGACATAGACAGTGGCAGGAAAATGTACAGGGTGATATGGGAGACATACAGAAGATCACCTAACCAAAAACTTGTGGAACATCTAGAAAATCTTCCTGGAAGAGATAAACACCTGAGCTGAGTTTTAAAGGGTAACTCAAAAACAGGTAGGAGAGGCGGGCATTTTAGACACATGAAACAGGATCAAGGGAGTTTAAACCTAATTTTGTAAAAATGGGAATCCAATGAGGGATTTTTAAGCAGACTAATGACTTCAAGTTAATTTATTAGCATAATTTAAGTCTCTTGAAAGGCAATGAGATCTGTCTTTTCGGAACTTCTTTGGTGATAAAACAGATAATTGGTTGGAGGGACTATATTTACTCTTAATATTTGCATAAGATTTGTAACCATCTATTTTTGCACACTTTTCATATTGTATTGTGGCTGTTTGTGAAATTGTGTTGACTTCTGCATCAGGCTTTGAATTCTTTGTTGTCACAGTATATATCATTCATCTTTGTAACCCTAGTATCAAGCACAGTGTTTGGTATGTAAAAGGCACTCAGTAACTGTTTGAATGACTGAGTCAATGAATGAGTGCATTAATGATTATGACTATGAGAAAATATCAGATAAGTAGAGAAAAAGGTCATATCAATCAAATACAACCAGCTTCGACCAAAGAGGATATAAAATAGAGAAGGATATTTTGCTAATCTCTAATCTCATTTCTTTGAAGCTGTACCCCTCTCTCTAGCCAAGTCATGTTTCTGTATATACTTGCTCACCTCCATGCATATGGTCAAGGCTTCCCTAAACCCAGACTGTTATTTTCCTTTTTGTTGCCAGTCTACATTCATTATCTATATCAAGACTTCATTCAAGATAGTAAGTTCTCCTTGATCATTGCCACTCTGAATACTACTCATGTATATATTTTTTGTCAACTATATATTCAATTGTAATATATCAGTGTATTAGTCTGTTCTTGCACTGCTATGAAGAAATACTGTGACTGGGTAATTTATAAAGATAAGAGGTTTAACTGGCTCACAGTTCTGTCGGCTGTACAGGAAGCAGAGTGGCTTTTTCTTCTGGGGAGGCCTCAGGAAACTTACAATCATGGCAGAAGACAAAGGGAGAGTGGCACTTCACATGGCCAGAGAAGGAGCAAGAGAGAGAGGGGGCAGGTGGCACACACTTTTAAACAACCAGATCTCAAGAGAATTCACTATCATGATGACAGCACAGCTCCAGTAACCTGCCACTAGGCCCCACCTCCAGCACTGGGAGTTACATTTCAACGTGAGATTTGGAGGGCGGGGGCATAGATCCAAATACTATCAATGAGTTAGCAACTGTTTGCAAAATTGACATGTAAGAGGTCTCACGTTGGTGTATGTGGTTCCTCAAGCTTTTGAAAAAAATGCAATTTTTATTTCCTTTCTGTCTACTCAAAGCAAAAATATAGGTCTTACTCAAAATGTCTTTTTCTATTCTGGACTTCCAGAGCAGTTTGTACTTTTATTTAAGTTCGATTCTTCTTAAAAACCAAGGGTAAACTGAAAAGAAGTGAAAACAAATGCCACACAAAAACTTGAGCATAATTATTTTTAACATCATTTTTCATAATAGCCAAAAGATGGAAACCTAAATATCCATCAACGAACAAACTGTGATATATCTGTGGTATATCTTATACAATGAAACATTACATAGCCATAAAAAGAAATGATGTATTTCTGAAAACTACTAAACATTGCTGAAAGAAATAACAGAGACAAGTAAATGGAAAGACAGCCTGTGTTCATATTGTTAATGTTCATACTACCCAAAGCAATCTACAAATTAAGTTCAATCCTATCAAAATCCCAAGGATGTTTTTTATAAAAACAGAAAAGCTCATCCTGAAATTTATATGCAATCTCAAGGGACTCCAAATAGCCAAAACAATTGTGAAAAAGAACGAAGTTGGAGGAGTCATATTTCCTGATTTCAAAACATATTACAAAGCCACAGTAATCAAAACAGTATGGTACTGGCATAAACAGACATATAGATCAATGGAATAGAATAGAGAACTTAGAAATAAACCTTCATGTGTATAGTCAAGTGATCTCTGATAAGGGTGCCAAGACCACTCAATGGGGAAAGGACAGTCTCTTCAACAAATGGTGCTAGGAAAATCAGATACCCAAATGCAAAAGAATAAAATTGGACTCTTAAAATTATACCATATACCTCTACAAGGAAAACTACAAAACACTGCTGAAAGAAATCATAGATGACACAAATGGAAACATATCCCATGCTCATGGGTGGGTAGAATCAATATTGTGAAAATGACCACACTTCCAAAAGCAATGCACAAATTCAATGTAATTTGCATCAAAATACCACCATCATTCTTCACAGAACTAGAAAAGACAATCCTAAAATTCATATAAAACCAAAAAAGGAGCCCACACAGCCAAAGCAAGACTAAGCAAAAAGAACAAATCTGGAGACATCACACTACCTGACTTCAAACTATACTGTAAGGCCGTAGTCACTAAAATGGCATGGTACTGGTATAAAAATAGGCACATAGACCAATGAAAGAGAATAGAGAACCCAGAAATAAACTCAATACTTACAGCCAACTGATCATTGAGAAGGCAAACAAAAACATAAAGTGGGGAAAGGACACCCTATTCAACAAATGGTGCTGGGATAATTGGCAAGTCACATGTAGAAGAATGAAACTGGATCCTCCTCTCTCACCTTACGCAAAAATCAACTCAAGTTGGATCAAGGACTTAAGCCTAAGAACTTAAACTATAAAAATTCTAGAAGATAACATCAGAAAAACCCTTCTAGACATTAGCTTAGGCAAAGACTTCATGACCAAGAATCCAAAAGCAAATGCAAGAAAAACAATGATAAATAGGTGGGACTTAATTAATCTAAAAAGTTTCCGCACAGCAAAAGAAACAATCAGCAAAGTAAACAGACAACCCACAGAGTGGGAGAAAATCTTCACAATTTACACATCTGACAAAGGACTAATATCTAGAATCTACAAGGAACTTAAGCAAATTAGCATGAAAAAACAATCCTGTCAAAAAATGGGCTAAGGACATGAATAGACAATTCTCTAAAGAAGATATACAAATGGCCAACAAATATATAAAAAAAATCGTCAATGATCAGGAAAATGCAAATCAAAACCACAATGTGATACCACCTTACTCTTGCAAGAATGGCCATAATGAAAAAATAAAAGAATAATAGATGTTGGTGGGGATGTGGTGAAAAGGGAACACTTTTACACTGCTGGTAGAAATGTAAACTTGTACAACCACTATGGCAAACTGTGTGGAGACTCCTTAAAGAACTAAAAGTAGAACTACCATTTGATCCAGCAATCCCACTACTGGGTATCTACCTAGAGGAAAAGAAGTAATTATACATAAAAGATACTTGTACATGCATATTTATAGCAGTACAACTTGCAATTGCAAAAATATGGAACCAGCCCAAATGCCCACCAATCCATGAGTGGATAAAGAAATTGTGGTATATGTATATCACAGAATACTATTTAGCCAAAAAAGGAACGAAATAATGGCATTTGCAGCAACCTGGATGGAACTGGAGACCATTATTCCAAGTGAAGTAATTCAGGAATGAAAAACTAAACATTGTATGTTCTCACTTACAAGTGGGAGCTAAGCCATGAAGATGCAAAGGCATAAGAATGATACAGTGGACTTTGGGGACTTGGGGGAAAGGGTCAGAGGCAGGTGAGGGATAAAAGAATACAAATTGGGTACAGTGTATACAGCTTGGGTGATGGGTGCACCAGAATCTCACAAATCACCACTAAAGAACTTACTCATGTAAACAAACACCACCTGTTCCCTAATAACCTATGGAAATTAATAATAAGAAGAAGACAGTGAAAAAAACAACAAAGAAAATTAACTCAACCTGCATTAAAGACCTAAATGTAAGACCTAAAGCTATAAAACTAGAAGAAAACAGGAAGTAGTTCGTGACGTTCAACGTGGCAATGATTTTTTTTTGCATATGACACCAAAAACATAGGCAACTAAAGCAAAATAGACAAATGGGACTACATCTAACAGAAATATTTTGTGCATCAAAGAATGCAATCAACAGAGTAAAAAGGCAACCTATGAAATGAGAGAAAATAATTGCAAATCATATATCTAGTAAGAGTTAATATCCAGAATACATAAAGAGCTCTTACAACTCAACAACAAAAAACAAATCACATGAATTTAAAATAAAAAAAGACTTGAATAGACATTTTCCCAAAGATGCTATACAAATAGTCAATGAGAATATAAAAAGATGCTCAATATCAGTAATTGTCAGAAAAATGAAAGTCAAAATCACAATGAGAACATCACCTTACTTATTAGGATAGCTACCATCAAAAAACCCAGAAAAGTTTTGGCATGAATAAGGAAACTGAAAGCCTTGTGCACTGCTGGTGGGGCTATAAAATGGTGTCACCACTTGTAAAATAGTATGGAAGTTCCTCAAAAAATTAAAAATAGAACTATCACATGGTCCAACAACCCCACTTCTGGGTATGTATTCAAAAGAATTAAAAGCAAGGTCTTGAAGAGATATTTGCACACCCATGTTCATAGAAACCATATTCACAATAGCCAAGAGGTGGAAGCAACTCAAATGTTCATTAATAGGTGAATGAATAAACAATTAAAGTAGTCAAATTAATAGAAAAAAAGTAGAATGATAGTTATCAGATGCTAGAGGGAGGTGTAAAAGAAGAGTTATTTAATGGATATAGAGTTTTGAATTTGTGAGTTGAAACAATTCTGAAGATCTGTTTCACAAAAATATGAATATACTTAACATTACTGAACTTAAAAATGGTTAAGATGATAAATTTTGTGTCGCGTTTTTACCACCACAACAAAAAAGGAATGAATTACTGATACATGCTGTAACATGGATGAATCTTGAAAATATTAAGCTAAGTGGAAGAAGCCAGTTACAAAAGACCACGTATTATATGATCCTACTTATATGAAATGTCCCAAATAGGCAAATTTATAGAAACAGAAAGTAGACTAGTGGTTTATTTAGGGTTAGATATGAAGATGAGGGGATAGGAGGATGATTGCTAAAAGCGACAGGCATTCTTTTTGAATTAATGAAAATGTTCTAAAATTGTGGTGATGGCTACACATGTCTGAGTATACTAAAAACACTGAATACTTTGAATTGTATAGTATATGAATTATATCTTCTAAAATTGTGGTGATGGCTACACATGTCTGAATATACTAAAAACACTGAATACTTTGAATTATATCTTGATAAGTTTTTTTTAAAGGCAAGAAGAAGAGCTGTTTTAAAGAAGAATATTTCATTCCTATATGTGATATTTAGAAAAGTCATATTTATAGCACACATATACCATCTTGTCTTTTGTTAATATTATTAATATAAAATTTACAATATATATAACCAACCAGCTTTTCATTTTCAACTCACACTATATATAGTGGTTGCTATATTTAAGTTAATTAGATCCCTAGTGGATTAGTCCTGATTTTGGAGTTGGTATAAAGTCAACTTGTCAGCAAAGATTTAAGTCTCCTCAAAGAGAAAAGCACGCATGACCTCAAGTTTTGGTCTGAGAGCTTAAGGGAAGGGAAAAAAATCTGGACAGAAATAGGCAATCAAGTGGAAAATGGTAAGGGCTCCCAGTCAGCAGCAGATACAAAAGGAATCTTGAAGGAATAAATGCCAGATATACCTCTCTGCAAGCTGCGATATCCACATCTCTCATTAAAGTTTAGGATTAAACAATTTTCTAGCTTTTCCAACCCATCAGTATTAGACTTCATTCAATGTCAAACCAGATGATCCATTTGGAACGTAAAGAGAATATAATAGTACTGCAAATTACTTCACCACATGGGACTGTCTCTCTTGCATACGTATAGATACTTACATAGATGTGAAACCATCCCTTCCCTTTGCCCATAGGTAGAAGCTAAGCAGTAGTGTTGGATAAATCTTGTGCTTGTGACTTTAGAAAGGTATCCTAAGGCTTCAAACTTAAATGGGAACCAGGGAGCAGTAACTTCTCACCTGGATATTATGACTGTTTTAAGTTTAGCATTTGGCAGAGAAACAGCAGTGAGCAGCTGAAGCAGTGGGAGCCAAAGGGCTTACTGAAAAATGTAATTTCAGAAAAACATAAGCAAAATTTCCTTTTACCAGTTGCCCCATTCCAGGAAGAGCCCCATTTATAATAAGCAAAAGATGGCTTTCCCAATAGGTGATTAATATAACTAATATGCTTGCTTAGGAACATTTGATGTTGGGAGTTTGCAGCTTTTCACAGACTGCTGTGAGCATTTCATTTTGCTGAAGGTTACGCTGTGTGCCAAGAAGCTATGGTCCTGCTTTCATGGTCTGACTAGATAATGTTCATTCTGTTCTACGTTCTTCCACACACTGTATTGCATAAATTCTGTAAAATAATGTCTTCAATTTGATGAAGATGAAGACCATAAACACATATGCATATTTATGGATTCTACAGAGTGTCAGAAATCTTAAAGGCAAGGCTATGTAACACTGGGCACCCTGGGCCATATATACAATTAAGTGATCTCAGGCGGTAGACAAGAAGAAAGAGTGGAAAAAGACTGGCTGATACATTGTTTTGTGTGCCATGCTTACTTGTGCTGCAAGATAACAGTGGCAGTCTGGTTGGATCAAAAAGGGTAGTCTTTTTATGTTGTTAGTACTACACATATAAAATTCAGTTTTCCACATGATAACAGTGATGAATGAATTCCCCACTAGCTGGAGTACTGGCTTTTTAAAACTGAGACGACTGGCCTGAGGTATCTTTAGAAAAAGTCTTTACATATTCAAATGGCTGACAATGGACATACACACAAGAAAAATACAGACAGGGAACTATGTCTAAAGTTGAGCATAATTTGTGAGCATTGAGCTCAAATATATTCTCTAAAGGGGAAAAATTAATAGTTAATTTGTTTGGTTGGGCATTTATTCTGACACAGATAATACAGATGTTTCTTGATTTACAATGAGGTTACACCCTGATAAACCCATTTTAAGTTGAAAACATGTGGCAAGTCAAAAATGCATTCAAATAGAGCTAAGAGAGTGAACATCAGAGCCTAGCCTTGCCTAACCTTACATGTGCTCAGGATGCTTACATTAACATATATTTGGGCAGAATCATCTAACACAAAGCCTATTTTATAATAAAGTGTTGAATATCTCAGGTACTACATATCAACAGCCCACAAAAATATCAAAATGCAAAATTTGAAGTATATTGAAATTGTGATGGTTTTACACAACTGTAAGTAAAAAAACAAAACAAAACAAAACAAAACCCACAAGTCAAACTATCATAAGTCAGGGACTGTCTATACTTTCTTCTTGCTGTCCAAGTTAAGATGTTAGAACAACTGAAAGGCTTTTGATATAAGAGTGAAAAGCATTCTAATTTCTCAAAGTCACTTATCAAAATAATCCCACAGTTATAAAGTTCCCTGTGTAGTTAGCTCTAAGAGGCTTTTTAGAAAGTTAAGGGAGAGCTCTAAGTTCAGTGGTCCAGGAAATTGATTCCTTGTCATCACTTTGGCTAACCAAGATCTATCATTTATATAAATCGAGAGTGGAGAAAGAGTGTGGTAGGTAATAGAATGCTGAAAGGGAAAGATACTACCTAAGACTTTCAATTATAAAATGTGGACATAAATCCATCTGCTATTGATTATAAATTCTTCAAAAGTTTACTAATGCCCATTGTAACGGCACTGATGCTGCAACATTTAAAAGCCACCATTATACATAATCTATGTGAGAGGTTACTGAAAGATCTTTTTTTCACATAACAAGTATTCACTGTGCTTACCAAAAGAGCTGAAAAGGCAATCTCAAAACATGTATCTACTCTGCTAAAATGACCATCAGTAGGAACAATATTAACTAAGGTGAAGGATTAAGAGGGTTACTACGAAAGGTGAAGCATGTACAGATTTGAGTTTCTACATCATTAAAAAAATGTTAAAGTGAATTACAGGGATACCTTAGAGATATTGCAGAGTTAGTTCAAGACTACTGCAATAAACTGAATATTGCAGTACAGTGATTTACACCATTTTTTTGGTTAGCTAGTACATGTAAGAGTTATGTTTATGCTATTCTGTAGCCTATTAAGTGTGAAATAGTATTATGTGAAAATAACAATGTACATACCTTAATTTAAAAAATACTTTATTGCTGAAAATGCTAACAGTTATCTGAATCTTCAGCTAGTTGTAACGTTTTCGCTGGTGGAGGGTCTTGCCTCCATGTTGATGGCTGCTGACTGATCTGGGTGGTGGTTGCTTGTGGCTGGGGTGGCTGTGGTAATTTCTTAAAATAAGACAATAACGAAGTTTGCTGTACTGATTGACTCTTTCCTTCATGAAAGATATCTCTAACATGCAATGCTGTTTGACAGCATTTAATCCACAGTAGAACTTCTTTGAAAATTGGAGTCAATCCTCTTAAATCCTGCTGCTACTTTACCAACTAAGTTTATGTAATATTCTAAATCCTTGGTTGTCATTCCAACAATGTCCACAGCATTTTTATTAGTAGATTCCATCTTAAGAAGCCCCTTTCTTTACTCATCCATAGGAAGTAACTCCTTATCTGTTCAAGTTTCATCATGAGATTGCAGCAATTCAGTCACATCTTCAGGTTGGATCTCTAATTCTAGTCCCCTTGCTATTTTGATGACATCGTAGTTACCTCTTCCACTGAAGCATTGAACTACTTAAAGTCATCGATGAAGGTTGGAATCAACTTCTTTTCAACTCCTGTCAATGTTGATATTTTGACCTCCTCCCGTGAATCATAAATGCTCTTAATGACATCTAGAATGGTGAATCCTTTCCAGAAAGTTTTCAGTTTACTTTGCTCAGATCCACTATAGGAATCACTATCTATGGCAAGTATAGCCTTATAAAATGTATGTCTTAAATAATAACACTTGAATATTGAAATTACTCCTTGATCTACGGACTACAGAGTGGATGTTGTATTAGCATGCATGAAAACAACATTAATCTTGTATATCCCAATCAGAGCTCTTGGATGACTAGGTGCAATATCAATAATAGTTATATTTTGAAAGAAATCTTTTTGTCTGAATAATAGGTCTCAAGAAAAGACTTAATATAATCAGTAAACCAAGCTGCAAAAAGATGTACTATCATCCAAGCTTTGTCATTTATAGAGCACAGGCAGGGAAGATTTAGCATAATTCTTAAAGCTACTAGGATTTTTAGAATGGCCAATGAGTATTGGCTTCAACTTAAAGTCACCAGCTACTTTAGCCCCTATCAAGAGAATCAGCCTGTCCTTTGAAGACAGGAATTAATTTTTCCTCTATAGCAATGAAAGTCCTAGAAGGCATCTTCTTCCAATATATAAGACTGTTTCATCTACATTGAAAACCTGTTGCTTAGCATAGTCACCTTCATCAGTGACCTTAGATAGATCTTCTGGATAACTTGCTGTTGCTTCTACGTCAACATTTGCTGCTTCACCTTGCATTTTTATATTATGGAGATGTATTCTTTCCTTAAAGCTCATAAGCCAACCTCTGCTGGCTTCAAACTTTTCTTCTATACCTTTTTCACCTCTCTCAACCTTCACAGAATTGAACAGAGTTAGGGCCTTGCTCTAGATTAGGCTTTGGCTTAAGGGAATGCTGGTCTACTGCACTTTTAATTTCCTTAAAGAATTTTTCCTTTGCATTCACAACTTGGTTGTAGCACCAGTGGCCTATGTTTCTGGCTCTCTTGGCTTTTGATATGCCTTCCTCACTAAGCTTAATCACTTCCAGCTTTTGATTTAAAATGAGAGACATGCAATTTTTCCTTTCACTTGAATACTTAGAAGCCATTGTAGAGTTATTAAATGGCCTACTTTCAATATTGTTGTGTCTCAGAGAATAGGGAGGCCCAAGGAGAGAGAGAAAGGGGAACAGCCGATTGGCAAAACAGTCAGAATTCACAGGTTTATCGATTAAGTCTGCTATCTTATAATGGGTGCAATTTGTGGTGCCCCTGAATAACAGTAGTAAAAACAAAGATCACTGACTACAGATCACTGTAAGAGATATGAAAATAACGAAGTGTGAATTATTGTGAGCATTACCAAAATGTGACACAGTGACATAAACGAACACATGCTGTTGGAAAAATGGTGCCAAGAGACTTGCTCGATGTAGGACTGCCACAAACCTTCAATTTGTTAAAAAAAAAAAAAGGAATATCTGCAAAGTCAATAAAGTGAGGTATGCATGTATAATATTCATAAAGAAAGTTTCACGGCTATTTATGAGATACTAAAATAAACATTTAACATGGCGGATGCCCTCAGGTCTATTCCAGTATAATTTATTCCTTACATCTTTATTTGAAAGACCAACTAGACAAAACTTCAGTGTACTGCAGGTCTTGCTTATGTATTACAGGCTTTATATATTTGTAGACTGAAAAAGATTAAATCATTTAGGGGTTAAGATCTCCTTTATTGAAAACCAGTACATTCATTAATCTAGTTACTCCAGAAGTTGTGTTAATGGAATAATAAAATTCCTATGCTTACAAAATACATAGCTTTCTCAAAGCGCTACCGTGTTGTGCACTTTGAAAAGTGTTGTGCACTTTTTTCCATCTAAAGATGCTCATTATCTGGCAATATGATGAGTAAGAGAAACCATTACAGTTCTTATGTCATAAAATAAAATAAGCTTTATGTAAGGTTACAGAGTTTGGAATAAATACAAATGTTATGATTACCAGAAATGATTAAGCCATGATTTAGTGGTACAAAAAGATGCAATGGAATTGGTAATGAATTAGTTATTAAGTTGGGTTGGTGTTTCATGTTTATTTTATCACTACAACTTCCATCTCTGTTACATATATTCATTTCTATGTATAAAACATTAAACTTTTAAAATAACTGTGTAAATATAAAAAGCATTTAACTTAACATGAAAGGGGTACTTTTTTAGGAGGAATAATTTTTAAAAATATCTAAAATGTCCTTGAGGTCACAGAAAATGCTTCAATTGAGAGCAAATGCTTACTTTTTTCAGTACTTAATGATGAAAACCTTGCCACACCCTGGTCAAATGAGTAGGATATCACTTATAAATGGGTAGCACTTACGTCCAATGGGTGAATTTGTTGGTCAGGATTTTGTGCAAAGAAAGAAAGAAAATGTTCACTCTGTAGTCTCAATAATTTAAATTCTTCTTTAATGGTAATTTCTCAGTCACTGTCCTATAATTTTGAACCACGTACTTTTCTGTTTGAACCCTGGATCTTAGTATTCTAAAAATAATTGTTAAGTTTTTTCCAACAATGACTGGTCCTGTGTTAGAATATTACTGTGGCCATTAATTAAAAAAAAACAAAGTTTATATGCAGGAAATATTTTATAAAATAAAAAACAAAATAAAATGCATGATGAAACAGAGCTCCTGGATGGGATGTAAGAAGAAATACATACCAATATGCCAACTAAGATACTGACTTTGAAGAAATACTGGTGGCTTATTTCCGTATTGCTAAAATGAAAGTAAGGAAATTAGCAAGGCATTATAGTCACAGGGTTGCAACAGTATTACCAAATCACTCACTGTTATATCCAAATGTTAAGATATTAATGGTTTGTATTTTTTTTTTTTTAGGAAGTTAACCAAGGAGACTGGGATTCTGCAGAAGAGGAGTTTATAGAAACTGAAAATGAGATTTTAGACAATAGTCAATAAATTCCATTTTTGGAAAATTGAGTTAAAGTATTAAAGATTATTGCAACTAAGTTACATTCTTATACACATTCAGACACACAAGAAAGAGTATTGTTGATTAGAATCTTTGTGTCTCTGATTTTCTTCTTATGCTTTTGTCTCACAATTAAATAAAAGGAAGAACTGGGTTTCCCTGATACTTACCCTCTGCTGCTTGGGATGAGCTAATGGCCTCCTAGGAGTTGCAAAGTCTTTACTTGAGAAAACAGTCAAAAAGGTAATTCTTGCAGCACTAGGTGCTCTAATGGGAAAGTGAACCACTCAAACTTAAAAAAATAACCCTGCTGGTACTGACAAATCCGTTACTGTCACCTAAGGTTTTCTCTTTTCATTTTCACTAATTTTCATAATTCCACCAATAAAACATTAGGAATAGACAGGGATGAGTTGTAATTTCTAAAAATATTGGAAATACTTCTTTACTGGAATAAGGTACTTTTATGCCATTACTTCTGAGAAAATTTCTATTTTTTTTCCATTTTAACTTAAAACATTTTTTTCCACTGCATACATTCTGAATCCTCATGTAATTCTATAGACTAAGGAACTTCAAAATAGATACAGAATTTAAAAATTGCAAGATAAACTACAGCAAATAAGACGTGTATATAGAAAATGTGAAAACATGATGAGGTACCTATAAATAATGGAAATATTAAGAATCATATCTAAAGACTGTACCTTATTTTAACCACAAGTATAGTCAATAAAAGCTGTGTAAATTAACTTTAAAAATCCTATTGAAAAATTAACCACCCCTTCCTTTTTGGATTAAGTATTATTTTCTACTAAAATTGCTTAAAGAGATATATTTGTAATGTGTTTTTTTCTATTTTCTATTTCATTTTCCTACTTTACTTTTTATTTATAATATACTTTATTTTTTTTAAAAGAGTGAATATGTATAGGAACATATATAATGGTATGCATAGAAGGAAGGGTGAAAAAGGAAGATTCGTCTACCTGGTTGCGACGTAGGGCAATTTAGGCCAAGGTTATAGGCCTGATTTCTTTTTTTTTAATTTTAATTTTAATTTTTTATTATTATACTTTAAGTTCTAGGGTACATGTGCACTATGTGCAGGTTTGGTACGTATGTATATATGTGCCATGTTGGTGTGCTGCACCCCTTAACTTGTCATTTACGTTATGTATATCTCCTAATGCTATCCCTCCCAAGGTTGTGTCACTGTAGCAAATCTACTACCCCATTTCCCAGCTATATCTGGTCTATCACTTTATGCAAGTGTAGTCTTCTCTAGACTCTCTTTTACTACTGTCCATAATAAAAAGACCAATACCATTTGAGACATTTACCACTGGCTTTTTCCCCCCCCTCCCCCACCCCACAACAGGCCCTAGTGTGTGATGTTCCCCTTCCTGTGTCCAAGTGTTCTCCTTGTTCAATTCCCACCTATGAGTGAGAACATGTGGTGTTTGGTTTTCTGTCCTTGCGATAGTTTGCTCAGAATGATGGTTTCCAGCTTCATCCATGTCCCTACAAAGGACACGAACTCATCATTTTTTATGGCTGCATAGTATTCCATGGTGCATATGTACCACATTTTCTTAATCCAGTCTATCATTGATAGACATTTGGGTTGGTTTTAAGTCTTTGCTATTGTGAATAGTGCTGTAATAAACATACGTGTGCATGTGTCTTTATAGCAGCATGATTTATAATTCTTTGGGTATATGCCCAGTAATGGGATGGCTGGGTCAAATGGTATTTCTAGTTCTAGATCCTTGAAGAATTGCCACATTGTCTTCCATAATGGTTGAACTAGTTTACAGTCCCACCAACAGTGTTAAAGTGTTCCTATTCCTCCACATCCTCTCCAGCACCTGTTGTTTCCTGACTTTTTAATGACTGCCATTCTAACTGGTGTGAGATGGTATCTCACTGTGTTTTTGATTTGCATTTCTCTGATGGTATAGGCCTGATTTCTGTGTTAATAGATAATTTTACTCAATTACATAGCTATAAAAATAACCCCCCTAAACAAGAAGGCTTAATAAGTATGGTGGTAAAAGCACACAAGTGGGACCCACAATACTGGGGAAAAAAGCACATACACAGAATGCTGATTGGCTCTCTCTCTCTCTCTCTCTCTATATATATATATATAGTTTTTTTTTTTTTTGAGATGGAGTCTCACTCTGTCACTAGGCTAGAGTACAATGGCACGATCTCAGCTCACTGCAACCTCTGCCTCCTGGGTTCAAGCAATTCTTCTGCCTCAGCCTCCCCAGTAGCTGGGATTACAGGTGTGCACCACCACACCCAGCTAATTTTTGTATTTTTAGTGGAGACGGGGTTTCATCATATTGGCCAGGCTGGCCTCAAACTCCTGACCTTGTGACCCGCCTGCCTCGGCCTCCCAAAGTGCTGGGATTACAGGCGTGAGCCACCGCGCCTGGCTGGTAATATAATTTTTGAATATGAAGATACCATGATTAGTTACAAGTTGTGATTTTATATATATACACACGTATATATATATATGTGTGTGTGTATATACACACATATATATATATGTGTGTGTGTATATACACACGTATATATATATGTGTGTGTGTGTATATACACACATATATGTGTGTATATATATACGTATATATGTGTGTATATATACACGTATATATGTGTGTATATACACACACACATATACTTATATATACACACATATATACGTATATATATACACACACACATATATATTCACACATATATGTCACAAAATATATTGAGGGATTAAGATATACATTTTGAAGAATGCAGGGAGTATAAAGGTAATGATATAATAAGATGCAGAAGTAGAAGGATATAATGAGATGTGCATATTTTAGCACTGTAATGAAGTTCATGGAATGACGAGTCTAAAGAGATATGAATACCTGAAGGGAATTATGAATGAGTTTAAGAGGCCACATTCATGGAAAAATTACAAAATAGACAGCAGTGCCAGCACAGACCAACATCCCTTTGCAAGTAGAATCATTCTAATCATACCTTACTAGACTGAAGGTAGAAACTGAAGGCAGTGATTTGGATAATAAAAATATATACTTTCACTTGAAATATTTGAATAGGTATCTCAATTCTTTGCTTCAATTTTGTGCAGCTCAATCAGAGAAGAGCAAAAATAAAAAAATAAAATAAAAACTGCTGCTTAATTAAATTTTCTAATGAGACAGAGATATATTCCTGAATGACCTGGGCGGGTGGAATTAAAATTTGATTACATCAAAATGCATACAGGATCCAGATGTAGGCCAACAAATGGAGCTGAGCCAATTTTAGCTTTTGCTGTCTTGGGAATTTTATTTTAGATGATAAGCTCTAAGCTTTTTTATTTAAGATTACATGATTAAAGACTTCAGTGTCTCTGACGTAGGTTCTTTGTTTTTCCACTTTAGCAGTTCTAGTCAAGGAACCTTTAAGTTTTGCTGTTGGAACTAAGTTTGTAGCAGTGAAGTGTCTCTTTTAGAATACTGACCACGACACAAAGGCACATGTTCCCGTCTCTGACTTCTAGCTAGTTAGCTGCCTGAGCATAGGCAGTTATCTTAAGCTGAGATTGGCTTCCCTTTAGAAGAAATTCTGAAGCTGTTGATTCCAACCAGTAGGAAATCCTCACCAAGGTCATACTGTAAATACTCTGTAATTTACAAGTGCTTATCTCAGGGTTATGACTTTAGAATCCCCATGTTAGGAGAGTAGAGGAAAGGGAAGCAGTTGCTAAATTCCAAATAGAGCACGTTAGTGAAAATAAAATTATTTATACAATATTATCTCCTTTAATAGTACCCTACAATAACCCTATATTGGGTAGACATTATTTCCATTTTGCATAGGAGGGAGATAAGACCTAGAAAGGTTAAGCAGTTTGTCCAGGGTCATTTGGCTAGTAAAAGGTAGAGCAAGTAAAAGATAGAGCTAAAGAGTGTCTTGGGAAAGCTACTTCTAAGTATACCTTATTTCCTTTTCCTTTATTCTCTGACAGCCCCTGAACCATCAGGAAGAGTTAATGAACTCCCAGTATGACCTTGGTGAGGACTTCCTACTGCTTGGAATCAAGAGCTTCAGAATTTCTTCTAAAGGGAAGCCAATCTCAGCTTAAGATAACTGCCTATGCTCAGGCAGCTAACTAGCTAGAAGTCAGAGACGGGAACATGTGCCTTTGTGCCGTGGTCAGTATTCTAAAAGAGACACTTCACTGCTCCAAACTTAGTTCCAACAGCAAAACTTAAAGTTTCCTTGACTAGAACTGCTAAAGCGGAAAAACAAAGAACCTAGATCAGAGACACTGAAGTCTTTAACCATGTAATCTTAAATAAAAAAGCTTAGAGCTTATAATCTAAAATAAAATTCCCAAGACAGCAAAATCCTTTCTATTAAAAAAAAGCTCATAGTTTTTCCATGGTATATAGAAAAAGATTGGGAATTTCAGGGAATGGTGCCAGAATATTTTAATCTGCCTTAGAGAAGTTGGTACTGTACCAAGTGTGAAGTTGTAATTTATTCATGTCATGCATTTTACAAATAAAGAAAATGAATCATAAACGGTAGTCTTACAAATGTTATCATCCATAGTTATGCCAGGAATGCCTATCAGTGGAATACTTGTTCCTTAAAATCCTCGCTTGCAGATAGGAGCTGAAAATAGTAATATGCTAAAAGACAGACCAGAGACAATAGAAAATTCATTGGTAGCCAAAATAGAAAAACAGAAAACACTTTATACATGCAAATGCGTCTAGGCACTTGCTTTATAAGAATAATTTTTACATTGATTTGAGATGCAGTATGCTATAGTGAAATGAACACCAGACTGGGAGTTAAGGATCCTGGGTTCTAGTTGTTGCAACCATAACTATTTGTCTAACTTTAAGAATATCACTGGGACTCCGTTCCAAGATGGCCGAATAGGAACAGCTCCATTCTGCAGCTCCTAGCGTGATCGACACAGAAGATGGGTGATTTCTGCATTTCCAACTGAGGTACCTGGTTCATCTCATTGGGACGGGTTAGACAGTGGGTGCGGCCCATGGAAGGCGAGTCAAAGCAGGGCGGGGCGTCGCCTCACCCGGGAAGCACAAGGGGTTGTGGGATTTCCCTTTCCTAGCCAAGGGAAGCCGTGACAGATTTACCTCGAAAAATGGGACATTCCTGCCCAAATAGTGTGCTTTTCCCACGGTCTTAGCAACTGGCAGACTAGGAGATTCTTTCCTGTACCTGGCTTGGCAGGTCCCAAACCCATGGAGCCTTGCTCACTGCTAGCGCAGCAGTCTGAGATTGACCTGCCAGGCTGCAGCCTGGCGGCGGGAGGGGCGTCCACCATTGCTGAGGCTTGTGTAGGTAAACAAAGTGGCCGGGAAGCTCGAACTGGGCGGAGCTCACCACAGCTCAGCAAGGCCTACTGCCTCTATAGACTCCACCTCTGTGGGCAGGGCATAGCTAAACAAAAGGCAGGAGAAAATTCTGCAGACTTAAACATCCCTGTCTGACAGCTCTGAAGAGAGCAGTGGTTCTACCAGCACGTCGTTTGAGCTCTGAGAATGGACAGACTGCCTCATCAAGTGGGTCCCTGACCCCAGTGTAGCCTAACTGAGACACCTCCTAGTAGGGGTCAGCAGACACCTCATACAGGCAGGTGCCCCTCTGGGATGAAGCTTCCAGAGGAAGCATCAGGCAGCAGTATTTGCCGTTATGCAATATTTGCTGTTCTGCAGCCTCTGCTGGTGATACCCAAGGAAACAGGGTCTGGAGTGGACCTCCGGCAAACTCCAACAGATCTGCAGCTGACGGACCTGACTCCTAGAAGGAAAACTAAGAAACAGAAAGGAATAGTATCACCATCAACAAAAAGGACATCCACACCAAAACCCCATCTGTAGGTCACCAACGTCAAAGACCAAAGGTAGATAAAACCACAAAGATGGTGAGAATCCAGAGCAGAAAAGCTGAAAATTCTGAAAACCAGAGTGCCTTTTCTCCTCCAAAGGATCGCAGCTCCTCACCAGCAATGGAACAAAGCTGGATGGAGAATGACTTTGACAAGTTGACAGAAGTAGGCTTCAGAAGGTCCGTAATAACAAACTTCTCCGAGCTAAAGGAGCATGTTCTAACCCATCACAAGGAAGCTAAAAACCTTGAAAAAAGGTTAGACGAATGGCTAATGAGAATAAACAGTGTAGAGAAGACCTTAAGTGACCTGATGTAGCTGAAAACCAAGGCACGAGAACTTCGGGACGCATGCACTAGCTTCAATAGCAAATTCGATCGAGTGGAAGAAAGGATATCAGTGATTGAAGATCAAATTAATTAAATAAAGTGAGAAGACAAGTTTAGAAAAAAAAGAGTAAAAAGAAACGAACAAAGCCTCCAAGAAATATGGGACTATGTGAAAAGACGAATTCTACATTTGATTGTTGTACCTGAAAGTGATGGGGAGAATGGAACCAGGTTGAAAAACACTCTTTAGGACATTATCAAGGAGAACTTCCCCAACTTAGCAAGGCAGGCCAGCATTCAAATTCAGGGAATACAGAGAACACCACAAAGATACTCCTCGAGAAAAACAACCCCAAGACACATAATTGTCAATTTCACCAAGGTTGAAATGAAGGAAAAAATGTTAAGGGCAGCGAGAAAGAAAGGTCAGGTTACCCACAAAGGGAAGCCCATCAGACTAACTGTGGATCTCTCTGCAGAAACCCTACAAGCCAGAAGAGAGTGGGGGCCAATATTCAACATTCTTAAAGAAAAGAATTTTCAACCCAGAATTTCATATCCAGCCAAACTAAGCTTCATAAATGAAGGAGAAATAAAGTCCTTTACAGACAAGCAAATGCTCAGAGATTTTGTCACCACCGGGCCTGTGTTACAAGAGTTCCTAAAGGAAGCAGTAAACATGGAAAGGAACAACTGGTACCAGCCACTGCAAAAACATGCCAAATTGTAAAGACAATCAATGCTATGAAGAAACTGCATCAATTAACGGGCAAAATAACCAGGTAACATCATAATGACAGGATCAAATCTACACATAACAATATGGACCTTAAATGGAAATAGGCTAAATACCCCAATTAAAAGACACAGACTCGCAAATTGGATAGAGTCAAGCCCCATCAATGTGCTGTATTCAGGAGACCCATCTCATGTGCAAAGACACACATAGACTCAAAATAAAGGGATGGAGGAAGATCTAACAAGCAAATGGAAAGCAAAAAAAAAGCAGGGGTTGCAATCCTAATCTCTGATAAAACAGACTTTAAACCAACAATGATCAAAACAGACAAAGAAGGCCACTACATAATGGTAAAGGGATCGATGCAGCAAGAAGAGCTAACTATCCTAAATATATATGCACCCAAGACAGGAGCACCCAGATTCATAAAGCAAGTCCTTAGAGACCTGCAAAGAGACTTAGACTCCCACACAATAATAATGGGAGACTTTAACACCCTACTGTCAATATTAGATTAACGAGACAGAAGGTTAACAAGGATATCCAGGACTCAAACTCAGCTCTGGACCAAGCAGACCTAATAGACATCTACAGAGCTCTCCACCCCAAATCAACAGAATATACAGTCTTCTCAGCAACACATCGCACATATTCTAAAATTGACAACGTAATTGGAAGTAAAGCACTCCTCAGCAAATGTAAAAGAACAGAAATCACAACAAACTGTCTCTCAGACCACAGTGCAATCAAATTAGAACTCAGGATTAAGAAACTCACTCAAAACCGCACAAGCACATGGAAACTGAACAACCTGCTCCTGAATGACTACTGGGTAAATAACGAAATGAAGCCAGAAATAAAGATGTTCTTTGAAACCAGTGAGAATGAAGACATGATGTACCAGAATCTCTGGGACACATTTAAAGCAGTGTGTAGAGGGAAACTTATAGCACTAAATGCCCACAAGAGAAAGCAGGAAAGATCTAAAATTGACACCCTAACATCACAATTAAAATAACTAGAGAACCAAGAGCAAATAAATTCAAAAGCTAGCAGAAGGCAAGAAATAACTAAGATCAGAGCAGAACTGAAGGAGACAGAGACACGAAAAACCCTTCAAAAAAATCAATGAATTCAGGAGCTGGTTTTTGAAAGGATCAACAAAATTGATAGACCACTAGCATGACTAATAAAGAAGAAAAGAGAGAAGAATCAAATAGACACAATAAAAAATGATAAAGGGGATATCACCACTGATCCCACAGAAATACAAATTACCATCAGAGAATACCATAAACACCTCTATGCAAATAAACTAAAAAATCTAGAAGAAATGGATAAATTCCTGAACACATACACCTTCCCGAGACTAAAGCAGGAAGAAGTTGACTCTCTGAATAGACCAATAATAGGCTCTGAAATTGAGGCAATAACTAATAGCCTACCAACCAAAAAAAGTCCAGGACCAGATGGATTCACAGCCAAATTCTACGAGAGGTGCAAAGAGGAGTTGGTATCATTCCTTCTAAAACTATTCCAATCAATAGAAAAAGAGGGAATCCTCCTTAACTCATTTTAATGAGGCCAGCATCATCCTGATACCAAAACCTGGCAGAGACACAACAAAAAAAGAGAATTTTAGACCAATATCCCTGAAGAACATCGATGCGAAAATCCTCAATAAAATACTGGCAAACCGAAGCCGGCAGCACATCGAAAAGCTTATCCACCACGATCAAGTCGGCTTCATCTCTGAGAAGAAAGGCTGGTTCAACATATGCAAATCAATAAATGTAATCCATCACATAAACAGAACCAATGACCAAAACCACATGATTATCTCAATAGATGCAGAAAAGGCCTTCGACAAAACTCAACAACCCTTCATGCTAAAAACTCTCAATAAACTAGGTATTGATGGAACGTATCTCAAAATAATAAGAGCTATTTATGACAAACCCACAGCAATATCATACTGAATGGGCAAAAACTGGAAGCATTCCCTTTGAAAACCAGCACAAGACAAGGATGCCTTCTCTCACCACTCCTATTCAACATGGTGTTGGAAGTTCTGGCCAGGGCAATCATGCAAAAGAAAGAAATAAAGGGTATTCAATTAGGAAAAGAGGAAGTCAAATTGTCTCTGTTTGCAGATGACATGATTGTATATTTAGAAAACCCCACTGTCTCAGCCCAAAATCTCCTTAAGCTGATAAGCAACTTCAGCAAAGTCTCAGGATACAAAATCAATGTGCAAAAATCACAAGCATTCCTATGCACCAATAACAGACAAACAGGAGAACCAAATCACAAGTGAACTCCCATTCACAATTGATACAAAGAGAATAAAATACCTAGGAATCCAACTTACAAGGGATGTGAAGGACCTCTTCAAGGAGAACTACAAATTACTGCTCAATGAAATAAAAGAGGACACAAACAAATGGAGGAATATTCCATGCTCACGGATAGGAAGAATTAGTATCATGAAAATGGCCATACTGCCCAAGGTAATTTATAGATTCAATGCCAACCCCATCAAGCTACCAATGACTTTCTTCACAGAATTGGAAAAGACTACTTTAAAGTTCACATGGAACCAAAAAAGAGCCCACATTGCCAAGACAATCCTAAGCAAAAACAACAAAGCTGGAGGCATCACACTACCTGACTTCAAACTACGCTACAAGGCTACAGTAACCAAAACAGCATGGTACTGGTACCAAAACAGATATATAGACCAATGGAACAGAACAGAGGCCTCAGAAATAACACCACCCATCTACAACCATCTGACCTTTGACAATCCTGACAAAAACAAGAAATGGGGAAAGGATTCCCTATTTAATAAATAGTGCTGGGCAAACTGGCTAGGCATATGTAGAAAGCTGAAACTGGAAAGCTGAAACCAGATCCCTTCCTTACACCTTATACAAAAATTAATTCAAGATGGATTAAAGACTTAAATGTTAGACCTAAAACCATAAAAACCCTAGAATAAAACCTAGGCAATACCATTCAGGACATAGGCATGGGCAACGACTTCATGACTAAAGTACAAAAAGCAAGGGCAACAAAAGCAAAATTGACAAATGGGATCTAATTAAACTAAAGAGCTTCTGCACGGTAAAAGAAACTACCATCAGAGTGAATAGGCAACCTACAGAATGGGAGAAAATTTTTGCAATCTGCCCATCTGACAAAGGGCTAATATCCAGAATCTACTAAAGGAACTTAAACAAATTTACAAGAAGAAAACCAAACAACCCCATCAAAAAGTGGGCAAAGGATATGAACAGACACTTCTCAAAAGAAGACATTTATGCAGCCAACAGACACATGAAAAAATGCTCATTTGATCTCAAGTTACCCTCTTACTCTTACTATTATATCCAAAGTGTTTCATGTACTATACACTCTGAAATTGCTTCATAGAGTTCTCTGTGTCTATGACCTTCACAACAATCACTTTCAGCATTTTCTCTACATGTTAAGTCCTTAATTTTCTGGACTTATTTTCTGGGGAAAAATAGTTTTCCCCATTTCTTGTTTTTGTCAAGATTGTCAAAGATCAGATGGTTGTAGATGGGTGGTGTTATTTCTGAGGCCTCTGTTCTGTTCCATTGGTCTACATATCTGTTTTGGTACCAGTACCATGCTGTTTTGGTTACTGTAGCCTTGTAGTGTAGTTTGAAGTCAGGTAGTGTGATGCCTCCAGCTTTGTTGTTTTTGCTTAGGATTGTCTTGCCAATGTGGGCTCTTTTTTTTATTATTATTGAACCTTCTTAGACATATAAAAATCATTTTAGAGATGTCACAGCTTCAAATGCATGAACAGATTCAGTTGGTCCTAGATTTTCCTTACAAAACACTGGCTTTCCTCTAAGGGCTTCTGTGATTGTAGGTGTTAGAGTGTTTGCAGAGGCAAAATATTTGTAATTTCATGGAACGTGAAGGCCTTTTGATTCCCCCAAATACTTTTTCCTACTCAGTGATTAGTGACGATATTAAATAGTTTAAAGGTACATCTAGCTGAAATCAAAACAAACTATAAAGGTTTGCTCATTAAAACGCAAATATACTTGGTAAAGAAAATATTCTGAAGTGTAGTGAGAATGAACTTCTACCTTTTTTTCTAGGCTTTATTTGACTTATGACAATTCAATTTACAGTGATTCACACTTACAGCACTCTGCTTTTTTTTATGTCCACGTTATTTATTAGGGCATTTAAAATTAATAGTGAACAAATATTTCAGTCAGTTGTCTTACAAAGCATATGAAGAAGGTGCTATGGGAACACGAATGAAGAGTGTTTAACTCAGGTAGGCAAAGGGGGAAGCAGACATCAGGAAAGACTTCATAAAGGAGAAGCATCTTAAGCTTGATCTTAAAGAATATGTGGTAGTTAGGCAATAGTTAATATGTAGGGAAGTAAGATAAAGTTTTTCCAAGCAAAAACTATATAAGCAAAGGGGCCAGGCGTGGTGGCTTATGCCTGTAATACTAGTACTTTGGGAGGCTGAGGCGAGAGGATCGCTTGAGGCCAAGAGTTCAAGGCCAGCCGGGGAAACATAGTGAGACCGAGTCTCTTAAAAAAAAAAGATATATAAATAAAGGCTTAGAGATAAGAGAGAATAAGAAGTAAGAATCATCATGTCAGGTTTAGGGAGAAGCAAGGTCCAATAATAAAGAGGTAAGAGAAGAAACAAAAAAATTAGAAGAAATCAGATTATAAAGGGCTTTTCATGACATGTTAAGGAGTTTGAATTTTATCTTGAGGTTATGAAAAAACTGCTGAAGAGTTGCGTGTAGGGAGTGTTAATAACAAACTAGCAAATTTGAACAGATTACTTTGGCATCAAATTGGAGAATGGATTGGGAAGATGTTAATTGGGGGGAGGGGAGCCTGTAACAATTGTCCAGGAAGTTAATAATAAAGACCTAAACAGGCCAGGCACAGTGGCTCACTCCTGTGAGCACTTTGGGAGGTCGAGGTGGGTGGATCACCTGAGATCAGGAGTTCGAGACCAGCCTGACCAACATGGAGAAACCCCATCTCTACTAAAAATACAAAGTTAGCTGGGCATACTGGTGCATGCCTGTAATCCCAGGTACTCAGGAGGCTGAGGCAGGAGAATCACTTGAACCTGGGAGGTGGAGGTTGCCGTGAACCAAGATCGTGCCATTGCACTCCAGTCTGGGCAACAAGAGCAAAACTGCGTCTCAGAAAAAAAAAAAAAAAAAAAAAAAAAGAAAGAAAGAAAAAAAACACCTAAACTAAAACAGTAACAGAGGGAATGCAGAACAAGGGACAGTTTTAAGAGGATGTAGAAAAGCAAGTATTGTAGAGAAAATAAGTTTAGTATTTGTCATGTTATATTTACTAGCAGCAGATACATAATACATTTAGAATATGAGTTTGGAGCTTGGACAAGCTCTGGGCAATGGTAAAGATTTACAATTTACTTTATAAATGGTATCTGAAACTACTAGCCTGCATGAGGCCATCTGAAGTCAATGGACAAGATGTGAAAAGGGCCAAGGAAAGAAAACTGTAAAGAAAGCTTTTCAAGGAATTGACAAAGGAAGGCAAGCCTGTAAAGGAGCCAATTAAAGGATACAAGTGCCACATTAATTTACCTATCTCTTCCGCACTAGCCTATGAAATCCACAGGGCAGGAGTTTTACTTTTATTCATCTTTGCAAATACAGGACTTAACATAGTATCTGACATTTACTTGATGTTTATTAAATATTTGTTGAACAAAGTAAATTATGTTTCTACACACGATGGTTTCTAAACACCTAATCAAAGTGCCTAGGAGGTCTAATTACGATACCCTTTTGCACAAAAAATTGAGTGTGATCTATTTCAAAGGTTCAATGCAAACCTCATTATTATTTTTCATCATCATAGGTGGAAACACTTGACAAAAAGTTATCCCTCTATGAAGAGTCTGCTCACATCCAAGTGACAACTGATTTGATGAATAAATGAATGGGAAACAAGCACATGAAGGGAAAAGAGAATACATCTGACAGCATTTTTCTCTGGAGGAAAAATGAAATGGCAATTTCCAACCTTTTTTTTTTTTTTTAAATTACAATGTCTCTTTAAATGTGAACTGGAGTACATGGTGAGATTTTTTTAAGGACTGATGTTAAGGGAAACTCCTCTGAAATTATAAAAAAAAAAAAAACAGGGATGGTTTATTTATTTTTATAACAGGTAAAATATTATTAATTTTTTTATAACTTTTTACATTCATATTTTCTGAAAATGTCTTGGTTTCTACTGATACCAATACATATCTCAACATTCTACCTTTAATAATAAACAAAACTATTCCATTAAAATTGTTCTGAAATCACACAGTTAATTCCTGACTAATCCCCTACTCTAGTGAGTTTTCTAATCTTTCCTTTATTGACGAGTAAAAGAAAAACAAACGGTTTAAGCCTAATGATATGCATATCTAAAAGAATGTGAACCAAAGACGCAGGATAAGGGCAAATTGTATAATAACAATCCTTGTCTAAGTGGGGACACAGACAAAAGAGCTAAAATCTGGCACCAGTAAGTTAGCTGCCATTATTTTTTATAATTTAATGGTTGAAGAAGAGCACAATTATGTAGTAAAAGGAAGAATGTAAATCTTGAGACCTTAATCCTATTCCTTTTCTGCTATTCTGAGTTTGAGTTTCCTTGACAAAAAAATTAGGGTGTTTGTGCTCTCTACTGTTCATTGTAGTTTGAATATTTTATGATTCTATAAAGCTTTTATTTATAAAATTAATTCTGTTGTGTTGTTTCTTTCTGCATAACAAATTAAGAAACTATATTTTATTCAAATTGCACTGAATACAACTTCTCTTTTTGGTGTTGGGAAGAAACCGCATGCTTTATTGGCTGGAAGTTCTCCTCAGGAGCCTGGTCTTCTGGAACTGGATGCCTAAATACAACTCCTATGCTGAATTTTTAGAAATGGAAATTGTTAATTAAAAACAAAATACTGGGGAATGCTACCTTTCCGTTGTCTTAGTATCCATGGATAAATTAATATTTTTTTTTTACATTTTTACATTTAAATATAGGTTTTCCAAACAGAAAAAGACAATTACAAGACATATTAGTTGTCTCCCATTTCTGAGAGAAAGGACATCATATAGACTCAGAGTTAACTACTTTCCTCACTCAGTGCTGAGAGCCCTTTCTTTAGTTTGCAGTATTGGTATTTTGATGGACAGCAGAAATGCAGCTAATTTTCTTCTTCTTTTTTTTTTTTTTAATGAAAAGGCAGTTTCATGGATTTTACTCTGTATACTGTTAAGGCTGAACCCTTAGCCTTTTTCTTATTGAGTGGAAATAAGGAAAAAAAAGGATGATAATTGTAATAATGGTTAATAATCTTTCTTTTTCAGGAAAACTGTGCATTAATGTTACATGAATCTTATTTGGAAAAAAATGAAGAAAAGAAAGGGCAATGGTCAAATATAATAGTACCTCGGTAATTGATGATTTCTGTCCCAAGCACCGGAGTCATCTCCAGGACTGTGATAAAGGCTTTGTCCATGGATGTCAGAGGAAAAGGAGACATGCGATGTCTTCTAGCCACCTTGGTGATATCGACAGCACTGTGACCTAAACAGTAAGATAATTAACTAAGAATATGATGCTGTAACACAGATTAAAAAGTGGCAATGACTTATAACATCACAATTCCCAATTTCAAATGTCCCCAGATGAAGATTAGCAGGTGAGAAACTGTTTCTCCTGCCTCCAAAATATAGCCTGCTCTGGTGGAACATTAAATCAAGTTAGCAATGTTACATCATGTGTCAAAACTTAGTGAAATTCAATGATGACATTGACTAATCCTTTTTGAGCGCTTCCTATGTGTCAAGGCAGTGTACTAAATTAACTCATTAATCCTCCTAACAATCTTATGGTGAGGCACCATAATTATCCATATTTATAGGTGAGGAAAGAGAAGCTTAGAGAAATTATGTACCATTTCCTAAATCACAGAGCTAGTAACAGAAGAGCTAAGATTCAAAACTAGGTAATTTTGGCTTCAGAGTTCACGTCCTCAACTACTACACACAATTTTGAATACTTAATGCACTAGTTAGTAAAATGAAGTTCCCAAACTTCTATTTAGGATATCACAGAAAATTTTCTCTCCTCTGAAAAAAGTTACGGAGAAATATTATTATTTAGCTATCGACTCCACAGGTGACCATATTTAGTCCCAAAGCATTCATATAATCCATACATTAAAACTACTAATTTTGTGTCTCCAATTTCAACCTCTACCCTCAATTCTACATTTTTATATCATCCAACATGCATTTGGATGTGCAACCAGCAACTCAAACCTAAAATGTCCCAAAACAAACTCTTAATTCCCCATCCTCCTATTCCATCCCTGCAATGACTTATTCTCGTGCAGTTCCCATTTCAGTAAATAGCAACTCCATTCTCCCAGTTATTAAGCCAGAACCTTGCAAGATACTTGATTCTTATCATATACTTAAACTATCTTTGAAATATATCTGGAATCTGATAATTACTCACCACTTCGATTACTACTACAATAGTTGAGACCATCATTGATTTCCTGGGAAATTGAATAGCATCCTAACTGGCCTCTCTGCTTCTATCCTTGTCATACTACAGTTTATTCTCCACACAACAGTTACGATGATTCTTTGAATCATTGGATCGTGCTAATCTCTGCTCATAGCTCTCTAATGACTTTCCACGTCCCTTACAATAAAATCTCTGCTATGGCCTATAAGGCCCAAAATATTATGGCTCCCATTGTCCTCCTAACATTCTATCTTTGTTTACTGTGCTCTAGTCATACTGGTTCCTTTCTTTTACTTGCTCATGCCAAATTCATCTCTCCTCAGGGTCTTTGTACTTTGTTTCCTCTGCTTGAGCCATTCTTCCCCAGATAGTCTCTCATTTCCCCATCTATCCATCACTTCTTTCAGGTCTCTGCTCAAATATCACTGCATCAGAGAGAAATTTGTTGAATACTCTCTATGGAATAATACCTACTATCACTCTTTATTTCCCTTACCCTACTTTTCTTCATAGCTATATACATACCAATGTACATACATAATATGGATATTCATAACCATATATATAATATGTAAATATAAATATGTATAGTTATATTTGTTTATAGCCTTCTTCTTCTCAATAGAACATAAAACTCCACGAGAGCAGCAACTTTGTCTTGTTTACTGTTTTTGTCCCCAATACTTAGAACAGTATCTGGCACATATTAGCAAACAAAAAATAGTATTTGTTGAATTAATAAATGCATAATTTAATGACAAGAAGGAACTTCTTGGAGTATTATATCTTCGTATATAAATAACTTGGACTTTTCCTTGGAGCCATATAAGTCTACATCCCAAGGAGTTAACAGAAAGTAGTAACTGCAAATACTGCTGCTTAGCTCTCCTACCTGCTATCCACAATCCCCTTCTTAAGCAGCTAGCAGTGGCCATATGATATAATTCTGGCCAATCAGGGGTAGGAATAAGTCCCTGGGGCAGGCTTCCTCTTACAAATAAAAAGATGAACATATGAAGCTTTAGGAGGAAAAAGCTTTTGCCCATCTACTGGTTTTTCTACCTGGAACATGGCTGGAACTGGGAGCTGGGCTGACACTGGGGACTGGGAGGTGCTGTAGCCACTTCTGAACTATGAAGATGCAAGCCCATGCGGTAAGTATAGAAAGGTAAAAAGAAAAAAGAGTCCAAGTCCCTGATGACAATGTAGAGCTGCTATAAAAACCCTAGACTGCATGGCTCCAGACTTAGATATGTGAAATACATAAGCTCCCATCTCTTTAAAACACTTTATAATGAATATATGTATCCTTCATAAGATTGTGAGTTTCTGGTCGTTGCAACTTATTAAATTTAGCACTTCCACTCCAGTCCCAGTGGCTGCTCCAGACATGTTTAATGAATTGACTTAACGGCACTACCCCAAAGGGTTTTCATTCTAAGACTAATGACATTGTCATAGGCACCTAAGAAAAATATATACGAAGTTGCTTATACTACTAATATGTGATCTCTTCTCATGGTGAATCAAAATCGCAAAATTTTCAGTTTGAAAAACCTTAGAGATTATTTAGTGCTACATAGAATTTTCTATTCAAATTGTGGGTGAACACTTAAAAAAGGATTGAAATATAAACTTATTTATAATTCATTTTCATTGAGGTCTTGACTGACTCATTCAAATATTAAAAAAATCATTGTCACAACCAGTGTAACTAGGCAGAATGATATTGCTGCTTCTGCTTTTTATTCAGCTTTATAGGTCTCAGATCAGATCTTTTTTTTTTTTGGTGATAGGCTGCATTTTATGATGCAAACTGGATATAATCTTACAAAAGTTGTCTTTTTTTCTTTTTTTATTATTATACTTTAGGTTTTAGGGTACATGTGCACAACGTGCAGGTTTGTTACATATGTATCCATGTGCCATGTTGTTTTGCTGGACCCATTTAACTCGTCATTTAGCATTAGGTATATCTCCTAATGCTGTCCCTCCCTCCTCCCCTCACTCCACAACAGTCCCCAGAGTGTGATGTTCCCCTTCCTGTGTCCATGAGTTTTCATTGTTCAATTCCCACCTATGAGTGAGAACATGCGGTGTTTGGTTTTTTGTCCTTGCGACAGTTTACTGAGAATGATGTTTTCCAGTTTCATCCATGTCCCTACAAAGGACATGAACTCATCATTTTTTATGGCTGCATAGTATTCCATGGTGTATATGTGCCAGATTTTCTTACAAAAGCCAAAATTGACAAATGGGATCTAATTAAACTAAAGAGCTTCTGCACAGCAAAAGAAACTACCATCAGAGTGAACAGGCAACCTACAGAATGGGAGAAAATTTTTGCAACCTACTCATCTGACAAAGGGCTAATATCCAGAATCTACAATGAACTCAAACAAATTGACAAGAAAAAAACAAACAACCCCATCAAAAAGTAGGCGAAGGACATGAACAGACACTTCTCAAAAGAAGACATTTATGCAGCCAAAAAACACACGAAAAAATGCTCATCATCACTGGCCATCAGAGAAATGCAAATCAAAACCACAGTGAGATACCATCTCACACCAGTTAGAATGGCCATCATTAAAAAGTCAGGAAACAACAGGTGCTGGAGAGGATGTGGAGAAATAGGAACACTTTTACACTGTTGGTGGGACTGTAAACTAGTTCAACCATTGTGGAAGTCAGTGTGGCGATTCCTCAGGGATCTAAGAACTAGAAATACCATTTGACCCAGCCATCCCATTACTGGGTATATACCCAAAGGACTATAAATCATGCTGCTATAAAGACACATGCACACGTATGTTTATTGCAGCACTATTCACAATAGCAAAGAGTTGGAACCAACCCAAATGTCCAACAACGATAGACTGGATTAAGAAAATGTGGCACAAAAGTTGTCTTTTAAAAATGTTTAGTTTCTGAGAAGAAAATTCTACTTTTTAGTTATATAGGTTTTATCTGTTGAATATGCTTTGTAATAGGCATTTTCTTATTAAACAGCAAGTCTGATGATCAGTGATACACATACCCATTCAACAAATATTTACTGAGTGCACTTTATGAACCAGGAACAGTTAGGGACTTGGGATACTGAGAGTAAAATATACCCTGCCATGAAGAATATAACAGTCCAGCAGAAAGGAAAGAAAAAGAAAGAAAGAGAAAGAGAACAAGAAAGAGGAAGGAAGGAAGCAAGAAAGGAAGGAAGAAAGAAAAAGAGGGTAGTAAACCACCTGATGGTTCTGCTAAGTTTATTTTATTTTATTTTATTTATTTTATATTCCAGGATACATGTGCAGGATGTGCAGGTTTGTTACACAGGTAAACTTGTGCCATGGTGGTTTGCTGCACGATCAACCCACTACCTAGGTATTAGGCCCAGCTATTCTTTCTGATGCTCTCCTTCCCTGCAACCCTCTGACAGGACCCAGTGTGTGCTGTTGCCCCCCCCATGTGCCCATGTGTTCTTGTTGTTCAACTCCCACTTTAAGTGAGAACATGCAGTGTTTGGTTTTCTGTTCCTGTGTTAGTTTACTGAGGATAATGGCTTCCAGCTCCCTCCCTGTCCCTGCAAAGGACATGATTTCATTCCTTTTTATGGCTGCATAGCATTCCATGGTGTATAGGTGAGAGGTGACAACATTCTAGCAGCCCTCGCTCGCTCTCGGCGCCTCTTTGGCCTCGTGTCCACTCTGGCTGCACTTGAGGAGCCCTTCAGCCTGCCGCTGCACTGTGGGAGCCCCTCTCTGGGCTGACCGAAGCCGGAGCCGGCTCCCTCTGCTTGCAGGGAGGTGTGGAGAGGAGCGGGTGGGAACTGGGGCTGTGTGTGGCACTTGCAGGCCAGCATGAGTTCTGGGTGGGTGTGGGCACAGCGGGCCCCACAGTGAGGGGCTTAGCACCGGGCCAGCAGCTGCGGAGGGTGTGCTGGGTCCCCCAGCATTGCTGGCCTGCCAGCGCTGCGCTTGAATTCTCGCTGGGCCTCAGCCGCCTCCTTGAGGGGCAGGGCTTGGGACCTGCAGCCTGCCATGCCTGAGCGACACCCCCAACCCCACTGTGGGCTCCTGTGGGGCCCAAGCCTCCCCAACGACAGGCACCGCCCCCTGCTCCACAGCGCCCAGTCCCATTGACTACCCAAGGGCTGAGGAGTGCCGGCACGTGGTGCAGGTCTGGCAGGCAGCTCTGCCCGCGGCCCTGGCGCGTGATCCACTAGGTGAAGCCAGCTGGGCTCCTGAGTCTGGTGGGGACTTGGAGAACTTTTATGTCAATCTGGAGGATTGTATATGCACCAATCAGCACTCTGTGTCTAGCTCGGGGTTTGTGGATGCACCAATCAGTGCTCTGTATCTAACTAATCTGGTGGGGACTTAGCGAAATTTTATGTCTAGCTAGGGGATTGTAAATGCACCAATCAGCACTCTGTGTCTAGCTAAAGGATTATAAACACATCAATCAGCACTCTGTGTCTAGCTCAAGGTTTGTAAATGCACCAGTCAGTGCTCTGTGTCTTGCTCAAGGTTTGTAAATGCACCAATCAGTGCTCTGTGTCTAGCTAATCTAGTGGGGACTTGGAGAACTTTTGTGTCTAGCTAAAGGATTGTAAATGCACCAATCAGCACTCTGTGTCTAGCTCAAGGTTTGTAAATGCACCAATCAGCACCCTGTCAAAACGGACCAATTGGCTCTCTGTAAAATGGGCCAATGAGCAGGATGTGGGTGGCGTCAGATAAGTGAATAAAAGCAGGCTGCCCAAGCCAGCAGCGGCAACCCGCTTGGGTCCCCTTCCATGCTGTGGAAGCTTTGTTCTTTCACTCTTCGCAATAAATCTTGCTGCTGCTCACTCTTTGGGTCCGTGCTGCCTTTAAGAGCTGTAACACTCACGGTGAAGGTCTGCAGCTTCAATCCTGAAGCCAGCAAGACCACGAACCCACCGGAAGGAACGAACAACTCCAGACGTGCCACCTTTAAGAGCTGTAACACTCACTGTGAAGGTCTGCAGCTTCACTCCTGAAGTCAGTGAGACCACGAACCCACCAGAAGGAGGAAATTCTGGACACATCTGAACATCTGAAGGAACAAACTGTGGACATACCATCTTTAAGAACTGTAACACTCGCCGCGAGGCTATTGTGAATAAATGCTGCAATGAGCATACACATGCACGTATCTTTATAAAGGAATGATTTATATTCCTTTGGGTATATACCCAGTAACGGGATTGCTGGATCAAATGGTATTTCTAGTTCCAGGTCTTTGAAGAATCACCACACTGTCTTCCACAATGGTTGAACTACCAACAGTGTAAAAGAGTTCCCATTTCTCCACAGCCTTGCCAGCATCTGTTGTTTCTTGACTTTTTAATAATTGCCATTCTGACTGGAATGAGATGGTATCTCATTGTGTTTTTGATTTGCATTTCTCTAATGATCAGTGATATTGAGCTTTTTTCCATATGTTTGTTGGCTGCATGTATATCTTCTTTTGAGAAGTGTCTGTACATATCCTTTGCCCACTTTTAAATGGGGTTATTTTTTTCTTGTAGATTCTGGATATTAGACCTTTGTCTGATGGATAGATTGCAATAATTTTCTCCCATTCTGTAGTTTGTCTCTTCACTCTGATGACAGTTTCTTTTGCTGTGCAGAAGCTCTTTAATTAGATCCCATTTGTCAATTTTTGCTTTTGTTGCAATTGCCTTTGACGTTTTTGTCATGAAATCTTTGTCCGTGTCTATGTCCTGAATGGTATTGCCTAGATTTTCTTCTAGGATTTTTATAGTTTTGGGTTTTACATTTAAATCTTTAATCCATCTTGAGTTAACTTTTGTATAAGGTGTAAGGAAAGGGTCCAGTTTCAGTTTTCTGCATATGGCTAGCCAGTTCTCCCAGCACCATTTATTAAATAGCAAATCCTTTCCCCATTGCTTTTGTCAGGTTTGTTGAAGATTACATGGCTGTAGATGTGCAGTCTTAGTTTTGAGTTCTATATTCTGTTACATTGGTCTATGTGTCTGTTTTTGTACTACTACCCTCTATTTTGGTTACTATAGCCTTGTAGTTGAGTTTGAAGTCGGATATGTGATGCCTTCAGATTTGTTCTTTTTGCTTAGGATTGTCTTCATTATATAGGCTCTTTTTTGGTTCCATATGAACTTTAAAGTAGTTTTTTCTAATTCTGTGAAAAATGTCAAGCGTAGTTTAATGGGAATAGCATTGAATCTATAAATTACTCTGGGCAGTATGGCCATTTTCATGATATTGATTTTTCCCATCCATGAGTGTGGAATGTTTTTCCATTTGTTTGTGTGCTCTCTGATTTCCTTGAGCAGCAGTTTGTAGTTCTCCTTGAAGAGGTCCTTCACTTCCCTTGTTAGCTGTATTCCTAGGTATTTTATTCTCTTTTTAGCAATTGTGAAAGGGAATTCATTAATGATTTGGCTTTCTGCTTGTCTACTGCTGGTGTATAGGAATGCTTGTGATTTTTGCACATTGATTTTGTACTTTGCTGAAGGTGTTTATCAGCTTAAGAAGCTTTGGGGCTGAGGTGATGGGGTTTTCAGATATAGGAGTATGTTATCTGCAAACAGAGATGGCTTGACTTCCTCTCTTCCTATCGGAATACCCTTTATTTCTTTCTCTTGTCTGATTGCCCTGGCCAGAATTTCCAATTCTATGTTGAATAGGAGTGGTGAGAGAAGGCATCCTTGTCTTGTGCTGATTTTCAAGAGGAATGCTTTGAGCTTTTTCTCATTCAGTATGATATTGGCTGTGGGTTTGTCATAAATTGCCCTTATATTTTGAGGTATGTTCCAACAATACCTAGTTTATTGAAAATTTTTAATATGAAGGGAAGTTGAATTTTATCAAAGGCCTTTTCTGTGTCTATTGAGATAATCATGTGGTTTTTGTCTTTAGTTCTGTTTTTGTGATAAATCACGTTTATTGATTTGCATATGTTGAACCAGCCTTGCATCTTGGGGATGAAGCTGTCTTGATCATGTGGATAAGCTTTTTGATGTGCTGCTGGATTCGGTTTGTCAGTATTTTATTGAGAATTTTTGCATCAATTATCATCAGGGATATTCTTTTTTTGTTGTATCTCTGCCAGGTTTTGATATCAGGATGATGCTGGCCTCATAAAATGAGTCAGAGAGGAGTGCCTCCTTTTCAGTTGTTTGGAGTAGTTTCAGAAGAAATGGCATCAGCTTCTCTTTGTACCTCTCGTAGAATTTGGCTGTGAATCCATCTGGTCCTGGGCTTTTTTTGGTTGGTAGGCTATTAATTACTGCCTCAATTTCAGAACTTGTTATTGTCTATTCAGAGATTCAACTTCTTCCTGGTTCAGACTTACGAGGGTGTGTGTGTCCAGGAATTTATCCATTTATTCTAGATTTTCTAGTTTATTTGCATAGAGGTGTTTATAGTATTCTCTGATGGTTGTTCATATTTCTGTAGGGTCAGTGGTAATATCCCCTTTATCATTTTTTATTGTGTCTATTTGATTCTTCTCTCTTTCCTTCTTTATTAGTCTGGCTAGTAGTCTATTTTATTAATCTTTTTTTTCAAAAAAAAAAAAACCAGCTCCTAGATTCCATGATTTTTTTAAGGTTTTTAATGTCTCTATCTCTTTCAGTTCTGCTCTGATCTTGGTTATTTCTTGTCTTCTGCTAGATTTGGCCTTTTTTTTTGGTCTTGGTTCTCTAGTTCTTTTAATTTTGATATTAGGATGTCAATTTGAGATCTTTTAACTTTCTGATGTGGGCATTTAGTGCTATAACTTTCCCTCTTAACACTGCTTTGGCTGTGTCCCAGAGGTTCTGGCATGATGTCTCTATATTCTCACTGGTTTCAAAGAACTTCTTGATTTCTGCCTTGATTTCATTATTTATCCAGGAGTCATTCAGGGGCAGGTGGCTTAATTTCCATGTAGCTGTGTGGTTTTGAGTGAGTTTCTTAACCTTGAGTTCTAATTTTATTGCACTGTGGTCTGAGAGATTGTTTCTTCTGATTTCAGTTGTTTGGTATTTGCTAGGAGTGTTTTACTTCCAATTATGCAATCTTTTTAGGAGTAAGTGCCATATGGCACAAAGAAGAATATATATTCTGTTGTTTTTGGGTGGAGAGTTCTGTAGATATCTGTCAGGTCCACTTAATCCAGAGTTGAGTTTGGGTCCTGAATATCTTTGTTAATTTTCTGTCTCAGTGATCTAATACTGACAGTGCAGTATTAAAGCCTCCCACTATTATTATGTGGGAGTCTAAGTCTCTTTGTAGGTCTCTAAGAACTTGTTTTATGAATCTAGGTCCTCCTGTATATTTAGGATAGTTGGCACTTCTTGTTGAATTGAGCCTTTACCATTATGTAATGCCCTTGTCTTTTTTGATCTTTTTTTTTTTTGGTTTAATGTCTGTTTTATAAGACTTTAACACTAGGATTGCAACCCCTGGTTTTCTCTGCTATTTGCTTGGTAAAATTTCCTCCACCCCTTTATTTTGAGCCTATGTGTGTCTTTGCACATGAGATGGGTCTCTTTAATACAGCACACTGATGGGTCTTGACTCTTTATCCAGCTTGCCATTCTGTGTCTTTCAACTGGGGGCATTTAGCTCATTTACATTTAAGGTTAATATATGTGTGAATTTGATCCTGTCATCATGAAGCTAGCTGGTTATTTTGCAGACTTGATGAAGTAGTTGCTTCGAAGTGTCATTGGTCTGTGTACTTTAGTGTGTGTTTGTAGTGGCAGGTATTGTTTTTTTCTTTCCATATTTAGTGCTTCTCTCAGGAGCTCCTGCAAGACAGGCCTGGTGGTGACAAATTCCCTCAGTATTTGCTTTTCTGGAAAGGATTTTATTTTTCCTTCACTTTACAAAGTTTAGTTTGGCTGGTTATGAAATTCTGGCTTGGAAATTCTTTCCTTTAAGGATACTGAATATTGGCCCCCAATCTCTTCTGGCTTGTAGGGTTTCTGCTGAGAGGTCCACTGTTAGTCTGATGGGCTTCACTTTATAGGTAACCTGGCCTTTTTCTCTGGCTGCCCTTAATGCTTTTCCTTCATTTTTACTTTGGAGAATCTGATGATTATGTGTCTTGGGGATGATCTTTCTTCTCATGGAGTATCTTACTGTGGTTCTCTGGATTTCCTGAATTTGAATGTTGGCCTATCTTGCTAGGTTGGAGAAATTCTGGATGATATCCTGATGTACGTTTTCCAACTTGGTTCCATTCTCCCATCTCTTTCAGGTACCCCAATCAGTTGTAGGTTTGGTCTTTTTACATAATCCCGTAGTTCTCAGAGGTTTTGTTCATTCCTTTTCATTCCTTTTTCTCTAATCTTGTCTGCTTGTCTTATTTCAGCAAGATAGTCTTCAAGCTCCAAAATTCTTTCCTTCCCTTGGTCTATCCAGCTATTGATACTTGTGGTTGTATTATGAAGTTCTTGTGTTTTTCAGCTCCATCAGGTTATTTATTTTCCTCTCTAAACTGGCGGACTGGAGCTGCAGTGATGGCAGCTGTCTCTCCCCGCAGGAGCTCAGTTGTCTTGGCAGCAGGCAGTTGCAGTGATGGCAGCCACTCCTCCCACTTGGAGCTCAGTCATCTTTGGCAGCAGGCAGTTGCAGTGATGGCAGCCGCCCCTTCCCCTAGGAACTTGGTTGTCTTAGGCAGTCTCCATCTGAGCGGCTGCCAAGAATCTGCATAGTTCTGTGCTTGGGAACCAAGGCCTGGGTGGTGTGGACTTATGAGGGGATCTCCTGATCTGTGGGTTGCACAGATCCATGGAAAAAGCATGGTTCCCCAGGCGTGGTAGCACAATCACTCATTATCTCCCTTGGCTGGGAGTGGGAGTTCCCCTTCCCCTGTGTGGATCCTGGGTTGGCTGTCACTCCACTCTACTTTTCCTTACTCACTTACCATGGGTTGCGCCAACTGCCTGGTCAGTCCTAGTGAGAGAACCTGGATACTTCAGTTGCTGGCGTAGGATTTACTCGCTGTTTTCATTCTTCTACGTGGGAGCCTCCAACCGTAGCTGTTTTTAGTTGGTCATCTTGGCCCCTCCTTGTTTTCTTTTTTTTTCTTGTTGTTTGGAAATTGCAGTATGGTTATCTACGGGCAGGAATAATCTCTTCCATCACTAAAGTAATGCTATACCTTGTTTATATTTGTCTTCTGGTACGTATCACTCTCCATCTTATGCTATAGATATTTAAATATTTGCCTTACCTCTGCTAGTAGATGGTAAACTCATTGAAGACAGAGCCTATGTCTTATTAATCTTTGTATTCTCTGTCACTTTTAGAATAGTGCCTTCCTTACACTTATAGTAGATACTCAGTAAATACTTGGGGTATTTAATGAATGGCAAATCTTTTAAACAAGTCCAAAGTTGGGAAGCAAAAAGTAAAGCAGTGCTTTCTGCTGTCGTTTTACTTCTCTAAGCCACTGAATATTTATAAAGTCTTTGTCACAAAGTGATTACCTCACCAGAAAAATAATTTGTACTTTTTTATAGACCTATAGTATAAACATTTTATTTAAAATTTATTTTTAATTGGCAAAAATTTTATATATGCATGGTGTATACCATGATGTTTTGAGATATGCATACATTGTGGAATAACTTAATTGAAGAAATTAACATACCTTGGTGCTATTGGATTAATACTGGTCCTTCGTTAAACTATTTGCATGTTAACACAAGGACCTTTGGATATATAACAAATTAACTAAAAGGAATGTCTCAAAGGAGGAGTATTGTAATTCTCTGGCACATCAGCAGGTAGGGTTGTGTGTGCATGCATGTGTGTGCGTGCATGTGTGTTTTCAACAAATATTAATTAAGCACCTTTTTATGTGCCATGAGGCTTCTTCCCACTCAAGACTCACCCCAAATTATACAGTAATTAGCTACTTCACCAATAAAAAACCTACTTCAGCCGGGCGTGGTGGCTCACGCCTGTAATCCCAGCACTTTGGGAGGCTGAGGTGGGTGGATCACGAGGTCAAGTGATCAAGACCATCCTGGCTAACATGGTGAAACCCCGTCTCTACTAAAAATACAAAAATTAGCTGGGCGTGGTGGCGCATGCCTGTAGTCCCAGCTACTCGGGAGGCTGAGGCAGGAGAATTGCTTGAACCCAGGAGGCGGAGGTTGCAGTGAGCTGAGATCACGCCACTGCACTCCAGCCTGGCAACACAGTGAGACTCTGTCTCAAAAAAAAAAAAAGTTGTCACAGACTTCTCTTATTTTGTAAATTACAAACCCAAAGCACTTCTTACTGTCTTGGGCCATTAGAAAACATCCTGGCTAACACGGTGAAACCCTGTCTCTACTAAAAATACAAAAAAATTAGCCAGGCCTGGTGGCGGGTGCCTGTAGTCCCAGCTACTCCGGAGGCTGAGGCAGGAGAAAGGTGTGAACCCAGAAGGCAGAGCTTGCAGTGAGCCGAGATGGTGCCACTGCACTCCAGCCTGGGCGACACAGTGAGACTCTCTCTCAAAAACAAACAACAAACAAACAAACAAACAAAAAAACATAATCAGCCGGAAAAAGGACCAAAAAATGTTGATTGTTTCTCTTGTTGATTGTGACTGTAGAACAGAAGTTTGATAGAAGAGAAAAAAAAAATTGAGAAAAAAGTATGCACTTTTTCCTCTTGAAGGCCCCAGTGAGTTATCACCTAGCAGCCAGTAGCCCATAAAACCCATTTAGGCAGAAATAGGAAAGGAAGGAATGAAACATTTTAAAAAAGGTAAGAAGGTTATAATGAAAAATAAGTTTTATTTTTGAATAGAAAAAATAGTTTCCTATGAAGCAAAACTATTTCATGGCCACAAATATATTCTGATAGCTACCTTACAAATGATTACTAATGGTCATAAAGAGAATCTGCGAGGGCATTAGCTTTATTTAACTCATATGTATTACAAAACACGTGAAAACACATGTCCCACTGAGAAGATCATAGCGTCCAAGGGAATACTCACTTTAATTTACAATAGTAACATTACCTGGTGATATCACTGTTACTGTTAATTTGCAGGTAGACTAGCTTGTTTGGTAAAAATAAACTACAAGGTACTTTAGGATATAGGATTTTTATTTGAGAGTTGGGGCAGAGGCAGGGGAGGGAGTCTAGACATCTTCCCCACTATAGCTGTCTGAACTGAGCTAAGCAGCTAAGAGTGACAGACTGAATTATTATAATATCTAAACTGACAGCATTCCTCTGCAATGGGTTTGCTTTTCTTAAGTAGATTTGTAGGATTAAAGCTATTCTAAGGTGGGCACAAATTGATGCTACAGGTTTCTCTAATGAGCCTACAGTTCCGCAAGTATAACTTAACTTGTCTCGTATATTTTCTAGTTTAGTCCAGAGATGAGGTTGACTATATTTTAGTTCAGAATTTTTGCAGAGGAAGTAATAAAAATGTTACTGAGATTTCCTATCTTCCATGATGCAGTTATAATCACTGAAAAGACTATATAAGAACTCAGTGCAAAATGAATAGGGGTTCACTCAGGATTGTCATCATCAAAGACATGGTTAAATACTAATGACACTATCTATGATGTAGAAAGCCTCCAAAGGGTCACAGTAAGTACAAATGGATTCCTTTCTACTGAGCAGATTAACAATATGGATCTTTGTTATCTAGCAGTAACCTTTTTTTGTGGTGTGGTCATCTTGAAATGGAGCTATTTATATCAATGAAATTATTTTTCTCAGTTAAAATGCATCCTCTTAAACCAGTAAGTTCTTAATATACAATGTTTCATCTTGGCTTTGAGACAGGGTCTGGCTTTGTTTCTCAGGCTGGAGTGCAGTTGCTTGATCATGGCTCACTGCAACTTTGACCTGCTGGCTCAAATGATCCTCCTGTCTCACCCCATCGAGTAGCTGGGACCACAGGTGCACACCACCATACACCTGGCTAATTTTCTGATGTTTTGCACAGATGGGGTCTCCCTATGTTGCTCAGGCTGGTCTCAAACCCCTGGCCTCCCAAAGTGTTAGGATTACAGGCGTGAGCCACCATGACTGGCCTTCCTTGAAAATCCATTTTTAACATGAAAAGGAAATGGGTCGGGTGCAATGGCTCATGTCTGTAATCCTAACACTTTGGGAAGCTGATACAGGTGGGCTGCCTGAACTCAGGAGTTTGAGACCACTCTGGGCAACATGGTGAAACCCCATCACTATTAAAATACAAAAAATTAGCCATGCATGGTGTCAGGAGCCTGTAGTCCCAGCTACTCGGAAGGCTGAGACACGAGAATTCCTTGAACCCGGGAGGCAGAGGTTGCAGTGAGCCGAGATTGCACCACTGCACTCCAGCCTGGGCAACAGAGTGAGACTCTGTCTCAAAAAACACACACACAAAGTAAATGAAGAAAAGATGCCTTTGATCATAGGAGAGAACATAGCAGAAACAAGATGTTCTGATGTTCATGCAGGTCCTTCTTGATTAAATTCAGAACCTCAAGAAACTTCATTTTTCAAAACAAGCAGTAGAAAAGTTCCCTAAACTAAATAAAGTGTAAATCATTATTCATTTTTTGGATATACTGCAAATATCAGGAGACTTGTTCTATTCCTATTAATATTACTGCCTCTATTCCACATAGCATTTGCAGCTTGAATTCCTCGTATTTCTATTTCCTGGATCTTTCTGAAGAGCAAACCACCTAAGATAATGAATAGCTTTCCTAGGAAACATAAAGAGAAAAGATAGATAATAGTAATATGGTCAGCTTTAATAGTTAGGGCCCTTGGTAATTCAAAGAATGTGTGGTTCAGATATACAAAGCATTTAGACTTTCATATAAATCTCTCCAATTAGGAGAAAGTGGTTCCAAAGCTCTAGGGAAACACTGGCAATGGTAGAGTTTGTAGGCTCAGGACTACAGGGCACTTTGTACATCTGAAAATAATTTTCATATTGTCTTCAATCTAATAGTTTTACAACTTTTCTACTTGCTTATTCAAGACAATGAGCCTCACAGCATTTCTGACAAAACCAAAAAAGCATAGCTGAAAGAATTATTATTTACTAGGGCTGATAAAAAATATGGAAGTTCTCCTGGGATTTCTGTACATAAAGATGATAAAATAGGCATTGCTGTCACAAAATGTTAGCTTCATAATTTATATCAATAGTTGATTATCACTCACAGGATAAAATTTCAGTTCCTTAGAATAGTATATAAAACCCTTATTTGCTTTCTTTTCAGTCTCGTCTCTCATTATTCCATCACTCAGAAAATTGATAATCTTGTAGATATCAGAATACACTGTATTATTTCATAGTTTTCTGCCATAGCATATGATGCTCTTTCTCCCTAGAATACTTTTTCTCTCACCCTTTTATTTTCCTGGGAAATTACAACTCTTCCTTCACAACTTTTTTCAGTAAGAAAGTGCTCAAATAATGATAGGAACATGTCAAAGGATCTTGGAACAAGACTGAAGAGCTCCCTTTGGCTAAATCTGATACAAATTTATCATGAAAATAAATTAGAACAGTAACAGATTTTAATCTGTTTAATAAAATAATCTATGAATATATACTAAATATAAAAATGATTTAAATAAATTCTTTTTAAAAAAAATTGAGACAGTAAGTCTGGGTCACAGTTGAGTCAAGGGCGAAGCAAACCCAGATTTTAGGGTTGGGTCTCTATTAATATGTAATATCTATGAGGTATCCAAGTCCAGAAACCAACTTGCCAGTTCTGTACAGGATTCTGTATGTAGATCAAATCTGGAGTTTCTAAAGTTAAGAATTCAGGCCTTGAAAATGAATTAGATCTACCTGAGCTTATTTTAAAAAGAGAGGAAGGGAGAGACAGAAACAGAGAGAGAGAGAGAGAGAGAGACACACACACACAGAGAGAGAAAGAGAGAGACAGATGCACAGAGAGAGAGACAGAGAGACAGAGACAGAGAGATGGACAGAGAGACAGACAGAGACAGAGGGAGACAGAGACAGGCAGAGACACCGAGACCGAGAGAGGGAGAGACAGAGAGAGAGAGACAGAGGCAGAGAGAGATGGACAGATGGAGAGAGACAGAGAGACAGACAGAGACAGAGAGAGAGAGACAGACAGACGGACACTGAGACAGAGGGAGAGACAGAGAGACAGAGAGAGACACACACAGAGGGAGCGACAAATACACAGAGAGATACAGACAGAGAAAGACAGACACACAGAGAGACAGAGAAACAGAGACAGAGAGAGACAGAGACAGAGAGAGACAAAGACAGACAGAGACAGAGACAGAGACAGAGAGACACAGAGGGAGACAGAGAAAAACAGACAGACAGGGTCTTAGGCCTCAGGCTTAGGCCTCATAGCAAAAAGCTGAAACAACTTCTGGGATGTTTTTCAAAGAGCCAGTTGTTCCACAAGGGGCTGTGGGTAGTTGTGGAAATTGAGAGAAGTGTTTGGAGATACATATTTGAGACAGAACGGACAGGAATTGGTCATGGGTCCTTTAGGACACGGGGAAATACAGATTGGGAAAATCCTCCCAGAATCCTAGGTGAACAGTGGTACGATTTATTGAGACAGTAAGTCTGGGTCACACGTGAGTCAAGGGAGAAGCAAATCCCAATTTTAGGGTTGGGTCTTTATTAATAGGTAATATCTATTAGGCATCCAAGTCCAGAAATCAACTTGCCAGTTCTGTACAGGATTCTGTATGGAGATGAAATCTGGGGTTTCTAAAGTTAAGAATTCAGGCCTTGGAAACGGATTAGATCTACCTGAGCTTATTTTAAAAAGAAAGAGAGAGAGGGGGAGAGAGAGAGAGAGAGACAGGGGGAGAGAGAGAGAGAGAAACAGAGAGAGAGAGAGAGAGAAAGAGAGAGAGACAGAGAGAAACAGAGACAGACAGAGACACACCAACAGACAGACAGAGACGAGAGAGACAGAGAGAAAGAGAGAGAGACACACACACACAGAGAGAGAGAGACAGGAGGAGGAGGAGGAAGGGGGTACTCAAGAAATAATTACACATATTTTATAATGCTTTTGATGCCATAAACGGTGGCTGGGGTATGCTTTTAAAACAACAACAACAACAAAAACAGCAGCAGCACCCGTGGATTTCTAGAAAATAAGATGTTATAAAGTATAGTTTACATCAACCGGCTCTCACTATACCTTGAGAGATTGAGAAAAGTGCTAGTTAACAGCAGAAGAAAACACCAGCTAACATGTCCTGGGGAAAATATACATCTTCCTAAAAATTGGTGAATTCTAATTCACCTGGAAAGAAATAAGAAAAAATACAAACAAAACAAAACGAACAAACACGGGCCAAGGCATCGTTTCTGGAAATATTAAGTGAGCAAATTATTATTATTATTGTTTAGTTTTTGTTTTTTTTTGAGACAGAGTCTTGTCTCTGTCACCCAGGCTGGAGTGCAGTGGTGTGATCTCGGCTTGCTGCAACCTCCACCTCCTGGGTTCAAGCAATTCTCCTGTCTTAGCTTCCCAAGTAGTTGGGATTACGGGTATGTGTCACCATGCCTGGGTAATTTTTGTATTTTTAGTAGAGATGGGGTTTCACCATGTTGGCCAGGCTGGTTTCAAACTCCTGACGTCAGGTAATCCACCCACCTCAGCCTCCCAAAGTGCTAGGATAATATAGGGGATATCACCACTAATCCCACAGAAACACAAACTACCATCAGAGAACAGTATAAACACCTCCACACAAATAAACTAGAAAGTCTAGAAGAAATCGATAAATTCCTGGACACATACACCCTCCCAAGTCTAAGCCAGGAAGAAATTGAATCCCTGAATAAACCATTAACAAGTTCTGAAATTGAGGCAGTAATTAATAGCCTACCAACCAAAAAAAGTCCAGGACCAGATGGATTAATAGCCGAATTCTACCAGAGGCACAAAGAGTAGCTGGTACCATTCCTTCTGAAGCTATTCTAAACAATAGAAAAAGAGGGAATCCTCCCTAACTCATTTTATGAGGCCAGCATCATCCTGATACCAAAACCTGGCAGAGACACAACAAAAAAGGAAAATTTCAAGCCAATATCCCTGATGAACATCGATGCAAAAATCCTCAATAAAATACTGGCAAACTGAATCCAGCAACACATCAAAAAGCTTATCCACCATGATCAAGTCGGCTTCATACCTGGATGCAAGGCTGGTTCAACATACACAAATCAATAAATGTAATCCATCACTAAACCAAACCAATGACAAAAAACACGATTATCTTAATAGATGCAGAAAAGGCCTTCAACAAAATTCAACAATCCTTCATGCTAAAAACTCTCAATAAACTAGGTATTGATGGTACGTATCTCGAAATAATAAGAGCTATTTACGACAAGCCCACAGCCAGTATCATACTGAATGGGCAAAAACTGGAAGCATTCCCTTTGAAAACTAGCACAAGACAAGGATGACCTCTCTTACTACTCCTATTCAACATAATATTGGAAGTTCTGGCCAGGGCAATCAGGCAAGAGAAAGCAATAAAGGGTATTCAAATAGGAAGAGAGGAAGTCAAATTGTCTCTGTTTGCAGATGACATGATTGTATATTTAGAAAACCCCATTGTCTCAGTCCAAAATCTCCTTAAGCTGATAAGCAACTTCAGCAAAGTCTCAGGATACAAAATCAATGTGCAAAAATCACAAGCATTCTATACCCTAATAACAGAGAGCCAAATCATGAGTGAACTCCCATTCACAATTGCTACAAACAGAATAAAATACCTAGGAATACGACTTATAAGGGATGTGAAGGACCTCTTCAAGGAGAACTACAAACAACTGCTCAAGCAAATAAAAGAGGACACAAACATATGGAAAAAACATTCCATGCTCATGGATAGGAAGAACCAATATCATGAAAATGGCCATACTGCCCAAAGTAATTTATAGATTCAATGCTATCCCCATCAAGCTACCACTGACTTTCTTCATAGAATTCGAAAAAACTACTTTAAACTTCAAATGGAACCAAAAAAGAGCCCACATAGTCAAGACAATCCTGGGCAAGAAGAACAAAGCTGGAAGCATCATGCTACCTGACTTCAAACTATATTACAAGGCTAGAGTAACCAAAACAGCATGGTACTGGTACCAAAACAGATATACAGACCAATGGGACAGAATGAAGGCCTGAGAAATAACACCACACATCTACAACCATCTGATCTTTGACAAACCTGACACACACAAGTAATGGGGAGAATATTCCCTATTTAATAAATACTGTTGGGAAAACTGGCTAGCCCTATGCAAAAAACTGAAACTGGACGCCTTCCTTACACCTTATACAAAAATCAACTCAAGATGGATCAAAGACTTAAACATAAGACCTAGGACCATAAAAATCCTAGAAGAAAACCTGGGCAATACCATTCAGGACATAGGCATGGGCAAAGACTTCATGTCTAAAACACTAAAAGAAATGGCAACAAAAGCCAGAATTGACAAATGGGATCTAATTAAACTAAAGAGCTTCTGCACAGCAAAAGAAACTATCATCAGAGTGAACAGGCAATCTACAGAATGGGAGAAAATTTTTGCAATCTACTCATCTGACAAAGGGCTAATATCCAGAATCTACAAAGAACTCGAACAAATTTACAAGAAAAAAACAACTCCATCAAAAAATGGGCAAAGTATATGAACAGACACTTCTCAAAAGAAGACATTTATGAGGCCAACAGGCATATGAAAATATGCTCATCATCACTGGTCATTAGAGAAATGCAAATCAAAACCACAATGAGATACCATCTCACACCAGTTAGACTGGAGATCATTAAAACGTTAGGAAACAACAGATGCTGGAGAGGTTGTGGAAAAATAGGAACACATTTACGCTGTTGGTGGGAGTGTAAATTAGTTCAACCATTATGGAAGACAGTGTGGTGATTCATCGAAGATCTAGAACTAGAAATACCATTTGACCCAGCAATCCCATTACTGGGCGTATATCCAAAGGATTATAAATCATCCTATGATAAAGACACATGCACACATATGTTTATTGTGGCACTATTCACAATAGCAAAGACTTGGAACCAACCCAAATGTCCATCAATGATAGACTGGATTAAGAAAATGTGGCATATATACACCACGGAATACTATACAGCCATAAAAAAGGATGAGTTCATGTCCTTTGCAGGGACATGGATGAAGCTGGAGACCATCATTCTCAGCAAACTATCACAATATCAGAAAACCAAACAGTACATGTTCTCACTCCTAAGTGGGAGTTGAACAATGAGAACACATGGACACAGGAAGGGGAACATCACACACCAGGGCCTGTTGGGGGGTGGGGGGGTTAGGGGAGGGATAACATTAGGAGAAATACCTAATGTAGGTGATGGGTTGATGGGTGCAGCAAACCACCACGGCACGTGTATACCTATGTAACAAAACCACACCTTCTACACACGTACCCCAGAACTTAAAGCATAAAAAAAATAAAAAAAATAAAAGAAAGTGTTTGTATTTTGGGCAAATACCAATAAGGCCCGAAGTAGAGCTATGACGCCTTTCTCATTTTGAAAATATGCTGGCCTGAGAATAAATTCTTCCTTATAACAGAGGGTCAACTGTTACATGAAGAAATATTGGAATTAGAAAATCACCACTTGGCAACCATCTAATAATAATTGGTTTAGGGAAAAATAATCAGTTAATGCCAAGATTAGAAGGTAAAAGCCTCAAGAAAAACAAAACATATTTGTCTGGTCTCAAAGTATATCCCTACAAGATATTTATTAACTGTACTCATTAACTACAGTGGAGAAATCTGGCAGACACCCTTTTAGCCAAGTGATCGAAGTTAATATCACCAGTAATGGGATAAACTGACATCATGAGCCCCCTGATAAGATGCACTGAGAAAGATACAACATCACATTTGAGATATTCCTGACCAAATTTATAACCAGAATTAAACCATTAGGAAACCTGAGAAAAATAGAAATTTTAGGGACATTGTACAAAATAACTGACCTACATGCTTCAAAAATATAAAGGTAGTGAAAGACAAAGACAAACTTGAAGACTTGTTCCATATTAAAGGAGTCTACAGAGACAGGATAACTAAATGTAACACATGATTCTGGATTGAATCCCAGGTCAGAAGAAAAGAATGTTGTCTCCTTTGTTATAAAGAACATTATTAGAAAAACTGACAAAATGTAATTTGAATAAGATTACATAATAGTATTGTGGCAATGTTCATTTCCTAATTTTCATAATTGTACTGTGGTTATGTACGAGAAAGTCTTTTTTATTTGCCACCCCTCCAGATTTTTTTGGAAGGAAATACACATTAAATTATTTAGGGGTAAAGAGGCATCATGTCTGCAATTTACTCACAGGATAATATGTATATTAATATATAGAGAGATTATAAAGGAAATGTGACAAAATGTTAACATTTGGGGGAGTCTGGATGAAAGATATATAGGAATTCTCTATACTATTCTTGTAACATTTCTGAAGTTTGAAATTATTTCAAAATTTCAAAAATCACTTTCATCAATAGTCTCTCCTTTCTGAAACAATGCATGTATGTCTATTTTTGCACTGAGGTACTATAAAATACTCAATTTTTAGGATTTTTAATTGCATATTATATAAACTACATATCTCACAGTAATTGTACTTATTTATATACATGTCTGTTTTCTTAACTAGATTATCACCTCTTTGGGGAAGAAAAAAAGGCCTTAACATCAAGGTCCAAAGACGTTATGCACACAGTACAGTCTTGATTATATAGACTGACAAAGTAGAAGGGTTGTATAGATAAGCAAACACCACTTACAACTTCAAACTTTATTCTGGTCAATATAGGGCACTTATTAAACACAGTGAGTGAGGTTTTGTTTTGAGACAGGGTCTTGCTCTGTTGCCCAGGCTGGAGTGCAGTGGCTTGATCTCAGCTCACTGTAACCTCTACCTCCTGGGCTCAAGGAATCCTCCCACCTCAGCCTCCTGAGTAGCTGAGACTACAGCATGTGCCACCACGTCCGACTAATTTTTTAATTTTTGGTAGAGAAGACATGATGAGATCTCACTATATTGCCCAGACTGGTCTTGAACACCTGGGCTCAAGTGATCCTCTTGCCTTGGCCTCCCAAAGTGCTGGGATTACAGGCATGAGCCACTGCACCTGGCCTAGGAGTATGTTGAAATAAACAAGATGAGATTCCTATCTTACACAGTCTTTCAAGGAACACACAAATCAGGCTGTGTTTTAAGGGAAAAATAACAGACTATGTGTATGCTTATGTTTTAAAGTACAAACAAAATACTATGTAAGATAACAAAGAAAAAGGAACAACTAATTCTGATGGGACAAACTATAAGGCTTTACAGAGGAGGATCTTTAAACGAGAAAAGGAAGAAGAACATATGAAACTGAAGAAAATATGAACAAAATTACAAAGATCTGAAAGTACTTTTAGAGAATGCGAAATTGCCCAATGCAGCTGGAGGTTGGAGGTGAAGAGGATGAAATATAAGGTATAAGGCTGGTCAATTCAGTTCAGGACAAATTTTGGAGGCTTAGTACTATGGAGAATGGAGAACCATTCAAGATTTTCAGTAGAAGAGTAGTATGTACTTTAAAATGTAATACTTGACTGATGGAAGACTGTCAGGGAGCAAGAGACTGAAGACAGGAAGAGCAATTATTACACTACTGCAATCCCAAAGGAGAATGATGAAGAAGGCCTGAACTATTACAAAAGGAATGGGAAAAAGGATATTTAGAAGAGCTGCAGCAGAGGGTTCTATGACTGACTGACTATGCTTTGAGAAGGAGATGGTAAATATCATGAGATTTCAAATTTAGTTATTAGAGTAAGTGGGAGTGTAATTGTATAAAAGAACAATACAGGAATAATTTGGAGGAAAGGATCCTAAATCTGGTTTCTGATGAAAGAAATGTGAGATGCCAGCAGGACATCAAAGGGTGATTCCAGTACGCAACAGCAAGGAGAATCTGGAGCTTGGAAGAGAAGTCAGGCTTAAAATAGAAAGCCATTGGTATGTAGGTGGTGAATCTAATAATGAGAATCAGTACTTCACTTTTTACACATAGATTGGTAACATATACACATCATAAAAAAGAGACACTGAAGGACAATATATGTCCATTCCAGGATGGAATTATTAACTTATCACTGATCAATGATCAACGATTAACTTAACTTTTTAATACATTTTCAGATGCTTAATCTATATACATTTTGTAACCCTCAAACAATTTTTAAGTATTTATATTATGTTAAAAACTTTAACAGAATTAACAATATATGCATATTGTTGTACAACAATCGCTAGAACTTTCTCATTTTGTGTGAATGAAGCTTTACATCCATTGGCTAATTCCCTATTTCCCTCTCCATCCAGCCCCTGGCAACCACCATTCTACTTTCTATGAGTTCAATTACTTTAGATGTCTCATATAAGTAGAACCATGAAGTATTAGTTTTTTTTGGTGATTAGTTTATTTCACTTAGCATTATGTCCTGAAGGTTCATCCATGTTGCAGCATATGACAGGATTTCCTTATTTTTTTGAAGGCTCAATAACATTTCATTGTATAAATAGACTATATTTTGCCTATCCCCTCATCTGTTAATGAACATTTAGATTACTTTCATATCTTGGCTATTGTAGACAATGCTATGATGAACACAGGTGTGTAAGTATCTTTTTGAGATCCTATTTTCAATTTTTTTGGATATATGCCCAGAAGTGGGATTGAAAGATCATATGAAAGTTCTATTTTTAATTTTTTGAAGAAACGCCATACTATTTTCTGTAGCAGCTGCAACATTTCACAAACCTACCAACAGGGCACAAGGGTTCCAATTTCTCCCTATGATCACCAATACTTGTTATTTTCTTTCTTTTTTTTTTTTTAGTAGTCATCCTAATGGGTGTTAGGTGGTATCTCACTGTGATTTAAATTTGTATTTCCCTGATGATTAGTGACATTGAGTAGCTTTTCATATGTGTGTTGGCCATTTGTATGTCTTCTTTGAGTTATGTCTATTCAAGTCCTTTCCCCATTTTTTAATTGGGGTATTTGATTTTTTTGTTGCTGAGTTGTAGGGGTTCTTTATATATTCCGGATATTAACCCCTTATCAGATATATGATTTGCAATTATTTTTTTCCCATTCTGTTGTTGCCATTTTACTCTGCTGATTGTGACCTTTGATGCAGAAAATATTTAAATTTGAGGTAGTCTCATTTGTCTACATTTGTATAAGTTGTCTGTGCTTTTTGATATCATATCCAAGAGATCGTTTCCCATTTCAATATCATAAAGTTTTTCTGCCTATTTCCTTCTGTGAGTTTCATAGTTTCAGGTCTTACCTATTAGACTTAACTATTAGATCTTTAATCCATTTTGAGGTAATTTTTGTGCATGGTATAAGATAATCTTTGTTCTTTTGCAAAGAGAATAGCTGTTTTCCCAACAACATTTATTGAAGAGACTGCCCTTTCCCCATTGAATGGTCTTGGCACCATCTTCAAAGATCATTTGAACATATACACGAACATGTATTTCTGGGCTCTATATTCTGTTACATTAGTTTATATGTCTGTCTTTATGCCAGTACCAAACTTTTTTGATTACTGTAACTTTGTCATATGTTTTGAAATCAAGAGATGTAAGACTTCCAGCTTTGTTCTTCTTTTTCAAGATTGTTTTGGTTGTTCCAGGACCTCTGAAATTCTATATGAGTTTTAGGGTGGTACTTTCTATTTCTATAAAAAATGTGAGTGGTATTTTGATAGGGATTGCCTTGAATTTGTAGATTCCTATGGGTAGTATGGATATTTTAACAATATTGTGTCTTTCCATCCATGAATCCAGGTATCTTTCCATTTACTGTGTCTTTAACTTTATTCAGCAATGATTTGTGGTTTTCACTACGCAAGTCTTTCATTTTCTTAGTTAAGTTTATTCCTAAGTATTTTATTCTTTCTGATGCTATTGTAAATGGGATTTTCTTAATTTCTTTTTCAGATTGTTAATCATTCATTGTTAGTGTATAAAAATGCAATTGATTTTTTATTGTTGACTTTGTACCCTGCAATTTTACTGGCTTCTTGTATTAGCTTTAACAGTTAATGTTTCTCTCTCTCTCTCTCTCTCTCTCTGTGTGTGTGTGTGTGTGTGTGTATGTATATGAGTGGAATTTTCAGAGTTTTCTACATAAGATCATGTCATCTGGAAACAGAGATAACTTTACTTCTTTCTTTCCATTTGGGATGCATTTTCTTTCTTTTTATTGCCTAACTGCTTTGGTTAGAACTTCCAGTATTATATTGAAGAGAAGTGGCAAAAATGAGCATCTTTGCTTTGTTCTTGATCTTAAAAAAAAAGCTTCCAGTTTTTCACCATTTAGTATGTTAGTTACAAGCTTTTCACAAATGACCTTTATTATATTGAGGTAATTTCCTTCTGTTTCTAGTTTGCTGATTGTTATACCATGAAAAGTTGCTGAATGTTCTAAAATGCATTTTCTGCATCTTTTGAGATGATCATGTGATTTTCTTTTTAATGTGGTATATTACATTTATTGATTTTCATGCATTGAACGATCCTTGCATCCCAGGGATAAATCCCACATGGCTGAAGTGTATAAACCAATTTGGTTTCCTAGTATTTTTTTGAGGATTTTTGCATTAATTTTTTTTATCAGTTATCTTTTTTATTGTTGTATTTTTTCTATTCGTATCAGGGTAATGTTACCTAATAAATTTATTTTGGAAGTATTCCTTCTTCTTCAAGTTTTTGGAAGATTTTGAGAAGAACTGGTACCAATTCTTCTTTAAATGCTTGGTAGAATTCTCTAGTGAAGCCATCTGGTCATGGGTTTTACTTTATTGGGAGGTTTTTGATTACTGATTCAATATCCTTAATGGTTATAGATATGTTTAGATTTTCTATTTCTCCATAATTCAGTCACCAAGACTGACTGAACACCAAGGTTGTGTTTCCAGGAATTTATCTACTTCTTCTAGGTGATTCAATTTGTTGGCATATAATTGTATATAGTAGTCTCTCATCATCTCTATTTCTGAAGCATCAGTTGCAATGTCTCTTCTTTTATTTCTGATTTTAGTTATTTGAGTCTTCTCTCTTTTTCTGTCTAGCTAAGGGTTTATTTATTTTGTTGGTATTTAGAAAATCCCACTCTTAGTTTCATTGTTTTTTTTCTAGTATTTTTATTCTCTATTTTGTTTATTTCTGCTCTGATCTTTATTATTTCCTTCTTTCTGCTAACTTTTGATTTAGTTTATTCTATTTCTCATTCCTCGAGGTAAAAAGTTAGGTTGCTGATTTGAGGTCTTTCCCCCTCATTAAAGTACATGCCACTAACATAAACTTCTCTCTTAGTATTGCTTTTGCTGCAATTCATAAGTTTTAGTGTGTTGTGTTTTTGCCTCACGATATTTCTAATTTCTCTCATGATTTTTTTCTTTATCTACTGGTTATTCAAGAGTGTCTCATTTAATTTTCACATGTTTGTGTATCTTCCAGTTTTCCTACTGCTATTGATGTCTAGTTTCAGTCCAGTAAGATTGTAAAAGATATCTCATAGGTTTCAGTCTTCTTAACTTTGTTAAGACTGGTTTTTTAGCCTAATATGTGGTCTATCCTACAGAATATTTCATGTATGCTAGGAAAGAATGTGTATTTTACTGTTGTTGGGTGGAATATTCTGTTAGATCTAATTGGTCAACAGTGTTCAAGTTCTCTATTTCCTTATTAATCTTTTTGGTTGTTCTATCCATTATCCAAAGTAGAATATTGAAATCTCCTGCCATTATTGTGTTATTGTCTATTCTCCCTGCAATCCTGTCAATGTTTACTTCTTATATTTAGGTGCTCTAATGTTAGCTGGATTTTAATTTATAATTGTTATATATTTCTGTTCTTTCAGTATAATATTCTTCTTTGTCTCTTGTGACAGCTTTTAACCTAAAGTCTATATTTTGTCTGATATAAGTATGGCCACCCCTGCTCTCTTTTGGTTATAATTTGCATGAAGTGATATCTTTTTCTGTCCTTTCATTTTCAGCCTATATGTGTCTTTACATCTAGCATGAGTCTCTTGTAGACAGAATATAATTGCATCTTGTTTCTTTAATCCATTCACTCACTTTGTCTTTTTACTGGGGAGTTTAATCCAATTACACTTAAAGGCCTTATTATTGGCACATGTTGTTTTCTGTCCATCTTGTAGCTATTTAGTCCCTCTTTTTCTCTCTTGCTGTCTTCCTTTGCGTTATCGATATGCTTTGATTACTTTCTCATTTTTTCTGTATCTTCTATAAGCATTTTCTTTGTAATTACCATGAGACTTACATGAAACATAGTTAGAACAATCTATCAATCATACATAAAAGTCTACTCTTTTACATTTCCCATCCCCACTGTGTTTTTGATGTCACAAATTACATCTTTAGATATAATTTACCCATTAACAGTCATTTGTAGTTATACCTTAGGTTTTTGTCTATTGAATTCTATGCAGAATTACATGTGTTTTACATGCCACCATTATAGTAATATAGTATTCTGAATTTGTATATATATATATATATTCCTTTACCAGTGAGCTTTGTGTTTTTCATAAACTTTCATGTTGTTGTCTAAGGTCCTTTCATGTCAACTTGCAGTACTCTCCTTAGCATTTCTTGTAAGCCAGGTCTAGTTGTGATGAACTCCCTTAGGCTTTGTTTGCCTGGGAAAGTCTTTATTTTTTCATTTTTGAAAGGACAGTTTTGCTGGACGCAGTATTCCTCACTGGCAGATTTTGTTCCTTCAGCACTTTGAATATAACATACTGCTCCCTTCTGACCTGTAAGGTTTATCCAATGACATTCTTATGGGAACTTCATTGTACATGATGAGTTACTTTTCTCTTGCTCCTTTCAAATTTTCTCTTTGCCCTTGATTTTTGACAGTTTCATTATAACATGTCTTAGTGTGGGCCTCTTTGGATTCACCTTAGTTATATCCTTTGAACTTCAAGTGTCTGGATGTACATTTCTTTCATCAAATTTGGGAAGTTTTTGACCATTATTTCTTTAAATAAGTTCTGTGTCCCTTTTCTCCTGGAACTCTCAGAATGTATACACTGGTCCACATAATGGCATTCTATACATCTTTTTGGCATTCTTTTTTTTTTTTTTTTTGAGTCAGGGTCTCACTCTGTTGCCCAGGATGGAGTGCAGTGGTGTGATCTTGGCTCACTGAAACTTCCACCTCCTGGGTTCAAGCGATTCTTTTGCTTCAGCCTCCTGAGTAGCTGGGATTACAGGTGTGCACCACCAGGCCTGGCTAATTTTTTTATTTTTAGTAGAGATGGGGCTTCACCATGTTGGCCAGGCTAGTCTCGAATCCCTGGACTCAAGTGATCCGCCTGCCTTGGCCTCCCAAAGTGTTGGGATTACAGGTGTGAACCACAACTCCTGGCCTCTTTGGCTTTCTTTACTTTACTTTTCTGTTCCTTTTTTTTCTTTTTGCTCCTCTAACAATAATTTTTGCTCCTCTAACAATAATTTCAAATGACCTGTCTTCCAATTTTGCTGTTGATCTCTTCTGATTGATCAAGTAATTGTTGAACCCCTCTAGTGAGTTTTTCAATTCAGTTATTGTATCCTTTGGCTCCAGAATCTCTCTTTGGTTCTTTTTTAATAGTTTCTAACTTTTTGTTGAAATCTTCATTTTGTCCATTCATTGGTTTCCTGATATTGTTTAGTTGTCCATTTGTGTTCTCTTTTAGATCAGTGACCTTTTTAAAGGTAATTATTTTGAATTATTTGCCAGGTAATCATAAATCTCTGTTTCTTTGAGGTTGGTTTCTAGATAATTACTTTGATCTTTTGATTGGGCATGTATCCTGATTTCTTGGTGTGCTTTGTTATTTTTTGCTGAGTTTTAGTCATTTGAGAAACAGCCATGTCTCCCAGTCTTTACAGACTGGCCTTATATAGGGGACACTCTCACCAATCAAACTGGCTAGAAATTCTGAGGCGGCCTCTGAAACCTTTTTGAAAGGGGGGGAATGTGACTTCTCTGGGTCTGTGTATGTAATTTCCCAATTAGAGAGGTTTGCAGGTTTCTCTGCCAGGAGCTTGCAATCTCTTGCTCTCAATGGTGTCTGTCTGCAGCATTATAGGCATTGTGGTGCTGCTGGAGCAAGCCATCACTGTTCCTTATTCTCAGTGGCCTACAGACATCCAAAGTATGCCAGCTCTCTGTTACCACCCCAGTGAGGCAACAGAGAAACCATTCCCTTGGTAGCCCTCCAAAAAGTCAGAACACTTAATGCATGTTCCACTCTTCTCTCTCCCTCCTGAGTGAAAAGTCAAGAATTGGGCACTTTCTCCAGATTGCACTGAGAGGTGCTGGTGCCTTTGTGTGGCACTGTAGGCCCTGTGGTACTACAGCAAGCTGCCTCCACTCTCCCTGGCTTTCAGCAGCCCTCAGGCATTCAAACTGTGGTAGTTCCGTCAATGCAGTGAGATAGAAAGCAGTTATTTGGGCAGTCCTCTGAAAAGCTAGAACATTGGATGTATGTTTCACTCTTCCCCCACAGAAAGAAGTCATGAGTAGGGTGTTTTCTCTTTATTATGCTAAGCTATGCTGACTTGGAGGAGGGACTATCACAGGTAAAGTAAAACAGTTCTTATCCATTTCAATGTGGCTATTCTTGGCTTTGTGCCAGCTTGGGGGTATTGCAACTACCTTTTTTCTGGAGTTTTCATGAAGCTATTATGACCATATATTGCTGTTAAGTTGGTGTCTCTATGAGGATATGAGGGTTGGGGCTTCCTATCTATTAACTTAATGTTTCTTAGCAATACCTGCTACAATGTTGACAACAAGGAAGGTAAAAAGCCTGACTCAAGGTAATGAATGATGCAACTTTTCATATAAAATAAAAAAGTGATAATCGAGAAAAATAAGAGAAATAAGACAAAATTTAAATTGAATAGCGAATACTACTTTGGGAATTTAGGTTTCACAAATAAAAAAATTATATTTGCAAGCCAGGCATGATGGCTACTCAGGAGATTGAGGCAGGAGGATTGCTTGAGCCCAGGAGTTCAAATCCAGTCTGGGCAACATAGTGAGATCCAAACTATAAAAAATATTTTCTTTTTAAATTTCGAGAACCTAGTAAATAAACTACATAAGGATATAGTAAAGAAAATTGAATAAAGTTGATTTACTTAGATTAGATAAAAAAGTCGAGAAAAATAGTGCTTATAAATACTACCTCAATAAATATTTATGGAAGTCAATTGCTAATTATCCTTAGTTATATAAAGAAAGATAATCTAAGTGATGGTAAGCAGCTATTGTCAGATCCAGTGAATGCCAATCAAGATGATAAGGGATTAGGTTGCAGCAAGAGATAATTAGAAATTTTTTTCTAAAAATAGGAGGCATAAGAAAGTTAACATACTTCTCCAAGGATTATTTCAAAATCCTCTTTCCTGGGAATAATAAAAAAGATAAAAATTCATGTTTCTTAATAGTAAGATGCAAGAAAATTAACGAGAAGACCTATCCATCTATGACAAATTAAGGAGTATAAGACTGAAAAGTCTGACTTATACTCCAGGCAAGAGGTAGTAGTAAGTCCAGAACCTGGGTGGCAGTAGTGAGAATGAACGAAGGGATAAGGGCCAAAGTGGATACATGAGATAATTTGAAGAGAAGGAGCAGTTAAAACAAACAAACAAACAAAAAAACCCCCAGTATTTTCAATAAATATATTAGAGTTTTTGCTAATGTTCATTGTTTTCCTTTTCTGTTCCCATACTGGTTTCTTCTTTAGCATATTCTGCTGTCTTTTGCTTGCTCTGTCTGCTCAAGGTCTTCTTCTCATTTATTTATGCAGTCATCCAATCAACTCTTATTGAGAGAGAGTCATGGTGATAGATTCTGGTAATAGTATCAGGGAACAAGATAGATGAGGTCTTGCAAGATGCTTAGGGTGGAGTAGAGGGGATAGTGGGGAAGACAGAAAAGCACTACACTGTAAATACTCTTGCAATAAAGTAGGGAAACTACAGTATACTAGAAAAGAACTTGGGAAGGCCACTTAGACTTGGGAGGTGACAGAAGGCTTCCTGAAAGAACTGTAGGATAAGTAGGAGTTATCCAGGTTTTGGAAGAAATGAGAAACCGGCATTCTGAGAAAGAGGGAACTATCTGCAAATTGAAATGTTCATATGGCTGCTGCACTGAATTCCAGGTAAAACTAGAGATAAGCAGAAGCCATTGGTAAGCAATTTTAAGGAGTTGGGCCTTTACACAAGAACAATAAGGAGCCATTAAAGGGTTAATGTTATTAAAGGAGTATGATAGGTTTAGATTTGTATTTTAGAATGGTAAAAATGCTTGTAGGATGAGGAATAAAAAACACTAAAGATTTCAGGTTTGGAAAAATCAGTGGCTAGTGATGTTACTCCTTGAAATATGGAAGAAGAGGAGATTAAGATTATAAATTTAGTTTTAGTCATGTTGAGTATGAGATACTTGTGTAATATTTAAGAAAAGATCTACAACAGACAATTGGAAAAAAATCTGAAGTTTAGGAAGAAGATATGGATTGGAGTTATAGATTTGGTTTACTTGAAAATCTTGTTAATAGATGGTCTTGCTCATGCATAATATAGAGTGTGAATGGAAGATCTATGAGAGAAGTATGAATAATACTGATATTTAATGACTGGGCCAAAAAAAAAAAAGCTACCAAAGAAGCTGGAGAAAATGCAAACAGATAGTTTAAAAGGAACACTAGGAGACAGAAGTGCCAAGAAAGAGAATTACTTCATTAAGGAGGGAGTGATTTATAAAGGTACCCAAGCTTGACCTGCCTTCCTTTAGGCTTTCTCTTCCTCTTATACCCTAATCATAGTCCTAAATGCATCCATTTTCTTAAAACTCTGCTCTCAGAGGTGGCAGCCAAATTATCTGATAAATTTATGTAAGACTAGTGTATTTTAAAGCTTAATTTGTTACTCCAACCAGTTAACGTATCTTCACTAAAAGCGTAGATATTTTAAGACAATACTTTTACTCTAAAGAATAATGATAAGGCTGGGTGCAGTGGCTCACGCCTGTAATCCCAGCACTTTGGGAGGCTGAGGCGGGTGGATCACCTGAGGTCAAGAGTTCAAGACCAGCCTGGCCAACATGGTGAAATCCCATCTCTACTAAAAACACGAAATTAGCTGGGTGTGGTGGCGCATGCCTGTAATCCCAGCTACTTGGGAGGCTGAGGCAGGAGAATTGCTTGAACCAGGGAGTCGGAGGTTGCAGTGAGCCAAGATCATGCCATTGCACACCAGCTTGGGCAACAAGAGCAAAACTCCATCTCAAAAAAAAAGAATAATGATAATACCAGAAGTACCACCAGTATACTAATCATAGTAATACTAGTAGTACTAGTAGTACTAGTAGTAATTGTAACAATAGCAGCTACAAAGCTGTAGTACGCAAAACAGCATGGTATAAAGCGAGACATATAGATCAATAAAACAGAATAGGGAACCAACTAACTTTTGACAAAGGCATAAGGAACATGCATCAGAGAAAAGGTATCTTCCTCAGTAAATGGTGCTGGGAAAATTGGATAGCCATATGCAGAAAAATGAAACTAGATGCCTACCTTTTATTATATACAAAAATCACCTGAAAATGGATTAAATACTTAAACATAAGAACAAAAACCATAAAACTGCTAGAAGAAAACACAGAAGAAACACTTTAGGACATTGGTATAGGCAAATATTTTTTGGCTAAGACTTCAAAAGTACAGACAACAAAAGAAAAACAGACAAATGAGACTATATCAAACTGAAAAGCTTCCTCACAGCAAAAGAAACAATCGACAGAGTAGAGTCAATCTGCAACATGGGAGAAAATACTTGCAAACTGTTCATCAGACAAGGGACTAATATCCACAACATACAAGCAATTCAAACAACCCAACAGCAAAAACCCAAATAATTACATTAAAAAGTAATCAAATTAGCTGAATAGACATCTCTCAAAAGAGGACATACCTATGGCCAATAGGCATATGAAAAAATGCCCAAAATCACTAATCATCAGAGAAATGCAAATCAAAACCATAATGAAATATAATCCAGCTCCAGTTAGAATGGCTACTATAAAAAAACAAAAACTAACAAATACTGGTGAGGATGTGGAGAAAAGGGAACTTTTACACACTGTTGGTGGGAATGTAAATTAGTAAGACATTATAAAAAAACACTATGGACTCCCTCAAAAAACTACAAATAGAACTACCATATAACTCAGCAATTCTGCTATATTGGTATATATCAAAGGAAAGGAAATCAGCATATCAAAGAGATGCCTGTACCCCCATGTTTACTGAAGCACTGTCCACTCTAGCCAAGATATAGAATTAACCTGTGTCCATCAATAAATAACTGGATAAAGAAAATGTGGTATATACACACAATGGACTATTTAAAATAGTAGAAATTCTGTCATTTGCAGCAACACAGATGGAACTGGAAGGCATGTTAAGTGAAGGTAAGATAGGCACAGAATGACAGATATTGCAAGTTCTCTATCTGTGGGAGCTAAAAAAGTTGACCTCATTGAGGCAGTGAGTAGAGTGATATTATCAGAGGCTGGGAAGGATGGTGTGGGGGATAAAGAAAAGTTGGCTAACATAAAAAATGATGAGTTCGTGTCCTTTGTAGGGACATGGATGAAACTGGAAAACATCATTCTCAGTAAACTATCGCAAGGACAAAAAACCAAACACCGCATGTTCTCACTCATAGGTGGGAATTGAACAATGAGAACTCATGGACACAGGAAGGGGAGCATCACATTCCGGGGACTGTTGTGGGGTGGGGGGAGGGGGGAGGGACAGCATTAGGAGATATACCTAATGCTAAATGACGAGCTAATGGGTGCAGGAAATCAACATGGCACATGGATACATATGTAACAAACCTGCACATTGTGCACATGTACCCTAAAACCTAAAGTATAATAAAAAAAAAAAAAAAGAAAAGTTGGCTAAAAGGTACATACAGTTATATAGAATGAATAAGTTCTAATATTTGATAGTACAGTAGGGTGACTATAGTTAACATCAATGTATTGTATATTTCAAAATAACTAGAATATAGGATTTGAAATGTTCCCAACATGAAGAAATGATAAATGCTCAAGAGGTGATGGATATCCCAAATACTCTGACTTGATCATTATAAATTCTATGCATGTATCAAGATATCACCTGTACTCCACAAATATGTACAAATATTATATATCAATAAAAATTCTGAATTCCATTAAAATATACTAAAAAATCTAGAAAAGTTAATCCCAGGAAAATGTACCACTTGTCGTATAAAACACAGGCTGAACAAAGTACATTAAGAAAACAATTAAGGCGGGGCACGGTGGCTCATGCCTGTAATCTTAGCACTTTGGGAGGCTGAGGCAGGCTGATCACAAGGTCAGGAGTTCAAGACCAGCCTGGGCAACATAGTGAAACCCTGTCTCTACTAAAAATACAAAAATTAGCTGGGCATGGTGGCACAAGCCTGTAGTCCCAGCTACTCAGGAGGCTGAGGCAGAAGAATCACTTGAACCTGGGAGGTGGAGGTTGCTGTGAGCAGAGATCATGCCACTGCATTCCAGCCTGGGTGACAGAGCAAGACTCTGTCTTGGGGTGGGGGAGAAAGAAAGCAATTAAAACGCTGTCCTGCAGTGCTGAAATATAAGTTCTCATCTGTAAAATTTTTTTATTTTACTTGATTTCTTGCATAAAACCAGTTATTCGTAAAAATAACAAAAGTTTGCTTTATTAAAAATAAAGTGGTTGAGAGAAGGAAATGAATTATCGGTGGAAAGATGACAGAACATAACAGTGTCATATCATCTTGATAACATGTGGTAATAAAACAATTTTGGCACTGATAATCAGATATTTGTTTATAAGTACCCACGGATATACCAGATATCAATTTCTATTCTTACCTATTGCTTAGATATTTTGCATAATATTGAATTGGGTTTTGAAGGCCTTATTGAAATTAATTAGGTAACACAGCATGTTGGTTAAAAATGTGGGCTATAAAATCAAAGTCTGAAATACTGGCTTCAACTCACATACCATTTACCATATACACAAGCAACTTATTTAACTCTGGAATCTTTAATTTCCTTATCTATTTAATGTAGAAATGAACAGAATTTTACTCACAGGATTTGTTGTTGTGTGTGAGGATTAAGTAGGATGAACCATGTAGAAAAGTATTTGATACACAGTAACATTCAATAAAAAGTAACCTGTTTTATTATCATCATCATTATCAAGAAAATAATGGTAATTGGTAGTATTAGTAGTAACAGTAACAATAATATCAGCTAACATTTACGGAGTGATTATTATGTACCTAGCATTATACTGTTTAATCGTTGTAACAATCTATAAGGCAGACCATCTTATTACTACATTTTAAAATTTATTTATTTGATTCTTTACAATTTCTGCCCTTTGTGAACAAGTTATTATCACATTTTACAGATCAGGAAAGTGAGGCATAGAGATACTGAGCACTTGTTCAAGTTCACACAGCTAGTAAGTAGAGAAATCAAGATTTTAATATAGGGAGTTTGACTCTAGAAAGGAAAAATGCCACTTCAACAAAGACTGAGTCTTAGAGTCAGAGTCACAGAAAGGAAAGTCATTTTATGAGATTTTGAAGTTTGGTCCAAAGTAGATCTTTTAATATAGGAGTTTCATTAAGATTGGATAAAGATCATGATGTAATCATTTAGGACTGATGGATATAGCAAGGCAAGGGGTTGTGAGAGCTTGTTCACATTTGGTGCCCACGAAAGAGGTTCAGTTTCTAAGGACTTGGTTAAGTCATATAATGGCATGGCAATTTCAGAAAAGTTGGGAACTTATTGCCTGCAATAGCCAGTGAGACCCAGGTATCTTCTTAATTAGGGCCAAGATTTGGTTTTGAGAGATGTAAAAGAGGCATTATTTTAAGTTTATTACATTTTATTTTGCCTTGGCCAAGGAATTTCTTATGGAAGTACTTTTGGAATCTCAATTTATTTGGGATATTTCCTCAAACCAATAAAAAACTAGCTCATTAGTTGTTTGCAATTTTGTTTCCTTTTTATTCTCAGGCTCCTTTTAAATAAACAATTTTGTTCATATCAAAAATTCCTCAGGGTGCCTATTATAATTCTTCCATAGCAAGACTCTCACTAACAAAACAGAAAGAGAACAAGGAAGGTTCTCATAGGTTGATCAATGACCCAGGGAAACGTTTATCTAAAGGACACCTGTCTTACAAGAAACCTGAAACTTGGTTTTCAGGGCCAGCTTGCAAAATACTTACTGAGGCCTATGTCTATGTTTTTCCTTATGAACGTACCCCTTACAGAGATATAACAAAAAATGACAAGGATAGACAGAGACAAATAGTAGTGTTATTGGTAATAAGACAGATTTTCACCAAGGATAAATGCATTTTCAAATTTAGTTAAGATTATCAAAGGGGTCCTAAAAAGGATTCCTTACTCCTAGGACACAAAATAAAGTTGGCAACTAGGGAGCTCAACGAAAAGAAATCAAAGTTCAATCTAATGCAAGACTTTTCTCACTGTAACAATTGGAAACACTCCCCGTACCCTAAATTGGAGGTTCAAAGGGGCTCAGAGGAATTTATTTTTTTGAGGTGTGAGCCACTGTGCCTGGCCAATATAATGGTCTTGGGCAAGCAATAATTGTGTTTGCCCAAGGGTTTGGAGCTAAGATAATAGATTTACAAAACAAAAATGGAAAAATTTACACAAACCCCATGAATTTTTACCTTTGTGAAGGTCTCTATTTTGTTAATTGTGAAATAAAGATCAGCCACATGAGCACTCCGTGCCCATGTGACCCAATCCCAATAAAAACCCTGAACATAAAGGCTCAAAGAGCTTCCCTGGTTGGCAATACTTGACGCATGCTGTCATACATTGCTGCTGGGAGAAATAAGTGCAACTGGAAGCTTGCACCTGGTTTCTCCTGGACTCTGCCCTATGTATCTTTTTGCCTTTGCTGATGTTAATCTGTATCCTTTCACTGTAATAAAGCATAACCAGGAGTATAACACAAAAATAATGCTGACATCCTGCTAGAAATAGAAATCATTCAATTTGCTAAAACTCCCAGTGGTATGAGTATCAGTAGACCTATTTCAGTATGATTCCCCTGTACTTCTCTTGATAAAGATCAGGAAGAAGATGGGATGATGTCATTAAGCTATTAAGTTATAGAGAACAATAATAAAACAATTAGCATTTATACAGCACTTTTTTCTTAGGATCCCAAATCTTTTAAGACACAATTTTCTTTTCTTTTTTTTTTTTTTTTTTTTTTTTTTTTTTTTTTTTTTTTTTTTTTTTTTTTTGAGATGGAGTCTCGCTCTTTCACCCAGGCTGGAGTGCAGTGGCGCAATCTCGGCTCGCTGCAGGCTCTGCCCCCTCCGGGGTTCACGCCATTCTCCTGCCTCAGCCTCCCGAGTAGCTGGGACTACAGATGCCCGCCACCTCGCCCGGCTAATTTTTTGTATTTTTAGTAGAGACAGGGTTTCACCGTGTTAGCCAGGATGGTCTCGATCTCCTGACCTTGTGATCCGCCTGCCTCGGCCTCCCAAAGTGCTGGGATTACAGGCGTGAGCCACCGCGCCGGGCCTAAGATACAATTTTCAATGTGACATCATTTCAAAGATACAGATAAGGAAAACCTATTATAGTTCATTTTTATAAGATAGAAAAATGAATGATATACAAAGTTAAATGACTTCTGAGTTAATGCTATTAGTGATCAAATCAATAAATAAAATTGAGCATTCTTTACTCTTGGTTTAGGGTTCTATGTTCTAAAACATGCTGCCTGTGAAGTTATTACATGTCAGGAATTCATATTCACAAAATGAGTATGATACACCCTCTTGGGAGGCACATATTCTTCTTTTAGAATTAGCCTCTCTTCAGGAATTTACATTATTTTTATTATTATTTTCAGTTAGTTTGTTTTCAAATAACTTTTGGCAGTGGAACAATTAAAGAGAGGTTCAGAGTCACAGAGGAGCTCATTCCTACCCTCCTAGGAGTGTATCAAAGTTCTGGTGTCAGCTTGCAAAAACAATTAGATTAAGGGAAATATTTATTAATGTATTGATACTGGTAATATTTTTAGAAGGTAAAAGCCCTAATATTCATATTTGTCACATAAATGTTCCCCATTGCTTTTCTTCTTTTTTTTCAACAAAATATCATTTTTAGCTTTATAAGCTCTAGTTTAGCAGCCCACCAGAAATGGTAAAATACTTACTGGCTCTGAGAATGTTCTCCTTGCTGCTGCACCTGGACTGGACCTGTAGAAAGAGCATAAACTCAGTAATTTAGGGCTTATAGCATGAATAGGCAGATATGCATATTTAATGGGCAAGCTCCTGAGGTCTAGGAGCAAAGGCTTTATATATTAGTATTTCAGATGTCATAACATGTTAGTAAAAATGTTATACTTGTTTCATCTTTTTTATTTATCTTTTCCTTAAAGAAAGAACTGACTTCCAGAAAAAAATTTGGGGTATAATATTGTAAATTACACAGAGATAAACCAAAGGTGATTTTGTATTCATTTGTATTTAAAATCGGTATATGGAAATTTGTTACTGTATATTTAGTTGTAAATATTGGCCCTTAATATTAAGGCATTTAGTATATCTCTTGACTAGAATAATAGTAAAATTCAAGTAATAAAGTTGTAACTAAGTATTCCATTATAGTAATTTTTTAATATGTATATATATTAATGGGAGGAAAATAGAGAAATCCTTGTATAACATTTACATTTGATTCTGATAACCTGTTACTTATTGATCCTTATATATTTACATTTGATTCTGATAACCTGTTACTTATTATCATAATTTATCATAGTTATAATATTGATTATGAAATATGCTTCTGTTGAAAATCAATGAAATTGAACAAATTTATTTACCAGTTCTTAGGTGTATATAGAATTTATCAATCAGAAACCCTTATGCTTTGACTCAAATGTTTAGGTCAATGTGAAACATTCTTTTAAGTGTGACAAAACTGTTACATTCAAGGAGCATGGTACATGTAATTAACATGTTGTTAATTTCAAAGGAAACTGTATTTAAGCTCCAGACCTCCGCTTCCCATTCCACAGCAGCTTGCCACAAATGGATATATACACAACAAATTAATTTCTATAGTTCAACACAATCTACTATCATAATGAAACAACTTATGAAAGGAATGTTGCAACTTAGGGTGGGTTATGGTTGTCCTTCCCTGAAAAAAACAACTGTTAATGTTTAAAAAAAGACAATAAAAAAGTCACAAACATACATACAAGAAAAAAAATACATACACACACACACACACACACCAAAAAAAAAAAAAAAAAAAAAGGAAAAATAATTCCAAATGTTAGTTATTCTCTTTTGGCCCAGATTGTTCAACTAGTTTTAAACATACTAGAAGGAAAAAGCTAATCTGAAGATAATATTCTTATATTCTTTTACTCAGAAGTCTTATTTAAGAACAATTCTGGACCAAATGGGAAATAAATCAATGACTGCTTAAAGAAAATAATACAGGGAAGAAGTCGCAAAAATGAGGAAAAGAAAAGTAAGAGAGAGAGGTTTGAGGGTGTAAATCTAGACAATGGAAAATAAAGTATGGAATTACAGAAGCGGACAATATGTAAATGCAGAATGTTCTGCTATTTCTCATTAAAAATTCATACCAAGAGGGTAAGAATGACTAATGAACTTGCTGCAAAATAAATAAGCAAGTTGCTATACTATGGAATGAACATAAGTGTAACTATACCACTACAGCCTTAAAGAAAAGAAACACACACTAACAGACAATAGACAAGCTTAATAAAGAGAGAAACTACATTTCAAAAAGTGATTCAAAGAACACAAGAGAAAGTTAGAAGAGTGAGAGAAAAATCTGGGAGAGAGAAGGAAAAGAAAGGGGGAAATGTTAAAAGACAAAAACAGAGTTCAAAGAAGTCAAATGGAAGTCAAGAAAGTCTTCAACAAGATGTAGAAACAGAAGGAGCCCAAACCCATAGCGCAAAGCAATGTTTGCGAATGGAAAGTGGCTCCTTTGATCAGTAATAGTTACTCTTAAGTCGTAGCCTCTATTCCTCCAGAGTTCATCTTTAAGCCCTTCCAATCTAGAGTGGAGCTAGTGTATGGATAGAAACAAGAGATTTACAATGAACAGAGCAGTTCAGATGAGTAGTTCAAATTGTCTCATAAAATGTTCCAACAGATTTATATAATGCCTCTTATATACATTTTCTAATGTATATAATGGAAATGGTGGTGAAGAATTAGTTGGCTTTACCAAAAAAAACCCAAACCAAACCAAAACAACAACAAAATACCCTCTCCCGTTCCGTAGGTAACTTAAAAAATTAACAACCAAAATCATTCATAACATGAATTGAATAAAGAAACCCAAGTGTTGCTTTGTGGCACCTCAGTTTAGAACTACATATTTCAAACAGCTTTGGTGGAGAAATTTGGATGATGAAAACAATTCAATTCCCTGAATCTGAGCATTTACCAAGGTTCATAAATTGCCAACAGCACTATAATCAATGCTTTCCCATTTATATTACATTGGCTATTTGAACCAGATTTGGGGAGAATCACTTTAATATCAATGATTATAAGAATTCCTTTAGTGATCTTGAGTATGTGTGTGTGTATAAATCAATCAATCAATCAACCTATACAACACTGAAGAAAACAAAAATTTAAAAATGTTTATTATTTATGCATGTAGCAAATAACTTTTTCTCTTGCACCATGAAACTAGTCCTCTTTATAATCTGTACTTAATTTTATACAATTTCAAAATGAAAATTTTACTTAACTCACAATGTAATGGCATACACTTGAGAAACAACTACTGTTCTTATGGACTATAAAGAAGGTAACACAGATCTGTCTCAAGTTTGATGGCTTCTCGTTTTTTTCTTTATGTTACCCTGGCTTTACTCAATGGGAAAAAAAGGAAAGCCTGGAAAGCAAAATAAAACAGATTTTGGCCTAACGTTAAATTTTTCAGGGATCAGAAATAAAAGGTATGGCATCTGATTACCTTCTACTTTATTCTGTTGGATCATGTTATTTTACTTCAGTTAACATCTGACTTTACAGTATTGACAAATAATTCCCCTTCCAATTGGAATCAAAACTAAAACAACATGTAGGAACAGCATATTATATTAAAGTCAATGGAGAAAATAAAAAAACATGAAGGACTTAATGAAAACATAGGGTATTCATTTACTAATCAAGATTGTTTTGAGACATCCAATAATTCATTTCAACATGTGTTTACATGTGTAATATAATTTTTGCTGAAGATCACATCATCCATTAGGAAATCTTAAGATGTGAAACAGAAAAACAGAAGGGAGAGCACATAATAAATGTAAGGAACAAAAGTGAAAATGCCTTAAAAAAAGCTGAGGAAATTTTAACAAACAACAACAATCTTTAGATACAGTTAGAGAAATCACTTACCTTATGCTTAGGTCATAACAAGAATAGCACAGTGTTTAAAGTCAGCTCTTCATTATGGGAGGTACAATTGAAAGCCATAGGTTATAATAACATGAATTGCTACACAGAAATGAAGACTTTTTCAGCCCAACATGAAAAGCTAACTTATGGGAGAACATTTCAACTTATGTTAAATGCAACATGAAGAACAATTGAGGGTGTAAACATCAAAACACACCCAAACACATGAATCTCACACCAAAAAGAGAGAGATGGCCCAATCTCTCAGGACACAGAAGATTTAATCTGTGACCATAATTTGTGACATATAAGGGAAGGCACATTGCTTTAACAGTGAAAGATGCATGCATAATGTATAACCATCCATTTACCTCCCCACCCTCCACCCCACTTGTACACACACAAGCCCACTAAGATACAGGGAAAGAATGTAGTGCCAAGCTGTTATGAAGAAAGCAGGACACACGAAAGCATAGCAGTGGTCATGTGATTTGAGAGGTGTTCTTCCCTTAAACCATCCCATCACCATGCTTATTTTAAAGAAGCCAGGAAAAGATTCCCTTTCAATGCTGCAGTAGCTACGAGCCCCCAGCTTGAAGCTAGTGTGTGGAATTTTGATCACCGTTCCCTGCGATGTCAGGGGCTCTCCAGTGGAAGCCAGATGTACTGTAACACCAGTTAGTGGGGGTACAAATGTGTGAATAACAAACATCCTTTCCCTTCTGCATTTCACAGAAGTGAGGGGGGAGAGAAACAAAGAAAATAAAATCCGTGTTAAGAATAGGTTCATAACAATGTAAGAATGTATAAGTATTAAAATGGAAATTACATTTGATTGCAGGTTAACACAAATCAGGTTTCAAAAAATTGCCTATTTTGCTGCTCACCAGGCTAATTTGTATTCCTTTTCTTGTAAATGGTATACAGTATGGCTCATATTGAAAAATTCTGAGCACTTGGTCAGATGGGGTCAAAGTCAAGAACAAAATAAGTCATCTTCTTTGATGGACATTAGGAAAACTATCTTTCCATTTTAAACATGACTTTATTGGCCACTAATCACATTTTAAATTAGAAATTAAGTTTCTGTTTAGCTGCTTACTTATATAATCTGAGAAGTCCTCTGTTTTGGAAAGACGCAATTTAAATTTTAATCTTTTTACATTGTTAAAAAAGCAAACAACAAAAAAGTTATTTATAAACTGTTTCCTAAGTACTCTTCTCTATTATCAATATAAGGGCTATTCCTGTCAATAATAGGCTTATTTCAGCTCTTCAGAAAACAATTCAACTTTGCTTTCATATTATTGGTGACAGTAGTTAACTTTATCCATTTTATTCTTTTTGTGTGAGATGAACTTTGATTCATGTGTACATCCCAATTTAGTTAGCAGATGTCTAAACTGTTCAATGATCATGTACTCATTTTCTCTTCTTCTTTTTATTCTTAGCAGGCCAGAATATCTTCACTTTCCCTTTAATGTGGCTTTGGTATTTTAGGCTCTGGGCCCTCCCATAATCTCGGTTTCCTCACAGAAAAAAATAAAGATTGTGGCTTAAAGGAGATAATGCATTCATTAGTGATTTTAAGCTATAAAAATGAAAATAAATGTCAGTAGTTGTTATGATCAGTGGTGCCACTGACAGCTGTAAAATAACTCTGTGATTACACACCCTCCTCATTATAATGTAGGCAAGCTCTTGTTTCTAACCCAAAGAGAGGTGGAAAATTCTATGTGCAGTTATATGTTTCTCATTAGGGATAGGCCAGAATATTTTGGAAATGTCATAGCCATATGGCCATATGCATGGTAGGCATGCAAGCCATATAATGTAAGGCATGGAGCAAAGTCTCAACCAGCTCCTCTAGAAAATGCCTTGTATTCTTGAGCTTTTAGACCTTAGACAAGCTGTTGCCTTTCTCTGGAATACACTGTTGCTTATTTTCTGATGCAAATACTACTTGTCCTTTAAGATCCATCTTAGATTACACCAGCCATTAAAAAAACATTCCCAAGTTCCTCAATCAGAAATAATTTCTTCTTTCTCTAAACTCTTTTAGCAGTGTTGAGATATAATTTACCTACCATAAAACTCATTCATTTTAAGCATAAAAGTATTAAAAGTTTGATGACTTTTAATAAAGTTATATGGCTGTGCAACCAACACTACAACCTAGGTTTAGATTTGCCTAGATTCTTAAGGCATCTTATTTGAACTTCTAATACAGGACTTATAGAAGTTTATAATATAGAATATGAGTTAATAGTTACTCATATTCCAATGAATGATATGAGTCCCCAAGTAGACCATAGGTTCTTAGAGGAAAAGGATCATGATTTTATCCTCTTTTTATTTCCCACTACATTAAATATACTGCTTTGTACAGAGGAAACATTTGCTAAATCTGAATGTTTATTTTGTAGTGATTATTCTTCTTTTCAATCTCAGCAGACTCAAATTTATTTTTAATAGTATGAGTATGATCATAGCCATTCTTGTACCTGTTTTATCAGCTCACAAAGAATTTTTACTTATTTGGGTCTGACAGTATTGAGAGATAATATGAGAAGTATGTGGATTATAGCTAAGAGATGTCTGGGTATCCTACAGAATGATCTCAAGAATTTAGAAATTAATATTACTTAAGGTAAGCAAATAGTGACATTTGGAGTCCAATAAAAGTTTTCTATACCAAGGGTTTCAGATTAGGTTAAGAAGATTCCTTATTTTCTAAGAGAGGAGGATGTTTTATATCTTACATGGTCTGGTCACTATAATGACAGAGATGATAGAAATTTTTGATGCATCATGGCTTATTTTGACTTTAGTTTTTCTACCGTATTAAACTTATTTAAGAGTAATCAGTCTCTGAAAGAATGAACTTCTTTGAGTACCATCTACTCACAAGATTAAGAGGAGAGAGAAAAAGGGACTCATTTACTCAGATTACTTGCCTCTTTAGCCTACCCAGAAACAGAAGCAAAAGTTTGATTTAAATAACATTAAGCCAATAACTCTACAATCTTAGACTCTTACACTCTATTTCTTTCTCTTCTTACTTCTTAAACACAAATGGATAATTGTTCTAGAAAAGTTTTTTCCCATGGTTCCATTCATGCATCACTTTTTGGAATAAATTAGGATGCAAGTATTTGGCTTGAGTTTAATAATAGCTCTTATGTGTTTAATTAGATTTATGATATCACAGCACATATTCAACTGAAGAACTCAAAGAGTTTTGGCTTTTTATGACATGAAAGGCAGTATGATAAAGAGGATGTCCTTTGGAGTCCCATGGTATAATTTCCAATACTGGATTTTCCTCTTCCTAGCTGTGTAACCTTGGATGTGACATTTAACATCTAGAGCTTTAATTTCCTCATCCATAATATGGGGAAAAGTAAGTAGGGTAATGTATGTGAAAGTGAAAACTATTGTAAGTAAAAATAAAATAGAAATTGAAGTTGTTATTATTATCTTTACAAATATTTTAAGTCACATATATTTTATATAGGTAGAATCTGAGGCACAATAAGAATAAAGAATTTGCTACAAATCATGCTAGGAATCAGTGACAAATAATAGATGAATTGCCAACTTCTAGACTAAAGCTACAGAAAAAATCTGAGTAAAGGTCTGAGGTTAGCTCTGCTAGGATTAATCTAATTCTGTGTTGTATGATTTTAGTAAAGTTATCTCCTCTCTATGGGTCTTAGTTTTCTTATCTGCAAAATATGGATGTTTCCAGGGGTTTTAACTCAGGTCAATGGGTCCCTTGAGAGAATCTTGTGGGTAAAAGACAGGTCCATTCACTGGGACAGAGAAATGAAATTACAATCTTTATATTTAAAAATCTGATTAATATTTATTATCTTCTTTCATCATGAGCTCAGGCAACATATCACAGTAATATTAACAGAACCTCTTACTTCAATGGTTATAAATATCTTTTTGTTTATAATGATTTCAAATTATAGTAGTTATTAGATCTGCTCCTAGTTTGTTATTTAATGCATTTAAAAATAGGCATTTATTATTATATTGCAGTTTGTTTTAAAAGTTATTTTGATCATGATTTGAATTGGTTTTCTAATGTTATATATTTTATTTTATACACTTAAAAATATTTTTATGAAAAAAATTTCTGTAGGCTTTGACCAAGTACCACATGGGTCCATGCCAGAAAAAAGGTTAAGTCTCTGAGCCAGATAATTTCCAAGCCTCCTTTTATCTGCAGATTACAGCTATATGAAACCTTTCCCACCTCTATTTGCTGTCTTTTATCAAATCAGATATAAAAGGTATCCTTTTTTTTAAGAAAATTATATAAAATTGGTCACTGAATTAAACAAGTGCCCATTTAATAGACCAAAACAAGAAACAAAAAAGGAACATTGTTGCTTAAAAAAGTTATTAAATCCTCAGGGTTAAAAAAAATTCTGCTTCAGTTGCGCTTTTCCCGTTGGTTCAGATGGACTAATCATTTAACAGTAATCACATTTAAAAACCTCTAATCAAAGGTGAACTTCCATACACACACACATACACACATAAAAACAGACACACGTGTGTATGTATCCATAACCATTTATTCTTTGAATTTTCAGTCATTTGTTGCTCACTGATAGAGAGTAGCAATGTTATTTTTTATTTTTATTTTTATTTCCCCGAAATGCAGTCTTGCTCTGTCACCAAGCTCGAGTGGAGTGGCATGATCTTGGCTCACTGCAACCTCCGCCTCTCAGGTTCAAGCAACTCTCCTGCCTCAACCTCCCGAGTAGCTGGGACTACAGGTGTGCGCCACCATACCCGGCTAATTTTTGTATTTTTAGTAGAGATGGGGTATCACCATGTTACCCAGGCTGGTCTTGAACTCCTGACCTCATGATCTGCCTGCCTTGGTCTCCCAAAGTGCTGGGATTACAGGCGTGAGCCACAGCGCCCGGGCTGCTATTTTTTTTTTTTAATCTATGTACAACATAAGAGTATGCCGGCAAATAGACAATATTTATAAGCAAAACAATTTTATAAATCTTTTCCAGGTGACCATTCTTAAATGTTTTCCCACTGTTATATACATTTTCATTGTTAAATTCCACTGAGCTTCCTAAGTTCTAGGTTAATGTGAAAAATACTTCCTTTTCAGTATTGACCCATTCTTCAAGAAGTTGGAAGTGTGTCAGGTTATATAGCTGGTGAAGTTAATTATAATTACCACTGAAAATCAAAGCTTGTATATGCTTCTTTATAGGTAACGTGGTGAGTTCCTTATTTGTTCTTAAATAAAATATTATAATATGTAGAACACACTTTCTATTCTTTAGAACTGGTTATCATCATGACTCAAGGAAATATGAATTTAATCATCAATGTTAAATGTTCTTAATGTATTTCCTATATAAAGTTTTAATTCCAAGTTGAACCATACTCAGTGACCTCTGGAAACTTTGCAAATCCCAGGCTGGTCTCCTCTTGGAACCAACAATAGTTTTGGTTTGGTGCTTGTTCTGAAAATTTTAATGTTGATCATAAATATGAAGAAAAATTACTACCCAAATTATATAATGTATTATAAAGCTAAATGAAGTATTTTTGGCTAAGAGGAATTTCAGATTATTCATTATTTACCAATCTTAAGATGAGTAACTGATTATTTTACAGAGTAATTACTCTTCATTATAAAGGTTAGAAGGTAGGAATTATTACTGGTTTTAGGTCATACAGTAAATCAGTAATAGAACTTGGTTCTCTTGGCTTCCAAACTTAATTATCTGTACACTATCAATCACTCTACCTTTCTAACCTAACAATGACAACCATTGCATTCCTAATCACACCTTGAATTTTCATTGCCTCTTTGCTCTTGACTGTTTCTCTTAGCGATGAGAACCACTGAGAATAGGGATTTCAATGTAGGGGTGACGGAGAATGGTATAACAAAAGAACTTTGGGGAGTAGTATTCTGGAAACAAACTGTCTAGATTTGAATTTTGGCTCTACCATTATTAGCTGTATAACACTGTATAAGTCATAACCTCACGTATAAATGAAGATAATAATAATATCTATCTCACAGGATATTTGTAAAGAAAATAAGAATACATGTAAAGTACTTGCTTAGAGATACATGTAAAGTGCTTGCTTAGAGAGTATTTAGCTCAGAGTTAACAGTATATATTGTTAGCTATTACTATATTGTTGTTCCTACTATTATCCTTTTGTTTGGATGATATTCTAGGCCTGTAATAAGAAATGTTGATTTTTTTTGTTTTGCATGTGTGTGATTTTGACAGTTCTCAAAAGTAAGATCAAGTAAGATTAATGTAGGTGAGTATGTGAACAGGAAGTTTGCAGAAAATATTGTTTAATTCTAAAAAATAGAGGCCAAGGAATAGATAGTCAATAATATAAAAACTTGAATTATTGAGTATTTGTAATTATTATGCATTTTCTGACACTTCTGGAAGAAAGTCACATTTGTTTTCATTAAGCGTGAAGTTTGAAATACTGAGTTTTTAATTAGATTTAATATTCTTAGTTTTCATTCTTAAATGTTATGTCCTATCACCTATTTGGTGATAAAAAAAAACCCTAATGTTTTACTCATTTCAGTGTGGCTGTATTGTTTTCCTTTCTAAATCATATTTTAGTATTGATTGAAAAAGTTGTGACTTTATTTTTCTAAATGCTTAACTAGCATTCATAAGGCACATGAAAGATGTACAAATATATGTCTATACTGCATTAGTAAAGTAGCAGGAGCTTAGAAAGTGTGTAGAAAAGTTTCTTCGAGAAATATATAAGAACTAGGCATTCTGATGCCTAGTATTACAGCTATGTATGGCATACATTATGTTGCTAATCAAGCCTCTCATGATCTAACCAAGTAATAGTTAACAAATATAGTTTAATAATATAATATATAACTCATTTTCAGGATGAGCAATATACGTCAGATTATTTCAGATGTATGTAAGTTTTTTTCTTAACATAAGCCCTATACCTGTAGGTCCAGAGACATGCACTAATTAGACTGACTAAAGCTAGAGACTTGTGTATGTAGCGAATCCACTTTTCAGCAGACAAAACATAGGCAGTTAGGCTAGCTAAATAACTTTGACTAAATTATTTCAAGTATTAGTTTCCACATCTACAAAAATCAAGATAATACTATTCATTTATTGAAAAAATATGTGGAAAAAAGAAATTAACAATAATAATAATAATAATAATAAAGAGTATGTGTTGGGCTAAGCTCAGTCGCCCAGAGCCAACGCCAGGCTCTTATCTAGGTGCTGGAGGTAAAACATGAACAAAATTGACAAAGACCTTGCTATCTTGGAATTTACATTCTAATAGTAGTAGACAGATGATAAGCACCTAAACTAGTAAGTACATAAATAAGATAGTTTCAGAAAGCAGTTAGTGCTATAAAGAAAATAAAATACAGTAATGGAATAAAAAAATAAGTAGTGATAAGGTATAGCTATTTTAGACAGAGTAAGCAAGGAAGGCTTCTCTGAATAAGTATCATTTTAGTTAGGATTTGAGATGGCCAGATGAAGATCATGGGGAAGAACTTTCCAGACTGAGGAAACAGCTAGAGGTGTGCAAAGGCTCAAATGTTTTGTTGAGTTTCCACCTCATAGGATTATTGTGAGACTAAAATAAGCTAATGCATGTAGAGCATTTGTTACTATACCCAACATTGTATAAAGGACAAATACATGTTATTCTGGTAATAATGAAAGTGACAATAATAATGGCTATAATGACTATGATACAAACTACCGAAATCCAGAGTGAAATTACTCTCCCCAATCCCTCCTAGCCTGGAAATATTTGTAACCTCTTCTACATCAAAGAAGACTGTTGTAATTGGTAAGAAGGGCCAAAAATTGGTAATAAAAAGACACACAGGTGTTCAGACTTAGGGTTCCAGCAAAGTGGGATACAAAAGTACCTTTTGGGAAAAAATCTGCTATTTTATAAAAGTCAATGAAGGCATCTCTTAAAAGACAGAATACAATTTTTGTTGTTTATTGAAGTTTTACCATAAATAAATTTCTGCATTAAAGCTATGATATCATAATGCTATTGATCCATGATAGCTACTACATTTGTTAGTATTCTCTTGACTGTTAGATCTGTCCCTATAAGTGTTGAGGCATTCTCAAAATTTATGGAAAGATGCATCACATGGAATAACCATCAAACCAGAGAAAACTTAATTATAAAGATTTTCTCTTTTTAGCAATCATTAACCTCCATGTCCAAAGTATATGAAGTTTCATTTGGGACAGAACAATGTTATTAATAATGCCAGGAGGTGCTTTGGTTCAGTGTTAGTGATTTTTGTTTCATTTGCATTCCAGTTTGGTTCCTTTTGATTTCCTATATATTTCTAGTATAGAGGTATGACACAGTGGTTTGGTTAGGATTAGCCAGAGTAGTTTTGAGACATCTTGCCTGCTTCTGACCAGTTTCTTTTATTGTAATCTGAGCACAACAAACAGAAGTGATCAAATATATATATATCATATAATCTGTGTATTTATACACACAACACACACATACACACACATATTTAGTGGGTCTGTGTATTCTATCTTCGTAGCACATACCGAAAATCATTAAAGTTATGCTATAAACCAGTAGGTTACTTGAAAATAAATATAAGCAGAAAGAGAGAAATAGGAGTAAAAAGGATCCTGGGAAATACAGCATTATTCAAATGCTGGGTCAACATATGTCACATATGTGGAAAGAACACAATCCTAATTTTCTTTCTTTTTTTTTTTTTTTTTTTGAGGCAAGGTCTCACTCTATTGTCCAGGCTACAGTGCAGTAGTGCCATCATAGCTCACTGCAGCCTCAACCTCCTGGGCTCAAGTGATCCTCCCACCTCAGCCTCCTGAGTAGCTTGGGACCACAGGCATGTGACATCCCCCCGATATAATTTTTTTTTTGTAGAGGTGGGGTCTCCCTATGTTGTCCAGGCTGGTTGCAAACTCTTGGACTCAAGTGATCCTCCTGCCTTGGCCTACCAAAGCGTTGGGATTACAGGCATAAGCCACTGTGCCAGGCCCTTAATATTCTATTTTGTTTTTATATGAGAATTCTATGCAAAGGAAATTTGAACTTTGTCACAATTGTCCAGTTTCCTAAAAATATATCAAAGGATCTGAATAAATCATAATAAAATATTAAAATTTGCTAAATCTAAATGGTTACCAGATGGGTGTTTGTTATATTATCTGTTGTTTACTATATATAACATTTGAAACATTTCATTAAATAATGGGAACTATAAAAAAAAAGAAACTAATTTTCCAAAGGACATTTACATTAGGCTTTCAATACCCCAAAACACTTTAGCTTGGATTTCTCAAATTTAGAATTTGATATCATCTAAATACCCATTTACACTCTTTATCCTAAGAACAAACAATGCCAATGTTTTCAACCCATATTTTTTTCATTATTTTTTTCCTTCACTAAGTATTTATTGAACTGAGAATGCTATTAAATTCTAACCACTGTCCTAGACAGTTTCACCATTGACCAATTTGCTTCCTTCCTGGGGTTGCTTCAGGTGGCTTTGCTGTGTCTTGCATTGCTCAGTTATCATATGGGCAATATAATTGTATCAAACTCTGCAGAAACTCATCCATCAGAACTTTCCAACTCTTACATCCCACATGCTTTAAAAAATTCCTACTTGGAAAAATTTTTAAAAATTTTCCCTGTAGGAAATTTTTAATTGGTAATTCTTTGTTTTACATATGTTTCTTTATTCTTTTTCTTTTTTTTTTTCTGAGACAGAGTCTCGCTCTGTTGCCCAGGCTGGAGTGCAGTGGTACGATCTCGGCTCACTGCAAGCTCTGCCTCCCAGGTTCACGCCATTCTTCTGCCTCAATCTCCCGAGTAACTGGGACTACAGGTGCTCACCACCATGCCCAGCTAATTTTTTGTATTTTTTTCAGTGAGATGGGGTTTCACCGTGTTGGCCAGGATGGTCTCGATCTCCTGACCTCGTGATCTGCCCACCTCAGCCTCCCAGAATGCTGGGATTACAGGCGTGAGCCACTGCGCCTGGCCTATTCTTGATTTACTCTACATTATCTGTAGAACTCCCTACTTTCTCTTCTCTTTTCTTCAGTTCACCATCCTCATTATTTCTTTCTGATAAAAGTTACTAGCAGTTAACATGGGAGGAGCTCAAGGGTAATTTTAAATTTCTTTTTGCTTATCTATATTCTTCACTGAATGTATGAAAAACAATACAAAAGTTATCTAAAAGAAAAACACGGCTGGGCGTGGTGGCTCATGTCTGTAATCCCAGCACTTTGGGAGGCCAAGGTGGGCAAATCACCTGAGGTCAGGAGTTTGAGACAAGGCTGGCCAACATGGTGAAACCCCATTTCTACTAAAAATACAAAAATTAGCCAGGTGCAGTGGTGTGCGCCTATAATCTCAGCTACTCGGGAGGCTGAGGCAGGAGAATTGCTTGAACCTGGGAGGTGGAGGTTGCAGTGAGCTGAGATTGTACCACTGCACTCCAACCTGGGTGTCTAAAAAAACAAAAACAGAAACGAAACAAACAAAAAACCCCAGAAACTCTTATTGAAAATGCCATTTGATTAAAAAATTGTAAAATTCAAACCTTTTAGTATAATATAGACAGACCATTTTACTATTTGTTCAAATCAGTTTTACTCAATTGTTTATAGATTTATTTTGAGCCATCAATACATTGTTTCTCAGTCCTTCCCCTGCATACACATCTAGAATAAGACATTTGGGATCAGTTTACAGTCTATCTATAGAACAGCTGTGAAGCTAACTAGATTCACAAGTCTGTAACCCTAGACCCATTAACGTGTTTTAACTCAAGCTGAAAAAGGCATATTCTATTTATAAATAGTTTTTTGACAGGGTCATTATATGATGCATAGAATTTTTACAGTTAGAAATATTGTATCTAATTTATTTATGTTAGTTTCATCCAGATTACCTCTCCTATATTCCTGTGAGCTACTTGCCTAGAATTTAGGCTCAGTGTACCAGAACATAAAAGCAGCTATGCCAAGCCCATTTTGTTCCTTTGAAGCACACTGAAACACAAAAATTAATAACATGCACACGTATGTTTATTGCGGCACTATTCACAATAGCAAAGAGTTGGAACCAACCCAAATGTCCAACAATGATAGACTGGATTAAGAAAATGTGGCACATATACACCATGGAATACTATGCAGCCATAAAAAATGATGAGTTCGTGTCCTTTGTAGGGACATGGATGAAACTGGAAAACATCATTCTCAGTAAACTATCGCAAGGACAAAAAACCAAACACCGCATGTTCTCACTCATAGGTGGGAATTGAACAATGAGAACTCATGGACACAGGAAGGTGAACATCACACTCCGGGGACTGTTGTGGGGTGGGGGGAGGGGGGAGGGACAGCATTAGGAGATACACCTAATGCTAAATGACGAGTTAATGGGTGCAGGAAATCAACATGGCACATGGATACATATGTAACAAACCTGCACATTGTGCACATGTACCCTAAAACCCTAAAGTATAATAAAAAAAAAAAAAAAAAGAGTGTTTCACAACTACTCAATCAAAAAAAAAAAAAAAATCTAAAAAAAAAAAAAACAATTATTAAGGTTCATACTCTTTCTCAGTGGCTGAAATGGGTTATTATTCATTGAAAAAGGAAAGGAAAAGAAATAGCTAGAAATAAAGAGACAGGTGATTTCTAATGAAAAAAACAAACACAAGGAAAGGAAAAAGAAGCACAAGAAAAAATAAAGTGTAGGAAACTGCAGTGAGAAAGTGGGTTAATGTAAATGAGGTAATAAGTAATGGAACAGGGATTCTTAGATTATTCTTCTCTTCGCATTTTTTTTCTCTTCACATTTTTACTTGAACATTCAAAACATAAAGCAGACTGTAAAAGCACAGATATCCCTGATCTGGAATTGTCTTTTAAGTCAACAGGCAGTAATCAAAAGGTATAGCTTATAAAATTTAAAAAGGGCTGGGTGCAGTAGCTAACACCTGTAATCCCAGCACTTTGGGAGGTTGAGGTGAGAGGATTGCTTGAACCCAGAAGTTCAAGACCAGCCTGGGCAACATGGCAAAAACCCTGTCTCTACTAAAAACAAAAAATTAGCTGGGCATGGGGGCATGCACTTGTAGTCCCAGCTACTTGGGAAGCTGAGGTGGGAGGATCGTTTGAGCCCAGAAGGTGGAGGTTGCAGTGAGCCAAGACTGCGCCACTGCACTCCAGGCTGGGTAACAGAGAGAAACCCTGTCTTAAATAAATAAATTAATTAAAAAAAAAGATGTGAGTAAGAGAAAAGACAGGTATTTTGACTAATCTTTTTTTTTCTTCTTTTTTTGAGACGGTGTCTCACTCTGTCGCCCGCTGGAGTGCAGTGGAGTGATCTCAGCTCACTGCAACCTCCACCTCCCGGGTTCAAGCAATTTTCTTGCCTCAGCCTCCTGAGTAACTGGGATTACAGGCATGCACCACCACACCCAGCTAATTTTTTTGTGTATTTTTAGTAGAGATGGGGCTTCATTATGTTGGTCAGGCTGGTCTTGAACTCCTGACCTCGTGATCCGCCCGCCTTGGCCTCCCAAAGTGCTGGGATTACAGGCATGAGCCACCACGCCTGGTTAAATAATCTTAAGAGCAGTTGCAAATATTTCCTCCTTGCAGGTGGGATGTTTAAAAGGAAGCCAAAGTGATTTCAGACACAGCTTTTAAAGAAATGACATAGTATGATTCCCTCTAGCACATACATAGTATGACTGCCTTTACTACCTCATCTTTGTTCTAGAAACTGCTGCTTATGCTCTGCAACTACTTAAAATGGGAAAGTTAGAACAAGTGACCTACCCTTTAAATGCTGAAGTAAAAAAGGAATGGAAAAACGACTTCTAGTTTCCTTCCTCTCTTTTTTATTTTCTCCAACCCTCCCTTCTCTCTCTTCCATCACCCCTCCCTCTTTTTCATTCATCATTAATTTGCAGCTACCAGGACATATGAAGGTAGATAACTCTAGCTGGGGAACATTTCAGATCAGAAATAGAGTTCAGTTATGTCTGAAAGTTAGATAATTGCAAGTGAAAGCACAGTGACATAGGTTGACTGAAGAAGCGGTACTTACATGCACAAGAGCACGTTAGAAATGTTACTGTCACTGACCTGTAATAGTAAGAATGGCTACAGAGACCTTTGCCATATGGTAGCAGTTGAAGTTGAATGAAAAATCCCAGATTATTTTGACTTTCCCTTTGAACTCTTGAACTGTGCTACATGGCTCTAAAACTAATAAATTGGTGAAGTTATAGATAAACTTGGTATGTGGAAAGGGAAATGAACTAAAGGAGGTCATTTAGATGATCCAGAGTTGCTGGTCACACAACACTTTTTGTTTGTTTATATTTCATCAGCCCACACATATCAAAGGTTGGAGGAACTGACAGTTGTGTGGTTCAATTACTGTATTTATGTTAATAAATTAAGCAAAATTCAGTAACTCATAGCCCAGAAACATGACTTAGAAAAATAAGTGCCAAATTTTGGGACCATTCATTTGCTTCCTATATTTTCAAGGTGAAACTGTAATGTAAAAGGAAAAAAAGATTTCTTTCCACTTGGAAAAATAACATCTGATTTATTTTCTACCAAGTACAAATTGTATACATTAAAATAAGATGGATGCTTAATGGAACTAATGAAGGATGCTGATTGTTTAAACATCAAACCAGTGTTCCTAATAAATTTTAAAATATTGGAGGCAATTATAAAGTTTATTAAAAACAGTTTGGAATTGTCATGGATATGAGGGAATTAAGTCATTTTTGATATATTTTATGCTGGATGATTAGGCTGTGAAATTGTATAATAAGACAATTAAAATCAGTCCTAATTTGACCCAAAGTATTTCAGACTCTGAGCTAAATGTCTGAGACAGCACACGAAGATTGACTCAACGTTTCCTCATATAATCTCTTTCAGGTCTCACGGGCATCCTTTTTTTCTCTTTCCTACTCTTCCACCCAAGTGCATTCTATGAAGGGACTCCTAACCTCCACAATTGATGATTACTAGTGATTAATTTAGCAGCATCTGACTGAAGACCATTTTTACCTCAGTTCACACTTTCATTTCTAGGGATTTTCCTTCTTTGTCAAGCATTACACAGAAGTTCACCATTAATCTACAGCTTCAATATAAAATCCAAAGGGGCTAGATTGCTATGGAATTTTTCCTTCAGTGCAGACGCACAACAGCAACCTTTTCAGAGACATGCATTAGTTCATGCTATGCTTCTCAACAAGAACATTTAAGCATGGTAGCCCAAACAGAATTAGATTTAATTGCTGAGTGTTGGTATAGCAGCAAGTTGCCAAAGAGAAAAAATAGCAGCAAGCTGGGTTTTCATGACTCCAGGCAATACTGGGTGCAGAATGGTATGAACAAAATTTCGAAAATAGACCCTTTTTTCGTATCCCGAGGCAGACAGAAATAGGACAAGGAAAATTGCTAATTGAAAACTATGGCTATAAAAAGACCAATGAATCTGAATTCCATTCAGGGTTTCATGAAACATTAATCCAAAAATATGTTTAAGGTCTTTCTGAATTCACCTTTGTTCTACAAGCTGCTGCTTATGCTCTGCAACGATGTACAATGGGAAAGTTAGAACAAGTAACCTATTATTTAAATACTGATGTCAAAAAAGAAATGAAAAACTACAGTAGTTTTCTCCCTTCCTTTTTTTATTTTCTCCTTCCTTCTCTTCTCTTTTTTCCATTGCCTCTTTTTTATTCTTTTTTTCCTCTTAAAATACAAAACACTTGAGTACCAATATACCTACTTTTTCTCCCTTGTCAATTCCAAGGGAGAAATATAATATATATAATATTAGTCTTTCTAGGTAAAATCCATATCCAACTGTTTTATTGTAAAATAAAATTATTTTATATAATAACCCTTACCGTGTTTCATAATTATTTGCTTTCTCTACTAATAAAAGTCACATGGAAATTAAGTCAAGTTCACTTTAAAAGGTAGATTCGAAAGTGATGCAAGCACATATATTCAAAGGGTGTAGTTGATTTCAACTTATCAACCAATGCATTGACACTTATTCACGGACATAAAATAACTCACTGAAAAATGAAACATGAGTCTGTGTTCCCAAAATATTTAAGTTAAAAAGAAGCAAGTCAGTACGATAAATCAGGCATACTTATAAAATACTCTGACATCATACGCATGTTCAACTATACAAGTTGAATTTTTCAAAGCTAATGGAAAAGACATCACCATATATTCTCCATTTCTATTTCTAATTTAGCCTACTTCTGATGATGGAGTACATTGTAGAAAAAGCCCTCAAGTTCTCTATAAATCTTAGCTGTATAATTCTTGTTAAAAATGAGAATAAAAATGTAAATTCTTTCTCAAGGAGGTGCTGCCTAACGGTGAAAGAATACTATTAAAAAATCTTAAATAGATACAATAGATTTAGGATTTAAGACTGTAAATATTGTGGATGAATCTACTTTGGAGAATGACAGCTGCAACTGTAAAGGGTAGCAAGCATTTATTCATATAATTAAGTGGCTAAAAATGCACAGGAAATGCTATCACTATGTTTAAAGTGGATTCCATAAGACTCAAAATATGCCCTTAAATTCAACTTAGTGAATTAAAAAAAAAAAAAAGACCAAATTCCCTTTCACAAACTACTTTTGCTGTGCATATGCTAATCATTCTGACCTATAATGCTTCCTGGGCTCCTCTTTCTTTCAGGGTCTCCTATATCACCCAAATATACTAGGTAACTCAATAAAGCTGATTAAATGATTTAAAGGATGAAAATTTGCATTCTCCTCCAGTAAGTCATGTTTATAAAGAGTAATGGCATGCCTTGCCTTTATCTCTCCTTTCCAAGATGTCTGAACTTGGCAAATTAATTAAATAAGCCTTACTACCAACCTGACACCATCTCTGATAGAGAAAAATGTGGCCTAAAGGGGTATTACAGCATTTTAAAGTTATGTAATAAGGTTCCAAAAACTCAAGTCTATTCTAGGAAAATTTGCCTTTACCAAATTCTTTTTTTGTGACTTAATAATAATTTGGTGAAATTTAAAATAACTCACTCATGACTATTCTGTGAACACAGGACTCAAGAATGGTGATTTTCCTACAGACTTTTTTGACCTGATTAGTAAAGACCTTCAGTTTTCAAAGCCAAAGACATTTCCTCTAGTCATATTTTAGAACAACATAGCCTGAATTCATACATTATGATTTTAAAAAAAATGGACAATATTTCAATTTGTAAAATCATTAAGGCCCCATATGTAATTTTTGCAACATTCTCTATATGCTTAATATGGCAATATCTACTCTGTAGCATGTATAGATGTTAAATAAATGCTTGCTGACTTATTATGACCTACAGGTAGTTTCAGCAAAACTGAAAGTATAAACAACCAAGGAAAAATAACAAAACAAGATCAATTTCAAGTTTTACATTTACACAGCACATCCAAACCATTACAGTCTTTTAAGCTCAGAGTATGTTTTCTAAACACATTTGGCTCTCTGACTGAATTTTCATGTAAAAAGTAAAATGCACACAGGATAACAAGATATAATTCCTCTCATATTGTACCTGAAAAATTCTGTTTTTACATTCATGATGAATTAGCTTTGTCATGACTCCCTTCCATTTTCTGAAATTTCACCAGAATATCCCCTCTGAGGAACATAAAGGTCTAGTTTATTCAAATTTTAGAGATGGGTAAACTGGGGCAAAGAGAAATGCAATTATAGCTCACCACATCTGATTAAATCAGACACAGACCCGTCAGTAGAAATCATTACTTCTTTTAACTCGCAGTCAGTCATATATCTGCTTAACTTTGCTCTGCTGACTCAAAGATCTATATCTTGTTTACAAGATATGAAGAAACAGAGGGTATTTAATAAGTAGCACTTAATAAATGAATAAAGAATCATTCAGAAATATCATTTACTAGGAAGAGGCAGCAAGAAGTAATCTAGAACTAATAATATCACACTATATAAAGTTTACTGAAATTTAATGATATTGGCATAAATCTTTAATATAAACATTCAATTCATACACTCCTTCAACAAACATTGACTGATGATGCTGTGGGGAAGTCCTTGTCCCAATTTCTAGAGTTTCCTCCTCCCTTTACCTTCCACTACAATGAGTACTGTAAGGAAGATTGAGCTGCCAAAGGAAGAAAAAAGGCTGTAGATCCCATTGCCACTCAGAATTTGTCAGGTAAAATGCCTTGAAGTAGGCTGGATTCTGTTAGAAGTTAAAGTGCATTTTCCTAAGAAATAATGTTACAATTAGTAGATAGATTCTACATTAATCAATATATGTCAATTTAAATCTCAATGCAGTTACTAATAGTGTAATATCAGCTAATTAAGAGTTATATGAACACTAGTCTAGAAATCTAGTCACTATTTATAAAGTTACTTTTTGTGAGGAAGTGCTTTGCCCACTTATAAACTGGTGATTGCTTGTAGTGTATGACATATAATAGAATACAAGGACAATATAATACTGATAATAAAAAACCACTATTCCTATTAGTCATCTTTGGGGTGTGTTTATGTGCATAACTAATCCAGACACTAAATAGGAAAGTGATTTTGGAGAAAAAGACAATTGAAAAACTGGAGAAGATAGTCACCTGGCAGAATGAAAAGACATTAAGTGTTCATGTATTTCATATTGTATATGCTTTACAATGACTAGGAAAAAGAAGTAAGGCAGGAATGGTACAAGTGCTGATGTCAGGTTAAGTTGATAGTGGAGCTGATACTTGTTTCAATCAGGTTGTGGCTAATCACTATATGTAAAACCTATTTTACTCTATGAAAAACATAGCAGATAATGTATCTGAAAGAGTTAGTTGAAACAAAAAATAACTTTACCTTTGGACCTTTAATATAACAATAAATATTGATAATAATATAGTTAATATTTATTGAGTGCTTACACATATCAGGCACTGCACCAAGTAGTATTAAGCTGTTAAATCCTTAAGATACCCCAAAAGGTGGTATCATTCCTATTTTACAGGAATATGAGGTGCAGAGAAGTTAACTTGCTTAAGGTCACAAAGTTAATAAGGGACAGGGTTGGGTTTCATATCCAGGGTTAGGATTCAAATCTAGCCCCAAACTTTAAACAGTATGTTAAATTGATCTTCAGTAAGTCTACTTCAACAGTACAAGAAAACCAACAAAATATTAATAACTGCCAAGCAGGAACATTTTCAGAATATGGTGAGAAGCTGATTAAACCTGATTCTTTCAGAAAAATAAAGAGGTTATTTAAAAAAAATAAAAATATGTCTCACGATCTCAAGCCCTAAAATCACATGGTAAGCACAGGCTATTTAGAGACTCTAGGTATCCAAAAAGAAAAAAGCAACACGAAGAATTTCCAAACATGAAATTTGAAGTGCGCCTTTAAATAACAAATGACTTCAAGAAGTACTGAGCTACTTAAATGACGGGATTACTATATCTTTCTCAATTCTGGGAGAGAATTAAGCCTTAATGCATTTGTATTCATTGTGTGTAATGAATAAACTTCTGTTTTTTTGAATATAGAATGGCAACATCTTTACAGGATCTTAAGAAAATAGCTACACATATTACTTCCTGTGTTCTATGGCTTAGCTGAAGAACACTGGTTGAGAAGGAAATGCTTTGAAAGGGAAAAAAGGTGACCAGGGAAAACTGAGAATTCTACTTGCCGAAGTCTAGGCTATACATTTCACCCAAATGCATGTTTGGGAGTAAAACCCAAAAGGAGCAAAAGAAAATCTACCTTGTTGCTGGTCAAGAAGATACTTATTTGAGTCTTTAAAAATTACACTAGGATTGGTGGTAAACCAAATCTGTGTAAATCCATGGAGATGAACCATAGCAATATATGACCATGAGCTGCTTCACATTTCTTAAACCTCTGTAATGTATAGAAAGCTGCCATTTTCATTATTTATTTATTTATTTTTTTGGGGGCCAAAGCCAGGATTTTAAAGTAGACGTGGTAACAAAGTTCATTTATGTATCCGAAGTAAGGATTAGGACATAATTCAAAAGGATAAAATAACAAAAATGACAAAATTTAATGTCACACTAAATGTCAAATGAAAAACAAGAAAGAGTAAAAGATAACTAGAAGATTTCTATGCAGGGAAACTTTAAGAACATTACCACTGAAAGAAGTATTTAGAAAGCAGAGCTGGACATACTGAGTTTGATATACAAAAAGACATTTAAACAGCAGCTGGAACTGTAAGTATAAATGCAGGTGAGCTATGTCATTTTAGTGCTATCACATTATAATATGACATTATAACATATCATATTACAATGTGCCATCATTTATTTGGGCTCTAACTAGCTATATCTCTAATTAATCTATTTCATTTGTAAATTCTCTAGAACATAGGAAAGAAAATTTAGAACATCATGATGATAAGCTAATCTGTGTATATATAAAGCTGGACTTCACATGAGTACTTTATGGACTCTCTTCATTCCTACTTTCATGAAGGAGAGGATATACATATCTCCTTTCTCTCTCAAAGATACATATAGTTTATATATTAGTTTTAAGGGAGCTCAAGAACTTTCTAAACTTGTTACACACACATTAATATTCCTCATCTTAAACTTTAAATTTTTCTTGCCCTGTTTTCACTGATGACCTCTTTTATATTGTAAATGATCATTATATGAGGCAATATACAAGGATAAGCAGAAATTCGCTAGTGTCAACTACAATAGTGTGTTTTAAAAATATTTTTATTATGGAAATTTAAAACGTATGCCCAAGTAGATAGAATTCTTCTCAATTCTTTTTAAAGAATGCTTTAATTAGATGGATATATCAAATATCCCTGTCAAAGAGAATGTAATGTGTTTTCCCATTATCTCTATGGCTTAGCTACTAATATGTATGTCAGAGAGAGAGAGAGATATACTAATTTTATTTTTAACAAGACAATTTATATACTCCAGTTCATTTCTACAAATTCGAAAGTGAGGTAGGAATCAATAAATTTTAATAGCAGCAGTTGTAGTGTTTTCAAAAGATACAATTCTAAGATTTCTTCACACTATCTCCAGTTTTCTAACTATAGTATACAAATGGCATAAAAATAATACATGTGAATGAAAGGGTAGAACACTGTAGATAAATATATTGAAATAAGTAATAAATCATTATTAAAGATTTTCTAAATGACATTTTATATAGTAGAACATCTTAGGTGATTATCTCACAGTATAGAATCTTTATTTTTTGGCTATAGTTTCTTCCAGTTTAAACAGTTTGTGGTTCTGTGGTGTATAAAAAATGTTCCTATTTTTTCTTTTGAAATAGAAAATGGTATGGTGTTTAAAGTCCATTTACCTTTCTTCTCTTCCCTTTTTCCTCTCTCTCTTCCTTTCTTGAACGTGTAGACTTACTCACTGCAATTTAACTGAAACTTCTGTTTGCAAAAGCTCCAAAACTATTAGGAGGTCGAAGTTTGTTTACATCAGAATTAGTGTCCTAATAGTGTCTAAGAGTTCAAAGGGCAACTATTTTGCATGTTACAACTTTAAAACCATCTTTCCTTTAGGTAGCTAGAAGTTCTTAAGCATTAAATAAAAACACAATTTTCAGTCCCTGTCTAGTCAACAGGAAATAAATTATTTAGCATCTAAATGTCAAATTATCTAAATCAACCTTGCTACTGGGAAATCTAAGACATTAAAGATAAGGCTCTAAAGGGTTCAATTTGGACCAGTAAAAGCATGACAACTTGGATGTTTATTAATTTTCTTTGGTTTAGATACTGTGTTACAAATTATAATAAATTCATATCTAGTATATATTCCAGCTTCTCAAGTCAGAAGGAATTCAATTTCTGTCAGAAGAAAGTATTAATTCTGGCTTTGGTTTATACTAAGGGAATTCTGAAGCAATCTTTTCAAAGGATTTGAAAAGGGAACTCTGCTAGAACACTGCTGGAACAAAGTTGAATATCAGTTAGAAACATGAAAGATGAGTTCTTTTTTTTCACTTTGCTTGAAGGGATGAGAAACTATAATATGAGACATTGATCTCATTACATTCACAATATTTTATGTATTCTAAATGTAAAGCCAATTCCAAAGGCCAAGAAATAACTGGCAGATTATATTTAAATAAGGCATAGCAGGTAGCTCAATATTTATCAAATGACTAAATAAGAGAAAAATAACAATAAATTACATAACAATAAATTATATAACCATAAATGTTAGATGTCTTTCTAACATTTTCTTGAATTAAAGTTTTGTATCTTATAGGGGCATCTTCTCATAATATATACCCCAAACTATGTAATCAACCTGAACAAAGTAAATGGATGAAGTGAAAATACAAGACTACTACATGCTAGCCACAGAGCTAATGACTTTTAACAACTTCTTAACAGGAGAAAGCATGGTATTTAAGAAGACAATTTTCTGCCACTCACTTGCTAGCTTTATGATCAGCAAGATAGTTAACCTCTCTGCGTCTCAATTTCCTCATCTTTAAAATGAGGATGACATTAATATCTACCCCAAACAAGGCTGTTATGAAGATTAATTGATAAGGAGATATCAAAAACAAAGCTTATCACAAGTAAAATGTGTGTGTGTGTGTGTGTGTGTGTGTATATATATATATATATATATATATATATATATATTTTTTTTTTTTTTTTTTTTTTTTTTTACAAAGGGACCACAACTGCATGGAGAAATGTTCTTGCTAAATAGTATCAGCCACCTGAGGTTATAAATCTTGTTCCTATACAACTCATGGATAGGTTCATTTTTGAGCAAGGCTTATTTTTTTCATCTAATGAATGACACAGAAGATAGTGATATGCAATTGGTAAACCAATGTGCTACATTAGGGATTTGGAGACTTTATTTCTACAATAGTGAAGGTAAATGAAGATGACGATGTAAATGCAAGGGAAAGAAGAGATCGAGCCATGGAAGGTTTGGCTACCTCCATAGTGATGCTATAAAATAAATACTGTACTTTGTACCAATGATCCTGTCAAGAGGTTTCCAAACGAAAAATTGAAAGCTAAGAAGAATATTTCTTGAAATTTTAATTATTAAGGTTTACAGTCTAAAATTCTGTGAAATATTTACCAATTTAAGACTAAAAAGAAACAATTATTTCTAGGCAGAGGATTATCATGAATATTAGATTGCTTAAGGAGTTCTTCATTTTATTGGTCTTTATAGCATCATAAATTAAACATAAACAGCACCTATGGAGACCACAGAGATGTGGCATTGAGTGAAAGAGAGAAACCCTACCATGAATGACAGAAAGAGAAACATACTTCATGACAAATAAAGAAAGCCCATGTGTCACAATGAAAGAAACAAACCTAGATGAAGCCAGAGTTAAGAGCTGAGTGCCATGGTGCAAATGCCACAGCATACATAATCCCCCCAAGAAGCCAGTTCCACATTCCAACGTGAGAGCCCTCCTGCACACATGCTGTCATAGAGAAAGTAATACCCTGATGGATGCTGTAGGCTGTGATTGGAGATGATGCCAATGGTAGACTTCTTACACACTCTCATGGGAAATGGAGAATTGCCTGGATGAAGTGGCAAAAAGAAATGGGTTATATATTTTTTATACTAGCACTCATAAGCTTTGGGAATTAAGAAAAGACCTATAGAAAATGTGGTGATGAGATGATACCAACCTTCTCTTTCAAATGTCTTTGTTGATACTAAAAATAGCTCATTTGGCTTTCTTTTCTTTGCTTCTCCCTAGTGGTATGTTTCAAGAAGTTAACTCCCCAGGAAATCAGTTTTAAGAGAAAAAAATCTCACAGTTACATCTTGCAAAGTTAAAAATTGAAGAAGATAGCTGCAATTCTATTGACTCAATAAATTCAACTTTGTGAGGCTATGGGTTTGTCATGCTATTTCTTTCATTTTTTTTCTTAAAATTTGAGATCTGCAGATGGTATTCTGCCTCTGGTTCTGCATATACTACCTGGTATTTTAAATAGTACTATCTTTCAAGGGTTTTCTTTGGGATGACATTCTGAGATAATATTTCTGCAATCAGAATTAAGCTGATAATACTGGCCTTAATATGGTAGCTACAGTGGCCTGTAAAAAGTAAATACATGTAGAAATAATGTTGTAAAGAAAAGAACGAAGGTCTTAAAATTCATAGGCTACTGAAGTCCTTTTTTTTTTTTTTTTTTAAGACGAAGTCTTGCTCTATCGCCCAGGCTGGAGTGCAATTGCACGATCTTGGCTCACTGCAACCTCTGCCTCCCAGGTTCAAGTGATTCTCCTGCCTCAGCCTCTCGAGTAGCTGGGATTACAGGTGTGCGCCACCACGTCTGGCTAATTTTTTATATTTTTAGTAGAGTTGGGGTTTCACCATGTTGGCCAGGCTGGTCTCAAACTCCTGACCTCAAGTGATCCACCCATCTCAGCCTCACAAAGTGCTGGGATTACAGGTGTGAGCCACTGCACCTGGCCTGAAGTTCTTTTATTTACCTGTCATATTTTGAGGTACATATACTCTTTCTTCTTAGCTACTCAAACAGCGCCCCTGCTTTGAAAGGAGACTTAATGGATATTCAAAGTCTGTTAATAATATTTCAATAAATCTGCTTTTCGAAAACAAGAAAACTCATTTATTCTATAGTTTAACACAGTAAGAATAAAAAATTAAACCTCCTAAAAGACAAGGAAAATAGGCCAAATTTCATGTAAAATATTTTACTAAAAGAACATGAATCTCTTTACTGTTAATCTCTTCTAGATTATAAGAATCTTAGGAAAATATAAGTAGCAATAAATTATTAAAGTCACCTAATAAGATTTTAAAAAAGGAATACATCTTTTATTTTACATAAAATAGATGCATATTTATTTTCTATTTAATAATCAATTTTGGATGTTTTTCTATGTCTGTGGTTAATGAGACACAACAATCACTAATTGAATACAAATCTTCAGCTATTAGACACAGACATATACAGATATACAAACTGGAATCTTGCCTTTAGCCAATTTGAGTTTAATAATAAATTACCTAATTCAAAAGAGTCATTATGGAATTAAGGTAGTCAGAGCAATCAAGTTGGCTATCTGGGCTTTAGCTATTTCAGTGTGATGTAGTGACTGCCAAAAAAAGTTATTCAGACAACAGTGCATCATTCATAAAAATAGAGAAATTTTCCCCTAAAACAGGTGAATTTTCCCCCTTTGATATCCTCATCCCTTTCAGGCAAGTGCAAAGTGCAAGGCAAAATAAATTAAGGCAAAAGGAAAATAAAATGAGAAAAATGGTGAGGGCGAGCATGTTATTGACCATGTAAGAAAACACGTGCAAAATATACCTCAGATACACTATAGGTAGATGAGCACGAGGGAAGCCGAGCCTGGTTTTGCAGGGGGGAAAAGAAAACACTGTTAAAGAGGAAAGGATAGCATAGTAAGGGTCACAGAGGGTTTAGATGGCTCCATCACCAACACACTTGGCCAGATAATAAAACAGCTTTATAAGCAGACACTTGAGTTTGAAAACATGTCAAGACTCAAGTTATTTGAAGGAAAACTTTGTGACAAAAAAATACCTTGCTAAAAAAAATCCATGATGGAGATGACTCCCTCTGTTCAGAATCTGGTATGATCTTGCTGAGAAGATCCTCATTTAAGAAAGAAAGCAGAACGCTGGACAATTTTTCTTACGGTACTGCACTGATCTTCACTGGCTTAACACTAGCGAACTACATGGGAGGTTGTTTATAGAATAATTCTACCATACATGTTCACAGTATTCATTAAAGAGGGCACCAAAGCCAGTGTTCTGATTCTTTTTTCCTGTTTCAACTATTCCATTTTTGGTATTACTGAACCTCTCTTTCTCCACTGAAGAAAGATGACAGTAGAAGAATCAGAAATGCACTTATTATCAGATTTGTTCTTTAACTGTATTTCCAGTGCCAAGCACAGCAGAATGTAGTAGGTGCTCAATAAATGCTTAATGAATGAAAATACAAATCTCTTTTCTTCTATTCTTAGAAAACGGAACTTATGAAATAACATTCAGGAATTTTAAAGCTTACAATCAGAAACAGTTGTGCGAAAAAGTATCATTGCCACTTATTGCTCTGAGGCACTTTCTAAAATATAATGGCAATAGCAACACTATAAAAATATAAAAACTTAAACACACAACTCTTCAACAGACTTAACCTTTATCAGAATGATTCACAGAATTTTTGGAACAGCTATTTTATCATTGATTTTTAAAAATAGCTATTTTGTACTTACAACCATATTTAACCTTTATGATGCTGAACTGATAATGTTCTTCCCTGTTCTTATTTTCTACGTTGTCACACTGCCATGTTCAATTCTATGTACTCTTTTCTCGTAGGTTGTCTCACAATGCCATGTAAGATGAAGTTGTTAAGTATGTATTCTCTATTTACAAATACTGCAGGAAGTATCAAAATACAAAGGTAGGGTGGGGAAATGAAGGTAATGGAGAAGGTGACAGTAGAAGAATCACAAATGCACTTACTATCTAAGATTTGTTCTTTAACTGTATTTCCAGTGCCAAGCATAGCAGAATGTAGTAGGTGCTCAATATATGTTTATTTAATAAATGAATACACAAACTCTTTTTCTTCTATCTTAAAAAACTGAACTGATGAAATAATGCTCAGAATTTTTAAAACTATCACAAAGATTTGTGCTAAAAAGCATCATAGCCACTTATTGCTTAGAGGTACTTTTGAAAATATGGTAAATTCTATACATATTCAGAAATTACACATTTTTCAGCCATACCCATATCTGAATTTCTTTAGCAAAATGGTAGTTCTAAGAAAATCTTGCTGTGTATATTTTTGTTCTGTGTCTATAACTATGCCCATAAAACTGAAATACTTTATCTTTCAAAACAGTTTGAGAGTCTTGTCATTGTTAAAATTTACTCAGTTCTCTATTTTCTATTGCTAGGAAAAATTACTTGAGATATTTTATTAGTACTTTATCTTTGAATTAAAGTCAGTTCTGAGGAGGGCAATTCTATGGTGCACATTAAACATCTCAGAAACGTGTCATTTCCATTCTAACTGATGTCTTAGGCCATTGCAGGTGATTTTATTAATATCATGAGATTTTTTTTTTGTTCAAAGCACAGGATAAGATAGATTTTTCTTTTTCTTTTTTTTTTTTTTGAGACAGTTTCACTCAGTTGCCCAGGCTGGAGTGCAACGGCGTGATCTCGGCTCACTGCAACTTCCGCCTCCTGGGTTCAAGCAATTCTCCTGCTTCAGCCTCCCGAGTAAGTGGGAATACTGGCACCCACCATCATGCCCGGCTAATTTTTGTATTTTTAGTAGAGACGGGGTTTCACCATGTTGGCCAGGCTGGTCTTGAACTCCTGACCTCAGGTGATCCACTCGCCTCGGCCTCTCAAAATGCTGGAATTACAAGCGTGAGCCACTGTGCCTGGCCATTTTTTCTTATTTTTATAACTGAAACCTTAGAATTGAACTAACTACATTAAGAGAATAGTAATAAAGTGAAAAGTAGCAAAATTACTCAAAATTAGTCCAAAGACATAATCCTAAAATTGACTTACTGTTATCTTCATCATTATTGTAGTCTGGTCATATTTATAAGACATCATCTACCAAGATACTCAGATGTTACGTAATTATTATAAATGAAATAGTAAATAAATGAATATTATTAATATAAGTAAATGCCAAAATGCCAAATAGGAAGGCTCAAACAATGTTCTACATAAAAGAATCAAGAGACACTCAAATTTGCTTAAAGTAAGTAGAGTTTACAAACTGTTTGCTCACCTAAGGACTATTAAATATTTACTTATCTAGAGACTAATGTTTCAGCTGTTCTTCCCCACTCAAAGTTAGCTGATTCAATTCAAATACCATTTAGATTTTTAAGGTATGATATATTACTTGATCGTGTCAGTGTATCTTTTCCAGTTGTATAAAATTTCCCATAGAAGGTATATGATTTTAGGTGAGGCCAAACAGGGCATTTAGCAAAAATCAAAAGTTCATCATGGTCTTCAGGGGAAATATCTTTGTTAAGCTATAATGAAGTAATAAATAGAAAAATGCAATGTGTGAAATGAAAATACTCTAAAAACATATTTTACATAACATTTAAGACAGCAATAATGAGATTTATCATTGTACTCTGAAAACCCAGAAATGAGCCTCCAATAAAAGAGAAATTTATAATCTATATTCTATCCATATTAGAGTTCCATATTGGAAGACTTTGTGTGTACGTGTGTGTGTAGAGGGGGAAATTTATGTGAAGAGAGAGAGAGAATAGCTAGAGAAGACAATAAAAAAGAAGAGAATAAAAATGTAAAGGTAGACAATTTGAGGAGATCAACCTTTCCAAATATATGCTTCCTTGTAGAATAATCTGAAACCATCCTCAGAAAAATGAGCAGGCTTCTTTTCTTTTCTCAAGCTCTAAAATGAAGAAATTTCACACAGTCCATTATAACCATTCCTATGTCAATGTTATTTTGACACACTAACCAGTTACAGCAGGACTCAGCAAACATTTCTGTTTAAATAGAGAGTAAATATTTTAGACTGTATGAGATATATAATCTGTGTTTCAACTATTCAACTCTGCTGTTGTGTAAGTAACTGTAGGTTATGTGCAAATGAATGAGCATGGTTATTAATTTAATAAAACATTATTTTTAAACATTGAAATTTGAATCTCATATAATTTTCACATGCCATAAAATGTTCTTCTTTTGATGTTTTTCCACAATTTATAAATGCAAAACTCATTCTTAGCTTGTGGGCCTATAAAAAAACAGGATTTGCTGATCTCTGAGTTATCGCATTAACTCAATAAAAATAAAAGTACAAAACCTCCCTAAGGACAATAGGTATCTATTTATCAAAAATATAAGAAAGTAGTTCAGAGCTAAGGCTGGAATGAAAATACTCATCTTTAAAGATCTATAAAATCACAGTTACCCAATTCATTATTTATATTAGCCCTATTTCATACTACCCCATTTTGGCATTCAGGAAATTAATTGTTAAACATTTAAAAATCATGGTTCAAAAGATCATTACTTTCTAACTTGATTCAGGTGTTTTTCTTAACACTTATTAAAAATGTAGTCTTATTTTGGGTGATAACTCCTCCCTTGACTTTTTTCACTTTAAATACCATCCTTTAATTTGTGTTAGTATAGTTAAGTACTTATAGATAATTGTCATATTCCTTCCATTTCATCACTTTCCATCTTAGTTTTACTTATATGCCAATAATCTGTCTTCATGAACCATATTCCTTTTTGTTTATCACAGCCCTTAAAAAAATCACACTTGGTCAGCCAAAACCTATCTACACATATTTGTAGCTGAATAGAAATTTAATATCATAATATATAAACTGAGTATTTAGATGAGAATACAAAATTGTGCCATATGAGTATTTTCATTCCTTTCCTTTATTTTCTTTTACCTAACTTTATTTCATGAACATTTATCCACTTTTTTTCCTGAATATCTTAATATTTAGGCTCTCTTTGGCCCCACTGCTCCTCAACTAATCAAATTCTTTGTAAATTTACCTTGATTTATATTCTGTAAAGAAAAGTATTATTTTGGATTATCTTATTCTATGTTTTTCTTTTCTTTTTTTTTCTTTTGAGACAGGGTCTCACTCTGTTGCCCAGGCTGGAGTGCAGCAGAACAATCCTGGCTCACTGCAACCTCCATTTCCTGGGTTCAAATCATTCTTGTGCCTCAGCCTCCCAAGTAGCTGGGATTATAGGCATATGCCACCATGCCTGGCTAATTTTTTGTATTTTTAGTAGAGAGGAAGTTTTTCCCTTGGCCTCAAGTGATCAGCCCGCAAGTAGGGAGGATACTACTTGCCTTTAAAATTTTTTTTGCTATATTGGACAGTTAATAGGATCCTTAGACTGATATACTTCATATTTAATATTTTTAGAAACAAGGTAATCAGAAGAAAGTGTTTCTCAGTGAGGCTTCCCAAAGTGCTGGGTTACAGGCATGAGCCACCATTCCCTGCCTTATCCTATACTTTTCAATTCTCAACATTGTCTTCACTGGCCTTCAAGCCTGTGCATTACTTTCAATATTCTTCTTACTAGATTCATCCATTTGATTAAATGGAAAATTAATTTTTCCTCTATGTGGTTTTATTCTTCAGTTACTATTACTATCAGCACATCACCAATCTAAGGATTTGTAGTAATTTTTGTAGTCATTAAGGTAGAAAAATTCTGCTTAGGTACAAGATGATGATTTTATTATTACTAAAATTACTAAAAACCCACTTAAAGTTCAGAATACTTCTGCTTTGAATGATATACAGAAAAAGATAATGCATTTTTAAGTTAAAAATCAATAATCTAATACATCCTACTTTATGAGTCAATGTTGAATAAATAATACATTTTAATATGAGAAATAAACAATATTCAAAACATTGTATCTTAGAATATTCTATTTTATATTGTTGATTACATTATCCTTAATCAATAATGGTACAGGGCTCTTCCCTTTCTAAAAAATAACATATTGTCTACATCATCCAATTCAAGCATTAATGACTTAATTAAATCCTTATCTCACACTTCTGAATGATGTCACACCTTCTACATTAAATATTTAATTTTAAAATAATTTAATTTTTATTTATTAGCAAATTAATTTTATTTATTAGCAAATTAAACTATTAGCAAATTAAATCTTCATCCTGCACTTCTGAATGATATCTTAAATTCTCCATAAAATAAAATACTTAATTGAATTTTTAAAAATTTAATTTAACTATTAAATATTAGACTTTATGGGCCACATAATCTGTGTTTCATCTATTCAACTCTGCTGTTACGTAAAAGTAACTGTAGGTTATGTACATAAGAACCTGAGTTAAGTCCGTTAACTCAGAACAAATGTGTTTAGCTGCCAGATTACCTATGATGATACTCTAATAGTAATTATTTTCCTTGAAAATTGAAATTGAATAATCAAGGCTATAACCCTCAGATCCAGCTCATAATTTGTAATCATGCTGACATAACTAACAAAGGGTAGAAGACACGACCAACAACAGAAAAATCTCCAAATGAAGTCTCATGAGAAGATCCTCAGAAAAGTATACAACTGTATAAGGAACATGGTTCTGACTCTTTCATCTAATTGAAATCTTCACCAGCATTTTAATGAAGTAAAAGACACTTCATATACTTGTTGATATGGTTTGGCTCTGTGTCTCCACCCAAATCTCATCTCGAATTGTAATCTCCACATGTCAAGGGAGGAACCTGGTGGAAGGTGATAGGATCATGGAGGTGGTTTTCTCCATGATCTTGTAAATAGTGAGGGAGTTCTGTAATGTTCTTGTAAATAGTGAGGGAGTTCTCACTAGATCTGATGGTTTTAAAAGTGGCAGTTTTCCCTGTGCTCTCTCCCCTCCTGCCGCCATATACAACGTACCTTGTTTCCCCTTCACCTTCCGCCATGATTGTAAGTTTCCTGAGGCCTCTCAAACTATGTGGAACTGTGAGTCAATTGGACCTTTTTTGTTTATAAATTACCCAGTCTCAGGTAGTATCTTTATGGCAATGGGGAAATGGACTAATACAGTTGTTCTTTTGTGTGTACACCTAGAATAAATTTTCATGAAACAAAATCATCACCGAATGCCAATTTACTTCACTTTATAAACAAAACCTGTCTAATATAGTCTATGGTTCTGAGAATAACTTTTTCTTTTTAGCATCAATTTTTAATATTCAAGGCATTTTAAGGTATACTTGGGTAGTAGGAATTAAAGGGTAAGGAGAGAAACTGAAAATTCAGCTAAGCAATTGATTTGCATGTTTCCTTAGCTGAACTCTCTAGAGAGATACTACTTGCCTTTGGATAGGGTTTTTTTTTTTTTTTTTTTTTTCTATATCGGACAGTTAACAGGATCCTTAGACTGATAAACCTTATATTTAATATTTTTAGAAACGAGGTAATCAGAACAAAGTGTTTCTCAGTGAAATAAAATGAGATTAATCATTATATAGTAGTACAGGTGTTGAAAAAAGAAATTAAAGAATGGCATGAGATAACCTAATTTTTAAGGCATCAAATTTTAAATTTGATGTTGGTCTCTTACTAACTCATTACCATACAGAAATCAGCAAGTCTCAACTTTTTGGTCTCAGATTCATTGAAAAAAAAAATTACTTCTCATGATTGGTTAGGAAAGAGCACAAGATTAAAATACATATATTAAAATATTTTTATGGGTTTCTAGAATAATCAGGTATGTCCAGACTGATTTAATCATAAAATCCATACTAATTTTTTTTTTTAAAAATGATAAAACAGATTTTGGGGAGTAATTATGTATAGTTTTCAAAATTCTGTAAGAATATGTGCAGAAAACAAAGAGTAGCTCAAAGGAAGAAGTAGAGATATGAGACATGTGTATTAATTCCTTCTGTTTAGTTATTAGAATTAATAACTTATTAATAAAAATCACTTTGTATTTCAATAATCAGAAATTTAGTGTAGAGATATACATGACTATGTGTGGTATACAATTAAAAACAAGCTGAGAAATAAGATAATTATCATATCCCTAACTTTAATTCTAGTTTTTATAACAAAACTATTATAGCTGTATGAATTAAATGAATGGTAATAACCTTGGGAGAAGTAAATCCAATACCAGGATTCACAGGAACGTTTTTAGAAACCCCAGAAATGAAAGGGTACAGCCATAAATTACTGTAGTAATTTAGTTTTTCTTCTGCTACATTTATACCATAAACCAATTTAGAGATTTTTCTTGAAAATCTTGATAGTTTGAACTATCTGTCACAAAAAATACAATCATGAATTCTGACTATATGATGTATGTACAGGATTGAGTGGATACAAGGTACTGTCCTTCAATGGTTGTCTTGGGTATATTAGACTTCAGCTCAAGTATTTGTAAGATGCTACGTGAAGGTGTTCCTGGTGAAGGTACTTACTGCTAATTTTCTTATTTTTAAACAAAATGACATACATTTATTCTAAAAGAGTCTGAGTTAAGTCTATTAACTCAGAACAAATATGTCTACTTGCCAGATTACCTATGATACCCTAACACTGATTATTTTCCTTGAAAATTGAAATTGTATCATCAAGTATATACCCCTCACATCCAGCTCATAATTTATTATTCTGCTGACATAACTAACAAGGGGTAGAAGACATGACCAACAGAAAAATCTCCAAATGAAGTCTCATGACAAGATCCTCAAAAAAGTATACAATTGTATAAGAAATAGTGATTTTTGAACAGAAAGATTTTATTTTGCACTGGGGCCAAAATATTATTAAGTCAACAGCAATGTTAGTCAGTGTGGCTTTAGCGTCCTCTACCCTGCTAATTTAATCTTTATTTCATAAATGTGAGCATGAAGCCGCAGCTAGAAAAGAAAGAAAGAGGGGGAAAAGAGACAGAAAGGAAAAAGATGGAGATGAGAGGACAAACCAATCAGATTTGGAGTTACCAGTCGGCAGAAGTTTAGGGAAAAAAAAATCACCAAGTGAAATCGTACATTTACTCTGAGAGAGTATCCTTTCACATTGCCTTCTAGGTGATCTCTGAGCTCCTCCAGCTTTCGATGGAGCTACATGTAAACATCAGAAAATGAATTGAAAAAGCAACTTGTTCTCTTTTCGGTTTTCCTTTTAAAAATAAGATCATAGCATTATACATTTCTCACTGCCTTTGGCAAACATTTCAAAACATCAAAGGTCTTTCTATAACGTAAGAATGCATGCTCAACAAACCCGTGACTAGGAAGTCAACATTTTATTTTGATTAATTACAGCATCTTTTCTTCCCAAAGCATTAGAGAAAATAAATACTATAACCATCCTTATAAATCCCCTAGAGATTCACTTTGACATTTTCTATTTTGTAGAAACATGGAGTAAAGATATTTAAATATTATGAAATTTGACTTTCTTTCCCAAACACACTTTTTTGATTTAAGACTGCATCCATATTAATATAAACTGATTTAATTATAAAATGTATCTTTTGTTCTTAAACATATATATGCGTATATACATACTCGTATTGTATACACACTTAAAAACAATAAACATACATTTATAACTTGAAGTTCTATACATCCAGAAGCTGAACTTGGAGATAACTGCACGCACGCGCACTCGCACATAAAATCCAGTTTACAGTACATGGTGCTGCAGTTATGGATGCCATTTTTATCTTTATTTCACCTTCAGTAATTTTCAAAAAGTCATGTCGTTCTGTACCTTCTCACCTGAATTTGAGTCATAATCCATAGTTTAACCCATTAATGGATTTATCTTCCCTTAAAGACAAAGATAAAATATGATACCTCACAGATAGACAGTGAGGAATACTACTGATATATCATCAGGATACATAAACTCACATTTTTCTGACTGAATAATCTTAGATTGCCTAGTTTTTGAAATAGGCATACTATTAACACTTCCCATCCCCTCTGCTTATCCTTGGTGAAATAACATTTTAATAAAATAGCTTTCCACTATAAAGCAGTGTTAGAGAACAGAGAGGATGGCTTTTCTGGAATAAAGGACACAAACATACAAACACACCTTCATCCACATGCACTCATGTGCGTGCGCATACACAAATAAATAAACAATAACAAAAAAGTAAAGCTAAGAAGGCAGAAGAGGCAAGGAGAGGAAAGAGTGCAGAAATTAGTATTTCATAAATTGTTAAATGGAAATAAATTGGAGGTGTGAAAATTTTGAAATGATTCAATATTAGGCCTCAAGGTAGTCATTAGATTTTAGGACATCCCAGTGCACTGAATTTTCTAGTATTTTGATTAATTTAACAGTTACTATTGCTGTTAGGGCAAATGGGATTGAGATATAAGAAAATAATTAATTTTGTGAGGTAATTCTTCTGCATATTTTTAGAATTCAGCAACTTTTCTAACTTGCATTTAAGGTGGCAGCATTAAATGTGATCGGTCGGTGTTTCGTAAGAGTGATAACTTATTTACCTTTTCATTATGATTAAATGTTTGAGTACTGAGTGCCCAAGGCATATTGAGCAAATAAATATTTAGCACCTAGCAAACAAGATGATCAAATTAGAAATCTTTCAATTGTATATTAGCAGATTATATACACAAATGGACAAACATTTAGGTATGTATCTGGTTCCGTTGATTGTTGTATCAGTTTTTTGAACTTTAAAAAAATAAAACAGAGGGGATTAAGAGGGCATAACTACTATCAGCTATATGTGGGCCCATTATACTACATGACATAAAATTTATTTCTTTCTATTTCTTAAGATTGTGTATTGAATACATATTGTTAACTCATGATAACTTTTCTCTGAAATGAACTATAAATGGTGATGATACCAAAATAACATTTTTTTTTTTACAAAAAAAAGTTAAAAGGGGAGATAATATTCTGAAAATAAATGTTAGTTCTCTGTGTAACAGGAACTTAACACACAGTGACATCAATCAGAGGAACGGTTTATTCTAGAACCCCAAATTATAGGCACCTGTAATGAGGCAGTTGCCCTTTCTGTTGTTTGTGGTGCCATTCAAAGCTAGTTATTTGGCAGCTTGCCTTCAGCTGGTTGCTCTATGTGTAGCTGAAACAAAAAAAAAGTAATATGACCCAACAGCCAATAAAAATATTAAAATAAAAAAATGGGATGGTGAAAAATGGAAAAAGCCCCCTTCCTCCCACCACCCTCCAAAAAGGAAGAAGTGTAGGCTATAGACGAAATCTTGCCAAAAAATGTTAGAAACATATTTACTTTGAGGGATCCAACTCTACTAGCAACTCCTTTGCTTTCATCCGGCCGTCTAATTTGCTACAATGAGGGAAGATGGGTAAGAAAGACAGAATAAAGAAAAAGTGAACTTAAAAATTTTTCTATACATTAGTAAGTAATACATGCAAAAACATCAACTGACTCTCTGTGGTAGCTCTTAGGAGGCCAAGGAGTTAACTAATACAGAGGCTGTATGACATGCTCTGCAAATAGGCTGGTCCCTAGAATTCAGTCTTTGTTATGGCACTATCCCTGAGATGAGGAAATTGGCACTTACTTTTGGTTATCTTGGGGACTTCTGATGAAGCAGTATCTGGAGTAGTGTTACATTTGCATTTGGCTTACAAAAAACAAAGAATTACAAATATACCTATGTACTTTTCTCTCTTAGTGTTTTAGTGTCTATTCCACTGTAATATTAGAAAACATAAATGTTATGACTAGAAACATGAATGCTCTGTAGGTGGAAAGATCAGTCCTGACAAGCATCATTCTTGATAGGTGACAGAGTGAAGCTCCTCTGCTTGCTGACCCAAGCATTGAGGGTGTTCCGCTGTCACTGAGATTCCCAATTAAACAATTGTGCTGCCCAACCAGAAAATTTTAATGCCAGACCAATGTTAGATATATTTACTACCTCAAAGCTTTCTGTTATTTTAGCTGAATTTTCCTCTTGGAAAATTTGCTATCTTGGGTAAGACAGGGGAAATGAAAAGTAAAACTATTTTTTAAAATAACTCACTTCACATTACTGCATAAATGAGCAAGGGAAGTTTCTCAACACAAAATGTTTTATTAGAGGAGGTACTTTTTAAATAGAGCTCTAATGAGAACTAATGTTTTGGATAAAGAGGGAGGCAATAAAAAAAAAAGGGCAGGGTGAAGAGCAAAGGGGATAGGAAGCTTCAGACTAAGTGGTTTTACACTACGGATTCCAGAATGAGGTCTCAATTCAGACCAGCATAGGTCAAGTTAGCTGTGATGTTCCTGCTTATATTAGGAGATAGCAGAAATATCAGTGTGATGCCAAAAGTTCCCACTTAAGTCTTCAAGAAATAATAGAAACCTGAACATCCTATAAAATATTATTTCCTGGAAGCAGGATATATGTTGTCTTATCCCTTTTAGAAGATCTCTGATAGCATATAGAAATTGCTGAGGAATAACCATATTGAGAAAATGGAATTTTCGTTTTGAATAAAAGCATATTGCTATATAAGAGTTGCATCAACTTTTGGCTCTACTGGATATAAACAGGTTTTACTAATTTTTCAGCATTAACTAAATGTTATGGCCAAAAGATAATCACCAGTTCTAACTCTTCTTAGTGGAACACAATTGTCAAATTTAGAAACAATGGATACTAATTAGAACATCAGCACCTATAAGAGAGGGGCTGGCTCCCTATGGAGTGAATTCAGAGTGAGTTCATAATATCTGCTCATCCTCTTGTGCTGTTTTCTTTGATTTCTGAGGTCTTTATATCAAAAGCTGTTTTCCATCTTAAATGCAGATTCACAATATCTAGATTATAAAGGTAGAGTTGGTAGATTCCTATAAAAATATAAGAGTCTGATGCCTCATGAGGCTTTCTGAAAATTTTCAGAAACTGTGAAGATGTTCTGAACTTACACAGTAATAAGTGAACACCATTTTCTATGTTGTCTTTTATTTCTAGAAGGCTTAAAATTACATTAAGCCCAGCAACATTAGGTATCTTTTTCAAGGTTATACTGGAAGTTGATGACAAATCTAGGAACAAAATCAACAGTCCCTAATTTCTAGTTTAAAGTAGCATTCCCTTAGCAGGCCTGAAAATATATGGGATGGAAAAAAATTGATGCTTATAACAGAATGTGTATGTATATGTAACTACGTCTGTCTCTCTCCATCTGTGGAAGAAATTTTACGTTACTATATATATGGAAGACATTTTTCCTGTACCATTTCAGTTCCAAATGCAAGTATAGAAACTTAAAGAATGAATTATAAGAAGAAAAAAAGACAGTTACCACTAAACTCTGAACGTAAAAAATAGATTATAGGACTGATTTATATAGAGACTTTGGGAGCAAATAGCTCATCAATGCTTGATTTCAAATTTCTATAAACAAGCCTGTCTTGGAAACCATCATAAAAGGAAAACCTTAGAAAGCCAAGGTATTTTTCAAAGCCAGAAATAGCTACAATGCAAGTTTCATGTGATTTTTTTGCAGCTTCTGAAACAGGTAACAATGATACCTAATACTGAAAAGCTTCAGAAAGAATTTGAAAAGGATGTCTATATAAACTAGAATTTGAGAAACAGAGAAAAGTGAAATCAGTAGATTTAAAATGTAATGTCCTTATTTATTTTAGTCCTCCATTAATCATCAGTTATAGTGGGGTAGTATCCATAAAAGAAATTCACGGGCTGGGCGCGGTGGCTCACGCTTGTAATCCCAGCACTTTGGGAGGCTGAGGCAGGCGGATCACGAGGTCAGGAGATCGAGACCACGGTGAAACCCCGTCTCTACTAAAAATACAAAAAAATTAGCCGGGCGTGGTGGCGGGCGCCTGTAGTCCCAGCTACTCGGAGAGGCTGAGGCAGGAGAATGGAGTGAACCTGGGAGGCGGAGCTTGCAGTGAGCCGAGATTGTGCCACTGCACTCCAGCCTGGGCAACAGAGCAAGACTCCGTCTCAAAAAAAAAAAAAAAAAAAAAAAAGAAATTCACAGCTAATCCAAATGCTTGATGATGATTATTATTTTTTTGAGACAGAGTCTGGCTCTGTCGTCCAGGCTGGAGTGCAGTGGCATGATCTTGGCTCACTGCAACCTCTGCCTCCCGGGTTCAAGCAATTCTCTGGCCTCAGCCTCCTGAGCAGCTGAGATTACAGGTGCACACCACTGTGCCTGGCTAATTTTTATATTTTTGGTAGAGACAGGGTTTCACCATGTTGGCCAGGCTGGTCTTGAACTCCTGACCTTATGTGATCCGCCTGCCTCAGCCTCCCAAAAGTGCCAGGATTACAGGCGTGAGCCACCATGCCCGGCCAAATGCTTGATTATTATATTTTAGATAAGAATTTAAAAGAAATCACAAAAGATTAGCATTCAGATAAGATGAATGACTTTACTCTTCTTAATAATAAGAGCTTCACATCATTAGCTATTTTTATTCATACTTTTCTAAAGGCAAAACACTATCAGTAGCTAAGAGAGGTTAAACTGTAAATGTTTATATTGTACTATCACAGTATCATAAACAAAGTCTGAGAATTGAATGTAAATAATTGTGAGGATTATGGAGTAAATTGAGATTATTAGTTTACTTACATATATTGATAATCAAAATTTAGTAGCAAAACAAAAAATGTCATCATTAATCATGAAGAAATCTTTTGACAAGTATTTTACCAAGATTTTAAAAGATATTATCCATGGGATCCAAAACACTTCAATCTTCTATTCAGTCTCTCAACTAGAATATATTTAACAAAGTATTCCTTAGAAATATTCTGAAAATGTTGCACTGTATTACCTCTTTTGCAACATTCTGGGAATCTTTCCTCAGGGATTAATTACTGGGGAAACTATCCTCAGTGATTAATTACCAGCATTTGGCCTGCAGTAAAATGACTTTGACATTTGTATTTACTTTTTTTCCAAGAATTTGGATTCTAGTAATATTATGCAACAAAAGAAATTGCCTGGATCCTAAACTAATATGTGGTGTTGATTCCCTTTGATTTAGCTCAGTTTTCCAAAACTGAGCTCACTGTAAAACGATTTCTACCATTAACAAGGTAGAAAACTATCTAGCCCCACCCTCACTTCTCTTGCCAAAAATAAGTAATTGTAAATGTAGTATTTTAATTAAACCAAACATGTATTTCAGTTTAAAAATCAACTTGATATTAATTTTTAAAATAAAATACAAAACTTCAAAGAAATTTCAGGCTTATAATAACTGCATTAAGGTAGACTCACATATCACTGGGTATACGCATTCATATTTTTCTTTAGTTACAAAATGTTTGGTGAAAATGTTTTAGAAAATGTTGTATATTTTGTGTGTTTCTTTTACTGATAAGGGAACCAAGGTCTGGAGAAGTTCAGTGGCTTTCTGAATGCATCAATAAATAATATGAAAGTACAGCTGATATTACATTCTGACTCTCAGGTTGTTTCATTAAATTTAGTCTCTTACCTATGGAATAATGAATGTAGACCTTCTCCCCTTCTCTCCATAATACATTTTGTATCAGTTTAGAATAAAATTACATAGATTAAACCAACATTTCTTTCTGTTTGTGCTAAGGAGTTGGCCATTTTATTTTTAGATCTAGTTTACCTTCAGAACTATTTTGAGACTAATATTTTTAACCTTATTATACCATATCATGGCTTTTTTAAAAAAAATTATGATTATCAATGAAAAGAAATAAAACTTTTTTCTTAGAAATTATTTTCCAACCAGTATCACTCAGTATATATTGGGGCAGCTATAGATCATTTCTGGTAGCTATGATTTGGAGAAAGATTTTTTTAAAAAGTTTTGCTTAAGAGCTCAACATTTAAACAAATTCCTATAAATAACAAAGTAATTTTGGAATTAATATTTCACTTCACTATAATATTATATTATTCAGCCCTTTCAATAAAGCTGGTGCCTTATCATAGAACATTTTGTTTAATTTGTGATTTATTAAGATAAGTATAAAGGAAGGAAGAAAGAAATGAAAGAGAGGTGATTAATATACAAATGTGTCAAGGAAAAATAATTACTAATGTGTTTCTGGAGGAAAGGAAATACAATTATAAAACTAAACTAATAAAAGGATAAAAAAGGTCAAGGAAAGTTGCAAAGAGTAAGAAGTGAGAAGTCAAAAATTAGAATCATGGTGGCAAGTTACAGATCCTCTAAACCCCTCTGCCATATTTTTATCCTTAGGAAATCATTTTTTTTTTTTTTTTTTTTTTTTGAGACGGAGTTTCACTCTTGTTGCCGGGGCTGGAATGTAATGGCGCGATCTCGGCTCACCGCAACCTCTGCCTCCCGGGTTCAAGTGTTTCTCCTGCCTCAGCCTCCCGAGTAGCTGGGCTTACAGGCATGCACCACACACCCAGCTAATTTTGTGTTTTTAAGAGACAAGGTTTCTCCATGTTGGTCAGGCTGGTCTCGAACTCCCGACCTCAGGTGATACTCCTGCCTCGGCCTCCTACAGTGCTGAGATTACAGGTGTAAGCCACTGTACCCAGCCAGGAAATCATCCTTTTTAAAGGTTCTGATGTCTAATGATATATTAACATTTGCATTTATTTATTTATATTTTATTATACATTTATAATTTTGATCTTAAAGTTCTATATAGTTTTGATTCCAAGACAGTATAATCTATACAAAATTAGACCTTTATATAAATCTAATCTATGTTAAATTAGACCTTTATATAAATTATTTCCTGTTCACTAACTAGAGAATAATTAAACCGAAATTATGTTTTCCAAATTTCTTATCTGTCTAAAAAGAAATTATAAAACCCATCTTTAATAAAAGAGTTATTATGTGGGTTAAAATAACCTTTAGGCAGCACATTATATGTTCTTAATTTTTTTTTTATTATTTGTACGAGACCAAAAAAAAGTTTATCTTTGAACTTCCATTGAAATATGATACAATTTTCTATCCAGCAGGATTAAGAAGAGACTGGCTTAGCCTGGATGTAAAAATGCTGTGGTTTACAGGCATACCTCGTTTTACTGTGCTTCATGGATAATTGCGTTTTTTACAAGTTCAAGGTTTGTCTATGGCTACCCTATGTTAAGCGAGTCTATCGTCACCAATTTTCCAACAGCAAGTGCTCACTTCCTGTCTCTGTGTCACATTTTGATAATTCTTACAATATTTCAAACATTTTACTATGACTATATCTGTTACGGTTGTCTATGATCAGCGATCTTTGATGCTACTTTTGCAATTGTTTTGAGGTACCACAAATGGTGCCCATGTAAGATAGTGAACTGAACTGATAAATGCTGTGTGTGTCCTGACTGCTACACAGACTGACCATTCCTTGTCTTTCTACCTCTCTGTGGGCTGGCCTCTCTATTCCCTGAGACATAATAATATTGAAATTAAGCCAATTAGTAAACCTACAGTGGCCTCTAAGTGTTCAAGTAGAAGGAATAGTTGCATGTCTACCACTTTAAATCAAAAGCTAGAAATGATTAAGCTTAGTGAGGAAGGCATGCTGAATGCTGACACAGCCAGAAAGCTAGGCTACTTGTGTCAAACAGCTGAGTTGTAAATGCAAAGGAAAAGTTCTGGAAGGGAATTTAAAGTGGTATGCAAGTGAACATATGAATGAGAAGAAAGTGAAACAGCCTTATTGCTAATATGGTGAAAGTCTGAGTGATCTGGATAGAAGACCAAACCAGTCACAACAGTCCTTCAAGCCAAAGCCAAATCCAGACCAAGGCTGCAACTTTCTTCAATTCTATGAAGGCTGAGTGAGGTGAGGAAACTGCAGAAGAAAAGTTGAAAGCTAGCTGAGGTTGGCTCATGAGGTCTAAGGAAAGAAGATGTCTCTATAACATAAGAGCAATGTGAAGCAGCAAGTGCTGCTGTAGAAGCTGCAGCGAGTTACCCAGAAAATCTAGCTAAAATCCTTGATGAAGGCAGCTATACTAAACGACAGATTTTCAGTGTAGATAAAACAGCCTTATATAACGGAAGCAGATGTCATCTAGGACTTTCATTGCTAGAGAGGTGAAGTTAATGCCTGGCTTTAAAGCTTCAAAGGACTGGCTGACTATCTTGGTAGGGAATAATGCAGCTGCTGACTTTAAGCGGAAGTCGATGATTATTGACCATTCTGGAAGTCCTATGGCCTTTAAGAATTATGCAAAATCTACCCTGCCTGTGTTCTACAAATGGAACAAGAAAGCCTAGATGACAGCACATCTTTTTGCGGCATGGTTTACTAAATATGTTAAATCCACTGCTTAGACAAAAAGATTCCTTTCAAAATATAAGTATTCATTGACATTGCACCTAGTCATCCAAGAGCTCTGATTGGGATATACAAGGACATAATGTTTTCATGCCTGCTAATACAACATCCACTCTGCATCCTATAGATCAAGAAGTAATTTCAACATTCAAATGTTATTATTTAAAAAATAGATTTTGTAAGGCTATACAGTTGCCATATAGTAATTCCTATAATTGATCTGAGCAAAGTAAATTGAAAACCATCCAGAAATAATTCATTATTCTAGATGCCATTCAGAACATTTTTGGTTCATGGGAGCCCAGAATATCAACATTAACAGGAGTTAGAAGAAGTTGATTCCAACCATATGGATGTTTAGGAGTTGAAGAGTTTGGTGGAGGAGAAAGAACTGCAGATGTGGTAGAAATAGCAAAAGAACAGGAATTAGAAGGGGGGCTTGAAGTTGTGACTGAATTACTGTGATACTCATGATAAAACTTTCACAGATGACAAGTTGCTTCTTATGAATGGACAAAGAAAGGAGTTCCTTGAGATGAAATCTACTCCTGGTAAAGATGCTGTGAACTTTGTTGGAATTACAACAAATGATTTTGCATAAATAAACCTGAGTAAGCAGCAGCAGGGTTTGAGAGGGCTGACTCCAATTTTGAAGGAAGTTCCACTGTAGAAAAAATGCATTCAAACAACATTGCATTCTACAGCAAAATCTTTTGTGAAAGGAAGGGTCAATCAACGTGGCAAACTTGTCTGATTTTAAGAAATTGCCACAGCCACACCAGCCTTCAGCAGCCACTACCCTGATCAGTCAGCAGCCATTAGCATTGAGGCAAGACCCTCTACCAGCAAAAAGATTATGACCTGCTGACGGCTCAGATGATTGTGATAACGGTTTAAGACTAACGTATTTTTTAATTAAGGTATGCACAGTTTTTTTTTTTTTTAGACATAATCCTTTTCACACTTAATAGACTACAGGAGAGTATAAACATAATTTTTACACGTACTGGGATACCGAAAAATTTGTGTGACTCACTTTATTGCAATTTTTGCTTTATTGCAGTGGTTTGCAACTGAACCTACAATATCTCCAAGGTATGCCTGTAAATATATGTATAAATAACTCTAGTTAGCTTTATTAAGTTTGGCTACAAATCTGAAAAACAGGCCAAAGGACATCCATGTAATTACCAGATCCTATCTAAAAAAAATACACAAACAAAAACCAAACAGATACATATATTTTCCTGGTTTTAAAAATAATGTATATTGTGAAATAACTTGCAATTCTATTCCTACACAGTTTTGTTTACTAATTTTTAAACTATATATTGTAGTTTTAACATTTTCTCATGTCATTAAATATTCTTAATGAGATGATTTTTAAGGTTATAGAATAATTTATATATGTGTGTACTATTAATACAAGTTATTTTCCATACACATTAAAATTATTTCTGATTTTTCACAAATATAAATAATGCTGTGATAAAAATTCCTGTACATAGTTTGAGATGGCCTCTTTAATAATTTACTTTGGATACATTTCTAGAGACAAAATGATTGATTAAAACATAATTTTTTTTTTCTGAGATGGGGTCTCGCTCTGTCACCCAGGCTGGAGTGCAATGTTGCCATCTCGGCTCACTGCAACCTCCGCCTCCCGGGTTCAAGTGATTGTCCTGCCTCAGCCTTCCAAGTAGCTGGGATTACAGGCACCTGCCACAACAGCCAGCTAATTTTTGTATTTTTAGTAGAGACAGGGTTTCACCAGGTTGGCTGGGCTGGTCTCAGACTCCTGACCTCAGGTGAGCCACCTGCCTCGGCCTCCCAAAGTGCTGGGATTACAGGAATGAGCCACCGCACCTGGCCAACACATAACATTTTAAGGTCCTGCCTCTCTCTTTATATATATGTATGCTATACAGCACATACATTTCTGTATATACTTTTTTTTTTTTTTTTTTTTTTTTGAGACAGAGTCTCACTCTGTCGCCCAGGCTGGAGGGCAGTGGCGAGATCTTGGCTCATTGCAAGCTCCGCCTCCCGGGTTCACACCATTCTCCTGCCTCAGCCTCCCGAGTAGCTGGGACTACAGGCGCCCACCACCATGCCCAGCTAATTTTTTGTATTTTTAGTAGAGACGGGGTTTCACTGTGTTAGTCAAGATGGTCTCGATCTCCTGGCCTTGTGATCCATCCGCCTCAGCCTCCCAAAGTGCTGGGATTACAGGCATAAGCCACCGCACCCAGCCTGCATATACTTTTAAGTAAACGACACACGTATACAACACATGTGTATGAAAGGTTATACAAATTTATTGCTTGAAAGGTTATATACCTATTAGTGTGAAAAGAAATACTCATGTCATTGCTCATTATAGTATTGATGATTACAGTTTTTAAATAGTTATCAATTTGATTGCAAAATTTGTGTTTGAAATTTTTAGTAGATTTCTAGTGAGAGTGTACTCCCCCCCCGCACATATTTCTGTGCTGCATGTATTTATTTTATTAAATGACTATGCTTACCTCCTTTTACTCATCCTTTTTTTTTTCCTACTGGATTAGAAGAGCTCTTTGAGGTTGTCAACCCTGTATATGGTAGATTTCTTGTAAATATTTTATTTTCACATATTACCACTACAAGCTCCTTAAGAACAGGGTTAAAATGTCTATTCATTGCTGTATCCCCAATAGCTAATACAGTATTTGACATATAATATGCATTTAAAAATATTCACTGAAATATTCAATGAATTTCTGAATTACTCTGTGTTTTCTCTTTAACAAAAGTAGAATGAGTAGGGAGATAATCCTGAAATTTTGGGCCAGAAAATACCTAATTTTAGAATATGTATCATTTTAAGATATGAAGATCCAGAGGATAGTTTATTATGGGATGTACTCTATATTAAAGTCAAAATGGGATATTAAATAGATCTAAATCATGCCTATAACTAATAAATTCTGTTGCTGAAATAATGATGGGACCACTTATATTTGTTGGGCTGTTTTATATAAAATATGTCCCAAACAATTAAAAACAGCTGAGATGAATCAAAGCTATTTAATTATACTGAAAGCTAGTATTCTTAATTTCACAATTTCTTGTATTTCAACAGCTCACTTTCCTAGCTTCTTATAACTTGAACAAAACTAGAGTGGATATCAAGAGAAATCAATATTTCATTTAACAGAGACAAGCTTTACCTAAATGTAAAAGATCTTAAGTGAAGTTAGAACATTTTCTGTTAATAATCTCTGTCTCTAGTACTTTATGTACTAGAATAGAATGCAAAAGATAAAATAAACAAACGTAAATTATTCTGTATTAATTGGAGATTAATAAAATATCAGAGAGAGAAGGGCTTAAAATATTTTTTAGTTGATACTGGAACTATTTCAAAAGAACAGAATTATAAGCCTACAAGGGACTTTAGAGGTTATTTAATATCTTGATGTTACAAATAACAGAAACTGAGGTCAACTAGTCCTCATAGTTTTATTTATTTATTATTTTTTGAGACAGAGCCTTGCTTTGTCACCCAGTCTGGGAGTGCAGTGGCAGCATCACAGCTCACTGCAGCCTTAACCGGCTGGGTTCAAGTGATTCTCCTGAGTAGCTGGCACTATAGGCACTTACCACCATGCCCAGCTAATTAAATTTTTTTTTTTTTTTTGTAGAGACAGGGTCTCACTATGTTGCCCAGGCTGGTCCTGAACTCCTGGGCTTAAGTGATCCTCCCTCCTTGGCCTCCCAAAGTGCTGGGATTATAGGCATGAGCCACTGTGCCCAGCCCTCATAAAGTTATAATATGGCAGACTAGGGCTGGTACTCAATACGTTGTGCCTCGCAGTGTAATACTTTTACACACTCAAGCTTGTTAGCTTTTCAAACAACTTTGGGTTTATAGTTTTTAAATGTCTGCCAGTAAATCAGTCAAATGCAAATGCTAAAAACTGCTTCTTCCAATATATCATTAAACTCATGAAGACACAAAAATGATCTGTTCCTGCTATCAATGTAAAATATAGAAATCTTAGACCTAAAAGCTCTGCATATACTTTCAATAAAAGTAGAAATAGCAGAAGTTACTGAGTTTGATTAAGAGATGACTCCAAAACCTTTAACTTCTGAAAGATTATCTACAGCATTGTTTTTAAAACTAGAAAATAAGACACAACAGAAATATCCAAAATACGGGTTGGTGAAAAAATTATGTCACATCTATCAATTAGAATATCAAACAATCCAAGTAATATTGTAGAAGATAATTTACAACATGTAAAGATGTTCATGACATAGGGAGATGCTCATATTACTAAGTAAGCAAGACAGGTTAGAAGCTATAGACAATTTAATAATAATGGCTACTGTTTAATGAGTACTTATATTTCAGTCATTGTGCTAAGTGATTTATATACATTTTTAACTTAAATTCTTTTTTTTTTTGAGACGGAGTCTCGCTCTGTCGCCCAGGCTGGAGTGCAGTGGCGCAATCTCGGCTCACTGCAAGCTCCGCCTCCCGGGTTCACGCCATTCTCCTGCTTCAGCCTCTCCGAGTAGCTGGGACTACGGGCGCCAACTTAAATTCTTAAGACAACCCTATGAAGCAAATAGTATCATGATTTTTCATTTTACAGATGAGATAATTAAGGTTATAGTGGTGAAGTAACTTTCTGAAAGCCACACATCTAGTAAGTGATTCATCATCAGGCCTGTCAGACTCCAGAAACTGAGCTCTTAATCACTGCCTTTTTGTTATGATAAGAATTTAAATGCATAGAAAAACATAAGAGAATGATATATAGCAAAATTTTAACAGTGGTTATTTATGAAGGGTATTTTATAAGAACTTTTTTATGTGAGTTGTAAAAATTTTTTCCAAATGAGTATGTACATTTTTTTAAACAAAAAAGAAACTATACCACTTACAGTCTGTCTTAGCTATAAAATGTTAATTCTACAGCTAGCAATTTTTGGTTTGCTATATCTTCTCAGATATCAAATTTCATTTGCAAGTTTAGACTTCAGAGTGGCAATTATATATTTCATAGTTGTTAACATTTAGCTTCAGTAATAAACATGGTTCTGTGACCATTAAATAATTAGAAATAGATGGGGAAGTTTCATTTTCAATTATCATTATAATGATAATTATAATGAAAAACAAAGGGGACACTTGCATGAATGAAAAAAGAAAAATCGATGTAAAATCCTATATACCCAGCAGAACATCAGAGGAAAACTATTGAAAATAAGTTGTAGACCAAAAATAGTTAAAATGCTTTATTATGTAATTTTAGTTTCATCAAAATATTAAATTCTTTCCCATACTAGGTAGTGCCTTTCTCATTAGAAAAGGGTGTAAGGGAATCGTCTTTTATTTGAAGTCTCAAAATTCTGCTTCGCTAACAAATGAGAATAAATCCCCAAACAAACATGTTATAAAGGACAAGAAATTAGATAACAGTGAATTAGGGCAGAAACCAGTTACTCAAATGTCCATAGGAGTCAGGCATTTAATGTAAGTGAGTAAAACAGTTTGGAGGGTCTAAAGAATATTAGCTGAGTATTGATATAGTGTATTATATCAGTGGTGGGCCAGCAATGTTGATCTGACTTTTTAGAAAATACTGAAAATTTGCATTTTTATTTGAATTTCCCACATTTTAAATGTTCTAAACTGATTTCAAAAATGAGCTATCCCCAGTTATATACTCAATAGAATTATCTGCCAACAACCAGGTTATTTCTTTTTTTCTTTTTTTGTTTTTTGAGACAGAGTCTTGCTCTGTCGCCAGTCTAGACGGCAGTGGTGTGATCTCAGCTCACTGCAACCTCCACCTCTTGGGTTCAAGCAATTCTCCTGCCTCAGCATCCCGAGTAGCTGGGATTACAGGCACCCGCCACCACGCCCAGCTAACTTTCTGTATTTTTAGTAGAGACAGGGTTTCACCATGTTGACCGAGCTGGTCTTAAATCCTGACATTAGGTGATCCGCCCACCTTGGCCTTCCAAAGTCCTGGAATTACAGGTGTAAGCCACTGCGTCTGGCCTATTTCTTAAAAGAGGGCTTTGTATGTTATCTATTAGTAGACAGAATATCCTGGGGAAAATTAGTTGTTATCCAAGTGCAGAAGTAATACCACATGGAAAATGAATGGAGTTAGCTGGGAATTATAACTTCTGGTCTTATACCTTCAAAAATTTAATGAAGTCTCTCATTGGAATCAGAGAGGTGTAGGTGTTCCCTGTCCTAGGATCAACCTGGATCACAGAGGATGGGTAAACTATTTATAATGCTTAACCATGATACCGGTAGTCATTTACATAAAGGATCAGATCTCTTGGACTGAGTATACCACTATAATACTGCTTCTATGGAAAATATGTGTATATATATGTATAAAGGATTTAATAGCCATCATTTTGATCCAGAATATTTTCAAGAAACATAAGCCAGTTTGCTCATTTGATTTTATCAATGGTTCTTTAAGTTGATCCACAAACCCATGAGGGTCCTGGAGACCCTTTCAGGGCTTGACAAAGTCAAAATTATTTTAGTAATAGTACTAAGACATTATTTGCCTTTTTTGCTACGTTGACATTTGCACTGATGGTACAAAATCAATGGTGGATTGACATCCTAGTATAAATTAAGGCAGTAGATCCAAGTAGTATGAACAATCACTGTTCTATTCACTGACATCTTCTGTTTTTCTTTTTAAAAAAGGTAGTTTGAAATATTGTCCTCAATGACATAGTAAATTTAATTATTTACTATATCCTCAATGTAATATTTACATTTACATGATTAATTACAATATTATCTGACAATATTATACACGTTAAATTTACTATTTAATATTAGTTAAATTAAATTTAATTAATTAAAATTAATTAAAACTTGGCCCTTGAATGTGACAAAATGGGAAAATTAAATTAATTAAAACTTGAGCCTTGAATGTGACAAAATGGGAAGTATGAACAAAATACTTCTGCATACCAAAGGATGGTGGTTGTCTCAAGGAAAATCACTTATTTATGCAATTGTTTGAGTTGTAAGCTGAATAGCTAGTTTTTAATATAGAATACCATTTTTATTTGAAAGAATGAAATAACTAATAAATTATTATTATTCAGACTTAGATGTTTGGTATACATTTTCTCAAAAATAAAGCCTGTCAATTTAAGAAAAAACTATTTGTTGCTTTTTTGCCAGTAATACTATTTCTAGCTTTTCTTTTTATCTTTTTTTTTTTTTTTGAGACAGACTCTTGCTCTGTTGCCCAGGCTGGAATGCAATGGTGCAATCTCGGCTCCCTGCAGCCTCCACCTCTTCAGTTCAAGTGATTCTCCTGCCTCAGCCTCCCAAGTAGCTGGGACTACAGGCATGTACCACCACACCTGGCTAATTTTTGTGTTTTTAGTATAGACGGGATTTTACCATGGAGTTGAGGTCTCGAACTCTGACTTCAAGTGACCTGCCTGCCTCAGCCTCCCAAAGTGCTACGATTACAGATGTGAGCCACCACGCCCGGCCCAATTTCTAGCTTCAAAGCATAAATTAGAACTTAGAAAATGTCTATGTGCCACTACGAGCTTAAGAGCTTCCAAAACATCCCAGACTTTTTAGATGAGCTTGGTGATTATATTAATGAAGGTGACTTTTTGACATAATATAACAAAATATGTCAACTTTTGGAAGAATTTATATTTTCCAAATGACCAATATATATGTTCCAAAATCATGCCTGGGTAAAAGATCCATTTGAAGTGCAAGACAGACCAATGGATTTTAAGGTATGAGTATGGAATGGTCCTAGCCAGGGTTTTAGATTCAACATTTCAACTAACCTTTACTAAACTAACAATTGTAAATTTTTGGTATGGTATCAAAGAACATCCACAATTATAAAAAAATGTGAACAATATAGTCCTTCCTTTTTAAACTATATATCTGTATGAGGCTCAATTTGTTTATTCTTCAACCAAAACAACATATTACAACACACTTAATACGGAAGCAAATGTGAGAATCCAGCTATTTTCTATTAAGCGAGATATTAACATACATTTGAAAAAATGTAAAACAATGCCATTATTTTCAGATTTTCTTTGGTTTTGGAAAATATACTTATTTTTTCATAAAAATATGTTGTTTATGTTAACATGTAAAGGCTTTACTATTTTTATTCCTAGCTAGACGGAGTTTCGCTCTCGTTGCCCAGGCTGGAGTGTAATGGCATGATCTTGGCTCACGGCAACCTCCACCTCCCGGGTTCAAGCAATTCTCCTGCCTCAGCCTCCTGAGTAGCTGGGATTACAGGCATGTGCCACCTAATTACAGGCATGTGCCACCTAATACAGGCGTGCCCAGCTAATTCTGTATTTTTAGTAGAGACAGGGTTTTTCCACATTGGTCAGGCTGGTCTTGAACTCCCTACCTTAGATGATCCACCCGCCTCGGCCTCCTAAAGTGCTGGGATTACAGCCACCACGCCTGGCGCTCAGTTTTAATTCCTAGTACAACAAATATTGTTAGATATAACCCACGTAAAAAGAAGTCATTTGGGGTCCTTAATAATTGTTAAAAGCATGAAGGAGTCCGGAGACCAGTATGTTTGAGAACTGCTGGATCTAACCAATAATGCAGAGAATATTATTGCTCAACACTCCCTAGATGAGGCAAACGTTCACAAAAGAAAACATATTTCTGTTCAGAGAATGTATTTTTGATCTCGCTAATTCACTGGTTTCCAACCTTTTTGTTGTGTGTTGACAGTATGTGTAGAATCTATTTCTATAATGTCATTAACAGCTGAACATATTGTCATACCAATGTTGATATAATTTCAGCAAAAGCAAAGAAACTTTATGTCTAGTATAGTCTTATTGATTTTGGTTAGGCTCTTAAAAATAGGAGAAAAATAATTTGCCGTCACCAGTTAGTGACTTGATTTAGGCTGGAAGTATGGCCATTTTATGAGCTTCTCCAGAGACTTGGGAACCCAGGTTTAGCCAATGACCTAGCCATATCACATAATCACCCTGGTGTTCACAAAGGAAAATAGTGACAATATGCAATACTTTGTAAAAACTAACATTACTAGGAAAACATCCCAGAGAAAATATTATGCTGATATAGAATCAGCAGTGTCATAAATAGGTAAAGGAACTCACACTGCCTTTCAGACTCACACATTAAAAACCCTGAGTTAAGAATATAACTTAACCAGAGCAATCTAAATTCTTTTGCTCAAAGGACAATAAGAGAAACCTACAAAGAAGTAATAATTACATATTTTGTTTGAATATAGTATTAGACATTAGTGGATTAAAGGTATATACCCCTCATGTAAAGATATTTCAATACATCTACATTTTAATTGTTGTATAAACTTTAGTTCAATTAGATATTGATAGTATTTATATTTTTTTCCTAAGAGCAAAAAAACCCACAACTTGCTGGTTATTCTAAGCACAAAATTCTTTGCTAACTTTTAAGGTACAGGAAAATATGTGACTACAGACTATATTTACTTACTCAGAATCAAACTTCACATGTTTAGGGAATAAAAGGATAATAAAATCAGTGTTTAAAAACATTCTTCATTTTAATAACATCTAAAATGAATGGTAAATTGAAAGTTTGAAACATTTTTATTTTTTGCTCTAATTATTATTTTCTGTCTTAAGCTTCTTGATTTCTTTTCTTTTCTTTCTTTTTTTTTTTTTTCCTGGAGACAGAGTTTTGTTCTGTTGCCCAGGCTGGACTGCAGTGGCTTGGTTTCATTTCACTGCAACCTCCACCTCCCAGGTTCAAGCAATTCTCGCACCTCAGCCTCCCAAGAAGCTGGGATTACAGGCACGCACCACCACACCCCGCTTATTTTTTGTATTTTTAGTAGAGATGGGGTTTTGCCATGATGGCCAGGCAGGTCTCGAACTCCTGTCCTCAAGCAATCGACTGGCCTTAGCCTCCCAAAGTGCTGGGATTACAGGCGTGAGCCACTGTGCCCGGCCTTGATTTTATTTCTAAATAGAGATGCTGCTGTCCTTCATAATTGAAAATCAGCACTCATCTAAGCTATGAATCATGCTCACTTTAAAAGAGAATTTATCAATTACAGAATTATTCTTCCAGCAAATCGTTTTTAGAAGACTATCATTATTTTAGAACTTGAGTCTAGATATTGTCTATACTTTTTTAAATAGAATTTATGTACTATTTGACTTAGGCACTATTTTACTCAGGACAATGAAAGTCAAATATCCCAACTTTGTTCTTGAAAGATACTTCACTGTCATAAAGCAAGAGGAGTGAAAATCATTCCTCATTTCAGTCAGATTTCATTAAAAGAAAATATATGATATAAAAGAGAAATGACTTTTCCCTATATACAATATCATTTCAGCAAACAAATTTGCTGGAGAAAATGTAATCTAAGAAGAATTGTTTAGAAAAGATAATACATGGTTATCTTCATTAGGTTGTAATGAAGGTACCAAAAAAAACAAAAAGAAATCAAGACCTGGTATATTTTTTATAGATTTTGTTCTCACTATAGCTGGAGAATCTTAAACGATCAATGCATAATTTAGGATGTTATATTGCAATATAGATATATTGTAATATTTATTATAATATTATACTATTATAGTTGTTGACCTAAATAAATGGATTAACACATGCAGATGGACAGGAAGTGTTTCAGCTTACATATGGCCCAATGATAAAAAGCTACAGAGGGAAAGGTTGGAACTGTTAGTTTTGAATAATAACTTGGTTATTTAACCCTTTGTGTTTTCACAAAGACTTGGTTAAGTGCTGCTGATAGCTATTTCCATAATATTACGTATTCTTGATAATCAATTCTAGCATTTATTATGCTTTATTTTAATTTTTAGTTGTCTGATCTATTTGCAGAAGTTGGAACAATGTCTACTTGCTCACTGTTGCTATTCTACTACCAGGCAAAGACTTATTTAATGAGTTAATAAACACTGTTGTAGAGATAAGGATGGTCAAATAATAGACACAAAACTCAGTAAAGTTAAGTAACTTGCTTAATTTAGTGTGGTTATGAGGTAGAGAAAAAAGCATTTCCATCCAGATCTTCTATTATCAAGTCAAGTGCTCTTTCTAGTACCGATCATTGAAAACTATATTGTATTTCTGATGTAGACAAAATATGTTTGCACATACATTTCTATGTATGAAAATCTGTGCATGCCAAACTCGAAATGTAGAAAGGATTTCTGTGGGATTTGGCTAACACTAATATGTACTAAGTTATAAATATCATAACCAAGATGCAGTAAAAATAAGAATTTCAAACTCAAATTGTATTTCCAGTTTTGTGCTGGATATCACTCCTTGGTTGTCTCACATATGCCTCAGATTAAACACATTCTCAATCAAGATGCATTACACTCTTTTCTTTTACCCTGAAGACTTGGTACTTCTCTTTTATTCCTTAGTATAGTTAATAACATTATCATCTACCCAGTATCTCAAATTTGAAACCCCGAAATTGCTTTTGGACTTCTCGGCCCCCAATTTTTATGCTAAAAAATTAAAATAAAGAATTCACCTAGAACAGAGCTCAGTGCTAAAATCTATGGTCTTGATATTTGGCTCAGTGGAAAAGGCAAAAACATTCATTATTTTAAATAAAAAAGAACAGATATTCGAAAGTGGCTGTTGACATCACTGAATTAGACTATTCACATACTAATGAAGTTTTAGTGTAAGAGTTCTTGATTGGTGACACCTGCCTTTAAAGTGGTCCTTATTGATCAATATAATTCCTAAAACCTCCACACAGCACAAAAGCTCACATTTGGTTTTCATTCATTTTTCATGCCCCTGGTGAAATGTTAGATCTTCTCTACTCACCCTATCTAAATGAAGTTCCCCTGCTATTATTTTCTACCGCCATAACATTTTCATTTCTTCTTAGCATGTATTGTATTTCAATTATAATTATTAAATTAATATGAAATTATAATTATTAAAATTATCTACCTGTTTGTTTTACACATTGAGCATCCCTATCTGAAAATCTGAAATCTGAGACTTTTTGAGCACAAAGGAAATGCTCACTGGAGTATTTTGGATTTCTGATTAGGGATGTTCAACTGGTTTAAGTATCTGCAAATATTCCAAAATCTGAAAAAATCTGAAATCTGAAACACTTCTGGTCCCAAGCATTTGGATTAGGGATACTCAACCTGTAATATATGACTAAATTGTAAACTCCATGAAGACAAGGAGTATATTTGTCACTGGTATTAAAGCACTTATAAGAGCACCTAGTTTAGATTCTCTTAAGCAGTTTTATGATTTATGAGACCTTTCTTACTAGAAAGATAAATTTCACTTCCTTCTGTCCTTTATTTTTTAAACGTTATTTCCAGATGCCTAATTGGAATATATTAACTCCTTTTAAAATATCAATATTCAAACTAGTTTCTTTTATTATATTAATATTCTAATTCAGTATTTAAAGTGTAAATTAAAAGTTACACCAAAGTGATAATTTTATCTTTGAGGTATACATTCTAGTGCCGATCAAAATTATTCAAAAGAAATATAATCTTATTCCTAGACAAAGATATAATGCTTTTATGAATTCACTGTCAATTTGAACATCTAAGTGTTAAACTAAGGAAAAAATATCAAGACAAGCCACTTGCTCTCTTAAAGTTCTGCAATAAGCAAATTAATTTAACGAATATTAACATTATTATTTTTCAGAATTTTACTTTGGTGAATTTGAAAGTACCAAGTGATTTTTCAAATTTTATTTAATATCCTCTTTGTAACTAAAATATAATTACAAAGTTATAAAAATACTCAAGAATTACTATGTATAATTAAATTTAGCATAAAATATTTTCAAAAAATATTTACGATTTCAGCATATTATTAAGGAAAAGAGACTATGCCTTGAATAGCTCTGAATTCCCAACTTTTAGGTCTTAATATTCAGTGAACAAAACTTCTTATAGTGAACTTAACTTTTAGTTTTAAATATTTTCCAGACTTTACAAGTGAGTTTAGCTGGTACAACTGGATTTTAATGCAGTCAAACTGTAAGTTACTTTGTTTTAATAATATAAGAGACATAGATGAGATTCTTCCATCTAATTCAGGTTTTAAGAATTCCTTGCTTTTATTCATTTGAAAATGTAGCTTACTGGCACCCAAATGGCATTGGCATACATTTAATGTCTACATTATTCTTATGGTTTATCTTTATTGAAGGTTTAGGACCTCAGTTTTTTAAATGATAAAATAAATATCAGTTTTTTTGACATATATCTAAAAATAATGATATACAACGGTAACACTGGAAACATTGCTGAGAAGATTGTAACATGTAATGTACAACAAACTGCACTATTCACATCAGAAACTGAGATCCCTTCCAGTCAAATTAAATTATAACATTCACAAAACTGATAGAAAAGATGGAATTGAGGAAGACAGCTATACAGGTCCTTAAATTTGATGACAGAGAAAAAACTATAATTTGAAAAATTAACTGTCAGAATCCTAAAACAAATTTAGTGTCTAATGTCATGTCTTATTAAATAATAAGGAATGTTACTGTTAATCTTTTGATACCAATATTGCATCCATCACATAGAGAACTTGAAAGCACAAATGACTAACTTAATCAGGAAAGGAGCATTCCAGGAGAAAGTAGTCACAGCAGTAATAATGTCTGCTAGTTAATTTATCATGTATACAAAGATGTGAGCAGCATATAAGTGTCTCATCCTTTCCTCACCCTATACAATTCAGTGACAGATTATAAAAAGAAACACTGAGAAACTTCTTCCCTCTCCCAAAGGTTGGCATTAAAACTTTCTTTCTAATAAATTTAGATTTGTTTGCAAATATTAGGCAGCAACATTCCAAGATGAATATGTTTGAAAAAATTTGGAATGATACTAGAGCAGGGAGCTACCCCAGCCCGGACAAGTTTAAAGAAATCCCTTTGGTGACATAATTTGGTTAATCTTGCTGTTTACTGGCCAAAAGTACATTCATCCTCAGCATAAACAAATAACTTTATAATGTTAAGTATACTAAAAAATAACAAATCTACAACAAAGAAACAGGAGCTACAGAAAGTAATACCCTTAGCTATGATGTAAGAGTAAGACATTTTGAATGAAATCTGTATTGTCCTACTATTGGCCTAATATGACAATTTGTGACACAATGGGTGGGAACTATCTTACACTTTATTCATTTTTCATAGTGTAATCTTGCATGCAATCCAACCTTGACAAGCAGAAGGAAATATTAGTTAGTTTTCTCAGATTACTATAGAAGAGCAGGTGTAAGATGCGAAGGAACTGTACTTACTTTTGGTGTTGGGCAGGAAGCTGTAGAAAGGCGAGATGTAGCCTGAGCACGAGGCGATTCTGAAGGAGTAGTGCTGAGGGAGGCTGTGTCTCGTGGGAGCACCTGAACACCACGAGAAATGATGGAGTCTGGAATCTGAACAAGGGGAACAACTATGGTTTAATATTCTGAAAATGTCAACAACATGTAGAATCAAGACCCCCTTTGTTTTAGCATTCTTTGCTGCTCAGCTCTGACATATTTGGTGTCACTTACTCTTAGGTATAAATGCATCCAACAATTTGAGATAGAATAAAAACTTTCAGATTTTATTTTATTTTTATTTTTATTTTTATTTTTTGAGACGGAGTCTCGCTCTGTCGCCCAGGCTGGAGTGCAGTGGCGCAATCTTGGCTCACTGCAAGCTCCGCCTCCCGGGTTCACGCCATTCTCCTGCCTCAGCCTTTCCGAGTAGCTGGGACTACAGGCGCCCGCCACCACACCCGGCTAATTTTTTTGTATTTTTAGTAGAGACGGGGTTTCACCATGGTCTCGATCTCCTGACCTCGTGATCCGCCCGCTTTGGCCTCCCAAAGTGCTGGGATTACAAGCGTGAGCCACCGCGCCCGGCAAAACTTTCAGATTTAAAGTATTTTCCCTGGCAAGTACCATTTCATAAAACTTTTTAATATGAGAGGCAGTATAGTATTGTGGTTAGGAATAAAGGATTTGTCATTCATATACTTGCTATGCCATTTAATAGTTTGAAATCTTGAGCAAACTATTTAATTCCTAGATATTTTCCATTTCCTTTTCAGATCAGTCTCCAACCATTTTCACCCTCTCTTCTCTAAGCTGACCTGTATGGACACCATCAACAAATTATTTTCTGCCCAGGCTTCCAGTTGGGTTCAGCCAGTGGAAGGCACTGGCAGAAGACTGAGTTGGGAGAGGGCAAGGTCTGGCATTTATTCTCCTAGCTCCCTCTCTACCAGGTCATCAAAGGTTGGCTGTGTCACTCAACTCAAGATCATAGCTCGTGTCAGACTGCCCTTCTGGCTTACAGCTTTTTCTCTAGATTCTAATAGCACTCCTTCCCTTTGCCCCATTAGGTAGAAGCATTAATGGTTCCCACTGTTACTAGTCCCAGGCATTCCATGATGTCTTGTGGTTTTCCCTAAATTCTGTCCAAACCTTTGTATATCCTATAGGTTCTTACTGAACTCTCCTCAATTACCTATTTAAGCATGTTATCTGACTTCTGCTAGGATCCTGATGGATATATCTTTTGAGTTGCTACTTCCTTTATCTGAAAATTGAGGATAACAATAGAATCTGCTTCACTGGAATACTGCAAGGGTTAAGTAAAATAATGTGTGTAAATTATTTAGCACTTTCAACTGGTAAATATTTAATAAGTGTTGGTTATTATTACTGTTGTTACTATACCTATCGACATAGTAAAGACTGATGTAATTATCATTATTCTAAAAATATACAAACATAAAGACGAATACTGTAGATTATTTTTAACATTATTAATATATGTTGATTATAAATTTATTACTTTAGGCCTTGCATAATTTAGTTCATGTTCTGGGCTACCGGTAATGGGCACACATCTTCTAAGAATGGGAACATGAGGACTTTCAAATTTTGTGCACAAGACTTGCAACATATGATAAAAAGATAAGCAATTAACATTTAATCAACAAATATCACTTACTATGTGAAAAGAAGAAACAGCCAGACTTTGTGACTACAAGGTATTCCTAATATTATGCATCATTTCTGCCTCAAAAACTAATACTATTTCTATAGAAGCTCCTTTATTTACTTTCTATACCAACATCCTTAATTCCAAAGATATTGCTACCATTTCAGTGTTTGAAATTTTATGTGGTTTATAAACAATATAGTCATAAGTAGTATGAAAAGCAGTGGGAATTTTGAGAAGCAAGACGACTCCATTTGCTAACATATTTGAGTACTGAATTGTGATAAATATTTCCAAGAAATAAAGAAAGACGGTCTAATTTTGAAGAGCTATTTGTTGCCACTTATTTAATTAAAAAGGCCATGTATTTAAAAGAAGATCAAATACCCATTTTATACCTCACATGACATCACATCCCTCTCCTTCATAGCAATGACCATACTTACAGAAAGTATCACAACATATATATGTGTGATACATTGATCAATGTCTGTCTCCCACATTAGAATGCACTGTCATGATGGAACGGTGTTTTGCTACTATTGCATGTCCAGTATCTAATGAAGCAACTGCACGAATAATGTCTCTGTGTGTGTGATATATATCTCCAGACTTATACACATAACTGCCTATATACACTACATATCTCTGTGTGTATATATGCCTCAATGTAAATTAAAAATCAGGATATTTGAGGGGAAGAGAAGTTTAAATTTTGTGGCTAGATACTTTTGGGCTACCAGTCTGGAGCTATTTGATGAGGTGTATGAGTCTGGAACTCAGGAAAAAGTTAGGACATATAATTTGGGAATTATCAATGGAGGTAGTAATTTGAGTCATTCAAATGTGTCAGATCACCTGCAGAGAAAATGTGAAAGAACAAAAGACAATGGCTGACAATTTGAGGTAACATTCATATTAAAAGTTAACAAAAGAAAACAAACTGAAGGAAGATAAGATCTCTAAGATAAGGATGTATGGGGTAACCATACATCTGATTTTTCCTTGAACAATCTGGGTTTATACCTATTATGCTGGCTTAATTATTAAACAGCACCTCTTTTCATTTTCAAAAGCATTCTGGTTTGGAAGATAAATTATTTGGTGTTCCTATCATAAGAAACTATTAGAGAAAAAAGAGGCAAATCGAGATGAGTGAGTATCAAGGCAATGGAAAAAAGAAGAAAGTTGCAAGATTAAAAAAAAAAACAAATATGGGAGAGAATAGGAATAGAGAGAGAGAGCTGAAAAGAAGCCATTACATCCAGTTATTAAAGAAATTACCAGTTAAGTAAAAAGAGTAGATACAAATTGAGGAATTGAGTAGGCATGATAAAGCAAAGTAAATTGTGAGTAAAAGACACAGACATTTATTACTACTATTTTTTTGGTGCTTGCAGGAGAGGCCTTATTGATGAGAATAAGGGGAAGTAAAAGTGATAAAGATGACTTTAGGAGAGTGGTAGAATTCTCAAAAAATGCATTGATGAATGAAAATGATGGATAAGGCAAAAGAATTTTCAATTACCATAGCGGATCCAGTTAATATCAGTAAACATAAATTTACAATTTCATTACATAGTCTAGAACAAATCTTTGCCCCAATCTTAAAAAAAAAAAAAAAAACTGTCTATGCTGGAGATACAGACTTAGAAATTATTGTAGATATACAGTTGCTGAAGTTACAGAAATAAATGAGATCCTAAAGATGATGAAGAAGAATATGTCAACACGGATACTAGAAAAAGGGGGAAGAATTAGATGATGAAGAACAGGATGGTAGTAATTAGTTACCTGAGAGAAAATTTCATTATTTGATGAAGACAGAACCTGATTACAAGGGGTCAAGAAAAAAACTGGAGGTAAGGAAAAGGAGTCAGTGAATATAGATTACTCTGTTGATAGACAGACCTGGGAGCGAGGGCTATGGAATGAGGTACTTTAAGGCATAAGGACTCTGAAAAGCTCCCACATATCCTTTGGACTCTAAAATGTCAGGTTTATGCCCAGGGCTGGGCACATCCTCAGAAAAGACCTGAGAGGGTTCTGTTCTCTCACTTGTGGATAAACTTGAGACTCTATATAAGCAGGAAGTGAAAAACTAATGAAGAGTTGTAAATTGCCTGGCTGAGTGTTGAAGTGTGACCTAACATATACGAAGAGCTCATCTGCAAAAACTGGGAGATTTTCTCTGATTTGTTTGACATGTTTTTATTATTATTATTAATTTTTTGGTTCTAGGCATTTAAAGAAATACCTGTCAAATCACCAGCTGGCCACTAAGCAAACAACAGAAACATCGGAGGTTATGCATAACAAAGAAATACAAGCTTGAAAAAAGTATTTCAAAAAATTAATAACAAACAAATAACTACTACTGCTGAACAAGCAGCAACAAAAAGCCCCAGGGAGAGGGGAGAATCTAATTTCCAGAGTTGCCACTTACAATATTTAAATGTCAAGTTTTCAACAAAAAATTATGAAGCATGCAAAGAAATAAGAAAGTATAACCTGTACACAGGAAAAAAAAAGAAAAGAAAAAAGAAATGAACAGAAACTGTCTCTGAGAAAGCTCAGACACTGAGCTGACTAGACAAAGATTTTAAATTAATTATTTTAATAAAGTTTAGCTCAAAGAGCTAAAGGAAACTATAAACAAAGAACTAAAGGCAAGCACAAGAATGATGCCTCACCAACAGGAACTCTCAATAAAAAGACAAATATCATAAAAAGAAACCAAATACAAATTCTAACACTGAAAATTAGAACAGAAATGAAAAATTCACTAGTGGGACTCAACAGCAGATGTGAGCTGAAAATAAGGTGATTAACATTATCTAGTCTGAGGATCAGAAAGAAAAAAAATAAAGGAAAATAACAACATGGCTTAAATAAAGGAAAATAACAACATGGCTTAAGCAACCTGTGGAATACCATCAAGCATACTGAGATATGATTAATGGTGGTCCCAGAAGGAGAGGAAAGAAGCAAAGAGATTATTTGAGGAAACAATGCCTAAAAACTTCCCAAATTTGATGAAAGACATGAATGCACACAAGAAGTTCAACAATCCCAAGCAGGATAAACTAAAAAAGACTGACACCAAGATACATTATAATCAAATTGTTGAAAGTGATAAAGATGAAGAGAGAATTCTGATCTTCAGTAAGATTTACAGCTGATTTTCAATAGAAACCATGACAGTCAGAAAGCAGTGGAATGATATGGTCAAAATGTCAAAAGATGAAAAATCTGTCAACCAAGAATTCTGTATCTGATAAAACTAAACTTCAAAAATGAAGAAAAATTACAATATTCCCAGATAAACAAAAACTGAGTGTTCATTGCTCATAAATCTGCCCTACAAAAAAATTCTAAAGGGAGGTCTTCAGGCTGAAATAAAAAGAAACTAGACAGTAATTGTAACTGACATGAAGAAATACAGAACTCTACATAGGTAAACACAAAGGTCAGTATCTCACATATATTTTTGTTTGTGAATCCTCTTTTCTGCCCCATATAATTAAAAAAAACTACATAAAGCAATAATTGTAGATCTATGTTGACGGGCATACAATATATTGACAGGTAATTTAGGAAAATAATAACATAAGTAGGGGACAAGGTATGAAGTTGTTGTATAATATTGAAACTAAGTTGGTATTAATTCACACTAGATTGTTATGAGCTAAGATGCTAATTGTAATTCCCAGGGAAACCACTAACACAATAACTAAATAACAGTTTGTAAAAGTAGCAAGGAGAATCAAAATGGTACACCAGAAAATATCTATACAGAAAAAAGGAAGTAATAGAGGAGATAAAAAACAAAAATGATATAATACATATAAAAATAGCAAAATGGAAGAAACCCTTCTTTATAGTAATTGCATTAAATGTACATAAACTATCCAATTCAAAGATGGAAACTGGCAGAATGAATTAAAAATACTATAATCCAACTAGAATCATGCATTGCATAATGATATTTTGATAGACAACAGATGACACATACAACAGTGGTCCCATAATATTATAATACTATATTTTTCTGGTACCTTTTCTATGTTTAGATATGTTTGAAAACACAAATACCATTATGTTACAGTTGCTTACGGTATTCATTACAGTAACATGCTGTACAGGTTTGCAGCCTAGGACTAGGAACAACAGGCTATACCATTTGGCCTAGGTGTGTAGTTGGTTATACCATCTAGATTTGTGTAATTATACTCACTCTATGACATTCGCATAAAAACAAAATCACTGAACAATGCATTTCTGAGAACATATCTCTGTTGTTAAGTGGAGTATGATTGTCTATGCTATCTATAAGAGATTCAAATTAGATCCAAAGATGCAAATAAGTTGAAGGTGAAGGAATGGAAAAAGATATTCTATGGAAGCTGTAGCCAGAAGACAGCTAGAGAAGCTACAGTAATATCAGACAAAATCAACTTTAAAACCAAAACTGTTATAAGAGACGAAAAAGACGTTACATAATGATAAAAAGGTCAGTTAATCAAGAAGACATAACAATTATTTAAAAAATACATAAAGCAAAAACTGATAATAATGAAGAGAGAAAAACTTCAAAAATAAGAGTTGGAGACTGCAATATTCCACTTTTAATAACAGAATAACTAGTTAGATCAACAAGTACAATAGAACAGCGGTCCTCAATGTTTTGGACACCAAAGACTGCTTTCATGGAAGACAATTTTTCTACAGACTGGGGGGCGGTGGGGATGGTTTGGATAAAACTGTTCCACCTCAGATCATCAGGGATTAGTTAAATTCTCATAAGGAGCACACAACCTAGATCCCTTGCATTCACGCTCCTATGAGAATCTAATGTTGTCGCTGATCTCAGAGGAGGTAGAGCTCAGCAGTAATGCTTGCTTGCCTGCTGCTGCTCACCTCCCACTGTGCAGGCCGGTTCCTAACAGGTCATGGGCCGGTATCAGTCCTTGGCCTGGGGCTTGGGGACCCCTTCAATAGAAGAGCTGAACAACACTATAAACCAACTAGACTTAACAGCCATATAGGAACACTGTATCTGATACCAGCAGAAAACACATTTTTGTCAAGTGAACATGAGGATATACCATATATATTAGGCTACAAAATAGGTCTCACAAAATTTAAAAAGATTGAAACCTTACAGTGTATTTTTTCTGACCATAATGGAAGGAAATTAAAAATCAGTAACAGAAAGAAATTTGGGGCCGGGTGCGGTGGCTCATGCCTGTAATCCTAACAATTTGAGAGGCCGAGGTGGGTGGATCACCTGAGGTCAGCAGCTCAAGACCAGCCTGGTCAACATGGCAAAACCCCATCTCTACTAAAAATACAAAAATTAACTGGGTGTGGTGACACATGCCTGTAATTCCAGCTACCTGGGAGGCTGAGGTAGGAGAATCGCTTGAACCCAGGAGGTGGAGGTTTCAGTGAGCCGAGATTGTGCCACTGCACTCCAGCCTAGGAGACAGAGCGAGACTCCATCTCAAAAAAAAAAAAAAAAAAAAAAAGAAAGAAAGAAATTTGAGAAATTTACAAGTATGTGGAAATTAAACACATTTTTAAATAACCAATGGGTCAAAGAGGAAATCACAAAGGAAATAAGAAAATAATTTGAGAAAAATAAAAATGAAAACATAACATGAAAATTCAAGTGATGCAGAGAAACAGTGTTCAGAGGGAAACTTATAGCTGTAAACATCTACTTTTAAAAAGAAGAAAGATTTCATGTCAATACACTAATCTTCCACCCTAAGAAACTATAAAGTATAAACTAAACCCAAAGCAAACAAAAGAAAATAATAGGAATTATAGTGGAGATAAATAGAGAACACAAAAACACTGAAAGAATCAACAAAACCAAAGTTGGTCCTTTAAAAGTATCAACAAAATTACTGTGGCACTATTCACAATAGCAAAGACTTGGAACCAACCCAAATGTCCATCAATGATAGACTGGATTAAGAAAATGTGGCACATATACACCATGGAATACTATGCAGCCATAAAAAAGGATGAGTTCATGTCCTTTGTAGGGACATGGATGAAGCTGGAAACCATCATTCTCAGCAAACTATTGCAGGGACAAAAAACCAAACACCACATGTTCTCACTCATAGGTGGGAATTGAACAATGAGAACACTTGGACACAGGAAGGGGAACATCACACACCGTGGCCCGTCATAGGGTGGGAGGAGGGGGGAGGGATAGCATTAGGAGATATACCTAATGTAAATGACGAGTTAATGGGTGCAGCACACCAACATGGCACACGTATACATATGTAACAAACCTGCACATTGTGCACATGTACCCTAAAACTTAAAGTATAATAAAAAAAAAAGTATCAACAAAATTAACAAATCTTTAAGTAGGCTGACAAAAAGAGAAAAAGATTCAAATTACTAAAATCAGGAATTAAAGTAGGAACATTGCTGTTGAGCTTACCGAAATGAAATGACTACCAGATGATTATTTCATAATAATTAAATACTAGGAACAACTGTATGCCAACAAGTTGCATGACCTAGATAAAACAGATAAATATTTAGAAACACAGACACTGCCAAAACCAACTCAAGAAGAAACAGAAACTCGGAATAGAACCACTAAAAAGGTTGAATCAGTACATAAAAATACTTTCAACAAGGAAAAGCCCAGGACCAGATGGCCTCATTAAGGAATTCTATTAAATGTTTAAAGAAAAATTAACAAAAATTATTTACCAACTCTTCTACAAAATATGAGGAGGGAACATTTCCTAGCTCATTTTAAGTTGCCATATTATCCTGACACTAAAGACAATGACATCATAAGAACAAAAAAACTACAGGCTAATATCCTTTATAAATATAGATGCAAGTATCCTTAACAAAATACTAGGAAACAACAAATAGTATACTAAAACGATTATACATCAAGACCAAATAAGATTTATTCCAAAAATGTAAGAGTGGCTCACCATAAGATAATAAGTCAATGAAATACACCATGTTAACAGAATGAAGGGGAAAAAAACTTCACAAATGGTCATCTCCGTTAATGTAGAACAAGCATTTGATGCAATACCCTTTCAGGATAAAACACTCGGAAAACTAGGAATATAAGGAAACTTCCTGAATTTGATAGAGGCATCTATACAACACCCACAGCTAACATCCTCCTTCATAATGAGACTGAAAACTTCCCCTAAATTCAGGAAAAAAGATGTCTACTCAGGCCAATTCTACTTAACACTGTACTCAAAGTTCTAGCCAGGGAAATTCGGCAAGAAATAGAAATAAAAGGCTTCAAATTGGAAAGGAAGTAGAACTATATTCACAGATGACATGGACTTATATATATACATATTCCTAAAACATCCACAAAAAGAACAAGTAGAACTAATAAACAAATTTAGCGAAGTGGTAGAATACATGAAGAATACACAAAAATCAGTTGTATTTCTATATACCAATACTGAAACATTCAAAAATAAAATTAAGAAAACAATTCCACTTACAATAGCATCAAAGAGAATAAAAGATGCAGAGTAAATTTAACCAAGAAATTATAAAACCTGCATACCAAAAATTACAAAACATTGCTGAAAGAAATTAAAGGCAAATAAATAGAAAGACATATGTGTTAATGGAATGCAGTACTTAATATTGTTAACATGGTAATACTGCCCAAAGCTATCTACAGATTCAATGCAATCACTGTCAAATCTCACTGGTGTGTTTTGCAGAAATAGAAAAACCTATCCTGAAATTCATATGGAATCTCAAGGAACCTAATAGCTAAAACAATCTTGAAAAAGACAAAGAAAGTTGGAGGATTCATAATTCCTGCTTTCTTTTTTTTTTTTTTTTTTGAGACGGAGTTTTGCTCTTGTTGCCCAGGCTCGCATGCAATCACAGCGTCTTGGCTCACTGCAACCTCCACCTCCTGGGTTCAAGCGATTCTCCTGTCTCAGCCTCCCAAGTAGCTGGGATTACAGGCACCCACCACTATGCCCAGCTACTTTTTTTGTATTTTTAGTAGGGACAGGGTTTCACCATTTTGGCCAGAGTGGTCTCAAACGCCTGACCTCAAATGATCTGCCCACCTCGGCCTCCCAAAATACTGGGATTACAGGTGTGAGCCACCGTGCCAGGCTAATTCCTGCTTTCTAAACTTACTTCAAAGCTATGTAATCAAAACAGTGTGGTACTGGGATAAGGCAAACATAGGTTCATGGAAAAGAATTGAGGGTCCAGAAGTAAGCACTCTTAACTTTATACTTAATTGATTTGAGACAAGAGTGCCAAGGCAATTAATTGGGAAGAACAGTCTTTCAATAAATTATGCTAGAACAACTGCATATCCATATGCAAAAGAATGAAGTTGAAGCCTTGCCTTACACCATACACAAAAATTAAGTCAAAATGGATCAAATACCTAATTGTATTATAAGAGCTCAACTATAAAATTCTAAGAAGAAAACATAAAGGTAAATCTTCACGACTTTGGTGATGGATTTTTAGATATGACACCAAAAGTACAAGCAACAACAGAAAAATTAGATTAAATGGACTTCATTAAACTTAAAATCTTTTGTGCAAAGGACATTATCAAGACAGTGAAAAGACAAAATACAGAAAGGGAGGAAATATTTGCAAATCATATCTCTGATAAGAGTCCAGCATCCAGAACATATGTAAAGAACTCTTACAACTCAGTAATAAAAAGACCAACAACCCACTTGAAAATGGGCAAAAGGTGTGAATAAACATTTTTCCAAAGAAGCTACACAAATCATCAACAAGTATATGAAAAGATGTTCAGCATCCTTAGTCATTAGGGAAAATGCAAATCAAAACCACAATGGGATGCCATTTCACACCCATTCAGATGATAAGAATTAAGAAAAAATGAAGGCCCAGTGCAGTGGCTCACACCTGTAATCCCAGCACTTTAGGGGGCCGAGGCTGGAAGATCACAAGGTCAGGAGTTCGAGACCGGCCTGGCAAACATAGTGAAACCCCTTCTCTACTAAAAATACAAAAAATTAGTCAGGCGTGGTGCTGGGCACCTGTAATCCTAGCTACTTGAGAGGCTGAGGCAGGAGAATCACTTGAACCCGGGAGGCTGAGGTTGCAGTGAGCTGAGATTGGGCCACTGCACACCAGCCCGGGCGACAGTGCGAGACTCTGTCTCAGAAACAAAAAAGAAGAAAAAAAGCAAATGCTGGCAGGGATATAGAGAAACTGGAACCCTCATACATTGCTGTTGGGTATGTAAAATGATGCAGCTCTGTGGATAATAGTTTGGCACTTCCTTAACAGTTAACATAGAATTATCATATGACAACAAATTCCACTCCAAGGTGTATATTCAAGAGAACTGAAAACAGGTGTTCAAATAAAAACATACATGAATGTGCATAACACCATGATTTTAATAATCAAAAAGTACACACAACCCAAATGACCATCAGCTAATAAATGGATAAACTAAATGTGGTATACCTTACAATGGAATATTGTGCAGCCATAAAAAGGAGTACTGATACATGCTACAACATGGATAACCTTGAAAACATTGTTTATTTAGTGACAGAAGCTAGACATAAAGAGTTACATATTGTATGATTGCATTTATATGTTATGTCCAAAATAAGTAAACCTACAGAGACAGCCAATTAATGGTTGTCAGGGGCTGGGGGCAGAGGGAATGGAGAATAGACTGTTTAATGAGTAAGGTGTTTTTTTGGGGGCGGTGGTGATAAAATTTTCTGGAATTGGATAAAATTGTTGTGCAACACTGTGAATGTAGTAAAAGTCACTGAATCACACACTTTAAAATGATTAGAATGGTGAATTTTATGTTATGTGAATTTTACTTTAATTCAATTAAGAAATCCTTTCTTAATCCAGCATAATAAAATCATTGTTCTGTGAAAATCTATAAAAGCTTTATAGTTTCCTCTTTCCTGTTTGGATCTCTAATACACCTGGAGTTGATTTTTGTATACTGTGAGATAGGGTGTCCAATTTCACTTATTTTCATATAAATAGCCTGTTGTCCCAGCATCATTTATTGAAAAAATAACTTCTCTATAATTCTGCACTATAAATTATCATATACTAAGTGACCACATGTGTGTTGGTGTGTTTTGGGCTTTAAATTCTGTTCCATTGGTCTAAATATTAATTCTGGCACCATTAAGAAGTTACTTTAATCATATCATTATACTAAATCTTGATATTTGTTAGAGCACGTCTTCCCACTTTGCGCTTTTTCTTGTTCAATACTATTTTGGTTGTTTTTTTTGCCCTTCGCAATTCTATCTATATAAATTTTAGAAGAAGCTTGGAAGTTTCTTTGTCCCTTCCTTTTTTTTTTTTGAGACAGAGTTTTGTTCTGTTGCCAGGCTGGAGTGCAGTGGCACGATCTTGGCTTACTGCAACTTCCGCCTCCCAGGTTCAAGCGATTCCCCTGCTTCAGTCTCCTGAGTAGCTGGGACTATAGGCATGCACCACCATGCCCAGCTAATTAATTTTTGTATTTTAGTAGAGACGGGGTTTCACCATGTTGGCCAGGATGGTCTTGATGTCCTGACCTTGTGATCTGCCTGCCTCGGCCCCCAAAGTGCTGGGTTTACAGGTGTGAGCCACTGTGCCTGGCCCTTTATCCTTTTCTTAATTAAACACACGTACACCACTTAAAAACTGTACTTTGGGAGGCCGAGGTGGGTGGATCACCTGAGGTCAGGAATTCGAGACCAGCCTGACCAACATGATGAAATCCTGTTTCTACTAAAAATACAAAAAATTAGCTGGGCGTGGTGGCAGGTGCCTGTAATGCCAGCTACTCAGTAGGCTGAGGCAGGAGAATCGCTTGATCCTGAGAGGGGGAGGTTGCAGTTAGCCACTGCACTCTAGCCTGGGCAACAAGAGTGAAACTCCATCTCAAAACAAACAAAAAAACAACAAACTAACAAAAACCTTAGGATTTTATTTCCTATGTTTTTACAGAAAAGTACAGAAAACTTTTGAAGGATACCCTTCAAAATAATAAAAATGTTTACTTTTGGGGGAGTGTGAGGGTAAATAAAAATGAATGAGAGGGTGGTTCAAAAAGGATATTAATCTTATCTATGTTTCATTTTCTCTTTTTAGTGAGTGTGTACTCATGTGTTACTTGCTTAATTAAAACATTTCAGTAATGAAAACCACGGTGGGGGACTGTTTCAGAAAATAAGTGGCCAACATACTCAACAACTAGGGAGAAATAAGGAATGAATACAGTGTCTCGTACATAGATGATATCTAATAATAAGGAAGTAGAAGCAGCCACTAACTGAGAATTACAAGCAGTTTTTTGAGATAGAAGGAATAGAGCAAAATATTAATTCAGGAAAATTGTTTTAAATAGAAGGAACAAATAATTTAGCTCTGATGGCCTTTATTTTAATATAACAAGAAGAGGAGAAAATAGGGGAAATTGAGTCAAGAGCAAAGGTCCGAAAATTGCAATTTGGCAATGTATATAAGGTTGTCAGTAAGAGAGATGAACCAAAGGCTTGCCATGGAGTAGTGAGGATCTACCTTGAGCAAGTAGAATTTGTAGTGAGTTAAATCAGAACAAATGAGAAGGAAAAATGCCAAATCACTCACAAAAGAAATAACATTCCTACTTTTAGAGAAGTAATCTATTTCTACTATCTTATGCAACTCATAGCATGGAGGAAACAATTTGTCCCAGATAATCTCAAACTTTCTTTAGACATGCAATGTAATTTTGACTGTGAAATATTAAATAACAGAATTTTCCTCATTAAGGAAAACTGTAATGAGAACACATAATTTTCCTAGGAACTGTGTTGATTCTTTATCTATGTTTTTTTTTTCTGTCCTAAAGCTAATTTCACTGGTTGGGCAGACACTTTTAGAAGAAGAAATGGAGAGTTATATTATAAAAATCAGAATACATAGTCAAAATATTGTTTCCCCTTTTGAATGCTGTAGTCCTTTGAAATGGCAGTACGAATGCCAATAAAGTAAACATACAAATTTATATTTAATGCCAAGAATATTCATACATAAGCACACATTTTCTCTTCTAATAATTATTTTTGCCACTTAAAATTTTATTTTAAAGAAAAGTTTAAACTTAAAGCAAAGTTACAAGGCTGTACAATAGAAATTCTCTGTTATTTGAATTTAATGTTGGGTAGCTAGTGAGCAAATTTACAATAATCAAAGTGAGTCTCCCAAAGCAACCATGTACAAAGAAGTACAATTTCAATATCCATAATTTGTCAGTCTCTATGGATCCCCTGACCAGCTTGGTGGCCAAGTCCAAAGTGTGCACCCTTTCTTTCCAACTTCTCTTTTTAGAGATCATTAAGGTAGGCTGCATTTTCTATAAATCCTATTTGAGATCCAGGTGTGTGATACAGCACCTGAACTAACAATGATGATTAATTACAGGCTGGGCACGGTGACTCACACCTATAATCCCAGTATTTTGGGAGGTCGAGGCAGGCAGATCATGAGGTCAGGAGTTTGAGACCAGCCAGTTCGAGACCAGCCTGGCTAACATGGTGAAACCCTGTCTCTACTAAAAATACAAAAATTAGCTGGGTGTGATTGCATGTGCCTGTAATCCCAACTACTCGGGAGGCTGAGGCAAGAGAATAGCTTGAACCCAGGAGGTGAAACTTGAGTGAGCTGAGATTGTGCCACTGCACTCCAGCCTGAGCCAGAGAGAAAAACTCTGTCTTAGAAAGAAAAACAAAAACAAGAACAAAACAGATTGATTATATATAATACCTAAATGGGTTATTTCAGAAAATATATATCATATGTCTTCTCAGAGCTTCTAATACTGATCCTTCAGAGGTTATAATTAAATGTTAACAAGTTTTATTAAAGAAAAAACTGTCCCTGTGGTCCCAGCTACTTAGGAGGCTGAGGCGGGAGGATTGCTTGAGCCCAGGAGGTGGAGGATACAGTGACTGTGCCATTGCACTCCTGCCTGAGCAATAGAGTGAGACCCTATCTAAACAAACAAACAACCTCCCAAAACTTGTCAATGCAATGTATCTTGAGTTCATTAAGGTATTTGATAAGTCACGCATAAATGCCTTGTCGACAGAGAAGGTAGGTCTGTAGGTTTTGATGTGTTGAAATAGAAATATGTTAGTTAAGCAATTACAACCAGCAGGGTTTCTGGTAGTATGTGAAATGGCCTAGCCTAAAAAAGAGTTTTATCAGTGACTTGAATGAAAGCATGCTTAACATATTTGCTGGTGACAGAAGCTACAAAAGACAAGTAATATACTAGACAGCTGATATAAATTTTAAAAGGACCTCTTAGTAGACTGATGGGCTGAATCCAACAAAATGAAATTTAACAAAAAATGTGAATATCTAAATTTAGATAAAAATTCATAATACAAAAATCTACAAAAATTCATGATTAATATTTATAATGAAAAACCACTTAGATGGCAAACATATGAAGTATGACTATCAAGAGATCTTTTTTATAAACTTAAAAATTTAAATATTCATATAAGCTTGTTTTTTTACAAGGAATATTTATACTTACTAAAGTTATTCTCTCATTGCTTTAAAAATTTCAGAATTTTTGGTGCTCTCAATGGTAGTAATCCATACTTATTATTATTTGGTTTCCTGTGTAATTGCCTTTTAGGAAAATAAAAAGGTATACTCTTGCTGAAATCTGCATGCCAGTATTAATTTCTTATGGCACTTATAAAATGCATAGAAGAATGTTTGTTTTATGGTAAGCATTCAAAAATGATTCTCTATTATCATTACTATAGTCACTTAATATATTTACTTACTATAGGAACAGAATATGGTGACTACTTGTCTATTTTATGAAAGTTTCTTTTTTCCTTTCTGTGAAATAGGCCTTGCTCTGTCATCCAGGTTGGAGATCCATTGGTGTGATCACAGCTCACTGTAGTCTCAAACTCCTGGGCTCACACAATTCTCCCACCTCAGCCTCCCAAATAGCTAGGACAACAGGTGCACACCACCACACCCAGCTAAATTTACTTTTTGTAGAGACAGGGTTTCACTATGTTGCCCAGGCTGGTCTTGAACTCTTGGCTTCAAGCAATCCCCCCACCTCAGCCTCCCAAGTGGCTGAGATTACAGGTGTAAGCCACTGTTCCTGGCCATGGAACAATTCTTATACATCATGGGCATGGCGAAATATATCTCTTTTTAAAATGTCAGTCTTAAGAATTTAGTTAATAGACATCAATTCCATCAAGATGAATGATGCATCATATATTTTCATGCGATATATTTACCAAAATTTATATAGTCTATACTGTGTGCCAACCTGTGCTAGGTGCTGGATAGACCATATGAATAAAAGAAATGTGACTCGTGTCCTCATGGATCTTCCCACCTACAGTTCTACAGATAAATTAAGTAAACACATGAATAAGTATATAATTGTAACTATAAGTGCTATAAAGGAAAATAACAAGGTGCAATGATAGAGAATAACTGCAGGCATAATTTAGGTGGGCAGTGTGGATCACAGAATTCCTTCTGTGAGAAAGAGATAAACCAGAACAGAAAGAATGTACAGGAGTTAGCCAGGCAAAGAGTGGGTTTAAGAACATTTTAAGTAATGGGGACAGCAAATTCCCTGAGGAAAGAAAAAGCTATATGGAGTTTAGTAAGCAATAAAGCACAAGAGAGAAATGGTAAGAGAAGAGCCTAAAAATAAGGGAGATGCCAGATTATACAGAATTTAGCAGAACATGTCAAGGAGTTTTGGTAACAGTGAATGTGATGAGAATCATTGAAGGGTTCAAGTAGAGAAGTGACATGATTTACTTTATTTTAAAAAGTCGACTCTGGCTGTGGGTTGAAGACTGAATTGAAGGGAGGCAAGGGTGGAACTGATGAGACCAGCCACTGAAATAATTAAGGTGAAAGATGATAGATGATAGTTGATTAGACCAAGTTGTTCCCTGGGAATTTATAATGCCAAGTGAATCTAGAAGAGTCACCAATAAGTCTCACAGGATTTCCTAAAATGGCATTTAGAGTAGCAGACTATTTTTTATCTATGAAAATACTAACAGTTATAATATACTTATAAAACTGGTTCATTTAATAATATATTTTCTCAGCTGGGCACAGTGGCTCACGTCTGTAATCCGAGCACTTTGGGAGGCCCAGGTGGCTGGATCATGAGGTCAGGAGTTCGAGACCAGCCTGGCCAACATATGAAACCCCGTCTCTACTAATAATACAAAAATTTCCAGGTGTGGTAGTGCATACTTGTAATCCCAGCTACTCAGGAGGCTGAGGCAGGAGGGTCACTTGAACCCCAGAGGTGGAGTTTGCAGTGAGCCGAGATTGTGTCCTGCACTCCAGCCTGGGCAAAAAGAGTGAGACTCTGTGTCAAAAAAAGAAAAAATAAATGCGTTAACATATCAACAAAGTTCACTTAATTTTGATGGTTTTTTTGGCTGGTTTGGTGATTAATGCCTTTACCTATGATCTACATCATCTGCCTAGATAGCAGAGATCCTGTGTCTTATCAGATTAATTTTCTCTCCTATATGTTAACTTTATTATGTATTTGGGTATTTAAGGAAAAAACCCCAAAGAACAAAAGTTGCTCACTTCTTAACAACTGTATTACCTTTCATGCTTTTTAAAAAAAATATTTCATTATCATTTTGATTAGACAATCAAAAATTATTTCTCAAGTATCCATGGTCCTATTTAAATGACATGTTAAGTTTCCTCTGATAACTCAAAATTTGATCCCAAACATACAATAAGTTAAAAAAAATTTCAGGGAATGTAAAATTATTTTGTACTTATCTACAAAGTCCACAGGCCCAGAAAAAAAGAAAAATAAATAAAACTATCTTTGACATTTCCCAGAAAGCCACTAGAAATCACAAAAGTTTGTTCTTTAAGATAAAGAGTTGCAATATCAAAAAGCCCAGTCTTCCCTAGGTTATATGTCTATAGGGAAAATTTTATTAATGTAAACATATTAAAAATTGTATCCTTTGTGTAAAGTTCCCGGAGAACTGTTAATGCTCTTCCTGTCTACATTGCTTTCTTTTTCCTTTTTAAAATTGTGGTATTCAAGATTTGCCATTTGCAAATCTTCTTTGAGAAATGTCTATTTGAATCTTTTGCTTATTTTTGTATTTATTTATTTTTAATTTCAATAGGTTTTTTTGGGGGAAACAGGTGGTGTTTGATTACATAAATACATTCTTTAGTAGTGATTTCTGAGATCCTGGTGCACCCATCACCTGAGAAGTGTGCATTGTACACAGTGTGTAGTCTTTTATCACTCAACCCCCTCCCACACTTTCCTCCCCGAGTCCCCGAAGTCCACTGTATAATTCTTATGCCTTTGTATCCTCATACTGATAGATGCAGGAGGTAGATAAGGTGGAGGTTCCCTGGAGAATCTCCAACTGGCCTGCACACTGGGAGGATGGGGTGGAGCTATGGGAAGTTTAGAAGTTTGCATCATTTGCAGTGGGGAGGAGCCTGGGCTCTTCAGCTCACATGTGTGGTGGCCTGCAATTCAATCTGTGAGGCGGGAAACCTGCTAGCAGGACTCTCTCTCACTTTGCTGAGGGTTCCTGTTTCCCTTTTTTTTTTTCAAACAATAAATCCCATTCTACTCATCCTATAACGTGTCCGTGCAACTAAATTATCCTGGTTGTGTAACAAGAACCTGATTTTTTTTCTAAAACATTTTTGGCGCCCAACATGGGGCTTGAGAAAAGGTAAGTACCAAGCAAGTCTAAAAATCTTTTTTCCTTTCGCTTCTATGTCTCTTTCTCCTCAGACCTCTTCTGAGGGTAGAGGAAACTGTGCACCACCTCATCCCAACAGCTGCAGGCATGCACAAGATGGACCAGAGAATGGCAGCTTCTGCACTCCTCTCCCTGCCAGGGCTGGGATGCATGGCCCAAGGGTACCCAATGGTAGGCTGGCCAGTTCTCTCTGCCTTGCATCCGTGGAGCCTTCTCCTCCCCAGGGAAAGGGGTTTCACTCTGTGGGAAAGCGATTAAGTTTTTCTCAATGGTGGAAGAACCTATTTGCATAAGAATACGAAGTTCTTCCCCAGGCATCTTTTTCTTTTCTCCACCCTATTAGCAGTTAATACAGCCCTGCATTTAAACTGTCTTTTCCTTTGCTCCACCAGGTCAGGAGTTTATTTTTAAGTGAGGGTTTGTTTTTTTTTTTCCTTTTGGAAGACATTTTGCTGGACCAGGAATAATGGGGATCACTGTTTATATTCTCTGTAGAGTTTTACTTGTGAAAAAGGATTTGTTAGTTTGGTCTTAAGCTGTAACCAATCTGGTGTGATTTGCATGACTTTCCGTATGGTCAGTAGCAAACTTTGCTGCAGGCCTCCATCTTGTTTTATGTCCTTGGGAGCAAAGCCTGTAACCATGTGGCAATGTTTTGTTCTAGCCTCTGCCATTTTACAATGGTGGCCTGGGATTCAATGAGTCCTTTCCAGTTTGATATTTGTGTGACCTTTGCTAATTATTGATTCTCTTCCCCTCCATGAACTGCCTTGGATTTTCCTTTCTCTGAGTCTTTAGTAAAGTTTGAAAGCCAGAAATATTGGCCACTTGGGATGGCTAAAGTTGGGTAGTAAGGGAGTTAAAAGGACGTTCTTAAAAAGAGTGCTCAGCTTAATTAAAAGTGGATATTCAAATTATAGGTATATTTAAATGGCCTTTATGTTTTTCTTTTCTTGGATCTTGTTTTTCTGGAAAAAGGTTTTTTTCTCAGTTGACTGAATTATTTTTCTCCATTTGTCTTGCCACCCTCAATGCATGCATGAGGGGGAGAGACCTCTATTTTCTTCATGGAACCCCAAGAATTAAAAGTGGATAGATTCCTCTCAAAATCTGTTTTTGCCCCATCTATGCCTGTGTATTAGGCTTTAGAAGCTGCATGTTTTCCTAGCCCTGTCTCTTAAAGGGCTATATCCAATAATCCAATTAGGAGATTGGTAAGCAAAAGATCTTATGGTGACTGGGTTTTCTTTTGCCTGTCTGTGTAGTTATATATGTGTTGTGTGTGTGATGCCTATAAAAAGAGCTCTAATTAACTGGCTTAAAGGAAGATAAATGCTTGGATCAAAAAATTTTCTAAAGGGAGGATAAAAGTTGTGGTACCTTTCAGTTCATGTGACTTTAATCTTTGAGAAATAAAAACAACCCTTAAAGAATATTGGTAAAAAGCAGATGTCATTAAAATATAAACAGGTGGACTAAATTATGCAGGTCAGGTGCTAGGTTTGCTAAATGTTTTAAGTTTATAAACTGCTTTTTGGGTTTTAAGAACTATTTGACTTGCCTGCTCCATAAATGGTAAGGCTAGGGACATGTAGCACTAACCACATCTTTAATTATGCTGGAAGGAGTTAAACCTTGGCAGCACCTAGCACATAATGAAAACAACTTATCAGGTTTTACATTAAAGTAAAAAATTTCAAGGAGTTACCATTATAACATATAACTCAAACTACTGGAAATAAATTTACATGTGAGGCATGTAATACTAATAAAATGTGTTTTTAGTAAAAGATTATAAAAAGGCATAAAAATGTAAATTCTTGCCTAGGGTTAAATGGTTGTTTTGAATTAGATAAAATAAAGCTCAAAGTTCAAACAAGTGGTAGAAGGACTGTAAAAATCTTGAAAAAAATTCCATGTGTAAACATATTGACTAAATTCAAAAAGGTATTAAATGGTTTTTCAGTGAATTGAGCATTGAAATGAAAGCACAAGATACTCTTAAGGCACTAATCTGCTCTTTTGCAAAATTTGTAAAGGCTCATAATAGGTTTTTGCTTTTTTAAAGTATCTGAGTCATCATTTTGGCAAAATAAATAATTCATGGTAATCTGGAATTCTATTTCATAACAACAGTTGTTTTAAACCTCTAATATATTTAATAGGCTTCCCCAAATCAAACTTCAGTTTCAAAATTGTTTTTCCTGATACCTGGCTTTTTGAGTGCTACAGAGATCCCCTGGGGCATCCAGAAAAGAAGTAAACAAGATTATTTGGCATATTTAGTTACATGGGATTGCCAAATGCTGTTTAATCTTCTTTAGGTTATATTTTGGGGAATAATACTAACATATGTCCCAAAAATATATGAAATTTCCAAAATTCTAATGTCTAAAGTATATGCTATCAATCATAATTAAGGTTGTTATGTCAAGTTATTATAAACCACAGAGACAACCAAACTTCTCTGTCAATGGTGATTCTAACGGTAACTACCCCAGACATTTTGTTATTCAGACAATTTTTGTTTTGTTGTGATCCTTTTCAAAAGATGGTTTATAATCACCTATAGGACTCTAACAGGTGGTCTCAAATGCATGTTTCTAATAACTTTGGAGATTGTGACATTGGAATAAAGGAAAAACATACAGGACTCATAAAGAAATAAAATGTTCATCAATATTAAGCAACACAAGAGTTAACTAAATGGGGCCAGGCGCAGTGGCTCACGCCTGTAATCCCAGCACTTTGGGAAGCTGGGGTGCATGGATCGCCTGAGGTAAGGAGTTTGAGACCAGCCTGGCCAACCTGGTGAAACTCTGTCTCTACTAAAAATACAAAAATTAGCTGGGTGTGGTGGCAGGCACCTGTAATCTCAGGTACTTGGGAGGCTGAGGCAGGAGAATCCCTGGAACTTGGGAGGTGGAGGTTGCAGTGAGCCAAGATCATGCCATTGCACTCCAGCTTGGGTGACAAGAGCAAAACTCTGTATCAAAACAAACAAGTAAACAACAACAAAAAGAATTAACTAAATGGACTAAATGCAGAAAACTGAAGCAATCTTTTTGAGTTTTTTGGAATATTGCTGATCCTTGTTTTATTTTTCAGATTCATGGAAACTGATTTTGAACTATTTACAGCCCTTAATAATCAAGTAAGATATACTGTGAACAAAATTTGGAGAACGTGTATTTCTCTCTGCCTGGTTTCTCTAGAATTTGGAAAGTATCTGTGAGTATTAACTTATGGCAATATAGTTGTTTGGATCAGTGCAATAAAAGTCCATTTTCTTTTGCAACAGGATGCAATTGGAGAAACTAGTTTTTTTTTTTACCAAGGCGTTGACTGGAAGGGTGTGTTTCCCTTTCAGGAGTCAAGCTTGACTTGCAGAGCTGATAAAAGCCAACTGAGAAAACTGGCCTCATACCCTTGTCTACCCAGTCCCTGTAGAGGGTTCCTGACCTGTGGTCAGTAAAGAATGTCTCTTTCTAACAGGCCCAGGATCTCCAAGTTTATCCTGGGACCTTAAGTAGAGAGGATCACCCAACTCACAGGTATTTGAGGATACAAACCCATGGCTGGGCTTCGCTTTAAAAGGTCTTATCTGAGATTCCTTGTGGAACAGAGTTCCATCAAAGCCAGTCTAAAAGGCCTATTTAGAAATAGTTATTCTTGCTGTACTTTATGCAAATAATCAGGCCAAATATAAGACTAAAGTCTATTTTGCAAACAACTCAGTCCTATCATGATTTGTTTTTTTTTTTTTTTTTTTAACAAAAATAAGGACTGGAGAGAAAGAAATTATGTTTCACAATTTATACATTTGTCATTACATTCTAAACTCCTAGTTGTTTTTAAGTTGTAACCTACATTTTAGACTAACCCTGCATGTTCCAGCAATCTCCAGCTGTAGCTCAGAAAGAACAAAAGGGATGGGTAATGTAGAAATCTGGATCGATATTCTAGTTCTGAGCAATTACCCGGCAAATCCTGCCAGGTGATGGCCATAAATAGGATGCCCGTCACCTGGAGGTTTCCTTTTTGGGAAAGTAAGACCAAGGGAGCTAACCAAAGCCAAGCACCATGCACCCAAATCTTAGCAAGCATAAATATAGCCACCAGTTATTTGGGCATGTCAAATGAAAGAGACATCCTTTTCTCTCCCTTTTTGGAGGAGGACTCAATTCCACAGCTTCACCTTAGCATTCAGCTTATGATAAGGAGTCCATGCAACTCCTCCCCACCCTGAGACACATTTTTGTCTCAAACTCAACTCCAAGCTATGGGTCAAAGCCCTAGGAAAGAACACTAGATCTAAGGGATCCAGAGGCAGATGGTAATGGAAGTTAAAAGGCACAATGCAGGTGAGCATGACTGATTCTTGCCGGTTAAGCCAAGCTTCCTGTTTCATGAATAAAGGTCATGCTAGTATCCATCGCATAAATGGGGTCTAGGGAATTCAACGCCACTGACAGTAGTGGAGATAGGGCATATGTGGTTAAAAGCTGATACCTCCCAACCCTTAGGTCCACCTGTTAACATGGGTGAAAGCCACTTTAAAACCCATGGGTGGCACCCTGTTGCAGTCACTGGGATACAAGGATGGAGGAAAGAAAGAGGAACACCTCACTTTCCCTCCCTCACATACCCTGGGTATATGCTAGGAAGAAAAAGGAACCAGGGACACCTGCTCCCCTCTTTCTACATGAGTAGTCATTCATCTTCAGTCTGTATCCCTTTCAATTGCATCCTGAACCACTGGGACTCCTCTGAAAAAAAAACAACAAAATGCTGCCCTTTTTTTTTTTTTTTTTTCCCTTTTTCCTTCCCTGTCCTCTCTTTGCAGATAGGTAACTGTGTCTCCATACTATGGGACACTCCCTTTGGATACATCTTCCAAACTGAGAAGAGTTAATTTCCCAAACCTTAAACTGATTGGCTTAGGAATGAGCTCAGGGAACAGGAACTCAGAAGCCTGACATGCTAGCAAAAGGGTAAAAGTTTTTCTTACCAGTCAAGCTTTTGGTCCCCCCTCTCCCTGTACAGACTGGTCAAAGGACATAAGATTTTTGAGCTGTCCTCACCTGCTCCTTGTTTCATTTTGATACAAGTTTTCTAATAACCTGGTTTGTCTCTTGTCACCTTCAGGCCATCAACCTCCAAACGGTCATGCAAATGGAGGCTTGGCTGATGGTCCCTTTTGCTGGGGACCCTTAGATAGGCCTCTGAAGGAGATCTGACTGCTTTTTACCAAAACAGTGCCCCTTACCAGCAGGAAGCAGTTAAGATTGGTATTCATCCTTATCCTTATTTTAATGGCAGTTAAATGTATGTCTTCAGTGGGGGAATGATAGATGCAGGAGGCAGATAAGGCGGAGGATCCCTGGAGAATCTCTGACTGGCCTGCGCATGGGGAGGATGGGGTGGAGTTACAGGAAGTTTGGAAGCTCGAACCATTTGCAGAGGGGAGGAGCCTGGGGTCTTCAGCTTGCGTGTGGGGTGGCCTGCAATTAAATCTGTGAGGCAGGAAACCTACTAGCAGGACTCTCTCTCGCTTTGCCAGGAGTTCCAATTTCCCTTTTTTAATTCCTTTTCACCCAATAAATCTTGCCCTACTCACCCTACAATGTGTCCACATGCCTAAATTATTCTGGTCTTGTGACAAGAACCTGTTTTTTTTCTACAACAATATCTTTGCTCATTTTTGAATCAGGTTGTTTTTCTGTTGAGTTTTAGGAGTTCTCTGTATATTCTGGATATTAATCTCTTATCAGGTATATAATTTGCGAATATTTTCTCCCATTCTCTGGACTGCCTTTTTCTCTGTTCATAGAATATCTGGATGTGCAAAGATTTTAAATTTCCATGCAGTCTAATTTGTGTACCTTTTGCTGTTGTTGCCAGTGCCTTTGGTGTCAAGTCCAAGAAAATCATTGCCAAATCCAATGTCATAAAGTTTTGACTCCAAGAGTTGTATTGTGGGTCTTAGCTTTAGGTCTCTGATGCATTTTGAATTAACTTTTGTATACGGTGTTAGATAAAAGTCCAAATTAATTCTTTTGCATGTGAATATCCAGTTTTCCCAGGACCATTTTTTGAAGACTGTCTTCCCCACTGAATGGTCTTGGTTCCCTAGTCAAAAATCATTTGACCATATTTGCAAGAGTTTTTACTCTAAGGGGATACTGATTGAAACTCTTTTGAAATAGTTATCCCCCAGTGGAGAGAATTTTAACCTCTTGCATTTTGATATTATTGGTTACAATTAACAGTAGTCTGTCATCTATGAACAAATTTTGATGCTTACCTGAAGATTATGCTTATTAGGCTATAGGCCAGAGTTTGTGTGTTCAACAGAGACAGTTTCAAAAGCCTCATGGAAAGAATTGTACCAAATACTTCAAAGTACTAATACTTGAAAGAATAGACTCATGAGTAGACTTCTGCTTAGACAACTTTTAGACCTAAACAGTGGACTGAGTTAGAATTTCTAAAACTCTTTCAGGCCAGAAGCAGAAAGTTTCATGAAAGCAGACTGCTAAGCCCAGGCTTATTTGAATAATAATTAATTATCATAGGACTGAATCAACACAGAATGAAAAAGGAATACAGAAGGAAATTTCTTTTCCTATTTGTTTGGAGTATTACTGACATTGGTTGTTTTAAATGTTCTATTTTCTGGATACATGAGGAAGCTCTTTTTCTTCTTTTTAAGCTATATGTAACCCACACAATTTAGTAGATCCTGATTTCTTAAACTAATATGAAACATTTCAAAATAATATTTGATTCTGACTTCCTCCAAATTCAGAAACTCTTAGTAATTTCCTAACTTTTCTTGACAGCATAGTTACTTGCATTCCTAATAAGAATGTCTTCCTTTTCAACAGGATATAATTGTACAAACTGATTGTGCAACCAAGGCCTTACCTGGAGATATATTTGAGAATGATGGTCATCTAATCAAATATCACTACCACTTTGAAGAAAAAAATATTGGCTGTACTCCTGAAGCCAATGCTGACAATGCCCTCCCAGAAAAACCAACCTAGTACCTGCAGCAGAAGGTTTCAGCCGTTTATGTGGTAAGGAAGATCACTTACATGTGGGAATAAAATTTTGGTGACCTGTAGTAGAGAGGAACTTACCAAAATGATGATGATGGTAAAGTTTCTTGGGCATAGTTTACTAATCTTGGGTTGGCAAAAATAGAGAACTTTAAAAGTATTAAGTAATGGCAAAAACCGCAATTACTTTTTTAGCAACCTAATAGAATCTGAGATTCCCTAAGAAAATTTCCAGACAAAAATTAATTTTGTGGTCTTTGTATTTGTACAACAAACTTAAGGAGGATATCTGGTTAATTAATAATCTTGCGGCCAGGCGCAGTGGCTCACGCCTGTAATCCAGCACTTTGGGAGGCCGAAGCAGCCGGATCACGAGGTCAAGAGATGGAGACCATCCTGGCCAACATGGTGAAACCCTGTCTGTACTAAAAATACAAAAATTAGCTGGGCGCGGTGGCACATGCCTGTAATCCCACTACTCGGGAGGCTGAGGCAGGGGAATCACTTGAACCCGGGAAGTGGAGGTTGCAGTGAGCTGAGATCGTGCCACTGCACTCCAGCCTGGCGACAGAGTGAGACTCAGTCTCAAAAAAAAAAAGAAATTGCTCCAATTATGTAATGAATCAGCCCAAACCTAATGAGATCAAACACATTTTTTGTGGTAAATAAAAACTATCTTAGAGGCCAGGCTCTGTGGCTCATGCCTGTAATGCTAACACTTTGGGAGGCTGAGGAGGGTGGATTGCTTGAATCCAGGAGTTTGAGACTAGCCTGGGCAATATGATGAAACCCTGTCTTTACAAAAAATACAAAAATTAGCTGGGCATGGTGCTGTGTGCCTGTAGTCCCCAGCTACTTGGGCAGCTGAAGCAGGATAATTGCTCGAGCCTAGAAGGTAGAGGCTGCAGTAAGCTGTGATTGTGCCACTGCACTCCAACATGGGTGACAGCAAGATCCTGTCTGGAAAAAAAAATTATCTTCGTGATTACAAAGATCACTAGAATGCCCTGACTTGTATATCCTTCTGAGTTATCTGCACTTTTCATTGTTTTACACGATTTTACAACTTTGCAAGTTGAAGAAAACTAATAATAATGTAAGTAATGATTCCTGCCCATAGAAATGCAAATAAGTGTAGTCCTGATCAGGAGCAACTAATCATTGGCCTGTATATCTTGCACAAATTTTTGATTTATAAATTCATTCCAGCCTTCATGACTGTTGACACATGTCTATGTCCTTTCCATTCTTGTTTGAATTGGTGTAACAGCTTACTAGTTCTCTCATTAATTAATAAGTTAAATAAAATCTTTGGCACATATTTATTTTATACTTCTAAGTGTTATAACTCAACCTTTATAAAACTATCTTTTAACATGTATCATACTGTATTCTCCAAAGTATTTCATTATATTGATTTATCTATATATTTGTCTTACTCCACAGATGCTTATAGCTTAAAGCTTTTTTGCTTGGATCCCTAAACTTCCAGAGTAAACACATTCGATTGTTTACAATTCTTAGATTGGGCAGTGCATCTTATCACTTAAGTATTTCAAACCACGGTAAAAAATCCCATTTCTTTCTCTTTCTCTCTCTTTCTTTCTCTCTCTCTCTCTTTCTTTCTTTCGAGATGGAGTTTCTCGTCACCCAGGATAGAGTGCAATGGCACAATCTCTGCTCACTGTAACCTCTGCCTCCGGGGTTTAAGTGATTCTCCTGCCTCAGCCTCCCGAGTAGCTGGGATTACAGGTGCCCCCCACCACGCCTGGCTAATTTTTGTATTTTTAGTAGAGACGAGATTTCACTATGCTGGCTAGGCTGGACTCAAACTCCTGACCTCAGGTGATCCGCCCACCTCAGCCTTCCAAAGTGCTGGGATTACAGGTGTGAGCCACTGCACCTGGACCCCAATTCTCATTTTTGAAGAGAGTTTGTAATTAGTTTGTCACCTCCCAAAATGTCTTCTTTTACTTTTTCTTTTATGAAAGGTGCTATAGCAGAGTAGTCAAGAATTCCCATCTTAGAATCAGACTGCCTAGACTTGAATACCAGTTCAGCCACTAAGTAGTTCCATGTTCTTAACTACCATCAGCTTCAGATTTCTTACAAGCAAAATGAGGATTTATGTAAAGAGCTGATATATATAAAATGCTTAGAAGAATGATTGGTATTCAATTAATATAATTATTTTAATATCTCAAAATCCTCATGGATAAAAGGAAACAATAAAACTGTATATATATAGTTTTAATATATATGTATAAACACATGTATACGTTATACCTGTATACATATAAACACATGTATACGTATACATAAATACATGTATATGTACACATAAACACATGTATACATATATATGTTAAGCGATTCTCCTGCCTCAGCCTCCCAAGTAGCCGGGATTATAGGTGCCGGCTACCATGCGGTGGTGTATACACGTATATATATATGTTTAATAAACATAACATACAGCATGTTTGTTTTATATATATATATATATATATATATATATATATATATATAACACATATACATATATATTCACACACACACACACACACACACACACATATATATAATACAAATGATATGGATAAAAATATTGTTTTTTCTGTATCATTTACCAAGAGGAAATCACCAACTCTTTTTCTTCTCAGGGCAATCACTAGATGTTCTTTCATACAATACAGCTTAGGGAGCATCATTATTGTTTTGGATTTCTCCAGAAGATTTAATTTCTGTCAGTGAAATGAGATTTCCTATTACAAATCTCCAAGGGTATCTTCCCTCTTTGTCTTAAATTCTTTCTTTGCCTGTTGTTAATGTTATTACTTTGAGTTTTGAACCTATCAGTTGCCTTGAGGCTGCAAAGCATAAGTTGTCACCTTCAGATTTGGATCCAGTCTCTCTGAAAATATCTTCATTTATTTTATAAATACAGAGGAGCAGGATTTATTTTCATCCTCTTCCTCCTTTAAGTCACATTTTCCAACCCTCTATCCTCTTGAATCAGGTTTTTTACTCAAATATGAAACTTCAGGGATTCCTATTTGATACATTTTAGTCATTATTAGGAAAATGTCTTATTTCTTTGATGATACAGTACATGTTGAGGTATATTATAATAGTTAAGATGCTTTTTAGTTACAGACAACAGTAATCTCTATTAGCTTATTGGCTCATGTAACCAAAAAGTCAAGCAGTCTGTATAGTTCGAGAAGGGCTTGAATGAGTGGTTCACAAAATGTTACTGGGACCCAGTATCTCTTTTAAACTTCTGTTTCTCAGGATTGTTTCTTATTGCTAGTTCCATCATAGCAGGCATTCCATTCACGGTCCCAAGATGTAATTCTTGGGGTTGTATATTTCCTCATTCATGTTCAGCAGGAAACAAAGAATCTGTGTCCCCCAGTAGTTAAATTAAAATCTAAGAGATGAAATCCACTGGCTCTGACTGCTTTGAATTACATGATCCTTTAACTAATGACTGTGGCTAGGTGAAATGGGTATGCTGATTATACAGTATTAAGCCAACCTACCCTGGAGGTTTAGTCAATTCCACCCAAACTACATGACTGGGAAATGTGGTATAGTGCTAGGAAGAGGGAATGGAAAATGACTGCTGGACAGACAACGAACAAATGTCAATTACAAGAGGCATTTCTTAAGTCTCTATCTCCTGAAATAGCAAGCTGATTAGTTTTGCAATAAGTAGCAATGAGCTTATTAGTAACTACTGGACAGTCAGTACATTGACCAAGTTTCACTTTTTTGATTACTAGAAGTAGATAATTGAGTTAGGGAGGTAAAGAAGTAATTTTAAAAAGCAACTCTTCAGCTAGGCTGTGAACTCTTTTTTTTTTTTTTTTTTTTTTTTTGAGACAGAGTCTCACTCTGTCACCTGCAGTAGTATGATCACAGCTCACTGCAACCTCGACCTCCTGGGCCCAAGTGATTCTTCCACCTCAGCCTCCCAAGTAGCTGGGACTACAGGCATGTGCCACAACGTCTGGCTCATTTTTGTATTTTTCAGTAGAGATGGGGTTTTGCCATGTTGCCGGGCTGGTCTCAAACTCCTGGGTTCAAGACATCTGCCCACCTCAGCCTCCCAAAGTGCTGGTATTACAGGCATGAGAAACTGCACCCAGGCCCTAGATTGTGAACTTTTTATGGGCTTGAACAACCTGTTCATATTTGTATTCTGAGCAGTGAGCACAGTGTTTGGTACCTTGAAAGAATTCTGCAAATATTTAATTCTTAATTTACAAGGTTATAAAAATTTCCTCATATATGTCATCTCCTGTACTAAAAATAATAATCTGTTGTGAGATACAGGATAATTATTATTTCCATTTTATAGATGAGAACTGAAGCTTAAATTTTAAGTAACTTGTCCGAATTATTAAGTGGTGAGGTAAGGGCTTATATCCAGGTTTTCCGTCTCTAAGTACAAGATTTTAACATTATTCCACATTGCTTCACATACCGCAGATTGTGAGCAGCTGAGGGAAATTGTAATTTTTCTTTCTAATAGGTAATCAGGTGCTCCCTTTCAATATTAATTTTACATAGGTAAAACTTGTAAAAGTAAGCCAAATAGTATATATAGATATTCCAAATGACTGTTCTCACATAGAGGTCTTCTAACACACTGACAACACACCAGGTCATTCAGAATCAGTGGGACTCATTAATAAAGTTAGTGCTAGAGAAGCATTCAAAGTTAACATAACTTCTTTAGAAGCATCAAGGCCTTTCTTTTCATTATTTTCTGTTACCTATTTCTTCCTTTTCATTCTACTGTATAGCTAGATGCCCAGTCTGAAGAACAACATTATACTCTTTGATATATTGTTAACTGTCATTTGTCACAGGAAACATAAACATGTGAGTCTACTTATAAAACTGAACATCTGTCAAAAGACCAATTACTATTTACAAAGGATGGTTAAATACCAGCTAATAAATAGTTAATCAATGAGAAAGTCTTCGCTGATGCTATATGAGAACATCCAGTTAGAACAGTTTTACAATCATTCTCAACTAGTTCCTCCAAAGAATTAAGCCCTAATAATTAACTTATCTCCTATGCATCTAGAATAGTATTAGTTATGTACAATCCTTGGGAGAACTGAAAAATGGGTCACTCAAATAATTTTTGATGTACTAATCTTAACCTTAGCTCCTGGAGGGCATGTCTAGACTTGCCTTGGGCCAGAAAGGCATTCACTGTCCTGAAGGGAGAGATCCAGGCCTGGCAGGACTCACCAGTGCTGACTAAAAAGCCCTTGGGCCTTGAATAAACATCGGTGGCAGCCAAGCAGTAGCTGCCATGAGCCTAGAGTGATAATGGCCATAGGGAGAGACTTCTGCTTGAGGAAAGGAGAAGGAAAAGTAAAGAGGACTTTGTCTTGCAACCTGGTAAAATAAACACCAGAAGATTCCTAAAGCCTCCCATCCCAGGCCCTAGCTCTTGGATGGCATTTCTAAACCCACCTTGGGCCAGAAGGGGACCTGCTGCACTGAAAAAAAAAAAAGCCTGGTCTTGGCAGGATTCCCCACCTGCTGACTAAAGATCCCTTGGTCTTTCAGTAAACACAAGCAGCAGCCAGAAAATAGTTGCCACAGGCCTTGGGCAAGACCCAGTACTGTGCTGGTTTTAGGAGTGACCCAACACAGTACCAGTGGTGGTGGCCACAAGAGTGCTTGCATTAACACTTCCCCAACTCCAGACAGTTCAGCACGAAGAGGGAGACTAAGTTTGTTTGGGGAAAAGTAAGGGAAAAGAACAAGACTTTGCCTGGTAATCTAGGGAATTCTCCTGGATCTTATTTAAGACCACCACGGCAGTACCTCTATGAGTCACAGCATTACTAGAGTCGGGGTGCCCCCTAATGCACATGTGGCCTCAGTGACCAGACTTAGATCACAACATTTAATTCCCTTTGAGTATTTGGAAAGCCTTCCCAAGAAGAATGGGTACAAACAAGCCCAGACTTCAAAGATTAGAATAAATATTCAGATACTGATGAACAGCCACAAGCATGAAGACCATCCACAAAAGCATGGCTTTGCTAAATGAACTAAAATAAGGCACCAGTGACCAAGTGTGTAGTGACAGAGATATGTGACCTTTTAGACAGAGAATTAGAAATAGTTGTTTTGAGGAAGCTCAACAAAATGAAAGATAACAGAGAATGAATTCAGAATCATATGAGATAAATTTAACTAAGAGACTGAAATAATTAAAAACAATCAAGTAGAAATTCTGGAGCTGAAAATTGAATTGACAAATTGAAGAATATACCAGTCTTTCAACAGCATAACTGATTAAGCAGAAAAAAATTAGTAAGCTTGAAGACAGGCTATTTGAAAATACAGTCAGAACAGTCAAAAGAAAAAAGAATAAAAAATAATGAAGCACGCCTATAGGATCTAGAAAATAGCCTCAAAGAGCAATAAGAGTTATTGGCCTTAAAGAAAAGGTAGAGAGAGAGAGAGAGAGATCAGGGTAGAAAGGTTATTCAAAGAGATATGAACAAAGATCTTTCAAAACATAGAGAAAGACATCAATATTCAAGTACACGAAGGCTACAGAACACTAAGCAGATTTAACCCAAAGAAGACCACCTCAAGACATTTAATAATCAAACTCCCAAAGATCAAGGATAAAGAAAAGATCCTAAAAGCATCAAGAGAAAAATAACAGATAACATATAAAGGAGCTCCAATATGTCTGGCAGCAGATTTCTCAGTGGAAACCTTACAGGCTGGGAGAGAATGGCATGGCAAATTTTAAACTGCTGAAGGAAAAAAACTTTTATCCTACAAAATTATATCATGCGAAAATATCCTTCAAACATGAAGGAGAAATAAAGACCTTCCCAGATAAACAAAAGCTGAGGGGTTTCATCAACACCAGACCTATTTTACAAGAAATGCTAAAGGGAGTTTTTCAATCTGAAAGAAAAGAATATTAAAGAGAAATAAGAAATCATCTGAAGGCCCCAAACTCTCTGGAAACAGTAAATACACAGACAAACACAGAATATTATAACACTGTTAAGTGTGATGTATAAATTACTCATCTCATATCTTGAGTAGGACGACTAAGAGATAATCTAAAAAATAATAACTACAGGCATGGTGGCTCATGCCTGTGATCTAGCGCCTAGACAGGGCAAGGTGGGTGGATCGCTTGAGCCCAGGAGTTTGAGACAAGCCTGGGCAAAATAGTGAAACCCTGTCTTTACAAAAAATACAAAAATTAGTTGGTCATGGTGTTGCGTGCCTGTAGTCCCAGCTACTTGGGAGACTGAAATGTGAGGATTGATTTAGCCCAAGAGGCCGAGGCTGCACTGAGCCGTGATTATACCATTACACTCCAGCCTGGGCAACACAGTGAGACCCTGTCTCAAAAAAAAAAAAAAAACCTACAACTTTTTGAGACATACTAGTATAAAATATAGATAGAAAAAATAAAAAATTGAAAGCTGGGGGGATGAATTTAAAGTGTAGAGCTTTTATCAGTTGTCTCTTTGCTCTTAACTCGTAGCAATCAAAGTTAAGTTGTCATTGGTTTAAAACAATGGGTTATAAGATAGTATTTGCAAGGCTCATGGTAACCTCAAACCAAAAAACTAACAATAGTTCCACAAAAAATATAAAGAAAGAAATTAAAACATACCACCACAGAAAATCGCTTTCACAAAAAGAAAGACAGGAAGGAAGGAAGAAAGAGAAGACCACAAAGAACTAGAAAAAAACAAAACAAAACAAATCATAAAATGGCGGTAGTAAGTCCTTACTTATCAATAATAACACTGAATGTAAATGAACTTAACTCTCCAATCAAAAGACACAGAATGGCTGAATGGATTAGAAAACAAGACCTAAACAATCTGTTGGTTACAAGAAATACACTTCACTTATGAAAACACACACAGACGGCCGGGCGCGGTGGCTCAAGCCTGTAATCCCAGGACTTTGGGAGGCCGAGGCGGGCGGATCATGAGGTCAGGAGATCGAGACCATCTTGGCTAACACGGTGAAACCCTGTCTCTACTAAAAATACAAAAAATTAGCCGGGCACGGTGGCGGGCGCCTGTAATACCAGCTACTCAGGATGCTGAGGCAGGAGAATGGCGTGAACCCGGGAGGCGGAGCTTGCAGTGAGCCGAGATAGTGCCACTGCAGTCCGGCCCAGGCGAAAGAGCAAGATTCCGTCTCAAAAAAAAAGGAAAAAAAAGAAAAAAAAAAAAGCACACACAGACTGAGAATAAAGGGATGGAAAAAGATATTCCATGCAAGTGGAAACCCAAAAAGAGTAGCAGTAGCTATACTTATATCAGAAAAAATAGATTTTAAGACAAACACTATAAAAAGAGACAAGGAAGGTCATTTTATAATGATAAAAGGATCAATTCAGCAAGAGGATATGACAATTGTAAACATATGCAACCAACACCAGAGCATCCAGACATATAAAACAAATATTATTATATTATTAGAACTAAAGAGAGAGACAGACCCTAACATACCAATAGCTGGAGACTTCAAACACCCCACCTTAAACATTGGACAGATTCTCCAGACAGAAAATTAATAAAGAAACATTGAGGCTGGACGTGGTGGCTCAGGCCTGTAATTCCAGCACTTTGGGAGGTGGATCGCTTGAGGTCCAGGAGTTTGAGACCAGCCTGGCCAACAAGGTGAAACCCCGTCTCTACTAAATATACAAAAATTAGCTGGGCATGGTGGCACGTGCCTGTAATCCCAGCTACTTGGGAAGCTGAGGCAGGAGAATCGCTTGAACCTTGGAGGTAGAGGTTGCAGTGAGCCGAGAATGCCCCACTGTATTCTAGCTTGGGCAACAAAGCAAGACTCTATCTTAAAAAAAAAAAAAAAAAAAAAGAAACATTGGACTTAATCTCTATTACAGATCAAATAGATCTAATAGATACTTATGGAATATTTCATCCAATGGCTGCAGAATACACATTCTTCTCCTCAGCACATGAATCATTCTCAAGGACAGACGATATGTTAGGCCACAAAACGAGTCTTTATAATTTCAAAAAAACTGAAATCATATATATCTTATCTAACCCACAACAGACTAAAACTAGAAATCAATAAAAAAAACTTTGGAAATGATACAAACATATGGAAATTAAACAATATGCTCCTGAATGACCAGTGGGTCACTGAAGACATTAAGAAGCAAATTAAAAATTTCTTGAAGCAAATGAATACGGAAACACAAAACAAATGAATATGGAAACACAAAACACCAAAACCTATGGGATAGGCAAAACAGTACTAAGAGGAAAGTTTATACCAATAAGCACCTACATCAAAAAAGTAGAAAAACTACAAATAACCTAATGACACATGTTAAAGAACTAGAAAAGCTAGAAAAAATCAAGCCCCAAAATTAGTAGAAGAAAAGAAATAAAGATCAGAGCAGCAATAAATGAAAACAAACAAAAAACAGTACAAAAGATCAACAAAATGAAAAGTTGTTTTTTTAAGAAAGATAAACAAAATTGCCAAACCTTTAGCCAGACAAAGAAGAAAACAGAGAACACCCAAATAAATAAAATCAGAGATGAAAAAGGAGACATCACAAGTATATCACAAAAATTCAAAGGATCATTACAGACTACTATGAGCAACTATATGCCAATAAGTTGGAAAACCTAGAAGTAGTGGATAAATTCCTAGATGCATACAACCTACCAAGATTGAACCATGAAGAAATCCAAAACCCGAATACAGCAATAAGTAATGAGACTGAAGCCATAATAAAGTCTCCCAGCAAAGAAAAGAACCAATAGCTTCACTGCTGAAGTCTACAAAATATTTAAAGAAGAACTGATACCAATCCTACTCAAACTATTCTGAAAAATAGAGAAGGAAGGAATACTTCTATACTCATTCTACAAGGTCAGTATTACCCTGATACTAAAACCAGACAAAGACACATCAAAAAAAGAAAACTACAGGCCAGTATCTGATTAACATTGATGTAAAAATCCTCAACAAAATGCTAGTACACCAAATTCAGAAACACATTAAAAACATCATTCATCATGACCAAGTGGGATTCATCCCAGGGATGGAAGGATGGTTCAACATATGCAAATCAATCAATGTGATACATCATATCTACAGAATGAATAACAAAAACCATATGATCACTTCACTTGATGCTGAAAAAGCATTTGACGAAATTCAATTGCTTCATGATAAAAACCCTAAAAAAACTGGGTATAGAAGGAACGTTCCTCAACATAATAAAAGCTATATGCAACAGACCCACATCTAGTATCATACTGAATGGGGAAAAACTGAAAGCCTTTCCTCTAAGATCTGGAACATGACAAGATGCTCACTTTTACCACTGTTATTCAACATAGCGTTGGAAGTGCTAGCTAGAGCAGTCAGACAAGAGAAAGATATAAATAGCACTCAATTTGGAAAGGAAGAGATCAAATTATCCTAGCTTGCAGATGATACAGTATTTGGAAAAACCTAAGACTCCAACAAAAAACCATTGGAACTGATAAGCAAATTCACTAAAGTGGCAGGATACAAAATCAAAATACAAAAATTAGTAGCATATCTTTTTTTTTTTTTGAGATGGAGTCTTGCTCCATCACCCAGGCTGAAGTTCAGTGGCATGATCTTAGCTCACTGCAACCTCTGCCTCCCAGGTTCAAGCAATTCTCCTGTCTCAGCCTCCTGAGTAGCTGGGACTACAGGGGCCTGCCACCACACCAGGCTAATTTTTGTATTTTTAGTAGAGACGGGGTTTCACCTTGTTGGTTAGGCTGGTCTCAAACTCTTGACCTTAGGTGATCCAACCGCCTCAGCCTCCCAAAGTGCTGGGATTACATGCGTGAGCCACCATGCCTGGCCAATTAGTAGCATTTCTATATGCCAACAGTGAACAATATGAAAAAGAAATTAAGAAGGCAATCTCATTTACAATAGCTACAAAGAAAACACATAGGAATAAATTTAACCAAAGAAGTAAAAGATTTCTATGATGAAGTATAAAACATTTTTGCAAGAAACTGAAGTGGACACACACAAAAAAGAAAGACATTCCATATTCATGCATTGGAAGAATCAATATTGTTAAAATGTCCACACTTCCCAAAGTGATCTATGGACTCAATGCAATCCCTATCAAAATACTTTCACAGAAACAGAAAAAATAATCATAACATTTACACGGAACCACAAAAGACCCAGAATAACCACAGCTATCCTAAGCAAAAATAAAAACAAAACTGGAGGAGTCACGCTACCTGACTTCAAATTATACTACAGAGCTGTAGTAGCTAATATATCATGGTACTGGCATAAAAACAGACACACAGACCAATGGAATAGAATAGAGAACCTAGAAACAAATCCATATATGTACAGTGAGCTCATTTTGACAAAGGGGTCAAGAACATACATTGGGGAAAGGACAGTCTCTTCAATAAACGGTGCTGGGAAAACTGGATATCCATATGCAGATGATTAAAACTAGACACCTATTTCTTGCCATATATAAAAATCAAATCGAAATGGATTAAAGACTTACATACTTAAATCTAAGACCTGAAACTATGAAACCACTAAAAGGAAACATTGGGAAAACTCTCCAGGACATTGGACTGGGCAAAGATTTCTTGAGTAATACCCGACAAACACAGGCAACCAATGAAAAAATAAACAAATAGGATCATATCAAGTTAAAAAGCTTCGCAAAACAAAGGAAACAATCAAGAAAGTGAACAGAATCCAAGGAATGGGAGAAAATATTTGCAAATTATGCATCTGAGAAGGGATTAATAACCAGACTACATAAACAACTCTATAGGAAAAAACATAAAACAATCCAATTTAAAAATGGGTAAAAGATCTGAATAGATGTTTCTCAAAGGAAGACATAAAAATGGTAAACAGGTATATGAAAAGGTGCTCATCATTATTGATCATCAGATAAATGCAATCAAAACTATAATGAGATATCATCTCTTCCCAGTTAATACGGCTTTTATCCAAAAGACAGGCAATAATGAATGCTGGTGAGGATGTGGAGAAAGGGGAACACTTGTTTGCTATTGGTGGGAATGTAAATTGGTATAGCCACTATGCAGAATAGTATGGAGGTTCTTCAAAAAACTAAAGACAGAACTACATATGATCCAGCAATGCCTCTACTAGGTATATATCCAAAAGAAAGGAAATCAGTATATTGAAGAGATATCTGCACTTCCATGTGTATTGCAGCATTATCAGCCTGAGTGTCCATCAGCAGATGAATAAAGAAAATGTGGTACATATATACAATGGAGTACTGATCAGCTATAAAAAAGAATGAGATCCTGTCATTTGCAACAACATGGATGGAACTGGAGGACAGTGTTAAATGAAATAAGCCAGGCACAGAAAGACAAACTTTGCATGTTCTCACCTATTTGTGGGAGCTAAAAATTAAAACAATTGAACTCACGGAGATAAAGATGGTAGAATGATGGTTACCAGAGGGTGGAGAGGGTGGGGAGGGGGAGTGGGAAATGGGGATGGTTAATGGGTACCCCAAAATATAGTTAGATACAATGGATAAGATCTAGATAGCACAACAGGGTGATTACAATCAGCAATAATTTGTTGTACGTTTTAGAATAAATTAGGGAATACAATTGGAATGTCTGTAACACAAAGAAATGATGAATGCTTGAAGTGACGGATACCCATTTACCCTGATGTGATTATTACCCATTGTATGCCTGTATCAAAATGTCTCACATGCCCCATAAATACATCCACTACTATGTACCCCACAAAATTAAAATTTTTAAAAAGTCTTCATTTGGTAGTATCTTCTAAGAGACTATGGATGCTAAGTTGTTGGTTTTTTTCTCTCCAAATTTTGGGTGTTTTGCTTCCTAAGTATTTAAAACCGAATTTCACTTTATTATTTGTTTTTCTTCTCTGCCCCTCTCATTTTATATCCATATTAGGGACTTAGATCAGTTTTTTTTTCATCCAATGTCTAAATTATCACTGTTTAATGATTTTTATGTATCAGTTTAATCTTTTACAACCTGGCATTTTTTTTGCAAGCTATCATTCAGCCACTGACTGAATAAACAAATATGCACCTAAAAAGTTTACTTATGATGAGGAGTCACAGAATTTATATCAAAATTCAACTCTGCAATGGTTGTAATGAGAGCTCAATGAATGAAAAAAAAATGAGATGCAAAATCATGAGAAAAAACAGGAAGGTTAATACAAATCAACTATTTGCTTGACCAATCTGTCTAGATTTTAAGACTCAAAGTGATGCTCTTAAGAGGTAATTTTAAGCCAGGCAATTTATTTAAAGATATCTGATGAAATTGGTAAGACAAAAATAACTTCTGAGCAATGACTTTCTTGCAAGTCATTTGATAAAAGTTCATTGTCACAAATGACAGAATCTTAATGATAGCAGAGTACTTTAGTCACAGGAGAAACTCTATTAAATTCCTTGATGGATATACTCAATGGCACTTACACTTCCACAAGAAAGCAATGCTGAAAATCCATCAGAATAAAACAACACATCTTCCATATGTTACAGCTTATCTCCAAGGAGAGGAAGTAGAATACATATTTGGAAAACCATTAATGCAAAGGCCTCTTGTCTTACCCGTTCATCTGTTGAATGATGGGAATAATTGATGAGACCAGGGATGGGCTGTTCACCGTGTGCCATGACAACAGCAGGACTGGTGTAGAATGGATGCTTCTAATGCACAACACATAACAACTATGAATATAGTGACAGGAAAACATGAAACTATACAAGCAAAATGACTAAAACGGAAAAAAGGTAAAAACAAATGGAAAAATGAAATGCTAACATTTTCCAAATGTAGAATGACAGAATCAGCTTAGATTTTAAATGCCATAAGCTTCTCTCCTAAGATTGAAATTTATGGCACTTCTTACTCTTTTAATTCAGAGTAAAGGAAAAAGAACATATAATGATTTAAAAATGCACCTATTTAACCAATTGGTTTCATAAAAAAAAAAAATCACACAAAACTTAAATACTTGCTAGCCTTAAGCACTTACTGGATCACTGAATGGACACTTCAAAAGGATTTCTCGATGATTCTAATCTATATATTATTAAAAAAAAAACCTCACAATGCTCATAGCCAAAATAACTGGATAAGCCATAAAATCTGAGAATTACTTCATATAGCAATTAAATTTTCAATCTTTATGCTCTTAATGAAAAATCATAATTTCCAGAATTGGTATGCTACTTCCTGAAGATATTAAGGCATACTAGATGGACTTAAGTAGGTATGAAGAATAAACCATGTTCTGTAACTTTAAGACAGTTAAATTTACTCAAGTAACTCATGGTAGTATACTTACCCATGGAGTTGCCCAAAGAGAATTTGTAATACTTTGATATTGTCCTAATAATATTTCTTACTTTATTAAAGTAAAAATGCAAATATATCCATTTCCTAACTTTACCACTAGGGTAATTTGTGTCAAGCAATGTTTGAATAAGTTATTAGTTAAGAAAAATTCAACAATTGCTGAAAAGCTTTGTCCCTTTAAAAATCTTTATTAATCTTTCCCAACTCATTTCTTGAATCATCTACGGTCTTTTACCTTCGGTTTGCTGTTCAAGAATTTGTGAAGTTTTGATATTTTGAATATATAAACATTATATATTTAATATGTCCACAAAAGTGACATCTCCAAAGAGTTCTAAAATGTCACATTGTTTATCATTGTAGCTATTACTTCAATAGGCTACAGCTCATCAGTAATGCCTCAGAACTCAGAATTAACTTCAGTGCCTTCAAGGAATCTATATCAAGAAGGAAACATAGTAGTGGAGTGTCATGGACATCCCAGTTATTTTTTTAGGGTTCTCTGAAGAAGTATTAAATGTAGGGAGGGATGGGATGGAAAACAGATGAAACCAGTACATTTACCTGTGGGTCCTTTAGGCCTCTGAGTATCTCTCATCAGGCTTACCTTGGCAGCAATGGCTGCTGCAGTTATGTGTGATGAGGAACTATCTTCTGTTGAAGCAACACCACTGTCTTTCTTCTCTTCTTCCTCTTCTTCACATTGAACCCCTTTGTCTTCTGTCTGTTTATGGGGGCTGGTAGTAGGAGGAGGGGAAAGAGGGGGTGGTGGGGAAGGCAAATCTTCAAGTTCATCATGCACCTCCTTTACTTTTACAATGGCATCACGTAAAAGGTCAATGGCATGAGGTAGAGCTGGCAGTATGAATTGAAAGCATTCCTGTATGCAAGAGAAAGAAAAAAAATTAAGATGAAGCACTTTTGTAATTATATAAGATGGTGGCAATCAAATTGTTTCATGATTTTGGCTCTGCATTTTCCTCCATCAATCTCAGAATGAATCATATGTAAAACATTGTCTTAGCAATATGCCATGAAGTAAGCATAACATATATTACAGTATTCTCCATAAGCTAAGGAACTACAGTGCTACAATGTTGGTCATATCAAACATTAAAAATGACCACTCTTTTAATTAAAATTAACTTTTAAATGTTTATAGGAGTATGTGCTGTGAAATGATCTAAAATTTGTAATATTTTTGTCATGAACTGTACTACTCCTCATTATTGTGATGTAATAAAAATAGTTACAGTGACAAAAAAAAAAAAAGCATATACTCTGCTGACTATTCCTTTTGCTATGCAAAAGCTCCTTAGTTTAAATTAGGTCCCAGCTATTTGTCTTTGTTTTTATTGCAATTGCTTTTGGGTTTTTGGTCATGAAATCCTTGTCTAAGCCAATGTCTAGAAGGGTTTTTCCAATGTTATCTTCTATAATTTTTATATAGTTTCAGATTAAGGACTTAGGTTTAAGTCCTTAATCTATCTTGAGTTGATTTTTGTATAAGGTGAGAGTTGAGAATCAAGTTTCATTCTCCTACATAGGGCTAGCCAATTATCCCAGCGCCATTTGTTGAAAAGGGTATCCTTTCCCTACTTCATGTTTTTGTTTGCTTTGTCGAAGATCAGTTGGCTCTAAGTTTTTAATTTTATTTCTAGGTTCTCCATTCTGTTCCATTGATCTATGTGCCTATTTTTATACCAGTACCACGCTGTTTTGGTGACTATGGCCTTATGGTGTAGTTTGAAATCAGGTAATGTGATGACTCCAGATTTGTTTTTTTTGCTTAGTCTTGCTTTGGCTATGCGGGCTCTTTTTTGGTGCCATATGAATTTCAGAATTGTTTTTCCTAACTCTGTGAAGAATGATGGTGGTATTTTGATGGGAATGGCATAGAATTTGAAAATTGCATTTGGCAGTATGGTCATTTTCACAATATTGATTTGGCTAATCCATGAGCATGGGATGTGTTTACATTTGTTTGTGTCGTCTATGATTTCTTTCAGCAGCGTTTTGTAATCTTCACAATCTACACATCTGACAAAGGACTAATATCCAGAATCTACAACGAACTCAAACAAATCAGTAAGAAAAAAAAAAAAACAATCTCATCAAAAAGTGGGCTAATGACATGAACAGACAATTCTCAAAATAAGATATACAAATGGCCAACAAACATATGAAAAAATGTTCAACACCACTAATGATCAGGGAAATGAAAATCAAAACTGTAATGCAATACCACCTTACTCCTGCAAGAATGGCCATAATCAAATAATCAAAAAACAGTAGATGTTGGCGTGGATGCGGTAAACAGGGAACACTTCTACACTGCTGGTGGGAATGTAAACTAGTGAAACCACTATGGAAAACTGTGGAGATTCCTTAAAGAACTAAAAGTAGAACTACCATTTGATCCAGCAATCCCACTACTGGGTATCTACCCAGAGGAAAAGAAGTCATTATTCAAAAAAGACACTTGCACACACATGTTCATAGCAGCATAATTCACAATTGCAAAATTGTGGAACCAACCCAAATGCCCATCAATCAATGAGTGGATAAACTATTTTATTTATATATATATATATATATATATATATAAAATACAAATAAATATATATAATATAAATATATATAAAATATATAAATATATATAATATATATTTTATTATATATAAATATATAAATATATATTATATAAAATATATATTTATATAAACAAATATATATAATAAATTATATATATATAAATAAAATAGTTTCTTTATCCACTTATTGATTGATGGGCATTTGGGTTGGTTCCACGGTTTTGCAATTGTGAATTGTGCTGCTATGAACATGTGTGTGCAAGTGTCTTTTTTGAAGAATGACTTCAATATATATATATATGATGGTATATTACTCAGCCATAAAAAGGAATGAATTAACACCATTTGCAATGACCTGGATGAGATTACAGACTATTATTCTAAGTGAAGTAACTCAGAAATGGAAAACCAAACATTGTATGTTTTCACTGATATGTGGGAGCTAAGCTATGAGGATGCAAAGGCATAGGAATGACACAACGAACTTTGGGGACTTATGGGAAAGAGTGCAGGGGGTGAGGGATAAGACAACAAATATGGTGCAGTGTATACCTCTCAGTGATGGGTGCACCAGGATCTCACAAATCACCACTAAAGAACTTACTCACGTAAGCAAATACCACCTGTACCCCAATAACTTACGGAAAAATAAAAAAAAAATAAGCTTGAGGACAGGCATGGATGGTCAGAATCAGATTCTCTTAAAAAAAAAAAAAAAGGCATGCACTGCATTTTAAAAAAAATAGAATTTCTATATACAACTTGGTAGTTTAAAGAAGCATTATGAGAAAGACACGAAAGATAGGAAAGAAGCCCAAGAGTTTGAGGCTGCAGCGAGCTATGATCGTGTAACTGCATTCCAGCCAGGGTGACACAGTGAGACTCTGTCTCTAAAAATAAATAAATAAATACATTCTAAAAACTTGTATACTACCCTCTTTTCCATCCCTTCCTCCCCAAGAGAAAACCTACATACTCACACACATACACATTTAATTCTTGGGTTATTTCTACAACTCTTAAATGATTTATGCAAAAATCCTGAAGAAACTAGGAGCCCTCCATCCCTTGTTCCCAACCTCCTGAGTCAAGACCATTTCTTGATGTGATTCATGCCAAACACTTAAGACACTGCTGTATTTTGGATGGGTCAAATCTACTTTTTTTTTTTTTGAGATGGAGTCTCACTCTGTCTCCCAGGCTGGAGTGCAATGGCGCCATCTTGTCTCACTGCAACCTCTGCCTCCTGGGTTCAAGCAATTCTCTGCCTCAGCGTCCTGAGTAGCTGGGATTACAGGTGCCTGCCACCACGCCTGGCTAATTTTTTTTTATTTTTAGTAGAGATGGGGTTTCACCAACTCGGCTAGGCTGGTCTTGAACTCCTGACCTTGTGATCGGCCCGCCTCGGCCTCCCAAAGTGCTGGGATTACAGACATGAGCCCTAGCGCCTGGCCAAATCTACTTAATCTTTAATCCAAAAGTAGAGAGAAGCAATTGGGGGCCTTCCATGCAGAAAGTGGGCTCAGGAGGCTAAGTAAAGGAATATGAATATTTATATCCAAGGCACTCAGGAACTTTTACACAGGTGCAAGAAACTTACATTAAAGTGGTCACAAGATTGTTTAAATAGGCGACAGACAAATGAAACTCTATGTTTACTGCTAGACACCAAACCTTTGTGTGAAATCTTGAATTTATGGGGAGGGAGAGTAGCCTGTACCTGTCTGTTATTTTCCTAATCCCGACCCCTCATTCTTGAACTGCAGATTGAGCCCGTTTGGGCTTCGGTGACCCCACCACTGGGGTATATTTATTTGATGGTTGATTTTGCTGTACTGTCTACTTCTTTTCCCATCTTCTTTTTTTTTTTTTTTGAACATTTTCTCTGTCCCCCAGCTGAGTGCCCCTCCCCCGCCCCCCCCCCCCCCCCCCCAGCCCCCTGCTACACGCCCCCCCCCAGCTAATTTTTGTTTTTAGTAGAACGAGTTTCCCGTGTGCAGGATGTCTCGATCTCTGACTCGTTCCCCCCCGCCTCCCAAGTCTGGATACAGCTTGAGCCACCGCCCCCCCCATCTTCTAATCATTTTTTTTTTTTTTTTTTTTGAGATGGAGTCTCGCTCTGTCGCCCAGGCTGGAGTGCAGTGGCACAATTTTGGCTCACTGCAAGCTCTACCTCCCGGGTTCACGCCATTCTCCTGCCCCAGCCTCCCTAGTAGCTGGGACTACAGGCACCCGCCACCACGCCCGGCTAATTTTTTTTTTTTGTATTTTTTAGTAGAGACGGGGTTTCACCGTGTTAGCCAGGATGGTCTCGATCTCCTTACCTCGTGATCTGCCCGCCTCGGCCTCCCAAAGTGCTGGGATTACAGGCGTGAGCCACCGCGCCCGGCCCTAATCATTTTTTTAACATACATGCTGACTCTTTTCCTATCGCTTCTCCTTTTCTTGGGAAAATATAATGAATAAAGATTTATTGGTACTGAAGTTGTTTAAAAAAAGGCAAGAAAGAGGTTTCATATTTTTAGTTAGAGCAGGGCAGTAGAATTAACAACCCATGTGAGAACCAGATTATTTTGTCCAGAGAGCTAAAGTTCTAACTACCATCATAAAGTATAGCTAGGTAACATTGTACAGCAAGCAAAATATAAAATAAGATTGTAAAGAGCACTGCATAAAGTTAATATAATCTGCTGCTGAGGTGCTCACTATTATCTATAATGTATCACCAAAAGAGAATAGGTAAGGACCTAAAAACCAGAATATAAGGCCAGATATACCTGCAGAAGAGGTGGAGGTCTTTCTCTTTCACATTTGAAGTAATAGCTTAAAATCTAAGATGTAAAAAAAAAAAAAATCTTAATTTTTGGAGGGTTACATAATATCGGGAAAGATGTCTAATCTTTTGACCTATCTTTGTATGGCTCAATCAGTTTACTCTTTTAAGATTGTGTAGTGAAGAATTTAACCTTGACCGAGGAGAGGTCGGGTCTTTACACTCAGCTTCTGGGAGTGATCTCCAGGTCCTTGAAATTTCATGCCTAATAGGAATGTCTTCGTTGCCTATGGACTTTGGGCACCAGAGACAGTCTAACAATGTTAGACTGCAGTTCAGGAATGAGGGAAAGGGATCAGGAAAAGAACAGACAGGTATAGGCTACCCTCCCTCTCTCCCCATTAATTCAAGATTTCACACAAAGCTTTGGTGTCTAGCAGTAAACATGGAGTTTCATTCATCTGTCTATTAAATAATCTTGTGGCCACTTTGACAAAAGTTTTTCTGAACCTGCATAAAAGTTCCTAAGTGACTTGAATATATATTCATACTCCCTTTCTTGGCCTTCCGATCCCACTTTCTACATGGAAGGCCCCCAGTTGCTTCTCTCTACTTTAGGATTAAAGATTACAGGTCAGCCACACTGGCAGTAAGTGTTTGAGTCTCAATAAAAGCTCTGGATACCAAAGGCTCAGTTGAACATCCCCAGCTGGCATTACTCCATGTGTGGTATCACAGACTGATGCCAGAAGGGTGACATGTCCATGTCTCCAAAGAGAGAGGACAACAGAAGTTCCTCATTTGTTACTTCTGTTAGACTCTGCCCTATGCACTTTCTCCCTTAGCTGACTTTAATCCGTATTCTTTCCTTGCAATGAACAATAATCATGATTATAACAGCTTTCTGTGAGTTCCATGAATGCTAGTAAATTATTAAACCTGAAGGTCATTTTAGGATCTCCTGAATTTGCAATTAGGGTCAGAAATGAGAGCAATTTTGTGGAGTACTCCACATTTGTAGGTGGCTATTTTTTGCAGTTGGCTAAAACTCCTTACAGTTGGTGTCAAAAATAAGATTTTCTAGGCCGGGCGCGGTGGCTCACGCTTGTAATCCCAGCACTTTGGGAGGCCGAGGCGGGCGGATCATGAGTTCAGGAGATTGAGACCACGGTGAAACCCCGTCTCTACTAAAAATACAAAAAATTAGCCAGGCGTGGTGGCGGGCGCCTGTAGTCCCAGCTACTTGGAGAGGCTGAGGCAGGAGAATGGCGTGAACCCGGGAGGCGGAGCTTGCAGTGAGCCGAGATTGCGCCACTGCACTCCAGCCTGGGCGACAGAGCGAGACTACATCTCAAAAAAAAAAAAAAAAAAAAAGATTTTCTAGAAAGACCCTGACTCACTGAAATACATGGCTTAGGAAGTGAAGAGAGGGTGTGGGATGATGAACCTTTGATCCCTGAGTGAAGACAGTGTCAACCACAGCATGGAATTGCTTCTGTACTGTGATTAGTTAATGGAGATAATTCCCAAAAAGTTATCTCACTGGATGCATACGGAGACGCAAAATATAAAGAAAGAAGCTAAACACACAATCTCTCAGTTATTGTTATCTATGCTAGCTAAAATGAAGGTAGGGGATACAATACTACTCTAAATGAATAGGAACAGACTGTGCAGGAGGAACTTGCTAAACTAGTATTACCGACTGCAATCTGAATCAGCACAGTGGCCAAATCTTACAACTCTTTAAAAGGTGGAAAAGTTTGGGTATAAATAGAGAGAAGGAAGAATGGTGGCTGAGGGTAAAGGAATGAATGGATAGGTTATGCAGTAAGGGAGATAATACTGCATTGGTATCTCCAAAGAGGTTCAGAACAAGAGATGACATTGTTTCTTAGCTTAAGTGTAACAGATGCTTGAAAGAGTGAAGTCTTATGTTGCTGAGACCACTCCTATTTTTGGAATCCAACAAGCCTGCAAACCTGAGTAGCATCATTCTGGGAGACATTCTGGTCTATTAATGTCTGAGAAGGACTCTAAGAATGTGCCAGTATCTTTTGACTTTTATTTTTTAGGTTATGGCTAAGTGTATTGGGAAATTCAGTTAAAGCCTCCTCAGGATATAATGTCAATAGAAAATGACTGGCCTGAGGAAGAACTGCACTTAGGTAACCATCAGCTAATTTCTATGATATATAGTTCTGTACAAACATATCAATAGTGGTAGATTAAGGTGATAATTTAGTAACTTAATACAAAATTATGAAAATGTATATAATGGCTTTAGTGGATGGATTAGCTATTTCTCTACATCTATCCATACCCTACACTGCCTTGGCCAAATCTTAGGCATATTCACACTGATACTACTGCTGTGTCTGTCACATAAACATATAGTAAATATAGATGCCCAGACAAACATGACTGTGTTGCTATACAATAAAAAAAGCCTTGGCCAAAGGCCAGGGGGTAGCTTGTACAGCAAAGAATTAACAGTACCTAAAGAGAGTCTGAGGGTAAAAGTAGTTGCCTTTAACTAGTTGGAGGAGATCTCTAGGTCCTCAGAATGTCATGTGTGACAGCAGTGTCTTTGTTTACCTGATGGCTTTGGCCACCATACACTCTAACAATATGACTTATGATGGGGACTTTTGGCCACATGGTGTCAGTTCTGGAACGTACTGGAGACTAATGCTATCAATCCAATCTCTGGGAAGTGCTAAAGACTAAAGGTCATTCACATGGGCAAAATATAATGAACTAAAAAAAACAACAAACAAACAAACAAAACCTCTGGACATCAAAAACTCAGGTGAGCTTCTCTGATTGGAAATATTACAAGTATATTATCATACACAAATGCCAGGAGAGTAAAGCATTCATGACTCTATAGGGAGAGGACAAAGGAAGCTCTGTGTTTGGTAGTATTCCTGGACGTTGTCTTATGCACTTCTTCTCTTGGCTGATTTTAATCTGTATCCTTTCCCCATAATAAACCATAACTGTAAGTGTAACAGTTTTTAGTGAGTTCTATGTCTTTCCATTGAATTACTGAACCCAAGAGTGACTTTGGGAATCCTGCAATTGGTATCAGACGTGAGGGCAGTCTTGTGGAGTGCTCCAACTTTTTGGCTGGCTAACTTTCACGGCTGGTCAAAAGCTCTTACACTAAACCATTAATATGTCCAGGTGATTTACCTGAGATCCTTTCTTGCTACCTGGCAGGTTAATTATGAGCGTTTTCCCTCTGATTCCACATACAGGCCTGAAAGAAAAGAGAAAGTAGATGAACACTAAATTGCAATGAATGCCCGGTTTAAATACACTAACAACAAAGAACAATCATTTTACTTTACATGTGAACAACTGTTTTAGGAATAAAAGTGTTATCTTAAGACATTCACTGCTGGCTATACAAATTAGGCATTCTGGTTGAAGTTTTTACATTATGGTTAGTATGGCAAATTGGAAAAAATGTACTGAATGTGGAATCAGAATAATTTACCTACTTTTAAGCAATCTGACCAAGTCTAATGACCTATTTTGTCTAACTTCAGCTTCTTCATATATTATACAATTGTTTAAGAGTTTGAGATAGTGCATTAAAAATGCCTAGTGATATTTATGTTCAAAAGTCTAACACAAAAAGCACTTAAGATTTAGATTTCAGCTCTTGCTTCTCAGGAAGTCTGTAAGTTTTAAAGTAAAACAAAGTTTTTCACAAGTGAATGGCAGAAGGGAAGAGGTTGGAGAGCTCATTCATTAATAGACCCACTGATAATCGCAGGCATTTTAAGCTAGAAATGCCTTTCAGAGATAATTGTCAATTTCCAGGCCACATTTAAACTAACTGGTTAAGAAACATAAAAAATGGAAAAGCAGTGGAAGACTGGAGTCAAGGATCAAAGGCCTAGATTTTCATATGAGAGCTGGAATTATGCTGTCATTGACTGGTTGTGTTACTTTGATCTGGTAACATTATCTCATTTTCATCATTTGAAAACAAAGAGATTATGCTATTTTTAAATTTTTACAGTATTTTTAAAGTAATGTAAGAATACTCTTCCCCAAATGTCTTGATTGAGTTTTTCTTTAACCACTCTTATTCTCTGAAATAACCTAAAACTGTCCTATATTTTATTACTTTTTCTTCTTGTCCTATTTACAATCTGAAAGAGAAGATTGCCATTTATTTACAACTTTCCATATATCTGAAAATGTTTACTGAATCACCTGCTGGCCTTCTTCTTACCAGAAAAACTATTCATTGTTTCATTAAAAACTTTAAGGCTATTTTCTGACCTTTAATCTTAATGATATTTCTTCAAAATCTGTTTTAGTTCTGGCAGTCAGAATTGGATAAAGTACTTTAGTGACAAAATGGCACTGGGTAATTATATCGTTCTTAATATGTTCCTGTTTACTTAGGAATTTTGTTTTTCTTTCCAAACTAAAATGCTACATTTTAGCTTTTTGTCAATATGATAGCTAATTGATTATAATATCACCAGTAATATGATTGGAATATAATCAATATTAAGTTCTCTATTTTCATGTAGCTACATCCAGAAGTTTGTAGCACCTTTCCTTCTAAAAACTAGAAATATTACCATAACAATTGCTGCATATTATCCTCCCAACATTTCTATGAAGAAAAGACAAATATAGTTACCTACAAAATATGGAAAAATAATTTGGAGTACAAAGAATTTGATTAATACATAGCTCTGGGATCTTTGTAATTTTATACAGTAAGTTCATTCCATCTTGTGTTTATTAATGTCCATGAACTTATCCTTACTGACATCACTGTTAACAATTTTGTCACATATTATGAAATGTGTTGGATTTTATTTTCCAAGAAGGTTGTAACTTCCTCCATTAGAAGGTTAGTGGCAAGTTAAAACTTAGTTAATTCTTTTTATTCTAATTTTTGGTAATCAAATCCAGGCTTTTTATGTCTCCAATAATACTTCACTTGCTCTAGGTTGACACCTTAGTAGCAGTGCTAATATAACCAACAATTATATCTAGACCACTATTTTTCTGTGTGTGTGTATGTATGCATAGGTGATATAATTAAAGGTTTTGCTATATAGCCAGGAGATTACATTTGTTATTTCCCATCAATTTTTTTTACTTTTTATTTTGCCAAAACATTAGATCAGAGATTTATTTATTCTTTCTCATTTCCCTGATCTCTCTGAAGTGTTTAAAAATTAATTTTAAGATATACTTTTTCATCTATAGAATGTGCAGAGTCACTGCAAGAAGAAAGTACTCCTCCTCTATATAAAGCTTTAGGATTAATAAAGTATTTTTACAAACATTATATCATTCAATAATTTAAAAACTATAAGCACCAAAGTTTTAGCATATTCCAATATTTATCAAACAGCTAAAGATCTATACTAAGTATTATGGAATAAATGCAACCCAAATGCTTAAGAAGTTTATAATTGTAAAATGTAGAACATTAAAGCATATAAACAACTACAACACAAGATAGTAAGTAGTAATACAAATTGGTATAAAGTACCATAGGTTAAAAAAAAAAGTAGCCAATGTGGTGGCTCACGCCTGTAATCCCAACACTTTGGGAAGCCAAGGTGGGAGGATCATGAGGTCAGGAGTTTAAGACCAGCCTGGCCAATATGGTGAAACCCTGTTTCTACTAAAAATACAAAAAATTAGCCGGGTGTGGTAGCAGGTGCCTGTAATCCTAGCTACTCAGGAGGCTGAGGCCGAAGAATTGCTGGAATCCGGGAGGCGGAGCTTGCAATGAGCAGAGATTGTGCCATTGCACTCCAGCCTGAGTGACAGGAGTGAGACTTCGTCTCAAAAAAAGAAAACAAAACAAAAACCAAAAAGAAGGGCAGTTTAGGAGGAGGGAAAAATAAAAATAATGCAAAAGTACAGAGTTAAAAAAAGCACCAAGTGCATTTTGAGTATATTGTCTCTCACCAGCAAGCATCCACTTGCTTACTTATAGAGGAGTAATGTGAGGTAAGAAGGACCAGTGGAAAGATGTTGCTGTCTGACGGATCAGTATTTTTCAATTTGTGGTCTCTGGACCAGAAACATATACATCATATAGGAATTTGTTGGAAAGGCAAAATTTCCCATACCACCCTTATCCCCTCCTCTCTGTTGCTGATATATTGGATAAAAAATTATGAGGGTGGGGTCCAGTAATCTGTATCTTAACAAGTTCTCTAGTTGACTCTCATCCATGGAAAAGTTTGAGAACTGCTGTGATAAACTGTGCTTGAATTTTGGTACTACTATTTACTATTAGTGTAATCCTGTCTTCATTACTAAACTTCTTTAATCCTTAGTTTCCATAATCTGAGTTGTTAAAAGGGTTAACATAATCTTTGAAATATAAGGTAAAGTATAATCTAGTACATAATAGGCATTAAATAAATATTTGGTCCATCTTTCCTTAAAAAGTACATTAGAATTAAGAGAGTAGAAGTCATGAATTCACTGTAGAGAGCTAGAATGTATTCTTAAGGCATTGGGAACGATTCATGGATTCTGCTATTACTAATATTACCAAGCACTATTTCAGGAATAATAGTCTAAGATGAACTGAAAGGGGATGACAGAAGATATAAAGAAAAGAAAGTCTGATAACAAAAAACACTAAATACGAGTTGACTCATTCTTGGTTTATTTTCTCTCATGTATCTCAGCATGTTACATAGTGCATTGTTTTTGTTTATGTATATAAAATATAAAATATATTTTAAATAAATGTAAAAGTATATTAAGCAAAAATCCTTTGGGAACAATAGGAAGGGCATTTTAGTCTTAGGTAAGGAAGGGTAGGGGTAGTTAAGAGAAGGCTTCTATAAGGAAGGAAAAAAATCTAAGCTTCTGCCTGAAGAACTGGTAGGTGTTACAGAGGTAAAAAGAGAAGGAAGAACATTCAAGGCAGAGAAAAGGGCATGTACAAAGTACTCACAAGCTAACAATAGAACCTGATATGTGTGGTAAAAACAACAAGTGTGGGTGGATGCTGATGCAAAAAGCAGCAGTGACAAATTATATAGGCCCTGGAAAGTAATCTTAAAGAATTCAGTCTTTATCCACAGACTTTATCTACAGTGGAGAGTGAGATTTTGCCAAAAAATTTTGAGCAGAGAAATAACATACTAATATCTGTATTTTCAAAAGATATTTCTGGCTGCAAAGTGGAAAATTGTTTGGAAAGGTGCAAGACAGGAAGCAAGGAATACAGTTAAGACAATGTCGAAAAATGTAACAGGTGAATTAGGGTGGTTGCAAAGGTGATGAAGAAAAGCGAACAGGTTATAGTTAAGAATATTCTAACCCACAGACTATATAATGGGATAGTTACCTTTTTATTCTATTTTTTTTGAAATTTTAATACAAAAAGAGTAATTTTTAAAAACAGGACATATTTGGATGAAAACTGGTCCTAATCTAGATTTACACTAGAAGTTCAATATTCTATGTTAAACTTGATCACAACAGGCATGAGAATAGAAGAATATGAAAAATATTGCTTCTCTTAAAATTTCTGTTAAATATTAAATACACAGCAAGGTATGACATGTGTATAAAACAGACAATAACAATAAAAATCCCACTGATGTGCCTACTACCTAGGTGAAGAAACAGACTATCACTGATACCTTCAAAGAGTACTGTGTGCCTTGCCCGATCTCAAGTCCCTTCTCCAAATAACTATTATCCTGAATTTTAAAACATTCTCTTACTGTTTTGTAAAACAGCTCTATCAATATAAAATTCATATGCCATACAACTTACCCATTTAAAAGATACAATTCAATAGTTTTTAAAGTATATTCTCAGAGTTGTACAATCATCCCGGTAATCAATTTTAGAACATTTTCATCACCCTCCACAAAAAAAATCCCATACCCATTAGCAGTCACTTCACATTTTCTTGCAACTCCCAGCCCTAGGCATTCACTAAGCTATGTTCTGTCCATACAGATTTGCCTATTCTAGACATTTCATACAAAGGGAAACATATAATATGTCACCTTTTGTGACTTGCTTCTTTTACTTAACATGTTTTCAAGGTTCATCCATGTGGTGCTTATATAAGTCATTCACTTAAAAAAAAACTTTTCCACATATATTTATCTAAATATATTTTCATTTTAGCATGCTTTTGAAATTTATATACAAATGAAATCATACTGTGTATATTCTTATACAACTTGGTTTTCTCACTCAACATTGTGTTTGTGAGACTCCTCCATGCTAATATGCATAGCTATAGTTCATTTTCAATGCTGTACAATATTACATATGTGCACAGCTTTCTCTAGGACAGTGTTCTTCAAATTGTAGGTCATGACCAATTAATAGGGCAGTAAACTGACTTCGGTTGCCATAACTAGCATTTTTTAAAAAAGAACAGAACAGAAAATATCAGAATGCTTTCCTGGTAGTTAGGATAAATATCGACTCAGAAAAGTTTGTGCCTTTTGTATATGTATGTGTGTGCATATTGTTTATGTACATATATATGCATATATGCATACCTACATACATAGAGACATATATATATACATATGTGTGTGGGTACTGAATTACAATGTTAAGTACATTTCTTACTGTGGCTTATGGTCAAAAACATTTGAAAGCTAATGTTCTAGGGTAAATAGCTAGAAGCAGATTTTATGAGTCACAGGAATAAGCAGATGTGCAGTTTTACTGTATAAAAGTAATTTTCCATAGTGTTTGTACCAATTTACATTCCCATCAACACACTGTTGCTGCCTCTCCTGACAATGCTAGATGTTGTCAGTGTTTTTCTTTTTTAATTTCTTTTGGCCGAATAGATGACAGATATAAAGCAACTACAATAAAATGTTAATAGTAGAATCTTAAGTATTCACTGTAAAATTCTTTCAATTTGGTATATGTTTGAAATTTTTCATAATGAAAAGGTTGAGATAAAGTTGTCTCTTTATTTGTAATTTTAAACTTAAATCTAAACATTTTATTGTTCATATATGTATTGGCTTATTATTTCTGTTCTGCAGTTAGTGTATTTCCATCTGTTAGTGCAGGGTGCCCCAAAATTATAAACTTCTAGAGGGTCGATTCTGTATAGAACCTATTGTATAGCACCTAATACAGTATCTTCACCAGTTAGACATTTATTAAATCCATTTTGATGAAATGAGGAATGCTCAGAAACTGTGCTATAGTTACAATCTCTACATCATGAAATAAACAGTAAATATGAAATTTGGTCCCTTTAAAAAATACACCTTGGGTTTATAGGACAGCAACTGATGTATCCTGATCTTCTATCCAACAAACTTGATGAACTCTTCCATTACTTCTAAAAGACTACTAATTTTTTAATAATTCCCATGTAGTAATCATGGGAGATTACTTGTCCTTTTCAATGCTTGTATCATTTATTTTTTTTACTTTGTACAATATTGGACAGAAGTATACTTGGACTCTGTCTTATTCCTAACTTTAAAGAGAATACTGACAATATCTAATTATTAACTATATTTGCTTTGTCAAATTAAGGAAGTTCCCTTCTAATCATTGCTTGCTAAGAGTCGTTATTCACAAACAGGTTTGGAATTTTATCAAATGCTTTTTCTGCATCAATTGAGAAGGTCCTATGACTTTTCTCCCTTAATCTGTTAATGTGGTGATTCATGTTAATCAGTTAACCATCTTTGTGTCCTTGAAATAAATCCATCTTTATCCTGATGTATCTTTTAAAATATACTTTTAGATTTGATATGTTAGTATCTTATTTTTGAAGTTTTCACATCCATGTTCACAATGAATACCTACATTTTCCCTTTTTTCTACTACCATTTTCTAGTTTTGTAATAAGATTATCCCAGACTCATAACACGAATTGAGAAATGTTTGCTCAGGCTTTCCTTGTTTTTCATGACCTTGATAGCTTTGGTAAGTGCTGGTCAGTTTTTTTTTGCAGAATGCCCACTTCTGGTGTCTGTCTGATATTTTCTGATGATAAGATTAGGGTTATGGGATTTTTGGAAGAAGACTATAGAGGTATAGAGCATTTTTATTACATCATATCACAGGTATATGCTACCAATCTGACTAATGAATGTTGATATTGATCTTGATCTCTTAGCTGAGGTATTTGTCAGGTGCTCCCCACAGCAAAGTTACTCTTCCCCAACCTGCCCCCAGTTCTGTACTCTTTGGAAGGAAGTCACTGTATGTAGCCCATGCCTAAGAAGTGAGGAGTTATGTGCCCCTTCCTTGAGGGTGGAACATCTATATAAATTATTGGGAAATCTTATGCACAGGACATTTGTCTCTTCTCCCTCATGAATTAATTTATGCAAAAAGTTACTTGTATAAGCATGGAGTCATGGATGTTTATTTGTTTATTTTATACTTTGGATTATAATAAGATACTGCTTATTGCTTATTTTGTTGCTCACATTTTTACATCTTTGGTCATTGGGAGATGTCAATTGACTCCTATGCCCGTTTAATACATACCCGCCAATGTGTGTTTTGTTGTAGTTTGTTTTCTTGAGCGCTTCCTTACTTTTAAGCACTACGAGATATACCAGGCTCATCTTGTATATTTCCTGCCTTGGCCCCAGAATCAGCCATTTCTCCAAGGAACCCAGGTTCCTTTTATTGCCAAATGGTATAAAAACTAAGATTTCAGCATTAATTATATCATTTCATTTTGATATGTCATTTATTTTAGACCCTCCCTGCTGACAAAGCAAAGGAATACATGTGTAAACTAACCTGTGTGTGTGTATATATATATATAGTACACATATGTGTATGTATACGTATATACGTATATACATATACATATACACATATATGTGTATATATACATATATATGTACATATATACATATATATTACACATATTTCTGTATGTAACCATTTGTATCTATGTTAAAGCTAGATATGAATTCATACTGATGTCTCCAACTCTAATTCATTACCTAGAATCACATGGATCATTCTAGCCTCTTCCCCTTGCTTGTACATATGTAATTTCCCACTCTGACAGTGAGAAACCTGTCTCTCACTACCTGCCATCCATTTATTAACTGTTCAATTCCAGTATACACATATATTAAAATTAGAATTGTTAACCCATACCTCCATGGGATACAACTTTATCAACTAAAGCGCTTATGTGCAGTTGCTTTTACCTTTAGTCTTACAGACTCCACTCATATCCAAAGTTATTTAGGTCAGTACTTTTCCCCTCCACTCCCTTCCATGAGGTTGTTTCATTTATTTTGTAATGCATTTAAATTCTCTTGGCAGAGTCTTCACTGCTTTCTGGGATCCATCAAATGCAATTTGCATATATTAAGCCTTCCTTGTGATAAAGTTCTATGACTTTTGACAAATGTATAATGTCATGTTTCCGTATTTCTACTTCATATCAAATGGTGTTACTGCTCTAAAAAATCTGTTCGGCTTTATCCATTCACCTATATCTTTCTTTTCAAAAACTCTGGGCAATCACTGATCATTTTACTGTTGTTATAATTTTACTTTTACTACAATGTCATAAAGTCAGAACCATATAATACGTATTCTTTTCACACTGGCTTCTTTTACTTAGCAATATGCATGTAAGGATGTCTTTTTTGGTTGCTTGATGGCCCATTTCCTTTTATTATTGAATAAGAGTCCATTGTATGGATGCACTTAATTTGCTTATCCACTTACCTATTGAGGTAAATCTTGGTTGATTCCAACTTTTGGCAATTATGAATAAGGCTGTTATAAACATTTGCATGTGGGTTTTTGTGTGGATGTAAGTTTTCACATAAATTGGTTAAATATCTAGAAGTTCTCTGTATATTTTGGATACAAGTCACATTTATGGTATATGATAGAATGACTAGACAGACAACTAGCAAGCATATAGAAGAACTCAGCAATACAAATCAACAGGATCGAATTGATATTTGTAGAACACTCCAGCTGACAGAATAATACACATTGTTTTTACCAATATAGACCATATCTGTGACCATAAAAATAAACCTAAACAAATTTAAAAGAATTGCAATTATAGAATATCTTCTCTGACCACAATGGAAGCAAAGTTGAAATCAGTAACAGAAAGATAACAGGAAAATTCCTATACACTTGGAAACTAAACCATAAACTTCTGAATAATCTATGGATCAACGAAGAAATCTCAAGAAACCAGAGACTTCTGGTTTCAAAATGACAACGTACAAGCAGGCTGGCTTCACTCCTCTCAACAGGAAACCAAAAGCAAATGAACAGCACAGAGATTATCACTAGAAATATCCCAGAACTCAAATATGAAGATGAGATGTGGCCCTGGGGCCAGAAAGAAGTGAAAAAACTCCGAACAGACAGTAAGAGTATCAGATTTCCACATCCATGATGTTCCTCCTCCCCATCCTGCCTTGCACGAAGTATGTAGAAAATTTTCCTCCAACTTACTGTTTTAACATTGGAAAAAGTGTGATCAAGGTGAACAGCTAGCTTCCCATCATTCTGCATACCCTGGCAGTAGACCTGTCCCTGCCTTAACCCATGGGAAGCATCACAAGTGTCTGAAGGAACAAATATACCTGAGGATAGGCAGATACAAAGGGAGGAGGTGGGATTACAGTCTCTGACCCTGGAAACTCTGCTCATAAACTCAGCCAAAGGAGATGCTAAATCATGATGGCTGTTCAGCAGTACCACGCTGTAGGAGGTGCATCCCACAGGCTCCCTGGGCATGAAACACTGGCCTAGCTTCCCTACACTGGAAGGATATACCATGTTTCACCTCCCTCACCCGAGAAGGGTAGCATTCTGACCATTTACTGGAGCTTAGGTGAACCTGGGGATAATGTGTCACCTAGGACTGAAAATGGGGAAGTGGTAAAAAAAAAAAAAAGCCTCAAATCAAATATATCCTGAATTGAATAAAGAAAACATGATACATACACACCATGGAATACTATACAGCCATAAAAGGAATTAAATCATGTCCTCTGCAGCAACATGGATGTACTTGGAGGCCATTATCATAAGCAAATTAGTACAGGAACAGAAAACCACATACTGAACGTTCTCACTTACAAGTGGGAGCTAAACTTTTGGTACACATGGACATAAAGATGGGAACAATAGACACTGGGGACTACCAAGGTATGAGAGAGGGAGGGGGGCAACGGCTGAAAAACAACCTTTTGTATACTACGCTCATTACCTGGGTGATGGGATCATTTGTACCACAAACCTCAGCATTATGTGATATACCCATGTAACAAACCTGTACATGTACCCCTGAATCTAAAAGTTGAGATTATAAAAAACAAACACAAAAAAGCAAAACAAGCCAGACAGAACACTGGAATAAATATAACATCCTCCAATGCAAAGATGTGTACATACATCCAAAAGAAACAATAGTAAACAGGAAACCATGATCTTCCCAAGTGGACAAAGCAATGAAACAGTAACTGGCCCCAATGAAACAGCAATATGTGAGCTCCATAACCAAGAGCTCAAAATAGTAGTTTTAAGACAACTCAGTGATCTCCAAGGTAACACAGAAAAGCAATTCAAAAATTTATGATAGAAATTTAATGAACAGATTGAAATAATTAAAAACCAAACATTAACCTTGGAACTGAGATATATATTTGTTCAACTGAAAGGTTCGTTAGAAGCTCTCAACAGTAGAATGGATCAAGCAGAGGAAAGAGTCAGTGAGCTCAAAGATTGGCTATTTGAAAATACACAGAGAAGAAAAAAGAAAAAAGCATGAAGAGCAATGAAGTTCACCTGTAAGATATAGAAAATTACATCAAAACAACAAATCTAGAAATTATTTTATTGATGTTCAAGAGGGAGTTGAGGAAGAGCAAGGGGTAGAAAGCTTATTCAAAGAAATAATAATAGAACTTTCCAAATCTTGACAAGGATATAAATATTCAGGTATAGGAAGGTCAGAGAACACCAAACGGATAGGACCCAAATAAGACTACTCCAAGGCATACAATAATCAAAGGTCAGGAATGAAGACAGAATCCTAAAAGCAGTAAGATGTCTTACCAATGGAACCCCAAATGAGCTCAACTAACAACTTCTACCGAGGACCCCTGGACCAACCCACTGACCATTTGGCTGGCCTAGAGAGTTGCCCTCTGGAGGACACTACCACTGTAGGGCCCCTTCTTTGCCCCTTTCCAGCAGGAAGTAGCTAGAGCAATCATCGCCCAATTCCCAACAGCAGTTGGGGTGCCCTGTCTAAAGGGGGCATTGAGAGGTGAACCCAGCTGGACTTCCTGGGTCAAGCAGGGACTTGGAGAACTTTTATGTCTTACAAGAGGATTGTAAAATGCACCAATCAGTACTCTGTAGCTAGAATTGTAAAACGCACTAATCAGTGCTCTGTAGCTAGCTAGAGGTTTGTAAAATGCACCAATCAGTGCTCTGTAAAAACGCACCAATCAGCGCTCTGTGGCTAGCTAGAGATTTGTAAAATGGACCAATCAGCACTCTGTAAAATGGACAAATCAGCGCTCCATAAAATGGACCAATTAGCAGGACATGGGTGGGGACAAATAAGGGAATAAAAGCTGGCCAACCCTAGTCAGCAGGGGCAACCTGCTCTATTCCCCTTCCACACTGTGGAAGGTTTGTTCTTCCACTTTTCACAGTAAATCTTGCTGCTGCTCACTCTTTTGGTCCACGCCACCTTTAAGAGCTGTAACACTCACCGCGAAGGTCCGCGGCTTCATTCTTGAAGTCAGCAAGACCACGAACCCACCGGAAGGAACCAACTCTGGACACACAATCATAACTCCAGTATGAAGGTGAATAGATAAATATATCAAAAACAACAGGAGCTACAACAACCTGTTAAGAGATAGGTGATATAAAATATGCAAATTGAGACAACTACGAGTCTAAATGTGGGGAAGATGGAAGTAAAGTGTAAAAGATTTTTCCTATTTTTTTTTCAGTTTCTGTTCCCATTTCTGTGATCTAAGATAAGTTGTCATCTTTTTAAAATAACTTGTTATAAGGTATTTTTTATAAGCCTCATGGTAACCACAATGCAAATACCTATAATAGATTAACTAAAAATAAAAAGCAACAAATTAAAAGATACTACCAGAGAAAATCACTTAAACCACAAATGAAGAAAGTAAAAAAGGGAGAAAGGAGTTATAAAACAACCAGAAAACAAATGACAAATGGCAGGAGTAAGTCCTTACTTATTAATAATAACATTTAATATAAATTAACTCACTTCTCCAAGGCAAAGACATAGAGTGCCTGAATGGATAAAGAAATAAGACTCAACTATATGTTACCTACAGGAAACCCACTTCATCTCTAAAGACACATACAGACTCAAAGTGAAGGGGTGGAGAGTGATATTCCATGCAATTGGGAGCCAAAACAGAGCAGGAGTAGTTATACTTAGATAAAATGGACTACAAATCAACAACTGTAACTGTAACAACTGTAACCGTAACAACTGTAGCCATAACAACTGTAAACAACTGTAAAAATAGACAAAGGAGGAGATTATATAATGATAAAGAGGTCAATTCAGCAAAATGATATAACAATTATAAATATCTGTGCACCCACCACTGGGGTTGCCAAGTATATAAAGCAAACATTAATAGATCTTAAGGGATAACTGCAATATAATAATAGTAGGGGACTTTAATACTCCACTCTCTGTAGTGAACAGGTCATCTAAACAGAAAATCAACAAAGAAACATCCAAATTAAACTATACACCAGACCTAATATGCCTAACTGATATTTACAAATCATTTCACCCAACTGCTGCAGGATACACATTCTTTTCTTCTTCCTGGTTTAGTCTTGGGAGGGTGTATGTGTCCAGGAATTTATCCATTTCTTCTAGATTTTCTAGTTTATTTGTGTAGAGGTATTTATAGTATCTCTGATGGCAGTTTGGAAATAATAGCAATTCTAATCAAACTTTCTAAAAAAAAATTGAAGAGGAGGGAATACTTTCAAAGTCATTCTATGTGGCCAGCATTACCCTGACACCAAAACCAAAAAGGATAAAACAAAAAGAGAAACCCAGGCCACCCTCCCCAATGAATACAAATGCAAAAATTCTCAAGAAAATGTTAGTAAACCAAACTCAACAACACATTGAACAGATCGTTCACCATGATCAGGTGGGATTCATCCCAAGGATGGTTCAACATATGCAAATCAATAAATGTGATATGCTACATTAATAGAACCAAGAATAAAAACCCTATGATTATTTCAATATATGCTGTAAAAGCATTCAATAAAGTTCAGCATGCTTTTATGATAAAAACCCTCATCAAACTGAGTATAGAAGGAACATACCTCAACATAATAAAGACCATATATGACAAACCCACAGCTACTAGCATACTGAAAAGGAAAAAAATTGAAGGCCTTTCCTCTAAGATCTGGAACAAAACAAGGATGCTCACTGTCACTACCTTTTTTCAAAATAGTACTGGAAGTCCTGGCCAGAGCAATTAGGCATGAGAAAGAAACAAAGGGCATTCAAACTGGAAGAGAAGAAGTGAAAATAGCCTTGTTTGCAGATGACATGACCTTATAGTTAGAAAAATCTGGAGACTCCACTAAAACACTGTTAGAATTGATAAACAAATCCAGTATAGTTATAGGACACAAAATCAACATACAAAAAGCAGTAGCATTTCTATATCCAACAGTGAACAATCTAAAAAAGAAATCAAGAAAGCAACCCCATTTATAATAGCTCCAAACATATAAAATAACTAGGAATCAATTCAACCAAAGAAGTGAAAGATCTATACAAGAAAAACCATAAAACATTGATGGAAGAAATTGAAGAGCATATAAAAAATGGAAATATATTCTATGCTCATGACAGGAAGAATATTGTTAAAATGACCATAGTACCCAATGTAATCTAGACATTCAGTGGAATCTCTATCAAAATATCAATGACATTTTCCAAAGAAATATAAAAACAATCCTAAAATTCATACGGACCACAAAAGAGCCTAATATCCAAAGCAATCCTGAGCAAAAAAAATCAAAGCTGGAGGTATCACATCATATGACCTGACTCCAAAATATACTACAAAGCTATAGTAACCAAATCAACATGGTACTGATACCAAACAGATATGCCAGACCAATGCAAGATAAGGAACTCAAATATAAATTCATGTATTTATAACCAAGTCATGTTTCACAAAGGTGCCAAAAACACACAATGGGGAAAGGCCCATCTTTTCAATTAATGATGGGAGGAAAACTGGATATCCACTTGCAGAGGAATGAAATTAGACCCCTATCTTTTACCACACACAAAAATCAAATCAAAATAAAGACTTAAATCTAAGACCTGAAACATGAAACTACTAGAAGTAAACACTGAGGAAATGCTCCAGGACATCTGTCCAGGCAAAGATTTTTGTCTAAGACTTCAAAACCACAAGCAACAAAAGCAAAAATAGACAAATGGGGTTATATAAAACTAAAAAGCTTCTGCACAGCAAAGGACATAATCAGGAAAGCAAAGAGACAACCCACAGAACAGAAGAAAACATTTTCAAACTACCTATCTGACCAAGGATTAATAACCATACTATCTAAGGAGCTCAGATAGCTTGACAGAAAACAACAACAAAAACAACAAATAATTCTATTAAAAAATGAGCAAACTATATGAATAGACATTTCCCAAAGAAGGCATTCAAATGGCCAACACCACTACTCATCAGATAGATGCAAACCAAAACTACAATTAGATATCATTTTACTCCAGTTAAAATGGCTTTTTATCAAAAAGACAGGCAGTAACACATGCTGGTAAGGATTTGGAAAACAGGAAACATTTGTACGCTGTTGGTGGAAATGTAAATTAGTAGAGCCACTGTGGAGAGCAGTGTGGAATTTCCTCATAAAACGAGAAATAGAATTACCATACGATCCAGCAATTGCACTGCTGGATATATATCCAAAAGAAGGGAAATCAACATATTCGAAAAGACATCTGCACTCTCACATTTACTTCAGCACTATTCATAATGGCTAAAATATGGATTCAACCTAAGTACCAGTGAACATACAAATGGATAAAGAAAATGCAGTATCTATATATAATGGAACATTATTCAGTGATTAAAAAATGAAATCCTATCATTTGCAGGAACATGGAAGGAACTAAAAGTCATTTTGTTAAATGAAACAAGGCAAGCACAGAAGGAAGAATGTCGCACGTTCTCCCTCATAATGTGGGGGCTAAAAAAGTGAATCTCATGAGGATAGGTAGTAGTAGATTGGTTGTTACCAGGGGCCAGGAAGGGTAGTGGGGAGGAGGGAAAGATGAGAAGTTGACTAATGGGCACATATGAAGTTTGATAGAAGAAATAAGACCTAGTGTTAGATTAAAAAAAAAAAGAAAAAATCTCAAAAAATAAAAAGATACATTAAGATGAATAAAAATGCAAATATAACATATCAAATTGATGGAATGCACCTAAATCATTGCTCCTAAAGTTTACATTAGAAAAGTCTCAAATCAATAACAAACTTCCACCTCAAGAACTAGATAAAGAGCAAAATGAACCCCAAACAAGCAGAAGGAATGAAATAATAAAGAGCAGATAACAGTGAAATTTAAAACAGAAAAATAGAGAAAGTCAATGAAACAAAAAGCTCATTCTTTGAAAATATAAATAAAATGGAAATATCTTAAGCAAGACAGAAAAAAAAGATGGAAATTACCAATATCAGGAATGAAACAGGCGTATTAATACAGACTCTCAAGGCAAGAAAATAACAGTAAGAGAATACTAGGACCAACTCTATATACATAAATTAGATAACTTAGATGAGATGGACAAATTTCTCAAAAAGCATAAAATACTACATTAACCATATATAAAATAGATAAATAGCCCTGTAACTTTAAAGAAAATTCAATTTATAGTAAAAAACTCTAGAAAACTAAAGCTCTAGGACAGATGGTTCCACTAGCGAATTCTCTGAAATGTTTAAAGAAAAATTAATATACATTTACATAAACTCTTCCAGAGAGTAAAAGTGGAGGGAATATCACAACTCATTTTATGAAGCCAGTATTAACTTGATACCAAAATCAGATGAAGATAGTATAAAAAAGAAAAATATAGACCAGTATCTCTTATGAATATAGATATAAAAATCCTTCCCAAAATATTAGCAAACAGAAGTCAGGAATAAGTAAAAAGAACTATATACTAGGACCAAATGGGTTTACTCCAAGAATTCAAGACCAGCTCAATATTTGAAAATAAATCAACATATTCATCATATTAACAATCTAAGAAGAAAAAGTAGATCATGCAATCATATCCATTAACAGGAAATTCACTGGATATAAACACTGATCCATGATAAAAACTCTCAAAAAAAGTAGAAATTCAGGGATGGACTTCTTTAATTTGAAAAAGAGCTTATATAAAAAATATACAACTAACATACTTAATAGTGAAACATTGAGTGCTTTCTCCCCAAGATCAGGAAAAAAGCAAGGATATCCATTTTCATCATGGCTATTCAAAATCGCACTGGAAGTTTTAGCTAGGGCAGCAGGCAGAAAAAGAAGAAAAGGCATATAAATCACAAAGAATGAAGTAAAACTACCCCTATTTGCAGATGATGTGATTGTCTATATAGAAAATCCCAAAGAATAAAACAAAACCCACAAACAAACAAAAAACAAAAAACAAAAAGAAAAAGCCCTCCTAGAATTAACAGTACTAGCAATTAAGCAAGGCTGTAGAATATAAAATCAACATCCAAGAATTAATTGTATTTCTATATATATTAGCAATGGACATGAGGTGGACACCTAAATTAATAATAAAATACCATTTACAATAACTGAAAATACAATTAAATACTTAAGTGTAAATCTAATGAAACATGTTCAGACTTTATATACTGAAAACTGCAATAAAAGAAATCAAAGGCAATCTAAAGGAAGAGACCATAATGTGTTCATGGAGGCTCAACACGGAAAAGACGTCAATTCTACCCAAATTTACATCCAGATTTAATGTAATTCCTATAAAAATCCAAGCAATTTTTTTGTAGATATAGACAAACTTATTCTAAAATTTACATGGAAAACAAAGGGACCAAAATAGCTAAAAATTTTGAAAAAGACAACTAAAGTGGGAGGAATCTGTCTATGCAATTTCAAGACTTGTTGTTAAGCTACAGTAATAAAGATTATGTGGTACTGACAGAGGGACAGACATGTAGAACAGAACAGAGAAACCAGAAATAGAACTAAACAAATAGGCCAGATTCATTTTCAACAAAGGTGCAAAAGCCATTCAACAGAGGAAAGGTAGCTTTTTTTTTTTTTAACAAGTAGCACTGGAGCAAGTGGTCGTTCATACACAAAAACCAACCAACCAACCAAACAAAAAAACACCTCAACCTAAACTCACACCTTAGAAAAAAATCAACTCAAATGCATTTAAAGGTAAAATGTAAAATTATAAAAGTTTTAGAAAAAAACCCAGGAGAAAGTCTTTGGACCTTTGCCTAGGTGAAGGGTGCTTAGACTTTACATCAAAAAAACACAACTGCTAAAAGAAAAAGATGATAAATTGGACCTCATGGAAATTAAGCAGTTTTGCTCTGTGAATGACACCGTGAAGAGGAAAAAAGACAATGTATTGACTGGGAGAAAACAATTGCAATCAACATATCTGACGAAGGACAGGTTTCTAGAACACATAAAAAATCTCAAAAATCAGGGATAAAAAAACTAAAAAATACAGTCAGACAATAGGCAAAAGATCTGAACAGATGCTCAAAATTCCTAGTCATTAGGGAAATGCAAATTAAAACTATTTACAAAACTATCAAAATGGCTAAAATAAAAAGTGACAACTCCAAATACTGGCAAGGTGTGGAGGCACACTCATATATTGTTGGTGTGATTGTAAAATGATGCAGTTGCTCTGGATAATAATTTGACAGTTCATTTAAACAGAAAACCTGCAACTGCCATAGAACCTAGATACTGCATTGTTTGGTGTAACGTTCATCATAATTGCAAACTGTAAACAACCCAGATGTCCTTCAACAGAAAATGGTTGAACAAACTGTAGTGCATATATAGTATGGAATACTACTCAACAATAAAATGTAAGGAATTATTGATCCATGTAACAATTTAGTCGAATCTCCAGGAAATCATGCTTAATGGAAGAAAGCAATCCCAAAAGGCTACATACTGTATGGTTCTAATTATATTCATTCTTGAAATGGCAAAATATTGAACTAGAAAATAGATTAGTGGTTGCCAGAGTTTAGGAAAGGGGGGCTGGGTGACAGAGAGGTGGTGTGGCAATAAAAGGGCAATGACAATAAAAAAGCAATAGTACAGCCACTATGGAGAGCAGTATGAAATTTCCTCATAAAACTAGAAATAGAATTATCATATGATCCAGCAATTGCACTACTGGGTATATATCTAAAAGAAAGGAAATCAATATATCAAAAACACATCTGCACTCCCACATTTAGTGCAGCACTATTCACAATAGGCAAAATATGAAGTCAACCTAAGTACCCATGAACAAATGAATGAACAAATTGTTGTGTCATGATGGTATCAATGTCAACATCCGACTGTAATTTTGTACTATAGTTTTGTAAGATGTTACCACTGTAAAAAACTAGTAAAGGGTACACAGGACTTCTCTGGATCACTCCTTATAACTGTATGCCAATCTACAATTATATTACAATCTTAAAAGTTTAATAAAATTTTTTTGAAAATTTACTGAATTTTTCAGATATAAATATAAAATTTTCATATGTATCAGCTGAAGCTGTTTTTCAGATAAACATGAAGGTATATATGTTTATCAAGTTTGAATATGCGAAACTAAGCAGTGTTCTATGAGAAAATTTTAAGTGGAAGATGTTCTGGGAATTTGTATTATAACTTTTTTTAACCAATATATATGCCTTCTACTTGTCTTTTTTTTTGTTGTTGTTTGTTTCTTTCTTATTTTGTCCCTTTCTTGTCTTACTTTAAGTATTTTCCTCATTAATTTCTTCCCTCTATTTCTGGAAGTTGTATACTCTGTCCATCCTTTTAGTGATTACCCTTATAAGTTTAATATGCATACTTAACTTTAAAAAACCATAATCAATATTTAATATCTTCCTAGAAAACAGGACTAAATTTTTTTTAAGAGAGGGTCTCACTTTGTCCCCCAGGCGAGTGCAGTGGCACAATCATGGCTCACTGCAGCCTTGACCTCCTAGGTTCAGGTGATTCTTTCACTTCAGTTTCCCGAGTAGCTACAGGCACGTGCCATCATGCTGGTCTAATTTTTGTATCTTATTGTAGAGAGAGTTTTACCATATTGCCCAGGCTTGTCTTCAACTTCTGGACTCAAGTGATCAGCCTACCTCAGCCTCCCAAAGTGCTGGGATTACAGGGGGTGAGCCACTGTGCCTAGCCTGTTAGAATACTTAACTATAATCACAATATCTCAAATTACATGCTGTTATTTTCAAGAATTCTAGCATATTTTTTCTTCCCATAATTGAGACATTATTTTTATTGTTTTATATAGTTACCATTGTCTAAATGTTTTTGTTTACCCCAAATTCGTATGCTGATATCTAATCTCCAGTGCAATAGTATAAAGTGTTGAGGCCTTTGGGAGGTGATTAACTCTGTCCTCATGAGTGGTATTAGTGCCCTTATAAAAGAAGCCTTCAGGAACTAGTTTGCCCCTTCTACCACATGAAGATGCAGCAAGAAAGGGCCATCTTTGAAGCAGAAAACAAGCATTCACCAGACGCTGAATCTGTGGGCACCTTGATTGTGGACTTCCCAGCCCCCAGAACTGTAAGCAATAAATTTCTGTTGTTTATAAATTACCCAGTCTAAGGTATTTTGTTACAGCAGCAGAATGGACCAGGACAATAGTCAATTTTTAAAAAAAGATTTGTTCAGATATTTATCAATATCTTTGCTCTCTTTTCCCTCTTGTATCCTCAACTCTCCATCTGAGATAATTTTTCTTCTGCCAGAGTATATCTTTAAAATTCTTTACGTGAGGTTCTTTTGGTGATAAAATGTTCCCATTTTTGTTTGTAGGAAAATCACATTTCATCCTCCCCCATTCTTGAATGTTAACTTTGCTGAGTGTAAAATTCTTGATTAAATGTTATTTTCTTTCAGCACATTGAAAGTATTATTCTAGTATCTTCTGTTTCAAGTATTTTTCATCGATAAATCATTTTACTTTAAAAATATTATTTCCATTTTTTATTTAAAATAAACGTTTTTTTTTTTTTAATTATACTTTAAGCTCTAGGGTACATGTGCACAACGTGCAGGTTTGTTACATATAGTATACATGCGCCATGTTGGTTTGCTGCACCCATTAGCTCGTCATTTACATTAGGTATATCTCCTAATGCTTTCCCTCCCTGCTTCCCCCACCCCACAACAGGCCCTGTTGTGTGACGTTCCCTTTCCTGTGCCCAAGTGTTCTCACTGTTCAATTCCCACCTATGAGTGAGAACATGTGGTGTTTTTTTTTTTGTTGTTCTTGCGATAGCTTGCTGAGAATGATGGTTTCTGGCTTCATCCATGTCCCTACAAAGGACATGAATTCATCCTTTTTTATGGCTGCATAGTATTCCATGGTGTATATGTGCCACATTTTCTTAATCCAGTCTATCACTGGTGGACATTTGGGTTGGTTCCAAGTCTTTGCTATTGTGAATAGTGCTGCAATAAACATACGTGTGCATGTGCCTTTATAGCAGCATGATTTATAATCCTTTGGGTATATACCCAGTAATGGAATGGCTGGGTCAAATGGTATTTCTAGTTCTAGATCCTTGAAAAATCGCCACACTGTCTTCCACAGTGGTTGAACTAGTTTACAGTCCCACCAACAGTGTAAAAGTGTTCCTATTTCTCCACATCCTCTCCAGCACCTGTTGTTTCCTGACTTCTTAATGATGACCATTCTAACTGGTGTGAGATGGTATTTCATTGTGGTTTTGATTTGCATTTCTCTGATGGACAGTGATGATGAGCATTTTATCATGTGTCTGTTGGCTGCATAAATGTCTTCTTTTGAGAAATGACTGTTCATATCCTTTGCCCACTTGTTGATAGGGTTGTTTTTTTTTTCTTGTAAATTTGTTTGAGTTCTTTGTAGATTCTGGATATTAGTCCTTTGTCAGATGAGGAGATTGCAAAATTTTCTCCCATTCTGTAGGTTGCCTATTCACTCTGATGGTAGTTTCTTCTGCTGTGCAGAAGCTCTTTAGTTTAATTAGATCCCATTTGTCAATTTTGCTTTTGTTGCCATTGCTTTTGGTGTTTTAGACATGAAGTCCTTGCCCATGCCTATGTCCTGAATGGTATTGCCTAGGTTTTCTTCTAGGGTTTTTATGGTTTTAGGTCTAACGTTTAAGTCTTTAATCCATCTTGAATTAATTTTTGTATAAGGTGTAAGGAAGGGATCCAGTTTCAGCTTTCTACATATGGCTAGCCAGTTTTCCCAGCACCATTTAATAAATAGGGAATCCTTTCCCCATTGCTTGTTTTTGTCAGGTTTGTCCAAGATCAGATAGTTGTAGATGTGTGGTATTATTTCTGAGGGCTCTCTTCTGTTCCAGTGGTCTATATCTCTGTTTTGGTACCAGTACCATGCTGTTTTGGTTACTGTAGCCTTGTAGTATAGTTTGAAGTCAGGTAGTGTGATGCCTCCAGCTTTGTTCTTTTGGCTTAGGATTGTCTTGGCAATATGGGCTCTTTTTTGGTTTCATATGAACTTTAGTTTTTTCCAATTCTGTGAAGAAAGTCATTGGTAGCTTGATGGGGATGGCAATGAATCTATAAATTACCTTGGGCAGTATGGCCATTTTCACGATATTGATTCTTCCTATCCATGAGCATGGAATGTTCTTCCATTTGTTTATGTCCTCTTTTATTTCGTTGAGCAGTGGTTTGTAGTTCTCCTTGAATAGGTCCTTCACATCCCTTGTAAGTTGATTTCCTAGGTATTTTATTCTCTTTGGAGCAATTGTGAATGGGAGTTCACTCATGATTTGGCTCTCTGTTTGTCTGCTATTGGTGTATAAGAATGCTTGTGATTTTTGCACATTGATTTTGTATCCTGAGACTTTGCTGAAGTTGCTTATTAGCTTAAGGAGACTTTGGGCTGAGACGATGGGGTTTTCTAAATACACAATCATGTCATGTGCAAACAGGGACAATTTGACTTCCTCTTTTCCTAATTGAATACACTTTATTTCTTTCTCCTGCCTGATTGCCCTGGCCAGAATTTCCAACACTATGTTGAACAGGAGTAGTGAGAGAGGGCATCCCTGTCTTGTGCCAGTTTTCAAAGGGAATGCTTCCAGTTTTTGCCCATTCAGTATGATATTGGCTGTGGGTTTGTCATAAATAGCGATGCCTCATCCTGCTTCAGCTCACACTCAGTGGGCTGCACCCAGTGTCCTGCCCCCACTGTCCGACGAGCCCCAGTGAGACGAACCGGGTACCTCAGTTGGAAATGCAGAAATCACCTGTCTTCTGTGTCGCTCACGCTGGGAGCTGTAGACTGGAGCTGTTCCTATTGCCCAGAGTTCCTATTTTATGAGTTATAACAAATAAGATCCAGCTATCACAAATCTCTTATGAAGCTATGATATTTAGGAAAATATAAAAGCTGGGTGAGAGGAGGAGAAAGGTGGCAGCTCTCCTGTGTTGAGGTGATCCTCACACCATCTGTGTCACTTGTCTTTTGAAACCCAGTATACTTCCTGTCATACTGCAGTCTGGAAGTTGGGCCTGAAACATTGCAGAAATGTTTCAAGAGAATGTACATTTTATTTATGTTGCATTTCCTGTCCTGTAGCTATAAAAGGAACTCTGGTAAAATATACATAACATAAACTTTACCATTCTAACTAATTTTAAATACACAATTCAGTGGCATTAAGCACATTTACATTATTGTGCAACCATCACCACTGTCCATCTCCAGAACTTTTTCATCATCCCAAACAAAAACTCTCCATTCTCTTCTCCCTATCTGCTCATAAGCACTGTTCTATTTTCTTTATGCATTTGGTTATTCTAGATACTTCATGTAAGTGGAATCACACGTTTGTTCTTATATAATCTGGCTTATTTCATTTAGCACAGTTTTCGAGATTCATCTATGTTGTAGCAAGTGTTAGAATTAACAGTAATTTTTAAGGCTGAATAATATTTCATTGCGTGTATTTAACCCATTTTGTTTATGCATTTATCCATCAGTGGACATCTGGGTTGCTTCCAACTTTTGGGTAAGGTGAATAATGATGTTATGAATATTGGCATGCAAATATCTATTACAGTCCCTGCTTTCAATTCTTTAAGAGACAGTCTCACTCTGTTGCCCAGACTGAATGCAATGGCATGATCACAGCTCACTGTAACCTTGAATTCCTGGGCTCAAGTGATACTCCTCCCTCATCCTCCTGAGTAGCTAGGATTATAGGTGTGTGTCACCAGGCCTGGCTAATTTTTTTAAACAAGTTTTGTAGAGACAGGGTCTCACTATTTTGCTCAGGCTGGTCTCAAACTCTTGGCCTCAAGTCATCCTCTTGTCTCAGCCTCCCAAAGTGTTGGGATTACAGGTGTAAACCACCACACCCAGCCCCTGCTTTCAATTCTTTTGGATATGTAACTCAGAAGTGTAGTTCCTGGGTCATATAATTCTATGCTTAATTTCTTGAGGATATTCCATAGTTTCCCACAGCAGTTGCACCGTTTTACATCCTCACCAGCAATGCACAATGTTTCTAAACATTCTGCCACCACTTATTTATTATTATATTTTGATAACAGCCAACGTAATGGGTGTGAAGTTGTATATCATTGTGGTTCTGATTTGCAATTCCCTAATGACTATTGATGCTGAGGATCTTTTCATGTTCTTATCAGTCATTTGTGTATCTTCTTTGGAGAAATATCTATTTGAGTCTTCTGCCTGTTTTTAAATAGCATTTTCTTTGTTGAATTGTAGGAATTAAAAAAATATATATGTAGAATATTAATACCTTGCCAGATATGTGATTGTATTTTCTTAATTCCATGGGTTGCCCTTTTACTTTGTTCAATGTACAAAGATTTTCAACATCGATAAAGTCCAAATTATCTAGTTTTTTGTTTGCTGCCTATGCTTTTGGTGTCATATCCAAGAAATGACTGCCAAATCTAATGTCATGAAGCTGTCCCCCTATCTTTTTTCTAAGAGTTTTATAGTTTCACCTCTTGTGTATAGGTCTTTGATCCATTTTGAATTAATTTTTATATTCAGTAGGCAGAGCTCCAACTTCACTCTTTAGGAAGTGGATATCCAATTTTCCCAACACCATTCGTTGAAAAGACTATTCTCTCCCCCATTGAATTGACACCCTTGTTGAAAATTATTGCATCCTACAAGCAAGGGCTTATTTCTGGGCTCTTGTTTCGATTCCATTTTCTTGATTTTATTTTGGATAGTTTATTGTCATTGTATAAAAATACGACTGATTTTTGCAGCCTGATTTTGTATTCTGCAACTTTGCTGAATTCATTTATTAGTTCTAATGGTTTCGTGTGTGGAATCTTGGATTTTCTACATATATAATCATGTCAAAAAAAAGATAGTTTTACTTCTTCCTTTCCAATTTGGATACCTTTCATTTCTTTTTATTGCCTAAGTGTTGTGGCTAGTAGTTCCAATACTATGTTGAATGGAAGCGGAAAAAGTGGGCATCCCATCTTGTTCCTGATTTTAAAGCAAAGCTTTCAGTCTTTCACCACTGAATATGATGTGAGCTGTGGGTTTTTTACATAAGGCCTTTTCACATTAAGGTAGTTTCCTTCTTTTCCTAGTTTGTTGAGTGTTTTTAACATGAAACTTGAATTTTTCCAAATGTTTTTTTCAGCACCCATTGATGCTGAAAACCCATCATCAAATGATCACATGGATTTTTTTTTCCCGCCATTCTGCTACTGTGGTAAATTACAATGATTTATTTTCATATGTTGAACCATCCTTGTATTCTAGGGTCATCTTGTATAATTCTTTTTAATATGTTGCTGCTATCAGTTTGCTGGGAGTTTTTTTGAGCATTTTTGCATCAACATTCATTAAGGGATATTAGCCTGCAGTTTTGTTTTGTTTTTCCTGTCTTTGGTATGAGACCAATGCTGCCATTCATAAAATGAGTTAGGAAGTGTTGTCTTCTCTTCAATTTTTTGGAAAGATTTTGGAAACAACCAGTGTCAGTTGTTCTTTAAATACTTGGTAGAATTCATCAGTGAAGCCAACTGGTCCTGGTATTTTGTAAATAGAAAGATAGAAAGGTTTTTTTTTTTTTTTTTTTTTTTTTTTTTGAGACAGGGTCTCACTCTGTTGCCCAGGCTGGAGTGCAGTGTGCACGATCAGGGCTCACTGTGTGGCCTCTACCTCCTGGGCTCAAGTGAGCCTGCTGCCTCAGACCCCTGAGTAGCTGGGACTACAGGTGTGTGCCAGCACACCTGGCTAATTTTTTGAATTTTTAGTAGAGATAGGGTTTCGCCATGTTGCCCAGGCTGGTTTTGCTGTGCTCAAGTGATCCACCTGCCTTGGCCTCCCAAAGTGTTGGGATTACAGGTGTGAGCCACCACACCCAGCTGAGAGGTTGTTAATTTCTGAGTCAATCGCCTTCCTAGGTATAGGTCTATTCAGATTTTCTATTTCTTTGTGATTCAGTCTCAGTAGGTTTTGTGTTTCTAGGAGTTTGTCCACGTCATCTGGGTTATTCAACTTGTTGGCATGTAACTGTTACGCTATACTCTTCTAGTCCTTTTTATTTCTGTGGAATTGGTACTAATGACTCCATTTTCATTACTGATTTTAATAACTTGAGTTTTTTTTTCTTAGTCTATCTAGCTAAAATTTTGTGATTTTGTTGATCTTTTTGAAGAATCAACTTAACTTAGTTGATTTTCTCTATTGTTTTTTGATTTTCTAGTTCATTTATCTCTGCTCTAATTTTTATTATTTCCTTCTTTCTGCTAGCTTTGGGTTTAGGTTGTTATTCTTTTTCTAGTTTCTTAACTTATAGTTATACATGCGACTGCTGTTTTTGAGGTTTTCAAAAATGTAATTATTTTTTAAATGTTTACAGCAATATCAGTGCTGCTTTTTCTGCATGCTATTAAGTTTTGGTATGTTGCATTTTTAATTCATTTTTAAATATTTTCTAATTTCCCTTATGATTTCTTCAACTTATTGGCTATTTGAGTGTGTTTAATTTTCACATATTTGTAAATTTTCTCGTTTTCCTTCTGTCATTGATTTCAAGCTTCATCCTCTTTTTGGAGAATATGCTTTGAAGAATATACTATTTTGCAATATACTTTTTATGGCATCTATTTTAAAAAACCTATTGAAACTTATTTTGTGGCCTAATGTGCTCTATCTTGGAGAATGTCCTATGTGTACTTCAGAAGGTTTATGCTACTGTTGAAGTGTTTTATATATGTGGGTTGTATCTAGTTGGTTTATTGTGTTGTTCAAGTTCTTACATTTCTTTACTTACCTTTTGTGTGGCTGTTCTATCCATTATTGAATGTGGGGTATTGAATTCCTCAACTATTCTTGCATAGCTGTCTATTTTCCTCTTCAATTCTGTCCATTTTTGCTTCATCTATTTTGATAGTCTATTATTAAGTGCATAAATGTTTATAATATTACTGTGCAGAATTAAACCTTCTAGTAACATATATCCTTTGTCTCTTGTAAACTTTTTGGATTTAAGATATTTAAACATTTTTGATTTAAAATTTATTTGATATTATTATAGCCACCATGGTTCGCTTTTGGTTACTATTTGCCCATCTTTTTCTATCCTTTCACTTTCAACTTATTTATGTCTTTGGATCTAAAATGAGTCTCATGTAGACAGCATATAGCCAGATCATGCTTTCCTATCCAGTCTATTAATCTCTGTCTCTTGATTGGTAAGTTTAATCCATTTACACTTAAAGTAATTAGTGACAAAAAAGGAATTCTAACATTTTGTTAAGGGTTTTCCATACGGCTTATAGCTTTTTAACTCCTCATTTCCTGCATTACTGTCTTCATTTGTTTTTAATTTTTTTAGTGAAATATTTTAATTCTTTTCTCATTTTTTTAATGTACATCCTGTATCTATTTTCCTTGTGGCCACTATGAAGATTACATTTAACATCCTAAAGTAATAATTTGAATTTATACCAGCTTAACTTCAATAGCATACAAAACCTCTGCTCTTATACTGCTCTGTCCTTACCCCTTTTAGTTACTGATGTCATAAATTACATCTTTACATACTGTATGCCCCAAATCATAGACTGATTTTTTAAATGCGTGTCAGAGGACAAGTTGAATGTAATTCTTATCTTTCTTCCTCTATAGATATGGAGTTTTTTTCCCCTCTGGACTCTGTCATGATTTTTTCTTTATTTTTGATTTTCTCTAGTTTGAAGATGGTATGTCTAGGTATAGTTGTTTTTGTGGCATCTGACATTAATTTGGGGAAATTCTCAGTCATTGTTTCAAATATTTCTTCTGTTTCTCTTGTTCTTCTCTTTGGGTATTCACATTATGTAGATGTTCTACCTTTTAGAGTTGTCTCAAAATTCTTTGATATTCTGTTCTGTTTTTTTGTTTCTCAGACCTTGTTCTCTTTGCTTTTCAGTTTTGGAGGTATATGGTGAGAGATCCTTATGCTCAAGAGTTTTTTTTTTTTCCTCAGCCGTGTCTATTCTACTAATAAGCCCATCAAAGGCACTGTTTATGTCTGTTATAGTGTTTTTGATCTCTAGCATTTATTTTTGGTTCTTAGGAGTTTCATCTCTTTGATTACATTACCCATCTGTTCTTGCATGGTATCTACTTCATCCATTGGAGCACTTAGCATGTTAATCACAATGATTTTTAAATTCTCAGTCTGATAATTCCAACATTCCTGCCATGTCTACTTCTGATGCTTGCTTTGTCTCTTCAAATCGTATTTTTTTGCCATTTGATATGCCTTGTAATTTTTCTTCATAGCCAAACATGATATACCAGGTAAAAGGAACTGCTGTAGACGGGCCTCTAGTAATGTGGTGGGGATGTGTGGGGTTGGGGAAATATTCTATAGTCCTATCATTAGGTCTTGGTCTTTTTATTTTTTGAGACAGAGACTCACCCTGTCACCAGGCTGGAGTGCAGTGGCGTGATCTTGGCTCACTGCAACCTCCACCTCCCAAGTTCAAGCGATTCTCCTGCCTCAGCTGGGACTATAGGCACATGGCACCATGCCCAGCTAATTTTTTTGTATTTTTAGTAGAAATGAAGTTTCACTGTGTTAGTCAGGATGGTCTCAATCTCCTGACTTCATGATCCACCTGCCTTGGCCTCCCAAAGCACTGGGATTACAGGTGTGAGCCCCCATGCCTGGCCAGGTCTCAGTCTTTTAGTGAGCCTTTTAGTGAACTTCATGAGTTTTTCTCAATTTTTCCTCACCTGTTACATGGGAGAAGATGGCTAGAGTGAGCTGAAGTTGGGTATTTCCCTTACCCTAGGTAAGTTAGTATTTGATTATACTCCAGCAGGGTAGGCTTAGGTTAAGTATTTTCTCCTGGGGTTAGGGCTCATTAAGAAGAACAGAGTACCCTGGTGTATTTCACAATAGTTCCCTTTCCTCTCCCTTGCTGAAACATGAGGGAATTTTCCTCTAATATTTACTGTGAGAACCTGGTTGTTCTGAAGGACTTGTTCCATAGGTCCCTTAGGTTCCATTCAGTTTTCACAAAAGTGTAGCGACTGAGTTTCCCTGAAGTTTTTAACTCTCATAGTTGTCTGCACTGAACCTCTAGCAATTTGTCAATTACAGTTTAGGTTTGCCTACCTGACAGTTTCCCACGCTTATTAGTGTTCATGAGTCTTTGCTCTGGTAAGCCCCTTTCTCCCTCACTCGTCCATCTTGAATCCCCATAATGTGTATGCTGGTCTGCTTAATGTTGTTCCATAGGTCCCTTAGGCTCTGTTCAGTTTTCTTCCATCTTTTTTGTTTCTGTTCCTCAGATTTGTTAATTTCAAGTGTTTTGCCTTTAAGTTTCTGATTCTTTTTTCCGCCTGCTGAAAACTGCTTTTGAATCCCTCTAATAATTTTTTTTTTCAGCGATTGTACTTGTCAACTCATTTCTTCATTATTCTTTTTTTTCTTCTTTTTTTTTTTTAAAGGATACATGTTTTTCATCCATGATTCACTGGAACTGCTGCAGGATGCTCATCATGACTTAGAACTCCTGAGTACATTGTCATGATGAACACATGCAGAGAGATTTACTAGCGTACAATATGAATCTTCACACTCATGGGGAAAAAGTATTTTCTAGTCTGGACTGAATATATTTGCAAGTGTTTTTATAGCTGTTCTCTGTAAATAATCTCAGGGTGGCCTGTTGCTGTCTAATGCTACACAAAGGGAGGGCTGTTAATAGCGGCCACTTCCTCCTGCATACAGTGGAGAGAAGCCTGATTATAGACAGTCCCATCATGGCCTTAAAAGATGATATTAAACTGAGAAGTCATTTTAGCTGCCTGATTGATTCTTTTTCATGTTTTTTATATATTTATTGATATTTACTTTTGCTCACACATCATTATCTTGGCATTGTCAATATCTTCCTTTAGTTCTTTGAGAATCTTTAAGATAGTTGTTTTAAAGCCTTTGTCTAGTAAGTTCTCCATTTCATCTTCCTCATGGATTTTTGTCAATTTATTGTTTTCATTTGAATGGATCATACTTTTTCTTTGCTTCATCATTTTATTTTTGTTGAACTCTGAATATTTGAATCTTATAATATGGTAATTCTGGAAATCAGCTTCTCTCCCTTCCCTAGGGTTTGCTTTTTTTTTTTTTTTTTTTTTTTTTAATTATTATAAGGTGTTCTGTGTAAGAGATAAGCCTGAGGTATAAACTTAAGGCCTTTCTCTTTTTCTCAGCCTGCCTTTTCCTCTGGGCATGCATAGTGACTTTCTAAATTCCCCCATATATGTAGCTGCTTTTGAATTTTCTAATCCTATAATTTCTGGGTCCCAAAAGAGAAGAAGAAAACTGTAGGGGAAAACGTAGGTACTGTCCTTATAAATCCCTTGAAGATACTTCAGCCAGTGTGGGTTGCAACAATGGCAGCCTGTCTTTGCCTCTGCAATTCTACAACCTAAAGCAGTAATCCACAATAGAACCTGGATCCCCAACATTTGGAAGATAAGGTCCTTAATTACCCATTCTGTCTTCTACAAGCTGTCCTATAAACCCTAGTATCTGCTAGCTGGAGCACTGGAGAATGGTTGGCTAGTAGCACACTAGGTTAAAATTGACCCAAATTAAACAAAATCTACTAGTCAAGTCTTTTCCAGTAAGCTGTAAGCCTTTGAATAGACTACAAAGTTCCAAAATAGTTATATCAGAGAGATCCTGCCAGTTCAATGGTTGTCCAGGTGGAGAAACAGATTCCTGATATATACTACTCTGCCATCTTATGCTCCCCTATAGACTTTCATAAGCTAAGTATATTCGGTGTGGGTTAAAAAAATAGAAACTCTTCAAGATGATAGTAATGTTACTTTAAATGACCCATGTTACTTTAATACTATCTAAAAAATACTAAGAATAATTTGATTCATTTCCATAAAAAATAAGTTTTGTGTTGTTATTTCCTGAAGTTTTTCTTTTAACCAATATTAGTTATAAAACCATTTTTGGCAGCAAATGGAAAATATTATCTCCTCCCTAAAAGCAGTGCATGTGTTTATTACAGTTAAAGAATTGAAAGATGAGTCACTGAAGATTACAATGGTAAATCTCTTTATATTAAAATGGAAAACTGGCAATCAATTTTTTTATGAATTAGATATTTCTCATTTTATATATATATATATATACACACACACACACACACACACACACACACGTGTGAGTAAATCTTTAAGGGACCTCATAACATTTCTATGAGCTATGTAACATCCCTATAAAACTAAGTAGAGATCATAAATCAAATTAATGACAAAACTCAGAACAAAATCCATGACAAATCATCCTTCAGTGTATAACCACAGTGGTTGGTCTGTTATTTTTAATGAAATTTAGGGGGAAAAAGGAGTATTTGATCTTTTAAAAAAAACAAGTAGGGAATAAATTATAAATTTAGGGAGGTTAAATGCTACTATTTTGTGGGCAGTTTAGTTAACCACTGGAACAAGATGTGCTAAACCTTGTAAAGTACCAAGGTAACACTGCTAGTAAACGCTAGTAAATATGAAGTCAGGGATATGATATTAAAGTTATAACACTTGTTCTTTGGTGTCAGCCAAGATGGAGAAAGTAACCATAGCTTCTCTCTCCTACTGATTGTTTACAGAGTACACAGTGATTACCTGATGACGTTGAATGTAAATAATAGCAGGCAGATTTGGGACTGAAGTCAGAGCTTGAATAATAGCTCTTAATGGGGCTAGGCCTAATTGTGGAGCTGCAATAACATAATGACAGTGTTAGCACCCGAAGCTCAGAGAGAAGACCTACCTATCTCTTTGGCTAATGGAAACAAAAAAAAGGAGCCGATATTGTCTAAAGAACTGAGGTAAGAGGAATCTCTTTCTCTTTTTTCTTTTCTTTTGCTCTTTGTCCCAAAGGTCAGTTGTGTACAACTACATAATTGCAAAGGGAGTTAATACTCTGTAAGAAACCTCTTCTGGCCAGAGTAACTGGGAATGGGGTCCCCTGGAAGCTGGAGAGTGGGGGGAAAGTTCTTGAAAAGAGGGTGGATTCTCAAATTTTGGATGTGAACTGACCCAAGTTCCAGGGTCACCCCTGAGCTGTGAATACGTGGGACAGTATAAAAGAGGTATAAGAAAAGCTTTTAAAACATAAACCTAGTATATACTACTGCCCAAGTCTCAAACTAACTCCTAAATCATTCATATACTAGACAGACACTAACAATATAGCAAAGGCTGAGCCACTACCCACAGAAAGTGAGACAGAATTTACAATCTGAACCCAATCAGATCAATTGCTAAAACTAATTAAAATTCCCCAGAGGATTTTAACAGGAGTTAATAATTGACTTACAATGTAGTGTTCAAAATGTCCAGGATACAATCCAAAATTTCTCAACATAGAACAAGGAAAATTTGACCAGTTCTCATTGGAAAAGAAATCAACCGATGTCAACCCCAAGGTAAGCCAGATATGGAAATTGTCCGAAGAATAATTTTAAGCAGTTATTATAACTATTCTCCATGAATAAAGGGCAATACTTTTGAAATAAATGTAAAAATACAAGTTCTTAGCAGAGAAATGGAAGCCATTAACAAAAAAACCAAATGGAGAATTTAGAACTGAAAATATATCTGAAATAAAAACTATTAGATATGCTCAAAGGCAGAATGAAGATGAAAGAGGGGAAAAGTCAGCTAATTTGAAGATAGATCATAGAAATAACCTAAAATTAATACAGAGTAAAAAAGATTTTAAAAATTAACAGAGCCTCAGGGATTTGTGAGACATTACCAAAAAATCTAAAATTCATGTCATAGGAGCAGCAAAAAAAAGTAAATTTCCCAAATTTGGTTAAAGACATAAATTTACAGAATCATAAAGTTCACTGAACCCAGAAGGATAATCTAAAAGAAAACTACACCCAGATACACCATAATCAAATTGCTGAAACTAAAGCTGAAGAAAAAATATCTTCAAAGCAGCCAGAGAAATTTGCCATTACACATAAGGAAACAGCAATTTGAACTGATTGCTCATTTCTTTTCAGGAACCATGGAGCAAAAGAGAATGGAATCATATTTTATTTTACTTTTTTTTTTTTAATGCTGAAAGAAAAGAACAGTCAACCCAGATTTCTGTATCTAGTGAAAATATCCTTCAGGAGTAATATGGAAATAAAGATATTTCCTAACGAAGAAAAGCTAAGAAAAAGGTTTCACCAGCAGACCTACTCTAAAAACAAAAACTCTTAACAATAAACAACCATGGTCATCACTTAAGAGTCACTATGAGTCAGTTTTCTAAGTGCTTTACATAGATTAATTCACTTTATCCAAGAAATTTGGTACTATTAACACCTTTATTATATAGATGAGAAAACGAAAACAAAAAAGGCATTAACATAGAACACAAGCAATCTGTCTTCAGAGATGATGTTCTTAGCCATTACTTCATAGTATCTCCCAACTTATTTATATAAAAAATTTGGAGGATATTAAGTTGTCCAAATAGTAGGAAACCATTTCAAACAGATGTAATGATTTAAACATTTATTTATATTTAATGCTGCTCTCTAAACATAAAAATAGGAAGGTACAGCACCAACTTGATGCATTAATTTACCTGAAAAAAACATGCTATAGAACTACGGTAAAACACTGCTTTATCCACAGTAACCACAACAATAAACATTTTTCGAGTACTTACTATGTGTCAGAATTTGTTTTAGGGGCTGAGGATGTAAAAAAGAATAAGATAAAGCTCCTGTCTTTAAGAAGTTTCTGCTAACTAGGTAATACAGACAAGCAAATAATTAATTACAATATACTATGACATGTTCCATAGCAGAAGCATGTACAAAGCCAAAAGTGCATACAAAATAGAAAGGCTGTAGAAAGGAAGTACCAATCTAATCATGGCTGTTATAAAAATAATAATTTTTAAAAAGGCTTTGAGAAGCACAAAAAATGAACAATCAGGGAAATATCCCCTTTTCTGTAACTAATGTAAACTACTATGTCTGTTCCAAAGTTTATAAATATATTCTCAGTTAAATCAGCAATGCACAGACAGAAAAGCCAGAAGGTGCTCCCATGCTGCTTATCTGCATTAATTTTCAAAGCCTTCAGGATAAAGATGAACGACTTATTCCAAAGTAATTAGAATCAGCTCCTGCTAATTAATTTTCCACTCACTCAGCAGTCCAGTGTTCGGTAATTATGAGGATACAAAAGGGAGAAAAAAATTAATTCAGAAAAACCTTTCAATATAACAAAAAGTGATATTTCTATACTGGATCAAGAAAGCTATATTCAATTTGAAGAATTATCTTAACAGTTGCAAAGAATAATTTCTCCATTTAAACTGTGGGATCCTTAAGGGGAGGACCATTTCTTATTTTTCTTTCTAACCTTAGAATCCCTATTGCTTAATATGGGACTTGGCAAATAAGCATATTATTATGTTTACCAAATTAAAATTTTATTACAAAAGAATTAGCAAGAGAATGAAGTTTAATTCTTTCCTGATGTTATTGCTTGTATACAAGAAAGAGTTCTTTTATGTTTGAAAACTACTACTTAATTCCATAGGAAAAACAGGATCCCCGACCTCATTGGTGTAGGGAATATAAGTAATGGTTTAAAAAAAGAACACTATGAAAGAATCAACTGGAGTTCCTTAAAGGCCAGCATGAACTTTAGCTTTAGTCTCTATCGTGGTACTTTAATTCTTTATTTGCTTTTACTAAAATTAAATATTATAGTACATGTGACAGCAAAGGGAACATAGTAACTAATGACCCATTCATAATCTCCTGTATCTGTGCTTCAAGTGGCTGCCACTGATGGGATATAAACTTTGTCTATGTAACAGAAAGAACATTACAACTCATATTCCATACTAGTCAATGGACACATTTAATTTTGCATTCATACTACACACAGGATACATAAATGGCTATAAATTATGAAACCCTCAAACTATACAGCTGCTATTTATTTTTAGGTTGCTCTGAGATCAACTATTAATTAACGTTCATTAAATCCTTCAACAGATTCTGACTAAGTTGCCACTTCTATCTTTAACTTAAGTGATGTAATTGTCCTCATTTAGGGGATCCAAATCTAAGAGTTGCTAAAATAGTAGCAAATAATTACCATTAAATCGAGGATGGATATAGACATCTATGTCAATGAAGGCATAGTTTTAGGTAGACTAATTTCATATAATAATAGTATATCATTAATGTAATATAATAATTTAAAAATACCCAGTTGCCAAGAATTAAAAGATTAACAATATGAATTAAGCTTTTTTTTTTTCACAACACATCAACATGCCTATTTATAAATTGGAATATAAGCTCCTAACTTGTGAGAACAAGTTATTTTAATAAACTTGGCAATTTAGTTTTATTAAATTAGTATTTATTTACAATTAATAGATATCAACTGATGATTATAAACAATCACAGAAAACAGTAACTTTACATAGTAGTAAACTGGATTCTCTGGGTTTGGAATTGATAACTTTTATCAGTAGTAATATGACAGTCTCTGAAAGTTTAATTTAACAAGCAAAAAAAAAAAAAAAACACAACAACAACAGAAAGAAGTGAAGTGGGAAAATTGTGGCTGACAGAATACTAAAGCTCTTAACTCCGGAAAAAAAAGGGGCAAACTTAAGTGTTAAGACTAGAGTTTCTTAGGTTTATCAATATAGTGTATTGATTAGTGGTATGGAATTAACTTTCTTTGCAACATGTTGGTGACTTTCTTACCTAGAGAGCATGCCCAGAGGTGTAACATTAAGTGATCCCATCAGCATTGCCAGGGCCATCCCTGGTGCTTCCCGTTCTATTACTTCTTTTGTGGCCTGTAATTAAAGATTAAATAGCAGACTGAGTGAAATAAGCCAAAAAAGAATGAAGTCAGACTAGTAAAACTCACTTAAAAATGATTATAAACCAGGCTTTCAATAACCATACTTTTAGTTTCTGAAACATTTATCTTTTGGAGGCATCCAGACTCAATTCACAAGGACCACTGAATAAAAACTGAGGACCAAGAAAATAAAGAAAATTTTTATATTAGCAGTCCTTTCATATTGCTTATAGCTCAGAAGTATTTGAAAGAAATCTCATCTCACTAATAACTTAAATTCTAAAAATGAGGCCTCAGATTGCTATAACAACTTAGTGGATTTTTCACCAGGTAAGTAATCTGGGTATTTTCCTTTGTCTATTACTCTTGAAATTAGTCTCTGAAAACCTGAGATAATCCATATCTCTCCTAGCTCTATGCTTTTATAATACAATTAAAAGGATCTCAAGAAGTCATCATGTCAAGTTTCCCCATGTACTGGCTAGAGGAAAACATTTACCATCTTCCTAATCCTTAGTATAAATTGTCTTTTTTTTTTTCAGATTTCTCCACTTTTTAAATTATACTTTAAATTCTGGGGTACATGTGCAGAACGTGCAGGTTTGTTATATAGGTATACACATGGCATGGTGGTTTGCTGCACCCATCAACCCGTCTATATTAGGTATTTCTCCTAATGCTATCTCTCCCCTAACCCTCCATCCCCTGACAGGCCCTGGTGTGTGATATTCCCCTCCGTGTGTCCGTATGTTCTCATTGTTCAAATCCCACTTATGAGTGAGAATATGTGGTGTTTGGTTTTCTGTTCCTGTGTTAGTTTGCTGAGAATCATGGTTTCCAGCTTCATCCATGTCCCTGCTAAGGACATAAACTCATCCTTTTTTATGGCTGCATAGCATTCCATGGTGTATATGTGCCAAATTTTCTTTATCTGGTCTATAACTGATGGACATTTGGGTTGGTTCCAAGTCTTCGCTATTGTGAATATTGCTGCAATAAACATATGTGTGCATGTGTCTTTAGAATAGGATGATATATAATATTTTGGGTATATACCCAGTAATGGGTCAAATGGTATTTCTGGGTCTAGATCCTTGGGGAATCGCCACACTCTCTTCCACAATGGTTGAATTAATTTACACTCCCACCAACAGTATAAAAGCATTCCTATTTTTCCACATCCTCTCCAGCATCTATTGTTTCCTGACATTTTAATGATCGCCATTCTAATCGGCATGAGATGGTATCTCATTGTGGTTTTTGACTTGCATTTTTCTAATGACCAGTGACCCTTAGCTTTTTTACATATGTTTGTTGGCTGCATAACTGTCTTCGTTTTCAGAAGTGTCTGTTCATATCCTTTGCCCACTTTTTGATGGTGTTGTTTTTTCTTGTAAATTTGTTTAAGTTCTTTGTAGATTCTGGATATTAGCCCTTTGTCAGATAGAGACATTGCAAAAATTTTCTCCCATTCTGTAGGTTGTCTGTTCACTCTGATAATCGTTTCTTTTGCTGTGCAGAAGCTCTTTAGTTTAATTAGATCCCGTTGGTCAATTTTGGCTTTTGTTGCAATTGCTTTTTGTGTTTTAGTCATGAAGTCTTTGCCCATGTTTCAATGGTATTGCCTGTTTTCTTCTAGGGTTTTTATGGTTTTAGGTCTTACATGTAAGTCTTTAATTCATCTTGAGTTAATTTTTGTTAAAGGTGTAAGGAAAGAATCCAGTTTCAGTTTTCTGCATATGGCTAGCCAGTTTTCCCAACACCATTTATTAAATAGAAAATTCTTTCTCCATTGCTTGTTTTTATCAGGTTTATCAAAGATAAAATGGTTGTAGATGTGTGGCATTATTTCTGAGGCCTCTGTTCTGTTCCATTGGTCTATATGTCTGTTTTGGTACTAGTACCATGCTGTTTTGGTTACTGCAGGCTTGTAGTATAGTTTGAAGTCAAGACAGTGTGATGCCTCCAGCTTTGTTCTTTTTGCTTAGGATTGTCTTGGCTATATGGGCTCTTTTTGGTTCCATATTAAATTAGTTTTTTTTCTAATTCTGTGAAGAAAGTCAGTGGTAGCTTGATGGGGATAGCATTGAATCTATAAATTTCTTTGGGCAGTATGGCCATTTTCACAATATTGATTCTTCCTATCCATGAGCATGGAATGTTTTTCCATTTGTATCCTCTTTTATTTCATTGAGCAGTGGTTTGTAGTTCTCCTTGAAGAGGTCCTTCACATCCCTTGTTAGTTGCATTCTAGGCATTTTATTCTCTTTGTAGCAATTGTGAATGGGAGTTCACTCATGATTTGGCTCTCTGTAGGTCTATTATTGTTGTATAAGAATTCTTGTGATTTTTGTGCATTGATTTTGTATCCTGAGACTTTGCTGAAGTTTCTTACCAGCTTAAGGAGATTTTGGGCTGAGACAATGGGGTTTTCAAAATATGCAATCATGTCATCTGCAAACAGAGACAATTTGACCTCCTCTCTTCTTTATTTCTTTCTCTTGCCTGATTGCTCTGGCTGGAACTTCCAATACTATGTTCAATAGGAATGGTGAGAGAGGGCATCCTTGTCTAGTGTCAGTTTTCAAAGAGAATGCTTCCAGCTTTTGCCCATTCAGTATGATATTGGCTGTGGGCTTGTCATAAATAGCTCTTATTATTTTGAGATACATTCTATCAATACCTAGTTTATTGAGAGTTTTCAGCATGAAGGCTGCTGAATTTTATCGGAGGACTTTTCTGTATCTATTGAGATAATGATGTGTTTTTTGTCATTGGTTCAGTTTATGTGATGGATTATGTTTACTGATTTGCGTATGTGAACCAGCCTTGCATCCCAGGGATGAAGCTGACTTGATTGTGGTGGCTAAGCTTTTTGATGTGCACTGCTGGATTTGGTTTGCCAGTATTTTATTGAGGATTTATGCATCAATGTTCATCGGGGATATTGGCCTGAAATTTTATTTTTTTGTTGTGTCTCTCTCAGGTTTCGGTATCGGGATGATGCTGGCCTCGTAGAGTAAGTTAAGGAGGATTCCCTCTTTTTCTTTTGTTTGGAATAGTTTCAGAAGGAATGGTACCAGCTCCTCTTTGTACTTCTGGTAGAATTCAGCTGTGAATCTGTCTGGTTCTGGGCTTTTTTTGGTTGGTATGCTATTAATTACTGCCTCAATTTCAGAACTTGTTATTGGTCTAGTCAGGGATTTGACTTCTTCCTGGTTTAGTCTGGGGAGGGTGTATGTGTCCAGGAAGTTAACAATTTCTTCTAGATTTTCCAGTTTGTTTGCATAGAGGTATTTATAGTATTCACTGATGGTAGTTTGTATTTTGGTGGGATCAGTGTGATATCCCATTTATCATTTTGTATTGTGTCTATTTAATTCTTCACTCTTTTCTTCCTTATTAGTCTGGCTAGTGTTCTATCTCTTTTGTTAATCTTTTCAAAAAACCAGCTCTTGGATTCATTGATTTTTTGAAGGTTTTTTGTGTCTCTATCTCCTTCAGTTTTACTCTGATTTTAGTTATTTCTCATCTTCTGCTAGCTTTTGAATTTGTTTGCTCTTGCTTCTCCAGTTCTTTTAATTGTGATATTAGGGTGTTGATTTTAGATCTTTCCCACTTTCCCCTGTGGGCATTTAGTGCTATGAATTTCCCTGTAAATAGTGCTTTAGCTGTGTCCCAGAGATTCTGGTTTATTGTGTCTTTGTTCTCATTGGTTTCAAAGAACTTATTTATTTCTGCCTTAATTTTATTTACCCGGTAGTCATTCAGGAGCAGGTTTTTCACTTTCCATATAATTGTGTGGTTTTGGGTGATTTTCTTAATCCTGAGTTCTAATTTGATTGCACTGTGGTCTGAGAGACTAGTATGATTTCAGTTCTTTTGCATTTGCTGAGGAATGTTTTACTCCCAATTATGTTCGCAATTTTAGAATACATGTGATGTGGTGCTCAGAAGAATGTATATTCTGTTGATTTGGGGTGGAGAGTTCTGTAGATGTCTATTAGGTCTGCTTGGTCCAGAGCTGAGTTTAAGTCCTAAATATCCTTGTTAATTTTCCGTCTCGTTGATCTGTCTAATACTGACAGTGGGGTGTTAAAGTCTCCCACTATTATTATGTGGGAGTCAAGTCTCTTTGTATGTCTCTAAGAACTTGATTTATGTATCTGGGTGCTCCTGTATTGGGTGCATATATATTTAGGTTAGCTCTTCTTGTTGTGTTGATCCCTTTACCATTATGTAATGCCCTTCTTTGTCTTTTTTGATCTTTGTTGGTTTAAAGTCTGTTTTATCAGAGACTAGGATTGCAACCCCTGCTTTTTTTTGCTTTCCATTTGCTTGCTAAATATTCCTTCATCCCTTTATTTTGAGCCTATGTGTGTCTTTGCACATGAGATTGGTCTCCTGAATACAACACACCCATGGGTCTTGACTCTTTATCCAATTTGCCAGTCTGTCTTTTAATTGGGGGCATTTAGCCCATTTACATTTAAGGTTAACATTGTTATGTGTGAATTTGATCCTGTCATCATGATGCTAGCTGGTTATTTTGCCCCTTAGTTGATGCAGTTTCTTCACAGTGTCGATGGTCTTTACAATTAGGTATGTTTTTGCAGTGGCTAGTACCAGTTGTTCCTTCTCATATTTAGTGCTTCCTTCAGGAGCTCTTGTAAGGCAGGCCTGGTGGTGACAAATTGTCTCAGCATTTGCTTGTCTGTAAAGGATTTTATTTCTCCTTTGCTTATGAAGCTTAGTTTGGCCAGATATGAAGTTCTGAGATGAAAATTCTTTAAGAATGTTGAATATTGGCCCCCCACTCTCTTCTGGCTTGTTGGGTTTCTGCTGAGAGATCTGCCATTAGTTTGATGGGCTTCCTTGTGGGTAACCTGACCTTTCTCTCTGGCTGCCCTTACCATTTTTTCCTTCATTCCAACCTTGGTGAATCTGAAGATTGTGTGTCTTGGGGTTGCTTTCCTCAAAGAGTATCTTTGTGGTGTTCTTTGTATTTCCTGAATTTGAATGCTGGCCTGTCTTGCTAGGTTGGGGAAGTTCTCTTGGATAATATCCTGAAGAGTGTTTTCCAACTTAGTTCCATTCTCCCTGTCACTTTCAAGTACACCAATCAGAAGTAGGTTTCGTCTTTTCACACAGCCCCATATTTCTTGGAGGCTCTGTTCGTTCCTTTTCATTCTTTTTTCTTTAATCTTGTCTTCATGCTTTATTTCATTAATTTGATCTTCAATCTCTGAAATTCTTTCTTCGGCTTGATCGATTCGGCTATTGATACTTGTGTATGCTTCATGAAGTTTTCATGTTGTGTTTCTCAGCTACATCAGGACATTTATGTTCTTCTCTAAACTGGTTATTCTAGTTACCAATTCCTCTAACCTGTTTTCAAGGTTCTTAGCTTCCTTTCATTGGGTTAGAACATGCTCCTTTAGCTCGGAGGAGTTTTTTATTACCCACCTTCTGAAGCCTACTTCTGTCAATTTGTCAAACTCATTCTCCCTCCAGTTTTGATCCGTTGCCGGCGAGGAGTTGTGATCCTTTGGAAGAGAAGATGTGTTCTGGTTTTTGGAATTTTCAGCCTTTTTGCGCTGTTTTTTTTGTCATCTTTGTGGATTTATCTACCTTTGCTCTTTGATGTTGGTGATCTTTGGATGGGGTTTCTGTGTGGAAGTCCTTTTTGTTGATGTTGATGCTATTCCTCTCTGTTCGTTAGTTTTCCTTCTAACAGTCAGGCCCCTCTGCTGCAGGTCTGCTAGAGTTTGCTGGAGGTTCACTCTAGACTCTGTTTGCCTGGGTATCACCAGCAAAGGCTGCAGAACAGCAAAGATTGCTGCCCGTTCCTTCCCCTGGAAGCTTTGTCCCAGAGCGGCATTCACCTGATGCCAGCCAGAGCTCTCCTGTATGACATGTCTGTCAGCCCCTGCTGGGAGGTCTCTTCTAGTCAGGAGGCATGGGGGTCAGGGACCCACTTGAGGAGGCAGTCTGTCCCTTAGCAGAGCTCAAGCCCTGTGCTGGGAGATCTGCTGCTCTCTTAGGAGCTGGCAGGAAAGAACTAAGTTTAAGTCCGTTGAAGCTGCGCCCACATCCGTCCCTTCCCACAGGTGCTCTGTCCCAGGGAGATGGGAGTTTTATCTATAAGCCCCTGCCTGGGGCTCCTGTCTTTCAGAGATGTCCTGCCCAGAAAGAAGGAATCTAGAGAGGCAGTCTGGCTACAGCGGCTTTGCTACGCTGTGGTGGGCTCTGTCCAGTCTGAACTTCCAGCTGCTTTGTTTACACTGTGAGGGGAAAACTGCCCACTCAAGCCTCAGTAATGGTGGACGCCCCTCCACGCACCAAGCTGGAGTGTCCCAGGTCGACTTCAGACTGCTATGCTGGCAGTGAGAATTTTAAACCAGTGGATCTTAGCTTGCTGGGTTCTGTGTGGGTGGGATCTGCTGAGTTAGACCAATTCGCTCCCTGGCTTCAGCCCCCTTTCCAGGGGAGTTAACAGTTTGTCTCACTGGCATTCCAGGCGCCACTGGGGTATGAAAAAAAACTCTTGCAGCTAGCTTGGTGTCTGCCCAAATGGCCTCCCAGTTTTGTGCCTCAAACCCAGGGTCCTGGTGGTGTCGGCACCTGAGGGAATCTCCTGGTCTGCAGTTTGCAAAGACTGTGGGAAAAGCATAGAGTCTGGGCCAGAATGCACAGTTCCTCATGGCTTCCCTTGGCAAGGGGAGGGACTTCCCTGATCCCTAGTGCTTCCTGTGTGAGGCAACGCCCCACCCTGCTTCAGCTCGCCCTCCATGGGCTGCACCCACTGTCTAACCAGTCCCAACGATATGAGCTGGGTACCTAGTTGAAAATGCAGAAATCACCTGCCTACTGCGTTGATCTTGCTGGGCATTGCAGGCCGGAGCTGTTCCTATTCGGCCATCTTGCCCAACTGTCTTTTTTAAATAAAAAATGAAGTGAAGGGGTTTACCTGTATACTAGGAGTTTTAGGATAGGGCACTTTTTTGGGGGGGGGGGTGGGGACAAAGTTTTGCTCTTTTTGCCTGGAGTACAGTGGCATGATCTCAGCTTACTGCAAACTCCATCTCCCGGGTTCAAGTGATTCTCCTACCTCAGCCTCCCGAGTAGCTGGGATTACAGGTGTGCACCACCATGCCTGGCTAATTTTGTACTTTTAGTAGAGATGGGGTTTCACCATGTTGGCCAAGCTGGTCTCGAACTCCTGACCTCAGGGTGATCTGCCCACCTCGTTCTCCCAAAGTACTGGGATTACAGGCGTGAGCCACCATGCCCGGAGGATACAGCATTCTTAAGATAAGTATAGTTAAACCTGGAATATGCTAATGAAAGGAAAATTTCATTTTCCTAAAGTTTCCTAAATTTTCCTAAAGACAGGAAAACTTCATTTTCGAAGGGTCAATCAAAATAGGCATATATTTTATTGTATAATGGTCAAGATACATTTTAGGCTCAAACTTGAGGGTGAAATACATGACTTAATCCATTTCCAGTCCTCTGTTTCCAAAAATTAAGCAAGTTATAATAGTTGGAAGCAATACAAAAATAAAGTTTGCAAAATGAAGTATTACAGTAAATAAGTAGAAAGGCAAACAAAAAGTAAATTATGAAGGTATAGAGAGAAAGGTTTATATTTCAATATTTCTTTGAAAGTAGAATGCTACTCTTCAATAAGATTGTAGCTCTGGACAAAAGCAGTTAAAATGCATCAGGTATGTATTAGATGCTAATTGATGTTATAAATAAAGTTAAGAATGCATATAAATTAGTTAATCCCTTCCAATTATATAGAATACAGGATTACCAGAATTGATGCAATTTACTGGTACAGCGAATCCTAGCATAACGGGATATTTAACAATGGGAGACATTTCAAAGAAAAACTAACAAAAACAAGGATTTTGCTAGCATTATCCAATCTTTTTTTACATATTTAAATTTTTTTTTTTTTAATTTTACTTTAAGCTCCGGTATACATGTGCAGAATGTGTAGGTTTGTTATATAGGTATATGTGCAATGGTGGTTTGCTGCACCTGTCAACCCGTCATCTAGGTTTTAAGCTCTGCATGCATTAAGTATTTGTCCCAATACTCTTCCTCCCCTTCCCCCTCACCTCCGCGACAGGCCCCAGTGTGTGTTGTTTTCCTCCCTGTGTCCATGTGTTCTCATTGTTCAACTCCCAGTTATGAGTGAGAACATGCAGTGTTTGATTTTCTGTTCCTGTGTTAGTTTGCTGAGAATGATGGCTTCCAGCTTCATCCATGTCATTATCCAATCTTTATTACTTATTTTCCAAAGCCAATCTATCTGTTATGATTTTGAGAATTACCAAGATGAAACACTACTTCTATGTTATAAATTGCTTTATGGAGGTTTACACCTTCTCAGGGATGTTAAAATTAGAGCCCTAAATATCAAGCAAGGGCATGTCACTGATAACAATATTAAAGGAACTTCTTGGATAGCATTAATACTTATTTCATTACTTGCTTGAAAAAGTTATATAAGCCATGGTTGACATTTCATGAATTCGGGGCTTCACATAAAGATACATCCCAAAGTATAGTAGCACGCTTTATTTAGGGACATGAAGGGAAATATCAACAGATAGCTGAAAGGGAGTATTTCACTTAAAATTGATACTTCAAAGCACAACATTTATCCATTTAAATAACAAATATTTATTAAGCATCTACTATGTACTAGGTAGTATCTGAGGTATTGATGTTACAGTAGTGAATAAAACAAACCTCAGAGAGTGTGTAAGCTCACTGTTACCCAGCATATGAAAAACTCAACTGACAAATGATACGTGAGAATTGCCTAAAAGAGATGTGGTTCATTAATTTTTCTAAATCCTCTGAAACATACCACCAGATTTCGCCAGACCACTGGAGAGTGATCTACTTTGAATGCTTCATTTCACTTTTTATAGAATTGTTTTATTGGGCTTTGCTTTTGTGGTATGAAATCAGAATCAATACAATGGCTCAAACTCTTATTTACATTAGGAAGCATCTGAATTGTTCACCATATTACACTGTGGTCTTTAGGAGGACCTACAGGAGAAATTTCCTCTCAAGTAACATAACCAGGAATGGGTACTCTTCTATGTTACCAGTTTGTTTTTAAATTACAATGCTTGTGAATCAAGTTATCCTTAAGAACAGAGACAAATGTGGATACCTTTCAGTAGGCTTACTGAACACAACTTTAGTTTCATCTGATTTTTCTCTGTCTTACTCTTTACATTTATATTTTAAAAAATTCTGTTGTATTTATGTATTTGGGTAAGCCATCTAAAATATTTTTCAGGGTACAAAAATATATAGATGGATGGATCAGTGTAGGTACAGTTGCTCTCCATATTGCTGGTTCAACATCTGTGGATTCAAACAACTGAGAACTGAAAATACAGTAGTTAGGGGTTCTGCAGGGCTGACTGTATTCTTTACAAAGTTCTTCATCTTTCTCTAAACATAATTCAGGCAGGACAGTTAATTCTTTCTGAAGATCTTCTAAAGAATTTGGGCATAGAGACACAAACCTTATATGTTTTAGAACATAAAAGAAAAAATATATCATGGTGATGCCACTGAAAGGCATTGATGCTGATGGTGGTGAGTTAGTTGGGGTAGGTGGATGTCAGACTCTCTATACTAGATACAAACTGATCTTTTCAATAGGGTATTCTTAAATCATGCACAAATACAGTCTTTCTCACGTTTGTATCAAACATTTTACATAAAACATTAAAACCCTTCTATTTTCCTTTAATTTTCTCTTCCTCTTAAGCTGTTTGGTGTAGTAAAAGATCATCATCTATGAAGTCAGACAATGACACTACACAGTAAAGGTCAATAACAATAGGAGCTGGATCTATTTCAGCATCTAGTTCAGAGCCCAACATATAGTATGTGCTCAACAAATATTTGTTGAATAAAGAAGTGAAGGAATAAATGAACCAATCTAGATGTGAAACTTGGCTTTACTATGTAGTTTTGCTATGTGAATTAGAAGAAAATATTTAACCTAAGTTTCCAGAGTACTTATGAATATAATGGATGTAATAATAAAACATACCTACATCTTATAAGAGGGCTCTGAGAACTAAATGATAAATGACTTAGCATAGAATAGGTATTCAATACATGTTAGCTCTTTCTATGCTTCTACTTTCCAATTCTTCTTACATCCTTGCAGTTCTGCACTTATCAGTTAGAGAACAGAAATAATACAAAAATCCAGAAACTACCTGCAAACAGTAGTAGAGAACCAAAGACTAGGAAAAAGAGAATGGAGAGCAAGAACCCAGATGCAAGAGCATTGGCAAATGCCAGGTAGGAAGTAGAATACTGAAATTAGGGATCTAAACTAGGGAGCAGGCAGCTGAATAAGATGGGGACTGGAAGATGGACAAGAGAGCAAGAGCTGAGTACAAAGACCTGTAAACCATAAATGGGGAGATGCAACTAGAAAACAAAGAATAAGAGAATAAAACTTAATTACAAATATAACAAGAGAAAGATACCTGTTTATTAGAAAATCTGAACAGAAGAATGGTTTGAAGAATGCAGCTTTATCACTTTTAATCACATATGCTAATACAATATAGACAAACAAAGGTTATCTGTATCTGTTAATGAATAGATAACACAAGTATTCATTATCAACAGACTGTTCATTATCAATGGTAAAAAGATGCCATTAAAAGCTTGAAACTATTTTTTCCTTAATTAGCTTAAAGTTCTGTTTCCCTCTTACACATTATTAACTTGGTTACCAAACTCTTTTATTCCTTGAAAGATGGTAGAAATTTATAGTCTTACTTCAGGTATCAGTATTTCGGAACTAGTCGGTCTAAAATATAAAGGTTTAATTGGATTTAACTATTCTTTTTAAACAAAATATTTATCTTTGACGTCTAAATATTTTTCCAATATGAAAGTTGCAAACCTCTGTGAAAAAATCACATAATTGTGGTCTTTTCCTTTTTGTTTTCTTGATACTTTGAGGATAACATTAAAGTCAGAAAGACGCTTCAAAGACTGCTAAGTTGTAAAAACAGTGTCAAAAACAATGATTCAGTAATTCAGGTATCTTGTTGATGAAATTGTTCATATTTTAACTTCATAGGAAAAATGACCTTAAAAAAGATACTGCTAACAGATAATGATGTTTAAAAATGTAAAGAACATATGGTTGGGCATGGTGGCTCATGCCTGTAATTCCAGCACCTTGGGAAGCCGAGGTGCGCGGATCACTTGAGGTCAGGAGTTTGAGACCAGCCTGGCCAACATGGTGAAACCCTATCTCTACTAAAAATACGAAAATTAGCCAGGCGTGGTGGCATGCACCTGTAGTTTCAGCTACTCAAGAGCCTGAGGTAGGAGAATCGCTTGAACCTGGGAGGCAGAGGCTGCAGTGAGCTGAAATCAAGCCATTGCACTCCAGTCTGGGCAACAGAGTGAGACTCTGTCTTAAAAAAACCCATAAAGAACATATAATAGATAAATCTAAATGTGCAGAAATACTTTATGTGCATAGTGACTCTGTGAAAAATCACTTAGTATAGTGCTTTCACTTATTTTTATAGACACGATTTTATTAACAGAGCAGACAAATTTATATATTAGTACTCATATGCTTGTAACCTGATTAGGTAGATTTAATAAAATTTCCTCCTCACAATTACTGCAGTGCCCTCTGCTGACTAAATAATCTTAAATAACAAAGACTGTCTTTGAAATACCAGCTAATGACTACTATTAATAATAACTTTGTTAAGTTATCAAGGTGAGATGTAGTTAGAGCAGTGTTTCTCAAACTTTAGTGTGCATCAGAATCTTCTAGAAGCCTTGTTAAAATACAGATTGCTGGGCCCCACTTCCAGAGATTGATTCAGAATGTCTAGGTGCCTCAAAATTTACATTTCTAACAAGTTTCCAGGTGAAAATTTACATTTCTAACAAGTTTCCAGGTGACGCTTTTGATGCTGGTCAGAAGACTACACTTTGAAAAACATACTGCTAATGGAAGGAATGATGTAGATTAATGACAATATGTACCATTTGGTCTTATCTTTATAATCACTTTATGTTCAACTTTGTGGATTGACATAAATGTGACAATCCTTCATCAGAACAGAATATAGATTTAGTGAGGAGATAAATTAAGTAAAAATAGGCAGTTTAATGCCAGCCAGTTACATTTTCCTGACTTCTGCTTATTAAAGGACAAACACATTAATTTCATTTTACATTTTTAAAAAGGGTTATAATAAACTAACAATTCTGAGGCTGCTCCTATAAGTATTCTATGGTACAGAGTAGGTATCCTTAAAATATTTTTCTTGGGACATGATGTAGTGGATGAAAGTTACATCCATGACAAACTCCCAAAGATGTTCAAGGAGTACTTGTTATAAATCTACTTTTTTCTCATTCAAGAAACAGAGCAGAATGGAAGTAAGAGTCACATTATTGTAAAAGCAGTCTCGAATTTAGTCTAATTAATTAAATCATTCATTTACAGATTTTATTTTTATTTTAGTTACAAACAACTTTCAACCAATCATAACCACATCAACTTATAATAATACAACCAAATGGTCAAAGACTACTGCTACACAGAGAAGATGCAATTTGGAAATCAAGGTAATTGTAAAAGGCATCTCACTTTTACTTGGGAGATATTATCTTATTGCTAATGAACATCTTTTCTTGGGGTTTTAATATTCTTAAATATTTACATCTTCTTCAATTCCTGGAAGAAGCAGATAACGTTTCATGGGAGGAGAAGATGCTCCATTTTTTTTTTCAGTTCAAATTGTACAATATTTAAATAAGATCTGGTTGTGATGAAAGGTCAAAGGAGACAGTACCATGGTAGGAAGGACACAGGAAGAAAAGAGTACAAATTTACATACTGCAGGCATTTTGTTTTCCATTCCATTCAATGAACATATACTTTGCAGTGAGCATGAAATGGTGTCTGAGTTGGTAGTTTTCACAGTTTATCTCAGTTCCAATGGTTAATGAATTGCTGTGCCAGCTAAGGTTCTAATGTTTAAAGTTAATTATTCCTCTTTATAAAGCATGCCAACCAATTTACCTAATTCAACTGAACAATTTATTTCAATGCTGGGGTAACAACTCATTGTTGGGCGTACTAAGATTAATATGTCTTTGAAAGATTTTCAAGTTTTTTTCCCTTTAACTATGAAAAATCTCACTGTATTTGCTAACATTTAGATCCCAACCCTTGTTCAAGAACCAACTCAAGTACATAGCAGTGAACACTCCTTAGCATCACAACTTTTCTCTTTACGCATTATTTTTCAATAATTTTTATCTAAACATTAATTTGATAAATTATCTAACCATAAAACTTGGGCACTCAGGTGAACAAATCACTTTTTATAAGAGATTTTCATGAGAATACATATCTTCATATTCCACTTATATAAACAGTACTACTTTGTATCTCATTCCAGGAAAAGATGAAAAAATATTGATATTCCTATGGATTGTTAGCATTTTTATATATGGCATATGTATGTATTCATTAATGGTAAAATGTTGGCTACGTATGTCTTTCAACCTACGTTAAAAAAAAACATACTCATTCCTGTTCTTCAAAAGTTGATATGTAGATATGGAGGAAAAAAGTTCAGGAAATCTAATACACAATATGGTGACTATAGTTAATAATACTATACACCCTAGGATTGGGATTGTTTTTCAGGTTTGGACAACAGGCAACTGAAAAGTGATTTTATTAGGGCAGCTGGTGGGAGTGGGGTAGAAGAAACTGGTTGTATCTACTGGCACCAACCACACTTAATTACCTGGTCAGAATGGGTGGAAATGATTACCCCCACTAACACACACACATACGTAAAAACACTACTGAGACTGCACATTTATACATTTCCTCCTTTGATGCTACCTTGATGTTCATTTTAACCCAATGTTATGCTTTCAAAGTTATACACTTAAGAGTGTCTCAAGTAATAAAAGATCCAAGCCAAACTTAAGAATTAATCAACAAAAAATATTTAAAAATTTAGGCGTCCAAAATAAGCTTGAAAGATTTTGTAAGCAGGCAATACTATTTTATACTGAGATGATTATGAATAACCTAAACTCAGATCCTCTCTTCCATTTCTTTTCACATAATAAAAATTAAGTATCCAAGAGAAAAGGGTATTCAAATTAGGAACAGTAAATGGGATAGATGGAAACTGACATTTTACTCAACACTGTAATAAGGACATATATAGGCTTCTATACCTAATCAGGTTTGCTTCTAAGAAAGCACAGAAAACAAAGAAATGCTTCATATCCCTATGAAGAGTATGTTATGTCCTGATATCTCAGGGTTTTCTTTCCTGGTTTTCATTTTTTTTGTATTAACACAAATTGCCCAGAGACTATCAGACTTTTTGTAATCTTCTTTGAATAATTTAGTTGAAAAATTTTGAAAAATTTTTAATTTTTCTGAGTATGCAGTAGGTACATAAATTTGGGGGGTACATGAGACACTCTGATAAAGGCATGCAATGCATAATAATCACATCATGGTATATGGAGTATCCATCCCCTCAAGCATTTATCCTTTGTGTAGGCAATCCAATTATATTTTTTATTTAAAAATATATAATTAAATTATTATTGACTACAGTCATCCTGTTGTGCCACCCAATACCAGGTTTTATTCATTTTTTCCTAACTACTTTTTATATTTAGTCCCCTTAATTCTTCACTACCATCCTCAGCTGGTAATCAGCCTTCTACTATATATCTCCATGCGTTCAGTTGTTTTCATTTTTAGCTCACACAAATGAGTGAGAACATGTGAAGTTTGTCTTTCTGTGCCTGGCTTCACAAACATAATGACCTCCAGTTTCATCCATGTTGTTGGAAGTAACAGGTTCTTATTCTTTTTTATGGCCAAATAGAACTCCATCGTGTAGATGTACGACATTTTCTTTATCCATTCATCTGCTGATGGACACTTAGGTTGATTCCACACCTTGGCTATTGTGAACAGTGCTGCCAGAAACATGGGAGTGCAAATATTCCTTGGAAATACTGATTTCCACTTTTTTTTTTTTTGAGACAGAGTCTTGCTCTGTTGCCCAGACTTGAGTGCAGTGGCACAATCTCGGCTCATTGCAATCTCCACCTGCTGGGTTTCAGTGATTCTCCTGTCTCAGCCTCCCGAGTAACTGGGATTCCAAGCATGTGCCACTATGCCCGGTTAATTTTTATATTTTTAGTAGAGACAGGGTTTCACCATGTTGGCCAAAATGGTCTTGAACTCCTGACCTCAGGTGATCTGCCCATCATGGCCTCTCAAAGTGCTGGGATTACAGGCGTGAGCCACTGCACCTGGCCTTCATTTCCATTCTTTTGGGTACATAACCAGCAGTGGGAATGCTGGATCATATGGTAGCTCCATTTTTAGTTTTCCAAGAAACCTCCAAACTGTTCTCCACGGTGGATGTACTAACTTAGCATTCCTACCAACAGTGTACAAGGGTTCCCTTTTCTCCAGTCCTCACCAATATTTGTTATGCCCTGTCTTTCGGATAAAAGCCATTTAATTCGGGTGAAATGATATCTCATTGTGGTTTTGATTTGCAGTTCTCTGATAATCAGTGATGCTGAGTATCTTTTCATAGTCCTGTTTGCCATTTGTACATCTTCTTTTGAGAAATGTCTATTCAGATCTTTTGCCCATTTTTAATTGGATTATTAGATCTTTTTCCTATAGAGTTGTTTGAGCTTCTTATATGTTCTGGTTATTAATTCCTCGTCAGGTGGGTAGTTTGCAAATATTTTCTCCTATTCTGTGGGTTCTCTCTTCACTTTGTTGATTGTTCCTTTGCTCTGCAGAAGCTTTAAATTTGTAATCCCATTTCTCCATTTTTGCTTTGGTTGCTTGTGCTTATGAGATACTACTGAAGAAATTTTTGCACAGGCCAATGTCCAGGAGAGTTTCCTCAATGTTTTCATGCAATGGTTTCACAGTTTTGAGGTCTTAGATTTAAGTTTTTAATCCACTGTGATTTGATTTTTGTATGGCAAGAGATAGGGGTCTAGTTTCATTCTTCTGCATATAAATATTCAGTTTTCCCAGCACCATTTATTGAAGAGACTGTCTTTTCCTGAGTGCATGTTCTTGACATCTTTGTAAAAAACGAGTTCACTGTAGGTGTATAGATTTATTTCTAGATTCTCTATTCTGTTCCATTGGTCTATGTGTCTGTTTTCATGCCAGTACCATGCTCTATCAGCTACTATAGCTCTATAATATACTTTGAAGTCAGGTAATATGATTCCTCCAGTTTTGTTCTTTTTGCTTAGGATAGCTTTGGTTATCCTGGGTCTTTTGTGGTTCCTGATAAATTTTATGATTTTTTTTCTATTTCTGTGAAGAATGTCATTGGTGTTTTGATAGGGATTGCATTGAATCTGTAGATTGCTTTGGGTAGTATGAACATTTTAACAATATTGATTTTTTCAACCCATGAACATGGAATAACTTTCCAGTTTTTGGTGTCCTCTGCAATTTCTTTCATCAGTTTTATAGTTTTCATTATCGAGATCTTTTACTTCTTTAAGTTAATTCCTAGGTATTTAATTTTCTCTGTGACTACTGTAAATGGGACTAACTTTTTTTTTCCTTTTTCAGATTGTTCACTGTTGGCATATAGAAATGCTACTGATTTTTGTATGCTGATTTTGTATCCTGCCACTTTACTGAATTTGCTTCTCAGTTCTAATAGTTGTTTGGCGGAGTCTTTAGTTTTTTTCCAGATATAATATCATATCATCTGAAAACAAGGATAATTTGACTTCTTCCTTTCCAATGTGGATGCCCTTTATATCTTTCTCTTGTCTGACTGCTCTAGCTGGGACTTCCAGTAGTATGCTGAATAACAGTGGTGACAGTAGGCATCTTTGTCATGTTGCAGATCTTAGAGGAAATGCTTTTGGTTTTTCCCCTTTCACTATGATACCAGATGTGGGTCTGCTGCCTATAGCTTTTATTATGTTGAGGGATGTTCCTTCTATACCCAGTTTTTTTTTTTTTTGAGGATTTTTATCATGCAGCGTTTGAATTTTAGCAAATGATTTTTCAGCATCAAGTAAAATGATCATATAGTTTTTGTCCTTCATTCTGTTGATATGATGTATCATGTAGGTTGAACCATCCTTGTACGCTTGCCATAAATCCCTTTTGGTTATGAGAATTATCTTAATGTACTGTTGAGTTTGGTTTACTAGTATTTTGTTGAGGAGTTTTGCATCAATATTCATCAGAGATATTGGCCTGTAGTTTTCTTTTCTTTTTTTTTTTTTTTACATGTCTTTCCCTGGTTTTGGTATCAGGGTAACACTGGTCTTATAGAATGAGTTTGGAAGTATTCCCTCCTAATTGTATTTCAGAATACTTTGAGTAAGATTGGTATTAGTTCTTCCTTAAATGTTTTGTAGAATTCAGCAGGGAACTGGATCTCAGGCTTTTCTTCATTGGGATACTTTTTTTTACAGCTTCAATCTTGAAACTTGTTATTGCTCTGTTCAGGTTTTGGATTTCTTTGTGGTTAAGCCTTGATAGGTTGTATGTGTCTAGAAACTTGTCCATTTCTTCTAGGTTTTCTAAGTTTTTGGTAAATAGTTGCTCATAGTAGCCACTAATGATTATTTGACTTTATGCAGTATCAATTGTAATGACTCCTTTTTCATTTTTGATTTTATTTGTATCTTCTCTCCTTTTTTCTTAGTTATTCTGGTTAAAGGTTTGTCAATCTTGCTTAACTTTCCAAAAAACAAGCTTTCCAGTTTGTTGATCTTTTTGTTATTTCCTTAGTTTCAAATTCATTTATCTCTGTTCTGATATTTATTCTTTCTTTTCCTCTACTACTTTTGGGTTTTGTTTGCTCTTGCTTTTCTAGTTCTCTGAGATGCATCATTAGGTTATTTATTTGAATTTTTCCTTTTTTTTTTGATGTAGGCACTTACGGCTATAAAATTCCCTCAGTACTGCTTTTGCTGTGTCCCATATGTTTTGGTAGGTTTGGCATGTTTGGTCATTTGTTTCAAGAAAATTTTCAGTTTCCTTAATTCCTTCATTGACCCATTGATCATTCAGGAGCATCTTGTATAATTTCCATGTGTTTGTATAGTTTCCAACATTCCTCGTTATTGATTTCCAGTTTTATTTCATTGTGGTCAGAAAAGATGCTTGCTATCAGTTCAATTTTTTTTGAATGTTCTGAGGCTTGTTTTGCGACCCAACATATGGTCTATCCTTTAGAATTATCTCTGTTCTGAGGAGAATAATGTGTATTCTGCCACCACTGGATAAAATGTTCTGTAAATATCTATTAGGTCCATTTGTTCTATACTGCAGATTAAGTCTGATGTTTCTTTGTTGATTTTCTGTCTGCATGATCTGCCTAATGCTGAAAGTAGGGTGTTGAAGTCTCCAGTTATTATTGTATTGGAATCTATCTCTCTCTTTAGCTCTAATAATATTTTCTTTATAAATCTGTATGCTCCAGCATTGGGTCCATTGCTGAATTCACCCTTTTATCATTATATAATGACTTTGTCTCTTCTTACAGTTTTTGTTTAGAAAACTACTTTGTCTAAGTATAGCTACTCCTGCTCTTTTTTGGTTTCCACTGGCATGGAATATTTTTTCCATCTCTTTTCAGTTTATGTTTGTCTTTACAGGTGAACTGTGTTTCTCACAGGTAACAGAGCATTGAGTCTTGTTTTTACATTCATTCAGCCACTCTGTCTTTTGATTTGAGAGTTTAGTTCATTTATAATTCAGTGTTATTATTAAGTAAGGGCTTACACCTGCCATTTTGTTACTTGTTTTCTGGTCTTCTCTTCCTTCTTTTCTTCCTTCTTGTATTCCTTTTTGTGGAAGTGATTTTCTCTGCTGGTATGTTTTAATTTCTTGCTTTATATATTTTTTTGTAGCTATTGTAGGTTTTTTTGATTGGAAGTTACCACGAGGCTTGCAAATACTATCTTATAACACATTATTTTAAACTGATGACAACATTGATTGCATATAGAAACAAATAAGCAAAAAGAAAACTCATAAAAATGCTACACTTTAATTGTGTCCCCCTGCTTTTTAACTTTTTGTTGTGTCTCTTTATGTCTTATTATGTCTTGAAAAGTTGTTGCAGTTATTATCTTTGATTGGTTTATTATTTAGTCTTTCTGCTTGAGATAAGAGTAGTTTACACACCACAATTACAGTCTTAAAATATTCTGTGTTTTTCTGGGTGCTTACTACTACCAGTGAGTTTTGCACTGTCAGATGATTTATTTTTATTGCTTATTAGCATCCTTTTCTTTAAGACTGAAGAACTCCCTTTAGTATTTCTTGTAGGATAGGTCTGGTGTTGATGAAATCTCTTAGCTTTTGTTTGTCTGAGAGTCTTTATTCTCCTTCATGCCTGAAGGATATTTTCACCAGATATACTATTCTAGAGCAAAATATTTTTTCCTTCAGCACTTTAAATATGTCATGCCACTCTCTTCTGTCCTGTAAATTTTCCACCGAAACCTCTGTTGCCAGATGTAGTAGAGCTCCGTTGTATGTCATTTGTTTCTTTTCTCTTGGTGCTTTCAGGATTCTTTCTTCATCCTTGACTTTTGGGAATTTAATTATTTACATGCCTTGAGGTAGTCTTTGAGTTAAATCTGGTTAGTGTTATCTATAACCTTCTTGCACAATGTTGATATTTTTCTCGAGGTTTGGGAAGTTCTCTCATATTATCCCTTTGAATACAGTTTCTACTCCTATCTCTTTCTTTACCTCCTCTTTAAGGCCAATAACTCTTAGATTTACCCTTTTGAGGCTATTTTCTACATCTTGTAGGCATACCTCATCCTTTTTTATTTTCTTGTCTCCTCTGTGTATTTTCAATTAGTCTTTCTTCAAGCTCACTAATTCTTTCTTCTGATTGATCGATTCTGCTATTAAGAGACTGATGCATTCTTGGGTGTGTCAATTGCATTTTCCATGTCTAGAATTTCTGCTTGTTTCTTTTAAATTATTATTTCAATCTCTTTGCTAAGTTTATCTGACAGAATTCTGAATTCCTTCTCTGTGTTATCTTGAATTTGTCTGAGTTTCCTCAAAATATCTATTTTGAATTCTCTATCTAAAAGATCACATATCTCTGTTTCTTCAAGCTTATTCCCTAGTGCCTTATTTAGTTTGTAGTGTGAGGTGATGTTTTCCTGGGTGATCGTGATACTTGTAGATGTTTGTCAGTGTTTCTGGCATTGAAGAGTTAGGTATTTATTAGCTTTCGCAATCTGGGCTTGTTGGTGCCTGTCTCTCTCAGAAAGGCTTTCCAGGTATTTGAAGGGACTTTGGCCCCAAGCCCCATAATGCTATAGTTCTTGCAGACTTGCAGAGATACCACTTTGGTGGTCTTGGTTAAAGTTCAGAAAAATTATCTGTATTACCAGACAGAGACTCTTGTTCTGTTCTCTTATTTTCTCCCAAACAAATGGAGTCTCTCTCTGTGCTGTGCTTCCAGAGCAGGGGATGGTGGGTTGATACAAACACCGGTGGCCATCACCAATGGGACAGTGCTGGGTCAGACCTGAAGCCAGCACAGCACTGGGTCTTACCCAAGGCCTACTGTAACCACTATCTGGCTGCTGTCTATGTTCAATCAAGGCACTAGGGCTGTACGATCAACAGGTATGAAGTCAGAAAGGCTTGTGTCCTTCCCTTTAGGGTGCTGAGTTATCCCGGCCCAGGGTAGGTCCAGAGATGCTGTCTGGGAGCGAGAGACTGGAATTAAAAAAAACCTTAGAAGTTTACCTGGTGTTCCATTTTACTGAAGCTGAGTTGGCACTCAAATCATGAGACACAGTCCTTCCCACCCTTCCCTCTATTTTCCACAGGCAGAGGAGCCTCACCTTATGGCCACCACCACAACAGATCCAAGGGGAGTATTGTCAGGCTAACACTGATGTTCCCTTTAGGCCCAAGGGCTCTGCAGTCAGTTTGTGGTGAATGCTGCCAGGCATGGGACTCACTCTTCAGGGCAGTGGACTCCCCTGTGGCCAACGGCAGGTTCAGAAATGCTGTCCAAGGTCCAAGGCTTGGAATCAGGTCCCCAAGAGCCCACTTGGTGCGCCTTCCCGTAAGGTGCAAGACAAAGTCCCCTTTACTTTTTCTCTGCTTTTCTCAAGCAGAAAGAGTCTCTCACTATAGCTATCACAGCTAGGAATGTGCTGGGTCTCACCTGAAGCCAGCATGTCTCAGAGGCTCACCTAAGGTACATGGCATACTATACGGGTATCACTGCTGGACCTTGGAGGGTCCAAGGTCTCTTTAGTCAAAAGTTGATGCATCTTGCCAGGACTGAGTCCTTCCCTTCAAGGCAACAGGTTCCCTTCTGGCCTAGGGTGTGTTTAGAAATGTTGTCCGGGAGCTAAGGCCTGGAAAGGGGGCCTCATGACTCTGCCTGGTGTCCTATCCCACTGTGGCTGAGCTGGTTTCCAAATGCAAGACAAAGTCCCCTTTACTGTTCCCTCTCCTCAAGCAGAAGCACGGGGTCTCTTTTGGAGCTGTGAGCTATGTGGCCTGGGGCTGGGGGAGGGATGGTGCAAGCACTCCTTTAGCTGTCCTGGCTGGTGTCTTAGTAGGTCATGTGCCCCCATGTCCCACTGTATCTGAGCCCAGGTCAGCACTAGGACTTGCCCAAGAATTATAGTTCTTGTGGCCCAGACTGCCTTTCAAATTTATTTTGAGCTGCAAAGGACTTTAGCCTGTGGTGGCGAGGTTTGCCAAAACTCACGTTCCAATCGCAGGGATTAGTGGTTCCCCTCTGTGTAGGGCTGGTCCAAATGGTCCCTCTATAGGCAGTATTCAGTTGAGTTAAGCCTGGTGTTGCTTTCTGCTGTGACAGGGCAGCACTGTGTCCAATACTACGTCTCACAGTCACTGTGCTGTTCCTCTCCCAAATGCACAGATTCTCTCTCCATGCCATGCAGCCAGTTGCTGATGGGGTATGATTGGGGAGGGGTGGTGTTGGTAATTCAAGACTGTGTTTCCTATCCCTTTCAGTGTCTCTTTCAGCAACATGAAGTTAAAACCAGGTACTATAACTGCTCATCTGTTTTTTGGTTTTGATAAAGATGCTTTTCTTCTGTGGATAGTTGTTAAGTTTGGTGTTCCTGTTCGGGGTATGACTGGTGGAGCCTTTTATTTGGCCAACTTGCTTTACTCCCTCTTTATCTCTATTCTTGAAAGATATTTTGCTTAATAAACAATTCTCGTTATTTCCTTCGATGCTTTACATATTCTATTGTCTGTTTTATTCCAATGTTGTCGAAAAGCCTGCTGTTATTTCTATGTAAGTGATCTGCTGTTTCTCCCTGGTTACTTTCAATAGTTCCCTTACTTTAGTTCTGACATTTCATTCCCATGTGTTCAGAAACATATTTCTTTATTTATCCTTCTTGAGATACACTATACCATTAGGATTTCTGGATTTGTGTTTTTTCATTAGTTCTGTAAACTTTATAGTCATTATCTCTTTGATCATTGCCTTTTCTCTATTCTATTTTTTCCTTTTGGGGCTCTGATATAATGTACTTTGGACCTTCTCATTTCATTCTTCATATCTTTTCTCATATTTCCATCATATAATCTCTCTATGTAATTATATCATTACATTCAAATTTTTGACACATATTACTGACTGCCCAAACTGTCTGTGCTAGCTAGACTTTCTAGAACAAATAATGGTGACTGTGACTATCTCTCTTTTTTCTGACTTTAGTAAGAATTTATCCAGTGTTTCAGCTTTATTGTACTTGTTGGTTTTTGTGATAAACACATTTTATCATGTTTAAAATTTTTCTTTCATTCTAGTTTACTATGTTTCCTTAAAAGGAAAAAAATACACTGAATTTTATGTCTTTTTGGCATACATCAAGATGACCATATAATATTCTGTGATTTACCTAATAATGATAAAAGTGAAATTAAAGGATGTCTAAAATTTACCGTTCTTGAATTCCTAAAATCAATTTCGCTTAGGAAGAGGTGTACATTTAGAATAAACTTGATGCTGTATCAAGTTTGTGCATATTATTTTAATATTTCTACATATATTTTCACATATGATTAGGTCTATAGTCTCCTTGTTATTTTTATTCCACTTTGGTATGAAGGTTTTGTTATCTTTATAGATTGAGTTCAGATGTTTTCTTCATCCTGTGTTTAGATACAATTTAAATAATGAGGAAATAAGACAGGAATTATCTGTTCTGTAAAGTTTTAATTGAACTCATAAACCCTACTCTTTTTTCTACTATCTCACTCTTCCTTCTCTCTTTTGTAGAATTCTGCAATAGCTACTTTATCAACTGACAGATATGGGGAATCAATGTGTTTCTCTACTGAATCACTTTTCACTTTAATTTGGAGACAAATAATAATTTCAGGATGCAACACTGACATATGTATTTTCTACAAATTCTAAAGTTTATTTTTAGCTGGAAATATAAATTGTTTGAATTAGCACAGAGTTGAGATCACCTCCAATATACATGAATAGCACAAAATCAAACTCATGTTCCCATATCTTAACTTCCATACGGCAAGTTATTTTTTTAAACCAAAGTTACTCATCAGCAAAGAACAGTTAGTTGCCTTACATTTGAACTGCTATAAGGCCTGCATATTTTACTGAATTCACTTTTTTTAAATCAAAAAGTACTGTTTGATGAAGGCCCACAAGACTAAAAGATCTCTTCATCAATACTAGTGTTGTTTGGATATAAAAGATACTTGTCAGAAATAATTAATAAAAATCAATATTGTATGTGGTTATATTGTGAATGTTAGGATATCTTTACAGGATAAAAGAAAATGGTTAAGTGTACTAATGTTGGGCAAATGGCTACTTGAGGCTTGGAATAACATTTCCAGTAATATCTTTAAATAGAAAAATTTTAAATTCCATGTATTCATAATTAAGCAGTAAAAGAATGAACTCGTACCTCACACCGCATACAAAAATTAACTCAAAATAGATCTATAGTATAAAGAACTATAGTTCTTTATCTATAGTATAAGAACTAAAACTATAAAACTCTTAAACAGTTTAATTTCTTAAAATGTGAAACACAGAATTGCCATATGATCCCACACTTCCATTCCTAAGTGCATAACCAATGGAAATGAAAGCAAGAACTTGAAAATATACTTGTTTGCCAATGTTCACAACAGCACTATCCCCATAGCCAAAAGATGAAAACAACCCAGGTGTCCATCAAAAGATGAATGGATAAATGATTTGCGGTATTACATATAATAGACTATTATTCAGGCATAAAAATGAATAAAGTTCTGATATATACTACAACATGCATGAACTGAGAAGACATTAGGCTGAATGAAAAAAGCCATGCACAAGAGGAGAATTATTGTGTGGCTGCACTTACATGAAATATTTATAATAGGAAAATTTATAAAGATAGAAAGTAGATTAAAGGTTACCAGGGATTATGGGAAGGAAGAAATGGGGAGTTATTGCTTAAAGGTTACAGAGTTTCTGGGGTGATGAAAAAGTTTTAAAAACAGGTAGTGGTGATAATTGTACAACATTGTGAATATAATTAATACCAATGAACTATACACTTAAAAATGGCTAAAGTAAGGCCAGGCACGGTGGCTCACGCCTGTAATCCCAACACTCTGGGAGGCTGAGGTGGGCGGATCACCTAAGGTCAGGAGTTGGAGGCCAGCTTGGCTAACATGGTGAAACCCCATCTCTACTACAATACAAAAATTAGCTGGGCATGGTGGCACGCACCTGTAATCCCAGCTACTCAGGAGGCTGAGGAGGCAGGAGAATCGCTTGAATCCAGGGGGCAGAGGTTGCAGTGAGCTGAGATTGTGCCACTGCACTCCAGTCTGGGCAACAGAGTGAGACTACGTCTCAAAAAAAAAAAAAAAAAAAAAAAAAGGGCTAAAATAGCAAGTTTTGTGCTATACATATTTTGCCACAATTTAAAAAATTAATGTAATATACCAAAAACCATTGAATTATACACTTTCAGTGAATGAATTGTATGATATGTGAATTAATATCTCAATAGAGCTGTTAAACAAAGGATGATATGGCATGGAAAACTTTTAAATTACTTAGACTCTGGAAATGATAAAAAGACATTGATGTTAATGGTATATGTTGAGACTTTGCATAAAACCTTTCAAAAAATTGCCATGAAAAAGAATCAGTTGTCCTAAATAATATACTATTTTCAATGTGGCTTTTAATTTATATTTTCGTTTTAAATTAGTGAACCTAAGTGTTTCACTATTTTATCTAAATTGCTAAAAGTATGTGCATTTAAGATGGATAATCCCCCCATTTATGGATTTTCTCATTGGTAAAATAAGTGCCTCATATTATAGCTGCTGTCATCTTCCATTCAGGCATATGCACTTAATAGCTTAGACAAAAAAGAAAGGGTACTATTCTTCCCATTTTTCCATTATTTGGGATAAAAGGGATGTGAACTTGAAATGAGGTTTGAGTTATTGGACTCACGACTGAAGGGTATTGAGACTGAAGATTACAATAATGATACCTGGCTATTCCTGTGATGGCAACATTTAGATAAGAATGATTTGCAATGATTAGATAGGTTATTTTATTCTTTGATTTTAACAAATATTTGAGTTAAGGGACTAAATTTTTGCCACAACTAATACATTTTAATTCTTTCTCACTTAAAACTAGTAAAGTCTCAATATTTTCTTGATTGAATACAAGATGATGTCAAAGTACTTTTAAAAGTTTCTCAGTTGTTGATTTTAGGACTTCATTTGGTGATAAAATGATATGATAAGGAATATGGCAGATAAACTAATGGCAAAATAGAAAAAGAACTCTTGCTTCTAGCTAATTGCCATGCTTTTAATACTCTCAAGGATCCTTCAGTAAAAACTCAAATTATGGAGGTAAAAATACAGTGCCAAAATCTGTTTTTGATAAAACTGATGAAGAAAAGTAGAAGCAAATACAAAGCAAAGTAGCTCTTTGATTCTTTACATTTTTGCCATTATAGTATGATATGGTTTGGCTGTGCCCCTACCCAAATCTCACATTGAATTGTAATAATCCCCTTGTGTCCTGGGCGGGGCCAGGTGGAGATAACTGAATCATGGGGGTGCTTCCCCCATTGGTTCTTGTGGTATTGAATAAGTCTCATGAGATCTGATGGTTTTATAAATGGGAGTTCCCCTGCACAAGCTCTCTTGCCTGCTGCCACGTATGACATGGCTCCTCATTCGTCTTCAGCCATGATTGTGAGGTCTCCCCAGCCATGTGGAACTGTGTGTCAAACATCTTTCCTTTATAAGTTACCCAGTCTCAGGTATGTGTCTCTATAGCAGCATGACAACAGACTAACACATAGTATTCTCATCTTTGAATCTGTGTTGAAGATTAACAGGCATACTTTATTTTTTTTAAGTAATAAATGTGACAAGAAAAGGAATCCATATTTCTTCCTAAAAATTAAAAATGCAGATGTGCTTTACTTGGTGTTACACTGGTCTGTTGTTTTCAAAATCTGACATTTTCAAAATAAATTAGTATAAAGATTACCCTTTACTTGATTTTTTAAAATCTACAACAAATTCATTAATTGAAAGCATAAAATTTAGAATTCACTAAAATTTGGACCTAATACAGATGCTCCCCAAATGCAACAGAAACAAACAAAAAAATCAAGTGCCTGTGGTTCTTCATTTGTGGAGGACAGACCCTGAGGTATATCAGAGCAATTAGAAGCCTTTCTCCAATTAATGCAAAAAGCACTGATTATACAATGAATAAATTACTCTCATTTATGTGTATTAGAGCTTTTAATGAATATAGATGTTATATGAAGATACAAATTCATCTAAAAATCTTACAGAATTGACCATAATTTTAAAAAGCATCACATATTTGATTTAGTCAATAGACAACAGGTGTAAATTACTATCGAATGAGAGTTCACTAATTTTATTTTTTATGTCAGAATTCTTCATCTTTGAAAACATTGATAGGCACTGTTCTTTTTATCAAAAGCTAATTGCTGGCATTCTGTAGGTTACAAAGAGACAACTAGCTTGACTACTGTCTCAGATAGAAAACGATACGTCTTTGAAATGAAGCTATTAGCCGGTGACCATGGAGGAACTTTCTGACTTATTGCCTTTATTCTCCTTAGGCATGCATGCACAAACAAAATAAAAAGAGAGAGCAATTTCCCCACCCAGAAATAATAACAGGAAACTAAGTTCATTCTACTTAAGACAATTTTCTTCCTATTCATCCATATGCAATATTTTAACTCCCCTTTTCCTTTCTTCTCTCAACTCCTGCATTTAGCGCGTGAATGTCTGCACAGGTGAGCATGCGTGCGCACACACACACACACACACATTTTTTTCCCTTCTCAACTGAAAACTACCTTAATAGTGGCAAAATGTGCCATGAGTGAAATCCTGAAACAACAAAAAAGAAAGTCATACTTTAAAAATTGAAATGAAAACAAACAAATGGCCAGTACTATTAACCTTTAGTCTAGACTGTTACCAAGTTTCCTTCGGATTCTCCATAGAGATTTTTATTAATTTATTCTCAACTAATGATATCTGTTTTTCTGTAAGTTCAAACATTAAAGATACATTTGAAAATTATTTTGAATTCAACTTTAAATTCTAACACTAAATTCTATTATTTTTCTTTATTCTACACATTTTGCATTTTAGTAACACACATGGGCTTTGAAGGTTGGCTCAGAAAACCAGTCTTTGCAACCCTTATTCTCAGTTATTCCAAAAGTGCAATTAATTCTATCCAGAGAAAATCATGTGTCCCTTTCTATCCTCACCTGCACTGTCTACATCTAGGTTCTCAGCATCTTTTATCCGAACTATTCCAATGACCTCCTGATTGGTGTTATAGCTAAGCTTGCTCCCACTCAACCCATTCTATTCTGCTGTCAAAATGGTCTTTCTAAAATGCAAGTCCATTATATTTTCCCTTGTTTAATATCTTTTGAAAAATCTCATTTCCTAACAGAAAAAAAATCCAAATGCCTTTAATATGACAAAGGTATCCTCCATCATCTGACCCTACCTACTTTTCCCAGCTCTCTCTTGCCACTCCCTCAAAACCCATTCTGCAGCCAAACTGACCTATTTGTCAACTTACGGTTTCAGCCATTGTGCCTTTACAGTAGAATGGGTTAATAAATATAGCTATATTATACAATATAGTTATGAGAATGAACAACACTACATGAAATAATATGAATCAATTTTACAAAGATGACACTAAACAAAAGAATCTAGACACAAAAGATTACATATTATATGGTTCCACTTATACAAAGTTCAGTAAAACACAAAAGTAATTCTAACTCCAGCCTGGGTGACAGAGGGAGCTCCTGTCTTTGAAGAAAAAAAAGTAATCTGTAGTGCTAAAAGTCAAAGTTGTAGTTACACTTGAGGATTGAGCTGTGACTGTAAGGGGGAACAAGGGCTGTTTTCTGGGACACTGATAATATTCTGGTTTCTTGATCTGGATGGTTATATGGATATGTTCAGTTTTTGAAAATCCATTATGCTGTAACTATACTATTTGTGGGGTTTTTTTTGTAAATTAAATAAAAGGTGAGGAATAAAAACAACAACAAAAACAGTGCCAGTATCACTTGTCACTTCTTTGAAAGTTTCCCAAAACTAAGTAAGTCTCTCAGGCAGAATTTTTGTTCCTAAATATGTCATATATTTATCACACATAAAATTACCACAGCACAATATTTATATATTCTTATAACAAACTATGATTATATTAACATAAAAATTATATTACATTATTATATGTTAATATAATATCATTAAAAAAATCTCATTATCATTTAAATTATCATTTTAAAAATCTAGATCTTTCTGTTTCACAATGAAATGTAACTTTCCTAACCGGTAAGATCATAACTTTCTACCCATGTACCCACAGCCTCCAGCACAACCTGGCAGTTAGTGCATACTCAATGATATTATGTCATGAGGGTTTTTCCAATCTCTGCATTAACATTTTGGGTCAGATAATTCTTTGTTGTAGGGACTGTCCCATGCACTACGGGATGTTTAGCAGCATCCCTGGGCTCTACCAACCCGATATCACTAGGTACCCTCCAATTGTAACAACCAAAAATGTCACCAGGCATTGCAAATGTCCCCTGGGGAACCAAAATTTACCCTGGTTGAAAACCATTTATACATATAGTTTCCATGTAAAAATACAAACTACATGTTAATTCACTCACCAAAAATCTCTGGGATCTGAAATGGTTTGCATATTATGGGCAACTAAAAAAAAATAGGTTCTCTTGAATGCTTAAGAGGAAGTTGAGCTCTACATGTCAGAGAAGTTTATAAAATGGTTTCAATATCTAGATAATCAAATATAATTCATATTAATTGCATGCTAGAATAATGTCTCCTTTGGAATGCCTGCATAGAAAAATGAGTTTGCCAAGCAAAATAATTGTGTAAGAGTTTATATTTGGTATTTTTTAAAATG